>NW_026575156.1:1067500-3672824 GCF_905146905.1 Nyctereutes procyonoides
ACGCAGTTTGCAAATATTGTCTTCCATTCCCTGGGTTGTCTTTCATCTGTTGTTTCCTTTGCTGTACGGAAGGTTTTTAGCTTGATAAAGTCACATTTGTTTGTTTTTTCTTTCATTGTTAATGCTTTTGCTGTCATATCTAAGACATTATCACCGAGACCAATGTTGAAGATTTTTCCCCATGATTTCTTCTAAGTTTTATATTTGCATATGCTGTATTTAAGTCTTTAACCTATTTTGACTTGATTTCTGTGTAGTCTAAGATGAAGATCCAAGCTTATTCTTTTGTAGGTGCATATCCAGTTTTCCCAAAACTATTGGTTAAAGAGACTATCTTTTCCCCATTGTATAGCTTTGGCCCCCTTGTCAAAAGTCATTTCATCATATAAACATAGGTTTATTTCTGGTCTGTTACATTGACTATATGTCCGTCTTTATTCTAGTACCATACTATTTTGATTACTGTAGTTTTGTAACATGTTTTAAATTCAGGAAGTATGAGTCTTCAAGCTCTTTCTTTTTTATGTTTTTTTGTTTTTCTTTATTTTTTATTGTTTATTTTTTTAAAGGTTTGATTTATTCATTCATGAGACACACAGAGAGAGAGGCAGAGACACAGGACTTCAGGATCATGACCTGAGCCAAAGGCAGATGCTCAACCTTGAGCCACTCAGGTGCCCATTTGTGTTTAAGCTATTTAAGTATTTTGTGATTCCATATGAATTTTAGGATTGACTACTCATTTCTCTATAAATGTCATTGGGATTTTGATGGGCATAGCACTGAACAAGGGCCATCTTAAATTCTGCCTGATATAAGGACAATGCATTTTCAGACAGGTTCTGATGTTCAAATTGATTTAACAACAGAATTGCTTGTTAGCCTTTAAGTATCTTCCTCAAAAAAATAATAATTCTATTTCTTTAGGAGTTTTTTTTATCAGTTTTCCTTTTTCATTTTACTGGTTAAATTGTCTTCATTTTCTTAAAGAATTGCATATATATTAGAAAGATTTCCATTGACTGATTTTCATCTTTTACAAAAAACCAAATTGGCTAGATGATAAGTGACAACTTTAAAAGCATAAGAATATCCTCGAAATGATGGCAAAGAAGATACTAAGGCATAAAACCATCAATAGGCATAATTGCTAGTCCTTAAGGAAATATCTGAACAAATTTTAAACTCATAAAGAATATGCAAAAATCTTATGGTACACATTCTTTCAAAATTTGACTATAAATTCTGAATAAGATATTTGTTATAAACCTCACTTAATCCTGTATAATTGGTAACAAAAAAAATTATAGTTTTTTAGTAGGATTGTAAATATTTCATCTCAGTAGCTATGGGGAAGCTCAAATGTTTAAGTTAAGCAGACTACAGAAATTTCAAGAAGAAATACAAATATTAGTATTTTGTCAAAAATGACTCCTGTCATCAAACTAATAAAACTATTATTTTTCAACAAAATCAGAATTACTCTTAGCTATTCACAAATGTTTGCATTTTAAAATTCTTGAGCAAAAGGGTTAATTCAAAGGTGTTTTACTAGAAATAAGATTTTAATTATTATGGGAGATTCAATAGTAGCTATTATTGTTTGAAGATACATATGTGAAGAGTAATTTTAATTTTTGGCTAACACCAAATATTTATATAGGTCATGGAGTATTTTTATGCACTCAAAAAATTAAATGAGTCATGCAATAAGTAAATTAACCATATTAATCACAGAATGCAAATGACGTCATGAAACTTAACACTTGCACAGTGATTAGAGTTGCAAGTTTCCAAGTTCAGTCAAATTTGCATTGCAAATAAAAATTGGAAAGAAGTGGTAAAATATGCAATCATAAACTGATTAATCCTCAAACACATGCTATTGGTTTGTAAAATTAATACACATGGGTCATATTTGTCAGGAATAAATCTTGTCCTCAATTTCTATTTCTTTCATTCTTTTCTTTTTTCTTTTTTTTTTTTTTGCACTGCCTCACAAAAGTAGTCTAAACTTATGGATTTGCAAGTGTTGAAAATGATAAAATACCAGATAAAAAGACCTGATGTGATATTGAATATTTATTAAAAATATTAAATATTATTAAACTATAGGTTTTAAGCCTTATCCTAATTGGTATGTCTTAGTTTATGAATGAATGTATATTTATATATGCTTATATAGGTACATATGTATTGAAAGATTTGCATTAATGTGTTAGAGTGAAAGGAAGTGATAGCCCTGTGGAAGATTGTAGATAATATTTAAATTCCTAATTGTCAGTTTACAGTGAATACAATTGAATATTACAGAGTATTTATTACTTTTTTTTTAAGATTTTGTATATTTTAGAGAGAGAAAGCGTGAGCTGGGGGGAGGGGCAGAGGAAGAGGGAGAGGGAGAAATCTCAAGCAGATTCCTCAGAGCCTTACATTGGGCTTGATCCCACAAACCTGAGATTATGACTTGAGCCAAATCAAGAGTTGGACGTTCAAATGTCAGAGCCACCCAGGCTTCCTAGAGTATTCATTTCTATGTTAAATCAATTCAATTGTAAGTTTTTACAGGCTGTTTCAAAGTTCATCAGTAAAAACTTACCTTTAACCAGAAAGGTAAGGGATAGAAACAAATTTTGACTTTTATTTTACCCAGTAATATGCTGTATTATCAAAATATTCAATTTATAAGTTAATAGCATTCAAAATTCCCATATAAACTTATTCATAATTGAATATGGTGGAAGCACCATTGCATTGATATTCAGTGACTGAATTATATGGAAGATGTGACAGCCCTGTTTCTAGTTAGATATTTACATGTGAATTATCAGGAAATTATAGGCCAGTCAAAGATTGTCTACTATTGGGAAGGTAGAGTGCTTGAACTATCAGATAAATTCAGTTTATATAAAGAGTGAACCAAAATGTCAGTCTAAATATAGTGGCACTCTGGTTCCTGAATTATATTCCTTGCCTGTCTTAAGTTAGCAATTTAATAGAATAATTGGCTAGATTTAGAGCTATTAAAGCAAAACCTTAAAGAAATAATTTTAATACTTGATAGCATAGGTAGACACGTTCATTAGTAATAGAAGTGGCAAGATCTATTATTGAATTATGGGGCAGAATAATGTGAATTATGGAAAAATTATAATAAAAGTGGTTTAAAATTCTCAATAGAAGTATGCATTTGCATACCTTAAGATGATCTGAGGAAATATATTTTAAAATTTTCAGCAAACAATATTGAAAAGAAAAATGAAAGTATACAAAAGTTGAAATATATTTGGCCTGTTTATTTTGTTGTACATATTTAGTTAATTATGAAAGCATCACCAATCACAATATACCACCACCACCAAGAACCCGGATGTGATCTGATTATAACAATCTGAGTGTTTTATAAGTGGCTATATATTTTAACATTTCAAAAATTGTAAATGCTTTAGATTTAATATATTCACTTACTAATTATGTGCTTAATTTCTTCAAAGTATGAGCTCTCTCAGTAATAGCTTTGCTTCTTAATTCAGTGAAATGAGCTTTGGGGTCAAGGTTTATGCTACAATTGTTTCTGACCATCCTCCTATCAAAAGATCAGATAGGGCAACCCTGGTGGCGCAGTGGTTTAGTGCTGCCTGCAGCTTGGGGTGTGATCCTGGAGACCTGGGATTGAGTCCCACATTGGGCTCCCTGCATGGAGCCTGCTTCTCTCTCTGCCTGTGTCTCTGCCTCTCTTTCACTCTCTCTGAATAAATAAATAAATAAATCTTTAAAAAAAAAAAGATCAGATAAAAATAATGATAATTGAGCTGATAAGGCCAATCAACTTTTATATTGGTTCAATTAACTATGCACATACTCCCCATTTACCTTTAAACAAGATATTGAAAGAAATTTTAACTGCCAGTAAAATAGTACAGAGTAAAACACAAAAATAGCAATTGAGTAATATCTATTTTTTGGTTTCTTGAAAGAACATAATGAATATATGATTTTAAGGACTTGAGTTTTTCTTGGTGAATTTCAAATATTGTTAATATAATATATACTATGAAAATTTATTTCCATTTATGAAACAACACTTGGAAATGATAAAACAGTAAGTGAAAGTTCATTAGAAAGGAGGAGGGTCTGTTACATTATATCACCTCTTGACGTTAAGCATTAGGATGTGTGCTCTATGCCCTTTGCTTAATCTCATTGCCTGTCAGCTTTCTTTTTTCCATTTCAGCAATAAAACTCTCAGAATATTAGTTACCCAGGAGGCTTTATTTCATATCACAGAAACTCTTTGATTTATATAATCACAGAGATTTCTTATTTAAGGTCAGTTATTATGTTATGTGTCACATCTCTTAAAAATTAAATATAGCCGTCTTTATCTTTCTACTTCACCTGAGGAGCCAGTGTGTCATGCTTATTACCCAGCACATAAATTGCTCTTAAAATGAATTGGATTTATTTGGCTTAAAAAAACTTTGATATTTAAATTAAACACAATCTTAATTAAATTTGTAGTTTAAGAGGAAAAGCAATGATCCTTTACTCTTACTAAAGAGAAATAGCTGTAATCATCCCAACTATTTTAGAGATGATCCAATTTTACTTTTATCTGTTAGTAAGAAATATGTCAATATTCTGGTAAATGCTTTACAAGTAAGTTATCTGTACATCTTTTTTTTTTAAGATTTTATTTATTTATTTATTCATGAAAGACACAGAGAGAGAGGCAGAGACACAGGCAGAAGGAGAAGCAGGCTCCATGCAGGAAGCCTGATGTAGAACTCAATTCCGGGATTCCAGGATCATGCCCTGGGCTGAAGGCAGACACTCAACCACTGAGCTACCCAGGCATCCCTATCTGTACAACTTTTATCAAATCTTTTTGTTAATTTCTAGTGTAAACTAACTTTTGTTTTTATAATTATACAACTTATTTTAGTTTTATTTGATGAAGATTTTTCTGGTCGTTCTTAACTAATTTTAATGTAGTTTATTAAGTATTTAAATAATATTTCATTCCCTAACACAAAATTAATTTTTTTAATGAATTAAAACCAAGTAAAATGTTTTAACATTATATACACATGTTAAGTGACCACTGTGATTATAAGATTCGGGAATGGAAATTTAAACCTTAACTCCATTCTTTTATAAATGTGCCTATAGGCTTGTCACTTAAATCATTTTTGATCTAAAACTGAGAATATTCAGGTACACATATTAATTAGTACAGAGCCAGAAATATTGTAAGCAAAATAGCTATAGTTTAATTAATCATCTTTTAATTATAAAATGTTTTATGTAAAAGCTCTTTTAGGTTTCTTTGAAAGTTCAGTTGTATTGTTTTGTTTTAAATTTATCCTAGTCTATCTTTAATCTCTATTTCAATGATGATTTCTATTTCAGTTCACTAAAGTTTATGAGTATTAAATGTATAAAAATGGGTAAAGAAATCAGAAATCATAACCATAGAATTTTATAACTGTTATGTATCTTAAAGATCATCTCATCCAGCACCTTCATCCATAAGACAGAGACTAGTTACATAAAGCCCAGCTAGTTACAAGCAGACTCTTGGTTAGAACTAAGTTATAATGGTGGCATTAAAGCAATCCATCTAAAAATAAAGGAATCCATCTAGAATGCCAAACTCTCTACAATACATACAACTCTTAAACTTTTATGAATTTCTTTATAAAAATATAATTTTTGATAAATAATTATAAATTAGAGAAAAAATTTTATTCTATGAACATGGTAGAAAATGCATATGCACTTCATCACATTTTCCTTAATCCCTTTCTTTCTCCACTCCTAGTGATTACAGAAAAGAGCAACTAAGTATATTCATTTGCTTGAATTAGTTCCATTTTATGTGTGGTTGTTGGGAAATTACTATCTGTTGAACCTGTCATTATAGGAATTCAGAACATAATTTATATAAAATTGTGTTATTTATCAATTGCTATATAACAAATTATCCTTGACCTCCCTGGCTTATAGAAGCATTTATTATCTCAACTTCTGTGGGTCAGGAAGCCAGATGCTGCTTACCTAGGTCTGATGGCTTTGGTTACCCAAAGAGCTATCGTCAAGGCAGCTTGAAAACAGCAGTCATTTCAAAACCTTCTAAAGAACCCAGTTAGGCTTACTCATGTGGTTGTTGGCAGGATTCAGTTTTTGCACGTGATTGGCAAATCTTAATTAAAAATTAAATTAAAAAATTAAATCTTAATCCTCCTTTGTCTCCTTGCTTTGTGGGTATTTTCACAGGAAATTCACAATTCACAACATGGTTTCCTTCATCAGAGTGAAACAAAAAGGTGAGAGGGAGAGAGAGAGAGAAAGAGAACACAATGGAAATCACAATCTAAAAAAAAATAAAAAAAATAAAAAAAAGGAAATCACAATCTTTTGTAGTTTAATCTTAGAAGTAACATATCATACCTTTGCCATTTTATATTTATTAGAAGCAATAATTCAAATGCTTGTATTCAAATGGAGGGTTTTACACAGAGTATAAATATCAGGGGGTGGTGAACATTGGGATCCATTTCAGAAGCTCCCTACCGCAGAGATTATAAATGAGGAATGTCTAAACTCTTCATATAATTTTCTCACATTCATGTAGAACTGGCTGTCTTAAAAAATGACCAAGGTGTTTTATTCTAAATACTTTGTATTTTAGCTTGATACATTTAAAAAAATATTGTTGAGTTCTATACCACCCACTGAAACAATTTTTTGAGACAAATGAAATATTTATAGAGATGATATTTAAGTAATGGTAAGCATGTAGAATGTACTTTATAGTCCCAACTTTAAAGTTGAGCATATATTTATAGTCTCCATTTTTTTGTTATTTATTTGCAGCTTTCCCTTAAAATTCCAAAATTCACTTTATCACTTTACAATTTTATTTTTGTGGCAAACATGTTAAACTCAGCCTAGCACAATGAATGTTGAAGAAAATTTCTCATGATCTCAGAAGCACAAAATGAACCTTCAATACACAAAAATATATAAAATATTTCACCATGTGATTTTTAATTAAATGAAGCCCTCACTAACCTAGATGGATTATCCTTTGTAATACAGACCAAATGGACTGCTTTTCTACTTCCAAATAGCAGACTCATTGATAGAATATTGGAAATGTAATTCGCACAGATGAGAATCTAAGAGAAGGAAAGCAGAGTTATTAACTTGGAAGCCAATAATCTTAGTAAGTACAATATTTGACATAAAAATTAGGAAAATGTATAATTCAAAAATATTCATAAAATTAGCAAAAAATTATAATCAGAAAGCATGATAAAATGTAATCTGGTTGTGTGAGCAGCACACTTTGCTTTAAAACAAACAAATTCTGCTCTTTACAAATTTTGGGTTAACTCTTATGGATTTAAATTTTTTGTTTGACAGTTAAATACATTGCTGAATAGTGCATGTACTTTACAGTCAGGTGACTTTCACATTACATTTGTTTGGGATTTCATATTTATTTTATATCATGAAACATTTAGTATCTTGACTGCATTACTGAAATAATAATTATGCAAATATAGTTAGGATAAAAAGAAACAGTATAATTGAAGCACTGCCATAAAGCCTTCCCCAGCAAAATCTCAGCAAAAGTAGGATACAATATTTGAGAAGTAAAATTTCCATTTGCATACAATTTTGTTCTGTTATTTTAACTTATAATCAGATAACTAATCCATTATTGGTGTAGACAAATTAGAAGTGCAAACAAACAGAAAGAAAAACTATTTTCAACTTTATGAACAAGAGATAACCACAACTGCCATTTTGCTGTGTGTTTTCAGACTGTTCAATACAAATGTATACCTATATACATTTTTTTCTTTTTTTTAAAATTTTATTTATTCATGAGAGACACACGGGGGGGAGGGGTAGAGACATAGGCAGAGGGAGAATCAGGCTCCACGCAGGAAGCCTGATGTGGACTTGATCCTGGAACTTGAGGATCACACCCTGAGCCAAAGGCAGACACTTAACCACTGAGCCACTCAGGCATCCCCCTAAATACATTTCTAACTAACTTCTGATCATAATACTTTATGATTCATCTTTTAATATAAACATTGTGGGGAAATATATATATAATATATATATATATATTTTATATATATATATAAACTGGTTCCCTCTCACAGAACATGTAAATACACAGGAAATTTAAGGTTCATATTTTCCCTCCTCATTATTTTCTTAGTTCATTTCCCCACTCACACTTACCTCCAGGGTTGGGAAACTGCAAACTTAAAAATAAAAAAAATGAGGGAAATTTAAATGAACACTAGACATTAAAGATGGATTCATGCAGTATTAATATATGAAACTACCCACACTAATCATTATAACAAAGCAAATGATGCATTGATTTTGCAAATAGTGTAACAGATGTATCTTCCAAGGAAATATTATTAATATATATACCCCTCTGTTTTCTACCTCTCCCTTTTTAACTGAGATACATTTTTAAAATATGTTTACTTGTTCTATTGTTTTACTGACTGAAATAATTTTTTTTTAATTTTTTTATGATAGTCACAGAGAGAGAGAGAGAGAGAGAGAGAGAGAGAGAGGCAGAGACACAGGCAGAGGGAGAAGCAGGCTCCATGCACCGGGAGCCCGATGTGGGATTCGATCTGCTAAACCGCTGCGCCACCCAGGGATCCCCCGAAATAAATTATAATTAAAGAGAAAACACCTGCAATTCTACATTTCTATGTATATACAAAAATATGTTTCTGTGTATATATATATATATGTGTGTGTGTGTGTGTATGTGTACACATGTGACATACATGGAGATGTGATTCCAGATGTTTAAAATCAATTTAAAAATTATATTTATATTTTTATTCTACTTATTTTATATTAATGGTATAATGTGTCACACAATATATAAAGTTATTATTATTTCAAATATTAATCATGTATCATATACTAGTAAGTACCCATATTTATAAAACAAATAGAAGTTTGGTAAGGAATAATTAGCATAACTGGATTTATAATATAATTGTAGTCAGAAATTTTCTGAAATAAAATCACAAATTAACCTCTAATGGGCGGCTGTTCTTAAAGTTGTATATATATATATATATATATATATATATATATATATATATATAGTATATGTACACATACACATTTACTCCACCATGCCACTAGGAAAATTAAACTGATATTTAACTTCAGTAACAGAGAGGTGAAGAAATTTCTCAAATCAACTACACTTAGAACTAGATTCTCAGAATATTCCTCTTTAAATATCCATTTCAATCTTATGCTACTCTTTTGAGAACCTCTTTCATAGATACCGAATTTAATAGTTGAATCAATGCAACTTCCTAATTACTAGAGGTGGAAACTAGAACTTGTCTTAGAAAGGTTAGGTGATCTGCAAACTGTTACTTTGCTAATATACATAATGGAAGTAGGATACATCAGCGTCCCCTAATTTTAGACCTTTTGCTCTCTCCTCCACATAAAATTGTTATCCTTTCTTTTATCCTAATACAAAGGTATTCAATCTCTTTTAGAAAAGCTGTTGGAATTTTGAACACTAATGATATCAAATGTAATATCACATCAGTATTGTATTTTTTATTTTTATTTTTTTAATTTTTATTTATTTATGATAGGCACACAGTGAGAGAGAGGCAGAGACACAGGCAGAGGGAGAAGCAGGCTCCATGCAGGGAGCCCGACATGGGACTCGATCCCAGGTCTCCAGGATCGTGCCCTGGGCCAAAGGCAGGCGCTAAACCGCTGCGCCACCCAGGGATCCCAGTATTGTATTTTTTAGAGCCCACTCCCATGCCTCATATATACTTCGGTAGGAATCCTTTAATAATTTAAGCACATTCTGAGCTTGTTACCTAAAAAATGTCAAACATCAAGTTTTTTGGTCAAAATTAAGTTCTAGAAAATAGTAAATAATTCATCAGATATGCATATAATACTAGTAAAAATACTGTCTATAGTGGTCAAAAATGGAAATAACTATAATATCCTCTAATTAGGTATTTGAATAATGGGAGATTCTTTGAGTGCTTATGTGCTTGGCTGTCTGATAAGCTCTGAGATATATTCACATGAAAACTGTCCTCGTTGGGCTGACAATCTAGCACAGAAGATAGACTCAAGCAATATCTATGAAATGTAATTGGATTACTTAACCTAAGCCCATTGGATTCAGAGGATATTTTTCAGTAGATGGGACATTCATATGAGGTTGGAAAGAAAAGTTTCAGTCTAACAGAAGAACAAGTATGATGCTCCCTAGCCAAGGAAGAGATGTTAAGAAAGTTTTAGTGTGTCCGAGGTCATAAAGGACCTTAGGTCTATACGTCACAATGAATCTCAGTGCCAAGGTTTGAATATTTGTATTCTCCCAAAATTCATATATTGAAATCCTAACCTCTGAGGATGATGGTAATAGGAGATGGGAATTCAGGAGGTGCTTACATCATGATGGTGGAGCCTCTATGAATAAGATTAGTGTCCTTAAAAAGAGATCTGAGAGAGCTCCCTTGCCACTTGTATGCTTCACCCTGTGATGATACAAGAAGTCTGTGACTTGGAAGAAGATTCTCACCCGACCATGCCGGGGGAATTCTAATCTCAGATTTCTAGTCTCCTGGACTGTGAACAATAAGTTTCTGCTGTTTATAAGCAACTTAGTCTGTGGTACTTGTTATAACAGCCCTAATGGACTATGGCACTTAGAATCTGTATTTCAGGAGTTTGAATTTTATTCTAAAATCAAAGAGAAACAATAAAGCATGTTAAACAAAAAAGAGTCATGATCCTTTTTTAGAAGAATTTCTCTAAGCAGCACAGAGAAGCATCAATTGAAGAGTAGTGGGATGGCACCCAATTAAGTTGTGGTAGTAATTTCAGATGAAAGTCGTTTTTCAAAACAGTAATGCCACTGTGGGTTAAGGAAGGCAATTAAATTCAAGTCCTCTGCTCATTAAAGGAGGGGAAAGGGTCAAGTTCACCTTCCAAGTTTCAACATGAGTTACTACTGGGTTTATGGTCGTATTCTTCACTAAGATTAAGAACTCAGGATGAACAAGGCACTAGGAAGGTAATAAGATGAATTTTCACAAGCAACTCAGACCAATTTTTCCCAAACAGAAGTGATCCATGTAGAGTCTAAAATCATGTTGAGAGAATTCTTGGGTAGTATTATTATTTAAAGAAAAATTATAGATAAAAATGTATTGACCTGAGAAACTGTTAAAGATATAGTGAATGAAAATATTGCAAATCTGTATTTATAGCATACTTAAATATGTCTGGAAAAATCTACACGGTATTAACAATATTTATGGTTGGGCGGTGTATGCTTTATTTTATTCACTTTTATTATATTAGTTTCCAAATTTTGACCACTGTATGCTTCCTTAATGAAAAATAAAGTACTAACACATTCATCAGAAGTTTTGTTCTTGTGGACTTAAGACAATAATCCCAAAACCTGCAACTTGTTATTTTGTCTCACCATATTATCTTTCACTATTTATATTTTTATTTTAAAGCATTGTATCTGTATTTTTTTTAATTTTTATTTTATTCATGAGACACACAGAGAGAGAGGCAGAGACACAGGCAGAGGGAGAAGCAGGCTCCATGCAGGGAGCCTGATGTGGGACTGGTTCCCGAGACTCCAGGACCACGCCCTGAGCCAAAGGCAGACACTCAACCACTGAGCCACCCAGGCATCCCGCATTTTATCTGTATTATAGAGGGTACTATATATTATATAATGAATTGATCACATCGTGACAAAAGCATTGACTAGGTAGCAGGAATAATCATGACTTTTACAGGTGAAATAAAGGGAAAAAAGTCAGACATACTAAAATAAACCTAGTTTAAATAATCATGTAATAGAAATATTATGTGATTATAATTATGATTCTTATGGATGTGTAATTCATTTAAGGGATGTTTCAATAAGCCAGATCCTCTGTACATAAATGCAATAATTTGTGTGTCAAAATGAAGACTTAAGAAATGTTTTGGAGGTTATAGTTAAAATATTAAATAAAACAAGATAAAGAAAATTTGTCTAACAAAATGACTGCATCATATACCAATAGGGATGCACAGATTTTATTTCTTAAAAATACTAGCAACATCAATATTATTAATTTTAGGCTTTCATCACAGGCTCACATAACCAAACCACTGAGTAGACAAATGTGAAGTACACTTTTTATATCTCCCCCTATAAACAATAGTTGTATTTAATTGTTTTCTCTTATTTCAGCACTCTGGGGAAGGCAAAATGAATTTAACGTTTAACAGATCTATAATCTTATTGGGGAAGTTTCAAAATAAGGTTCTTCGGATTATAAGTATGAATTTTAAGGAAAGGCACATTAATGAGGATTCAGGATTATGAGAAAGATTTGTAGGGCTGGTTTTAAAGAAGGAAAACATAAAGATAGATGGTAAGATTCCATCAGGAGAGATTGGCAGAAGCAAGACATTGCAGTTGAGTCTTACCAGAGGTGATCAATGTGAACTAGGGAGAAAGTTTTGGCTAATTCAGAGCACAAGTGGTCAGAATACCACGCAAAAATCTTTAAGTTTGACACATAAATAAATGTGGAGTCTGGATATTTTTAATTATGATAGTAATTAAAGACATGATACAATGGCAATATTAGTTGGTATATTTATTTTAATTTGTATATTCTCATTTTTATAATTGCATCTCTTGATGGATATTGCAATTGCTTCTGGTTTAGTATATTATGAACAAATCTACTGTAAACCTATGCTTTAGCTACACTTTTGCACTTACATGACTTCCAGAATAAGCTAAAGGGTATGAGTGGGCTAATAACACCAACTGTTACATATATGGTAAAGCCTGCTGCTTATTTTTTAAATATACACATTGTTTTTTTCTGACCCATTTGAAATTATATTATTTACATTATACTCCCTCAGTATTTTTAATATTTACTTAAGAATATACATTAAGGAATGTAATTTTTGACATATTAATAAGTTATTACCAGAAGTTTTCCAAATAGATATTGAATATTTATTCCCACCATGAGAATATCTTTTCATTGTTGTCTTCAGGGTATATGAGTGTGAGACTCTGTGCATGCCTTAGATAATCCATTCTGGTCAGTATATTGCATTATATCATTGTGCTTTTAACTGATATAATTTTGTTAACATAATGTTAAGCACAGTTTAATAATTCCAAGGAAGACATATAAAGAAATGGTAGAGTAAGAGAGGGAGCAAGAAAAAGGTGCAAAAGCCTCTATAATTGAATGGATGATTATTGTGGGAAAATTGGAATGAATTCACTGGGGATTGAGGACACACTTCAAAATTTCACATTTTGGGCCAAATACATTGGGGTATGGAATAGGCAAAAGAACATTCTGTCAAAGGGTCTATGTTCCAATTCCCAGAATCTGTAACTATTTTAGGTTATGTGACAAGGGAGAATTAAGGTTACAAATCAGTTGATCTTAAAGAAATTAGTTTAGACTATCCAGGTGGGCCAAAGAAATCACAGGGGTCCTGAAATGGGCTTGTGGGAGGCAGAAGTGTCAGAATCAAAGGCAGCATCTTGAAATTGTGTTACCCAGACATTACTGGCTATGCAGACAGCCTAGAATCCAGAAAAGGCAAGGAAATGGATTGTGCCACAGAATTTCCAGAAGCAATATTAGTCTAGCAAGATGCATTTTGCACTTAAAACCTATAGAGCTGTAAAATAGTACACCTATTTTATTTTAAACAACTACATTTCTGGTAAAATGTTACAAAGCAACAGAAACTAGTGCAGAGAATTTGTCCATCATATCTCACTCCTTATCTATTGAGGTCATATCTGGGACATTACCTTTCTTCAACCTTCCTCATGGAAGCTGCCTCAGTCCTGTAGCTAGAAAACTCTTGGATGCAAAGATTCAGGAAGACTTAGGCGGGAACTGGAACTGTATAGGAGGGGGGTATAACATATTTGTTAGGACATTAAGAGTATCCATTATGGGGCTTTCAGATTTTCTTCCCCTTTTTAAAATATACATGTAATCTTTTGAACCTTCTGAAAGTAGGTTGCTTATGTCAAACCCTTAACTCCATAATACTTCAATGTATACTTTCTAAGAGATTAATTCCCTATGTTACCATAGTACAGTTATAGTAGTGGTCAAAATCAAAAAATATTGATGCAATACTTTTATTTAATATAATCTCAGGAGCTTCTGTTTGTTTGTTGTCTGGGAATACCTACTTCATCTTAATTTTTAAAGGATAATTTTTCATGTTATAGAATCTTAGATTTGTGGGGTTTTTTCCTACAAACATTAAAATGTTATTTGTCTCTGACTTCTATATTCTCAGTTGAAAAATCGGTGTCAGTCCTCTTTTTCCTCCTTGAAGATACTGTGTCTTTTTTATCTGGGCACTTTAAGATTTTAGATTTTCCCCTCAATTGGCATTCCTAAGTTTTACTGTGCTATTCTGGGGCTTTCTCTTCTTTGAAATCATCCTACTTCCCGTTCACACATTTTCTTAAATTCATTGGTTTAGTTTTTCAACTACTTTGAAAAATAATAATCTATAGTTCAGCGAAAATTGCCTTTCTTATTTTAGCTTTCTCTAATTAAATTACCATTAGACCTTTTTACAAGTTCCCATATGTTCATTATAAGCTTTTAAAATACATTTTAAAATCCTTTTTATCTCATGCTTGAAATAGGAAGAGAAATAAGTAGAAAGTATCCAGTTTGGAATATATAGAGAGAAAAGAGAAAAGACTGAAAACCATTGCTTGATATGTTTATCCATTCCTACATTCTTTTTTTTTTTTTTTACCCTCTTTAAATTTTATTACTTTGAACCTGGTGAGGAGTTTTTTTGGGGGGGGCTTTTTGGCATGTCCGGAAATTTTTTATTGAAAGCTCTTCAATTTTATTTAAAAAATCTAGTCATTGGTTGATATGCTCTTCCTTCAGAATGGTTTAATTTTCCCTTGACTATTATTTAGAATTAAGGCAATACGTTTGTTTCATTTGTGTTTTATTTATGGCCTCATCTTAGTCCATGGATATAGATTTCACTCCTAGAACATAGCCTTAAAGTTTAGATCTTGTGGGCTCTTTTAAAAAGCCCAAATGACTGCACTATGGCATGCCCTGTACTTTAATCTGTGCTCCTCAGACCCAGACTATTAAACTCTCTGCTTAGTTCTTTTGCAACCCAGGGATTGTTTTCTTCATACTGTAGCTCCTGTTCATACATGCTCAGTTTAGAAACTGACAAATGACTCAGGAAGATTCTATGCATGGAGAATTCTTGGCTGAACAGGGTTTTCTTCTCTTTAAGATCTGGGTGCCTTGTTTACTCTTAGCTTCAACCTATCAACAATATCAGATGCAGCTAGTGGAATCTCAAAAAGTATCGTTCTTCTTAGACTCTATTTTTCTTGCTGGAAAATTAGTAAATTTATTTAAAGAGGAAAAAAAAGTGCCTTTTCTGTTGATCTGTTGATCCCTCACATTTTGTCTTTTTAAAAAATTTCCTATATTCCTTAAGAGTATTCTTGTGTATCTTCTAGCTCTTAGTGTTTTCAGCAGAAAGTTTATTTTTATAAAAACTATTCAGTCATGAACCAACGTGGATGTTTTATTTATAAATATTTTTAAACATTTTTACAATTATAAATAGGACATTTACATATACATGAGAAAACTAGATAGATATCATTTGATAGTTTTAAGTTAAAACTTCATTTAAAGGTGATACAATAGTCACTATTAATACTGAATGTTATTATCATTCTATTTTGTTTGCTTTATGAATAAGTTTTACTGGGTGTCAAATGAAACGTCATATGAACATTAATTATAAGCTCATGTATTTATTTAGAAGAAACCTTCAATATTTTTTTAAAGATTTATTTATTTATTCATGAGAGACACACACACAGAGAGAGGCAGAGACACAGGAGGGAGAAACAGGCTCCTCGCAGGAGCCCAATGAGGGACTTGATCCTGGATTCCCTGACCACGACCTAAGCTGAAGGCAGCTGCCCAACTGCCCACAACCTTCAATATTTTAAGAGCACTTTCAAGTTTAAGGAGTTCAAGAGTGAAAGCATGAATCCTTTATTCCAGTTAACACTATCTTAAAAATAATCTTCCACATTATATAATTAAAAGCTTCAACATATAAAAAACACCTCAACAGAGGGAGTTTAGTATTTTTCAGAATCAAATACTTGGAAATATCAGAGGGAGAAAGCCCACTTTTCTTAGCAAGGTCTTTAAAAGAATTTCAGCAAGACTTATAGAAAATTAAGAGCAGTGACAGTAGACCAGAATGTGTTCTCTTAAACATTTACAAGCTTTATTACTGAAGATTCTATGCTTAAGTACTATAATAAAAATGAAAATTATTTCATTGCTTGGCAAAATCTATAAGTGTTAAATAAAGAGACTATGACTTAGAATTTTATTAAATAGAATTGCAATTTGGCTGCTCCTACCTAGATATATCTCTCTATTCTGAGCTTTCTCAAGAAACAGTAGAGGCAATTTGTTAGGTATTCAACTTAGTTGGAAAATGATTTCCTTTATCTTGAAATTTACATAAATAATTACAATATATGTTTTCATGTAGTATCATGAAAAATTTCTCTACTTTGTTTTTTTTTTTAAGATTTTATTTATTTATTCATGAGAAACAGAGAGAGAGAGAGAGAAAGGCAGAGACACAGGCAGAAGGAGAAGCAGGCTCCATGCAGGGAGCCTGATGTGAGACTCTATCCCAGGAATCCAGGATCACGCCCTGGGCTGAAGGTGCCACTAAACTGCTGAGCCACCCAGAGATCCAATTTCTCTACTTTGAACCATAAAACTTTTGTCAGTGCATTTATTTATTTTTTTTTTTTAATTTTTTTAATTTTTATTTATTTATGATAGGCACACAGTGAGAGAGAGAGAGGCAGAGACACAGGCAGAGGGAGAAGCAGGCTCCATGCACCGGGAGCCTGACGTGGGATTCGATCCCGGGTCTCCAGGATCGCGCCCCGGGCCAAAGGCAGGCGCTAAACCGCTGCGCCACCCAGGGATCCCTGTCAGTGCATTTATTTATTTAGAAAATGACAGATTTTCTCAAAAGCAAACTTTTAGTTTTAAATCCTTCTGTAATTTAGCTATAATTTAGAGTTTTTCATAGCTTAGTCTTACATTCTAGCATGTTCCAAGTGACCAAACTTGTTGCTAATTTTTATAAGAAGCTTTTGGAGAATAGCTAACTATGATGTCTCCTCTTTTTCTGTATCTCTTCCCCTTTTTCCTTCCCATCTTCCTAGCCATATATACACATTATTCCTTCAATTTTGATTTCCAATATGGAATATATTTGAGTTATTGAGTAATCTGAGATAAGAACTATATTATGCCAAAGCTCCATGAAATAGGATGATATGTTTGTACAAGATGGCAGATCAAGAGATGCAATTTGTTAATGGACGTATAGTAATTCAAAAGACTTATCTATTGGGTGGCACGATAACAGGTAAAAGGCAAGAGATATGTTTCACACAAACAAGATCTAGAGATGTGAAGAACTTAGTTGGGAAATAAAAAATAAAGCTGAAATCAAACAGTTCAGAGGGTTTTTGGCATTAAGGCTGAAAGAGACAGCTAAGCCAAAATTCTTCCTGTCAAATAGACAACCCAAAAGGCTTGCATAGATTTTATTATCACTGATTCAGTACACTCACTATGGTTTTTATCATTAAAAGACATTTAAAGTGAGATACTGCTTTTTAGTAAAGACTATGTTTTAAAAAAAGTGAAAGAAGTATACAACATTAGAAAGGGGAAAAAATATTGTCTCTTTTAAACCAGTTTAAAGTAAAAGCACTTGAGCTTTAAAAAGTAGTGATAATGAAAGTAAAATATAAGGGAAAGTGCTATCTCCAATATATAAACATAATAGTTGTCCTTTACTGCAAAATTCTCAGAAAGTATTCTGAGAAATTTATTTGAAATAATTACATGATTTCTAATAATTCTGACATAAAAACAGTTATTATCACCACATTACAAATAAAGAAACTGAGATGTTTAGAGTTTGAATATTTTTCATAACGGCACACATCTGACAAACTGCAGACCATCTAAGCTGGGCACAGAAAGTGGTAACAAATGGTACTTATTATTTATTATTTTGATAATAAGCTCTCAAATATTGAAATCATAAAATCAACAAAACTGTGAGGTGTTACTAATCAAACATAAGAACTACTTTTGGAAGATTATCAAAACAATTTTAAATTAAATAAATCATTTTTTCATTAAAAAAAACTTAGGAAAATTTTCCCAAAATATATATTATTTTTCTTCTTTTAAATACAGGAGTTTTATTTTTATATTGATGCAAGCAAGAGAGAAAGTGATTTTTTTTATTATTTGTGCAACAATGAAAGTATACATTTCATTCTTTATTTTTTTTAATATTTTATTTATTTATTCATGAGAAACACAGAGAGAGAGGCAGAAACACAGGCAGAGGGAGAAGCAGGCTCTATGCAGGGAGTCCGACGTCAGACTCGATCACGGGACCCCAGGATCACACCCTGAGCCAAAGGCAGGTGCTCAACCATCGAGCCACCCAGGTGTCCCACATTTCATGCTTTTAATCAAATACCCTAAAAATATGTGGCACTATAAGGTCATAGAAAACTTAAATATATGTAGCTCTGAACCTTTAATGTTAAAAAGATACTTTACGATACCTTTAAGGAAGTTGTCTTTTAAAAGTAGGAATTGTTAAAATGTAAAAACTACATTAAATAACATAAAATAAACCGTTAAGAACACAGTATATATATAACCTGTCAAACCTTCCTCTGTGAGATTTTCAGGGTGACATGAAAAGCAAACATGTTTCACCCAAGAGCACTGCTTGTCAGGAATGACTCATGGCATAACAGATATCACTGAAAAGATAAATGCTTAATAAAAGAAAATTGATATTTCCAGATGTGCCCTAGAATATCTGTCAATTGTAAGGTTAAATTCAAGAATTCTTTAAATGTTAGAATCACAATATAATGTTGATGCCACTGCTTTGATAATTGATAGAGTACAAATAAAATAGAACTCTTATTAATATATAAATAAACATCAATATATTAACTAAGGAGGAAATTTCTTGGATTTTTAGAATTCTGAGATTGTTTAGACACACAGTGGATATTCAATAAGTATTTATTTTATTAATCAACCAATATTATCTCTTTTAGTCTATACTACCTGTACATTCATACATGTGTCCATATTTAACTTTTAAATCTGTATTATCTATGGATATGACTGTGTATTTTTGTTTGTTTCTTTTGTTAAAAATAAAATTTATCATTGCTTTAAAAAAACATTTTTTAAATGTACTATTAATTAGTGAAGTTGGCCCTGTAGCTGTGGTATTATCTCATTAAGGTAGCCACTTCATGGATAGGAGAATATTGTGGTGTATAGGGGTAGCTCACAGTAAGTCTTTGTACGACTCTTCCTGTTTTACTATTATGTCTCTCATTTCTGTTCTCTGGTATCACATCATTATCATTCCAAATGCACTACTCTCATACAATTCTCTGCCTCGAACTCTACTTGGGGAAAACCCAGAATAAAAAACTATATTTATTTGAAATTCATAATCAATAATTCATATTTAGGAGTCATGAGTGTTACATTAAATTCCACACAGAAAGAACTTGTCGCCCTTATGTGAGTGTAGAGTTCTAAGCAGTGATAATCTGTGTTAAATTTATGTTTGTAATCCCCAAAGACCCTAGTGCAATACCTTATATACATGATTAAAAAAATGAGTCTTATACACTCAATAAATGCTTACTGAAATAATTCTATGAAATGCTTTAATTTGTAATACCAGGGATTTTTTACCATAATGTTTCATATGAAGCTTAATAACACAGCACAAACAAATCAAAAATACCTTATATCTGAAAAATATAAATGATATAATTATTGTAATGCATGAAAATATGTTTATTACTTTAATTGTGAAAGATACATATTCAAAATTATAAATTTATTTACAAATTGTATTTATATGGGAGTAGAAAGCGTTTTCTATTTGTTAATCACAAAAAAAAGTTGTTATGAAGAAAGAGATTTCTTTTAATCAACTGGCATCTCTAAATATAGTAGGCTTGATGCAGTGCCATTTACTTAGATGCACTTTTATATTCTTAAATTTATTTATCCCAAATGCTTGAAATACTGTGAATAATTTTATTTCACTTAAATAGCCTGATAATCATCTACATTATTATCATAACAATGCAGTGTTTTGTCTAACCATAGATTTAAGTAATATTCTATATATAAAGAAAATAAGAAAGCTACAAATTATTGTTCCTAATTTACTCACTGATTACTTCTATTACTATGTGAAAGTCTATAATCTTAATCATGAAGAATTACATTTAAAATAAGATTTGTTACTGATTAAAATAATTTAGATACAATAAAAAAACATTTTATATGATTAGTATATGAAATTTCCAGGTCATCAAAATATTAAAATACATAATTTAAGTGTTGCTACATCATGTGCTTATACAATTTGCAGGTTGCAGCTACTCAGCTCTCTGTGAATTGAAGTTGAAAAGAAATATGATCAATTTGGAGCTGATATTGCCACATTTCAATCACTATACTGCAGAAAAAATGCTCAGTTAACTAAGGTGACTGCAATTCTCACCTACCCATTTCATCAGTGAAACCAAGCAGTTTTAATGCCAGCCTCTGGGGCCAACAGAAGGGGGAATAAACATAAAATATACAAAGATAAAACTTCTTTGCGGGAGGTAGGAATGAGGAGTATAGAATGGGTTCAAACTTTAGGCACCATCAACTTAATATAGACTGCTATATGCAGAAGATGTTACATACAAAGTTAATGGTAACCACAAATCAAAAATCAGTAATAGATATGAAAAAATAAAGAGCAAGGACTCCAAGTATATTAAAAAGGCAGCAAACCATGAGAGAAGAGAGCAAGAGAAGGAAGAAACAGAGAACTACAAACAACCACAAAACAAGTAACAAAATGGCAATAAATACATACCTATCAATAACTACTTTGAATGTAAATGGACTAAATGTGCCTATCAAAAGACATAGGATGAAGGAATAGATAAAAAAGCAAGACTCATCTATGTGCTGCCCACAATCCACTCATTTCAGACTTAAGGACACATGCAGACTGAAAATAAAGGGATGAAAAAGCATTTATCATGCAGATGAAAGTGAAAACAAAGCTGAGTAGCAATACTTATATCAGACAAAATAGACATTAAAGACTGTAGCAAGAGACAAAGAAGGACACCACATAATCATAAAGGGAACAATCTAACAATATGATATAACAATGATAAATATTAATGCAACCAACATGGGTGCACCCAAATATGTAAAGCAACTAATAACAAGCCTAAAGGAAGTGATCAATAGTGACACAATAATAGTAGGGGCTTTACCACCTAACTTCTATTATATCAATGGATAGATCATCCAAAGAGAATATCGATAAGGAAAGAGTGGCTTTAAATGACACATTATGGGATGCCTGGTGGCTCAGTAGTTGAGCATCTGCCTTCTGCTCAGGACGTGATCCTGGAGCCCCAGGGATAGAGTCCCACACTGAGCTGCCTGCATGGAGCCTGCTTCTCTCTCTGCCTATGTCTCTGCCTCTCTCTTTGTGTATCTCATAAATAAATAAAATTTAAAAAAATAATAAATGACACATGACACCAAATGGCTTTCACAGATATATTCAGAAACATTTAATCCTAAAGCAGCAGAATGCACATTCTTTTCTTTTTTTTTTAATTTATTTATTTATTTATTTATTTATTTATTTATTTATTTATGATAATCACACAGAGAGAGAGGCAGAGACACAGGCAGAGGGAGAAGCAGGTTTCATGCACCGGGAGCCCAACGTGGGATTCGATCCCGGGTCTCCAGGATCGGGCCCTGGGCCAAAGGCAGGCGCTAAACCGCTGCGCCACCCAGGGATCCCTGCACATTCTTTTCAAGTGCACATGGAATGTTTCCAGAATAGATTACATATTGGTCCACAAAACAAGTCTCAACAATTTCAAAAAAAATCATGTCATACCATGTATCTTCTGACCACAATATTGTGAAACTAGAAATCAATCACAAGAAAAAAATCTGGAAAGAGCATAAACTTGGAGGTTAAATAACATGTGACTCAACAATGAATGGGTCAACCAAATCAGAGAAGAAATCAAAATACATGGAGACAAGTAAAATGAAAACACAATGGTCCAAAATCTTTGTGATGCATCAAAAGTTGTTCTAAAAGGGAAGGGCATAGCAATATAGGCCTACCTCAAAAAGCAAGAAAAATCTCAATAAAACAAACTAACCTTACACTTCAAGAAGCTAAAAAAGGAAGAAAGAACAAACAAAACCCCGAAACAGTAGAAGGAAGGAAATACAAAAAGATTAGGGCAAAATAAACAAAATAGAAACAATAACAAAACAATAAAACAGATCAACGAAACCATGAGCTGGTTCTTTGAAAAGACCAACAAAACTGATCATCATTTACCCACTCATCAACAAAGAGAGAGAAAGAGAGAGGATTTAAATAAATAAATAAAATCAGAAATGGAAAAGAAGAAATAACAACTGACACCACATAAATACAAAGGCTTATAAGAGGATATTATGAAAAACTATATGCCAAAAAATGGTAAAACCTAAAAGAAATAGATAATTCTTAGAAACAGGTAACTTCTCCAAATTGAATCAGAAAGAAATAGAAAATCTGAACACATCAATTACCAGCAATGAAAATGGATCGAGCTCCCAACAAACAAAAACCTAGGACCAGATGGCTTCACAGGTGAATTCCGCCAAACATTTAAAGAGAAGTTAATATCTATTCTTCTTAACTATTCCAAACAATAGAAGAGAAAGGAAAGCTTCCAAATTCATTCTATGAAGTAGGCATTACTCTGATACCAAAAGCAGATAAAGACTCTACAAAAAAAAGAGAACTACAGGTTAATATCTCTAATTAATATAGATACAAAAATCCTCAACAAAGTTTTAACAAACCAAATCCAACTATACAATAGCAAAATCATCCACTACAATCAGGGATTTATTCAATATTTGCAAATCAATCATTGTGATACATCGCATCAACAAGAGAAAGGATAAAAATCATATGATCATATTAAATAATACAGAAAAAGCATCTAAGTAAAACTCCCATTCATGACAAAAACCCTTAACAAAGTAGGTTTAAAGGGAACGTAATGCAAAATAATAATGGCTATATATGAAAAACATATAAATAACATCATATTTAATGAGAAAACTGAGAGCTTTCCCATAGGGACAGGAAGAAGACAGGGATATCCACTTTCAACACTTTTATTCATGATAGTACTGGAAATCTTAGTCACAGAAATCAGACAAGAAAAAGAAATTAACGCATTCAAATTGGTAAGGAAGAAGTAAAGCTTCACAACTTACAGATGACATGACACAATATATAGAAAACTATTAAAGACTCCACCAGAAAACTACTAGAATTGATAAATGAATTCAGTAACGTTACAGTGTACAAAATCGATCTATAGAAATCTTTTGCATTTCTATACACTAATAATGAAGCTGCAGAAAGAGAAATTAAGAAAACAATCTCATTAATAATTACATCAAAAAGAATAAAATATCTAGGAATAAATTTAACCAAGGAAGGGCAAGACTTGTACTCTGGAAACTATAAAAAACATTGATGAGAGACGCCTGGGGGGATCAGCAGTTGGGTGTCTGTCTTTGGCTCGGGGCATGATCCCAGGCTTCTGGGGTGGAGTCCCTCTTTGGGCTCCCTATGAGGAGCCTGCTTTTCCCTCTGCCTATGTCTCTGCCTCTCTCTGTCTCTCATGAATAAAATCCTAAAAAAAAAAAAAATAAAAAAAAAGATGAAAGAATTTAAAGGTGACACAAATAAATGGGAAGATATTCCATGCTCATGAATTGGGAGAACAAATAGTGTTAAAATGTCGATGCTACCCAAAGCCATCTACAGATAGAATGCAATCCCTAGCAAAATACCAACCATATTTTTCATAGACTAGAACAAATAATCCTGAATTTCTTATAGAACCACAAAACACCCTAAATAGCCAAAGCAATCATGAGAAAGAACAACAAAACTGGAGATATCACTGCCCAGATTTCAACATATACTACAAACCATAGTAATCAAAACGGTATGGTAATGACACAAAAATAGATCAACAGAGCAGAATAGAGAGCCCAGAAATAAACCCATGATTATATGATCAATTAATCTATGGCAAAGGAGGCAAGAATATGTAAGGAGAAAAATACAATCTCTTCAACAAATGGTGTTGGGAAACTGGAGAGCAACATGCAAAAGAATGAAACTGGACCACTTTCTCCCACCCTATGCAAAAATAAACTTAAGATGGATTAAAGAGGGGATCCCTGGGTGGCACAGCGGTTTAGCGCCTGCCTTTGGCCCAGGGCATGATCCTGGAGACCCGGGATCAAATCCCACGTCGGGCTCCCGGTGCATGGAGCCTGCTTCTCCCTCTGCCTGTGTCTCTGCCTCTCTCTCTCTGTGTATGTGTGTGTGTGTGTGTGTGTGTGTGTGTGTGTGTGTGACTATCATAAATACATAAAAATTTTAAAAAAAGATGGATTAAAGACCTGACTATGAGATATGAAACTATAAAAATCCTAGAAGAAAGCATAGGCAGCAATCTCTTTGACATCATCATAGAAACATTTTTCCAGATAGGTCTCCTGAGGCAAGGAAAATTAAAGCAAATATACTATTGGACCCTACACCAAAATAAAAAGCTTTTGCACATGAAGGAAATAATGAACAAAACTAAAAGATAACCTTCTGAATGGGAGAAGATATTTGCAAATGACATATCTGATAAACGGTGAGTATACAAAATATAAAAAGAACTTCCCAAAAAAAAAAAACCTTCCACAACTCAACACCAAAATAATCATCATCATCATCCAATTAAAAGGCAGAAGATATGTACATTTCCCTAAAGAAAACATACAGATAGCCAAGAGACACATGAAAAGATGCTCAACATCACTAATCATTAGAGAAATGCAAATCAAAATCATAATGAGATTATCACCTCACCCTTGACGGAATGGCTAAAAGATAAAACAAAAACAACATGAGAATGTGGGGGAAAAAGGGATCCTCATGCACTGTTTGTAGGAATACAACCTGGTGCAAGCACTCTAGAAAACAGTATACAGGTTCCTCAAAAAATTAAAAATGGAAGTACCACATGATCCAGTATTGTGCTACTGGGTATTTACCCAAAGAATACAAATGCTAATTAAAAACATATATGCACCCCTATGTTTTACACAGCATTAGTTACAGTAGCCAAGTTATGGAAGCAGCTCAAGTGCCTATCAAAAGATGAATGGATAAAGAAGATATATAAATAAATATATACCATATCCTCTTTATCTATAAAGATATGTGTACACACACACACACACACACACACATAATGGGATATTACTTGGCCATAAAGAAAAGTGGAATCTTGCCATTTGCAACAACATGGATGGATCTACAGGGTATGATGCTAAGTGAAATAAATCAGTCATATACCGTATGACCTCACTCCTATGTGTAATTTAAGAAACAGCAAAAATGAAGAAAGGGGGAAAAAAGAAATTTCCAAACCAAGAAACAAAATCTTAACTATAGAGAAGAAACTATTACCACAGGAGAGGTTGGGTGGGTTAAATAGGTGAAGATGGATGAAATAGGTGAAGTGGATTAAGAGAATACGTACCATGATGAGCACTGAGTAATATATAGAATTGTTGAATCACTGTATTGTACACCTAAAACTAATATAAAATTATATGTTACCTATACTGAAATTAAACAACAATGTACAAAACCAGCAACAACAGAAAACAGTTATTCACCTTATAGTTAATAGGGTATGCAGTGAATATTCTATCAATTTATCAATTTACTAGTTCTATCCTTTGCCAGCAATGAATTTTGTGAAAACCCATTTCCTGACACCAAAAAAGCTAAATTACTCTTGACTAGAGAGCTTATTTATTTTTTTAAAGATTTTATTTATTTATTCATGAGAGACACACACAGAGAGAGAGAGAGAGAGAGAGAGGCAGAGACACAGGCATGGGGAGGAGAAGCAGGCTCCATGCAGGGAGTCCCCTGATGTGGGACTCGATCCTGGGACTCTAGGATCATGCCCTGGGTCCAAGGTGGGCGCCAAACTGCTGAGTCACCCAGAGATCCCCAAGGGAGTTTAAATTAGTACTTTTAAAGTACTTACTGATGGGGTAGGAAGTACTACTGCCATATTGTTTTCTGTCTTTCTCATAGCTTTTTGTCCCTCTTTTCTTCTTTTTGTGGTCTTCTTTTTGTTTGTTGGTTGTTGTAGTGACATGCTTACATTCATTTCTCATTTTATTTTGTGTATCTATAGATAAATGTTTTTTTTTGTGGTCTTTGATCTCTATTATTTCTTTAAATAAGCTTTTTGTCCCTTTGTTTCTCTCTTCTAGGACTTCTATAATGCATATATATATATATATATATATATATATATATATATATATATGGGTTGGCTTGATTGATGGTATCTCTTAAATCCTATAGGATTTCTGCATTCTTTTTCATTCTTTTTTGTTGTTGTTGTTCTTCTTCTTCTTACTAGATAATTGTAAATGTCTTTAATTTCACTGATTTTTCTTCTCCATCAAATCTACTACTGAACACCTCTAGTAATTTTTCAATATGGTTATTACGATCTTTAGCTCTATTATTTCTGTTTTGTTCTTTTTAATGTTTTTCTATCTTTTCTTTGATTTTACCAGTTTGTTCATGCATTATTTTCCTGAGCTTATATCTATATGGTGGTTATTTTGAACTCTTTGTTAGGTAAGTCATATACCTACATTTGTTTCTGGAGAGTTTTTGCTTCATTTAACTGGGCCATGTTTCTCTATTTCTTTATGGCTTTTAACTTTTTGGGGGGAGGGGGCAGGGGAATCTGTGCAAATCTCCCAGTCTTTATGGACTTGCTTCATACAAAAAAAAAAAAAAAAAAAAAAGCCCTTAACCAACCAGTTTGGCTAGAGATTTTGGAGCCTTCTAAAACCTTTTCTGTGGGGGCACCTTCTCTGGAGTTGTAAATGTAAATTCCCAATTAGAGTGATCTATCTTTTCTATTTGCAGGAGCTCATAATCTCTTGGTTCAAATGGTGTCTGAGGTATGTAGGTTCTCTGGAGCTGTTGCAGGCACTTAGCTCTCCTTTGTTTACAACAGCCCCTGGCTTCTCTAGTATACCAGTCCCATCACCACTCCAACTCGAGCAAGACAGAAACCAGTCCCTTGAGTAGCCCTTGGAAAGTTGGAACATTAGACATATGCTCTACTATTCTCTCCCACCTCACCCCCTCCCAAAGGAGATGCTGCTGAGCTGTACTGGCCTGTGTCTGCTGTACTGCAGGTCTTCTGGAGAAGCAGCAAGCCACACAGCTCTCTTTTGTTCTCAGTGACTCCCAGACGTGTAGAATATGCCAAATCCCATCATTGTTCCAAGATAAGCAAAACAGAAACTATTCCCCTGAAAAGCTGGAACACTGAATGCATGTTCCAATTTTTTCCCTCTTCTGGGAGACCTAGGAGAAAACCTCTGCCACTCATTCCACACTGAGCGGAGGAGAATTGGTGAGTGAGTGCATGCTAGTCTAAACCTTGGCTTTTCTCAGCAGATCCCAATTTAGTGTTTTCTTTTCAGCAGTTTCATTCAGGCAAGACATAGCAAGTCCTTTGAGAAACCCTTGTGAAAAGTCAAAATACCATGTGTATAGTTTAGTTTTCTCTTTCCATCCCTGGAAAGAAGTCAGAAGCTAGGAGTTTCTTTCCTATAGCATTGCACTGAACCCAGAGGGGAGGGACTATGTTGAGTAAGGGTCATGAATTTTCCTACTGGCCTTATGTGGCTGTTTTTTCACTTTTCTGGGGGTACAGTAGCCTCTTAACTAGCTTCTCACAAAGGGACTGGTCCATATGTTGTTGAGTCCTTGTCTCAGGGTCAGGAGAGTGGGGAGTGAAGAGAATCTGTGGCTTTCTATTCTGTCATCTTGCTGATATCACTTCTCAATTTTTTTTGGCCACATGGTAAACAGGTAGCTAAGAAAACACTTGTGCGAGACTTGGAAATATATGAAGGCAGTATGATTTCCATTAAAATAACAAAAATTTAATGCAATCAATCTTAAGATGTAATTTTTATTTAACCAATCTAAAAAGACATATAATTATAAAGTGACCAATAATATCATTACTTTATATTACATTATATCATTATGTTTAGTTCAACTGTATCCCAAGTTTGAAATCACAGAATACAGAGCTGAGATAATGATCATACAAATAGACAATCGCCAGACCACATGCGACAAAAGAACTGTAATGCACATAAGAAGTCCAAAAAGGCAATCTACAACCCGGAATCAATTGACCCAGAATGCTAGGGTTGGTTATGACTACCAACTTCTCTATTTTTGTCTCTGCCTCCAACTGAGGACCAATGAAAGAATGTCAAATGTGTTCCCCAAATCAGTCACATAAAATTCCCTGCTGTTAGCTGACCTCAAGTAACCTCATAAAAATGACTTCCAATTAGAATATACATGTAGATTTTAATTTTTCACTATAAAAGCATTCCCACTGCCTTGCTTGTCTTTCAGTCTCTGCCAAACTGAAGTTTACCATAACAAGCTCTGAACAAACTGTCTTCATTTGGGTGACCTTTATTTATTTCCAAAGAGTATATTAATAAAAGAATCCTCAAGTATATAGCAATTGCAATGACAGTTATCTGGACTGAATAATACTTAAATATATGTCTATTGACCATTTCCTTCAATTCCAGTTTGTATATATATATTATACTGACAACATTGTAGTTTTCAAAGTGCTGGCCATGAGAAAAACAAAGTAGGCATTAAACCAGCCTTTCTTAGATGGGAGTTGTTAAACAGCTTTTTCACTTCCTATAAATAAAAGTAAAAAATGACATTTTATCACTTTAATAGACCACATCAGTGGGGAGTATCAAGCAGGCAATAGTCTCTGGAGAAATGTAGAAGTGATAGAAAGAGTGAAAGAGAAGAGGTTCTGATTACTGTGACTTAACCTGACCTTGTGAATTTAAGCATGTGGTGAATTTAAGGGAGTGGTGTATTATTTTGGGACTAAGACTGCCTAAAAATTCTGAATTTTTTTGTGATGCCACTCTGTCACCAGAATGACCCTTTATCCACACATAATTTTTGTGTTTAAAATATATGAACAAGAATGCCTCACTGGCTCAGTAGCAGAGCATCTGTCTTCACCTCAGGGTGTGATCTGAAACCCGAATCCGGGGAATGGGTCCTCCCAGGGAGCCCGCTTCTCCCTCTGCCTGTTTCTCTGCCTCTCTCTGTCTCTCATGAATAAATAAATAAAATATTTAAAACAATAAAAATAAAATATATGAACAATATATGATACTATGATTGGTGCCTCTAAGGAATAGAGGAGCTACCCAAACTTCAAATGAGGGCCGGAGAAGGGTAGCATGAGAGACGCTATTAAAATCAAGGAAGACAAGTGGGCATTACTGAAGCATTCATTAGTATTGTGCGAGACTGTGTAGTTCATCTTAGTGAATTCTGGGTCATATTCTACAGTTTTATTGGCTTTTTAAAAAGTAGAAACTTAAAGTGCAGGCTATTCAATTATATATTTAGATTTGAAATGATTATAAATTTGGAAGCCTATATTACAGAAGTGTATTTTATATAAGTAAAAAATGTTAGTGGAAACTAATTTTAAGACATGGTTTTAATATTTCCAGTTAAACTATAATTATGGTATTTAAAATATGTAACTCTAAGTGAGGCTTTTATGGATTATGTTATATCAAAGTAAAATAGCTCATTTTTAACATAGGCTAAAATACAGACTAAATAGAGAATATTCATAAAAGTGTTATCAACTATGAAAACAAGAGGACTTTAGAGGTGGTTAGTATTATTTAAATTCAAAAATTTTTAACATAACCTAAATGTCCCTGCCTAGATGTCCCCATGGCTACTTCTTTGACTTTTCACCTTATGTCCTGCAACTATCTCCTTCATATTGTAGCTTAAGAACATTGAGCACGGGGCTATGTTTTCCTGTTTCTAGAACATACCAAGCTTTCTTATACCTTAAGAAATTTGTGCCACTTGCTTCCTCTACTAGAAACACATTTCCTCCAATGATATTTTCCTTTATCTTTATCCTTCACTTTATTCAACTCTCTGCTCAAATGTTGTTTTATGATGCAGCAATTATTCTCTTTCCTGTAACCCTGCTGCTTTGCAATGTGCCTTTGCAGCCATTTTGAGAGGACTGGCTCTGTGATTTGCTTTGACTAATAGAATACGGTGAAAGTGACATTCATGCCTCTTCCTAGCCTAAGACTAGGAAAAGACTCAGTGCCTCGAAAGTCTTCTACCATGTAAAGCAGTTCATTTTCAGTTGGAGGATAACAGATGACACAGAACAGAAGAAAGTCATCCCAACTGAGATCATCCCAACCTAGTCACTTTAGCAATTGATCGCAGATGCATCGCTGAGCCTGAGATCAAAAAAACACCCAGCTAGTCCCCTCTCAAATTGTCAGACCACAACATTTCAAGTAAATTAAATGATCATTGTTTTAAGGCCCTATGTTTTCAAATGAGTTGGGAGATAACAATAGCTAAGTTATACAATTTCTCAGCTGGGTAATAACCCTTGTTAAGTAGCATTTGTTCCTCAATATTTGTTTCTTTTTTTTATTTCATAGAACTCATACTGATCCCTGAGTACACAGTTATATGTATGTGCGTATTTACATACATGTATCTGCATTTATTTACTTATAATTGCCATTTAAGCTGCAACGCCAGCACTCACAACAGTGTTCAACACAGAATGGCCATTAAACAAATAGACTGCTGAATGAGTGAATGAATAAATCAATGGATTAATGAATATTTGTATTTTACATTATCATGATGTGTAACTAAAATTAAACAGAATAAGCAAACAAGAGAGAGAACCACAGGCAAGGTTTAGTGATTAGGAACATAATAATAAGGACTAAGTGGAACGAGACAACTTTTTCTGAAGAGGAGCTACTTTTCCAAGATGGTTTTAGTTATCTGGAATCTCTTGAGATTCTATGTGAATTTTAGGAGAAACTCTTCTATTTCTGCAAAAAAAAAATGTCATTAAGGTATTGATAAAGCACTCTGGGTAGTATAAAAATCCTAACAATATAAGCTCTAATCTATGAACATGAGGTATCTTTCCATTTATTTGTTTATTTAATTATTTTCCACAACATTTTGTAATTTTCAGCATATAATGTCTTTTGCCAACAATGTTGAATGGATAAACGATATGTTATCCATATCGTATAGTATTATAATGTATTATATATAATTATATATAATATATATGTGTATAATATATATGTGTATAATATATTATATATATATATATAAAATGGGATATTAATCAGTCTTAAAAGGGAAAGAAATTCTGACACATGCTACCAGAAGGATGAAACTTGGGGATATTATACTAAATGAATAAGCAAGTCACAAAATGACAAATATTGCATGATTCTCCTTTACAAAGTACCTAAAATAGTCAAATTTGTGGTTACAGAAAGTATAATGGTGGTTGTTTGAGGCCAGGGAGAGGGGAAACTGTGAAGTTTTTTGTTTAAAGGGTATAGAAATTCACTTTGAGAAGAAGAAAAAGTTCTGGAGATGCATGGTGGTCATGGTTGCACAGAAATATGAATATACTCAGTATCACTGAACTATACATTTAAAAATAATTAAAATAGTATAAAATTTTAAAATAATGTTATATGTTTCTGGACCTTTAGAGAGAAAGCTATCAATAGATAAAATGTACATTGCTAAATCATGAAGAAGACACTATTGCAGAGGACACAGGAATGAGAAGCTTTTCCAGAACTGAATTGTAGAAAAAAAATGTCTTTACCAAAATTTCCTATTCTTTTTTTCCCCACCAATCCCCCAACCCACTGCTCCTCTGGCAAACACTAGTTCATTCTCTATATTTAAGAGTCTGAGTTTTTTGTTTTTCTCTTTTCTCTTTATTCATTTGTTTTGCTTCTTAAATTCCACATGAATGAAATCATGTGGTATTTGTCTTTCTGTGACTTCACTTAACATTAATCCCTCTAGATCCATCCATGTTGTCACAAGTGAAAATATTTCATTCTTTTTTTATAGCTGAGTAATATTCCAGTATGTATATGTGTGGGTGTGTGTGTATCAGTTCTTCTTTATCTATTCATCTATCAATGGACATTTGGGCTGCTTCCAGATCTTCGCTATTGTAAACAATGCTGTAATAAATATAGGAGTGCATATATGTTTTTAAATTAGTGTTTCCATTTTCTTTGGGTAAATACCCAGTAGTAGAATTTCTGGATCATATGGTTTTTCTATTTTTAATTTTTTCAAAAATCTCCATACTGTTTCCACAGTGGCTGCAACCAGTTTGTACCACCACCAAGCATGCACCAGGGTCTCTTTTTCTCCACATCCTCGGTAACACTTTGTGTGTCTTGTGTTTCTTTTTTTTTTTTTTATCCAATCTATTAAGGGTGAAGTAATATTTCACTGTGGTTTTTACTTGCATTTACCTGTTAATGAGTGATACTGAGCATCTTTTCATGTGTCTGTTGGCCAGCTGGCCATCTGTAAGTCTTCTTCGGGGAAATGTCTGTTTATTTCTTTTGCCCATTTTTAATTGGATTATTTGGAAGGGGGTTTGGTGTTGTGTAAGTTTGCTATATATTTTGAATATTAACCACTTATCAGATAGGTAATTTGCAAACATCTTTTCCCATTCAGTGGGTTCTCTTTTTATTTTGTTGATCTTTTTTTTCTGTGTAGAAACTTTTATTTTGCTGTAGTTCCAAAAGTATATGTTTGCTTTAATTTTCCTTGCCTCAGGAGACCTATCTGGAAAAATGTTTCTATGATGATATCAAAGAGATTGCTGCTTATGCCCTCTTCTAGGATTTTTATAGTTTCATATATCATAGTCATGTCTTTAATCCATCTTAAGTTTATTTTTGCATAGGGTGGGAGAAAGTGGTCCAGTTTCATTCTTTTGCATATTGCTCTCCAGTTTTCCCAGCACCATTTTTTGAAGAGAAATGAGGTGTGTTGGCCGCAACTTCTATATCGGCTGACCCGGTATTATCAAGGGGAACCTTATTCTCAGTGTGTGACCAAGGGCTTACTATTGATATCCTTCTTCATATTAGCTGCATTCCTCAGTAACCCCTGGACCAGAACATGTAGAGCTTGAAATTTACCACCTGGCTTCTTAGAGACCACAGATTTTCACTTCAGTGATTTGTTCTACTCCTATGTGCTTCTCTATAAAATTGTAATAAATGCAGTGCTTTATTTTTGTAAAAAAAAATATTCCCCTTGCATATTCTTGCCTCCTTTGCCATAGATTAATTGATCATAAATCATGGGTTTATTTCTGGGCTTTCTATTCTGCTCTGCTGATCTATTTTTGTGTATTACCATACCGTTTTGATTACTATGGTTTGTAGTATATGTTGAAATCTGGGACTCTGTTATCTCCAGTTTTGTTGTTCTTTCTCATGATTGCTTTGGCTATTTAGGGTGTTTTGTGGTTCTATAAGAAATTCAGGATTATTTGTTCTAGTCTATGAAAAATATGGTGGTATTTTGCTAGGGATTGCATTTTATCTGTAGATGGCTTTGGGTAGCATCGACATTTTAACACTATTTGTTCTCCCAATCCATGAGCATGGAATATCTTCCCATTTATTTGTGTCACCTTTAAATTCTTTTTCTTTTCTTTTTTTTTTTTTTTAGGATTTTATTCATGAGAGACAGAGAGAGGCAGAGACATAGGTAGAGGGAAAAGCAGACTCCTCACAGGGACTCCACCCCAGAAGCCTGACATCATGCCCTGAGCCAAAGACAGACACTCAACTGCTGAGCCCCCCAGGCATCCCTCATCAATGTTTTTTATAGTTTCCAGAGTACAAGTCTTTCCCCTCCTTGGTTAAGTTTATTCTTAGATATTTTATTCTTTTTGATGTAATTGTTAATGAGATTGTTTTCTTAATTTCTCTTTCTGCAGCTTCATTATTAGTGTATAGAAATGCAAAAGATTTCTATAGATTGATTTTGTACACTGCAACTTTACTGAATTCATTTATCAATTCTAGTAGTTTTTTGGTAGAGTCTTTATAGTTTTCTATATATTGTATCATGTCATCTGTAAATAGTGAAGGTTTTACTTCTTCCTTACCAATTTGGATGCATTAATTTCTTTTTCTTGTCTGATTTCTGTGGAAATCAGGATTTCCAGTACTATACTAAATAATAGTGCTGAGAATGGACATCCTTGTCTTGTTCCTGTTCTTGGAGGGAAAACCTGACAGCTTTTGAGCATGATGCTAACTATGAGTTTTTCATATGTAACTTTTATTTTGTTGAGGTATGTTCCTTCTAAATCTCCTTTGTTGAGGGATTTAACCATGAATGAATGTTGTACTTTGTCAAATGTATTTTCTGAATCTATTGAATCATCATATGGCTTTTATTCTTTCTTTTGCTTATGTGATGTATCACCCTTACTGATTTATAGATATTGAAGTACCTTTGCATCCCAGAATAAAACCCACTTGATAGTGGCAAGTGATTTTTTTAATGAATTGCTGGATTCAGATTACTTATGTTTTGTTGGATTTCTTCATCTATATTCACACCAGAATATTGACCTATTTTTTTTTGTTTTGTTTTGTTTTTTCCTTTCCCCATAGAGACACCTTAATTTCTTCCTGGATTTGCTGGGTTAAACATATTTTTGTAACAATTATAAATGTTGCCATAATAATCACCTTTCTAATGTATTATTCTACTGTAGTACTTTAAAAAATATTTCTATGACTTTTAGTTATCTTATTACACAAGCAGGGAGAAAAGGATCAGGGATTCCTCAGTCCACACAAAGTTAAATATCTAAGCACTTAGTAATTTTAACATACCAGAGTTGAATCCCTCTGGTCAGACATCTAGAGATTAAATCTGGTTTTTGCCAAAACCGTTTCCTGGCTGAGCAATAGAATATTATGGAAATACTACTCTAACTGCTGTCTATAAAATACTGTTAACTCTCTAAATACTATTCTAAGTGCTGTCCATTAAATATAGACAAATTACAGCCACATAATGTGTCTATATTTAATGCCAGTTAGTACTTCTACATTCAGAATGCCTGGTATTTTTCTGGATCTATGTGACAAAGTTCAGGTTGCTGTTGTTGGCTTTGCCTATTTCCTGTGTTGAGACTTAGCTTTCATCTTCTTTTGTTTCATTAAGTCTGTTGAAACACCATTTTTCCCAGTTTCCAAAAGTATACTTGATTCCTTTCCTTTCTGCAATATAGTAGAATATTTGGATTTATATTTTGACACTATTTTTATGATTTAATGAAAACATAAGATGAACAAGAAGTGAAATTATATTCAATACACTGTGCTTTTCTTCCTAATGCCAACTTACTCTTAAATTATTTATCTTTTCCATTCCTTACTATTTGTTTAAAATTGAATTATTTTGTTTTATTAATATGCTCCCTGTACTTTGGTTTACATTATCTCTTTCCTTTCACAATCCCCTTACCTTTTATCCAAATTCCAGATTATTTTACATGGTACAAATTGCCAGGGAATTTCATCTCTCAAACTGACTACCATATTAGTATCTTCTTAATAGATGATATTGAATGATTAAATTCCAAAGAGATAAACCATGAAGAATAATATATGTTGTAGAATAAATACTGTACATATTTGTGTTGTGTATATGTATTTGTATTGTTTTTGTTAGTATATAAATTAATGTTCCTGTTTATGTAAATAGTTCAAAAAGAAAAATGAGAAAAAACTTAAATTTGGAAATGTGTCTCTTTTTTACCCCAGATATAAAATAAAAGTATAACTTAGGAATTTCTTATAACTTATAAGATATAACTTAGGATATCTTTTTTTTTTCATATACGATAGTCACACACACAGAGAGAGAGAGAGAGAGAGAGAGAGAGAGAGAGAGAGGCAGAGACACAGGCAGAGGGAGAAGAAGGCTCCATGCACCGGGATCCCGACGTGGGACTCGATCACGGGTCTCCAGGATCGCGCCCTGAGCCAAAGGCAGGTGCCAAACCTCTGCACCACCCAGGGATCCCATAACTTAGGATATCTTATCTCTAGAGAATTTCTAGAGATTTTGTAAGGAAAATTAAACTAAAATTCTCCAATTTATATGAATTATTAGGTTTATTGGAAAAAAAATTCAGCGATTAGGTTTTAAGTGTGCAGTTAGTTAATTAATATACCACAGCTATATGTTAAAAATAAAGGTAATATAAGATGTGTAGAACTGTTAATTTAGGAAAGGGTTAAGGGTTCTTTTGGCTACAGAAAACACATATTAAGCTCATTAATTTACTGCATTTGAAAAAACATAATATTAAAAATGAAATGATGGGTATATGATTATATTTGTACATGCACATATATATGAGCAAATTTAAAGAGGATACACTCTCTAAAGGATTTGTCTAGCACACAGATGTACTTATTCCTCCCTTTTGTTATTGTTCTAAGGATTAAAGCAGTGAAGTTAATTGCTTTGACAGTTATAATAATAACTGGTGGGCAACATAAAAATATGGAGGCTGGAAGCAAAAGATAATGCAATGCATTTATAACATTTGTCAAAAGTTGTTCAATAAAAAGACATCACACTTAGTTGTGACTACTACATTCTATTCAATTACAAAGTAGTTTTAATGTTTGATTATTTTACAATCCTTTAAAGAAGGTATAATTTAAAAAAATATTCCATAATGCCACTTTTTAAATTGATTTAATCGGTTGAGAAGCATCCTACAAAAATATTAGTACTGAAAATTATTTAATATGTAGATTGACACTTGGTCATGCATATAACTTGCCATAATTCTTTAATTTATTTATCCATTTCATAAATAGAAAATTTAATATATAAGCAGTGGGATCCCATTATAAAAGTTAAAATAGAGCTGGATGACTTTTAGATTAATTCTAAAGTTATTATACAATCATTTCTATTATAAAACATATAAACCAAAGCAATAACAAATAGGCTAACAGAGAAACATCCAGAGAAAGAAGTGAGGATTGAGAAAGGAAGATTGATTTGATTGACATGAACAATCACAAATGGGAGAATGATTAGTCCTATCCATATTAAGAGAAGAAGGAAGACAGTGTAAACTCAATTTTGTGTCAACCTTACTTTTCTTTATATAGCCTTACCTTTCTTTTATTTTACTTTTCATACAATATTTGAACATAATTCTTCAGTACCTTCTTGGCTTGGACATTCAGCTATGGTTAAATCTCTATGTTAAAACCTTTATTAATGGTGGTGATTACTTCTATCTCAGGTGGCAGTATTAATATTGAGTTTAACATGTTGAATTCCAAACTTACCTGTCATAAAAGGTGAAAGAAATGAGTTCAACCAGCAATAATCTTCTATTATTGACTTAAATTGAGTGTGTTGGTTTTATCCCGGACCAAAACCTGCCTTTTTTACTAAGCAATCATAACTAAATAAATTTATATTGATAAAAGGTAAAAAAAAACTTAACATCTTTGTAAAAAATTAAATTATATGTGTACAATATTACATGACTATTCTTCTTTATTATTAACCCCAGCATTTTGCAATTGTGCTCATTTTAATATAATTCAAAATTCTGTAATCATACAGGATTTTTTCAATACTAACATACTCATATTATATTATTAACTCTTCTAAGATAAGAGCATTGATTCTGTTTTAAAATTAACCAAGGGTTTAATTTGTATATTTCTTTGGAATTTCAAAATCTTTTAGATAGGAAAAAAAAGCACAGGTTTTAAACAAACATAGAAACGTAAGTAAATGTGTTCTGAGTAGGGATACCTGGGTGGCTCAGTGGTTGAGCACCTGCCTTTGGCTTAGGGTGTGGTCCTGGGGTCCTGGGATCAAGTCCCACAGGGCTCCCTGCAAGGAGCCTGCTTCTCCTTCTGCATATGTCTCTGCCTCTCTCTGTGTGTCTCTCAAGAATAAATAAATAAAATATTCTGAGTATTTGCTAATTATTTTTAAGTGAATTTCCTAAAAATGTTTTTTTTGCATTTCTTCAAAAATATAATTTGATACATTTCCCCATTTCAATCAAATATTATTTAATTATCATCAGAGATCCACACCTCAAAAAAATAACAGATTTGTTAACTCATATGATCACTTTTCCTTGCGGGTAATTACTGTCATTATAGAAGAATTAACTTTAATACAAAATGTTTTTTGGATTAAAAGCAGTCTTTTTGTATACTTTTTAAAGATAAGACACCAAGCTCAATCTAAAGTCCTATTTTGATTGCACTTTTTTAACGAATTAAACTCCAAACCATATTCAAATTTCATGAGGTTTTATATAAATGTTCCTTTTCTGCTCTAAGATATAGCACAGATTACCACGTTGCTTTTAGTTGTTATGTCTTCTTAGTCTCCTCTACTCTGTGATAATTTGCCTGACTTGTGCCTATTGTTACTACATGTCATTGATTCAAGGTCATCTTAGCAGACAGAATTAGTAATATATTTACATAGACTAGTCAATGTATATGTGTAATGCATATTTAGAATTGTTTCCTCATCTATTCACGTACATTTATATTAAGCTAAGTATGAATTCATATTGTCTTCAATTCTAGTCTAAGTTTATTCTAGCCTTCCCTTCATGCTTATCTACAACAGTGAGAAGCTTGCTACCATCATAAACCATATATTTAGATATTTTTTCAAACAAATATACATGGAAAGGAATTTCAGAATGTTAAAATTATATGGCTATCGGAAATTAATTTGCAACATCAACACAATGTTTACTATATACAATTCATTTTGCCTCTAGCCTTACAGATTCCAGTCAAACAATTTTTTTTTCTAATATTACTTAGGCCAGCTCCTTTCTTTCCTCCCTTGAGCCCTTTCAGGATAGTTATGTCCATGTATTTATACTATAGTTAAATTGATTCCTCATACTATACATCCCATCCTAGGATCCCCAACATCCTGGTTGACTTTATTATTGTTGTTTGTGCACATTCAATTTCACTATTTGTGATGTATAGATCTATGCATTTAAAAAAATGCATAAGCATGCATTTACCACCCAACACTATAGGTAACATTCCCTTTACCTAAAATGTTTCCTTCACTGTTATTTTGTAGTTAATCACCTCCCATCCACCAAACGTGGCAAACATTGCCCTTTTCCTATAGTTGTTTTTCTTCATTGTGATACAATTTACAAAACTGTACAATTTACTTTTTTAAAGCGTACAATTTAGTAGTTTTAATACACTTAAAAGGTGCAATCTTGCTAATATCTAATTCCAGAACATTTTGATCTTGCCTTAAAGAGGCCCCTATCAGCATTGTTGAGTATATCATGTTTTCTTTATCCATTCATCACTTAATAGGAATTGGGCTGTTTTTACTTTCTGGCTACTATGAAACATGCTATTAAGAGCATTCAAGTACAACATTTTGGTGTTAACATTTTTTCAATTCCCTTGGGAATTTACCAAGGAGTAGAATTGCTGGGAGGAAATGTATAATGGTTCTAATTCCCCCACATTCTTATAAACATTCATGTGGTTAAGTAACTGACTGCAAAGCATCTGATGGAATTTGTTGGGTTTATGGGTTTTTTCTTCATTATAATCATTGCAACAGTTACAGAACAATATGCATTTATCAATACTCACAAAACTCTACACTTTTTTAGGGTAAAATATGCTGTATGAAAAATATGTCTTAAAAATTATCATTTAAAAATATCAATGAAAAAAATCAGAATAATTTTGTAACACAGAAACATCACTGGGAAGAGACTGATATAATTAGATATACAGAGTTGAGTAGTTCATTCATTTTTGTAGTAGTTGTAAATTTGAAAGATGATAATTTTAATTTGAAGTTCATGGATAGATATCAAAATTTCCCTAAATGTTTGTATTTATTTAATCTAATTTACCTAGTGTTGCATAAAAACAAATTGAGCAAATATTTATATGAGGCTAATTAACAGCATTTGTCACATTTATCATTATATTTCCACAAATACAATATATAACTTACTTTATCTTATATGCATTATAAAACTTCTTTTCCCTTTTGAAAAAAACATGAAGTACTTCCAGATTTACATGTATTGCACTCAAAAAAAGGGAAACTCTTTGTAGTTTGTGACATAAATATTATTTACAGAACAATATGAAATTTTATTTCTGTTTTGACTATTATTTTAAGTATCTAGGATAGATATCAATAGGACTGAATTTGTACTTCCCTGGGTGTGCGTGTGTGTGTGTGTGTGAGAGAGAGAGAGAGAGAGAGAGATTGAGAAATAGTGAGAGAGGGAGATTACATTTAAAATGCTTCTCTAAGTACAAGAGGGCAGGAATATAAAAGGGCAGTTATTAATATTTAATGTACAATTAAAATCTAAGCATATCCATTCCTATGTAGAATTGCCAGACAGGCAAAGTTTCAATCATTTTAAAATACTCTTCATTCACAGTTTAAAAAAAATAAATATATTGAAAGTCCTTTATAACAGACTCATTCCTAGTTGTGGGAGATATTGTGATATATAAATCAAGCCCCTGCCATGGAGGCATTTATATAGCACACTGAAAGAGCTTGTCATCAGATAAACTCACTAAAAGTCATATGTGCTTTAGAAATGGCAAAGGTGAAACTGGAGAGAGCAGAAGAATCATATTGTACCCATTGTTTCACTGCACAACCTCATCATTTCCCAAATTCAATTCATTTTAATAAATACTGATGACACTGTATTCTGATTACTATACAAGTCTGAGGTTACTTAACTGTGTAAAACTATTCATCAAGAAACTCATAGTTAAATTGATTAACTTCTATTAAAATGATGTCTATACAGAGTATCTATGTATTGTATATATAAACCAATTTTCCAAAAAAAATAAAATAAAATAAAAAAATAAACCAATTTTCCCAGTATAGTATTACTATGAGATAGCTACCTAGCCAGATAAACTTTTCCTTGATATAGCATTCCTCCCTACAACATGTTGTAGAAAACAAAAAAGAAAATAGAAGAATAGAAAACAAAAAGCAGAGATCCCTGGGTGGCTCAGCAGTTGAGCATCTGCCTTTAGCCAAGGGCATGGTCCCAGGATCCTGGGATCAAGTCCCACATCTGGCTCCTTGCAGGTAGCCTGTTTCTCCTTCTTCCTATGTCTCTACCTGTCTCTCTCTCTCTGTGTCTTTCATGAATAAATAAAACCTTTAAAAAAACACACACACAAAAAGAAAACAAAAAGCATTAGGAATAAGAGTATTAGCTATGCACCTTCAATAAATAAATGTATACATGTGAGTCTATTCACTGATTATTTGCTCTTATAATACATATTATATTTTATAAGTAAAATATATATTATATTGTACAATATATACTACATATAATATATATTATATTGTATAAGTACAGTGCATACTTAGATATAAAATATTTATGTAACACAAATCTGTAATATATACTTATATAATATATAATTTTATAATATATAACTATATATATGACATAAAATATTTATATCATAAGCATATTTTATTATGTATTCATATAAAATTTAATATATATTTATATATAATATGCATAAATAAAATTATAGATATATTTATATTATATATTGTGTATCTAAAATATATAAATATAATATATAAAATATATAAATGTGATTCACCAAATAGACATTGAAAACTATTCAATATCTAGAGGAGGACATTCTCTCAGGTTATGTATCTGAGTCTAGTCTTTCTCTGCCTTTGCTCTATTTTATAACTCTGCAGTGGTAGGAACAGATAACCAAGCACAATTATTCCTATGGACATTTAAATTCTCTTATGACCAGTTGATTATCAGTTAATAAAATTCTTACCCTCTAAAGAAAAAAATGCCTTCATTTACATGTTCAACATTCCTGATTTATAAATGTGTTTCTTCTTTGGATTCCTTTTTGAATCAGTTACATCATCAGCTGGTCATCTCCTCATGAGCTAATAAAATCTCTCACAGTTTCAAGGTTATATCAGTATGAAAATCATGGTTTTATGCTTTTTAAAAATCATCTTTTATCACTATTGATAATACCCTCTGCTTAAAGTTTGTTTTTTGTTTTGTTTTGTTTTGTTTTGTTTTGTTTTGCTTTGTTTTGTTTTGTTTTAATGTATGGTGAGCTGGACACTTAGAACAAATTTACTAGAAGCAAAGCCTGAGACAGGCTTCAAGATGTCCTGAATCTGGGGAGGAGAAGAAAGTGCTCTTCAAGAAAATATTTTAAGATTTTTATTTATTTATTTGCAGAGAGAGAGGGAGCACAAGCAGGGGGATCAGCAGAGGATGAAGGAGAAGCAAGGTCCCCTCTGAGCGGAGAGTTCAATGCAGGGCTCCATCCCAGGACTCTGGGATCATGACCTTAGCCAAAGGCAGAGGCTTAACCAATTGAGCCATCCAGGCATCCCAAAGAAAAGAACTGAAGCATGATAGGGAAGGGGAAAAAAAGGGCAAGGATGTTCTGATCCACAGAGGAAAGACTGTGGATTATTCATCACTCTACAAGACTGTCCCTCCTTTAGGTTAGAGGTTGGAGCTTTTAAATTCCCATTTTTTTTAAATTATGGACTAAAGGCCAGTCCTTGAAGAAGGGGTGGTATTTTACATTTCCTAGTGAGAGAGTTCCCTTCAGTCAAAGGCAATTCTCTGAAAATATGTGGTAGCTGTGAGCCATTACCAGTCAACTGCCATACTGAGGGCTGGATGTAATGGCCTAGGATTGAGCATTCTACACCTATCTTTCCTCATAAAGATTCTTTATGTTTAGGCTCTCATACAACAAAGTCTAGACACAACAAATACTTAATCTTAGCAAATTATATTTATTAGGTAATTATATTTATTTACCAAATAAATATATTTTAGTAAAGGATTTTGCTAATCCTATATACAAAACCACAAACTTTGTCTATTTTTACATTAAGCTACTTCAGTACTTACACATGTTTTTTTTTTTAAAAACTGTCATTCTTCCTAAAACCCAGAAGCAGACCATTCAGGCCAGAATAGGTATGGCTGACCTCAGTACAGAAATGGGCAGAAGGAACTCACAAAAGAAGAAATACAAATTATCAATTAAAATGTAACTCAACATTTACCTTCTTCAGTAATATAAATATTTTATTAAAAATTAAGTATTTTTCCCATCTGACTTACTAAAATTTTACTCTGGTTAATAAAGGTGGCAGTAAATAGACAACTTCACTTGTAATTGTGAAACTTTACTTCAGCATGACTTTTCAGAGCAATTTGATAAACAGGAGAATATTTTTCAAAACATAAATTCTACTGATGAAATTATCCAAAGGAAATAAATGAAAGCTATATAACTGAAAGTCATTGTTAGGCAAGGGTGGAGGAAAGATACTCTCTGAGGCACAGACTGCAAATATAAGTGGCAAATTTCTATAAAAATTTGGTACTCTACTTTCTATAAAGAGTTCTGTCATGGCAGGGGTAGGAGATGTAGATGACAAAATATATACCCTAAAATATTGTTCATGTATAAAAGTAATAGAAAGAGAGGAAGGAAAGAAGGAAGGAAGGAAGGAAGGAAGGAAGGAAGGAAGGAAGGAAGGAAGGAAGGAAGGAGGGAGAAAAAACAGAAGAAAATGAAAAATTTATGCATGGATATAGGACTATAGAAGTCAAGTCCTTCTTCAGAAAACAGTGTCAAGAAAATAAAAATCCAAACCAAGAATATAGACATGGTTCCATTTCCTTCTTTCTTGTCCTTGCTTCTAAAGTGACAACATGGTACCCATGATATGGTACTTTCGGGTTCTTTAAACCTGTATTAATACTTCTTAATGTTGCTCCTCAGACACCTTTGCAATACACAGTACAGGGCATAATACTGAAAAACCCAAGTTAACTTAGTATTTATTTCTCTTACTACTAGAATTGTGCTCATCTTTCCTGATCAAATAATTTTAATACCAGACCATGATATGAGCAGCACACAAAAATGCAATTTAAACCATAATATGTCAGTTCTAAATTTTTTGCTACTTTAAGCTTTAACGATAAACTTTCATCATAATTTCAATTTCATATTTCCACAGAAAAGTGTCTAAACAGGTATAGAGGAAGGGATATTTCATCAGATGGTGCAATGTGGCTAGTCTCATCTGCATCACAAGATTACATTCAAATTTTAATTATTCCAAACCAAAGCCTTCAGTGTATAATTTTTCCACGCTTCCAAAGATCCCAGGGAGAGAATAAGACAATTAGATTAGGAGGGCAATATCTAAATATTTAGGAGCCTTTAAGAACTTGCCCTTCACTCCAGGTCAAAATACTTCTGCCTTCTATCTCATGCCTAGAGACACTTGAACCCTCAGTAGCTCTAGAAAATGACTTAGACTCAAGACTCATACTTTTCTTTCTTTCTTCCTCTTTCTCTCTTCCTTTCTTTCTCTTTTTAAGATTTTATTTAAGAGAGAGAAAGAAAGAAGGAGCAGAGGAATGAGCAGAGGCGGAGGGAGAGAGAATCTCTGAGCAGATTCCACACTGAGCGCAGAGCCCGAAGCAAGGTTCCATCTCACGACCAAAAGATCATGACCTGAGCATAAACCAAGTCTCAAATACTTAACTGACCAAGCCACTCAGGTGCTCCAAAATTCATACCTTTCTTTGGAACTTTCTTGCTCAAGCATAGTATATAATTTCTACCATGCTAACTTGTATTCAGAAGTACAAATTGTCCTAATTACAAATGACAATTCAGATAAGTCTCATGGTCCCAGTTAGGAATTATTCACAACTCCCAAGTTCTCCATTTAATCAATCCCATCCCAAAACACTGCTAATGAGAGCTCCTCACCCGACAAAATGAAAGGAATTCAAATATACCTTTGGCTCTTTACAGGGCACTATGGTGACGTATTTTCGAAGAAGTAACGTTAATATTTTGGGTTCTCTTCAATCATTTATACATGAATTTTTACTATGTAAAATATATTAGAAAATAATTATAGAATTTAAAAATTAAAAGTTTGTTTCTGGGTATGTCTCTGAGGGTGTTTCTGGAAGAGATTAGCATTTGAATCTGTAGACTGAGTAAAGAAGATCGTCCTCACCAATGCAAATGGGCATTATCCAATTCATTGAGAGCCTGAGAATAAAAGGCAGAGGAAGAGTAAATAGGCTCTGTCTGCTTAAACTAAGATGTCCATCTTCCCTTGTCCTCCACATTCCACACTCCTGGGTCTCAGGCCTTTAAACCCAGAGCGAATTTACCACCACCTTTCCTGGGGTCTCCAGCTTTCAAATGATGGCAGATTGTGGGACTTTGCCTCTTTAATTACCTGATCCAATTCCTGTAAGTCAGTCAGCCTCTGTCTCTCTTTCTCTATATATTTATCCCATTAGTTCTATTTCTCTGGAGAACTCTGACAAATATAGGCATGTTTAAATTTCCTAATAATAGCTTCAGTGTCCATATCTATTTTCTACATTTTTAGAACAAATGCAGAATTATAGAAATGAGTAATACAGAGAGATCCCATATACTAGTAACTATAAAGTGGGAAACATAAAAAAATTGTATTTCATCCAGATCAAGGTCTATATCAATAGTCATAAAACTTGATAATATGTGTCCTTTGTACAGTGTGCTGGAAATAGTACTATATGGCTATGATCTTCCTCCCCAAACCCATAACCCCAGCCTACTCATGAGAAAAATGTCAGACAAATTCTAATAGAAGGACATTCTACAATATGTCTGGCCAGTATTCCTCAAAATAGTAATCTGTAAAGGTGATCAAAATCACGGCAATTTTGAGAAATTGTCACAGCCAGGAGGACCCTACTGTGATATGACAACTAAATGTAATGTAGTACATTGGAGGAACACAGGAACAAAAAGATAACAGGTAAAGACTAAGGAAATCTGATAATTCCAGGACTTCAGTTAATAATAGTCAGGGGTGCCTGGGTGTCATAGTTGAGTGTCCAACTCTTAGTTTCAGCTCAGGACCTGGTGTCAGAGTCATGAAACTGAACTCCACATTGGGCTCTGTGTCTGGTGCAGAGTCTGCTTGAGAGTCTCTTCCTCTCCCTCTGCTCCTCCAGTTTGTGCTCTTTCTCTCTCTAAAATAAAAATAAATCTTTAAAATAATAATAATCTGTCTGTATCAGTTATCTATGACAAACATTCTAACATAAAGTGTTAAAAATAGGGAAAATTGCATGGGGTGGGGAAGTATATGGGATTTCCTGTATTACTCATTTCTGTAACTCATGAATATTTATTGTATAGTTTGAGTTATAATCCAGTATTACCTTATTTTTCAAATTGTTCCCAATTTGGCCATTGGGACCTCTTTTAGGTGACTCTTGTGCCCCTTTGACATACCCTTATTGATATGAAAGGGGTTTTTTTTGTATGTTTGCTCATACAATATGAGCACTTCTTTATTTTTCTGGTACTACAAGATGTTCTACATTTATACTTCTTGTCCTAGTCCTAGAATAAGCCATTTGTCCAAGGAGTGCCAGTTTGTTTTATTGGAGAATGGTTTCAGAAACTAATATCTGGGTGTTAGGTAAGCTTTTTGTAACTGAGAGGTAATTTCTTTTAGGATCTGTTAGCTGATGGAAAAAAGAAGTATATGTGTATATGCTAACCTCTGGATATGCACACAGACCCACAGATATTCTTTATATAACCATCTATTTATATTAAACATGAATTCTAACTGTGATCATCAACTTGTATTTATTACCACACACCACTCTAGCTTCCTCTACTATAAATTCCCATTCCAACAGTGAGAAATTTGGCTCCATAATCTGCCATGATTAATTTAATTCTTTTTTTTAAGATTTTATTTATTTATTCATGAGACACACACACAGAGAGAGAGAGAGAGAGAGAGAGAGAGGCAGAGGGAGAAGCAGGCTCCATGCAGGGAGCCCGACATGGGACTTGATCCCAGGTATCCAGGATCCCGCCCTGAGCTGAAGGCAGTGCTAAACCACCTAGCCACTGGGGCTGCTCTAATTCTTAATTTTCAGAACACATTTATAGCAGTATAAGAATGTTTAAAATATAATCCTGTGGGAAGCAACTTTATCAACCAAAACATATCAATTATCCTTATTCTTACAGATTGCTTTAACATTTGCAAGATTTATTTAAAATTAATCTAGGTCCACTTTCAGATAAGTCCAATTTCAAATTCAGTAATGTAGTTACTCTATAATACAATATTCCCAATCTCTTCCTCACATTGTCTATTGCATTCCAGTTATCTATTAAACCTTATTTTACCCTTTTTTTTATTCCTTCTCTGACACTCTACCTTTCTTTAGGCAGATCTGTGTTATTGACCTAAATAATATCCTACCTCTCAAAAAAAAAAAAAATCTAACATGTTTTAATTCCTTCCATTTCTATTGGCTGAAAAAGTTATTTTTCTACTTTAAATTTGAAGAATAATTTTGCTGGATATAGAAGTCTTAGTTGGTGGGTTTTGTTTGTTTTTCTTTTGTAGCTTCTGAACAATTTAAGTCTTTTAATCTATTCTCTTTCAGCCATGATTTCTAACAAAAAGTCTCTCATAAATTTACCCTTGTTTCTCTATAAGGAAGGTATGGGTTTTCTTCTGGCTTCTTTAAAGATTTTCTCTTGGGACACCTGGGTGGCTCAGTGGTTGAGTCTGCCTTCAGCTCAGGGTGTGATCCCAGGATCTGAGACTGAGTTCCATATTGTGCTCCTTGCAGAGATCCTGTTTCTCCCTCCATCTGTGTCTCTGCCTCTCTCTCTGTGTGTGTGTCTCTCATGAATAAATAAATAAAATCTTATATATATATATATATATATATATAATCTTTGTTTTTGGTTTCCTGCAGTTTTAATATAATATGCCTAAGTGTAGTTTGTTGTTTGATCCACTGATTGGATTTTTTTTTTTAAATTTTTTTGTTTTATTTATTTATGATAGGCACACAGTGAGAGAGAGAGAGGCAGAGACACAGGCAGAGGGAGAAGCAGGCTCCATACACCGGGAGCCCGACGTGGGATTCGATCCCGGGTCTCCAGGATCGCGCCCTGGGCCAAAGGCAGGCGCTAAACCGCTGCGCCACCCAGGGATCCCCACTGATTGGATTTTATTAGCATTTATTCTGTTTGTTGTTCTCAGAGATCCTTGGATCAATGATTTGGTTTCTGTCATTAACTTTTGAAAACCCTTAGCCTGGGATCCCTGGGTGGCGCAGTGGTTTGGCACCTGCCTTTGGCTCAGGGCGTGATCCTGGAGAGCCAGGATCGAGTCCCACGTCGGGCTCCCGGTGCATGGAGCCTGCTTCTCCCTCTGCCTATGTCTCTGCCTCTCTCTCTCTCTCTGTGACTATCGAAAAAAAAAAAAACCTTAGCCTTTATTACTTCAAATATCTTTTATGCTCTGTCTCTCTTTTTCTTCTGGTACTGAAATTATGTATATGCTACCTTTTTTTTCTAACTGTCCCACAGTTCTTGGATATTCTTTTATATTATTCATTAGTCTTTATCTTTGTATTTTAGTTTGGAAAGATTTCTATTGACATACTTTTTAGAATAATTATTCTTTCTTTGGCCATATTCAACCTACTAATGAGTACATCAAAAATATTCATTTCTATTACAGTGTTTTTGATTTCTACTATTTCCTTTTAATTCTCTCTTAGAGTTTTTTTTTTATTAAGATTTTTAATTTATTTATTCATGAGAGACCAGAGAGAGAGAGAGAGAGAGAGAGAGAGAGAGGCAGAGACACAGGCAGAAAGAAAAGCAGGCTCCATGCAGGAAGCCCAATGCGGGGCTCTATCTCAGGACTCCAGGATCATGCCCCGGGGCCAAAGGCAGGTGCTAAACCACTGAGCCACCCTGGGATCCCAAGTTTCTATTCCTTATATTACACACTAGTTCTTGAATGGTCTCTTTTTATTCTTTTAAGGGTCTTAGTGTATATTCATTGAGGTTATTTTAAATCCCCTAACTGATAATTCCAAATCTGTGTCATTTCCAAGTTTGGTTATGATGCAGGTTTTATCTTTTCAGACTTAGGTGTTTTTTCTTCCTGTCATTAGTATGCCTTAGATTTTGTTGTTGTTGTTACCGAAAGGCAGGCATAATATATTAGGTAATAGGAACTGGGATAAATAGGTCTTTAGTGTAAGATTTACATTAATCTAGCTAGGGGGGCTCTGTTTCATGTTTGTTGTAGCTGTAGTGCCAGAGGTTTCACTTTCCCCCAGTGACCTTGCTTTTTTCTTCTCTATTTCTTTAAATTACTCATTCATTTATGGTGTGAAATTTGTGGACTCAGTGAACCAAGAGTTCATATTTGATCCCAACATTTCAGTGATATAAAGATTATGTACTACCTCTGCTGCTATAATAAGACAGACTTGTTTATATTATATGCTATATTCTGTGTCCTTTACTCTGCAATTTTTCTTTCTTTTTTAAGATTTTATTCATTTATTAGAGAGAGAGACAGAGAGCATGAGCAGGGGGAAGGACAGAGGGAGAGAGACAAGCAGAGTCCCTATTAAGCAGGGAGCCTGATGAGGATGTGGGGTTCAATTCCAAGACCTTGAGTTTATGACCTGAGCCAAAGTCAGATGCTTGACCAACTGAGCCACCCAGGCACTCCTGCAATTTTTCTTTTATTCTTCAAACCAGAACCACTTCCCTCAAATTATGTTTTTATTATTCAGGTACATAACCATGCATAAAACTAGCTCGTAAATAAAAAAAAACACACAAAATACTGAAGTCACCATGCCAGTTCACTCATGTACTAATTATTCTTTATAGATGCAGTGTTAATGACATGAGAAAAGAAAGAACATTTACATGTATAACCACAACCATTTTGCTTTTTCTGGTATGACATTCAATTTCATACCTTAACTTTACTGCTTCTTAAAAATGTACCATTATAAACCATTAAATAAATCCCAGTGTCAAATGTAGTCTTTTATGCTTTGTTACATCTCAGATCTACGCATAAACTTCTGCAGAAACAGTGAAAGAACATAATATGAGAAGCACACTCCAGGGATCTAATATATGTGCACAAAGCAGATTTAGGAAAATAATAACTTAAAAAGAGAAAAATGCCTAGATAAAGTACCAAGCTGGGAGTTTCAGGACTGAGTCACCCCTTGTCTGCCATCAGCTGATTACACACTGATGTCCATGTCTAATTTCCGTCTAAAAATGGGTAGGTGGTTCAGGGATTTGGGGGTTGAACAAGGAAAAAGGAATGACTACAAGATGCAGCAACTCACAATAAGTTTTAATGGAAATGCTTGGGCAGGATTTCCTAAAAAGGGAAGTCCCTGAGGCCATGAGATAATTCAGACACTCAAGCTAAGGGGGAAACCAACCCAAAGGGGAGGCAGGTAGTGGAACTCCCAGGGAAAGGGGGGTAAGAGAAAGCACTTACATGTCTAAGTGATACTGCTCAGGAGCATGGCAAAGAGTCTCTGGGTCAGAGAGCTACAAAGGTCCATAGAAGCCTGAGGCCTTAGAACTCCAAAGTCCTATCTCATCAATGGACAGCACATGCAGGGTGAAGTTTCATAGGTGTGTCAAGTAGGCAGGTTCTAAATGGCTAAAAATATGCTTCTTGAGGCTACTTTTGAAATAACTGGATGTGTAAAAGTTTGAGTCTGGTGCTGGTGGGCTTTCATGCTAATGGATTTTAGCCTTCAGTGAAGAAATAAATAACCTAGGGACCAATATACAGAGGCCATCTCTGGCTCATTTATATAACAAAATAGGATGATAATTTTTGCTACACACCTGCCACTTGAATGTTAGGGGATTAATGAAATCATATTTATAAAGCCTTTTGGGGTTCTTCTCAAGAAAGTACTTTATTAATACAAAACAGAGTGTTATAGCAGACTTTTCCCAAAAGAGCTTACACACAAGCATTGCTGGTATATTCATTGCAACTGAAATGAACTGCTCATGGAGATTATAAACAGTAAAATTATTCCTTTAGATTTTATTGGGAGAGCACTAGTTTTCTATTAAAAATATTTCAAGGACTATTTTAAAATTTAACTTAAAGCATGGTTAAATAGAATTATAAAATGAGCATTTTATATATTTGAATACAAATATATAAATGATTAGTTTTCCAAAGATTTTTCTATTTAAATAAGATTTTCACTAAACTAAGGGAAACATTCTTAATATTATAAAACATAAAACATTGTCGAGTCAATGATTGTGTTTCAATATATATACAAACTAGTGATATACAATTTGACCTATATCTACACCTGTACCTATCATCCCTTTAGGGGAAAATATTTTATTCAATATTTTAAAATAAATGAATTAATTCTTCATATTTTAAGTCATACTCATATTATCCATATTCATTCTTCATATTCTTTAAGTCATTTCAAATAAGTCACACTTTAGAAAACGTGTGGTATGCTTCTGGCCAACTTTAATTTTTTTAAAGACATAAATCATTTAGCATTTTATTATTCTAAGTCAGAAGAAAGTTCTCTCTTTACACACACACACGCACACACACACACACACACACACCTATTTAGTGAGATTAAATGTACACATTGAAAGATATTGTCTGATTAGTATAGCAGGGGAGAAAATATGTCATGCTTAATGGATGCCCTTTGTATGATTTATTTACATTTATATAGTTAATGTCAGCACAGCACGGCTGAGTGAAGTTAATTCAAATAATCCCACATATCCTTATTATCCAATTGTATATATTTTTCACTGTTAACATTTATCAAGTAAATACTAAGAATAATACGGATGCTTGTATTTCCTCTCATTTTTTAAAAAGATTTTATTTATTCATGAGAGACACAGCAAGAGAGGAAGAGGGAGAAGCAGGCTCCCTGAAGGGAGCCTGATGTGGGACTCAATCCCAGGACCCCAGGATCACAACCAGAGCCAAAGGCAGAGCTCAACCACTGAGCTACCCAGTACCCCTCTTATTTTTTTTTTAATATGTATCTCTTCTTTAAAGTGTGAGTTTATGAAAAGAAAAACAAACATTCAGGTTGGAGAAAAAGTTATGTAAAATTGCATAATCTGGTCCAACTGATTATTGTTAAAGTATTGTTTATACTTATTTACTCAAGATGTTAGCTTTCTGCTTTCTTCTACTATATGAACTTCCTACATATTACCTTCTATGCTCTAGATTCCTGTGAAACATTAACAGGCAAATGGACACTATTTCTGCTTGGAGTCTTGACCCTGAATTTATCCTTAATCAATGGTAATCAGACTTAAACAGTAATTATGTAAAAATGACTATTGTTAAGACTGCCCTGCAATCCAGCAGTTGTACTTCTAGGTATTTACCTAAAGAATACAAAAATACTAAAACAATGGACACATGCACCCTGATGTTTATAGCAGTGTTATCTACCAAATTATTGAAACAGTCCAAGTGTCCACTGACTGATAAATTGATATAGATGTGGTATAAATATGTATGTACATATATAAATATGTATACACACACACACAATGTAATATTAATCAGCCACAACAAAGAGTGAAATCTTGCCATTTGCAATGACATGGATGGAGCTAGAGAGTATTACACTAAGTGAAATAAGTCAGTCAGAGAAAGACAAACACCATATATTTTACTCATATGTGGAATTTAAGAAACAAAATCAATGAGCAAAGGGAAAAAAAGAGAGAGAGGCAAACCAAGAAACAGACTCTTAACTAGAGAGAAGAAACTGATGGTTATGGAGGCAGGTGGGGGATGGGTTAAGTAGGTGATGGGGCTTAAGGCATGCACTTGTGATGAACACCAGGTGTTGCATGGAAATGTTGAATCACTATATTGTACACCAAAAACTAATATTACACTATATGTTAACTAACTAGCATGTAAATTAAAAATTTAAAATACCTATTATTGTAAATACAAATAGATAGGGTAATTACTACAGCTATTCCCAAGGGAGTGAAAGATCTCCTTTTTCCATAACCCATTCAATATGTCTTACACTTTCAGCCAGAATTTCTACTGGTCTGGTTGCTAGACTAGTAGTGGGTCTCATATTTCATCTTGGAGAGGTTTGTGCTTTTAGTTACCATTCCCTTCTTAATAGATGGCTGCTGAAGTTTACTATTTTTAATTCTTGTTGGGCATGGACACACAAGAAATGTCCCAGAAAATTTCCAGGGTCCAGACATACTTCTCCTTTTCCCTACCATGTATAGGAAACCACAGCTCACCTTGGCAAAAAAGATTTATTACCCAACCAGTTCTTCAAAACCTTTCTTTTATTTTTGACTCATTACTGTGAGAAAGCCAACATGAAGGTCAGTTCTGCTTCTAGCTCACTGTAATTCACGTTTCTCTTGGGGAAAATATTCCTCTTCTAGGAACCAAGACTTTGAACTCAGTGGCAACTAAGATTGCAAAGATATTAAATTCTTACTAGAAATATGGTGATAGGGCCTGATCCTATGTCCCATTCCTTGATTCTAGATCTACAGAGTTATTGGAGCACATCTATTAGGGCATACCACTATATGTCTGCCCTAGGAACAGTGCATCGAGCACATCCTGGGAACAATGTTTCAATACTACAAGGCTTTTTGTTCAACCTGGCTCTTTAGGAGAGCCTTTAACTGTCCTTTGACTGGTCTACCAGACGGTAGGGTATGTGTGTGTGTTTATAGTAATATACATATATATACTAATATCATAATTATACCATTACCCTTTTCCCATAAAATTGATCCTCTTCTCTGAGGTGATGTTGTTTCTGAGATACTGAATCTGATACTCAGATAGTGGAATGGAGGAGACACTGAACATGAGAAAAGTAAACACTTATCTAGAAAATCACATAATTGAATATCTACAATAGTTATCAATTATGTAAGGACAGACTGTTGCCTTCTCCAGGGTGGGAGATCTTATATAAGTGACTTATTGTCAAACGGCTGAATGGTTCATTATAAAATACTCATTGTTGGTATCTGCAGTCATGACAATGAAATTTATCAGTGGCAGTGGCTAAAATTAGCTTTGGCAAGGGAAAGCCTATAAACTTGCACCATTTCACAGCTGCCATCCTTGTCACCATGACTTTTCTGTTAATGAGATCACTGTACCAACTCAGGAGAAACTGAGAAGATGATTAACATCCCTCTTTGGTAGCAAGTATAGAGAGATTCAAACATACATTTTGTGCTTACTTCTGTACCTCCTTCTCAGACCTCCATGTTCTTCATCCTTCAACCCCTGATGAAAATTTAGTCATTCATCAGGTGATCATATATATATTTTAGACTCCTTTTGCCTCCATAGAAAACCACATGAATTGCATGGCCAAGTATAATGCTTACAACACTGCCCACTGGAATGGATCCCTAAATAGAGCTATAATGTGACAATTTTGTTTTAATTTCTGCCTATCACCAACACAAATGCCTAATCTGTCTGTGAGGGAGGTCTACATCCAATACTTCTATCAGTTAGTTGTAGAGAAACCCCTTATGAATCTATAGTTTTGAGGTAAGTAACATAATGTATCATATAATTTACTCATGTCTTCTAGGCTGTTCTAGCCTGATTTCACGCAAACCACTTTTAATGGATAGAGGATTATTTCAATTTTTGTTTAACCTTGTCATTTGGTGATTCAAGTAATACTTCATGGTCTTATATAATTGCATAATCACTTGATGTCCCATGTTCCCACACCCAGTATTAAATCCTGTAACAGTGACAAACTATTTTAGAAATTCTGGCTAATTTTCTGATGTAGAAATCACAGATTTGCTCTAGAATCTTTAGATTCTAAACTATTACTCTTCTACTGAAGCTTGCTAGGAACAAAGTATCTGCATCTATGACACATACTTCTATTCTAGAACTATCAGATCAGCAGGGTTATATGGCTCAAGTGGCAATGCAGCATGTAACACATTCTCAACTTGCTCAGAACTTACTTTTATTCTGGGATCCTATTGAAACTGTCAGCCTTCCAACTCTACTGAAATGTTCACAATTAGTTTCTTGAAATGCATTATTCTATCTCTACAATACAAAGAGGCTCGCAAAGTGCTGTGCCTTAAGATATGAGTGAGGTTAAAAAAAAAAAAAGTCCCTACCTTAGAAGTCCTAATAGGGCTAGACAACTGGATACCTAAAACATTTGCTTATATAGAGTAGGTTTATGAATTTTCATGGAATTTATCTTCTATATCTTGGAATGAGTTTATTTTATAAGAAAATTTAAAGAATCCATCCCTCCCTTCTTACCAGAACAAATTAACATACCATTAATATAATGTGCAAGCAAGTTATTATTGGGAATGTCAGGGTCAAGGACTTGAACTATATTATGACAGAGAGAAGAAGTTTTTAATTAGTTCTGTGGCAAGATAGTATATGTGCACTCTTGCCCTTGCTATGTAAAGATGAACTGAATTTGATCTTCTCTGATAATAAAGATTAGGAAGAATGGATTCACCATCTCAACAGCCAAATATTGGGTGGATCTGTTCCAGTAAGGAGACCATATCGATCATAAAAGATATAATGAGGGCTTTTTAAAGGATTATGTTTACTATCATTTTTTAAAAAATTCTATTTATTTATTCATAGAGACACACAGAGAGAGAGAGAGAGAGCCAGAGACACAGACAGAGGGAGAAGCAGGCTCCATGCAGGGAGCCCGACATGGGACTTGATCCCGGGTCTCCAGGATCACACCCCAGGCTGCAGGTGGCACTAAACTGCTGTGCCACCAGGGCTGCCCTGTTTACTATCATTTTTAATCATATACCTTAACCATGTGGTTTCATAGAGGCCAGAAAAATAAAATGAATTCAGATTGATGAGAATCACCACTCCTTCATTCTTTCAAGATGTTGGTAATGGAACTCAAATCTGAATTCCATTTGAAATTTGATATTGCTTTTGATTTGCTATTTTGCAGAAACAAGCCATTTTCTAAAATAATGTACTTTTGTTCTGAAGGTGAGGTAACAGACATGAGAATTCTATCAGTTCCTAAGTATACTCCTCCAAGTTGGACTTAGTGTGATATAGGCTTGAAACAAAAACTCTATTCATCAAAAAACTAACCCAAAAATCTAGTAATGTTTTATGTCCTAGTATAAGAGATTATTTACAGCTGGATGGGGACTGCTCTTTGCTTATCTCTGAGGAAAATTGTTATTCTGATACATATCTTTGGCTAAAATAACATCAAATGGCTAAATAATAATTTATAATATGAGTTTTAAGGATCTAAATTCCCATAGTGGCTCCCAAGGCTGGCTTGTTTATTGGTGACTAATATGACAAGAAAGATAAAAAACATCATGCTTGAAACTGTTAAGGAGTTTTCCTAAGACCCAGATTTTTCACACTAACCTTAGTCATTCAAAATCTGAAGATGAAGAAATAGCTTTATAAAAAAGAAAGGATATGCCTGGGAGTCTTCTGGGCCTCCAAATTTGTCTACACTCATTTTCCCCTGCTGTTCATATCATTTATCCTTGATAAACCCTTATAATGGTATGCTCTGTGGCATCTAACAAGTCCATGTAATTATCTGACTTGTATAATGTTTGTGATGCCCTAACAGCAATGTCAACTAAGATGCAAAATCTAAGTGTTCACAACTGCCTCTGAATTTTTGGGGGGAGGATGAAAAAAATATCTATTACAGATACGTGTGGTGGCAGTTGTTTATTTTTTAAGAGAACTCAGCACTTTGTGATCAAGAAACTGTGATAGATTTACATCTGGGGACTGTATGGGAGAGAACTTTTCATGCAGTTTTAAAATTCAGTTGTTTGCTCTTGTCAGTTTTTTGTTTGTATATCTTGTTATTAATTTATTGTTATTGAATTCAGAATTCAAGAAACACCATAGTTAACTGTATATCTATCAGGCTGCTAGGAGCACCATGATGAATTAGCCTGGTATATCAGCTCACTAATAGTCAAATACCTTGACTGTAACGCTGGCCTTCCTGCCCTTTAAGGCATTCTTTTCCACTTCACTTTTGACGGTAACATGCTGCCATTCTAAAGTTTCTGGTATCAGTGATATTATGGACTCAAGCTCCATGACAGCAGTGTCCCCTACCAACTCTTGTCTACAGAGAATAGTTACCATGGAGTCCATCAAGAATAACAGCAGTCCCCTCACTATATCCCTTATTTCCTCAGTGAAGGGAGTGTTTTCTGGGCTTGTCCAGGAAATAATTTTTATGTGCTAAATATATTCTGAATCTACTTATCCCTTCCTCAATATTCCAACAAGTTGGTACTATCATTTTCACCTTACTTATTCTAGGCTATCATCAGGCTCAACTTTCAAGGAGACATTAAAGAAAACTATGAGGACCAGGTCCAATTTTCCTTCCAGTATATGGAACTGAGAGCAACAGTTTGGCAACGTCAATAAATTCTCTACAACCCAAACTTACATCTCACTTGCCCTATTCCTACACTTTCCAGTCTATTTACAAAATGTTCTCCCAGTTTTTGAAGGAGTTATTTACTAGATTCTATACTCTGGCAAATAACCCATTTCCCTTCTTAGGCTCTTCTAAGGAATGATCCTGATTAATGGCCTAAAGGCAATGAGAGGTGATACAGACAGACATTAAGGAGAAAAACTACCACCTGGTGGGGAACATGTTTCCTGTGAGGTTATTGTACATGTTTAGGCATGAGGACATCCCTCACACATAATTCTGGAAATGGTGTTCTGTTTATGTATTCCTCAGAAGGTTCAAAGGAATGGAAGGATTCAATATTTTCAGATTCAATTTCCTCAATCTCCTTGCGAGGTTGATAGCCCCCCAATATTTACTATCAGAGCCTTACTATAATATAGGAACATTGTCAAGGCTAGCTTTTAATTTTGTCAGCTTTGCTACTTTTACAATTAGGTCTGTGGCTTAATTTTCAATAAAAGATTAAAAGCTGCCCTAAGTCAGTAACAGATGAGTGTCTACCCAAAGCTGCCACAGAAGTGCTCTGCTTTTACAGTTTTACAGCATACCTTCAATTTCCAGTTGGCTGCCCCGAGCCTATAATTTTCTTTCTGCAGGCCTTCCAATGTCATTAACAGAAGCCCATCCACTCTTCAGTCGTTATCATTATCATTGCCCTTGTACCATTCAAGAGCCATAGTTCCCATATATCCAACACCTCTCTATCCACTTACACCTCATCCCAATTAATCAAAGGTGAAATCCTTAACACTTGTGAAGTGAATCATACCATATTTTATCACCAGTTTATTTCTGGTATCAGCTTTTTTTTTTTATTCTGAGCTCTTTACAAATGAGACCTTGAGGCAAACACTCAGAAGATACTACTCTATTAGGAAGTACAATCCAAAAGAAACCAGAGCGGGGAACAGGGGAGCAAGGCAGGGAATGTCAGAGAGAAAACAAAACCAAATGTTACCAGGGTGGTTACCACTAAGTTTGTATCAAGTGAAACTATTTTTCTGAGAAAAGTTATGTGTCACTTTGCCTATCAACAACCTAACTCTGGAGTGGAAGGATAAACATTTATCTGCTGGCTTCTATATCTCATTGGTCAAAACATTGCTATAATGTCTCTTCAATGTGGGACACATGAGGGTGATATGTATGTCCCATGGATTTCCATGTCTCAAGGTCACAGGAAAAACTAAGGGGGAGGTGAGGGACACTCACCATGGACATAAGGTAAAGTGACATTGAATTGTACCTGCTACTTGGACTAACCTTGACTGAATCAAAATAGAGGTTGTTGTAATGACTGGTTTGCAAAAAAACAAGTTGGCAAGACCTCCAGATATATGTAAAACACAAATTTATGAAACATGTAAATGAAGTGGCTTACACAAACTTCTACCAAAACCCAACCCAAACAAAAGAGTAGTTCTCTTCCCCACACACTTCTACATCTTTGATCCTTATCTCCTGAGGGCAAAACTTCCAGCTCTTTTTAGCTTTCTCTTCTGATATTTAGCAAATTAGTTTTAAACAGCATACTTATTAGTATTTAGGCAAACATCTAAAATAACATCTTCTACTATTCTTCCTTTTTTTCCCTTTAATTCTTTAAAAAATAATTTAGGCATTAATCATTGACTTTCTTTGGAAGTTAACAATTAGTTCACTTGCATTACACTACCACATCCAACATTTACATACACACACACACACACACACACACAGAATGTACATGTACCCTAATAAACATTCACAATAAGCACATGTGTATGTGCGCTTACACACATCTGTCCTACTCATTTAATGACTAAGATCGTATAATAACTGGTTATAATAGTATTATGAACACCAAATTGCTGTTCACACCTGGCCCACATTCTTATATACCTTTTTGTTGCTGTTCCATTGACCTAGTTTTAATAATTGACTAATTTATTTATCTACATCATTTCGCCTAATGCTTTCAATAATTCAGCATCAACATTTTTTTAAAGTATTCTACAATCTGAAGCAGAGCAAGAGAATATAATATATGCCTTTTTCTTTGTGTAATTTCTTTTAAGAAAAACAGGGAATTAAGAAGATTCATGATTTTTCATGTGGCTTCAATTCATTCACAACATTTTAGATACAATATTTTGATGTGACAGATGGTGATTTACAAAGAGTGGTATTTTTTCTTCTTTAAAATTTAGTTTTAGAAAACAGACATTTTTAAAATGTAACACTCTAATAAATTGGCGTGACATTTTTGCCCTGTACATTTTACAATATATTTTAAATGCAGTATCAGTCTGCAGCTTGAGATAGTTGTATATATGAATTATTAGAAGTGGAAAGGAGTTAAATATTCCATTGCTAAGGCTATAATGTGAGACATTTTTATATCAAAAGCTCCTTTTAGAGAAGTAAAAGCATAATAAAGAGCTTCTTGTCTACAGTAGAACAAATATGTTCAGTAATGGAAACAAAGAGAAGTAGGAAGTGCTGTAACCTATGTAACTGACATTAAAGATATTAGCCTTGGTTCCACAGAAAGTTAAATTAGCCAATTTTACTTTTCAACAAGATTGTGCTAAAGGAATTTAATAAGAAACAGCTGAAACTTCTTGATCGTCCTTAAGAATCACAATCTTCTGTTTTCAGATGGGTCACGAAATAATTTACCCCCAGAGATTCTGTATTATCTGAAATCCTAAATTGATTTCTTTTCCATTTATAACTAACTTTATTCTAATCCCTAATGTTTTCCTTTAATAATAAATGCATTCTCATTTAACATATTCAACATTGATTCAATTGCATAGGCTAGTTTTACTTAAGGTCTTCAATAGTTTTTTAATACATAAATAGTCTAATGATTTATTACATTGCAATGACACTGGGAACAATAATAACGGATCTAAAGGTCGATGGCCTTTTAAAGAATATATGAAAACCTTTTGGGTGAATGATTAATACAAAGTACGTACAAAGACAGATGGTATAAGATCTTTGACATTATACCATGTTAGTATTTCAGACCAGTTTGTTATAGAAAAAGGTCACTCAATATTAGAGACAGGCTGTAATAGAAAATGTAGCTTGAAAGACTGAAGCAATAAAAGTGGAGAATGTGGTACTCTAAGTACTAGGAGTATTATGATTACAGATTTAAGCAAATATATTTAAAAATCCTTAAAGTCCATAAAGGTAAAAATGCACGGTCTCTGATACAACTACTAGAGTATTTTCAAGTATTTTCACTTCCAATTTACCCAAGAGATAAGCTGATATGATTTTTAAACAATAATTTTTAAGCAAAAATCTGCCTTTGCTTCTCTAACTTTATATCTCTGATCAAATTTTCCCATGTCTATAAATACTATACATACAGTTGACTTCCAAATCTACAGTTTTTCAGCTCCATCATCTCCACAGACCTTGAATGTACAAATTCCCTTGATGTATACATTTGAAAATCTAAAACACATTAATGTTAACATGGACAAAAACAGAATGCTCAATTCCTGTCCTCCCCAGTGATAGGTGCCTCCTCTATTTTTCCTGGATCTAATTACCTATCACATCTACCTGACATAAAAATCAAGAACATATTCCTGGTTCATCCCTTTCCCAAATCCTTATCTTATCCATCACAAAATTCTTCAAATTCTTTCTTTAAGATGTATATCAAATTCCTTCACATATTCCATCTCTACTGCAATCACTCACATCACCATTCGCTGTCTCCTAACTACTAAATACACGCTTAATGGCCTTTCTGCTTCTAATCAGGCCTTTACAATCCATCCCTATCAGTTATTCCAAAAAAAATATTTATGGAATTTCCCTGCTAATATTATTTCAGTGGTTTCTCAAAACAGTAAGAATAAAACCTCACTTCTTTAAATTGGATTACAGAACTACCTACTCTTCCACATTCTTACTATTTTCCAACGGCACTGGCTTTTTAAAATGCTCCAGACAGTTTCTGCCTCAGGATCTTTGCAATGCTTGGTTGCTTTTCTTGAAATATGTTTTTCCTTGGTTTTCATGTAGCTGACATCCTATCTTTTTATATCTCAGCCTGAATCTTCCCATTGCAGAGTAACCTTTACTTAACCACGTAGTATTATATTATCACATCATTCTATTTATTCATCTACAGAACAATATCCACTAATATATATTTTCATTTATTTTGTTCATTTTTAAATTAATTTCTGGCTTCTGACCAAAAAATGGCATATACAAAAATGAAATAAAAATTTAAAAGAAAATGTAGGACCCCGAATACATGCAAAGAACAAAAGAGGAATCCTGCATTTACACTGAATATAAGATGCAAAAGATCAATGCAGAAGCCTAGACCTCACACTTATTTTTCAACCATAAATTAACTTGGATGTCTTATAGCAAATTACTGATTTCTTGCCACCATGTCAAATATGTCTCATATGTGCATATTAGTTGATGGCTAATACATCCTTCCAGCTGCTTATGTAAAATTTCCTAAAGATCATCTTTGATACCCTTCTTTCTTTTGTAAGCTATATCTTTGTCTGATTTTTTTGCTATACTTTTCTAATATATCAATAATTTGATGGCTTCTCAACACATCCATTACTACATTTTGGATTAAATTACTATTCCATATGGTGAGTTGCTACCTGCAATAGCCTCCATAGGGATCTTAATAAAAGTAAGTCATATTATATTTCTATTCTGGTCGAAAACCATCCATGGGCTTCCTATCTCATTCAGAGAAGAATGAATGGCTATTAAAATGGATAACAGGGATGAGAGGATCTGGCTTCCCACCCAGATCTGGTGTCATCTTCCACTTGTCTCTGATCTTGTCACAAAGGCCTCTTTGATCTTTTAAATCAAACCAAACCTGCATAGGCCTCCAGGATTTGTCATTTTCTTGGCTCTCTGCCTTAAATACTCTCTCCCTCGGTAGTCACCTGGCTTGTTCATCATCAACTTCAAGTCTTTCCTCAAATGCTAACTTCTCAGTGGGGGATACCTAACCATGATGTTTAAAATTAAATTCTCTCTCTATTCTCATTCTTCCTCTCCCTCCTCTGTCTTATTTTTATAGCACTTTTCACTACCTAACCTGTAAACTTTACTTAATATATTTACACTCTTTTCCATCTCTCTCTCTCTGTTTAAAATAAATATAAATTATACAAGGGTAGGGACTTTGTCTGTTTTGTTTAATTCTTTAACCCATGAACTTAGTAGAAAGGATGGAAATACTAGATGTTAAATAACTACATAAACACATAAATGAACAATTAATGAAAAATCTAATACACGATATGAACACTTTAAAAGAGAAAAAATTAAACTTTATGGCATGACTTTAAAGGATCCATAAATCAATATTTAATCGATTTTCACAGATAAGAATGATCAACATTACAGAATTATCAATCTTCAAATAGCTTTACAGATTCAATGCAATTTAAATCAAAGTGGCAGTACAAATTTTATTCTCTTGGAAACTTGGTAAGCTTATTAACATTATATAAAATAATAAAGGCCCAAGAATAGTCAAAATACTCCCATAGAAGAATACATTGGTGACCCTTCCCTGCCAGATAGAAATTCTGATTATAAATACACCTTGTAGTAGGCAGCTTCTGAGATGGAGTTGAATGCTTTGCACATTCTGGTCTCCACACACTGTAATCCTCCCACTTAATTGGTCCCTGGATTTACTGATTTATATGTAATAAATAGCAAAGGGCAGATATAATGTGATGCCAATTTGGATAATAGGCAAAAAAGTAAAAAGAGTGTAGCTTTTGTCTTGAGTGTACACTTTCTCGCTCTTCCTCAGGTTGTTTCTCTCTGTGGGATGGAAATCCAGTTACCATGTCATGAAGCAGCCTTATGGAAAGCTCTAGATGGTAAGGGACCAAGACAGATCAAATTTGTATGTAGATCTTCCCCCGAGTTGACCCTGTACCCCAGACAATACTTGAACTATAATCTCATAAGAGATCTTGACCCAGAGCCACACGATGAAGTCATGTTTCGATAGCTGACCGAAAAAAATGTATGAGATAATAATCATTTGTTGTTTTTCAAAGCTTGGGTATAATTTTTAATACAGCAATACATAATTAAAAATCATGGTTATTAGGAAATGATGTATTGGAAAGAAGATATATAAATATTAAAAGAGAAGAGTCTAGAAACATAACAATGCATAGAGAAAACATATAAAATAGATATGGAATTGAAGATTAAAAAAGAAAATTCACTTATTGCTGACTTGCATCTGATTAAATATAAAATGTTGTTTTTTTTTTTTTATGAAATTGCCAAAGTAAAATGGAAAATTACTAACCAATCTAGAGAGCCACTTGTTTCCTTGGAACTAATGCACTGAAAGTTTATTCCTAGCTTGTGGAAGGTCAGATTACTATGGCAAAATTCTTATTGTTACTAGAATATCAAATGCTATAACAAATTGGTACTGACAGAAGGATTTGATTGAATTATCAAATGCACTCAGCCAAAATTCTAATACAACAAAGTCAATTGCATTTCTGTTCCTTTGTCATTTAAATTCATTTATCTTAAATAAATGGGGAAAGAAATGGAAAAGAAAAACAAAGGCAGGAAATTTCACTCATTCACCAGAATATTCCAATTTCAGCAGAATAAAAACTATATAAATTATCCAATTTTAATGCTGGCAGTAGTCTGAACTGCCTACTATAACAAACAGGACATGATAAATTCTAATTATTACCCACTATCTTACCATATATATACATACACACACATAAGAATACGCACGCGCACACACACACACACACGTAGCTAATTAATCATCAAAAGCCACTGGAAGATACAGTGGTAACTAATACCAATCATCAGGCATTTTACATAGAACGTTGTCCGAACAACAGAGGTTAAGTGCCTTGCCAAAAGGCACACATCAATCTGTTAAAAAATAAAAATCTATCTCACCTCTCATGATGAAGACAAACTGCTCTGTTATCGTTATACAAATACATCCTGAATAAGTGATGATTATGTATAACCAATCATTGTTATTGGTCACTACTTTTTATTAATGTTAACCAGATATGTACTTGAAATAGAACTGTTTCCCTTCTATAACTGCTCTAATTTTTAGCTTCTATGCTTTCATAAAATAAGATATAAGCATCAAGATGATCTCCAACAGTATATAGTTTCTTCATTTTGATCACTAAATTTATGGGCTATAAAAAGAAGAGATTCAACTACAGCTGTGTCAGATCATAACGAAAAAGGCTCAAAGTATCTGACCTCGTAGACTTTGTATGAATTAGTATCCATTAAGGATGATGAAAAGCCATTAATTGAAAAATATGAGTATATCATAAAAGTTATAATAGAAGTTTAGGGTTCCCATTATCCATTGATAATACATAATTTTAAGAATTATTTTGGAAAACTGTCAGATTTAATTGTATGATGGAGCTATTGATATACATGTAATGATCTTAGCAATAAATTCTCAACTAAATATGGAGTGAATTTAATTTCTATGAGTCTTTAAGATGAACTTCTGGTAGCTTAGGATCATATATATGTTATATCTATGTAGTGCCTTTAATTCTCATCTTTCATATATATGTATGAACTATTTGAGATTTGGTGAGGTCTCAAGGTTCTGTCATTTCAATTCACCATATTATATATAAATCCTGTCTACCTTGCCCTTAATAGATAGTTCTGCCATCAGTCACCAAGGGAAATTATAGGAATTAATGACTGTTATAACTTGTTAGTTAAATTTTACATATGATCCTAACTCTAAGATAAGAGATCAAATACTCATATATTGAAGTGAGATATACAACCATTCTGCAAGACAAAGAAATTTCCTGAGTCAAAACCAGTTTGTGACTTTCAACATCACCCACATCAGGCCACAAAATGGTAAGGATTAGAGATTTTAAAAGAAATAGGTTCACTGAGGTACCTGGGTGGCACAGTCGTAAAGCACTGGACTCTTGATTTCAGCTCAAGTAATGATCTCAGGATCGTGAGATGAGTCCTACGTCAGGCTCTGCGTTGAGCTTAAGTCTGAAGTCTGCTTAAGACTCTCTCTTTCCCTCCAGTTCCATCCACGTTGAAGCAAATCAATCGGAGAAGGATAAACAGTGTATGTTCTCATTCATTTGGGGAATATGAATAATAGTGAAAGGGAATATAAGGGAAGGGAGAAGAAATGTGTGGGAAATATCAGAAAGGGACACAGAACATGGGGACTCCTAACTCTGGGAAACGAACTAGGGGTGGTGGAGGGGGAGGAGGGCGGGGGGTGGGGGTGAATGGGTGACGGGCACTGAGGGGGACACTTGACGGGATGAACACTGGGTGTTATTCTGTATGTTGGTAAATTGAACACCAATAAAAATTAATTTATTAAAAAAAAAAGACTCTCTTTCCCTCTGCCCCTGCTCCTCTCCCACCTTGCATTTTCTCTTTCTCTCAAATGAACTAAAAACAAAAACAAAAACAAAACAAAACAAAAACCACAGGTTCACTGAAGAAAAACCAATAACAATTATTACAATAATAACAATTGTTGGAATGGAGAACAAATAAGTGTTTTTTATGTATTAAAGTTTGGAGGAAGCTGTCAACACAAGGGAGCCTTTTGGTAATGAGACAGTTTTTGTTTTCCAGCTATGATTATGCTTATACAAAACCACACATGTGGTAAGATTATATAGAATGATACACCAACAAAACTTCACATGTAAAAACATGTGAATGTGAATAAGGTCTGTAACTGTGTTAGTAGCATTGTGCCAAAGTCAATTTCCTGGTTTTGACACTATGCCATGGTTATATAAGATATTATCATTGAAGGAATCTGGGTGAAAGATAAATGAGAACCCTCTCATTACATGTACAGTCTCTTGGGAGTCATTTTCAAAATGAAAAATTACCAAAAAAGACACTAAAATTCAACAGAACTATTAATGTAGCCATGATGTGGTATATATGGTGCCATTGATTCTCCTGATTACTGCCTTTAATTCTCTGAAAAGTCTGTAGCAATAAAATAAAATACAGCATTTATGGTGTTTGCACCCCACTCTCGTTTCTTCTCAATGCCAACAATGAAGGTTGGAAGGTACTTGTGCCTTACCTCAGCCCTAGAAAATGGAGTTTTACCAGGACCATGGAGAACAGTTGGTATACTTTTTTTGTGTTTTTGAGAACTCAGTAGACTTGTATCAGACTCATCCTTAAACATGCTTAAGAAAAAAGAAGGTAAGTGAGTGGGTGCTGTTACATGGGGCAGCCAGGAACACGGACTGTGCTATGACTCTCTTGTAACCTAGTAGTTAGTGATCCAGACAGATATTTTGAATGACAGAAGACACAGGGCACTGGGATGCAATGCGAAAATAATTCATGGGATATGAAATTCTAAAGATTTCCAAAGTTATTGTATCTTTGACTTATATTTGGCATATAAAGCTAAAACTGTAATATACACTTAAGGAGTGGTCTCTCTCTCTCTCTCTCTCTCTCTCTCTCTCTCTTGTTTTAGTGTGGCCACAACAGAAATTTCAGTCATTAATATATTCTCTGAAAATCTAAAAGGGTTAACAAAGAAATGTTCAACTAAAAGTATTACGTCTTTACAAATGTGGAGTCATCTAGAACCCAAAACCAATTACTAAGGAACAGGAGCTAGGAGATTTTGGAGACCTGGCACTGACACCCCCATTTGGGTAGCACATATTTTTCCCTCATCTTCTCCTTTTATGACCTCAGACATCACGTTTACAGTGTGGCGTGCAGCAGAAGCTAGTTCTCCTCAGGAATAAACCCACTACCCCAGAGACCAGGTCCTGGGGGCACTGTCAGCCGACAGAGACTGACTTTGCTTGCTCTCCAGAGGGGTTTTCATGACCTACCAATGTAGAGATTGTTTTGAGAATTTGTGTCTACCTCTTAAAATAAGTCCGTTTTGATGGACTTGGCTAACATACTGTATTATTTTATTGTTTAGAAAAGTGTTACAGACAAAGTTGATATATTGTGTTTAATTCTTATGTGACCTCTTAAGCAGAAAGAAAAACTCATTGAAACCTATAATTTGAGCTTGTAAAGTACTTTTAGCAGTTGCCATAAATGCATATGTTGTGAGGTAAGAGCAGTGCTAGGTGTCTACTCATTTAGTTCCGAAGTGGAGCAATGAGAAATGCTTGATATTCATAGGCCAGGTATATAATTACTTATGATATCTCATGCTTCAAATCTCAAGTGATACCTATTTGGTTAAATTCCATTTTAGGAGACTGAAATGAAGAATATTAACATTCATTACTTCCTTCCCTGGGAGAAATGGATTCAGACATGTCTTGTCTCAATAAGAGATTGAATTTCTTTTTCTTAAACCATCTCATTCTGTTGCCAAATATCACAAATGTAATGGGGAGTTGAGTTTACATTCTGCTGTTGTTCTCTGAAAGGGCCTGACTTGAAATTTGTGGGGAGTGATTTCAGAGCGAGGTTCCAGAAAGCAAAGAGGTATTTGTCAAGTTATCTACCCAATATCTAGCATCTTACTCATAAGGTTTAGGAGCTGCTCTTTTCCTATACCTGTATTCTACATGTGCTCATTGGTCAAAATGTTACGATTATTTAACTTCCTTTCTTTTTACTTTACCCTCAATTGTGAAGGAGTAAAATTAACATTCCTTTTTGTGTATTCAATAATGGAGTTTGTTTACCTATTTTATTTCAGCATATTTTGAACAAGGAGCTTTGTCTCTTTCTGCTGGAATGTGCACACAGTGAATGTTAGAACTACATACAACAAAGATACTGCTTTTCTTTTCAAAAGGAAAAAAGAATCTTATGAAAATTTCTTCTCCCTGACTCCAAAATCTTGGGACCCCTTCCCCTCTTGACTGTTCTACTCCTCATACCCCTAGAAATCTAGGGTTTCTTCGCAGTCTGCTTGCTCTGGACTCTTACAATTTTTTAAATATATATTTTTGTTTTGTTTCAAGTTTTGATTTAAATTCTAGTTAACATATACTATAATATTGGTTTCAGTAGTATTATTTAGTGATTTTTCAGTTGTATACAGCACCCAGTGTCCATCACAAGTGCCCTCCTTTATGCCCATCACCCATTTACCACCTCCCCATCTTCCCTTCAGCAACCCTTAGTTATGTCGTCTTTAGTTAAGAATCTCTCATGGTTTGCCAAACTTTTTTTTTACCCCATGTTCATTTGTTTCTTTTCTTAAATGCCACATATAAGTGAAATCATATGGTATTTGTCTTTCTCTGACTGACTTGTTTTACTTAGCATAATATTCTAGCTCCATTCAAGTTGTTCCAAATTCTGCCCAATTTTTTATTGGTTCTGTTCTCCACACAGAGGTGATAAAAGCAGCTCAGCAGTAAAGTCCAAATGCTCTGTTAGGAGTGCAGAGGAAAGCTATAAACACCAACACACTGATATTTTCATCCTCTCACTATTACTTGTTAATTGGTCAAATTTATAGAATTTTGTTAAAAGATTGGATTTATTTGTGTAGAGAGAATGAGAGAAGAAGAGATAGTGAGTGAGCACAAGTGGAGGGAAGGGCAGAGAGAGAGACAGAGAAGCAGGTTTCCCAGTGAGCAAGAAGCCCAGTGTGAGGCTAGAACCCTGGACCATGGAACCACGACTTAGGCTGAGCCAGAGGCTTAACCAATTGAGCTATCCAGGCGCCCCAAATTTATAGAATTTTTTATTTTAAATATTTTTGGGGGAATTTTGGGCCTTCATACTTTCCACAATTACTCCTTATTCAACAGTAAATATGCAAATATGTTAGTCTTGAAAATAATTGATGTTTGTTAATGTCTAATTTTTTTTTAAATAATTAAATAGTTACAAGGCCATGGCTTTTCTTTGACCAATAAAAAAGTGACTCATTTATAAGTATGATTTGTACTTACAATATTATATTTTTTACCACTTCTAAGTAATTAAAAGTAATTTTCCTACTTCATTATTAATAGACATTTTTTTTAAAAAGTCTTGCTAAACCTGCTACCATGTATCATTTGCATCTTGTCCCCATTAAATTTTTATATGTAACCTTTTGAAAAAATATTTTTGATATATAAGTTTAATTAGGTAAGGCCTTAATCAGTACTATAAGGCACTTATATGAAATTAAGTGATAAAACAAAAACTACTTAGAGAAAAACTAAAAGAAAATACCATAGTATCTTACAGAGAAGTCATGAAAATAAATTTCATGTACTCAAAAAATACTTATTCTTCGAATTATATAAACCATTACTAAATAAGTTGTTAACATTTTATCTTTCTGTTTGCAACTTAACAGAACATGAACACTTTTTTAAATATTGCTCTAAATAGATTACTGTATTTTGTTCTTAAATTTAGGATTTATTGTTGCTTTCCAAAGAGTAGTTGAAAAGTAACTATTTCTAGGACAGCCCGGGTGGCTCAGTGGTTTAGCGCCACCTTCAGCCCAGGGTGTGATTCTGGAGTCAGGATCAAGTCCCATGTCGGGCTCCCTGCATGGAGCCTGCTTCTCCCTCTGCCTGTGTCTCTGCCTGTCTCTCTCTGTGTGTCTCTCATAAATAAATAAATAAAATCTTTAAAAAAAATAACTATTTCTAGGCAGCCCTTTCTACCCACAGGTCCCTATGCTTTAATAAAACCACCTTTCTGCACTGAGAAAAACAAAAACAAAAGTTTCTAAGTGTTAATTTTTAGTCATCTTACAAAACAGCAACATGCAAAGAGTGTTATGTGTAATGGCCACAGGAAGTAATATCCTAAAGCTGACGATTACTCCTTGTTTTATAAGCATTCTGATTACATAAAACTAAGTATTAATGCAAATAAAAAAAATTTGACCTTGGATGTCAATTTCTCATTATAGCAGAAAAATAATTTTTACTTTTTCTTATATGTTATTTTTTGCTACATTCTATTTTTAAGAAAATAAGAAGTGAAAGCCTCATTTTTTTAAAAATGTAGCAAGTATGGGTGATATTCCTGACCAAAAGGAATCATCAGCAAAGTGGGCTATTCCAGGATACGTGGAGCCCTAGCAGTCATGGAGGTATAACTTATGAGGCCTCATCCACCCATTTGTTTCAAGGTAAGCCTTACTTGAATCTCTATAATATATTAGCTATCACACGCAATCCTACTTGAAGAAAGAGATCTGTTTTGGGGAAAAAAATGAAAACAAAAAAAAATCAAAGTTTCCCAATGGATTCAGAGTTCATCATTCTTTGTTTCCTTTGTTGTTATTCTAATTTTTGGCTATACTTACAAGGAATTGTAAGAACAGTAATAGAAATATAAGTAAATTAGAGGAAAATATTTTCTCAGGCCACAAACTTATAAAGGCACAAGAATTCACGTAACATAATCTGTTTAATCTATAATGGGTATTCTTCAATGTTCTTACGTTACTGCTTTTGTTTATTTAATTGTGCTTCAGTGGATAGCTTCTTGTGACAATGGTATTTCCGTTTGGTTGGTTGGTTTGGAAAATATATGCAGGTATTGTCTGTCTCTTGGTTCAATTTGGGAATGTAGCTGTCCTTCACAGAAGAAGAGTAGCTAAAGTTTCCTTAAATGTGTATTAACCATTCCATCACATGCATCAAAAGTTACGTTTTCTTTTTGTATAGCTTATTTCAAGCATGTGTAGCTAGAACAAATTAAAATAGGGTTCTGACATGTTTTCACTAGTCCAGTATGATCAGTCTCCTGTGATTTTATTTCAATCTATTATATTATGGGAACAAGAAAATTTAGGGCTTGGATATTGTCTAACCCCTCCTCAGCATCAGTGATGATGCCATATACAAGGAAGGGTACACAAAGTTTCAAATCTCTCATCTTTGCCTTAATACAATGTGAGGAGACATTGTGTCATATGTTAAGGAAATGAAAATATAATAACTGTCATTATTATTTAAGAAGTTTAAATCAACTGTCTTTGGGGTATGTTTACAATACAAAAATGATACAAACATTTCCATACCCAAAATAAAACAGCTTATTAAAAACAAATGTATATGAAAAGTAATATGGTATAGATGTTATTAAGTTAGTATGAAAGCAATGTACTAACTGCTGTATATTCTGTATTTAGATGCCACATATTAGAACACAAAACTCTAGTTTCATGTTTATGTTTATCTACTTTCACTATTAAAACAAGCACTTGCATTTTCCTTCAAATGTATTTAGAAGTTATATTCTAATATCAAAAGGCTCAATTATTCTTTACTTGAATACTTTCAGTAACATTTCTACAAACTATTTTAGTTGTAATAGCTTTCTAATATACCTATTGTTTCCTGTGCAATCTAGCTCCAGCAAGTTCTATATCATTTCATTTCTCCCAATGCAATCAAAAGGGTATGAAGCAATAAGATGTGACAGAAAGTGCTTTTCTAGGGCATGGTTTCCTATCTCCTGAGTCTTATAACCACAAAACTGAAGGCTTTTTCTTCCTATTTTATTTTTTTTTATTTTTTTTCTTCCTATTTTAAAGCAAGACAGCTGCTTTTGGATAACTTCCTTAAGGGGTACAGACAATTAGGCATGTGGGCTTATGATCACAAAAATAAAATATACAGCAGATTGGTAAAAGTGAACCAAGAATGCATCAAATTAAATGGAGAGAGAACAAGAAAGACCCAGAGTTGTACTAGAAAAATTTTAATCCACAAAAATGCAAAGGGTTATCGATTTTAAGAACCGAGTTTAGATAAAATTATATTCCAGTGTTCTATTTCTTTCAAAATCTTTGTTTGTGAGACAGAAAATTAAGCTTTTGAAAATTAGCTTCAATTTAAATCAACTTAGAAGTTTGAAATGCAGAAATATATTACATATCAATATTTCATATATATTATATATACATGTACTTGAAAGTTGTATCTGTACATTAGTTAGATTACAGACAGTATTAATTACTATAAATGGATATCAAAATTATCAAGCAAATAACTATGTATTTGAAAATACAAAACAAGCATTTAAAGTTTTTTCTAACTCTTGTACACACCTTATTTTAACCATATATTTCTTTTACAAGAGTTAAACTCCCAGGTTTTTTGGCAATTATGAATGAGGCTCCCTTAAACTTTCATGTTAAGGTTTTTGTATGGACACAAGTTTTCAACCCTTTGTGTATATACCAAGGAATGTAATTGCTGGTAAGGATATGTTTAGTTTTGTAAGAAATAACCAGACTGTTTTCCAAAGTGTCTATACCATTTTATACTCCCACCAGCAATGAATCAGAGTTCTTGTTACTTCACTTCCTTGTAAGCATTTGGTGTTGTCAGTGTTCTGGATTTGGGCATAATAATAGGTGTTTAGGGATATCTCACTGTTATTTTAGTTTGCATTTCCCTTGTGACATATGACGTAGACCATCTTTTTATTTGCTTACTTGCCATCTGTGTATCTTTTGTGGTTAAGTCTCTGTAAGGTCTTTGGCCCATTTTTTAATAGGGGTTTTTGTTATCTTATTGATGAGTTGTTTGGAACTCTGTGTATGTTGGATAAAAGTCCTTTAGCAGACATGTCTTTTGCAAACACTTTCATCCAATCTAGGGCTCATGTTCTTATTCTCTTGACATTGTTTTTCACAGGGCAGGAATTTTTAATTTCAATGAAATTTAGTTTATCAATATACTGTTCATGGATTGTGCCTTTGCTGTTATATATACAAAGTCCTTGTCATATTCAAAGTGATGCAAGTTTTCTCCTTCCTATGCTGTCTTCTAGGAATTCTTTAGTTTTGAATTTTATATTTAAGCCTACTATACTTTTGAATTGATTTATGAAACACATAAAATCAGTGCCTGGATTCTTTGTGTGCGTGTGTTTTTGTTTTGTTTTGTTTTGTTTTGTTTTTGCACGTAGATGTCATTGTTCCAGAACATTTTAAAACTTAGTATAAATGCAAGAGTGGCATTTTAAGATGTATATAATGGAAGATAACAGTAATAGTATCTACTATTTGAGGGGATGTACACTCAAGGAATCAAAATCTGGGTTATATTCTTTTTTCTGTCACTTGGTAGCTTAGCTATGTGGCTTCTTTAGACTCTAATTCTTTATCTATATTATGAAAATAAAAAATAAATATTGTGTGATATTTGGTTATTCAATGATATTATGAATTAGAAACTGCTTCATACATTCTTGGATGCTCTACAAACTCTCAACACATTTGAAACTGTTGAGGACTTTTTGAAATACTTTTATCTGGTTTAACAGACACTATGGTCCCCTGGTAATTCTCATTTTGATGGGTACTACTTTCAATCTTGTTTGCTGAATATCCTCTTCTTTTTCATTCTAATTATTGGAGTGCTCCAGGAATCGGAGTTCACATTTTATGGCTTCTCTGTCTACCCACTGTTTGGATGACCTCATCTAGTTATAGTTTATTAAAACCATGCATATGCTTCCAAATGCCCAAATATCTCTCTATCTCTCTCAGGTTCTGAAATGGTCTTGGAACTCCAAATTCATTATCCACCTGCCTGGACAAGTAATGAATAAGTTTAATAAACATGATTCCCTGGTCCAAACCTGTGATTCTTTCAGTTTCTGCCCAGGTTAAAAGCTTAGAATACAGATTACAGTTCTCTCTTATACAGTTCATTCCATCAGCAAGTCTTACAGTCTTTATTCTTCAGTTGTATAATAAATCAGATTATTTTTACCAACTCCATTCAAGGACCCCAGTTCCACTCTATTATCTTCTCACTCCTCATCTGCCTTAATAGCCCTCCTACTAATTGTTTAGCTTTCACTTTTTACTTATTTGCAGTCTCTTCTCCACAAAGATCTTGGTGTAGTCTGTATACAACATAAAATCAGGTCATGCCATTCCCTGCTTAAAGCCAAATGGCTTCATATTTAAAATAAAATTGAGGTTCGTACCATGCTCTGGTGACTTCAAAAGGACTAAAGAGGAGTTTTTAATAAATACACTATACTTCTAAACAAAACAAAATAAAAAAAAAAACATTGCTTCAAATCATGCTTCTGTTCTTCACTAGTTTATTCTTTCTTAGTCTTCTTGACTTTCCTCTAAATCCCAAACATTCCCATTTATGGCTTTTTAATTTGGTAAATGCTATTTACTAGGCCTTTCTCTTACAGATTTACAAAACTGTTTATCTTTGTAATAATCTAATAAATTCCACACTAAAAATAAACCTGTAACACGGATGGGTTTCCAAAAATCTTGAGTTAACCTCTTAAATCATACCTTTCTTTAGAGTCTACATCGCCTTACTAATGAGCTTTGTATCTGTCATTGCTTTGCCTTACCCTCCTTACTAATGAGCTTTTATCTGCCATTGTTTGCCTTACCATCAACCCACCCCACAAGTGGTAGGTTACATAACCGTTGGATTATTTGTCTCAATTAGAATATAAATTCCATGAGGACAAAGCCTTAATTTGTTTACTGCCTTATTCTACATGTGGTGTCATTTTATGTCCATATTCCATAGCCAATAATTATTGGCTTTCTCTTTCTAAAGTTCACATCTTATATGTTGTAACTTACATACTAATTTAATTATATGCTTACTGTATAATTTAGTTTTTCATAGTGTAGGGTGTTAAGTTTTTTTTTTCTTATTTCCTGTGTATGCTAATAGTCTAAATTAGTTTTCAGAATTTGGTACATGCAAATGTATAACATAGTAACATTAAATTGCCCTAGTTATACACTGACTATTGCAATGAAAGTAAAGAGGTAATCAGTTTGAAAGAATTTCATGTTCATTGATTTTTTTATTCATGCAGCAAGTATTTATTGAGTGTTTAGTATGTGCCAGGCATAATTTCAGGCACTGAAGTAAAATAGTGAACAAAACTGCTAAAATTATTATTGACATGATCTACAGAAGTAGTTATTTTCATATATTTGAATATTTTGTTATCTCACAACTTCTTTCTATGATATATGGGCATAATTCAGTTTTCTTATATTACAGAAGAAATTCTTTTTGTAGTTGGAAATACATTTCAAATTATGTCAAATTACTATAAAGTACTGTATCACTAGTTGAATAAATTAACATTGAAAACTAGTATCAATAGATTTTAGGAAAAAAGTCAGCAATATTCAAATATTAAATTAGCGGAATATTTTATTTTTGAACCACTTGTAAGATTTATAATGTGGTTACTTACAAAGAAATAATTCAAGTATTATTCTAATTCTAAATAATACAAATCTTAAAAATACTTATTAAAACTGAGGACAATAACACTCATACATGAAACCTAAAAATCGAATGAATAAACAAACATTAGGCAGAATCAATCTTATAAATACAGAGAACGAACTGAAGGTTGCCATGGGGAGGGAGGTAAGTGTATGGACAAAATGTGTGAAGAAGAATGGCAGATACATAGGTTTTCATTGTAGAACAAATAAGTCATGGGAATAAAAGACACAGCATAGGGAATATAATTAATGATATTGTAATCTCATTGCATGCTGACATATCGTAGCTACACTCACAGTGAGCTTAGCAAAACCTATAGAGAAGTTGAAACCTTATGCTGTACACCTGAAACTAATATAACATTGTGTGTCAACTCTACTCCAATACAAAAAAAAAAAAAAAAAAAACAACCTGCTAGGAAAATTAATACTGTCATTTATGTGTTGGTTTTAGCCTAATTTAAATAGTGCTTTACTGTATTGTCCTGCTTCACCTTTTTTTTTAAATATTTTATTTATTTATTCATGAGAGACACACACAGAGAGAGAGGCAGAGACACAGGCAGAGGGAGAAGCAGGTCCCATGCACGGACCCCGATGTGAAACTTGATGTTGGACTCGATCCTGGAGTCCCAGGATCACACCCCAAGCCAAAGGCAGAAACTCAAATGCTGAGCCACCCAGGTGTCCCAAATTAGATTGCTTCACCTTTATAATGTTAACCAAATAAATTTGTGATGGTTAAATGAAATTCTTTATTCCTATCGGGCACACTGTGTACCATTTTTTACAAGAAATAATGTCAATAATAGAGATACTGAATGTTGTAGGACAGTTTCCTGATATCCTTGGTGCTTAATATTAATATTCTTAAGCATATAACACATTCTTTTTTTTTAAGATTTTGTTTATTCACTTATGAGAGATACAGAGAGGGAGAAAGGCAGAGGCACAGGCAGAGAGAGAAGCAGGCTACATGCAGGGAGCCTGATGTGGGACTCAATCCTGGAACTCGAGGATTGCACCCTGGGCGGAAGGCAGGCCCTCACCCACTGAGCCACACAGGCGTCCCTATAACACATTCTTATATCCGGTAATTCTCAAGACTACTTATACTCGGGCAGCCCAGGCTCAGTGGTTGAGCGCTGCCTTCAGCCCAGGGCTTGATCCTGGAGACCTGGGATCAAGTCCCACGTTGGGCTCGCTGCATGGAGCCTGCTTCTCCCTCTGCCTGTGTCTCTGCCTCTCTCTCTATGTGTGTTTCTCATGAGTAAATAAATAAAATTAAAAAAAAAAAAAAGACTACTTGTGCTCAAGATCACAAATTGGGGAGAGGAATAAAGGGTTGGATTCTGTCTTGGGTCTATACTTTCACAGAAAAAAATATCTCATTATTAGTTATAATTCTATATTTCTTAAAATTAGAGAATTCACTAATTACTTGAGTAGAATTTAAAATAAAGTAAAACTATCAAAATGACAGACTTTACAGATTAGAAATCTATTCATTCTAATGTGAATGACATATTATTTCTGCTTAAAAAGAATTTTCAGGCATATTTTGCAATTTTACTTTTATTTAATAAAAAGTTCCTCATGTTAAAATTTCATTTACCTAAACTTGTGATGACTTAAGAGAATTAAATATAGAACCAGGAGATTTACTCCTGAAACATTTAAGTATTTATACTTGGGTAAATTACTTAAAAGTTCAGGAGTTGATTTACATGGTCAGCCTAAGAGGTTAAATTAATAACAAAACCACCGATTTTTATGTATTTAAATTTTTCTATATGCCATGTTATTCATATACGGAGTCTAACCTGTATTTGAATAAGGATGTATCCGAATTTGATGTTTTGTTGCTATATTTCCACACCCAAATGCCTACTGTAAAAATATGAAAAAGGTAGATAAATTATTTTACTTTTATAAAATTTGTCAAATATTTATTTTTCAAAATTGAGTGACATAAATTAAAAAATATTCACCCAAACTATTATGAATTTTAAAAATGCAATTAATAAACTTATAAAATGTTGATATAAAAGCTTGAAATTACAGCCATGTTTAATATATTTGATAGGTTAGGCTTATTTTGGGAAGTGTTAAATTGAAGAACATAAAATATGTACATCCTTAAAAATTTATTTTCGATCTTTGAGGAATATTAAATAGAAAACTGCATGAATTCTACCAAATATATTTTCCTTTAAGTTTGATAATTATTGAGCATTTGTAATATGAACCAAGAAAGCTGATGTTATGAAAACTGAGATGGTATAAACTATCCTTTATGTCACACTTTCTTTTTTCTCATTTTATAGTAAAATAAAATTCTACTTTGTATTCTTTTTCAGGACAAGTTGATGGAAAGCACTGGAAATATACAAAACCGGTGAAATTAAAGTATACCTAGAAACATACTTAAGTAAAAACCTTAGTTTTAACAAATCAGCCATTTTGATTTACACTTAATTTATCATAAAGGAAGCTTTAGTATTTGGCTACACTAAGGAAAGATACTTTAATCATACAGGATAAACCAGAACGCCCAATTCTCCTTTAAAATAAGATGAAACAACTAAAAAAATAAAAAGTTATAATGTAAAGATACTGCCCTCATCAGAACTTAGCATAAAATGAATATAGACCCATTTTTTAATTTTTTATTTCTGCTTAATATTCAATTCCAGTACTGCAACCATGAAGTAATATTGTTGCTTTTATGCACAATTATAGTTGGGTGAATGATAAAAATTGTCTTAATCTTTTTTACAGATCTTATAACCTTCAGTAGTTTATTTTTTAAAGATTTATTTATTTATTTGAGGTGAAGAGAGAGAGCACAAGCATGGTGAGGGGCAGAGGAAGAGGAGCGAATATACTCAAGTAGACTCCCCACCTGATGTAGAGCTTGATCCCAGGACCGAAATGAAGAGCTACATCATGCTTAACCTAAGACTGAGCCACCCAGGTGCCCCAGTAGTTTATTTATTATAGATCTTCACTTACTTTTCTTCTTTTGAATTTTAAAAATTAGCTAAATCTGGTACAAGTTAGCTTCTTATACAGACTTCAGTTAAAAAAAATCAGTAAGAAATGACAGGAATCAGGAAGCATCTTTCTATTTACATAGAAATGCCCTTTATAATTTATTATCTTTTATGATTTGCCAAGAAATATGGTCATAATGAAATCCTACTATTTTTAAAAGGCTTATTTTATTGTTTGGAGACCTGTAACTACCAGGAGGTTGTTTTACCGTATACTGATTCTCAGCCACAGGGCACCAACTACTGGCAGGAATTACCAGACCACATAAAGCCTCAGCTTCTATTATATTCCCAGTAGGAAGCTTTGCTGACTGAGAAATCTTTATATGATTAGTTGGTTTCTTGGAAGCTTCACCCACTAAAATAATAAAAACTTTGTATATATTTACATCCCATCCATGATATCTTCGGCCTTTACTTTTTCATGAATTATTATTTAGTTTCAAATACTGCCTTCCTTTCAACTGGATGTAAAAAGCCCTCAGCATTATAAGGACTTATGATCCATTATCACTCTAATTCCTCCAGGATCCCAGGCTGTGATCTTGGCACTCAAGCTTTCTTTCTTGTCTCCAGTACCAAATGTTTTCTAATAACCACTATATACCAAAGACTAGCTCCTACATATATAAACTATATATTGAATCAAAGTCTGCATAGTTATAAGATGCAGAAATCCAAGGTAGATGAAAATATTCCAGAGCAAAGAGAATGAATTAACTGATTATGTTATAAATCATGTATGACACATATTCAAAACTATTTAAAAGCAAGAAAAATCTTTGCAATCACATTAATAAATATTAATACAAAAACTTAAAATAAAACACTGAAGCCAGCAGAGTACTAGAGTATTTTCTATGTCATATTAGTAATGATGAGGGGTATATTGGAGAATTAATTTAAAAAATCTATTATTTAATCAAAATAATACACTACATTAAAAGTCATATTGAAAAAGAACTAAAATTTGTAAAATTTAACTAAATATGTTTATGATAAAATATGATATATAAAACCACAGAATTATACTATGCTAAAGATTTTTATAGATAAAGCAGGATGATCTGCAATAAAATTTAGAATAAAAGTCAATTAAAAGGCATAGATATTATTAATGAATAGTATTCCTGAAATTTGAGACAGTGGAGAAAGATAAGCAACATAATTATACATAATTGAAAGGAAGTTTCAGGATTCTGTTTATATAAATCCTATGATTTATCTACTTATAAAATACAAGGTTGAGGGGGGGGGTGTCCCTGGGTGGCTCAGTCAGTTCAGCATTCAACTCTTGATTTCTACTTGTGTCATGACCTTGAGGTACTGGGATTGAGCCCGTGTCAGGCTCCACACTCAGCAGAGTTAGTTTGAGATTGTTTCTCTTCACTGCCCCTCCCCCATCTTGTACTATCTCTAAAATAAACGAATAAAATCTTTTAAAAAATACAAAGAAAGCAACTATTAGCAATTAGTTCTATATGTTTAGTAAGGTGATCAAAGTTACATATATATTACTTTTTTTTACATATTTGCACAAACCTTATCCTATGAGTAGTTACAGTAAAAGTGGGAGTCATTTGAAGAATATTACAAAAACTCACCAAAAGGAAAAAAACGTAACATAAGATGTAACATTATAATACATATGCTACTGGGGCACCCAGGTGGCTCAGTGGTTGAGTTTCTGCCTTTGGCTCTGGTCCTGATCCTGAGGTCCTAGGATTGAGTCCCGCATTGGGCTCCCTGCGGGGAGCCTGCTTCTCCCTCTGCCTACGTCTCTGCTTCTCTCTCTGTGTCTCTCATGAATAAATAAATAAATATTTTTTAAAAATGTATACTACTCCCAAACTATGTATGTAACCCAGCCAGTTTCATCCAAAACACTAGTGTGTTTCATTTGTAGTAACTTACTGTAATTAATACTAATCTGAAATATGAAAAAGAGAACAGCCAAAAAAGTTTTCAAAGGTGAAAACATTGAGATGTCAAACACGATCAAACAAAATATACTAAAACTAAGGAAATTAAAACATGTGGTGCAGTGTAGAAAGAACTTTATTTTCTTACCTTTATCCTTCATGTCATTAATTTTACAATTACTTTTAACATTTTCAAGCCTGTTAATTACGGTTCTGTATATATAAAAGGTCATAGTGCTTTGTCTCCAAATTTGTTATAAATTTGAGGCCAGTGTATTCCTTTCTATAATTATGTAATTATTCTTTATTTCAGGATCAGATTATTGACTCAGTCTATTCTCTTTATTATTGATAAAATAGTATGAATCCTGGGATTCTGAGACATGTTCACAGCTAAGAAGTTATCTTGATCTTCTTTTCTTTTTTTTTTTAACACTCCTCACTTACTGAAAACCCAGCCACATTTTTGTTTGCTTTGCATATTAATTAACATTTTATTTTACACCATTTGTGTTTGTGTGTGTCTCTTTGAATGTGTGTGTCTTGGTGTATGTGATATTCTGAAATTAGCTTTTATTTTTTGTTTGTTTAAAAAAACAGGTTTGTTTTAGCTTTGCATTTATCTAGATTGGTAACATAGCTTATGTTTAGCAGAATCCTGTTTTCCTTTTAGTAACCCTCTGTCCTAGCGTCCTTTCTTCCACCTCTTATCTGACCTATTTACTCTTGAGAGCTGGACTGAAGCTACTGCTCTGACATTGCCCCCTGCACTGTTTTCCACAGGGGAACCATTATTTCCTGCTTCTCATATCTTTTGATATATTTGACTTTTTTCAATTTTATCGCTTTTAACACAATCCAAATGCAGACCATTTTCATCTCAAAGTTTGAAGAGTTGTTGCATTGTGTTCTGGAATCTGTACTTGTAGATAACAAAACTTATGCCAACCTGATAGGCATTTCTATGTAAGACATGAATCACTTGGGCTCTCTTTATTCTTATAGACATGAGACTCTGTAAGTGAGTGATTAGTGTGGGTCAGATTATTTGATACAGTACTTAGTGGACCCTTTTTCTCAGAAAGCTATTCTCCAAATATTCTTGGAAACTTTATTAATTGATTGATAATCTCTATTCTTACATGTTCTTAGAATTTTATTTTGAGCTACAGTATCTTTCATCTGTTACTGTTTCTCACATATTTTCCTTATTTGTATCTTTGCTTCTAATTTTAGGAGAATTTCTTTGTAGATAATTTCTTATCCGTCTTTTGAATTTTTGGTTTTGTTGCCAATCATAATTTTTACTTGCTTCAATTCTACATTTGTCTAATTGCTTATTTCTTCATAATATCCTTTTAATCTGTATTTCTATAGTTCTTATATTACTATATACCCCTTAATATGGGTATATAGTACAACCCTTATATATGCTTTGATCTCTAAAGAAGCTTCTTTCATGTATTTTCACCTATAATTTAAACTGTATTTTTTCCACATCTATAACCATTTTTTATCAAAGCTCTCAGTTTGGTTATACATTATATTTAAGAATGGACTATTGGGGATCCCTGAGTGGCTCAGCGGTTTAGTGCCTGCCTTCAGCCCAGGGCGCGATCCTGGAGACCAGGGATTGAGTCCCACGTCAGGGTCCCTGCATGGAGCCTGCTTCTCCCTCTACTTGTGTCTCTGCCTCCCTCTCTCTCTGTGTGTCTCTCATGAATAAATAATAAAGAAATAAAATCTTTAAAAAAAGAATGGACTATTGGATTATTTTAAATTAGTAAAGTGTATTTCTTCTGCCTCAGTCTATATAAATCTATTCCCCTGGGGCATCTTAAAAAAAAGTGGGACATGTATTCAGATAAAGCTTTATGTCACTAGAAAACCAGTGCCACCTGCCCCACACATGGTATTTCATAAATAAATTTTTACACTGGATGACCATAGACACTTATAAAAACATCTGTTCTCCCCTGAAGTGCGTATAATTTCTTCAGAGAATTTCTCTGTATCTTGTTAATTTCCCCGGGGTTAAACTCCTCACTTCATGTTATATCTTTACATTTAAATCTTGCAATCAACTCTCCCTGCCAAACTCTGCCAGAACTCTCTAGCATTTCAACTGGGACCACAACATCATCTTCTCTTTTAGTTATCAAAGCTATAGTTGCTTCCATTCTGCTTACATTGAAGCAATATTTATCAGTACTTCATATTCATGAATATCGTTAAACAGATTAATTTTGAAAGTTCATTCTCTCTGCAACCCTTATATCCTCTTTATTATGCTGTTTTTACTTAAGTCATTTGGTATTGTTATTTAATAGAAGTATTGGGTGTGGACACCCACATGATCTTTTTATTTAATGGTTGAATTATATTAGATTCCAGTATGTCAAATATATAATAATTTCATGTGGGTTGTGTGAGAGTATATATCTATGAGCTATATATATATGTGTGTGTGTGTGTGTACACTGTGTGTGTGAACTGTATATATATGTGTGTGTGTTATTGTTGTTTTTCAGATCTGTAAGTTTATTTGCTCAATGTATGACAGCTACATAATGATTCACATTCATGATGTTCTATCACTGAGGACAACTGCTAAAAATGGTCCATGTGTGAAGTAATTCCTTAGAGAAACACAGAGTTGGAAAGGCGTGTACACATACACACACATGTATACTCATATGTATATAACTAATGGCCTATTTGTATAGCTGTGGAGTTCAAATTCAGTTAATTTATTAATATTATATTCAATAGTATTTTGCATATCAATAACATAAAATATATTTTGTACTTTATAAGATTTTTGTCAATATTTAATAAAATTAATGCCATCTCAACCTAGTGCTAAACCATTTCATTGCCATCCAATTGATCTGAACTCAATATTTAAATGAACTATGTCTAATTATCTTAATAATCTGACTCTTTGGGGTTAAGGAGTAAAAAATGTTATGAAAACCTCATCAAAAAACTCAACTGGGGTCTTTAATAATGCTTGCTGGCATATCTTATATAAACTATTCAGTTGAACAGTAAAAAAAGAATATCAAACTCAACAAGAACAAAATTTTTATACAGTAGTAAAAAAAGTCATGTCCTTCTAAAGAAGCAATTTTAGCAAGTACATGTTTAACTATTATATACTAGACATACATAGATTATTTTAAAACAATGTCACTAATAGTTTATTTGTAATAATTTAGGCTGGTTATACCTAACTACACCTAGCTAAAATAGCAAATAATGTCTCCATTATTTGTTCTTGTAGCATATTTTATGTTTATTTTTTTTGTTTTCGCCATTAAATGTGTATTTACATGTATTTTTCATTTTTTGATTTATTGTGACTTCTGGTTAAGTGAATTTCTATGTGTCATAGAAATTTTTATTGTGTCATATATGGCAGCATTTTTTAATGACAAAATTAGTCAAACTTTGAAATTTTTAATACTTCTTGTAGGATTTATATTTTTTATATTCTATCGCAACATTCTTATTTAAAAAAGATAAGAGTTACTTTCCCCCATTTGCTACTGAAAGATGATGACACGATCAGATCAAGTCCAGAAACTCTTCTACTAAGCTTTTAGAAAAAAAAAAATTAATTCTAATCATTTTTCTTTCAAAATAAAATTCACCTGTGACTATGAAGAATTAATCTGAAGACATACAAAATATTGTCATCTGTAAGAAATAAATGCATATTCACACAGTGTAAGTTCTATTTTTAATAACCTACATAATTGGTTGCACAACTTCTATTACAATTTATGTTTTATCATAGCAATGTGCTTCAATACTTTTACAACAATTCTCCCAAATAGGAGTCTGAACTTTTATTTTCAATCACCACAACAGTTATAAATGGCTCCAATATGCTAAACATAAACTGAAGGCTGGGGCTAATCAAATTTTCCACTAAATTAAGGAATTCAAAGATCTTTTTCCTTGTCAATTTTTTTTCCTCAGCTTCCTTAATTTCTGTATCCACTGTATTTCTCAACTTGTACAATTTATGTTTGTGGTGCAAATCTAAAAAAAAATGAACTACTATGACTGATGTCACTACTCACACATTTAAACTGACATATGCTGAAAGGATGCAAGCAGAAGAATATAATCTGTGCAGCAACATGACTTTTACTGGCAAATAACATCTATCTTCCAACTGTAACAAACACTTGGCTTACCAAACATTCTGGCTGGCACTTCTGAAAGGTCATAGGACATATTTACATAGTGTTACAAAATCACAGTTCACACTGCTGGCAGGTTTCTGCTGGTAGTAGTCTTCATTATTTATATTTCCTATAAATCTTATTTATATTTTTATAAGGGCTGCAAAGTGTTCTATGATATTAAATCTTAGAGGCATCTGAGGGATCCCTGGGTTGCGCAGCGGTTTGGCGCCTGCCTTTGGCCCAGGGCGCGATCCTGCAGACCCGGGATCGAATCCCACATCGGGCTCCCGGTGCATGGAGCTTGCTTCTCCCTCTGCCTGTGTCTCTGCCTCTCTCTCTCTCTCTCTCTCTCTGCATGTGACTATCATAAATAAAATTTAAAAAAAGAAAAAAAACTTAAAAAAAAGTTTATCTGCTTAAAAATGAAGGTTATCAGAAAGGTTTTTCAAAATGACAGAAGATATATGCCATAAAAATAAGAAATAGGTTCTGGAAACTGATGAACTTGGGTTCAGATTTCTAGCTCAGCCACTCTGAGATCTTTGATATTGGAAAAGTTACTTAGGTTCTCTAAGGTTTTGTTCTTTTATCAATACCATGTGCACAATTACTAATAGTCATTTTATGGAATTGTCACAGGGCCCAAAGGAGAAAACTCAAGAAGATCTTAGCATAGTGTCTGCACCAAATTAGTTTTTTTTTAAATACACATTGTCTATTATAATAATAAGATTATACATAGTAAATAGATTTAGGTATTATTTCTCTTTAAACATTACATATAAAACCCTTTCATAGATATGAAATCTTAACCAACTCACCACCTAAAATTAAGTTGGTGATTTATTTTGTTCACACGTTAAAGAGAATGAACATAGATTTTTTTCAATGCCTTTCTTGTAGAAGAAAAGAATGAAAGCAAAACTATATCTAAAGTAAGTTTTTCGAACTGACACTTCAAATGATTTCCAGTGCTTTTCATTTCTACTTTCATTAGATATGCTCTGAAAATATTTCGCTCCCTGAACAACTACTTGATAGTTTATGAGTGCTATTTTATATTATTTGGAGGAGACACATTATTCAATTGAAAATTCCAAATACTGCCTACATTTCTTTTACTTGCCATTTTTAATTTATTAATTACCCATTTTAAGACATCTTTATTGTTACTTATTAAACTTTACTCTGGAAGCTCAAATACTTTATTTTATTATCGTTTCACTTTGCTAAATAAAGTCAGTATGGGAAAAGCAGAGAAAATCAGTTTTCTTCTCAATTTTTCAGGTTCACATGATTGGAATGCTTCTCTGCCTTCAGACACTGCACACTATGATGAATACTGACTTCAAGAATTTAGAACAAAATAATTTTTAGTAAAAACTAAGTCTAGAATAAGGACATTATTTTAGAAAACATCAAAATTATACAAAATCTAGAGATAATAATCATAGATGTTTTATTAAGAAGTTAGGAGCCATGAAACTAACAGACGCTATGGTGCTTGATTAATTTTGTTGACTTAATTCTTTAACATCCAATTACAGGAAAAAGAAAATGCTATTTCAAGTGGTTTAAAAATGAAAGCACTCTCTAATGTTATCATTCTTTTAATAATAATTAACATATCTTTATTGCCTTAATTATTTCTGTTACTATTAAAACATGCAATATTTGAAAATATGCAAATTCTGATTTAAATGAAGTTATATGTTATACTAGAGAAGCTAAGCTCTTTTTTTTTTTCTAATAAAATGTTTATTTCGGGAAACCAATAGGAGTCATCTTATGGACTCTTTCTTCCAAGTATCTCTAATTTTAAGTATAGCTGTAACCACACAGACACCTTAGTATCAATATCAAGATAATTTATAGTAATTCATAAATTTAACAGAATATCACTGGGCCATTTAATAAAGGCTCCAGTATGTGTGACTAACACCTATTTGCCTATGAAGCACAGTTTGAGTTTGAACAACTGGTGACAGTTTAAACTCTGCAGTGTTCCACTTCTTTGATTTTTATAGATCCATATAGCAGTCTTTATCCTACAAAATTAGCCACTGAATTCATTTGGGGCGGCATGTGCCCTGAGAAATGTATTTCCAGGCCTAAGCATATCAATAATTTAAAATAAGAGGTTGAAAGTAGTGTTAACAATTAAGCTCTTAAAACGTGTCTTTTAATTAGAAAAGGATGTTAAAATAGGGCAACACTTTAAAGTAGTAAAATGAAACCCATTTGTAACATATTGGCAATTAAACTTATTCCTTTTTTATTATTCCTTAGACACCCTGTGTTGCACTTATAAGGCAATCCTAATTCTTTAATGCTAGTTTTGAATCACAAGTTTAAGCTGACAGTTACTAGGTTTCTTATTCCAGGTCTTTAAGTTCTTATGTGCTGCCTTGAATGACTGAAAAGCTATATTATTTTTTAGGTCTCATGTATTTCTTAACAAAGTTTCTTTTCTTGATTTGTAACAACTCATCTTCCAGATCATACCAAGTATGCTCAAAATACAATCAAGTATTAGGTAAATTTTATATTCAGAAGTCAGGTGGTCTTAATGAAGGTCTGAGGATTTTTTACATTACATTTAACACTTAAAGGAACAAGAAGGTTCTCTAGAGGTAAAATGTAACCTAAACATTCCTGACAAAATGATGATTTTTAACAACTCACTTGAGGTTCATTTTCATATATTTCAGTACAATTTAATGAGTGTCTACTATTTGGCAGCACTGAGAACTGAGGTATGATTATAACATTTTTCTTCAAGCAAAAAATTTTCTGCAGGGGAAAACTCCTTAAGTTACATTGCATTTTTTAGAAAACACATCCATACTTCCATTTCAAAAAGGTAAATGAGATTTCTATTTTAAATCACCGTACCACTAATAAAAACATAAGGGATGTGACTATACCTATTGTCTCAAAGCAGTATTGGGCTTTTATCTAAAATATCTCTTTCATAAGAAAATACTTCCTGTGTTCAGCAGAAAAAAGATTGGTCAATGAAGCACACTGGCCCCAGGCATAGAAGGGGAGAATATTTTGTAGAAGACATAGTAGTCTTTCTCAATCACATGAGCTAATATGGGTTAGAGTTCTATTCCTCAAAAACTCAGTTTTCTTCTATATCCTGGTATCTTTCATAATTTATCAGAACCATTCTTGAGGCTATTCATATTGAGGGGTTAATTACCATGGGATTAGCAAATGTCAAGGATTTATAGTTCTATCATTTCTTTATTTGACTAATATTTAATGGGATCAATTATGCCCCTAGCATTTAGTTACATTTGCATGCCCCTTTCTTAATGTTTTAGATTTACTCTCATACCTCTGGGCCTTCACATGTGCCATTCCTCTTGTCTGTAATGACCTTTTCCTTAATCTTTACTTGGATTAATTTACTTTCAGGTTTTAGGCAAAGTTTGACCTCAAGGAAGCCTTCTCAAACTCCATTCGGTACATTGTGATTCAAATGCTCATCTTCTCTGTTTGCAGGTGATTCTTTATTGTAAGTGCATTTCCTGTTATACATTGTGATTATTATTTATCTATCCATTAGTTGAATTCTCTATGATAATATTGTATACAATAGCTAATGCTTTTCATTGTTATTCATTTAAAAGAATTCACTCCATATTTCAGATAATCCTCAAAAGTACTCATAAATTTCAAATTTTGGATGGTTCTCATATAGTTCTAAGGGGGTTGCATTATTAAAGTGGCTTGTACAATGTTTCATTAAAATATTATTTGCTGAAGAAGTTATGCATGCCATACACAACATTGGGTATTGAAGGGGAATTCAGGAAGTCATATAAAGAGACTATGACAAATGTCTGTTTCTGGACATGAGAGAGCCATTGATGTTAAAATAATCCTCTTGGGATCCCTGGGTGGCGCAGCGGTTTGGCGCCTGCCTTTGGCCCATGGCGCGATCCTGGAGACCCAGGATCGAGTCCCACATCGGGCTCCTGGTGCATGGAGCCTGCTTCTCCCTCTGCCTGTGTCTCTGCCTCTCTCTCTCTCTCTCTCTCTCTCTGTGTGTGTGACTATCATAAATAAATAAAAATTTAAAAATAAAATAAAATAAAATAATCCTCTTACTGAGAAAAACTCCATAAAAAAATTACCCCTAGTACCTCCAGAAAAGCCACTCTCTTCATTACAAAGAGCAATCAAGTCAGCCAAAAGACTGCAGAGAGAGGGACACCTGAGTGCCTCAGCAATTGGGTTCCTGCCTTTGGCTCAGGTCATAATCCCAAGATCTGGGATCGAGTCCCACATTGGGCTCCCTGCGAGGAGCCTGCTTCTTCTTTTGCCTATGTTTCTGCCTCTCTGTCTCTCAGTGTGTCTCATGAATAAATAAATAAATCTTAAAAAGAAAAAAAAAAACTGCATAGAGAGAAACAAATACTGTAAGTGGAGAGAACAGAGGACTAGAGGACTTCTGGAAAGCAGCAGTCTGGTGTTTCCATCATTCTAACTAAATTGGAAAGACTGATTGAAGTTCAGACTTTGAAAGTGGCAATGAGTTGAGGAGCCAAGATCTCACAGAGAAGAGAGTCAGAAATAACTGGGTGTGAACTAAGCATGAACTTTCCTTGGAGATATCTGCTTACCCCCATGTATTATTTTATACAAAGATCCATGCATCTATACATATTATACATGCATCTACGTATATAAATGTCTTTCCAGAGGGATCCCTGGGTGGTGCAGCGGTTTAGCACCTGCCTTTGGCCCAGGGCGCGATCCTGGAGACCAGGGATCAAATCCCACATCGGGCTCCCGGTGCATGGAGCCTGCTTCTCCCTCTGCCTGTGTCTCTGCCTCTCTCTCTCTCCCTCCTCTCTCTCTCTCTCTCTCTCTATCTGACTATCATAAAAAAATAAAAATTAAAAAAAATAAATGTCTTTCCAGAAACAATTGGAATTTAAGAGTTATTTTCCTTAAAAGTTTCTTAGGTCCTTCTTATTCCTAAATATATAAAATTTTGATGCATTCTAACAAGTCAAAGATACGTAATACGATCATTACAGTGAGTAGTTTTAAATGATTAAAAAATACTTTTACTGAAGTATAATTTACAGCATTATAATAGTTTCAAGTATACAATAGAGTAATTCTATATATCACTCTGTGCTCATCAAAATAAGTATTCTTGATCCCCTTTATCTATTTCACCCATCACCCACTTCCCCTCTGGCAACTACATTTGTTCTTTGTACTTAAGAGTCTGTTTTATCACTTCTTTCTTTTTTTTCTACCTGTTCATTTATGTTCTTTCTTTAATTCCACATATGAGTGAAATCATATGGTATTTGTTTTTGTCTGTCTTATTTTACTTAACATACCTTCTAGGTTCATCCATGTGATTGAAAATGGCAAGACCTCATTTTTTATGGCTTAGCAATATTCTAGTATGTGTATTTGTGTGTACAATCAGACATTTTTACATAAACCACATCTTTAGCTATTCATCTCCTGATGGATACTTGGGTTGCTTCTGTATCTTAGCTATTATAAATAATGTTGTAATAAATACAGTGATGCATATATCTTTTCAAATCGCATCTTATTTTTATATTGAGGTGTAAATACTCAGCAGAATTACTGAATCATATGAAAATTCTAATTTTATTTTTTTGAGGAAAATCCATACTATTTTCCACAGCTGTTGTACCATTCCTACCAACAGTGAATGAGAGTTCCTTTTACTCTATATCCTTGTCAACACTTACTATTGTCTTTTTGATTCCAGCCATTCTGACAGGTGTGAGATAATGTCTCATTTTGCTTTTGATTTTCATTTTCCTTTTTTAAAAAGATTTATTTATCTATTCATGAGAGATACAGAGAGAGAGAGAGGCAAAGGCACAGGCATCAGGAGAAGCAGGCTCCCCACAGGAGCCCAATGTGACACTCGATCCCAGAACCCCAGGATCATGCCCCAGACTGAAGGCAGAGGCTCAACCACGGAGCCACCAGGCATCCCTGATTTTCATTTTCCTGATGATTACTGATGTTGAGGATTTTTTCATTTGTCTTTTGGCCTCTGGTATATTTTCTTTGGAAGAATGTCTATTAAGGTCTTCTTCCCATTTTATTATTATAATTTTTAATGTTTTAAGTTTGTATTTAAATTCTAGTTACTTAATATATAGCATAATACTGGTTTTTGGGATAATATTTAGTGATTCATCACTTACATATAACATTCTATGGCTATTGTAATACGTGTCCTCCTTAATGCCCATCATCCATTGAGCTTATCTCCCTGCCCACCCTCCCCTCCACCAACCCCCATTTTCTTCTCTACAGTTAACAGTCTCAGTTGTATAAAGATTTGCCTCCTCCCCTTTTATTCCTTATGTTCATCTGTTTGTTTCTTAAATTCCACATGAGTGAAATCACATGGTATTTGTCTTTCTCTGACTTATTTCACTTAGCATAATATACTTTAGTCCATCCACATTTTTGCAAATGGCAAAATTTCATTCTTTTTTATCCTCTGCTCATTTTTTAATTGAATGGACATTATTCTTTTTAGTTGAATATGATTTAAAAAAAGAATATGATTAAAAAGTGTTTAAAATTATAATACAAAATTCATAAAGGAATAAATAGAATAATAAACATATAATTCACCTAAAAGAAGGTAAAGAGAAAGAACAAAGAACAGCTGAAAAGAGCAAAGAAAGATATAGTGGTAAACTTAATCTAAAAAATATGTGTATTCTTAAATATGAATCAAAGAAATAGTCCACTTAGAAATATTAGAATATAGTCAACCAACAACTGCATACTTCCTATACTACAGCAAGTATACTACTAATATTCACTGCTCATATGTATTTATAAGGATACACAGCATTCAAAGCAAAGAATAAAAAGATACATCATACTGACATACATACGCATATATCTAAAATAGATAAAAAATATTTTATATATTTTTAAATTTTTATTTATTATATCTTAAAAATTATATTTTATTTACTATATTCACAAAATGTGATAATTATAATAAAATAACAAATTCTTAATTATATTGCAGATTTTTAAAAATACTCATCAGTATATCATAAAACAGACCATAGTATTGTTAAGTAAATAATTTAACACTATGAGTGACAAGCTGTACCTTATTTTCATATATGAAGCATTATGTGAACAACAGCAGAACATCTTATTTGAAATTCACAGGAGGTATTCACCAAAACAGAATATAAACAGCCCAAATTTAAACCACATTAGGCCATAAATCAAGTATTAACAAAATTGTAAATCATAAAATATTTTAGAGTGTGGTGTTCCAGCACAGAATGAAATTCAAATGTAGCAGGGGGCACCTGGGTTGCTCAGTGGTTGAGCATCTACCTTTGGCTCAGGTCATGATCCCAGGGTCCTGGGATCAAGTCCCACATCAGGCTCCCCATAGGGAGCCTGCTTCTCTCTCTGCCTCTCTCTGTCTCTTATGAATAGATAAATAAAATCTTTAAAAAAAAAGAAAAAGACTGAGAAAACAAGTTCAAACTTAGTAATAATATAATTAAAATACCACATATGTAGAAGTTAAGGAACAGATTCATATGTAAATAATATAATGCAACTTGTAAGTTAAAGATTAAATCTAAATTAGAAAAAAAATTAGACTTGATATGTTATGAAAATATGACATAAAACTGTGGATGTGCCCAAGCAACCATTACAGGGAAATTTACAGTTAAAATTCATTCATCAGAAATAAAAGGCTAAAAATCAATATCCTACACCCAAAAAGGTATAAAAAAGATGAGAACAAAAAGCAATGGGTTAGAAACTGTTCATATTAAAGGGTAACCCAACAAAGCTAAAAGCTGGTTTTCTGAAAAAGTTAATAAAATACCTATATCTCTAGAAAGATCAAAAATTAAATAGAAGTTATAATTTATAGCTTATCAACATGAAAATAAAATGAATTCTACCAGTTAGATCTTAAAATATCAAAAAATAACAATTTTATGCCAATAAATTTTTAAAATTATATGAATAAATGAATTTCTTAAGAAACATAGATTTTCAAACTAATACATTCAGAATCAGAAATATAAACAGTTCTATATTTATGATACTTTAATCAATAATCTACAACCTTGCCATAAAAGGTTCACTAGAAAATTCTTAGACCCATTTCTTAGAGACTCTTAGAGAATAGAGAAAAGGGAAATATTTCCAAGACTTTTTATGTGGCTAGCATACCATTAATATTTAAACTTTACAAAGGCATTACAAAAAAGGAAATTATGAGGTTAGCATATTGTTAATACTATAACCTTGCAAAGAAGGAAAGTGCAAGAAAGGAAACTTATGCTAAATCTCTAGCATAAATATAAATTCAAATATTTTAAGCAAAATTAACAAATTGAATTCAGCAATACATAAGCAGATAATATTTAATAGCTAAGTTTACTTTATTGCAAAGATGAATTAATGTTAAAAGATAAACTCGGATGTTTATACCAGTCTCATTCATGATTGCTAAAACTTAGAGGCAACCAAGATGTAGGTGAATGGATAAACAATGGTACGTCCAGACAATGGAATATTATTCAGTAATAAAAAGAAATATACTGTCAAGTCATGAAAAGACATATAGGAATCTTCAATGTTTATTACTAAATGAAAGAAACCAATATGAAAAGGAAACATACTAAATGACTCTATATGACATTCTGGAAAAGGCAAACTATAGAGACAGTAAAACAAAAATAAGTGGTAGCAAAAAAAAAAAGTGATCTCAAGGATTTGGGGAAAGGAAGGAAGGAAGAGGTGGAGACCAAAGGACTTTTAGGAGAACAAAATTGTTCTGTATCATACTGAATGCTGGATACATGACATCATATCTTTGTCGAAACCTATGGAATGTATGACAAAGAGTAACCTCTAGTGTAAACTATGGGCTTTGAGTGTTAATGATGTATTAGTGTCATTTCATCATTTGTGATAAAAGTACCACTATGGTATGGGATGTTGATAGTGAGAAGGTCTGCACATGTGTGAGCACAGGAGGCATAGCGGAATTCTCTGGATTTTCCAATCAATTTTGTGTGAACCACATAACTATCATTAAATCTAACAAAGCACATCCAAGATCTCCACACAGCAAAATATGCAACAATACCTATAGAATACTTGAAAAATATAAATATATGAAGGGACAGACCATATACATGGAAGAAAGGTTATGTTGACTTTCCCTAAATTGATTTGTAGATTTAATTCAATACAGATTTAAATTAATTACAGCAGTGTGTGTGAATGACTGATTATGAACTGTATATGAAAATATAATGGTCAGAAACAGAAAAGATATTCTTAAAGGGGAATGAAGTTGGTGGACTTGTCTTATCAAACATAAAGACTTATTATAAAGATATACTTCTCATCACATTTGCAAAATATTTGCTTAGAACTATGATGATATGTTTTTTATAAACAATTTTTGGAGCATTTGGAGAAGTCAAAGGGATAATTAAAAAGTAAAGGTAATGTTTGTCATGTACTTCCACCAACAAAACAAAACATGTCCTTTTCTTTGTCTCTTAGAAATTCTGGATATTCTACTGCTAAGTTCCTGTTTTTAAGGTTTTTGTTCACATTAGAAGACTTTTCTAAGTGTAACACTTCTCACTATTTTCAATCAATCACCTGTCCCTCTTCCTCGTATCCATAGAGCTAAAAACCAGAGGCCATTTTAAGTGTGGATGGTAAGAATGCTTTCAACTTAAACTCTGATTTCATGACATATCATAGATTGCGTGAGGCATATTTTAATGATGATGTTATCCACCTTCAAAAAGATAGGGCTCTTTGTAACAGATCCTTTGTTTTTCTGCATCCCACCTCTAGGTCAACCTGTTTTCAGTATGCCACCTCAAGTGCATGGTATGTGTTTTTCTCTTTCTGCCACAGGTTCTTTACTGAAACCACAGACAAGTGCAGTTGGGAAGTGAGTTAATGTCTCTCCTCCCTCCACCAAGAACACTGAAAAGATTGGAGCCCAGTGATAAATGTCCCAGACAACCTTCCTTTGAACAGACAATTCTGGGAAACAACTAGGATTCTCAGATGTCCTGGATGAATTGAGTCCTTTACAATGGGCACGGGAAATAAGTCGCAAATCTACCTCCTCTCCTTTCCTTCCTCCCTCTGGGATTTTTCCTTCCCAGCGCTCCTATTCACCCCCACTACACATACTGCCTGTACCCTCATCCTGTTTCATATTGTGCTTTTGAGGTAACATAAAATAAAAACTATGCTTTGGAACAAAGCAAGAAGTGGCTTTTGATTTGATATGTAAAAGGCAGAGGAAGTTTAAAGTCACTCAGAGGTTTATATTTTAGGATAGCATAGAGGTAATTATGGCATTATAGCCAGGAATGGAAGTATGCCCATTCCCTTTCCTTCGAACATTAATGAAAATATAGGTCACACTTAGTTTGCCATTTTGCAGAAAATAAAATGCAAGTTGGAGAGTAGAATCTATTCAGAGATGGATATAGAATTAAGAAATCCTTAATCCTTGTCTAGTCTGACAGAAATACTTCTCTTTTGTGAACCACTTTGTTTAAACCTCTGATGAATGATCTCATTTAATCGGAAGATAAAACAATAATTTTACAGCAGAATTATTAATGCTTTAATGCCATTTACAATAAATGTCACAATCTGAAACTCACTGTGATTTGTATGTGGCCCTCAAGTTTTATTTTCGTATAAGTTTCTTCCATTTATTTATCTCTTCTATTCCCCTGCAACATTACTATGCAATTTAAGCATAGAGACCAATGAGTTTGAAAATAAAATCTTCTTAGTGAAAAAATGAAAATTTTTCATAATATACTTTTCAATATATTACTGCCACGAGTACTTATTTATGTGATACTTTTGTTTTATTCCTGTTGCATAAAGCAGAAAATATATAGAAATCAATGGACCATCATTTATATTTTCCTCCAAATTACAATATTTAGAGAGCCTTGGAAAATTTTATTGTACTGCCTACCTAATGTAATGTGCTCATAGTAATCTTTTTATTACAGTGTTGCTTAAGCTACCACTGCTTTAGGTGTTAACAGCCATATTATTTAATCAATGACATCAAACTGTGTGTTGAGAATATAACTGTACTTCTTCATAAACTGGTAGGTTGTAGTGCTGTGTTCAGTAAAACAAAGAACAATTTATGCATGTTGTTACCACATATTTTTACTGCTCATTTGCTCTTGAAGTCTTATCTGTTAAATCAATGGCAGGAGAGTATTTCATACTAATTTTTGTTTTTAGTCTTTAAACTACATTAGTGATATCTTCTGGTTTCCCTATTGAGTCTCCTGAAATGGAAATCTGACAGTTAAGTGTAATATATAGTTTATTCAGTTTGAAAATAAAGTGAATATCTGTATATTTATAGCAGTATAATAATGGGATTCATCCTGATAATTGCTAAGGTGTTTTGAGTCAAAAGTATTTAAAATATTCAGAAAGGCTGAAAACATACTCGTATAAATATTCGTTTTTTAGGATGGGGGAACTGAAAAACAAAATGAGCCTTGGATATAAGTGCAAAGTAAATTGGATGAGTAAAGGTTTCTGGAGTTGAGCAATTTCCTCTGGCAAGGCAAATGTAACTGTTTTAGGAGAGCAGAGTATTATGTACAAAGGTAGAAACAATGATTAACTAAATTACCTGCTGTCCTGAAGAAATTAATTTGCTTCACTGGGAAAACTATTTATTCTCGAAGTATCTTACTGATTGAGATTCATGATAGGGTCGAATGCATATCTTTTGTTCATGAGTCAACTCCACATTAAAGTATTTATGAAGGATAAAAGTAAATTCATTATCATTTGTTTTTCAAGTTCTTTTGAAGGTAGAAAGTAGATTAAATTGAGAACATGGAAAAGTTTAGGCTTCAGATGGAAAAGTTACATACTTGTTAATATCTAAATGTGTAATTTAAATAAAAAAATCTTTATTCAATTTAACAACATTTATAATTTTGGGTATTTCAATGGCTGACATTGAAAATAAACATGTAATATCTGTGTCTTCCAAACCACAAAGAACAAAGCTTATAGTTCTAGTATTGTAATTATTTTTGTCATTATTATACAATGTACTGAGTTGTGTGGGGTGGTATCTATTTAAAAGTGGCAAGTAATGGGGTGCCTGGGTGGCTCAGTGGGTTAAGCCCCTACCTTCAGTTTAGGTCATGATCCTAGGGTCCTGGGATTGAGCCCTGCATGGGCTCCCTGCTCAGTGAGGAGTCTATTTCTCCCTCTCCCTTTGACTATTGCCGCCCCCCTGCTTATGCTCTGTCAAATAAATAATAAAATCTTTAAGAAAATTTTTTTGAGAACTAAACATTAAGATGGGTCTAGTTGGGGCAATCTACCCATGTCTACCAGTCACTATTCAGCCCAACACTGACACCACCTGGACGGAAACAGTTAACAAAACCACAGCAGCCAGTTTACTGAACTCAGTAAACTGAGTTTGGATAGTGATCATTAAGGAACCCAGCCATAAACCCTTTGCAATGACAGTTAGACTATTCTAAAGAGATTCACCCCATAGTTCAGAGGGATGCCAAGGGGTGGATGATCGTGAATAAGCAAGAATATGTGGGAAGATATTTGGCTTTACTTTCAAGAGCCTGAAGCAGTCCTCACTGCTTTCCATGTCCTGGCTCAGAAGGTGCTGCCAACCCCTGACACTCAGGAAGTGGATGCCCTAGCCCAGATGCTAGCCTGGGCAACCAACAAGTTAACAGAGCAGCCTGAGTTCTCAGAAAGAGCTGGTCCTTTAGCACCTGGGTGGGGTGGCACACTGCCAAGAATGCTGGATTGCCCTTGAAATACATGTCTTGGTTAATGAAGTAACATGTGTATTCTAAATAATACCTACCAAAGTAGGTATTCTAAACAAGCAACTACCAAAGGAGTCTGGGGCCCTCCACCAGAGTTCTCAATCATTGATGCCTTGGAAAATTGATTACATTGGCTCTGACTGAAAGTTCTAAATATGCCTTCGTCTGTGTGGACATCACAGGTGGCCTAACCCAAGCTTTCTTGTTGCCAAGCAAACCGGGCTGCCACCATTAGGGAATTAGGAAAGCTGAGTGCCATATGGGTAACTCCATTGAATAGACAGTCATCAGGAGTCACATTTCAAAGGTCATTATGTGCAAGACTGCAAAAAACATGACACTGAACAGATGTTCCACCTCCCCTATAATCCACAAGCAGCAGGTTTGGTGGAAAGGAAAAATGGAATAAGAAGGTGTTTAGCTTTACTAACAAGTAAAACCACTTTGATTGGCCTAATGGACCAAAGTACTATCCCAGGCTTTAATATCTCCGAATGATCAACATGTAAGGCATGCTGCCCCACATACTGGATGGGAACTCCTGCCAAGGCACCCAACACCATAAAGGCATTGAAGTTGAGGGAAACAGAGATTGCTCTCTCACTATGGTTCAATTTGCTATGCTGCTGAGAACACCTGGGAAAGGCATCATGCAATGGGATGTGCAGCGAAATGAGTGAGTTACAGTTCCACTGCACAAGGGGGAACTACTCAATCTCCAGTGAAATCCTGTCCTCCTGCTGCAAGTTGAACCTGTTGAAATGCACCATACCTGGGATGGAACATATTGAAGAGGGGAGAAGATAGGGGTTCTGGTCTGGCATACCTGATCCCCAGTCCATCTCTTCACTCCTGACAGTGCTGCTTCCTCTTGTCAACATGTATGGTACTCATAATAGGTTAAGTTCCTAAAGATGCAGTCACATTAACATCCAAGGGTCAGACTATAAGTGTAATTTTTTATAGAAGGAAGATCTCATGTATGTTTCTACTAAATATCTGTCTTTTTGACCTTAGACTCTGTAGCTCATGTGGTGTCCTTCCATCAGGATGGGAACCTGATGGAAGTATCTTTCTACAGGGCATCCACTAATAAGCCCAGCAAAGAAATCAATCCCACTATTGGGTACGTGGAGAGATGCCCCTCACTAGCTGGTCAAGATTTCCATGGTAGGTGTCACTACTCTAGGTAGGAGATAGGAAGCCACTAATTCTGTATATTAAGGAAAATAAGCTAGGATTTGTAGTCTCAATTCATTTGTTATCACATTGTGCACATGTATGCTTTTTTTCCTATCAAACTACATAGGAAGGCTATCAAATGGCTAACTGGAAGGGCCAAAAATACCATCATCAGAGCCATGAGTGTCTACACTCAGATTTGGGATGGGTTCATGTTGTTTACCTCTGGTTATGGACATTTGAGCACTCATGTACTTCTACGCTGGGAACAGAAAAATCATTCTGAACAGAACCATTCCAATTGCACCAGTAATATGGGATGTGTATCACTGAAACGGGGCAGTCATACTTCCACATTAAGGTATAGCAACTGGTTAGATGCTGACTAGTGGCATAGCCCAGATGTATACTGGGTGGCCCAGAATGGGATCCAGTGATTGTGTGGCACAAATCTTTGGCCCTGGCTTCCACATGGGTGGTTAGGTCACTGCACCCTGGGTTTTCCCTGGGCACAGGATAGAATCCACCCCACTGTAACAAAAGTTACCAGCCTCTCTCTCAAGGCCAGGCAGGCACATTTGAATTTCCACTGGTATGGTCATTTGGAGACTGCCGTTGTTTCCTCCATTGGCCTGAAGGAGGTTATTGCACACACACAGAAGCCCTTAGTAAATTCACCCAAGCACACCTTAAGTTATAGCCAACAAAGCCTGTCCTTACTAAATGCTGAAATGTCTCTAATAGAAAAACTGCTCCCCACAACAGGATGGGCTTTGTATTATTACTTTTTTGTAAGGAGGCACCTGTGCCATTATCCAAATAGAATATTGTCTGTTCAAAACTGATGATTCTGCTAATGTGTCATCTTTATTAAGTCATATGAGGATATAGTGAATGCCCTGAGTGGTCTGACACCCCAGCTTAGGGGCCTTGATAAATCAGTGACTCAGATCATGAGGTTCCTGGTAGAAAAAAAAAAGTTACTTATTTTGGGAATCATTATCTTAATCTGTGTTTTCTCCTCCATATATCTATGTTGTTATGGTGTCTGCCTCCAATGCAGCCAGACAGCCACCAAATGAACCACCTCCATGCAATTAAACCCCTTACTGACTAATCAAGTCAATTGTCTAAGATGGGATACATAAGAGTTTATGAGCCGGTCAAAAAGCCATTGAGAGGACCTGACCACCAGTTGACCGGTGAGCTGGAGGCAGACAACTGGAGACTTCTTACCCTGCCACCACACTCACTTCCCTCATCCCTCCCACCTTGTCCTTGGAATGTGCATTTGGCCCACTTTTCCCACACTAGCATCCACTTTAAGGCTGAAGCCTTGATATAGTGATATACTACTGAGACCATCTGGACCCCATTAAGTCCTCTATATAAACTCAAGATTCTAGCACTTGGGTGGAGAGATTTAGTCATTTTGCAACCACCAAGATAAGGGTCATATATAAGTTCCCTTTGTTAAAAAACAAAACAAAAAACCAAAACACAGGCCTCAAACTGGTGTCCCTTGGCCCAGGTTCCCAAACTGGGAACCTAATTGCATCTAATTGCAATGTCAACCTCCCCCTGGAACATTGTCTTAATTGGGCTGTCTGTAATTATTCAACCAGTGTCAAGGAGTCTGCCACTTGGGCCCTCTGCAGGCTCCCAAAGAAAGATGAGGTTATCTGCATAAGACCACCAACTTTTACCTGCAAGGGAAAGCCATCTTGCCTGACACAATCCTTTTCTTTGGCTAATAACCTTCCTGCCCCACCCTCCTATAAAACACAAAACCAAACTTCCATTTTGTACGTCTCCTCAGAATGCCCCCTCTATTTCACGGAGAGGATGCTGACCGATGCGAGTCACTTAGTAAAGCCAATTAGATCTTTAAAATAGATGCAGTTGAATTTTTGTTATTTAACATCTGGCTTACTAAACTGCCACCTACCAATCTGGAGTGCTCAGCCTATTTCTTCAAGTCTCCTTTTTGTCTTCCGTGTAACCGGGGACACTTTTCAGACTTCATTTAGAAAACTCAAAGTTGCAAACAGACATCAGGGAGACCATGATTCTGGATGTCCCGGATGCTGGAGGCCCCTGGTGCCACATACATCAGTAAGGAGCCTGGTTCCCACCACTTATGCAAACCCCAGTTCTCATAGTCGCCTGAAAGTGCCCCACTCAGAGGCGACCCACCGAAGTCCTTTGCCAGAGAGGCTGGCTCAGGTGTAGAGAAAGGGCTTTGGCAAAGACTAAGCATGGTCGGGGGAAGGAGGGTACTACCCAAAACCAGAATGGGGGAGTGATGTGTGCCCGGGCAGGTTGCAAGTCTGTAGCCTTCCAGGACCCCAGAGGTCCTGTGGTGGCTTTGCAGCCTTCTAGCAAAAAGGCGGGGCCCCCATTCGATGCCTGTAATGGTCCAAGGCCACAGCAATCTGGAATGCATATCCCGTTGCACGTCTTCAGTCTCGTTGCTCCTCCTGGCAACTTCAGGGTGTTTAAAATTCATCCCAGAAGACCACTGCTGTCAGTTATTTAGCTCTTTCTCCTGAAGAACAACCTCAGGGCATTACTAGTGTGCCTCTTACCCATCTCATCTATCTACCCATCTATCTATAGATCTATTTCTACCCATAGATATATACGCAAATATGTAGAGATACGCAAATGTATAATACAGGTAAGTAGGCACTTAGAGATAGGTCTGTAGATAGCTGTGTATGTAGATAAATTTAAAGATATTGATTGACTGAGTCGAGGAGGGGTAGAGGGAGAGCGAGAGAGAATACCAAACCAACTCAGCTCTGAGCTGGGAACCTGAGGGAGGATCCCACCACCTCCAGATCATGACCTGAGCGCAGATCCAGAGGCCAATCTGGATCAGTCACAATCGACTGACTCAGTCACAATCGACTAAGCCACCCCGGTACCCCTAATAACATATATAAATTTAGTTGCAGATATCAAGGGGTGGGGGGAGTTTATTTTAAGGAATTGGCTCATGTGATTGCGGAGGCTGGCAAGTTCAGAATCCCTAGAGTCCGCTGCAGGGTGGAGACCTGGGGAAGTTTATATTGCAGCTTCGGCCTGAAGACAGTCTAGAGGTAGAATTTCCTCTTCTTTGGGAACTTCAGTTCATTTTCTCTTAAAGTCTTCAATTGGTTAAATGATGCCCATCTAGATTATGGGTGGCCATCTGCTTTAACCAAAGTTACTACTTTTAGGTTAATCTGATCTAAACAATACTTCACAGAAACCCCCAGACTGGTTAACCAAATACCTGGGGCCTGGGGCCTAGCCAAACTGACACCTAAAATCTAATACAGAATGTATGTGTGTATATGTGTGTTTTCAGTTTTCCTGTCCATATTGCTTCACTTTGTCAATTTAATTTTTCTACCTCTACCTGTGTCTGTTCCTATTCATATTTTCAAAGATATCAAGAGAATTCTCTCATCTAATGCAACCTTAGTAAATCTCCTCTGTATCTGCAATTTTCATCATAGTGAACTTCCTTTTTTGCTACTTCTCTTTGGCTTTCACAACTTTGTCTTTTTCTGCATATTTTCTTACGTGTTTATACCAGCGAGAGGTTTTTGTTGGTGTTCACTTGGCTTTTGGATGAAGACAGCTTGTCTGTTGAATGTGATTCAATAAAAGCCTCCCTCATTTTACAGATTATGGTGTTTTATTTGATGAAGTCTCGAAGTTCATATATTCCCTAAGTCCAACATTGTCAAATTTTTAATAATCCCATTGCTAGTTTTCTATTGTTTATCAGTAACAAAATACGAAAACTCTAAAGTGAAATCAACGTAGCATGACTTTTCATTAAGCATTGACTTCATTAGGCATAAAACTTTTAAATATATTCTGCCATAAGTCACCAAATTAATAAATTTCTACTTGCTACTTAGAGCCTGAATAAAGCTTCATGCTAGTAGAGACAAATGTGCCTAACACCTTGTACTGTGTCTGGCACACAGTATGGAGGCAATAAATAAATAAATAAATAAATAAATAAATAAATAAATATCAATTAAATAAGGTTGGTAGATTGACTTGTCAAAATACTTAGCCTTATGGGAGGTACCGTGTGGTTTAAATGAAATATAAAATATGGCTCGTGGCCACAGGCAGTTTTTAAATTATATTGAAGATTTCACTCTTTAATACACAAGCTACTAATAAGCATCATGAATAACAAACATTACTTAAAGATGCTGTAAATTCCTATATTATACTGTTTAAAATAAGGCAATACAAAATGATGTAATTTTTTTTAAAGCAGTGTTTTTAGAATATATAAGGAAAGTTGACTAATGGTGCCTGGGTGGCTCAGATGATTAAGTGTCCCACTCTTGATTTTGGCATAGATAATGATCTTACCCAGTTGTGGGATCTAGCCATGCAATGGGTCTGCACTGGGCATGGAGCCTGCTTAAAGGTCTCTCTGCCCACTCCCCCCCATCCCTCTAAAAAAAAAAAAAAGGAATAGTTGACTAAAGCCTTTCTAAGGCTATGTGTAGAGTCCTCTAAGAATTATGGACATTGCAGATTGCAAAGAAAATGTTGCAGAGATAGACATTGTGGAATCGGGTACAGGGTGCTCTGAAGGCAAAATAAAACAGTGGGAAATTACGCAAAGGGCACTGGGATAGCTTCATAAGTATTAATCAGATATCATACACACACACATACACACACACACAAAATCTTGCAAAGCATTTGACCACAGCAATATGTTTATAAGAAATGCCTTCATCATGAAAAACAAAATAAAACTAGTGAGCCAGCAAGTAAGAAAGATCACTAGAAAAGGGTTTTTGAGAATGTACAAGTTTGTGTGCTCCAAATTGAGGAGAGGCACCTGACGCAAATTATCTTCTAAGAATAGTACACCCAAACAATCCATGTATAAAGTTAATATTAAATTCCAGTTCTCAGTGTTAAAAAATTTGCTGGCTTTGCACAGTACATAATTTAAGCTAATTTGCTTCTCTGACTAACATCTATAACAAAATCTCGCTGGTATAGTCATCAGTGACTTATTGGCAATATAAAATAATTGAAATTATCAACAGATAAAATTAAAGGAGAAAGTTTAAATGATAGAATTATAGTACATGCCAGCAATTCCTCAAAGTGAATTACCCAAATATAATTGCACATCTCTGCTGTGTTCTAAAGTTCAACAGCCTGAAATGTTACTGAATTACATAGCATTAATAAGAGACTGCATACCAAAAAGGGGAGAGTAACAGAAATGGTTTAAAATCTATATGGGCTAGAAATTTATTAATGGTGTCTATGGATTATATGGTCCATTTTCTGTTACATTCACTTCCAGATGCATCAACTGAAAAGTATAAAGCTAATATAAATTATCCATTTACGTATTATAATATTAATCTTATCACAAAAATCTTGAAACTAAAATTCATGCTTTTACATTATTTTGCTTCAAAAGAATTGACTTTTTATGTACCTGCCATCAGCATTATATTTTAACATAATAAATTTAAATTTTTAAAAATAGTCTTACACATAGTCACAGGTAGATGACGTGGTTTAGAGGACATTTACTTACTTATTACCTTTTTTGAAGTGTTACATTCTTACAAAAGAGATGGAGCATAGATAGAATAAAATGATGTTTATGGTCTCTTTTTTTGCATTTCTAATGAAACCACTATCACTTAGTTGTGAGTCATTCCCATTGGCAAACTTAACAATGTAGTATGTTTACTGCATAGAAAGGTATACTGAGTTATCTTAAAATAGTACTGACGTTTAGCAGCAGGAATTAAAATCTAGCATATTTTAAGGAAAATATTTTATTTGCAGTATGTACATAGGATTGGGGCATAATAGAAGGGATATTCTAAAATGGTAAAAGACATATGAAGAAAAATAATAAGAGAAATTAAAAAATAATTGAATTCAAGTTTAGAGATATACCATTTTCTGACAAGTGCAAGTTTTTCTCTCCGATTCTTAGACATGAGACAGCAGTTCCAAGATACAGCTAGAGAATGCACATGTACCCTCAGAACTGTCTATGAACTAAATAAATATCTAAGACATGTATGCACTCATACAAACATGTTTATATTTAAACAGTCTCAAATATTTATAAAATGAAATGTATATCTGACCAATATTCTGCTGGATTTAAAAATGCTTTCCTCTCAATCATACATAAAAAGTATAGATGCTAATTAAGAAAAGATCTCCAAATAAATGAAAAAAAAATGTTTGGAAATAGGATACTTTGACAATTTTTTTTTCTCCTAACAGAGACAACTGCATTTTATTTTATTTTTGTCTTGCCAAGTTTTTAAAGTATAATTAACATACAGTGTTATTGACAAATCTATGTGTGTGAATTGAAGCAATACACATTATGGAAAGCAACTCTGATTTGGAATGTAATTGTCTATGTTTGAAAAAAGAGCTGTTTGCTTAAAACATATGAATCAGAAAAATCTATTACCCAACAAGAAATTGTAAACATTTAAAAAGTTTTCATTGGCTTAATATATCTTCATTGTTTTAAAAACGTGTGTGTAGAAGTCTTACAATGAAAACTTTTACTCACATTCTCTGTCTCTTCTCCACTTTCAGAGCAGTCCTCCTCAACTCATATGGTAATTTTTCATAGAATTTATCTCTATACTTCTAGATTACATAATTGAAAGGCTATTCTATGATTTGTGTATTTGATCCATAATCTCATGACAACTGCAAGGTAGATAAAATCTCCCCACCAACATTTTCATCCCTGTCTTCCTTCACAGCTAAATCACAATATTTCGTTAGATAATCTGTACACAATGTCTATGAAACACTAATCAATACCAAGTCTCAGTTGTTCCTCTTCTCTTTTGCATCTCTTCATTTTCTTTAACTATTATCTAAGATTATTTTCTTTTATACAATTTTCTATATAGTTACTAATTTTAAACCAGTAAACAATTCATCCACTTGCCTTTCAACAAAGTATTTCAGTGTTCAACCACATAAATTCCATTGGTCTTTCCCCTAAAGACCTCCACCAGCAATCCACAGCTCTCTGAATGCCATTTGGACTGTATGCTTTCTGGGTCTGTAATATGGACATCCAACTATGGGGGCTTTATATAATGATTTTAGGATTCCCAGTCACCTGTCTCCTCCATAGATCCACTATCATATGAATTTCTTCTTTTAGGTTTTTTGACTTACATTCTGTTTTTGCTGGAGCATATCTTTCATTTGCTTCATTAGCTTCTTAAAAGGCTACTGCATTTTATAAATTACCAGTTAAAAAAAAAACTAAATATACATGTAAGAGCACATAACAGGACAGTATCATAAAGCATTTTAAAGAAAGAAGGAAAATATACTTAGCAAGTTAATCACCATTGTTCACTTAGAATGCTTCTCACGTTGAGTTTTGGAACTCTGGGGGGAAGTTAGTTTAATTTCTGTAGGTTTAATACATTTAATATTATATAGCAATAATACAGTGGTTACCAGTTAAAAATAACTTGAAAAATCTTATTAGCAAACGAGCCTAAGCATTTTGTTGGATTGTGATCATGTTTTTATATATCATCCATTTTATAAAATTAGTGTTATCTTGGTCCATATTATTAAAATTTAATTTCATATAGTTTTACCTTACTATTTGTTAAAGAAGTGAAAAGTGACTAATTGAAGGAACTTTTTTGAGGCTTGTGTGTCTTATTTATAACATAATGGAGGGAATGCATATTTTCTAGGATTGTGCATATATATTTTTAAAGTACACATGCAAATATAAAAACTAGAATTTGGGGCACCTGGGTAGCTCAATCCATTAAGCATCTGACTTCAGCTCAGATCATGATCCCAGGACCCTGGGATCAAGTTCTGCATTGGGCGACTTGCTCAGCAGGGAGCTTCCACTTCCTCTCCCTGTGTCCTCCCCTTTGTTTGTTCCCAATCTCTCTCTCTCTCAAATAAATAAATAAAATCCTAAAAAAAAGTCAAAAAAATTAATTTAAAAATAAACAACTAGAATTTATTGGATGCTTACCAAGTATCAGGCACATTTCTATGTAATTAGTGTCAATTAAATAATTCAATCTTCATAATTACTCTATTATGTTGATACTAAAAGTACCCACATTTATATACAAGAAATTGGCTTAGGTACAAAATATTAAGTGGTTTGTTCAAAGTTACAAATTCACTATTATAACCTTGTACTTAATAATTACTAGGTAAGTGATCATATGTTATTATTGGTACAAAACTATTTAGCTTTAACATACATGCAAATTTGGTAAAAGCTCTGTAATTTATCACCACTATCATATTTATTAAAATACGTATTGCTTTCAGAAAGTAAAATCTACATTATTCTTACCTAAATATTCTAGAGTGATGCAGACAGTAATTATATTTTTTTCAAATTGTGTTACCTTACTGTGAGTGTATATCAAGTATTTTTTTTTGTTTTTGTTTTTAATTTTATTTATTTATTCATGAGAGACACACAGAGAGAGGCAGAGACACAGGTAGAGGGAGAAGCAGGCTCCAAGCAGGGAGCCTGATGTGGGACTCAATCGCGGGACCCCAGGATCATGCCTTGAGCCAAAGGCAGACATTCAACTGCTGAGCCACCCAGGTGTCCCTGTATCAAGTGTTAAAAGAATTATTCAGTCATTCTGTTAAAGTAGATATTCTGAAAGTTGAATAACTATTTACTAATTTGAAATAGAGTTTAGTCTTGATTAGAATATGCTATTAAATTAATTTTAGTGTAATATTACTTATAAATTAGCTCTAGTTATTCTGTATTTTCTTAAAAGCTGGCACAATTTCTCATAGCTGCTTTCTCTTCTCATAGCTCTTATTAATAGGGAGAAAGAGCAATGAGAAATTATATTATTGATAATATGGAGAACTTTTAAGATAAATAAGAACAAATAAACTTTTGCTATATGTATAAAGTCATGATATATTTAACAACTACATTATTTAAAATATATGCTTATTTGTACACTGGATGTGTACATGGACATCACACAGGTAAATGCCACTGTTTGGCATGCTGCACTGCCTTCTAAGACCAAGTTTACTTTAAAGAGGGATAAAAAACTTTCTAATAAAGAGACAGCTGGCTTTTTGCTAGAGATTTCTATTTGTTCATTATACCCTTTTATTCATCTTCATGGACACATACTTAGCTAAGCCACACTTAGACTTTTTTTGTATTCAGTGTAGCTATGTGGTTGAGTTCTGGTTAACGGGATGAATATGCTAATGACATTTCCAGGTCAGTCACAAAATAATTTCCCATATGTAATTCTACTTTCTGTTTCTCCTTTATGCAGCTCACTGGTTGAGACCTCAAGGTCATAAGGAAGTATAGAGCCCTGGATGGATGGAATCTTGACTCTGGGATCTTGGATTTTATATAAATAGAAATAACCAATATCCACAGAAGCCAATGACATTTTCTCATTGATTATAACCACATATAGTGTGCCCTCACTAAAAGAAGGCCTCACATTAGTCAAGTATTATAGGAAATGCATTTTTATATATTCATGGGCACAGCAATTTTATGTTTCAAGAACCATTTTTGAGAAAGCTAGAAGAAAATACTCTTCAGCACAAAGAGAAAGAAATTTATGAGATTCTATTGGTAAAGAATTTAACCAGTCTAAAATAAAGACATAAAGGAGAGTGGTCATTAAGAAGAAATATAGAACTACTAAATTATTTAGTGTGTTCTTTCTCTAGGGAGAGAAGTGTTCCAATTTACAACTTAACAGAAAATTTCAGATTAATGAGTGTTTACTTGCAAATTTAAAAAAAGCTAAAAGAACAAGTAAATTTGAATTCTGAGTAAAAGAGAACATTGTATAAATTAGGAAATGTAATAGTAAATTAGCTGTAAACTGTATTCTAATAAAAACACTGAATATTGTTTCAAATAAAGTTTCTAGTGTAAGGATCTTGAGAAGAGAGTAAAACAGGGAAATATGTGTGATGGTTTGGAAGGTGATATTGTAAAGTACCTAAATTTTCTTTTTCTATAAGGTTTAGGCACTGGATATCATTAAAAATGTAAGAATCGGGGATGCCTGGGTGGCTCAGCGGTTGAGCACCTGCCTTCGGCCCAGGGTGTGATCCTAGAGTCCCAGGACCGAGTCCCACATTGGGCTCCCTGCATGAAGCTTGCTTCTCTCTCTGCCTATGTTTCTGCCTCTCTCTCTGTGTGTCTCTCATGAATAAATAAATAAAAATCTTAAAAAAAAGTTAAGAATCAAAAGATAACATACATATATTAAGTAGATAAAAGTAAATCAGTAGCTTGAGAAAAACTTAAAAGTTAGTTTGTTGATAAGCATGAACATGGAAGAAACTATTTCTATATTAAGCCTTATAGTATCTTTTCATTATTAAACACTATGCACTTAATCATTTAATTTTCTAATTTAAATAAAAAAGACAAGATTTAATATGTGTCAATTCTTCATATATGTAGGAGGTGAAGGAAGCTATTAATTTACCTATGTACAAAATAAAAAATGGAGAAAACTTACATGACTATTTTCCAGGTCATATTAATCTTTGTTGATAGACATTCAAATGAGGAAAAAGGAAAAAGAAAATTTCCAGGCCTTGAGTGTCTTATTCGGTTGATTCTATGATTCTTTTTAAAGAAAGTATTGCTGTTTTTTTTCAAGATAGCATATAATTATGGATTGTTAGTGTAATATATTTAGGCACACACATATGCATATACAAATATATGTCTATTCTATTGATTTTGACGATATAGTAATAGAAATTAGCTGCTAAAATGCTTATTGAAAATTTGTTTTTCTGTTGCTTTGCAACCAATTATCTTCATAGCATTAGGTGGGAATTAGTTTGATTAGTTTGATGAAGTGTTCTGATTGAGACACCTTAGGTATAAATCAAAATTGACTTAATTTAATTTCCATCTGTGATTTGATTAGAATCATACTGCAGCTAAACTTATGTAGATGGGCTAGAATTGACAATCCTTTTTTTAAAGTATTACTTGAGTTTCATTTTTGGAAAACCTAATCACTAAAACATATTAAGTGATATTTAAAAGAGCATAATTTCCATATACCTACTGATTTAACTCCTTGATTTATTTGGAGAAAATTTTCTAATTCTGCCATTTTTTTAAGTTTTATTTTTTAGCATTATATCTGTTTATACAGTGTGCTGAGTTTATAATATTTTATTTCATTATTTTTAAAACCTGTAGCTTCCAAAGCAAAATACCAAAATATTCTTAGTCCTCAGAATTTAAGATAGATATATGTTCACTAAAATATTACTCATATAAGCATCAGATTCTTGAGGGAAAGTTTTCCTACACTGTAGGTGAACATGTTTATGGATACTCTGACATATTAATTAGAAGTTTCTGGAGCACCTGGCTGGCTCAGTCGGTAGAGCATGTGACTCTCCATCTCAGGGTTGTGAGTTCAAGCCCCACGTTGGGTATACAGATTACTTAAAATATTTTTTTAAAGGAAGAATAATATGCTCTGACAAAAATCTGTCTATATTGGTTTCCTGCATCTGCTTTTTTTTTAAGATTTTATTCATTTATTCATGAGAGACGCACACAGAAAGAGAGAGAGAGAGGAGAAAGAGAGAGGCAGAGAGACACAGGCAGAGGGAGAAGCAGGCTCCATGCAGGGAGCCTAACGTGGGACTGGATCCCGGGTCTCCAGGATCAGGTCCTGGGCTGAAGGTGGCAGTAAACCGCTGAGTCACCTGGGCTGCCCCTTGCATCTGCTTTTGACAAATAACAACACAAATATACTTTCTTACAATTCTGGATTTCAGAGTCTGAAATCAGTACCACTGTGCGGAAATTAGCATGTCAACGGGCCTTATGGGAGAATCATTCCTTGCCTCTTCCAGCTCCTGGTATCTCCTGGGATTCCTCATCTTGTAGGCACATCATTAAATATCCAGGTCAGTCTCTTCACATCTCTCTTGCTCCATCTTGACATTGATTTTTCTGTGTGTAAATCCTCCCCAAGCTTCTCTCTCCTAAAAAATATGCATGATAATCCTAGTAGGATAATTCAGGACAACCTCTCCATCTCAAAATCCTTAATCATATCTACAAAGACCTCTTTTTGTGTCACGTGAGGTAACAATTATAGGATTAGAATGTGCATATATTTTATGAGTTGTGGTTTTCAGCCTACCCTACTAGGCCTTAGGCCTTCAGGGCTACCAATTCTCTCTGATCTCTCTAGAACTAGTAGAGAGTCCCTCAAAGATACAAAATTGCATGTTTTGTCTCTTTGTGGATGAGAAGCTCTTATGCCTTGATAACATCTTGAACCTTGCTAGTCAACATGTAATCTCTAGATTAGACAGTATCATCAACATTATGGGAGATATTGTTAGATATGCAGAATTGGGTGGATCCATCCTAGAAGTACTGCATCAGAATCTCCATATTAATAGAGCAGCTTCTATGTATGGTTTATAGGCACATAGGAGTTTGAGAAACTATATATATATATATATATATATATATATATATATATAGTGTTTATATATATATGATATATATATATATTATATGTCTTTCCAGACATTGTCCAAGAAAAAAATCAGACTTTTTAAAAAGTTAGAGGTGGCTTACAAAAGACAGATAAGAATGACTGAAAATTACATTTTCTTGTCATAACAATTTTCAGTAACATGAAATCATAACTATGCAAATAATTGGTAGAGGGTTTTTTTAAGGTTTTATTTATTTATTCATAAGAGACACAGAGAGAGAGAGACAGAGACATATGCAGAGGGAGAAGCACGCTCCCTGTGGGGAGCCTCATGCCAGACTTGATCCCAGGATCCTGGGATCAGGACCTGAGCCACAGGCAGACGCTCAACCCCTGAGCCACCAGGTATGCCCAGAATTATCATTTTAAATTGCAAATAGTCTTTACCATTTCAGAGTAAATAGCTTTCTTAGACATGCAATTTCACTAATGAAAATGGATTTTATTTGTATTTCAGATAATTTGTTGTCTTCTATATTTTTTCTATTCTGAAATTTTGATTATGAGTAGTTTTATTCCAGGATGTGGTACATTACTTTCCAAAGCATATTAAAATATATTTTGTTTTGACCAAAGCAGAGTTAAGCTGCAAAATGTTTAAGAGAGCAAAGGTCTAAAAAAATAAAATTAAAAAAATAGAGAGCAAAGGTCTTTGCCCAGTAGTACTAGGTGTTTACACAAGCAATTGTAAAAATATAGGTCCACTATAGATGTAGGAAATTACATTATATATATTACATTATATATATTATATATATATATATTCATAGTTTACAACTTAGTATACACAAGGATTTTTGTAGAGGGCCTGAAAATATTCCCAAACTTCTGAAATAGACACCATAAGAGATCAACATTAAATTACTCATAAAATATCTATTGATCCCATGTGCAAAGCAAGCATGATTGGCATGTTAGCATCTTGAACAGAAAAGTATAATCTTTAACTTTGGAAAGATTTCTGATTTGGGGGAGGAAAATTACATTAATATTTACTATGATTTTATTGTTTTCCAAGTAATTTATCATGATCTCACCATGTGTTACCATTTCTAAGTTCAAGGGAAAACATGATGTCATTGTATTTTGTTTTTCACTAGTAATGTAGAATGTGATGCAGAAATGAAAAATAGCTTTCAGATCCTTAATTCAATGTGTTTAATTAACTTGCTAAAGAACAGTATAAAAACTAAGTTTTAAAAGGCAGAAGAACTGTTACTGTGTATGGGCTTAGAATTTCTATCACCACTTAAATTTTTAGCAGTCATGTGACCACAAATCTTCATATTGATCTCAAATAGAGAAAGCATTCCTAAGCTTATAATGTATATATATATATATATATATATATATATATATATATACACACACACACACATATATATGCATATTTGACTAGATGTTGAATAAGTTTGGCATAAAAGAAAGAGTAGCTTGTTAGGATATAGAAGAATTTCTACCTCCTAACTTTCTGTCATCTGGGCCTCTCACTTGCTTCATATGTAACCTTAGCACATTAATAACTTACTGGCCTGAAAATGATGGGCTGATCAAAATAATTTCCATCAGATCATATATTTTTTAAAGATTTTATTTATTTATTCATGAGAGACAGAGAGAGAGAGAGAGAGAGAGAGAGAGAGAGAGAGAGAGAGAGGCAGAGACACAGGCAGAGGGAGAAGCAGGCTCCATGCAGGGAGCCCAATGTGGGAGTCGATCCCGGGATTCCAGGATCATGCCCTGGGCCAAAGGCTGAGCCACCCAGGGATTCCCCCCAGCAGATCATATTTTTAATTCTATATTTCTATTATATTCTTCAACCAGAAGCATATCTAAAATGTTGAAAATGATGAAAGTTTATAAAAGAGAAACTAGTCTTCACTGTAGAACATTTGAAATTCTTCACAGTGAAAATATATTTTATGAATGCTAAATATTACAGATTTTGTTCAATATTGCTGTTAATACATTGGATAACACAAACTTTACAGGTTTGTCTAAAATATATTTTATTTTGACCTTTCTCCTTAAGAGTAAATACGGAATATACCATATATCACTTATATATGGAATTTAAGAAACAGAACAGATGAATATAGACAGAGAGTCAAACCATAAAACAGACTCTTCACTATAGAGAACAAGCTAAGGGTTGCTGAAGGAGAGGTGGGCAGGGGGAATGGGCTAAATGGGTGGTAAGGATTGAGAAGGATACTTGTGATGAACACTGTGTGTTGTATGTAAGTGATGAATCAGTAGGTTCTACTCCTGCAACTAATGTTACACTATATGTTAACTAACTAGAATTTTAATAAAAAATTAAACCAAAGGGAAAAAAAAGGATGTGGCATACATATATAAAGAAATATTCAGCCAGGAGAAGGAAGGAGATCCTGCCATTTGCAACAACTTGGATGGAACTTGAGGGCACTCTGCTAAGTGAAACAAGTCAGAAGACAGATACTGTGTGATCTCACTTACTTGTATAATCCAGTAAACTGAACTTGACACAGAGAGGAGAATGGTGGTTACCAGAGGCTAGGGGTAAGAGCAGTGGGAGATGTTGGGCAAAGGATACAAACTTTCAGTTACAAAATGAATAAGTTCTGAGGAGCTAATGCACAGCATGGTGACTATATTTAATGTGATTGTGTTATAGAATTGAAGGTTGCTAAGAGGGTAAATCTTAAATGTTCTCACCATGACAAAAAAAAATGAAATGGTAATAATGTGATGTGATGGGGCTGTTAGCTGTGGTGCTAATAATTCTTTGTATATGTATTCACATTTTGTACTCCTAAAACTTATTCAGCGTTATATGTCAACTATCTTAGTATATCTGGGGAAAAAATAAAAAGAGTAGAAAAAAAAGAGTAAATATGGAGTAGGGGAGCATTTTGAACATTAATATGGCCAAATGACGATAATACCTAAAATCTGCTCTATTTTATTGCCCTTGAATATATTTCCACGTGGAAGGTTTTAATTATATGATTATGGTTCAATGAAAGTTTTGCCTTTCAAGATCACACAGTACGGTCTATTACTTAGTAATAATTTGTATATTTGTTTAGGAATAATTCTTAATCTTAAAGTAAAACTTCTAAGAGACTTTAATTTTCAGTATAGCAGATATTACCTGGTTAATATGAAGTTACCAGAAGACAAAGAAAGGTGCATTTTTAAAAATTCTTATCTTGTTATAAGACAGAAACCAAATATCCATAAGCATAATATTATAAGTACTCTCAAAAGAGGAAATAATGTTTTACATATTCTAGACCATGAAAAAGAAAGATTTTAAACAATATTAAAAAACATATATTGAAATTTTTTAATTGTAAAAAATGATTATTTCTGAAGGAAGTTGTTATGCATCTCCTTAATACTAACAGTTATTGTTAGCCATTGTTTTTTCTCAAAAACATTCCCTAAGCATTATAACTAGAACAAGGCAGCTTTGCTTTTTTTTCCCCCCAAAAAGAAGAACATTTTGTATTCAGTGACAGTGTTATCAGTGCTTCTTTTGTTTCTATTTCTGATTTTCTCATTCATTTTGTGGTGACTCATTCTCATTCATTTTGTTGTTTATTTCAATGCCATTATAATTCAGTTTGTAGAAAGATCAGCTACTCATTCAACAATAAATCATTTTATTAAAACAGTATATCATAGACAGGACTCTTATACAATTATATCTAATTTATACATCTACCTAAAGGTAGAATTATTTCTTTTGTAATAAACAAAATTACTTAAGACAAACATTTCCCTAAAATAACTACAAAGTATAATAGAAAACTTTAATTTCATAAAATATTTTAATATCTAAATAATTGTTTTATCAAATGAAATCAATTTGTTCTTTGATATAAAATCAATATATTTAATCAACAGTTCTTCTATGACCTGTGAATGTTTTTCATAGGCCATATTCAAAAAAATAAAGTATGTTGTTTGATTCTGCTATAAATGTTTATATAGTTCCATTAAATGATATAAGAAATAAACCAAATGATTATATCCAGTGACAACTTAAAGGTTAGTCTCACTCTTACATGAAGTTCCTATTGAGTTACCAAAAAAGTTTCCTACTAATCAAAAAAGTAATCTAATTCAAATATTTGAAACACATTAATCATGGTGTAGCAAAGGGAATATTTTGGGTAGGATAGTCTATTTGCTCATAAACTTACATCCCAAGTATCTAACTGAAATATCAGTGAAAATGAGTATCACTAAAAATATGCATAAAATAAAAATTAATAATAGTCCCAAATGTAAAAGGTAACAGTCTAGCATGTGCCTAATTTTGATCTTGTATAGATTTTGAACAGCAGCAATGAAAACAATAGGACCAGCAGTTAAGGGGAGGTTTTGGACAACCATAACTCCCAGTTTTGTATGTGAGACAGTAAAATGTCACTCATGTGGGTGACTCATGATTGTCAAGGGTAACAAGTTCTCTAGAATGTCCCATTTGGGTTCTGTAGCCAACAGCATTTAAACTTCATTTAGCTTCTGCATATCAGCCACATTCACTTCTTAAAGTCAGGTTTTAAACAAGTAAACCACAATAGGTCATTAATCCATTAAACATACTGTTACTTCAGTGTGAATTCCTGGGGATCCAGATATGAAAGAGAAAAAAAAAAAGACCTGTCCTTGATGATCTCAGAGGCCAACAGAGGAGAGAGACATATTTTCAAGTGTATTGCATTATTATAAGATGACTGAAACAATAGAAACATTTGTAAGAGAGGAGAATCGAATGAGATATATTTACAGTTATATATATATATATGTTTGCTTTTTACCAAGGAGGTATTAATTTGAGATAGAAATATAGAAGTAATCATAAATCATTACATATTTAAAATCTTCTCTTATAAGGAAAAGCTAGGGTGCTTAAAATATGTTAACCTTATGGAAAATATAGAGAAAAATGAAAACTGTTTAAGCTCTTTGCTATATGTTGTAACTTCAGTGATGAACACAAAATGATTTAAATTAAATGTAAACATGTTTCATGTTATTCAGGCCTTTAGTAAGACCACTAAACCAAATAATTAGTTCACTGAATGTTTCATTTTATTATTAATTTATTTATTTATTTGAAAGGTTTTATTTTTTATTCATGAGAGACACACAGAGAGAGGCAGAGACATAGGCAGAAGGAGAAGCAGGCTCCCTGTGGTGACCCTGATGCAGGACTCAATCCCAGGACCTGAGATCACGATCTGAGCCAAAGGCAAATGCTCATCCCTGAACCACCCAGGTATCCTTCACTGAATATTTTAAATAGAGTCCATATATTACTTGACTGAACACTTGATCAATGTAAGAATATCAATGGGAACAGCATATAACACCGTTTTAAAGGTATCAAGTGCCTGAAAACTGTGGTGGGTGCTTATGGAGGGAGGGGGTTACATTTGCAGTGGGCTTTGTGCTGGACCTGGAGGCAGAAGTCTTGGATTGGATTTGCAGTTCTGTCATCTGACAGATATGTGATCTGTACAGTGACACTTCTCTGAGCTTCTATATATACATTAGAAACCATATGAATCTTTCTCCATATAACTGTGAGAATTAAAGATCGATATTTCTTGAAAGCATTTGGCAAAGAGCCTGGCACACGATGGGTTCTTACTAAGAGTACACTGACTTGAATTATGGGTAATCTCTACTGTGTCCATATGTTTGACTTTACAATTAAGTAGAAAGACATATATTTTAAACTTTGATATACATTTCAAATAACATTTATTCATTTTTGTGTTATCCATATGTATGTGCTAAAAAGTGTAAAGAAGTTAATTTGTCATTATATTTATTATAATGTGCTGAAACAAGAATAAATTGAATTTTACAGTACAGTCCTATATTATGTTTAAGACATGATTAGTGCATATGATATAAAAAATAAGTATCGCGTGTTCCTTTTAAGATGTGATTATTAACTCATTGGAATTAGATAAAAGGAAATATTATAGTCACTTTTTCGGATATTTTTCTCCACATTTTCATAAGAGTTAACAGAGATTGTCAGGTTAGGGAAAATAAAACACAATTAATTTGTATTTAGACATGTTTCTTATTTTTCTGCCTTCATTGCAGAAGATTTCACAAAGTCTTGACAGATACAGTTGCTTGCCTATCTATGGTTGAAGTTGTTACCGGTTCCTCTGCTAAGCAGATTTCCCCATGTGAAATGTTTTATCCTGCCTGGGTCAATAGATACAATACCACTGTGACAGGAATTTATTTGTTCTATTTCACATGAGAATTTTTGAAACCTATTTATTTGCCTGAGGTTGTTTTAGCTTCTTCCTTTTACATGAAGTCACAGTATTTTTATATTTTAATACCTTAAATTTTCGAGTTAATACAGTTTTCCTTATTATTTTCTTATTTCATGATAAATCAGACATATTAGAATTTAGGTGAGTTTCTTGAATCAAGAGAGGTGCATGCTGCAGCAAGATGTAAATGTGTTTTAAATTGATTTTTAAATCAATTTCGAGACGTTGAACAACTGTTCTTTGTAACATTATGGAACATATTCTGAATTTTTATTTGATGTCATAGGTAGGTCCTATAATTTATCCATTTGTATATTTTCTTAAAGTATGTATGGATTATAGCAGGAGTTCTCTAGTATAGAATCAGTTTCTTTGGCATTAACTTTTTGATTTTCCCATGAAATACTTTTGCTTTATCATGAACATCAGTAAAGTATTACAATAAAAGATTTAACCTATGCCTAGTACAAATGGAAAATAATGAGTTAACCCTTGGAGAATTTCATGCTTGTAAAATTATCTCCCGTATGTAGAATGCTCTCAGTACACTACCCTAATCACCAAACAAACTACACCTTCTCACATTCTTTGCAAGACTTTAACTCTTTGTTACACTATATTATCTCTGTCTCTCCTTTTTTTACTGATAAATAATCTTATATTTTGATTCAATTTGATATAAACAACTCATTTTATGTTTATTTTTGTAACTTTTACTTCTTTTTGGAGTAATGTTGTGTCTAAAAAGTAAGTCCTGGTAACAGATTTCTTTACTCGTAATGTCTATAAAAAGCTGTTGATAGCATAGAATGATAACTTAATTGTCCCAGTATAATAATTCCCAATTTCACATGGGGGCTGTGAGAAAATTAGGAAAAGATAATGATTGTTTTATGTAAGGCTGAGAAAAATAAATGTTTTTTATTGTAAAGAAGCATTCGAGCTTGACTAAGAGGCCATCAATTTTCCCAGAATTTCCAGTCTACCAAAAAAGATGGAAGAGTGTTTTATATAATAGAAGAATTTTGCTAAAAGAGGAGTGGTGACAGTTACAGAATACCAATAATGTGAATACTGCCTGTTATTGACTGAATATTTGTGAATCCCCAAAATTCATATGTTGAAACCATAATCCTCAATATGATGCCATTAAGAGCTTTGAGTGGGTAATTTCCAAGAGTAATGAGGTCCTGAGAGTTGAGTCCTCATGGTGGCATTAGTGTTCTCATAAGAGAACTGGCTTCTCTATGCATTCTCTGCCCTGTGAGTATACAAGTAGAAGGTGACCATCTGCAAGCCAGAAAAAGGGCTCTCACCAACGACTGAATCTGCCAGCGCACTGATTTTTTGAACTTCTCAGCCTCCAGAACTGTGAGAATTAAATGTTTATTTTTTAAACCACTCAGTTTATGGTAATCTGTTATAGCAGTCCAAACAGACTAAGACCACCAGAGACTCAAAACTGAGTATTTTTGTAGAGTAAGAAGCTATATTTTTAAAAAAAGGTTTGGGGGCATCCCTGGGTAGCTTGGTGGTTTGGCGCCTGCCTTTGGCTGAGGGCGTGATCTTGGAGACTCGGGATCAAGTCCCACGTCGGGCTCCTTGCATGGAGCCTGCTTCTCCCTCTGCCTCTCTCTCTCTCTCTCTCTCTCTCTCTCTCTCTCTCTCTCTCTGTCTCTTATGAATAAATGAATAAAATCTTTAAAAGAAAAGGTTTGAAATGAGAATAGCTACATTCTTGTTATATCCTTGAGTATTGCAGGATTGTTGTTGGCTCTCCCATAATAGATTAAAACAACTTTTTAAAATAGTAGTCATAAGTGAGTACTCACCAATAAGCCAGGAACATAATATCTATCAGGGGCGGTGAGCATTCCTAAGCATCCTAAATTCCCCAAGGAGGATAATGGCTGACAGCTGGAGATTATTTTCTGCAAACGCCTACAGGGGTAATGATTTATATAAACAAACTCCACCTGACTATGGAGAATCACCTCAATGCTCAGGAAAAAAAAATGGAGCTGCAGAGATTAGTATAAAGGCATATGTAGTCATCTAGTGAGGAGAAAGTGGCTTCCGCACAGGCATGGCAGCTTCATCTGGATATAGAGAAGTGAGAGTTCTTTAATAAGGTCTGTATAGAGAACCACACTGCCTCATAATCATTCTGTGGAATCAGTTGCCTCCCTTAAGGGTGATATGTGAAACATGAGATTTTGTGAGAAAGATGTTAGAGTTATTTGGTAAACAGGTAACCTAGCACTCAAACTGCCACACTTTTGAGAGTTGAATGAAAAGTTGTTATTATTAATGATTATGTGGGGATAATAGGTATAAGCCAGAGCCATCCTGGACAAGCTGTCTGCACTCTAAACTTAGAACATGGTTTCTCTGCTCCAAAATGCAAAGAATATTTAAGCAAAGGTAGAAAAATAATTTTAATAGATTCACTGGAAATAATGTTCAACAAACAAGAGCAGGTAACTCCTAGACTCAGCATATATGTATTTGTACCTCTAGACTGTATAATTCCAAACCAGGTAATAGACACATGTTGATCAAATAGTCTTGGTTAGAACTGTGCATATCCTATGCAAAATCAAACAAATTCTTATGTGGAGTAAGATAATTTTTTTCTGTGAATTGCCTGTTTATATCTAGTATGACCTAGGCACTGGAGAATCCATTACAAAATAGAGTGAATCAAATGATGAGAATCTGAAAGATTGAGTACTTTTTAATTTAACATAAGATTATTCTCAGCATGGCCCTCAAATTGAGAGATTAAACAAATTTTATTGAAATGCCGGGAACTCTTTGGAAAACAAAATAAATTGCCTAGTCACATTTTCAGAGAAATGATTTCTCTTTATCTTAAAACACAGTAAGGAAACATAGCTATTAGGTTGGCAACAGCAGAACAGACTGGAATAGTCTTCCTAAAACTGACAGATTTCCACCTGGTTTACTGGTTGGCTATTATTGACGTTCACATGCATAGGAAAATATATACTCTGATACCAGGTAGTGGATGGAATTTGAATATTCAACTCTTGGTATGAAACTAGGAGTACTGGGGATCCCAGGGTGGCTCAGCAGTTTAGCACCTGCCTTTGATTCAGGGCGTGATACAGAAGTCCCGGGATCGAGTCCCGAGGCCGGCTCCCTGCATGGAGCCTGCTTCTCCCTCTGCCTGTGTCTCCGCCTCTCTCTCTCTCTCTCTCTCTCTCTCTCTCTGTGAATCTCTCATGAATAAATAAATAATTTTTTTAAAAAAAATGAAACTAGGAGTACTTATGCTAGCAGAAAATGGGAAAGGAGCCTAACAATTGACAACAGGTACTAGAACACCTTCCAGTTTAGAAATTGCTGCAGGAAGACAATGGGAGCTACAAGATAGTAGTATATCATGCCAACATTTTAATTAACTAAAGAAATCCAGCGTCTCTCAAATTATTGTCACATCATCATCACAGGTTTTCTTTGTCAGTGTTGGGGAGTTATGTTTATTATTCTATTAATATTATTGATATCGTCATCATCATCTTGCCTATCTAAGGAGGAAGTCATGTAGACTGACAGGGTAATATTTGAAAAGAAACAAGAAATGCCGATAACTCTCTTGTGTCATTGGCTGGCCTGCATATATGCTCTATTAAATTTAAAACGTTCCTAGTAATGGAGTAGACCTTCTCAACCGTTTGTATCTAAGGGCTAATACACCCCAAAAAAGTGACACACAGGTGTCCAAATGTAAAATTCTACTTCCAACTCATTTTTTTGAATGCTAATGCTGGTAAACATTATGATCATGAAGTCTGGGGAATCACATTACAAACACGTTTTGAGTACTTGTCTGCCTAAATATGATGGGAATGCTGGATCAATTGTTGACCATTTAAAAAGATATTTAAAATACACCATGTATTCAAATTCTAGAGTTTCACTTTCCAAACTCAGTAAATGTTTTCTGTAATGAATTTTAAAACACTTATGTTTCCTACTTCCTTAATTGAGTTGTCTGGGGAGGTCATAAACTGTTTATAAACATGGAGCCTCTTGTGCCTGTTCAGAATCACCAGTGCATGAGGAGAAGCAAAAATGAAACAATATAATTTGTCAAGCACACTTTTTTTTATAACTTATGAATACTAAAAGAGAAATCTAGTCTTATTTTTAAAATAAATGAATAACAACAATTAATTTCCTGTTGTTTTTGTATTTTTCTTAATTGGGCTGTTAGGTATTTTCCTATGAAGTTATATTTAAAATTAAATTTCAGAAAATTGTTTTCAAATTAATTCACATATTATAATAAATTAAGAATCATGGCTTTTTGAAAAACTGTAAAACTAGCTAAATGGTGTGAATTTCCAATTAATTCTCTGTAAAAAGAACTGCTTCGTGTTTTACATTACGGTATTTTTTTTATTTCAAAGTTAAATGTATTTCTTATACTTTAACTAGAAGATTTAGATTATAGATTAAATAGATTCTGTCTGGTTCTAAAAGGCTTTTATTTAGGTTAACCCTAAACTTATTATTTTATTTTTAAGATATGACTGGCTTGAAACAAAAACACTTTGGTTGTATTTTGTTAAGAAATATACAAGGATAACTGTGTATTGTTGAAAAGGAATGAGATTTTAATTAAAAATAAACCTAATGTTTGAAGTTTATTTATTGTGTGTAATTTAATATATATTTATGTATCTGTTAAAGATTTAGCTTTCACATTTGTGTTTTACTTAACTGGAAGCTTATTTTTTCTGAGTTATTCATTTTTATATTGCAGACCTTGAAATATCTACAAATGACCATCAGTGCCCTCTCTCAAATTCTTCTGAATGAACTTGCTTGAACCATAAACACGTTTTTTGGCTATTATGTTTGTAATATATCTCTGGGATTGTTGCAAACCATTTCTCATTTAAACTGCTTCCCTCTCTTTAAGTTTTTTCTTCTGTGGGCCCCTTCATCATCTCACTCCAGCTGCTTGAATTTTCTTTAATACACTCTACCCTGTGTCTTTGGAATGCTATCTTATGCTATCATAGGTTGAACTTTTTTCTGTTGTTGGAATTTCTTATTTGACCAAGTATGTAACTCTCTACTTCTATATCTAAAGCACCCTCATAAAAAAATAAAAATAAAAAAGCACCCTCATATTTAGCTTTAAAAAATCTACTGTTGTCTTATTTGCCAAGTCATCTGTTTTTGTCACTTTCTTCCATCCATGTGCTAGAAATGGGATACTTAAAAGTATTCATCTATGATAAAAAGGTAATATGTTATTCATTTATGTACTATTTAAAAAATCTTTAAGTTAAGACATATGGCTGTAATCAGGTCACTCCTAGCTTATATGCTAGAAATTACATTTGAGTAGCATACCAAGTAAATAAGGCTATTAGGCCTTGAGTTCTAGAAATCAGAATTATTTACTCTTTATTCGATCTGTTTTTCATTAGATTGGACTCCTGTTCCAAAGACACACTTGAAAAAAGCCAATAGTTCCAATATGTTTAAAAACAATAAAGGATAAGAACTATTTTAAATGTGACTCACTAGGAAAAAAAATTCTCACTTCATTTTTATTAAAATGATTTCAGCTTGAGATTTCTTTCTAAATAATTTCAGAGCTATGTATCATGAAATCCATTTTTCCTTCTATTCTAGAGTATAATGATTCTGACATCATATTTCTAAGTTTTGGACAACCGAGTCTTAAATATGCTCTTTGTAAATCCACTTTACTATATGACCTAGAAATACAATATTTCAATACATCTTTAACAGAATCAATAATTGTATGGCTACCTAGAGAATAATTTATTAAGGCGATATATTGCATTTTTAACTGTACTTGAAAACTTTGGGCAGAAGTTGGATCCATTACATTATGATAGAATACTTTATAAAAGTATAGTAAATTAAATATTTCTACTTTATTTTAATTATAGCATTTATGCTTAACCTTATTCCTGTGGGCCACAGGAACATTTTGTTAAGATTCAGAATACTACTTTTAACACAATAAATTGTGTACTTTAGCTTATTATTTATGTAGTTTACTTAGCATGTATTTAAACCACCAAATTATATTTCTACTCTCAACAATTATGGTTTATGATTTCCTTATGACATGAGATTTTAAGTATAAAAAGATTAGTTTTATCAGTTGAGGTTTTAACCCACCTCAGTGCTAAAATGTAAAACTAAGGTTTCAGTAGAGGGGAGTATCTGATAGATTAGAAATTATTATCAAATATTTAGGGGTCCCTAGGTGTCTCAGTCAGTTAAGCATCTAACTCTTGATTTCAGCTCAGGTCATGATCTATCTCAGGGTCCTGGACTGAGCCCTGCATCAGGCTCTACATTCAGTGGGGAGTCTGCTTGAGGATTCTGTCTCTCTTCCTCTCCCTCTGCCCTCTCCCCGCTTGTGTGCATGCTCTCTCTCTTTCTCTCTAATAAATAAATCTTATTTATAAGATAAAGATATATTATCAAATAATTAGTGTCCCATAATCTTCCCTTTAAGTGAAACTGATAGATATATAGCTATATTTGTATAGAAAAGTAGCTTGGTGATGGGAAATTATTTTTTCACATAATTGGCTACTGTAACAATATCCCGTTATATGTATATCCATATACATATATATGTGAAGTTTCTATTGCTAATCTAAAAAATTATTCTTAGACAAATGTAACTTAGACAAATTCCTTTACCTATTAAATGGTTTTTCTTTTGTTTCAAGAATCCCTCTTGACCACACACCTTGTTACTCACCTGTTGAATAAGAAAGCTCAATAAAGATCACATGTCCTCTTTCAATACCTCTTTCATAAGGATATCTAGCATAATATGAAAGTCAAGATCCTCAAATCCATTTTCCATTTGGTCACATACACAGGTGGTGAATGAAGATGACTACTCGTTTCTAAAATGACAGACCAACACTAGCCTATCTAGAGCCTTTGACACTCAGATTCCCACCCTACTTATGACTGCATGACCATCAGCTAGTTGGCAGTGAATAATTGGTGAAGTAGTAGTCTATTAGGACTTTCCTCTGTACTTTGGTGTTGCCAGAGTCACAGCCCACAGTACCTGATAATGTGTAGCCTTAGAGCACTTCTTAGATTTTGAAGAGAAATTATTCTCAGAGGTTTCCTAACTTTGAAAAGTCTTGTGTACTTTTTATTCAAGTATTGTCACAGCAGGGAAAACAACAAGCTCAGATTCTGTAACTCTCAAAAGCCTACATTTGAAAATTCTCATGAATGTATTAATACCATATCCTCACAGAGTCATCCTTGAATTTGGCTCAAGCACTAGGCAAATATTCACTTATTCAGGCAAATCTTGCATGGTTATTGTAAAGTGCTATCTCTCCTCTGAAATACATCAATAAAAATCTATTGGCAATGTTCAAGGAGGCAATACAAAGTCACCTTTTGTATACGGCTGCCAAGTGCTGGTCTCAGGTTAGAATTCACTGTCCCACATCACTACTACATTAGATCAAACTGCTCCCAATTTCCTGAAACTCACTTGAGCCTGTTTGAACTAGTTTCCTGCATAGTCCAACAATTTTTTTTTCCTTTTGCTTTATAAGGAATTAGAATATTTGCAGGTGTTTACACTGCAAGCAACTGTGTTTTTTGATGAAAGATACTCTTTTTTAAGATCTCATTTTAAATCAAAGCTAAAAACTTGGTTGGTGCAGATGTATGCTCATATGAGAATGACTAAATTTTGTATCACAGAAATAAAGATCATATCATGTGAAAAGAAATAGAGAGAATGTGTCACAGAAAAAAATTAAAAGGTATTTTATGTATTTATATTGCTGCATGTTAAAAGCTCAAACTCTTAATTTAGGACTTGTCAGTATGACCTAATTTACTATTAACTCCAACAAGTCCTAATTTTTATTTGCAACTCATTATAAAAACCTCTGCATTCAATTAAAAGAAAGAATATCATTGATACTTAAATTAGAAAATGACACATTTTATATTGGTGCAACTGGACTGTCAATTGAGCTTCTAAAGGAAGGAATCCAAAATAAAAACCACTGAGACTTTTTCATGTCTTATTTCAACCTCAAGTATATGGTTTCATTAAGTCACTTAAAATAGTTTCAACCTTAAATACAGTATCACACTTTTTTACTTGAGACATAAAAATAAATGCATCGAGTTTTAATATCATATTTTTATTTTAAGAACATTGGCCTGGTTTTTAAAACTTTACATCAGTATTTTAAAGAGTGACTGACTTAGGAGTAGATTCCTGCTGCTAAAAGTTTGGGATTTGTTTTCTACTGACAATCTCACCTCTTTAACTTCAGTTTCGATATATTTATTATTATTCGGGTAAGGACATACAAGGGCTATTTCTTATTTTACCTTGTGTTGATTATAGAGATCTTTCACTATTTTCATAAAAACAATTTAAAATATGGAAGATAGATTTTTAAATAATTTTCATCAAAATAGTTGGTCAATAGTAAAAAATAACAGCATTATGTGTTGTGCTAAAATAAGTTATAAGCATGATATTATTGTATCTCAAAAGGAACTTCCACAATACATAAATTTTGATAGTACACTGTTATATAAGACTTAACATGGCCAGAATGTAACTAGGAAAAGCTAATTTGCTTCTGTATGGTCATGCTCCTAGTAATCAACAAGTTAATTTGCTATTCTTGTTTACATCCCTTTTACTTTGCATTTCTTATGGTGTTATGTCCTTTCATAGTTTCTTGGAATTATACTATCTGACATATTTTGGAACTGCCACAATAATATTTATGGATTCTAATCTGTATTATAAAGTTTTATACTCTACTCTTTTTTTACTACTGTGGCCTACACAAGTGTGAATATCCCATTGAAACTACTAGTCAGAGATAAATACAAACTGTACATGCTTTAGAAATTTTAGAAAAATATAAATAGCAAGTGTAACAAAACTGTGCATAGCTTGATAAAATAACTATGTTACCAAAATCTTCATCTCTCTTGGTTTTACATCTGGTATTCCCAATATTTTATAACTCTAAAATAATGTCTTGGCTTTTATAATTCTATTACATCCTTTCCTTTCAAAGAATGGCATTATAAAATTTAATTCAAAATATATGTGATTTAATTTCTTAGTTTTAGAGAAATTTTAGAATAGTGCAGATATGTGACAAATTTCTACTGCTGTTAAATTTCCATATATTAAAAAAAATTCCATATATTCTCTTTTCCCCTTTCTGCAATCTTTTTAGTTTTGGAGTCATCTGATTAAAGCTCCGTCTAAACAGCATTGATAATAAATATGTTATTCCCAGACGAAAGCATTAAAACTTAGTGTGTGACCCTCCCCCCTTTTTTTCCCCTGCTTTGAACAACTCTGAAACTCTATGCTGACACAGGAGACTTATGAATATACCCTAAAAATGAGCAAGAAAAATAACTTAAGCTCAATTTGAAGCAATTTATCTTTTAAAAATTGAGTGAGGGCAGCCGTGGTGGCGCAGCGGTTTAGCGCCGCCTGCAGCCCAGGGCATGATCCTGGAGACGCAGGATCGATCCCACGTCGGGCTCCCTGCATGGAGCCTGCTTCTCCCTCTGCCCGTGTCTCTGCCTCTCTCTCTCTGTCTCTCTCTGTGCCTCTATGAATGAATAAATAAAAAAATAAAATAATAAATAAAATAAAATAAAATAAAATAAAATAATAAAAATTGAGTGATATCTCAGTTAAGAAATAAACAAAAAAGAACTTAATAATGTTATGCCATGTAGATTTCAGAGTTAATATTTTACTGCTACATAACCTGTTGACTAATATGGGAGAAATCCTTTATTAATTTTCATTTTTATAAATTATGTTATTGTATTTGTAGGAGAGGAAAAACTGCTTTCCTCTACCCATTTTAGGTCATTGGCCAGAGCCCAAATCTCCAAAAACAGATTAACAAGAGAGAAACAAACAGAAGTTCCTTAACATGTGTATCCTACATAGACATGGGAGCATCCTGTAATGAGAACCTGAAAGGACTGGTTAGAATTACAAAGGAACAATAAATCTTTAGAGACATGACAAGACAAAAAATAAGCACTTTGAGTTTCTAGGAGAGCAAATTGTGAGAAGGCAAATATAGGGGGAACTAATGGAAGGTAGGAGGTTGTTAGTAAAGTATTACATAGTTTCCCCGAGGGCTGTGTATAGAGTTGTCTCTGGTGATTTAAGAATTATCCTGCCCTTCCTAGCATAAAAAGCAGTGGGGAGAGCAGAAAGTATTCGTGTCTGTTTTTTTTTTGTTTAGTTGCCTTCAGTTCAAAATAATCTTTATACCAAAGCAGCATTTTGCAGTGACATGTTCTGCTATCTTTCATATTTCTTTTCTGTGTATCTTATTTTATACTAGAAACGACTGGATTTTATATTGCTTCCAGCCATCAGGTTCTACACTAGTTTTTTTTTTTTTTTCCTCTGCCTGAATTACTTCAAATTTTACTCATTAACTATAATTAGACACCATATAATAAATTTAGAAGCATTATCATAAGACATGTTGGGAACACAAACGGTAAACTGCTTAAGTTTTTTCCCCTAAGGTCAGTAATTGCTTCTCAGAGTAGATAACATTTGGGCCTGGTCTTACAAATGGATGGGAATTTTCCAGTAATAACAGCATGGCTTAGTTTATGCCATGCAAGAAATAAGAAAACAAGAGAACTTCAAAATATAAAAAACTAAGGAAATATCAGAAGGCTCTAAACATTTTTTATTGTTAAAATTCAGGGAACAGGGATCCCTGGGTGGCGCAGCGGTTTGGCGCCTGCCTTTGGCCCAGGGCGCGATCCTGGAGACCCGGGATCGAATCCCACGTCGGGCTCCCGGGGAATGGAGCCTGCTTCTCCCTCTGCCTGTGTTTCTGCCTCTCTCTCTCTCTCTCTGTGTGTGACTATCATAAATAAATAAAATAAAATAAAATAAAAAGAATTTAAAAAAAAAATTCAGGGAACAGAACAGATATTTTTCTTAGCAATTGGCATATACCACTAATAAACTTTATCTTGGAATCAAAATGATTTTAGATACTAAGGATTCTGGTTCCTATTTAAAAACTTAGATGTCAATTTTTAGGCCTGGCCACAGGTGCACAGCCAGGGCATTATAGTCTTTGAAAGGTGTTCCAGTCAAGGACTCAGGCTGCCCTGGCTGGCCATGCTCTTACACATATCCACATTCTTATCCAGGAACTTGCATTACAAGGTCTCTTTATTTGAGCCCATGGAAGAGAGACTCTTTTCAGGTACCTCCCCTGAAACCTGCTTAAAGGGAAAAGAGGAGGAAACCTTGAAAACTCTTTTTCCCTACCCTGAACACCCAATACTATTCAGTTCTTAGTACTCCTCCCTTCTCCCATCTCAGGCTCCATAAATCTTCCAGAGACTTTCATCCAGGGCTCCCTCAACAGTGAGACCACCCCCCACCCAACCCGCCACATCTGTGCTGATTCATCTGACCTTCAACCAGAGTAATCTTCCAGAAAAGAAAATGGAAAAGAGGGAGTCAGCACTGTCTCCAGTTTTAGATTCTTGCTTATACATGACAGTAACTGATTAAAAGCTTAACTTTTTGTTGTTGTTGTTTTTGCCTTGTTGCTTTCATCAGTTACTCTAATATCTGACAGTAGAATTCTCTCTCTCCCAACCCAACTGAGCGCCTTTATGGTGTAGATTAAAATACAATCCCAGGTAGCAGATGATATACGAGGTGTGATACGTTACATTCTGCATTTAGAATTCACAGTATAACATTAATGCTATACTTCTTTCTTGAGAACGATTTGCCTTTCAATTTGGAGGGCATACCTTGTCATTCTGAAAAGAGTGAAAACTAAAAAAAAACAAAAAACACACAAAACACAAAAAACCCTTATTATGTGGTAGCACGTGCAATTTATCTTTCATTTACTGTCAAGCATCTCTACTTTTTTCTTGCCCATTCCTATCAGAATTATCTCCCCAATGTAGATGACAAGACTGTCATCATTTGGGATACTGAGATTATCTAAATCCCTGTTGGCAAAATTATATCAGGAAGCAGAGAGATTATGTAGCCATTAAGTAAAATAGGGAAGGATATTGTTAAACTTGCCAGTTGAAAGCACATTGCTTTTGCTGTTCTTTAACAATTACTATAGACACAAAATAATTTTCCAAATTGACACTTGCATGTAAATTGAGTCTATGTTGATTTTCTCCAGTAAATAGACTGCACTTTAAGAGCAGCTATACAATTGTTAATCATGTGGTTAAATTTATGATAATCTGCTGACATCCTCCAGGATCCATAGGTATTCTGCACAGGCTAAACACACAAGCTGAATGAGGTTATATTAGGAATCCCCAATCTCTCCTCTCCCCGAAATTGTTATTATTGTTAGTTTACTACCTGTATAGGAAGTGTACTTACTTCTAGGGGCATTTTCATGGTCGTTTAAGTCATTATGGTTTTCATTCTAGGGAGCAATGTTGGAACTAAAATCATATGCCAAATGGAAAACAAAGCAAAGCAAAATAAAACACAGGGTCTCTTGCCAAGGATGGGATCAGGTATCCATCAGGGACCCTGCGACGTAGTTTTCTTTCAAAACTCCCCTTTCCCATTGACTCCTTGGTTCCACACTGACTAGTGGATTCTATTTACATTCTCTACTCAGGAATTAGCATTAGCTAATAACAATATCATAAATCCAGTTATCTGATAGAGACCTAAGAATTTCTGGTCAGTTTCAGGATCTGTGCACTCCTCATTTTCTCTCAAGTTTAAAGATGTTATTCTTAAAAAGGGAGAAATTACATTGACACAAGAGAGAACATATTCTTCCCCCAACATTAAGCCATAATATTTTTTAATTTATGAATCACATTCAGCTAAATTGATCAGTTTTTATAGCAAGAGATAACTGGAATGTGTCCTCAGTATAAAATATTTTTACTTGCTTACTTTTTGTCCAACTAATTGTTTCATCTAATCAGAATTTTATTTATTTATTAATTTATTTACCATTGATTGAAAGTATATTTAACTGCATTATACGAGTTGCGTGCAGGTGAATTTTAACTTAGCTCTTTGGAAGTAAATAGAGAGCTTCATTTGTTTTTCTAAGAGACTTGACAAGTTGACAAACTGATGAGTTATTTGTAAACTGCATGGATTTCTTATGAATATGAATTAAAATATTATATATCATCAATGAAACAAATTCATTGTAAATGCCACTTCTTGTGATACTATGATAATAGGAAGAAAAAGGGTATGCCTATGAACAGAGATGACCAAGATGAGATTAGACTAATGCTGAACTGTGCTTACAACTCTTTTAAAACTAAAACCCAGGTTAAACTTTCTTGTAGCTTGACTTAGAAAATTATTTTATAAAATATTTTACAAAATCATTTATAAACTACTAATGAGGATAATTTCTAATTTTTATGGCATTAATTACTCCCTTTTCTTAGAATGATAGAGATATATTCTTTCACAGAAAAGCAGACATATCCCAGGAAAATTGAAAGTGATGTGATCTAGTTTTAGCTTACCCTACAGAGTTATATTTTACCTTATTAAAGTAAATTATTAGTAATATTTATATTCTATCACATATTCAACCAAACTATTATTCCTAAGTTGTTTGTTATGGTTTTGTAGGACATTAATAACCAGATCTGCTTCTTAAATTATGCTATCTTTTGCCTATGTAATTTTGTAAGATTTGTATAGTAATTTTTAATATAATAACAACAGACTTTCCCTTTAATGCCACTTAGATTGTTTGAATATTCCATCATGGGTTCACAATCAATTATTTCTCGGCATATTACTGCAATCTTTCCTTGAGTAATAATAGTCATACAGTACCTAAAACATACTGGTATTAATATGAGTCCTTACTCTATCAAACTAAATAGTATTTCTGGTTTTCTTAAATGATCAATTTCAGACTAGGCTGTTCTCCAAAACCATCATGACTTGGCCCCATAATTCTTTTGAGTAATCAGAGTCTTCCAGGAATGAACTCCCTGAATAAAAGTTCAATGCACCTTTGATGACATGCACTTATTCTTTTAGAAAAGGTATTAATACTGTCACTTGGGCAGCATTTGCTCTTTATAGCCACACAGTGGTTGCACATCTTTTTTTTTTTTTGTGGTTGCACATCTTAATGCAAGAATTGTCATATAACATTTGATTGGGAGGAGGTCATAAATAAGTAAAGAGTGAGTCTTTTATAAATTTATTAGTTCCAGACATAAATGTCTTCTCTGTCTCTGCCTTCTTAGGTCACAAGTTATCTCTTGAGACTAAAGTATTACCTCTTAGTGACCTTTTCCCCTGAAACTTAGTACTTCATAAATTTTCTAGACCAAATGACCAATGTTGCACACTTGAACCTTTAACTGATTTGCTTGAGAGTGCCTTCTATACCTCCACAATGCATACAAACTTTGCATTCTACTGCTGAAATAGGTTTGCTTTTAGAGTAAATTTATCTGCCCTATTTTGAATATTATAAGAATCAGCGAAGTTACAAACAGGAATGGAATTAACTGAAGCTGTAAGAAATTGAAAATAATTCTGTACATAAATATTTAATTTTTAAATATTGAGAAACATTTCAAACTTTATTTTAGATAGAGTTGAATTTTAGAAACTGAACAAAGTATGAAATGGGTTCATAAGGGGCTATTTTAAGATTTAAGTATTAGGGCAGCCTGGGTGGCTCAGTGGTTTAGCACTGCCTTCAGCCCTGGGCCTGATGCTGGAGACCCGGGATCGAGTCCTGTGGCAGGCTCCCTGCCTGGAGCCTGCTTCTCCCTCTGCCTGTGTCTCTGCCTCTCTCTCTCTTTCTGTGTCTCTCATGAATAAATAAAATCTTAAAAAAAAGATGTAGGTATTAAAACATAAGAGAAAAACTTTGAAATACAAAGAAAATATGGCCTAAATCAGGCCAGGAATGTTTCCCTTAGTTTCTCTAGCCTACATATAAGCAAATTCCTAAGGAAAATAAATTTGGTTTAGTATAAAAACAGTGTTTTAATGATAATATTGTTTATGGATATTTAACCTTTAAAATATTTTAGAAGCAAATGGTCATCCATCCTACAATTGTAGAGTAAAGATCTATTTTTTGGTTTGTTTTACCTCATGTTTCTATTGATGAAGACAACATGAATACATTTCCGTATTTTCCAAATCATCAGAGTTGCACCGAATATTGTGCTGGTAAATTTTTAGTAATTTGACTTCCAATGTAAAATTTATTGAAATTTATCATTTTCCTTTTTATGAAAGTAAATTTTCTTCCATGACCAACTTTATGCTTCCAATGCAATGTTTCTGCAAAGTTGTGGCAAGATACCACAAATTGGCTCTCAAGAGTTGAGAAGTATTGGCTCCAGCTCAATAATGGATTTTGTCCTAGATGAAAATGCATTACAGTGTTATTGTTGTAGTGGTTAAAGTGGTAATAAAGGGATCTGTGTTTCTTTTTTTTTTCCTTAGTTGTTTACATTTTCTATCCACCCCTATGTCAAAATTTATGTGGGGCAAGTCTGTATATATGTCCATACCAGTAATGCATTTATATATAATGCATTTGTCCTGTTGTAAAATAATAATGTTACTATGCAACTGCCAGAAATGCGTATCATGAAAAATGCTTTTCCAGTGGCATTAAAAAATTTAAATGAATCAATCCACAATTTTGTACCTATTCATTCTTGTTACCAATACATTTGTTTCTGAAAACTGGCATATTCTTTTTTATGATCAGTTGTAGATAAATAATCACATTAAATTTTCTTCCATTTCTATAAACATATTATTAACAATATTCCTTATTATTCTTTATTCTTTACTCACTGTTATTCTCATTGCCATGGACTATAGAAAAGGGTCCTTTGGTTATCTCTCTCTCTGAGTTGTTATGAGACTTAAATATGTTAATACAGTATTTAGAAAAATGCCTAGCTGTAACTAGTAATATAAATATCTTCACTATTATTAAGATGTTTAGATTCTAGACTTTTTGCTTAGCAAAGGAGTTTAAAAGATAATGGTAATAATACAGATGTATTGACATTTCAATATGTGCAAGTAATTGTTTTAACCACTTTTCAGATATTAACTTAATTTCTCCTCCTCAAACCAATTTGATATGGGCTTTATTATTTTCTTATGTGTATGGTGGAGAAAGCTGAGCTGCACAGAGGTTGCTAAGTAAGTTTCTTGAGATTATGGAAGTGATAAATGCCAAGTAAGAATTTGAAAACATGAAGTCTAGCTACTGAAACCTTTGCCTAACCACTCTACCACATGTCTTCATAGGATAGTCAATAAAAGATAAAATGATTCAGAGAGGTGGGATTAATGGAATTGATTTATTATATATAAACCCTATTGTTGACCAGGTTCAAGCAGAGAGACTAAAGCATATTCCTTTCATTAAACAGTAAGAAATGCATTGGAGAAGGATGGGCTAATATCACTGAGAATCTTTGCTTGGGTGGAATAGCTCTGAAATATTTCTTTTACTTCATGTTGCTAAGTAGCCTAATGAAATTATGTTCCAGTTGCTCACAATTGTAACTTATTCTTACACTTTTTTTTCTGTAGACTCATTCTTTTTTCTCTTTGATTTTCTATCTAGTAATTGTCTGCTGATACAACTTTCAGTAGAATAAAATTCTTGTCTGATGTGACCATTCTTCCGTTAGATGCATCTTAATTTATTATATTTTTCAATTCTAGAATTTCCATTTGATTCTTTTTATCAATTTTCGATCACTGGTGATATTCTCCAACTTTCCACTATTTTGAATAATATAATCACTTTTTTTTTAAGTAGGCCCCACACCCAGGGTGGAGCTCAGTGGGGGCTTTAACTCATGACCCGGAGATCAAGACCTGAGCAAAAATCAGAGGTCAAATAACTCATCAATTGAGCCACCCAGATACCACTTTAATCACTTATTTTTAAGTTAGATCATTATAATTTCAATATATTGTGAAAATCTGAATCTAGTAGTATAGTTTTACATACCTTGGTCTTCTCTATGGCATGCCTGGGAAATCTTGAAATTCTTGAATGAATTTTGTGTTTTCATATTGTGTATGAACAAGCATGTATATATAAAGCTTTGATTGAAGTATTCTCCCAATCTTGTCTTCTGCCAAACAGCAGAGGAGTGGGTCACCTCATTCCAAAGACTTCTTTCTGAATTGTAGAAACTTTATTATAAAGTTTTGCCTATCTCTGGTTCATTTGTACTTCTTAAAGATTGCCATAGAGGGTCCCAACTGAGTTGTTTTTTGTGTTTTATTTTCCTACGTATTTATTTACTTATTTGTTTATGTTTAGGACCACCCTCCTTTCAGAGTTTTGAACTCCAATTTTTGTTTCCTTAGCAGCCTATGACTGCTGAAAATTCTTCTTTATCTTTTTTACTTTTGCTTTGTATTTGGCTTTCTACTTCATATCCTTCAAAGCTTAGGAGTCAGCAGATGTCTACATGGGAAATCCAAGTACCTGGCTTACTTCTCTGCTTCTTCCTTCTATCCAAGATATTGAGTCTTTATGTCATAGCACCCTAGAAAGCATAGAGTGTCATGTTTAATTTCCACATGACTGTGGTTACTCATGTATTCTATTCTGCTATTAGCAGCTGTCTCTTCATGGCTCATAAGACAGGCTTGACAATTTATCCAAGAGAAAAAGTAGAATGTGGAATACTGAGCTCAGTTCAATGACTTATTCTATTCTGTTGGATCTTGTTTTAAAATATGTGTTAACACATTTCTGGAATCCACTAAAAGTTTTCCTGAAAGGTTCCACTAAAAGGAAAGAGTCATGAAACTTAAAATTTATTGACTTAAGAATAATCCTAACTGTAATTAAAATAAAGATTTAAATAGATATCCCAATGTTCCCTAAGTATTAATAGGTTCCATAGATGGTATGGGAAAAAGGGTGGTGATCCAAATTCAGGCTTTGCTAGAAGAGATCAATGGTTTTCTATTAGAAGTCATATTTAATCTGGATAATAAAGTTCATTAACATAGAGCTAAAGAAGTTTGAAAAGTCTAAAGGACAGTAGCAGCCTGTTTTAGCCTGAAGAGCTATAAAGCAGTATGCTCAGTTGCTCAATACAGCTGGAGAAGAGAATATGACTAGGAAATGGGGGGGGGATGATAAACAATAAAGATGAGCTGTCAGTCAGGAGGGAGATCATAAAGAGTTTTGTATATGATAAAGATACAGCCTGTTCAATGTTGTTCTTAATATAATAGTAATAACAACAATGGTATTATTAGTCTAAAGGTACTTACAAATTTTAAGCACAAGTAAAACTAGTGAATTCATTTTTTAAGGTAAGATTTAATGCCAGAGGACATAGATATCACTGTTGATTCTTTTCTTTTTAGCCATTTCAAATAAATCAAGCTGTTTAATATTTTTGAGATTTTTGTTCCTAATATATGATAGTATCATTCTTCCTTTCCTCTATTCTCACTAATATATTCAATAATGATTTATTATGGAATAAAATAAAGTAAAATATTTCTAAGTAACTACATGAACTCAAAGCATTAGAGAGATATGTTAGACTGACAGCATGCTGTTTGATTCCTTTTTTATTAGGGGCTAGACCGACTAAAAGACAGTGAGTTTATGGTCAGTGTTACTGCATTAGATTAATTGCAGAGGAACTCAATTCAAAATCACATATACTTGAGAATAATGTGCGTACGGCAGTCAGAAATCATAGGATATTTACATATTTAGCAAAGACAAAGTCTAGATTCATTTAAAATGTCCTGTCAGTGCTCAGATGCAATAATCCCTCACGCACTTTGTAGGGAAGGTCACTGAAAAGAGTAGCTCCAATTGCCTTATTAAAATGGCAATGAAACCAGTCAGTATTGCCAGACAAATGAGCATTTGAAGAAGTGTTTAAACTTTCACTGGAGCATGTCCAGATGTTATGTGACTACATCAAATAACTTGTGTTCTGATTTCATTTCATTGACCCTTGGGAATATGTTCACTTTACCACAGCTCTTACATTTCAAATGGCACAATGTTAATTTGTACTTGACTCCAGTTAGTATTGTGTTCTCTCTCTCTCTTATCTATTATCTCCAATTCCTGCTTATGTCATTATCATTTTGTCCTTAATTTTTTCATTAAGTTCATTATTTTTCTCATATATGTATATATATGCATATATATGGAAGAGACTTTTTTCTGTGTTACTTGCTTTCTGAAAATTAAGTCCTTTTGGATTTTTTTTCTCTAATGAAACTTACTTGTTAATTTCTATATTTAAAACAAGTAAGATCATTGAGGCCTGTGGAGGTCCTAATCTATCCCTGGTTTGGGTTTTCTATCTGCTTCATAAAGCAGAATGTTTGTTTACTGCAAAGACAAAGTAGTCATCTCCTGTGAAAAGTCCTCTAAGGCAGTTGACTGGCATTTTTAGGAGGGTGGGAATTAAGTCCTCATGACCTGGGGGTTTTCTATAGAGATAGAGAAGACTGATGTTAACCAGAAAATTGAGAGTGGGGTGCATTTACCTCAAGAACTCATCACTGTTAAGCAAATCTGGGCTTCCCGACAGCCATAAACGTGGATTCCTGAACAACAAAATAGTAATACAATAAAAAAAATGATCTAGGCAAAGTGATTTGCTATGAAATCTCAATGAGCTAAGAATGGATAGATTAATCAAACATATACCTGATTTCAGAATATTAAAGGTTAAACTAAACATTAAATAAATTGAAAAACATGAAAATCATATAATATAAATGTTTTAAGAAACTGTATTTGTGAAACTGTAAACTACAAACATTTATAAAATTAATCATTTTCACAATTGTATCTTATTATAAAAATTATAAAAACAAGTAAGTATCAGTAAGTATTGGGTCTATATAATAAACAAGGAGAGGCAATAAATTGTTAAGAAAATGGTAAAAAGTTATTCCAAAGCCAGTGTGTCAATAAATGAAAAAAAAAATGGCTAATGATCTTTTGAGAAAAATTTTAGCCTAAATAGTAATTTTAAAAATCAAATTATAACAATGTGATACTACTTTTTATTCCCAGTCTTCCAAATTTAGAGCCATTGAAAATGGTAACTCTCCCCTTGTTTTGTTTGCAGTAAAAATATTCGTTTTTATGAAGCTAGTGGAATTTTGATTTGTGTAATGTACCTGGAATGATATTTGGCAAAGTTTATTTTTCACCTCAAAGGCATGAAATAATTTATGGTACATCTGTTGGCTGCAATATAATTTAATCATAAATATTACTCTCTGATAAATACTTGATGGACATGGGGAATTATCACCATATAAGGTTTATTTAAAAAGTCGATAAAGCATATTAACAATAACATGATCATAAATATGTAAGAAGCCTGTGTTTGTGTCTATTCAACCATCCACCCATTCATCTATTTATCCTCCATCTGACTCTCACGGAGATAAATTAACACCAGGCACTCTTTTCAAATGGTTGTGTTGCATTTGTTTTGCTGCATTAATTTTTTTTCTAGAGGGACAGTGCATTTTTATAACTATTTTTAAGATTTAATTGTATTATGGTAAGAACTATTAATATGAAATCTACCCTCGTAAAATAGTAGGTGTACTATACAGTATCATTAATTGTAGGTAACAGTGTTTTACAGCAGATCTCTAGAACTTATTTATCTTGCATGTTTGAAATGTTATGTCTGTTTATTAACAATTTCCCATTTCCTTATCTCTCCAAGCCCCAAGCCACAATTCTCTCTCTGATTCTCTGAGCTTGGCTATTTTAGGCAATGTATATGAGTGGGATCATGCAGTATTTGCCTTTTTTGACAGACTAATTTGCTTAGAATAATATTCCAGGTTTTATCCATGCTGTCACATATTGCAGGGTTTTCTTCCTGTATAAGACTGAATAATATCCGTGTGTGTGTGTGTATGTGTGTATCATATTATTTTTATCTATTCACCCTTGATGGACATTTAGATTTTTTTGTGCACACCTAGGCTATTTTTTGTGCACAACTTCAATGATGTTGGAGTGCTGATATCTTTTCAAGGTCCTGATTTCATTTTTTCATACCCAGAAGTTGTATTGATGGATCATGTGATGGCTCTATCTTTAATATTTTCAGATATTTTTTAATTCAAAAAGTGATAACTATACCCTAACATTTTAAAAGGTTAAGCAGTAAAAACAATGTAATAATCTTCCTCCAAAGCTAAAATTTCTAAAAGTGAAGTTTCTGTAAAAGAGGTATTGCAGTTTTAATTTAGAAAGATATTGATGATTTGCTCTCCCTTGAAGCATCACTAATTTAAGCTTGCACAGTGTGTACACTTCCTCTCACCCATGTTAACATTATTATCAAACTTTTGAACTTTCATACTTAGGTAAGGTATTTTAAATTAAATTTACATGATTTTAATTATGCATAAGGTTAAACACTTCATGTTGTAAGTAAGTCTTGTGAACATATTTTCCTATATAATGCTTATCCCTGTCTACTACCACTGACTGCTATTCTTTTAAAAATTGATTTTTAAGAATTGGTTACTCAAGGAATTCTTTCCAGCATATATCTATCTCTTCTTAATCATTAATTTCCCCCCCTACTGAATTTATATCCCTCTGGGAATTTATCTTATCCAACATACTTTGGTATTTTTCTTAAAAAAATATTTTTCTCAGCTTCGCATTGCTCCAAATGCCCTTTTGCCATCAAGGTTATGGTGACATTTATCATAATAGGCATTTATAATTTGTGTCTTTGCCTTCCCACTACCCATTCTGTCCATATGCTCTTCTACATTATCTTTCACCTTCTCCAGTACACTGAAATGTTTGTCAGTCAAACCAAACCTTATCATGGCTTCTTGGTGTATCTTATTCCAGTTTTAGACAGCCTTCCTCTTAGGGGACCACTCCTTCTTCCTAAATAGCATCTTCCTTTGTGTTTAATAATACAATACTCTTTTGGTTGGCTTCCTACCCCTAAACCTCTCTGTCAACTTTATTGGGTCTTCTCTTTCTGACTAATGTCTAACTATTTCTTGACTGAGACTCAATCCTGGGCTATTCTTTTTCTAGGTGATCCCTTCTAATGCCATGAATTTTGTATGCTCAATCAGCATGCTGATAATATCAGGTCCCTATGCCCATTGTTGACTTGACATCACCAGTAAGATATCTTACATGCACCGGAGATTTAGTATGTCTGTAATAAAATCAAACCTGCATCCACACACATTCCAGCCTTCCCCTACTGGGTTAATATCAATCATTTGCTTCTTAATCCCCAAAGACAAGAGATTTCCTTGAATGCTATCTTCATGCTATAAACCAAATTATTACAACAGTCTATCAGTCCTAGCAGTATTCTTTTTTCCCAAAATACAAGTATGACCTCAAGACAAGTAACTCTCATCTCAAATTAATATCATCCCTGTGTCTTAGTCTGCTCTGGCTGCTATAACACAATACCATCAGCTGGGTCACTTAAACAACACATTTTTATTTCTCACACTTCTGGAGATTGGGAAGTCCTAGATTAATGTGCCAGCAGATTAGATATTGGGGGTAGGGGGAGCTTCCTTGCTTGTAGATAGCCATCTTCTCCCTATAGCCACATGTGACTGAGAAAAAGAGAGATCATCTCTATCATGTAATTTTTTTTTAAAAGGGCACCAATCTGATTTATAAGGGCTCCATAGTCTTGATTTAATTACCTCTCAGTCCCACCTCCAAATGCCAATATTGAGGATTAGGGCTTCACATATGAATTTGGGGAGGACATAAACATTCAACATACAGCACCCTATTTATACTTTATATCCTTATAATAAACTCTTCTTCATATAGCCTTTAGGTGACTTTTGTAAAACTTAAAAGAAGGCAGCATAGCGGAATGAGGTTTATACATACAGAATTTGGATTCAGACTGTGAAGTTCATACTCTAGATCTTTACAGGAGGTGCAGTTTCGGGGAGATTTCTTAATCTTTTGAAACTTCCATATTTTTCACCCAGAAATAATACTAGTTCCTCTCAAGAGGGATTTTTGAGAAATGCCTTAATATGGGTCAAGCCCATGGAATAGTGTTTGGCAAATGGTAAAGGCTTAAAGTTAAAGTTGGGGTATTTTCTGAGAACTCTACTCTCCAGCTAAAATCTCTCTAAATTGCTTACCAATATTTGCTACACTAACCACATACTATATAACCTCAGCCATATGTATTTTCTTTGTGTTCCTAGATACCCCAGGAGTCTTCCCACTAAGTTCTCTGTACTTGCAATCCCTTCTGCCTGGGATATTCTTCCATCTGGTCTTTGCATGGTTCTCTTCTTTCTTTCAGGCCCCAGTTCAAGTGCCATTTCCTCAAGTTGTTAAGTCTTAACCTTCTTGTCTCATAGTCATCCCCCACAAGACAATATTATTTTACTCACTTTCATTTTCACAATACATCACATTAATGCTTATAACCTTGGTGATTGTTTTCTCTCTGCATTCTTCTAGGAGTCTAAACTCCAAAGAGAGTAAGACCTTGTCTATATTCTCAGTCTATTCCCTGGATTATACCATTGCATGGCATATCATAGAGCCACCATGGATATTTGTTGAAAGAATAGATATATGAATGACTAGCTCAGTGAACACATGGATGAATAAAGTATACCCACTGAGACCTTGAAATGAGCTAATGTTGTCTTTGTGATCACCTTGGCCAGATCTGTGAGATCATGTTCCCCTGTTCAGGGATTCTTAACACCCCCACAAGCCCCCTTTTTCAATTATTTAGAACCATGGCCACTTCTAAAGATGATTTATGTGGTATATGAGAGATTTTATTGCACTTTGAGGAAATTCTGTATTAGCAATGTATCTACAAAATTATAATATATGAACTTTGGATAAGTAGTATTGATAAAAATAATTGATTTTCCACTCTTATTTTCTTGCTTAGGAATGTTTCAAATAGTGAGAATAATTTTTAGATTATTCTTCAATTACTAATCACTAATTTTCCTCTTCAACTACTAATCTGTTGTTTATAGAAAAGAAAGCCATCTATTTACTAAGAGAAGAAAATTAAACTTTCAAGACAAGTACATTATGCTGTTGTAAATTAATTTGTTCTGATTTATTGGTATGAAATGTCACATTTTATGTTGAGATAATATACTTTTGTACAAAAACATCTAAATCTTCTAATTTTTGAAATGTATAAATATCAACTTTTTTCTACAGGAATTAGAGGCCAAATATTTCTTCTAGTTATCATATTTATTCAGCTGATATGTTGTTAAAATATCCGTGTTATGTGTATATATAATTGTGCAATAATTTTCTGTACATTTTAGCCTTTCTTTATAGTTTTTTTTTTGGTGGGGGGGGTCTTTTTTTCCTTGCAGAGAATATTTCAGCATGTCTAGGAGTTTCAAAGAGTGTAAATAAGATAGAGAAAATGTGTTTTCTCTAAGAAAGTTTAAATTCCCATAATGAAGTAGCTTTAGAGAAGGGCATGAGATTTTTTTCCTTACTACAAGATTGCTTTGTTAGGATTCCAAAGGACATGTATCACTTTGCATAATAACTTAAGTTACAGAAGCACCAGGGAGAGGTAACACCTTAGCAAACTTCCATGTTTACCTTTCTATAATGATACTTTATTTCTAACAGCAACCAATTCTGGGCCCCTGTCAGACATTTAAGTTTTTGGTAAAAATGTTCCTCCACAACTGTGTCTTTTTCTTTTGTACTTTCTTTTTTTTTAATTTTTATTTATTTATGATAGTCACACACAGAGAGAGAGAGAGAGGCAGAGACACAGGCAGAGGGAGAAGCAGGCTCCATGCACCGGGAGCCCGACGTGAGACTCGATTCCGGGTCTCCAGGATCGCGCCCTGGGCCAAAGGCAGGCCCCAAACCGCTGCGCCACCCAGAGATCCCTCTGTTGTACTTTCTGTAGCATAATTTATTTGCTTTACTAGGAAAAACAGAAATTTAATTATTGAAAAAATAACATTCCTTAGAATTTGAATGTGTAAGTTAAAATATCATCAGATAATCTGGCAATATTCTTTGAAATAAATGTATGTAATAAGGTCCTAGTATAAAAAAAACATAAAAGAATTGTTAACTTCCAAGAACAATATATTAAAAACATTTTTTAGAAATTTGAATTACTGAAATAATAGGATGAATTTTAAAATGACATACTATACTCTTCTGCTCAGTAACCGTAGATATCCCATTACATCTGTGTGAGTGTGTTTTAGGAATGTAAAAGTCGATTTAAAAAAGTGTATTGAGATGCATTGTTAGGGATAACATTTTAAGATCATATATTGCTATGTAATCAAGTCAGATTTAGAGCAAAGAAATTATTTTGGTATGTCTATGATTTTTTAATGTTTCACTCTAACTCAAACTTTAAAAAATAATGAATATTTTTAAATAAGTATGATTGTCCAAAATGTCCACATTACTGTAATGTGACTATTTTTAAAATAACAAGCCCATTAGATCCAACTGTTTTTCTGAAGTCCTTAGATGGAAAGGATTTCTCATCTTTTCATTTACAAATTTCAAAATTAGTGTGGGTGATCATAGTAACCATTCTAATTTTTATGTAAAATTAAGTAGCATTTTCTACTAGAAAACCACGTAATATGGTTACCATTTCTGTTCTTTGCCTATTACAAATCATGACTATTTTATAAATTGATAGTTTATATTACTTTAAGATCAGAATAAAGAATATATTTTGTAAGTCTTATATTGTAAGAAAATTCATAAACAATGCATTTATTTAGATTAAACTTAGTACTCCTAAAAAATAATTATTGTATATTAATGGATTTAACTATTTATTACATCAAATATAATAGGGTGTATTTATTAGGACTTAAAAATCAAATTAGTGGCAAAAAACACTTGTTTATACAAAACTATTCATATTAAGCATTGGAATTTCACAGTAACCTTGTGAGTTAGATACCATTATTATAGCCATGTATAGATGAAGAAACTGAGGTACAGTATGATGACCTAATTTGTCCAAGATGACTTGGATTTTAATGGGATTGGGATCTGAGTAGAGTCCTCAATATATATCTGATAAAAGCATAAGATATGTACTATACATTTCAATCTATTACCTGTTTGATCTATTATTACCTATTTTTTTAAAAATTTATAAACATGTTTTCTGGGAGATACAGATATACATACATAGATAATTTGGAAATCATGTATATGTATTTTAAAATAATAGCAAAAGTAATTGTCATATTTTACAAAGATTAGTTATTACCATACAAAGAAGATAGTCATAAGCTTCAGATTTAATTTTTAGATAAATGACAATTTATTTATTCATTTTTTAAAAAAGATTTTATTTATCTATTCATGAGAGACACAGAAAGAGAGAAAGAGGCAGAAACAGAGGCAGAGGGAGAAGCAGGCTTCATGCAGGGAGCCCGACATAGAACTTGATCCTGGGTCTCCAAGATCAGGTCCTCAGCAGAAGGCGGCGCTAAACCACTGACCACCCGGGCTTCCCGATAAATGCAATTTAAATCAGTTATTCAACAGTCTAATGATTAGTTTACCAAATACTTTAAAACTTTACCTGGCCGTGATAATGCTGTCTATTGTAGACTAATGGCTTCTCAATCCTATTACTGTTAGGAGCTAAACAGCATAAATCATCTGGTATAGCATTCCAAATGCTGGAGTTTTTCTTATTCCTTTATTTTAACTAAAAAGATTGTCCAGCAAGCCTATCTATACTAGATGTTCTGGATGTGAAAACAGATTTCTTCTTCAAATACGTATTATTATTATTACATTCAGTGATAATCATTAGTAATGGCAAGTGGGATATAACAGATATTTCTTACTTTACGTTCTTCACAGCCACGTACATTCCTATTTATTTTTTCCATGTTTAGTTTTGTTAATTGTTCTTTTTCAATATCTTCCTTCTTTCCTTTGTCTTTTCTTTTCTTTAGCCTTTCCTTTCCTTTCCTCTCCTTTTTTTCTTTTCTTTTCTTTTCTTTTCTTTTCTTTTCTTTTCTTTTCTTTTCTTTTCTTTTCTTTTCTTTTCTTTTCTTTCTTTTCTTTTCTTTCTTTCTTCTCTTCTCTTCTCTTTCTTTCTTTCTTTCTTTCTTTCTTTCTTTCTTTCTTTCTATTGTTTCTATATACTTTGAATTTTTGGTAATAGTTGTCCATGTTACAATTTTTTAAATTAAAAAAGTAGTAAATATTCTCTGAATAATATTTTAGATTTTGAAAACGCTGAAGCTAGGTTACTTTTACAAGAGAAGAAGATACTTGGAAACTATTTACCATATAGAGAATTTTTTTTTAACTGTGGAATCATAGATATCATTTTAAAGATATAACACCTGTAAACTAACTGAAAGTATGCACAGGGAGTTTTTGCAGTAAAGAGCAGCATGCAAATGAGTAAACTGAATCAGTGATATGTAAGACTAGCCGTATAAGGGAAAAATATCTCAAAATGCAGGACAAAGTTTAAAGACTTAAAAATAGAGTATGCATATAATAACATGAATTATAGATGACTCAACCCATGGATTATAAATTATATGAGAAATGTGATTAGATAAACATGTTAAAGGCAATCTTCAAGTAATCTCTTAAAGATTATTTCTCAGCTGAAAAAATATGTAGCTACAAATGTTAACTGGTTTTTTTTCACTTTGTAAGAAAAGACAATTTGAAAATTTTATCTGGAAAATCTGTGGTAAGCATTTTAAATGACTAGAATAAACAGAGCAAGAAACAATGTGTAACAGAAGCAGGTTTTTAAAAAGGAATAAGGAATTGACACAGGCCTTGAGATTTCTGTTGAGATCTTTTAAAAGGTCAATTAAATAGACCATTTCCTGGGGCATATTTATGCTACCAAAGTTGACTCGATATCTGAATAACTAATAACTGTGAAATAAACTGAAAGAATATCAAAGAATTCATGTGAAGATGCGAGACATATATCTTCATGTTTCACTCTAACTTGGAAGCTATGGCTACCTCTTACATAAATTGATACAGAGCACAGGAAAATAATGAAATGTCCCATGTTGTTTTGTGAAAAGGCAAAATTATCACTTCAAAGATTATCAAATTATAACAGTTTGCCATAAAATAAATACAGACCCTTTCATTAAATATTAGAATACAAAAAAATTAAATACCACACACAAGTAGAATTCATGCAAGGAGTATAAATAAGATATGGCTATTAAGGGACACCTGGGTGCTCAGCAGTTTGGTGCCTTCCTTTAGCCTAGGGTGTGATCCTGGAATCCTGGGATCGAGTCCCACATCAGGCTCCCTGCATGGAGCCTGCTTCTCCCTCTGCCTGTGTCTCTGCCTCTCTTTCTCTCTCTGGGTCTCTCATGAATAAATAAATAAAATCTTTAAAAAAAGATATGGCTATTAATATATTCATGTATTAACATGTTAGAATATTGTTAGAATATTGATAAATTCATTAATGTATTTTTTCAAAATGAAAACCTGTGCCTAGAAAATAGGACTAGCATATATTCTTCACATGTAAAACATAAGTATATTAAAGCAAACAGCTTACATCACAACAACAAAATAGCTCCTCCCAATGTGTTTCTTTGGAATGCTACTTATGCAAAAAATTAATGAATTACCACAAATAAAGTAGCATCTACATACTGATTTTAGAGTATGCAATTCTAAATGAGTAAAATGAGAGTGGCACTTGGATGGATCTCTAAAACAATAAATATTCCTGACTTCCCCCCCAAAAGTAAAATAGCTCTATATATCAGGACTGTAAACAAATTTATGTCTTTTAAAGTAGAGTTCTCACAAATAGAAATTAATCATTGGAAATGTTTCATCAGCTCATCTTTGAGTTCAAAAAATAATAACCTGGTAACAAAACTCAATATTAAAAAATATATCACTGTAATATGTTAATTTGAAGATTAACAATTTAAGAAATCCTTAAAGATATTGTTAAATAAACATGGATACACAATGCAGATTTTCAGTCATACAAAATTCTTTTTCTTCTCTCATTCCTGTTCCCAAATCTGCCCCTAACCCACTCTCCCAGTACCAAGTATGACCCATTCATTCATCTAATCCATAAGGAAAAAATCCTAAAATAAACTGAACCCAAAATACTAACAAAAAGTGAATTGGAACAGAGATAAGGTTAATTTACATTCTTTTTATTTGCAGTATGTAATCACTGTTGGCTATTACAATCTAAAAGAAATATAATAAATATCAAACATCTTTTAAGATGGGATATGGTTGGGCTTTGATTTTCAAAATGTGTTTTTATTCTAACTATGTATTTAATGCTTCTCTCTTTTTAAAGATAGTTTGTATGATTTAAGCATAATCAACACGGATACATTGTTACCTAGTGTCACAGCTCAGTTATAAACAATAGATCACTATATATGTATATATTGCATAGATGTCAAACAAGATACAAATGAAATAAATGAAATAAAAATAATTGCTATCATTCTAAGGGTTTGAATTTGGCGATACAGATTAAAAATCATGGGTGTATGAGAGTATTTTGGAAAAATATGTTATGCATATTCTTAAATATATTGTTTATAAAAATGTTTGTTTTTCAAATCTGAGCTTGGAATTGTAAAGGCTACCATTATAAGTCAGATATAGTCCCTGAATTCAAGGAAATTATGTTCTAGTAAGAAAGCACACAATATGGGTACCTGGGAGGCTCAGTAGGTTAAACATCTGCCTACAGCTCAGGTCATTTTCTCAGGGTCTTGGAATTGAGTCCTGCATCAGGCTCCGTGCTCAGGTGAGGAGTTTGCTTCTTCTTCTATCCAACCCTCCCCGCCCCCGCTTATGCTCTCTCTCAAATAAATAAATAATATATTTTTAAAAATATTAATAAATAAAATGGAAGTGATTATTTAAAAGAAAAAAAAAACACCTCTCTGTTTCACAATTCTGTTTCCAGGATTGATTTTTTATTATTTTTTTTTCATGAGAAACACAGAGAGAGAGAGAGAGAGAGAGAGAGAGGCAGAGACAGAGGCAGAGGGAGAAGCAGGCTCCATGCCAGGAGCCCAACGTGGGACTCGATCCGGGTCTCCAGGATCACACCCTGGGCTGCAGGCGGCGCTAAACCGCTGAGCCACGGGGGCTGCCCTTCAGGATTGTTTTAAATCAGAATTTTGGGAGTACCTGGGTGACTCAGTTGGTTGAGTGTGCCTTCAGCTCAGGTCATGATCCCTGGGATTCTGAGATCTAACCCTGTATCAGGCTCCATGCCTGATATGTATTGAGGCATGCTTCTCCCCTTCCCCATGTTGTTCCCCCTGCTTGTGTTCTCTCACACTCTCTGTCAAATAAATAAATAAATAAAATCTTAAAAAAAAATCAGAATTGTGAAGGGCATTGGTTACAATGAATGCTTATGTTCATTAAGATTTGCACTAGTGTTTGTTTTAATTATACCTGAAATTTCCTGTCATATTCTGTGAAAGCTCAGAAGAGAAAATTAGCAGTTCATCCTGTGGAACAGAAATATGCTCAGAATTATTATAGTTTCCTAAAAAATTATTAGAGAAAATCTTAAAAAATATTTGGAGAGAATGGTAAATACCTACCCAGTAGTACTCTCTCAGTATTACTAATTAATATACTGGAAGTTTCATTGGTCTTGTAAAAATTATCCCTTACTAAAAATTAGAAAATTTGGATACAGAATTTGTTACATCATTATTCCTTTATCAAAAGAGCATCATTCAGGGATCCCTGGGTGGCGCAGTGGTTTGGCGCCTGCCTTTGGCCCAGGGCGCGATCCTGGAGACCCGGGATCGAATCCCACGTCGGGCTCCCGGTGCATGGAGCCTGCTTCTCCCTCTGCCTGTGTCTCTGCCTCTCTCTCTCTCTCTGTGACTATCATAAATAAATAAAATTTTAAAAAATAAAAAAAGAGCATCATTCTTTCTCATCAAAAATCTTTATTTTTCTCATTTTGGATATTGTGCTATATTCTATAAAGTTTTTGTAGGTTTAATACTATTTAGATATAGTATATAAGTTTATTTTAATGCAGTATGTATTATTTAAATCTTACAAGAAATCTTAATTTAAAAATTATTCATAGATCACAGAGACTAAAGACCTTAATATTCTTTTAAGACTCACTTATATTTAGTTGCTGATTCACCATTATATTGTTTTTAGAAACAAATAACTTTTAGAAAAAATCATTTGCTAAATATCAAGCGTCAATTTATTGCAAAGAAGATGCATGCAAGTTAGCATTCCCTGATTGATGAGACACAGGAATGATCTTAAAGGTGCTGAAGGTAGTGATATAATTTCCAGACTTCCATAAGATAAGCAGTTGTGTTTTCGAAAACGAGTAATTTATCTCTCCCTTAAGTGATTGAGAAAGGGATTGCTAGAATTAATCTAGTATGTTGGCTTTTGTAACATCTCTAAGTGCTGGAATAGTTTCACAACTATGTCACCTTTTCTTCCTGGAAAGGAAAATCATTATATTTTAAAGCTCAAGTGAATGTCAGACTATGAAAAGGGTTACTTGACTTGGAAAATAAGGGCTTAATCAAGAGGTAAACTCTGTTCTTGAGCAAGGAAACCAAATTCAATATTAGGCAGCAGGCAGCAGTGAAACAAAATTTGCTTTTATGTAATTTTACAAATGTACTATTCAGACAAAAATAAAATTAGCTTGCCAGGCTTGCATTCTACCTTCTACCACTAACTTGGTCTTATGGAGGCATATCCTATGCCACTCGCTGGGTCTGACATTGGGCTGACAACTGCTCTCTTGACCCTTTTGTACAGTTCGTCTTCCATCAAGAATCATTTGCACCACCTCCTCGGCCCCTACTGCGTTCCCTTCACTACCACCCACTCTGCAGAAGTGCTGGTGTGTGATGCGCCAGCCTGTTATCTAAGCAGACAGGAAGCCCTAGTTTTCTTGGCAGGAGGTACTTGAGTGAGGAGGTGTGTGTGTCCTTTTCTTTGATAGTTAGCTGTTGTTCAACCAAGATTTTTGGTGGGTGTGTTTTTTCATTTCAAACTAAAATCATCCTTTTACAAGTATATCTGATTTCCTTTGATATTAAAAAGTGTGAGAGAAAAAAATGGATCAAAATGAAATAGTAAACAATCAAGAATGGAAAATGGGAAATTAATCATGAAGTATTTGTCATCTTTTAATTTCTTGGTTATGCTGCTAACTGGGCCTTTATGGTTCCTGCAGTCACAGAGATTGCACGTGTCTTTGATATTATGCTATATAAATACCACTAGGCAATCAGCATATGATCTTGAAACACTATTGCTCTTAGATTATACATTGCTAGCACTTTGACACAAGAGGTACTTGATATTTCAGTCAATGATCGCTTCACTGAGCACTATTCTTTTCACCCTCTCATCATGTTGTAAACTGTTTTCCAGCTCAGGCAGGCAATAATTGATCTCAATAACGTGGCTATGTATTTAACCACTGAGCAGCAACCAGATGTGAGGATATATTTCCAGTAAAACACTTGAATGGTGCCTATGGGGAAGTGAGGCTAATGTAGTTCCACCCTTGATGTAACAAGTGCTCTTTGGTGAGCTGCACTCTTTTAATGAGATTATTTGTAAGCATAATGTGGAGTATGGAAATGTGCCAATTGAAGAGTCAATGGGCGAGGAATAACAGGGATAATGAGTGACAGGGTGAGAGAAACAGGTAGACCAAGGAAATCAGGCACGTTGAGAACTCTAAAATCAAGTGAGTGAATTATAGCTGTAAGAGGATGTGTAATGGTAATTTTTGATGTGTTTTATACTCAAGAGTGTGAAAGTCACTTTATGCATTCTATTTTTGATAATTAAGAGTAATTTATAGGTTTGCCACCTTTCCTTTTTCAAGTGGCAAGCCTCCAGATCCTTTATGTACCATCATGCTGTAGAGTGAAGTGGCAAGCGAACAAGCTCTCAATAAGCATGCTAAAACTCCCAAGTTATCACCGTCAAATAAATGTTTTCTGAAATGACTCTGTTCTATTTTTTTCTTAACATAATTCTTTTTAGCAGAGATACCGAAGTTTACATCTGACTATAGTTTTTGTTTCTATTTTCTTAGTGAAAATATAAGGCGGAATGTAAGAGAACCAGAGAACAGATATCTGAAATAATGATTTTACAGTATCCATATTTATCTATCTTCTGAATATTTATGCATATAAATTATTGAGAAATATTTATTGAATCATCTCCTCAAGCACTTTTATCTCTTCCAGAGATAAAACTCTTTTTCTTTAATTGTTGTTTGTCAAACTATGATCTCCTTCCCTTTCTACAAGTCCATATTATGGTATGTTTTAAACTCTTGCTATTTAGTATAGTTTTAAATTTTGGATGGTAGATGGAGGAGGAGATTATATTAACAACAATGAGTAGGAATAAAACCTGTTGGCTTACATCTTTGTCAAGAAAAAATGGAGAGGTACCTGGGTGGCTCAGCTTGGTTAAGTGCCTGCCTTCAGCTCAGGTCCTTATCCTGGGGTCTGGATTGAGCCCCACATCGCATCAAGCTTCCTGTGCAGAGTCTGCTTCTCCCTCTGCCCTCTGTTCATTCTCCTTTCTCTTTCTCTCAAATAAATAAAATTTAAAAAAAAGAAAAAACGGAAAACATGTCTAGGATAGAGAAGCAATGCCAATAGGATGGAAAATTTTGTTGGTTTTGTCTGCTTTTAAACTTCTCAGAATATTTGGTTATATGGAGTCAGATGTTAAAGTTAATATCCTGCTTCTGATACTACATTAGAACTCTAGATGAATGGCTTAATCTTTCTGACCTTAGTTTCCTCTTTTTTTAATGATTATTGTACTTATTTCATAGATTTGTGGCTCAAACCTAAAATGAAATACTCTCTTCTTTGACTTGTATCCCAAGTATCTTTCCATATACTTACTGCTGCCTTCTGTCTGACCCATCATACAATGACCTTATAGGAAATTCCCCACAAAAATTATTTGACAAATGCCATTATTGTTACTTACGTTCTGTGCTTTCATTGAGTTTGAGACTGTGTTTATAACAACACATTGCCATCAACATGTAAAACAGTGCATTATGAAACATAGACACACACATACACACACTTTTCTACATGTCTTTATCAAGTAAAATGTGTTTCACTTAAGGAAAGAATTCCTTAAGATCTTATTAAAGGCATAAGACTATGATGATAAAAAATGGGGGTAATAGAGAGTCTGTGGAGTGGCTCTTACTGTAGACTTCACAAGAATAATCTTTAAGTTAGATGAGTCCCCATATGTAAATAACTCCTGTGTTTTGCTTCCTAGGGCAGTGTGCTTTTGTTGTTGCTTTTATTTAATCAAGTATAAAAGCAAAACTCCTCAATTGTAGTTACAGTTTTCATGGGAAAGCCAATTACAGAAAATAAGGCTAGTTTCTTATGTTAGTAGTTCCACATTGGAACTACAGACATCTAGAGAAATGCATTAATATTTAGGGAGTTTTCAGAAATATGTCCCTTTAAAATATCACTATACTCATGTTTGAAATGCCTTTCTCACATTAGTTCCTTTTGAATAATTCCATTAAATGTATGCTATAGTTTCATTATAAATCTTAATATTAATCTGTGCATATATAACTTAAAGTTAGTTTGCCCTATTTGCCACTAAATTGTAATCAAAGTTGAACTTTTTTTCCTCATCTTTGTTTTTCAATATGCAACCCTCTAAAAGAATATATGCCGGGATCCCTGGGTGGCGCAGCGGTTTGGCGCCTGCCTTTGGCCCAGGGCGCGATCCTGGAGATACGGGATCGAATCCCACGTCGGGCTTCTGGTGCATGGAGCCTGCTTCTTCCTCTGCCTGTGTCTCTGCTTCTCTCTCTCTCCCTCTCTCTGACTATCATAAATAAATAAATAAATAAAAATTTAAAAAAAAGAATATATGCCACCTATATGCATTAATTTTTTTGAAATAAACTCAAATAACCCATCAGTGTTTTAGCACAGCAATTTAAGAAGATTCTTTTAACTAATAAAATTGGGCAGACCACATGACCTCCTTATGCATAAAATATTTCCCATATTTTAAAGGTTAATTTCACATTAATTTGCCACAAATTCAGTTTTAAGCCCTAAAAAATAATTTATAAATAAAAATATGAACTTTTACCTTTTGAAATAATACAAAATACTCTTAAGAATGGAATGCAACAGTAGTATCATTTTTTTGTATCCACATAATATTTAATCTTTAAAAGTACTTGAATCTGCACATAATAGCTTTAATTGAAAGGGATAAAGCATATTATTAAATCTGGCAGACTAATTTATCATACGCATTTATAACAAGTACTTCAGATCATTCCATTCTTTCACCTGTCCATAATCAACATATTCCGTAAATTCATTGGGCTTTCTTCCATAATATTTTTCTGAACAGGCACTGTGAGCTTAAATCTCAAAGAAACAAAAGAATGTATTGTCATGAAAGGAAGAGGGAGTGCCTGCTTTAGCAACACTTGCCCTAAAATTGAACAATATAGGGAAGATTAGCATAGCCTTTGCACGAGGATATCACAAAATTCATGAAGCATTCCATATTTTTTTTAAAAAGGAGGAGGTATATTTGAACTATATCAGCTAAATTAAAAAAAAACACTTTTGATCAAACAACATCTCAACTTTGGTAAATTTATGATTCTAGCTTAAATATACATAAAAATATGAGGTCTTAATACTGAAGATGCTTTTTATTTTTTTAAAGATTTTTTTATAAAATTTATTCATTCATGATAGACATGAGAGAGAGGCAGAGACACAGGCAGAGGGAGAAGCAGAGGGAGAAGCAGGGTCCCAGGGGCCCAACGTGACTCGATCTCAGGACTCCAGGATGGCGTCCTGGGCCAAAGGCAGGCGCTAAACTGCTGAACCACTCAGGGATCCCCCTGAAAATGCTTTTTAATGGAAAAAATACTCTTTAAAGCTTTCTAAATGACATTAGAATCCTTAGATATTTTCTAAGAAATAAAAAGGTCAAAGCACCAGTGTCTTTTCTTCCATTGGCATACTGACTCAAATTGCTATAAACTTTCCTATTTAAGTGAATCATTCTACAAAATTCCATATAAAGTCCATTATCTGAATTGTGCAAGAAAAAACAATTATTGAGGAGCGAGAATTGGCACATTTTCAGTGACTGGATACGATAATAAATGAGACCATCAGACTCATTTGTCATGAAATGTCATCATCCACCTTCACATTCCTATTTATTCCCCTTACCATTGCTTCTTGGTAAACGTAGGAGGACAGTCCCTACATATGGAAAATTCTGATGTAGGTGGGCAGTGGCTGCTTTATAATTGCACAGAATCATTTCATCAAGTTAAAATGATAGAAGTATTATTTTTAAGTATAGTTAAAATGTAATATCTAATATGCTTCTGTTTTTATTCTTTTCATTCACTTATTCTGATTAATTTATTCAGAAATGTTATTTTTCTGAGCACTCTGATAGATGCTTGGCAAATAATCAGGAAAATGAAGCAAAATACCCATTTATATGGAACATCTGGTCACCCACTGTCCCCAAGTATGCTCACTCCATCATGTTATAAGTAGGAAAATCAGTAAAGTATCTTTTCCCGACATACTACTACTAATAATAACAATACAATTTTTACAAGAATAAAATTACTTTATGTAAATGAAACATCTAAATTCCTTTCTTGGCACATGTTAACGGTTAAAAAAGTGTTTTATATCAGTATAATTAACTATTCATTAAAGATTTGTTGATGAAGATAGTACAATAGTTTAAAATTTTATTTTGATAAACTTAATTTATTTCTGCTTTCAATTATCACAAAACAAAGTTGTTTACTGAATCTAATCTAATATTCACAATTCACATTATTCTTATGGTGGGGATTGTTTTTTAAAATACTCTTTTCAACACAGAGAAAAGAACTAGAAGTTTCAGTTCCTCACAGAGTGCATTAGATAATAAAAATTTCTATCCCCAAATCCTTAATTTTGAGGCATTTATCCTTTGAACCTGAACCAAAATTCAGGGCAAGCTGTGCCAAATGTTTACTTTCTTAATCAACTTGCTAAATATTTTTTCAGTTGGTGTTTTCAAGCTATTCAAAACTGAACAAATATGTCATGAATATTATTAGAAAGAAACACACTTCAACCATTACAGCAAAATCTTCACACATGCACGTCCACACACACAGATTTGAAACATGGATATTCTTCTGTGACTGAATAAATTTTTAGAAGGCAATATTAACACTAAGACATAATAAAACCTGTTCCTCATTCCTCATACAGTACGCATCTAAAAAATTGACATGGAAAACAGTATTTAGCCAAGTTATTCTATCAACAGCCTTAGTCTGCCTAGATAATTCAGGCTCTAAAGACCTCTCTTCAATAACAGATGGCCAGTGATAGTCTGAGCAAAACAGTTAAATTCCCCAAGCAGTGCTCTTGGCTTAGCCAGTGTATAAACTGTCTTAGTTTCTTTGGAACAAAAATTTACTCAATGCAATTTTACAAGTTTATAGATAAAGTGGATTTCCCAAGAGTACCACGTATTTTTGTGATTGGATCCAGAGCAAGAAATCAGATATAGCTAGAGGGATGTTGCATATAGGGTTCTAGTTCTCTGTACTTCAATTATCACCCAGAAGTTTTCTGACTTTACTTATTTGGTGAATAATTATTTTAAAAACTGGTCAAATTTTGCAACTTTGTGGGAAATTATTTCCAGATTTCTGCACGAAAGACAAAAGTATTATTGGAATCAGTTTTATAAAGTTGTGATTTTCCTCTAAGCAATATTATTTAAAAAGGAGCTTTAATTCAGGGCACCTGGGTGGTTCAGTCAGCTAAGTGTCCAACTCTTGGTTTTGGTTCAGTGAGCCAAGAATAAAAGTACAAGCCAAAGTAGGTAAAGAAGATTACCTGGGTCATATAGAAAGGCCAAGAATTAAGATATGGGGTATTTAAGAGCTAAGAACAACAATTGGAATGTTCAGAAATCATCTCTCTTTAAATATGACATGTAATTTAGACATAACTCATGACAAATTTTAGCATTGCCTTTAATGTTGGAAATAATTCATTTTTTCTGTTAAATAACTGTTGCTTAAAAATTTAAATTATGAGTACTACAAAGTATGATAATATAACTTATTCCATTCTACGTAACCGTTTCAGATTGTTAGATGGAAAAGGTTAGGAAAGTTGATTTGTGAAATGAAATACCCGGGAGAAAGCACAGATGTATATATGCAAATGAGTTTTAGTCTTGTATGATATATTTAGTAAAACAAGTTATCAATATTTTACTTAGTTTGTATTCTAATTAAATAGTATAAACAAAAATATAGTTTTCTACCCGAATTCTACTTAAATTTTTAAGTATTTGACAATTTAATTTTTTTATGTTGGAAAAGGAATTAAGGCAACTTTCCAGAGAAATATTTCTTCTTTAATTCCTCTGAATTGGATGTGTATAAGAGCCCTGAATGACTGACTGTATTAGACTCACATAAGGCATCTCAAGTTCTCATTTATAGAGATCCCTCTGCCCAAGCAGTCTGCTATTCTTCCCTAGGCAGTTAAACAGTTCATCATACTTACATGGATCAAGGAGCTAAAAAGGCTTTTGCTCACAACAGATTTCAGTTCTCTTATTTTCTGTGTATACTCTATCTCAGAAGGCCAAAGAATACAGTCCGTGGAAAGCATGTAAAGATTTCTGATGATCTCACTAGACAACCTATAGTGCCAGAATTTTTCCTCAGTGCTATTTCAATCTGATTTTATTTCTTGGGGATGCAAATACCTTCTGTTTGAATCAGTACTTTAACAATAAGCAACTGCTATGGTTCTAAACTTAGCTCTGACTCAAGAAAATAAAAGAAACATCAGGCTCCCTGCACGGACCCTGCTTCTCCCTCTGCCTGTGTCTCTGCCTTTCTTCTCTCTCCCTCTCTCTCTCTCTCTCTCTCTGAGTCTCTCATGAATAAATAAATAAAAACTTAAAGAAAAAAGAAAAATGAGGATTACTTAAAGACTTGAAAATAATAATACCTAGATATTAAACAAAAATAATTAATAATAAATAACATGTATAATAAACACAAATGCATGCGTATGTATATATATTCAGAAAAACAAGGCAAAATATCATTTATATGCAACACATGGTTGCCTAGTATGCACATATATACTCTTATTATGTTAGAAATAGGGAAATCAGTAAAATAGCTATTTTTCTTGAATCCTTATCATAACAATAATATGATTTGAATATATGTATATATTCCACCCATATTCTATATCAAGATTTTAGATTATGGAGAAAAAAAGCCCATTTTTGCTTACACTACTAATGCTATAGTTTTATATTTATATTGAAAAAGATATTTGTACTTGGCAACAGGATCTATGCAATAACATGAACTTTCTAGTAATCTTGGTAATATTATCACATTGAATGTGATATATTTCAGGTGGCTTGCGATCAACTCCTAGATCAGATATTTTCTCTAAATGAGTAGACAAATCACATGCTATTTTTGAGTATCAGGTTTAGTTCTCATTATCAGGCAAAGCATAAAGACAAAAAGTGATATGGAATAAAAGAGTGGAGACCAAGACTAATGGCAGAAATTGAATGAGTAAAGAGGAAACAATGCCTATGTTTACACCTGATGATGTCTGAAAATAGTTGTGGACAAGACAAGGTAAATTGATGGTAGTAGAGGTCATTCAATTCTGTTTTTTAACTAAATTAACCAATTATGATGATTAATTCTATGTGACTGAGCCAAAGGATGTCTGGATAGAAGGTAAAACATTATTTCTGGATGTGCTTGTGATGGTGTTTCTGGAAGAGATTAGCATTTGAATCAGTAGACTGAGTAATGAAAATCAGTAAAGGGAGGGCAAATTTTCTCTCTACTTGAGCTAAGACATCCATTTTCTCCTATCCTTAGACATTGGAGTTTCTGGTTCTTGTACCTTCAAACTTGCATTGAAATATGCCAAAGGTTTTTCTGCTTCTCCAGCTTATAACAAACATGTTGTAGCATATCCTGGCATCCATAATGTCATGAGAAAATTCCTGTAGTATATTTCCTCTTGTATCTCTTTATATATCCTAATGGTTCTCTTTCTCTGGAAAACACTAAAAAATAAACATATTAGTCCTGAGAGGCAGAGTGTTGCTGTAACATATATCTAAAAATGTGAAAGTGGTTTTAGAACCGGGTAAAAGATACAGGCTAGAAGAGTTTGGAGGTACATGCTAGAGAAAGCAAAGATTGCTGCGAATGAACAATTATATATATATACAATAAAAGTAATTTTTTAAAATTTTTATTTATTTATGATAGTCAGAGAGAGAGAGAGAGAGAGAGAGAGAGAAAGATTGAGAGAGAGAGAGGCAGAGGGAGAAGCAGGCTCCATGCACCGGCAGCCCGACGTGGGACTCGATCCCAGGTCTCCAGGATCGCGCCCTGGGCCAAAGGCAGGCGCTAAACCACCGCGCCACCCAGGGATCCCAATAAAAGCAATTTTTATGAGAACACAGAAGAAGAGGAGAAGCATAGAGAAAAAAATCTTCTTGGAGTATATCTAAGTGGTTGTGAACAAGATGTTGGTAGACATATGGATGGTAAGGCCATTTTGATGAGGTTACAGACAGAAATGAGGAACATGTTCTTGGAAATTAGGGAAAAGTGATTCTTTGTTATGAAATGGCAAAAAGTTTGGCGGAATTGAGTCTTGTAGAAGATAGAACTTGAGAATGATGAAATTGGATGTTAGGCTAAAGCAATATTTAAGCAAAGTGTTGAAGTAGCAGCTGTTTTCTCTTGAATGCTTATAGTAAAATATGACAAGAAAAATGCATTTAGGATGGAATTGTTAATAACAAAGAAGCAGAACTTAAAAATTTGGGAAATTCTTATCCTATCCTATTGAAAGGAAAAAAAAAAAACTTGTTTAGGAGAGAACATGAAGGATGTGGCCAAATTTGATAAGGCTATGAATTGGCCATTTCAACAGAAGCCAGGAGATACTCATCAAGACAGTGATGATATGAATGAGGTATAGGTTGAAACTAAGGTGTTAGAATGTGTGGTGTTTATTGTCTTAGGACTACATGGGACAATGACAATTAGGTCACTCAAAAGCTAACTCCTCCAATACCTGAGCATCAAGTGATATCTCATGGCACACTGTGAGTAACTTCCATAAAATTCTTCAGAAGAGAATAAGGGAAGGTGAAATGGATGTGATACTTATAAGCTACCACAAGTTTATCTTTCAGAAAAGCCTAGATAACACTCTTCTCAGTAAAAAAAAAGGAATGAATTGAGAAGGGGGTACTGTGGTCCTTGCAAGAACTATTGTTAGCTAGGGAACACCAAGTGGCTATATTACTGGAATTGTCCATTTTGTGGTATGTTTTATCGTATCATTTTTACATAATGTCAGGCAAAATAAGAAAGATCTACTGTGAAATTGAAACATCACTGTAGAACTTTGTCCCAAGCAGATCAAATGCATATTTAAATTACATAAACAGGTAATTCTGTGCCTATGTCACCTATCTCTAGATACAAATGACTTTCCTTTAACTCATACTCACTTAATTGTTACTTTCTATGGATGAGAAGTGTCCAGAAGAATGACTATACATGATCCCTAGAACAGATTTAAAAGCTTTGATTGACTATCTGGATTTGGAAAAGGGGAAAAAAAAGGTAAAAATTCAGAGTTCTGGGGAAGAGACAAGAAATATGAATAGACCCATGAAAGTGCGCAAAAGCATGTGGATCTTTATTTTTCATGTAATACATACAAAAATGACTAAAGCTGTGACTTTCAGTAAGCCTTTCTTCTTATCCCACCCAAGTTTGGGGAGTGGTCCACAAACATCACAGTTATGTGAATACTGGAACCAGTGCATGGGTGCCATAATAAATGTACTAGCATTTATAGGCTGAATTAGCTAACTGCTACAGCTACTGTCATTCAACTAACCTGCCAATGGCAGAGACTAATGACAGATCTCAGGATAATATCATTCTTCAAAAAGACTAGTTATATACTTAGTGTCAAGTCACCTGTTTCAGATACCTCCCCCCCCCTTGAATAGGGCAGCAGTACATATACTGGAATCTATACTTAATCTGCATATGAATTTATCTTCCCTTCACATAGTCTTTCTGTCAGCACCATCACACAACCTGACTTTTACTCTCTTATTGGCTCTTCTTTCCTCCTACCTTGCTGTCTTTTACTCTCAACCCAGCCCCCCACAATTGTACTACCTGAGAAGTAGTAGCACATAGTTTTTAGCCCAGCCTCCGTATTCTGCAGAACCTAGAACAAAGCAGTGAGTACAATTTTAATCATTCTTTATCTACCATCCATCTCAAATCATTTATTTCAAGCCACCATTTTTCTCTTTCAAGTTCTCTTGGCAACCCTTCTTTGTAGTATTTTTGCCATTCAAACATATCTTCCCGTAATTCAAATGCCATAGTTATCCTACCTATTTAGAATCTTAAAATCATTATACAGCTGTTCATTTTTGCTAGTTAAAATTCAAAGTTCACAGCAGGGCATGTCTGTCCTTCAGAATAAACTCAAGTTAACCCTAACAGACTCTTTTTTTCATCATCGGTGACTCTGAGCCTTACATTTTTTTTTTAAGATTTTATTTATTCACTCATGAGACAGAGAGAGAGAGAGAGAGAGAGAGAGAGAGAGAGAGAGAGAGGCAGAGACACAGGCAGAGGGAGAAGCAGGCTCCATGCAGGGAGCCCGACATGGGACTCGACCCCGGGTCTCCAGGATCAGGCCCTGGGCTGAAGGTGGTGCCAAACCGCTGAGCCACCAGGGCTGCCCTGAGCCTTACAGTTTTAAACTTTGTCAGCACTTCTACTTCCTTTGTCTAAGAAAAGACCATCATACTTAAAATTTCTGGTTACCTACTCTGCGATCTTCACAACTTTTGATCTAAGAAAACAAAAATGAAGTTCTAGGAAGCCCAAGTAACAGAATATGGCATAGATGAAGAGATTATAAATGAGGGAAAATACAAAAGATTTAGAAGTATAATAGTGTCTCACAGATATTTCAAAAAAAGCCTAAAATTGGAAGTACTTAAAATCTATTAAGGCTGATACCAGGGGATAAGAACTAATTATCTGTATAGTAGGCCCCAGAATGTTTAGGTCTGAACTAATACAAAAAATACTTTTTGAATGTAAAGGTGTTAGTCAAATCAGTTTGTCAGTTTACAAAGTAAAATTCGATAATTTTATGTACACTGTGTATTGGTTTCTGCAAACATTATATTTGTAATATTTATAAGAGACGGAGAGACAAAGAGATGGTGGAATTTTTTTTGCAAAGGGGAAGTTATGTTAGAGGAGCTTGTGTCGCCTCTCTTGATGACTATCCCTGAGAGACCAAATAATCTCTCCATTTTCTATCATGATTTGTTATGGCAAGAAGCCTGAGATGCTTCTTTTTCTGATTTATCTTCTGAAGCAATCTAACAAAGTCCCGCAGATTATGTGTCCCAACCACTGATGACCCTAAGAAAAAAAGGAACTTGACAATCCACATTACTAGAAATGTTGACATTGCTGCCTTTAAAATAAACCAAAATAGCCTCTCCACATACCAGGTTGTTCTGGGTTACCACCATAACTTAAAGAGAAACTTTCACAATATCTGGAGCCCTTGGTATCTTGCAAATGAAGGAGGAGGATGTTCTCAAATTCCTTGCAGCAGCAACCCACCTAGGTGGCATCAACCTTGACTTCCAAATGGAACAGTACATCTGCAAAAGGAAAAGTGATGGAAACTATATATCCTCTGCAAAGGAGGAGGTGCATGGAGCTCACGTCGTTGTTGCCATTGAAAACCCAGCCAATGTCAGATTCCTAACATCCAGGAATACTGGCTAGGGAGCTGTGCTGAAGTTTGCTGCTGCTGCTGGAGCCACTCCTATTACTGGCCACTTCACCCCCTGTAACTTGCATCAACCAGATCCAGACAGCCTTCTGGGAGCTCAGACTTCTGGTGGCTACTGATGCCAGGACTGACCACCGGCCTCTCACAGAGGTGTCTTATGTGAACCTGCCTACCACTGCTCAGTGTAACACAGACTCTCCTCTGCATGTGTGAACACTGCCATCCTGTGTGAGCAATAGGGGAGCTCACTCAGTAGATCTGATGTGGTGGATGCTGGCCAGGGACGTTCTGCACACGCAAGGCACCATTTCCTGTGAATACTCATGGGAGTCGTGCCTGACCTCTAATTCTACAGAGATCCTGAGGAGATTGAAAAGGAATAGCAGGCTTCTGCTGAAAGGGCTATGACTGAGGAGGAATTTCAGGGTGAATCAACTGCTCCAGCACCTGAGTTCACTGCTACTCAACCAGAAGTCACAGAATGGTCAGAAGGTGAGTAGGTGTCCTCTGTGCCCATTCCACAGGTCCCTACTGAAGACTGGGGCCCTCGGCCTGCCACTGAGGACTGGCCCACAGCTCCCACTGCTCAGGCCACTGAATGGGTAGGAAAACCACGGAGTGTTCTTAAGCCACTCTTCTACAAAGGCAAACAAAATGGAAATAAAGTTGGTGGAAAATAAAGTTTCTAATAAAATAAAATAAATAAAACCAAGCACAAAACAAAACAATCATCTGTGTGGTAATCCGGTTTCTTCACTCAGGATATAAAATAACAACATTAATAGTAGTCATAGCAGCAGTCTCAGTGCAGAATGAACAAGAGTTGCAATATTCCTTGTAAGAATGTAATAGTAGCCGTAAATGATTTGTAAGTGAAAGAAATTGTAGGTCTCTTACAAAATAGGAGATAATGATTCTTTCTGACCTACAGCAGTCACCCATTCAGTGAATGAGTGGGAAGAAAGGAATGGTTATTTCTATAGGAGACATTTATTACAGAAGTTAATTGTCACAAATTATTTTACACAATACATTAATAAAGAAGTCCAAGAATAAAAAAAATCTCACAAATTGTTAAGTCAGATCTGTGAGAATCTTTTATCTCCATAGAATGAAGAGTTAGTGCTGCAGTTAAAAAAGAAAAGAAAAAAAAAAACTTTTATCAGGTTATAAAATGGAGAATTTGGCTTTCTTCATTTTATTCTGAACAGTCTACACCACATTAGATATTTCAGTTTCTGTCACTAGTTACCCATGTTTCTGATTGCCCAGACTTTCTATATATCTGTCAATCTAAAAGTTAGCAAGATTACAAATAGAATTAACCTAGCAGATGTGTTCAGTAGCTTCTTCCATATGATATTCAAATTAAATCATAAACTGAAGAAACAGCACACTGAGATTTTCATTTTAATTCAAAGATTAAATGAATTTTGCTAATTTCTCTTTATGCATAATCCATTTACACACTATCATATTATATTGGAGGAGTATTTACTTATTTGTTGTTGCTTATATATACTGTTTCAAGAGCTTTTTCCACAGGCCCCTAGTCCAACACAGTGACTGGGACATTATAGACATAAAATAATTTTTTTATAAATGACCAAATTCTTGCAGTTCCTGATACTATATACTTAGCACTATAGTACAGGATGGCTTACTACACTCAGTGAGCATATCCCAAATCCCTCTGCTCACTTCTACTCAGAGACCAGATCTTATTTACTGGAAGTTCCATTTTTTTCTCAGTTCAGTGTAGTATTTCTATTCTACATAATCACTTTCAGCTCTTTCAAGATTCTTTTTAATACTATTCATGTTGTTTTAAAGAAGCAAAATTCTTAATTTCTCTACTCTTCAACCATAAGATTTTCCTTTAAATGTCTCTATCACTTCTGATATTCAGGCTATGAAGTGAGACTTTCTACAGAGTGGCTGCATATGGTGTAACAAACGTCTAAGCTGTTTGAGATTTTGAATGAGTGAGGAGAGCTTGAGTGGTCTGATGCCAGTCCACTGACTCTTAATATCTTGAGCAGAGGAAGAAGGTAAAGAGGTAAAGGGGTCAAACTGCAATTCTCAGATTCTCTCAGGGGCAAAACTATAGATCCCATTCTCCCACTCTGGAAATTGTCAAAAAGCTATCTAGAAGTATTTCTGGAGAGAGGAAGACAATTTGTCTCCTAATCTCAAGCCCCAGAGAAGGCAAGTTCTATTTGCAGTTCTTCCAGGTACTTATGAAAGTAAGTTTTGAGTTACCCCACTATGTTCACATGAAGTATGATTATGCGTGAATCTTACATTAAGCCGTTCACAAGATCGGCTTAATATATAGCTAACGACTGAAACCTCTTAAATAGCTCTCATGGTCTTTCAGGTCTTCCATCAGGAAGCATTTAAAAAAAAAAAGTTTATTTGCAATTTTAGGTAACAATACATGGGGCTTCTTTGGGAGACCTGTTGAGGATATGGGGGCTAATTATTAGCACCTGAAAAAATGATGGTAGGTGGGTAGGGGCATTAGGATTAAGACCAAGACTACCATAATAGGCTTAGGTTTTAATTTTTTTAAATATTTTATTTATTTATTTATTTATTTATTTATTTATTTATTTATTCATTCATTCATTCATGAGAGACACAGGCAGAGGGAGAAGCAGGCTCCATGCAGGGAGCCCGATGTGGGACTCGATCCTGGGTCTCCAGGATCACGCCCTGGGCCGAAGGCGGTGCTAAACCGCTGAGCCACCCAGGGATCCCCTAGGCTTAGGTTTTAAATGGCTTTTAATGCTCTCACTCTGTATTAATACTTCTTGTCTCAATAAACACATAGTAGTTATAAAACTCATAAAAATATTTTATCATTCTCTGAAAACCATAAATGAACTTTTTTATTTTATTTTTCAGTAAGGTATATACCCGACCTGGGGCCTGAACTCATGACCCTAAAACCAGAGTTGTCTGTACCAACTGAGCTAGCCGGCTGCCCCTAAATGAACTTTTCAAACTAATGCTCATATTCTTTCTTTTGTGAAGAGTTTATTAGACAGCTGTTGCATAATTTGGCCAGCTTAGCATTTGAACAGGTTTCTCATTTTCATTTTCAGTGTAAAGTTAGTATGGTGAAGGAACCTAGTGATATGATATCTATTTGGGAGAAGCATGAGGATGCACTCATCTCTCAACTAAGACTCAAATTTCAAGTTTCTTCAAAGATAGTTTTTAAATAGCACTTCAAAGAGATGATATAGCAAACATTGCTGTAATATGTTATGGTTGACTAAAAATTTGAATTTGAAATGGAAATCAAGTTCATTCATGAAATCCTCTGAAACTAATAATATATCATTTTAACGGCAAAGTGTCTAGACACCTAATGTCAGCCCAGATGATGATAATTTTAGTGTTTTATATCAGTCATAGTCATCAATATAATTATACTTTTCTGGCCCATAATTGAGTAAGTTAAACAAGAAATCTGATGACTTAAAAAGAAATATTGGAAAGCATCTCAGGTAAAAAGACCAGTTTGCAACTTTGTTAAAAAAAGATTTATTTATTTATTCATAGACAGAGAGAGAGAGAGAGAGAGAGAGAGAGAGAGGTAGAGACACAGGCAGAGGGAGAAGCAGGCTCCATGCAGGAGCCTGACATAGGACTCGATCCCCAGTCTCCAGGATCACGCCCTGGACCGAAGGCAACGCTAAACTGCTGAGCCACCCGGGTTGCCCTGCAACTTTTTATTTAAGGAAATATTTTAAAAATCTTGAATAATGCATAAAACTTTTCACGTCTTTAACACTCCTTGATTTACCTAATACAGCTTTAACAAGTTTTAATTCAGTGGCTGTACTTTCCTCAGATTATATTTCTTAATAAATAAAAGTGACACAACTGAAATTTGCCATTGTATCCCTTGCTAATTCCACTTCCCTCCCCTTTTCCTTGAAATAGCCAGTATCTTGATGTTGGTATTTATATTTCCAGGCCATTTATTTGTAATGTCATCATGTAGGTATGCACATCAGTCAGAAAAAATAGAATCAGGTGATACGCAAATGGGTTTAATGTAGAAAACGGGGCAGCAAGGTGGGAAGAGCTGTAGCTAGAGAATGGGTGAAAACATCATTCTCTATACATCCCTCTCAATTTTGCTGTTAGCCTAAACCTGCTTTAAAAAAGTGGTCTTTAAAAAAAAACTCAATGTTAAACTGAAGCACTGGGATAAGCATAGTGATGGAGAGTCACCAGTCATGGGAAAGATGTAGCAGGAGGACAGCCAGAGATGCTTTCTGATCCTGTAGTAGCCACCAGAAACTGACGTTTTGGCAGTCTAAAACTGTTGGTTGCCACTTCATTTCAGGCTTCTGAATCTGTGAGTGCTTCTCATTAGTGCACTTGAACATGACACATTAAGGGGAAGGTTATTCTGGGAAATAACCAGAATATTAATATTAATATTAATAACCAGTTCCCAGGGATCAGCCGAGCGATGGTGGTGTCAAGTCACCAGCAGGAAGCACAGCACAAAGTGCACCCACAAAATGAACGCAGCATGGTTGGTTTGAAATTTTACATGACTTTAAATATTTTTTGTAGAGGCTTCAAGAGTCATCTGTGTGCATTTTAACATTTGCCTAGAGTGATTTTGTTTCATTCCTTTTAATTATTTTGCTTTTATTACTTTTCTTTTCCATTGCCTAGGGACTTTATTATACTTTTGAATAAAATACCAGAGTTGCCATTATTTTTTTGTACATCTTTACAAAGGAAATGCTCCTAACATTTTCCCACTATGGTTTTTTGTATGATTTATTACATATTCATTGTAAACAATTTTAAATCTAATTAAAGGTACCTAAAATTATTTTACTATAGATTAAAATAATATCAAATTTATTTTGCATCTATGATCATGATTATGTTATCCTGTAATTATGCAGTGAATTATGTTAATACCTGTTCTGATGATGAAATTTCATCACTTTTGGGGAATATCCTAATGATAAAGAGATAGAAGGTACATGCACACATGTTGAATCTATGTAACACAAACATAAATAATTTAAGCATCTGGATTTAGTTAGGGGATCCTAGGATATTTTATCTAAGATATTTGCACTTAAATTTTAATAAAAATAGATTTGAATTATGTTTTCTGAGTCCTTATGTGTTGTTGAAGTGAATGCTATGGTGCATTACCCTCCCCCATTTGATAAGAAAGACATATAATTCTTGAAGAGTTGCTAAAACTCAATGATTAAATTATCTTGGGGTAGTACCTTTATTGTGTCTTTACTGTGGAAAATTTATGATTTTGTGTTTCATATTCCTTAATTTTTTTCAGCCATTTTTAATAGAGTCAATTTGGTAATAGGTACTTTCCACAAGACTAAAAATGTATTTTTTAGAATATCGGGACGGTTAATATATTACTTTAATCTCTATCTCATTTACAGTTAGTCTCCCTTTTTTGGCATATCATTGTGTGTATTTTCTTTTTTAAAAAACATTTTATTTATTTGTTCATAGAGACACAGGCAGAGGGAGAAGCAGGCTCCACGCAGGGAGCCTGATATGGGACTCGATCCCAGGTCTCTGGGATCACGCCCTGGGCTGGAGGCAGCGCTAAACCTGCTGAGCCACCAGGACTGTCCGCATTGTGTGTATTCTCAATTTTATGCTGAACATTCTCAGTTGAGGTTTTCTCTTGGTATTAGTTTTTTTCAAAAAACTGCTTAAAACTTTTTATTCATTGTTGCTATTATTTATTTCTGTTTTTGTTGTTGTTGTTCCATTCATGCTATATTCTTTGGTTTCCCTACTTTTCTAATCTTTTCTAACTAGATTGTCTTTTTTGAAAATATCTGACTCCAACTTATATATTAAAGTCATAGGTTTCATCCAAATGCATTATCCAAGTGCATTAACTGTGTAGCTAGGGAATGTAGTATTTTATCTGCTGTCCAGTTTTGAATATTTTATAATATGCAATGTGATTATCACTGTATTAGTGATAGTGACCATAGTGATTAGTGATTAGTGGCCATGTATTAGTTAGAACCATATTTTCTAATTATTGAAAAAATACAGATTCTTTAAAAAATTTTTTATTCCTTGCTATTATTTTGATATGCTTAGAGAAGTATGATCATACATTATTATTTTGTATACTTCTTTTGTATTTTACAATTCTATTTCTTTAGGGTAGTTAGTGATCAGGTTTTTCTTTTTTATTCTTTTAATTTTTTTATTTAAATTCAATTAGTGATTGGGTTTTTAAAATAATATTTCTCCTGGAGGAGGTATGTTTATATAAGACTACTAAATTAAGCTTATATTATGTTGTATAAATCATATTTCTTTCCTCTCTGTCCTTTCTCCCCCGCTCTCTTCCTCTCTCCTTTCTGTTTCTCTCTCTTTCCTACTCTCCCTTTCTCTTTCTTTCTTTTTCTTGTCATTTTCTGCTTAATGTGTCAGTGTGGAGACTAAGTGAAATGTATAAACATTCATGGTATACCTTTGTTGTGATTTTTTTACCTTTTATGCTTAAGTAATGACTATTTTGGTCTCATAAAACATTTTATCATATAATCCATTGTGTCTGATATTAATATTTTGATACCATCTTTTTGTAAGTTTGGAGTTTGGTTAGTATTTGTTAGTATTTGAAGTTAGTATTTTGAGTAAGTTGGAATTCCCATGGACTGAGAAGAGAAAGATCGTCCAAAAGCTAATTTTAGGAGAAGATACTTTGGATATACCAGATATTAGATATCTTTTGGAAACTGAAATTAAATATTGACTAGGAATCTGCCTTCACAAGACTGTAGTTTAGGGGAGATGTCTGTTCTAGAGACACAAAGTTTAGAATTAATAATATAATGATAATATTTAAAATTATATCCAAAGACTAATATTACGGGGATAAAATAGGCACATAAAAAGAGATAGAAAGGATAATTCGTTAAAAATAAGAACAGCAAAAGAGTGTGTTTCCCATAAGCCTAATAAAGAAAGGATTTCAAAGATAAGCAGTGTCAAAAATTACTGTTAAGTCAAGTAATATGAATATTAAGAATTGACCATATAAACATTGTGGAGGATATAGTTAATCTTGAGTAGAATGATTTCCCTAGGGTGTATGTGGGGTGGGAAGGAAGAGATCTCATCAAAACGAGTTTAATAGAAAATAATAGAAGAGAAATTGAGATCAACAATCATTCCAGGATTTTAATTTCATAAAGAAGTTTATAAATTGAAGATTAAATGGTAGAGAGAAGAGAGATAAGTGGATTTTATTAAAGACTGTGAGTTCCAGAGCTCCCATTGGATCAAAATTTTTAAGGTATTGATCCAGCCCAGAGGAAAAACAAAATTATATGGGAATATAAAGATCATAGCTTGCTAGGTGACTACACTTCCACTGTAACTAAAAGAAACCAGAATAGAGAGAACACTGTGGATAATCTTGATGGTCCTAGGCAAGTAGTGATAAGAAGAGGCTCAGAATTAGGGATGGATTTCTCAGAAGCAGGTTGAGTACCAGGACCTTCTTCATTCCTATAGTTGTAGAGTGGAGGAGAGAGTTTGCTCTGAGTTTGTCACTGAATGTGACATCTCCTGACTTCTACATATATAAGTGAAGCTCCTGATATACTCCCCAATGAGCCCTGCTAAATGTAATCTGAAATCTGGAAGTGAGTAATGGGCACAGATGTGGTCTTTCACAACTCATGTGATGGAAGCATGGAGGGGAAAAATTTGCTCAGTTTGTGCTTTTGTTCTTGATTTTCCAAAATTTCTTTAAAGCAATAATACAATATTGGAATCCAGAACCTGTTTGGGGATTTCAGAAACACAGTAGCAAGCTGTTGATACTCTTTGTCCTTTAAGATAGTAGTGTATTCACTGGTTAATGCCTGCTAGGCTTGAATCCAGCTCCATCATTTCCCAACCAGGTACTTTTGTACAAGTTACTTAAACAAGCTCCTCCTTATCCACACAAGGAGGATGTTAATAGTGCCAACTTATGACATTGCAATACTGAATAAATTATTTAATGCATATAAAATGTTTAGAACACTACACTGCCTAACATATATTAAATGCTTAATAACCATTATCTATCAGATTAATCTTTCTGCTAGGTCTCACCTGGCTTCAGCCTCTGGACAACTCATAATAATGATATGGGCTGCAGATCCAAGCTGCCCTTGCCTTGTAGCTGCCTCTTTAAAATAGAGAAAAGTGTTCCTTTTTCAACATAAAAAGCACATTAAAAGAGAAGCTTTAAAACACAGAAAAGAAAAATTTTCTTCTAAGTTGCAATCTATCTCTAGTTTTACACTCCTCTATTACAATTGAAACTAATTCTGGTCTAGAAAATAATTCTTCCCTCCATTTTAAATTGCAGACAATAGAGACAAAGGACTTCCTACCAACTCCATCTACATCGAAATAGGACAGCTTAAGTCTGATATGATAACATTTTTATATAATGTTATTGAAACTGAAAGCAAAAAGCATTATACCCCCAAATTCTTTTTTCTAACAAATACTTTAATATTCCAGATATTATTATGTTCATTCATTCCCTATACCTCTCTAGAGGGTTATCACACCACTACCACCAAATGGCTTGCCTATGCTTTCAGGGAATAATTATACTTCTTTGTCCCATTGATGATGTCTCAGTCTTGTAACTTGTGCTAGTCCATGAGATCTGAGCCATTAAACTCTATGCCATATATGCATTTTATGTTATGTGTCACATAACAGCATAATATATCACTGGAATTGGGTGGTTCCACTCACCTTCTTTACCTCTTGCCCTTTGCCAAAAAAAAAAAAAAAAGGGCATGTTCCTCATGAGCACTACTCCCTTAGCTTGAGTTTTGGAAGAGAGACAATTTGAGACAGCTAAACTGAGCCAATCCTTGTCTTTGATCATCAGTCTGTAATGTGAGCAAGAAATAAGCGTTATTCTAAGCCTCTTAAATTTGCAGTTGTTTGCTATGCAGCACAGGTGAACGATACATGATAGAACTTCAAAAGTGCAAGTCAGAGCAACTAAATATGTTTCACTTATATATAATTGGACCAAAATATAGGGGTCCTTACTTTTAATCACCCTGCTATTACTCAGTTTATTCTGAATTGTAAGTACGTTTATTTTCATGTTGTTCCTTAGTATTGAATTATTTTAGATGCAAGTGACACAAAATCTAAGTCAAAAGTGCTTTGAAAAAATGTGAGTGGAATTTATTGGTGTACAGAACTCAGGATCCATGAGCTTCTAACAGATTAAATCTGAGATTCAAATAATTTCCCCAGGACAGATTCTTCTCCATTTCTACTCTGCTTGGTTTCACTGTCAATGAATGTCAATCCATGTGGTATCTACTCCTCTTGGTTTACAATCTCAGAGGTACAATTATAATTGTACAAATAAAATTACAATGTTCAAATTACAATTTGTACAATTACAGAGTCAATCTTTGAGTGCTTCCAACATGCCAGGCACTCTTGTAAAGAATTTACATGAATTAACTCATTTCATTTTCACAATTTTTCCATGAAGTAGAAACTAACATTATCTTTATTGTATAGGTAAAGAAATAGAAACACAGGAAATCATGATTCCTCCTAATAACCAATTTAATAAAGATACAATAGAAAAAATATATATAGTTGAAAAAGTATTTGAGCAGAAGTCTAAACCTTACTTTCAGTAGTTTAAGTCCTGTCATAATCTTTTAATTAACTGAATTTCTTTGTTCAATAAACTCCAGTGCTCTCAATGTCCACAGCTGAGGTGCATATTCTCTGTTTAGCTGGGTGAAGTTTTTTCACCTGAAAAATATACACAGGAAATGAAGAGGAGACTGTTCCTCAGAGAAAAACAAGGGAATTGTTACTAGATAAAATGCTGATGTATGCAGTGGCAAGAAGTTTTAAGCATCTGATATATATATGCTATTTGTATGCTAACAATTTGCCAAAGAATCATGGATACCTAGAAAACACATGAGATTCTTGGTTCAGCAACATAGGACTTTGTTAGGACATAAATGCAGCCTGGGCTTTGAATTCTCAGCACTCCATTTTTTTGGAGGAGGTGAGGCAGAGCAGTCCACATGCATGATGAAAATTTAGGCTTACAAGGCATTGGCCAGTTTGCTGGCTCATTAAAGCCACAAAGTTAGTCATTCTATACCCTTCAACTTACCGGTAAATCGAAACAAAAGAATATACACTAAAAAAATTGGTAGTTTAAGTTCACATTGGTAATTGATTAGGTGAGTATCCGAAAGGGTATTATTATCAATATAATCATCATCATCATCATATTTGTGTGAGATTTTGTAAATATAAATTTTACAAAATCATATAAAAAGTTTAGTGTCTGCTTTTAGTTATAATGAAAATAATTGTTATGTGTAGTTAAATATGCAAAGAAGTTATTTTATAAAACGAAGACACAAGATATTATCATTACTAATTTTTAAAATCAAACCTAGAAAATTTTAAAAAAGGCTGTTGTACTTATTGACACTTAATATAAGTTTCTTAATTTAAATTGTTTTCCAAAGTAGAAGAAAATGAACATTCTTTTGTTGTGCTTTTTTGTTTTTAATGATTTTATTTATTTATTCATGAGAGACACAGAGAGAGGGGTAGAGACATAGGCAGAGGGAGAGGGAGAAGCAGGCTCCCTGCAGAGAGCCTGATAAGGGACTCGATCTCAGGACCCCTGGATCATGACCTGAGCCAAGAGCAGTGTTTAACCACTGAGCCACTCTGGTGCTCCTCTTTTGTTGTGCTTTCAATCCATATATCTTCTTCACCATTATTTTTCTCCTGAATCTAGGACACTTTTTAGTACTCTAGTGCCTCTTGCAAAGATGCTGTTCCTGATTATTTATAAACTTGCAAATTGCTTTATCAGTAGATTGAGCTATCAAAATGGCACAATTTATACAGTTTAAATAAATGACACAAATAACATATTAGGATTCAAGTTCACTTAGGGGAAGCATAAGAATTAGTTTATATAATAGGAAAGTTCTTAGTCCAAAGACCTAGAGAATAGAAAGCATGTTATTTGTCTTTAAAAAATATGGATCAATATTTCATTTCTTTGCAGTATTGAAGCCTTAATTTGCCTAATATCACTGTTTCCATCTTCCTTAGGGATCTTTTTAGGGCCAACATAGCCTTGGTCTCCATCATATTGTTCTTTTAATCTGTTATCTTTTCACTTGTCCCTCCACTTTAGAGGATGTGAGGATCATTGTGATCGCTCAGGTCAGGATGGTGTTCAAGAAACTACCATTTATCCTCAAAGCCATGTGTCTGCCTACATGTCTGCCCTTCCCAATCCACTACTTCTCTGAATCATCGCTTCTCCCCAAGAGTGTGGAGGGGCTAGAGAAAGGAAGGAGTGCACCCGGGAAGTCTTGCTCTTATTCAACATTGACCTTTCCATCTTTTGTTAAAAGTTTTTTGTTCTTGTTTTTCTGAAAGAATCTAGGCCTCTGAAGAGTAGAATCTAGCCTACACCTGGTTTCCACCCACCGCCACTTCTGCTTCTATTTTCTGCTGTCACATCATTTCTCTGAAATCACAGAATAGCCTAATGAAAAAGAAAAAAAAAACTAAATCCTGGAGAAAGGTAATTATTAATATTTCAAAATACATTTTTCTGCCACACTCACTTGTTACATTCTAAAATCAAAACAATAGATTAAGGAACAAACAAAACCATGCTCAGATGGCCTGCCTTAGAAAAATATTGATATTCTATTTTAGAGCACCAAATATCTAGGGAAAAAAAAACCTCAATTCACTGAATACATCTCCTTGTGTAATGATATTGAATATGATATAGGAAATAAACTGCTTGAAATCATTACAAATTATTCCCTTAGAAGATTAGATGGGATAAATATCAAATAACCAAAAGTTTTCTGTAAATTCTATATATGTACCAACATGAGGAGGTTTCCCAATATATCAAAGGAAAACAACACAAATTGAAGGAAAAGTTTAAAAACAATATAAATTGATCTCATTTTTTATGTTAGCAAAGTGAGGATTTTTATTGTATCCTTGTGAATTTTATTTTTAAAGGAAAAAAGCACTAACAATGTAAGTTTTAAAACCTTATTTTAAAACCTGCTAATGAGATTAAAAGAGTGGACACATCAAATCTAGTATAAATATCAGTCCTGATCAATAACTTTGGGATTATTAGGCATTGTTAAATAATTTATTTGTAAACATTTAATTAAATATAAGAGATCTTAGTACCTATGAAACTCCTTGCTCCTTGCTAGACACACAGTCACTTTAACAGATAGAGGAAATAGTAGTGGTAACATCAGTGTTTGCAAGTCTATTGCTTTAGGTACCTCCTGTGTCTTTCATTTTTCCATAGCCCTTTGCAATGACATTCTATGAATGAAGTCACTTTGGAATCTTAAAGATCCGCTAATGGTTGCCACCCACTGGGGACTCTGGAAAATAACTTTCTTGGAACCTTTAGGGATCCCAAAATCTTTCTGGGAACTACCTGTATTATATATTATATAAATATTTTTAAATAAAGTTTGTTTGGATTGGAGAGTTACAGCCAAGGAAGTAGAGTTCAAATCTAACAGTGACTTACCCATGACCCTCAGTGATGACCTGAGGGACAGCCAACTGAAAGGGTTCAGCACGACTTTGCATGTGTCTCGTCCTTCAGGCTATTAGCAGTTAGCTTAGGATCCCATCCTCATCACCAGAAAATGTTTAAAAAAAAATGATTTCAGAAGACAATTTAAGTGGTACAAACACTTTGGGAGAGTCCTTTGGGAGAATTGAAAAATGGGGCGTGAATCAGGACCCTTTTTTACAATAGAGAATTATGTATGAGGAAGAGAAAAAGAGAAAAAAAAATCTGATTGTCTGGAGCCACATAGTCAACCTTGTTTGGGATGAGAAAGCCCAGAGCTATCTTGGTGTTTGGGGATTGTCTAACTAGTTACACTGTATATCTGCTCAAACAGAGCATTTACAGGGACACAAAAATTATTAAAGTTTCAGTTTCCTGACAAGTCCCTTTGGGCAAGAGGGGCTCCACTTTGGTCCTGGAAAGTTATTTCAACATGTATTATATAGGATTGTTTTAATTATACAGGCACGCTTTTTAAACTTTTGTATGTGACTTTGTGTTAGGAGGATGATGGAAGCATATATTTTACTTTAAATGTGACAGATAGTTTAAGTAAATTAATTGCTGATTAATATATTTAATATTGAAATAATGATATAAGTATACAAAAATCTCAAAATAACTCATTTTGTGAATGTTTAAGATAACTAGCTAAAATTATTAAATGATACATGCACACAGATACACATACTTTTAAAAAATATTTTATTTATTTATTCATGAGAGACACAAAGGGAGAGGCAGAGACACAGGCAGAGGGAGAAGCAGGCTCCCTGCAGAAAGCCCGATGCAGATCCCAGGACCTTGGGATTGTGACCTGAGCCAAAGGCAAACACTCAACCACTGAACTACTCAAGTGCCCCATACATTTTTTCATTTACACTTTACAACAGTTCTATCATTTTTATAACATTATTGTTTTCGTTTTTTCCCACTGGCACAGGGAAGGTTTTAAAATGCCCAAGACACAAGAGCACAGGTTTGAACTTTGGAGATAAAATCATTCTACTTTTAGCAACTCTATCACTTGGCTTTAAATAAGACAATATAGTTCAAGTAGTGTTTTCTTTATTGAAAAGTCACTTTAGAATATCTCCTCAAGTTCCCCAAGTACTTCTCTTCTTAATAGCGCTATAATGTGGATTCAAACACAATTTCTGTTTTGATGTAGATTTTTTTTTATTTTCCCAGTTAAGAAAGCAACAGCAGCAATACACTGAGATTATGAGAAAAGTAAAGTTGTTGGAAATGGTTGCATTACTTTATTCTAGTGGGTAAAAACTTATTTAAGTGAAATTCAAAGCAAACTAAGAAGTGAAATGGAGACTTATATTTCAAATGTGTATATTGTCCTATTAAATTGTATTGAATCAAGCAGGATACTGTAAGCTTTGGGGATTGTTTGCTTGTCTGTTTCCGGAGTATAATTTAATTACTATAACAGCAGAATCATAGTGGACTCTAGAGAAGTAAAACTCTAATTAGTTATATAAAAGGTTAGAATGATACTTTCTGAAGTTCTTTGAACGTTTTATGATCATTAGCGTTTTCAGACTACTCTTATGAGTATAGCACATGATTAACAGGACCTCATTTCAAAGGAACCAATTTAAAAGAATTAGAAAAAAAAAAGACTAACCCTGATTTCCATATTAATAATGGAGCCTAGAATAAATATGAGGCTATGTATCCACTATAACTTTGTAGGAAGGCTGTTACTATTGGTAGGTGGGCTTCGAGAGGAATCTTGAAATTGGAACTTCAAAACAAATTATCTATAAATATAGAAAAGCACATTTTTAAATGGGAAGTCTGCAGTTTCATCAGATTCTCATATTGAAATATATGCCACAAAAAGCATTAAGAATCATCACTTCATGAATTAAAATATGGTGTATTTCCCATTACTCAAATGGTAGTCTATATTACAAAATATTAGCAATTTAGTTGTTTGGACTATTGCGTGTATAGCAAGGCACTTCTATGGTCTGGTGAATTTTAACTACAGATGGCAGTGAATCAACATCTTTCTCAGACTAATGGTAAGGCTTCCAAATTCAGAAAATCATTCCAAGAGGGACTTGCAAAGTCCATTCAGGCATAAAGAAATCCAACAGCTATATGTTTACAGTTTTTTTCTATGACAAACACATCTATTTTCACATTTGTATCTAATATTCCTCTGAAGTAAATTATCTATATTGTGCTTATGAGAATTTGAATCTCACAGAAGTAAAGCAATTTTCTGAAGTCTGATCGCTTAGTGACATCAGAGTTAGTATAATTTATTCTATACTCCCCTGACAGACTAAGGATTAAATATCGTAGCTGGAATGCATATTTGATAAGTTAAGGGAATATTACTTTTATTTCTCTTTGTGGTGACATTTGTTACTATAAAAAAAATAAGTTTGAAACTGAATGTGAGTTTTCCTTCTTTTTCCAGTACTATTCTCTTCCATTTGTTTCTTCCTAGAATAATTGATAGTCTCTGGAGAACAATCCAGTTATCCAGGTCATGTTCTCTTAAAAATGTTCTAGGAAGAAAAGAATAGATATCGGAGATAGGAAACATAGTCCCTTCTCATTGGAAATGCCCAGCTCTTTTTATCATGTTAGATGGGGAATAGTTCCTTGCCATTTTAAGAAAATGCTTAGTATGGTCCCAAGACCTGTATTTTTGCAGGATTTGAATTACAGACAGCTTTCTTTAGCCTCTCATGCCCTTACGTCTGGCTGGCACTGTATGCCTCTGCCAAAACAAGGATTCTCAAGATTCCTGATTGGCCCCAGTCAGCATTCTGAGCAACATCTAGTGACCATAGAGAAAAATTAGAAAAGAGACAGCCTTTAGTTATGAAGCTTGCAAATATTTTAAATGGCTATGTAAACCAATACTGGCTTCTTCGAATTTATTAACATTCCAGCTGAAAAGTAAAGGAAATAAAGAAATACACAGAATTTTCACAATTTAAGGCAAAGCCATATGTTGGTTTTATGCTACAGATAGAGTTGTGATTTGCCTTAAATGATTAAGCATTTCTATATGTCTTCATAATATCTGTAGTGCAAACTTGTTCCTGTTCCTGTGAAAATGTATTTGATCATATCTTCTAAAGCAAAATATGACTTTGAAATGTGTAAGGTCTAAGAAATCAAACAGGAGTTAGTTTTGTAGATAACAGAAGGTTTGTTTGTTTTATGTGTTACTGTTCATATTATACTGTTAGTCGATTCTGTTCTCTTAAGCAAACTTTATAAATTCTGTGAGTTTTATCTGAAGGAAAATAATTTATTATACTTTGTCAATGTTTAAAAAGTTATTATTAGAGTTACTCTTTTCTCTTCATTTCCTTGCCTAAACAGATGAGAGATGTACTACAAAACTATTATATAATAAAACAGTAATCCATATTATCCACTCTTATTAAATGCAGAAACCTCTCGAGGATTTTCACTGGCATATGTTTAAGTGCTTAATATTATCCATTCCAATTGTTGCTAGTCTATTTTGGGATGTCTAGAAAAATAATTAGTCCAAATATCAGGTGTTAATTGTTTTATGTTAAATCGATTAGAACTGTGAGAATCTGAGTATCTTCTCATTGATGTGCAAATATATCTCTCTTTTATCTTCAGCCTTCTGTGGGTTATTAGCAGTATAGTTAGTATTATTATTAAGTATGAGTGTTAGATGTATTAGTGGCAACTGTTCATGTTTATAAACCTATATTCTTAAATTGTAATGCTGTCAATATCAGCTCACAGAGGCAAAAGGGGCATCCCAATCTTAGATTGTTGTGTCTGAATATGGAAAGTGAAGTCTGGCATAATGTAAATAGGTTACAATTCTGCAATATATTTAAAACATTAGTTAATAAACACAAAACTTTAAATGCAATTCGGGTCCCTTCTATGAGGAGTTTCCTGAAGTAAACAGTAATAAAAAGCTACATTGATGGCAAAATGAAAATAGTTAATTATAATAATATTACTAATATTTAACACATTACATTTGAAAACTCCTACCACGTTCATGATTTCATTAGTGTATTTTGGATAAAAGTATAGTTGATTGAGAATTGTATTATGAACGTAAACAGTGCTAGTTTTCTCAATAATTGGAATTAATGTTGTTTTGATATCTCCTTGAAAATACTAGACCAGAAATTAAAATCATTGTACACAAGAAAGAACAGAATAAAAATTAGGAGACCAATTGCCTCTACCTCTACCACGTTGTTTAAAAAAAAAAAAGCCGTATTATGTTTGTCCTTCACTATAATTGCTCTGCTTGTTCTGGGGTGATTGATTTTCTCTTTATTGGTGGGTGTCTATGGTAACTTAGACTTTGTTTACCCCGCATAGAAAACACTGGGAGCGTTTTTAGTGGTAATACTTGACATTGTTGATAGTTGAGTGTCCTTCAAAATGTGTCCCAAGTGACTTTGTAGGGATTTCTGGGCCATACATCACGCTTTCTGAATAACTATTGCTGGTTACGTATCTTTAACAAGAAGGTTATTAAAAGCATATATGTGTAATACTAAACTGCCTGGGACTAACTCTGCCATACAGAGAACTGTGAACAAGCTGCAGACTGATCAAGATGATAATTAGATATGAATAAACTAACAAGGGATGTATGAATATAAGTTGATTTTCATGCAGAGGACCTGTTACTTGTGTTCTCAGAGTTGGGAGCATAACTCTAAATAGCAAATTTGGTATCATTCAAGAAGGGCATTGAGATCTCAAAAAACCAACATTAGCCCCTCTTAGTTTAGGGAGTTAGAAAGAACAAGATCCTAAAAGGGTAAATAAATCCTTCATCTAATTACCATTTGCAAACTGCTAGAGGTTTTTTTTTTTTTTAAGAAACATTTAATAGTAATATACAGAAAACTGCACAGTAATCATCTATTACAACTACTCGAGGAGAAAGCAAATCATAAAGTAGGTATATGGCTAGAGAATATGTTAAGTGTTTTTAAAAAATAAGTGGACAAAATAGCTACAGAAGTTAAGAGAACTTTCTTTTGGATGCAATAATTGAGCCTGATTAAAAAGATGAAAACATGGAGAAGTGATGGGGGCATTTAATATTTTCTGTAATTTATTTTTAAGAAACATTATAAGCGGTATCATTTTCCTTATGATCATAATGCAGTAGCACCATAATGCTATTAGGGAAAACAGATGGAAGTATTATAAAATGAATCATTTTTATAGCTCTTTGAAAAAAATGTGTAAAAGGATAACTCGTTGAGAGGAACTGCTTGATAAGAGTTGGAATTTGGGAGGGGACATTGTTCTATGGTATAGAAGGAGGGAATGACACAAAAAGTTAATACATTCAAAGGAAGGGGGGTAGGACACCTTGATTTAGATGAGAGAAAATTAAATTTTAAAGTGATAAAGAGAAAATGGCCATAGTTTTGGACTACTTTTCATGTTTTTAAATATCCCAAGACTCAAGTCATTATCACAGGATGAACCAGAGCAAATGGAGTTAAATTCTGTAAGAAAATTAAATCCTGGGGACACCTGGGTGGCTCAGCAGTTGAGAGTCTGCTTTTGGCTCAGAGCATGATCCTGGGATCTGGAATTGAGTCCTGCATTGGGCTCCCTGCGAGGAGCCTGCTTCTCCCTCTGCCTGTGTTTCTCTCTGTCTGTCTCTCGTGAATAAATAAATAAATCTTTAAAAAAAAGAAAAGAAAGAAAATTAACCCTGATCATTACACCCTGTGATGATGGCATTTTTTAAAAGATTTTTCATTATTTTATTTATTAGAGAGAGAGAGACAGTAGGCACGAGCAGGGGGTGGGGCAGACAGAGAGAGAGAGAAAGAGAATCTCAAGCCACATCGGCACTGAGCACAGAGCCTGACTTGGGGCTCAATGATCTCATGACACTGAGATCATGACCTGAGCCGAAATCAAGAGTCTGACACTTAATGGACTGAGCTACCCAGATGCCCAAATATACAGTATTTCTTATGATCCTTTGCATATTGAACTTTCTGGATTCAGAGAACCCTTAGCGTTTCAGTAATTTTTTCACAGTTCTGCTTGGCAAAAAGAAATTCATAACTGAAATACATTAGGCCGAAACAATTTAGTAATAGTTATATGCATAGTTTCTGACAAATGTCACCATAATTCTCTCAAAAATTTTAAATATCCTGTGATTCTTCTGTAATGCCCGGCACACAGTTTTAGAAGAGTGTGTGTGGTTACCTGTTAACTTGCCTATTTTATTCATTGGTATTGCTGTCACAAACAAACCATTAATTGTAACCCTCCATAATTTTCCCAGGGTTTGAAGCAATTCATTAGCTTGCCTTTTTGGAATTCATGCTCTTCCAGCTCTCTAGAGTTTCAACCTTACACAGGATTGGGTCCACAACAATGGCCAAGTCAACCAGGACATCTAGAGTTGATGACGTGAAGTAACTTAACAGGGAAATAAAATGTTGCAGAAAATATTCATTACACTCATGCAATTGTTTTGGTAACAGGTACATGTTTGGGTTTATGACATAACATGGAAATAGCACCATGAACCTCTATGATGATGAACTTTGTGTACATTTCCTTATTTAATTCTTTAATTATATAAAGTAGGTGATATTATGTTTTGTTTTTCAGATAAAGAAACTATGAGTCAGAGAAGCTATGCAAACTTTTCAGTGTAGGACAGATAATATAGGATTCACACCAAAGTCTTCTGCTTCCAAATTACATAAGCTTTCTTTCCAAAGTTATATATATGTGTGTTATGTTTATTAGTGTTATAAACAATAAGGTTTAAAATTTAATAATTTAAGTAATGATTTATTTTTATAGAATTTTGAGAAATTATATCTACATTTATAAATTAAAGGAAAAGAATTATGTAATTATATATGTATATTGGATAGGTATAGATAGAGGTAGATAGATGATGATAGGTAGGTAGGTAGGTAGGTAGATGAACACATAGATGAGGAGGAAGAGATATTTCTGCTCCTGAAAAATGTCTTATCTCCTATCATTATATAATTAATAATTTTGGACTGCATTTTCACATAGCCCAACAATGAAATTCTGAAATTTATTATAGAAAGAGCAATTAGATGATTTCTTATAACGTTTCATTAGTCCTGACTAGAGAGTTGGACAAATAAAAATAAAATGGACAAAAAAAAGAAAACCCTCTGAAAGTGTTTAAGTCTCTAATCACTTAGTGTGATAGTATAAGCAAGAGTCTAAACCTGAGAAAGCAGAGAAAGCAGGCCCTGTTCCAGTTTCCTCCAAGGAACAGTGCTCCAGTGGAGAGGACAGTAAAGCAGCACACACATGATCACCTAACTGTAGAGGGAGCCCCAAACCAAAGGCTCTGGCTGCTTTAGGGACTCAGCAGGCAAAGGTTGAGGTGGGAGGAATAGGAGTAGAAAAGTAGTGAGTATGAAGGAAAGTAAGACTTCAGGGGTTTTTCCTCATTCTGTCCCATGCCCCACTCTTGGAGGCTGTGGCAGAAGTACCTAAAGAAGACTTGTACCCAGGGCCTCAAAGAGAGCCAGGGATGAAAGTGATGAGACTAATAATAAGTGAAGAGCATGACCACGATTGGCCTGGGGAGTCTGCCTCCTGGACTGTGACTTCCTTCAAAGATAGCAAGGCATTGGCTGTCTCCAAGACACTTTGGGGAGGACACACCTTTCCCCCACTGAAGCCCAGCATGGAAAGACTTTTGGTAATTGCCTATGATCAAGTCTGAGAAATTACATACTGTTTTTTAACGAGGACTCCAGATTCAAGAACGGACAGAAGCCTAATGGAGCAGCAAATATGTATTGATAGTTCAGAAACTTCCAGTGATAGAAGTTATAACTCTTAACAATACTTTGCACCCATCTTGATGAGAGAGAGCTAAGATATATCAAGCACCATGCACCATGCTCTCTCACTTCATTCTCATAAGAATTGGTGAGATTGATGTCATTAGACTAACTTTGTTAATGAGGAAGCTAGAATTAAGAGGTTAATTCACTGGTTCCATAGTTCTTTCTACTGCATAATGAAAAAAGAGAGCCTAATTTGATGTAAAGATATTATTAAATATTTAAAGATACACCATTACATAGCTTTCTTCCTATAATTTCTTTTTAATATATGTGAATGTTTTATATAAAACTAATGTTGAAAACTGTATTGTTTTAAATTTTCATGTAACCACATTTACCAATATTTGTGAGGAGTTTTGCTTTCCATGAATTATCTAAGAAATTCTTTTTAACTACAAATGCAGAAATAAGTTATTTTTAATTTCTATACTTTTAAAATTTTTGAATAGTTTTAAAGTTCTGTTTTTCAAACATATGATTATAATGCACTTTGAATTAATGGCTATTAGACAGTGATTATCCCAACACTAGGATTATTGATACAACGTGATTTATTGCAGCGTCCATTTTTCTCCCTGTAATTTGTGAAACCTACTCTATCAAGTATCAAATTTCCACTTCCATTTATAGATATTTGTAGTTGAATATAAAAAAATGAAGACTGAGGAGCACATGGGTGGCTCAGTGGTTGAGTCCCACTCCCTGTAGGAAGCCTGCTTCTCCCTCTGTCTATGTCTCTGCCTCTCTCTGTGTGTGTCTCTCATGAATAAGTAATTAAAATCTTAAAAAAAAAGACTGAATTGCTATACACAACATTACTGAAAGGAATTGTCTCTGATTAAAAAAGGGATGCAATAGGGAGATTCAAGTAAAATGAGCATATATTTTATCTGTAAAAATTGTTCTGTTACTAACTGAAGGGAAATAATGGAAATATTATGTGTTAATACTAATGATTGTTTCACAGTTGTTTGAGACATTATTCTCTAGGCATTTCTGGTTTTTTTTTTTTCAACTCAAAAGACTGATAAAAACTTAGTGTTCATTCTCCTTAGTGTCATAATGAGAACATTTTTGGTTATCTCCTAATAAGGAGGTTTTTGACAATAATAATTGCATTACTGGAATCAACTGAAGAGTGATTTGTATTAAATATATCTCTGAAAATAACTTCTAACTGCCAGCAACTGCTTTGGTTTAACTTATGATCCATGCTTCATCTTATTATTATGAATGACCTTAATAAGTAGTCAGGACCCAGAAACCATCTATACGGTGCTATTTTATGGGCACCAGGAAGGCCAACTGCCCAAAATTTATGCCCTGCAAACTGTTATGGTTTCTGAACTCAATTATTAGAGATTTACTCTTTTGTTTCTAAATCCCTTTTAGTCTCTTCTGAAACACTATCTGAATGTAAATAGCCCTCAAATTGTGAACTGTGAGATCATAGCTTTATTAAAAACAAAACCAAAATGATTTGATCTAGATTTCTTACTTTTTTCATTATGAGAACTGAATGTAAGCAATATAACTAATTAGGAATTCAGTCTGGATTCAAACCCAGGACTCCTGACTCTCAGTCTGGAGATCTTGTTTTACAATAAATCCATTTCTACCAGATAGTCAAAGGTTTTATACATTTTTTTTCTACAAGGATATCTCTTTTCCATGATTCTCTAAAATCCACAAATACATCCTCAAGTAGAAATAAAATAGTAGAAATAAAAAACAAGTTTTAAATGTATTTTACATTCTTCCACATATCCTTATAATATTAAGGAAAAGCCTCACACAAACATCATTTTGACTTCTTTGCAATCTTCCATTTACTTCCAAAATCTAGTGACAACAGATAAGAAAACAACCGTTATTTATTAAAAAAAATTTAAAATAACAAAAAAAATAATGAAGAAATTATTCACTATTTGCTATTCATTTGCTAAGGAATAGCAAATACGTTTATTTTTTAAATTTCATACATATTTCAGTTTCCTTTCATTTCAGTCCTAATTTTCCATTTATTTATTAATCTTATACAATCAAAATATAGATTATATAACAGAAATTTTTACATATATTTAGTATCCTCAAATTACTTTAGAGTAAATAATTTTTTTTTCAGTTTAAAGAGGCTGTTTTTCCTTTCCTGAATCCTGATCTTAAGATTCATTCAGCCCCTGAGTATGGTTTTCTACCATGTTTCCTGATAACACACCTCATCCTACTGCCACATTCAAAGGAGTTATCCCAAGTCTTATTGCCTACCAGACATTAACACCAATATTTATTCTCTTTTATCTTAATTTCCCAATAATAATATATTTTACAGTCTGATTTCCAAGCACTTTTCACAAGTCTCCCCCATCTCTGACTGAAGTGTCTTGTGTAATGGAGGATAGAGTCAGCCTTAATCTGTATGAGTTCTTTCAATCCACATTTCTCATTGCTTCACACTCTACAGGCGACAATGAGGAAGTATTTTGCATGTCAGGGTGTGTTGGGACCTGGTCTGAGACTGCACATCTGAGGCAGTACAGTGGATCCTGGAGAGAGGAGGGTTGATACAAAGATTGTGTCATTACTATCTCTGATGGTATCTTGCTTCACGCCTATCCTTTTATTCTTTTACAAAACTGAAGTCTCTCCTCCACTTTGTGTTTTTTTTTTCTGATTCAAAAAGTATGATATTGCATCATAATATGGTTTATATATCTATTCTATTAAACAGTTATCCCATTAAGTAAAGAGTTTTATTCATTTGTATGTATATTTTCTATGCCCTGGAAGATGTTTAGCGTAAAGCATAGGCCCAATAAATATGTTGAACGAAAGAATGAAAAAAATATGGAATATATTATGTTTATTGTTGTGCAGTGAGAAATCATCAATTTAAGTGATACAGCTTAAGTGAAACACATCTAAGAATTAGCAAATGTAAAAAAATGAATTAGCAAATGTTAGGATGTTCAGTTTCAGAATGTCTCGAGCATTCAGTATATGTGGAAATTGTGTAATTATCAATAAAATTTGAGACAAACAAAAACTAAAATTTTGTATATGTGCATATATATATTTTTAAGGTAGAAATGTTTCAAGTGATGGTTTTTTGTGCTACGAATTACTAGCAATAAAAAATGGATGGCTGAATAAATATATGAACTTTTGAGATTATATATATCAGGTATAGAAAGGAAAATAAGCTCCAGCGATTACCCTAGTTTGCAATTTTTAGTGAATTTTTCATGCTAACTGAACTTTACAATGTAATCAGATATGTTGTATTATTAATGATCCTAGAAACTAACATTTTGGCTTTAAAAAGTTAACAGTGTGGAGAGAGTATTACCAATTATAGACATAATATGTAGTGAGAATCTGTTTTCTGACAGTCAGCTTTTTGCATTAAAATCAGGAATATGTATTATACAATATAAGCGAACCCAAAATGCATTAATTAGTATTTCTTTTTGAGAGCATTATACATTTAAATATCAAATACTCTTTTGATTTTTGTCCATATGCTATTGCTTTATTTTTTCCTCACTCAGCTTTCTAGTTAGATGGTTGTTAATATTTTGATAAGAAAAAGGGAACTGAGTATAATATTTCTTAAAGTAAATATGATTTTACTTCTGCTCCAATAAGAATGCTCAGAGTTGAATAGGCATATCTAAATCCTTTAGAAGAACTCATTCAATGTGAAATTGAATAGATGTTCTGATAACCAACAAAACATATCTTCTCAGAAACTAAATTCAGTATATCCAAACTTGAACCTTTCCTCCAAATCTTCATCCCTGTCAATGGCAACAGCATTTATCTGATACCATATAGACACTGTTCTAGGAAAACTTTTTTATTTCTTCTTTTCTTCTTCTTTATATTCCTACATGTCTGAGCTTCAGTTTCCTTATATGAAGAAATAAGATATAAAAAATAAGATTATAATAAGATGGAAATTAAGTGCTATATAAAACCAACGGAAAAAAAAATAAAACCAACGAACCTCCCTGGAATGTAGTAGATATTGATAAATGTTAGTCCTCGGTGTCAAAATTTCTTGCACCACCACCAAGTCTGCCTGAACCTTCATATTCAACTCATGTTCATTTGCAAAGACCCAGCTTTGGCCATATTATTTTAATTTCCCATGTAATTGTTACTATATATTGTTTATAAAACTCTTGGATCTGTCATTCATTTTCATTGTACACCATCCTTATAAATCAGTATGTTCTCATATAATTTATATCAAAAATTCTAAATGATATGTCAGAAATCTAACAGAAAAATCTACATTTATAATTGTGATATTAAAACTTGGCATTAATTCATTCCAGCATACCTCATCTTTATTCACAAAATTATTTCTGCTTGATTTTAACTGGAGTTTACTGAAAAAAGACTCTGAGATTGTTAAGGCCTGACATAATTTACAGGAGAGGTAGGAATGGAAATATTACAGCTACCCTAGAAAGCAATTCACCAATGCTTAATAAAATTGAAAATGTGAATACATACGTTTCTTCAAAACCACTCCTAGGAATACATTCAGTGGAAATTTTGGCTACCCTATATAGTGAGATGTGTATTCTATTCATTGGAGAATGGATACATTCATACAATTACAGCTCGGAATAAATATCACTGTGTAATGACTATGATGCAGCATTGTATTGAGAAGTGTTTGGGGGTTGCAATGAACAGGCTCTTCTCCTCACAAAATCTATAATCTATAAGTTGAAACCCTAAATCTAATGGGGGCATTTGAAGGTGGGAACTTCAGGAAGTAATTAGATTATGAGGTGGAGCTCTCCAAAATGGGATCGGTAGCCTTATAAGAAGAGGCTGGAGAACTAGCTACCTCTTTCCAGTAGGCGAGCATAAGTGGTCAGCTGATGGAAGCCCAGAAAAGGGCTCTCATCAGAACCTGACCATGCCAGTATCCTAATTTCAGACTTCTAGCTTCCTGTGTTGTGAAAATATTTTCATTTATAAGCCATCTGGTCTATGATTATTTTGTTTTAGCAGCCTGAACTAAGAGAGAGGTATAAATAAACATAATGTAAAGTCATGACTTTAGGATTATTGGAATACACAAGAAGAATTTCCACAATGGACTAGAATGGATTAAGAAGTAGCAGAAGCTGGATGATCTTGGTGGCAGTGTTGAGGTTAAAGAGTCCATTACAGTTTCAGAGTAAATTTCTTGGGCACTAGGGAGAGCATCGGGGATGCAGATATAACAAGAGTGGTCAGGCACCTTGTGTCAAATGACAAAGTAAGATAATTTCCAATTTTTAGACATCCAAGGATTTTTTTCTCTAACCCTACAAACTGCCACTTCAATAATGCTACTTCTTCCAGGCCTACTGTATATCATAATAGTATCATGGAATATACATGTTGATGGGTAGTGATATATCATGTAGTTTTATCATAAAATGAATAATAACATAATACACTATATAATAATGTGATACAAAAACAATGACCAGGGATTCTTGGGTGGCTCAGCTATTGAGTGTCTGCCTTCAGCACAGGGTGTGATCCCATTCCAGGGATGGAGTACTGCATTGGTCTCCCTGCAGGGAGCCTGCTTCTCCCTCTGTCTGTGTTTCTACCTCTCTCTGTGTCTCATGAATAAATAAATGAAAAATCTTTTTTTTAAAGCAATGACCAAATGATATCACAAATTGTGAACGTTTATTGAGTTGTTGTGGAATGAATATTTTTGTGTCTCTCCAAAATTTGTATGCTGAATCATAATGATCAGTGTGGTGATGTAAGGAGGTGGGGCCTTTGGATATGGTTGGTTCATGAATGGGATCAGTGCCCTTATCTCAAAGAGACCTTGCGTCTTCCACTACATGGTTTTACAGTGAAAGGATAGAAGTCTGGGAATAGCCTCCACCAGACACCAAATCTGCCCTCACATTGATCTTGGACTCCCCAACCTCCAAAACAGTGAGAAATAGATTTCTGTTGTTTTTAAGTTACCCAGTTTATGGTATCTTTTTTAAGTATCCTGAACAGACCAAGACAAGGGTTTACTATGTGCCAGACATTTATTGGAATCAATGCTTTCAATCTCAAAACAACCATAGAAGAAAGATATTGTGAAAATTACTATTATGGATAACATAATGGAGGTTTAGAAAAGTTGGATAATTTTTCCAAGATCATACAACTAATTGGTGGTGTAATTGTAATCTGTTTGCTTTGAGACTTAAGATTTTAAATGAAATTAAAGTTTTTATATAATTCTATCATAAGCTATATATATTTATATACACATATCGGTTATGTATTTATGTATGCCTTATATATATTTTGTATATACGTGTGTGTTCTATGTTGCAAAATTCAAAATAATAATAATAATGACACTAGATAGAGTTTCATTAACAGGGAAGTGATAGAGATCAAGGGACAGCCAATTAGAGTGGACAGTGGTGGAGATCCTCAAAAGAGTATCCCATCAAGCTGTCTAGAGAAAAATTGGGTGCCAGTATCCTCCTTGTTTCTAACTTTCTTCTTTGCATTAGATGTTTCCATAAGTGAATGAATTGTATTTTAATTTTATAGATGGATATTTAAAACAAGAAAACAAGATAATAGGAGTATTTGATGTAGCTCTTGAGTCTAAGATATCTGATTTACTATATCATACATAATTGAACTTAAAAAAATGTTTAAAGTTTGTGAAGTTGGCAATTTAGTTGGTTTTGTTGCTGCTTACCTGCTAAATTAAATATGAATGAATTGTTCTACCTAAAATATGTCTTATGTGTTTAGGTCTATCTACCCTGTAGTTTCAAATAGATCAAAGCCTACCTATATATTGTCCTCAGCTGGTTCAGATTTACCTAAAAAGTCTCCCTGAGTCCTATGTTTGTCAATATTTTCTTTGCTTTTGTTCTTGTTTATTTACTTGTTATTCTAAGCATAAGAACGTAGCAATATAAGCTGTTTGCCTGTGTTTGTTGGTCCCATTAAACTGCCTTTTAAGGGCAAGGAGCAAATAACAACTCTAAATCTCAAACCACTTATTGCAGTGTCAGGCACCTGGGAATGAACAATAAATATGAGTGGATGACAAATAGTGGAGCATTGAGAGGCATAAATAAAGACAGGGTGGAAATCTAGTACCACACAACTCTTAAGCAACTTGTCTTGCCCTGATAAACCTTTAGAGTTAAGGTCAAAATATCACCAAGTTTTGTGTTGATTAGCTCTATACACTCTCCCTTTTATAGTCCTGGGAGCATAATGCTTAGTATCGATTTTACTCTGATGATTGCTTAACAAGCACAGTTATGCCTAAGTGACTGATGAGACAAGTGACCTGCCAAAGGGGCAATGGGAGAAAGAAATGTATCTACTGTAAAGGTAAAACAATTAGAATGAAATATACCAACCAAGCTTTGCCAGTGTTGACTTGCTGAGTCAAACTTTAAGTATGTCTTTTCTTAATAGGAGGAAGAAAATGAATTGCCTAAGGATATTCACATATCTTTGCAGAGTATCTATTTGATTTCTGAATTTAGTTCCAAAATAATTATGCTGATTATTCTTGTGTAGTGAGATCGGGGTTATGTAATTTAGGCAACATGGTCATCACTGTACCTTACCATCATTCTACCTTACTGAAAAATGTAAGATTAAGAAAAAGTAGTCTCTGCATTACACATCAGAACTGTTAATGCTTTTCCCCCAAAGTGATACTCGAGCCTTTAAATCATTTTTTAAGTCTTATTATTTTGTTAATAAATATGACACAGCAGTGTCATTCACTCTGATGATGTAGTAAAAGTGTTGGAGTTTCCAGTTCTTATATGGAATAATCTTCACTTATCTAAAGATTTGCTTATCAACCTGTCCTTCCCTACATCTCATTATAAATTGGAAACGCATGTGAAAAGTTACTAAAGTGCCATATTTTTTTTTGCCTGGGATTTGTAAACCACTTTAATTTGTTCATGTACCATCATTAAACACTCTTTTCTGTATGAGCTCATGCTAAATAGGCAATAAATTAAAAGCTCAAATTCTGCCTAATTTAGTGATTAAATAAATTAAATGGAGAGAAAAATATGACTAAAGTAAAGCCTGCCCTGAGACACTGGGTAACTGCAAGAATTAGCTCAAAATGTAGGTTTTATATTAGCAGTAGTGACCACATTTTCTGAATTCTCTTTTGAAACTTATTCAAAATTCAAGTTGATATTATTCATTATTTCAGCTACTATGCCTCTAGACATTTATTAATTTTAACCCGCAGCTGTTTAACTTATGACCTACAACTACTAAAATGACTTCCAGGATAGTTTAATATTTATGTTGCAAAGGGCATAGCTCAGGTTCAAATAAGTATAGGGTTGGAATTTTTCATGCATTTCCACTATTTGGTGTTATCAAAACTAATTGGGTTCAACAAAAGGACCTAAGTGATAGAGAAAAGCTAAAGCCAGTAGGTACCAATGTTTGCTAAATGTAGCTTTCATTACTTGTAGAAAATTCTGTGGTGTGTCCTGCCAGAAAACAAAATGTGAAGGTCAGGAATTATAGTTTTTTTTTTCATAATGGTAATAATTGGGCATCCATATTAGGGACAGGGAATGGGCAATTGGAAATTTGGCATTTGACAAATACGTATTTTTAAGTATTGTGCACCCAGCAGTAGGCAGGAAGAAGAAGAGAGAATCATGATCAGAAGAAACAAGTCAAAGTACATATGGGAAAATGAAAATCTAAGTGCTACCACTTTGAATTCATGAATGCTGGGCTTTCCTTTATAGAGGGAGTACTACTATGTGTTCTTTTTGTCAAGGGTGGGATCATGTTAAAAGAAGGGAAACTGTTGAGAATCTGTCATACTGATTAACTCTTGCTTTCCCAATTTGCTAACTCACCTTCATTTTTTTCCCTCTTTGAGAGTGTTCAGAGGTCATTTTCATTTGCAGAATAAGAAATTATAAACATTAGCATAAATCAGTGAGATACTTATGTGTCAGGCAATCCAATATTCCTTAAATACGTTCCAACGAAGAGGGCAATGGGCAGATGCAACAGCGAGCAGAATAAGTCAAGAATGTTCACTCTCCTCATCTCTTTTTACTGACAGCAAACTGATTTCCTTTTTTTTTTTATTTTTCAAGAAACCAACTATAAATATAAGTAAAAACTATCAGAAAATAAAAAATTTTCACTTTTTTCTAATGAAAATAATGACACATTTTGGTTTTATCTCATCATTTGTATAAGAGCACTGGTTCTTTTTTTTTTTTTTAAGAGCACTGGTTCTAACCATAATTTCACGTGATAGTAGTTAGTAGTAAGCTGTGCAACAGTGGACAGCAAAGGAGTGAAGCCACTATTTCTTTACTGGAAATGCTGGCAACCCATTTTTTCTATTCAGTAGCCACTAAAATGGCGGAAAGCAAACATAAAAGTGTGTCTTGCATAAGAATGTCATCTATTATGTGTGTTAAAATAATTTAAGAGCATTTACATAAGAAAAGCATATATAGCACCAACCTGTAGGCACACACATGTGCACACACACCACAATTCTATACAGATTTATGTAAATTGCGTAACAAAGTATTTTAGGTAAGGTGAATTTTTACTTTGCATTTTTGCCCTTATAAAACTAACTGCATTTCCAGTTGCTCACCAATTCCCCACTTCTCAGTGGTTTGAATCAGGACACTTAGGCATATTTGGGATTTGTTAGAAAATATATATATGTATATATTTCACGAATGGAAAAACATGCAAACAAACCTTATAGGATAACACATATGGTGAACTGAAGCAGCTGGTGGATGTTTGAGTTGTGTGCATTTTTCTTTTCCTACAGTTTGGTTCAGCCAGGTGCAGTTTTCTGTGTTCAGCCAGTATTTCTCACAAATTATAGCATACATAAGCAAACACAGAATTCCCATTACATATAGAGTTTTTACTAATATATCAATCATGTGGGAACAAATTTGTGGTTTCAAAAAAGCATTTTTGGAGAACTCACTAAATTGGTATATCTTGATTCCTTCTGTAAGGCCTCAAGGCCGTGCAGTTCTAAAACAACTCTCAAGATAGTACAATTCTTACTTGCCTGTTGAAATCTGGTACTCATAACTCTTTTATGAGAGATAGAAACTAATGGTAATGGAGACAGAATGAGAGAGAGACAGTCGAGGAATAATTACTACAACATTCTATTGTTTGTTCATGGAACATCTATGCATGCAATTGTAAATCTTACCTCCCTCTTGAATACAATTTACAACGTTAAATTATTATAATAACAGGTATGGGCATTTGTCACTTGGCAGTGTGTCATTATTTAGAATTCAGGGAACACACACACACAGTGCAGAAGTCAGCATCCTTCCTAAAAGTGATCTCCATAAGTTTCTCTGGGTTGTCCAAAAAAAAATATCCTTGGACTACATAGCCATAGATGATGAATCCCCATTTTCAAGTTAGTTCGAACAAAGTGCATGGAAAGGTTTAGGGTGTTGACTCAAATGTGGTTGCATCACTTCAAGCATGTGTGAGACTAGAAAACTGACAATAAGTTTTTTTAAAAAATGAGGAAAGAAAAGTGGGTAAAGAAGAGAATAGTAAAGGAAGAATGATAAATTATTATAAATCAGATGTCTCAAAAGTAGTCTAGGGACTTACGAGGTTTTCCAAGTTCAAAATTATTTGCATAATGATTCTAAGACATTATTTGCTCTCATTCTCCTAGGAGAAAAATATGGTTTTCTAGAGGCTCTATATGACTTGTGACATTCCAAAATAAAATAATAATAATGAAGTAGAATAGATTTAATAATCCAGTAGTTTTCCATTAAGCCTGACAATGTGAAATGTAAAATGATGCCACTCTTATCATTAATATTTGTATGGAAAGTACAGTAATTTTCATATATATGTTATTTATATTAACATATAATGGTTGTATTACTACTGCTTGTTAAACTAATATATTAATATTTTATAAAATCAGCTTAATTTTAATATGATAAATATTGACAAGTAAATTCTATATTAAAAGTTTTTTAGGTCTTCACTAATTTTTAATAATTTAAAATTGCCATGACCAGGGCAGCCTGGGCTGTGCTTAACACAGCTGTGGGCCCAGGGTATGATCCTGGAGATCCAGGATCGAGTCCCACATTGGGCTCCCTGCATGGGGCCTGCTTCTCCCTCTGCCTGTGTCGCTGCCTCTATCTCTTTGTCTCTCATGAATAAATAAATAAAATCTTTAAAAAAAATTGTCATGACCAAAAAGTTTGAGAAACAATGCTATTAATTAACTTAAAAACTCTATTGTAGAAATATATTTTTGTAAGTTAAACCCCAACATAGGCTTGAACTCACCATCCCAAAATCAAGACCTGAGCCTTGAGATCAAGAATCTGTTGCTTAACTGAGTGAGCTACCCAGGTGCCCCTGAAATAAAACTTTTAAAGATGATTTGATTAATGCCTATATCATCAGTGTATAATCTCACAAAATGACCTGTTTAGTAATAATTTGGGTTTATATTTTCTGATTTTTTATTTTAAAATTTTCCTGTGCGTTTCAAATCACACTAAAAATAAATGATAAAATCAGGGAGAAATAGTTATCTGTTGCTGTGGTTAAATGTGCTGAGTCAAATTGCTCGGTCTATAAACAATCTTACCTTTGTTAAATCAGGAAATGCAGCTAGTTTAAAGATTTTGTTTGTTTGTTTGTTTATTTATTTATTTATTTATTGTACATGTGTGCAAGAAGATGGGGAGGTGCACAGGGGAGGGACAGGGAGAGAGACTCTCTAGCAAACTCTTGCTGAGCATGGAGTACCATGCAGGGCTGAGATCATGAAATGAGCTGAAACCAAGAACTGGTCGCTTAACCAACTGAGCTACTCAGACACTGCCCTAGAAATGCTGTTATTTTGGATGAAACCTCCATGAAAGCATAGTACTTAATTAAAGTAATAATAATAATAGGGAGGCATCAAATTCTTTAAAAATAAAAAGTGTTAATTACAGAGACACTAGTTGTTTGACAAGGAAGGCCTAACCGCTTGCATTCTTGCGTTGATGTTTACTGGGCATCCTTAACTTGATATAGACAAAATAAAGCTCTTTGCTTTTCCACAAACCTATATACTCCTCAGTTACAACAATCTAAATGTTACTACCGTAAACTGAGTAGCTCAGGGGAATAAAAATAAGATGGCAAACTAGCTTTAATGTATGCACTCGAGTCTGCCACCTTTTTTATCTTCCAATGTTATATGATCTCAAATAAATAAATAAATAAATTAATTACTAATCCATTGCCACTAAGTAAATTCTATAAAAGCAGTAACAAATGTTTTAAAAGTGGTGTTGTTTCTGGGGTCTTTATTCTGAATCATTTTTCATTTGTATAGATAACATAATTGATTGATTCTGTTACTTGGTTTGTTTGCTTTGTTACGGATATGCTTGCTTGTTTGAGGCATTCATGGAAGCAATATTGACTGAGTTATTTAACTCCTGTCAACATTGTTCATTTGATGAATATATGAACTGGGGTGAAAATTATTATTTAAAAAAATTCTCTATCATTTTAAAGCCTTCAGAACTTAACCTAAATCAGAGATGTTTTACTGCATTGATCCTATCAATTTTAGAGTTTTATCAATTGTACTTAATTTGGTCCGTTGAATTTGCCATCCAAAAATTTTGGTTTAGTTAACTTTATTTCCTCCAAGATTGTGTTTGGAATATTTATCTCCAATGTATTATTAAATTGTCCTGTTTTTACTTCTATGATATGCTACCTTCCTCCACATGTTCAAAATTGGGCTGGTTAGTCTACATCAGTGTTTCTAACTGGAAACTGTTTAACTTTTGTTTTATGGTAGATAAGCACTATTTGTTTCACTGACCTTCTCTACTCTCTCTAAAAGTTCTGGGTTTGATCCTTTGAGGTCATAAAATAAAATGAAGAAAATTATGAACTAAAGACCTTATTCAGTTAGTTCTAATATTGAATGTAATTTTGGAGAAACATGAAGCTAGCATTGTACTCTAAAGGTACTCTGCCTATGAAGGTTATTTATTTTCCTTCCTTCTATAGGTGAACAATAATATTTCATTAGAATTATATGTAATGTATGTATTCCTTTTTAAAAATAGAATTGAATGTTCCATATCAATCTTTAGGTCTTTCTTTCAGGAAAATTTTCTTTTATTATTTCTTTCAATATAAATTTTCTTATATTTGTAATTATGTCTTTTTCAGGTACATGACTCTTCTTTTTTATTTCTTTTTCTTTTACTTACTTTCAAATCAGCTTTTATTTACATGCTTGTATCTTTTTATTTATACGGTTTTCTTGTAGCTTAATTTTTAATTTTTATTTTTTGTTGCTTTTATTAAATTTTGATTTCTATAATGACACTGTTGCTTTATATATTATCTATTTCCTTGTGTAGTTCTATCACTTATTCTGTACCATCTATAATAATTTTATGGAATCTTCTTTATGTTGACCACATAAATTTTTTTCAGAACATATACAAAATAGGAATGATAACTAACAGTTATTGAACACATTCAGAATTTCTTCAAACCTAAATTAAATCATTTCACAATTTTTTTGGTATTTCTGATCCATAAATATTACAAAAAAATATCTGGAATTTAATAAGAAATGCTGTGATGAACTAGCTAATCTATTATATAAGTTACTTATTTAATATATAACACTCTGAATATTGATTTTAGACATATAGATGAGGAAACTGGAACTATATAGGTGAAAGAATTATATAGGTAAAAAATAATAAAAATTACAGCAAAGACATAGAAAATGAGATATAAGATGCCAAAGAATATGCTAACTAATCTTAGGTGGGATAGAATGTAACTCTCTCTCGAAGCCTGTCCAGAAGGTGGTGTAATCATGTACTAAAAGGAAGTTATTTCAGTTGTATAGGTCTATAAGATACTTACCTCTGCTTAGAAAAATCAGTCTCACATTCAACAAAATGTTGAAGAATAATAAAAATATTTCCATTATATTAAAAGTACTAAGGACCTAGGTGTATATCTATGATTCCCATGTGTCTCTCTGCCAGGAACTCATCCTGAAAAACCATCCTAGAGCTCAATGCCATCTCAGAAGAAAATACATTTCTGAATAATGGCAACCCTTGAGAATCAAGAGAGAAAGAAGCTGATAATGTATTTTTGTATATTTTATATGTATAAAAACTGAAAAGTTAATCAAGGAGTTTGCAGTGACATAAGCAGTTTTAGTATTAATGAGATTTAGTCTCATAAATGAGGCAATTTTTTTCAATGATGTAAAGTGATTCTGAATTATTCAGAGAATGAATGCAAGATTTTAAACCTGCCTTTAGATTATATTATTACCACCAGAAAAGAGGACTTTCATAGCTTTGCTTCCTGTTATTTATGCAACCTAGCTCTGTTATATGTGCTATTTAAAATTCTGTATCTTTGATAAAATATGATACCTTCGTATCCTTCCTATCCAAACCCTATCAGGTTTGTATATATTATTATGGTTTGATTTACAGCAAGAGTGTTATTTTCTTTACTTAATTACTTTACACTTAATTCAAAGTTTTTAGTTTGTTCTAGTTAAAATTATACTGTGTTTAGTGCTGCTAAGGCCAATGAATTCATTGAGCTTTCAACAGGTCCTGTATAATTGGTAACAAAAGACAGAAAAGGCTAATTTAGCAACAAAAAAGGATTGAAGTAAAAGCATGAAAGTTTTGAATTAATAAATCGGGCAGAATCAGTTCTCACTGTTCTTTGAAGTGCCCCAAATTGAACAGACATGGATTTAAGTTATGGCCTTTGTTATTATTGGGCCATTCAAAGTATTGGGGAATTACAGGGAGGCAGTTTAGCAGAGAGTGAAAGAGGATGAGCTTTGAAAACAGGTGGAACCAGGTATGGACATTGCAGTTCATATGTGGGAATACCTTCGATAAGCAACTTGACTTTTATAATTTTCTATGTATTTTATTTAACCTCTAAAGCAAAGGCAAAGTATTACATATCTTTCAAAGTTTTTTTGAGTGTGAAAAATTGTGCTTATCTATCATAAAACAAACAAATGCAAAGTATTTAGGCTGCTACATAGTGTTCAGTATGTATTAGCTTTTATTTTATTATTTACATTCTTTTATATTATTTGCATATTAATTTCACATGATTGGGTCATATTGGTAAACATTGAAAAGAAAACATTAAAGCTTTCCTTTTACTTTCAGTCAAGGGCAAGCTCTGTGAAACAATAGAGAACAGGTATTGTATCATTTTTAAAGAGTAGGTCCTTGAATTTTTAATTCTACTGTTTTGGAATATGCCTTCATTATTAGTGCATCATTCAGTTCTCTGTTGCTAGACTGCATTATACACCTTTATTTGCAAATTGCCTCTACATTTACATATTTAGTGCAGAGATCTATCTTGCATCTTCATTACTTAAAAAAAAATCACCTAGCTTTCTAGAGCATTTAACTTGGAATTTAAATCCTTTAAAAATAAAACTTAATTATATTCCTAACTTGGCTCCAATCTAGCTTTCCTAGGGTTCTAATACCATACCAATCTAATAGCATTCCTCTCTGTACCTTTCATAACATACCATATACTTGTTTTTCTCTCCACATACGAACTGTTGAATTCCACTGGAATGATTTGGGACTATTTCATTGTTTTGATATAAAAATTTTTCCATAATGCTCAAAAGTAGAGCCTAAGAATAAATATTTCTGTTTATTTAGAAACAATGTCAAGTATCATATTTTGTAAGCTGTAGAAATATCAAGTATCACAAAAGATATTTTTAACAGTTTATAGATACTATTCTCTAAAATTATAATGAAAATCAATATATTTAGTCATTAGATAATTCTTATTGCAATTCAGGATCCTTTTACATTCATAATTTAAGACAGAATTGTAACTAAAATGGATTTATTTAATGTATAAAAAGTTCTTTAAAAATCTTATTTTAACCTAAATAATAGTGAACAATTTTGTTCTCCAATATTGAGTGAATTTTATCATATATATTATTTAAGGTATTTAGTTGGTTAATTTTGTTAACCAAAGAAAGAAATTCATGGAGTCCTCTAATTTATAATAGGAATCGGAACATGATATCTACATAGCAACCTCTTGCTACAAAATCTCTTATAAATCATTGAAATTAGTAAATATCTGGAGACTATTTACACTCTGGAATTTCTGGGAATTTTTGATACATGTAATAAAATTATATTTATTCATGTAAAGATCTACAATTAGGACAAAATTATGAAAACAGATATCCAATTTTTATTCAATTAATTTTAAAAACAAATATGAACAGTGAAACAAAACTTGCTTGGAGAAAAAGAAGGAAATTAATCAGCAGAATTTAAATGAAACTCTTGCTACTCTGTAGAGAAGGGCTGAAGATGGCAATGGGATAGAGAACAAGTGATGGCAGCAAATATTCATTAGGTGCTTGTCCTAGGGATCTGCACACACAGATAACTTTCATACTATGAGAGTACATTGCAGAGCCAGCAGCATGCTCCTATAATAGACTATGTGATGAAAATAATGAGAGTACACACATGGGCTCCGGGTGATGACAATGGAAATAGAGATCTATAGAGATCTATTCTTAAATAACTCTATCACACTAAGTCTAGAAAATAAACCTGTGAATGCATAAGTGAGATATGCTTTATAAGTACATAAATATCGATTAGGCACCTATATATATCCTACTAAATATCCATGTCAAATAATTTTAACTTAAATATATTTCCTTTAATAATAACTGTACACATAGTTCATCTCAGTTAAATATCTCTAACTCATCTTGTATCAAAGATACTAAAAATTCTAATATTTTTCATTGTCCTATAAGATGACAATCCATATATACATGCATACATATAAGTATATATGTAACTATGTATCTAATAATTAATATCACTTTTTTCTTCTTCCAAAATCAAAATGTAAAGATGTGCTTGTTCTGTAAAAGAAAATACATGTAAGTGAATTATATTGAAAAATCAGTGAAAAAGATCTAAGACTAAACTTTATGTATAATCTATTTTATAGAAGTTATTTCTTCCAGAAGTAAAACATCTTTATCACAGAAAATCTCAGTCAAGTGTTGTATAAGCACAACTAGAGTACATTATGAATAAATAAAGCAGCACTATCTATAAGCAAGACTTTTATTCTCTACGGAGGAAATTCCTTAATCTTAAAACCTCATCGATTGCTATCCCTTTTTTAAAAAAAAGTGTTAGAAATAAAAGATGGCATAACAACAATTTATCAACGTATTTTCCCTTAAATGATTATTTTCACAGTTCAATATATGCTGAAAATAGTTCAACAAAGCAATTGACAGGATAAGGAAAGAGTGCCTTCTCTATAACATTACATCAAAGGTAGAAGAAAGAGTGGTTTAGTTTAAAAAATCTTTTATGGTAGGAACCAACACAACCATCCTTCTATTATTAGGTGTTGAATTGATGACAATTTTCAAGTGTCAGTAAACAGGGACACAAAGTCATCTATAGCCCTCTCAGGTGTTTACAGATACTATAGAGTCTCTAGAGATTCTGTAACTGAGCTTAAGGCTATACTTCTTCCATTATGATTTTTCCTTTTTTACTATGTTTGGGCTTTGACTGAGTTTTCATCAAAGGTCAAAGTATAAGTTTATTGCCTGAAGGCTTGCTTTTTTTTGAGTCCAAAGAAAGTGTCAACTAAAATAAAAGATCTTCCACTAACATATCCCTTTCTATCCTCAAGTTCACCAGCACTTTTATAATCAAACTAAAGATAAGTAAATTCCCTAGATGGGAAGAGGCAAGAACAGGTCTGAATTAGTGATTTCTGTATTTACAGTGATAGAATAATAATAATAAAATGCTTTTACACATACTACCATGTATACAAACCATAATATGAAGCATCTTATCGTCTGTTCCCATAAGAATTTTTGTTACTTTCCTCCTAAATACAGTAAATTTCATTGTACATACTACCTGCCCATTATCCAGCTGGAATCACACTAGGTGATTTCCGAGGCAGAGTTGGTGCAGTTTGATCAAGGTAGCAAGGGTACAATCTTCTCTCTCCAAATTGAGGAAATAATACCAAACTAAGTCCACAAGAAACAAAGGAGTGAAGCGAGCTATACTTGCAAACAGGCTTATCAATTTCCATACGCACTCTCCTTTTTTTTATTATTATTGCAAGAATACTTAAGATGAAATGCACCCTCAACAATGTTTAAGTGTACAATATTGCATTGCTAACAATAGGTATGATGTTATACAGCAGATCTAGAACTTATTAATCTTGTGCAACTGAAATGTTACAAAACATTAACAACCTTCCCCTTCTCCATCCCTCTAGCCTCTGACATCAGTTCTACTTTCTGATTCTAAGAGTTTGACTCTTATAGATACCTCATATACGTATAATCATGCAGTGTTTGTCCTTTTTTAAAAATATTTTATTTATTTATTCATGAGAAACAGAGAGATAGGCAGAGACATAGGCAGAGGGAGAAGCAGGTTCTTCGCAGGGAGCCTGATGCGGGCCTCAATCCCCAGACTGAGGATCACACCTTGAGCCAAAGGCAGACGCTCAACCACTGAGCCACCCAGGCGTCCCAGTGTTTGTCCTTCTGTGACTGACTTATTTTACTTAGCATAATGTCTTTAAATTCATTCATGTTGTTGCATATGATGTGATTTCCTTTTTTAAGACTTTAGAACATTTTATTTGTGTATATACAGCATTCTTTTATTTATTTATACATCAGTGAATATTTAGGTTGTTTCTACATCTTGGCTATCGTGAACATAGGTGCACAGATATCTCTTTGAGACTCTGATTTCAGTTCTTTTGTATAAGCACCCATCATTGAGATTGTTGGATCATATGATAGTTCAGTTTTGTGGGGAGTTTTTGTTTTTTTGTTTGTTTGTTTTTAGGACTCTCCATACCATCTTCCATAGCAACTGCAACATTTTATATTCCCACCTACAGTGTACCTCTTCTACTTTTAAACACCCAAAGTCCTAGCAGGTAGATGGTTTATTTTTTCTTGTATTTTATTATTCTTCAAAACTTAAATATACTTGGAACAAGGTCCAGTATTGAGGGCCTCAATATATGGAGTGGAGAAAGCCCGATGTCGAGCTTTGAAGTATATTGTATCTTTGTTGCAGATGAGACTGGTCATTGATTATTGTGTTTGTAAATGAAAAAATTCAAAGGAGGACTTTGAAACAGCCCAGCCTCAGGAAATGGAACCAGGAACACTTGTTGACTGAGTCAATTGACCCAAGTTTATCAGCTAAGGTTCAGGAATTAGTCACTATTTTCATGTAAAATCATTTTGAAAAGTAAATATAAGAAATTAGACAAAGAAGCCAACTAGGCAGTTTTCATGGCATCAGTTTGGGTCACATAAAATGCACCTTGACGACCATAGATGTCTTCCAAGGAGATAATGTTTTCCAAAGAGTAATGAGCACTAGTGTAGGGGAAAGAAAGAGTAACAAAAACAATAACCATAAGCAATCCATATCACACAAATTCCTGGAGATTTAGAGAAAGCACAAAATTGAAATGAAAAGACATAAGCCAAAATTTTACTCCTTCTCTTAGCAGCAATGCCATACAAAATGTCACTTTACAACAGTGATAAAGATTACACACTATTATAACTAACAGATTATGGTTTGCTGAGTCATGTTCTAGAGATTAATAAAGAATAGTAAAACTGTTAGGAGATGAAGTTGAAAATTTATGGTGATAGATTCTCTCTCAAATACTTGAAATACTTTAAACTTGTAAATACCCTACTGCCTTCTCCACCTTTCCATTTAGATATATGATAAACATATGGACAGCAACATTTTTTAAATTTACATACAATATTTTTATATTCATTTTTAATTTTTTATTTAAATTCAACAGTTCAACTTAATTTAAATTCAACTAACATATAGTGCATTATTAGTCTCAGGGAAAGAATTTAGTGATTCATCAGTTGCATCAATGCTCATCACATCAAGTTTTCTCGTTAATGCCCATCACCCAGTCACCCCATCCCCCACCAACCTCCTCTCCACAGCCCTCAGTTTGTTTCCTAGAGTTAAGAATCTCTTATGGTTTGCCTCCCTCTCTATTTTCATCTTATTTCATTTTACCTTACCTCCCCTATGTTCATCTGTTTTGTCTCTTAAATTCCACAAGAGTGAAATTATATGGTATTTACCTTTTCTAACTGACTTATTTTGCTTAGCATAATACCTTCTAGTTCCTTCCACATCATTGCAAATGTTACCATTTTTGATGGCTGAGTAATTTTCCATTGTGTGTATATATGTGTGTGTGTATTTCATATATATTTCATTATGTGTGTGTATTATATATATAATATATTTATTCATTCATCTGTCAATGGACATCTGGGCTCGTTCCATATTTTGGCTACTGCGGACATTGCTGCTATAAACATTGGGGTTCATGTGTCCCTTCGAATCGCTATGTTGCATCCTTGGATAAATACCTTTTAGTGGAATTTCTGAGTCATGAGTCATAGGGTAGTTCTAGTTTTAACTTTTGAGGAACCTCTGAACTGTTTACCAGAGTGGCTGCACCATTCCCTATCATGAGTGCAGGAGGGTTCCCCTTTCTCCTCATCCTCGCCAATATCTGTTGTTTCCAGAGTTATTAATTTTAGCCATTCTGACTGGTGTGAGGTGGTATTTCATTGTGATTTTGATTGTATTTCCCTGATGCTTACAGATGTTGAGCACTTTTTCACATATCTGTTTGCCATTTGTATGCCTTTTTAGGAGAAATGTCTTTTCATGTCTTCTGCTCATTTTTTGCCTGGAATTTTTGATTTGTTTTGTTTTGAGGGTTGTGTTTGATACATTCTTTATAGTTTTTGGATACTAGCCCTTGATGTGATATGTTATTTGCAAATATCTTCCCCATTCCACAGATTGCCTTCTAATTTTGTTGATTCCTTTTACTGTGCAGAAGCTTTTCATCCTGATAAAATCCAGTGATTCATTTTTGCTTTTGTTTGCTTTTAAGAGACATGTCTAGCTAGAAGTTGCTATGGTCAAGGTCAAAGAGATTGCTGCCTATGTTCTTCACTAAGATTTTGATAGATTCCTATCTCATATTTAGGTTTTCCATCCATTTTGAGTTTATTTTTGTGTATGGTGTAAGAAAGTGGTCTGGGTTTTTTTTTTATTTTTTTTTGATTTTTTATTTATTTATGATAGTCAGAGAGAGAGAGAGAGAGAGAGAGAGAGAGAGAGAGGCAGAGACACAGGCAGAGGGAGAAGCAGGCTCCATGCGCAGGGAGCCCGATGTGGGATTCGATCCCGGGTCTCCAGGATCGCGCCCTGGGCCAAAGGCAGGCGCCAAACCGCTGCGCCACCCAGGGATCCCCAGAAAGTGGTCTGGTTTTGTTCTTCTGCATATGACTGTATAGTTTTCCTAACACCATTTGTTGAAGAGACTTTCTTTTCTCCATTGGATATTCTTTCCTGCTTTGTCAAAGATTACTGACCATAGAGTTGAGTGTCCATTTCTGGGTTCTCTAGTCTGTTCCCTTGATGTATTTGTTTTTATGCCAGTACCATAAATGTCTTGATGATTACTGCTTTGTAATACAATTTGAAGTCTGGAATTGTGATGCCTCCAGCTTTGGTTTTCTTTTTCAACATTCCTTTGACTATTCTGGGTCTTTTATGGTTCTATACAAATTTTAGGATTGTTTGTTCTATCTCTGAAAATGCTGATGGTATTTGGTAAGGATTGCATTGAATGTGTAGATTGCTTTGATCAGCATAGACATTTTAACAATATTTGTTCTTCCCATCCCTGGGCATGGAATGTTTTTCCATTTCTTTGTGTCTTCTTCAATTTCTTTCATAAGTATTCTCTAGTTTTCAGAATTAGGCTTATTCTTAATTACTTTATGGGTTTTGGTGCATTGGAAATGGAACTGATTCCTGATTTCTCTTTGTGGGGCTTCATTGTTGGTGTATAGAAATGCAACAGACTTCTTTGCATTGGTTTTATATCCTGCAACTTTGCTGAATTCCTGTATCAGTTTTAGCAATTTTTTTAATGGAGTCTTTGGGTTTTCTTCAAAGAGTATCATGTTGTCTACAAAGAGTGCACATTTGACTTATTCTTACGATGTGGATGCCTTTTATTTCTTTTTGCTACCTGATTGCTGAGGCTAAGACTTCCAGTACTATGTTGAATGACAGTGGTGAGAGTGGACATCCGTGTCATGTTCCTGACCTTAAGGGAAAGCTCTCAGTTTTTCCCAGTTGAGGATGATATTCACTGTGGGTCTTTCATATATGGCATTTATGATATTGAGATATGTCCCGTCTATTCCTACCTGATGAACATGGATGCAATAATTCTTATCAAGATACTAGCTCATAGGATCCAACAGTACATTAAAAAAATTATTTACCACAACCAAGTGGGATTAATTCCTGGTATGCAGGGGTGCTTCAACATCTGCAAATCAATCAATGTGATACACCAAATTAAAAAAAGAAGAGTAAGAATCATGTGATCCTCTCAATAGGTGCAGAAAAAGCATTTGACAAAATACAGCATCTTTTCTTGATAAAAAGCCAGACTGCAGCGTCATTACATTGTAGCTCCATAGCTCCTCCCAGAAACAACCTTCTCTGACAGTCTTTCTCAACTCAGTTGCTGGTTACCCTACATTTCCAGCTACTCAAGCCAAAATCCTGAATTCTATCTTGACTTCAAAATGTATGTCCTTAAAAAAGATTCAAGGTAAAAAAAAAAAAAAAAAGATTCAAGTTGATTGAGACACTTTTCACTTGAATTTGAAAAATTACAAGGTCTCTTAAGAACTAGGCTCAGAACTGGCATGCTATCAGACCAGTCTCATTTTAATGGCCCAACCAAGTCATAAGCTACATACCAAGTCATGAAATAGAAAAATACACCCTGCTTTTTTTGTAGGCAGATGTACATTGTCTCGTGACAAAAGAAGTCGAGGTAAGAAGGTAAGTGAAGAAAATAATGCAGTCCCCTAAAAGAATAGTTCTACCTCCCTCTTGTATACTTGTATTTATTCATGGAACAAAATATACCAAATGTCCACTCTGTGCCAAATTTATATAGGTAGTGACAAGGTATTCTTCCTTCATTTTTTTCTAAAGATAATGTTTAAGTGGAAGAGTTAAAAAATAAATAAGGATAATGTAAGATATTTACAGCTTATAATGGGCATTATGGATAGATAAGGATATTGTGATTTTAGAGAAAAAAATGTATTTTTTTTAGTCAGGTAGGTGACATTTAGTTGAGATATACAAGGGGCAAATATGGTAGATCAATAGATGGATAGATAAATAGATATGATCATTTGATTCAGAGCAGTACAAGTATATGTATACCTGTATACATGTGTGCCTGGGTGTGTATTGGTCAAAGCATAGGTTATGGCATCAGAAGTATTGGATTCAAATTCTTCCCCCCACTCACCAAGTGTTGCTGCAGTTATAATTTAATACAATGTAAGACTGAGAGCAGATACCTACTTGGTATAAAGGATAACTTTGAAAAGAGTTTTCCAAATGATGATAGGCTTAAACTTTCAGAATTATTCTTTATACATTACAATGATGTTAATATCTTGAATACTTATTTATACAAAAAGCTACTTTATATATTATAAACAAAAATAATGAAAAATTTTGAATATTTATCTTACTCATTTAATATTCAGGTAATCTGTATGAAATAAATGTTATTATTATCTTCATTTTATAGTTGAGAAAACAAAAATTTACAGAAGTTAATAATTTGCCTGCAGAGACAGAGCAAAGACAGTTGAAACTGGAATTTGTGCCACACAGTCTAAGTCTGAAACTGTATGCTCAGCTACTGTATGCAAGGCCAGTGTATGCCTTGGAACATTTAAAAAACCCTTTGCATTTGTGTCATTTGTGTTACACACGTAACAGGTGAATTTAAAAAGGAAAACAGCACCACTGCCCTCACTCTTGTTTTTTTCCACATTTGAAATGTCTACCTTGGACACTCTTACTTCCATTTCCCTATTCAGAGGTAATCACTCAGCAATTCAGTGTACACTCTTAGAATTCTTTAAAACTTTGTTTATTAAGGCAGTTTTAGGTTACAATAAAACTGCGAGGGGGGTACAGAGATTTCCTATTATATTCTCCTATCCCACACATGCAGAGACTCATCCATTGTAAACCTCACTTGACAGAAGGATACATTTTTTTTTAACCAAGAATGAACCTATAGTGATACATTATAATCACCAAAGTCCATAGTTTACCTTAGGGTTTGCTCTTGGTGTTGTACATTCTATGGCTTTGGACAAGTGCATAATAACATATATCCTTCATTATAATATCATACTGAGAATTTTCACTGCTCTAAAACCCCTCTGTGCTATTCATCTCTTCCCACTTACCTGGCAACCACTGATCTTTTTACTGTCTTTATAGTTCCGCCTTTCCCAGAATGTCATATAGTTGGAATCATACAGTATTTAGCCTTTTTCAGCTTGGCTTCTTTCACTTTGTAATAGAAATTTAAGGTTTGTGTATGTCTTTTTATGGCTTGATAGCTCATTTCTTTTTAGTACTGAATAATATCCCATTGTGTGGATGCACTATTTTATTTATACCCTTTTATTTTCCTCTAAATTTTATATAAAAATTCAGTTTCCCAAGGTTTCCATCCTAAGTTTTTTTTCTCTTATAAACTTAGCCCTTCAATTCCAGCCATACTAATTCTTTATGCACTGCTATGTTGAACTCTCTTACAACAATATTTCTAGTTTTAGTTATCTGATTGGCCAAAATCCCATATTTCTGACAACCTTCCAGACATTACCATCTTGATGATCTACAGTAACTTCAGCAAGACTAACAAGAATTTACCCAAACTTGTTTTTAATATCCAATTTTTCATCTAGTTAAAGGGGCATCTGGGTAGCTCAGTCAATTAAGTGTCAGGCTCTTCAGCTTAGTCATGTTCTCAGGGTCATGAGATCAAGTCCCACTTTGGGTTCTGAGCTGAGCATAGCACCTGCTTAAGATAGCAGCAATGTCCACAATAGCCAAAATGAGGAAAAAGTTCAGATGTCTATCAACAGATGAATGGATAAAGAAGATGTGGTATATAGATACCGATATATAGATATATAGATATATAGATATAGGCAGATATATAGATATATGCACACACATACAATGGAGTATTACTTGGCCATCATTATTCGGTCCTGCCATTTGCAATGACATGGATGTATCTAGAGGATATTATACTAAGTGAAATAAGTCAGTCAGAGAAAGACAATTATCATATGATTTCATTCATATATGGAATTTGAGAAACAAAACAGAGGAGCAGAGGGGAAGGAGGGAAAAATAAGATGAAATCAGAGAGGGAGAGAAACCATAAGGGACTTTTAACTCTAGGAAACAAATTTAGGATTACTGGAGAGAATGGGGTGGGAGAGGGGGTAACTTTGGTGATGTAATGAGCACTGCTGTAATATAAGACTGATGAATCACTGAACTCTACCTCTGAAACTAATAATACATTATATGTTAATTAATTGAATTTAAATAATTATAAAACAATAAACAAGATTAATATTCTGTTTCTAAATTAAGTAAATAAATCTTTAAAAAAAATTAGTGTGATCCAGTTATCCAATATCAGACTTATTATCAACTCACAATTATTCTCTTTAATCTAAATGCCATTTTCAGCCTGACAGTTTCCCACTGATAGCGATTAGCCATTTATTATTTTGAACACTTATTAGTATTGCTATACGTGTAGGTCTTTCAAATTTTCTGACTTCCATATCCTCCACAGATGATACTCCTGCCACAAATGTGATCATTTTATCTCTATGTTTAATGTTTTATATGATATCTACTTTAATTTTTTTATTTTTTAGAAGACTTATTACAGGGAGAGAGAGCATTAGAGAGAGATCACAAGCAGGGGGAAGATATAGAGGGAGAAGTGACTCCTCCCTGAGCAGGGAGCCGCATGAGGAACTTGCTCCAAGGACCCTGAGGATCATGACCTGAGCTAAAATTAGACACTTAACAGACTGAGCCACTCATGTGCCCTGCTATCTACTTTTAAATGTTTATTGGTCAACAAATAAACAAAAAAAACTAACATATGATATACTGCTATCTATATTTTATTCTCAAACTTCCTTTCCTAAAACTCCACACCAGGTGTTTTCTAGTTTGTTAACACTAGAACCATTTGCTATTAATTGTCCTAGTTAATTCCTTTACACACACCAAATTCCCTTATTCTTCTAAACGTATATACATTTTGATAGAAATTAACCTTTCAAAAATGAGTATATATTTGATTTTATTTACCATATGTCATGATTCTTCTAACAATAACACATCTTTTGTAAAATATATTTAATAAGCTATCTCCTAATAATCTTATTTAAGATCTTCAATAGCATCCTCAAAATACTTGCTCACATTGAGTCAAGTTTTTAGTTTTGTTAAATACTAATGTATATGAGAATGTTCTCAATTTCACTGTGCTTTGCATCCTATTATTCAATAGTAAATGGAGTCATCTAAGAAATAATTAACAACATTCATTTAAAAGTTAATGTCACAGCATTAACTGAAGTACATTTTCTTGAAACTCTCTTTGAATGACTATGTTAATATTTACAAGTTTTATTAATAAATTTCAGTTATCTTTGAGCACATATAAAGAATGTGTATGTGTGTGGTAGTCAATCATTACGCTTTATGTATGAGACACCAATCTAATGGTAAATATTCTGGTACAAGGCCTATGCTGGCCAATTTTATTTTAACTTTAATGTATCAGTATGAATATTCATAATATGTAGCAATTTTACAAATGTGCTTGAGTAGGCAGCAATAATTGCTGCAATATGCTGAGAGTTAAATTAACTGAAGAAAACAAAAGTGGCAGGAACTAATTAAAAAACTGGAACAAGAATGAATGGGAATTTTTTAAGTGCCTTATGAAATGTTTAGTAGCCAATTCATTTGTGGGAGGAAAAACATATTATAATTAAGAGATTATTTTTGTTCAGGATGCATTGAATTTTTGCTGTATTTTTACTAATTATTTAGGCATTAACATATATAAAAATAATTAGTTGAAACAGGTATTTCTCCGATATGCCTAGGAGAATTCTAGTTTTAGGGAGGACAAATTAATATTAATTCATTAGGATTTTTATTAATTATCTGATATATAAATACAAACCAAATGATTTGTGGGAATTGAATACCAACGAAACTACAATGCTTGACCTAAGAAATTATATAATTTATTAAGAAAGATATGTATATCAAAATAAATTTTTGATTAATTTGTTAGAGGTATCAAATAAATTTGATGAAAGCAATGAAGTTGGATACTGATTCATAGTAAGAGAATATTAGGGAGATTTAAGAAGAAGAATATCTTATAGAAGGAAAATAGAACACGGCATTGTGGTAAAAATGCCATATATTCACAGAAATCGTATCTTAGTCTTCCTTGGTACCCAGCAAGAGTCAACTGCACTCCAAACCGTTTGGCAGCTAGATATGTCCATATTACTGAGCTTTAGCCTGGAAAGCATTTCCAGGCCCTTTCATAAAACTACCTTCCTACACTCCATGTTCTCCCTGGAAGCAAAAGACTCCAAAGCCATAAAAAATAGGGAACCCCAAAATGGAGTGGTCCTGATTGCATGATGCTTCTGTTTAGTAAACACCATTTTGGTGAATACCCATGATAGGCAGTTATATGAGTGAGAAATAGTCTCTGTGTGTGTTAAACCACTGATGTTTGTGAGGTCCTCTGTTATAGCATCAGATGTCCAACTAGTAAAGAAAGCACATCCTCTATTACTACAATATACATAGATCATAGGTAAGATAGCATAGGGATGTCTGTGTGGCTCAGGGGTTGAGCATCTGCCTTTGGCTCAGATCGTGAACCTGAGGTCCTGGTATCGAGTCCTGCATCAGGCAGGACTCTGTAGAGAGTCTGCTTCTCCCTCTGCTTATGTCTCTGCCTCTCTCTGTGTCTTTCATGAAAAAAAAAATAAAGACAATCATAGTTAGAGAAATTATTTTTGAATTTATTTTCCAGGCAACAAGATGAGATACAATGAAATAAGACAAACAAAACAGATGTGAGCAAGATTCTCTGGCAGCAAATGAGAGGAAGGAGGAAGAGGAGATCTGCAAGTAAACCAAGTTTAAAAGAACTAAACTTGGTTTTGTAATTTCACAAAATGGATGTGTAGGTATAAACTAGTTTTAAGGATAAAATTAATAGGCTTTTATAAAGGAACTTTGTAAGTTGGACAAGAGAAAATCAAAAAGTCTATCAACAATTCAACACACAAGCTGAGAAAAGGTTAGTGAAGCTTGATGGAATAAACCACACTCAGGATTGAGATGTGCCAAGGGATAACCTAATGACTGACCGTTGATTCTCCCAGGCTTAGAGTAGATTCTCAGGAATGTGTTGGGGTCATTTTATGCCACTTATTTGTGTGTAACAAGTGAGTAACATGGGGCCAGAATCTCAATTAAGGGGTAACTGAGAATGATCCCACTGGAATATCATGCATGGTCCAATTTTTTTTGACAATTTTTTTTTCTAATGCGGACTGGTGAATCTGGATATCATTGAACAATTGAATTCTGATTATCTGGAGTCAATCTTCTTTGAGTCAAAATCTTTGAATATCTCTATTACTTGACATTAAAAATATATCATGTAGTTGTGTCTTTTGATAATTTCCTTCAATCTCATCATCATGGGGTAGAGAATCTCCACAGAGAAAAGAGTCAACAAAAAAGTAAGCAAAAAAAGATGTCTGTAAGGAGCAATGGAAAGTCTATATTTGTTCTGTAATCTGGTTTAATCAAGGATACATGGAGACAGACAAGTTTTGTCTTAATAGGAATATTTAATTCATTGAACTACACTGTTATCTTTCTTCTTTTATCTTGATGTCTACTGTATTTTTGTTTTCTGTTTATTTTAACTATTTTATATTTTTTCTTTCCCCTATTAGCTCCTTTGGGATTACTGTTAGTACAAACATACAGTCTTTAACTACTCTTTGAGTGTTACCCTAGCACTATGAATCCTTGACATATTAGACCCTCATTTAAATGAGAAATTTTATCCTTACTCAGATATTATTAGACCCTTAAAACACTTTACCCCTCTCAACTTTTATGTAATTGTTTTAATTAATTCAACCTCTCTCTATATAAACCTTATAAGACATTACATTTTTTTTAGTTTTAAGTAAATATTAATTTAGATTTAGTTGTATAGTTACCATCCCCATTTTTATTCATTTCTTTCTATATTTCTATATTTCCCTCTGGGACCATATTCTTTTTGCCTAAAGCACTACTTTAATATTATTTTTATAATAGGTCTGCTAGAGCATTGTTCAACATTGTACTTCTCTATGCTACAAGTTTTATGAAGAGATAGAACTATTTTCTTTTGGGGGGAGATACCAACATTTAACACATTGGAGGGAAAATTAAAAATTAAATGGGAAATGTGATTGCTAATGGTTTACTTTTTCCCCTCAATATTTTTTAAAGAATTATTTATTTATTTGAGAGAGAGAAAGGGTGTGTGCTTATGCATGCTAATGAGGGGAGGGGCAAGGGAAAGAGTCTTCAAGTGGACTCCCCACTCAGCATGGAGACCAAGGGGGCCTCAGTCTTATGACCCTTGAGATCATAACCTGAGCCAAAATCAAGAGTGGGCTGCTTAACCACTCAACTGACTGAGCCACCCAGGCATCCCCTCGATATTTTATTGCTCTCAGCAAACAATTGAGAACTATTTAAAAAAAAAACTATTGATAACTATTATCTGACTCTTGGTTGACTTCTTCCTGATTTACTGATGAAAACTTGGGCAGCAAGAGGAGAAATTGTACAGAAATCACTTAATTACAACTTTTTATTTACTAGCATCTACCCATAGAGATAGGTAAAGACATTTGACCTTGATTGTTTTCAGAGAATTCTTTGACCTACTTTGGGCTGCTATCATATAGAGAGGTAACTTTAGGCACAATGGATTTTGACCTTGGTCTGCTATGAATGGGGTACCTACTCCCCAAGTCATATAAGCATCAGCAGTGAGTGGATGGCCAGATGAACAACTGTAGTAAATGATGTCCATGTGGAACATAGGAAGCTCATATTCTTGACATACTTTTATTCTTGGGACCAAGCTATTTACAGGTAAAATACGTTCTCCTGATTTGTTCAGGAAAATTCTACATCTGAGAGGCTAGGAATTGAAGAATGGAGAAGTTGAAGTCTACCTAAGGCCAGTGCTGTGTTTCTTAAAGGGAAAAAAATTGATAGTAAGTTACCTACACAAATTAGAAGAGATCTATCAGTAATAAGAGTAATACCTTAACACTCTACAACGTGGACTGCAGAGAATTGGAAAGTCAACCAATTTTTGTTTTATTTCTCAATTAGTCCAGAACCTGGGCAATTACATATCCTAAAATATATGCATATGTTGGTAGATACATCCATTGAGTGAAGATCAGAAAAAATGAGATGTAGAGATCCTGTATGTTTAGAATATAGGGGGTGGGGGCAATTTTCAGAGGAAATGATATTTTTCCCCTCTTTTATAAAATAAGTAGGAGTTCTTTAGGAAGAAAAGTTGAAAGGGGGTAAATAGAGAGGAATTATGCTCAAAGAAATAAAAATATGAAACAACTTAGGTGAAATTTTGGTATGATATGTGTATCTCATCCAGGCAGGCATACCATTCTCTCTACCCTCATTTTCAACTCTGTATGTACTTTTAAAAATATAAATATATTTGATTATTTTATTTCTATGAAGTTTTTCCAAAAAGTAATCCGAAATTTCTTTTCTCCTTTTACTATATACCTGAAGAACTTTCTCTTCTCATTTCTAATAGGACATTTCTCCAAATGCTAGTCCATATTTGTCTTGTGTCTTGAACTTCACTTTCTGTATGGACACTTTAGTTTAGACATATGTTATGCAAGAATATCACTTTTCAAAATACATACATACCAACAAATATATAAGCTACCCTGTTTACTCTTATATACATACTTCTAGAAAGATTAGTTTATATTTGCCTCCTCTCCTTCCTCAGATACATAACTATCGAATGCTTGTTTTTGCCTTTGTGTTCCATTAAACTACTTCTGTAAATATATCCCACATCATGCCAGCGGCAAAATAAAAATAAAAATTTTCCTGTCCCTTTATATGTATACTCTTCTGAGAATTTTTAACACTATTAACCTTTTATTTGTTTATTTTTTCTGGCTTTTTAAAAACTTTCTTTGAACTGTCTATTTTCTTTCCAGGTCTCCTGCCCTTCTGCCTTCAGTTACCATGCTGACTGTTTTTAGCATTCATTCTCTTCTGTAGCTTTTCAAATATTGACGTTTCCAAGGTTCTATCCTCAGTCAATTCATAACCCACAACACTCATTTAATTTCGCTTCATAATGAGAACTACAACATAATCATTTTGTGCTAAAAATCAATGTTTAGATGTTTTATTTTTCATGAAATTTATGTTTGTTAAATGAGTCCAAACTCATAGAGGTATTTTTATTTATTTATATGTTGTGCAAATATCCCAGAATAAATTCATTGTCTGCCTGGCTTGATTTTCCTACTTCTCCTATAACAGATTTCTAATCTGTTGTGAGAACTTCATGAAAATAATATATATGTAGAATACATTATATTATTATAATGTATGTATATGTAGTGTAGATACATGTGTAATGATGTAATGTGGCTATATATACATATTTAAACAAAGTATAATGTACACTTTGTGTACATTCCTAAGTATCTCTCTCTATATATAAATATTATATCTCTCTATAAAAAACATATATTTTAAAGATTTCATTAATTCATAAGAGATACACAGAGAGGCAGAGACATAGGCAGAGGGAAAAGCAGGCTCCCTGTGGGGAGCTTGATGTGAGACTTGATCCCAGAACCCTGGGATCAAGACCTGAGCCAAAGGCAGATGCTCAACCACTGAGCCACCCAGGGGCCTCTCTTTATCTATCTTACACACTGGAATAAGTCTCAGGTTGTCCTGATAGATATAGATTGATAGGTCAATGAGTAGATATAAAGTGGACATAGGTATTTTTTTAAATCATTACTAAATTTTGAGTATATGCAACACTATGATATAATTAATAAATGAGTGAATCATGGCAGATATTCACTTTACTAACTTCACTTACACTTTGACAATGATTTGTCAGTACACTCATTCTAGACTTAATTTTTTTAAAGATTTTATTTATTTGAGGGGATCCCTGGGTGGCTCAGCAGTTTAGCACCTGCCTTTGGCCCAGGGCCCGATCCTGGAGTCCCGGGATGGAGTCCCACGTCCGGCTCCCGGCATGGAGCCTGCTTCTCCCTCCTCCTGTGTCTCTGCCTCTCTCTCTCTCTCTCTCTCATAAATAAATAAATAAATAATAAATAAATAAATAAATAAATAAATAAATAAATAAATCTTTAAAAAAAGGCTTTTGCAATTAACTGCTCACAAAGCATAAAATATTTTAAAAAAAGATTTTATTTATTTGAGACAGGGAAAGAGTGAGATAGAGCATTAATGGAATGAGGGGCAGAGGGAGAACAGACTCCCCACTGAGCAGGGAGCCTGATGTGGGACTCAATCCCCAGATTCTGGGATCATGACCCAAGCAAGAGGCAGATGCCTAATCTGTTGATCTACCCAGGCACTCCCTCATTCTCGACTTTAAATAGAAACAGAATAATAAAGGAACCTGCACTATGCAGATGAATGGTGTGTCAAGAGCTAAATGTCATTTGCAGAGATGAAATTGGCAGTGGATCTAGTGGCAGCATCCAATGTGAGTGTCTGTTAGCACTGCTGGCTCTAAGTTTTTGAGATAGTGGAGGTTGGGTCTTTTCTGGATCATCAATTGTAAAGACTATGATAAAAGAGTAAATCAGTTCCTATTTTTTTTAAAGGAAAATTTGATTACTTCTGCAAATTACACACTCTTCATGCCCTTTGACCTAGCAAATCTACACTTATTAATTTGTTGTGATATACTTGCTCCTTAGCCATAAAAAAGAAGATTTTTGTTATATATTTAGCAGAATTCTGAAAAAAATCAAAATTTTTTATTAGTTGATACTATGTATATTCATAATATGCAATACTATTATGTTTAAAAGAATGAGACTATATATGAATATGGAAATTTTTCATGTATGTATATAGACATGTGTATATATAGGGAATATATGTGTGTATATATAGACTGTGATACATATTTCTGCATATATATTTGTCTTTGTATATACACATATATATTCAAATGGAATTCAATAAGATGTACATATTAGTGTGCCTATTATGAGCACATCTTTGCAAATATATTTTAATGTATTTTTAAATAATGTATACCTTTATATACACATTAATATACATTTATGGAATAAGCTTTTCCCAATGGCTCAGTCAGTTAAATATCTGCCATCAGCTCAGGTCATGATTTTAGGGTCCTGGGATTGAGTCCCTCATCAAGCTCCCTGCTCAGCAGCGAGTCTTCTTCTCCCTCTTCCTCTTCCTCTTCCTCTTCCTCTTCCTCTTCCTCTGTAATCTCCCTTGCTCTCATTCTCTCTCAAATAAAAAATTAAATTAAATTAAATTAAATTATATTAAATTAAATTAAATATTAAACTTAAATATCCTGGTTTGAACTTTAACCACTTCAGCCATTATAGACCATAAGTTTTATCTGTGTGTTTGCAAAAATCATGTGAAACAGGTCATCTTTTTACAATTTATTGTATGGCAAAATCACTTCATCTTTTATATGTTTAACTGATGGAGTATAAAAATGAACTACTCTAATTGAAAGTGTATTTATTTTTTTTTATTTTTTCACTTTAATGTACATGGGATAATCATACTAGCCAGAAATGCAATATTTTATTTACACTCCTTTTGTAAGATAGTTAATACTTCTTAACATCAGATCCATAGAAATGGAATATATGATCCCTGTACAAATTGTATGCTTATTATTTTATACATATGTTTTCTTTTAGGGATGTGAATTATATAAAAACAAACCCAAGCCATGAACAATTAATAAACACTGTTTTAAAGACTAAAATGAATTTATTAAAATACCAATGTTTAATTATAAATATATAAGAAAGTTGTATCATAAATTTAATTTTTAAAAAGTGGTTAATTACTACTGTATTTATAGCACCTCTTGAAATCTTTAATGATAGGGACTGTGATTGTATTTCCAAGATCTAGCACCATCTCTTACATTTTACATGTATCAGTAAATTACTGTTTAATACTCATAATTAGTTAAAAATATGGGGAATTCAAGAAAGTAGAGTTTCTTACCATTAGTACAAAGACTTGAAGTAGACCACGGTGTTTAATTTGCATTTTTGATTTGTATATATGTGAAGGCAAGGTAACATAAACACTGGGATCTGAGTAAATAAGAATATAGCGGTAGAGAAGTGTATTAGATCTCTATGTTTTATGACAAGTAATGCATATTTAGTGGGTGGCTTGAAAGAACATAAATTTATAATCTCAGTTTCTGAGCTTTAGGAGTCCAAGTATGGCATTAGCTAGGTCCTCTGTTCAGGGTCTCAGAGGCTACAGTCAGCCAGGCTGTGTCCTCATCTGGAGACTCAGCTGAGGAACAATCTAACTCCACGCACATAGAGGCTGTGGGCAAATTGTTTCCCTATGACTGTGGGCTCTGGATTCATGCAGGCTTTCAAATGGAGGATGATTCCAGGAAATTGCCATCTTGCACAATTTCCTGCCATACGACCCTCTCCATAAGCCATTTAAAACATGGCAATTGGTTTCTTAAATTCCACCAAGAGAGTGAGTGTTGGCAGAATGGTCCTACGTAACGTAACGTAACACAGTCACAGGAGTGACATTCCATCACCTTTGCCATATTCTATTAGTTAGAAACAAGTAACAGATCAATATCACACTCCAGAAGAGGGCTTTACACAAAGGTTTGAGCATTAAGAGGTAAGAAACATATAAAATGACCTTAGATTCTGTCTACCACAAAAGAAAAAAAATCAAATATTAGGGAGAAGAAAAAAAACCATTGCATTTAAATATACTACAATATGCCCAAAGGAGATAAGGAAATATGGCTAGAGATATTCCTAAATTAGTAAGCAAAAATCCCTATATACTGTATTGCATTTCTAAAAAAGACTTTATTTATTTATTTGAGAGAGAGAGAGAGATCACCAGCAGGGGGGCAGACTCCCTGCTGAGCAGGACCCTGCTGATCATGACCTGAACCAAGGCAGATGCTTAACCAACTGAGCCACCCAGGTACCCCTGTATTTTATTTTTAAAGAAATCCTAAACAAGAACCTTCTGAAGACTAAACCCTAATGAAAAAAAAATCTTTCTTTTCTGTGTGATACAACTCTGTGTCAATAATGAAATATTCATTTCTGTTGATTGATTTATTATTTGTGTTCATAATTAAGTATATTTTATGTAACAAAGTTGAAAATATATATTATCAAAGGATTAGTATCAGTGAATGTGGGTGATTTTTTTATGATTGCTAATCTACTTCATATATTTAACTTAAAATATAATCCTACTGTTTATATTACAACATGGATTTTAGTTGAATAATTATTGAGTGGCATGATTTGTGCAGCCTCAGATTGTCATTATTAAATGCTTCTGATGAAGTGAGCCAGTGCTGAGTGTTTCAAATTTGTATAAAAGAGTCTCATTATCTCTAGGTAATGGCAATGAGGGTAAGCTAAATTATCTTAAAGCTTCATAGCACCAAAAAGACAAAATACTCTCAGGATGTGCTGGTTCTTTTTCACTCTATTCTCTCTTACCTTCCACAAACCCCATTTAAACATATCCATGCTGCTGATATATAGAAAGTTGCTCAATATAGCCTGGTACCAGAAAATAGGTGAAGAATAATCACATTGCATTAAAATATTCCCTGGTATTATTATTTGCATTTTAATAGATAATAATAGTTTTCTGTAAAGTTTATTTGCTGTTGAATATAGAAAAGATCCTATAGTGTAAGACCAAAATTCTCATATTCCATAGCCATACTATCTTTTATGATATTTTAAAATGATGTTCTTGAGGCTGAAAAATAAAAACTCCCTTTTAAAAGTAACAAAAATAATTGAGTTGTGTTGGCAGATGATTTATTCTGTTCTTATAATTCGAAATAGTTTACTAGAATCTGAACTTCCAAATGAGAGAAGGAATTTAGGCATTGCTCATTGATATATAGTTTTACATTTTTTCATCTCTAGGAGAAAAATTCTAGGTAATAAAAACGTGAAAACTTCATAGAAATCATACCTATCACCTTCTAGTATACTATAAAATTTAGCCAATCATTATGTTTATCACTATTTTTATGTCCTTCTGCAACAAAGTAAGCTCTATTAGTGTGAGAATCTCTGTACTGCTATCTGATGTAAACATCTTGGCTACAATAGTGGTAGACAGGTAGTATGTGCATAACTTTTAAAAAAAATTACTGAATGAGTAAAAACTATACTTTCAATAATTTCTTTTTAAAAAGCATATTTTACAAAGTAGACATCTATTCTTAAATATATCACAGGTTTTTCCATTTGCAGTTATTTAGTGTTATGGCTTGTTTTGATAATCTTGATGTTTAAATCTTCCCTCTTATCTTCTAAACAGAAATAAAAAAGTATTACATCACAAGTGTTAAATCAACCATTTGTAACTTGGTCCACACTTCATTCTTATATATATTCATTACTAATTTAAAAAAACAAAAATATAACTAATGTTATATGACAGTAGTACTATTACCAAAATAGCTTGAAATACATGCTTCTAAAAAATATTTGTTTTCAAAATCTGCTTTACCTTCAAAACTGAGAGGATCTGTCATTTATCTTAAGCAGAACAGTATGAAGAAAAGATACTGAAGAAAGACAAATTATTATTTTACTGTATTTAGAGATTTTTGCCATTGAACCAGCTTAGAATTTGGAACTTCACCACAATGATTATTTAAAAATAAATTAAAATAAACTCTTATAATCAGACTGACTAGAAATATATTTATTTTTAATAACTGTTTTAGTTATAAAAGTTAGACACCAAAAGAATCTCTCAAACCAAATACAAGAAAAATAACTATGTCATAATGATGCCTGCCGATTTCAAAATTTTTATTAATATACTTTCTTATGTGTGTGTGCACACACACGTATGTGTATTCTTTTCCTTTTAAACAGATTTTGATTTTTAGGCAGCAAAATTGAGCAGAAAATACAGAGAATTCCCATACAGTCCCTGCTCCCCTTCTCTATATATATACACAGTCAACTTTACTATCAATATTCTGCACCACAATGGTACATTTGTTACAATTCATGAATCTACACTAACCTATCATTATTACCCAAAGTTAATAATACACTTCAGAGTTCACTCTTGGCATAGTACATTTCATGTGTAATGTACATTGTACGTTGTACACATTGTACATACAATTGTGTGTTGACAGATATCCATCATTATACTATGATACAGAATAGTTTCACTACCCTAAATCCTGTGTTTCATCTATGCATACTTCCCTCTTCACTAATCTCTAGCAACCCAATGCTCTTTTTATAGTCTCCATAGTTTTACCTTTTCAGAATGCCATATGGTTGCAATCACATAATATGTAGACTTTTCAGATTTGCTTCTTTCATTTAGTAATATGCATTTAAGTTTCCACCATTATCTTTTTATGATTTATTAACTCATTATAGCACTAACCAGTACTTTAGTGTCTGGATATACCACAGTTTATTTGTCTATTCACCTACTGAAGGGCTTCTTGGTTGCTTTCAAGTTTTGACATTTATGAATTAAGCTGCTACACATACCTATGTGTAGATTTTTGTGTAAATATAAATTTTAACTCCTTTGTGTAAGTATCTAGGAGTGCAATTGCTGGATTATATTAGTAAGAAGAGTATGTTTAATTTTGTAAAATGGACAAACCGCCTTCCAAAAAGGCTGTACCACTTTGCATCCCCACCAGCAATGAATGAGGGTACTTGTTGCCCTACACCCTCACCAGCATTTGATGTCAGTGTTCCAGATTTTGGACATTCTAATAGTTATGTATTGGTATCTCATTGTCATTTTAATTAGCATTTCTCAATAACATGATGTGAAGCATCTTTTCATATACTTACTTGCCATATGTCTTTGTTTTTACAGTGAGGTATCCTTTCATGTCTTTTGGCCAATTTTTTAAAGGTTTTGTTTATTTATGTGACTGAAAGAGAGCAAGCCGGAGAGCACAAGAAAGAGGAATAGTAGGGAGAGTGAGAGAAGCAGGCTCCCTGCTTAGCAGGGAGCCCAATATGAGACTCAATCTCAGGACCCTGGGATCATGACCCAAGCCAAAATCATATGCTCAGCCAGCTGAACCACCGAGGTGCCCCATCTTTTTGCCTATTTTTAAAATCAAGTTTGTCCTTTCTTTTTATATAAAGATTTTTATTTATTTATTTGAGAGTGTGAGAGAGAGAGAGCACAAGCAGGAGAAAAGGCAGACACCTAAGTGACTGAGCCACGCAAGCAGCCAGGTTTGTCCTTTTCTTATGATTGAGTTTTTAGAATTCTTTGTACCTGAAACTAAGGTTACACTGTAAGTTAACTAACTAAAATTTAAATAAAAACCTTAAACAACAACAGAAAAAGAAAGTGCCTGGGTGCCTTAAGTGACTGGGTGGCTCAGTTATTTAAGTGTCTGCCTTCAACTCAGGTCATAATCTCAGGGTCCTGGGATCGATCCCTACATTGGCTCCCTGCTCAGAAGTGAGTCTGCTTCTCCCTCTCCACTGCTTGTGGACTCTTTCACTGTCTCTGTCTCTGTCTCTCTCTCAAATAAAATCTTTTAAAAAAAGTTATTTGTATATTGTGAATAAAGAGTCCTATAACACATATATCTCTTGCGTATATTTTCTTGTAGACTGTGGTCTGTCATCTCATTCTCTTTCACAGAGCAGAAAAAAATTAATTTTAATGAAATCCAACTTATCAGTTCTTTCTTTCATCAATCGTGCCTTTCAGTTTGTAACTGAAGTCCTCATAATGCCCAAAGTCATCTAGATTTTCTCTTATCTTCTAGAACTTTTATAATTTTGTGTTTTATAGCTAGATTTATAGTTAGGTCTGTGTTTCTATGAATAATGTAATGTCTTTGTTTATATTTTATTTATTTTGTATGTGGATTTCCAGGGTTCCAGCACATTTTATTGAAAAGACTTCTTTTTTTTGCCTTTGCTCTTTTGTCAGAGATCAATTGACTGTATTTATGTGATTATATTTCTTGGATATTTTTATTGATCTCTTTGTCTCTTCTTTTACCAGTACCACACTGTCTTGATTACTGTAGTTTTATAGTATGTCTTGAAGTCAGCTAGCATCAGTCCTCTAATTGTGTTCATCTCCTTCAAAATTTTATTGCCTATTCTTGGTGTTTTGCTTCTCCATATAAATTTTAGAGTTGGTTTCATGATATCCATAAAACAAATTCCCAATATTTTTATTGAGATAGTGTTGAATCTATAGATCAAGTTAAGAATAATTGACACCTTGACAATATTGAGTCTTCCTATCCATGAACATAGATTATCTTTTCATTTATTTAATTTTTTAAAAAGCTTCTTTCCTCAGAGTTTTGTATATATTTTTATATTTTATCTTGTACTATTCGTTTGCAAACTCTCTGGGAATTTCCTGAGTGTAAACTTAAATTGGCCTCTATACATTGAGGGTAGAGAGGTACAAAGGAAAGAGAAAGACCAGTCCATATTGGTAGACAGCAGACTTAATAAACAAAGAACTTACTTGTAAAGCTGTCTAGGATTGCTGCAAAATGAGTAGGTCTCCCCACCTACCCACCAGAATCATTAAAGTTTATATAGAGGCTTAACTAGATTCAGTCATATATATAGTCCAGATAGCCTCAACACCACATTTCTGTCTCAAAGCTGTGTTTTTGGAGTAGCTTCTGGGAGTGTGGAAGGCAAGCAAAATGCACATTTAAAAAATAGGAGGAGGGGTAAAAAGCCCCTAATTGCCAGAGTCCAAGTCGAGGGTCAGTTACTTGTCACATCTTCTAGATTACTCCTCCAACATGTACAGATTTTGGTAGAATTTTATGTAACTATTTTTCTTTGGAGAAAGGGGTTTAATGTAAATGATATTATGTTTCTAATATCAAATTCCACGTATGCATTACTAGTATATAGGAGAGTAGCTGCCTTTTGTATATTAACCTTGTATCCTGCAACCTTGTTGCAATTGCTTATTCGTTTCAGGAATTTTTTTGTTGATTCTTTCAGGTTTTCTACATTGACAATTTGGTCATTTGCAAACCAAGACAGTTTTTTGTTGTTCCTAGTCTTACATTCTTTTTTTCCCCCTTTTATTGTCTTATTGCATTAGCTAGGCTTCCAGTATGATGTTGTAAAGGATAATAAGTAGAAATATCCTTACCTTGTTCCTGATTGTAGTGGGAAAGTTGTATGTACTTATCATAATTTTTGTTAGATTTCTTTTTTTTTTTAAAGACTGTGTTTTTTTTTTTTTAATTTTATTTATTTATGATAGTCACAGAGAGAGAGAGAGGCAGAGACACAGGCAGAGGGAGAAGCAGGCTCCATGCACCGGGAGCCCGATGTGGGACTCGATCCCGGGTCTCCAGAATCGCGCCCTGGGCCAAAGGCAGGCGCCAAACCGCTGCGCCACCCAGGGATCCCCTTTTGTTAGATTTCTGAAGAAAAAAACTTTGAAGCTTCAACATAGATTTTAGTGAACAAACTGAACAGTTGTATTATGCCCTGCTAGAAGTTAAAAATTCCACTAAGGGTATATACTTACTATCTAATCTAATAATGGCTATTCTTTGTTTACTTTATGTCAAGGACTGTTTAAGAACTTACACTTATTAACTCATTTAGTCTTGATTATCATTCTCGGTTGCCAAATAAGTAACCTAAAACAGGAAGAAGTTTAAGAAATTGCTGAAGGTTTCACAGCCACTATGTTATAGATCCAGGTTGCAAACCTATGGAATCTAGAAACAAAGTCTTTGTGCTTAACTATGAATATATACAACATCTAATAGAAAGTCATGACTTTAATATTTTGTAGTTTAGTATAAGGTTAAGATATCTATTTTAGTCAGTTAATTTATTTATTTATTTATTTATTTATTTATTTATTATTTATTTATTTATATCGCCTTAATATGATTTTGTAATGAATAACGCCGACATTAAATGCTATAAGATTTTCATAAAGAGGATAGTAACTTGGATGAGATAGACTTCAGTCAATAGAAGAATGCAGGTTGGTGTTGAATTCAAGAGAATAAGGGGAGCTATTGCTGAGTAGGATCTATATTATGAGCTCCATGTAGTTAGAAGGAAGATGAAGTAATTCAATGGAAAATAGATTGTTCTAAGTGGTATAAAGATAAGATGCAATATATCCATCATTGCTATTGAGATGAAGATTAATACTCATATAATTTTGGAAAGTGAATGGCATATTTTAAATATAAAAGAAAAGCCCAAACTCAAATCATAAAGGTTAATCTCTCCGACTAATTTTCAAATATTAAAATATTCTTTAGTATAAACAGAGAACAAATGATAAACTGAAAAAGTATTGGCAGCATACCAAACAAAAGGGCAATATAATGTATTTGTACATGAATTAAAAATAGTAAATCAACAAAAATCAAGACCAATATAACAATGTAATGTTGGTAGTTAAAATCTACCACGAAAAAATTTACAAAAGAAATACATAGTTATTACACAAGGTATTATTCATTAAAAATATTAAATAATGTTTTATTTGTTTTTATACTGTTATTCTGTCCAACAAATTGCCAAAGATTATTTTAAATGATAACACAGGTATTACAGAAATATTATAAAAGTGGCATTTTCTTCCAGAGGAAGAGTAAAGTGTCAAATACATCCAGGAAATAAATATGATATGTATTAGGAGTATGAAAACTTGACAATTTAGCATAGTCATTCCCTTTTTTTAAATTCTAAATAAAACAAATTACAATGAATACATGCAGTTTTGCTTATCTGATTTATCGACATTATCACTTAGAAATAATATACACAATATGTAGGTTTAAATTAATAAATCCTGTTACAGTAAAGTATTAGAGCACACTGTACACTCATTTAAAAATGTACAAAAATGTAGACATGTATAATTTTATATGTGATGATTTATCAGGAATTAAATAGAATAAAAAATTAAAAACAAATTGAATTTTCAGTAAAATCTAAACTTCATTCTTAGAATATGACAGAGGTGTGGATCATAGCTAAAAGTATAAATATTGAACACTGATTTCCATGCAAGTTTCATCTAGTTACTTGTTCAAGGAAATGTCTGGTGTTTACTCTTATGGATATTTAATCTTAACGTTTTTCAGAATTTTTGTTGAATACAGATGTTTAAAAATACACCTAGCATGTGTAAAATTTCCAAAAAGATGATTGAGTAAACATTATGTAAACATCAAAATAGTTAAATTATTCATGTTCCTATCTGTGAAATCCTTAAAAAGTTAAACTCTGTGCCTCAATTTTGTCAACTATAAAACAAGTATAACTTTCTTACTTCACAGATTTGTTGTGAAGTTTATATACTAATACTCTTTTAATCCTTTAAAACTGTATTTTGCACATGCTTTTCCTTTTGTTTGGAATACTTTAAAAAACCCCACTATTCTCGACATAAAAAATTCTGCTCATCCTTAAAGGTACTGATTTCATGCCAACTCTTCTGGGAAGCTACATCCTGCTTCCATTTAATTTTACATCTGTTTATTAATAATACACATTGCACTGTATTTTGTCTTTTTTAGAAGTCTCTTCTCCCAAAGCTTGTTAACTCCGTATATGCATGTGATGGCCATATTTACACTTTCATTTTGTTTCCACATATTGTTTTGTATATAAGGAAAATTAGTGTTTGCTAAAGAAATCCACAGGTCACAGATATCCATTAACTGAAAAATCTTTCCAAAGTAAACAATATTTATGTCCTTAACAAATGATGGAGGAGAGAGCTGCATCTGCACACCTGCTATGTGCTTTACACAATAGTGTTTTAATTAACCTTCACACAGTCCCAATTAAGTGCATATAGCTCATTTTATCAGTGAAGAAGCTGAAATACAGTGCCTTACCCAAAACAGAATTCTCCATTTTGTTTCCAAGATATTTTTTATTTAATTTTTAAACTTATTAAATAAAATCTTTATGATTGTTAATGTAATTTATAAAAATAAGATGAAATTAAAACTAATTTATTTTCTTACATGATCAGTAATGTAATAAGAATGTTTAATATTTTTGTGAAATGATGTAATTGTGAAATTTTCAGTTAGTCTAACATTCTTCAATATGCCTTAGCTGTTTGGAGATTTTATTAGAATGCTATAGCTACCTATGTAACTGTGGCATAAGGAATATGAGGGATATTACACTTTATGTCAAAGCCACTTAAATGGAGATTTAAAACTTTGATGGCCAAAAGGGTAAACAATTCTTATGAAACAGAACATTTGAAGTTGTAACCAACATTAACAAATGTGCGATAGATACATTTGCCCTCAGGGTAATAATAATAATAATAACAATAATAACAAAAGTTATTTTATATGATCTCATATAGACATTACCTTTAATATGATGCATTTCATCATCCTCCTTTATAAAGAACAAAGAAAGGGGAAGATCAAAAGATCAAAGATCAAAATCTTAAATCACTCTGTTGCTATTATCTGTTTAGGTGTGAAAAGATTAAATGATAGCTAAAGAAAAACTAATTTGGTAGCAAACATAGTAATCTGGAATTGTTTTCCTAAGTGAAATGAAAATATCCTTGCAAAATACTAGAAGTACAGTGCAATGCAGCAAAATCATAACCTTCTCACAGGAAATTTTGAGTAATGCTGACCTCTAGAATGTAGGCTCTTTGGGGATATGTTTCATGACATATACAAAAGTTTTATGAAACTGCAATACTCATGTATACAAGATATATGTACAATAAATAATATTTAGAGTAAGAAAATATGGTATGTGTGAAATTTTAAGTATACGAAAAATCTAACCCTTACGGTTTTGATTAGGAGCTATACTGAAGTTGTTAAATAATTTTAGCATAAGCGTGTTCAAAATTGCAAATATGAAAATATAAAGTGGAAATCATACATGTTAACTTTCCATTTATACTATAAATAATCCTTATATTTTTATTTATGTAATAATCTCAAGAAAGAAAAGCTATGAGGATTATAAAAGAAATCTATGATAAAGAGCCCAGCATGAAGCCAAAAATATCTGAAACAGACCTTTTCAAATATATAAAATATAGGTTATTTTTCTTCTGACAAGAGTATACTGGCGTCATAATAAATAAGATCAATGTTAGAAACCAGTATGGGCTCTCAGCTGAAAGACTTTCACCATTAATATTTTCAGAATGAGAACAGTTGGTGCCTGAGTTTAAATAGTGTGTCTCTTGCTTGCCTTTGCTTGAAATGTCATAAATAGCTATAGTGGTAAACAGCATAAAGAAACTGTTAAAACTTCAATATTAGATTGTGTGTTAAAAAAAGGGGTGGGGGTGGCATTCTATGTTTGAACCTGACCAAATGAATGCAACAGATTTTCAACAAAATTAAATATATTCTGCTTAACATTAAAACAAAAAGAGTGTTACAAAATAACAAGCCTTTACTATCATTGAAGGGAAGGAAAGTCGATATGAACCATTATAAAAAAAAAAAGAGCAGAACATTCTTCCCCATCTATACAAACTTTGGTAAAATGGCGCTTAAGATTATTAATGAGGAGTTGGTGACAGAAGTCATAAAGATGAAACTGGCACAGACACTCCCTTTCAAAGAATTCAGAATTTCAGTCTGTTAAAATCTAATTCTGGCACAAATGTAATGAGCACTAAGAGATAGTTATAATCAAAATTCTCAAAAACCTATTTCTTAATATATAGAATGCATTAGGATTTTAAAATCATTAATCTTTTTATCCATGATAAGTCATTTAAGCCTTCCACTTTCTTTCCAGTTTTCAAGAAAGCTTTAATTGGATAGAAAGAAACATTGAAGCCTGAAAAACTGTTATACTTCATAGGGATAGATACTATGTCACACTAAAACCCTGGTGTTCACAGCTCTTCAAGAAAGCAAAAAAACCTCTTCATGTGTTCAAAGCCTATCTTTCTGTCATTTTTCAGTTTCCTCAAACATTCTTTTAAAATACTATATGAGTCCAGTATTTCATATGGAGAGAATTTTGTTATCTACAAGGATAAAATCACAACTCTAATACACATGAAATGTCATACAGAGTTTATTTAAATTGTATCTCTGCCATGAGTCCTTTACAGAGCACATTTCTAGTAGTTTAGTAAGGTCCTGAAATGATTCGGTAAATAAACTAGTTCTTCTCTCAGTGTTTTATACCAATCCAGTATAACACATACAACACACAGTACACATTTCAATGTGAAAATGCTACAGCACACTCAAAACCAAGCCACAATAAGTTAAATGCTTTGTTTAGATTACTTGATGTAATAATTGTCCCAGTATTTCTCTGGGACAATTCTTAAAAGTAAAATGGTTTGAACAAAGGAATTACATATTTTAAATGTGGAAGCTGCTAAATTAATCTCCAAAAGTTTATACTACCTTAAAGTCCAAAAGTCCAAACAACAACACATGAAAGTATCCTTTTTTTTTTTTTCTGGCCAGTTCTGGACTTTATTGCTTTTTTAAAAATATTATAGTGATGATTTATTTTTTGCCAAATACAGTGAAAAAGAGTATCTTAGGGGGGCACCTGAGTGGCTCGGTTGAAGCATAGACTCTTCATTTCCCCTCAGGTTGTGATCTCAGGGTCATGGACCTAGCTTCGTGTTGTGCTCCCAACTCAGTGGGGAGTCAGGTCCCCTCTCTCCTCCCCCTGCTCACATTCACTCTTTGTCTTTCAAGTCAAGCAATCAATCTTTTTTTTTTTTTTTTTTTAAGCATGTCATAGGGGCAGCCCGGGTGGTGCAGCGGTTTGGCGCTGCCTTTAGCCCAGGGCGTGATCCCGGAGACCTGGGATCAAGTCCCACGTCGGGCTCCCGGCATGGAGCCTGCTTCTTCCTCTACCTGTGTCTCTGCCTCTCTCTCTTTCTCTCTGTTTCTCTCATTAACAAATACATAAAATCTTTTTAAAAAATAAAATAAATAAAATAAAGCATGTCATAGCGGGCAGCTGGGTGGCTCAGTCAGTTAAGCATTTGCCTTAAGCTCAGGCCTTGATCCTGGGATCCTGGGAACAAGCCCTGTGTTGGGATCCCTGCTCAGCGGAGATTTGGCTTGGCCTCCCCCTCTGCCTCTGCCCCTGCCCTGCTCAGGTGTGATTGGTGCTCTCTTTCTCTTTCAAATCAATAAACAAACAAACAAACAAACAAACAAGAAAACCATTGCATTATTGCAATCTTGGTCAGCTGTATTTTTTTCATTTATGAAACCTAATATATATTTTGCCAAATTTGAGTTACTTGTTTTAAACAGTAGAGACTTTGTGTTTTAATGATATCACACATTTATTCTATGTATCAGAAGAGGACACCATTAGTGATTTGTTTGGTTTTTAATTTTTTTCAACTGAGAATAATTTAATTATTTTGTAGTCTAATGTAACATTCTCTGTCTTTTCAAAACTTGAAATTTTAACAACTTTATTTTAAAATTAGACTAGCTGTATTCCAATTAATTTTCCCTTTACATAATTTCATTCACTTTATATAAGAAATTTATTGCCAAAATATCAACCTAGCAGTCACAAAATTTTGAAGGAAAAATATCAAAGAAAAGGTGACATATTTGATAACACAAAATGCCAGTACTTTCTATCTTAAGTAAAATTGTGCAGCAGCAAAATAATCTCCACTATTTTACTTAGTAAGCTAGAAAACTACATAGATGATTAACATTTTTCACTGACATATATAAGATATGACATATACGATGTAAATATGCCTTATTTTAGCAAAGTGACACAAAATGTCATTCCATATTGCTTCTCCTTTTCAAAGAGGAGTAACTTTTTCAAAGAGTGTAATGGATTTTTCCCCATAATAGATACCAAGGACTATTTTTCATATAATACTAAAAAATATATTTATCTCTTCCCAGTGTTTACTCTTTACATAGGTAGTTCTTGGCATTTGCAACCTGATGTTAAGGAATAAATGAGTATTAAAAAAAATACATAGCAAGTCTTAAAATACTAAAAAGAAAAGATTTCTGTGAATTCTAAATTCTGAAATGTTAGTAATTACTTCAAAATCATAAAATGCTGTACATGAGATATATGATAAGTAGTTTCCTATGAAACATAATCACAGGCAAGTAAAATGATCCAATATTTGGTAGACAAACATCTGATACATTTAATAATATTACATGGGAAGCCCATGTTTGTGCATTACTGGATATAATTAATTTAGACATAAATCAGAAACCAAATCTCCCAAGCAGAAATTAATCCTAATTCAGTACCTAACTTTATCTTGGTTACTTGGCATTTCTGTCCCACCATAAAACTATAAATACTGCAAATCCAATCACTAGCTCAAAGGTGGCCTCTCTGAGTCTTTGTCACCTGACTCCTCAGCTATTTCTAAATCTGCAGCTTCATGTAAATGAAATCTCAGGCAGTAATCCTCGAAAGGATTTTTCAGTTCTTTTTATTCAGTGAAAAGTTCCATCCCAACATTTGCTTTCATGTGATGAACCCTGCTCTGATTCCCATTTCTATGGACAACTTTATCCTCCCATTACCCAACAGTACCCACATTCTGGGCCCCTTCTGCTTGTTTCTGGACTCAAAGTAGACCTGAAGCTTCAGCCTAACTCACCTGTTTGCATTTCCGTCCTCTTTTTAGAGCACAAAGATATATATTTTTATTTGTTTAGTTGATTAAAATAGAGACTTTTCTGATTTCTAGAATGTCTGCACGTAGGAAGAAAAGATGGAAGCAGATACTAGCCAGAATGCAGCAACAAGCCAACTTCAATTCTTAGCACATCTATTTGGTTGATTCTATTTATACACATGTACAACTCAACATATCCTCTCCATATAGTTTTCACAGGAAAACAAACTTGAGAAAAGTACTAACATTCGTCCATTGCATATTTTAAAACTATAAGAGTTATTAACAAGGTGAGATATATATTTGAAAGGAAATTCACATAAACATTTGAAAAGCAAAAGAGTCATGGTATTCATTTAAAACAAACTGGATTATGACACTGAGGGAGTACGTTGTTAAGGCCTTTTTTCCTGCTACTTAAATTCTTAAATCCTAGAATGCATTATGTAAAGTTCATTGGAGCCCTCTCTAGAAGGCTAATTTTATCATAGACCTCTTTTCATAGGTGTATAGATGTACATTTTTATACCTGCATGTTCATGATGTTGAATTTATTATACCTTTACAAATACTGCAATTTTTTTAGCATCACTATTAGAGATATCTGAGGGAAGTGGAAGTGTGATGAAGGGCTGGTAAGCAGGAGTGGACTGTGGATATAAGCCAGGTAAAGCTTGAATAATTCTATAGCCTGTGTTAGGCTAGGAGTTTCCAGTTCATGCAAGATGACCTTCAGCATTTTACCATGCATATTGCTAAATTCTTTGGAGGTTGAGTTTTTCTTGGTGGCAACTTTCTTTTATTAACAGAAAGTGGTTTTTCTAACTCGAGATTATAAGCTTGCATAGCTATTCCATTTGATCCCATTTTATCCATCTTAACAAAATACAATGACTTAATATTGAGTTACAACTACACGTTCATAATCATGCTTTCTACAGGAATAAACAGATTTCTACTCTTCTGTTTAATTTCATGTAATGTCAGAATGCATACTTTTGAATATTGTCAATTAATGAGTTAATTATGATGAATCTTGTTCTGGTCTTCTGAGTTTTAAATTCGTTTTGATTATTTTGATTACTTTTTGAACCATAAATGTTCATTTATTAGATTTCCTTACTCAACTAAATATACTATGTTATGTATTATATCAAGTTTTGTATACAACTAAATCCCTAGTATCTCATTTTGCATAACTGCACTTACCATTACAGAGTAAAATGCAAATGACATTTTTTAAAATTAAGACCATTGATCATCTTTTTTCAATTTCATTATATATATATATATATATTCTTATTTTAAAGACATTTAATTCAAAAAAATCAAAATTTAGGATGAATAATGTGAGGGAAATGATGGGATTCCATATTTAGTCTTTACCAAAGACAATACAGGTTTATCCTGCTTTCTGCCCTCCTCTAACTCCTACCAATTTTCTATAATCTGTGCTTTTACTATTAAGATAAATTAAAACATCTTAAATACCCAGCAGTACAATTACTGGATCATATGGTAGTTCTATTTTTAATTTTTTTAAGGAACCTCCATACTGTTGCCCTCTGCAGTGGCTGCACTAGTTTCCATTCCCACCACCAGGGCACAAGTGTTACTTTTTCTCCACATTATTCTCAATACCATTGTTTCTTGTGTTTTTGTGTTTCTGCTGTTGTTGGATGAAGTAGTCTATAGATGTCAATTATATCCTGTTGATTGATGGTACTGTTGAGCTTAATTAACTATATCCTTCCTGATTTTCTGTCTGCTGTACCTGCCCATTTCTGAGAGAGAGGCATTGAAGTCTCCCACTACTATAGTGCATTCACCTATTTCTCCTTGCACTTCCATTTGTTTTGTCTCACATGGTTTGATGCTGTGTTGTTAGGTACATTCATGTTAAGGATTGTTACATCTTCTTCAGTAATTGACCCCTTTATCATTATGTGATGCAATTCTTTATTCCTAATAACTTCTCCTTGCTTTGAAATGTACTGCATCTGAAATTACTATTGCTACTCCTGCTCTCCTTCGATTAGTGTTAGAATGATAATCTTTTTCTCCATCCATTTACTTTGAATCTATATGTGTGCTTATATTTAAAGTGGGCTTCTGGTGGACAACACATGGTTTATTTTGTTTTTAATCCACTTTGAGAATCTTGGACATTTAATTAATACATTTAGGCCATTATTGTTCAAAGTAATTAGTAACGTACTTAACTGAATATCCACCGTATTGATTACCATGTTCTATTTTTGCTCTTGTTCAGTGTTCCTACTTTTGTCTTCCACTCTTGTTTAACTCTTGTGATTTTAATTTAGCACTGTATAAAATCCCATTTTTTGTTCATTCTTAGCATGTCTACTTATTTTTTTTTCAAAGTCCAATAATAAAGTTATATTCCTTTGTATGGGGCTATGATTAGGATTCTGAACAGATTTTGAAATAAAAATACAAATGCTGGACTATTTAGGTCAAAGGACCTCCATAGAAGCATATCTGTCCTTAAAGGCATTCCAGTTTGAGACTCAATTTTAAGAATAAGGCGTAACAAATGAACAGAAGACATACTAGGTGAAAAGAGGGATTCTTCAATCCCAACAGACTCTACACCTGGTAAAACAAATCTAGACTTTTTTTTTTTTTCTTTTAACTGCCAAGGCTGGAATCAAAGATAAATAGAAGGCACAACAGTTTTGCTCTGGTTTTATGTTATTTGGATTTTGGGGTTTCTTTTTTGTTTTTTGGGCTTTTAGTGTTTGTGTTTTTTTTTTTTTTACAAATACAAATTAAACATGAAAAAACTCTACTTCAAAAGAAATCTCAATCAGTTGCATTCTAGACATTTAAAACCTATCTCACAATTTAAATGGTAAAAACAGTAAGTTTGTAATTGTTTGGTGACCACATACCAAAAGAAAAAAAAAACTCTACTAATACCTTTTATTCAGTTTTTAACCATACCAGCAAGAATCAGAACTGTCAATTTTTCCAATGGCAATTTCTACACACCAGAAGGTAGTCATGACTCTCAAAGAACAAACAATTTGGATTTTTCCTGCCTTCAAATGTTTACCAAATCCTGTGTTTCTCACAGGCTTTTGCAACACATAGAAAATAAGAAATATTCCAATGAATGAAACATACCAAATGTCAGTAATAAGCAAGACACATTCCTTTGGGGAAATGGCTGTTAAAAAAAAAAATCCAGTCTGTATATGCAAAAGTAAAGCAAGGAAATTCAGTCTTTTTCTCTTCTTTAAAAATCTGTTTTTCCTAAAATATCATTCCACAAAATTGGAAGTGAAGGACTAAAAGGTGAGGAGAGGGAAGGGCGGGAGAGGGGGCACACATCATTAACACAAAAAGTAAAATTGTACAAATTAAGCAGTTTATCATAGACTAGGGTCAAACTCCAGGATACCAAAAGCTGGTGTAAGAAACTCATTCTGCAGGAGCTGTGTGAAGATCAATGAAGAGCGATTCACTGCCTTGGAGCGATTCCCCTTCCCACTCCAAATCCGGGTTTCTGCACCATGCCTCCACGGGGAGGGCCTCGCATTCCACCACCCAGCCCACCTCGAGGGCCTCCTGGTCCCCGCAGGCGGTTATCTCGACGGTCCCCTTCGCGGGCAGCTCGAGTCTTCTTCTCTTCCACATTCAGGCGGACCTCACCTCTGAACATGATGGGCCTGTTGCTAAGGACCTTTTGAACAGGCTCAGAATCATCAAACACAACAAAACCAAAATGGGTAATTTCCTGCCACTGTTAATGCGTAGCTCCACCACATTCCCATAACTTGGTCTGGGTCCCCTCTGGGGAGGAATATTTATCCGCTGTTCTCGCACTCTTTGATCCCTCTGAGGCCTCTGCGGTGGAATCTGAGATTCAGGTTTAGATTCCGGGCGAGGCTGTGAAGCTGGTACTTTAACAACATGAGGTGGTATCCCAGTAACTGGAACAGCTCCACTGGGTGGAAGGTTCTTACTGGTCACAGATGCCCAAGAAAATGTCCTCAAGTCTTCCTGTACTGAGCTATGTCCGTAGGTGCTGGAGAAGAACTCTTCTGAGTATCCTCAGGAGCAGTTTCTTCCAATACTGGCTCAGACTTTTCCTCTTGGATCTCAGACACAGGATCTTGCTCTGGTTCTGGTTCAGGATCAGGTTCTGGTTCAGCAACAGGTTCCTCTAAATGTTCTTCCAAGTCATTGCTGACATTCTGATCATAGAAAGTTCCAGAATCATCAGGTACCACCTCAGGTGTCTGCTGTCTTTCTTCAGGTTCCTCTACCTCTTCCTCAGATTCCTCCTGAGGCTCAGTGACAAAGCCACCGAAGACCTCATCTTGGTATCTGAAGATATCATTGTGAACGTAGAACTTATTCGCAACAGAGCCCTCAGGAGCAAGGACAAATGTCTGCATGAATCTCCTCAAAGCCTGGTTGTTATTAGAGAGCAACCCCATCACCTGGACCACCACACCATCATTCAGAGTGGCATGAGCATCAACATGGCGAATCTTAGTGTGGCAATTGGTAAAGTTTTGTGACATCACTTTCCTATGGATCTCTTTCTGTCCATAGACTGCATCTGCTGGCTTTCCATTTGAATCCAATCCCCCATGGACATAAGAAGAGTTCTTTCCATAAAATCTGTGTAGCATGTCTGGGGCCTGGTTCAGGAGCGTATAATACTGTCTCACAAATTCCCGCCCGACCAGCAGGGGACTAGGCTTCTCCATAACCATTGCTTTGGTCAATTCAACCTGCGCGGCTGAGCGGGAGAGGAACAAGCTCTGCTCCACGGCCAGGCGGAAGGCGAAATCCCCTCACGCAACTGCGTCAGCCTTAGCATGTCTACTTATATATTTTTCTTTACTTTGTTTTAGTGTTTGCCCTAGAGTTTCATATGTAGACATATATTTATAAATAACAAGTTACTTTGAAATAACATTATACAACTTCACAGGTGGTATGAGTACCTTATAATAACAAAATAATCCTATTTCTCTCTCTTGTCCCTGTATCATTGCTGTTACTCATTTCATTTATATGTAATTACACATTGGGTTATTCATTTTATGTATATTGTGTATGTTTATGTATATATCATATATGTGTATATGTGCATACAAGATATACATAAACATACATAATCATTTATTGTTCCTATTAATATTTTGAACAAATTGTTATCTATTACATCAATGAAGAATAAGAAAAATAGGCTTTACTTTACCTTTGCTTATTCATTCTTCAGTGATCTACCTTTCCTTATTTAGCTTGAGTTTCTGACTACATTTTTATCCTTCTCTCTAAAGAACTTCTTTTAACATTTATTTCAAGGAGAGTCTGCCTGCAACAAACTCCCTCAATTTTTGTTTGTCTGAGTAAGTCTTTATTTCTTCATTTTTGAAGGATAAATTTGCATGTTACAAAATTTTAGGTTGGTGGATTTTTTTTTCTCTAAAACATTTAAATATTTCTTGTTTGCTCTTTTATCATTTGCGTGGTTTCTGAGAAGTCTGATATAATGCTTACCATTGTTCCTCTATAGTTAAAGTGTTTCTTTTTCTTATAGCTGCTTTCAGGATTTTTTCCATATATTTAATTTTCTGAAGTTTGAAAATGCTCTACTTAGGTATAATTTTCTTGGCATTTATTTTGCTTTGCATTTTCTGAGCTTCTTGGATCAGTATGTTGATGTCTGACATTAATTAGGAGGAAATTCTGAGATCATTATCTCAAATATTTCTTGTCCTCTTTTCTTCTTCTAATATTTCTATCACGTGAATATTACACCTTTTGTGATTGTCCCACAGTCCTGGGATATTCTATTCTATTCTTTCAGTCTTTTTCTCTAAGTTTTTTTTTTTTTTATTTTTCAAGGATTCTGTTGAAATATCTCAAATTCAGATATTCTCTCCTCTTCATCCATGTCTAGTCTAATAATAAATCCATTTAAAAATTCTTTATTTCTGTTACAATTTTCGATCTCTAGGATTTCTTCTTCTTTCTTTCTTAGAATTGGTATCACTTTGCTTACATTGCCCATATTTTCTTGGAACCTGTCTACTTATGCATTAGAGCTTTTAGCATGTTAATTATTGATGTTTTCAGTTCCCAGTCTGATAATTCCAATATACCAACTGTTTCTGATTTTGATGTTTACTCTCTCTCTCTTCAAATTATGTTTATTGTCTTTGGGTATGTCTTATAATATGTTCTTAAAAGCTGGACATGATGTATGAGTAAAAGGAAGTACTGTAAAAAATAAGCCATTAGTAATAATATATTAAATTTTGAGGGAGTGGAAGGCCCTATAGTCCTACAATGATGTCTTTGTCTTTTTTGTGAGCATATGCCTCTGGACTATGAACTCAAAAGTTCTTCTCGGTTCTTTCCCCTACATGTAGGTGGACAGAATGGCTGGAGGGGTTGGAGTGGGCTATTTTCCTTCCTACTTAGAAGGCTATTTGGGGCTGAAGTTTGGGTATTTCCTTTACCCACATGAAAAGGTAGAGTTGGCTGGAGTTGAATATTTCTGTTTCTCCCACCTACAAGTCTAGGAATGGCTGGATTAAGGTTTTTTCTTTCTTCCAGGTTACTTCAGCCTTAATAAAACCTCAGCAAGTTAGGCTCTGGTAAAATAGCTCCTCCTAAAGACAGGCCTTCTTAAGAATAACATAGTCCTCTGGCATAATTAAAACTGTTCCTTTCTTCTCCCCTTTCCTATAGCAATAGGAACCTTTTCTCCAGTATTTACTATGAAAACTTGGTTGAGCTTATTGTAGTAAAATTCACTAAAGTATTAGAGCCCACCTAAAACTGGGTCCTTACTGGAGTTTTTAAATCTCAGGTTTTCCACATTGATCCTCCCACAATTCATCAATGACAGTTTGTTTCCTTCTCCTGAAATAGTTCCTGAAATAGTTCCTGAAATAGTTTCTCCTTGTGAGTCTTTCCACTCTTCCTGTATTTACCTGGTATTCTCTCCAGTCTTTGGCACAGCAGTTTTTCCCTCTGTGCTTATTTCAGTCATAAATTCAAAAAAAGTTGTTGATTTTTTAGTCTGTTCATCTTTTTGCCTCTTGGTGGGATAGAGTGGTGATTTCCAAGCTTTTTACATGCAGAATGGGAATTGATTTTTTTAACCTACATTCAGAAAAAACATAAAGAAATTTAAGTATTAAACAGAAATAAGACAAATTTTCCCTCATAATTCTGTTTTGTATTTGACTCTCTAGAATTTTAGATCTTTTAAATTTTTTTGCTCTTATGTTTAATTATTGTTCAGGTTTTCAAATTTGTAGGGACTAAATGCACAAACTTTTACATACTTTTGAGTGTAATTTGTGTCTTACTCCCTAAGACATGTGGTATGAAAGTAACTCAAATTCAAAGGAGTAGATTTGTGCTGTTATGTTCTATGAAGAATCTAATATAACCCCTTCCTATATAAATTCAACTCCTACAAAAACTATCTGAAGCTTGATTGTTTCGTTTTATTAAAGTGGATTTTTTTAAGACTTTGTTCTCCTTCAGGATTAAATAAAACTGGAAAAGAAAGCAACCATGAAGGAAAATAGACTGCCAGGATTTGTGAGAACTTTGTGGAAAAATCCATCTGCAACAGTTCTGGAATAAAGACAGTTGATGGTTCTAAGTATAATGATCAAGGTCATCCTGCCATGGTTTAGTAGAGGAAGTTTTATGTGCTTTGTAGATGTATAAAAATGAGTGCATCACAGTGAACTAAAAGTTCTGTCTTTATGCTTTTCATCAGCCTGGTGATGAAAATATATAAAGAAATATAACTTTGTAAACTCATACCAAACCTTGTTGAATGCTTAGTGTCCATGTTTATAGTCCATTCTAATGGTGACTGAATGTGATAGTGACTAATATCAGAAAAGATATTTTCTAATTCTCCTTGTAAATAATCAAGAGGGACAATTTGAACCTCCCTTGCTTTATTTACTGCTCTATTTAACCATCATATTGTTCTCTTAGAGAGATTCATGAAACTTGCTCTTGAGTAAGTTGGCTTTCTCTTAAATTAGACTAATAAATAAATGCATTCTTTACATAGATGGTTTCAGTGGTTCTAGATTATTTTTTAACAGCACTAATCCAAACCACTAATAAACCCTAACCAAGACAGTAGGATAAAATGGGACATGATGCATTAATGTACAATATTACCAAGAAATTGAATGAGAAGAGAAATAACAATTAGATTAGCCATAGCCATGTAAAAGCAGGCACCTGAGATGATGCATTGCTGATATTAAATATTGGCTTTATCTACTATGTGTGGTAAATTTATTAATAAAAACATAAATTTTCAGGGACACCTGGGTGATTCAGTTGGTTAAATGTCTGCCATCAGCTCAGGTCATGATGTCCCAATCCTGGGATGGAGCCCTGCATTAGGTTTCCTGCTCAGCAGGGAGTCTGTTGCTCCCCCCCACTTCTCACCCTCTCGCTCCCCTGTCTCCACCATCCGTTCTCTGTCTCTCTCTCTCAAATAAATAAATCTTTTTTTTTACGTTTTATTCATTTATTCATGAGAAACACAGAGAGGAGAGAGAGAGAGGCAGAGACACAGGCAGAGGGAGAAGCAGGCTCCACACAGGGAGCCTGATGTGGGACTCGATCCCGGGACTCCAGGATCAGGCCCTGGGCTGAAGGCAGTGCTAAACCGCTGAGCCCCCCGGGCTGCCCTAAATAAATCTTTAAAAAAATAAAATAAACGTAAGTTTTCAGAAGCAAAGCACTTTTTCTAGGCAACACATTTGAAGAAAACTGTATCACAAGGGCTTTTAAAAACTATTGATATAATACAAATAATCTTCAACAAGTCTGTGGAAATAAATACTCAATACTAATACAGTATGGATGTGGTGAACACAACTTCTCCCCACATTATATTGACAAGAATCAGATTCATGGTATAACCTAAAAGGAAGGATGTTCAGTAAGGTGATCTTCTATAGTCATAAAGAAAGTAAAAATACTTGACAAGAATAATATCTCTGCCTCAGTTTACCCTTCCACTCACCAATTATATAACTCCTCTATTTCCTCTCACTTCAAACAGTTCCTCCTCAGGAGGTTTAAACAAAGTCCCATCCAATTCCCAAATTCAGCTTGAATTTAAGATTTCTTTTTGATACGTAATCTTCTTATCATCCTCAGATAAGGCTACTCTTAGACTGACAGAGAGAGAGAGGAGAGAGAGAGACCTACCTTATTAACTCCCAATACACAATGAGGGAGCTCAAATAAAATAACATTAATAAGGTTTTTTAAACTCTCAGTAACAATATGAGATGTGATACTCAGCTGTCCTAACAATGTTGGTCCATAGGATGTTTGAATCCTATGCAGCCATAATTGCAAAGGCCTTCTCTGAGAGAGAGAAATGTTTCTTTATTAATCTATACATCTGCTGTGGCAGTGGGAGGAATCCTTTGTCCAAGGATATTTGACTCTGTATTATGGGAGGCTCTTTATTTACATCTCATGGCCATGTCTCAAATAGGAGTTGTGGAATATCACATGTTTGGTAAGCATTGGCAGCTCCCTTCCTGAATATGTAAAGAAGAAATATATTTGTTTCCTGTCACATTCAGTTAAGGCTTTTTGAGTCCAAGCTGGTGATTTCTTGCCTGTAGATTTCTCTCAGTATTTCAGTAGGGTTCTTTTTACTTTCAGTAAATTTCTTATGCCAAGAAATCCAAAATTCTTTCCTAAACATTACTCTCAAACCTGGCTTACACACTTTCTGCATGCACCCAGTCCTTCTCTCATCACTGGTAACTATTTTGAAGCTATCCAGAAAAGAGAAGGAAGGACTGCTCTTTTAATCTTTTGTTTATCTTGAGTCATTTTATTTAGCTGAGAAGTTTGACTACCATTTTTCACTGAAAGCATTAATAAATCCTATTTCTTACTCTTTGGGGTCTATAAGAAGGCGATGTTTTCAATCAGAAAGAATGAAGAAATAAATATGCCATCCTTATTCTCTTCCAACTTCTGATCTGCTTTTTCTCCCCATTGGCCAAAAGCAACTCAATTCCAGGGAGCACAAGACACCTCTGGGCCAGGTAAGCCTGCCAGGATACATGGGATGGAGAATGGAAAGTGGATTTGGAGAGGCAAATGATAACTAGCACAGAACGTGTTTCTTATGTTTTCTTATATATGGATATGGAACACTGTGTTCTGTAATTCCCACTTAGTTTTTTCTTAAATTCTGTGTTATTCTTTTTTAAAAAAATTATTTATCCATTTGAGACAGAGAGAGAGAATAGAGGTGGAGGAACAGAAAGAGAGGGACAAGCAGACTCCACATTGAGTGCAGAGCCCAACGCAGAGCTTGATCCTAAGACCCAGAGATCATGACTCCAGCCAAAACCAAGAGTTGGACCCCTAATCGACCTAGCCACCCAGGTACCCCTAAACTTTGTATTATTAAAGGACACAATTTCCTCTTCATACACAAAAACATTTAGTAACATGTTCTTCATTAAAATTAATACAGTTTTATAACCTTTCAAATATATGATTAAAGTTTCCTTTAATTCTTTTTAAATGTACCGTCAGCCTCAGAGTCATTCAAGATTTTTATCAGTTTTTTTTTAAGATTTTATTTATTTATTCATGAGACACATACACAGAGAGAGAGAGGCAGAGACACAGGCAGAGGGAGAAGCAGGCTCCATGCAGGGAGCCCAACTTGGGACTCGATCCCGGAACTACAGGATCACGCCCTGAGCCAAAGGCAGACACTCAACCGCTGAACCACTGAGGCATCCCAGATTTTTGTAGTTTTGAAATCACAATTACAATTGCCTGAAATTCTCAAAATATACCAAATAACACATCCAAAGTAATTTGGGATTTTTTTTTAAAGAAAATTTTAAAAAAGGTATCCTGGGATTTCTCCCATAAAATATTATTAATTGATGGATATAATGTAGTACATATTAGTGTTATTCAACTTATAATATGTAAAGGTTTTTTTAATGTTAAAATAGATCTTAAATAAATATATGAGAAGAACTTAAACTTTTGTCTTTCATGATTTTGACTTTGATAATGGCTTATTGGAATTTCAAGGTTGCCAAGAATACATATAGGAGAAACACCACTGTGATTCTAGTAAACTTTGTATATTTTACATAATACATTACCAATTTGAAAAAGAAAATGAATATGCTAGTATGGCTTTGACTGGTGATAGTATGAACTTATTTAGAGATTATAGAAGGAGACAAAGAAATCATTCTCATTAGTTTTAAGCATAACAAATTAATAATGTTTGATTCTATTGGTCCAGAAAACTCAAATAAAAGCCCTTTGTGAGTAAAAAGAAAAAAAATGAAAACATAGAAGCATGATATAGGATATAGCAGAACAAATTTATATTCGTATTCCGCTTATAGAGTTGTTTTATAAAATGTATAAATAAAACTTATTTTAAATACCATCATGCAGATCCAATATAACTTCTTTGGAATGAAAAGGTGCATATTTTTTAATGCTTTGCTGTTACATGTTTCTGCTTTGTTTCAGATGTCATCATACTCTATTAATAGCAGTAAATAAATGGATACGAAGAGATTAACTCAGACTACTTAGTGGAAGAACAATAACAATCTTCAGAAATGTTTAACTTTATTTCAGCACTTGCTTGCTAGTATTATTTTAGCCACTTCTAGTATCTTGCTGAGGATTGCTTAAAAAAAAATGTTAGCAATTTGTGAAAATGCCATCATGTTAATGCATACAGCTTTTTTCCTGTGCACATTTTGTAAAATAGCATACTTTATTTTTCTTTTGTAGATTGCCAAAATAAAATATGTCAGGGAGTTTTCCTGTGTAAAAGCTTGGTGTTATCATTTTTCCCCTTGCAATTTTGTTGGTAATTCATTTTTAGAAAAGCAATAATGATAAAGTTTACTAAAGTTTTAACTTAAATTCAAAAAAAGGTTTGAGCAGGATTTAATGTCCACTTGAATAAGAAATTACAGTTTCTTCTTCATACACAGTTTAAAATCTGCCTGGATATTTTTGCTTCAGGAAAAACCCTTGTTTTATAATCTTATATTATTCTCCCTATGACAGCCTTGTCAAAATGATTAGATGTCATTTTTGAGAAATATTCATTCAACAATATTCATTTAACAATGCATATTAGCAATAGCTTTGGAGATGCCATTGCTTTACATTTTCTTCCTAGGGCTGTAGTTTAATAGATAACTTATAACTGGAACTTAACCAGAATTCTTCTATATATATAAGACTTTATTTTTTTTGCATTTCAATAATCTACTCTAATAAGAAAGACAAAAGTAAGAAGAAAACAAAGTGGCACCATGGATTGTATTGTGGAAAGAAGAAATAAAGATTCCAGAATATGTCTGAGGCAAGCATAAATTTAGCCCCAACTCCTATCCTTTCATCTTGCGGATGTGTACAGTAAAACACAATTGTCAGAACAAGTATCCTGAAAAGTAAAGTTAAATACACACCCACGAACACACACACACACACACACACACACACACAAAGTCTTCAGTTATGGAAGATAAGAATCAATTATGGTCACCATATTCTAGCTATTAAAGTCAGAAATTCAACCCAAACTGGTTGAAATAAAAGAGAGACTGTTGTCCATCATGAAAGAATTGTTAGATTTGCCTGGTCTTTGGGCATATATCTTGGTTATAGATACATATATATTTATACATTCCATATATGTACATATATGTGACTGTAACTGAATAGAACTATGTGAATACTAAATATGTGTCTATGACTGAATACGGCTGGATAAACATTTTACATATGTGAATAGACATGTTATGTATGGGTCTGTAACTGAAAATAAAATAGTGCTATTTTTAAATGTGATTGTGTCCAATGATTCTAATTCCAAGCTACGTAAAATTCACAAAAGCCTAGTTGTTTTTGAAAAAAAAAAATTGAAGAGTCTAAGAAGGTTAAAATTTGCAGCAATTTAATTACCCAAATGGTCATGAGTCTTGTGATGATAAGATCTACTCAACTTTTTAGGGCACTGAATATCTCACTGAATCCATATATCATAGAGCAAATTAAATTATTTAAAGTACACTTAACAAAATTCTTTTCAGAGAAAATTTGGGACAGAAAAAGAAATACTTGAATCATTTAATAGTGAAAATTATTGAATAACATCAAAATCAAGAATAGAGAAGGGATCAATAATATGCTGCGCACTATTTACCAAAGTTTGCAACTTTATCTCTGGTTACAGTGAATTCTCAATGAATGCCAGTGGCCCCTCAATCAATCAAAGTGTATTTTGAAAATGATAGCAGAATTTAGCTATTAATAATGGAGTAAATGCATGCAGTTTTTCATATTTACATAGTACACTATGGTTTGGGGATACGTTTTTTAATAATATATGAACATTTTTAGTGTTTGGGGATATAAAAGCTTAAAAGATGAATTGAAATAATGACTTAGTTCATGAATCAGTGCAAGTTCCCTGAAACACATGAATGGTAGGTGTTGAAGATCATTTTTAAAATGTACTACATGTTCAGATGTGGGGCATGGGTAATATCAGGCTAAAAGTTTATACTTTACCAAATATGTAATAGAAAGCTAAGGAAAATCCATGAATATGAAAGAGCCTGATCAGAAGTAAGAATAAAGTAACTGAATGCTAGGAAAAAAGAAAACAAAAACACAAAAACAATATAATATTTGCTTTCATGGAGTGAATATAAAGTTTGAGCAAATAGTTAAAATTTGGTAAGAAGCAGTGTAATAGGTTTATTCAGATGTGCTATTTGAGGTGTAGTTTAAAATTATCTGTAACTTGGAGAAACCACAGAAAACATTTGTAACATGTTATTCTACTTTAGTCACTAAGGTTTAAGAGAAGATTTCAAATCCCATCTGCCCTTCAAATCCAGGCTCAAATTCCTTTATCACAATATATCAGATCCAGGAAATCACAAGTAATTTCTATCTCCTTTGTCCCCAAAACTACTTATTCTAGTTTACTCTTTGTTTGCATGCATTTCATTTACCTATCTTACTAAGTCAATTTGTGTTTGATTGCAGTTTGATTACTTTTTATATTTCCCTAAGCACCCACCTACTGCACTAAATAAATGACTGTTATCTCTTTAGCAGAGGAAATACCAAGAGTCAGTTTCATCATGTAATACTTAAGTTAAATACCTGAAATATTTGGAGACTCTATTAGGTACCTGGAGTCTCACTGTCGGGTACCAGTCATAAGAAAATTACTGGAACCCAAAGTTATGAATTTTGCTTGTATGTGTGTGTTGGGGGGGTGTGGAGAGACAGAGGAAAAGAGACAGAGGAGTGCAAACTGATTGAAAAAGATAATATTTTAGCAGCCACAGATTCTTAGTAGGTAGAAGGCAATTTTTTAATTTGTTTTTTTGTTTTTAGTTCAAGATCTGACATTGCATGACTTTATAGGCATTGCATGATACTTGAGTACAAAGGAAGATTTAAATAATTAATTTGTTGTGGTCTAAATGCAAATTTTATGTTAACATATTTAAATGCATCTAAAGGTAAAATTAAAACTTAGATTTTTTATAGTTGCTAGTATTAGTCAGTTTTGTTCATAATACCCTGTCAGAAGTATGCTCCTATTTGTCTCTTGCAAATTGGTTTAGAGATTTTTCTTAAGTACAAATATTTGCTTCTCATGTAATTGGATTTTGGCAAGGGAGGGCTTCCTACAGTCTGCATTAGAATGTCATTATGTATAGGGTATAAACAAGAAAATGGAGAAATTGGGCAGCATGTAGGACTGACCCCTGAGATGAATTCTTTAACTTATAGTAAACAAGACAAAACTATAATTACAAAATTATTAGTATCGAGTCCTATTGAGGATCAGGACAGATAAATAAAGCAGAAAATGGAAGACAGATGAATGAATAAAGAAAATGTGGTCATATATATGAATATGAATATTCATATATATATAATGGAATATTATTCAGTCTTAAAAGGAAAGAGGACATCTTGCCATTTGTGATGACGTGGATGAACCTAGAAGATGTTATGCCAACTGAAATAAACCAGACACAGAAAAACAAATATCTAATATGGGTGTGTGAGTGTGTGTGTGTAATAGAAAGTAGAAAGTAGAGTGGTGGTTACCAGAGTCTGATGGGGGTGAGTGGGAGCTGGAAGAATAAGAGAGTACAAGGAGCTATTTGTCGAAGGTACAAACTGTCAGCAATAGAATAAAAACATTCTGGAAACCTAATGTTCAGCATGATAACTGTAGTTAATGTATCACATACTTGAAATTTGGTAGGACAGTAAATGTCAAGTGTTCTCATAGGCACCAAAGAAAGGTAATTATGGGAGGATGGATGTTAATTAGCTGGACTGTGGTAATCATTCTACAATATATGCATTCAGAAAAATATGCTGTGCACATTAAATATGCATTTATTTATCAAAAGTAAATAAATGGTTTTTAAAGATCTTTTTTTAAATTATATTTTAATGTAGGCCCCACACCCAGCGTGGAGCCCAACATGGAACTTGAACTCACAATCCTGAGATTGAGACTTGAGCTGAGATCAAGTGTTAGAGGCTTAACTGACTGAGCCACCCAGGCACCCCTAAAAGGACTTTTAAAGTAGGGGGAAAAGAGAAAGAAATGTGCAAGTTCTCTGAAATGGCCACTGAGTAACCAACATGTTGTTTTGTTGGGATTACAACTGTCTGTATGAAAATCTTTGAATATAAAAATAAAAAAACAAATATTTGCCCCAAAATGAATAGGAGATATCTTTGAGCTATATTCACATTATGGACATATAAAGAAAATAATGTGTAATTGTAGCTAAAAAATGTCTACAAAGAAGTTGAAAATTTATTTGACCTAGATTAATAGGTAATTTAATTTACAGTCAGGTGTTTCCATTTTTGCATGCTTATTTGTGCTGTGCTGTATAAACCTGGTCTTGTAAAGTACAGCACGTTGTTGTAATTAGTATGCACGTTGCACCTTGGAACGTAACAAACTGTGGTTGTTATCTGCACCTTGTCCCCGCAAGGTGTAATGTTTGATAAACATGGTGTGCTCCTGGGAGTTTACAAAGAGAACTGTCTTGACCAATGGTGTGGCTTTTCTCTGTATTTCCTACTTATCATCTCTGTCATACTAATAAATTCAAAAGAAGAGCAATTATTTCTCCTGGGACTAGAATGAGATGAAAATGTTACTGCATTGCTGAAATAAAATAACTCCCCCAACCCCTCATTTTTCTTTACACTGAGCTTGTTTTCTGAATTTTCCATTTTCATTTCCTGCATGGGGTCTACTCACTGTCTTTATTACCATCTGTTACCCATCTTAATTTCCACTAGAGTAAACTTAATAGTATTTAAAGCCAATAACTTCTATATTTCACCTCCACTTCTTTTTTCTCCTTTTTTTTCTTTCTAATGTCCATATTGGTCTAAAAAATCACTATCTAAGTTTTATCAGATAAAACTTATTCTTAATTTTAAATAAAGGAAAAACATTTCTGGAGCTTCTTTGTAAATTCTGAATTACATTTTAAATCCGTAGTTCTAAATTCACTGAGGCATGCATTACATGAAATTCTTTGTTACCTTCTAGGACAGAATCCCGAGAAAATCATTTAACTGCTCAGGAATTTTTTTTTTTTTTAAGTTTAAATGGTAAGTGTTAAAACATTCCCATTCACTTGCACACAAATTTAGCATTTATTACTGCCCTGGGAGTATGGCATGCACCTTTTAGAATGAAGAGTGCAGTATGCCAGCATCACAGGGTGCTACTGTCTACGGCCAAGAATCGATAGGCCAAGATCCTTCCAATGTTAGTGAATCACTTCTGAGACTTCTGCTATCAACCTCTGTGAACTGGGACTGTTGATTTTTTATCTTTGCTATCTATCTACCTATCCTCTATCTACTTAATTTTTAAATTTATTTTACATTTTATAAGTTGGAAGAATGATATTTTAAATACTTTTATTAACAAGCAAAGGAAACATTTGTGTAAGTTTATTAAAATGCATTGAACTTTTTTTGTTGGACCACAATTTATGTTTTAAATTTCTAATGTCTGCAGACATGTCTGAGGTATTCTCTTTATATTGCATCTTGAGGGAATGAGGATGAATTTTAATGATAGATTTTAAGGCAAATGTTATTTTATTGTCAACTTAAAAACCTCTAAAACTATGTATAAACTCTGATCATATATGTATCTAAATATGATAAATGTGCATATTCACACACCCTAGGGTCATTAAGATATTCAGCAATTCACTAAGATTTAAATGTTATATTACTAAAAATAATAATTGGTATTTCTTTTTTTTTACATTTGAATATACTCTGAAATCAATGTATATGTACCTTTGGAAAAATACATTTAGAATCCAGCCTCTTCTCACCATCTTTATGGCCATGACCTTGGTTTGAGTCACTATCAGCTTGCACATTAGTAGAGATAATCATATAAATATTCTCTTTAATTGAAACTGTAAATAATGATCCCTTTAAAATGCTCCTTTGTCCTAAACCATCCAATGGCTTCCATTTCTCACAGAGAAAATCCTAATATAAATTCCTATATGGCCCTATGTGATCAGGATCCCTGTTAACTCTCTAACCCATCCTACTAATCTTTCTGTCTGTTCCAACCATATGAGCCTCCTTGATGCTTCAGAATTCCAGCATGTTTCTTAGATGTTTGTCCAGAATACTTTTTCACCATACATAATTACTTGGACGACTTGTGCATCTTTATTCAGTTTTTGCTTAAATTTGCTTTGTATTGAGGTTTGCCCTGAACACTATTTAACATTAAACCATCCTTCACTGTACTCCTAATGCTCTTTCCTTTTTGACTTCTCTCCCCTATAATAATTAATTTGCCTACTCTATTTGTCATTGACTCTCTCTCTAACAATATGGGGGAACTCCAAGAGGAAGGAGACTCTTTTGTTCACTTATGTGGTGAGAACTGCTTAGAACACTGCTTAGAATACTCCATGGTAGGAGGTCTGTACATATTAGGTAGGAAATTGTCTCTACGTGTAACATCCTGGGCAGCACTGCAGAATATTAAGCTGTTCTTTGTTTGTCCCCCCCCCTTTTTCATACATCAAGGGCTTTCTTTACCTTAATTCACCCTGAATAAGACACAAAGATATAAAGAGATACATAGGACTGAATTTTCTCTTGTAAGAAACTAGTCTTGTATAAAAGTAGAGTGAAATTGGAAAAACAACTCATAACAAATGGGAGGGAGATGAGATAGAAGGTCAAAAGTAAGAAGCTACCATCAGAGATGACCAAGGAGCAGAGGACAGAAAGCTTATTGTACAAGCTGTTTTCAGGTGTCATTGAATTCCATCAAGTTGATATTTGTGACAGCCCAATCTTCATCTTCTGCCATGCTGAGAGGAAATCTGGTTCTTGAATATTCACAACTGATACAGAGATTTGAAGGAAGAAATCTTCCTCTACTCTCCTAATTCACCCAAATGAGAAGATGCAGGGAAATTCCATATGAGCAGATAAACCCACCACCATACATACATGATTTAATCCCAAATTCTGAAGGTACAAAAGGGAGTCAGCAAGGTCAAAAAACAAAATAATGAGATTAATAAAATCTTCTAGAATGTAAAGGAATTGACCTGTCTAGATCAATGATCCATTCAGTGAGTAGGTTCACAGTTAAAGATGATAACTTCTGAATGAGTGGTCACATCATGCATATAATGGACTTCAGTTCCTCTCCACACTGAAACTTAATATTTAAAGTTGGTTTACTTGCACAAGTTGACAAAATTGGACATGCTTTTGACTTCTCAAATCTGAGCTAGGAGTAGCATATCAGGCTTAGTGTACTCAGGGTGTGGTATGACTAGACAGGAGTTGTGAGATCAGTTCCTCGGGCATGTAAATTTATGTGTATCTTTATCATCATCAAGAGAACCTACTTCTTTCAGATACTTTTCCTAAATTAGAAGTGTAGACCAATTCTTGTAGACCAAGAACAGAATGGTAACCATTCAACAAGACACTTATATGAACTATTAGGGACTATCTTGAGTCTGAAACTCATGCAGCAGTATTCCAAAAGCCATTTATTGCCTCTTAATATTACAATCGCAGGTAGATTTATTTTCCTTTCAACCCATGAACCATTACCACCTGAGACAATTCTCTTAATACGCTACTCTTCCTTTCTAACTTGATTCAAATCCCTTCCCTCAGACACAGCTTCCCTCACAGGTCTGAGGACCAGTGCTTCTGGACCCTTGCAGCATAAGAAATTGTTTTCCTCTTTCAGAATGTCTTATGATTTCATATAAAATGTGTGTATGTACATATAGTTGTACATAGAATACGTGAAAGGTTATATTTATTGTAAAAATCTTTGAAAAGAAATGATAAAAGAAGTTCTATTGATATGTTATATTCCACGTATAGTATGTATTATGATTCAGCTATCAAAATATTTAGCTATGGCTATATCAACAATTTAATATGTATATATAGTATATTTGCATTTATAACTTTATATGCATATGCATGTGCACATGAATAACTATAAACACATACGCATATGGGAATATGTAAGTGTATGTGTAAACCTGGAGAAAGATGAATTTATGCCCACCAGACTACTAAATTGTTTATTCTTTATATGCATGGAGTGGGGGTTAAGAGTAGGGCTCAGTAAATGTTGTATAAAAGTTAACTTTTGCTAGTAAAAGTTTGGATTTTTAATAATTTATTATATATTAACACTAATATATGATTGTGGTTCTATTAACAATTTCTTATAGTTAATAATATATGAAAAATGTATTAGAAAACTACTTGATTCCCAATTTTATAAAGCTATTTCACTCAACAAACTTCCATTAAAGTATTCTTTCCAAAATAAATGATTGCAAATGGATAATGATACTACAGAAAAATCAAGCTCATCTAATAAAATCTATGAAATGTTTTCAACCTATTGGCTCTTTAAACTGGTATTTTTGTTTGTGTTACACATTACATTCTTCATGATCCTAGTATTTTAGTATTTTTATACTCAAAGACATGGTTATTTAATATTGGAGTTTATATGCAAACTCAACATTTTTTACGTATGTTAAATCAGAGAAGATTTTTAAAATATCTATTCCTTTTTTTTTTCTTTGCCAAGTGGAAACTTTTGATGTGATAACTTTTATAATGTTGTTGGTACTGATATTAACCACCATGGTATTTCTCAAACAATCCATTTTATTGAAAAAATAATATAAGCCAATATGATCTACATGAGTTCTAATGAAACTTCCATTATAGTTAACAGAAATTGTCTACTCAATTTAAAATCATACTAATCACTGCATGTCATAATTCTTTTCCTTTGGAAGAGAAATCATGAAAAAGCGAGTGGGAAATCAATACCTGAATTGAAAAATTAATTGAACATTAAATTGAGAGTCATGTAATATATTTATAAAGTCCACTTTACCTAGACGTCTTCACAGCAATTTTGAATTTGCTCTTTTGCTTGTGGGCACATATTAACTGACCATAAGTGAATGATTCCACATTGACATAGATGGCAATCATAATTTCATAAGGTTTTCTCTAAAAATGTAATAAATTGACTATAAAATATCTCTGATAAGTATTATCTGATTATTTCTCTGTGCATTAACTAGAGAATGGACATGTTTTCATTACTTTTATATAGATTTCAAGAATATATTCTTGAATAATTTTTTAAGGGTGAGCTTTAAAATATGTGTGTAACATAAACAGAACAGTGCCTGGAAAATAGTAAACATTATAGAAATACTTTGCAGGTATAAACTCATTTAATCATCATATCTCTTATTTATTTATTTGTTTGTTTATTTATTTATTTTTAATTTTTTAAATAATAAATTTATTTTTTATTGGTGTTCAATTTGCCAACATACAGAATAACACCCAGTGCTCATCCCGTCAAGTGCCCCCCTCGGTGCCCATCACCCCCTTCCACCACCCCTAGTTCGTTTCCCAGAGTTAGGAGTCTTTGTGTTCTGTCTCCCTTTCTGATATTTCCCACACATTTCTTCTCCCTTCCCTTATATTCCCTTTCACTATTAATTATTTATATTCCCCAAATGAATGAGAACATATAATGTTTGCCCTTCTCTGATTGACCTACTTCACTCAGCATAATACCCTCCAGTTCCATCCACCTTGAAGCAAATCGTGGGTATTCGTCATTTCTAATGGCTGAGTAACATTCCATTGTATACATAAACCACATCTTCTTTATCCATTCATCTTTCGATGAACACCAAGGCTCCTTCCACAGTTTGGCTATTGTGGACATGGCTGCTAGAAACATCGGGGTGCAGGTGTCCTGGCGTTTCATTGCATCTGTATCTTTGGGGTAAATCCCCAACAGTGCAATTGCTGGGTCGTAGGGCAGTTCTATTTTTAATTCTTTGAGGAACCTCCACACAGTTTTCCAGAGTGGCTGCACCATTTCACATTCCCACCAACAGTGTAAGAGGGTTCCCTTTTCTCTGCATCCTCTCCAACATTTGTGGTTTCCTGCCTTGTTAATTTTCCCCCATTCTCACTGGTGTGAGGTGGTATCTCATTGTGGTTTTGATTTGTATTTCCCTGATGGCAAGTGATGCAGAGCATTTTCTCATGTGCGTGTTGGCCATGTCTATGTCTTCCTCTGTGAGATTTCTCTTCATGTCTTTTGCCCATTTCATGATTGGATTGTTTGTTTCTTTGCTGTTGAGTTTAATAAGTTCTTTATAGATCTTGGAAACTAGCCCTTTATCTGATACGTCATTTGCAAATATCTTCTCCCATTCTGTAGGTTGTGTTTTAGTTTTGTGGACTGTATCCTTTGCTGTGCAAAAGCTTCTTATCTTGATGAAGTCCCAATAGTTCATTTTTGCTTTTGTTTCTTTTGCCTTCGTGGATGTATCTTGTAAGAAGTTACTGTGGCCGAGTGCAAAAAGGGTGTTGCCTGTGTTCTCCTCTAGGATTTTGATGGAATCTTGTCTCACATTTAGATCTTTCATCCATTTTGAGTTTATCTTTGTGTATGGTGCAAGAGAGTGGTCTAGTTTCATTCTTCTGCATGTGGATGTCTAATTTTCCCAGCATCATTTATTGAAGAGACTGTCTTTCTTCCAGTGGATAGTCTTTCCTCCTTTATCGAATATTAGTTGACCATAAAGTTCAGGGTCCACTCCTGGGTTCTCTATTCTGTTCCATTGATCTATGTGTCTGTTTTTGTGCCAGTACCACACTGTCTTGATGACCACAGCTTTGTAGTACAACCTCATCATATCTCTTAATCATTATATTACATGGCATTTGCTTGAGTGAATTTAACTGAAGAACTAATTTTTGTTGGCCTTTAATTAGAGCTGATCTTTCCATATAACAGTCATATTTATTCAGCTTCAATAACATATCAATTGAGCTATCATATCTATTTGCATTGAAAGCATTGTTATTTCCTAGCCCCAAAGAAAAATTCAGGGGAGCTCATTTAAATACTACTGAGTAGGAAGCCTGGGTGGCTCAGCAGTTTAGCGCCACCTTCAGCCCAGGACCTGATCCTGAGGACTTGGGATCCAGTCATACTTTGGTCTCCCTGCATGGAGCCTGCTTCTCCCTCTGCCTCTCTCTCATTCTCTCTCTCTCTCTCTCTCTCTCTCTGTGTGTGTGTGTGTGTCTTGTGAATAAATAAATTTTATTATGCTGAGTGAAATAAAGTATTTTAAAAATAAAATGGTTAAGATTGTATATTTAAGAAAAATAAACAAATAAATACATAAATAAATAAATAAATCCTACTAAGTGTCATCTCTATGTGAACTTCCCCTCCACAATGTGACATTGTTCATTTGACAATATAGTCTTCGACTAGGGGCTCAACACTCTGTAATCATCTCGCGAATTGTTTGCAGTTGCCTGTCCACATGCAGCCTAATGGTGGTGATCAACACCCAATAATCTTGGCAAGAATACGACTACACAGCTATTAGTTCCTTAACCACATGAGTAGTACCTCTTCACATAATCTTTTCATCATTCTTCCCAGCACTGCTCATCAAGTCTTGGAGTGTATTGATTTGTGATATAAGGGACTGTTTGGTAGCCACATGAAAGGGATGGCCATGGTTTTCTTACTTTGAGCTAAAAAAAAAACATGCACTCTCAAACCCAGAAAGTCCCAATATGTGCAAGGAATTGAACCCACATAACATCAAAATTTTACAACAGAAGCGATTTTGCATCATAATTTTGGCTTACATAAGAATGTTAATGTGGCCAATAATGAAGAATAGTTTGTACATAACACTGAGTACATAAAACACTGAATAAAGGGCAGATTATATCCTATCTTTAGAGTGTCAATAATTTATAATAAGACAGAAAGATAAAATTTTGCACTTGTTTGGTGTTTTGATTTTGAAGACATGCACACATATTGCTTATTTTTTCAGTAGTGTCTCATAAAAATGAGTAGTACAGAAGTTACAATACTAAAAATTATTTTTATTAGTCTCTATATTAATCTAATCTTTATGTTCATATGAAAGTCTTTTATGTCAATAATAATTTTAGTTCATCATATTTAATATACCTTTTGTAATCTTATGAAAATAAGCCTTACAAAATGCAGATGTCTTAGATATAGTCTCTGTAATATTAAATTATGAAAACAAATATTTAAAGCACCCCTTAGCTTCCTTCTGTTTTTCAATTTTGTGTTTGAAATATGAGGAAAAAATAAATAGAACTTTTTACCCCACTTTTACCATTTAACCAACAACCTATTCATAAAAACTGAAGAGTGGTATATAGCAGTCAGAAAAGAACCTAAGAGGAAGTGTCCCAAGATGGTAGCATAGGAAGATCCTGAACTCACCTCTTCCAATGGATACACCAAATCTCTAACAACATATAGAATAATTTCTGGTGAAAAAGAATGAAAACTAGCTGAACAGCTTCCTACACAACAAGAGATAAAAAGGCTACATCAAGAAATGTGGGAGAGGCAGAGACCTGACCCTGTGAAAATCCACCCTTGGGTGGCAACATACAATAGAGAGACATATCATGGTGCTAGAGCCTCTCTGTGAGGATTAAGAGTTTATGCCCTACACTGGGTACCTCAACCATTGGGAGGTAACCAGATAAATGAAGTCCCAAAATGTCTGACTTTGGAAACCTGATGTCTAGTGAAACCCCTGGGACTGTAGGTATCTAAGACACTCTCTTTAGGGGGCTCATGGACAGACTTACTCTTCCAGGGAACCAGCAAAAAGGTGGTCATTTGAGAGGGGACTGGATTATATATAAATGTTATTTTGTTTCTAATTTTAAAACATCTGTTGGAGGAGCAAAGATTAGTTGGGATTTTTCTTGCAGACAGAGGTGCTGCAAAGTACCTATTTTTGCCTCTCTCCATCTTGCTAGCACAAGTGGGCATGCACAGACTTGACCTTGCTGAAGTCACAGATATATCCTGCATCCAGCATTTATTCCAAGCCTCACCAAAGCTGGTAAGCAAGTGCAGTCTGCACTGAGTATGCCTTGATTGCCTGGCTCTGGTGGCCAGAAGGGCTTGTACCCCTGGGCCCCACACGACTGCAACTATTGGAAAGATAGTTTTAAGCAGTGAACCACACCCAGAGAACTATACAGACAACAGACTGAAATAAAACCCCAGTCTACACATGAAAAAGGCCCATTTGATTGTCCAGGAGCTTCAGTATAAGAGATAAGCTTCAGGTTTGCCACATATCTAAAGTCCACAGAGGTGTTCTCACATAATGTAGGCAGGGAGAAACCATCTATGCACCTTCTCTTGGCCTCATCACAGCTTACTGGAACCTCCCAGAAAGCCTGTCTACTCATGTAAAGGCCTGATTCTTGCCAACTCTTTCCCCAGGGACATCTCCAGATCTCCTGGTCTGAAGTCATTAGGCTCTTCAGTTGTGGTCTTATAGGACTGTATATATTTGCAAACTTTCAAAGCTACTGTTTGAGGTCTGGCTTCCAATCAGCCTAGTCCAGGTGCTGACTGAGATCACTCCCTTTGGACACTGACAGATCCTGGCACACCCTCAACAACTGGGTATCTATCAAGACTAAATCAGACAATTGCCAAGGTTCAAGAGACAACCAAGGGCTAAAGCAAAGTTGACCAATAGGGTTTGCTTCCTACAAAAAGACACATCTTCAAGACTAGGAGAGGTGACTCTTTCACATAATACATAAAAACAAAGACAGAGAGTCAAGTGAAATGTGGAAATAGAGGGACACTTTCAAACAAGACAAAAATATCAGAAAAAAATAATGAAATAGAGATAAGTAATCTAGATGATAAAGAGTTTAAAGGAATAATTATGATGATGCTCACTGAATTTGGGAAAAATGAACATAGTGAGAACTTCAATATAGAGAAAAATAAAGCACCAAAAAGAATTCATAGAGCTAAAGAATACAATAATTTAACTGAAAAATACATGAGAGGGGTTCAACAGTAGACTAGATGACACAGAAGAGAGGATCATCAACATGGAAGACAGGGAAGTGGGACTCACCCAAACAGAGCAACAGAAAGAAAAAATAAATAAATAAATGAAAAGTGAAGATGGCTTGAGAGACCAATGGAATGACATCAAGTGGAATAGCATTTGCAGCATAGAGGTCTGAGGAGGAGATGAGAGAGATAAAAGGGCAGGAAACACTTGAAGAAATAATGGCTGAAAACTTCCCTATCTTAGGGAAGAACACAGACCTCTAAGTCCAGGAAACACAGAATGTTGCAAATGAGATGAAGCCAAAGATCCACACCAAGACACATTATAATTGAAATGTGAAAAGTTAAAGAATATTAAAAGCAGCAAGAGAAAAACAACTTACTTACAAGAAAAACCCCAAAAGATGATCAGCTGATTTATCAGCAGCAGAACTTTTGCAAATCAGAAGGGAGTTGCATGATATATATTCAAAATACTGAAAGTAAGAAACTTTCAACCATGAATACTCTACCCAGCAAGGTTACCATTCAGAATTGAAGGAGAGGTAAAGAGCATTCCACACAAGCAAATCTTTAGTTTGTGTTGTCTGTGACTCCAACAAAGATCAGACCCTGTGGCAAAACTCACACACAGTGTCATTCCAGACAGAATTTATCAGACTTTGGAAAAATATATACTGAAATATTGCAATTACTTTATCCTAGAGACTACCAGAATGTTGGTGGTTTCTCCCTCTGCCCAGCTCAAACCTGTTCTTCCCATCTTCCATAGTTTCCACTTATCTGTGCATTTGTCTTTGTGAAGATGACATTTCACAATTGTCCTTGCAAGTAAGATTGACCAAGTGACAAATTTCTTACCAGCAGAATGTGGCTGGATGTGCGCAATATCTGAACTACTTATTAGCTACACATTCATCTCTATTCTACTTTCTCTATTCTACTTTTTGCCCTACAAAAGGCACAACACTCTGAAATGGTGGAGCAAGAAACAAACAAACAAAAAAATGGAGTAGAATTTTCTTATCTATCCCAGAAAACTCATTTATTTCCGTACTGTTGTGTGAGGGATAAAAAGATGTTTATCATATTTCAGCAGTGTATATTTGAAAATCTGTTTTAGCATCTCAGCTTTATATTTTAGCCAATACAGAGATCAGACCCTACTCAAGGTTAGGGTTTCTCCTACACTACGTGGTTAACCCCACTCTCAGTTGGTACGAGAAAGGAAATTAAGTGGAACATAAATCTGAGAAAGAAGGGCTTTGTCTTTGTATTTTTCCTGGTGTTAAATTGAAATATCAAAGAATCAAGCTGTGGAGAAACTTAGAGATTCTTGTAAAAGAGTGTTGAGGCACCTTCACAAGAATTAATCCTACCAAAACCTAAGTGACAACTAAAACTTTAAAATAAATATTTAATAAGTAACCTTAGAGAAAATCTCAGGATTATAAAAATTGCATTATTATAAATTGATTTCCATAAAAATTGTAGTTCAGATATATTTCAAAGAGGTCCAAAATTCAAGACTGACTTCAAAGCCTATTTTTTTTAATTCAGATATTCAAAAAAAGAATACATTTGCTTTTAGGCTTGAATCTTTAATAATATCTAAAGAGCTATTCTAAAATACCAACTTTACAAAAGTGACTGACTATTGACTCTGATATGTTTACCACTCCTAAGAAAAAGACAGTTACTTTGGTACACCATAGAGGAAGAAAAGTTTTCTTAGTCCCTCTTATAAAGGTTTGCAGAACTTCTAGACCATATTTAGTTTCCAGAAGAGACATGGAGACCTTGGGTAAGCAGATTAAGTAGTGTGACAGCAAAGTCTTGACTGACCAATTCCATGATATTTGCCAGCAAAGATAATGGGCTGCCCAGAGTCATGTTGCTTTAATCTCCCAGGCAAATGATTGTCCCAAGGGGCCCCTTGAAAAGAACTCTATTAGAGCTCTCTATTCTCAGTTCTTATACTCTCATTGAAACAACTGTTAAAAGAGGAGAGGGTTTGGGTGGTGGTAGCTATTGGCATGAGCACCTACAAAGCTAGTGTCAGGTAATAAAAAATACCTGCATCATTATTAAAATTTAGAAAAGCAACAACTCCGGGTTTAATCACACTTATGGTGGCCTAGACACCTGAGTGCCTGCAGGAGCTACCTGCTGAGAGCTCCACCTCCTACACCTGGCACTTTGAGGGGGATCTTCCACATGGTTTTGTCAACCAAGGACAGTTTCCCCCCCTTTTAGCTGCCGTGTTCATTCAGAAGCCAAGAAATTCATTCCATGTCACTCTCTCAAGTACTTCCTATCTCCATCCTTCAAATGGTCATTTATAGGAAAGTTGTTTGGAATTCAGAGCATTTTCCCCCATTAAACATATCACAAATGGTGGTAAGGGTTTAAGCCCAAATACCCTAACTTGTTTAACTTAACACAATGTTCTAATAGTTGAAATGAACTACCACTAATGACTATGTTTGCTTTGCTTTTTAATATGTAAGAAAATGGTTTGTGAATTCCAAATCGGATTGCCACAAGCCCTGACACTTGTGGCTTCACCTTTGCTCTCACTGTCTACTCAATGAGAGGAAGAGCTCTCTAGTTCTGTCCACTGACAAGGGTCTTAGGTGGAAATGAGGGAAGCAGGAGGTAGGAGTGGAGGTAAACATGAACCTATAGCAAGGACCTTTGCACAGTGGAGACAGATGCCCTGCCTTACTTTTCTCATCTTTTCCTCCCGTGAGCTTTAGAAGTGGATTTAGAGTGCCTGGTAGAGTGGTCACTGAGAGAAGTGGGAAAGGAGTGCTTTTTCCTATGAGGCCAAAGAAGGTGGCCATTTTTTAAAAAAAAGTCATTATCTTTTTTTTTTTGTAATAATAAATTTATTTCTTATTGGTGTTCAATTTACCAACATACAGAATAACACCCAGTGCTCATCGCGTCAAGTGCCCCCCTCAGTGCCCGCCACCCAGTCACCCCCACCCCCCGCCCTCCTCCCCTTCTACCACCCCTAGTTTGTTTCCCAGAGTTAGGAGTCTTCCATGTTCTGTCTCCCTTTTTGATATTTCCTACCCATTTCTTCTCCCTTCCCCTCTATTCCCTTTCACTATTATTTATATTCCCCAAATGAATGAGACCATGGCCATTTATATATAGGAAAAAACTCCTTTTGTTGGGGACTGCCTGTACTTGGAAGATTCATTAACTCTTAACATGCTGTTTTTCATCTTTAAGCTGCATTGAGAAATTCCACAATTGATATCTGTTCCTTATGCAAAATACATTCATGTTCCTATCAAACCTCTTAAGTTTCTCATGCCACTGCAGCATTAGTTCAAAGTCCAAAATGCAATCTAATCTCATCAGCTCAAAAAACTTGAGATTTCATTTTCTAATTCAGCTAAATCAGGTTTCAAGGCTGGAATTTTATTACTCTTCATTTCTCTGGTCCTCTCTCTGAACTCTTGGTTAAAACCCCTGAGTTCTAGATTCTGCCCTTTGAGTCATTCATTTTTTATGAAAAATAGCATATTTCCAACCAAATCTTCATGGGTTCAACAGCCCTCCTCCATTCACTACTCTCTTATCTCATTTAGCACAAAACGTCAGTGTTCCTGATAATATAATTTTTTTCAAGAGTTTATTTATTTATTTGAGAGAGAGAAACAAAGAGAGAGACAGAGCATGAGTAGGGGGAGCAGCAGAGAGAGTAGGAGAAGCAGGCTTCCCAATGAGCAGGGAGCCGCCTGATGAGGGGATCGATCCCAGAGTCTTGGGATCCTGACCTGAGCCGAAAGCAGATGCTTAACCAACTGAGTCACGTAGGTGCCCCATTTGACAATATAATTTTTCAATAAACTTGGTTTGTGTATAAATTGGACTGAATTTTACTCCATTAGATAAAAGACATTCCTACTGGTATTCCTGAGATCATATTTTCCTTATTTGGGGGCTATATCAAAATAGTTGTATAACGATACTTCTAAACTTTACACAGTCCCTCTGATTTGATTAGGGCATACATACTCTTAACCTATTACAAATTAATATTCCAGTGTTTGTTTTTCTAATATTTGAGCCAAGGATTATATAGTCATATACTCCCTTTACTCTATGCCGTACTTTCAACTGGCATTTGGACTTTTAGTATTGTTACCATCTGGAAAGGTTAAAATTTCCAAATTCATCAACCTGATTTCTTTTTACATAATACCTATTGTTTTAATTTATCTCTCTCCATTTGTATTTTTCCATGAGTGGCAAGAAGAAACCAGGCAGTGTACTCAACACTTGGCTTAAAAATATCCTTAGTAGGGGCACCTGTGTGGCTCAGAGGGCTGAGCATCAGACTCTTGATTTCAACTCAGGTCATGATCTCAGGGTCATGAAGTTGAGTCTTACATCAGACTCTGAGCTCCCTACTCAGAACAGAGTCTGCTTGAGATTCTCTCTCCCTCTCCCTCTGTCCCTACAATACATACATACATACATACATACATACATACATACATACATACATACTCTCCTTGGCTATTATATTCAAATTTGTCACAAGTCCTGCTCTCCAGATAAGTGTAGGACACATTTTCACTAAGTTTTCTCCACCATATTGAAAGAATTCTTCTTCCACCCATGTGGGATAGCTTGTTCCTCATTACTTAAGAGACCTCCCTGGCACTGTTCTTAAAGTCCAGATTTCTACTAATGGTCTGTTCATGTCAATGTAGGCTTTTCCTAAAGCAATTTAGGATTTTCCTGTAATGTCCCTCACTTGTTTTTGAGTTCTCACCAGCAATGTTTTCAAATTTTCAACATCTATATTTTTATTGGAGATTTGTTCAAAGCCATCCAGGTTATTTTTACCATCCTCCTTATGATTCTTCTAGCCTTCACAAACTGGCCCATTCCAAAGCTACTGCTGTATTTTAGGTGTATTATTTGGTGTCACTTCACTTCCAAGTACCAAAAGCTTTCTTAGTTTTCCATTGCTACACAAAAAATTACCACAAACCCAATTCAAAAGCTTAAATAATTATTCTCCCTACCTAATCATCCAGTTACACTACATATTTATGTTGCATCCAGTTATTATTTACACTATACTTTGTAATTATAAAATTTTAAGTTAAACATCTCATCACATTTCTCTAATATCATGCAAAAACATAGTTACTACAGCTTTTTTGGAGTACATTAAGAATCAATTTGACGAAATAATAAAATATTTTTAGGTGTTATGATACAGTTATGGTTATAAAAAATAAAAAAAACAAAAAACATTTTTGATCTTTCATATAAATAATTGATGCAGTAATAATATGAGGGGAAAATTAATCGCTAAATGATCAAAGCAAGTGTACTCAATGAAACAATCAAATGTTAAACTAATACTGAAACAAAACACCAAAAATGTACTTACCATTTATCACTAAAAAAATAAGAAGCCAGATCTCAAAAACACATTTTCATAAATGTAATCCTGAAAATAATTTCAAAAAGTTCCTGCTGACAATTTTCACATAATTTAGCATACTAAAATTAGTGAAACAATGGTATTAAACATTTAATGGGGCTCATGGCTGGGCAAGTCAGTTGAGCATTCTGCTCTTGATTTGGGTTCAGGTAGTGATCTCAGGATCACAGGATCAAGCCTTGCATTGGGCTCCATTCTCAGTGGAGAATCTGCTCAACAAACATTTATTGAATGAAAAATATTTGTCAGATATTTCAAGCCTATTGTTTCATTTAAATATCACAATATGGGGATCCCTGGGTGGCACAGTGGTTTGGCGCCTGCCTTTGGCCCAGGGCGCGATCCTGGAGACCCGGGATCGAGTCCCACATCGGGCTCCCGGTGCATGGAGCCTGCTTCTCCCTCTGCCTGTGTCTCTGTCTCTCTCTCTCTCTCTCTCTCTCTCTCTCTGTGACTATCATAAATAAATAAAAATTAAAAAAATAAATATCAATATTCTTAAGGTTGGTTATTATTAACCATAATTATAGATGATGAAACTTAAGTCCTTAATAATCACAACAGCTAGCAACTAGGAAAAGAGATTTACATCCAGGTATAATTAATATTAGTGCAATTTTTCTTATTATTCCATAGAATAAGAAATAAGAAACTGGTTACTTCAGCAATAAAATCATTATCCCTTTAGGATGGTAATGTATGTGTCCACAGACCACAAATAGATATATATTGCCTTAATTATTTGTATTAATTAGATAATGCAAAGTAGATATAGAATATTAGATACTGTATCTAATATATCCAGCTAATATCTAATACATAATCTGAGATATCCAGTTAATATTACTTTGTATTAGATAATACAAGCTTATTATCAACTGGAAATATGTAACTTATCAATAGTCATTTTTATTTTTAATATTTCTGCATTGACTAAAAATTCATTTTCAACATTTTACCTATTATGTTTTCCTTTTATTTTTGGTACAATTCATCAAGATAATTTTTTAATGCACAAATTTGCTTCTAAATCTTTCTATATCATATTGAAAGCCTTTATTGGGTTGTGATGGTGTTTGTTTAAATTTAGAAATCATGTTTTCATCTGTTTTTTAAAAAATTGTATTTATTTATTTGAGAAAGAGAGAGACAGAGAGAACATGAGTGGGGAGAGGGAGAGGGAGAAACAGATTCTCCTCTGAGCAGGAAATCTGACTTGGGGCTCGAACCCAGCACCCTGGAATCATGAGCTGAGCCAAAAGCAGACACTTAACTGACTGAGCCACCCAGGTTCCCTCATGTTTTCATCTTAATAGTTAACATTGTTAACTTCTCATAGTCACTTATTTTCTGTTTTTTTTTTGTTTTATTTTACTTTTAGTATGTGTAATATTTTCTCAAAATTTGAGAATTTTTTTGAGAAGGTTTTAAAATATTTTCTGAGGCTTCTTGCAAGAATTATTTCACCTGTAATGTGACACTTCCCGTTAACTGAACATCAAAATCTTCTGTTCTTTCTGGGTGGACAAATTGCATATATTCCCCAGGCTCTGCTGTATTTATGTATGACAATATGTCTAAGTCATTGGAACAAGAGTACAAGCGATGTGTGCCTATGAAAATCCTGGTGCATTAAAATTGCCATGCCAAATCCTCCATATTCTTTTCCCGAACTGGGCTGGCTGGAAAGGGTACAAAACCTAAGGGAAACTCAGATTCTGTATGTGGGAAGTACAAAGGTCTCTGGAAGTCTGGGTCATGGACATGGAAGAGTGAAGGATGCGTGTTCTCACAGTATGCACATACCCCTGTATTATTACATGATAAATAAATACTTTTGCGTGTGTGTATTGAACTATTAAATATTTTGGGTCTATTTGTTACAGTTAATAGCACCTCTTCCCTATTCAAGAAAACAAGTTATTTCTTCCAAATACAAGTTTGATTCCTTTCTTTGGAACTGTTGGCCATGATCACATTTGTGATCACATTAATCCTTACAGAGAGGACGCTGTTACTCAATTTAGGGGACTGATTTAGGCTCTAAAATCTATTTTTTGTCCTCTTTCAATTATTTACTCAGGTATAATTTTTTTCATTCATATCTCCTCAGGATGTTAGAAACCAGTGCAATATCATACTTGTTTTCAAATGCCTGATTTCCTAGAAGCCCACTTCCCTATCACTATACTCATGCTTTTATCCTGACACTTGTGAATAGTACATTGATTCATATGATTCTGCTCCCCCTCAGAATCTCAATCCTTACAGGATCCTTTGTTTCCTTTTTCTTTCCCATCTTTCATATGTTTCTGCCTGAGTTCAGTTTTATCCCCATGTCTGGAGCTCTCATAGGATGACACTTAAAAAAATAATAATAATTCCCAGGAGGATTTCTGCCAAAATTTATAATCCCCCAATCCTTCCAGTAGGGTTTGTGAGTCTCCATCCCTCATTTTGCTGTCATCACCACCTACTACCTGTCAAGTTTGTGGAAATTTCAGTATGTGGGTGGAAACCCTGAATTCTAGCAGTGTCATAGATGATAACATTTGATTTATTACATCAGTTTGGTCATTTCACTAGGAAATTGATGGGAGAGGGTGTCAATTATTTGGGATTAGAGGGTTATCTTGAATTTGGAAGCCAAAATTCTATACTAAATAATTAAATGGTACTGGAATTGCATGTAAATAAATAAGCATATTCATCTATAAAATCTTACAAAAGCACATATCATTACAACATTTAGGAATCACATAAATTCTGTTGTCATTTGATCTTTCATTTCCAAGTACATATATGCACTTTCAGCCAGGGCTAAGTAACACAGGAATAGACCTGTAGGCAATTAAAGACTGGTACAACTATTGTTGTAGAAGGGCTAGCAAGAATAATATTTAAGGATTCAATATATAGAGCTTGGATAAAAAAAAAAGGATATTTCTTTGTGCAAAGAGAAATAACTTTCTAGAAGTCAGCTATTGCATCTAGTGTAACAAAATATTGACTTGTGAAAATAAATTCTTCAAATGGTTTTCAAGGGATTTACAGCTAAAGTAAAATTAAATAAATTTCATTTCTGTAGGAATCCTGACAAATATCAATAATCAGACAGATTCCTCTATCAATGAATAAACCAGAGATTATAGGACAGGACAATAGATGAAAACCTTCATTAGTAGCAACCAAATAAATGTTCAGGGTTTATATTTTGTGTACTATTTTCACCAAAATCCTTGAAGAATCCAGAGCTTTAGGGAATATATTTTTGGAGAAATCTTCTGTTCTCACAAACACGGTAATTTGGGAAAAAATTTGAAATGACATTTTATAAAAAGACTAAATAGAATTTTCAAGTGATTTTATGGCATTGTGTTACAAAGTATCACAAAATGAGTGACATAAGCAACAGAAATGTATTGCCTCCCATTTTGGAGTCTAGAAATCCAAGATCAATTTGTTATCATGTTTGGTTCCTGATGAAGGCTATGAGGGAGAATCTGTTCCTTACCTCTCTCCTGCATCTGTTGGCATACTGACACTCTTTGGTGTTCTTTGGCTTCTGCTACAGCAAATCGATCTCTGTCTTTATCTTCACATGGTATTGTGTGATTGTATATATTGTGTGATTCCTAATTTCCTCTTTTATAAGGACATCAGGCATATTGGAGCCCATTCTGCACTTATGAGGCCTTAACTAATCATGTTTATAACAACCTTATTCCCAAATGAGGTCACATTCTAAAATACAGGGAGTTTAGGGTTTCAATATTTGGATTTTTGAAGGACACAATTCAATTCATTATAGCAATAAATAAGACTTTTCACAAAATTCTCTCCCTACAAGTCCCTATATAAAATTGTCAATAGAATATGAAATGAGATAAAACATCTTTTGAGCATAAAAAATAAAAAGGCCTAGAGCTCATCACATGAATTCTTCAAGGAAAAAATAAAGACGTTGAGGCATCAAAGGGCAGAAAATATGAAGTACTTTGTTTCATTCAATTGAATATGTTTGCTATAAAATTAATAATGTATTTAAAATATATTGTGCCAATGTACCATCCTAAGACTGAGGGGTAATAACATGCTTGCATGTCTTACTGATAGGATGACGATAAATTTTGAAGGGACAATATAAGGGATATAGTACAATGCTTTGTGCTAGAAGTGAGATAAGAGTAATGAAGAGAACTTCTGTAGACACTTAGTTGAATCAAGAATGACTAGCATACCTCAGAGATATTGCTGGTTAAGTCCAGACCACAAACAAAAAGTGAATATAGCAACCAAATGAGTCAAATGAGTTGTTTTTACCAGTTTGTTTCCCAGTTATGTTTATACTATGCTGTAGTCCATTAAGTATGCAATAGAATTATGCCCCCCAAAATAATGTATGCACCTTACCTAAAAATACTTTATTGGTAAAAAAAAAATGCTAACTGTCATCTGAGGTTTCAGTGAGTCAGAATCTTTAGTAGTGAAGGGTCTTCCTCCATGGTTACACTGATGACTGTGGCAGTTGCTAAAGGTTGGGTGGCTGTGGCAGTTTTTTATAACAAGACAATAAAGTTTACCACATCCATTGACTCTTTCACAAAGGAAGCATGTGTTTGATAGTATTTTATCGACAGAACTTCTTTCAAAATTGGGAGTCAGTCCTCTCAAACCCTACCACCACTCAATCCACTAAGTTGATGTAATATTCTAAATTATTTGGTGTCATTTCAATGATCTTCACAGCATCTTCACCAGGAGTAGATTCTATTTCAAGAAATCTCTTTCTTTGCTCATCCATAAGAACATCTCATCTGTTAAATTTTATCATGACATTGAAGCAATCTTGTCACTTCTCAGTGACACTTCTAATTTTAGTTCTCTTGCTATTTCTCCACATCTGGAGATCCCTCTACTGAAATCTTGACCCTCCCACCCCAAAGTTATCCATAAGGGGGGGAATTAGCTTCTTCCAAACTTCTGTTATTATTATTTTGACCTATTCCCATGAATCATGGATGTTCTTAATGGCATCTAGAACAGTGTATCCTTTTCAGGTTTTTAATTTATTTTGCCCAGATTCATCAAAGGAATCATTATCTATACCAGCTGTAGCCTTATGAAATATATTTCTAAATCATAAGACTTGAAATTCATAATTACTTCTTGATCTATGGTCTGCAGAATGGATATTGTGTTAGCAGGCATGAAAACACATTAATCTCATTCTACCTTTCCATCAGATCTCTTGGGTGACCAGGTGTAATAAATCATAATATTTTAAAAGGAATCTTTCTTCCTGAGTGGTAGGTCTCAAGAGTGGGCATATAATATTCAATAAACCATGCTGTAAACAAATGTATTGTCATCTGGGCTTTGTTGTTCCATTTAGGACACAGGCAGAGTAGAGTTAGCATAACTCTTAGGGGCCCTAGGACTTTCAGAATGGTAACTGAGTATTGGTTTCAAGTTAAAGTCTTCTGCTGCATTAGTCTCTAAGGACAGAATCAGCCTGTCCTTTGAAGCTTTGAACCCAGGCATTGACTTCTCTCCAGCTATGAAAGTCCTAGATGGAATCTTCTTCCAAGAAAAGAAAATTATTTTGTCTGCATTGAAAATCTGTTATTTAGTGTAACCATCTTTATGAATTATCTTAGCTAAGTCTTCTGTAACAGCAGTTGCTGATTTACTTTGCATTTTTAAGTTATAGAGATGGTTTCTTTCCTTAAACTTCATGACCCAGTCTCTGAAAGCAGCTTCCTCACCTCTCTCGGCCTTCCTTGATTTGAAGAGAGTTAGGGATCCCTGGGTGGCTCAGCAGTTTGGCCCCTGCCTTCAGCCCAGGACATGATCCTGGAGACCTGGAGTCAGGTCTCCACATCGAGTCCCACATCAGGCTTCCTACATGGAACCTGCTTCTCCCTCTGCCTGTGTCTCTGCCTCTCTCTCTCTCTCTCTCTGTGTGTGTCTCTCATGAATAAATTATTATTTTTTTTTTTAAAGAAGAGAGTTAGGGCCTTCTTCTGTATTAGGTTTTGGTTTAAGGGAATGTAGTGGCACTAAAATTTCTCCATGTTAGCAATAAAGCTGTTTTACTTTTTTAATATTTGTGTATTCACTGGAGTAAGCACTTACAGTTAGTTTCCTTCAAGAACTTTTCCTTTGCATCACAAGTTGATAACTGGTACAAGAAGCCTAGCTTTTGACCTCTCTTGGCTTTCCACATGCCCTTACTAAGCCTACTCATTTCTAGCTTTTGATTTAAAGTGAGAGATGTCCAACTCTCCTTCCACTTGAATATGTATAGACCATTGTAGGGTTATTAACTGGCCTAATTTCAATACTCTTGCATCTCAGCAAATAGGAGGACCTGAGGAGAGGAAGAGAAATAAAGGAACAGCCAGTCTGTGGAGCAGTCAAAACACACAAATCATGTATTTTTTAAATTTACCATCTTATATGAATGGACTTTGTGGCAGCCCAAAACAATGGCAGTAGTAACACCAAAGATTATTGATAACAGATTACCAGAGCAAATATAACACAAATGAAAAAGTGCAAAATATTGCGAGAATTATCAAAATGTGACACACAAGAAGTAAGTAAATGCTTTGGAAATATGGCATTGATAGACTTGCTCAGGGCAGAGTTTGCCACAAACTCTGTGTAAAAATGCAGTTTGTAAAAAATGCAGTATCTGTGAAGTACAATAAACTAAAGCACAATAAAATGAGGTATGCCTGTACGAGGAAAGTGTTTCAACCTCAAGATGAAGGAAGAAACTCACAGTTGAATAAAAATGACATTTTATTACATATATCTTCTGTGAAATGATGACTCACTTTTTAGAGAAAAAGAGTACAAATTATCAAAAAAGTTTTCAAAAGTGGCTCCTAGACTAGAACTTAATAAAAGCATGGTAAAAGAAGAATTGGAAAGAGAGGCTTAATGTCTTCAAATTCTTCACAGTTTATGTAATAAATATAAAGTAAGAAATTATTTTCACATTTTTTAAAGATAGATTTATTTATTTATTATTATTTATTTATTTATTATTTACTTATTCATGATAGACATAGAGAGAGAGAGAGAGAGGCAGAGACACAGGAGGAGGGAGAAGCAGGCTCCATGCCAGGAGCGCAACGTGGGACTCGATCCAGGGATCCCAGGATTGTGCCCTGGGCCAAAGGCAAGCGCCAAACCGCTGAGCCACCCAGGGATCCCCAAGATTATTATCACATTTAATTTTAATGTTAAAAATTGGAATTTTCAGTTAAATTTAGTAATGTACCTTTTCTTAGTTTTACTGAATTCATTAGTTCTAAGTCAATCTAAAATCTAAAATCAATTCTGTAAAGAGTTAAACTTTTAAAATTTGTCTTTTAGAGTAATACTTCAAAATACAAAACCATTTCATATAAATGTTTTATTCTTTATTTGTATTTTTAATTTCTCCATTTCAAATATATTCAAACACAAAACAGTATTTCCATAAAAATAAAAATGCTAGTAAAAAAATAGGTCCATTTTAATTGTCTATTCACTCAGCATTACTGCTCATTCCTATTCATTTATATGTTATTTTCCTGCTTTTTCTGCAATGGTTATCATATCTCAAGCTTCCAAAATTAATATTAAGTTTAGTTCTTTCGGGGGGATACAGATTTAATTGATTACTATTTCTTTCAATACCCAAGTGTTGTTTTGTTTTGTTTTGTTTTTCCTGAATTGCTTCATATAACCAAAATATTTAATGCCTATGCGTATAGAGCTAAATACAAAATAGGTGCTTAGGAAGTTTTTTAAATCAATGAATGGGTTATGAAATGAATTAAGAATTAAGAAATAAGAGAACAAATGACAGAACGAATGTAGAAATCAGTCTAAAACATACACAAAGAAACCTGTTAACTACAAATTATGAAGAATATTTTCCTCATGTGGACTTGCTAATTTTTATCAGTTGGATATCATGACCATTTATACTTATGACATAATTGTTAATAATTTTTTAATTACTCAAAATATTGCTCTTGAAGAAATTAACATAAAGGATAATACCAGGAGAGGAAGACCATCTCCAAATGTGAAAACTCAGAGATCCTTGTGTACTATTTTCAATTCAAAATATAAAAAACAAAATTATACAAGAGTGAATTTATTTGAAAGATCCAAAATCATGTTTTATTCCTAACTCAGTAAATGATATATGTAGTTTCTTTATTGTCCTATGTTGTTTTTTTTTTAAATTTTATTTATTTACTTATTTATGATAGTCAGAGAGAGAGAGAGAGAGAGAGAGGCAGAGACACAGGCTCCATGCACCGGGAGCCCGATGTGGGATTTGATCCCGGGTCTCCAGGATTGCGCCCTGGGCCAAAGACAGGCGCTAAGCCGCTGCGCCACCCAGGGATCCCCGAATTGTCCTATATGAAATGATGTTTACAATCAAACAAATTCCATCATGTTCACTGAGAGATGATGTCCACTGCTTTTTTTTAGTTCATATTAACAGCTTTAACTATAGTTATGGTTTTTTTACGTGTGAATTAGAGTGACTTAATACCTTAAATACTGCCCTTTGTAGTATTCATTTAAGTATTTGTTTCTCTCAAAAGAAATTAAATTTATCTTTGAGAGAGCTCTATAAAACTATTTTTAAGTTGTATCATGTGATATTTTTTAATTTTTTTAATCTGGGAAATAAAATTCAATTGGAAAGCATCAGTATGTAAAAGAAGATATAAAAGTGGAAAAACACCAGATTTCTGAATTTCATTATCTAAAAGAAAAGTTAAGGGCATGTTTAACCATATTCTTAATAATTTTGAAGATATTTGTAATACTTTGAATCATATTGTAAGGACTTTGTCCATTACAGACTATATGTTTTCTTAAATCATGATGATATTTTTGCATTTATTTTAATTCTTATTATGCAAAATATATAAATTACATCCTTGAATAGTCAAAATGATGTTATTATATTGAATTATTTAGGTAATTTTAAATAATTAAATTTTGTATACATATGCTATATTAAATATTAATTTTTATAGACAAAGTTGGGTTTTGCAAAATGTGGAATGTTAGTGAATTAGAAAAATATTTTTTATGAACAATATAATTATAGCCTCAAGGAAAGAAGTATATTAACAGCAATTCAAACATTTTACTTTATATTTCACAACAGTTTTTACAATGTAATGACTATAAGGCTCTCCTTCAAGTGTATTTGTAAAAGATTGTTTGCATGGAAAACATTTTCCTTTCTCTTACATTTCCTAAGGGATATTTCATTAGCTTTGTTGAATCTAATATAAACTATATTTCATTGGCTTGGTTGAGTCTAATATAAACTCAAAATATTTACTTACATCTTACTTATACCTTTTCTTACTGATATTCATGTTGCCCTAAACCCATCAGTGTTGTTGGTCAGAAACAACTAGATGAGCCCCGATAAAAGTGTCCCCCTACTACATGGTAAGAAGACTTTTTAGCTGGAAACATAATCACCAAATATTGCAAAATATAGTATCTGGTCTCTCTTGCATGAAGTCTGCTAAGTCAAAGTTCTAACAAAGGAGAAGCAATGGAAAGTGTCACAGGAAACTTCTCGGAATGCTCACTGAAAGGAAGTTCAACTGAAAACTTTGTTTTTTCTTCCTAATCCTGGAGCTGTGGACAACATCTTTGATGAGGGATGAAATGTTGAACTCAGAGGAACCTCAGTCTCCAAGGACTTTATGGATTAAGATGCCTTGTCATCATTAGGCTTCCTAGGCTTTGACTATTATGAAGAAAATAACTCTTATCTCTAGAAGTCACATATTCTGCACATGTGCAACTAAGAAATAATCTTATGTTAACTGCTATACATTTGTATTAATACAAAATCTGTTTAAAGTTTATGGTACAGGGCAGTCCCGGTGGTGCAGCGGTTTAGCGCTGCCTGCAATGTGGGGTGTAATCCTGGAGACCCCGGATCAAGTCCCACATCAGGCTCCCTGCATGGAGCCTGCTTCTCCCTCTGCCTGTGTCTCTGCCTCTCTCTCTCTCTCTTTCTCTCTCTCTGTGTCTCTACGAATAAATATTAAAAAAATAAAGTTTATGGTATAATACAAATATATAATTTTATCTAACAAACATCATGTTAATCTCTTTCTATTTTATAAAAATGAATGTAGCACCACCAATACAATAGTGCCTCTTAGCTTTCCTCCGCAGATAGCCCTAGAGTACTTCACCATCCTACCTAAACTCTTGTAAGTTGTCTCTTTATTAAGACATTTTAAATTACTCCTTCTGGAGAGTACTACCTGTTTCTTATTAGATACTTGACTAGCACAAGTTGACAATCTCTATGCCAGAAGCAAATGGAATGCTGATAGTGGCATCTTTCACTCTAAGCTCATCGCTGCTGTTGACATGGGATGGAGTACAGGTGAAGGCAAAGAGTGAAAGATCAAGTACTGTGACAGTTATTAACAAACACTATATGATTTAGCTTCTTTTTAACTTTCTTACAGGAAGTAGAAGAGAATAAGCATAAAGGTCTTGAATACCAAACTTAGGGTACATATGAAAAATCAAAAAGCTTGGTAATTGCAGCTATGGACCAAACCAAGAGACTTAATTTCAGGGGTGCGAGTTGAAAGCCCATTAGATACAGATTTCCAGATAAGTACACAATAGGGAGAATAAAATACTGAGGTCTTTGATGGAAACATTGGGCAGACACAGATGAAGGTGTTCATTTTGATCTTTAAAATAACTCAGTGTTCCTTATCTTGGAAATAGCTCAGCCTCTCTGTCTTTCCCTTTGTAAATTCCTTCCAATGACTTCACTGGGTAAGTTTCTCATGAAGAGATGCCTATTATACTCAAAATTTATAACACTAATTTCTCCTTCTGCCTCCATCCTTTAAAAATTGGAGTCTTCCATAGCCCTGACAGGAAAAGTACAAGAAGTGGTCCGGGACAAAGTAGATTACAACTAGAAAGAATGCCAACTGGTATCAGCAGGAGTTGAGGGAACATATAGGGTAGTGGACTGAAAGATATTTGACCAAGAGGACAAAATATGAAACTAGTCAGGCCAAATGTATTTGTATGAATACACTAATTCAGGATTAGGGATTGGTTTAAGCATCTGGGGATTGTGTTGATTGGGTTGGTAAATTACATCCTGGACTCACACATGATCTTCAGTCAGAGAAATTGTAGAATACTGCTGGAGTATTGAAGAGGGAGAAATCCAAGGACTCAGGGAGAACAGTGGTCTGTTAGGAGTAATGTGTAGACATCTATGTGCCCTTTTCTCCTACCATCTTAATTTTTAGACTTTATTTTTTAATAGTTTTTTTTAATTTTTATTTATTTATGATAGTCACACAGAGAGAGAGAGAGAGGCAGAGACATAAGCAGAGGGAGAAGCAGGCTCCATGCACTGGGAGCCCGACATGGGATTCGATCCCGGGTCTCCAGGATCGTGCCCTGGGCCAAAGGCAGGCGCTAAACCACTACGCCACCCAGGGATCCCAAATTTTAGACTTTAACTGTGATGGCAAAGATAGAGGCTCTTCATGGGTACTTAAACATGGATTTTTTTTTTTCCCTCTACAAGAACGATCTGTTTACTGTCATTGTTAAGTGCCGAACCTATCACATTCAGCCCCCATAGAACATCTTTCCTCAGGGCCAATAGCCAGTCACTTGCAAACAGGTTAACTAAGTTGGACTATTTAATTATGGAGAGGGGGAAAGTTTGTTCTTAAGTGTTTAGATATATTCTGAAAATTAAATTTTCTTTTCTGTCTGTAATGCTTCTGCCATCCTCACTGTGGATAGTCTGATAGAATGCCTTCCTTATCCATCAAAATGTAATCCTATAGAAAAATCTCTGTTTACCTATGGTAAAAAGTAGCATAACAATGAGATCACATGTATAGGATGTGGAGGCCAAGAAAATTAAGGCCATTCCACATTAAGTTCAGCGTTAGCACAAGTACAGCCATCCCAGGCCCCTGTGAATAAGAGCTGAAATTTACATTACTTCAGGTACAGGAAAAGAAACAGCTTACAGCATAATGCCCTAGAAAGCCCCATATTAGAATGAGAACAGACTCAATGCCCTTGAAGGCCCCATATCAGAATGTAAACAGAACTTGAGAAATTCCTCCACCCCTTCTGGAGGTCCCCTAGACCAGCCCTTAAAACTAAGCTGAAACCCACCTCGGAGTCCAAGTCCCTGCTCTACTGTGTCAGGTATACTTGGACCCAAGCTCGAGCTTGCTAATAAACCCTTGTGCGCTTGCATCGGTGTCGGCTCCTTGGCGGTTTCTCGGATTCGCAATCTTGGGCACAACATTTGGGGGCTCGTTGGGGATCTGAGAAACCCCCAGGACCCCATCCAGAGAGTTTCACACATGGTGAGTGCACTCAACTTTCTCCACCTTTTGTGTGCATATTTTCTGAGAGCTCTAAACTGTACTTTTACCTGTAGAAATTCCAGTCTGTATTGGGTCAGCATTGGCTAGGTGGATGCGCTGGTGGGCCGTTGACCGGGGGTCTTGAGGAGATGGCCCTTGCACCCCGCCTGGAGGACAGGAGTCCTCATCTGTAAGGAGGACGGGGTCCTCATCTGTAAGGAGGACGGGAGTCTTCATCTGTAAGGAGAACTGAGATCCTCATCTGTAAGGAGGATGGGGGTCCCCATCTGTAAGGAGGACGGGGTCCTCATCTGTAAGGAGGGCTGGCTGCCAGCCCTTCGGATTACTTTCTGTTTTGTCTCCGCGGCACACTGGAACGTTTGTCTGTGTTACTGTGTCTTTGTTAACTGTCATAACTGTTTACATAAGGAGAGGGAAATTTCAAACTTACTGCATGTCAGAATGGCCAACCTTTGGCATGGGATGGCCCCAAGAAGGAACTTTCCACCTACCTATTATCTTACAGGTTAAGGCCGTGATCTTCAGGGACAAACGGTCGGCCACCCTGACCAGGTGCCCTACATCCTGGTCTGGCAGGACATGATCGAGAATCTCCCTCCTTGGCTAAAAACATTTTTACCCCCCAAAGCACACAACTCAGCTGAAGGTAAGGAGAGACTCCGGGTCCACCACCAGACTCTAATGGCGGGTCTCCAGGCTGCTGTGCGCAAGCCTACCAATCTGGCCAATTTATATGGTGTGAGACAGGGTAAGGATGAGAGTCCAGCAGCCTTCTTAGAGAGAATCACGGAGGTTTTAGGCAGTGCAACCCTATGAACCCAGAAGCCCCAGAAACAAAGGCTGCAATTATCATGGCTTTTCTTAACCAGGCTGCTCCAGACATTAAAAAGAAATTGCAAAGAGTAGAGAGACTAGGAGAGAAGAGCTTGCAGGACTTAGTGATAGTAGCAGAAAGAGTCCATAATAATAGAGAAAGTCCGGAAGAACAACAAACCAAACTAAGTGACCAGCAGACCCGAAACCTGGCCAAGATCCTGCTGGCCACAACCATGGACGACTCACAGGAAAGACGGAGGCACCTCAAGAAGCTGGCTTCAGGGACAGGTAAGGAGGATGGCCCTGGTCCCCGTCGGGAGTGCCCTAAGCTGAACAAAAACCAATGTACTTATTGCAAAGAAGAGGGCCACTGGATGAAAGACTGTCTTAACAAAAGACCTAAGGCCCCTGCCAAGATCTTGAAGATGGAGGACCTGGACGACTAAGGGAGTCGGGGTTTGGCACACCTTCCCAAGCTCAGGGTTACTCTCAGAGTGGAGGGGCAACCATTGAATTCCTAGTGGACACTGGGGCACAACATTCGGTTTTATTACAACCCCATGGGAAATTGGCAAACAAGATTTCATGGGTGCAAGGGGCCACGGGCACTAAACAGTACTCAGGGACTACCCGAAGAACTGTGGATCTCGGCATGGGCCAGGTATCCCACTCCTTCATGGTCATCCCTGAGTGTCCCTACCCGTTGTTAGGTCAGGGTTTGCTCACCAAGATGGGGGCACAAATTCACTTCCATCCCAAAGGGGCAAAAATCCTAAACAAAGAGGGGCACCCAATTCAGGTGCTTGTCCTGAGTTTAGAAGACGAATATCGTTTCCATCAAATGCCCTCAGTCCCAATGACTGACATTGACTGTTGGCTGCAGGAATTTCCCCAAGCGTGGGCAGACACTGGGCGAATTGGTCTGGCCCGGTACCGACCGGCCATATACATAGAACTAAAGCTGCAGGCCGACCCTGTCAGCTTACAGCTTAACGCCCTAGAAAGCCCCATATTAGAATGAGAATAGAGCCCAAGCCAGTGGCAGAAAGTCCCATATCAGAATGAGAACAGAGCTCAATGCCCTTGAAAGCCCCATATCAGAATGTAAACAGAACTTGAGAAATTCCTCCACCCCTTCTGGAGGTCCCCTAGACCAGCCCATAACACTAAGCTGGAACCCACCTCGGGGTCCAAGTCCCTGCTCCGCTGTGTCAGGTATACTTGGACCCAAGCTCGAGTTTGCAAATAAACCCTCATGGGCTTGCATTGGTGTCGGCTCCTTGGTGGTTTCTCGGATTTGCAATCTTGGGCACAACACAGGATTCATTAGCTGAACAAATGATTGGAAAAAGTAGGCTTGGTACACCTGGGTGGCTCAGAGCATGATGCCAGGATCCAGGATCGGGTCCCACATTGGGCTTCCTGCATGGAGCCTGCTTCTCCCTCTGCCTATGTCTCTACCTCTCTCTGTGTGTCTCTCATGAATAAACAAATACAATCTTAAAAAAAAAAAAAAGGAAAGGAAAAAGCAGGCTTAATAGAATAATGGATGATATGCTACAGACTTAGTTATAGGACCCGCATCTAATAGGTTAGGTGTGACATCTACTCATTAGCTAGACTACAGGAATCCGAGAGTCAGGCAGAAGACAGGAATGTGGACCCTGTCAGTATTACAAGTGATTATCTACTGATGATACTTTTTCTTCCAAATCCTGAATCAGTTTGTTTGAAGTTTTTGGAAGTTTTGGAGTTCAATGGACAAAGATTTCCCCTTAGAAAATAGATTCTTATTTCCAGTGGTTTGGAGACTGACTCATACCTACAAATAGTTTTGAAATCTCATACCACTAAACCAATAGCAAGAAAAAAGGGCCATTGTACTTTTACTGGCCTGTGTGAATAATTCTACTTACTAAGTATAAACTAGAATGTTGCTACAAAATGGAAGCAAATAGGGCCCCAACAAATTCACCGGTGTTCTTAATACTCCTTTGCTCCATAGACATGGCCAATGGAAAATTACTTCTATTAATACAGTACAGAATTAGACCAAGAGAATTCAGAAAAGGCATAATTTCGGGTTTCCTTTGCCCCAGGAAATAATCCTTTTTTTTTTTTTTTTTTTTTTTAGCTTTCCAGCAGATGATAAAAAGAACATGGAACAAGTCATTGAACAAAAAAAACAAAAAACAAAAAATTATAGTTATCATAATGTCAGGATAAGCCACAGATGTGTAGCTCTGGGGAGTAGAATTAAAAACACTGGGTATGTTTTAAGTTAATTTGTTTTGTTTTGTTTTAGGTTAATTTTTGTTTTTCCCTTTTCCCAACCCCTGGGCCCAAAGATTTAGAAGTAGTCAAGAACCTGAAAAAAATTCAGTCAACTCTACAAGGATAAGTTGCCATGGTACTTTGTGAATCCTAATTTGGAAAAGTGTACTTTTTTACCTTTTTTTTTTTAATAAATTAATTTTTATTGGTGTTCAATTTACCAACATACAGAATAACACCCAGTGCTCATCCCGTCAAGTGTCCCCCTCCGTGCCCGTCACCCATTCACCCCTACCCCCCGCCCTCCTCCCCTTCCACCACCCCTAGTTCATTTCCCAGAGTTAGAAGTCTTTATGTTCTGTCTCCCTTTCTGATATCTCCCACACATTTTTTACCTTAAAAAAGGATATAGGGATCCCTGGGTGGCGCAGCGGTTCGGCGCCTGCCTTTGGCCCAGGGCGCGATCCTGGAGACCCGGGATCGAATCCCACATCGGGCTCCCGGTGCATGGAGCCTGCTTCTCCCTCTGCCTGTGTCTCTGCCTCTCTCTCTCTCTCTCTGTGACTATCATAAATAAATAAAATTAAATTAAAAAAAAGGATATATATCCTATGATATATATATATATATAATATGTCATATATATGTATATATAGAGAGATCATATATATATATACACACATATATATATGATAGTATATATAGGTATATAATAAATATGTAAGATATATATATATATATACCTCTCATTATATAAATATATATTATATTCCTTATAACACTTTAAGTAAAAAATATAAGACTAAGAGAGATTTTTTAACCACTACTCCTATATATATATATATATATACTAACCATATTTTACTAAAATTAAATAAAATGTAGTATTTGTTCATCAATTTTTTGTTAAATTTGAACTGAACAATGTTTTCACCTAAATGACAACTCTGATTTTTTATATTTATTTGTAGAGAATTGTGTTAAGAAAGCTTCTGATAATCACAACCAAACCCATAATCAAATTATGAAAAAAGTCACTGTTAATTATAGGCTATGAAAGAAGCAAGACTACATTTTTCCAGGTATATGATTCCTGTTTTTAAGTTAGTTATAATTTATAGTTATATTATATGATAATCCCAAACTGATGCTAAATGTAACATAATAATGTAACATTATTTGTACAACCAGATCTGAGTAGACTTTTTTACCTCAAACAATGGAAATTCTGAATAAAGTTAAGACTTTAAAAATAATAAAACTAGTTGTACACAGTGCATTTAGGATGTAATAAGTATATTGGAACTTTGAATTTTCATTCAAATAGATTAGTAAGAAAATTTTCTTAAAGCTGAGGTTCCATTTTTCAGGAAGTATATTCATAATGATACAATGGTATTTGAAAAGTTGCTATGGGTCAGAACATAATTTGTGGTAGTACTGATGGTTATGAAAATATACAACAAAAGATATTTCTGGATATTTTACTTGCTAACTTCAATGATTTATATTTATGTGTTGTTTTTTTTTTTTACTCTCTAAATTATTTGAGCAACTCTCAAATAAACCATATTAAAAATACAATAGTTTAAAAGGTAATAAGTAAATAAGTATGAATGAATAAATAAATGACAAAAAAAAAAACAACAAAATAATAAACTAAGCAACAAAACAAAAGTAAGATGAGGTCCTACTGGCTAAGGGTGGATCTTAACCCATTATGCCCAGTCCTTATAAAAAGAGAAACATTTGGATACAGACGTATACACACAGGGGGAGACTGCCAAGTGGAGATGGAGATCAATTAATATAGCCGAAGCTAAAACACTAAATATTGCTAGCAAACTACCAGAATCTAGAGAAGACACAGGGAACAGATTTCACCCTCATTGCCCTTAGAAGAACCCAACAGTGCTGACACTTTGATACAGGATTTGTAGCTTCCTGGAACTGTGAGACCATGCATTTTGTTTGTTTGTTTGTCTGTTTGTTTGTTTAGGCCACTCAGTTTATGGTACCTTGTTTCAACAGCCCAAGCCAACTAATACACTGTTTCTTTCTTATTGATTTGTACGGGTACTGTATACATGCGGGCTATGAATTCTTTGTCAAGTGATATGAACTGTAGATAAACAGTGACTTGCCTATTCACTCTCTTCGTAGTATCTTTTGATGAATAAAATTTGTTTAATGTAGGTCAAATTATCTTTTTTTGTCTTTATATCCTGTTTAAAAGATTTGTTTACATAAATATCATGAAGATCATAAAAATCAAGATATATTTTCTTCTAGATAGTATTGTTATATCTTTCATATTTAAGCGTACAATGCAACTGGAATTGATTTCTGCGAATGTAGGGATTTAATTAGGTATGTGTCAGCCAGGTTATTGAAGTGATTTTTTTTATGAACTCTCATTCAAAACACTTTTCCATTATGTTTCATTGGGTTGAAAATACAGAATAAATGCATCTGTTGATGGTGTCTTAAAGTATTGTGAAAGCAATTTTTTGGTAATGGTTAATAAACTGTCCTAGGGAATGAATACTATTTATTGAAAGGATCTGTGAAGTAATTTACACTTGATTGTTATAAAATAGTTACATAGAGTTGCATGAGTCATTTTTATTTGGTGAAGTCATTCAGTTTGAAAATCAACAAACATTTATTAGGTGCCTTCTGTTTGCCAGGCACTTCAACCAAATTCTTTCCATGTGATACTCAGAAATGGTAAAACGTGATTTTTTTTGATACTAATTTTTTTAATAGACATCGAATTTTATATTTTTAACTGACCAAATCTAATAAAATAAAATAAAAACAGAATTGCGAAAACAGGTCCAAAAGACAAAATAGGAAATATGCTATCCATCCAAAACATGAGGCTCCTCCTCCTCAACACCTGAGCCCCACAGCCCCGACAGAACCCAGGGACTGAGAATCTCAACTACATACAGGTTTTGGGGTTCATTTCCTTTAGTTTTAAGGGTTTTTAAAATGCTAACCCCAGAGCTGGGCAGCATGACCTGTTCTTCGCACTTGGGCCCAGAGTCGTCCGCAGCTCGCTGGGCCTGGGGCTTGACGGTGTAGGGGAGGGGAGGCTGCGAGCTGGTCTGCAAGGCTCTGGTTGGCGGCTGAGTCCGAGAGTCCGAGAGACGGGGAGTCGGTGAGTCTGAGGTGGCCGCTGGCGGGTCAGAGCTGAGCCGAGGGAGGAGCTGAAGCCTGCTCGCCCGGGCAGTGGTGCTGCTCCCTTGGCAGTGGTGCTGCTCCCCCGGACAGTGGTGCTGCTCCCTCGGCAGTGGTGCGACTCCCCCGGGCACTGGTGTTGCTCCCTCGGCAGTGGTGCTGCTCCCTCGGGCAGTGGTGGTGCTCTCCTGGGCAGTGGTGGTGCTCCCTTGGCAGTGGTGCTGCTCCCCGGGGCAGTGGTGCTGCTCCCTCGGCAGTGGTGCGGCTCCCCCGGGGCAGTGGTGCTGCTCCCTCGGGCAGTGGTGGTGCTCCCTCGGCAGTGGTGTTGCTCCCTCGGGCAGTGGTGCTGCTCCCCCGGGCAGTGGTGTTGCTCCCTCGGGCAGTGATGCTGCTCCCCCGGGCAGTGGTGCTGCTCCCCCGGGCAGTGATGCTGCTCCCTCCCAAGCCGCATCTGGTAGGCCCATTCGCCTCGGGTTTTCTGTTTTCCTTTAATTTCCTCCACGAATTCCACGAAATAAGTCACAAAACATTTTGTCTTTTGAGTGAAACGTTTACCTTGGGGCCGCCAGTTGTCCAAAGACTATTGCCCGCGTGGGGCCCTTCTCGGCGGGGCAGCTGAGCGGTGAGGGCGGGGCGGCGGTGCGGGCGGGGCTCCACGTGCCTGGCTGGAAATCTGTGCTGGAAGCACCCGGCTGGTTGGGCAGCCCGGGGCGGGGGCGGCGGGGGGGGGGGGGCTCAGCGGGTTAGCGCCGTCTCCATCCCAGGACGTGACCCTGGAGACCTGGGATCGAGTCCCACGTCGGGCTCCCTGCATGGAGCCTGCTTCTCCCTCTGCCTGCGTCTCTGCCTCTCTCTGTGCGTCTCTCATGAATAAATAAATAAAATATTTAAAAAAAAAAAAAAAAGGAAAGACACACCTGGGACTGCGCTTAAATCTTCCATTGGCTGCTGTATACATTCTAAGAGGTGTGAAAAGATCCTCTCCGGGAAGGATCCGTTGTCTGTGATAACAGGTGGAGTCAGTCGGCCGAGGGCCTCGGGCCACACAGCGCCATCCGAGAATATGGGCAGGTGCGGGGCTGCACGCATGCGAGGCCCCAGGCTTCCGTTCTTCGAAGACAGCCCAGCTTCAGTCCCTGGGTGGCTGTTGGAGCTCCCTCATTCGTGGTGTTGCTTGTGTCGCTGGGCTGTGGCGCTTGGGCCGCTGGCTCGGCGGGACTGGGGTGATGGGCAGGAGCTGGGTGCGGGACAGGCTCTGCACCTGCCCCGGCGCCGCCCAGCCCACCGCCGCCCCAGCGCGGCTCCCCCAAGACTCACATTTTTGCAAGCGCCTAACTAACCAACTGGCCCACTCCCAAAACCAAACTCTTCCCTGCCTCACCGCGGATATACTTTTACTGACAGGTGATCGGACACCTTATTGTATTCCCCTTGCTGGTGTGTTTCTGAACTAATGGTATACTATCATATTTACATTTATGATTTATCTTTATACCTGAGAATAAAGGCTCTTCAGTTTTTTTTTTTTATACTTCTGCAAGATTGCACAGGCTCTCCATGAATCTTTATTTTTCATATAAATTTTAGAAACAGCTAATGAAGTTTTGCTAAGGTACCTGCTGGGAATTTTATTGGAATTGTTTTGAATCAATATATTAATTAGGAGAAAATTTATGTGTTTACCAGATTGATTTTCCCAGACCTTGAACCTGGAATAGCGTATTTATTGAGATCTTCTTTAATTAATATTATTCACATTTCGTAGATCCTAGGGGAGGACTGTGCTCCTCTTCTGTTAGATCTATTACTATGCACTCTGTTTCTTATACAGGAAGTAGTATCTTTTATATTTTATTTCCTAATTGTTTTTCCTCATATATACGACTTGATTTTTGTATATTGCCATTGTAAGTTCCATCATTATGATTCATCTATAATTTGTTCATATATATGTACATATATATACACAATCATACTATTTGTGAAAGAAATACCTTCAGTATGATGTTGGTAGACTATAATATCATTTTTTAAATAGCCATAAAATGTTCTTAGATGAAAAATCCATATAATTCTTTCTAAATAAGCATCTTCTCATTTTCTTTCCTCACAGCACACTCAAAATAGCATAATTAGTATCCCTTGTTCCTTGCTTCTCGCCCATTTTACCACCCCACACATACTGACTTTATCCTATTTGGTGACACTGCCAAATGCCATCCATCATTCCCTCCAATTCTGTAATTTTCATTTCATTTCTCTGTTGTATCTATAATCCTTTTGAGAATCTTTCTTTATTGCCTTCCATGAAGCAATTCTCTTACAATGTTTATGAGGTTTAGTTCTTAAGAGAGAAATTTCAGAGTGAGGAAAGGCTTATGTTTCTGGCCGTCAGGAGTTTCTTATTTGACCATTTTAACTCATCTGAGCCAAATTTCTTTATCTTGATATGAGATACTATCTGTGAACATGATTTTTTTAGGAAAGTTGTGTGAAGGCCCTGTCACCTGTCCAGGCACATGATAAATGAATACTTTTATTTCTCTGAAGTATCTACTTCTATTTTTGTATACCTGAAAATTAGAGTTTCCTAGGTTTCATTGAGAGCCTTGTTCTCATTACAGTCATTGGTCTTGAGTGATAGGATTTTATTAATGTCTTTTAAAATTCAACTTGAGCTTTTCTTCCTTCACACTTCCTAAGCAAATCTAACTTATATTTTCTTTATTTTTGTTCTCAGGTTGTTCTCACAGATTACTTCCTATACTGTAATAACATATACTTCCTATTTTCTTAAACCTGTTAACTTGTTTTTTGAAAGGAAAATCATGTTTCTTTTCTTTACCTGAGGATTTGGGGACTTGAGGCTTTATCAAGCCATTCAGTATTCCATTTGCAGATTATTTTACTTATTTACTTATGTATTACTAAATTTTGCAGATTATCACTTATGTATATGGCTAATTACCTTTATACAAGACTTTCACTATTAATATTCACTTATAAGTACATTAGGAAACATGTAAATTATACAGAAAATTATAAAAGTAGAATAGTATATATACTGAATATATAATATATATAATCTGTATATATATAGATTATGGAATTATCATTTATGTGTATTTTCTACTCTGTTCTCCTCCGTTTCTAATGAGAATTCTATCCACATTTGGTTTTCAAACAATGCGGCATTGAATCTTTGTTTCCCTCCAGCATTCTTCATGGACGTAGGCAATGAGCAATTTAAATCATACCAGGTCTTCAGGAAATTATCTCTTAAATATTTAGAAAATTTATGATTTTACCAGCAGATTATTATTACTTCTTTTCCATTTTTCTCACATGCTGGCCAACACATGGGATTTTGAGAGTACCTAATATTTACTAGCTGAATAGAATAAACTGTCATCACAGTTGTAGTTAATTCATGTATTCATAAGCCTCTGGTTTTCCCGCTTTTGCTAATTCTGCTTTTTTGTTGTAAGTTGTTCTTGTTTGTCTTTTTCTTTTTGATATATGATTGTTTTTTTTGTTTGTTTGTTTAAATGTATTTATTTATTTATTTATTTATTTATTTATTTATTTATGATAGTCACAGCGAGAGAGAGAGAGGCAGAGACACAGGCAGAGGGAGAAGCAGGCTCCATGCACCGGGAGCCCGACGTGGGATTCGATCCCGGGTCGCCAGGATCGCGCCCTGGGCCAAAGGCAGGCGCCAAACCGCTGTGCCACCCAGGGATCCCTGATTGTTTTTTTAATTTTGTATTTAAATTAGCTGCTTGTTGTCTTGTATGTGACTGATTCCCCAGTTCTTTATTTTTTAACATTACTCATGCTTTTGACATCACAGAGATTTAAACATTTTTAAGAGTCAAATTTTGATATGCAATTTCCCTTATTTGATTTAACATTTTTAAGAGTCAATTTCGATATGCAAATTTCCCCTTTATTTTGAAAAGTTTTTGTAGGATCATATAAATAAGTTATCTGTCATATTAAATGATTTGTTTTTTATATACAAACTCTTTGCTATTGTTTATTTATTTGAATGCTATTATTTTTATATGTGATACAATTACTCTGCTAAGTACATCTTAGCTGTAGAGGAGTGATTATTGATCTGCTTGGATTTTCAGCATCATTATGTAATTCTAAAGAAAAATCATCTTTTTTTTTTAATTTTTTACTTTTTGTTCTTTAACTTTTTGGTTATATTTCCTTGACGAGGACTTTTAGTACTTTGTTGATGACAAGCCAGTTTTTTGTTTGTTTGTTTTTGTTTTTTGTTTTTTGTGTTTTTTTTTTTTTTTTTGTATTCTGCATTGGCTTTTATTTAATGAAAAAAGGAAAAAGTTAATTTCAAATCTACATTTTAGCTAAGCTGAATACAAAATCTTAGTAAAGGAGGCCCGGTGGTCTTGATTATAAGAACATGGCTCTGTCCTTTGGCCTTAAAACTTCAGGAAAGGCACTTCCAACGGCTTCGTGTTTGCACGTTTCAGTGCCAGAGCACAGGAATAGACCCTGACGTCCACGGTCAGAGATATTTTTCAGCTACCAGAGCATCAAGTCCCTTCAGCAGGTCATTCTTTGGTAAGGAAATTACTTCGGCAAATTCTCCATCTCCTGGCTTTGGTTTAGGTCTCACATTTTCAGCATCATCTCTGTTGATAGTTACTGTCACGATGTATGTGGTACAGTTTGTCAAGCCTGGATCCATACACACAGCTGGAGAACATTCTTCGACATCATCTTTACAGCCAGTTTCTTCCTCAAGCTTCCGAAGAGCAGCTGCTTCTGGGCTCTCGTCATCAATGAGACCTGCGGGGAATTCTAGTACTGATGATAAGCTGTATTAGTGAGCAAGCTGGCATTTTGCTCAGAGTAAAGGAATTGACTACATTTCCCCCCTTCAGTATGATCAGTATGATGTCACTTTGATTCTTGGCAGAGAGGTTTATCAAGTTGTAGGGCTTGTCATAATTGCTACATTTGTATTAGTTGTCTTCTCATGGGTCTACTCTGAGTTTTCTTTTTATCTTTAATCTGCTAATGTGGTGATTTACAATGATAATTTTTTTTTATTTATTTATGACAGTCACAGAGAGAAGAGAGAGAGAAGAGAGAGAGAGAGAGAGGCAGAGACATAGGCAGAGACACAAGCAGGCTCCATGCACCGGGAGCCCGACGTGGGATTCGATCCCGGGGTCTCCAGGATCGCGCCCTGGGCCAAAGGCAGGCGCCAAACTGCTGCGCCACCCAGGGATCCCTACAATGATAATTTTTAAATGCCAGCCCATTCTTGCATTCCTAAGGCAAGTGATAGTAGGTAATGAGTTTAACGGCTTTCAGTTTTTACTTTGTCCAAATTATTTGTATAATACATAGGCTTATCTCTGTCCCTGATATTTTTCTATAAATAAACTTTTTTTTTGTTTTAATTTTTTTTTATTTCATTTATGATAGTCACACAGAGATAGAGAGAGGCAGAGACACAGTCAGAGGGAGAAACAGGCTCCATGCACCGGGAGCCCGATGTGGGACTCGATCCTGGGTCTCCAGGATCGCGCCGTGGGCCAAAGGCAGGCGCCAAACCGCTGCGCCACCCAGGGATCCCCGCTGCGCCACCCAGGGATCCCCTATAAATAAAATTTAATAATTTGTGGAACACCTATGTTTTCAGAGGGAAAGTTTTGACTATTGATTTGATAGGTAAAAGACTATTTCTTTTCTAGAGTTTCTTGTTATTCTTAAATCACTCCTGTAACTCTTGGGTAATTGTACTGCCTTTCTGTTTCTGCCTGGAAAGTTAGCAGAAATTTACTGGTAAAAACGTCAGACATTTTTATCTCTGTTTCCATTGGTGAAGAATCTGGGTATAGCTAACCGGAGTTCTCTGCTTAAGGCATCCACATGCTGCAGTCAAGCAGTCTGCAGAGATGTATTCTCATTAGGGGCTGGGAAAAAAAGATTAGGTTTCAAGCTTCCTTGGGTTGTTGGCAAAATCCATTTCCTAGTTGATAAAGAACTTAGGGGAGCTTGCTTCTTCAATGGCAGTAGAGAGAAAATCTCCCACCTCAGGGAAAGTCCCCAGTATTCTTTAAGAACTTTAACTTGTTATAAATCAGGTCTGTCCAAGATAATCTTTTGATTAGCTCAAATCCACAGATTTGAGACTTTCATTACATCAGCCACATCCTTTTACTTTTTCTGTATTTTTCTGGTTACAAGGAAGTCATAGGTTGTGCTAGTACTTAAGGGGAGGAGACTCTCTAGGGGTATGGCTTATTAACTTAACGGTAACGTAGGGTGTGTCACCACAAAATATGCCCTTATAAGAATGATTTTCTAAGATATGTGTTCAAGTGTCCCATTTTTATATACCTGATATAATGGAACTCTTCTTTCCCCTTGTTTTTCATCGGCCTTGCCACAGGTTTGATTAAGAGTTTCCAAGTCCTAGGTTTTTGCCTTAGTTGATACGGTCATTTTTACAAGTAAACTGGAACATAATTATGAGACTGTATAGTTCTACTCATGTAGAACCTTTCAGTTCCTGATTCAGATAATTTTTAGTAGAATTTGTTTTTCAGAGCAGTTTTAGGTTCACAGCAAAATTGAGCAGAAAGTATAGGGAGTTCCTATATATGCCCTGACCCCATGTCTGCACAACTTCCCCCTCTGTCAACATCCTGAACTATAGTGATACATTTGTACAGTTGATGGGGCTGCATTGACGTGCTATCAGCACAAGTCCATAGTTCACATTAGGGTTCACTCTCAGTGTTATACATTCTATGGGTCTTGACAAATGTGTAATGACATTTATCTACCATTATAGTATCATAAAGAAGAATTTCACTACCCCAGAAATTCTTTGTGACCCCTGCCCTGGCTTTTTTGGCAACCACTGAGCTTTTTACTGTACTCATAGTTTTGTCTTTTCCAGAATGTCCTGTAGCTGGAATTACACAACACGTTCAGCGTGGCATCTTTCATTTAGTAATATGCTTTTAAGCTTCCTCTATGTCTTTTTATGGCTTGGTACTTCATGTCTTTTGAGCAGTGAATAATGTCTGCTGTTTGGATGTACCATTTTATTTATCTCTGTGTATTTACTTGCTAAAGGACATTTTTGTTGCTTCCCAGTTTCAGCAATTAGGTAAATATTTGCTTGCAGGTCTTCATGCGAACGTAAATTTTCAATTCCTGTGGATAAATATCCAGGAATGTGATTGCTGGATGATATGGTAAGATTATGTTTGGTTTTGTAAGAAACCACCAACTATCTTCCAAAGAGGCTGTCCCATTTTGCATGCCAGTAGTAATGAATGGGAGTTACTGTTGTTCCACATCCTCACCAGCATTTGGTGTTGTGAATGGTACAGATTTTGATTATTCTAACAGCTCTGTAAAGGTATCTCATTGTTGTGTTAATTTGCATTTATCTGATGACAAATGGTATGGAACATCTTTTCTTAAGCTTATTTGCCTGCCAGTTGTAGGTCTTTTGTGAGATGTCTTTTCAGGGTTTTTAGCTTTTTTTTTTTTTTTTTTTTTTTAACCAGGCTGCTCATTTTCCTGTTGTTGAGTTTTAAGATTTCCTTGGATATTTTGGATAAAATTCCTTTATCAAGCATGTCTTTTGCATATATTTTTCCCAGTGTATGGCTTATCTTCACTTTCTCTTGACAGTGTCTTTCCCAGAGCAGAAGTTTTGATTTTAATGAAGTCCAGCCCATCAATTATTTCTGTCAGGGATCATGCCTTTGGGATTACATGAAAAAAGTCATCATCACACTTGAGGTCATTTAATTTTCTATGTCATCTTTAGGAGTTCTAGAGTTTTATGTTTTATGTTTACAACTGAGACCTATTTCAGATTAATATTTGTGGAACGTGTAAGGTCCATGTCTAGATCATTCCTTTGCTTGTAGATCCAGTTCTAACACCATTTTTTGAAATGACTCTTCTCAGTTGTACTGCCTTTGCTCCTTTGCAAAGATTAGTTGACTAAATGTGTGTGGGTCTATTTCTGAGCTCTTTGTTCTGTTCCATTGATGAATTTATGTTTTCACCAGTACTTTACTGTCTTGGTTACTAGAGCTTTATAGTAAGTGAGTCTGGAAGTCAGATAGTCTCAGGCCTCCAACTTTATTCTTCTCCTTCAATGTTGAATTGGATATTTGGGGTCTTTTGCTCTAGGCAACTTTTCCCTCAACTTTATTGAGATAAAATTGACATATAACATTGTGTAAACTTAAGATTTACAACATAATTGATTTTTTTAAATTTTTATTTATTTATGATAGTCACAGCGAGAGAGAGAGACAGAGAGAGAGAGAGAGAGGCAGAGACACAGGCAGAGGGAGAAGCAGGCTCCATGCACCGGGAGCCCGACGTGGGATTCAATCCTGGGTCTCCAGGATCGTGCCCTAGGCCAAAGGCAGGCGCTAAACCGCTGCGCCACCCAGGGATCCCCATAATTGATTTGATACACTTTTATATTCCAATATGATTGCCACCTTAGTGGCAATGCTAATACCTCCATCAGGTCACATAATTACCATTGCTTTCTGTGGTGAGAACATTTAAGATCTACACTCTTAGCAACTTACAAATATATAATATGGTATTGTTACCTATAATTACAATGCTGTGCATTAGATCCCCAGAATTTATTCATCTTCTAACTGGGACTTTGTCCTCTTTGGCCAGCACCTCCCTATTTCCCTCACCCCAAACTATTCTACTCTCTTTTTCTAGGAGTGTGTTTTTTTTTTTTAGATTCCACATGTAAGTGATACCTTACAGTATTTGTCTTTCTCTGGCATGATGTCCTCAAGGTCTATCCATGTTGTCACAAATGGCAAGATTTCATTCTTTATCATTACTGAATAATATTCCATTGTATACAGTGGTTTCCCTCCCGTATCTGTTTTGAATATGTTCCAAAACTCCCAGTGGATACCTGAAACCACAGATAGTTTCAAATTCTATATATACTGTGTTATTTTCTATACATATGTCCCTACAATAAAGTTTTATTTATGAATTAGGTACAGTAAACAGTTAACAACAATAACCACAATAAAATAGAACAATTTTACCAATATAACTATAATAAAAGTTATATGGGTGTGGTCTTCTCTCTCTCTCTCCCAAATATCTTATTGTACTGTATTCATCCTTCCTTTTGTGGTGATGTGAGATGATAAAATGCCTATGTGATAAGATGAAGCGAGATGAATGACACAGTCCTTGTGATGTGGCATTAGGCTACTATTAACCTTCTGATGATACATCAGATGGAAGATGATCTGCTTCTGAACTGCAGTTGACTGTAACTGCACAAGGTGAAATTCTGGTTGGGGGGACTACTGTATATATACATCTTTATCCATTCAACCATTGACACTCACTTTGGTTGGTTCCATCTTGGCTATTATGTATAATGCTGTAATAAATATGGACATGCAGATATCTCTTCAATATCTTTTTTTAAAAGATTTTATTTGTTTATTCATGAGCGACAGAGAGAGAGAGAGGCAGAGAGAGAGGCTCCTTGCGAGGAGCCTGATGTGGGATTCGATCCTGGGACTCCAGGATCATGCCCTGGGCTGAAGGCAGGCGCTCACCTGCTGAGCCACCTAGGCGTCCCCCTTCTTCAATATCTTATTTTCATTTCTTTTAGATCTATACCCAGACATAATATTGCTATATCATATAGTAGTTTTATTTTTAACTCTGTGAAGAACCTCCATACTATGTTCCGTAGTGGCTTTACCAATTTACATTCCCACCAACAGTGCACAAGAGTTCCCTTTTCTCCTTATCCTTGCAAACATTTGTTATCTATTGTCCTTTTACTTATAGCCATTCTAATAGGTGTGACATAACATCTCATTGTGATTTTAATTTGCATTCCCCTCAGGATTAATGATGTTTAGTATATTTTCAATAGATCAATATGATTACAAAGTCTTATCTTTAAAAAAAATTAAAAGCAAAGTAAAATAAATATACAACTGTTGGTTGGCCATTTGGATGTCTTTGGGAAAATGTCTACTCAGTTTCTCTGCTCATTTTGAAGTGAATTATTTAAGGGTTTAATTGTTGTTAGTTATTTATATGAGTTTTTTATATATTTTGGATATTAATCCTTTATCAGATGTAAGATTTGCAAATATTTTCTCCCATTCGAGTTGCCTTTTCATTTTGCTGATTGTTTACTTTGCTGCACAGAGCTTATTTGCTGCTGCTTGATGTGGTACCATTTATTTCTTTATTTAGTCTTTTTTGCTTGTGTTTTTGGTGTTATACGCCCAAAAATATTTGCCAAGATGTATGTCAAGGGGCTTTTTCCCTATATTCTAGGAATTTTAGTTTCAATTTTAGTTTCATATCTTACCAGATCCATTTTAAACCAATGTTTATACATTTTTATAATGTTTAAAAAATAGTGCCAGGGAATCCCTTGGTGACTCGGCGGTTTAGCGCCTGCCTTTGGCCCAGGGCACGATCCTGGAATCCTGGGATCGAGTCCCGCGCTTCGGGCTCCTGGCATGGAGCCTGCTTCTCCCTCCTCCTGTGTCTCTGCCTCTCTCTTTCTCTCTCTCTCATAAATAAATACATTAAAAAATCTTTAAAAAGTATTGCCAATTTTTAAGAGAAAGAAGGGTTCAGAGTAATTTAGGCCACTGTTATCTACCATTATTAACTCCATAAATACAGTTTTAAACTTCTTGTATGGGGAACATATTCTCCAAATACACAAACTTCTTTTTGATTTTTTAAAAATATCTGGGTGGAGTCTTTGTTTAAGAAAAATTTAATGGGGCACCTGGGTGACTCAGTGGTTGAGCCTCTGCGTTTGGCTCAGATCAAGATCCTGCAGTCCTGGAATTGAGTCCCACTTCAGATTTCTCACAGGGAGCCTACCTCTCCCTCTTCCAATGTCTCTGCCCCTCTCTCTGTGTCTCTCATGAATAAATAAATAAAATCTTTAAAAAAAGAGAACATTTTAATGACATAGGAATATATCATAATGTCACTTTTAAAAACATAATATAAAACATTTTTTAATCTATGACTCAGCTATAGCATGTAAGGTATATTATATGAAAGAAAGTAGTCTGGAGATCCTGAAACATTTAGGAGTCATTGTTTTTTACTTTCCTTTTGTAATATGAATCATAAGAGTTTTTTAGTTTTCAGAGTGCTTGAAATAACAATTTGGCTTCACAGTTTATACTACTATATTTTACAACTAAATCACAAAATTGCAAGACTGTTATATATATAATTGGCAAGATAGGCAGGTCAGTTATGCATGTAATTGGGTTGAACTGAAGTTTTACAAGTAAAGGCTAAGTTATATTGTGGTGGCTCTTTTTCTTAAAACTTGTTCAATGATATGGCATGGATGTTGTAAAGGATAAAATAAAGATACATTTTATTTCCTAAGTCCTTCAAATTAATAGTGGAAATATATGATCAAAATTACTTTGACTTCTTAAGTTATAAATATATACTCAAGGTAAACTTGCAGTCAAAAGATACTTCTGTAACTTACAGTTTTTCCATTTTAAAATCCCCTTTCTTATTTATATGTGTTTTTAAAAGTTGTTCTACTTGAAGACTTAACGAAAGTAACTTTCTAAGAAGTGAATCATGATAAATTAAAATGCTAGATTTTTATTGTTTCTTTTCACCCATTACTGAAGTAGTTAGCAAAAAATACCTTAATGAACTGTCTAGCACACCTAAGGTCATCCATGCAGAACTTAGATCAATATGATTACAAAGTCTTATGTTTAAAAAATAAGTAAAAGCAAAGTAAAATAAATATACAGTAAAGTACTACTGAAAGTTTCGGCCAACTGTAAGTCAATGTGTAAAATTATAACTTTTTGTCAATGTTTGAATCAAGTTTTGTTATTAGGTTCAACTAAAGAACCTGTCACATTCTCTCTTACCATATCTCTTCAATGAGCAATAGTTCTCAGGACTTTGAGAAATGCAGATATTTATCCTGTGTACAATTGTTAAGATTTACTTGGTTTAGATAATAATAGCAATATATGTTTAGCTTTTATAACATGCCAGGTATATTTCTAAATTCTTTGTATATGACATGTAATCATTTAAAATAAAACCCATTTTTATTACAATGAGAAAAATGAGAATGAAGGGTATTAAATAATTTATCTGCATGACAGATTCAGGCTTCGATATGATAGTCTGCCTCTGACTTAAAGGGAAATCCTATGCTTGCATATTTTAGTAACCATGAACCAACTCCTCCATTTGAGAGCGTGCTGGTCTATCTGTGAGGCATATACTAAACCATTTGCAGTAACTTTATTTACCGTAAATTGCCATGGTCTCTCAATGAAGTTCTCTAATTCTATTCATAGTACCAAGGTGAAAATTTATAGTATTGTCTTATAGAATGCCATAATCCTCTGCCAGATTTTACTTTCTTCCTTTTATCAGAGGCTATGTGAGCTAGTGTTTCTGTTTAGATTTAATAGATATTACTCCGTGGTACTTCTCCACCATGTGTTGCTATGAACAAAATAAATTTCTTCATGAACAAGGGAAAAGATTGTTGTTGCTGCATTTCTAGATGTGGCTCCCAGTTTGAGCTGGGAGCTGGGACAGCATTTTTTCCAAGTTTAAGGTCTCAGGTTGGGAAATTCAGTCCTCCCCAAATATCCACATACTTGGTGCTTCATGTCCTGAAGTCTCTGACTTGCACTGCCCAAGTACTATAGCACAGCCATTCCCCTTACTTTGTACTGCCTATCTCTATTCTCCTGCTTTATTCTTTTCTCCTCAGCACTGATAAAAATCTAACATACTAGGTATTGCATTTTGTTTCTCTTGTGATGTTCTTTGGATTAGTCGGCTTCCTCTGAGAAACAGACAAAAAGAATTAGTCATGCAGGAGATCCATAAGGGATAAAACTTGGAAAATAGGAGGGAGTGGGGGAGTCTGAAAAGTTGTCAAACCTTGATGCCACTTGACTCTGAGTAAAGAGGGAAGGAAGGAAGGAAGGAAGAAAGGAAGGAAGGAAGGAAGGAAGGAAGGAAGGAAGGAAGGAAGGAAGGAAGGAAACATCTTAGACTACTAGGTCAACTTAAGAGAATTTAGAAGGGTTGTGGTAGAGTCCTTGACCAAAATGTCTCATCAAGGCAGTACCACACCTCCTGGGAATGGGCCCATCTGAGCATCCCAGCTGCACTTAGTTATTGGCAGGGACATTCTCACAGAAAGCATGGCCTCAAATGTCACAAAAGCAGTGACAGATTTCAGCATTCAACAGCTATAGCTGGCAGTCAATTTTATTCTTCGCAAATGGAATTCTGAGTGAGCACATTTCAGGCTGCCTCTGCATGTTCAAGAACAGGAATTTTGTATACCATTCTGTGCCCATTACCTTTGATAGTGCCTGGGTCATAGGAGAAGTCAATAAATGTGCATGAATAAATGAATTTTCCCTGGGGAAAATAGATGTGTGTATCTCCTGAAGTGTCTTCTTGCACATTAGTGTTCTGCCAAGAGCTCCTGGCAATCCAGATCTGGAGACTAATTACCTGAGAGGATGCCTGAATCCTCATCCAAACTTTACAAAAGGGCAAGTAAAATTTGTTAAAGGCAGTATTTGTCAAAGAACCAGAGGAGTGTCCTTGTAGTAGGTACATTACTTATCTTTATCATTAGTTACTGAGAAGTAGTTTCATGGAATTTCAATGGCAAGTGAAACACTGGATTTCAAAGGCAAGGATCAAGATTTATTTTAAAATGGGGTGTGCAGTCTGAAGTTCAGAATCCTCATGGGGCCTGTGGTCACTTTCATTAAATGTAGCCATAATCTCAAATAATTATATTACTGAAGTGCGATGTTTGTCTGCTCTATTATTGAAGAATATTTAATTCTGCTAAAATGATGAAAAAAATAGAAACTTACCGAATGTATTAAGCATAGAGAGTGAGTAATCAAGTAGCTTGTAAGACAAAGGAGGAATTCATAATTGTATTATGAATAGAAAGCAATGCAAAGTAAAAGAGTAAGTGGTCCATATAAAGGCAAGAAAAAGAATGTCATAGATATGATTTAAAGGAACAAGTAAATATGAAATATTAATAAACACAAATCCTGCCACCTCCAGTTTTGACAGTCAGGCATCCCTATATTAGACATCCATTGGTGTCAGTCATTGTGGCCCCATTTGGAACTCAACATGGACTCTTTCCCAAGAATGCAGTCAGTAAGCATAGCTCCTCAGCAAGATATGGGAAAACTGTAGTTATTAGCAAGATGTACTCATCCCACATCTCTATAACAGAACTAGTGCATTTGGCTCCAGGCATATTCTTTTTGCTGAAGCTTCTTGCTCAATCCTCAACTTAGATTCTTTTCACTTGTCATTATCAGGAAATAATTTTATAACAGATAATATAAATTGTAGTTAATCTTTGTATCTTTGATTGATACTCTGTTACCCATGGAAGTAAAAGGAAAAGCTATCTCAAACAGTTTGTAGAATAGAGGTTCTTGGCCCAAGAAGGATTGATAATGGTAGAGATTGTGTTAAAGATGTGTAGAGGTATTGATTTCCTCAGCAGACAAGTGAGCTGGTTTGGGACCGAGTGACCCAGAGCTCTTTGTGTTCTGGCATCTCAGCCTATGAACAACCTTTGACACACCAGTTTCTATATTATTATTATTATTTTCTATGGGAACTGTGATATGAAAAGGTTGAGAATCATTGGATTGTGATAATACATTGGAAGATATCCATGGCAGTATGAGTCCAATATATAACAAAAGGGCCCGTGGTATTCATGTGTCATAAACTATTAGGCTGTGGGGACCCTCTTAGTTACCATCTTACTCTGCAATACCCCCCAAATGGCAGTTGGCATTTTTTCACTTATTGCTGATAGTAACTATTAGAGATGGATTCTATTACTTATGTTACAAATGGGTAAGCAGAGGTTACTCAAAGACCAATTTTTAAAATTTAGTAATGAAGTATAATCGACATACAATATTATATTAGTTTCAGGTGCACAACATATTGATTCAACAATTCTGTACATTACTCATTGCTCACCAGGATAAGGGTAGTTACCATCTGTTACCATACAACATTATTACAGTATTATTGGCTATATTCCCTATGCTATACTTTTCATCATTGTGACTTACTTGTTTTATGACTGGAAGCTTCTACCTCTTAATCCCCTTTATCTATTTTGGCTGCCTCCACCTCCCTCCCCTCTGGCAACCACAACTTTGTTCTCTATATTTAGGAGTATGTTTGGGTTTTATATTTTTGTGTGTTTGTTTGGTTGGTTTTTTACATTTCACATTTAAGTGAAATCATACGGTTATTTGTCTTTCTCTGACTTATTTCACTTAGCCATCCATGTTGTCACAAATGGCATGATTTCATTCTTTTTATGACTGAATAAGATTCCATTGTGTGTATGTGTGTGTGTGTGTGTGTGTGTGTGTGTGTGTGATATCTTCCTTATCCATTCATCTATCAGTGACCCCTTGGGTTGCTTCCAGGTCTTGGCTATTGTAAATAATGCTGCAGTAAACATAAGAGTATGTATATTTTCTTGAATTAGTGTTTGCATTTTCTTTGGGATAAACCATAACTTTTGCAGAGGTAAAATGCACTCAGATAGAGGACTCGATTTTTCTGAGACATAGGTGTAAAGGCAGGAGATTGAATTTTCCAAAAATGAGAAATATTATCTGCTACAATATATAGTTTTCTAGAAATTTGCCACTACCCCACTTAGAGTGAAGTCTAATTCTGTTCCTCTTTAATGTGGGAAAGTAGGTTTTGGTATGCATACAGGAAAAGGTTGCATTCAGATGATGTTGTGATAACCAAATCTAGATTAGAAAAGAATGTACTTCTTCTTCTGGTTTTATGTTAAATGATTCATCTTAGGATACAGCCCATTTTCTAAGGAAGCCTGAGGACTGCATGGAGATGACAGAAGTAGATGTCCTAGATAAAATCTCAGTCATCAGTGATTACCAGCTTCCAGACATGTCAGTGAGATCCCTTCAGATTATACCAGCCTGTGGTCATCAAGTTGCTCCTAGTTTTTGATTCTGCTTAGTTGAGGCAACAAACATTATGGAGCAAAGACAAGTCATTCTTCCAATGCCCTTTCTATATTCCTAACTCATGAAAACTATCAACATAAAATCATTGTTCTTTTATTCTAGTTAGTATGAGGTGGTTAGTCAGTGATGGTAAATGGAATAGTAGCTGAGAATGGCCACGTGAATAAGTTTGAGCCAATAAAATGTAACCAAAAGCTGGGAATCTTTTAAAGGTTCCCAAAGGAGATAAGCTGCTGGGCTAGGTAGTAATATTTGTTTTCCCTTTTCCATCTTTATGCTTCCCGAAATAAAGACGTAATTGCTGGAGCTTAAGCAGCTATCACGTAGCCCTGAAGATGGAAACTTGAGGATGGCAGTAGTGATAGAGAGAAGGTACCTGGTTTCCTGATGACTTAATGAAATCATCCTAGTGATTCAAGACCTCTGGCCACTATAATTAAACTATATGTAAGAAAAATAGCTATTTATGCATTTAGGACTTCTTTTTAAATTTATAATGGTTTTCTTTTATGTGTTGCCAATCCGAAACCTGATTCATAAATCTTAAAAAGACTGTTGCCCAGATTAGTAAGTGGAAAAGAAAAGATTTATACCCCAGTTGTCTGATTTCAGAACCTACAGTTTCATCGCTGCAGCATACTGCTCCAAGGGCAAAAGTGCAATTGTCAAAATTCGGAAAGAATGTAATATTTTTTTAAGATCAAAAATTGTAAAATATATCAGAAACAGAATGCTAAAAATTTACAGGATATGGAGTACCATTTGGCTAGACAGAGACTTTTGTTATTCTCTTCATGGGTGCCCAGTAAACTTAAGTTTTACATGTTAATGTAATACTATTTATGAGAAATATCTTAAAACTTATTTAAAAGGAATGATGTATGTTTGGTCAAGTTTATTGTTTTGTTTTGTTTTTCATCTAAACTCATTAAATATAGTTAGGCATACAAACCAAAACTCCTGGTGTAAGATCTAATTCTAAAAAGAAAAACTTCCTTATGGCCCTGGGTTACAAATAATTAAGGAAACATTCAGTTCTGTATAAGTGAAAAGTTCATTCTTTCTGATTTTCTGTGCACTTGCACATTTGTAGCTCGTTAGTTTCATTTGCAGCAGGGATATTGAAAACACATTTCAAGTGCTCCTACTGATTTAAGAAATTTATTGTACCTTAAGGGCTGTCAGAAGAAATTTGCAAATTACTTGCCCAAATTATTTCAACAAGAAAACATAGTGATATGTTCAGGTAATGGAAAGGGGAAAAAGATTAACATAAGTGTCATAAAAAAGCTATTGTGCTGCATAAATCCCAGGTAGTCAAAGATGTTTTGTAAGAAAGATGCTGTGCTAAAATGCAAGAAAGAATATGTCCCGTATACCCCTTCTTATTCAATAGAGAATACCCTTTTGATTTCAGTGTTAAAACATACACTTCCCTTTCTTTGTCCCATGAAGAGGACTTTAAGCCATTTCTTTCTTCTTTGAAATATTATTTGGCGAATAAGAAACACAGTCTTTCACCTAAGTGTCTATGGATATATTTCTATACACGAGAATTCTTAATTAAAATATTTGCTGATTCGGGACACGTGAGTGGCTCAGCGGTTGGGTGGCTGCCTTTGGCCCAGGTCGTGATCCCGGGATCTGGGATTGATTCCCACATCGGGCTCCTGCATGGAGCCTGCTTCTCCCTCTGCCTGTGTCTCTAATGAATAAATACATAAATCTTTTAAAACATAAAATAAAATATTTGAAGATTCAGTAAACCCAGGAGAATCCAATAAAGTAGGCATCCTATGTAACCTCTAATAGCAGAGATTAAATTCAGTTGTATTTTAAATGAGTTAGATGACTAATACTTTCTTTATAAATCCCTGTAGGAACAATATACATAATTTATCATTAGTATGGTCACATATAAGATGTACTCTTTATCACATATACTCGAGAAAAATACATGTAGATTATCTTAAAAGTCATCACCTATTAGTGGCAGGACCATTACTGAGTTAGGAAAACACCTGCTAACCTATTTAGGTGTTGAAACAATTGGACCCACACAATGTATGAAAGCTGAAGGTGGAGAAAAAGCATTCCCATGAGAACTGAGTTACTTTGCTTACAAAATAGGAAACTTTCTCTTCATTTCTATTTAATTTATTATTTTTTTAAATAAATTTTCTTAGGGGAAATGGCACTGGTGGTGTCGATAAATGGAAGTGTTATGATGGTGGTAATGAGCTGGAAGGAGGTGGTGTGTTTGGTAGGCATGTAGTAAGAGGATGGAAATAGAATGGAAAGAACTGTGAGCTGTCAAAATGGCCGATTTTATTTTATGTTTTCCATTGTGTTATAATTGAAATTCCCATCATCCATGATTTTAGTAATGTTTCCACAGAACAAAACCTAGACTATTTATGATATTTTGCAAAGTGAAGGATGTACCTATTCACCTTTCACATATTTAATTTCAAAGAATCCAAGCAAGGTGACTGAGTTCCATATGCAAATAGAAGCAGGAAGAAGATACCACTCAAACTGAGCAGAACAGAGTGATGATTTGGTGATGATTTAAACAGCTATAAAGCGGTCAGAGTTCCCAAGTCTCTCTGGGTTAGTTGGGATGTGGTATTCTCACGAAACATTAGATAGTCCTTGATTCCTGTGAATTTTAAAGGAAGTGTTGTTATCTGGGTTACAAAACACCCACTACTGAATATATTCTCAAAATTTGTGTGTCTGTGTGTTTAACTAAAGAATTTTGAACATTGTAGATGTTTGATTAGTCCAAAAGATATATATATTTTTTAAATAATAGATCTACTTCAGTAATCCCAACATACTTAAAGTGGTCATATATTTCTTAATATTTTCCCAACAAACTTTTTTCTTTAATTAGGAAAAAAAGTCTACATCTTTTTTCCCAATTGAGGGTAATAATTAAAATCTATAACATATGTCAGATTTAACATGTTTAATTAATTTTTTGGTAGTGTTGAGAAGCATGTATGTAGTAATTCAGAGTGAATTGTTTGGTAAGACCTTAGTGAGGCGGGCTGAATAATTCTAATGAGATACTTAGAATTATCTTGGTCAAAATCTATTAATAGGGCCAGTCTTTCTGAAACACAAAACCAATTTGTTGAAAAGAATTTTAGTAGTGGTTGTGATATATTGTTGGCAGTAGATGAAAGTAGCTCACAACTTGTGCTCAGTGCAATCTTTAAGTTAAAAACACTGGCAAAACACTATCTATTATTATTCCTAATTTCTTATAATTAATAGTAATGTTACAGTGATTAAACTGAATGCATTTTAAAGAAAACAAAAGGCACATTAAAGCATATTTTGTCTATATAAGACCTTTAAATAATATCAAAATTTAATACAATCAAGGACATAATATTTTACTCTTGGGGTAATTGTTTTGTTTCCAGAAATTAATACATATTATATTTTAGGTAGTTTTTACAAGTTAAACCAGAAACTTAAGATTGCTTCATATTCCCAAAGCAGGGATGCCTGGGTGGCTCAGCAGCTGAGCATCTGCCTTTGGCTCAGGGTGTGATCCTGGAGTCCCGGGATAAAGTCCCACATCAGGCTCCCTGAATGGAGCCTGATATTTGCCCTCTGCCTATGTCTCTGCCTCTCTCTCTCTCTGTGTCTCTCATGAATAAATAAATACAAGCTTAAAAAAATATTCCCAAAGCATCATTTTGCATTGAAAAGCTTCTGTGTCCAGAAACACTCATAAGTGCTCTAGGAAGTAAAAGACTAGTAAAATTGACCTACATCTTCTTGAATGTGACAACTCATAAAAAATAATGCCACTATGATACTTAATTTGAGGAGTACATGACAAGTTACTGTAAATACACTGTTGGGTAGCATCATGAATTAGTGCTCTAGGAAGTCATTTTTCATTGGAGGAGAGGAGTAGGAGAGATTTATATAGATAATAAATAAGCTAATGTGGTGATTGTTAAAAGAGATGTAATGAATGAAATATTATGACAAAGTAAGATGATGAATGAAATATTATGACAAAGTAAGAAGATGAGTGTTGTATTATGGTTGAAATGGTTTATGATGTGTATACCCAGTGTGTTACTTACACTGCTTGAGTTTCATTATTCTTATTTTTATGCAGTCTAATTGATTTCCTTAAAATCTTAATATAAGAAAATCTGCATCTCTTTGTCCAAATAAAAGTATAATTAAGCTTTAATCCTCTCATCTACCAGTGTGGTGAAATGTCTATTATCACACATTTTTTATACCTTCATTGGAATACGACAGACTTAAATCTATTTTTTTCTTCTATTTTTATTGATATACTATACTAGTTAAGTTACTTAAATAAACCATTAAGTCTCAGTAATATTAACTGGAAAAAGGAAATAATGCCAGCTGCCTCCTAGAATTTTTGTGACTTTTAATCTGGAAAGTAGAAATGAACTGCTTATGTAGTATCTACTGCATGGTAAATGTTTGATATATTTTAATTAAATTTTTTGAGAGTAAGGTTTTTATTATATCATTTCATCAAGAAAGGAGAATTTCCTCTAATTTATTCTCAACTTGGAGTTTTGAAAAAGATCACTTAAAATCCTTTTTAAGATAAAGCTCTTTTCCCCCTCCTTGTTAAGAGATTGGTTTTATTGTAATAGAAAAGCATGAAATTGGATCCTTCATTTTTCTTTCAAAGATCAGAAAAATAGTCCTGAATTAATCTTACCTCAGATATATTGCTGTGTTCATAGATTATCCAAATATCTACAACCCTGACATTATGCAAAGAGAAAATCATATAGATAATTTGACTCTCATTTTGTATATTTAATGCTAGTTTAAGTAGATGGTCCATAACTTGAACTGGTTAAACTTTTGTTATAGCAGGTCTATTTTCTAGTGATATGATCTCATAAACCAATAGTTCAATGACATTGGTAAACCCTTACTGTACAGTGTAGTAATAGGCATTCCAAGAAGAATTCCACTAGGGAATCATAAGACAACCCCCCCCCCCCGCCCCTGCCCGCAGACGCTCCATCTCCTCCAATCCTTTCCTGGTCCTATCTAATTCTCATGAATTTGAAGTGATCTTATTTTAAAATGATGCCTCACCTCTCATACCCTTTTGAAAAGTCATAAAGGGATAATTTCTCTTATTGTAGGTGGTAGCATGCCCTATGTTAAGATGTAGAATGACCACTGTTAGTCATTTGAGTTGTATCCAAGAAGAAAGGGAAGCTGGTTGAGGAAAAAGATGAAGAGTTGAAGCAGATATTCAGAGAGGAGCAGTGAACTACAGACCTTGTGGCCCCAGAAAAGGAAAAAGATAGTGATAGAGATTGATGAATAATCAGAAGGTACAGGTGGGTGTGTATGCTTTAAAAAATGGCAGTAGGGATCCCTGGGTGGCTCAGCAGTTTAGCTCCTGCCTTCGGCCCAGGTCGAGTCCCACATCAGGCTCCCTGCATGGAGCCTGCTTCTCCCTCTGCCTGTCTCTGCCTGTCTCTGTCTCTTTATTTATTCATAAATAAAGAAATGGCAGTAAATTCTTTGACATTCTTGCCAGTGACAAGTAGGATCAGTGTCCCATCCTAATGAACATGGGCAGACTCTTAACTGCCATGACTGTAACTGGCTATGGAAGAAGTGATGCTGTGTGTCTTTAGAGGATAGATCATGAAGCCAATGAGTTTCTGTGGGCACTGGAGTATTTAGATTGGGAGCCCTGAGCTTCCAGATAAGAAGTCTGAATATCCTAAGACCACCATGATGTGAGGAACCAGAACAAATCAGTTAGCCAACTAGAGGTGCTCTTCAGGCCATTCCATTTCAGGTGCCAGATTTCTGAGTGAAGGAGTTTCTGTTAATATCAACCTTCAGCCACTGTGGTACCTCTGGTCTGCAAGTCCTACAAGCTGATGTACCAGACACTGTGAAGCAAAGACAATCAACCTCTGATATGCCCTATCCAAATTCCTTATCCACAGATCCCAAGAACACTAAAAGGAAAAAAAAAAAAAAGACTGCTGTTTTGACCCACTACATTTTGCAGTTGTTGTGCCCAAGATTGCGAATCCCAGAAACCACCAAGGAGCCGACACCGATGCAAACACACGAGGGTTTATTTACAAGCTTGAGCTTGGGTCCAAGTGCACCCGACACAGTGGAGCAGGGACTTGGACCCGGAGGTGGGTTTCAGCTGAGTTTTTATAGGCTGGTCTAGGGGATTTTCAGAAGGGGTGGAGGAATTTTTCAAGTTCTGTTTACATTTTGATATGGGGCCTTCAAGGGCGTTGAGCTCTGTTCTCATTCTAATAGGGGCTTCCTGCCCTTGGCTTGGCTCTGTTCTTATTCTAATATGGGGCTTTCTAGGACATTAAGCTATAAGCTGTTTTCTTCCTGTAACTGAAGCAAGGTAAAGTTCAGCTCTTATTCACAGGGGCCTGGGATGGCTGCACTTGTGATAACACTGAACTCAAAGTGGAATGGCCTTAATTTTCTCTGCCTCCACAGTAGAAGTTTGCTTCTGAGGATAATATCAGTTCTCTGGGGTATCCAGTACACGATTTCATTAGTAGCCCTATTTTCCTATTTTAGAATCATGGGCTCTACAGGTTTATAAGCTTCTTTCTAAAATGGGGTTTCTATATGAGCAACTTCCTTTAACATGTCTTATATGGTAGATCTGCTGGTGATGAATACTCTTTACATTTTTTTTTCTTTTCGTTAGTAAAATTTTTTTTAATTTTTTTTTTATTTTTATTTATGATAGGCACACAGTGAGAGAGAGAGAGGCAGAGACACAGGCAGAGGGAGAAGCAGGCTCCATGCACCAGGAGCCTGACGTGGGATTCGATCCTGGGTCTCCAGGATCGCGCCCTGGGCCAAAGGCAGGCGCCAAACCGCTGCGCCACCCAGGGATCCCCGTTAGTAAAAATTTTATTTTGCCTTCATTCTTAAAAAACAGTTTATCTGACACAGAATTTTAGGGTTTTTGGTTGCTTATTTATTTTGTGTGACTTCAAAGAGTCACTTCATTATCTTCTGGCATGCATAGTGTTTGACAAGAAATTGGCTATAATTATTTTTTGGAATTCCTGTATGTGATGTGTCGTTTTTTTCTGTGGCTGCTGTTAATACTTTTTATCACTGTTTTTCAGAAATCAGATTATCATATTTCTTGGAGTTTGTTCTATTCATGTTTCTTCTGCTTGGGGATCATTGAGATTTTTGATACCTAATAAGATTTAAGATTTTTCTCTTTATCACTATTTTTCAGGAATATGTTTATGTTATACTTTGGTGTTTTTCTTTTGTTTTAACTCCATGTTTGCTAATAGGTTTGTTAAGTTTTTTGGGTGTGAGATTTGATATTTTCTCTCAAAATTTGAAAAATTTTAGCTATTTTTCAAGTATATTTTCTTTCTATTTCTCACTTAAATATAACTCGGTATTCTCCGTTTGTTTAGTGTAAGGATTTATGTTAATATGTTTAGAACCTGGGCTATACTTAATGTTTGCTCTATCTATAGGTGCCAGAGATATCAAATTCCTCTAATGTCCTCATTTTTGTCTTTTTGCCTACGCTTTCTTGAGCACACCTCCCTAAAGATAATTTGTGTCTTATATGTTCTTCAGCTATAATCCAGTTATTTTATAACCAATTCTTATCCACGATAGTCTATGTTCTGTAAAAGTCACCAGGAATGCTGAATTAATTAATGTTGAACTATTACTGCTGGGACATACAGGGCTACGTTCCTGTGAGTTTCTTATCAGAACATCTTCACCAACTAAAATGGTATTTGGTTATGTTGGTCCATTTGCCAAGATCCTTAAAGACAAGCCACTTTTACAATACTGAAAACCTACTTGTTTATGTAACCCTTTTCCTGTATAACATTTAACAAATAAATATCTTTACATGATTTTTTCTGATCTGCAGAAACTCCCTCACCTGTACGTTTAACATTTTTATGCCACAATTGGCTTTTGAAATGTGTGAGCTAGCCAACACTAGCTGAGAAGGGGTTAGCATTTTCCTGAGCCTGGATAGCATGACCCTAAGTTTCTTTGGCTTTCATCCTCATAAGACTGATACTCACTATGCTTTTTTATTGTTGTTGTTTTTTTCATGAATTCAAAAATTTAGCCACTTTTCCAGCTTTTAATAGTTTTATCACACACTGTAGATGTTACTTGAACATTTTTCTAGAGTAGCTTCATGCACAGATTGGTGAAATCTTTCTTCTTTTTTTTATGGAGATATCATATTGTGATTCATTAACATTGAATTCACAACCTACAGCACTGTAACTCATGCCCGAATGAAGCTGATCTAACACACATGTTTTTTTGGAAAGGTACGTCATAACCTTCATCCATTTAGAAACATTAGACCTCATTTTAGCACTTAACCTGGGGGCTATTTTAAAGAGCAAAATCACCAAAGCCAAGATAAACATTTTCTAAAGAGTAGCATTGAATCTACAAAAAGGGCATATTTACAGAATGAGCAAAAGACAGAGTATCTCCTTGTTCCACTTCAGCTTAGACATGTGTGTCAGGAAACTAAAATTCTTCACCATTCTGTGCATATCTGTCAACAATCACACAGTCTCCACGAGTCTTGATTTTGAGGTTTCAAATAAATTTTAAAAAGTAGGTAAAGAAACAAATACAGAATCCAAATATATATATATATTACATACAGAAAGTTACACACATGCTAAGTGTTGGCCGATAAATTATCACGAACTGAACACTTGTGTTACCAGACAATTGACTGTACTTTGTCCCTGCTGGTGTCATAGTAAGATGTGTGGGAGAAGAATCTTATGATTAAATGTCAGTCTTTTGCTGGCCTATGTCTCTGAGGTTTGACCTTCCCAAGTCTTTTTGCAGTGACATAGCTTTTTTACACTTTAGTTGATATAGGAAGGTAAAAGGAATCTATAGTTGGTGGAAAGCTCTTCATTTTAAGTGAGATTCCTGAAGGGGATCTAATGCCATAGGGGGGACCTAGGTGATGGTTAATTTTGTGTGTCAACTTGACTGGCCCCAGGGTACTCAATTACATATTATTTATGGATGCGTCTTTGAGGAAGTTTCAGAAACTGATTAACATCTGAATAAGTGGCCTCAGGAAAGTATATTGCTTTCTGAATTTGGGGATACAATTCCTTTATTTCTCACGGATCCCAATACACTCATACCTATTTCATCTCCATGGAGGGCTGAGAGGGGGGTGCAGAGCCAGCTTGAAGCACCAACAATGAGGTCCCCACCCAGGAAGGGACTGGCCTTTCAAGGCTCTACCTTTGTAAGGGGCTAGAACATAACTGCAGCCCCTGCCAGCCTGCCAAAAAAGTATCTGCATGGCATCATAACAGAAATGAACCAGCGATACTGAAATCACCTATATAAAAGATTGTGCAGTAGCCTTCTGGATACTGGATACCAGATCCAGCCCTGGCCAGACCTGGGGAAAGGGGGCAACAGCTTCTTCTGCTGCTCTATTAGCTTCCTTGCCCACTGTAGAGCCCATCTGCCCCTAGGACTAAACCAAAAGACCCTGGAATATAGATGTAAGCTGGGTTTGTCTGTCCAAGGAGCTCTGGGTCCTCAGAGGCTAGAAGATGCCAGCAGAGGCCATCCTCAAGCTCTATTTGCCGAGAGAAGTTTCCTGCTATATGTGCCCATCACTTCCAGCTACAGACTGCATGGAGCCTTGTGCCAAGGGCTGAGAGGGATAGGGCCAGAGGCCTGGTGGTGTAGCCTCCACATTGCCCAGGCCTGTAGCTGGTGGTATGCAGGAAGCGTGGTCTTTTCAGGTGGCCTCTCAGAGTACAGGAAGCATAGAAGCAGTGACAGAGCCCAGCCCAGGAGGCCTGAAGCACCTACATCCATGGGCTCAGCTTGCTTGTTCCATGTCACATGTGCACATACATGCACATAAATATATGAATCTCCTGTCGTGTGAATATTTAACTTTAAAAGGTAACCTCAACTTACAGGCATGCCAGAGTAAGTAAAGCCCCTATGATAGTGCTTAGAATAGCAGTTCAAACCTAACAGAACAAATAGGAAACTTAAAAAAAATAAATTTGCTATACTAAAGTAAAAGAGGTATGCATTGTAGTTAATTTAATTAGTGGTAAATAATGATTCCAAAGAAAGGATGAATAATTGAGGTTGAATGATAGGGAATGTGTAAATGACTTAAAAATCACCATGTAATTTTCAAAACATCCGAGCCATCTTCATGTAGGCATAATAGCAGATGGGTATCTATTCTTAAATGACAGATCGTCCGTAAGAGATGTAAAACTTGATTTGGTAAAACTTTTTAAAAAATTATGATTTTTAATGAACTTAACTTATGATAATTATAACAAATTAACTTATCTTTTTTTTTCAAATTAACTTATCTTGCATATTATCTTTTCTTCCTTCTATACCAAAGGAAGTTTATTGTTTTAAATTCATGTAACACGTACAATGAAATGTATTAAAATGTGTAAATTTGTGCCACTACTTTGGAAAGCTGATTGACACTATCCACTAAAATAAAATATTCATGTAACTAACTTAACAATCATAATCCTAAATAATGCCAAAATATATATGATTAAAAACTGGGATGGGGGAATGAATTGCCTTTGAGTAGTAAGAAGTATTTGATTGTGGTATCTTATGCATAAATCTCAAAAGAAGTGATTGAATGTAAGAGCTAGACACAAAATAATAAATGGTGAATGATGTCACTTATCTACATTACCAAAATAAGCAACACTCTATGAGGTTGTGGAAGTATAATGCAGTGAGTATAATAGTTACCTTGAAGAAAAAGGATGGACTAGTGATTGAGAAGGGGCAATAGGGATACTTATGAGGGACTGTTCAAATCCTATAACTTTAAGTCCCATTTACACAAATGTAATTACTTTGTAATTATCAGTGAGATACACCTTCGTAATCTGTATGTTTTGGATTTTGTTGAAGCTATAATTTAAGAATTTATTAAGAAAAATTAGAGAACTTCAACTTCACCTCTAATTTGTAAAGATCATGGAAGTCACCACTTTCATCCTTAAAAACGAAGAGCTGGATAAACTGAAAATAAATATTTTTCTTAGACCTCTCAGAGAACTGAGGTTGCAGGGCAAACCACTACCCCAAAATCTGACTTTCTAGATTTGGAGCATTCAGAGAGAGAGTTGCAAGCTCTGACTGCCTGGAGTAGAAGCTGATGGGATCGTAATGTTAGAGGAACACTTAAATGGTAATTTTTATGAACTCATAGAGAATAAACTATGGGGTTAGCTTGAAAATGAGAATTTTCTGGTGGCTACAGTCTTAGGTAGCTATATTACCTAGACTATATTAGTCAGAGTTCCCCAGAGAAATAGGACAAACAGAATATATGTATAAGAAAAAAATTATTTTAAGGAATTGTCTCACACAGTTATGAAGAGTGAGAAGTCCTATAATTTACCATCTGTGAACTGAAGACCCAGGGGAAACAGTGGTATAATTCAGACCAGGTCCAAAGCCTGAGAAGTGGGATCCCTGAGGCAGAAGATCAATGCTGGCAGCTGAAATAATCCAGCAGGAAGAAAAAAGGGACAAATTTCCCTTTAACACATACATGTATACATTTTTTTCATTGTGTTGCATACAGCTGCATTGTCTAACAAACCATATACTCAGTTATTGACCATCATATACTAATTATCTACAGAACATGAGGTGTATTATATTGCTTGTAAGACTTTTCTGAAGAAATAGATCATGTTAAAAGTAATTTTCATGACAAATTAAACACCAAGTGGCCTGAAGCTTTTATGTAACCTTTGTTTAAGGGAGCAATATATATATATATGCATATTTTCCTAGAATGAGTTTGTTTAAAATTTTTAATATTCATAGAATGCACAAAGCCATTGCATTATATAGATTAAGATAAATCACAAATATGAATTATTGACTTATTAGTTTGGCAACAAATCCAAAGCTTGACAGTACCCTTGGTTAGCAATGCTATGGGAAAATAGGCATTCCGAAGCATTGCTTGTGGCAATGCAGATTGATAGTCTTTATTGGAGGGGTATTAGAACTTTATCGTTAGTATCTACGCACTTCGTCTTTGACCCAGCTAATCTTACTTCTGAAAACTTATCCAGATGATTTACCTCTAATACTACAAGAATATGTATGATGGGGGTGCCTGAGTGGTTCAGTTGGTTAAATCTTTGCCTTCTGCTCAGGTCATGACCCTGGGATCCCAGGATCAAGCACCACGTTGGGTTCCCAGCTGGGCGGGGAGTCTACTTCTCCTTCTGACCTTTCTGCCTTTCATATTATCTTTCATTCACTCGGTCTCTCAAAAAAGTCTTTAAAACTTTATATATGATGTTAATTGAGCCATTATCTATTATGGCAAAATAAAGAGAAAAAAACCTTACTTGGCCATTTATGAAATTGATTCAATAAATTATGGCCGAATAAACTGTGAACTGATATGGGGTGATTTTAGGCTATATTAAATGAAAACAAACAAACAAACAAAAAACCATGAAAAATGTAGCAAAAATTTTGAGATTTTTTTTTTTTAAATAAAGGAAAAATAACAGGAACTCATGAAATCAGTAAAGGAGTAGATGGGTAAAAATGGAGAGGACGGCATGGAAGAGGATGTTCCACTTCACCAGCATGGAGGAACATTCATCTCATTCCTGCTGCCTAACCACACGAAAACTCCAACTTATCTTCCCTTTCCTGTTCTTTTTTTTTTTTTTTTAATTTTTATTTATTTATGATAGTCAGAGAGAGAGAGAGAGAGAGAGAGAGAGAGAGAGAGAGAGGCACAGAGACATAGACAGAGGGAAAAGCAGGCTCCATGCATCAGGAGCCCAATGTGGGATTCAATCCCGGGTCTCCAGGATCGCGCCCTGGGCCAAAGGCAGGCGCCAAACCGCTGCGCCACCCAGGGATCCCCCCTTTCCTGTTCTTAAGCCACATTGAGACCTTCTCGTAGGAAGTCTTTCCTCCTCTCCTGAGAAAGCCTTCTTCTTTTTTTTTTTTTAATTTTTTAAATTTATTTATGATAGTCACACAGAGAGGGAGAGAAAGAGGCAGAGACATAAGCAGAGGGAGAAGCAGGCTCCATGCACCGGGAGCCCGATGTGGGACTCTATTCCGGGTCTCCAGGATCACGCCCTGGGCCAAAGGCAGGTTCTAAACCGCTGTGCCACCCAGGGATCCCCTGAGAAAGCCTTCTTAGGTGAGTAATAACCTTTCCCTTTTCCTCCTTGTGTGTGTGTGTTGTCATCATTTCAATATCTGAACCAATTTGGGCTGCAGAATCTATGCCTTGTCTATGTAGGGTAACCACAACAATTTCTGAAAAACTTGGCTTTTAAGAACCTTATTGTATGATCTTACATTTGCAGTTCAAATAATATTTGAATATTATTACTACCATTTTAAGGTCATTGAAGAAGGAATTCATCATTTGTTATATCTAAATGCAATAATAAAGTGAAGATTTGGATCTAAGGGGTTGTGTTGTTTCTGCAGAATCAATTCAATTATCACTTTATATAATTGTTAAATATCTACAAGTCAATCTAAATACATGATCTTGCTTAGACATATTATACACTTTAATTTTAGCCTTTGGGAAATACAATTTACCTTTGGATGGTTTGAATCAAGAAGTTTATTTAAGACAGTTAAAGACATTTTGAAATTACCTTCTGAAACTAAAACCATGTGCTGATTTATGAGCTCTGTCTTTGAACTTACCTATAAATTTAGAATTTTGTAAATGGAAATGTATTCTTTTCACATGGAACATATTTTTCCTTTAGCTGTGCTTTGGTAAGCTGCAAAGTCAAAGATATGAACTAAAGCACCTATATTCTGAAATATACTAAGGTAAAGCTCCTGAGGTTGACTCAAATTCTAATCCTTATTTTCTCAACTTTCTCCTTTGTTATAAATATTACCCTCTCCCTTGAATGTTTATATCTGCTCCGTAATGTATGGGAATACAAAATTTTCACACACTTATACAGTATTAAAAATGTTTGTTATTCACTATTTTGTGCTGATAGGTAAACCGATAAGTCATTTAAAAAATATTACTGTGTTTTGTTCTTTAATAGCACTACAGTCTTATAAATCAGTATTAAAGAAGGCTTTAGCCCGCTAGGCTAGAACAGCTTGTTTGAACCTCTTATGATGTTTATATAGAGTCAAAAGTTAAACTTTGCATATTGAATAAAATATGGCAGAAAGATGACTTCATTGCAAAGCTTTCAACCTGCAAGCTGGAAAACTCAAGGCTGTAAGAACAATCAGTTCTGAGTTGCTCACAAACTAAGGGTTTTACTGGAATAAATGTCGAAGTTATTTGGCTTTTTCAGCTGATTGGTTGCTAATGGTGTTCTTTGTTATTTAGATCAAGGTAGCTCAGTCAAGGGAACTGAGGAGTCCAGAGATAGCATGAACTATAGCATGAACTTGGTGTTTGGCAATTGGCTGATGTCCTCTGCTAAATTCTGAGATGAGCTATAAATTCCTGTAACGCTAGGTTGGTTGAGTTTCTTTTATTTACCTGTGTTGACTGTCTCCATTTTGTCCTTGACTTAAGTGACTCCACTTTAGTTTGGTTTTACATTGGCTATTGTATATACACTTTACACATATATTTTGAATTAATGTTTATAGCATATAGGTGAAAAATTAAAAAAAGAAACTTCTATTATCTTTTAAGTAAATTTATCCTAATGCACTGTCATTTGCTAATACCAGTATTATTTTTATTATTATTAAAATGAATTAATAAAATACCTTATTTTCTGGAGCTTAACACACTGTAAAAATATTTTTTAGCATATGGAACCTCTTAAAATAGCATCTTCACTCTACAAATGTCATGCTTCCTTTGTAATCAGAGAGACCTTAACTGTTTGTTATAAGTTTAAGCAGGTATTTTCAGTGCCCGAGGGCAATGTCCAATGCAAATTTAAAGGGCATTTATGGATAACATGTAGACATAATATAAGTTCACTTTAAAGCTGAAGGAAACAAGGATCCACCATTCTTAAGTGATAAAAAAAAAAGGATGCGAGTCCAAATTTTCTGCCTCCCAATCTAATTTCTTCCTACATCATTTCCAAAAATGGATAATTTCTTCATTTATGTTAGTAGTTTATTAATTTATCAGGTATATTTATTAAATCCTAACCCTTTATCATATTTCTATGTAATTTATATATTGCATAATAATATCAAATAAATTTAATTCATGCAATCATTAATTTCTTCTTCTATAAAATAAATACTTTTTTGATCCCCAGTACTTACAAAATACTGAACTAGCTAGGCAGCTAAAAATAAAGAACAATAAGAAATGACTTTTTATTTTCTTTTCCATGTAGCACATTAGATGTAGATAAGGTTAAAACATGGAAGCAAATAATTACAATGAAGTTGCCTAACTGAGGAAGTGAGAAGTTCAGCCAGGATTAATAGAAGTCTTTGTAAAGTAACACCTGATTTAGAAATTCAGAAACATTAATCTAGGAGAAGAATCAGGAATTAAAAGTATTCCATGCCAAAGATTCAATTAATCTCTGGTGTTATTTGCATAGAAATGTTAACATTCTAACTAGATTGCTTGATACCAGGGATGATTTGTATTCTAATACTCTTGTATATAGAACATTCTTAGTATTGGCTTTTCTAGAATGTAAGTATTACATTAGCTTACATTTTATTGCATTGGAATAATGACAAAGCAATTCAAAGAACCTCTGAGTTGAATATAAGTGAAAATATTATCAGTAGAAGAAACTCAGACATTAAAGTTGACTGTACATCTTATCTTCCTTCCAAGGCATTGTCCATTTGCTAGAACACCTGCCATCTTGGATTCTAAAAAAGTAATTTCATTTTAGCTGCTAGAAAAGTCTTCCAAACAGTTTTCCCATTGAACTTATGTATTGTTCTAAGTGTCGATTTTTGAAACAGTATAAAATAAATAAGTCATTTTTTTCTTCTGTATAGCCATTTTGACACATTGTGTATATCTTTAAGATCTAGCTTATGGATTGTAGAGATCTTAATTTAGTATTCAGGTGATCTAATCCTTTTATTATCCATCCAGTTTATATGACCTCTTAATCATATTCAACTGTGAAATTACATGTTTCAATTTACATTGTTAAAGAATAGAGTATATTAATATCCATTGCCTAGATGGCCATGTTAGAATTTAGGTAGACTAGAAAAGATAATAAAAACAGAAGATGACATCAAAACAAGTTTTGACCAAGTATTTTGATATCCTTAAATTACAGTTTTTATGTATATGTAATAAAGAAAATATCTACTTTACACAGATTTTACTTAGATTAAACAAGTTTGAATTAAAAGTATGCAATGAGTGACTTGTATAGAAAAAAATTAGGCTAAGTCAAGACAGTGTTCTTGTCTGAAAACATTTATGTTTATTATTTTTATTTTTTTAAAGGTTTGATTCATTCATGAAGGACACACAGAGAGAGAGAGAGAGAGACAGAGAGAGAGAGAGACAGACAGAGGGAGAGGCAGGCTCTGTGTAAGGAGCCCGGTGTGGGATTTGATCCCGGGACTCCAGGATCATGCCCGGGCAGGCACTAAACTGCTGAGCCACCCAGTGATCCCTATGTTTATTATTATTACTATTATTATTATTAATTATTATTATTATTGTTACTGAGACATAATAGACATATAACATTGTGTAAGTTCAAGGTGTACACTGTGTTGATTTGGTACATTTTACATTCTGCAATATGATTACCACCATAGCATTAGCTAACACTTCTTCATGTCATATAATTACCATTTCTCTTTTGTGATGAGAACAATTAAGGTCTTTGCAAATTTGAAGTGTTTTTTGTGTGCAACCATTTGGGTGTATCTTCATGTTCTGAGATTTTGATGATCCTGGGCCATTTGTCTTTTCAAGTTGCTGGTACTCTTGACAGAGGTGAATTAATAAAATGTGAAGTACTCACATTTTAATGTGAAGCGACAGTATTTGATTGGGATGTGCTTTTAAATCAGTTTCCTCATTGGGTGAAGTTAAAAAAAAAAAAACGGTCAATTATCTTACACTGTCTTTTCAGTGTTTCCTGTCTGCTTCGGATATGTTAAAGTTCAGTGGGGCCAATTGCTCAATGATTGGTATTTCTGCACAAGACTTTCTCAGAATCCTATACAATAACTTGGAAAATCCTCTGGTCCAGGTTTGTAAAACAGCTTTTTACACATGATTTTAGGCACTTCTGCTTTTGGCTGCAAAGTCTGGAAGGAAGAAATTATTGGCATGGTTGAATGTCTGGAAAAGCTGTTGACACAATGGCTAATGTAAGCTTGAATACATTTTTTTAATGGTCCCCTTCGATTAAGCTCATTAGTAATTCAATACCATATTAACACATAGTAATGATGGAGAAGTCAGTCACAGTACCCTAGTACTTGCAAGTACCCTACACTTGAAACACGCTACTTTTCCTATAGTAGTACCTTGAACTTTAGTAAATCCATTTCTTTAAACTGAAGTTTTACAATCAATACAATGCACCTAACAGTTCCTACTTCACTAGTTTGTTGGAAAGATTAAAAGAGACATGAGATCTCATGGAAAGCACAAAACCTAGTGTTAAGCAGACCTACCAGTAAGTATGAATCTTTATTATTATTATTGCTGAAAATGAATGTATTTTTTTTATCTTTGTGGTGTTGCAGAGCATGTGGAAAGTGTTTTGTTTTAGAGAGAGCACACATGTTCGTGCAAGTGGGGTTGGGGAGAGGGGCAGAGGGAGAGAAGAGAAAGAATCTCAAACAGACTCTCCACTGAGCGTGGAGCCCTACTTGGGGCTCAGTTTCATGACCCTGAGATCATGACCTGAGCTGAAATAAGAGTCAGCCAATTAACTGACTAAGCCATCCAGGTGCCCCAATGATGCCTGGTTTTAAGGAAACATTCTCTAGATTATTTAGAGCAAAGTTACATTAGATTCAGAGATGTACCAATTAGTCAGTTAATTATATACTAGTTAAACACTTGTGAACTACAATAATTAGGTAGAATTTTTTCTCTCCATTTCACTAAACACTATGTCACAGAAAGCTAATTTTACCAAAGCAGATAATTATAAACTATGTTTACATCTCTACTACTACATCTCTGTATTTTGGGAAGCTGAGGAATAAAAACCAGATAATTCCTCGTCTTAGAAAAGTATTCATGAACACTTAAAAACTCTTTTCTTGGGGATCCTTGGGTAGCTTAGCGATTTGGTGCCTACCTTTGGCCCAGGGTGTGATCCTGGAGTCCCGTGTCGGGCTCCCGGCATGGAGCCTGCTTATTCCTCTGCTATGTCTCTCTCTCTCTCTCTCTTCTATAATGAATAAATAAATAAATAAATCATTAAACAAAAAACAAAAAACTTTTTTCTCTGGAATGTCGTAGCTTCCAGGATTCTAGAGGGGGATCACCCTATGCCTTTTTTCTCCCTGTCTCTCTCTGGTTTTCTATCTCTGTCCCTCTCTGTGTCTCTCTCCCCGTCTTACAACACACATAGACACACACATAACCTTTTTCCTTTCTTTTAAGAATTTATTTATTTATTTATTTATTTATTTATTTATTTATTTATTATTTATTTATTTATTTGAGAGAGATGAGAGAGAGAGAGAGAGAGAGAGAGCACAAGCTGGGAGAGGGGCAGAGGGAGAAGGAGGAACAGACTCTGCTGAGCAATGGGCCTGACATGGGGCTTGATCCCAGGACCCTGAGATCATGACCTGAGCCAAGGGCGAATGCTTAACTGATTGAGCCATCCAGAAGCCCCACACTTTTTTTTACTAATTGTTGTCTTGATACTTAGTGTCTCTAGTGTAATGGAAAACACTTTTTCTTACCTTTGAGTATTGTTAATGGCACCCTTAATATCTTCTTTGACATCAAGAAATGTATTTATTAAGAGGCATCTAAGGAATAGTTTCACTCTACCTGATGATGTTAGTTAATACAATAGCATTAATCAGAATTGGTGGTGATGTTTCCTTAAGATTCAATGTACTATCCCAAAATAGCCTCCTAAGAAGACTTATAGATACTTTGGGTTAAAGAGGACTCTAGGAATTATTGATAGAGAAATCAAAATCTAAAAGAAATAATGTGTATTTAACAGATATATTTATTTTCAGTCACTGTTACACAGTTATGTTAATTAAACAGCAAATATATTTAAAGTCATATACTTGTTTAACAATGGTACTTTATTGACTGTTTTTAGAGATAGTAACAAAAATGAGCATCTCTAACTTGGATTGACATTGATTTCAGAAGCAAATAATTTAGTTATTTTATCCTTATGTGGTTTACATTTTTACCTCATGCCATTATCCCATGGCCATTTTTTTTAGAAAGAAAAAATGGCCATTTTTTTAGAAAGAAAAAATAATACTACAAATATCAAGATGTTTTAAATCAAGGAATCTTTATGAATAGAAGGACCTCTTAATCAACACAATTTTTCTTGGAAGTAGTAGTTCCATATATACAGTTGTTTTATGAATTCTAGGTAATAATGAATTCTCCAAGAATGGAAAATAACCTTCTTATTATATTGCTACTGAATACATTGATAACAATGTACTATTAGGTTCAAGGTTTTACATTTCTTTATCAAGTTTTGAGTTTGTGGAAAAAAGAATTTGTTGCAAAACAGGAAGAAACTAGTAGTTTACATTTCGGTTCAATTATAGAAGTCCATTTGTAGTTAAAATGCTCTCTCTTACTGCAGTTAACAAACGAATGGCATATGTAGCCTGAATTCAGTCCACAGTAATTTTAATGATGTTTTCTGTGTAATGGGTGCTACATAGTTAAAGGGACTGTATTTAAAGTTGTGTCACTGACAAGTGGGCAAGTCTTGTCACTTACAAGTTAGACAACTCAAGCTTCTAAGAGATTTTGCTAGTTAAAAGTTACAAAGATATATGAATTTTAAAAACTCAATCACACATAGTATCTGGTTTATAACTAGAGTAATATTATAACTTATTTGATGCTTCTTTGACTAATTGTTGTCCAAACTAGATGTAGATTTTGTGTAGTTGAAACTTACACAATTTGAGAGGAGGGATCTTTAAGTATGGGATTCTCGAAAGGGGACCATCCTCCCCAGTCCCTTGCCTGGGGATTTTGGAGCTATCTGGACATTATTTTATTGTCAGAGTTACCGGAATCTAGTGGGTAGGGTATATGAATGATGCTAAGTAACCTATAATGCACAGACTAGCTCCCCACAAAACAGAATTATCCAACCAAAATTGCTAATAGTGCTCCTGTTGAGCAATGCTTCTTTATATTACAGAATGAAAATTCAAAATGTAAAATTAGACACAGGGATAAGTGAGGGACTCTGAAAGATAAGCTTCTTTAATTTCATGGGTAAAACCGTTTCAGCTATTACTCCAGTACAAAATCCCAAATCAAATGTCTTTCTTTTTGGATACTGACTGCATTAGACCTTATAAATTTTCACCTCTGGCTAAAGGTTTCAGAGGAGTGGAGGAACTAATGTGCTTTAAATGGAAGGTCTCTATCTAATGAATTTAAAAGACAACTACATAATACATGATAATGAGGTTGGCAAGCACCATGCTACAATTTGATTAAGTTAATGGAGTCTAGGGGGGAAAATCAGACAGAAACTTCAGAAATTGAAGGTGACATTTTTCTAGAAGTAGCAAATTAATGAAAGTAAGAAGTATTTTTAAATTAATTTTTAAATTTATTCTATAACGTCTGCGCTTCATGGTCATTCAAAAGTTTTGCACAACTCTATTAAGGTATATTGCAAGTCATGTGTTCACCTCTTATCCATGATGGATAGCTATTAAGAAAGCATATGCCAGGTGGCCTTGGTACATGTGGCATCAACTCATGCACCACAGTCCCCTTCCCTTCACACACACACACACACACACACACACACACACACACACTTGTTTCAGGCTTTCTAAAAATAGCCTGAGTCTAACAACTGGAATGTTAAAAAAAATGTAATTTGTATGTAATTTTTCTATATTGTTTATAGTAAATGTAATATGGCTTACATATAGGTTACCTCCAAAGTATCAGGGGAACCACAGGGTATTGGTATCTAGTCTAGCCAAACTCAGACTCTGCTCTACACCACTTACACTTAGTACCTTTTGAGAGGGTCATCACTTAGGACTTTGTGAAATCACTAATTATTTAACTTGTGTCCTTGTGTAACCTTACCTTGTGCAGAGAAACACTGTCAGAATTACTGATTTATGTTACTTTAAACAGTGTTTCTGCAGTGTGTGCTATTTTGTTAAATACAGCTGATTTCAATCTTTCAGAAAGTTAAAAAATAAATAGATACTGCTTTGGTTATTTGAGAGTTTAAATTTAATATGGAAGAAAGAAACTGGGAATATAGAGTTATATATATATGAAATATATTAAATATCTAAAGCAATATTCACTTATACCTAAAAATAAAACCAATATTAGCTTCCATACTCATATTTTTATTTTTTCTTTTTCTTTAACAAGTTTCTTGAAAGAGTACTCTGTATTTGCTCTCTTAGTGTCCCAGCTGTATGCAGAGTCCTTGATACATTCTGCGCTCTCCCCTCCTCCCTGCCCCTATGCCAAATCATAAATGCTTTCTTGAGGAACATCATTGAGCTCCTAGGTTCCTAGCCTCCTAGATATAAGCATACCATTAAGTTCCTATGTCTGTCAATTGACAGATTCTTCTTTACCATCAGTCTTTTTTTATAATTGTTTTTGTTTATTCAAATAATGTTTTCATGTATTAGATGTAAACAAAATAAAAATCAAAACATAAATATTGGTGGGGTTGTGGAGACACTGGAATTCATGCCCACTGTTGGTGGGACTGTAAAATGCTGTAGCCACTATGGAAAAGAGTATGGAGGTTCCAAAAAAAAAAAAAAAAAACACCTACCTAGAACTACCATACTACCATACCATACAAAAATGCCACTTCTGAGTATATATCCAAAAGAATCAAAATCAGGATCTCAAAGACATATCTATACTCCTGTGTCCACGGCAGCATTACTCATAATAGCCAAGATACAGAAATAACCTAAGTATCTTTTAATGGATAAATTGATAAATAAATTGTTGTGTACATATACAACTGATTATTAACATTATTCCTGAAACATTCAAGGATTTTTTTTTTTTAGCTAAGATACCATCTCTTTAAGTAAACAATCTTTTAATTTTTTTTTTTTTTTATTTATTTATGACAGTCACAGAGAGAGAAGGAGAGAGAGGCAGAGACATAGGCAGATGGAGAAGCAGGCTCCATGCACCGGGAGCCCGATGTGGGATTCGATCCCGGGTCTCCAGGATCGCGCCCTGGGCCAAAGGCAGGCGCCAAACCGCTGCGCCACCCAGGGATCCCAGTAAACAATCTTTTAATCTCTAGTGAGTCCAGGTCTGAGTGAAGCTGCCATAAAGGGAGCACCATGTTTGCACTTAGGACCTGTATCTTCTTATATTGTCATATCCATTGTTTCAAGGGTCTAGGTTCCTTCTTTCTGTTTTTCGTTTTGTTTCATTTTAATCCTTATTTCTTCTCCACTTCCTTTGATCATCTACAAACCAGAATGTATTGTTTTTACTTAATTTTGTATAACTCTTCTATACTTTCCTTCTTTGTTAACTTACCTATTGCCACATTTTCACTTATTATTAATGTTCAACTGGTGATGGGACTGCATCTGTAGTGCCAAGACCCATGCTGTATTTCAGGCTATATAAACTAGGATACTCTTAGCAGCTAAGTTTCTCTTCTCGTTATCACCATTTCCTATAAAGCTTTCCTTTGGCTTTTGTATTTTCTTTTTATATCTTGTAATTTTCTTAAATAAACTTCCAAATCAATGAATCTCAAACCTTAAATATATATTTTAACATTTACTTTCTTATTCCCCCATATCATTTAAATTATTAACAGCTATTCACTGTCACTTCCTCCTTCTCTTAGTTGTCTTTTCTATGACCATTTTCCCAGCAAATTGTCATCACCATCAAAACAAAACAAAGCCACCATCCTGTTATCTGATTAATATTTCTCATTCTAGTAATTCTACATTACTTAATAAACAACAGGAAACTGTAATGATTTGGAGTTCCAGGATATTTAGTGACATTTCTGGATTTATTTAATCCTTGTAATAACCCAGAATAACATTTTTTATAAAGATTCATTTCACATATTGGAGGCCTCCAATCTTTTGGCGTTCTTTTTGATTCTTGTTAAATATTTTGAAATACAAGGTTAGATGACTAGTGTAATGACAACTGCTAGGTAACTGGAATGGTCTTTTATATGTTTAAAGCTAAAATAGACAAGTAAATCTTCAAAAATCCTGCAAGAAAAAAAAAAATCCTGCAAGAGAAAATTGGTGTTATCAGCTCATTTTATCCATATATGATACTTCACATTTGAAATTAATTCAGGTTTTGCCACACATAGATATTAATGAGATAAATATAGTTAATTTCAGTTATACTATGATCAATGATATAGTAATTAAATTCCTCATATGTGAGTACCATACCTCACTGGAAATTTGGAACAAGCAACAAATGACAATATAAAAAAGTACAGTATCAAGTTTAAAGTTGTCCATTATCATTCCAATTTAATATGTTATACAAACTTTGACCATCTGGTCTACTTCACAGTATAATTCTTTTTTAAAATTTTAATTGATTAGGAGATCATTTAGGAATGATATTTCCCCTTATAAATACTCATTTTTATGCTTAAGTATAATCCTGGGCTGCCCGAACATTTTTTTCTATTTTAAACTTGGAGATCATATAAAGCATTTGTGTCTGATTTGGAGGTCAAGTGCCCTTTAATTTAATAGCTGAATAATTAGGATAAAAAAATCCAATCAATAAGAGCTTTTTAAAAATACCTTTTTGGGGGGCAGCCGGGGTGGCTCAGAGGTTTAGAGCCACCTTCCGGCTAGGGCAGGATCCTGGAGCCCCAGGATCGAGTCCCACGTCGGGCTCCCTGCATGGAGCCTGCTTCTCCCTCTGCCTGTGTCTCTGCCTCTCTCTTTCTGTGTCTCAAGAATAAATAAGCAAAATCTTTTTTAAAGATACCTTTTTTGACAAATATTTGAAATACTCAAGAATATATGCGGGATATATATCTAAGCCATGAAACATCATAGAGAATCGAACACTTAGGGAACACAAAATCACACCAACACTATTATTAATAATATCGAGGTGATGTCTCTCTCTTTTTTCCATGTCCCTTGTGGTTACCATCCCTGCATCATCTCATACAAAAAACCAGTGATAAAAATTTTATCGGTTTCTTTTCTCCTTAATAATTTTATTGATGCGAGGATCTTATAAGTAACATATTACTTAGTTTTGCTCATATTTACTCATTATAAAAAGCTTCAGGGGTACCTGGGGGGCTTAGTTGGTTAAGCTTCTGACTCAATTTCAGCTCAGGTCATGATCTCAGGGTTGTGAAGTTGAGCTCTATGTGGGGCTATATGCTGGGTGTGGAGCTTGCTTAAGATTCTCTCCCTCCCTCTCTCTCTCTGCTCCTCCCTCCACCTCTCTCTCTCTCTCTCTCTCTCTCTTTCTTTCCCTCTCTCTCTCTCATAGATAAATAAATAAATAATAAATAAATAAATAAATAAATAAATAAATAAATAAATAAAGCTTCATACTCTATGGAAAGTTCTAGGACTGGCTAGAATATATTTGTAAGATCAGGAATATATTTATATATTTACAAATATTTCTAAATCATGAAACTGTAGTTAGAATATATTTGTAAGATCATGCAACCATAGTTCATTTTCTTAAATGTATTAATCTCATAGTGGACACATAGAAGAGTTTCTAGGGTATATAGCTATGAAAGGATTTTTTTTTTATCTTTGGAATATTTTTATAGTAAAATTATTGGTTTGGATATTTGTACTACTATCTGAGGTTTCCAAAATACAAAACATTTATAACATGTTAAGATATTTAAAAATACTGAATAACATCTTAGGAAGTATAAAAATTCTACTATAGTAAGCTAAAATATCTAATTCAAAGATTCGTCCTGACCTAAATAGCAGGAATATCTTGCTTGCCTATTTAGAAATCCATAAGAAGAGTCATTAATTGTTATGATTTTTTCTCAATTAACATAATAATTTATAAGCACTATTTAATGCCTTGATGGAACTCAGAACTATACTCAAAATAAATGGCAATCTACCAGATTGATTTTTCTTGATTATTTTATTAGGAAACAGCATTCTAAATTATTAAAATCTGTCTTTAAATCACATCTCTAAATTTATGCCTTAGAGAAAGATACAAGAAAATGAAAGTTTATGATTTTACTCACATTTCTTTTATAAATGTTCTATTATGCTTCAGAGAATAGATGTGCACGTGGATAACAATTTTTAAGAAATAAAATTTAGAAAAATCCATTCTTCATTAGGAATCTAAGGAAACGTTAGCTTTGCTATGGATACGTAGCCAGTTGGCAAATGTGACTCTTACTTATTGATGAGAGCTGTTTTTAAGTACACAGCTATGATGGAAAGTATAACAGTCATCCATCTAGAAACACTTTACCAACAGAAAAGATAAATGGTGATGGTGATTTCTTTTTCAAAAGATAGTGTAACCATGCTTGATAAAACTAAACAAAATGAAGTTTTAAATCATCATAGAAATTCCATTTGCAATTCTATGGACTTCAGAGAACATATGAATGTTGATTTGTTTGATTATGAATATTAAAGTGAATTCAAGTAAGTTGTTAAAATCTTTAAAGTGCATTTAAAAAACCGACAAATTTTTCAGAAAAGTTGTACCTTCCTGCTAGTTGCTAGCCAGACTTTTATACGCTGTCTAAGTAACTCAAACTCTGATTGAACAGGTTAGAAAACGAGGCTGGCAGCGCTGTCACTGGATATTCCCTATCTCTGTGAAGAAATCTCCTGGGGCTACTGTTAATCTGCACTTCAGTGTGCTCTGCATCTGCAGACACTCATTTTTCTTTTTAGACCGCCTTTTATTGCAGTGGAACATTGTACACAATTTCTGCCTTCTTTCTGGCTAAAGACTGAGCTCTATGGTTTAGTGCACTAGTGTCCTTTATCTGAGGTCAATAAGATGCACACAAAGGGCATGCTTTGGGTGGGTATGTTTTAGCTGAAGAATTAAGGGGAATATTTCCATTCTTTAAAAAAATTGTCAAGAATCCTATGGCTAAGAAACAGAAAGGAGGTTCTGAACCACTTTAAACTACTCAAAAGTGATATGATGGGGTTCAAGAAAATCTAGATCATGCAAATAAATAGATTTCTATCTCTTTTTAGATGTGCCATGAACACAAGCCAAACAAGAACACCCGAAAAAAGCTTATCCTCATATAGTTGAGTGTATACTTACAAAGGATAAGGACCACAACTACAATACCCAAAACAGCAACAGTTCCGCATGGAACCTAAAAGCAAATTTCAGATATTGCGTTAGTGCCAAAATTCTTTGTTTATTTCAAAGATAATTTCTTTTTAAAAATATTTTGTTCCTTTACCTATACCTATATCTTTTATAATATACAGGATATGGATGCACCAAAAATGAGTTTTGAAGAGTTGTGGTTACTCTTCTATGTTTAAAATTTTTATTTTGCAGTACTTTCATAATTATGGAAAATTTGCCAAGATACAACAGAGTTTTCATATACACTGGACCTAGTTTCTCATAATAGTAACACTAACATAACTATGGGACTCGTGTCGAACTGAGAGACTAACACATGACTACACTTAGGTTTTATTTTGATATCAAGTTTTTCACTACATGCATTTCCTGTTCTAAGATTCAGTTAAGATTCCCACTTTGCATTTTATCGGCTGTGTCTCCTTAGTTTCCCTGGACTATGACAGTTTATCAGTTTCCCCTTGTCTTTCATGACCTTGATAGTTTGGAAGGGAACCAGTAAGCTATTTTGATAAGTACTCCTCAATTGGGATGTGTCTTGTCTCTTCCTCATGTCTATTCCAGGACGATTGAATTTTAGGAAGAATACTATAGAAGTGAAATGTCTTTCTCATCCTGTCTGTGAAGGGATGTATCAGTGATAGAATGGAGCACGCGATATCAACATGACCCATCACTGGTGGTGTTTAACTTGACCACATGATTAAGAAATTGTTTGCCCGGCCTGCTCATTCTGAAGTTTCAATTTTTTCCCTTTCTATACTCACTAGAAATATTCCATACTCAGGGATGGGTAGGAGGATTAAAATCCACCTCCTGAAGAGGGCAGTATCTACATGTTACATGCAATTTTTAAAGGAAACTTTGTCTCTTCTTATTTGTTTGCTTGTTTTTAGTCATTTATATTGGTGTGTTCTTGTTTACATATATTTTTGGTTAAATCCAATACTACATCATTTATTTTGTTCAAATTTTTCATTCCTTTTAAAGATTTTATTTATTTTGAGGAGAGAGAGAGAGCAAACACAGAGGAAGAGAGAATGGGGGAGTCTCCCTCAGGGCTGATCCCAGGATCCCAATATCATGATCTTAGCTGAAGGCAGATGCCTAACTGACTGAACCACCCGGGCCCCCCTCATCACCCCCACCACCGATTTTTCTAAATCTACCTCTCAGGAGCTTTTTCAGCTTTGTTCCTGTGTCCCTTTGACACACGTACTTTCTTTTGGTTTTTGATACTTCCTTATTCTCTGACACAATGAGATAATCCAGGATCATCTTGCATATTCCTACCCCTACACTATAATCAGTAGTTTCCCCAAGGAGGCATAGGTCCATTTGTTGGAGAAGAGCATATAGAAATGAAGATCTATTGGGATGTTACTGCTTCTAGGCCCAATCAGCAATCCCAATCATAGGAAATGTGTGTTTGTAGCCTAGTGGATGTACATCTACATATTTATAATTATCTATTTATCCATCTGTCTTTCTGTCCTTTCATCTACCTTTCTACCTATTAAACATTAAATGTTGCCAACTCTAGTTCAGTGATTTATTCTAGCCTGTCTTGGCTTATTTGTAACTTTTTTTCTTTGACAGCAAGAAATCTGGTTTCAATTTCCTAATATGTATTTACCTTTTCTTTTCAATGCTGGTACAGAGGTAATGTTCTTTCAGAATTTTTAATCCATTCCCTTGTGAGACTCAAATTTACAGATTATAGTGCAGTGTTTATTTACAGTTGTAATTGTCTTATGGTTTCTAGTCAAAACATTGTTATCCACAGTTACTTAGGTCATCCCCCTTTTTTTCCCCAAACCTTTTGTGAAGTTATATCATATATTTATAACCCAGATTCATTTAGCACAGTCTGCATTCCATTCCAGTCCAAGATTTCCAACATCCTGATTGGTTGTTTTGTTTCATTTTGTTTTGTTTGCTCCTGTTGAAGTTCACTTTTTATGATGTACAGTATTATGGATTTTGACAAGTACATAAAGTATCTCCTACACAAGTGCCATACAGAGCACCTTCTGCTTTTACTGACAAAAACGTGTAATTTACACATGTTACTTCCATCTGGAATACTGTCTTTCAGTTCTTGTTGCCAGGTAAATATATGTTCTCCTTCCAAGATTTATGGCAAACATTACCTTCTAGTTGAGGTTTCTCTGACTCAGGATATTTTAGGATCTCCTGCCTCTAGGCTCCATTCAGCTGTGTGCAGTCCAAATATCCATTTATCTTTATGTTTTCACACTCTACTTTTCATCTTTGCACAACAGTGCAGAGAGCAGAACTTGGACAAATTGTAGCTGGTACTTAGACATGCTACTGAAACAAGTTTCCTGCAATTGGGCAAAAGTCATGGCCACATCTTAGTTTTCCTCTGGTTCTGTTTTTTATTTTTTATATTTGCCCAAGATACTCTTGTATCCTTCCTTTTTTTTTTTTTGGCACTCATCATTTGATGAATTTTAATGATATTGCTTAATGCCAGTTTTTCTCCCAGTTTTCAGACCACTCCTACGAGATTGTTGACTACTGCTCCTCACATACATATTAAGTATTGATACTCACAGGTATTTTGTTCTTAGTTTTCACAGAACCTGGTCTACCTGGGAATTCTCAATCTTACCTAAAATAACACTGCCAAGAATGATAACCAATAAAAATATGTCTCTATCCCAAACTTAAGTAGTCACCTATACAATTTTATATTCAACTACCTATAGGGAAACTCTATTACACAAATAACTTAAAGTCATCATTAACTAAGGACAATTTCCCCAAGATCTACTCATCCTACTCTATTGACCATACTAATTAGTGGTATTGCTATTTATTCTTCTAAGTCAGAAATCTAGGCAATCATTTTCAAATTCAAATACAGATTTTTAGTAATCCGTTTCTAATTACCACCTTTCTGTATAGTGTATTTTCACCAGGAATCATTTAATCCCTTCTGAAATTGTTCATATATTGATTTTATCAACGTTGTATAATTTCTTATCCCCCACTTACCAACACCCGCACTTTCGTCCTTACTGAGAATAAATTTTATGGATGAGGATTACAGTTTTTCCCTTACTTTCACCCTGAGCCTCCCTTGTCACCTACTTGCATTGGTTTGCTCATTTGGAAGAAAAATAAACAAACTGTCATTCAGTCAAATACAAAATCACACTAACTGGTTCCCCCTTAATTTCAGAACATCTCCCTTAAGTGCTGCTGCTACTTCTAAAATTTGTTTTCCTATAAACTTATTCTCCCATATGGAACTTATAACTTGTTTTCTGATGAATACTCAAATATTACCTTAGAATCACAGATATTATATATGCTCATATTTTTCTTTGAGGCTTTTTTAACATGCCAAGAAATCATGGCATGGTATGACACCTTGTTGGCTTTAATTATGCAAGTTGAATTAAGATGGAATCCTTTCTGTTAATAAAAAAATTTATGCATTGATTTATTTGATCTGTGTGTGTTTGGTAACTAGGAATGCTGTTCTTTACTATTGTGGAATTTTTTTTATAATTCATTTCCATAAGTGGTTTTAAGACTTCTTTATCCAATTATTATTTTTTGCAGAAGTGTCATATTTGGAGGGGATTGATGACTTATAATCATAGCATGATGTAGTATTTTTACAGATTAGGGATTGTGTCTGAGAAGGACTCTTATGACAAATTCACAGAGAGGGAAAACTTACTGTACAATCCAGAAACAAATATACAAAATATTAGGACTTTCCTGTGAAATGAGTTAAGGACATGGCCAATGACAGATGGAGTTACATTGAAGCTCAAGAAGAAAGGGAAAATATGTGTCCTGATATCATATTTTCATTAATATTTATTAAACATAACTTTTAAAAACAGCTTTATATTTACAAAAATATTGAGAAGATAGCACACAAATTTTCCACTTACTACACATCCAGTTTCTACTATTAATAAATATGGCATATTTATTATAATTAATAAACCAAACATAATACCTTTTAACTACTAAAGTCCACAGTTCATTTAGATCTCCTTATTTTTTTTTTTTTTATCTACTCTCCCTTTTCCATTCCAAGTCCCATCAAGGATACCATGTTACTTTAACTTGTCTTGTTTCCTTAAGCTATTCTTGACACTGCTAGTTTCTCATTCCTTGATTTTTTTTTTTTTTTGTGATTTTGGTGTTTACCTCATTAATTTTTTAAATGTTATTTTAGTAAGTAAACGCTCCAAAGAATAACTCATTGTGAAAAATTTCTCTTCTTGATTTTTAGAATCTGATGATATTGAATGTCTTTATAAAAATTCAGTTCATTTACATGTCAACAGCTTCAGAAGGAAAATAAGACAAAAATATCTTAACAATTGTATGGTACTATAGAGTGATGTAGTTTATGCCTTCTTTACATGTCCTTCGAAAATTTAAAACAACCTAAAAATCTATGCCCAATGAGCTCTTTATTTATTGGGTGTACATTCCAGTTCCAATTTTTTTTTATGAACTGACAAGTATGTTGGCTCATTGAGTATCTTTTCTTTCAAGATTTGCAAATATTTTTTTAAAATTTCTTTATCCTAAATCAGACAAATTTTTTGAAACAAAACCTGTGAGATCTAAATTCTATTTGCTTTTCCTTCACACCATTTTCCTATAAGGGATAGTTTAGCATTGCTGATTTTTTTTTAATATTTATTTATTTATTTATTTATTTATTTATTTATTTATTTATTTATTTATTCATGAGAGACACATAAAGAGAGGCAGGGGCATAGGAAGAGGGAGAAGCAGGCTCCCTTTGGGGAGCCAGATGTGGGACTTACTCCTTGACCCCCAATCATGCCCTGAGTCAAAAGCAGATGCTTTACCACTGAGCCATATAGGTGTCCCCCTGATGTTTGTTTTTAAAGAGCTACAGGAAATAATAGTTAAGAGAAAATGTATGACACCTTGGAATTATTTCTTTCTACCATGAAAATCTCTATCAGGGTGACACATAGAACTCTTTTGTCCATCAGGAATCAGAGATGCTTAGGTCAAGCATAGTATGTACCTGCAGAGTAAAAACATGAGGTGCAAAAATGAATAGCTATGTCTCTCCTTCAGAGGATATTGCTGTCCCAGTCACATGCATTGCAGCCACGCATACAAATACAGTGCCCACTCTATGCTAAAGACTGTGACAGGATTTAAATATTTTAAGAGTTGTTGTCCTCAGGAAGCTTGCAACTGGTAGGACAGAGATTATTTCAGGTTTATATGTTTTGTACAAAAACATGTATTGGTTGCTATAGGAGTATAGTGGCTAGAGCTTTAGCCTGCTTAGTATGAAAAGCCTAATGGACATTCATACCTAACACCCTAATAGTACTAAGGAAAGACCTTTTCCCTTCAAGTGCCCACATAAGTTAAATCCACCTGCCTTTGATGGTTTTGTGCCAGAACATTTCTGGGAATAAAATCAAAGTTGTGTGTATGAATTTGGGCCAAGATGTGATTTTATAATGCAGATGGCACACCTGTGCAGTAGCCTGGTGTTCATCTCATTGCCATCCTGAAAAATGAGCACAGAAAGAGTAAATGGAATTTGATTAGCAAGTCTTCTTTTTTAAACAGATGTTGTGCCTGATATAAATTATTCTTTTAGAATTTCTAACATATGCCAAAGTATTTATCACAGATTAACTGCATGAACTTGCATGTGATTACCAGGCTTTCTGAGTGTAAGATAGGTGGATGCATTTTTCCCAATTCTGATCAAAAGCTATATGAGATTATCTAATTGTAATTCAGATGTGAACTAGGGTTTATTTAAAAACCTAATATAATATTGTATGCAAAAAACTGAAACATCTTTTTTTTTTCTTTCGCCCTACTTTAGTGTAATTGATGCTGAAAAATTCTGGTAGAATTATTTTACCTTGTGTTACAGATTTACCTTAGAATTAAACATTTCCTCAGAATTGCTCAGAATTGCTCAATCTTTTTTTTTTTTTCTTTCGTCCTACTTTAGTGTAATTGATGCTGAAAAATTCTGGTAGAATTATTTTACCTTGTGTTACAGATTTACCTTAGAATTAAACATTTCCTCTGAATTGCTCAAAATACTTATATTTCTCCTCTCTTGTTTTTAGTTGTCCATCTCCTTCACAAATGAGGTCCTTAGTCCCAGAAATTACCCATTGCATCATTAATTTGTATTATTGGTTTGTTGGAAATCATCCAATACATATTTCCAAATCAAGCAGGAGCTTACTAAGCATAAGAGATTTTGAAACATAACAATGAAAATAGTGTTTTAAAATGAATTTATTTGCTCTCTGTATTGTTTTAAGTCTCATTTAAGACATAAGAGATTGTGTGTGGGACAAATGGGTAATTTCCTCATAATTGTGATTAATATTTTTCCCATGTTTCTATTATATTAAAATTAACTTATATTAAATTTACAATTTCAAAATATAAGCACTAAGGGATATGTACTATTAGAGAGAAATGAGCTAGCTATTAATATTAGATACTACTGGTTTTGTTGGTGTGACATGTAAGATAACTTCTAATTTGGGGGCTATTAGAAAGAGGAGTTATATTTTCTCATTAATTTGTTCTTTAGCAGTTTTCTTTAATTTTTAAAGAAAATCAAACCGGAAAAAATCAATGTCAGAATTATATTGCTTCCATATAAACCCTGGGTTGAGCCTAGTGAAGTTATAGTTGCCATGGTAACAGAAGTGTGCTCTTTAAACAGTTTCTATCCTAACTACCCTGCTACTTATACTGAGTGATTTCTTCAAAAATAGGACTCGTGGGAGCGTAGTTATGAGAAATTGTATTCTCTATAAGGATACATATCCACATAATTTGTTGGGAGTAACTCCAGCATATGGAGGTTAATTAGATATAAATGTTGCCAATATGAATTTTAAAACCACAGTGTTCCCCCAGTAAGTAGCCAAGTGTGAGGAAATGTAAAATGTAGAGGTATCCGAAAGAGAGAACTCAGATGACACTGGAACTGATACAGACATCTTTCAGATTTATGAATCAATATGGAAATATCTTTCAGAAAGTGTGAAGATGTTACAGAAATTTATATGCTAGATTTTTGCAGGTCAAAATAGGTGCAGCATGTTTAGCAAATTGCTTCAAAAAGATATAAAGCAGGGATTTTCCTTTTAAAGTGTTTCAACATATTGAAATAAATAAGGCTCAAATCTATATCATCCTCACGGTGATAACTTTCGTATCATTCCATTACCACCCAAATTTTTAAGCTACTGACAGACTAACTATATTACAGCTCTGCATTTTGATATTTTTATTTTGCTCTAATTTCAAGGAAAAGTTTCTTTCAAAATATTTTCTCTCACAAATGGAAATTTATTATTGAGCCACCTAAATATGGCTACTTTCCACTCCTGGTGTTTTACTAGACCTATTGGTAAAATATAAAGCTTTTCTATATGAAAAAGAATGGATCTTGAATCATAAATCCATCACTTACTACCTAGGTGATTTGAGGCAAATCACTCAAACTTTCTGACAGTTAATTTCCTTACCTCCAGTATAGATATAACAATAATAGTCAACCATTTTGGTTCATTATTATGCCAAAAAAGTAAATATGACAGTTATATTACCCAGGGGTGCTATGACAGGTTTTCAGAATGAATGGCTTCGACAACAGAAATTTATTTCCTCAGAGTTCTGGAAGTCAAAGATTAAGGTCACCATCAGGCTTCAGTGTCTGGAGAGGTCTCTCTTTCTAGCTTGCAAACAACCATCTTTTTGCTATATTCTCATGTGGCCTTTCTTCTGTGTGTATGTGGAGAGAGATCTCTGGTTTTCTTCCTCTTTTTATCAGGACACCAGTCCAATCAGATTAAGACCCCATCCTTATGACCTCATGTACCTTTTATTACATTTTTGTAGTCACTATTTCCCAATATATTCACATTTGGAGTGAGGGATTTGACATATGAATTTGGCAGGGGGGAGGCACAATTCAGTCCCCAGCAACGTGCTTTGCAAACTGTAACTCCAGACTAAATCTTTACTTATTTCTGTGCTTTCTCTTGTTACAGGAGTGTCTCCCTTAGGCAACCACTGACAAGCATTACAATTTGAGCCAAACTAGTCCACCAAGCCAATAAACTCTATACACACTCTTTGTTTTCATGTATGTTTAACTAATTGAGCCAAGTAGACCACTTTAAACAAACAAGCAAAAAAGTGAGTCTCACACTTTAAAAAGCATCTCTTTAAGAACAGTGGCTCTTTATCATTTTCGAATTATGGTGACTTTTAGTTATTGTTTCATCTCTTCATTTTAGCTGAGCTCTATTCAATAACTTTAACTAGTTATATCATCATTAGTTCCCTTCACTCCAGCTTAAGTGATACTCTTGTGTTCCATATTTATTTTGTAGTTTGCATTCATAACCATTGCTCTTTCTTTTGACCAAGCTATTGGTACGAGGTAGCTCATGAAATAGAAAATAGTTTGCTTTTTTATACAGGTAGAGAAGGTACATGTCAGAGGGAAAAAGAGAGCCCAAAGGGATTACTATTAGGTCTGTACTTTGGGGCTAAGGCTCGGCAGCCTCCATCACTGAAGTGTAAGGAATGGCTGCCAGGGCACTCCAGGCCTGGAAGCTTCCCACCACAATCCTGCCCCGCAAACATGAGCTTGTCATTTTCAGGCATCTTATGGTTCCATTATAAATGGGACTCAGAATTCTATGCTAGGCAAAACACTTTTAAATATAAATATCCTATTTTCTCCCCACCCATCTCTATGTATTTTAAAACAAGCCAAATCATTTCTATGCATATAAATACATGCTGGGTAGAGTGACACTGTTTTAAATATCTGGAGAATAATGTGACCTTGAGAAAACGCATGTCTTGTCATTGAGAAGTCAATCCACGGAGGATGCAGCAATTGCCGTGACACGACTAACCTGACACAGGATAGAAACTTGATGACGATAAATGACTATAGAAAAAATTAATTTGGGGTGTAATGAATCATCATGAGTTTTACATTAGAAGGCGAAGACCATATCCTTACAACTTCCTTGTAAAGCCAGGAGTACAAGTGAATAAACAACTGAACTTTTTAATATCGAACAGAGAAATAACAATTAATGAATAAAAAAGTGTAAGATAGAGTTTATGCATAGTGTTTAAGTAATATTATTAAAGTTTTTCTAGTCAATATTTTATTTAAAAGGAATATCCTAAGAATAAACCACACTGTTGCTTTTTTTTTTTTTTTTTTTGTTAACTTGACTCTATTTCATTATGGTTTATTGAGGAACAGCATATTAAAGCATGATAGGAAGTGGTAAAAGAAATATATAATTTGTAAATCTGAAGGCATTCTTTGAAACTAAACCTATAACTGTAAGACAGTAAGTTCTCTTCTGTTTTGTACCATATTGACACATCCTTTATTTCAATTTTCCTCCTCCTTAGTTTTTGTACCATGCTTTGTTCTGTCCATGTGCTATTCATAACACTTGGGATAGTTAACCTGTCCTGTGTCTGTCTATAAATGCAGCTTTCTATTGAAGCTGTTGTTCTTTTATACCATTGGAACTATACATTTTAAAATGTTTTGGGATGTTTCATTATTTAGTCAGTAGGTTGATAGGGGAAAAACTGAACCATATGTTCCTTAAATTGAGAGAACATTTTGTAAGGAATCAAAATATGAAAAAAAAAAACTGTATATTTTAAATTGACTCCAAGTTATGATGTCTTTTGAAATGAACATTAAAAACTCCCCAAAGTAACAAATCTTGTGGCAAATGTATATTTATAAATTAGATGTAGCTGTTAGTCACACATTTGAAAAAAAATAACTCTTTTTTTGTACCAAGTTTTGTACCCATATAGTATTTTTCCTCATGGGGTAATAATCACATCAATATATATTAAAACATATTTCTGACAATCATTTGTATAGAAATAAAATATTATTAGGACTGAGAAATGATTTATATGCAAAATCATTTCAACCCTGGAAAGATAGCATCTATTGATAATTTTGTCCAAAACTATGAAATAATATTAATAAATCATAGGGATTATTTTTCTGCTAAACTTAAATATTTAGCATCTAAAACTTGAGAAGTATATTTAAATATTACATCCATTATTTAGATTTAAAAATATATTTTGAATATATAAATCTAAATACATGTATTGTAATGTTGGCATGTAATATATGTTTTCTAATCTTGTACTTTAAAAGATATAAATATCTTTTTAAATGATTCAGCCAATTTTTTTCTTACATCTTCAGTATAAGTTTATCACATCAAATACCAAAACATTGTGTTTCTTTTGACTAAAATTTGGCAGGATATTAAGAATTTTGTTTCCATTAGCACATGGATCCTAGAATCAGTTCTATTGTTCACAATCAACTATAACATTTGGTTATGTACAGGGCTAATTTTTGTGCACTAACCTTATGACTTTAGCTTAATATATCTCTGTAGATCCAGTACAAACAAAAAACATATTATCCTAGGATTTATTAGTAAATATTCCAGTTCTCCAACAGGACTGGAAATAGTCCCAGAAATCTATCTCAGTCAGGGTCCTGACATCATCTTAGAACCTTTTTCTAGAGCACAGAATGACCCTTAAAACAAACTCCTGTTAGTCCCTGGTGAAGGAACTGGTTCAAATTACTTGGCCATCCTGAAGTGATAGCCCTAGGGAGAGCAATCCTGAGAGACATACTCCTTTTATCCTAAGGATGTTATAATGCAACTTATTTGAGTATCTCTTTTTTTTTCTAAGATTTTATTTATTTATTCATGAGAGATACAGAGAAAGAGGCAGAGACACAGGCAGAGAGAGGGAGAAGCAGGCTCCATGTAGGAAGCCTGATGTGGGACTCAATCCGAGGTCTCCAGGATCATGCCCTGGGCTGAAGGCAGGGGCCAAACTGCTGAGCCACCCAGGCATCCCTAATTTAAGTATCTCTTACCAGGTGGCAGTGTTACAGGTGGATAGTGGATTCCCAGAGTTCACCCTAGACATGGATATATGAAAAAGTTCAAACAACATACTGAGGAATTCAATCATAAATTAATATATAACAAGGTGACTTCCTACATCAGAGTCATTATCTCAGTGTCAATATCTCTAGAATCTTGGATACTAACTAAAATGTAGTAATAGACAATTCATTTGAATGACTATAGAAGGTAATAAACAAGATTAATAAAATAATCTTGGGGCAAAATATCAAGAAACAGAAATACTGTGACTGTTAATTTTATGTGCCAACTTGACCTGACCAGGCTATAAGATACCCAGATATTTGGTTAAAACATTATTTGTGCGTGTATGTGTCCAATAGAAAGGCAAAAATACAGAGACCAGTTGAATTCTATCCATCTGAGTGAGCTCCCACATAGTTGCTCTCCAGCCCTCAGTACTCTTGATTCTCTTCAGGCCTTCACACTCATACTGGAATCTATATGGTAGGCTCTGTGGCTCTCAGGATTTCTTAGCATACTACCAGCTTCCTTGGGTCTTAGGTTTATAGAAACCAGAGAGTGGAATTTCTCTGCCTCCATAATTGTGTGAGCCAATCCCTTGTTTTTTTTTTTTTTTTTTTTTCTGTTCATTCTGTTTCTCTGAAGAAACCTAACTAATATAAATATATTGATATTCTCAAAGTTTTCCTGGTTAGCCTTTGTTTTTATCCCAGTGTTCCACACTTCTGTATTACACATGATGTTCTATTCACTGGGAGGAGTCTCTAGATTTTGACTTATCCAGAAAAATTAATGTTACACATGCAATTAAAAATATTATCACATGAAGTTGTAGGATCAGATTCTCAGTATTTTCCTTTATAATATCTTATATTTTAAAATAATATCATATACTTTGATCTGATTCCCTCAGCTTCTAATCTTAAAAATTTAGAATCTTGAATTAGATCACTTGAATAGCAACTTATCAAGATTAATTTCACTTACTTTAGCTAAATAGTCCTTGTTTCTTTGTGCTTTATATACATTTTGTATTAAAATAGAGAAAAATATTGTAATTACTGGAAACCTTATCAGTATTATATTAATTTAAATATATATTTAATATACATATATTTGTATATATTCATTGCCAGGAATATTTTGAATGATCTTTTTATTTCAGCACATGCTTAAGAAATACTCAGTATGTATTACATATGATATATTTTTATAAGTTATAGAGAACAATTATTGAGGGACATAAACACAGATCCTGCCCTCATGGACTAGGTAAGACAAAAACAAATTTTTTAAGTTAAAAATTAATTTGCAAGATGTGAAAAATCTACCTTCAACCTGTGCTCATCAAGAGAACAGAAAATGATAAAGCAAGAAATAGGCTCACCTGGCTCTTTGTCAGGGTAAAATGGGGTCTAAGCATATTACAGTGGGCTGAGTTGGGAAGGCAAAAATTATAGTTTGGGACTGCTTAATTTGCAGAAATTCTTAGGTCAAGATGTTGGAGAGGAAAGAGCTGAGTCAGATTGGGGGATGACATTCTGTATTGGTTTCCCTGCTGGCCCTGGTCCTTGCACATTTATTCATTCATTCATTCATTCATTCATTCATGAGAGAGAGAGAGGCAGACGCACAGGCAGAGGGAGAAGCAGGCTCCATGCAGGGAACCCGACGTGGGACTCGATCCTGGGTCTCCAGGATCATGCCCTGGTCTGAAGTTGGTGCTAAACCACTGAGCCACAGGGGCTGCCCCTTGCACACTTTTAAAGCAAGATTCACAATATAACAAGAGAGCAGTTGCTGTGAGATTTAGAAATGAAATGCTCAGGCATTTCAGAAAAATGCTGGAATTCCATACCATTCAGAATGGAGAGACCTACCTCACAATTCATCCAAGAAATTCAGTTGAGCCTCTTTAGGAGAAAGGACAATAAATAAATGTTACACGGTAGGAATGAAGTTACAAAGGAAAGAATACCTGCTCTAAAAATAAAATGAAGCCTTGTGGGATACAAAAGTTCTGCAGTAATTTAACTCTCTGGCAGAACAAATCTCAACACCCTTTAAAAGAAGACAGATGTATACAATGTATAAATCACCATGTTAATTATACAAACAAGATATGCAAAAAACCAGATGTGGATCACTAAATTTCATAATTTTTATTTAGGTTCTAATGATTTTCCATATACATAATGACATAATTTGAAAATAAGACAGTTTTATCTCTCCCTCTGTCTACTTTTTAACTTTTTTTCATGCATTATTGTGTGTGCCAAATAAAGTAGTATATCATTCTTTTTCTATAAATTGAGATTTTTTTTGAAAATACATATTGTAATCACTAAAGCATCAATAAAACCAATAAAAAATATAGGTAAAAAGCCTTGAAATAAATAGAATAGTACAGCTATAAATATCTATCAGTCTACTTATTTAAATATCAGAAAAGAATTTCTAAAAAGTCAAAGGGAGGATAGGAAAGGAAAGAAGATGAGGTAAATAGGAAATAAAGAGCAAAACCCAAATAGCTCAATAATTATTTGAAAATATAAACACTACTTATATGTTGCCTATATAAGAGAAATAAGAGGGACACTTTAAGTATTGAAAGTAAAAAAGTGGGAAAAAATAAATCATGCAGACATTAAAAATTTTAAAATGTGAGTGACTATTAATATTGAACAATATAGATGTCAAGGAGTACTAATTAAGATTTAAAAAGTGGAATTTCATCATGATAAAATGAAAAATTTATTAAGAAAAATGTAAGAATCCTAACATGAATTCTTCTAGTGAGAGAGTTTTAATGTATATGAAACAAGGCTCCTGGGTAGCTTAGTTGATTGTCTGACTCTTGATTTCCTTGATTTCAGCCCAGGTCATGATTTCAGGGTCATGAGATGGAGCTCCAAATCAGGCTTTGTGAGGGCATGGAGCCTGCTTAAGATTCTCTCTCTCTCTTTCCCCCCACTTGCTTGTATACACTCCTTCCCTCTATCTCTCTCTCTCTCTGAAAAAAACAAAACAAAATCATATAATATTAAAGGAAGAAAAAAAAATCAAACCTGCAATCACAGAGATTTGCCATCACTGCCCCAGTGATTAATAGAACAAGTAAACTTTTTAAAAATATTTTTATTTATTCATTCATGAGAGAGAGAGAGAGGCAGAGACACAAGCAGGCTCCATGCAGGGAGCCTGATGTGGGACTTGATCCTGGGTCTCCAGGATCAGGCCCTGGGCTGAAATTGGCACTAAACTGCTGAGCCACCTGGGTTTCCCTAGAATAAGTTAACTTAATAATCACTAAGAATATAAAAGATTTGAACAAAAATTGTCTATCAGACTTACTATTCAACATTTATTAAACACTTTACCCAAGAGCTGTAGAAAACATTCAACAAAATAGCTAATATCCTGGGCCACTGGAAATATTTCAAGGAATTTTAAATCAGTAGAATTACAGATAGGTTAAAAATGTCATAAGATACCAGTTCAACATAGAAAAATCTGCTTTATTTCTAAATAGTTAGTTGCAGCTCCAAAGTGGAAAATAAAAATTCAATTTGTGAAAAGATGAAATATATAACAATAAGGATGAATGATATTTACAAATTTTCCACTGAAAATTATAAAAACATTGGAGATGAAAAATTAAAAATAAATAAATGAAATACCATCGTTAATAATTGAATTTAAGATGATTGTCTTCAAATTGATTTATGGACATAATGTAATTCCAATAAAAATCCCAACACAGGGGGATCCCTGGGTGGCGCAGCGGTTTAGCACCTGCCTTTGGCCCAGGGCGCGATCCTGGAGACCCGGGATCGAATCCCACATCAGACTCCCGGTGCATGGAGCCTGCTTCTCCCTCTGCCTGTGTCTCTGCCTCTCTCTCTCTATCTGTGTGACTGTCATAAATAAATAAAAAAAAATTTTAAAAAAAATCCCAACACACTATTTCATACCAATTAAAAAGTTGATTCTTAATCTTACAGAGAAAATGAAAAGAATAAGCAAAACAATTATGAAAAAATGCAAAGTTGGAGGGATCAAACCAGAATGGATTCCAAACAAAAGCTGTAAACAGTATCTCATACCATACATAAATTAATGCATAAGGATTTATAGTCCAAATTTATAGTCTTCATTTGTCTAAGTAATCTAAATATGGGCAAAAGCTATAAAGCTACTAGGAGAAAATATAGAATATATTCATAACCCTGGATAGGGTTTATATTCAACATATGTAAAGAAATCCTTCAAATCAATAGCAAGACATTTAAGGTAATAAAATGTTAACAGAAGATCTGAATAGATATCTCACAAGGAAAAATATATAAAGGCCTCAAAAGTGTATGAAAATGTGTTCAGCATCATTATTCATCATTAGTCAGCAAGGAATGTAATAGATTCAACTCCACATTCACTAGAAGAGCTAAAATTTAAATACACTTAGCAACACCAAATTTTGGTGAGGGTGTGTAAGAACCAGTACTCTCATTCATATACTGCTAGGAGCTAGGGTAAATTAGTGCAAACAATTTACTTTTTCCTTTTGTTTTTTAAAGTTAGGTGTTTACCTACCTATGACCTGGCAATTTCACTTTAAGGTATTTTTTCAAGAGAAGTTTTTTTAAAAGTCAATAGAAGATTTATATAAGAATGTTTATAGAAGCCCATTTAAATGTATAAAAGGGTCATATTAAAGCACATGTCTAATAAACTAGGGATCATTATAAAGGGACATGATTTAATAAAAAGAAAAGCAAAATTATAGCAGGAAATACTGTCTGTGGAAAACTACAGAAACAGAAAATAAACTTAACCCCAAGGTCTCTAGTAGCCAATGCAAAAAGTGAATATAATGAGCTACATTGTTATTATTGTTTATTAGAAGGAAGGATGCTTAAAACCCTGATAATGTAATTATTTCCTGAAATAAAATTCTACACATGATATTAAACAATATGAAGAATTATAACCTTAATGGTATTTGCATCAAGCCCAGAGTCAGTATTCTTAAAACCGCTTCTAAATTTTCATCACCCAAAGATAAAAATATGATATTAAGTCATAATTTCCAATGCAATTCAGTAAGGATTCAGAACTATCTGGTTTAGGGTTTTACTGTGATTGCGTTTAATAGAAGACAAATTTTGGATTTGCTGACATGTATGTGTTACCTCCTATTAATTCTAGATTCCACTCTGACTGCAAGAAAATAGCCCATGTTAACATGGGCATCCATGTGTACACAAGTATTCACTTGTATACACACCATGGCTGTAGTAAGGACTTGTGCTTATCTGTTAGACTTTCTCTTAGTCACAGAGGTATTTAACTATCTCAGTAGTAATCCCATGGAATATCCTTGTCTGTTTGATGCTTCCATGGACACTGGGATCATGACCTGAGCCAAAGGCAGACATTTAACTAACTGAGCTACCCAGGTGCCTTTAGATATTTCCATTTATGTATTTATGTATTTATAGAAGATTTTATTTATCTATTCATGAAAGACACAGAAAGAGAGGCAGAGACATAGGCAGAGGGAGAAGTAGGCTCCCTGCAGGGATCCCAGCGTGGGACTTGATCCCAGGACTCTGGGATCACACCCTGAACCTAAGGCAGACACTCAACCACTGAGCCACCCAGGAGCCACCCAGACACCCCTAGATATTTCCCTTTAAACTATAGTGTTGTCAAATGGTACATTCTTAGAACATGTCAATCTCTTTAACCCTTCCTAGCACATCATGTTGAGCTCACCTGTGGTTAGAGTTGTACATGTATTCAAACTTTATCTTTCCAAAAAGTCTCAAACATAGAACTGCAAACTCAAAACACTACAAAATATATTTGCATCAAGTTCCTCAAACTCAAAATTTCCAATGTCAAAGTACCTCAGATACTCATATGAAAATATGAATACATCTTATATCAGAGAACTACAAACTCATAATATCCAAAGTGAAAATCATCAAAACTTGTTTATCCTCCTTTATCCACTCCACAGTAAACGATGTTGCATTATTTTTCAAACAAGAACTATTGGGACTGTGGATTTTATTTTTTTTAAAAGAAGATATTTACTCACTTTATCAATTCTGCTACTAGATCAGATTTTTGTTATAGGAATGATCTAAGAATGTACCTTTTGGGCCAAACATGAGAAACAGAATCTAATAATATGTCACATTCTCTTGCGTAGGAAAAATATAATTCAGAATCAAAAGAAGCAATCAATAATTGGATCCAAAACAATGATAAAGCAACCTGGATAAGGGGCAGTAATCTCAGGACAAAAATGAACATTAGAAATTTTTGTACTTGATCACCAGGAACTCGAGTTTGGGGGATCCTATACTGTAGACATGGGCTGGTACCTCCAGTTCATTCTTTTTTTTTTTTTTTTAATTATTTATTTGACAGAGAGCACAAGTAGGTGGAGTAGAAGGAGAGGGAGAAGCAGACTCCTTGCTGAGCAGGAAGCCAGATGCAGGGCTGGACCCCAGGACCTTGAGCCAGAGGAAGACTTTTTTTTTTTTTAAAGATTTTATTTATTCATTCATGAGAGACAGAGAGAGAGAGAGAAAGGGAGGGAGAGAGAGAGTCAGAGACACAGGCAGAGAGAGAAGCAGGCTCCATGCAGGGAGCCTGATGTGGGACTCGATCCAGTGTCTTCAGGATCACACCCTGGGCCAAAATCGCCGGGCCACCTGGGCTGCCCCAGAGGAAGACTCAACTGACTGAGCTACCCAGGCTCCCTGCTCCTGTTGTGTCTATAAAAGAAGCCTCAGCTTGACTTTTATAATCATTAGAAATATTTTCTTGAAATTCTACAGATCCAAATTTTGTATCCTGATCAAATTCTCAGGACTATAAACAATCTCAGCCCACCAAGAAAGTTACCCTGTAAGACATTGTTTAGGATTGTAAAATAATTTCCTCAGTGGATTATTTTCTTTAACACTGGATAATTTAAAGTTAAATATAAATAATAATAATTAAAACATGAAAATATTTCAGGATTTATCTCTTTTTTTAATCACTTAGCATCTCTAAGAAATTCAAGTGTAATGGAGTATCAAATTACTCTTACAGATGAAAATTAAAATATTGAGTTTCAGATTTTGAGTTTAAAAATAAAAGAATTGTAAATTTTAAAATACTACTGCTATGTCTAGAAAGCATAAGATTAACCATATTTACTTGCTTAATTTATTAAATTTATATGTGGGAAAGCTTTGTTTATTGGTGCTTAAAAATCTCATATATTACACTTATAAATGCTTTTTAAAATATTTAATTTAATTATAGAAATTATATAAACCCTTAAATCTACTTGCTACCATTTGCTGGAATTACATATAATGTGACTGGTTTGTCGAGTTGAACTAAAATATGTGTGTATATATATATATATATATATATATATATATATATATTTCCTAGTTTATCATTTTTCAGTTAAATGTTAAGTTCCATAACTTTTTTATGTCATACATAATGTTTTTATGTTCAACTAATAAGCTGAGTTCAAGGTTACTACAAAATTTGCATTGGCAGATCTTTTTTTGTCATTTAAATTATTGTTATTGTCTTCATAATGTTTTCCACATCCACAGTTTTGTAGTCATTAAATCTTCCTCAATTCAGTAGACAGTAACAGTCTTCTGCTTAAAACACTGATAATCCCTTGCCTCCACATAGGGAGCTGGAAATGGTAGTTATGAGTGAGTTTAATTGCACCACCTCTGGCCTCAAGTGAACATAAATGTGTTTATATACACAGTTGACCCTTGAACAACACAGCAGGTGGGGGTGACAACCCCTTTCACAGTCAAAAATCTGCATATAACTTTTGACTCCCCCAAAACTTTATTAATAGCCTATTGTTGACTAGAGGCCTTACTGCTAACAATGAACACATATTTTATATGTTACATGTATTATGTACTATAGTCTTACAATAAAGTAAGCTGGAGAAAATGTTACTAAGCAAATCATATGGAAGAACAGATGTTTACAATAGAGTGGTATAAAAGATATGCATATAAATGAATCCACATAGTTTGAACTGATGTTCCAGATATTATATATCTATATATCTATATATATATAGTTAGTTAAATACATATACATATGTGTGTGTAAGTAAAAATATTGATTTTTCTAGGAAGGGAGACCAAAAATTTAATGAGATTCTCAGAGAAAAGGAACAAAAATATGAAAATCACTGATCTTTAAGATCAAAGTATGAGTCTTCAATTTTCACAAAAGGACCTCTAAGAGCTCATGTTGCCAAATGTCTTTATCTTATTCCAGAACTCTTTCCCTACACACTCTTGACGCTCAGAATTACCATATTTTCTCCACACGCTATGCTATTACACAGCTCTGTTATTCTTCTTGTATTTTTTTTATTTTCTCACATTTCTTAGGATTCATTGTCTTGCTAACACTTTCTCAGTCATCTTGTAGCCCAATTTCAGAGGCAATGTCCTTGAGAAAATTCTTTCTTGAATCTCAAGATGAATCAATTGGCCCTCATTACACTTTCAAAGCACTTTGTGAGTACCTTAGTGTTAAGATTTTCTACATGTCTTTACAATTACCTGTTATATTTCTACATATCAAGACTTTAAGCCCCTTGAGTGTTTTTAAATGTTATTTAGTCTAATTACTACCATAGAGCACACTGAAAGTCTTCCCTAAAGTGTCTTTTATTTGAATGAATGGACTTCTGAATAGCAGTCTCCTTATTTAGCTATGTTGATACAAACCAACAGGAGACTAATGACAATTTATTCCAAATTGTTAATTAAAGAAATTCCTATTGCCAAGGAATTTGTCTCAAAACTTGGTGTCTTTTACTGAATCCTTTGCCTTTATCAACTCACATTTTCCCTATACCCAATGAGGACCAAAACTTCAAAAGGAGCAAGTCAAACAGTAAACTAAATCAATTTCTCTGAAACCTGTACAGTCTCAAAATCCAGAGGTGCTGATAGGTAAAAGAGTGGAATCAGCTGGATAAGGCTAAGGAAATCGATTACTACACTGAGCCTGACCAATCAGCAGAATAGAAGATAGGCCAGGGAGATGCCTGGGTGGTCAGTTAGTCAAGTGTCTGCCTTCACCTCAGGTCATGATCCTAGGCTCCTGGGATTGAGCTCAGAGGTTCTGGTCTCCCTGCTCATTGGGGAGCCAGCTTCGCTCTCTTCATTTGCCCTTCCCCCATCCACTCATTTTTTTTTCTCTCTCTCTACTTCCCTCTCAAATAAATAAAATATTTTTTTTTATTATTTATTTATGATAGTCACAGAGAGAGAGAGAGAGGCAGAGACACAGGCAGAGGGAGAAGCAGGCTCCATGCACCAGGAGCCCGACGTGGGATTCGATCCCGGGTCTCCAGGATCGCGCCCTGGGCCAAAGGCAGGCGCCAAACCGCTGCGCCACCCAGGGATCCCCAATATAATCGTTTAAAAAGAAAACAAAAAAAAAGAATGAAGGACAGGCCAGTATTGCCAAGCAGGTCTCTTTTTCCTCAAGTATTCAGGTTTAAGTTCATGCTTTTGTTCATAAATCATATATTCTTTCCTTCATGATTATAAAATCCTTCTCTTTCTCTGCATTCCTACAAAGGCAGAACAAACAAACTAGTCCATGCTTCTACCTGTATTTGCCTAAGATTTTTACACTTACCATCAGAGGAATTCAGCCCTAGAGAGATACTATAGTACACCTAGTAGAATAGCAAAGGAAAAGCAAAAAAAAAAAAAACAAAACCAACAACAACAAACCCAAAAACCAAAAAGCCTTACCTTGTAAAGTGCTGATAAGGATGTGGTAACTCATATATTGCTGGTGGAAATGAAAAAATTATAGCCACCTTGGAAAATGTTTCTTAATAAATTTAAATATATACTTATTATATGATCCAAAGTCCCATACCTAGGTATTTACCCAGGAGAAAGAAAAGCATCTTCACACAAAAGCTTAGAAGCCAGTATTTATAGTGGCCATGTTCATTTGGTAATCTATAAATGCTTAAAACTGAAAACAGGTGAAATTTCCATAAATTATTAAATATATAAAATCTATGCTATATCCACTTCATGGGCCACTACTTAGGCATTAAAATAAATGGGCTAATGATACATGCAACAACATAGATGAATATCAAATGCATTATGCTCAGTGAAAGAAGTTTGAAATAAAGGCTATAAGCTATATCATTCCATTTATATGACATCTGGGAAAGATGATATTCATCCTAGATCACTTTTTCTTCCCTAAAAGTCTGTGCTCCCATTTACTTCTAGTCCTTTGCAAATTCTGTTTATTTTATTTTGATAATTTTTACTCCTTCATATTCATCCAATTTTCTTTATACAATCTGCTAAAATGCCTTGATTTTTCATATTTCCATGTGTACATTATTTATTACTTCTTCTAAAGACACTTTCTGATCATTTCTCACAACCTGTATTGATAATGTCGAGACATGTTTACGATTGCTATGTAAACATATTTGTCTGCTATGCCGATTGAAAATATATATATACATATATATATACATACACATGTCATATATATAAATAAGATTGATATGTCTTTTATAACTTATATTTTAACAGAAGTGCAATTAATAGCAATTATTTTATAATTTTCCTTAAAATTCCTGTTAATAAGACATGAAATGGAATGGAGAAGCTTTTTTGTCTAAACTATGTCTTACTTTTCTCAATAAGAGGGAACAAAGTATGAAATGAAATTACATGTAGTAGAAACATTATCATTTACAACTGTAATCACTCTCAGCATATGAACTGAGTGCACAAGAAAATAATAGATTACAAGACATACTGAGTGAGAATAGGTTTTAGGAACTTCATGGCAAAGCTATGGTCTTTCTCACACTCTACAACTGACTATGTTGAAACTCTGAAATGGAAGAGATAAAGCAGTCTTTCATACGGAGAATTTTTGAACTGGTAAGTCAATAAAATATCCAGGGTTTAATCTAAAAATAACTTTGTCTTCTAACTTTATAAAATGCTGTATTTATTGTATACCTCTTCATTTGCTCCAGTGATTTTTATAATGATAACTTTTTTCAAAAAATTTTCATCCTTAACCATTTTAATGTACATATAACAAAGAAATAAAAATAATATATAACTGACTTCCTATTTGCAGTAAAATAAAATGAAGTACTTCAAATAATTAAAACATGCAAATCTGACGAAATATACAAAAAATGTGTTTCTTAAAAAATTCTCATAATTTTTTTATTCTTTGAATAAGAAGGCAAAGAAAGATTTGAGATTTATGAGAAATGAGGAGTTCAGATCACAAAGATTGTACCCTACAATCCTTGCAATACATGCCAACATAGTGTATATGTGCAATATAATTATCCCATGTGATATCTCAGGTATAATTAAAACAATTAATCATAAATGAGCTAAGATTCAAACATGTTAGGTTTTATTAAGAGTAATGTGCACATTGTTTCTACACCAAGTATTTTAAGTCTAAAGAAAGCCTGTGAGTGATTATTTGAAATAACACTGATTATTTGTAATAATGCAAATTTTATCATCTTTAACATTTAAGTGTTTTTTAAATTTTTCTTTTTGATTTATCCTCGATCCATGGATGATTTTAATTTCTAATTATTTGGGGTTGTCCTAGTTAGCTTATGTTACTTATTTTTATTTTAATTCCCTTTTTTGGTCAGATAATATACTCTACATTGTTTCAAACTTTTGGATTTATTGATTTGTTCTAGGACTAAGATAATAGTCAAGTTTGGGTGAGTATTGCCTGTGCTTTTGGTAAAAAAAATGTTCTCAGTTGCGTATTCTGTACATGTCAGTTTGGTCAAAGCAAGTAATAGTGTACTACAAATCATTTGTGGGTTTTTAGAGTTTTTTCTTTTTTCTTTTTTTTTGGTCAAATTTTATCAAATGCTTAGAAAAGGGTATTAAAATCTTCAACTAGGATAATGGCTTTGTCTGTTATTTTATATTTGGTAAATTTTGCTTCTTTTATTATGAAGCTCTGCTATTAGGCACATGTTTATGATTGCTATATCTTCATGATGTTTTGACCCTTTTATAAATTTCCCTCTTTATTTCTTATAACATTTTTTGTTCAGAAGTCTTCTGTATTCCATAGTAATGTAGCCATTTCATTGTTTTTATATTTATCCATTGCATGATGTAATTCTTTTTATTTTCACATTATCTGTGTTTTATGTTTAAAACATGTCCTTGCAGACAGCATGCACTTAGATTTTACAATTTTTTTTTTCATTCTTTGTCTTTTCATAAGAGTAGTTAGTCCATTATCATTTAAAGTTACAATGCTTTTGGCTATATTATGTCTAGAATTTTCTTTTTTTGGTCCTATTTCTTTTTGGCTTCTTTTTTCTTCTTTTCTTTATTTGAACTTTCGGACACTTAGAATTACCTTTTCTCTCTTGGCATTTTATCATTTATCTATTTGCATCATTTTATTTGTTGCTCTAGGATTATAATCTATACTAGTTACTTCTTACAGCTTACTTAGAGTTAATACTGTACAACTTCATGTAAAATGTGGAAAATACATAATGGTAATAGTTTATTACCTCTGCTACTCTCTATGCCACTGTTACCATATGTTTTATAACTCTGTTCCTCACAAACCTCGTAAGACAATCATATAATTTTCACTTTAATTGGTCATATTTATTTTTAAGAAACACATGAAAGCATAGTCTTTTGTTTTTACTCATTTTATATTTCCTCTCTCCTTTATTCTTTCCTTAAAATCCAACTATCATTTTACATAATTTTTCTTTGACTTGAAGTATATCTTTTATTTTTTCAATTTTTTTATTTTTAAAGATTTTATTTACTTATTCATGAGAGACAGAGAGAGAGACACAGAGACATAGGCTGAGGGAGAAGCAGGGTCCCTGTGGGGAGCCTGATTCAGGACTCGATTCCAGGACCCCAGGACCACGACCTGAGCCAAAGGCAGATGCTAAACCACTGAGCCACCCAGGTGACCCGAGGTACATCTTTTAATATTTTTTATTAGAATATTATGCAAATGCTTTTATATTGGGAAAGTCTTTCATTTAACCTACATATTAAAGTGTATGTTCGCTGAATATAAAATTGTTTTATTGTTTTGTTTTGATTTGGATTTGTTTGCTTTTTTTTCTTTCTAGGAGTTTGTATATATCATTCCAATGTCTTCTGGCATCTCCTTTCTTTTTAATAAAAACCAGCCAGTTATACACATTGCTTTGTCCTTTATTCATTGGGTTATTTTTTTTCTACCTTCTTGTAAGATACTGTCTTTATTTTTGGAGTTCAGAAATTTGCCTATAATGTGGTTGGTGTAATTTTCTCTCTTATTGATTGTACTTCTCTGATCCTCTTTGCTATGTAAATTTGCATCTTTCAATAATCTAGGGTAAATGCTTGGCCATTATCTCTTAAAATAGTTTTCCTGAGAGTTTGATTCCTCCTTCTCTTCTTGGTCTCCAATTACAACTTTGCCAACTATTTTTATATTGCCTCATAAGTCGTTGGTATTATGTTCATTATTTTTCCCAGTCTTATTTCTTTTTAAACTTCAGATTGGATAACTATTTTTGATGATCTATTTTCTACTCTTAATTTTCTGTCATCTCCAATCTTATGTTAGGCTCACCTAGTGATTTCTTTTGTAATTTCCCATATTGTATTTTTTAGTTCTTTAATTTTTATTTTTCTTTTATAACCAAAGATATTTTCTTTTATATCCTTGAGCACAGGTATTAGTTTATGGCATATTAATTCCAACATCTGAATTACCTCTGGGTTGGTCTCCATTTACTCCCCTTTTTTGTCAATTTAGGTTACATTTACCACTTTCCTTATATGCCTGGTAACTTTGGATTCTAACAAAGATGTTATAGAGGTGCCTATGTGACTCGGTTAGGCATCTGACTCTTGAATTAAGCTTGGGTCATGATTTTAGGATCATGGGATAGAGCCTTATACCTGGCTCCCTGCTGAAAGGGGAGTCTGCTTCTCTCCCTCTGCCCCTCCCCCACTTGTACTATCTCTCTGTCTCTCTTTAAAGTAAAATAAATCTTTTTTTAAAAAAAGATATTATAAATGATACAGTTTGTAGACTTTGGATTCTATTATGTTTCTCAAAGATAATTTTCTTTTTTGCTGTTTTAATCAGGTAGCAATTAGGCTGTATTCAGCTCAGTTACTTTAGCCTTATCTGGCTGCTTGGATTGTGTCTGGCATGCCTCTGCAGAGATCAGCCAGAGATTTGGGCAGAGTCTATACAAAGAATTGGGTCCTCTCCATATGTTCCTCCATTTCAAGATTTGCCCTTTTCGTGGACTTCCCAAACTCAGTCCTTTAGTTCTTTAAAGATTGTAGGACTTCTGTTTTGGGCTTTGAATTTGACTAGCCCACAGGGTAGAATTGAGCCTGCCGTTGAGAAAAAAAAAAAAAAAAATGGTAACTCTGTGTTTTCTCCCTTTTGACATGGAACAATACTCCTCCAGTGTCTGCCTGCTTTTGTTCATTCTCGAATGCTTTTTTTTCTACCATACCTTATAGTTATTTAGAAGAGGGACTGGTTAATCTAATAGGAGCTACTCAACCATTACAGTGAAAATGTATTTTTAATTGCATGGCAGGAATGAAAATAGTTGTTTTTTTTTAATGTGCAAAAATAGGTGATTTTCTTGTATGTCTTCCATATTCTTACCTTGTTATTCTATATACACACTTGGAAAGGTATGTTATTGCTCCCAATATCCTGTTTGGGGTTTGACAGTATTTATTGAATACCTTAGCAATAATTGACCAAAATATCCTGAACTTGCAGTGCTTTAATCTCATTTTATTTGAACCCTGTAGGCACAACACAATACAGATATGACTGCATTTTTTTCATTTCTCCATTAACTTATGTTGTAAAATTCAACTGCTTCAAGGTGAAGCTGTTGCTATAATATTTATGAAAGTCATATTATTGCAGAGTCCATTACAAGAAGGGATGCAGCTGGATCACAGGTTTTGAGATATAACTTTCACTGCCCGAGGCTGTTATTTAAACTCCAGGACTGACTAAAGTGATATGAGCACCATTTTTAAAACATAACATGCTATTTTCTGTGAATATTTACTATGAAGCCAGACTAAAACATAAGAAGGCAACTGCATTAATACATGTATCCAAAAAAAAAACATGTATCCATATGATATTTGGCATTTTAGTATTATTTTGGTTTTGCAAAAATAACAGAAGCTTTAATATTGTTCATTTTGTGATTTTGGTGAGAAACATTAAAAATTCTGATGAACAGATGTTTTCCTAGTTGACTAACATCAACAGTAGAAGTCCTTTAAGAGAATATTATGAAAATTATTTAGCTCACATGTGTAGTATAGGATATGATATTTTGCTGACTATATAGAAAGAAAAAAGTAAAAGTAGACAAACAATTAAAAAAATTCTTGTTACAATTTTGGAATAAGACTTTTCTCTGGCAACCTGAACACAGCAGACTTTTTGATTGATCTAATTACTTTCTTGACTGAACTCCCATGTTTTTACTTTCAGTCAAGTTTTTATTCTGTTGAATACAATAAGCTATACTATTGATATCACAACATTAATTTAATTATATACTTGTACACAATGTAAACAATCAAGATATATATTATATACACATGTAATACATATAACTGTATATACATTATATACATATAAAGTATGTATAACTATTGCATTCATCTTTGAAACCACACTATAAGACGGTAAGGATGGACCTTGGAAGGGCTTGTGAGTATGAGGAGCTTTGTGGACTTATACTCTAGTGAATAAAAAACCTTACCTGGTAAAAATTAAAAAGAAATAAAGTTTCTGGTAGTTTCCCTGAGGGAATGAAACAAGTTATTAGACATTCTTAATGAAAATATACTAAATACTGGTAAGAGGGAAAGTCTGTGACGCCTGAACCATAGTGCATGACTCCCTGCCTTCCTCCACCCCTTAGATTAGCATGATGGAAGCTTCATTCTGGGAGCTTGTGGCCATGAAAATGAGGCTCTTTCTTTCCACAGCTGCTAGTCAGGAGGAGCAGAAAGCCAATATATTTCATCCCTCTGCTTTTCATAAAGAGACTAAATTCTAGGCAGGTGAACTGAGAACTCTGGGGCTCCATTCCTCCACTCAGTCCCTGCATTAGGGTAGAGTCTTAACCTGAGGCATGGCAGACTCAGCACTGCGGGCCAAATTCTCCCTACTCAACTTACTCATGAGGAGATGATTCTATACTAGGACGACAAGGGGCTACCATCATTGCCAAGCATCATCCTTGTAAAAGTGTCACACTGAGAGAAGCAGGCCATTTTTCCTACCTCCATCTCTGGAGAATAGCTCAAAGATATCCAGGAGCAGAGACAGTAAGAACAAAGAGCTCCAGAGAAGTTTTAAATCTAAAGGAGTTTTTGAAACTGGAGATTTGAGTAGTAAACAATTATAAGGGACCGGCTAGCTCCAAGAAAGCAGCCAGCTTCCTTAGGCCAGCAACTTTTCTAGAGAGATTTAGGGAAAGAAGTTACCATGAAGTTAGAACAAACATTAAAGTCTGGCCTCAAAATCTACACTAACAAAGAGTTCAGAATTTATCTGGTTCAGACTGTGGAGCAATTTATACACCAGGACATTTTGAAAACAGTAGAGAAAATAACCTGCAATTTTGGAGCCTAACAGCTGGGTATGATGCAGATGACCTAACAGAGATCAGGGAAAGTTAAAATCCAAGTAAGTCTTGCTAAGACTGTTGTCACCCAAGGATGAAAAGGGAACAATGAGGAGAATCAGAAATTATAAATAAGAAGGTCAATATAAGAAACTTAATAAGTATTTACTTGCTTTTTTCTTATTTCAGTTTTTTTAAATATTAAATTTTATAAATGACTATATGAGTATATTGTTGGATTTGTAACATATGTAGATGTAATATGAAGAGCAATTATAGCACAAAAGGAAGGAAGAAAGAATAGAGCTATATATAAGTAATAATTCTGCATGTTAATTTCTCACTGGAATGAAGTTAGAAATCTGAAGTATACTTTTAAGACTTATACGGTTAAACCTTAGACAAACCACTGAGAAAATAATTCAGGTGAATATAATGAAAAAATCATTAAGGCATTATGATGTTACACTAGAAAATATCCACTTAAAATGCTAAGTAAAGTAATGAAAATAAATATGGGGAAAAAGTTACAGGAAAATTCAGTCTAGCAAAAGGCATTTACCCAAAAACATAACATAATATTAATGGTGAAATATTGAAAGCTTTCTCATATGATCAAGAACTAAACAAGTATATCTTCTCTCAACACTACTATTCACCATTATATAGTAAGTACTAGTCAGGAAAGTTACAGAAGGGAATAAAATAAAAAGCATCCAGATTGAAATAGAAGAAATAAAATAAATTATCATTATTGAAAGGAAACAATGCTATATATAGGAAATCCTAAGGCATACACACAAACACACAACCTCTCCCTAGTAAATTAATGAACATATTTGTTAAGGTTTTAGGACAAAAGATGAGTAACAAAATAAATTATATTACCAATAAAAGATTAAAAGTAAAATTGAGGAAATAATTTTATTTACAATAACATCAAAAGGAAACAAATAACTAAGAATAAGTTTAATCAATGAGGTGAAGATTTGTACACTTTTAACTGTGAAACATTGATGAAAGAACTCTAAGAAGACCTAATTAAATAAAAGCCATTCTATATTCATGGATTAGTAAAGTTAATATTGTTAAGATAAAAATAGTACCCAAAGTGATCTAATGATTTAATGCAATTCCTATAAATATTCTAACAGCTGTTTTTCAGAAATGTAAATGTACATCCTCTAGTTTGTATGGAATTGCAAGGGATTCCAGTTGAGAAAACAGAATTAAAATGGATAAAGTTGGAAGAGTTACACTTTTTCAGTGTTACAAGGATATGTATTATACAACAAGGTAGTATTAAGGAGTAAATAAAAAAGACAAAAAAAAAAAGATACAATAGCCAACACTGTTAGTGCTGGAATGGGGTTAAACATATAAAGGGAATAGGGCTGAGAGTTCATATGTCACCTCTTACATTGACAATCAATAAGTTAATTTTTTATAAGGTTTCCAAGAAAATTCAGTCAGGGAAAAATACTCTGATTTTCAACAAGTGAAGTTGGGACAATTAGATATACATATGTATGAGAAGTAATTTGGAATCTTTATTTACACTATATACAAATATTAATTCAAAATGTATCATAAACCTAAATGTGAGAACTGAAAGTATAAAACTGTTTAAAAAATATGTAAGAGAATTTTACATATAATAATATGTATGTGAATAATACATAATGTATTAAAATCAAAATGTATCATAAACCTAAATGTGAGAACTGAAAGTATAAAACTGTTTAAAAAATATGTAAGAGAATTTTACATATAATAATATGTATGTGAATAATATGTATGTGAATAATAATATGTGAATAATAATTCACAGCCTTGTATCAGGCAAAGTCTTTTTATCTATCACGCCAAAAGCACAAATGATAAGAGGGTGATACAAGGAAATTTAACTTCATCAAGATTGAAAACATTTGTTTTTCAAAGGATACAATCACAGTGCAAGAATAACAACATTTGAGAAAGTGTTTGCACATCATATATTTGATAAGGGAGTTACCTCCTGAACTCTAACAACTTGGTAATCAAAAGGTAGATAATGCAATTCAAAAATGGAAACATGATTGGAATAGACTTTTTTGTCCCCCCAAAATAAACACAAATGACTGGCAAGCACAAGGAAAAATATTCAACATATATGCTATTTCATAAATGTAAATCAAAACCACAATGAGATATCACCTCATACCTATGTATGACTATAACTAAACTAAAAAGAAAAAAAAAAGATTTAAAAAGACAAAGACAGATGTTAGAAAGAGTGGAGGAATTTGAATCTCCCTATGCCATTAGTGGAAAAGCAAAATAGTAAAGAGACTTTGGAAAACAGTCTGGAGTTGTGAAAAGGCTAAACAAAGAGTTCCCATACAGCTAACCATTCTATTCCTAGATGTAAATCCAAGAGACAATAAAACATGTATTCACACAAAGACTTGCACATGAATGCCCACAGTAGGATTATTAGTAATAGCCAAAAGTGGAAATAATCCAAATAACATGAAAAGATGGATAAGTACAATGTGGCATATCCATACAGTGTAATATTAGTCAGCAATTACAAGGAATAAAGTATTGATATATATATAGTACAATATGGTGAATATTGTAAACATTAAGCCAGTGAAAGACACAAAAGAAGCCAGTCACTGAAGATCAAATGTTGTATTATTAAATTTACATGAGGAATGCCTGGATGGCTCAGTGGTTGAGTATCCGTCTTCAGCTCAGGGCGAGGTCCCAGAGTCCCAGGATCGAGTCCTGGGATCAAGCCCCACATTGGGCTTCCTGCAAGGGGCCTTCTTCTCTCTCTGCCTCTGTCTCTGCCTCTGTCTCTGTGTCTCTCATGAATAAATAAATAAAGTTTTTAAAAGAGTAAATAAAACAAATTTACATGAAATACACAGAATAGGCAAATCTATAGAAATACAAAGTAGTTTTGAAGTTGTCTACAGTGCGGATGGCTATGGAAGAAATGGAGCCTGACAGTTTGAATACTCAGGGATTTAGGGTTTTTTTGTTTGTTTGTTTGTTTGTTTTTGGTTTTGGTTTTTGGAGTAATGAAAACATTCTAAATACAGTCATGGTCAGTTTCACAACTGTGTGAATATACCGAAAAAGCATTCAATTATACACCTTAAATGTTGAATTGTATACTCTTTCTTCTTTTGTTCTCAACATCTACAATTCATTCTGAAAATAAAGTGCCTTATTTATTGATTGCTGTATAGCAAACTATCTCAACACTCAGGTGCTTAAAACAACAAGAGTTTTTTATTTCCCATGATTCTGTTGGTTAGCTGGGTTCATCTAGTGTTTTTCTGCTAAGACTCTCCTGTCATCCTGCATGCTGTTGCAGTCTGGGACTAGAGGTACGAAGGTGCACCCTTTGATAAAAAAGATGCAAGGGATTTGTGACAATGTGTAATTAACCATAATAAATATTATTAAAGATCTCTTTATTTTTTTTTAATTTTTATTTATTTATGATAGTCACAGAGAGAGAGACAGCGAGAGAGGCAGAGACACAGGCAGAGGGAGAAGCAGGCTCCATGCACCGGGAGCCCGATGTGGGATTCGATCCCAGGTCTCCAGGATCGCGCCCTGGGCCAAAGGCAGGCGCCAAACCGCTGTGCCACCCAGGGATCCCTAAAGATCTCTTTATTAATACCATTTAATGCTTATCTGTAATCTATACAATGGTTATTTCAAAAGTAAATCAATAACTAAATGCAAGATAAGAATGCATTTTATCTGACTGGCAGTGTTAAATAATGCCATTTAATATCTTGAGATGGGGAATCATATTTCAAGTTGCTGTTTTCTTCATTTTATTTTGTAAAGCATTTAAATTCCATGCCTGTAGCTGTAGAAAGAGGAATTTGTAATATTTAGTTCTACAACTTAAAATCTAAATACTTAGTGTGGTAAACAAGTTTCCTCCATAACTGATCATTGCCTGACTCTTCAACTAAATATTACCATGCCTCTTGAAATGCATTTTTTTCATTACAAGCTAAAAAGAGATTTGATTGATTATACCATTTATCTTTGTGATGATAATGCATAACTCTCAGAAAAAAGGAAGATGATGAATATCCAGTTTATTGGAAACAGAACTGGAGAAAAGACAAGGATCTTGATGGGGAAAACGTGTGTATCCATTCTTCAGTATTTGGCCATTAATGGCTAAGCCATATCCTTGGGCTTTTAAAAAAATTTTATATTTCCTGGAGACAGTCTGAGGGAATTAGAATGGATTGAATATTATCCCTAAAATAAGGAAGTAAGGGCTATTGGGTCTGGCAAATAACAGATCCATCACAGTCACACTTGGCAAAAATCAGATTTTTTTGGAGTGAGGACAATGTGAAAAGCAAACAAAAGTTCTCAGAACTTTTGGGGAACATGGCAGAGTAGAAGGGTCCTAGGCTCAACTTGTCCCATGGGTACACCTGTATAACACCTGCATCAGTGTAAATAACCTAGAAAATGATCTAAGGACTGACAGAACAGACTCTCCAGAGCTAAACCAAGAGGCCACATTGAAATCAGGAGGAAGGGCAGAGATATAGTCAAGAATTAAGCTGGAACTCTGGATTGTCCTCAAGAGGAAGAGACCCCACAAGCCTGGGGATGAGAGAGGTGGAGACCCCACACCAGGCACCCAAGGCATGTGGGAACTGCATGGAGAAGATGAATCCCCATAACAATTGGCTTTGAAAACCAGAGCTGCTTAACCTATCAGTAGTCAGCAGGGCTAAATACCTGGAACTTTAAAAACCAGTGGGCTTGGCTTTGGAAGAGCTGGAGTGTGATAGGAAACTGAGTCCACATCCATAAAGAGCACCATATAAATAGCCTTTCTCAGATGTAACATAGAAGCCATATTTTGAAAAATGCTTGGGATATATGGCATATGAAATTTATTTGCTATGCACTGGAGTGGCAGGGATCTTTAGGAGATTTCTCTAGGAACAAAGGAGCTAGAAGGTGCCTTTCTCCTACCCTGCACCCCAGGAACCAATACAGCCCAAATACCTTCTACCTAGCTTGCTAATAGCATGCTTTGCCCCGTGTTCTCCTGTGGACTTGCCTGTCCAACCACCTTGGGCAGGAGTTCTAAGTGGCTCATGTCTCTTTCTGTAGTAGACTGGCATAAACCTTGACACAGTGTGCCATAGTCCTGTATTTTCCTGTGGACAGCCCCCTCTTACACACCCTCTGCAAGAGTCCATCCAAAGCAGTTGCACAGCCTAACAGTGTGCAGGCAGCCCTGACAGAGTCTAACACCACTCCAAAGTGACACCTGCCTTGAGGAGAGGGGAAGATAAGCACACACACCAGTTTGAATATTGCTGCAGTGGTGGCCTGGGGGCAGACATCTGGTCTGATGGCACACCCTGCCTAAGGAAAGCTCAGATGCCAACACAAGAGTATGCCCTGTACTTTTGTTCAATAGCAGCACTGGCAAACATCTAGTCTAACCCAACGCAACTACAAGGTGACCCTAAACTGACCCATTAACAACACAGAGACCAAACCCTACCCATGACAGTCAAAGAGAGTCATTGTAGATGACTGGACACAAGGCAAACATGGCTCAGCTATAACAGTAGAACACATGCAAACAGATAGGAGACACCTCTGAAGCTCAAGGTTCTGAACAAAGGACATTGCACTGTAGGGCACTACAGGACCTGTTCTTCATAAGGCCACTACATTCAAGAGCAAGAGATGGAACTGGCTTTCCTAACAGAAACAGACACAGAGAGTCACAGAAAATGAGGAGAAAGAGGAATATGTTCCAAATGAAAAAACAAAACAAAATTACAGCAAGAAATTTAAACAAAATTGAGTTAAGTAGTATGCCAGCTAGAAAATTTAAAGTTATAGTCATAAACATACTCACTAGACTTGAGAAAAAAGTGGAGAACCTCAATAAGACCCTCAAAAATAGATAGAAAACATAGAAAAGAAATGCAATAGATGGAATAGATGGATCAGACAAAGCAGACCAGGTCAGTGACCTAGAAGGCAGAGTAATGGAAAACAATCAAACTGAACAGAAGAAAGAAAATAGAATAATTAAAAATAAGGATAGATTAAGGGAACTAAGGAAAAACCATCAAGCATAATAATATTTGCATTATAGAGATCCCAGAAGAGGAGTGGGAAAGGGGTACAGAAAAGTTTTGAAGAAGTAATGGCTGAAAACTTTCCAAATCTGGAGAAGGAAATAGAAATCTAGATTCAGCAGGCACAGAGAGCCCCTAATAAATAAAACTCAAAGAAGTTCACACATAATAATTAAAATGGCAAAAAGTAATGACAAAAAAAAAAGGGATTTTTTAAAAGCAGCAAGAGAAAAGAACACAGTTACAAGGGAACCCCACAAGGCTATTAGCTGATTTTTTAGCAGAAACTTTGCAGGCCAGAAGAGAGTGGCATGATATATTTAAAGTGCTGAAAGAAAAGAAAAGAAAAACCTGAAACCAAGAATACTCCATACAGCAAGGCTAGCATTTAGAATAGAAGAAGAGATTTAGAGTTTCCCAGACAAATAAAAGTGAAAGAAATTCATTACCACTAAACCAGTCTTATAGGAAATGTTAAAGGGGATTTTGTGTGGCAAGGAAATACCATAAGTAGGAGTAAAAAAGTAGGAAGAACAAAAACAGCAAAATATGTATATCTATAAAAAATCAGTGAAGGGATACACAAAATAAAATATCACTAAAGAAAGCCAGCAGTCCATGAGAGAATAGAGCAAGAGAAGAAATGAACAGAGAAGAGCTACAAAAACAACCAGGAAACGAGTAACAAAATGTCAATAAGTACATACCTATTGATAATTACTTTGAATGTAAATGGAGTACAGTCTCAATCAAAAGATGTAGGGTGATAGAATGGATAAAAAAAAATTAAGACCCATCTATATGCTGCCTTACAAGAGACTCATTTCAGACATAAAGACATGTAGACTGAAAGGGAAGGGGTAAAAGACATTTATCATGTAGATGGAAGTTGAAACAAAGCCAGGATAGCAATATTTCCATCAGACAAAATAGACTTTAAAACAAAGACTGTAACAAGCAACAAAGAAGAACACTACATAATCGTAAATGGAACAATCCAGCAAGAAGATATAACAACACTAAATATTGATGTACCCAACATGGAAACCCCAAATATATAAGGCACAAATAAACACAAAAAAAGTAATTAATAGTAATAAGATAATAGTAGAGAATTTTAACACTTCACTTACATCAATGGATAGATTATCCAAACAGAAAATAAACAAGGAAATGGCAGCTTTGAACAACACTTTAAACCAGATGGATCTAACAAATATATTCAGAACACTCCAACCTACAACATAGAACGTACATTCTTTTCAGGTGCATAAGAAACATTTTCCATAATAGATCACAAAGTAGCCCACAAAACAAGTCTCAGAAAATTCAAGAAGATTGTGTCATACCATGTATCTTTTCTGACAACTACCCTATGAAACTAGAAACCAACTACAAGAAAAAATCTAGAGAGAACACAAGTACATGGAGGATAAATAACATGCTACTAAATAATGACTGGGTCACCAGGAAATGAAACAGGAAATCAAAAAAGTACAAATAGATGAATGAAAATGAAAACCCAATAGTTCATAGTCTCTGAGATGTGGCAAAGTGATTTTAGGAGGGAAGTTTATAGCAATACAGGCCTATCTCAAGAAGCAACAAAAATCTCAAACAATCTAACCTTACACCTAAAAGAACTAAAAAAAGAGCAAATAAAACCTAAAACTAGTAAAAGGAGAGAAATAATAAAGATTAGAACAGAATCTAATGTAATCTAATCTTCTATTTTGTTTAAAATAGAAAACAAACAAAATAGAAGCTGAAAAGATAATAGAACAGATAAATGAAACCAGGATTTGGTCCTTTGTAAAAATCAAACAAAATTGATAAGCTTTTAGCCAGACTCATCAAAAGAAAAAAAAAATAAAAAAAGAAGAAAGAAAAAAGGGAGAGGGAACTCAAATAAACAATATCAAAAATGAAAGAGGAGAAATAGTAACCAGACTTACAAAGGACAATAAGAGAATATTATGAAAAATTATATGACAACAAATTTGAGAAACTAGAAGAAATGAATAAATTCCTAGAAACATGTAACCTTCCAAAAGTTAATTAGAAAAAAAAAATAGAAAATTTGAAGAGACAAATTACTAGCAATTAAACTGAAACAGTAATCAGAAAACTTCCAACAAACAAAAGTTTAGTACCAGATGGCCTCACAAGTGAATTCTACTAAAGAGTTAAAGATGAATAAATACCTATCCTTCTCAAACTATTCCAAAAAATAGAAGAGGAAGGAAAGCTTCCAAATTCATCCTATGAGGCCAGTATTACTTTAATACCAAAACCATATAAAAGCACCATAAAAATTGAAAACTACAGGCCAATATCTCTGATGAACATAGATGCAAAAATCACTAATAAAGTATTAACAAACTGAATCTGCCAATACATTAAAAGAATCATTCACCATGATCAAGTCGGATTTATTCCTGGTTGCAAGTGTAGCTCAATATTCATAAATCAATCAATGTGATAAAAGAAAGGATAAGCACCATATGGACATTTCAACAGATGCAGAAAAAAAAAAAAGTTTGACAAAATACAGCATCCATTCATGATAAAACCCTCAATAAAGTAGGGTTAGAGGGAATATACCTCAACATAATAAAGACCATACATGAAAAATCCAGAACTAAGCATCATACTCAATGATGAAAAACTGAGTTTTTCTCCTCAGATCAGAAAGACAAGGATGCCCACTCTTATTATTTTTACTCAACATTGTACTGGAAGTCCTAACAACACATTCAGACAGGAAAATATAATAAAAAAAATTCCAAATCAGTAAGGAAGAAGTGAAACTTTCACTATTTGTATATGATATATACTATATAGAGAAAAATCCTGAAGACTCCACCAAAAAACTACTAGAGCTGATATATTATTCAGTAAGGTCACAGGGTATAAAATAAATATACAGAAATCTGTTGCATTTGTATACGCTAATAATAAAGCAGCAGAAAGAGAAATTAAAAAAAAAACAATCCTGCTTGCAATTGCATCAAATATAATAAAATACCTAGGGATAAATTTAACCAAGGAAATGAAAAACCTAAACTCTGAAAACTATAAAATTTTGATGAAATAATTTGAATACAGTACAAATAAATGGAAAGATATTCTGTACTTATGGATTGGAATAACAAATATCATTAAAATATCCATGTACCCAAAGCAATCCATGGATTTAATTCAATCCCTATCAAAATAACAATAGCATTTTTCACAGGACTAGAACAAATAATCCCAAAAATTGTATGGAACTAAAAAAGACTAGAATAGCCAAAGCAATCTCGAGAAAGAGAACAAAGCTGAGACTTCATACTTGCTGATTTCAAAATATGTTACAAAGCTGTAGTAATTAAAATGTATGTTACTGGCACAAAAATCATCTATAGATCAATGGACTAGAATAGAGAGCCCAGAAATAAACCCATGACTAATTAATGTCAATTAATCTGTGACAAAGGAGGCAAGAATATGCAATGGAACAAACAGTCTCTTCAACAAATGATGTTAGGAAAACTGGAAAGCTACACACAGAAGAATGAAACTGGACCACTTTCTTACACCACACACAAAAATAAGCTCAAAATGGATTAATGACCTAAATGTGAAACCTGAAACCATAAAAGTCCTGAAGCGAGCACAGGCAATAATTACTCTGACAGCAGCAATAGCAGCATTTTTCTAGCTATATCTCGTGAGGTGAAGGCAACAAAAGCAAAAAGAAACTATTGGGAGTATGTCAAATAAAAAGCTTCTGCATAAAAGAAACAACCAACAAAACTAAAAGGCAACCTACTGAATGGAAGAAGATATTTGCAAATAACATATCAAATAAAGGATTAGTATAGAAAATATATAAAGAGCTTATAGAACACAACACTAAAAAACCCCAAATAATCCAATTTAAAAAATGTGCAGAAGACATGAAGAGAAATTTCTCCAAAGAATACATACAGATGACCAACAGATATCTGAAAGGATGTTTTGTATCACTAATCATCGGGGAAGTGCAAATCAAAACCACAATGAGATATCATCTCATTCCTTTTAGAATGACTAAAATCAAAAGCACAAGAAACAACAATTATTGTGAGGATGTAGAGAAAAAAAAAGGAACCCTCATACAGTGTTGGTGGTAATGCAAAGTGGTAATGCCACTGTGAAAAAGAGGAGAGGTTACTCAAAAAATTAAAAATAGAGTTACCACATGATCCAATAACACAACCACTGTATATTTAACCAAAGAATAAAAGAAACTAATTTTTTATTTAAATTCAATTTGCCAACATATAGTATAACACCGAGTGCAAAAAACACTATTTTGAAAAGACATATGCAAGTGTGTGTTTATTGCAGCATTACTTACAATAAACAAAATATGGAAGCAGTCCGACTGACCAGCTATAGATGAATGGGCAAAGATGTGCTGTGTGTGTGTGTGTGTGTGTGTGTGTGTGTGTGTGTGTGTGTGTATATATATATATATATATATATATATATATATATATATATAAAACTCAGTCATAGAAAGAGAATCTTGGCATTTGCAACAACATGGTTAGATCCCAAGGCTATAATGCTAAGTGAAGCAAGTCCCTTAAGAGAAAGATAAATACTATATGATTTCATTCATATGTTGAAATTAAGAAATAAATGAACAGAGGAAAAAGGAGAGAAACAAAAAAATCAGACTATTAAATATAGAGAACCAACTGGTTCCAATTGGTTACCAGAGAAGTTGGATTGGGGCATGTATGAGATAGGTGACGGAGATTAAGAATACACTTACTGTGGGGATCCCTGGGTGGCACAGCGGTTTAGCGCCTGCCTTTGGCCCAGGGCGCGATCCTGGAGACCCGGAATCGAACCCCACGTCAGGCTCCCGGTGCATGGAGCCTGCTTCTCCCTCTGCCTGTGTCTCTGCCTCTCTCTCTCTCTCTCTCTCTCTGTATGTGACTATCATAAATAAATAATAATTAAAAAAAAACTTAAAAAAAGAATACACTTACTGTGATGAGCACTGAGCAATGTACGGAATTGTTAACTCACTATATTTTACACCTTAACCTAATATAACACTGTTATGTTAATTATACTGGAATTTTTAAAAAAGTAAAAATAAGTTATTCAAAAAGAAAGATTGAGCGAGAGAGAGAGAGAAAGAAAAAGAAAATAAAAGTTCTGCATTTGCCTGAATTTTGTAAGCTTTTTCAAAACGTTATCTCTGACATGATTACCTCTGATGTTTCTTCTGCCCAGAGCCAACTTCCACTTTTAGCTTCCACTACCTCTTGGATTGGTTGAATCCTGCTTACCAAAAAAATTCCACACAACTCAGAAAATGAGTAAGGTAGGTCATATGCTGATGATTTCCCCAAACAATACAATAGTATTTCCAATGTAGTGTTTGTCAAATTATATTTTAACAATCTGGAGAGCTACCAAAAGGACGAATACGATGGAAAAGGATCAATCTTGAAAGAAGTAACTGCACTGGATGTAATAAAGATCAAAGCTGGCAATGGAGATGTCATTAAGTTGAGAGGTGGGGGAAGAGTAACAATCAGCTAACTGACGTTAGAGGGGTATATGGGGGCGGTGTTTGGATACAAGGACCAAGATTTGTAAAGACTTTCTGTCTAAAAAGAATATATATATATATATATATATATATATATATATATATATATTCCACCACTCTGTTGGTGGCATATATATATGGCCACCAACAGAAAATAATATAATAGTTGGATAAAATACATAGAACAATCAATAAAAGGTATTGGAGAAAGACTAAGTTTAGGAGCAAAAATGAAAAATGCCATAGACAAGGGACAAGAAGTGGTCCTCTGATTTGCCTCTGTAGTATCCCTCAACTTATTTACTAGTTCACTGTGCAGGGAATAAAGTCTGAGGATAAATCTGAGGCTGGTGACTGGTAGGAGTCTTGCTGAGATGGAACGTGATCAGTTGGAATTTTGAGTGCCTACAAGATTGAGAATTGATGTTCATTAAATAAACCTAAAATTCTGTGTGCAGTACTCACTCAAGGCATGTGTAAAATCCTAAACTCTCCATGCCCAGGTTGAGATTCCCCAGACGCAAAGCAAAATGCAAACAAATTCAATGGGTGGCTAGCAAGGTTAAAAAAAAATGCAGTAATCACTCTTTTAGGGAGAGAAAAGGTTTGACTTTAAAACTCCGAAGTCAGGGCAGCCTGGGTGGTTCAGTGGTTTAGCGCTGCCTTCAGCCCAGAGTGTTATCCTGGAGACCGGGATCAAGTCCCACATCGGGCTCCCTGCACGGAGCCTGCTTCTTCCTCTGCCTGTGTCTCTGCCTCTCTCTCTGTGTGTGTCTCTCATGAATAAATACATAAAATCTTTAAAAAATAATTTAAAAAATAAAACTCAAATCAGAGTAAAAATTCCAGACTCAAGCTGAGTCCCAAGAAGCCTAGCGTCTGAGAATTTTTGGTTAGTTGACACCTGTGGTGATTATAGAACAATCTGGAATAACCTGGATCAATAACATTATTTATGAGAATAATAACAAAATATGCATGTACCTAATTCACTGTGGTAAATTGTTTTTAAAGATTTCTTTATTTTAGAGAGAAAGAGCACTGTGTGAGTGGGGGAAGGGGGAAGGAACAGGAGAGGGAGAGAATCTTCCTCCTGAGTGGGGAGCCCAATGCCAGGTTTGATCTCAAGACCCTGAGATCATGACCTGAGCTGAAACGAAGAGTCACTCAACTGACTGAGCCAGGTGCCTCTAAAATGATACTTTTTATTTTTTTATTTTTTTTTTAAATTTTTATTTATTTATGATAGTCAGAGAGAGAGAGAGAGAGAGAGAGAGAGAGAGAGAGAGAGAGGCAGAGACACAGGCAGAGGGAGAAGCAGGCTCCATGCACCGGGAGCCCGACGTGGGATTCGATCCCGGGTCTCCAGGATCGCGCCCCGGGCCAAAGGCGGGCGCCAAACCGCTGCGCCACCCAGGGATCCCTAAAATGATACTTTTTAATAAAATTATAGGAAAAGTGGAGAGTTGTAGGGTTTCACCTTGTTATTTTCATATTTTAGCTATAATTCAAAGTGCTTTTCAGAGAAAATAATAGAAAACAACAAAATTAACAAAGTTAGCATCATTCAGAGTAAAGTTAATGTGCTTTTTTGGCTTAAAAATTACATATACTTTGAAACATAAGTCAAATATTGTGTAAGTATTGCAGTATACTCTATATTATAAACTCAATTTCTATATTAGAATCATAGTGAAATGAAATTTTAAATATAATTATGTTGACATAAGCAGTAGAAAAATCATGCCAAATATCTAATGCTGACATAAACATTATGTTTTTAAATGCTTAGACAAGTAAAATCAAAGTGGCCATTCAAAATAATAAATGACACAGAAAATCTAGGAAAAATGGCTGAGAATATGAAATAACATTTATTGTTAAATTTTATTTTCAACTATTGATTATCTCTAGGCATGTGGAACTGGAAGTCCATCCAAAAAAATATTCCACTAGCAATGCCAACAATCATTTATCCAATGAAGATCTCTCCTGACAAATATTTTACAAGGACTACTTACATTTGCAAAATGGACTATAATTATTCTGTTAGTTTTGTGCTATAGTTTGAAGTTACTTAATGAAATTGCCAGGATATAAAAAGCCACATTTAATAACTCAGAAGTGTGGAAATAATTAAAGTATTGTAATATAAATATAATATAAATATAAATAAAGTATTGTAATATAAAGTATTGTAATATAAAAATATATGTAATATAATTGTATATAATATAATATAAATTGTAAAGTATTGTAATATAAATATTGTAATATTTCTGCCATTATAGATAAGTCACATTTTACCTAATTGTGAATTATATAGAGCATGGGAAACAATAAGAACTCAATAGGAAAGATTCAAAATGTTAGGTCATGGGCTTGTGTTCTAAAGCAAATTAAATGAAATGAGGATGTATAACTATGGATGGAATAAGGGTGAATAATTTTATTTTTAACTTTAAAAAATAATAATAAAGATTCATGGAATAGAGTATCTGTGATCAGATGGTTTCATGTATGCTCCTCAAAGTATGGCCCCTAGAGCAGCACTGGTATCTGCAAACTGCTAGTTAAAGGTCAGTTGCAATCACAAAAAAATGAAAAGTTGGTATTTAAGACATGTATATTGCAATGACACTTTTTTTGTATATTACAAAAGTATCAGAAATTTTAAAAAAGCCCTTCACAGACAAGAGTTTGAGAAGTCCTGCAATACAACCCAAATGACAGCAACAGTAGAAAAGAATAGAACCAAGGGACAGGTTGAAGAGTGGTTGAAATATTTCAAATAAAAATATATTTATAATTGCATTTCCAATATGCAGTCATTGTGGTGAGAAATTTATACAGATTGATACTTTTGTTATGGATGAGAAAGTCTGCGGTGTGTGTGAATGGAGAAGTCCTTGGGTTCCCCACAAAGAGATTTGAGATCTGTGCTCAGAATAAAGACAGCCAGAAGGAAAGTAGCAAGCACAAAGCTGGTTATTCAAGAAAAGTATACTCTCAAGGTAGAAGAGCAAGTAGGTTCATAGAGGTGGAACTGGGCCCTAGGTGGTTTTGGGATTGGATACCACACAGGGCTGGATCCCAGGGTCTAGGATCTGAGCTGAGTGAAAGGCGGTTGCTTAAACTGTCTGAGCCACCCACGCACTCATCTACCTAACACTTTTAATAGTCAAAACACTGTTAGCAAGTATTACTATTATCATTATAATTTGTAGATGCATAAAGTGAGGTTCTAAAATATTAAATAATTCACCTAGGATCTTAGAAGGAATATACAGACTCCAAAATTGAATCCAGATCTAACCCAAAATCTGATAGGTAATCACTTTTCCATATCATGTCTTTCCCAAGAGCAGCAACACACATCCTAATGACATTTCAGATATTTCTTTTTCTTTTTTTTGATATCTCAGATATTTCTAAGTACAGTATTGCCAACTACAAAGTTTACACAATCTCGTCTGGAATAGAATATTCTCAACTATAACGTGAAGAGAAAAATAAGAGCCAAACTATTATTTCTTCATTCTCACTGTGTGTCAGACAATGGGCCAGATGTTTCTACAAATATTATTTAAGTGGTAGCTCACTCTAAGCCCAACATAAATGTTGAGGGTAGCTTTACTGTCACAAATGAAATCTGCCTCTAAAGCACTGTGTGTTCAACAAATAGTTAACAGCTCACCTCTTCAATGGATGCAAGATTCCTTCTATGAGATCAATTAAAATCTGAAAGCACAGATTTAGGATTGGATTTATTTAAATCAGAGTATATTCACACAGGCATAAAGAAAATTCCAACATTTAACAGGCACATTGATCTTGGACTTTCTAGTCTCCAGAACTGGGAAAAAACTTAGTTTCTGTTGTTTAAGTTACCCAGTCTATGGGATTCAGTTATTGCAGACAGAACTGCGACAATTACAGATCACGTTTTTCAAGCTTATCCAAAATGTGCCAAATATCTGGACAATAGATTACATTTGTTTTTTCTTTTAGCTTAAAATCAATTCTGTAGTTGTATGAAAACTGCATCTTTTGCTTTTAGTAATTATTAACACCTCTTTTATAATTCGATCCTAAGGGATCAGTATCCAAGGGAAGAATTAGACCGAATTTTGGTTTTAATCCAAAACAATTCCTATGTTTCCAACATGTGTTTTTAACACCCCTTAGGTATAAGAGGCCATGATTTTATCTTCATAACATTGGAATTGCTCACAAAGATAAGAGTATAAAAATCTAGAGTGGGGGGGACGCCTGGGTGGCTCTGCAGTTGGGCATCTGCGTTTGGCTCAGGGAGTGTTCCTGGAGTCCCGGGATCGAGTCCACATCAGGCTTCCAGCATGGAGCCTTCTTCTCCCTCTGCAGGTGTATCTGCCTCTCTTTGTGTGTTTCTCATGAATAAATAAATCAAATCTTTTTAAAAAAATCTAGTGGAGGGGCGTTTGTGTGGCTCAGGCAGTTGCTTTCAGCTTAGGTCATGATCCCAGGGTCTTGAGATGGAGCCCTGCATGGGGATCTCTGTTTCTTCCTCCCCCTCTGCTGTTCCACTTGGCTTGTGCTCTCTGGCTCCCTAGATCTGTCTCTGAAATAAATGGACTCTTTAAAATAATCTAGTGTAAACATTGCTAAATATTCTTTTCAAATTTATGAAAGGTTATAGTTTGTTATATTTTTTCTTGAATGTTATAAAAATCTAAAGATAATAGCTATTTTACAGAGCTTAATTCCTATAGGAAAAAAAGAACATTTTGTTCTATCAAATATAGAAATATCTAAACAGTTTTAATTTTGTTTATGTCCTTTTTAAACATTAATAGTAGCACTCCTTTAAATTTAATATTTTTAAGATTTTTAATATAGCAGATAGATTAATTTTGACAAAATGGGTATGTATAGTGTTTTTATTGTGTCATAGATTTCCAAAGATTAGGAATATATCCTTATACATTTAAAGGCCTGGAAATTTTGGCAAGTTTAAAATTCTAAATATGATTTTACACAATGCAGTTGTGTCTGTTTTATCTATCCCATTTACATGTTGCACGCTGACAACAAAGGAATGATGTAATTCATTCCATAATTAAAATTTCACAAAAATGTCAACTATTATTGTGATACTCTTGAAATAATAATTAAGAGTATAGGTAATGTAAATATCAAGAAACAGGCTATATCATGTATTTAAAATATGTCATTTTAACAGGTTTTGTGGTATGTCAATAAAAATTCATGTAGAATTTTATTTTTTGCATTGCACCATATATATATATGTGTGTGTGTGTATATATATATATATATATATATATATATATATATCTCAGTTACATTAACAGATATACAAACTTAAAAACAAGCAAAATTTCCTTTTTCTTATTTGGACATATGACTTAGGAAGATTAAAAACAGAGAACAATATGTTTGTGTGTTTTTTTTTAATCAAGTGTGGGAATAGCTTACACAGATCTGAATTAATTACAACCCCGGAGGTAATATCAAGCTAGGTAACAATAGCAAACCAATTCAGGTGGCTCATAGTCTTTGACAACTGTAATAAAGCATACCAAAAATAAGCTCTATACAGAATTAGTTATGCCTAGGAAAATAGTTTTCGTTGTATCTTCAATAAAAGAATTGCACCACAGAGACTTTACTCATTGTGATTAAAATGTAATGTTTTATGTTAAGTATGTGTATGGACAGTTTAAAGGAGGACTTTAATTAACTGTCTGGAATGTAAGAGAAAGTACATATGCTAGTAAAGCAAAATGGAAACTATAAGAAACAAGGGATAAAATGCTTTATAACATTTTTAATTAACTGATTATAAATCAAACAGTTATTTGGAAGCCTGTCTATTTGTTACAGATACAATCAGATCACTTTCAGATTAACCTTTTAGATACTGACAGACAAGCTTCCAAAATCATAATACTCTTGAAATCCATGATCAGGCCAAAGTAATATAAAAGTCAGCAAAAGACACTGAGACTCCATGCAGTGTAGGACACTTGGTGACATATTTGAGATAATTTAAGTAAAATTCTGTGAATTGAATGGCAAGATTAATATGGAGATAGTGAAAGCTTGAATGTGTACTTTTTTTTTTTTGAATGTGTACTTTTAAAGAGGTAATTGTAGTGGGCTGTCCCATTGTCTCAGGTCAACATGCAGATGAGAATTTCATGTTCAAAAAGTTATCTTAGCTCTCAGAGATATTACAGTTTCAAAAGTAAGACAGAGTCTTAGTCTTCGTAGCAGCGCAAAGCTACTGTGATTGGGCAAATAATTATAACTTTATTTCCCCAAATGTTTTGTGAAATTTAGGAGTAGTTTTGCCTGAAACATATGTGTATATATATCATCATGCATGATATATATATATTTACATAGATAAATTTTCTTGATTTAATGTCTAACTGCAGAATCCAAAATACAAAAGCTTGATTTTTAAGTGAAAGTTAATAATAAAATTATTCCAATTTGTAGAGACTTTCAATATGTTTAAGATATATTGGACTTTTGCTTTTGTTTTTTTACATGTACAAGAGAGTTTATTTTAAATATCCACAGGTGTAATTTTTAGGAGGACTGTTTTAATTTGCCAAGACAAAATGTAGGCTGTCTTATTAGAAAGAGACACAAGGCCAGTTTTGGTTAGGAGGTATGAAATAATCACACCACATAGGAAAAGATTATGAGTTGGTATCATTCTTCTAGAAATCCTCTTGACAGTATATCTCAAGATGCTTTAAAGGTTTGTCTCTATGAACTCATCATTTCTAAGAATCTATCTAAAGGAAATAAGCCTATATATGCAAAGTTTTATACAGAAAACTGTTCACTGCAGTGTTACCATGATCAAAAAGAGTGTAATCTAGATTTAAAATGTATCTGTTTAAGTAGTTATATTAAATCCATTAAAATGAACATCAGGCAGCAATGGAAACTTTATTTACAGTAACATTCAATCACTTGCAAAATTACTTTCTTTTGCTAAGTCGAAAACAAGATACACATTTGCATACAATATAATGCTAACCATAATTATGAATATGACCTACATTTAGAATAGAAATTGGCAAGAAATTTATTAATTTATAGCACCACCAGTGCTTTGTGTAGTAATTTCATCATCTTTCTAATACTTATCATTTTAAGGCTTCCAAATTTTGCTAATGTGAAAGTTATATTCTGTCATTGTGTATGTTTGCATCTACCTAACAATTTGACAATTTGGAAATAATTTCATTTCTTGTAAGCTACTTGTCTTACTTTTGTAAGGCTGCCACCCCAGAGACTGAGTGGTTTAAACAACTGAAATTTACTTTCTCACAGTTCTGGAGACTAGGAGTCTGAAATCAAAGAGTAGGTAGGTTTTGGTATCTTCTGAGGCCTCTCTCTTTGGCTTCTAAATGCTCACCTTCTTGCATCCTTTCATGATTTTTTTCTGTGTGCCCAAGTCCTTGGTATCTCTTTCTGTGTGTCCTCATTTATTCTTGTTTCAAGGACATTGGTCAGATTGGATAAGGTACACCCTGCTGACATCACCTTAACTCCCTTTGACTTAAAAGGCCTCATCTCCAAGTACAGTTACATTGTGAGGTACTGGGGTTTAGGGTTTCAATATATGGATTTTAGGTAAACACAATTTGGCTCATAACACTGATAGTTTCTCTTCTGAGAATCAGGAAGATTTTTCGGGAATCAGGAAGTATCTCTTCTGCTATTACTTTTTTTTTAATTATTTATTTATTTGTTTGTTTATTTATTTATTTATTTATTTACGATAGTCATAGAGAGAGAGAGAGAGAGAGAGGCAGAGACACAGGCAGAGGGAGAAGCAGGCTCCATGCACCGGGAGCCCGACGTGAGATTCGATCCCGGGTCTCCAGGATCGCGCCCTGGGCCAAAGGCAGGCGCCAAACCGCTGCGCCACCCAGGGATCCCCATCTTCTGCTATTACTTATCTTCTTAATGATTCTGAATAAGACTATTTAAAAATATTTCAGCAATTTTGATTTGCATAAAATGTTCAGTTTTTCATATGCACAGAATTTTGTGTGTGTGTCTCAGTTCTGTAGAGCTATGCTCTTTCCAGTACTTTTATTTTGCATGATAGAAACAGAGCAGTCACTAAAAGTGTGCTTTCTGGAATTAGACTGTGTAGGCTTGGGTACAGCTTTCTTGCTTCCTATCTATGTAACTTTGGGGAAGTCCTTTCTTTTGGCTCAATTTCTTCAACTCTAAAGGGAATATAGGACCTCTGACAACTCTCATAGAGTTGTCAGAATTAAATGACATAATATAGACAAAGCACTTAGAAGAGTTCCTAACCCAATGTTCAACACTCAATTAAGGTTAATGATTATAATTATTTTTAGGAATCCCATTAGAAGTAAATGCAAAAGTGGGAATATTATTTCGTTTTTAGAGATTTAATCATATTTCTGAAGAAAAGCTCCAGCCATTAAGAAATGATTTGCTTTTGGGAATGCCTGGGAGGCTCAGTGGTTGAGCATCTGCCTTCAGCTCAAGGTGTGATCCTGGAGTCCTGGGATCGGGCTCCCTGCATAGAGCCTGCTTCTCCCTCTGCCTGTGTCTCTGCCACTGTGTGTATGCATGCCTGTGTGTGTGTGTGTGTGTGTGTGTGTGTATGTGTCTCATGAATGAATAAATAAAATCTTTAAAAAAAGAAATGATTTGCTTTTTAGCACAAGACCATATATCTCTGTGAACAAATAATATTTTTTGCATTTCCACAAACAACCACCAAACATAAGAATTGTGGTTTAACATAACAGAACACTATATGGCATCCATTATATCTTTTGTTTAAATTATTTCTTTAATGATATATAAAACCAAAATACAAATGTAAATTAAACATCTTCAACTGTTTCATCTCCCTAGTCTTCAGTTATACAAATAAAAACAATGAAATCAGAAAAAAAGAAAAAAAAGAAAGACCCATTTCAATGTGCTGTTAAATATTAAATGATAAAATGTTAGAATAATCCAAGCATTAAAGATGACAAATTGTCTGTTGTACACTGTCCCTGACATGTTTTTTTTTTTTTTGAGACTTCTAGCTATTGTCTCTCCTGTTGCTTCTGACTTCTTAGTACACCCTGCATGTCTTCTATCAGTTCATGCTTTTCTTCACTAATTCCTCAGAGAGTTGGTCTGCTGGCCCTCTGAACAACACACAGCCAATCACTTTTCTCTCCTTTTTTTTGTTCTTGTGACTGCTATCTCGAGCATGTGCGCACACACTTCTCTTTCTAAGATTTTGCTAAGAAGGAAAATCTTATCTGACTTTTGATTTTAAAAAAATGACTAGTATTTAAGAATGGTTCCTTTATAGAACTCCCTTGTCACTACAGGAAAACCATACAAAGAGGATAGTGTTACCATTTGAACGATGAAATCTTAAGACAGAACAAAAGAAATAAAAAAACATATTTGTGAAATAATCATATGTATTTCTGTAAAAAAGCCACAAATGGGGGAAAATACATTGGGCAATGCAGTCGAAGTTGACACTAAATATTTTAGCTGTGTGGATTTTTAAAAAATGACCACCTCTCTCTTAGGTCTAATTCTAGCCTATAAAACTAGAGGAATGTTAATTGTTTCTCAAGACAGTTTTTGGCTCAGGCTTAAAAAAAAAATAGAATTAACCTTCTAGTATCTACCTCTTCAGGATGTCAGTGAATCCAAAATTTTCTCTAGAACTGTGAAGTTAAAATTTATTCACAGTCTATTAACAGATTTGCTTTGCTGCCATGTGTTCCTGTCCAAGACTTTGTAAACCTCCAAAAGTATCCTGAGCCGCTGCAGGAGCCCTGTTCCATGCCTTTGTGCTCAGGAGCTGGGTAGCATATATATATATTCAGCCAAATCTTACTCCTCAGCTATTCACTGAGGCATGGTCAATCTATACAGATGGCACAGTGCTGCAAAATCTGCCATCTTCTTCCTCACTGAAACAGGAGATCTCTTTTCACTTTTAACTGAAACTTCAAAACAGCATAAAGGGGAAAGACTGACAAAAATAGGCTCCCCACTCATTTTAAATAGCCTCATAAATCACTTTTTGCAAAATATCCAGTAATCAGAGATAATTTGAATGTAAGATCTGGTCCTATCCATTTGGGATGGAATTTGACATCTGATGTCCCAATAGACTGATTTTTATGAAGGTTCAGTGTAAAGTTTATATTTTGACTGAAATAAAATTTATGTTTACACTCCGCAAAATAGCAGCTGCCTCTTGGGCTGACAATGGTGAATCACCCTGTCCTTGAAGAATTTAAGGAAAGAATTGAAGAGTGTGGCTTTATATCAAAAAGGAAAACAATATTTAAAGAAGAAATACTCACCTACATCAAATTTTACAGGGATGCAAGGAGAACACAGATTGAGAACAGATAACTGAACTTGATGTCAGAAATTTACAGCGGAACAGAACAATTATAGAACTCTGTAGTTTATGAGATAATGGGGACATCAGGGCATTTGACCTAGAAATAACGTATGTTTACTAATCTAACTAGTGAAATATTTTAATTTTTTATAATAAAAGTAAATGCTTTGTTTTACACTTTGCTGAAACAAATACAGATGGTGTGACCTAGATGTGCTGAATATTTTGCTATTCCCACTTCCACGTAATCCTGTTGACCTCTAGGAGGTTATCCAGGAGGCTGACCTCTATGAATTGCATGCAGAACTTTTATACCTCTGGCTTGTAGGTGGCCAAGCCAGACAAAGGTCTTCATGGTTTAGAGGGAGTGATGGACTGCATCTGTGTCCCCACAAAATTTCTAAGTTGAAGCAATCACTTCCAGTGCCTCAGAATGTGACTGGATTCAGGCTATAGGTCCTTTAAAGAGGTTATTAATGGAGCATGTGAGTACCTGGATGGCACAGTCAGTTAAGCATCTAACTCTTTGTTTTGGCTCACATGATCTCAGGGTCATGGGATCAAGCTCTGCATCAGACTCTAGGCTGAGATACTCTTCCGCCTCTGCTCCTCCTGCTTATGCTCTCTCCCTCAGATAAATAAATGAACTTTAAAAAAGAGAGATAGATTATTAACCCTTAGACCATCTGACTGATGTCCTTTAAGAAAAAGAAATGTGAACATACAGGGAGAGACACCAGGAATGTACATGCCCAGACGAAAAGGCCAGGGAGAGGTCTCAGAAGAAACCAAATCTGCCAACATCTTGGTCTCATACTTCTAGTCTCCAGGACTACAAAGGAAAAATTTTCTGTTGTTAAACTGCCCCTTATGGGGTGTTTTGTTACGGCAGCCCTAAGAGACTAATACAAAGGGCAAAAAAGGGATTTTTTGTTTGTTTCCTACTCCCCTTCTCTCTCCATGTAGGGTATATTTTGGTAGTGGCTGAATATCAAAGGCACAGCTTCTTGTGGGCAGCCTTACTCCCACAGACATAGTTCTTGTTGGACCAGTTTCCTTTAGGTTTATGAAAGTCAATTGAGTCCACTATCTTTTGTTGGTTTCTCTATCTTATGCCTTGAAACTGTTCCTCTTTAAATTCTTTTCAGTTGGCTCTTTGGAAATGTGGTCTGTTCTCCACCATAATCCTGAGAAATTAATCAGGCAATAAAAATGTCCATTAGTGAAAGTAAATTATATATTTTAAATTATATAAATCATATACTACATACTTTTACATTAAGCTGGCATAACTTGGATTGATTATAAATTATTTATTATATGCTATATATCATGTATGCATTATTTTATATTTTATACTATAATTTATGTAGTATATGTAATATATATTTTGTATTATATCACTGTTATTGGCAAATTTATTAACATTTTTGCAATGATAAGTCAGATAACCAGGGTCTTTTAAAAACACCTGCTTTTTTTCTGTATGGAAGAGACATATTTTCATATACTGAGGGAGATACTCAGTGAATGAATAGATTTACATATTCAATGACCTTTCTAAAAAAGTATAATGATAAATATGAATTCTCAAAAAAGAGCAGGTAAAAAGGAATAACCTATAGGGAATTAAGTTTCTTTAGCCATCTCTAATACATTCAAGAAAGATAAGATTTTGTATATTATCCAGATTTTTCTTATTGTTAGAAGGAAAGCAATTTTGTCTTCTGTCTACTTCTAAACAGAAGTAGGACTTTTACTGGTTTTCTTTGATTCCATTTGAAACCCAACTTCTAGAAAACATGGCCCATTTACTATCTTTGAACATGCACCTACCCTTGGTATTCTTTGGGAGTCAATCTGATCTCCATTTATCCTGCTTAATCCTTCTGAGCAATTGGGGAGAGTTAGAGAAAAAAAAGAGTTTGTGTTTTCCCTGAGTTAACATTATTATTATTTCACTGCACTTTTATGAAACACCTACGGTCTGTCTATACATATGTACTAAATTCTTGAGAAAACAGAGGGGGCAGTAAAACATAATCCTGGGGCTCATGGAGAAGACAACCATCAAATATATTATCTCATGAATCATATAAAATGACACACTCAAGTGGATATTGGCAGGAGAAGAGGCAAAGATGTTCTGTTCAAGATACTAATGATCAATGCTAGAGGTGCAAAAAGCATCCTCTCAGATGGGAACAAGTCACATTGGGTGATGTGCCAAAGTCTTGTCAGGCAGTATTTGCAATTTGGCATTTGTCACAGGAGACGTTGTCAAATACCATGCTAAGATACAGAGGAGGGTTCTAGCCATTGGGAGAGGAGAAGATCCTAGCAGGCTCCTACATTCACAAAAAAAAAAAAAAAAAAAAAAAAAAAAAAAAAAAAAAAACAGAGCATTAGTTTAGTTACTGATGCAGATATTCAAGAAGAGGTGAGAAAATAATGCTTGGGTCTGAGGTGGGGATTAAGGAATTCAAGTATGAGGTTAGAAGCTGAAGTAGGGCTGGACAGAGGCTGATGGAACAGAGTACACAGCATCTACCTTTCCACTGCTGTTTCATTTTGGGCTACTTGTTATCTCTGGTGTCCTGTGTCTGAAGTCAGTTTAATAGAAGGGAAGATGCAGAAATATTCTGCCCGTCTCGGGAAATATGGGCAGTTTAAGTCCTTACGGCTCAAAGCCTCAAATGGACCAGGAACAAGACAGGGTTCAGCTTGGCAGACAAGGAAGCCAGTGCAAGTGGTGGGGGTGGGGTGGGGGCTGTGAAGACTGGGCTGGAAAAGTGACACTAGGTACTGAGAAGTGATAAGATGTTGTGGAACACAGAATCATCCTCTGAAGGTCATTCTCATTCTCCAACAATCATTATTCAACCGGGAACCATCCCTTATTTGAGAGATTCGCAAAATTTATGGCAAAGGCCTTCAGGCTCCCAGGAATATTGAAATTTTGTAGCAGTATTTTAAAAATAGTATGCTTATACTGATTTAGTTTGAACAATTGTGTTTAGTAGTCAAAACAAACAATCAAACAAAAAACATTTGATTTCTGTGAGGCACTGTCAGGTACCCTGTTGATGGTATCTTTAATAATAGATTGCACTTGTTTTTAGATATAAATATATGGACATAGTTTGAACATGGATATCGTTTACTTTGACTTTACATTGCTGCAGGTTTACAAATCCTAGAAACAAATCATTTCTGGAAAATACAGGAGACCACATTTTGTGTTATGTCACTGTTGGGCATGATACTGAATAAAGAATGACAGTAATGTGTTTGGAAGTTGCTTTCAGCATATCAAATCATCATCTTATTGACTGTCCAGGAACAGTTATTTGATGTTTTCCTCAGGGTGGCCTAATAATTTCAAGTGGTTCATAAAACATAAGAATCAGGTTTCAAAATAATTAAACATGTACTGTGAGAAATTTGCCTTCCTTCCTACCTTGCCTTCACATTCTAAATTGTAACAAATCAAATAATGTCACAAAAATATGAATCTACCTATAAATAATATATGAAGAAAGTAATAAATAATAAATGCCATCTTATAGTATCTCAAGTTAATGCCAGATTCAGTTTATTCTGTGAAATTTGTAATTTATGTTTCAGTAAAAATCACCCTTTTCCAGGCATTTTATAAAAGTCGATCTGTCAAATCCTGTGTGTGTTAGAGCTCAGCCAGGCTCCATAAAATGAAAACAAAGTTAAACAACTTCACAAGAGACAGAAATGGCCTTTTAAGATTCACAGGAGTGTGCCTCCCTGTCTAATCTGAGCAGCCATCATGGCGAGATTGATGTGCCTTGGCTGAGAAGTGTTTCATGAGGTGGCTCTCTGCTCAGTGGTACCAGAATGGAGCTATATGTCTTCATTGCACTCCATTAACATGCCCCTCAGATCTATCAGGCAAATGTCTATATACCTACTTTATAAATTATTACCAGTGACAGTTAAATATTTCAGAACTTGTTTGGGAGTATCATTCACCTTATAGTCCTTAATTTACATACAGTCACATTTTTAAGCGTTTCTAGTTTCAAGGATTCCTTAGATCTGTTTTATATTCCTGCTCCAGATGAGTTTCTTCTGCTGGTAGTAATCCATTAGGCTTGCAGTTAATTTAGGTAAATCAAAAAGGAGAATGCAAATTATTCACTAGCAATGGCACTCTTTTGGAGTTAAGTGGACAGGATTTCCTATCAGTTTAACCAGAAGAATGAAATCTTATTTGTGCTCTTTCAATGCAAATAATTCTGAACTCAAAAGAATGCATTCAAACTAACTGCTCATTTGGAATTTATCTTTTGTAATTACTTTTATCTATTCCATTTACATGTTGCACGCTGACAACAGTTACATTTGTAGTAGTAATGCTTAAAGGTCCAGAGTGGTACTTTAATAATTTTGGCATGTAAATTGAAAAGATCTCAAATTAAGTGTTCTTCGCATAACAGTTATTCCAATGTCTACCAAAGCTAACTACATTCGATTGATTTGGGTGTGGAGATACAGGAAGGGGACAATTATTTTCAGTTTAACTAAAAGAAATTTGGACTAAATAAAAGTAGGTGAATTTCATGTTTAAAATGCATTGTACTTTCTAACTTAAAATTTCCAATCTTGAGCTTAAACTTCCTTGGGGACTAGAGGTGGTTTTTCATTAGTCTCCCTTTTTTAGCTGGATGATGGTATGTAACTAAAATATGCATACTAAAATTAGACAAACACTTTTCTTGGATTAGAGAAGAGTGATTGGAAAGGAAACAAATCATGTAAGTATCACCAATAAGTAAAATTGCTTAATCACGTTGGAAGGGCAGCACCGAATAAAACTTATTCAAGATACTGTTGAGTGGGAAGCTTTATGTAAATAATTTTATTATGGCTTCTTAGCAATTCTTTGTGGTAGATATTTTTCATATATTGGTTGATATATATACAGTTTTTATATAAATGAATATAATATATGAAGTTGGAAAACAGATTCAGGGAAGTTAATTTCAAAAATATAAGATCAATGAGAGGAATAAATGGTAACCACATCCACTACTTCCCATTGTCAAGGACATTCATGTCCATGTTACATGTTTATGGAGTCAAGGTGGGTGTAAAGGAGACTAGGAAATATGCTGAATGAAGATCAGAATTCTCTTTATTTTCACATTACCTCTTCCCATTCTTCCACGTAAGAATTTTATAGAAATAGATTTGACATACAGCAAACTATAAATATTAAAGGCTGATATAAAAATTGACAAAGTTTGATATGTGTATATCTAGTGCAACTCATGAGGATAGTGAAAATATTGTATATCTGTCAACCAAAGAAGTTACTCATGTTTTTTTAAAATTCCTACTTCATGCCTCTTTTTACCACCACACTCTCCAACCCCAAGCTACCAGTGATCTGCTTTCTGTCATTATGGTTAGTTTTTGTCTTTTTTTTTTCCTAAAGATTTTATTTATTTATTTATTCATGAGAGACACAGAGAGAGACAGAGACACAGGCAGAGGGAGAAGCAGGCTCCATGCAGGGAACCTGACGCGGGACTCCATCCCAGGACTCCAGGATCATGCCCCAAGCCAAAGGCAGGCACTCAACAGCTGAGCCACCCAGGCATCCCTAGTTTTATATTTTCTAAAGTATTATATGAGCAGGCTGATACAGTAGGCATTCTTTTTTCTAACTTCTTTCACTCAGCCTAATTATTTTGAGCTTCACACATGTACTTGCAGGTATCAATAGTATGTTTCTTTTCTTTTCTTTTTTTTTTTTTAATTTTTATGACAGTCACAGAGAGAGAGAGAGAGAGAGAGGCAGAGACACAGGCAGAAGGAGAAGCAGGCTCCATGCACCGGGAGCCCGACGTGGGATTCGATCCCGGGTCTCCAGGATCGTGCCCCGGGCCAAAGACAGGCACCAAACCGCTGCGCCACCCAGGGATCCCAATAGTATGTTTCTTTGTGTTGTAGGGTAGCGTTCCATTGTATGGTATACCAAAATCTGTTTATCTAGTCAATTAATGGACATTTGAGTTTTTCTACTTTCCAGCTATTGCAAATAAAGCTACTATATAAGTATACTTGTCCATTCTTCATTTAAATATATATTTTTACTCCTGTGAGAGCTGGATCAAAGGATAAGTAATGTTTATTTTTTTTTACAAAGAAATGGCCATATTCTTTCCAGAATGGTTATATAATTTTACACTCACACTAGCATTGAATGTATGAGTGTTTCATTACCACCACATTCTACCTACATTTGGTATGCTCAGTCTTTTCTTTCTTTCTTTCTTTCTTTCTTTCTTTCTTTCTTTCTTTCTTTCTTTCTTTCTTCTTTCTTTTCTTTCTTTCCTCCTTTCTTTCTTTCTTTCTTTCTTTCTTTCTTTCTTTATTCTTTCTTTCTTTCTCTTTCTTTCTTTCTTTCTCTTTCTTTCTTCTTTCTCCTTCTTCTTCTTCTTCTTCTTCTTCTTCTTCTTCTTCTTCTTCTTTCTTCTTCTTCTTTTCATTTTGTAATGGGGGGAAGGGGGTCCAAAATCAACGGTCTTAATAAATGTGGGTATATTTCTGGACTTTTTCTTTGTCCCATTGATCTTTTATTACTATGTTTTCATCACTACTATGCTGTCTTGACTATTGTATTTATATATGAAATATTGGAATTCCATGTTGTGAGCCCTCCAACTTTGTTCATCTGCTTAGAGTTGCTTTTCTTACATGATAAACTTTGCATTTCCGTACAAATATTAGAAATAGCCTGCTGCTAAAAAAAAAGTTGTTTTGGTTGAGATTGCATTGAATCCATAGATAAATTGGGGAGAATTGACATCTTAACAATAATAAAACATCCAGTCTGTGAATACAATATATTACTCCATCTATATTGGTTTCTTAACCACTTTCAGAAATAGTTTGCCATGTATAGATACTATACACTTTGTCTCATATATACCCCTAATTTAAACTTATGATATTTTAAATACTGATTTTTAAAATTTCAATTTCCAATTTTTCACAGATAACATAAAAATACAACCAATTTTTACATATTGACCTTATATCCCCACTCTGCAATTCAGTTATAGCCTTTTAGTCTAATAGCCTTTTTGGTATCCTATAGAATTTTCTACTAGAACAATTTTACTGCCTACATCTTAAATAATTTTCTTTCTTCCTAAGTACGGTGCCTTTCTCCTTTATCTTTTCTATAACTTGATTTTAGGAGCAAAATGTTTAGTTTTTCAGCATTAGGTATGTTCCTAGCTGTAGAGTTTTTGTTTCTTTTACAGATACATTCAATCAAGTTGTATAAGTTCCCTTTTTACGACTATTTCAATGAGAGTTCCTATCAGGATGAATGTTAGATATTGTCAAATGAATTTTATTCCATTACTAATGTGATAATATGGTTTTTGGCTTTTAATTTGTGAATATTGTGAAGCGTTTTCTTGATAAGTCTGGCTAGATATTTATTTATCTTAACCATCTTCTGCAGGAACCTGCTTTGATTTTATTAATTTTTATATATTATTTTAATTTTCTCTTCTTTTTCTAACTTCTTTGGGGGTAGGTTGAAGTAATTGATCTGCACCTTTTTGTCTTTTCTAATATTGATCTTCATTGTTGTAAATTTACCTCAAAACACTTCTTAAAAGAAAACAAAACCACACTTCTTTACTGGATCCCAGTAAGTGCTAAGTAAATAGAAAAATTGACAGCTGATAGGTAAATTGATTCTATTTCTTAAGATGTATTTTATGGTTCATATGCTGTCTGTTGGCTTATTTTCAGTATGCATTTATTTGAGAAGAATATATTATCTAGCTGTTGTTTTGGTTTGATAATATTGTACATTCCTATCAGTTTGCTATTTTTTTCTATTTGTGTCATCTGTGTTATTTTTCCCTCTTTTTTTTTTTCTGAGACATAAAAATGTCAGTTTAAAATTATTTACCCAGAAAAAGGTCTTTCAAAAATGAAAGTTATATAAAGACTTTGAAAAGATAATCATGTCTTGAGTATTAGACCCAAGATTTAAATTATTTTTAAATTTTTATTTAAATTCAATTTATTTAACATATATTGTATTATTAGTTTCATAGGTAGAATTTAGTGATTCATCATTTTCATACACCACCCAGGGCTCATTACTTCAAGTGCCCTCTTTAATGCCTATCACTCAACTACATCATCTCCACACACCTCCCCTCCAGCAACCATCAGTTTGTTTCTAGAGTTAAGAGTCTCATATGGTTTGCCTCTCTCTCTGTTTTCATCTTAATTTTTCCTTCTCTTACCCTATGTTCATCTGTTTTGTTTCTTAAATTCCACATATGAATGAAATCATATAGTATTTGTCTTTCTCTGACTGACTTATTTCACATGGCATAATAGCCTCTAGTTCCATCCACACCATTGCAAATGGCAAGACTTCATTTTTTGATGGCTGAGTAATATTCATTTGATGGCTGAGTAAGAATTCATTACCTGAAGAGCAACACTACAAGAAATTTTAGTGGAAGTTCCAGGCAGGAATATAGTACTAAACAAAACACCAAAATTTATAATCATGTAAGTATATATAAAATATTTTTATTTTTATACCTTCAAAAGATTATCAAATGTTTAAAGCAAAAATAATGGTGATGTATTGTTGGTAAAACCAAAAAATAATCTTATGAGAAAATTTTCACCTTGACCATTCACCAAGTCCCAAAACAAAATATCATGACTTTATCTGTCAAAGACCTTTCCTGCTTTATATCTATCCCTATTTCCAAATCTACCTAGACTTTCCTCCTTTATGAATGTCCAAAAATTTATTAAGTTTATCTGAAATGTATTTGAATGACAAGGAGGAAGCAAAATGGATAAAAACAGTGACTGATGTAAAATTTTAAGTTGTTTTGGAAGTACCCTATCCAGTATAAGCATTACAACACAATTATTTTGTAGGCTTTGGAATGTTTTATAAGAATACATAATAGAGTATTAATAATAATTTTTACTGGGCAAAGATAAGGCATTATGTTTCTATTTTACTTTATATATTTGGATGTTTATTTTTTAAAAGTTATCACTCATAATAATAAGAGATATTTCAATATCGAAGAAGTTTTAATATTTTTTACTTTTTCTGATTATTGATGATATCAAACTACTCGGGAGTGGTTTATTTACTAATCTATTGATTGACTAAAGCAGTGGTTCTCAAAATTTACTCTGCATTGGAATGTGGAGAGTTTCTTAAAGCAAATATTGCTGTATCCCATCTCCCAAGTTTCTGATTCAGTAGTTCTTGGATTGAGCTGAATATTCACAAGCCAAAAAGCCATCCAATAATGTTGACACTGATCTGGGAGTTATACTTCATGAGCCAGCAGGATAGAGTATGCACTGAGTGTTTCCTTTGTCAAGAAAAATTCAAGAATAGGGGGAACTGGGTGTCCTCAGTTGATTAAGTGTTGGACTCTTTCTTGATCTCAGCTCAGGTCTTGATCTCAGTGTTGTGAGTTCAAGTCCTACATTGTGCTCCACACCCAGCATGGAACCTACTTTAAAAAAAAATCAAAAGTAGTAATCTGAGTGGTGTATATCTAAGCATATCTCAATTTTGTCATCATAAAAATACCGTAACTTGGCTGAACATACAAATCTTGAATTACATTTCTTTTCTTTTAATTTTTATTTATTTATGATAGTCACAGAGAGAGAGAGAGAGGCAGAGACATAGGCAGAGGGAGAAGCAGGCTCCATGCACCGGGAGCCCGATGTGGGATTCGATCCCGGGTCTCCAGGATCGCGCCCTGGGCCAAAGGCAGGCGCCAAACCGCTGCGCCTCCCAGGGATCCCTTGAATTACATTTCCTGTCTACTCTTGTCACATGTTTATTCAGATGTCCATTGTTTTAACTGTTCTATATCTTGTCACCATTTCTCTTGTATAAGATCTCTGGTTTTCCTAGAGCAAATTTTCTTTGTTGATTCTCTTATAAATGCTATGGATAGATTTAGTTCTACTCTCAGATTCCAGTAATTAAATATGTGCCCTAGGCCAACCCAATATAGTAGTAGTATGCCACCAAACCAGGTATATTTGGTTTATAGATTTAAAAATGTTGCAGTCTGGATCCATACAACTAGAAAGAAACAAGTCCAGGACTTCCCAAGTTTTCCCTTTGAGCTACTCAAAATGTAAGATGAAATGCAAATGGAATTACTGAGCATGGAACCACCACAAAGGAACCACCACAAAGAACCACCACAGAAAATTAAGTCCTGTGTGTGCACAAAAAAAAAAAAAAAAAAAAAAAAAAAAAAGTTCAAAAGGTGTCTGTGTTTCTTTTCCACTTAAATAAATATTTCTGTCATTTTCAATGAAAGAATCCTAACTAATGAAGATTGATTCTAATTTATAATGTTTGAAGGAGTGATCAATTTCTTTGTTAAATCTTTTCAAAACACACATTTTAGGGAGACTATAAAGAATATTCCATAAAACCATTGTTTTCATGTGAAATATTTTCATATGCATTATTATATAGCTTAGATGACTTTTTTGTTACTCTTTTTTATTATTCTTTGTTTCATTTTTCTAAATTTTCTTAAGAAATTTCTATAGTAAGTATATAGAATGTATTTTTCTTGTTTTCATGTATTTCACATTCTCTCTCATTGTTTTATGTATAATTATTTGGTTTATTTTGAGAAGTTTCCCATATTTCTTTTAACTATTGTGGCTTTTATATTAATATTTCTGATTCCAAATATGATTTTAAATCTGATATTTCACTTAGTCATTTTTATTTTATTGTATTTTATTATAAAAGAAAGTAATCATTTCTAAAGTGTTTTAATTCCTAAGGAAAAATATTTTTGACAAAAATATTCATGCAGCAAATCCTTTATACGTTGTAGAATAATTTTCTCCCATATTCATCCTTAAAAATATATGACTTGTATCTTACCTCAAGGAAATTCATTAAGGCAAAATGTTCATATTCTGAGGAACTTTGCTTCTATCAATAATCTACAAGTTGCCTTTATAATACATCTTTCAAATTTGAGCTGGAGCTACAGGATGGACATTCATCATTTTACTAGTTCACCATATATAATGTATATACTGTATTGTTAATATAAATCACAAATAAATTATCTCTCTATATCTCACTTATTTCACTTTGTAGTATACCTGAAATATGGATAAGATATAATAATGTCTACCTCTTGGTTTGTTGCATGTAAGTGGATGGTAAATAAAATTAAATATCATTTAGTATATTTTCCTGTGTAAGTTAAAAAGATCTATTTTATTTTAATTTTTCTCTTCCATTCCTAGAAACAAATGGTAAGATGATAGAAACAGCTATATTCTACATCACATGTATTTGTACCCATTTTAATTTTGAAATAATATGAATAACTCATAGTTTTACATGTGTCATTAATGACTATACTTTAGAATGAGTGTCAACATGTTACCTTGTTCATGGGCTCTCTCTGATAATTTTTCTCAAGATAGTTATCTGAATTAGAGAATGAACCCCTTCCATATTTTATAATAGTACTTATGTACATTCTATTGAATATGGCACCTTACTACAATATAATGTGAATAGAAAATATGTTATATTGTTTTCAGGGGCTTGGTTTGCTATTATAATCTAAATATATATAGCAGTTTTATTAGTTAAATCCATTAGGAAGGACAAATTGTAGCAATAATTTCCTTTATAAAAATGCTTTTCCAATAAAATAATTCATAAATGCTTTCTATTTCAAGGTAATTTGTAATCCTTTGGGTTCCAAAGATTGAAAAATGAAAAAAGAAAATTATGCAAGTTCCTCAATTTCCCTGTGCTGAGAAAGCACAATGGAAATAGATCTGATATGATTAGTGAATTGGGCAAATGGGAACTTAATAAAGATGCTGGTCTTTTCTAACACATCTCTTTTCCTGGAAAGGATATTATTAGAAACAGTTCATCATGATATATGACACTAGTATTTCAAAATCAAAATAATATAAATGCTGCATGAAAATATATAATTCTGACATTATTTTAATGTTAAATTGAATAAAATATACATGAAAGACAAGGTTTTTGTTTTTGTTTTTAAAGATTTCATTTATTTATTCCTGAGAGACACACAGAGAGAGGTAGAGACACAGGCAGAGGGAGAAGCAAGTTCCCTGCAGGGAGCCTGATGTGGAACTTGATCCCAGGATCCTGGGATCATGATCTGAGCCAAAGGCAAACATTCAACCACTGAGCCACCCAGGTACCTCGAGAAATTTTTATAGGTGATTTCCTCAGCATGTGTAATTGAATATTTTATAATATATCTTACATATTAGCATTTAAGGAACATATAAAAATGATTATAGCAGTAATATTTTTACTCGATCCACTATCAATGAGACATATACAGAAAAACTTGGTATTATCCCATCAAAAATGTGAATTATCAATAAACTTTTAAAAATACCACAATAGTTACAGGAGGAAAGTTTGGTGATTCATCAGTTGCATATAACACCTAGTGCTCATTACATAATAGATTTTAAAGGTAGAAATACATTATATTTTGTGGTAAAAAACACACACAAAAAAACCCAAAAAACAACTTGAAATGTTTCATGAGCTGAACACATAATTAGTAGTAGTAGTAGAAGTAGTAGTAGTAGTAGTAGTAGTAGTAGTAGTAGTAGTAGTAGTTGTAGTAGTAGTAGTATTTCTTTTTGGTTGAGTAATTGACTTTGTGAGGAGAAAGAATTTCCAAATGATTTGTGTTTGGTATAGCATTTCTTCCTCTCCATATATATTAGAATAGAACACTTTAAGTGCTTTAATCTAGTCTCATGAGAGGAATTATACTTATTTAAAGCCAGGACTCAGTGTTCAGAGTAGAAAAGAATTCTTGAAAATAATTGAAATATTTTAGAGGTAGAAATATGCTATATTTACTTACTCATTTATTTTGCAGATGTTTGCAACATTCCCATTACAATCTTTAGTGGTAACTGCCAATTGGTTCCTTACACATAGCATCCTTTTAACAAAAATTCTTTCACTTTTAATAGGATAACTGATAGCAAGCCTACTTTTATGCATTTAGAGATCCGAAATGATAAAGTGCTTTTATGATTATTATCAGCTATTGCTAGTTTGCTCTTGGCCAATTTATCTGAATTGTTACCACCAGATTAATGATCTCTTATAAAAACCAGCTCTCCATGCATTTTAATTAATAGTGTTCAAAGAGCAGAGTTGTTGGGATGCCTGGGTGCCTCAGCAGTTGAGCATCTGCCTTTGGCTCAGGGCATGATCCCGGGACTCCGAGTCCCACATAGGTGTATGCTTCTCCCTCTGCCTATGTCTCTGCTTCTCTCTCTGTGTCTCTCACGAATAAATAAATAAAATCTTTAAAAAGGTGGTTGAAATTTAAAAAAACAGAGCAGAGTTGTTTAATTTTAATAAAGTTCAGTTCAAAAACTTTTTTCTGTATTTTTTATTACATAGTATTCCAGACATTATATAATTTTAAATTGTACATTTAGGTCTTCAATCACTTTCCACAAGGTGTGAGGAATTTGTCATTGATTTTTTTTAAAGAAAAAATTGAATTTAATTTACAGGAAAAGAGGCAATGCTATAGTTTCTATTAATGTTTTACTCATTTTGTATTAAATTATATTTGAAATCTTTCTTTCAATATTTTAATTACAAATATTTTTTATTTAGGAAATACACAAAATATTTAAAAGAATTCAAATGAAACAAGTGTAAAATATTCATAATAGAAATCAATTAAATGCATTTCTTAAGATATCTTATGTCTTACTGCATGATGCTGTACTTTAATACATCAAGAAAAAAATGACAGTTAATGACAAAGTAAAATTGATAATTAAGAATTACAATGACATGAGTTTGCTTTATGTGTAGACCAATTATTTAAATTGAATACAATTTATTTAAAAATCTTCAGGCTATATCTGATGTTTATTTAAATCTTCATACTATAGCAATGTAACAGAAACCAAATGAAAATAGAAGGTTGCCAAAAATAACTAACCTTTCTTTATTTAACCAATTAGTGAGTATTTTATCTTGTTGGATGCATTTGGATTCTCATCTTCTAAACCATCCTATGACATGAGGACATCATTGAGAAATTCATCTTTTTGGGAAAAATTGATTAACGGTAACAAAATATTTATCCTGATTTGAAATCATTATTTATAAAAGTTTTTTTTTTTCATTTTAGATCCTATGGCAGTTTGACATCATAATAAAACATTCTCTACAATATTACAAATCTAAAAATATTATGAATTTCCCTAATTTTATTATAGGAATCATAATTGAGCATATTCAGTTAATTTTTTTCATAGGATAAATATTTTAATCCTAAAGAAAAATTAGGTTAAAATAAGGGTAATGTGCCAACTCCTGATTAAATAACTGATTTACACTTTATTTGACACGGTTACTTTTTTTTTTAATTTTTTTTTTTATTTATTTATGACAGTCACAGAGAGAGAGAGAGAGGCAGAGACACAGGCAGAGGGAGAAGCAGGCTCCATGCACCGGGAGCCCGACGTGGGACTCGATCCCGGGTCTCCAGGATCACGCCCTGGGCCAAAGACTGCGCTAAACCACTCTGCCACCCAGGGATCCCGACACGGTTACTTTTTAAAAATAATATAGAGCTACACATCTATACTGGATACATCAGCATGTTGATCATCGTTGAGTTGTGAAGTTAATTCAGTCAGAAATACCATCTTTTATTCACAGGTTGAGATATAAACATAGAAATAATGCAGAGGAATTTCAAATGTCAGAATTATTATAGGTGCAACCCATTGTAGTACTCGTGTTTATATTTTTACTCCAAAAGTCTCTCCATACCTCTCTCCACAAGTTGTTCTCTTACTCAACCAGTGGTAGTAGACAAGTGCAGGCTTCTAACAAAGAGACAAAACCCAGATCTCATGAAAACTTCTTTAGGGAAATTCAGGCCTAAAAATGTCAGGAGGAAGTTCCTGGTGACCACTTTCTTCACCAGATTGATGAGTCACTCCTCCTTTCCTGGATGATAATGAGTAAAGCTGGGGTGAAAGAATTTAAGTACAGTGATATTGGATAAATTAATAGATGGCATTTTCTTCAACCAGAATTATTTCAGTAAAACAAGAAGTCAGGGAAACAGAGTTCAGAAATCTTGTCTTCATTCTACCATGGATAACAACTTTGAAAAGTCAGATAGCAGGATTAAGCCTAAGGATATAGGACAATTTCTGCTCTAAATTCTATCTCCAGAATTCGATAATGGAGAAAATTATAGTTTGGTCAAATTATTAGATATTTTTACAAAGGAAAGAAACAAATAAATAACTTTCAAAAGAAAAGTGAAACGTTGACATGACCTATTTATAGGTTGAATAAGTTACTTATTTAATGTTAGAAATGGCTTTTTATAATAGTGCTGGCATATCTGTGCATGTTAGATAATTTTTTCTAATTTAGCTTCCCCTTTTGACTTCTGTTTAGGGATTAGTTAATAGGAGAGAAAATCTTCTTAATGATTAGATAGTATTTCTTTTCTCCTACTAATGGGTGAAAAACATTCCTGCTCTCTCTGCCCTTTCAGCAGAGGCAGACAATCTGGGCCTAGAAGCAATAACCAAGAAAAAGTTAACATGCAAATTTTGTAAAGGTTAGATTCTGGTCCTTGATACTCAATTGTATATTAAACATTAAAACACATATTACAATATTCTGTCTTTAAGTATATTATGCTGTTCTTTCCTCCTTAATACTCAATAAATGATTTATGTAGATAACTTCCAACTCCATTTCTGACAAGCTCTGAGTGAGTGTTCAGATGTCCCTCAGCTCTCCGATCCCTGTTTATGTCATTTTTGAAATGAGTTCTTGGGGACAGGTTTCCTCTTAGGTTTTTTTCAGAGTTTAGCAGGTCTAAAAGATAGTTTTTTGGATGGCAAAGTCTATGCATTATATATAAGAAATTATCCACATCTCTGTGCTAATGAGCAGGCATTAAAAATTGCTCTGAAACATGTTTTCAAGTGGAACAGACAGAATTGATTTTCCTTTCATCAAACTATTTGAATAAAAGTAAAATTTAAGTGTTGAATTTATCTCTGTAACTGCAGATGTTAATTCATAACTGATAAATCCTTCTAATAGTCACTAATCCTACACTTTAGAATACACTTCAGGATGCATATACGTAATACCTTTTTAGTAGTTCATATCAAAATAAGGAATAAATCACTGATTTTCACATATATGGATAAGGAACTTCTGCAGAGAGGTGGAATATTGGTTACTTAATTCTCATCAATGTCAAACAATGTGATTAAAAGATAGAGTGATAAGGAACTGTCAGAATGTCACAAAGAGTGATTAATAAGGAAATGCATTTAATCTCCATAATCTTCCATAACCTCAGGGAACATAGAAGGGAAGAAGCCAGATATGGGTGAGGATGGTAGAGCACAAACTACCCTGCCCCAGTACATATAAATGAGTAAACAAAATCATATAATTACACCCTCCACTCAAAGAAAAGCAGATTGAGTTTGCAAGCAGTTTCAATAAAAGTATAAGTAAATGACCTGAGGAAATGCATATTTAAATTTCGTCCAGGGGGGATCCCTGGGTGGCTCAGCAGTTTAGTGCCTGCCTTTGGCCCAGGGCGTGATCCTGGAGACCCGGGATCGAATCCCACGTCGGGCTCCCGGTGCATGGAGCCTGCTTCTCCCTCTGCCTGTGTCTCTGCCTCTCTCTCTCTCTCACTGTGTGCCTATCATAAATAAATAAAATAAAAAATAAAAAATAAATTTAAATTTGGTCCAGAAATATATAGAAGCAATTGGGAAAGATATTGTTAAGTAATTCCTCTCTGTATTCCTTAAAGAATGGCACTGTTACATAAAGATTCGAGATAAGATTATAATTTTTGCCCATAAATTTTGCACCAGGCAAGGGTCTGTAATACTTTTGTATTGTAAAAGTTGCATTAGAATGGAGTATTGTGGTTCTGCCTGTCAAGTGGACAGTCACAGACATATATATAGATATATCTACATATATGGACAAATAAAAGGGAAAAAAATTTAAAATATATATATATATACATATATATATATATATATATATATATATATATATATCTCTTTTAAAAATTTCCCCCTTTTATTTATCCAAGAATTGGAAAATTAGGCATTAGTTTCAGGCTATCTCAGAAATTTGGGGAATTAGATAACATATATAGATCCCAGAAAAACAGTAATCCAGAGAATTTTAGGGATCTGAGAAGCAAATGAAGTGATAAAGAGCCTTCCATTGTTTCTGAAACAAGGAAGGTATCCATAATATCATTGTTAACTACCATGGTCAGAGCTGCCGGAGACATCACAAAGTATCTCAGTAGTTCATATCCGGGGGAAAGATGCAGTTTTTTTTTCTAAAAATTTATGATGGAAATCCAAGTAGATCCTATTAGTGCCCCAAAATTTCCATGGTGGTGTGAGAGCTTAGGGAAGCAAATGACTTCCAAATGCAGTGTATCTTCCTCACTAGAAACAAAGGGAATTCAGAGGTTCTTGGATGAGGCTGAAAAATGAAGTACTTCCAATTATTTTTCTATTCCTGTGATTCTTTAAATTGTAGTTTGAATTCTTCTCAATCTGTGAATTGAGGGTGATAGATAATACGTGTCTTTGAAAAGGAGAGGGGTCCAATTATATCTGTGGTTTTTCAGCTATAAATGAAAAATCCAAGAATACGAATTTGGAGTGAACTCTTTTTGGCCTCAACACTGGAAAATATTAAAACCTAGTGTATGAAAAAAAGGTTTTAATTTTTTTGCCCTTGGATGCTAAATCAACCTAGTTTATCATGAAGACAGGGAAGAATCTAGAATAGCAACTATATGTCCAAATATAAAAGAAACTTCCTCAATTTAACATGCAGAAAATAGAAATAATCATAGAATAATCAGGTACAACCACATGTGTGCCCCTAAAGGGGAGAGTCCTATCATGAAATTTAGCCCCCTAGGTTCTTATTTTTTAAAAACAAAAAAATTCATGTGCCTGAGATTCATAAACATTCATTATTCTTCTTTGAGTTTGTAGAAGAATCAATCAAATTTTGACAGAGTAACAGGAAAAGTGAATCTAGAAAGTATACTAAATGCATTATATGTCTTAACTCTAATAAAGCCCCAGGTTGATCTGATTAATATCTGTATTTTAGGATATGTAATTTGAGGCACAAGAAGGTAAATTGTCTGTCCAAAGCCATATACATTCTAAGTGACAAGGATGAGATTCTAATCCATCCCTCCAAACCTAAGAGCTTGAGTACCTATATATAATGTTTATTGGTTTTCCTCACCCTCATCATCTCCTTCATCATCACCTACTGCATTTCTTGTCTTTACTCCTTTTCCTTTTCACTTCTGTTTCATTTTTATATTCACAAAGAGGAGAGGAGGTATGAAAGGCATTGCATGGAAACAGCCTGTTTGCTCTTCCTACGCTGATAGTGTGCTTTCAACACTCCTTAGGCCTGAATGTTTGCCACAGACAATTAAGCAGGTGATAGATGAACTCTTGGTTTTCCTGGGATGGAAAATAAACTACACTGAGTCTGAAAATATCAACATGTAATATGAATGATGCATCCTTGCAGACTAGTTTGCATTTCTATCAGCCTCAAATTGGTTCTCATTGTTGAGCCATAAACATGTCACAATATTGTTTAACTGTCAACAAAGTGTATTTTTTTGCCCACAGAGCTAAATATAAAAATTCAATATTACTGCATAATCATATTTTGTTCATGAGATTGTAAAATGTGGCAATTAATATATTTCAGTGATAAAAATTTTATTTACAAAAGTACAGTGAAAAATAAATATATACACACACATTTCAATATATACCAATGTAGTCTAAATCATATTCCTAGCACTGTTTGGTGCTTACTTAATATTTGTTGGCTGAATTCATGCATATTCAATGCATGCTTTTATTTTAAAGTCTAACTTGTTTTTTTTAATACTGACCTTTTTACCTAATGGAAGAAGAGTTTTCAAAATAAGTTGTACCCAAAGAATGGTAATGTACACATTTATCTTGGAAATGCAATACAAAGCAAACAAAGGTCAGATAAAGGTAAAACCATCTAATTTAGTTGTTTAAAATTTTCTTCACTTTTTTCCATTTCAAATGGAAAAGAATAGAAAAAAACTCAAAAATATGCAGTATTGTAAAAATTTTATTAGCACATATTTGACAAAAGTATAAAATGTTCATGGAAAAGAAACACAAATTTGCAAGTTATTCCTATAGAACATGGGATTTAGAAAAAAAATGTGTTGGTTAGCACTTTAGCTGTAAAAGATGTCTTTTGTTTCAAACAAACAAAACAAAACAAAAAAACAGGCCGAAACAATTGAACAAATGAACAAATGACAAAACATGAAGTAGTGACTACATAGGTATCTCATTATTGATGGTGCTTTTCTATGATATTTTATTACCTTATCATTCAAAAATCAAGCAGGTTAGAAAGATAAAGCAAAACTTAAAGAAGTGAGAAAACGCTAAAGTATTTATAAAATACATTTTAAATCTAGAAACAGATTTGTTACATAGGTAATTTTCAAATAGGCAGTATAGAAACTTCTCAAAAAATTACTTCTTTGGAAATCTGATGCTAAAATGTAAGTAGTATTTGAATGCTTATATCGTCGTTGTAAGCATCTTTATAAAATCATGTCAAAGTACTTGAAAAAATGTCATCAGGATATGAATATTTATACTTAGAAAATAAAAAAACTCAAGTTGGACATGATTTTTAAATTAAAAAAGTTATCAATAATTTGATTAACATACCTGGGATAACAGATCTATAATTGAATAAAATTTTTCTTGAGGGCACTATAATTATGAGGGAAGGAGAGAAGGAGGATGGTGTTCATGAAATGAAAATTGTTAGGAGGCCAACCCATGTCATAGTTCCGCTACTAATTTAAATATTGCCATGTATCTACCTCATGCATAAAGAATCCTTCTATGTGCTAAACCTGATTATTGGCAGACATACTGGATCCATGCTGCCAAGTTTACCAGAGAGGGAGCCAATAGTATAAATTTAGAAATGAGAAATATAAAGGCATTCAGACTGAAAACTTGAGAGCTAGGACTACTCAAAGCAAGAATAGAAAGTGTAGTGTGTTTACGAGAGAAAAATGCCTGGTGTATAAAACTGCAAGGATGATGGTGCACTTGAAACATGATGAAAAGTGGAATGGGGAAGAGTGTTATTGAAAGGAGATGGATGAGTTAAGCAGGGGCCAAATGATGTTGGCCATGATATTTAGGAGTTTTAATATTTTTCAATTTGGAATGGGGATGTTATTAAAAGACTTCAATCCAAACAAGTGCCATAACTTGAGTGAAGTATGTTTATTTTAGCTGCAAAAGTGGAAGAATGGGGATCAACTGATGACTAGTGCAAGTGGTCCAAATGAAAAACGATGGTACCTTGGACAAAGATTGAATTAACAGAGATGAAAAAAAGTAGACAGAGTGAAGATCAACTTAGAAGCTCCAATATGTGAAAGGCAGTGTATCCCTGACTTTGTGCTAAGAAATCTCTATATTCATCAGTCATGCTATTTTTGAATAGAACACTTAATCTATTTGTTCATTCATTCTGCAAATGTTTAGTGATCATCCACCAAATGTTCAGCACTATTCTACATCAGTAATAAAACATAAAAGGATCTTTTTTATTCTAGTAAGAATAGAGAGAAAATAAGCAAACACAGAAGCAAAGCAATCTGTTTACTAAGAAAAGGTTACAGTAAGTGAGAGAGTGAGAAATGCCTGGGGGTAGGTGGAAAAGTAAAATCTAGTAAGGGAACAGTGATGTCCAGCAGGGAAGGGGAATGAACAGCCTACAGAATGAAAGAGGACTGTTGGGATGAGATGTGTAGAGAACATCTTATGTAGATGACATTCGATGAGATTTGCAGATGACATCTTGTGTAGATGACATTTAAGAATAGGATTATATGAAGTAAAGAAATTAACTGTAGCTATCAGAGGGAAGTCCAAATTAGACAGAGGTGTTAGAAAGGAAAAAGGCCAATAGACCAAAGCCGGGAATTTCAACAGTAGTTAATCTAAGCAGCGAGCCAGTGTGCCTGAAGCAGAGAAAGTGAGGAGAATGGTAAGAGGTGAAGTCAGAGTATGCAGAGTGAGAACATTAGCACTACAATTCCTTTAGACTATTTGTAGGGAGTCTGGAAAAATGGGTAGTCATCATAATATTTTGAGGAGACTGTGCAATTACTAAACACATTAAGGAATGTTGGTGGCTGTCTGCGGCTGCTATGTCAAGATTACTTTTTTTAGCAGAATGAGAAACCAGACAACTGATACAGAGGATATTTAAACAATTAAGAATAGGCAAATTGGTGGTTACCTCCAAGGTGTGGATGTGATAATGACTGGTCAGACTAAGAATATATTTTGAAGATAGGGACAGTAGTATTTCCTGATATGCTGGATGTAGAGGATAGGAAAGAAAGAGATATTAATATGGTACTATTTATTTATTATTATATTTTGTCTGCTATTAATTTAGATTAGAAACTTCTGGAAGGATTGATTTTTTCTTTCAGGGATGAAAAAAATACAAACAAAAGCACATGATTCAGCTTTAAAGATGCCAATCAGAGATATCTAAGTGGAGAGTCCCAATAATCACTTAGATGTGTAAGTTTGAAGTTTAGAAAGATTTGGAAGGAAAATCTAATTTACTGAGTCATTGTATATGGATAAAAGTTAATGCCAAAGGACTTGATGAGAAAATTAAGAACATGTATGGACCAAGTACCCATATGCATTATTTGATCATGGATTTAAGATGATACTACCTAACCTAGGTAATACAAAGTTGGATTTGGACAGGGCTTTGGTATTGGTGAGAACATACGAATAAATGATAGCATAGCAAAGTATATGCCAAAGACGCTTGTTTCTAGCAATGTTCTATATACTCTTTCCATGCTCCCATTTCATCATTTTTGTTCAGCAATAATACCACCCTGTCCTAATGCAAATTTCTCCTTCTTAATTGAATTAATGCTGAAATAAACTTGCTTCTCAAGTCTGGATTTTTTAATTTTATTTTTCAAGGTAATATTTTTCATCTGCCTTTATTTCTAATATGGTGTTTCTAATATTAATATAAAGTTAAAGTTAAATAAAAAGAAAAATACCTCTTCTTTTTAGGTTACCACATCCACAGTCAAAGCTAAGAACAAAACCAAACCAAACAAGACATAGATGAATAAATAAATGGTTAGGTCTTACTAGTAAAAATCTACATCATTTTTTAAATACTTGAGTAAAAGATTTTTGTAAACATTTTGTAACTTATATTAATACAAATGGAAGAAAAACTATTAATTTTGTATTGTTGTGCTTTGTTTTTAGTGCTAAAACAAAATGCTCTGTTTAATATATTATCCTATAGAAGTAATGCCAGTAAAATACACCTCAGTTGAAGGTGAATATGAATCCTGTATTTATTTATTCACTTTTTCCAGTATTTAAAAAATTTTAATCCCAGAATAGTTAAAATACAGTGTTATATTAATTTCAGGTGTACAATATAGTGATTCAACAATTTTATACATTACTCAGGTGTTCATTATAAGTATACTCTTAATCCCCATCAACACTTTCACCCTTCTCCCTACTAACCTCCCCTCTGGTAACCATCTGTTGGTTCTTTATAGTTAAGAATCTGTTTTTGTTTTTTTATGTGTCTCTTTATTTTTTGCTTTTGTTTTGTTTCTTATATTCCACATGAGTGAAATCATCTCATATTTCTTTCTCTGACTTACTTTGCTTAGCATTATATTCTGTAGGTCTATCCATGCTGTTGCAATTGGCAAAATTTCATCCTTTTTATGGCTGAGTAATATTCCATTGTGTATAGATATATACCACATCTTCTTTATCCACGGATCTACCCATAGGTGCTTGGACTGCTTCCAAATCTTAGCTATTGTAACTAATGCTGCAATAAACATAGGGATACGTGTATCTTTTTGAATTAGTGCTTTCTATTCTTTGGGTAAATATATATTAATTTAATTACTGGGTCATAATGGTAATTCTATTTTTAATCTTTTGAGGAACCTCCAGAGGTCCTGTACCAGATTTCATTCCCACCAACAGTACATGAAGATTCGCTTTTCATCTTCACTAACCCTTGTTTCTTGTGGTTTTTTTTTAATTTTATTTATTTATTCATGAGAGACACAGGGAGAGAGGCAAAGACATAGGCAGAGGGAGAAGCAGGCTCCATGCAGGGAGCCGGATATGGGACTCAATCCCGGGACTCCAGGATCATGCCCTGAGCCAAAGGCAGACACTTAACCATTGAGCCACCCAAGCGTCCCATTTTTTGTTTTTTGATTTTAGCCATTCTGACAGGTGTGAGATGATATATTGTTGTTTTAATTTGCATCTCCTTGGTGATTAGTGATGTTGAGCATCTTTTCATGTCTGTTGGAAGCCTATAATTTTAATGCTCACTGTATGGTATTTTCTGGATAGCATTTTACCTAAATATTGTTATTTGAAATATTTTATTAGTAAATTTATATTAAAATTTTGTATTTTCTTTAAATTACAGTCTCATGGTTCAATTAACATATAATTCTTAAAAGATCTAGGACTCCTGGGACTCCTTTTATTCATCACACACATACACACACACTTAATTTCCCCTTCTCTGAATTCCTAATGGCATTACTGCTGCCACCTGGTTTGGAGGACATTTGTATTAAAAGTTGCACATCCATTGAACTTACCTCATTTATTAAACAGTAAGTCACTAAGTCCCAGGGACTATGTGTTTCACATATTTGAATCATACCTTTTGTATATCATTACTTGTGTTGATTTTTACTCATAAATCTTTTCAAATGAATTAAGAAGCAAATTCAGACATTAACATGTGATGCTGTCATAGGAAATCATGATGACCCCAGTATTTTCTGATCATGTCCTTGAAATAGAATTTCTCCCACTTATATTATTAATCTACTGTTCTAATATTTTGCCAGCTGCCATCATAATGAACTACTCATTCTCATGTAACCCAAGCTACAAATTTCTCTACTTATTATTGGCATGGGCAATGCTTCTTTTTTGAATATGTTGAGCCAATAGATAGTAAATTGATATCCTGTAGAAAATAGACTATTTTAAGGTTGATATGTGTGACATATGTGAAGTCAAAATATGATACCGATTGAGAGTGAACATGATGGACCTTATTGAATAACAAGAATACTCTAAATCTTCATCTGGATAGCAGTTATAGTAACATAAGTGAATATATTTGTAAAATGTATCAATCTAAACACTCGGTTTTTGCATTGTATTGATTTTTATACCTCATTAAGAGTAAAATAATACATAAGCATAAACTAAATAACAACCACAATAAAAACTGTGATCTAATTACTTTTTCAAAATGTTTTCATCAGTAAACATAATGTTCAATGGCACAGGTGGTTTTTTTTTTTTTTTTTTTTTTTGTTAGATATGTTTGAGACCTAGTTCTGCCACAGCTTCTGGTGTGGTTTTGAGAAAGATCATTAATCTCTCTGAGCTATGTTTTTCTACCTGTAAGATAAGAATACTGAAATTTCTTACCTCATAAGGTGGTTGTGATATTCAAGTAGATGACGTAGAGCATTCATGGGTATATGTGACATATAGAAAGAGTGCAATGAAGTCTAGTTGCTATCTTTGCCTTCAGATTTAAGATAAAATTATATTTGGCTGAAAAACTGTTATTCCCTTAAACCTCTAAGTAATTATTATTTAAAATTAATTGAGAAATTCTGACTAGTGGAGTAAACTCTAATAAAAACAACATAATAGATATATTAGCATAGAATCATAATCACAAATATAATTGACACAACTTAAAATAATACCTAAAAACATTAATCTTCTTGAAGTCAATTTTACCATAATGAAAAGCTGCCAAGACCCATGTTTTATTTCACCCTCATCAAATTTCCAATCTTTTCAATGTTTTTCATGTCAGTCAAAATGACAGAGTTTGAGTTCTACTTTGTCAAGATGGAGCACAGGGTATATAGTCTCTGTCACTAAGGGAATCTAAAAGTAAAGAGAATCAATGCATCCTTAACACTTCATTATTTTCCATGGAAAATTATATTCCTCAGGGAATTTTGATTTTCCAACATATGAAAACATACTCTTTAATGAAATTTAAAGAATAATTAAAGAAAATGTATAAAATCCTTTCTGATTTAAGATGCAAAATGAGATAAATAAGCACAGCTTTTCAAGCTAGAAACTATCTTCATATCTGTTTAATGTTGATATCCAGGCAAAGGAAGTGAGATAATGCAAATTGAAATAATTTGAAAAAGTCCTTAGGTAATCGTTAAAAACAAATGAGAGTCTACTGTTATAGTATGTTAAAAAAAATGTTGAATCCATAACATTTCCTTTTAGATAGTTTGAAAAACAAACTCAAAATATTTTTGTTATACTTGATAGTTTCAAATACTACATGAATAAGAACTTTAACTTAACAATACAGAAGTGATTATCTAGCTTCCTTTAGTAAAAGCTCTTAAAGTTTAATATGAGTGTGAATCACACAATATTCAAAATGCTTCTCTCATAACAAAAATAATCTTACCTCTTATTTTTTGTATGCAGAACCAAAAAGGTGTATTATTCAAGAGGATCAAGACAAAAGTATGTTGTAGGCAAATAATCTTCCAAAAAGGATGTGAGAAATTCACAAAAATCAGTCTAGGTTTGTTTAGAATGAAACACTGTTTTTCTCCCTTAAAGAAACTTGATAAATAATGAAGAACAGGAGGGACTTGTTAATTTCCAAGAATCTGTAGGTGTCTGAGGGATCATCTCTACTTAGTTGTTTGTTTATTTTAATTGATGGCCTTCCTACACTCATAATAATCAGGTAAAACTATTTATTATTGTGGCTATGCTAATGTTTACATATTAATATATAAAACATCACTGCCACATTTACAAGTAAGATGTAAACTTGAATAGTAGGCATTATTATGCATTTACTAACTAATAGTAGCTTTATCAGTTGAAATATAAGTTTTACTGCAATTTAAAAATGTCCTTAAAATATCTGATCACCACAAAAAGTTTTATTTCTTGCTCTTGATCATGTTAATTATAGATTGGCCATAGATCTTCCCTATATCATCTATATTCCAGGATGCAGATGATAATGCATTCTCTCTCCAGATAGCTTAGAAGAAGAAAAGAAAGATGGAGAGTCTCACACTGGTTTTAAAGCTAATGCAAGCCATATGGATCTTTACATTCAACATGATGGACAGAGCAATCCCCCCACAAACTGAACCATGAAAGGAAGGAATCAGAGTATTTGGAGACAATATTGTATTCAACATGGTACTTTAGCAATCATTAAACTTTATACCACTTAATTTAGAAATAAGGGAATTAGCCAAGAACACAAGAAACTCTTCTAATAATGCAACTATTTAATGATAGTGTGTGTCCTAACATGCACATGCAGTCATGCACTTCTTTCTCTCAAGATTAATAAACATAAAGTGTCATTAGAAATTTTCCATCATTTCTTTGTGACAGTGGGAGGAAGGGAAAACTGGTATAAGACAGATGGTGTAAAATATGTCTTATAATACCATTATTAAATAAATTATTGATAGCAATATATTCACCTTGAGTTTTCATGTAATTTATTGAGTTAATTGCCTTTACTGATTTTCATGTCTAAAATAATTATTCCTTTGGGAAGAATAAATTTGCAAGAGAAATAAATAATATTCTGTGGGAAACCATATGTTCATGTGCAGAATAGTTCCATAAACTCTCTGTAGAAATTTTTCACCTTTTTAAACTATCTAAACTTTATACTTCCTCCAAGGGCAAGCATGTCTTTTGCACTCATTTATTTTTCCAAACTATAATGACATGTCACAATTACTCATATTGTTATTTAATCCTGTGTGTGTGTGTCTTTCATGTGTTCACAAGTAGATTTCATATACCTTAAAGCAAAGACCATAGTTCCATTCAGTTATGAACATAAAATAGACAATAGGTAGTCTATACATATCTATTTAGTTTTGAAATCGTATACATTGCATTAATACAAAAATAATTTCATACTCTGGTTAACTGAAAACACTGAAAAGCTCTATCAGTGTGTAGGAAAGAAGGAAAAATAAATGCTGTTACTCTCAAAACTGCTCAATTTTTATATAAATTATTTGCTTGAATTTAATAGAAAAAATGAATTCAAAGAAAAGATTAAAAGTATTTTTTCATATAAATATAATGGATTGATGAAGGTTTATTAAAATAGACTCAGAAAAATATATTTGACTGAGTTCTGCCCAATTTAATTGAATGAACCAGCTGAGGTCTTTAATGCTCATTTTGGTTTCCTCATTGATATAATGAAGAAACTACATTACTTCCCTAATTAATATATATATATATATATATATATATATATATAATCAATGGCTAAACAGTTGAATAAAATTTTATCTTTTTGGGAAAGAAAAGATACACTTTGCTTAAAGCATAAAGGCACACATTTATTGCTTTCCAAAACCACATAGCAATAGGCATTTTTTGTATTTCAAAGTGCAAAATAAAAATTCCAACACATATTTTATGTTGGCTATGCAAGCAATACCACTGCACTTGTATTTTGCAATGAAAACTAAAGCAAAATAAGAAATAATAAATTATAATCCAATATAATGATGAGTAGTGTTTTTGTTAGTGCTTATCTTAATTTTATTCTATTTTATAATAGAATATTATTAGCTACCCATTAAAACACATGGTGAAATAGCCAATGATAATGAATAGTCTCTATATATTTAACAAATATATATTCTACTCAGAAAGTAGTTATAGGCTAGAACTGTAGGAAAGTGAAATCAATTAAATGCTCTTTGTTAAGTATTTTATTCTGCACATCTCATACAACAAGCACTTTTACACATATAGCCTGAATTCACCCAACCTATTGTTCAGCATATTGCACCACTACAAACCAATCTACTGTGCTCTCTTCTTATGTCTTCAGAGAAATCTGTTTTTAGCAAGCTCAACTACTGCCATTTGCTTAATTACAAGCTTGTGGGCAAGGTAATAGTCCATAATGAACAACTCAGGTTGCATCTTCACTTGATCACCAATGATTTGATTTTCATTTTCATCCAGATCCTGGTATCATCTTAGGTGCTATTTCTCAAAATAATAATAGTTATTCAGAGAAGAGAATGTGAGTTTATTCATAAGCCCTAGGATTTTCTGTTCAGATCTACTAATGATTCACTAGAACCTACTGAGATATTCCTATTTGCCACAGATCCTTTGAGTTCATAAATTAGAAGTGCAGAGTTCTGTCTATAATTTCTGGATCTGCTCCAGAGCTTCCCTGGTTCTAGGCCCTACTCAAAGATAGCAGCTTTCCTGGTTACCCAGTGAATGTGCCAGAGTAGCTCACTCAAGTGTAGCATGTTGCCTCCAAAATCCAGAAAGGCCCCCTGGGTGCTGTGCTTCTGTATTAATGACAGGCAGTGCAAAATGCATCAATGTGGTTTTTTTTTTTTTCATTTTAGAAGGGATATCCTGACATACTCTTGACCACACAACCAATAGAAACTACAAATAAAATGGGCCCCTGAATTTCTTGTGTGTTTCTCTCTCAACTTCTAACATAATGTATGCTACCAAAGTCTCTGCGTTATTTTTGCTTCTCATCAGGTCCAGTGTCAACAAAATCGTGGAACATTATGATACTCTGCGGGATGTCACGAGGATCAAAATATCAGCAGCCTAATCTATGGCAGGTTGCAGAATTGACATAAAGCTGAGGTGTGAAACTGAAGGAATACTGTTGTCTGCCAGGTAAAAGTGAACTGCTTCTGGTCTTTTTCTGAATCACTACAGATATAAATACATTTGCTACATCAATAGACACATATCTGACCACAGGGTTTTGTTGATTTACTTCAGCCTTTATACCACATTTGGAACAGCTTAAAATGGAGTTGCCTTCTTGTTATGATAACCCATAGTCATTCTTCAAGGTTTGTCTGTTTTCTTTACAGGTGAGGTGGTTGGAGTTGATATAGAACTTATAAAATTTTGAAAATGACTTAAAATTTCTGGCACATAATTGGTGATAAATATTATCATCTTCTATTTTATTCATTTAAAATCTAATGGCCTCTGTGTTTATTTAATATAAAAGTGATGGTAAGTTCAATAAGACTCTAGTGGACATTCAATAAAGAGATGTGTTACCATTTACCAGACGAAATTCAAGGATTTTCTTCAAGAGTAAATAAACTCCTACATAATTGAGACATACAAAAATAAATGATATTATTAAACTGACATTCATAAATATTTTAATATTTTATATTATTTTAATTCCTTACCTAATCTTAACTATATTAGGATTTCATGTACTGCATAGTTTCCTTCTATAAATAAAAATCTATTACCCTCACTTCCCTCTGGATATTTCCTTTTGTTCCTTTTTTCAAAGCCTTAAATAGTACCTTGTTCCATCATCCATTTAATGAAGACAGGTGGGATGCCTGTATGGTTCCGCGGTTGAGCATCTGTCTTTGGCTCCGGTAGTGATCCCCATCCCGGGATCGAGTCCTACATCAGGCTCCCTGCCAGGAGCCTGCTTCTCCCTCTGTCTATGTCCCTGCCTCACTCTGTCTCTCATGAATAAATAAATAAGATCTTAAAAAAAAATAATGAAGGCAGGCATTTTATACTACTTCTGAAATATATCCAACTAATCTTCACTGGAAACACGCATGAATTTGTGACACAAATATCAATCAATATCATTGATTATATTAATCATAGTTTGCACAATAAAATCTAGAACCAAGTACAATATTCTTGGATAACTATATTCTATATTTAGCAAACTCAACAGAAACTCATTTATCCTGAGTAACTATACATTCCTTGATTTAGTCATACAAAGAGTAACTCAAAAGACTCAAATCCTCATCTATTCTTGAAGCTGGAGGAATGATTACTGTCCAGCTCATCACTCATTTCATCAAATATATGTCCAACCATTGACAATATTTTCTGGGATTCATTTCTTGTATGTTTCTTTTAGTAACTCTAAATGCAACCATGTCTGTACTATTATTTGGCACACAGAAACGTGGACATATTAAAACACCAAAGACTACCAGACCATTTCCTAAACTTTTCCAACAAAAATACTATTCCCTTACATAACACATGTTTTTGATTGCTGAGTAGGACACTATAGGCCAATGCACACACCTGAACACACACGAAAATCCCACTGAATCCTATAAGCCTAACCACATCCAGCAATGAAAGAACCAGTTTTCGCCAATGCAGGCTTTCTAGTATCATGCTGGATCACAGATTATTTCTCTTCCACGAGAAGAGATCACCACATTGATGATCCCTAATTTCTCTCATCCTGACTAATTGAAGTACATGGTATATGCGTTAAATTTAATTTGTGGCACTTTGTGAGTCAGTTGCTGTTAGATCACACCTATCATAGTTTAGATTGGCCATAATGTTTCCATAGATGTATACCTCCAGCACACGTAGTCACTGATCATTTAACTATATCAACTTCCCTTGCAAGCAGTATTACCAATGAGCTCCTCCTGAGTTCTGCATGACCTCCTGCAGAGGTACTGGCAGGTAGGATGATTTATCAGTTTAGTGATATACATACCCCATTTATATATTGCTTTATCATCTTCAATGCCAATTTCTGAGTGTGGTCAGTGCACTGAAAGAACAAACACTCCTTCTAGTATCCCAAACTAAGCTAAAGCGTTTTCTCATCCAGAGTGAGGCTTCAGGAAAACCAACAGTTCCAGAGGTCCAATGTGCCTTTTTGCATTCTAAGGCCATAAAATTGTGACCTGTTCAGTTTTTATCATTACAAATGCTGTTGCCACTGAGTGCCTGTGATACGAGTACAATTCAAGAAAATTGTAAACATATCCAAAAGTTGTCTGCCTTCTGGATATTTATGGCTTAGAATATTCAACTCCTAAATGCTATTCTTTTTTTAAGATTTTATTTATTTATTCACGAGAGACACACACACAGAGAGAGAGGCAGAGACACAGGCAGAGGGAGAAGCAGGCTCCATGCAGGGAGCCCAATGTGGGACTCGGTCCCAGGACTCCAGGATCACTACTGGGCAGAAGGCTGGCACTAAACCGCTGAGCCACCCAGTCATGCCCTAAGTGCTATTCTTTATGAATGTGGTGCAAGATTTCCTACATTTACCTTCCTATGTGTGAATCGTTAGTGTTGTGAGATCATTGGATCATGTCAGCGTTCACCTTCTTTGACCTCATTCTGATTACACAAATTTCTGTTTATATAATGTTCTCTCCACTCTCAAGTTTAGTGTAGTCACAATAGCAAAGCAGACTCTGAGATACTTGTTTACTTTTATCCCAGGTGATCATTTTGGTACACACCATTAGAATGATTCAGTTGTTCATTGCCAACAGCCAGTCACATGCATATAATCTGATTCAAATGCAGAATTTCTTTCAAGATTAAAAAATATATTACAAATATTACAAAACATTTGTCAAAATCTTACAAATTAACACAAAATATTTGTATGATAAATGTTACAAATGTGATACAAAAATATGACCCAAATTATAATGCCAATCTACTGTTATCCATATAGACTCCAAATGACTTAAGTAAGGTTTTTATGTAAATCTTAAAGTTTGATTCTTTTAGAAGAAGCCATGATTCAGAATCACAATAATGAGAACTAGCTAAGAGTTTTATTCTCTTGCTGTAAGATACATTTTTTTTTTTGAGAAATGAGTGATTGTATTCCTTCTGGCATCTTAACTCATTTGATTTAATCATCTTTTATCCTGGACATTAACACAGAGACACATGGACACATTGATAGGTGATTGTTTCATTAATGAACTTAAATATTGAATGATGTAGATTTTATTTCCCAATTTTATGGTTAATCAAGAATGTTTTTACTATAAAATTTAAGTAAGTTTTTAAATATGTATGTGTGCGTATACAGAAATATAATTCAAGTAGATAAATCATTTGTATCATGGAATTTTTATAGGTATATTTTGCTTTAATAAACTAGGTCTAAATTATTATGCCAGAGAACCAGAGACATATTTTTGATTGAATGTTCTACACTGTGTGTGTGTGTGTGTGTGTGTGTGTGTGTGTGTAGTGTCTCAATAAAAATGAATACAAAAAGTCTTTTTAGGGCAGCCCCGGTGTCTCAGTGGTTTAGCGCCTCCCTTCGGCTCAGAGTGTGATTCTGGAGACCAGGGATCGAATCCCACGTCGGCTCCCTGCGTGGAGCCTGCTTCTCCCTCTGCCTGTGTGTGTCTCTCTCTGTCTATCATGAATAAATAAATAAAATCTTAAAAAAAAAAGTCTTTTTAACTCAATAAAAGGTAGTTACTTATCACTGTTTCAGAGCATAATTTTGATGTCAATTTTTTTTAAGATTTTATTTATTTTATCATGAGAGACACACACAGAGAGAGAGAGAGAGAGAGAGGCAGAGACACAGGCAGAGGGAGAAGCAGGCTCCAAGCAGGGAGCCCGACCTGGGACTCGATCCCAGGTCTCCAGGATCGTGCCCTGGGCTAAAGGAGGTGCTAAACTGCCGACCACCCGGGCTGCCCCATGATGACAATTATTAAACTTGATTGTCATCACCACTTTGGGAAAAACTCATATTGCTTTAAAAAAAAAAAAAACTTTAGATAAATAATACTAAAAATAATTAATGCAAATGTAAGGGTTTAGTGACCCCTCCTTAAGTGAACAGCAGTTGTTGAATGTTAATAATTTATGTAGGTCTGTCTTTATTTAAGTATAATCATATGATCAAATAAACACATATATTAGTTTTTTAAATATAAAAACTAGATTGTTTACACACGTTAGGAGAATTTTATTTTAAGATTTTATTTATTCATGAGAGACACACAGAGAGAGGCAGAGACATAGGCAGAGGGAGAAACAGGTGCCCTCCAGGGAGCCTGATTCAGGACTCCATCCCAGAACCCTAGGATCATGACCTGAGCTGAAGGTCAGGTGGCTCAACCACTGAGCCACCCAGACACCCCAGGGAAATTAATATAGGATTTTCTACTGTTGTAACTAGAAACTATATTAATAACAAAAAATCAAGATTAATTTAGTAACTAAATACATAAATAATATATTGCAAATCAATGTATGCATTTCATATATTCAACAGAACACTAATCCAACCTTTTGAGGTAGAGAGGTATAAGACATTGGTAATTATAATAGTTTGGCATATCTGTAAATATTCAGTTTCTCTTTATTTAGCTAGTAAATATAACCCTGGTTTGGCATATTCATGATAGAGAAATAAAATCTAGATAAAACACTATTCTGGTTTTTTTCTATCAATGAGTGGAAATGTTACTATTTCTCTTAAAATAATTTAGAAATAACTCGTAATGTTTTTGTAATATACCTTCATTTTCTCACATATTTTGGGGATCTGTTCCTTTAATCATGTTAGAAACAAATTGCAGTAATAAAGAGAATAGATTTAATTATTATTAGGAAGAATGAATTTCTTATAGAAAAAAATATGTGACCTTAAGACCATTTTATAGTTAATACCATATAACATTAGGGCAAAATATTCAGGCTTAGAGTAAGATAAATCTTTAAAATTACAAAAAAGTCATCTACAAGAGAAATAAGGTCTCAGTACATCTAAGTCAATTAGAGTAATATCAATAACAACTAAATTTAATGTAAATTGACAGAATATTATGCGCTGACTTTTCCATTACTTAGAATAGACTTTAAATTGACATATACTTTAGTTGATATAAAATGCAAAGTTGAAGGGAAAACACGATACCAACACATACACAGGATAAAAGAGAAACAGTTCTATGGTTGTAGAAATTAAAATTGATTCTGATGTCCAATTAACCCACAACTTGATGAATTCACAACTTGAGGAAATATTCAGCATATTAATTTGTTCTCCTTTCCTTTTATTAATGAAACAGTTTCCAGCTATAAAATGAATCTCTGGAACTGATTAAAGTACTGATTAAAAAAAGGACATGCTCTGGTTTTATTTGTTGTAGGTTTCAAATGGAGAGCAATGAACGAAATTGTGAGTTCAGATCACCTCCTGATTTATTTTAGTATTCAGCTGGGACAAAATAGTGTCTACTTTAAGTCATTATTTTAATTTGATCAAATTTAATTTTGCATAAGAAGATAATAAATGCATTGATAGGAAATTACTTAAATTAGAAAACAACTTAGGGATGACTGGGTGGCTCAGTGTTTGAGCATCTGCCTTTGGCTCAGGTCATAATCCCTGGGTCCTGTGATAGAGTCCCACATCAGGCACCCCACAGGGGGCCTTCTTCTCCCTCTGCCTATGTTTTTGCCTCTCTCTCTCTGTGTCTCTCATGAATAAATAAGATAAAATATTAAGAAAATATTTTATATTTATAAACAAAATATATTTATAAAAATATTTATATTTCCTTAAATATCAGGAAATATAAAAGAAAATAAACTGTTTTTTTAAATATGTTAATAACTAGGGGCACCTGGGTGGCTCAGCCAGTTGAGCATCTGACTCTTGTTTTCAGCTCAGGTCATGATCTCCATGTCAAGAGATTGAGCCCCATTTTGGGCACTGTGCTGGGCTTGGAGCCTGCTTGCAATTCTCTTTCTTCCTCTCCCTCTGTCCCTTCTGCCACTCAAGTGCATGCTCTCTCAAAAACAGAAAAAGTCAGTAACTAAATCAAATAAATTTCACAACATATTTTTGATATATTAACTTTAACATTCAAAATTCAAAGAGGAAATGTATCTTGCAGGTCTGAACCTTAGAATTACATATGCAGCACACAGGAATATGTTGTTATATATAACGTATGATAAATACTTTGAGAAAAAATTCCCACTCAAAATATTTTAGATTCTTTAATATTGTAAATTTCTCTAGTCAGAGTGTAATTTTCAAGAAAATGAACATCAAAAAATAAAAACCTACCAATTCGTATTTATGTTTTGTAGTCAAAGACAAATTTAGGAGAATAATTAATATATTAAATATTGGTACTCCAAACCTGTTTTATGACTCCTTACAAAATATTTTTCTTTTTGTGGGTTTTCTATATCATATTTGTTTCTAAATGTTATTTAATTTCTATACTTACAGATTAGCAGAAACTCTATTTCTTTTAACTCCATAAAATAAATGGTTGCTAAGAAATAATGATGAATATATAATTTACTAAAATGTCTATTCCTATTAATTATATTTCATAGAGTTACTGGGAAACATCCCCTCTTTCCAAATCTTTGGAATAGATATAATAGAGAATAAACCATCTTACAGGGATAATAATAGTTTATTTAATATTACAGCTTTTTAAAAATTTTATTTATTTATTTATTTATTTATTTATTTATTTATTTATTTAAGAGAGACGCACAAAGAGAGAGGCAGAGAGATAGGCAGAGGGAGAAGCAGGCTCCCTGCGAGTAGCCTGATCTGAGACTCGATCCCAGGGCTCCTAGGATCACACCCTGAGCCAAAGGCAGATGCTCAACCACTGAGCCACCTTCGCGTCCCTAATATTGCAATTTTTTTTTGCTACAATATTGGTCTCAAATTTCTTCTAAATTTCTCTTTTTCTCAGTCTAGTTAAATTCTTGTTGAATTCTCCTGTTATCTTTCAAATCATGTTACAGAGTTGCGGTTTTCTTGTATTTTGAAGTTTACAGAGCAGTTGTTTTCTAAAAGTATCCTGTGAAGTCTATAAGAAATAAATCATACTCGGAAATGTATTCCCTCCAGTGATTCAAGTTCTTGCTGATACTGCTGTATTTTGCATATTTTCATAGGTATTCTGCTGTTTATTTGTTTTCTTTCCTAGTTATTCTTTTTCTGAGTGGGTAACCATCTCCCCAGTGCAGGTATTAACCCAAAAAATTAATGGCCCCAGAATCATTACAAAACAGTTGAAAGTTGGCTGAGGTTTAAGTTCTGTTTCCTAAAACATTAACTTGCAGTAACTTCAGAAAAAAAGGTTTCTTCTGTTTTCACTGACTGTGATTCTGATTATTTTTCAAGTCACTGTGTGACTCTTTGCCAAAATATTATCTACTTTAAGTCAAGGCTTGCTTTGGCATTATGTATGGAATCCAAAGCTTTGGGACTGGTCATTTCCTAAGTGTCATTACACTTGTAAACACAACTAGAATCCACTCACTCTAAAATGATTCTTGAGATTTTATTAACAATGCATTATGTCCCAGACCTAACCTAGTGTTCTTTGGTATCACAAGCCCAACATTTTTGTATAATTCCTTTGTTTTGCTGTAGTATTTTTTACTGTCTCAACATCCCAAACTATTTTATCATGATTTTTGAAATTGCCTCCTCATAACCAATAAAATTCCCCATCCTCAATCTCTCAGAATGCTGTTTTCCTGATACATATCATAAATAACATGGTCTTAACCCAAGGGCACCAGTTATAAGTAGTGACTATTCCCTTTATCACAGTCCCTGTTAATTAAAAAAAAAAAATCTATGTGTACCCATATAGAAATTGACACAGAGATATACAGATTGTATAGAAATAGATATGTATTTATTATAGTATCTCATACCAATTTGTCACTGAAAAATATAGGAAATTGTTTCTTTTTTAAAAAAGATTATTTATTTATTTATTTATTTATTTATTTATATTTATTTATTCATTTTTATTTATTCAAGAGAGACACAGAGAGAGAGAGAGAGAGGCAGAGACACAGGCAGTGGGAGAAGCAGGCCCCATGCAGGAAGCCTGACGCTGGACTCGATCCGGGCACTCTGGGATCATGCCCTGAGTCAAAGGCAGACACTCAACTGCTGAGCCACCCAGGCATCCCTAGGAAACTGTTTCTTGATCATCTTTCTTCTTTAAACATAAAAGTTGTCCTTGCTAATGTGTATTGCTGTATTCCATTTCTGTGTATCTTGAATGCATCCAATATCTCTCTTGCAACTTTATCTTCTCACTTATTTTTAAAGATAAATACAATATCTTTCTTCTTAATTTCCACATTTATTAATTTTTTTATTTAACTACCATCTTTTTCTACACTCTCTACCCCCTCCTGTATCACTCCTCTGGAACTACTCTAATTTTATGGAGATTTGTTTAGCTTCCATGTTACTTCTTTTTTTTTTTTTCTCCCCTCCCTTCAGTTTCCATGTTACTTCTCAACAGACTGTGTACTTGTTAAATCCTGTCTTTTTGGTAATATTCTATTTCTTAGTATCCATGCTGGTTTTCTCTCATTTTTCCTTTTCTGACTCTGCTGGCTGTGTTATACTATATGGATTGGATATTAAATTTTGGAAATATCAGATGCCTGGGTGGCTCAGCATTTGAGCCTCTGTCTTCAGCTCAGGGAGTGATCTTCGAGTACCAGGATTGAGTACCACATTGGGCTCCCTGCCAAAACCCTGCTTCTACCTCTGCCTATGTCTCTGCCTCTCTCTGTGTGTCTCTCATGAATAAATAAATAAAATCTTGTGAAAAAATTCCTTTTAAATATCTATTGAAATGAACATAATCCTTGTGTTATTTATTCAGCACATAGTGCGTCTAGAGGTATTATGTTTTTCTTGCTCCTCTAGGCTCTGGACAAAGATTGAATATAAAGAGATCACCATTAATTTCATGGAGGTACATTCATGGAGGAAGAAAACTGACAAGTAAGTGAAATGATGAAAAGTGCTATTAAAAAACAGTAAAGCATTCATCAATATAAGAATAAAGAGTCATTGGTAAGGATGTGATCTAAAAGATGATTCAGAGTGTGTTTTCTAATAAGACACTGGAGCACTCAGAGCCCTCAATGAAGGGATGGAATAAACCCCAGAAGGGTTCCTAGAGAAAACTGGTGATAGAGGTACAGTAGGTCTGGGGTAAAGGGAACTGTAGAGTAAATGGTAACAGGGTCAGAGCAGTAGCCAACACAAGATTATTTAGGCAGCCCTGGTGGCTCAGCGGTTTAGCGTCACCTTTGGCCCAGGGGCGGATCCTGGAGATGGGGGATCAAGTCCCACATTGGGCTCCCTGCATGGAGTCTGCTTTTCCCTCTGCTTGTGTGTCTCTGCCTCTCTCTCTCCCTCTGTGTGTGTGTCTCTCATGAAAAATAAATAAAATCTTAAAAAAAAGATTATTTATAAATATGTAAAGCATGAGAGGAATTTTCCATTTTCTTCTGAGTAAAATGGAAAGACATTGGAGAATTTAAAAAAATAGATATATATGATTTGTATTTTAAAAGAATATTTTGACTCTTGCATAGAATGAACATTAGGGTTTAAGTAGAGAATAGGGAAAATCAGTTTGGGAATTATTATAAGATGAAAAGAGAACTATTGGCTTAAAATAGAATGTCACTTTTGAGTTAATGATGAAGGGTTGAACACAGGGTATACTTTGAGGGTAGAGCCAACAGGATTTGCTTATGCACTGGATTATGGGTGTGAAAAAAGAATATAAAAACAACTTCACAATTAAAATGTATATATGCTTTTATATTTTTCTTCCTATAATATTTTTCTTATTTCACAACAGTTGGATTTTTTTTCTTCAAATGATCAAACACTGCATCTATTAATTTAATCACATTCAGTTTTCTAATTTTTGTCTTTAACTCATTATTTTTGTCTTTTTCTCAATATATCACTTTGATTCTGATACTATTTTATTCTCTTTCCAATTTCTGGTTATGTTAAATATAATATTTTTATCTGTCTTGACTAACCATATGCCACATCATTAATAATGAGTAGAATAACTCAGCTCAGCTTGCATACGGCATCATTAAGTATAATCTGTAATCAAAGATATTTATTGGCTAGTTTTACCATTTCAAATGGCAGACAATTCTGAATATTACCTACTTGCCATTATAGCTATCTATAAAGTAGTGACTTCTCCAAACTGGAAGCCAGACTTCTGGAAATGATTGGGCAGTTAGAGATGAGTGAACATATAATTCCTTGATTTACCATATTTGAGACTAATTAAATCCCCCTTTTGAACCAGTCTCTCCAGGATGATACTGCTTGCATTTCAGTACACACATTTCTTCTGTTGCCTCAGTGGAAAAATCCTGCTGTGGGTTTCTAATGTACTCCTACAATGGAGAAGTGCTAAGTTGTGATAGCATGTGCTGAAAATAAAGTATAATTCCAGTTCTGACACAGAATATATCATGTAGCAAAGTCATGAGAAATATATTACGGAAAACTTGAACCAAAACACATTAAATATGGTCATAAAAAAGATAGTCAATTATGGCTTTGCAAAAGCCATCGTAAAGCTGAAAAGATTGTTGGTATAAAAAGCTAATCTGTTTCTATTACTGACTAAGGTGTATGATAATTATATTTATGTTATCAAGGGTGAGCGGGCTATGGATATAAAACAGATAAGAACAGATGAACCAATCTCAGTGTTATCTAATATATATCTGCCTTCCACAGAAAGGCATTAAGAGAAAGAGCAATGTTGTTATTCTACTGTGAAAAGGAAATTATGAAATTTTAAAGTCGTGCCAATAGACGCCCAGAGAAGTGGAGAGATGGGTGAAATTGATCACTCTAAGCAGCTGCTTTGGGTAATTCAGTCTGCTCAAAATAAATGTTGATGATAGGAAATCAGCACATGCAAGGTGCTAATTTATGAATGTGGGAACAAACCCTCCTCCAAAAGTGTTCATCAGAGTATATGTTTTTGAGCTGGAATCCTATGGAAAATATGCCTGTAGTTTCTAGATGAAAGATTACTAACAACAGGTTGGATGTAGAATTAACAACAGGTTAATTCTGTTTTTCTAACATTCATATTCTCATTAAGCTTGTGTAATCATGAAATATATAGAAAGTAACGTAGTTAATATAAAACCATGTATTATGAGAAAGCACAATTTAAGAATGATAAATAACAGGTTAGAAATACAAAAACTAATTTGTTACATTTTACATTTACATTTATAAAAAGTTGCAACTTAAAGGTATCTTTTGATAACCACTGGTTTATTTTTGAAATGTCCTATAAAACCATATTTGAATTCCCATCTGTTTTCACTGCTAAAGAAATAGCACGATGACTGACTATAATAACAAGAATGGTGGAGAAATCAATACTTCTTCCTATAAATGCAACATAACAGGGCTTTGTAGTTTAAGATGATAAATTTACTGCTTCAAAGAAATTTTTAAATGGTAATAGCATGGTACATTGTGAAGATATAATATCATAGTATCAAAATACGTTAAAGTCTTGGACATCATCAACACCATCTAAACCATTTTTTAAATTTAACTAACACGCTATGCAATTAAAATGCAGTTCTAGAAGTATTGTGTCTGATATGGTAGCGAGTGGTAGTAGTACAGGCTTGTACTGGCTACCGTATCACACAACAGAGAGTAAGTCTCCATTGTCACAAAGTCCTCCTAGAGAGGACAGTGCTATTTTAAGAAATGTAAATATCTAAAAAAACACTTTATTTCTTACCCATATTTTTATTCTATTTGTTCTTTATTAAACATGTGAGCCACTGTAGAAGTTTAAAATTAGTTCATAATATGCTTAAAACATAGAATCCAGAGCTATTTTGAATGCAAAGTCTCACAGCAATGACATTTCTTTTCCTTCAGCTGTTTTTCTAAGTCATTTGAGGGAAAAAAAAAAGAAATTAAAATTAAATCACTATTGATTAAACATCTCCTAGCAATGAGACTGTCATTCTGCCTTGTCTCTCAACTACATTAAAACTCAGACCAACTAAAACCCTTCTTCAGTGACAGACTATAATGTAAAGCTAAGAGAGTAGAGGACTTGAAGATCTCTGGATGTAATTTTTACTTGTTGATGTAGGAAAATATATACCTGTAAAAGTTTTGAAGAACTCTGAAATAACTATATGAGGCAATGTTTTCTGAAACAAAGAGCTTCTAAAGTTCTACGAATATGTGCACATACACTATTTTCAAATTAATAATTCTAATGTCAAATGATTTCAATTATATAATATGCAAAATTCTTGTAAGATTTAAGTTTTTCATGATTATGTATTTCTTACACTGTGGATTGTCAAAACCTAAATTCTTCCACATTTCTCTAACCCCACGTGGCAACCATTATTTCAAAATAGTGGCAAAATATCTGGTCATTTGATCCAGAGTCTAATATTTTATCAATGCCAATTACAAAATGCTACCTATATATCTGTTTCAAAATTAGTACTATGAAAAAACTATTGGTAGCTTCATAGGCATTTATCTATCTATTTATAGGGAATTAAAATATTTTCTTATGAGGTATAATTGATATGTAACATTATATTAGTTTCAGGTATACAGCATAATGGTTGGATGTATGTGTATATTGCAAATTGATCACAGTAAGTCTAGTGAACACCCATCACTATATATAGTTACAATTTTTTTCTTGTGATGAGAACTTTTAAGGTCTACTCTCAGCAACTTTCTAATATACAAAGCAGTATTACTAACTATAATCACCATTATTTACATTGTATCCCTGTAACTTATTTATTTTATAACTGGAAATGTATATCTTTTGACCTCTTGCACCTATTTCACCCACCAATCTCTACTCTGTCTCTATGAGCTTTAATTTTTTTAGACTAAGTATAAGAGTAAAATCATATATTATTTGTCTTTCTCTGTCTGACTTATTTCCCTTATCATAATGCTCAAGGTCCAAGATGGATAGATCCATCTATGGTATCACAAGTGACACAATTTCATTAGTTTTTATGGCTGAATAATATTCCATTGTATGTGTACACCACATTTTCCTTATTCATTCATCTGTCTATGAATGCTTAGGTTGTTTCTGTGTTTTCGCTGTTATACATAAAGCTGCAATGGACATAGAAGTGCTGATATCTCTTTGACATAGTGACTTCATTTTCTTTAGATATATATCTAGAAGTGGAATTGCTGGATCCTATGGTTGTTCTACTTGTGATATTTTGAGGACCCCCCCCCCGCAATACTGTTTTCTATAGAGGTCACACCAATTTACATTCTTCCTAACAGCACACAAATGTTTCCCTTCTCCACATCCTTACCAACACCTGTTATTTCTTGTCTTTTTAATAATATATAGGACTTTATTGATTGACTCATTGAATGAGTTATTCATTCAATAAGTACAGGAAATTGGAAATTTTGACTCTGAAATAATGAGTATGTCAGCTAACATCTAAGGCATAAAATTTTCTAGTAATAATGATTTTGAATTACAACAGAAATTCAAAAAACGTTATAGCTTTTTCAGTACTAAAATTAGTCTTTGGTAGTCTCAATAAACTGAATAATTCAGCCAAAACTTCAATAGTTGCTACTGGTCTGAAGTAGTTAATGCAACTTAGGAAGCTTTGATGAAGGATAAGGCCAATAATTTTCATTGGTAATGTGGGTAGTAACAGAAGTTTGCAATTTATCTTATAAATGTTGAATTTAAAGGGAATTTGAGTACTTTTCCCAAATTTGATCTAATAGGCAAGAGCCAGATTTTGAAATCCACTGCTCTAATTATATTCAATCACTGAAATGGTATTTTGTCAGTTTTCCTCCAGGACATGAACTGATGCATTTATCCTCCCTGAAAGTCAGTATGATCACTCTGCAAGGATTATACCTTATTTTATATAAATAGACTATGATATTAATATTGGATCTCTTGGAAATTATTTAAAACTTGTCATGTTTTCTGTCCTATTGAGTGATGATTGATGAAGCAATATTTGCAATGTGTAATAAGTTTTATGAGAGAGTGCTGCTGAATAAGTAATAGATACAAGCTATTCTTATTAAATAATAATTAGAGATTTCCCCATTTTCTCTCCTTCCTTAGAAACTTGGAAAGTCAAGTAATAAAACGTTTGTGACATATAAGAAACCAAATTAAAAATTTTTTCTTTGTTTCCTCACAGCACATTTGATAGCTCTTGGCTTCTGGGTTGGTATATTTCTCCCCAGGCAGGTATCATAACAATGATAGCAAAAGCAGGAGCAGAAGCAACAAAACAATCAAAGACAAATTAATTTAAATGGTGAAAAAAGTCTTATTTTCTATTGCCACTTCCTTAAAAAATACTAATTGTTAGTTATATTGTTTTATATACCCTTACCGCATTGCTCCTATTTCCCATGGTTCTGTACAATCTTTTTTCTAGTGGAATGTACAGAATGAAAGATGATTTTTATTTAATATTAACTATACTTTAAATGCAGTAAGTTTTACTTACATAAGCCCAGATTGTGCGGGTTCAACAAAACAATTTTTGTACAAATAAAGATAAATGTTATGAATGCTCTGATTTTTTAAAAGATTTATTTATTCATAAGAATACACAGACTTTTTTTAAGATTTTATTTATTCATTCATTAGAGACACAAAGAGAGAGAGAGAGAGAGAGAGGCAGAGACACAGGGCTCCATGGAGGGAGCCCCACGTGGGACGTGATCCCGGGTCTCCAGAATCATGCCCCAAGCCCTAGGTGGCGCTAAACCGCTGAGCCACTGGGGCTGCCCGAATGCTGTGATTTGTGACCAAGACCATCAAACTGTATTAATTTATTCACAGAATAATTTTAAGAATGGATTTTAAAAATTAATTAAATTGAAATATTGGGCAAGATTAATTAAAATAAATACCATATATGGCATAAAATACAAGTACGCTTTTATTTCTTTTTATAATCAATATCAAATTATATTCAGTATTCTGTTGTATTTACTATAAAGTAGAACTATTTTAAATTATTATATATGAATTATTAAAAAATTTTAATGTATTTTCAAAAATTCACTGTCATGCTACTTCAAATTTTTATTAAATACATTTCATTCAGTGCATGTGGCCATCATTTCGAAATTAAAGACGACTCTCCAATTAATTTAATTTTTGAATAATATGTAATACTAAAACTGCCTATAATTTTGATTAGAATTAATTTGCAGAATATTTAGTAACTCAAAATCAGTTCAAAAAAATCCAAAACCAAAATAATTCAAATGACCCCCATGCACATATTTTACATTTAGTCAACTTAGAAGGTTATCAGTGGACACCTGGGTTGCTCAGTGGTTGGGCCTCTGCCTATCTCTCTGCCTCTCTCTGTGTCTCTCATGAATAAATAAATAAAATATTTTTTAAAAAAATTAAAAAATAAAAGATTATCAGTGTAAATATTTACTTATCTAATCATTTTTAACTTTGAAGATATTTGCTTATCTAATAATTGTTCACAAGACAAGGAAGTATTTTTATATTTAAACAAATTTTAGAAGTTTTTTTTAGACCAGAATTTACACATAGGTATGTGTTACCTCTATGAGAGGATTTGTCATACTCTAGAGATAAATTGGAAGAAATGCTAATACAATTCTAAACCTACAAATAAAATGAACTTTTTATTTTATTTTTCTAAGAAGATTTTATTTATTCAAGAGAGACACACAGAGAGAGGCAGAGACATAGGCAGAGGGAGAAGCAGGCTTCCCATGGGGAGCCTGATGCAGAATTTGATCCCAGGACCCTGGGATCACCACCTGAGCCAAAGGCAGACACTCAACCACTGAGCCACACTGGTGTCCCTGCAATGAACTTTTTAGCAGCTTAGAAACTGTGCCAGACAATGTGGCAAAATTGTTCATTTAAAAGTTATTATATAAACTCTAGGGACCCCTGATGGCTCAGTGGTTGAGCATCTGCCTTTGGCTCAGGGCGTGATCCCGGAGTTCCCAGATGGAGTCCCACATCGGGCTCCCTGCGAGGAGCCTGCTTCTCCCTCTACCTATGTCTCTGCCTTCTCTCTGTGTCTCTCACAAATAAATAATAAACTCTTTAAAAAAATAAACTCTATTCATTCTAAGATCATTGGTTAAAATTAATAAATTTATATGCTGATATAATAATAGATAAAATGATTTCCAACACTCACAACCTGTAATCAGTTTTTTTGTTTTTGTTTTTGTTTTTACTTAAAATAGTTAAGGTACATAGCAGTAATTTTCTAGGCTAAACATTTCTCATAGAATATTTTTACCTCCTGGCAGCAATGGAATATAGTGATGTTCTCTAATACTTAATATTCGTGGTGGTGTAGTTATTCTTACAAGTAACTAATTTTCGAGTATAAGAAACCGAGAAGAGGATTATAGGGGAAGGCAGGGGAAACTGAATGGGCAGTCATCAGAGAGGGAGAACAACCATGAGAGACTCTTAACTACAGGAAACTGAGTGTTGCTGGATGGGAGTCGGGCAGAGGTATGGGGTAATTGGGTGATGGGCATTTAGGAGGGCATGTGATGTGATGAGCACTGGATGTTATATGCAACTGATAAATCATTGAATGCTACATCTGAAACTAATGCTGTACTATATGCTGGCTAATTGAATTTAAATTTTAAAAAAAGTAACTTAAAAATCTCTTCTGAAATAAATCCTGTGTTTCTCTCTGTAGTTTGTATTTGGAAGCTATTTTCTTGCTATTTTTTTTTCCTTGTGTAAGAACATTCAATTAAAACTAACTTGCAAAAAGAGGGTATATAGTTTCTCCAACCCTAATCAAACTGTGGGCGTTTAATCTATTGAAAAACTGAAGAGAAGTATTCTGGACTCTACACCAGCCCCTCTGAGGATCAGCTTACCTCATAGAGGGGAGTTGCACTGATAGCAAAATTCTAACGTCCTCTACGACACAGATTTCTCAGATTCATGCTACCCAGGCTACATCATTAGGCAATGCTTTTAGAGAATCTAGCCTGGGAAATACAACTTATTAAAGAAAAGAGACTAAAAATACAAATGGCTGTGGCTTATGCTGCACATTTTTTTCTTAATTAAGCACTTAGCATTTTTTTTTTTTCAGCCCTGGCTCTACCTCTCTCTATGTATTTGAGTCAGACATTACTTAGCTACAGTTCCAAGCCTCCCTTGTCTTTGGGGTTCTGAATCTGATTTATGTAGTCAGCATGCCTTCACTCAAGATTTGGAATGGGGGGTGGGGCAGATGTCATTTTCTTCTTCCTTCAGCAGTGTTATATAATTGTCTTTACCATTGTTTGTTGAAATTTTTAGGTATTTGTATCAAAGCAACATTAGTTACATAAAGTGCCCATCTTTATTATGCTCCTTACTAGCTTAAATAATAAAACATCTGTTCAGTATGGTAATCTGGAGATTTTTAGGAGTGCATTTTATTCATAATTTTCTGTTCTTTCAGCGGTAGTTAATTTTTTTCTGGGAACTTCTTCTTGAGATAGTATCCACAATACTATTATGGCAACAATAATACAATAATTTCTCAAAATGTTTCATTTGGTTGATAATTAGGTTTATATTAATATACTTAGGTTTCGCTGGCTTAAATATCAATTTACTGAACAAGATTTTAAAAAAGATTTTTAGTGAATTCTTTTTTTCTCTATAATGTTCCTAATTTCAAATGCTCTCCATTTGAAGTCACTTTACAGGCTCATTATTTTATCTGTTTGCTGTTTTCTTTTGCCTTATAATTTTCTCCTTTTATCCCAATGTGTGAAGATCAGAACACATAGATTTCAGTTTATTTGAATGAGTCCAGTTATATATTTTTTAGTCTTTTTATTTTTGAGAGAGAGAGAGAAGAAAGAGTGCAATGGGGTGGGGGAGTGTCAGAGGGAAAGGGAGACAGAGAGTTGACCTGGGGCTCAATCTTAGGACCGTGAGATCATGACCTGAGCCAAAATCAGGAGCCAGACCCTTAGCTGACTGAGCCATCCAAGAGCCCCTGAATGACTTTTAGTATATAGAAATATAAGCTACAATAATGTTTGTAGAAAAAAAAATATGTAGAAGATAATTTTGGCTGATGGAGGCATTCAGAAGCCATATTAAAACTTCAGCAAGTAAGGAAGAGCGAGAAATGATCTGAACATGCCAATGGCCACAGAAATACCATTTAAATGGTAGGAAGAAAGAGAGAGGAAGACTAGTCTGGTGTAGCAAAATCTGGATATGATTAGAACTTCTCTCTTCAAAATTCCTGATTTTTTAATCTGTCAAGAATGCAAATAACAGTATGTCACACAACTCATGATTTCCATAAAGCTTTTAAAACATCTAAGCTAGGGACGCCTGGGTGGCTCAGTGGTCAATTGTTTGCCTTTGGCCCCGGGCATCATCCCAGAGTCCCCGGATCAAGTACCACATGATCCTTCTGGAGACCCTGCTTCTCCCTCTGCCTGTGTCTCTGCCTCTCTCTCTCTCTCTCTGTGTGTGTGTGTGTGTCTTTTATAAATAAATAAATAAAAACTTTTTTTTTTAGGTTTTATTTACTTATTCATGAAAGACACACACAAAGAGAGGCAGAGACACAGACAGAAAGAGAAGCAGGCTCCATGCAGAGAGCCCCATGCGGGACTCGATCCCGGACGCTGGGATCACGCCCTGGGCTGAAGGCAGGCGCTAAACCACTGAGCCACCCAGGGATCCCAATAAAAATCTTTATAAAAAGATAAAACATGTAGGCTATAAGAAATTGTATAATTTTCTTGGGCATGTCACACTTATTTTAATTCTAGCATAGTTAAGATACAGTGTCATATTCATCTCAGGGGTACTATATAGTGATTCAACAATTCCATATATTACTCAGTATCCATCAAGATAAGCATACTCTAAATCAGCTTCACTTATTTCGCCCATCCCCTCACCTCCCCTCTTGTAGCCATCAGGTTTTTTTTTCTGCAGGTAAGAGTCTGTTTTTGGCTTGTCTCTTTTTTTCTCTTTTATTTGTTTGCTTTGTTTTTTAAAATTTCATCAATGAGTGAAATTTGTCTTATTTCACTTAGCATTATGCTTTCTAGATCCAACCATATTGCTGAAAACAGCAATTACTCATTCTTTTTTTATGCATAAAAAGGTATTCTATATATGCATGCCACATCTTCTTTATTCATTCATCTACTTATGGACATGTAGGTCATTTCCATAATTTGGCTATTGAAAATAATGTTCCAATAAACATAAGGGCACATATATCTCTTCAAATCAGTGCTTTTGTATTCTTTGCATAAATACACAATGTGATTCCTGGACCATAGAGTAGCTCTATCAATTTTTGGAAGAAGCTCCATGCTGTCCTTCACAGTGGCTGTACCAGTTTGCACTCCTAAATGCACAAAATTCATTTTTCTCCACATCCTTGTCAACACTTATTGTTTCTTGTGTTTTTTATTTTAGCCATTTTGACAGATGTGAAGTGATATCTCATTGTGATTTTGATTTGTATTTCCCTGAGGTTGAGTGATGTTGAGCATCCTTTTATGTGTCAATTGGCCATCTGGATGACTTTGGAGAAATATCTGTTCATGTCCTCTGCCCATTTTTAATTGGATAAATTGGTTTTAAGGTGCTGATTTGTATAAGTTCTTTATATATTTTGGATACTAACCCTTTATCAGATATGTCATTTGCAAATATCTTCTCTCCTTCAGTAGATTGTCTTTTAGTTTTGCTGGTTGTTTCTTTTGCTGTGAAGAAGCTTTTTATTTCAATGTAGCCCCAATAGTTTATTTTTGCTTTTGTTTCCCTTGACTCCAGACACATGTATAGACAGATGCTGTTACAGCCAATATCAGAGGCGTTACTGAGTGTGCTCTCTCTCAGGATGTTTATGGCTTCAGGACTCACACTTATGCCTTTAATCCACTTTGAGTTTACTTTTGTCTATGCTGTAAGAAAGTGGTTCATTTTCCTTCTCTTGCATGTAGCTGTCCAGATTTGCCAAAACCATATGATGAAGAGACTACTCTGCATATTCCCGTTGTATATGCTTTTGGAGATTAATTGAATGTATAATTGTGGGTTTGTTTCTGTGCTTTCTGTTCTGTTCCATTGATCTATGCATCTCTTTTAGTCACCAGTACCACACGGTTTTGATTACTACAGTTTTGTAATATAACTTGTAGTCTGGAATTATGATACTTCCAGCTTTGTTTTTCTTTTCCAAAATTGCTTTGGCTATTTGGGGTCTTTTGTGGCTCCATTTTTTAGGAGTATTTGTTTTATTTTTGTGAAAAATGCTGTTGGTATTTTGATAGATATCACATAGAATGTGCAGATTGCTTGCGTAGTATTGATATTTCAACAGTATTTGTTTTTTCAACCCATGAGCTGAAATATCTTTCCATTTGTTTGTGTGGTCCTCAGTTTCCTTCGTCAATGTTTTACAGCTTTGGAGTTCAAGCCTTTTACCTCTTTGGATAAGTTTATGCCTAGGTATTTTATTATCTTGGTGAAATTTAAATGCAATTTTCTTAATTTTTCTTCCTATTGCCTCATTATTAGGGAACATATTTCTGTACATTGATTTTGTATCCTGCAAACTTACTGAATCTGTTTATCAGATCTAGTAGTTTTTGGTGGAGTTGTCAAGTTTTCTACATATAGTATCATGTCATCTGCAAATATTGTTTTATTTTTCCTTTACCAATTTGGATGCGTTTTATTCCTTTCTCTTGTCTGTAGTGGCTAAGACTTCCAGTACTATGTTGAATAAAAGTGGGCAGAGTGGACATTCTTATCTTGCTCTTGATCATAGGTGAAAAGCTTTATTTTAGTTTTTCCCCATCGACTGTGACGTTAGGTGTGGGTTTTTTAATATAAGGCCTTTATCATGTTGAGGTGTGTTCTCTCTAAGCCTACTTGTTGAGGCTTCTTATCATGAATGGATGTTGTACTTAGTCAAATGCTTTTTCTGCATCTATTGAAATGATCATTTTAACTTCATCCTTTTTCTTATTGATGTGATATAGCACAATGATTGATTATTTTGCAAATATTGAACCATGCTGGCATCTCAGGAATAAATCCCACTTGATTACAGTGAATGTTTTGTTTAAATGTATCATTGGATTCAGTGTGTTAATATTTTGTTGAATATTTTTGCATTTATGTTCATCAGAGATATTGGCCTGTAGTTCTCTTTTTTTGTTGTTGTTATGTCTTTACCTGATTTTAGAATCAGGGTAGTGCTAGCTTCATAGAATGGATTTGGAGGGGTTTTTATCCTCTTCTGTATCTGTGGAAAAGTTTTAGAAAAATAGGTAATAACTCTTCTTTAAATGTCTGATAGAATTCACCTGTGAAGCCAACTAGTCTTGAACTTTTGTATGTTGGGGAATTTTTAAATTACTGATTTAATTTTATTGCTAATAATCAGCCCAAATTTTCCATTTCTTCCTGCTGCAGTTTTGGTATTATGGTAGTTTATATTTTATAGGAACTTATCCATCTATTTTAGGTTGTCAAGTTTGTTGGCATATCATTTTTCATAATATTCTCATAATTTCTCTTTCTATGGTGTTAGTTACTTTTCCTCTTTCATTTGTGATTCTGTTTCTTTGAGTCCTCTGTTTTTGTGTCTTATTTTGTTTTTAGGGAGTCTGGCTAGGGATGTATCAGTTTTGTTGATCTTTTCAAAGAACCAGTTTCTGGTTTTGTTGGTCTATTGTTTTCCTTTTTTTTTAGTTTCTGTATCATTTATTTAGGTTCTAATCTTTATTAATTTCTTCCTTCTGTTCGTTTTGGTTTTGTTTGTTTTCTTTTTCTACCTCCTTTAGGTGTAGGATTAGGTTGTTTACTTAAGATAATCCTTGTTTCCTGAGGTATGCCTGTGTTGATTTAAACTTCCTTCTTGAATAGCTTTTGCTGTCTCACAAACATTTTGGACTATTTTAAATATTTAAATTTTGGAAATTTAAAAAATGCTTGGATACAAATGAAAATAAAAACACAGATTTCCCCTTGGATTTCTTGGTTGATCCATTCGTTGCTTAATAGCATGTTATTTAGTCTGAATTCTTTATAGATGTTTTCTTGTGGTTGATTTCTAATTTCATAATGTTGTAATCAGAAAAGATGTATGATAGTACTTTGAAATTTTTGAAATTGTCGAGACTTGTTTTGTGACTTCATATGTGATCTATTCTGGAGAATATTCAGTGTGCACTTGAAAAGAATTTGTATTCTATTGTTGTAGGGTGCAATATTCTGAATATATCTATCAAATCTATCTTGTCTAGTGCTTCCTTGTTGCCACTATGTCCTTGCTGATTTTCTGTTTAGATGATCTGTCCATTAATATTAGTGGGGTGTTAAAGTCCCCTACTATTATGATATCACTATCAATTATTTCCCTTATATTTGTTATTTACTATTTCTGTATTTGAGTTCTTCCATGTTGGGTGCATAAATATTTAAAATTGTTATATTTTCCTGCTGGATTATCTTCTTAATGATTATATACTGTCCTTCTTTATTTATTATATAGATAAAGTCTTTGTTATAGTCTTTGCTTTAAAGTCTATTTTCTGATGTAAGTATTGTTATTCTGTCTTTCATTTGACATCTATTTGTGTGATAAATATTCTTCATCCCCTCATTCTCAATCTGCATGTATCTTTACATCAAAAGTGAGTTTTTTGTAGGCAGCATAGGATGGGTCTTGCTTTTTATCAATTCTGTCATTCTATGTCTTTTGATTGGAGCATTTTGTTCATTTATATTCAAAGTCATTTTTCATAGGTATGTATTTATTGTCATTTTGTTAGTTATTTTGTGTTTATTTTTGTGGATCTTCTCTGTTCCTTTCTTCTCTTACTCTCTTCTCTCACCATAAGTTGGCTTTCTTTAGTGATATACTTGATTTTTTCTTTATTTTTTTGCATATCTATCACTGGTTTTTGATTTGTGGTTGCCATTAGGTTTGTATAAATTATCTTCTGCATATAGCAGTCTATACATTAGATTTACATAAAACATCTTCTGCATATATCAGGCTATATTAAGTTGATGGTGACTGAAGTTTTAACGCATTATTTGTCTCCTCCCCATGATTTGATATACGGTGTCATATTTTCTGTCTTTGTTTCTTGACTGATTTTTTAAAAAGATTTTATTTATTTATTCATGAGAGACACACAGAGAGAGAGGCAGAGATAGGCAGAGAGAGAAGCAGGCTCCACACAGGGAGCCTGATGTGGGACTCAATCCCATGACTCCAGGACCATGCCCTGGGCCGAAGGCAGGCACTAAACTGCTGAGCCATCCGGGGATCCCTTCTTGACTGATTTTTACTAATATATTTATGTTTACTGTTTTTATGCTGCCTACTTTCCTTACTCTGACATATGGTCTTTCCTTTCCACTCAAAATCCTCTTTAACATTTTGTGTAGGACTGGTTTAGTTTCATGAACTCCTTTAACTTTTGTTTGTCTAGGAAATTCTTTATCTCTTTTTCTATTCTGAATGATGTCCTTGATGGATAGATTATGCTTGGCTGCAGAGTTTTTTTCCTTTCAGCACTTTGAATACATCATGCTCCTCCCCTCTGGTCTGCAAAGTTTCTGCTAAAAAATCAGCTGGTAAGCTTATGGGGTTTCCCTTGTATGTAACTGCTTTATTTTCTTTCACTGTTTTTAAAATTCTCTACCACTACATTTGCCGTCTGAATTACTATATGTCTTTGTGGGGACCACCTTAATTTTATTATGTAGGGCGATTTCTATGCCTCCTGTATCAGGATTTCTGTTTCTTTCCCTTAATTCAGGAAGTTTTCAGCTATCATTTTTCAAATAAATTTGCTGCCCCCTCATTTTTCTATTCTCCTTTCAAGATCTTATAATGCAAATATTATTATACTTGATGATGTTCCTTGTTTCCCTAAGACTAATCTCGTTTTAAATATTTATTCTTCTCTCACCTGCTCAGCTTGATTACTTTCCAGTATTCTGTCTTCCAGATCACTGATTCATTCTTCTACTTTGTGTGGTTTATTTATTCCATCTAGTGTATTTTTTATTTCATTTATTATGTTCTTTATCTCTGATTGGTTCTTTTTTATCTCATTTTTAAGGATCTCACTGATATCTTCCACTCTTTTTTCAAGTCCCATGAGTATGTTTTTTGATCATTAAATTCTCTACTGGACATATTACTTATCTCCATTTGGCATAGGTCTGTTGCTATGATTTCGTCCTATTCTTTCCTTTTAGACATGCTCCTATGTCTCCTAATTTTGCATAACTCTCTGTATGTCTATTTCTCTGTGTTACAAAGGTCAGATATGGCTCTTGCTCTTGAAATTAGTGGATGGGAATGCACTTTTAACAAGGTGGCACTAGTCCTCTTCCACAGGGAATGTGCAGCTGCCGTGAAGACCAGGACAGGCTGGGGCCATTCCACAGAGTGTGCATGGGCAGGGCACACATTTTTGGCAAGGAGCTTATGTCCTCCTCAGGAGGTGACCAGCCGCCATCACTAGACCAAAACCATGCAAAGTGCATAGTAGGAGGTAGTAGTTTGGCAAGATTTGCACTGCTTTTCTGGGGGAGGTGACATGCAGTACCAAAAGGTGGTCAGGCCTGGATAGAGGGGTTGTGGCATGGTGTAAGCAAGTTCAGTAGTAAATGCCAATGCTGCCCTGGTTCCTACAGGTGGCTGTGTATTTATGCTGGAGGCTGAGCAATGGAATGGCATCTCCCAGATCCTTTGCTACTGGAAAAAATCCCTCAGTGAACTCTGAGATAAGTCAATAATTCTCCCTCTCCCCTGATTTTTAAAGTTCCCAGCTTTAAATCTTGGTGGTTGTAAGAATTGATGAACTTCAGCCCCTCTGGTTTTCAAAGCCAATGTTATGGAGATTCATCTTCCCTGTGCAGGCTCCTCAGTGTGATAGTCTGTTTCTCTCCCCTCTCCACAGCCATGACTCCCTAACCTCAGTGGCCAGACCTGAGGGGTTTAGCTCCCCACCACGTCTTTGCCCTTCTACCACTTTCAATGTGGCCTCTTCTTTGCATTTAGTTGTGGGGTTTGTTTTGCCAGTCTTGGGTTATTTCCCAGTTTATTTATACTGATGTGAGTGTAATCTAGTTGCATCCATGAGATGAGGTGAGCTTAGGATCCTACTATTGGGCCATCTTTCCTGGAAGTCTTGGCCAAATAACATTATCTATAGGAAATTTTTTTTATTTTTTTTCTATAGGAAATTAAACTTATCACTTAGCTGCTAAAGAATTCATACAAATTGTATTAATTAATACAGCTCCCTATATAACATAATGTGTGAACTTTCTTGATGCTCAGAATTTATTTTGGCAGCCTATTTCATGAATGATGATGCTCATAATCATGATAATAATCACTGTATTTGAAAATACCAGATATAATATCAATTTCATTTCCTCCAAAATTCAATTCATAGTGAGAGAGAAGAAAACTAGAAGTAAGTACTTATGTCACCTTCTTGATACTGTTATTTTAAAGTCACTAATCTCTAGTGTGGAGGTCAATACATGCATCTAAACTTTGAATAAATTTAAAATTATCTAAGAGTACCATCAGAATGTGTGTGTGTGTGTGTGTGTGTGTCTTTGGGTGTGTATGTTTCCTAATTCTGATATACAACAGAGGAATAACTGGCAGGCTTTGTACTCAAGCATTTTGTGAGCAAACTAGATAAGAATATTGTAAATATAAGTGAACAAACATAAAAGAAAAAGCAATGAAAGGGATGGGATTTGTTCGGATTCACTGAAAAGAATGAAAGCAATAAGTGTTATTCAAATTGAAAAGAATGATGTTGGTAAAGAAGAAAGTTCTTATTACAGACATCAAAGATGACAGTATAAACAAAAATAATTAACAATGAAAATGGAAGTTATAGAGAACTTGTCATTGTTCCTCAAATATATACCAGCTAATAATATTAGATCAGTGAGGGATTCTCTTGATGTATTTTAATTTAATTTTCTTCACACATTTCATACAAATTACAAATTCAAAATGGGTATAAAAGTTTAAAACCTCCTGAGTAGTCATAAGCAATTGAATATAATTTTTATAAAATACTATGAAGTGCCAAGTGAGTGCTAAACAAATGAATATTCTACATAAATAGTACATATTAATAGACCAAATGATCTCATTGTGTATAAGTACTTAAAATAAGAAACATATCAAGTATCTGAATATGAATCAGGTATTCTTGCAATGATTTTAAAACCACGACTTCAATTGTTAAGTGACTTTTTAAAGAATTGAATATAGTTTAAAGCTTGTACATCAAATTGAATTATATTAGTGATCCCACTATGACACACAATACTTGTAATAGATAACTTGGAAACTATTTCTGATAGTTTATAATCTCACTTTTATGGTTCTTCATGAATAATAGTAAAAATGATGTCTTGTATTTGGCTCTGGCAAAGAATTAGATTTATGGAATTCAAATACAAATAATAAACTGAATTACTTGGAGCATGAGAAGATTAATAACATAAGAGCCCACAAGGTTTACCAAGAAATCTTCAAATACTATGGTTTATTACTTGTGTTTATGTTGTTTTCAGAGTATTGTAGAGTACTTGGAGCTGTTATTTTTTTTTATTTAAAGATTTTATTTATTTATTTATTCATGAGAGACACACAGAGAGAGGGGTGGGGGCAGAGACACAGGCAGAGGGAGAAGCAGGCTCCATGCAGGGAGCCCCACATGGGACTTGATTGCACTCTAGGCTGAAGGCGGTGCTAAACCTCTGAGCCACCCAGACTGCCCTTAGAGCTGTTATAATAAGCTCCTCCTATGTTAATTATGCATTAATATTTTTCAAGCAATAGGAGATATTTTAATTGGATAGCTATTCAAAAATATCTAATTTGGGATGACAGAGTGGCTCAGTTGAGCATCTGCTTTCGGCTCAGGTCGTGATCCCGGGCTCCTGGGATTGGGTCCCACATCAGGCTCCCTGCAGGGAACTTGCTTCTCCCTCTGCCTATGTCTCTGCCTCTCTCTGTGTGTCTCTCATGAATAAAGAAATAAAATCTTTTTTAAAAAATCTAATTCTATTGAGTCAAGTATAGGCTTTTAGAGGAAGGGATACACAAATATGTTTAATAAAATCTATATTTGCTTGATTAATTGACATCTTTATTAATTGAAAGACAAGTAATTATCTATTTAATCTATTTGGGGGAACCCATCTTAAAGTTACTTCCTGAAATGTGAAAAGAAGACATGTGTTTTATACATGTCCCACAAAGAAATTTCTATTTTGTTAAGCTATTTTGTATTAACAATTTTTATATAGAAGTGTTTGATTGTATGTTTTTCACTTGATGTTTAGTCATAACATTAATTTATTCATCCAGGAAATATTTGAGACACATTTTTTCTGAGTATGCATATTACAGTGGGTGATACATACATGGTAAAGGAATCCATCACCCTCAATGGGATTAGGAACACTGACTTAAATTTCAATTTCAGAATATGGTGGTGATGGTAGAAGACATGTGAGTGATACGCATGTATTTTAATACTTTAAAATTATTGCATATGCAGTAGCTATTAACTATAATAAATTCAAGCCCATGTTAAGCACTTTGAGTTTGTTGTCCCATATAGTCCTTGTAAAACTTGTGTGTCAGCTTATTATAGTCTCTAGTTTGAAGATAAAGAAGCTAAAGTTTAGAGGCATTTTGTCCAGGGTCTCATAATTTTAAGTTAATAGCCAGAATTTAATCCAAGTAGTCTGACCCCTGCCCTGCAAACTTACATACTGTTAATATATTTTTTTTGTCAGAAAGGCCCTATTAAAAAGACATTTTTACTATTCTTTTAACCACCAGCTCTTAGTTGAAAAAATCAGTTGATAATAAATATTGGAAAGAAGTATCTTAAAAGAAATTTAAGTACTATATCATTTCCATATTCATCATTTTACCTAAATTCAATCATTCAAAATAATCCCCAAGATAAATTTACAGGCATAGTGTTGATCAAAATTAAACAGAATTCTTGACTTCATAATCTATTCCTAGAGAGATAATATGTCTCTGGAAGTAATAACATATTTTTAATATCAGACATTTAATGAAATCTGATGTATGTAACTTCAAATGGATGTGATGCAAGGAAAAAGAGACACATGATACTAGAAGAAAAGGAGGTTTAAGACATATCTCCAGAGAGAATGTTACTGAGCTGCAATAGGAAGAATAGCTCAAAAGCTCCAAGATAGGGGATCCCTGGGTGGCTTAGCCATTTAGCGCCTGCCTTCAGCCCAGGGCCTGATTTTGGAGTCCTGGAATCGAGTCCCACATCAGGCTCCTTGCATGGACCCTGCTTCTCCTTCTGCCTGTGTCTTTGCCTCTGTCTCTCTCTGTCTCTCTCTCTGTCTTTCATGAATAAATAAATAAAATTTTTTAAAAAAGAAGTCTTTCTGCCTTGCTATTTATGAAATCCCAGATGGAAGAACTGGCACTACTGAATGAAAGAAATCAGATGGTAATTGTTTCAGATAAGGAAGAGATGGATCATACATTTAAAATATACTCAAAAAGATATGGGATGAAAGGTGTATCTTAATGTTTTCAAAAGATGCTTGCATTGGACCATCACACATGAAAGTGGTGATGACATTGAAGTTGCAAACCACAAAACTCTCCTTCAACATTCCAAATTAAAATTCTTGTAATCAGGAGGAGTGGCGAGATGGTGGAAGAGCAGGGTCCCCAAATCACCTGTCCCCACCAAATTACCTAGATAACCTTCAAATCATCCTGAAAATCTACGAATTCGGCCTGAGATTTAAAGAGAGAACAGATGGAATGCTACAGTGAGAAGAGTTCGTGCTTCTATCAAGGTAGGAAGACGGAGAAAAAGAAATAAAGGAACAAAAGGCCTCCGAGGGGGAGGGGCCCCGCGAGGAGCCGGCTGAGGCCGGGGCGAGTGTCCCCAGGAAAGGAGAGCCCCGTCCCGTCCGAAGAGCAGGAGCTGCACCAACCTTCCCGGGCGGAAAGGGGCCCGCAGGGAGTTAGAGCAGGACCCAGGAGGGCGGGGATGCCCTCGGGCTCCCGGGGACACTAACAGACACCTGCGCCCCGGGAGAGTGCGCCGAGCTCCCTAAGGGCTGCAGCGCGCAAGGCGGGACAACCGGAGCAGCTCGGAGGGGCTCTGGTGGCGGCTCCGCGGAGGGAGCTGCGGGGCGGGAGCGCGATTCCAACAGCTCAGGCCCCGGAGCACTGGGCGCCGGGACACAGCCCAGGATCCGGCCTTCCCCCGGGACAGGCAGAGGCCGGGAGGGCCCAGGACAGCAAGGACGCTCCTGCCCTGAGCTGAGCAGATCAGTGGCCCCGCCCCGGAGCTTCCAGGCCCTGCAGACAGAGAGCTCCGGAGCTACTGCGGAAGCTGACTCCAGGGCTGCAGAGCTGGCCCCGCCACTGCGGTTGTTCCTCCTGGGGCCTCACGGGGTAAACAACCCCCACTGAGCCCTGCACCAGGCAGGGTGCAGAGCAGCTCCCCCAAGTGCTAACACCTGAAAATCAGCGCAACAGGCCCCTCCCCCAGAAGACCAGCTGGATGGACCAGTTCCAGGGGAAGTCAAGGGACTTAAAGTCTACAGAATCAGAAGATACTCCCCCGTGTTTTGTTTTTTTTTTTTTTTTTTATGTTTTTAGTTTTTTTTTGTTTAGTTTTTTTTATTTGTTTGCTTCCCCACCCCCCTTTTTTTCCTTTCTTTCTTTTTCTTTCTCTTTTTATTCTTTTTTTTCTTCTTTTTTTCTTTTTTCTTTTTCTCTTTTCTTTTCTTCTTTCTCTCCTCTCTTTTTCTCCTTTTCCCAATACAACTTGTTTTTGGCCACTCTGCACTGAGCAAAATGACTAGAAGGAAAACCTCACCTCAAAAGAAAGAATCAGAAACAGTCCTCTCTCCCACAGAGTTACAAAATCTGGATTACAATTCAATGTCAGAAAGCGAATTCAGAAGCACTATTATACAGCTACTGGTGGCTCTAGAAAAAAGCATAAAGGACTCAAGAGACTTCATGACTGCAGAATTTAGATCCAATCAGGCAGAAATTAAAAATCAATTGAATGAGATGCAATCCAAACTAGAAGTCCTAACGATGAGAGTTAACGAGGTGGAAGAACGAGTGAGTGACATAGAAGACAAGTTGATGGCAAAGAGGGAAACTGAGGAAAAAAGAGACAAACAATTAAAAGACCATGAAGATAGATTAAGGAAAATAAACAACAGCCTGAGGAAGAAAAACCTACGTTTAATTGGGGTTCCTGAGGGCGCCGAAAGGGCCAGAGGGCCAGAATATGTATTTGAACAAATCCTAGCTGAAAACTTTCCCAATCTGGGAAGGGAAACAGGCATTCAGATCCAGGAAATAGAGAGATCCCCCCTGAAATCAATAAAAACAGTTCAACACCTGACATTTAATAGTTAAGCTTGCAAATTTCAAAGACAAAGAGAAGATCCTTAAAGCAGCAAGAAACAAGAAATCCCTGACTTTTATGGGAAGGAGTATTAGGGTAACAGCAGACCTCTCCACAGAGACCTGGCAGGCTAGAAAGAGCTGGCAGGATATATTCAGGGTCCTAAATGAGATGAACATGCAACCAAGAATACTCTATCCAGCAAGGCTCTCATTAAAAATGGAAGGAGAGATAAAGAGCTTTCAAGACAGGCAGGAACTGAAAGAATATGTGACCTCCAAACCAGCTCTGCAAGATGTGTTAAGGGGGACTCTTAAAATTCCCCTTTAAGAAGAAGTTCAGTGGAACAATCCACAAAAACAAGGACTGAATGGATATCATGATGACACTAAACTCATACCTTTCAATAGTAACTCTGAACATGAACGGGCTTAATGACCCCATCAAAAGGCGCAGGGTTTCAGACTGGATAAAAAAGCAGGCCCCATCTATTTGCTGTCTACAAGAGACTCTATTAGACAGAAGGACACCTATAGTCTGAAAATAAAAGGTTGTAGAACCATTTACCATTCAAATGGTCCTCAAAAGAAAGCAGGGGTAGCCATCCTTATATCAGATAAACTAAAATTTACCCCGAAGACTGTAGTGAGAGATGAAGAGGGACACTATATCATACTTAAAGGATCTATCCAACAAGAGGACTTAACAATCCTCAATATATATGCCCCGAATGTGGGAGCTGCCAAATATATCAATCAATTAATAACCAAAGTGAAGAAATACTTAGATAATAATACACTTGTACTTGGTGACTTCAATCTAGCTCTTTCTATACTCGATAGGTCTTCTAAGCACAACATCTCCAAAGAAACAAGAGCTTTAAATGATACACTGGACCAGATGGATTTCACAGATATCTACAGAACTTTACATCCAAACTCAACTGAATACACATTCTTCTCAAGTGCACATGGAACTTTCTCCAGAATAGACCACTTACTGGGTCACAAATCGGGTCTGAACCAATACCAAAAGATTGGGATCGTCCCCTGCATATTCTCAGACCATAATGCCTTGAAATTAGAACTAAATCACAACAAGAAGTTTGGAAGGACCTCAAACACGTGGAGGTTAAGGACCATCCTGCTAAAAGATGAAAGGGTCAACCAGGAAATTAAGGAAGAATTAAAAAGATTCATGGAAACTAATGAGAATGAAGATACAACCGTTCAAAATTTTTGGGATGCAGCAAAAGCAGTCCTAAGGGGGAAATACATCGCAATACAAGCATCCATTCAAAAACTGGAAAGAACTCAAATACAAAAGCTAACCTTACACATAAAGGAGCTAGAGAAAAAACAGCAAATAGATCCTACACCCAGCAGAAGAAGATAGTTAATAAAGATTTGAGCAGAACTCAACGAAATCGAGACCAGAAGAACTGTGGAACAGATCAACAGAACCAGGAGTTGGTTCTTTGAAAGAATTAATAAGATAGATAAACCATTAGCCAGCCTTAATAAAAAGAAGAGAGAGAAGACTCAAATTAATAAAATCATGAATGAGAAAGGAGAGATCACTACCAACAACAAGGAAATACAAACGATTTTAAAAATGTATTATGAACAGCTCTACGCCAATAAATTAGGCAATCTAGAAGAAATGGACACATTCCTGGAAAGCCACAAACTACCAAAACTGGAACAGGAAGAAATAGAAAACCTGAACAGGCCAATAACCAGGGAGGAAATTGAACCAGTCATCAAAAACCTCCCAAGACACAAAAGTCCAGGGCCAGATGACTTCCCAGGGGAATTCTATCAAAAGTTTAAAGAAGAAACCATACCTATTCTACGAAAGCTGTTTGGAAAGATAGAAAGAGATGGAGTACTTCCAAATTCGTTCTATGAGGCCAGCATCACCTTAATTCCAAAACCAGACAAAGACCCCACCAAAAAGGAGAATTACAGACCAATATCCCTGATGAACATGGATGCAAAAATTCTCAACATCTAAGATACTAGCCAATAGGATCCAACAGTACATTATGAAGAGTATTCACCATGACCAAGTAGGATTTATCCCCGGGACACAAGGCTGGTTCAACACTCGTAAAACAATCAATGTGATTCATCATATCAGCAAGAGAAAAACCAAGAACCATATGATCCTCTCATTAGATGCAGAGAAAGCATTTGACAAAATACAGCATCCATTCCTGATCAAAACTCTTCAGAGTGTAGGGCTAGAGGGAACTTTCCTCGACATCTTAAAAGCCATCTATGAAAAGCCCACAGCAAATATCATTCTCAATGAGGAAGCACTGGGAGCCTTTCCCCTAAGATCAGGAACAAGACAGGGATGTCCACTCTCACCACTGCTATTCAACATAGTCCTGGAAGTCCTAGCCTCAGCAATCAGACAACAAGAAGACATTAAAGGCATTCAAATTGGCAAAGAAGAAGTCAAACTCTCCCTCTTCGCCGATGACATGATACTCTACATAGAAAACCCAAAAGCCTCCACCCCAAGATTGCTAGAACTCATACAGCAATTTGGCAGTGTGGCAGGATACAAAATCAATGCCCAGAAATCAATGGCATTTCTATACACTAACAATGAGACTGAAGAAAGAGAAATTAAGGAATCAATCCCATTTACAATTGCACCCAAAAGCATAAGATACCTAGGAATAAACCTAACCAAAGAGGTAAAGGATCTATACCCTAAAAACTATAGAACACTTCTGAAAGAAATTGAGGAAGACACAAAGAGATGGAAAAATATTCCATGCTCATGGATTGGCAGAATGAATATTGTGAAAATGTCAATGTTACCCAGGGCAATTTACACGTTCAATGCAATCCCTATCAAAATACCATGGACTTTCTTCAGAGAGTTAGAACAAATTATTTTAAGATTTGTGTGGAATCAGAAAAGAACCTGAATAGCCAGGGGAATTTTAAAAAAGAAAACCATATCTGGGGGCATCACAATGCCAGATTTCAGGTTGTGCTACAAAGCTGTGGTCATCAAGACAGTGTGGTACTGGCACAAAAACAGACACATAGATCAATGGAACAGAATAGAGAACCCAGAAGTGGACCCTGAACTTTATGGTCAACTAATATTCAATAAAGGAGGAAAGACTATCCATTGGAAGAAAGTCTCTTCAATCAATGGTGCTGGGAAAATTGGACATCCACATGCAGAAGAATGAAACTAGACCACTCTCTTGCACCATACACAAAGATAAACTCAAAATGGATTAAAGATCTAAATGTGAGAGAAGATTCCATCAAAATCCTAGAGGAACACAGACAACACCCTTTTTGAACTCAGCCACAGTAACTTCTTGCAAGATACATCCACGAAAGCAAAAGAAACAAAAGCAAAAATGAACTATTGGGACTTCATCAAGAAAAGAAGCTTTTGCACAGCAAAGGATACAGTCAACAAGCCTAAAAGAAAACCTACAGAAGAGAAGATATTTGCAAATGACGTATCAGATAAAGGGCTAGTTTCCAAGATCTATAAAGAACTTATTAAACTCAACAGCAAAGAAACAAACAATCCAATCATGAAATGGGCAAAAGACATGAACAGAAATCTCACAGAGGAAGACATGGACATGGCCAAGAAGCACATGAGAAAATGCTCTGCATCACTTGCCATTAGGGAAATACAAATCAAAACCACAATGAGATACCACCTCACACCAGTGAGAATGGGGAAAATTAACAAGGCAGGAAACCAAAAATGTTGGAGAGGATGTGGAGAAAAGGGAACCCTCTTACACTGTTGGTGGGAATGTGAACTGGTGCAGCCACTCTGCAAAACTGTGTGAAGGTTCCTCAAAGAGTTAAAAATAGACCTGCCCTATGACCCAGCAATTGCACTGTTGGGGCTTTACCCCAAAGATACAGATGCAATGAAATGCCGGGACACCTGCACCCCGATGTTTCTAGCAGCCATGTCCACAATAGCCAAACTGTGGAAGGAGCCTCAGTGTCCATCGAAAGATGAATGGATAAAGATGTGGTTTATGTATACAACGGAATACTACTCAGCCATTAGAAACGACAAATACCCACCATTTACTTCAACGTGGATGGAACTGGAGGGTATTATGCTGAGTGAAGTAAGTCAATCAGAGAAGGACAAACATTATATGTTCTCATTCATTTGGGGAATATAAATAATAGTGAAAAGGAATATAAGGGAAGGGAGAAGAAATGTGTGGGAAATATCAGAAAGGGAGACAGAACATAAAGACTCCTAACTCTGGGAAACGAACTAGAGGTGGTGGGGGGTGGGGGTGAATGGGTGACGGGCACTGAGGGGGGCACTTGACGGGATGAGCACTGGGTGTTATTCTGTATGTTGGTAAATTGAACACCAATAAAAAATAAATTTATATTAAAAAAATCCTTGTAATCAGTATGTTTTATCTATAAGTAATTCAAAATAATTATTATAAAGTAATTACTAAATTATTACACTATCTTTTAATTTATTAGGATGTCAATTGAGATATTGAGCGGCCACTATTTGCTTTTCTATTAAGACAGGAAGCTGTTCCTAGATTAAGAATACTTTGGAGTCAGAGAGCCAAAGATAGGATCTCAACTCTACCAGTTCCACTTATTCACTTTGGGAAATTTGTTACTTTCTAAATTATTCATGCTCCTAGTATGATCCCTCAACTATCAGCATCATCATTACCTCGAAATTTTTAGAAATGTAAACACTTTGAGTGTATTTATAGCTCCCAAGTGACTCCAATTCACATTAAAAATTGAAAGTCACTACTCTAAACCTTATTATCTTCATATCTAATGTTGATTTATTTTTTTAAAGATTTTATATATTTCTTCATGAGAGACACAAGAGATGCAGAGACATAGGCAGAGGAGAAGCAGGCTCCGTACAGGTAGCCTGATACGGGACTTGATCTCCAGACCGAGGATCACGCTCTGAGTCAAAGGCAGAGGCTCAGCCGCTGAGCCATTCGGGCATCCCTAAAGTTGATTTGATAATATTAGCAATTTCCTCAGATTGGAATGAGAATTGTATTACTTATTCATGGTAAAGGAAAAGCACTGTGACTATTATCATCGTCAAGTCATTTTTTGACTCTCTCTATATAGTATATAAGTCTTAACCTGGAAGAAACAGCTTGAAGTCAGAGGGCAGTTATATACCTGTCTGATTTTGATCCTCAGTTTCTCTACTGCCTTTGCAGACTCTTAACATAAAACATAAAATGTTCTTTCATATGCCTTCATGAATAGTAGAAATTTTATTACAATCTACCATGTAGTGCCAAATATCACTTGTCAGTTATAGTACTTATTTTTAAATAGTATTCTCTTTTATAATATTAGGAAATTGAAGGTTGTGTTACACAACATAAATTATTTTACTTCCATGAGCTGTACAGTATTTTATGACATCTCACTATGAAGGACTAAATAATAATAGACTAAGGACTTGCTGTATCATGCATGTTTTCTTAGAGGAGAGTTGTTAGTTCCTTTATTTATTTACTTATTTTTATTTGTTAACTTTAGAGAGTGTGAGGGACAGCAAGGGAGGGAGAAAGAGAATCTCAAGCAGACTCCTTGATGAGCATAGAGCCCAATGTAGGCCCTAGATCATAAGCTGAGCTGAAATCCAGAGCTGGACACTTAGCTGACCAAGACTCCTGGGAGCCCCTGTTAGTTCCTTTAAATATGTATAAAGATACATGTACAGCCATTGTTTATTTCATTGGAATCACAAAATAATTGTTAAATAATTCAACAGATTAAAACAAACTTTTTACTTATTTTTTATTAAAATATTTTATTTATTTGAGAGAGGTTGAGAGAGAGCATGAGTGGGGATCGAGGGAGAGGGAGAAGCAGGCTACCTGCTGAGTGGGTAACCCAACAGGGACCCAGGACCCCAGGATCATGAACTGAGTTGGAAGTCAGATGCTTAACCAACAGAGCCACCCAGGTGCCTCACTAGACTTTTAAAAAAATATTTTTATGTTACTGCCTTTTTTTTGGATTGAATTATCCTCTGTGTTTTAAATGTACATGGAAGTGTTTCTTTTTTGGCTTGTTACCATCTCATTGTTAAATTATATTTATATTGTTATTTAAATAAAATTGTCAATAATATGAATATTTTAAATATTTAATAAGACAGTAACTTATAGATCAAATATATCTTCTTAAAAATTACACATGTATATAAAAGGATCTCGAAAGATCACATATACTAAATGTATTGAGAACATCTTAAAAAAGAAATTAGTTTGAAAATTCTGTATCCTATACTATACTGGCCTAGATGATTCAAATACTGATGAAGTATTCAGTTTATGCATTGTCTTATCTATCTTCATAGCACATTTTATTTAATCATTTTGAACAAATCAATAGCTGATAATAAAATGCAGTGAGTTGTATGTTTGATTTTTTCACTGCATTATGTTGAAAAACTATTTTTATACTGTCTAAAGGTCTTCAAGAAGAAGCCAGATTAGAAAGCTCTTATATAGTTCTAAAAGTACAGTACTAAAATTTCAAGTTCTTAATTATATAACACAGATCAAGTGACCTAATTCAAACCAGAAGTGCTTATTTGACCATCTGTTCACCTGAGCATTCTCAGTAAATCTTATCTAGTTTGCAGGAAGACTGAGGAAGTAGCTTTTTATCAAGGGACTACCACGATGACTTCTGGGCTCTGTCCTTAATTCTGAAGAAGAAATTAAAATGATGAATATATTTGGTCAATTCTGATAATCAAGAGTTCATTTTACATATTCAGTCAAGAGAGAGAATTTCTAATGAGAATGTTTGGATAATATCTAATAAAAGTGAGCTTAGTGGTATGAAAGTAATCACAACCCCAACTGTTAAGAGCCACAGACATAGGTCACAGTAAACCTAGAAAGAGATAGTGAATAGTCAGGGAAAAGGTAGTGAATACAATTGGAACTTGGAAAGTAGAATGGAGAATAAACTCCAAAATGACTAAGTCCTCAAATTCTTAAACCTGATTTTAGTTAAATTGTAGGTGATAATTAACAGGAAAGGTGTTTTTAAAAAGATATTATTTATTTATTCACGAGAGACACACAGCAAAAGGCATAGCCTTAGGCAGAGGGAGAGACAGGTTCCCCACAGGGAGCCTAATGTGAGACTCGATCCCAGGACCCCGAGATCACAACCTGAGCCAAAGTCAGATGCTTAACCATTGAGCCACCCAGGTGCCCCAAGAAAGGTGTTTAAATAGCCATATCGGATCAACTCAATACTCTTTCAGTAGCAAGCAAAATCATATAACAGCAGCTTTCTAACACAAACTGGTGGATATTCTAATATATATGTATTGCTTTTATGAAACAAAATGAATCATCTAAGGCTGATATCACCAATACTCCTTATGGTCAAATGGAATCAGCTTCATCTCAAGGTGAGAAGAAGGGACCAGAAACTGGTTGGAACCATCATTATTGTTGTTCTACATACAGAATTACTATACAGAAGACTGAAAAAAATCTACTCAGAATATTTTTAGCACTATCTGAATGAATTGATAAACACTGAAAAAATAACTGAAAGTCATACATGCACTGTCTTCATGTGCATTTATGATCTCTTTGGGGCATGTGAGAATCTATTTCACAGTGAACATTAATGAGGAAATACCCACAGAAACTTTATGATACTACATAGTTAAAATAAGTTACACTGTTGTATAAATACCTCCAAGTAGGTGTATGAGACTGAATATGTTCATATGCATGGAGAAGAAGCACCTATCCTTGATGTCTGATATCTGGCTTTGAATGATCAAAGGGGATGTATGTTGGCCCAGAGTGTGAGACTCCTGTAGGGGCATAGCTGAGAATGTGGACTTAATTGGTAGCTCTAGATGGCTAGAGCTCTAGTTAGCTAGTCTCTAGCCAAGGCCTCAAAACTGGGTTAAGATAGCACACGCACATATACACATTCATGAACACAAGCACAAACACACACACACACACACACACACACACACAACCCAAACATCATGTTGCAAAGGCATTGTTTGTTTTCCTTCATTCCAGCCATTCTTGTGATTGAGTACTTGTATCACAACCAGAGGTTTTACAGGAATTTACTGAATAATAATAATGCTGAGCACCCTTTTATATATGTGTTCACCAATTTGATACTCATATTCATTAAGTAGCTGTTCAAACCACTTGCCCACTTTTAGTTGGAGTTTCTTTTTATGATACCTCTTAAGATAGCATAAAATAATTTTATGGAGGAAGAGATATAGAAAAACTGTGTAAGCCATCTTCACAGTACAAGCTATTACTGAGAGTAATTGAAACAAACTACATAAACAAAATCCTTGACCTTATTCACCAGATTCATCTATGCATTCAGTGAGATTCCAGTTGAAATTTCAGTATTTTCAAATAGAATTAACAGAGTCCAACATTCATATGACAATTACATAAGCAATAATAAGGAAAATATTACTGAATAAAAAGAACAAAGTTGAAGGATATACATGCCAGATCAGACATAAAGTTTTATTATAAGTTATAGTAAGTAAATAAGGATGATATTGGTGCAAAGAATAGGCAGGTATGACAACAAATAGAGTCTACAAAAATAGCTTTACTTATCTGACCATGTAATTTACTACAGTTATTACTTTCATAAAAAAGGAGAATTGTTTTCAATAAATAGTGCTGGAATAATTGTGCACTTCTATGGGGAAAAAGACCCTGAATCTTGATTTCTATTTTAAATAATATACAAAAACCAAACCCTGCTGTATCATAGCATAATATGAAAGATAAAAATATGAAGTTATCAAATAATAAAGAGATTATTTTTAACATCTTAATTGCAAGCTATCTATAAAATTATATATAATAGAGATATAGCTATGGATAAGGCATAGATCTGGATCTGGATATTACATATACACATATTTTACAAATTTACTGTATCCAAAGTATATTTTAAATGCCTATGATAAGGTTTTCAAAACTTAGTAATCAGAAAAGTATTTTTAAAGGCAAATATGTGTTAGTTGGTAATCATTTTATAGGTAAAATGTGTGAGTAGATACTGCTCTGAACTGAAAAACCTGAATGTTCGTATGCCTAATGCAAGGACTTCAACAGGTATAGGTAGCTTGTTCAGCAGAGGCAGGGAATGGACAGAAAGAGACTTCAGATGTATACAAGTGGGAGATCAAAAGGCTTTCCATATTACAGAATTTTGTAAATTTTATTTTTTCTTTTTATTTATTATTTATGATAGAGAGAGAGAGAGAGAGAGAGAGAGAGAGAGGCAGAGACACAGGGAGAGGGAGAAGCAGGCTCCATGCACCGGGAGCCTTATGTGGGACTCGATCCCGGGTCTCCAGGATCACGCCCCGGGCCAAAGGCAGCGCCAAACCGCTGCACCACCCAGGGATCCCCATATTACAGAATTTTGACTTGATTTCTAAGTCAATAAGAAATCTCTAAAAGATTTTATGTTGTAGTTTTATATTGTTAAATTTTAATTTAAGGAATCTTACTTCAGGAAGACCATTGAGAATGGGTTAGAATGGAGTGTAGGCAGAAGGTGGCTTCCCAAATTCCCCATACTTACCCTTGTATGAACCTCCACTCCCTTAAGTGCAGGTGGAACCTTTGATTGTTTTGGAAATAATTTCTAAAAATTTGCCAGGATATGGCAAAGGTGAGAGATATGCAGATTTCATTAATACCCCTAATAAATTAACTCTGACTTGATGAAAGGGGGACTATCCTGTGTGGAACTGATTTACCAGGTGATCTCTTTTAAAAAGTGTCAGGCCTTCCCTGAGGTGAGAGACTCCAAAGAGCAGAGAGAGGATCTTGTTGGCTTTGAAGATGTAAACTGCCATGCTGTCAGAGTACCAGAGCAGAGGCTTTGGAATAAAGACCTGGGAGGAGCCTGGAAAGCTGAGAGGGCTGTTGCCTGACAGTCAGTTAGAAATTAGAGGTCTCAACTGGGTGTTATGCTATATGTTGGCAAATTGAACTCCAATAAAAAAAATATACAGAAAAGAAAGAAAGAAAGAAGAAAGAAAGAAAGAGAAAGAAGAAAGAAAGAAAGAAAGAAAGAAAGAAAGAAAGAAAGAAAGAAAGAAAGAGAAAAAGAAGAAAGAAAGAAAGAAAGAAAGAAAGAAGAAAGAAAGAAAGAAAGAAAGAAAGAAGAAAGAAAGAAAGAAAGAAAGAAGAAAGAAAGAAAGAAAGAAAGAAAGAAAGAAAGAAAGAAAGAAGAAAGAAATTAGAGATCTCAGCTCTACAGCCATGAGGAATTGAATTCTGTCAACAACCAGGTGAGCTGGGAAGAGGATTCCAAAGTGCGGAGAAATTGCACCATGCCAAAATGTTAATTGCAGCCTTGTGAGGCCCTGAACAGGGGGCTAAGTGAAGCCATACCCAGACGCCTGACTCATGAAAGTGTGAGAAAATGAATGTATGTTGTTTTAAGTCTCGAAGTTTGTGGTGACTTGTAGCAATAGACGACTAATATAATTTATATATAAACAGAAAAGACAAATTAGAAGGAAAGAGATCATTGTGAACTCAAACAGTTTTAGACCAGAGGATACTCCTCTAGACAGAATTCTAAATTTATATCAATAAGGTAGGTTAATCTTATGCCTTACTCTGTCTGGGACCTGGTACTTTAGAGTGTATCACCTGTTCTTTATTGTTAAATCTTTAGCGTCTTGACTTTGAATTGCTTCACTGGAAATCTATTCAGTGAATTATTCTTTAGACTATAGCTATAGTGACTGTGGTATTTTTATATCTGTAAAAAAAGTAATCGAGTTCAGATATAGACATTTTCTACTCAAATACAATTTACAAACTCATTTTACATACTTTTATTGAGTAGAAGTATTCCAGACATATCTCAAACATAAATGTACTTTGATTTCTATCATGAAAGTAGAATGAATTATGGTCAATGTCTTCTGAGTCTTTGCTATCAGAATAAGAATGATATACTTCCACATTTCTAGAATTTTTAGAATGAGTTAAAGAAATACTCAATATTAAAGGCCAAATAACCACATTACCTTTCCTCATCCTAGGCCTTTTTCTAGATGGGTAAGTTGCCGTATAACTGCAAAACTGAAAGTTTTCCTAAAATGCCTACTTGTTTTACTAGAAATAAGACAGGGATATAGTCAAGAAAGTAAATTTTATGTCTTATATTTATAAATAATTCCACAGACTATGGCAATTTGCTTATTTCTTAATATTTAGCTAGCCGATAAAATGGTAAAATTATACTACCAGATTCCAAGGTAATTTCATAATTTCCAAGCTCCCTTTAAAATGAGATTAAATGTGGTTATCTAAGGGGCTACTTAGTTCTAGAATGTATAATTTTGTCAGTATGTCATGAACACCACTATAAAATTGCATCTGAATATCTTATATTAATAGTGCTCACTAAAGAGCACTATTTTTTTTTCCTTTGTGTCATTCTAGCTATCCTTCCTTAACCTATTTTCTCTGGATCATCCCATTTCTACTACATAAATTATCATAGGTGACTGTTGTAAAGGTCATATGCTAAGATGACCTGAGCGAATAAAGAACTTATCTTCTCACAATGAATAGAGAATAGGCCAAAACCTGTGACTTGATGCTAACCAAAAGACTATGGCAAAGTTGAAGGGGTTTTGCAATTTTCATTAAGTTCTGATATTGGTTATCCTTGAGTTAATCAAAATATATAATCATCCAGGGTAGGCCTGACTTTACCAAGTGAAAAGAAAGGCCAGGCTTTTTGCAAGTAGAGATTCAAAGCAACAGAAACTCATTTTTGCTGGCTTGGAAGAAGCAAGCTTCCAGGAACCTACAACTGCAAGGCAATACATTCTGCAAACCCAAGAAAGCTTGAATTAGGTCGTCCCAAGTTAAGCCTCCAGGTAAGAAGGCAGCTTGGTTGACACCCTGATTTTATCCTGGTGAGGTTTTGAGCAGAGATCTCAGCCAGATCCTGCCCAGTTGTCTGATCTACAGAAACTGGACATAAGAAACTGGAGTTACTTTCTGTTATGAAGTTGGTAGTAAACTTGTTATACAGCAATAGAAAATGAATACAACCACCGATTTCACATTTCCAGAGCTTACCTCCTTCTTGGATTTTCTTACAGATATGTCCAGATGATTATAGACCTCTACAACTTGAATCCCACTCAAACATATCCTTTCTCAAACTCAATCTTCACTTGTTCTTTTCCTTTGAATGCTATCTGCAGTTAATGATACCAAACCAAGCAATCTTCCAACTTAGAAATCCAGAATCAACCAACTGAATAATATACCTGGATTCATCTGTATCCTTTTCTTTTAACCAAGCCCTTACGGCTTTTGTGAGTACACAATTGGCTACTCTCTAGAGCATCATTTGAATCTCTTATCTTTCTTTGTTTTAAGATTTTATTTATTTATTCATGAGAGGCACACAGAGAGGCAGAGACATAAGCAGAGGGAAAAGCAGGCTCCCCACAGGGAGCCCGATGTGGAACTCGATCCCAGGACCCCAGAATCATGAGCTGAACCAAGCGCAGATGTTCAACCACTGAGCAACCCAGGTGCCCCTCCTTCTTATCTTTCTTATACTGCATCAAGTTGGTCCCTTTTTTCCTGCCTGAAAAGACTCTTCTGGCAAAGAAATCCCCTTTTCAGATATTTAAAGCACAAGATCACATACACACTTATAAAATAATAAGTCTCTAAAATGTCAGACCCTTTTATAACTCCAAGTTGGCTTTTCTATGATTCTATACCTACCAAATTCCCCATTACAATGTCCAGATAAGAAGACATCACTATAGGCCTTCCACAGTGGCCTTTGACAGAACTACCCATTTACCCCAGTTCTGTATTCCTCTGTACTTTTGTTTCTGTCTTTTAGAATATATATCACATTTATTGTGAGTAATGTTAGCATGCTTCTTTCTCTTGCTAGACAGTAACCTTTCAAGAACAAAATATATGTATTAGTCTCCTTTGTATTTCAACATTTGCTCTGTAGCAAACATATCAAATACTTCATAAACGTTTTTCCAATGAATAAGTAAATACGGGATTACTATTACAATCACAGGCATTATTTGCAATTGTGCATAATGGCTGTAAGTCGATTTGCAAAAAACAATTTGCTTAATAGTCAGACTGCTGAATGAACCATTCATCAAATTTTCTAGTATATGAATCAAAAAGAATGTTCCTTGTATGTATTGTTTTCTATGAACTAGAATGGAGTGATTTTTAGAGCTTCTGAAAATAATATGCAAAGTCTTACTTCATTTTTTTATTCCTTAGCGGCAGTAATGTTAAAAATACTTTATCAAAAACTAAGCATCATAATATGATATATATTCTTAAAATTTAAGAGGTTAAATTTAATACATAATCATTTCAGTTTTTCATAAGTGAAAATTTTAGTTTATAATAATTTTGAACAACTTTTAGACTTGTTTTTTATGTAACATTTTAAACAGTATTTGTAGCAAAAGTCAGCCAACATGGGGTATAATATTTTATTTTCTCTTTTTAATTTACCTGACTTTAATATTTTTAGGATATTTATTAAATGTATCAAATGATTTCTATAAAATACAAGCATATAGATCAGACATTAGTTACTCATCATAACAAATATTAAGTAATATATTACAATTACCTGAGAAAAAGAATTTTACAGGTTGGGTGGATCCTTTTAGAGTTGTCCTATACCTTAACTATATAAATATCAATATCCTTGTGATATTATTCTATAGTTATGAAAGATATTATCATTGGGATAAATTTGATAGAGTGCATACAAAGGATCTTTCTGAATTTCATAAAAATGAACATGAGTCTATCACTAGAATAAACAAAACTAAAAATTGTCTCTACTCACTGAGAACAGTGCCTCCACACGCCCTCCTTTCTTTTTTTTCTAAGATTTTGTTTATTTTATTTATATGAGAGAAAGAGAGATACTGTGAGATTGTGACCTGAGCCAAAACCAAGGGTTAGACACTTAACCAACTGAGCCACCCAGGCACCCCTATAGTTCCCTCTTTCTTTACTACTCCACATAGGCTTTCGTTCCTAAATATTCACTTATTAGGCTCTTTTGTTCATTCTCCCCCCTTTGCCCTTAACATTGGAGTTCTCCAGGATTCAGAGTTTTGAAATCTTCTCTATCAAGATGAGAGTTATCACTTTTCCCATTCACACCTTTTAGTACCATATAAAGTCTGGTAATTCCCTGTATAAATTTCCAGTAGCACTTATTTCCAAGCTCTGAATTCCTATATTTGGCTGCCAATTTATGCCTTATAGACCTCTCAATTTCAGCATCCAAAACCAAACTCTGCTGTTTTCCAGAAAAACTACTTATTTTGTTGATTTATTTTATTTTTTTAAAGATTTTATTTATTCATGAGAGACAGAGAGAGAGAGAGACAGAGAGAGAGAGAGAGACAGAGAGAGAGAGAGAGGCAGAGACACAGGCAGAGGAAAAAGCAGGCTCCATGCAGGGAGCCTGATGTGGTACTCAATCCCAGGTCTCCAGGATCACAGCCTGGGCTGAAGGCAGCACTAAACCGCTGAGCCACCCGGGCTGCCCTATTTTGTTGATTTTAAAACAAACAAACAAACAAACAAACAAACAAACCTACTTCACTGATGAAAACTCCATTCCTCTCTAAAGAAAAAAAAAAAAAAACCCAACCCAAAACAAAACAAATAAACAAACAGATAAAAAGACCTCCATGCTCCTCCCCCTACAACCCTACTTCCAGTTTATTAGGAAATCTTATTACATATTTATATAATCTTGAATCTGAACATTTCTCACCTTCCATGATGGTGTCCCTAATCTGAGTCACTAACATCTCTTACCTGGACCATTGTAATAACAGCACCTAGAGTAATCCTGTTGTCAGAGCATTATGTGACTATGATCAAAACTCTAAAATGGTTTCCAGTTTCTCAAAGAATAAGCCTATTGTATATAACCTCATTTCTAACTTCATATTTTACTACTCTCTTTTATTCATTGTGTTTCAGCCACTTTGGGCCTTTCATTTTATCTCAAAAATACTAAGTATACTCCTACCTATGGCTTTTTCATTGGCTGATTCTCCTCCTGGATTGCTTTTCTCCACCTAAATCATTGCTCAACACATTTACTTAATGTGGCCAGAAGTAATAATCCTACTTGATACCAAAAATATCCATTTCCAAGACTTCTAATTAGCTGTTCCTAATATTCCTAACTGCTCTTACCCTATTCTTTATATTTTGCAATACATATTCTATCATAATATGTAATTTATAATGTTTATTCTCTATTTTCTGTTTTACCATGCCCAATCTCTCACTAAAAAATAAGCTGTATATGATTGGGAACTTTTGTTCCTAACATATTTCAGTTACCTAGATGAGTGCCTAGAACATAATATCTTAATAGTTACTGTTGAATGCATTTATTGACAAATGCATTGACAAATTTAAGAAAATACATTTATCAATCTTCACCATTTCAATTAATTCATTAAATACATGTTTTAGTCCAACTTTTACCTTCTCAAGCTAAGCTAATGAGAGGGTAAAAAGTTAAAAAAAAAAAAAGGGAATTTGGAGGACTTCTGGGAAAGTTGGTGGAGTAGGAGGATCCCATAGATATAACTAGATAATGCTCACATCTGTGTAAATAACCCTGAAAATGACCCAAAGACTGGCAGACTAAACTTGACAACTAAATGTAGAGAAGAATCCCACATCAAAGAGAGTAGGAGGGAGGGAGATGTTGTTGGAAACTAAATGGACTTGCAGGCCTATTTGAGGGAAAGAGGGAGACCACAGACACAGAAAGGGAGGAGTAACAGACCTCCATACTGGGGAGCCTGGACAAGGAAGATAAATCCCCACATTATTTGACTTTGAAAGCCAGAGGGGCTGAAATTCATGAGTTCTTACAACCATCGGGACTTCAAACATGGAATTTTAAAAAGTCAATAGGCTTGGCTCTAGAAGAGCCCAGAGGGTGAGAAGAAATGGAATCCCTGCCCTTGGAGAGACAGCACAGCAAAATGCCCCCACAGATACAATGTAGAAGAAATAGTTTGGAAGGCTTTTGGGGTAACAGGAGGGAGAGTTATTTGTAATCCCAGAGAAGAAGATATTTGATACAAATATCCATTTACATCAATGGACAGATCATCCAAACAGAAAATCAACAAGAGAACAGTGGCTTCGAATGACACATTGAACCAGATGAATTTAGCAGATATAATCAGAAAATTCCATTCTAAAACAATACATATTCTTTTCAAGTGCTCATAGAACATTCTCTACAATAGATCATATATTAGGCCACAAAACAAGTCTCTTGACAAATTCAAACAGATCAAAGCCATTCCATGCATGTTGTCTGACCACGATATTATGAAAGAAGAAATCAACACCCCCCACACACACACACACACAAATCTAGGAAGAGTAGAAATATGTGGACATTAAATAATATACTACTGAATAATGAATACCAAGAAATCAAAGAGGAAATTAAAAAATACAGACAAACGAAATGAAAACACTGCAGTCCAAAATCTTTGGGATGCTGCACAAGCTGTTCTACATTTCTAAGTTTATAGAAATATGAGCCCACCTCAAGAAGCAAAAAAATCTCAAATAACCTAACCTTGTACATAAAAGAGTTAGAAAAATAACAAAAACCACAAACCAGGAGAAGGAAGGAAATAGTAAAGATTAGACCAGAACTAAGTGAAATAGAGACTAAAACAAAAAACACAATAGTATAAATCAATGGAACCATGAGCTGGTTCTTTGAAAAGATCAGTAAAATTGATAAACTTCTAGTCAGACTCATTAAAAAAGACTCAAAATCACAAATAAAAGAAGAGAAATAACAAACACCATAGAAATACAATTGTAAGAGATTATGAAAAAGTATATGCAAACAAATTGGAAAACCTAGAAGAAATTGATAAATTCCTAAAAACATATGACCTACCAAAACTGAATCAGGAAGAAATAGAAAATTTGAACTGGCTGATTACTAGAAATGAAATTGAATCAGTAATCAAAAAACTCCTAACAAACAAAAGTTCAGGACCAGATGGCTTCTACCAAACATTTAAAAGAGTTAATATCTATTCTTCTCAAACTAATCCCACAAATAGAAGAGGAAGAAAAACTTCCAAATCCATTCTGTAAGATCCACATTAGTCTAATTCCAAACCTGTATAAAGACATTACAAAAGTGAGAGAGAGAGAAAACTACAGGCCAATATCTCTGATGAACATAAATGCAAAATCCTCAACAGAATATTAGCAAACTGAATCTAACAATTCATTAAAATTCATTCACTATGATCAAGTGGGATTTATTCCTGGGATGCAAAGGTGGTTTAATATTTGCAAATCAATGTGACACATCACATCAATAAGAGAAAGGATAAAAACAAAATGATCATTTCAATAGATGCAGAAAAAGCATTGACAATTTCCATTCATAATAAAAACCCTCAACAAGTAGGTTTAGAGGGAACATACCTTAACATAATAAAGGCCTTTTATGAAAAACCCATAGCTAACATCATACTCAATGGTAAAATCTGAGACCTTCCCCCTAAGATCAAGAACAAGATAAGGATATCCACTCTGCCCAGTTTTATTCAACATAGTACTGAAAGTCCTAGCCACCACAGTCAGAAAACAAAAAGAAATAATAGGTATCCAAGGAAAAACTAAAAGGTAAGGAAAACTAAAACTATCACTATTTGCAGATGACCTGATACTATATATAGAAAACCCTGAAGACTTCACCAAAAAACTATTAGAATTGATAAATGGATTCAATAAGGTTACAGAATACAAAATCAATGTACAGAAGTATGTTCCATTTCTATATACTAATAATGAAGCAATAGAAAAATTAAGAAAACAATCCCATTTACAATTGCACTGAAAATAATAAAATATCTAGGTATAAGGTATAAACTTAACCAAGGAAGTGGAAGACCTGTACTCTGAAAACTATAAAATATTAATGAAAGGTAACTGAAAACCATAGAAACAAATGGAAAGATATTTCATGCTCATGGACTGGAAGAACAAATTTTGTTAAAATGTTCTTATTACTTAAAGCAATCTACAAATTTAATGTAATCACTATCAAAATACCAACAGCATTTTTTACAGAGATAGAACAAACAATCCTAAAACTTGTATGGAGCCAAAAATGGCTCAAATAGCCAAAAAAAAAAAAACAAAAAACAAAAAACAAAACAAAACAAAACAAAACAAAAAAAAAAACAAACTAACAAAAAACTTTAAATAAACAAAGCTGGATGTGTCAATTCCAGACTTCAAATTATACTATAAAGCCATAGTAATCGGGGTGCCTGGGTAACACAGTCAGTTGAAATTAAGGGGATTTTGAAATGTGTCCATGTATCCATATGAAGGGTGATGAAAGCAGAATGATGTTTTGAAAATATAATTAGACTCTTCTATCCATGAAATATAACCAAGCACAGCTGCAGAGATTTCTGAAGATAAAACTCCAGAATTATTCCAAGACAGTATATTCTCGTAAAGAAAAAAATTGAAATATTTCTCTGGTGAAACCACCCAGTCAATGGGATAAAATGTATATTTACTAATAAATTGTAGTTTCCTATTAGAAGTTGAAAATGCCAGCCTGATTAACCTCTGCTAATACTAATTACTTAGCCAATTTCTTACATGCTCATGTTGTTTACAATGTAGTGTTAGATCATTCAAAAATGCAATTAGGCACATGGGGTTCACATGTTTGAAGAATAGCTCAAATTTGAAAGACAATGAAAATGGAGGGGGGAAAAAAAACAAATGTAAGAAAATGCAGAGACATGAAAACTTCCAAGTAGTTTCCTTCTAAAGTTTAGGAGAGAATTCCATTCATGGAACAATGAAAGATAAATATAAAAAAATATTTAGAGGATAACAAGAATGCATTGAAATTAAAGAACATAATAAGGAATAATTCAGTAGAAGAGTTAGATCAAGGAACTATTAAAAGAATCTTGTGTAATAGATGGAGAATTTGGTACACAATATGAAACAACTAAGAATTCAGTGATTCAGTTCACGAAGTCCAATACCCTGATAATAGTAGTTTAGACCTTAAACTCCTATGGTGAAAATGATGGGGGAATATTATCAAACAAATAATTCAAGAAAATTTGTCAAAGACAACCAGAGCATATCATTGTGAAATTTCAAAACAGAGTGGTTAAAGGGAGATTTCACTCCTTTACAGAGAGAATACAAAGACAGTGGGAGATTGCAGGCAAAGGATTAGTAAACAGAACAGCATCAAGCTTCTCAACGGGGAGACCAAAATTTCAAGATCATAAAACAATGTTCAAAATTCTGAGGAAAATCATTTCCAAGAGCAAGGAAAAAGGAAATTAAACTGACTCCTTCTCTGTCATTGTAGGCAGAACTGTCTTTCAGAATCTGAGGATGGACTCATGAAAGCGACATAGAAAACTCACATGAGGAATTTGTTTACAGCAGGAAATAAAAGTTGTAAAGAAAAAAATATCACAGTATAAAACTGCTAAACTTCCTTCTCATAAAAGTGTATTGATAATTCTGTGAACCTTGAACATTAATTGCTTTAACTAAAACACTAACAGAGCCATATCGGTATAGGTAAAGAAGTGTGTATGAAGGTAAGGGGTTTAGGGGGGTATAAGAAATATAAGTGTTTATTTTAGGAAGCAAATAATGTGAAAAAATGAAACATTAAGAAGGTAAATAAGATAGGAGTAAAAGCTTTAAGAGATGGCAGCCTGGGTGGCTCAGCGGTTTAGTGCAGCCTTCAGCCCAGGGCGTGATCCTGGAGACACGGGATCGAGTCCCATGTCGGGCTCCCTGCGTGGAGCCTGCCTCCCTCTGCCTGTGTTTCTGCCTCTCTCTCTCTCTCTCTCTCTCTCTCTGTGTGTGTCTCTCATGAATAAATAAATAAAATCTTTTAAAAAGAAAAAAAAGCTTTAAGAGATTTAAATTGGTCACTTCTTTGATCTGTGAGTAAAGGATTTTTCTCTTGAGGTCGCTTTTTTTTGTTATAAGCCTTTAAGAATGATTAAGGTTTTATATTTTATAACATAAAACTTTGATAATAATAGTAATATGTCCATAACTGATTTTAGTCTTTACCTTTTATTGAAAAACAGAATGTGTATTGTAAGGATCATCATTTTTTCAGGATTCTTTCCTGTTTGCTAACTCTAGTGCTCAGTTTCTGCCATAGAATCTTGAGGTTTGATGCAGTATTGTTACAATTGTTTTGTCATTTTCTGCAGGGCACAGTGTTCTAACCTCACAGCTGTGCCACTTGTAAAAGCCTGTGATCTAATCCTTAATTGCCAGGTAAACTGAAAAATGGAAAATGTTGGAAGAAAGATTTGATCCATGATAATATTTTTAATGATTTTCTTTCTCTGGTGACCAAGGTACTTGACAAAGCTTTCTAAATTGTTCTTAGTAGCCACATTTATTATTTATGCAATTACTCTTCTTGATACTCAAAAACCTAGTGATAAAAGAAGGGGAACTGGACATAGGAAGAAAATAAGTTTGGTTTTTTTTTTTTTTAAGATTTTATTTATTTGACAGAGAGAGAGAGAGAGAGCCAGAGAGAACAAAGAAGGTGAATGGCAGAGACAGAGGGAGAGGGAAAAGCAGATTCCCCACTGAGCAAGGAGGCTGATGTAGGGCTTAATTCCAAGACCCTGAGATCATGACCCGAGCTGAAGGCAGACGCTTAACTAACAGGGCCACCCAGGAGCCCAAAAATAAGTTTTATATAGAGTTCAAGTACATCTGAAATTTGAGAACTATTAACATTGATAGAAATTTTCTGCTGCTTATGGCCTAAGGTATACTTTGGAGATGTGTAGGTAGGAAGAATGTTCATTTGACAAGAACAGAAGCAAACAAAATTAAGATTGTCATCTCTTCTTAACAAACATGGTAAATTGTATTGAATATCCCAGTCCTTCATCCCTCCTAGTGCCCAGTGCCTTTGCTCTGTTTCTTTGTAGGGGCCTTCTGACTTTAGGTTTGGTCGTGCAACCTGCTTAGCCAATGCAATAAGGAATACATGACAGCATGTCTTTTCCAAATCTAGGTCTTCTGAGGCCTCTTCAGTGCTTACGCTCGCTTTTTTGGCTTTTCCGATTACCTTGAAAACATGAGAGAGACCATGGAAATCTATTGAAGAATGAGAGACAAAGCAAGCCTAAATCTTGGAAAACCAGCTGATCCTCAGATGTGGCTAGACATGCCAGTGAGCCCAGCAAAAACAGAGATGCCTTGGCAATCCCAGATGACACCATGTACATGAGAAACACACACTGATTAGTTTGCTCCTAAGACCCTGTGGTTACTTTATGTATAACTTTATGTGGCAGTGAGTAATTGATAAACACATTAAAATGCTTACATTTATTTAAGATTTTATTTATGTATTCATGAGAGACACAGAGAGGTAGAGACATAGGCAGAGGGAGAAGCAGGCTCCCTGCGGGGAGCCTGATACTGGACTAGATTTTAGGACCCCAGAATCACGACCTAAGCCAAAGGCAGATGCTCAGTCACTGAGCCACCCAGGCATCCCAATGTTTACATTTATTTAAAAATATCCCCAGATTAATATCTTCATGTAGACCTTTGAATTATACAGCTTATAGCTCCAATGTATTAAAATATAAGAAACTGTTAAATTATAGTCTAATTAACTTAATATTTAATAACAATGTTGTAGAATTCATTGCTAAATTTTTATTTAATTACTTTAACTTGTGTCCTATGAATGCAAATATCTTTAATCAAAATTTTATCAGGTAACTTTTGTTTTTTACAAAACAGCATAATTGTCACCATAAAATATTATTGCTTTGATACATGAAGAAAATTCTTAGTGATATCTGAAAATAAATAAGCCCAATATTAAGAGTTAAAATTTTTCTACTATAAACATGTCTTTAGTTTCCTATAGCTGCCATAACAATGTGCCAGAAACCGGGTGCCTTAAGAAAACAGAAATTTATTCTCTTACATTTCAGGAGTCAGAAGTCTGAAATCAAGGTATTAGCAGACAGAGTTGGTTACTTCTAAAGATTGGGAGAAACCACTCCACGCCTTTTTCCTAGCTTCAGGTGCTGCAGGGGATTCCTTAGCTTATATCATCCCAATCACTGGCTCAGTCTTCACAGCATCTCCACCCTGCATGTCATCCAGGTATAAGGACATTAGTCATCAGTCACATAGATCCAGGCTAAATCCAGTATGAGCTCTTTTTGATATTCTTTTTTTTAAAGATTTTATTTATTTATTCATAGACAGAGAGAGAGGCAGAGACACAGGCAGAGGGAGAAGTAGGCATCATACAGAGAGCCTGACGTGGGACTCGATCCAGGGTCTCCAGGATCACGCCCTGGGCTGCAGGCGGCGCTAAACCGCTGCGCCACCGGGGCTGCCCTGATATTCTTAATTATATCTGAAAAGGCACTATTTTCAAATAAGGTCACATTCACAGGTAGTGGAAATTTGGACTAGGACTTTTTTGTTGTTGTTGTTGGACACAGTTCAAACAACTACAATATCTAAAATATAATTCTAAATATTATTAAAAATAAAATCTATCAAAGACTTTGGGTACTACTCTTCTCTACTGTTAACCTTTGCCAAGACTTATAGTCATTCAAATTTATGTAGAAAGGAGACCTCAGAAAGCATCTACTCTTACCTCTTTTACAGGTGAGATAATAAGAAGACATAACTCATTTTAGTTGGAAGTCAGAAGTAAAACAGTGTGTAGGTGCCTAACTTTTTAAGTAAAGTCAATTTTTCAGTAAAGGCAGCCAGACGTCCAATCTCTTTGCCACACATTATTTGTGTGTCACAGATGACTCCTTAAACTTTTGAATATCAGTTTTATCATGTTGAAATTATGTATCATATTTGCCTCAAAGCATTATTACAGTGATTAAATGAAATTAAATATCTACTATAATATTTGGTATATTGTAGATTAAGAAGCTTAGCAGAGTTTCAAATAGAAAATGACAGAGCTTCTTGATGCCTAATCCTTGGTCCCATTACTCCTTTTACGTTAAAAGATTGAGCTCTGGGGTTCTCCTCTGTGTTCTAGAAACCAGTATTCCCACAGAGCCTTATTATTGTGACATTTCATAAAAATTCTGTCAGTCTTTTCATGATCTTCATGTGAATATTATGAAAAATTACAACAGTAAATCCACATGCAAATACATAGGGAAAAAATGAAAAGCTATAATTGGAAAATGTTTCTACCTAATAGAAAATAATTACCAACTTCTCTGAAAGAAATGAACAATATTTCTTTGATTTTGTATATATAATATTCATTCATTGGTTATTTCAACAACTATAAAATGGGCCTTTATTTGTGCCTGGAATCATGTTCAATTAAAAAATGATAATAGTTTTCTTTTTCCCTTACACCTTATGAAGTTTGAAGTCTAATTGGAGAAGACATTGGTGATAAAGTAGTCTCCCCAGGGAAGCAGCTGGTCTCCCTGGAAGAAGCATTCTCCCGTGGTAAACTAATTTCTCCTTTGAGCTCTATAATAATATGTTTATAAGTACCACTAAGAATATTATAGCTGAATGACCACAAATGTAAGATTTAAAGATACATGTAGAGAAGAAATTCACATTCATGATTATTTATAGAGAGGAAATAACACATATCAGAGATTTTCCAATTGAACTTTGTAAATTGGTTCTGATTTCTCAAACATACAGATGTTACAAATAGTTCAAGGAACTTTCATATACACTAACCAGTTTCAGCAGTTGTTTGCATTCCACCCCATTTTAGTCATATTCTCTCTCTTCCTTCCCACTCTTATCTATCCCTCTCCTTCTTCTGTATCATCTATGTATCATCCTATCACCAATACCATTTAAGGGTAAATGTATTCATTTCTTGTGATTGCCATAGGAAGTTACCACTTAGTGGTGTAAAACACAACTTGGTGGTTTTAAATGATAGAAATTTATTCTCTCACAGTTCTGGCATCTAGACATCCCAAATCAAGACATCAACAGTATTGTGTTACCTCCAGAGACTCTAGGGGAGAATCCCTTCATTGCTTCTAGTTTCTGGAGCTGTAGGCATTCATTTTCTTGTGGCCACATTACTTCGGTCTCTGCCTTTTTACATTGCTGCTTCTGCTTGTGTCCCAAACCTGCATCTGAATCTCTTTCCTATAAAGATGGATCTGTTCCTATTTAGGACCCACTCTTAATCAAGGATACCCTCTTCATCTCTAGAACTAGAATTTGATCACATGTTTTGCCATACATAAAGTAATATTCACATGATCTAGGGATAAGGAATTTAATATATTGGGGGGGGGCATTTTTTATTCTCTATAAGTAAGAAATATCCTGACCCTGTATCCCAACTTTCTTCATTACATATTTCCTAAGAAGTATATTCTCTTAAGTGAATGTAAGACAGTTGACAAAATTCGATAATCTAACTTTGATATAATCAGTGTTTACCTAGTCATATTGGAGTTTGAGGCAAAAAGGAAAAACCCTAAATAATATTGTAATAATTTAAAGTGGATACTTTGTTCATAATGGATTTTTGCATTAAGCTTTTTAAAATATTACCTTCAGATATTATTTATTTTGATTGCTGAGGTTTTTATTTGTTAGTGTAAAATTTGCCCCTGAAAAGAATGACTCCCTTGTTTCTCACTATCCCAGCCTTAATCCATAGCCTGTATCGGAATCTTAACAATTTTCCCAATGTTATTCTTAATAGCCATCTTCTCCCATCCAGAATTCAGGATCATGTGTCACACTTATGTATGTCTCAACCTTTCTCTTCTATATTAATCGTGATATTTTGAGGAGAAGAGGTCGGTTATTTTGTAGGATGGCTATCAGTTTGGATTTTGGGTTGGCCAGCTCTTTCTTTGTATTTGACATATATGTGTGATAGCAGGAATATCACTGAAATAATGTATCTTTTTTTTTAGGGTATTGTATTGGGAAGAATATGATGTTGCTTTGTTCCACTGAGTGGTGATTGGTTAGGTCAAGACTGGTGACCGGCCATTTTTCTCCACCATAGTTACTTTTTTCTCTCTATAATTATTAAACAGGTTTTAGAATACTTTTGGCAACTATGCAAATATCTTTTTCATTGTCAAAATTTCACTCAACTGCTCTAATAACCATTGATTTCTAAGTTCTTTGTTACAGAAATTACAACTGTTTTATACTATATTTGTAAATGTATTTTAGTTGAAATTCTACAGCAAGAGATTTTCACTCTATATGTGTATGTGTGTGTCTAGATATAGATAGATACAGATATAAATATCAACTCAAACTTTTATATTCTATTCAATGAGACATTAAGCTGTCCTTAGTATTATTAGTGAGAACTCTTCTTGCTATCTTTTGGATACTTTTGAGAGATCCCCATAATTCCTTCCTGGAACTTTTCTCATGTTCCTGACCCAAAAAAGATGTAAGAATATCATCTACTATTTTATATGTAGCAGCCCTGGAATTAGCCATTTGTTCAAAAAGTTTGGTAGCTTTTAGTGTGGAATGGCCTCTATTACTTTTGATGATGTTAGCTGTCATTTAGAGCCTTATACCCTTTATATAATATGACAGTTTCCTGTGGCTTCTTTCAAGATTTTCTCTTTATTTTGGGGTGTTGTCATTTTGACTTTGATGTGCTTTAGTGTGATTGTATTTACCCGGCTCACAGTGTACTGTTCTTCCTAAATCCATAAGTTTAAGTTTTTCATCAGATTTGAACTATGTTTAGCCTTTTATTCAAATATTGTTTTCTATAGCTTCTCTTCTTTTGGGGGGAATATAAATATGCATATCTTAGAACATTTTATAGAGTCCCAAAGGCTATTGAATTTTTCTTCATATTAATTTTCTTCCTCTTATACATATAATAAATGTATAACTCTATTGAATTTTTATAATGTCCTACATACAGGTCATTGAATTTCTGTTTATTTTGTTTATTTTTCTCTTTGTTGTGAAGTGTTGATCTATCTTTGAGTTCACAGACTTTTTATTCCCTGCTGTCTAGCTCATCAAGGAATTTTTTTTTTATTTTATTTATGTTGTTTAATTTAGTTTTTATAGAACTTCCTTTGTTTTTCATAATTTCAGATTTACAGCTCATATTCCCCCAAATATTCATTGTAATTAAATATTGTTTCAGGACCTTGGATATATTTATGATAGCCGACTTCAATCCCTCATCTGATAATTTCAGCATGTATGTCTTCTTGGAAATCTTTTCTGTTGACTTTTTTTTTCTGAGTATGAATTATTTGTTGATTATTCACATGTCTACTAATATTTCTATTGCATTTTAGGCAATATAAATATGTGGTGGGGTTCTTGTCCTATTTATATTCTTCTTAAGTGTATTGATATTTGTTCAAGCACTGAGTTTAAATGAGTTGAACTCAAACTGCAAACTGTTTCTTTTATGATGGTCAGCAACTGAAAATCTGCATTCTTCCAGTTTCTCACTGCTTTATTTGACAGACCCTTGTATCTCATTAATGCTTAACTAGATCAGTGTTTAATCATGGATTTTGCAAATTTTATAGATAGATTTTGGCATTTATTCCATATGCAACTACTTTTTTTAAAGGGATCCCCCCCTTAATCTCCTAGCCAATATGCCAGTTTCAAAGTCAGTGTGCTGACCTCCTACCCTCTGTACTATAGGGATCAGGGCTTATTGTCCACCAGAATCGTGAAAACACTTAAATCACATACGGTGCACTTGCCTCCTTTCAGAGGTCATCCTTCTCAAGACTCTTCCTGTTTTAGGTCAATACCTAAATACAATATTTCTTAATACTCCATCTAGATTTTATAGGTTTTACCTATGGGAGAGTTTAACTATACATATTTCTCTGTTATTACTGAAAGGTAGAATCTTAAAGTTATTTCTAAACTTGAAGATTTTTTAAAATTAAAATTTATATTAACCTGAAAGTGGAACTGCTCTGATTGAATAAAGAAATGGGCATGGGATCTTGCACTTTCTCAATTCTATGAGCACGTACAACACAAAATTATTCATATGGTACTCCCCCAAATACTACATTTCCATGGACTGTTGGAAAATATACCAAATAATGAATATATAAGACGGAAGCCTATACCATAAAGAATGTGTTCACATATGTGGCCAGAACAATTAACGAAGTTTCACCACAATTTTTAGGCAAACTCTCAACAGACATTTTAAAAAATAACCCACTTCATATACATTTGAGGGTGTTCTCAAATATATAACTTACTATTCACTGCATGCGTATAAGTAGAGCATATATAATTATTATCATTTTAGTACTACTACTATTTTATAATCCTACAAGACATCATGGAAACATGTAATTTCGTGACTGTATATACCCAACACTATGTTAAGAGTTTTGAAGATGTCATCTTACTTCATTTCTATGAAAAGCTTTTGATGGTTTATTAGTTCAGTTATAAAAAGTGAAACTGAGAAACCAAAAGACCTTTAGACTTACTCAAGGAGAAGGTCATATAAATATGATTCACAAATCAAACCTTAGTCTGTTCTCGTAAAAGCACATTTTTTCTTTTTTAAAAGATTTTATTTATTTATTTATGAGAGGGAGAAAGAGAGAGAGAGAGAGAGAGATTGAGAGAGAGAGAGACAGGCAGAGACACAGGCAGAAGGAGAAGCATGCTCCATTCTATACAGGGAGCCTGATGCGGGACTCAATACTGGGCCTCCAGGATCACGTCCTTGCTGAAGGCAGGCGCTAAACCACTGAGCCACCCAGGGATCCCTGAAAAGCACATTTTTTTCAAATATTATATCATTCTGCATTTTCCACAGAAGGTAAACGTCTTTCAAATGAATTAAATAGCTTGATTTTAAATATACAGTCATTCTACAGAAACTGGACTCAAAATCAGTTATTGTAATGGCTGAACTTGGCCATTTTTGTATTTTATCTTAGTACTTGAAGGAAGGAAGATACAGACAATATTAAGACTTTAGGACATTTAGTACAACCAGAAATTTCAATGGCTTAACTAAATAAAAATCTAGTTCTTATTTACATAAAGCCTACTGTGAATCCTTTATTTTGGGTTAGAATTTGAACCAGTGGTATCCATTGGAGGTATCATGTGAGGGTTACATTCAAGCACAGATTTTAGGTAAGTAAGAGGGTGAGCTATGTATATCATTTGGAAAAGCAATGATGGGGGGACAAGAGAGAACGTTCAAAGGTCCATATTGAAACTGTTCTTAGAACATGAAGAATAGTAAGAAAACCAGTGCTTTTGATATAGAAAGAGGAAAATATAGAAAGTGAGATTGAGAAAGTGAAGTCTGTAAGTCCTTTAAAACTATTGCCTGTGAATGAGATAGAATTCTTTTTCTTCAGTCCTCTACTCCTGGCCCTAGTACCTATCACCAAAAATTCCATAATGAATCTTGTATTTAAATGAACATCTTTCCTCTCTTCTCTTGAGGACAGATTCTGAGTATGATTGCTATCATATGTGCAACAAATCTCTGTGTTTGGCACCTAATCTGAAAAGACGTGATTTTATTGCTTGTTTCTTGATAAGCTTCAGATTTTCTGTTTCACTTTGCCTCTTTAATTTTATGGGTCCCCCTGTGAAAATGCAATTCTCTTTATATGCTGAGAACAAAGTCATTGGACTTTCATTATGCTCTTTGACCAAAATCAGTTTGGCCCTCTATAAGTGAACTCTACCAGAGCATAGATTTGGGTTTTTTGCCAAGTCTGGAAATTTGGACACTCTATCCAAGTCAATAGGCTTTTCCATTTCACTGTGCTTTCTGTATGCCATAACTCACCATTCTATACCTTCTCCCTTCAGTTCTACTCTGCCCCAACTAACAGAACTGACACCAACCATAATTTAGTGGTGACATATGGTGCTGACCTCCTGAAGAATGCGAAATGATCTGATACTCCTTTAATTGCATAGTCATCAGTAGGAGTTGATAGGCTACTACTGTTATGTGACTTATTACTGTAAAATGATTCCATGTGTAATGTGCATAAATTTTCTTCAAAATTGTCATTTTGCAGTGGCAATGGAAAAATACAAATCAAAACAAAAAACAATAAGACCTTGAGAGGTAAAATAATCTGCTTCATTCTAGAAATATGTTTCACCTTGGGAAGGGAAGTCGTGATGATGGAAACCTGTAGATTGAGTAAATTGGGAAGAAGTAGTTGTGGAGAACTATTTTAAAAATGAGTAACCCATTAATGAGCAGATTAAAATTATAACCCACGGGTTTGATATATTTTGGAACATCTTTATAATATTATTGAAAGTAATATGATTTTTTTTTTCAGTTTTTAAGTTAATGTGACAAAAAAATCCCTATTTCTGCATCTGTTCTGGGCTCCTTGCAGGGAGCCTGCTTCTCCCTCTGCCTATGTCTCTGTCCTCCCTCTCTGTGTGTTTCTCATGAATAAATAAATAAAATCTTTTCAAAAAATAAAAAATATTAGCAACTTCTGGCATCTATGTGGCTCAGTGGTCGAGCATCTGCCTTTGGCTCAGATCATGATCCCGGAGTCCTGGGATCGAGTCCAGCATCAGGCTCTCACAGGGAGTCAGCTTCTCCCTCTGCCTATGTCTCTGCCTCTCTCTGTGTGTCTCTTGTGAATAAATACAATCTTTAAGAAAAATAAAATAAATAAAAGCAACTTCTATGTATAAACTTTAGTAAAAGAAACTGGTAACAAATTGCTGCCAAATATATTAAAAACACTCTTAAAGACACATTTGATTTTGGTTCACATGGACTGTGGAACAGCTTTCAGATGAAAACCCACAGAGAAATATATATCAATCAGTAAAAATAAACCAAAATGTATTTTATTGTAGTGAGTTTCATATTTTTTCTAAGTCAGAATCTATAAAAAGGTAACACTTTTCAGTGAAAAAAAAGTATTTTTCCTAAAATAAAATTTATTTATTTATTTATTATCTACCCAGTACCTATTTTTTTTTCCTGAATCTGTGTTTCATTAAAGGTGTAGCATTGTGTCAGGAAATGAAGAAAATTTTCCTGAATTAAATTGTAGAAATATTTTTTAGCACCATGGTACTTTCTTTAAGAATTGGACATATTTTCCCTATAGATTGGTTCTAAACTTGATACATATTAAGGTTTATGATAGAAGAGCTAGAGATAGGTATCCCACTCCTCAATCTGCTTATCCAGAAATGCATGTAGGTTTTCTTTTGCAGATAAGTAAATCATGATCCCCTAAGAATTCATTCTGTTCAATTTTTAAATATGCTTCTCTCTGCTGCCTCCATGACAAAGTGCATGTTTTTGAGCAAAAGAATGTTTCCAGGGTAGCAGTGTACAAATATTCAGGTATTATTGTGAGTCCCTAAATATTTTCATAGAGTAGGCAAGCCTTTAAAACATTAAGAGAGAAAAAAACCCAAATAGCTCCAGGTGTTTAAAGTTCACATTTTCTTTTTCTCAGTTGTTTTAACTGGGAATTCACCTGACTCAAGGCGTGAAGCCAGTCTTTCTTCCAATCTCTCCCTTCAAAATCATCATTCTCCATTCCCAAAAGAAATTCATGCCTCTCTTTTACCCATCATGATACTTCACTGTTACTTCACTTTGGGATAAAAAGCCTCAAAGATGCCAAATATGTTGGATGAACAATAGATGAAAATATATAATAGATATGTATGTAATACAAATATAAATATGTATATAACATACATATATTTAACGATTGTGTATATACAACTATATATAACACATATATGTAACACAAATGTGTATATAACACAAATATATGTGCATATATATATATATGTATATATTGAGACATTATGAGGAATTGACTCATGTAATTCTGGAGACTGAAGAGTCCCACAATCCATAGTCTGTCATTTACAAGCTGGAGACCTAGGATGCCAGAAGTGTAGTTCATTCCAAGTCTAAAGGCCTGAGAACCATGGTAGCTAGGGCATAAATCCCAGTAGTAGGACAGAAGATAAGAGGAGATGTCCCAGCTCAAATTGTGATGCAGGAAAAAAAAGGAGGAGGCACAAATTGCTTCCTTTTTATACCTTGTGTTCTATTCAGGCTCTTACCAGATTGAATGATACCCCCCTACACTGGGAAGAGACATCTATACTGAGTCTACCAATTCAAATGCTAATCTCTCCCAGAAACATCTTCACAGAAACACCCTGAACCAATGTTTATTTGGGCACCCCATGGTCAATCAGGCTGACATATAAAATCAGTCATCACACCAAGCAAAGTGTAATTCAAAACTGATATTGTGAACAGTATTTTATTCAAGGTATCTAAAAACCATAGTAGAAATTTGTGCATTCCAACACACACATAACACATTTTATTAGGGTAGAAAAGTGTCATGAGAAATGAAATATTCTGACCTATTCCACAATGTCTGAATTAAAATGTATTATGGAATATATTTATGGGAGCAATATCAATTTTTCTTAACAAATTTGCCTCTTCTATCCCTATTATCCATCAGTGCATTCATTGTTACTGAGAAAGAGAATCAAGAGGAAGGAAAACATTCAGACCATTAATAAGAGCTATGAAGGAAGTGACATTTGATTTCATTCAGTAACCTCTGATGGTAAAGTAGACTTATCTGTCTGTAGAAATCTTAAGAGCTCCACAATTTGTAAAATTGGTAAAATGTACCAATGTGTATTGGTAAACACATAGTGAATACAAGCTTAACCACTACTCTGCATTCTCACCATTATTGATCAGAAGGATCCTGGCCATTTCTCTTATTTACTTGTTTCAAAGATATACAACTTTTCCTATTTCACATGATTTTAAGAAAGATATAAATTCATGCCCTTATTTTCCTAGATATTTATTTAGAATCACAAGAGAATCCTCTCTTTTTCCCTACCCCTACTACTACCATTTGGCCAAGCCACAGTCCTCTCTCATCTGGATTATCATAGTTGTGTCATAATTACTTTTGTTTGCAAAATACAGCATCCAGAATAATCCTTATGAAACAAATTTCATTATGCCACTCCTGTCTTCTAAAGATTCCACAGTGAAGGAGCCTCAGTGTCCATCGAAAGATGAATGGATAAAGAAGCTGTGGTCTATATATACAATGGAATATTACTCAGCCATTAGAAACGACAAATACCCGCCATTTGCTTCAACGTGGATGGAACTGAAGGGTAGTATGCTGAGTGAAGTAAGTCAATCGGAGAAGGACAAACATTATATGTTCTCATTCATTTGGGGAATAGAAATAATAGTGAAAGGGAATATAAGGGAAGGGAAAAGAAATGTGTGGGAAATATCAGAAACGAAGACAGAACATGAGAGACTCCTAACTCTGGGAAATGAACAAGGGGTGGTGGAAACGGAGGTGGGTGGGGGATTGGGGTTACTGGGTGATGGGCACTGAGGGGGGCACTTGGCGGATGAGCACTGGGTGATATGCTATATGTTGGCATACTGAACTCCAATAAAAAATAATTTTAAAAAAATAAAATAAAATAATTAAAAAATAAATAAAGGGAAAAGAAATAAAATAAGGATTCCACAGTAAAATGTAGTCCTCACCATCACCAAAGTTCTGTTGTTAAAAATTGGTCCCATTACCTCTTTGACAGGTGGTGTTACTATTCCTCCTACATACCTGCTCACCCCTCTCAAACCACACCCACTTCCTTGTTCTCCTCCAGCATCCCAGAATATGTTCACTTCAAGATGTTTGCAAGGCCTTATTTGAACCCTTCTATAATGGGCAGCAGGAGAAAGTATTTCAAGTTTCTGTGCTTTTTCTTTAAAAAAAAAAAGTTTTTTTTTTTTATCTATTTATTCATGAGAGAACACAGAGAGAGAGAGGCAGAGACACAGGCAGAGAAAGGCAGACTCCCTGCAGGGAGCCTGATGCAGGATTCGATCCCAGGACTCCAGGATCACACCCTGGGCCAAAGGCAGGCGCTAAACTACTGAGCCACCAGGGCTGCCCTCTGTGTTTTTTCTTAGAAATAAATATTGGTAATGCTTTAAAAACAGTTGTGAGCAAAAGTACAATAGGACAAAAAAGTTACATCAGATTACTGCAATTATTGGAAGAGAGTGATAAGAATGTGAACCAAGGTAGAAAGAATAGTAAAAAGAGAATAGACTTTGACATATTTAGAAAGTGTCTGGCCATTCTATGAGGGAAATAAAAAAAAAAAAAAAGCAGATTCAGAGGCTTGTTTGGGTGACCTAAGGAATAATCACGGCATCAAATGAAAGTGCTTAGATATCGACAGAACTAATCTTTATACACAAATCTGCTCTTCCATAGACTGTCTGGCTTGGAAAAGTGCAGAGCTCATAGATCTGAGGGGAGACCATTCTGGACTACCTGGAGGCTTGTTTTCTCTGTCTTTGTATCAGTTTAACATCCAGCTTAGAAGGTCCAGGATAGCTCAATTAAGAAACAAAAACTAAAGACTCCCTCAATTAAGCTGCATAGATTTTTACAATAGTCCCAACTCTTAAAACACTGAGCATTATGGAGATGGATCCGTGTTCTAACAAAATATTGGCCACGGGAAAGTCAGACCAGCCATGCCCAATTCAAGCTGTGTGATAATATGGTTGTGACCATCCTACTAATTCCTTTAAGACTTCCTTCAGTAAATCTTCATCAATCATGTGTCTCTTCTGCTTTTTTGCACACATTTTTAACTTTCCTTTGTATATCGCCAATTTTAATCATTTAAAATTTCCCCCTAAGATTCTAGTTTGTATTTATTATTGTGACTCCCTAATTTTGATTGCAGCCATTAAAAAGAAATCTTGAGATTTGAACAACATGACTCCACATTTTCAAATAGGAAAACAGCAGTCATTGAGATTAACTAAAGGAGTTCAATTAAGAATCTAAACAAAAATCTATGTGTACTGGGTGTTGTATGTAAGTGATGAATACTAAGTTCTACACCTGAAACTAATATTACACTATATGTTAACTAACTGGAATTTAAATAAAAGCTTGAGGAAGAAAAAAAGAATATACACAAAAATCATAGCTCAGAACACTAGGCTAGTCTCTAAATTATCCTGATTCTATAGGGAGATATTTTAAAGAGACTAAACTCCCTTTAATTATACAATCCTGCTCTGCAGGTGTCTAACAATGAATGATTCTTGGCTATAAAGTGGATATATTGATGGTATCTTCAGGATTACTTTGACAGTAACTATGATAATTTATGTAATGTACATATATATTTACTAGTATTTAAAAATATTAGCTTATATTGTTGGTGCATTATTATTTCTAGACTCTGAACTTTTTGGATTCCTGGACTTGAACCATAGCTACATTTCAAATGTCTACTACAGTGTGTGATAAAGACCAAGTTTTCAATATATATTTCTTTTTTTTCAATATATATTTCTTTAAGGAATTAACCATTTACATAACCTGATTCCACAGTGTTTCACTTTTAAATGATTATGGAAAATTGATATTGGAAGAAAAATTCAATTAAATTTGAACCAGTGCAGTTCCAAATATGTAATAAATTTGTAAGAATAAAGGAAATAGTGTCATTTTCAAATATTTACACCTTCTTCTATTACCAAGTTCAAGTCAAAAACTAAATGTTTTCCCCCTACTTTTGCTCATTTTCTTTAAAAAAAAAAGATTTATTTGAGAGAGAGAGAGAGAGAGGGAGGAAGAGAGAGAGAAAGCATGGACAAGCATGTGAGTGGGGAGAGAAGCAGAGGAAGAGAGAGAGAGAGAGAATCTCAACCAGACTCCCTGCTGACTATGGAGACCCAAGTGGGGCTTGATCTTACAACCCATGAGATTATGACCAGAACTGAAATCAAGGGTTGTTTGCTTAACTAACTGAGCTACCCAAGTGCCCCTCATTCCATTATTTTCTTTCCTTAAATTATACCTGTGCTATGCTTTTGTCCATCTTATTTGAAAGTTATAAAAATTATCTTTTAAGCATACAATAAGTGTTTAGAAAACCTTTTTTTGGTGTGTCATCATTAAATATTATAAGAAACCACCATGTATGCAAAGCTAAATAAAAAATATAATTCTAGAAGATATTTTAACCATATCTCTGTTCCTAATAGAAGTAATTTTCTGTATTTTGACCTAATATACCTTTATTATTAAACAATTTTATTGAAATTCTTTAATAACAATTATATTCTATTATGTAACAGTTATGTTAAAAACACTGATTATTGTTATTAATGATAAGTCAAGACTTATATTCAGCAATTTTTTAATTTAATATATATTACTCCACCTCTGGGCCCCCAAAATAAAAGAAATCATATTGATAGCTATAACAGGATTGTAAAACAAGAATATTACATTTTAAAATGTGTAAGTATAAGCACATTAACAAAGACTGCTATATAATTGTGAACAGCATAATACCATTCTTTTCTTAGGTGAATTAATTTATTTCATTGTCCTTGTTAGAGCCCATCACATGAAAGAGTAAGTTGTTACAGTTTGCATCTGGGATATAATGGAAAGATAGAGAATTCTAATCCTCACTATCTAATTCTATCCAAATTACAAAATCAAATTAACATAAATACAAGGAAAATGCACAGAATGTGCTAAGGATTAGAAACTAAAAAAAGAAATTTCAATGTCCTCGTATTCCAGCCTTCTAAATTTTAATTAGATACCAGATTCCTGCCATAATTCTATTGTGTACACCCATTTTAAAATTCTAAAACTTTTCATTTTATAAATCAGAGCATTTTTAATTATTTTAAATTTTGTCATTGCATGATACTATTGATTTTGAAAGTTTTTGGGAAAAGGGAAAGAAATATATGGAACTTGCATATCACTTTAGTTCTGTGTGAATTTCTAAGGGAGAATCCAGATAAAACTACTCCAAAGTGTTAGCTTAATTAGGCGCTGTTCAAATTAACCAGGCATTTCCCCCTACTTCCAAAAAGAATCAAAGAAGTCCATACTGCCATAAAAATTGATACAGTGAAACCATCACACATATGGTTTTATCAGAACATATTCTCTTTCTTAAGTGAAAATAAACTCTTTCTGAGAGTAAAAAATCTGAACAGAAATCCCATTCTTGATTATCTGCAAAAGCTACAAAAGCACTTATGGGCCTATTCAACCATCAGAGAGGCAGAATTTTAGGGAAGTCCATTCCTGAAATGTATCTTTATTTCCTGATGTGCTTATTGCCAATGTTATTTTAGTTGTTAGAGTATCTTAAAGACATAAAAGCAGTTGGTTAGATGTTCTAAAGATGATGGCAGTAGCCTGCAGCTTACATAAACACTATAGGGTCCATGGACATAGTCGCAATAAAGCAGAACATCGAAAACACAGCTTATATAAAACTTAATACACTCAGCCCGGAAGATACTTTTAAACATTTGCTAAAATTACTTTACAAGCAAGCATGTTCACTATAAAATCATCGTAATGGTGAAATAAAGCAGAGGTACAGAATAAAATGTAAGAAATTCTCTCAAACAATTCTATTTAAGCATCTAAATAACAACTAGGGTTATCTTGATGCAATTTACAGAGTTCTTTTACATGAATATCTCATTTATAGTTTTCTGGTATAGATAATTATCTTATTAAATTTAATGTTGTTCCTGAAATTTCTCATGTATACATAATATCTAAATGAGTCTCTGACCTATTTTCCTTCCAGATACGGGTGCTTCTGTGCATGTACTACTATCTTTCAAGTAAGATTGGTTCATGGGCTACCCCTACAATCCTGTGTGCGTATGTTTTTTAGCAGCTTATTTTATGTAGAATACAATGCTTATTATAGACTGGGCATCATTATTCAGAGGAAAGAATTGTTAGTATTGGAAGAAAAAATGTTGTTAATGTTACATTGTTAATTAGCAGAAATTTGTTTGTGATTAGTAAATTCACGAGGTACCGAACTGAGACTTGCTTGGAACTAAGCTGCCTGGGTTTTCTTTCACTGAATTGATGCTTTCTCATCATTTCCTATAAAAGAAGTAAAATTGAAGGGAGAACATATCCCCTTGTGAACATGACCCCATATTGCACAGATAGTAGAGCTCCTAAGCCACAAGACATATTTCTGCGGGACAGTGGGATGATATCTTGCTGACCTTATTTTTGTGAGCTTTCACTTTCCTTAGTGGTCTATTTCTTACTGCAGTAAGCATAAAGTTATGGACGTTATGGAATTGACACTAAATTTAATACATGACATAGTGACCATGAAGGGGCCTATCTTGTCCAATGAGCTGAAAATATTAAAAATCAATATATATGTATATATATATATTCATATACATACTCATATACTTAACTTTTTAAAAAGAATGTTTTACTATTCTGTGGAAATGGTTAATCATATTTCCTTTGTAAATACCAATCATTATGTCTGGAAATCCTTATAATAAAAATTATAGCATGCTTGCTTTGCTTAGTCTTCAACCTCCTATTATGTAGAAAGCAACAGGAAAACATCATATAATTTTTAACAGCAAAAAGAAATATAAAGTAGCCCTCAAAATCTTTTTTTTTTAAGTATATCGCATGACTAAGGTTGCAAGACCACCTAGTGAAATGAGATCTAAAGAGTGGGTGGCAGTTCAGAGAGGTAAGGTGGAGAGACAAAATAAATGAATTGGTTTGCTTTAGGCAGATCTGTAGGGAGAATTGGCTACCATAGAAGCAGGACATCAAGCAACTGAAAAATTTAAATTCTTTTTTTTTAAGGATTTATTTATTTATTTATTTATTTATTCATGATAGACATAGAGAGAGAGAAAGAGAGAGGCAGAGACAGAGGGCAGAGGGAGAAGCAGGCTCCATGCTGGGAGCCCGATGCGACACTTGATCGTGGGACTCCAGGATCGCGCCCTGGGCCAAAGGCAGGCACCAAACCACTGAGCCACCCAGGGATCCCGAAAAATTTAAATTCTTAAAGGTGTGGGCTAGCCTGAGAGTTTAGAATCCCAGAAAAATCCCCAAAAGAAGTCAGCCACCACCTTACATCTCATGTTTATAGTCATCCACCATGGTTCACAAGGAACACTAGTGGTAGGGCAAGAGGCTTAAGAGAAAAGAAACTCTATGGTGCAGGGATTACCCAGGTGAAAGCAGCAGAACTTAGAGGAAACTCTCTGCATACTGAACTCTGCACAAGTTTATGGTAGTGGTTGACTGTCACAGGGAGACAAATAGCATGTCTGTATACCAGACTCTGCTCTGATAAAGACAAAAGCTATCTGCTCCTAGAAGAGGGACAAGAAACTTATTCACCCCTAGGACTCTGCATTGACTTGAGGCAGAAGACCTCTGCCCCTGAGTAATAGGCAGAGAATCCATGGTCTAGGCTCTGCACTGAGTAGTAGGAAAAGGTTTACTGACAACCTGGTGGGGTCAGGACTTCTAAGAAGGCCTCACTTCTGAGGTTTAGGTATACAAGTCCTGCCTAAGACTAAGGATGAAGCAAGAGAATTGAACAACCTGCCCACTCAAGCTATGAGCCTACAATGAGTACCAGGAAACACGTACATACACACAACTAAAAAATTACAGAATAGGGGATCCCTGGGTGGCTCAGCAGTTTAGCACCTGCCTTCTGCCGAGGGCATGATCCTGGAGTCCCGGGATGGAATCTCCCTGCATGGAGCCTGCACTCTCTCTCTCTCTCTGTCTCTCATGAATAAATAAGTAAAATCTTAAAAAAAAAAAAGTTACAGAATGTCTCTCATGTAAACACACATAGAAATCCTTAGCAGAACATTAGGGAATGAAATTCAACAATATTTAAAAGGATAATTCTCCATGGTCAAGTTAGATTTGTCTCAGAAATGCATGATTGTTTTATCATGTGATAATTAATGTAATTTGCCACATTAACAGATTAAGAGTATAAGATCATATAATCATTTAAATTGATGCAGAAAAGCCATTAGAGGAAACCTCAGGATTGGAAAAAAAAGCTTTCTCCACTTTATAATGGACATTTATGAAGAATCTACAGCTGATAATCATCTTTTAACATTAATAGCTTTTTTGCTAATACTAGGAACACTGCAAGGATGTCCTTTTTCACCACTTTCTCACATAGCATTTTACTAGAGATCCAAGGAAGTGCCATAATACAAGAACAAAAAGCATATTGGATGGAATTAAAAAGTAAATTTTGGGGAGTAGATGTCTGTGTGCATAGGAAATCCTAAAAATTCTACAAGAGACCATAATTTGACAGTTTCTTATAAATTTTAACAAGCAATTGCCATGTGACCCAGTAATTCTACTCTTGGGCATTTATCCAAGAGAAATGAAGACCTATATTCACATAAGACGCTGTACATAAATGTTCACCAGTATACAAATGAAATTTTTTTTCTTAATAACCCCAAACTGGACACCATCCAGATGTCCTTCATTGGCGAATGATTCAACCAGGTATGGTTCATCCACACCATAGAATACTATTCACCAATAAAACATGAGCCAACTATATTGATACACTCAACTTGGATCAGCCTATGAGAAAGTATGCTGAAAAGTTGATCTGAAAAGGTTGTATAGTATATCATTCTATACATATAACATTCTTGAATTAACAAAACCCTAGAAATTGAGAACAGATTAGTTGGGTGCTAAGGATGGGAGGAGGTGGGGGGAGCTGCAAAGGGATACCACTAGGGATCCTGGCAGAGCCATTTGGAGTCTTCACTGCATCAATGTCTAAATCCTAGTGATGATATTCTAGGGTTTTGAAAATGTTATCATTGGGTAAAAGGTATGAGAAATACCTCTGTATTTCTTATAACTGCATGTAAGTCAATGATCATCTCAAATTCACTTACAAATCAACTTCTAAAACTGGGCATTTCAAAATAATGGCTGTCTAATCATTTCAAAACTTCCTGGAATTTATTATGAATTTAATTTTGTTTTCCAAATTTAGGAGTGCTTATTTCCTAGGTATCTGTTCTTTCTAAATTATTATTATTATTATTATTATTATTGTGCTTTATATAGCATTTTATACTCTTTTAAAGTACAGTCTCTTTTGGTCATACCATATAATTATATGTGATAAGTTTAGGTCAAGTTGATTTGTTATGCTTACCAGTTTTACTTCATTTTTATATTTATTTCAATATTACTACCAAATTAAATGGAGTACTTTAAAAAGAAATATTCATCTTAATGTTTGTTTAACATATTATTGATTTAGATTATTTTTTAAATGAAACAAGTTGAAAAGTTATCAGCCTTTCAATATTTGTGCTAAAATTGTGAACTCTCTACCCCTAAATTGTAATATTTGATTATATGTCTTACTTTTGACCAAAAAAGAAATATTTGCTCACATGAATTGTCTTCCAAGGTCTTTTGGCATAAATATTGAATAAATACCTTCAGCTACTTGGAACATAGAGGTGCCATTAAAATGGGGCAGAATAAATATATTTTCATTAATTAGATATATAAACTAATTATCCAGAACTGAGTGTGGTTCTTATTCATATATTCCAATATGAAATGAGAATTTGGATCACTGTTCTTTGGTAATACCAACATGGAACACATCCCCTGTTTTAAAAGTTGTATTTTTGAAAGATTTTCCCCAGATTTATAGAGTACATGTATATATCTGTGTGTATGCATATGCATCTATATTAATACACAGAGATTCATCAAATTATAAAAATATTTGAAGTTTAGTGACAATTGCCTAAATGTCAATAACCTTAACTGTATGTATGTATGTATGCATATACATACCCTCCACATATATATACACATATATATTTAATGAAAATATAAATTGAACAATTTTGAAAATATTACTTTAGGGAATTTCCTTAAATCTGGCTCAAAGCAGTCATCTAAATATGCTTGAAACTTACTCGAGGTGAATAAGGTACAAAAATGAAGAGATTTTAAAGCTTTCCAGGCCTCCCCCTAGTCTCATAAACTGGGCAATATGGATTGGGTAATCTTTAATATCCTGTAATGCCAACTTTGTTTTGAAAAGGAATGTGTTTTTTCTTATAGTGGGTCTTTATCTAGTCCCCACTGAATGGAGAAAACAAGAGAAGATTCTAAGCAATACTTATTTTACTTTTATGAGTATACATCCAACCCTATTTTAGCACCATTGGCATTTGAAAAGAGGGTCCTGGGTTCCCATTATGTTTCTACCTCTTACATGTTGTGTTCATTTTGGCAGGTTACTTAAAATCTATAAAATGATGGTAATGGTCATGTCTTATAATAGTTACAGCATATATTAGTAGTATATACTGTAGCTATATAAAATAGCTACCAAATTTGTGAGAACAGAGAGAAGACATGAATAGACATGGTTTCTTCCTTTGCTTCATTTGTCCCGTAGATATTCAGACATATTTGAGAAAATAAAAATGCCAAGCCCTTTGCTTTATACACATATAACACAGGAAAACAAACTAATGTATGTTTTTAGTCAGATATTCTATTTAAACGTTCTGTTTAACAATTTAACATACAAAATATATATGCATTATTTTATAGGATATGAGAGAGTTTTTAAAATTTTTGTCTTTTGAAACTGAAATGTGAGCAGAGGTAAGGTATATCACTTGTGGGAAGAAACTTTAATATCTAGAACCCAGTTTACAATTTTTTGTTTCCTCTATCATGGAGATTGATATATCCCAAATGGTTATGTTTTGATAGCCTAAATTCCTAAGTAAGAGTGACAGGAAACAGAATTACCCACTTAATAAATAAATAGCCACCACCTTGAATGTGAATGAAATTAATGACAGTGGATTATAGCTGTAAGAGAGCAAGACACTCTCTGAGGAGCAATATACAGAGAAGCTCCAAAGCCAAAAGGAGAGACAAAAAGAATTCAAAGGCTTTTAGAAGCCTCTGGCATCTGAAGCTTCAGCCAATTCCTAGCCATAATAACAACTCCTCACACTAAAGTCCTATTAACCTCAGTTCTTGTAGATAACAGATTCAGTTTTCAGCAACATAAATTATATGAGTCATACCAAAAGGCAAGAAAAAATATGATATGAAGAAATAAGCAAGCACCAGAACCAGACTTGGCTATGACACAGATGTTTGAATTATTAGGCAGGAAATTTAAAGTAATTGATTGATATGCTCATGGTAATGCAAAAAGCAGACCACATGCAAGCAAGAACAGATGAGTACTGCAAGCAGATACATGGAAACTCTAGAAAGTATAAAAAGCAAATGTTAGAATTATAAATGAAAACATCTGTTACAAACCACAGATTCCTTCAACAGGTTCATCAGTATACCTAACATAACTGAGGAAAGAATCAGCGAGTATAGATCAATAGAAACTTCCCAATCTGGAATGCAAAGAGGAAAAAAAAATAGAATTGACCAGAGCATTCACATTAGTGGAATACCATCAAAAGGTAATATTGGGAATCCCTGGGTGGCGCAGCGGTTTGGCGCCTGCCTTTGGCCCAGGGCGCGATCCTGGAGTTCCGGGATCGAGTCCCCATCGGGCTCCCGGCATGGAGCCTGCTTCTCCCTCCTCCTGTGTCTCTGCCCTCTCTCTCTCTCTCTCTCTCTCTCTCTCTATATATATATATATATATATATATATATATATATATATATATCATAAATAAATGAATCTTTAAAAAAGGGAGTAATATTACTTGAAAAGCACAAAAAGAGAGAATGGAACAGAAGAAACATTTAAAATAATATTGGCCAAGAACTTTGCAAAATTAATGATGGGCACCAAATCACACACGCAAGAATCTTAGAGAATACCACAAGCTGGAGTGCATAGAAATCCACCCCACCCACTCCAACCCCCATATTCCCATAACCTTCATGGTAGTGACTTCTGCCAAAACTGTAGTGATCCGTTGAAAGAGAAACATCCAATTTCCCAAGGATGTAGTTAGGAAAAGTGCTATGCCAAACTGGCCAAGGTTCTTAAGTTCATAATTTTTTGATTCACTTACATATCCCCTTTGTCTTGGCCAAAATCTGCTCCCAAAAGAATTGGTTAGGGTCACTAATTGGTGGGATCTTTTTCCCTGCAGGATCTGTATCAGGGTCGTGCAGTTCCATCTTACCCAGGCTGCCTAACTTTGGCCCTCGGTAAACAGGAGGCTTCTGGCTTCTATTTAACAAGGAAGACGTTTTACTTCCTCCCTCATCATCACCTATACACACAGCATGCAAACACAAACACTTGACAATGTTACTATTTTAAGGCTAGGTAACAAGAAGAAGAGCATTTTATGTGGCCAGTACTGGACAAAGGTAGTCCTTTTGGTAAATACTATGTAAACTTTTAAAGACAAGCAACCAGGAACTGATTTTTTTTTAGGGAGGGAAAAAGCTCTGCCTCATCGAGCCCCCCCTCCCCCCAGGAAAATTGGGTGTCTCTTTAGGCTTAATGATTGGGGCTAAATTTGCCTTTTCATAACACTGCATTTATGATTTTTGCAGAATATAAAACACGAAAAAATCATATGTTTTTCAAAGTTCACTTACATACAGAACAGGACTGTTAAGTGAATTTGGAGATTTAGAGGAATCAACGTCCTATAGATAAAGTAATGACAGTGCCCAAGAGAGCTACATTAAAAAAAAAAAAATCAGTGGTTCAATGAGTAAAGGGGGAACACTACTGATAAAGAATTCACAAAAGAAAAAGAATCCATAATGGAGGCAAACAATGATCTATGGAGAATTAGGAGACTAATCTGAGGGATGTGGAGATTTTTAATAAATTTAGTAAAAGAGTCCTCATTGGAGTTATGGAGATAGAATCTTGATTTGATGGATTGCTGAGGAAATAAGTCATGAAAAGTTTAAAACATTTTGGCAGATTATGATTTTGAGAAGATTGAATTTAGCAGAAAAGGTAAATTGAATAATGTTATAACAACATGGTATGAGAAGATGAGGCTAGATTCTAACCAGGTTTAAGGATTTATGGGATATTTGTATTTGAAGGGCAAAGTTACAGAGAGCAAAACACAAATGTAGTCATAGGAGGCAAAGACTTTATTTTTCTATTTTTTAATTTTTATTGAACTTTTAGAGAAAGAGTGGGGTGGAGAGGGGCAGAGGGAGAGAAAATCTTAAGTAGTGGACACATAAAGGGAGAATATGGAAAAAAGCTAATGAATTTCGACTACTTGGGAGTAGTTCTTGGGCTGAGGCTGTTGATTATCCATAAATATTCATTTCCCTCTGTTTTGGGCACATGACTTTTAGCCTGACATTGCATTCTCTAATGACCCTTGTTATTTGTGGTCATGTCACTCTGCAAAGGGTACTTGGATCATATTGATAATGCCATTTTGGTTCATACCGTTAAAAGTAACACACTCGGGACACCTGGGTGGCTCAGTGGTTGAGCTTCTGCCTTTGGCTCAGGTCGTGATCCCGGAGTCCTGGGATCGAGTTCCGCATTAGGCTCCCTGCAGGGAGCCTGCTTCTCCCTCTGCCTATGTCTCTGCCTCTCTGTGTGTCTCTCGTGAATCAATAAATAAAATCTTAAAAAAAAAAAAAAGTAATACACTCTAGTGCACCAGGGTGGCTCAGTCCTTTAAGTATCTGCCTTTGGCTCAGATGATCTTGGAGTCCTGGGACTGAGCCCCGCATTGGGCTCCTAGAACAGGGATCCCACTTCTCGCTCTCCCTCTGCCCCCCACCTTACCTGATGTTCTTTCTCTCTCAAACAAATAAAATCTTAAAAAAGAAAAAAAAAGAGGTAATACACTCTCTTAGCCTCTTCTCACTTCCTGTCTGAAAGGTATTGAAACTATTGCAACTTCCTTGGACTTGAGATGGAAGCTGTTCTCTCAGTTGTGAATCATGTACCACAAGAGCAACATGCAAAACCACAGTAGAGGTGTCTCTTGTTTAAGCCAGTGTTACAGTGAGCTACGTCGTTACAGTGTCACAACTTGTACCCTTCTGATAAAGCTCCCATCATGGACAGTCCATTTTCATAACTCCATTAATGTATTTCTTGTTGACATGCACAAATATCTAATATCGAAATTACATTCAAATGATCAAATGTACAGTTATATATTTAATAATGCAATGTTCACAATTCAGCACTGTTCTCCAGCATACATCAACATACCCATAGTTAACTTTGTGTTGCAAAACTGCACAAAAGTTTTTGGTTTTTAAAAGACATGGCAATCAGCTGAGTCAGTCAGCATTCCATGCAGTGCTAAAATAAAAATTGTCATTTTAACTGCATACTTTGGTTGAGTATCAATGAAGAACTTCATTGACCACCCAAACAAAGAAATTTAAATATTCCCCGATTCCTTCTGATTTACACATATTCCCAGATATACAAGGGAGTCACTAATCTTGTGTGTTCCTCTCAGTTGATTTTCCCCTTCCCCTCAAAACCAAACCAAACAAAAATGCTATCATTCTGTTCTTAGTTCGTTTATATGAAATAGAAAAAATTGCATATTTTAATAATGTGAAGCCTTTATCCTGTTGCTGATGTTGCTACTTTTTAAATTGTATGCCAGGATTTACAAAATGTTCTCTATGAAAATATTTTTCAGTATAGACTTGGGTTCTCTAACTGATAGCAATACTAAAGGAGAGGTTCGAGTTTTTAAAGAAGTCAATGAACTACATGTACATGTACAGCCTTTATGTAACACCATTTGTGTGAGTCAAGCTGTTGTTAAGCACTTTTCAGTTTATTCTCCAGAGTGTACTGACCAAACTCTAATCTCATGGAAAGGTAAATATAACTGAAGTGTTTGGAGAGGTGATGGGAAATCAGTGCCCAGAAAGAGCACTTAGCTATGTTTTCAGCCATAAATGTCAAAGAACAAGGTCATAAGTGTTTCTTCCTGTTTCTTGAAAGTGTTCTGAATTTGAACACCTTTCTTTTTATTTTCTCTTGGGCTCTGGAATGAAAAGAGATGGGTAGTGAACTGACTTTCCAACATTTATTGTCTTAACACAGTTACTTCTTCAAGTAGTAACATCCTTGTATATAGTTTCCTATTACATTTATGTGCAATTATCTTCTAATTTTTTTAAGTTCTTATAGCCCACTAATTAAGACCCTTCCACATTTGTTTATAGTCCAGGAGTTCCTAACGGAAATAAACTTCCAAGTGTAGGAGTTATCATGTAGTAGATTCCCCCTGGATTAATTCTGTTCTAGTATTTTCTGTTATGCAGGGCAGAGCATCTGGCCTTTCAGATCTCAGATAGAGATGGTAAACTGTGACTTCCAACAGTGCACTCTTGAAAATGTTATCTGATACGTGGCTAAAATATATATCATTAATACGTTCTAGTATTTTATTTCTAGATTTATTTGTTAATTCAATAAATCATTTCTAAGAACCTCTACTAGGTATGTTACCATTTTAAGTTTGAGTTATAAAATTTTTAATGTGACCCCACTACTCTCAGGAGTTACTAATAATGTGTACCAGGAAATCAGGTAATTGCTAACTTGATTATTAGGAAGTCAATAATTGCTACTATATGGACCAGTATTTGGACCCCATGAAATGTCAAGCCCGTTAGCCAAGTTCTTATCAAGACAGAAGAAAGTATTGAGAATAAGTAAACGGTCTTTTCACAAAAGTGTAAAGTGAGTCTTTAATTTGAGAGGTTTTATTCCAGTTTCTAATTCCTCATGAATTAAATGGTGACTAGGTTCAGGTGCAGGGTTGATGGAATAAGTTGATTTCTCACAAGCACATCAGTTCAGAGCTCCTTAAACACATACTCACAAGGCACATCAATACAACCACACACTTACCGTTTCTAAAAGGATGTGAGAACTCATTCCACTGAGTGCCAGTGCAGATACACAAATATTTCCTCAGAAGCAGATTTCTATAGATTTCATAAAATAGTCCTCACACTCATTGCAGAAGGAGATAGCTAGGATTGATTCTGTCAGAATGCTTGTTAACAGATAAACCTGCCATGTTGTGTATTTCTGTTAAACTCGTCATCACTCAAGAAATAATCTTGCCTATTTACTTATTATCTTCCTATTTTCTCATTTTCATGACTACTTTCTGCTTTCCTTCCACAAAAGGAAGAAAGAAATCCTCTTTCTTCTAAAAGCCATATCCTGCATTCTTTTACATTTTTGGGGGAAAAAAAGATTTTATTTTTAGAGTAGTTTTAGGTTTACATCAAAATTGAGGAAGTAGGAGGTGCCTGGGTAGCTCAATTAGTTAAGTGTCTGCATTCAGCTCAGGTCATGATCACAGGGTTTTGGGATGGAGCCCCAGAGCCCCATCCATGTAGGGCTCCCTGCTAAATGCGAAGTCTGCTTCTTCCTCTGCCCCTTTCCCGACTTGTGCTCACTCACTCACTCTCTCTCTCAACTGAATCATCTTTTTTAAAAATTGGAGGAAGGTATAGTTTCTTGTCTCAACACGTGCATAGCGCTCCTCCTACCCTATTAACAGCATCACTCACCAGAATGATATACCTTTTACTGTGGATAAACCTACATTGACACATAATACCTACCTCAAATTCATAGTTCACTTTAGAATTTACTCTTGGTGTTGTACATTCTCTGAGTTTGGACAAAGGTATAATGACATATATCTATCATTATCATATTATACAGAGTAATTTCACGTCCCTGAAGATTCTCTGTGCTAAGCACATTCATTTCTCCTTCACCCCTGGCAACTACTGATCTTTTTATTATCTCCATAGGTTTGCCTATTTATTTATTTTTTTAATCTTTTTTTTAATTTTTATTTATTTATGATAGTCACACACACAGAGAGAGAGAGAGAGAGAGAGAGAGAGAGAGAGGCAGAGACATAGGCAGAGGGAGAAGCAGGCTCCATGCACCGGGAGCCCAACGTGGGATTTGATCCCAGGTCTCCAGGATCGCGCCCTGAGTCAAAGGCAGGCGCTAAACCGCTGCGCCACCCAGGGATCCCAGGTTTGCCTATTTAAAAATGTCATGCACCTGGGTGGCTCAGGCAGTTAAGCATCTGCCTTCAACTCAGGTCATGATTTCAACCCCACATGGGGCTTCCTTCTCAAGGAGGAATCTAATTCTTTCTCCCTCTGCCCCTCCTCTACTGTTCATACGTCTTTCAAATAAAATCTTTAAAACAAAATTAAAATGTCATGTATTTGGAATCATACAGCACATAGCTTTTTAGGTGGGCTTATTTCACTTAATAATAATACAGTTTAAGTTTCCTCCATGTCTTTTCATGGCTTGATACCTCATTTCTTTTTTAATATTGAATACTATCCCATTATCTGGATGTATTATTTTTTTAATCCATTTATACCTACTGAAGGGCATCTTGATTACTTCCAAAGTTTGGCGATCCTGTATAAAGCTGCTATAAACACCTGTGTGCAGGTTTTTGTGTGAGCATAGTTTCAACTCCTTTGGGTAAATACCAAGGAGCACGATTGCTGGATCATAAAGTAAGATAAAATTTAGTTTTACAAGAAACCATGGAACTATCTTCCAAAGTGGCCAAACCATTTGTATTTTCTGCCAGCAATGAGTGAGAAATCCTGGGCTTCTACATTCTCACCAGCATTTGATGGTGTTAGTGGTACAGATTTTGGTCATTCTATTAGATGAATATTTTATCTCATTATTATTGAATTTGCAATGCATCTTGTAATGTGCTTATTTAATATGTGCATATCTTCTTTGGTGAGGTGTCTGTTAAGGTTTTGGCCAATTTTTAATTTGAGTTGTTTGCTTTTTTTTTTTTTTTTGAGTTTTGTGGGTTATTTTTATATTTTGGATAATAGTCCTTTGTCAGATGTGACTTTAACAAATATTTTTTTTTCTCAGTCCGTGGCTTGTCCTTTCATTCTCTTGATACTGTTTTTTGGAGAGCATATTAAAAAAATAATTAAGTCCAGCTAATCTGTGATTTGTTCCACCAACCGTGTCTTTGGTGTTGTATCTAAAAATGTTTAAACATTCCTGAGGTCACCTAGATTTTCTCCTAAGTTATCTTCTAAGAGTTTTATAGTTTTGCATTTTCCATTTAAGTCTGTAATCCCTTTTGATGTAATTTTTGTGAAGAGTATTAGGTCTGTGTATAGATTTATCTTTTTGCATGTGGACTCCAGTTATAGCAGCATTATTTGTTGAGGACTCTCTTTGCTCTTTCATAATACCTTTGCTTCAATCAACTACATTTAGGGCAGTCTATTTCTGGCCTCTCTGTTATATTCCATGTATCTATTTATTCTTTCACCAGTCCCACATTTTTTATTACTCTAGCTTTATAGTAAGTCTTTTTTAACAACAACAACAACAACAAAAAAGATTTTATTTAGTTGTTTTTAATGAGAGACGCAGAGAGAGAGGCAGTTACACAGGCAGGGGGAGAAGTAGGCTCCCTGCAGGGAGCCTGAGGTGGAACTCCATCCTGGGTCTTCAGGATCAGGCCTTGGGCTGAGAGCGGAGCTAAACCACTAAGCCATCTGGGCTGCCCTAGAGTAAGTCTTGAATTCAGGTAGCATCAGTTCTTCAACTTTGTTCTCCTTCAATATTGTAATGGCTATTCCGGGTCTTTTGCCTCCCTGAATAAACTTTATAATTAGTTTGTTGATATCCATAACATAGCTTGATTAATTATGATTGAGATTACATTGAATCTTTAAATGAAGTTGGGGAAAACTGACATGTTGACAACATCAAGTCTTCCTAACCAAGAACATGGAGTAACTATTTCATTCTTTGTTTTTATTCTTGAGGTTTTAGTTTCCCTCAGATAGATCTTATATGTAGTTTGTTAGACTTATACATAAGTAATTCATTTCTTTGCATCCCAATGTAAATGGTATTGTGTTTTTAATTTCAAATTCCCCTTGTTCATTGTTAGCATAAGGAAAGCAATTGACTTGTATACTTGTATATTAATCATGCATTCTACAATCTTGCTATAATACTTATTAGTTCTAGGAGACTTTTTTGTCAGTTTTTCATATTTTTTTCTTTTTTTAAAGATTTTATTTATTTATTCATGACAGACACAGAGAGAGGCAGAGATACAGGCAGAGGAAGAAGCAGGTTTCCTGTGAACCCTGAGGTGATGACATGAGCCAAAGGCAGATGCTCAACCACTGAACCATCAAGGTTACTCTTCAGATTTTTTCTACATAGAAAATCATGTTATCTATAAACAAAGACAGCTTTATGTCTTACCTCCTAATCTATATACTTCTATATACCTTTAATTTCTTTTTTCACATATTATTACATTAGCAGGAATATCCAGTGTGACACTGGAAGGGAGTAGTGGCAGGGTCATTCTTGCCTTATTCCTGACCTTAGTGGGAAAGCTTTTAGGTTTTCATCATTAATAATGATGTTAGCTTTAGTTTTTTTGTGGATTTTTTTTAAATCAAAGTTGAGAGAGTTCTCTTCTATTCCTAATTTATGAAAAGCTTTTACCAGGAATGGTTGTTGGATTTTGTCAAATCCTTTTCTTTTTCTTTTCTTTTTTTTTTTTTTGCATCTATTGATATTATCATGTGATTTTTCTTTATTTTAGTCTGTTGATATAATGGATTACATTATTTGGTTTTTGAATGTTGAACCAGCTTTGCATACCTGGGATAAACCCCACTTGGTCAAGTTGTGTAATTCTTCTTACACAATTTTGGATTCAAAATGCTAATATTTTGATCATTTTTGCATTTGTGTTCATAAGAGGTATTGGTCTAATTTTCTTTTCTTATAATGTCTTTACCAGGATTTTGGTAATACTGGTCTCATAAATGAGTTATGAAGTATTCTATTTCTATACTCTGACAAAGATTGTAGAGATTGATATAATATCTTTCCTAAATCTTTGGTAAAATTCACTAGTGGATGGATCTGGGCCTGGTGCTTTCTGTTTTAGAAGATTATTAGTTATTGATTCAAATTAACAGAAGAAGGCCAGATTGTATATTTTTCCTCATGTGAGTTTTGGCTGATTGTGTTTCAAGGAATTCATCTATTTCATTGAAGTTATCACATTTGTGTACATAGTTTTTCATAGTATACTTTTGATGTCCATAGAATTTTTTGTTGTCTTCTCTTTTACTTCTGAAATTAGTAATTTATCTTCTTTCTTTTATTCTTTGTTCTGACAGAGACTTATCTATTTTATTGATCTTTTCAAAGAACCAGCTGTTGGTTGCATTATTTTTTTCTGTATTGATTTCCTGTTTCATATTCATTGATTTCTGCTTTAATTCTTATTACTTCTTCAGTTCTGCTTACTTTGAATTTAATTTGCTTTTCTTTTTCTAGTTCCTAAGGAAGAAACAAAGATTATTGATTTTAGATCTGTCCTTTTTCATTATTTGCATTCAGTGCTATGAATTTCCTTGGAAGCACTGTTTTTACTACATGTGACAAATTTTCATAAGTTGTGTTTTCATTCATTTAGTTCAAAATGTTTTAAATTTGTCTTGTTATTTCTTCTTTGACTAATGTGTTAGAAGTTTGTTGTTTAAGCTGTATTTATTTTGATATTTTCTGGTTATCATTCTGCTATTGATTTCTAGTTTAATTCCACTATGGTTTGAGAGCAGATATTGTAGATTTGTATTCTTTCAAATTTTCAAAGTGAGTCTTATGGCCCAGAGTGTGGTCTCTCTTGGTTTCATATGAGCTTAAGAAAATGTGTACTTTGCTATTGTTGGATAAGATAGTCTATAGATATCAATTGTATCTTATTAACTGGTGGTGGTATTGAATTTAACTATGTCCTCACTGATTTTCTGCATGCTGGATCTGTCCATTTCTGAGTGAGGGGTGTTGAAATCTCCAACTTAGATGGTGGATGTGCCTATTTCTCCTTGGAGGTTTTTTTTTTTTTTAAGATTTTATTCATTTATTTGAGAATGAGAGTGAGAGAAAGAGAGAGCATGAGCAGGGGAGAGGAGCAGAGGGAGAGGAAGAAGCAGATTCCCGTCTGAGTAGGGAGCCCCATGAGGGACTCAACCCCAGGACCCAGGGATCATGACCTGAGCGGAAGGCAGACACTTAACCAACTGAGCCACCCAGGGTCCCCTTCTTGGAGTTATATCTGTTTTTGCAACATGTAGTTTCACACTCTGTTGTTAGGCACATACACAATAAGAGTCAGTCTGTCTTCTTAGAGAACTGAATGTCATTTAGCGCTATGTAATGATAGTGTACTTTGTCATTATGTAATGCCCTTCTTCACCTCTGATGACTTCTTTAGAGTGACAGACATCTGATCTGTCTGAAATTAATATAGCTACTTTGGATTTCTTGTGATTAGGGTTAGTAGGACATATTTTTCTCCATCCATTTACTTTAAATCTATATGTGTCTTTGTGTTAAAGTTTCTTGTAGACAACTGTAATTGAGTCTTGTGTTTTGATCCATTCAGACTGTATCTATCTTTTAACTGGTATATTAACACCATAGACGTCAAAGTAATTATTGATGTAGTGAAATTAATATCTACCATGTTTTTTTTACTATTTTCTATTCTTTGTCTTTGTTCTTTTTTCCCATTTAGTCTTTTACCCTTGTTTTGCCTTTTGTGGTTATAATTGAACATTTTATATGATGCCATTTTCTTTTTTTTTTTTAGCATAACCAATTATAGTTCTTTTTAATATTTTTAGTGGTTTTCCTAGACTTTGGAATATATACTTACAACTAATCCCAATACACTTTTAAATAATACTTTACCACTTGAGTACTGTGACTATCTTATAATAACAGAATAATCCTAATTCCTTTCCTACATCTTTTAAAATCATTGTTGTCATTCATTTCTTTTATATATAAGCATATTTAAACATACATATTATCTATGATATATATAATCAAATATATTGTTATATAATGTATTTTTAAATACATTGTTGTATTCATTATTTTGAATAGGTAGTTATCTGTTAGAAGAATTAAGGAAAAGAAAAAACCCTTTTATTATACTTTCATTTATTCCTTCTTTGGTGTGCTTTCTTTCTTTATACAGATGCAAGTTTCTGACCTGTATCATTTTCCTTCTCTCTAAAGAATTTATACTATTTCTTGTCAGGCAGGACTACTGGCAACAAATTCTCTCTCTCTCTCTCTTTTTTTCTTTTTTTTTTCTGGGAAAGAATTTCTTCTTTACTTTTGAAGAATAATTTCACATAATATAAAATTCTAGGTTGGTGGGGTTTTCTCTCTCAAACCTTTATGCCATTCCACTCTCTTCTTTGCATGGTTTCTAAGAAGTTGGGTGTAATTCTTTCTTTGTTCTGCTGTACTTATGGTGTTTTCCCCACTCTGTTTTTTTTTCTTTATCTTTGATTATTTTTGTAGTTTGAAAATAATACACCTAGATATAAGGTTTTTTTGTTTGTTTGTTTTGGGGTTTATTGTTGTTTATTTGTTTTGTCCTTTATCATACTTGGTGTTTTCTGAGGTTCATAGATTGGTGATTTGGTGATGACATTAATTTGGGGAAATTTTCAGTCATACCATTTCAAACATTTCTTCCATTCCTTTCTCTTTCTTCCCCTCTTTATATTCCCATTATGTGTGTGTTATACCTTTTATCATTGTCCCACAGTCCTTGGATTTGTTGTTGTTGTTCTATATGTTTTTAGATTTTCAAGGATTTTGCTGATATATCCTTTGGTTCAGAGATTCTTTGCTCAGCTGGGTCCAGTCTACTAATAAATCCAACAAAGGAATTCTTTATTTACCTCTAGTATTTCTTTTTGGTTTCCTCTTAGGATTTTTATCTCTGCTTACATTTTCCCATCTATTCTTGCATGCTGTCTCCTTACTCCTTTACAAACCTTAGCATATTAATTATATTTGTTTTAAACTGTGGTTTTTTTTATTGTTTGTTTGTTTTGTTAACCTTTTAGTATGCCTTATACTTTTTTTTTTCTTGATAGCAGAACATGATGTACCTGGTAAAAGAAACTGCTATAAATAGGCTTTTAGTGACGTGGTATAAAGGTGTGCAGGTAGAGGAAACATTCTATAGTCCTATGATTAGGTTTATGTCTTTTAGTGATCCTGTATCTCTGGACTATTACCTTAATAAAAGTTGCCCTTTTTTTCCCCCCTCTCCACTTATGTGTGAAGTGGCTTGTTAGAGTATGCTGGAGTTGGGTATTTCCTTTCCTGAGATCACTAAGTTCCGATAATACCCCAGAATAGTAAGCTATGTAGTAAGCTAGCTTAAGTAAGTAAGCTTAGGCTAGCTATGGTTCCTTTTTTCCTGTCCTCTACTAGAAGCTTAAGGGGCTTTTTCTCTAATACTTGCTATAAGAGCAATGTTGAACTCCTGGAGATAAATCATACAATATGATAGGGGTCCCCTTGTTACTGGAGCCTCCTAAAATTTTTAACTCTAGAGCTCTCCATACTGGATTTCTCACAATTCACCAATTACAGTTGAGGCTTTCCCATCACAGCACTGCTTCCCACATCAATTTCTGCTCATTTGTCCCTCCTCTGGTGAGCCACATCTCCCTCTAGATGCCTTCTGTCTCTTCAATCTTGAGGTTAGTGATTTTCCCTGCAAATCTCTCTTCTCTCTTACAAATCCAAGAAGAGTTGCTGATTTTTCCATCTATTCTGTCTATTTACAATCTGTTAGGGCAGAGTGGAAACCTTTAAGCCCCTTACATGCAAAATCAGAAATCATAATTCTGATCCTTTCACTTTTAATCAAATGTTTGCATCTTCTTGTCTTAAGTAAATGTGGCTTTGTCCTAAGATCACAGGTCCCATTACAGTTTACTCAAATGCAAATTGTAAAATAACCCATATACAGCATGGGAGATGGCACTGTTGTCATTTTTTATTTTTTTTCTATTGAAAAAAAATCTACCATGTTCTGACCCTCATGTCTTGCTTCGCCAATTTTTATCTTTCCTCATTTCTTTTAACTTCTGAGAATCTTAAAGAGGTTATCAATTTTGACTCATTCTCCTCTCTGTCCAAAGTAGCTATGCACAATTTTGTCTGGAAAAAAAATAAAAACAAAAAACCACTAGGTGAATGGAAAAAAACTGTACTCAGACAGACCAAGCCATATGGGAATATATAAAACATACCTATGCACACCACAAACATCTGCCTACTACCTGGATTAACACATATTATGAGACACACTTTTCCAGGTCTGGCTTATAACTTTCCATCCAGTTTTGTATACTGCTCCATCTACCACTTTAGAATAATTCATAAGGTGTAGCCATTTCAATGTCCACCTCTATAAGCAGACTGCAGATATTTTTCAAGGTAAAGTGGCATATTTATTGTAGCATTTATGTATTTTTTAAATGTGTGATAGATAGATAGATAGATAGATAGATGATAGATATTTATATCTATATCTACTTGTGCTACTATTTTCTCTTCTTCATGTATCATTGGCACGGTTCTGCAGTAATATACTCTTCATTTTATCCCCAAACCTTGTGTTTTTTATTGTGTGATTTTGTATAGTGTGCTGATTTTTAAGAATACATAATACCACATAATACCATATCTCAGTTGGCAAAATTTTCTGGTGATGGAGGTACTGTGAAGAAAAGTTATATTGTTACATCATCTTTCAGCTTTAGTCAATTATGTTTTGAGTTCCCAGAGGTTATATTTTGGTTTCTCTGTACTTTCAAATTTCATACAGGAAAGTAAATAATTCAGAGACAGTAAACTTTAGGGGTAGTGAAAACAAGAAAGCATACCAGATATTTGAGTTTAGATTACATTATAAACAAATAACTATGGATTGGCTATCGAAATGATTCATGAGGATAAGTAGGAAAATCCTTAGTTTTCTGGCTTGACAAATGATGCTATAATTAATCAATATATAAAATGTGAGAGGACAAATTCCTTTTTAATTTTTTTAAGTATAACTTTGTTGAGTTTGAGGAACATGTGGATCAGCTGGATGGAGATTGAGAGAAGAGCTAAATGAAAGTTTGGTCTCTTGCAGCTTGATTATTGATTTTATTATTGGAAACGTATAAACAGTGAGGGAAAGACACCAGTATGAAGGAGAAATTTGAAGCATCTGGAGAATGTAAATCTACAAAGGAGGAAATTCTTTTGACAGTCAGAAGAGAGGAGAATCCAGAAGAATGACTGACTGTATTTGGTATCATCAGATAAGCATACTCCACCTGGATGTGGGGCAATGAAGTTGCAGGCACAATTGCACATGGCAGAGGAAGAACCCATAGCAGTTCCTGCCTGATACATTCTCTTTTTCTAAATTTGACTACTTATGGTTGATCACAATTCCAGAAGCAATTGTCTGTTATTCTCTTCATTGAACTCAAAGCAAAGAAAACATCATGGAGCTCCTGCTTATTTCCTACTCACAACCTGTGTATATCAGTCAAGCAGCACTTACACTGATAAATGCTTCATGCTTGTATATATACACATATACATAAGTATGTATAGATATACATATACAAGTCCATCCACTGCCTTATAATTCCTGAATCAGTCAACAAGAGTGAGAAAAAAAAAAACTTGTTCAAATAAAAACTGACCTTAAAAAGATAAAAAAACATGAAAACTGACCTTGAAGAGTAATTTTATATGACCAATCATTTCTTTCAATTATTTTTAAAATTTTTCTATTTTTTATAATATCAAAAAATACACAACTTCTTAAAGAATCAAGATATGCAGTACTGCCTCATGGCCATTATTTCATTCTTATATCTATAATTTCTATTTCTGTAATATGAAATAACAACTAACTTATTTAGGAGAGAAATGAAATTTTCTTATATAAATTTATTTATTAAAGAGCAGCATTACATTACCAATGTAGACATTTATTCATGGACTAGGACATAGTTCTTTTGATGGGGAATATTTTTGTAGTCTTAGTTGTACTGTGAAAATAATTGTTTTAGTCAAGATAGAAAATACCTAATTTTTAGCTCAACTGGTATAAAATTTAAAGTAAAACTCTTTAAATCTAGAAAGTCATCATTTACTAAAGGAAAAAACTTATAAATATCTATCATGGGTTTATTTCTTTAGGCAATAGATAAAAATAAATAACTAATTTAATATAAAAAATGCTGCTGGCACTTATAAATAGGGTTACTATTTCCTGATCAGAAAAAATTACATAAGAATCTGTTTGTGATATCTTAGCTAGCCCAAGACAGAATTGCCCTTCTAAGAAAATTTGCATTGCCCATTCTTGACATAATTATAAAACTCTGCCATATGTTTCTTACATATGCCAAGCATTTGTGAGAAGCAGATAATGCAACTTGCTAGACAATGATGAAGGGATAAAAAGATGTCTTAGGCTCCTGAACAAGCATGCCAAGGAACAAGTGATTTTATTATAAAAAAGTACTCTAGTTGAAATTCTTGATTAAAGATACTGAGTGACTATGAAAGACAAAATTATATAGCTGGGTGCATGTGATAAATATAATTAAGGCCTGGATTCCACTAAGGAAAAAAAAAAGTACAAAATAATTGTGAGTTAGATTTATTTGAGTCACTGCTTTTCCCACTTCACTACCTATTTGTTCCGAAATGAAATCAGATGAGAGAAGTAAAATCTAAACTGATGAAAAATGCTTTCATGCTTTTATACACTACAAAATCATAACTTTCTATCAAGCTTGTGCGTAGGTAGTGACACTCTTTCTTAGCAGGAATCTGCCGCTTGAATACAAAGATAAGAAGCACCATGCTGTGACCTGACAAAAAGAGAACAAAAACAACACAGGAAAAAGGATGAAGAAACAGATTTATATGTTAATTATTTTAGTCACTAAATAGATCTGAACAATACATATTTTACACCATCATGCCCAGTTGATTTTGATGTGAGAAGTTAAACATTATATAGTTTGTAGACTCTAATATTAATGGAGACCTGGAAAGTATTTTTACCAAAATTCATGACCTATATACTTATAATTACAAAAAAAGTAAGAATAGATTATATATATATATGTGCATATATATATATATATATACACACACACATATACATACAATATGCATTTAAACTAACAAATGACAAGATAGGAACATCATTTAATAATTATCAATCAGGAAAATGTTGAACTATTATTACATCTTGAGTTTTTATAGCTCTGTTCATCTGTATATAAACAATATAGACCTTCAAATATTTTATATGTATGTATATATATATATATACGCATACATATATATGTGGCATACAGTGTGACAATTTTAAAGGGTTAGATATAATTTGAATATCTAAAGAGAATATATTTAATTATTCATTTTCCCTAGTAATTTAAACAGTAACTGGTATTTATTCAGCACCTACAAATTTATTACCATTATTGTGGAATACAGGAAAGTTTAAGATATATTCCCACCTACAATTTTTACAATATACTTATGTAGACATAACTAATGTACATAAAATAGTTGAAGAAAAATGACATTATATACTGATTCAGGCAACTAGAGAGGAGTTGAATATATTAAAAATATGCTATACATATGGAATTCACGTTTAAAAAAATAGAATGATGTGGGGTATGTTAGTAACAACTTCAAGAGATTCTAGAGTGAGGGCCATGTCCTAAATAATGTTTAGAACAAGAGCAGGGTAAAAATAAAATCTAGTAGAGTCAATAATATAATTTTAATCTATAGACTAATTTATATACTTTATCAGAAGTATATTTATATGTGTTTTTATTTAAAGATGCTTTATTTGAGAGGTGCCTGGGTGGCTTAGTCTGTTAAGTGTCCAACTCTTAGTATAGGCTTGAGTCATGATCTCAGGGTCACAAGATTGACCCCCATATTGGGCTCCACACTGGGTTTGGAGCCTGCTCAGGATTCTCTCTCTCTCTCTCTCTCTCTCTCTCTCTCTCTCTCTTTCTCTCTCCTCTCCTCCTTTCTCTCTCTCTCTCCCCCCTCCTCCCTTATTTTCCCCTTTGCCCCCACACACTCTCTCTCTCTCTCAAAAAGTAGACCATTTATTTGATATATATTGTTGATTCACTAGCATTTAACTTTTTCTGTTACACAAATGCTTCCAAGGGCTCAGTGTAAAAGCACAAAGAAATGTCTCTAATTCAACAAAAAAGTACAATAATATATATCATTTTGCAATGTTAGTTGAATTATCTTAAGAAAAAGTGAAAATCACCCTCCACATTCATGGAAAATAAGGATGAAGGTTTGATAAGCAGATCAGGAGAAACATTCCATAAAAGGGATTGAATGAAAAGAGGAAAATGGTAGGAAGTGGACAAAACGTATGGTATGGATTAATACACAGAAACTGGATAAACCAGAGATAATTCCTATTGCAAGAAATGCCATATTTAGAAAGTACATATATCACAGTAAAGCTGAAATTTAATGGCTAGATTTGCTGATACATATATGTACAGCATTTCATTTTGTGGGTTTATAAAAATCAATTTTTTTGCATAACAGGAAAATTAGTATAAAGTCTTCTCAACGCTTTATTAAAGTATATAAACACCTTTCAGGTAGAAAAATCAGTTATTATATATACATTTTGTTAAGATTTTATGTTCTCTGTGTTTTTTTAAAGAATCTTGGTTCACTAAAAAGGACAAGGCCAACCCAAGGATATTAGCACAAGTTAAACCCTTTATTCTTCAAATGAAGGAAATAAGACCCAGAGAATTAAAAGATTTTTCTATTCACAATCTAGCTAATGACATAGAAAATTTAGAATTTTAGTGCAGACCTAATTTTGTCCTGGGATCTCTATAGCCCTGGTCCAAGAATCAAAGCCTCTTTGCTTAGATCATAAAGCAGTACCTACCACCTAAGTGTTTTACCTCACAATCAGTGAAATTTCAAATCCTTATTACTCAGAATTGTTTACACATTTTAAATGTGTGTTTCCTTTATTTGCAACTAGGAGATGTAAACTTATTTTGTAGACTTGCTGCTTCTTACATTTTTCTAAATAGGTATTTTGTTTTTTATTGAATGTTGGTTTCATTCCAATACTTATTTGTAGGATAATAAAATATTATCTTCATCTCCAAATACATAATGTGTTTCTCATATTAAAGGAAACCATATATTTGTCTAAAATTAAACATTTTACATAATTATACATGAAAAAGTTAGACAAAATGAGTTGAAAAATAGGTGCAATAAATACTAAGTGTGCATATTTTAGATATAGAAGTTTTATCAAATGATTGATAAAATGTTAAAAGAAAGCACCTCCTTCTGTCCAGGGCCTGATCCTGGGGACCTGGGATCGTGTCCTGTGTCAGGCTCCCTGCATGGAGCCTGCTTCTCCCTCTGCCTGTGTCTCTGCCTCTCTGTCTCTCTGTCTCTCTGTGTGTCTCTCTCATGAATAAATAAATAAAATCTTGTAAGTAAAAATAAAAAATAAAATCTCCTACTATGTCCTGCAAATGTGGTTTAACATGTTTAGTATATGGAGACATTTGACCTGATATAATATTATGTTTTGCATATGAGAACTTAGCAGAAACAGAACACCTCAATGTGAATGATTAATTATTGCTTTTGACCCAGTTTTAAAATTTTTGGGTGTATTATAGATGTGTGGTCTCTCATTTCTTTGGTATATAGACATATTTTGAAAGGTTATATTTTTCTTGTCCTTTGAAGCTTCTGTTGAAGCCAAGACACCTAAAACTTTGCAGTGGATTATGGCTGAATGATCCAGGTTTAAAATCTGTTAAAATGTTCTAAAACTGTAAAATCTTAGGATGTTCTTCATCTGTTTTCAGTCACCTCTTTGAGACGTTGACATGCTTGTCACAATGTTCCATTATTCTTGGCCTCTGGTGCCTCAACTGAAACCAAGATGAAATCTATCCTATTTTAACAAAAGTTTATATATTTTCAATGGTAGATCCTCATATCAAAGGAGTGATATAGAAAAATATATATGTAGACATAAACATTTATAGGCTGAACAGCCTAGGGGAGTATATGTTCTGGAAGAGCAGTTATTATCCAAATTGAGCAGATATACACTGTCACCTCTGAGCCAGGATGGCCAGCAGATTGAATCATATACTTTATGGAGAGATACAATATCTACCCACATCAAGAACATGACTGAGACAAAACCACGGGTTCCATGCCTGTCATCTTTGCTTCCATCTGTCAATATACAAGATACCACCCCTTTCCCCCAAGACTATATCCCATTTTTTACTACAATGAGTTATACTTAGTTGTCACTATCTAAGCCTTCAGCCTTCTTTCTCCACCAAGTCTTCCAATGTGGAGCATCATAACTGTAGAATTCTCTGTATTTTCAACTTTATTAGCTTTCAGTAATAATTGCATTGACTAAACTCAGATTCTGTCTCTCTGTGGAATATATAAGACTCTACTACAAAATTCTCTTGGACAATCATTTATTATCTGCTTCACTGTCATCTAAGGATCCAGATGTGGACATTGATATTCTCTTCTTTGAGACTATTTTTTCTCTTGAAATATTCTTTTTTTTTCATTCTCTTTTACTCTCATTTTTCCTTGAACACTTTGACACCTGTTTCTTCCAGATGCCATTGTTACCACCCTGAGTATACATGTCCACATAGACAATCCAGAAAACAATCAAATTCTTGGTTTGATTATTTTAATTTTTTTATGTCCAGTGACCTTCCAGAGTCTCATTCAGCAATCCACTTCCGCAATTTCTGTTTGAACCTTGCCGTTACCTATAATACAAGTATTCTATCTCTACATATCACTAATAATAAGTGATACCCAGCTGTGAGCACAGCCTCATTTATTATTCATCTTCTTTTAAAAAACTCTTGGTCAGGAACTGAGACCTCTATAAATTTCCCCCCATCTACCTCTTTTCCTCACTTTATTATTATCCAGCTTGGGTTCCATGGTCCATGATTTCAAGGACATTCTCACAAATATTCTAAACTTTCTTGTTCCTCTGTTATTCTTCTTGAGCCTATCAAGCAAAACAACAACCTTCAGTAACCTAGACTATCATAATGTAGCATGCCTTACCCCAGCAGCTGAGCAGTACTAGGTAATTTCACACATGAGGTCATTTGAGCCTCCTAAAATGCATTATCATCCTTCACAAGCTAGCCCTTGGGACTGCCCGTCTATCTTTCCATAAAATGTTTTAATCTTCTTCCCTTTCTTCAAATTTTGATAATAATACATATCCTTAATTTAATAGATGTCTTTGCTATGTACTTGTCAAAGAAAATGGAGATCATAAGTTTAGGCTACAAATATATAACATTTTATATATGCGTATTTTTTTAGAGAGGCAGGAGCAGAGGGAGATGAAGAGAGAGAATCTTAAACAGGCTCCACACCCAGAGCAGAGCCCAAGCCCGAGATCATGACCTGAGTTGAAATCAAGAACCAGATGCTTAACCAACTGAGCCACCCAGGCATCCCTAGGCCACAAATATTTTAATACTACAAAATTAAATATATTCACATCTGCACTCTCATCTTCCCTAAGGTTAATTCCTTTATCTGCATATTGGAGTCCACAGTTTTTTTTATCCCTTCAGTAAAATTCTATTTCTGACTTTCTCTCATTTATCTTGTATATCCAAGTATTTAATTCTCAACTAAAAATTCACCATTGTTTTTTCTTAATTTACTTTGTTTTAATTAAAATGGTACATGTATTGGATGGCAGTGTTCCTTTTCTCCTATGGCATGGAGAAAACTTAGTGATTCAAATTCATATATTGAAAGCACCTTGATCTCTAAAGAACCATTTAAGTATAGCCAGTCACTTGTTTTCAACTGAGTGGTGATATGAATAAGAGATAGACTCTTTTTATTTTGTTTTTCCAAATAAGCAAGAATAATATTTTATTCCTTGGAAGCATATTTGTAAAAATGTATCAATAAGATTAAAAGATTCAGGACACATTTATTTATATGCAGCACAATCATTGAAGATCAAAACATCTAAAATGTAATGCACCTTTAAACAGATATCTGAGATCATAAAAGTGACTGACTCCACTGTGCAGGGCATTCTTTCTGTTATTTTTAATCATTGACATTGTCATTGATCTCTTACAGTGTTATAACAATTAGTATTATTTTCACTAATACAGAACATGTTACCTTAAAGTTGTTTTATAGTTCTATGTACAAAACATGATATAAAAAGTAAAAAAATAATAATAAATATATTTTAGATACACTTACATATGTAAATATTTAAATATGTAATATACTTATAATAATTCAGAAAAGTTATTACAAGATAAACATGTTTGCTTCCTTTCCTTTAAAGATACATGTTTATGAAATATAAATTCTTCTAAGTACAAAAAGAAAGGAGAATTTAATGGACAACTTTTTATTCATTTTGTAAAATGTGATATTCTTAATTAATTTTGACTTCCATAATCTAATGTCCTTCTATGTTTCCTCTTTATATCTATTAACACTGTTACTGCATGAGGTGAAAAAAAAAACATTTACTGGAATATAATTACACTAATTCTCATTCAGCGTAATCTAGTCTGTTTTATAAATATTTCAAACATTATGGTAAGCAATTTCTAATAGCACAGCAAAAAAACAAAACTTAGCCTTCATAATTTAGTTTCTACATGATTTGCATTGTATTAAACATTTTTATGCCTTCTCCACCTTTATTGGTAATAATTGAGAATAAAACAATTATACATATTTAAAATATGTAGTGTGAAGATTTAATATACAGTATGCAATAATTACCACAATCAAGTTAACTAACACATGTATCACCTCAGATACTTAATTGTGTGTGTGTGTGTGTGTGTGTGTGTGTGTGTGTGGTGAGAACATTTAAGATCTACTCTCAAAATTTCAGTTATGCAATACCATGTTATTAACCATAGTCATAATGTTCTATATTAGCTCCTCAGAACTTACTCAGTTTATAACTTAAAAATTTTCCCCTTTGGGGATCCCTGGGTGGCGCAGCGGTTTGGCGCCTGCCTTTGGCCCAGGGCGTGATCCTGGAGACCCGGGATCGAATCCCATGTCGGGCTCCCGGTGCATGGAGCCTGCTTCTCCCTCTGCCTATGTCTCTGCCTCTGTCTCTCTCTCTCTCTCTCTCTCTCTGTGTATGATGACTATCATAAATAAATAAAAAAAAAAAATTAAAAAAAAAAGATTTAAAAAAAATAAAATAAAAAAAATAAAAAAATAAAAAAAAAATTTTCCCCTTTGACTTATAGTTTATTATAAGTATATTACATATTTAAATATTTACATATGTAAGTGTATCTAAAATATATTTATTATTTTTTTTACTTTTTATATCATGTTTTGTACATAGAACTATAAGTTCATTTATAAGTACATTTCCCCCACCTCATGGCAGTTCATGGCAGCTCATGGCAGCCACAACTTTATTGTTTCTGTGATTTTTTTTTTTTAGGTTTTCTTTATAGGTTCCACAGATAAATAATACCATATAGTATTTGTCTTTATCTGGAAAATTATTTCAAATAGACTAATACTCTCCAAGTTCCCCTGTGTTTTCAAGAATGAAACAATTTTTTACCCTTTTTGTTTTTCGGCCTGAATGATGTTCCATTATATATATGATTTATATAAATATGGTACTAACTTAATTCCTCCTAATATTTAAAATGATTTCAATTGTCAAAATCCTGATGGACCCCTTGGTTTTACTTTTGTATTTAACGTACAGAAAATTTCAGAAGTGTAAGAATACTTTCCATAATCAGGCCTTTTCCATAATCAGGGCTTTTCCTTAATAGAGTAATAATTTGTAGTAATTATACATGAAAAAATTAATGTACTTTTGTGATATGCTATGTTGAGGGAGAAGAAAATATAATTGTCATAGATTCTTATCTAAATATTGTACAATATAATGTGGTCAGATTTATCTTTTGTTGATTTTCTAAGATATTGAAAATGTTTTGTATGTTTTTTATCAAATACACTCAATAGGAAAAAAAATAACCAGAAAAACAATAAATATATGTATATATGTATGTATAAATATATATATACATATATATTTATAACATTTTCTTTATTCATTCATCAGTAGATGCTTAGATTGTTTCCATATCTTGGCTATTTTAAATAATGCTGCAGTCAACATAGGAGTGTATTTATCCTTGAGATACTGATTTTATTTCTTTTAGATACATACCTAGAAATGAGATTGCTGGATCATATAGTAATTCTATTATTAATTTTTTGAAGAAGCTTCATACAGTTTTTTATAGTAATTGTACCAATTTAGAATTCCTAGCAACAATGTACAAAGGGTTTGCTTTTCTCCACATCCTCAACCAACACTTGTTATCTCTTGTCTTTTTGACTCAGGACCCAGGGATAGGGTTCAGAGGAGAGACCGCAAAGCCCTGGGGATGGTTGGTCAAAACTGACTCAGAACCCAGGGGGCAGAGCAGAGTGCCGCAATACAACCCTGGTGATGACAGATCAAATCTCCACTTAGCCACCAAAGAGGGCTGCGGCAGCATAATAACAGCATGACCCAGTTGATGGCAAATCAAGCTTAGCACTTGTTGGGTGGGGCACAGTGCAGAGGAGCTCAGAACTGCTAGATGGCACACTCTGTGGTGCCCCAGTTCAGAGAGTGAGACACAGGCCTAGGCAAGTCTCATCAAGACTGGTCAGGGACTCCAGGCAGCTGTGTCAGCTGTGATCAGTCTTGGTGAAAACTGCCCCTAAAGATTGTGGGATCCTCCGTAGGAAAGGCTACAGATGTCCATAGTACTGATGAGGATTGCTAAAGTCCTCCTGGTTTGATTTTTGTTGTTTTCTTGTTTTTTGCTGGAATGGATACCCTCTGTGGGAGCTCCCCCTGGGCCCTGAGCAGCTCTAGGGGATGGAATGGCATGGCGCAGGGAAGATGCTTTCTATGCTTTTCTATGTGATAGTTGGATTTTGTGCTCTAGAGAGCTTCTGCTGCTTTGTTGTATTCCAGAGCTTTTGAATATCTATTTTCTCTGATTTATAGTTGTTTCTTGTGGTGTAGATGAGTGTTAGGACTTCCAGCCTGCCATCTTGTTGATGTCACTTTCTGTATTATAAATTTTAGGGCACTATAATGTTATGTGAGTCTCCTGATTATGAAGAAGTACACTAGAATATATACAGTGTGAATTTTGAATAGACCAGACATGAATCAGTGTGAAAATTGGCATTCCTAAAGAACCTCTTGAATACAGAGGAGAGGAGGTATCATTAAATCATCTAACCTATCCTAAATTGGTTTGCTCTTATGAGTTCATATTTAAATATTAGCTAAACTAAAGATTATTAACACAACAAAACACCTATATCACAATATAATTGAAATGATACCACATGTATGCATATTATTTGTTTGTTTCCATACTCTCCTGTGCTCTGGAAGCCTGAACCTTTGGACAGGAACAGATGGTGCCATTCTCTCATTTGCTCCTGATTGGGCTCAGAAATTGGAAACAACAATGGAAGACTCAGGGGGAATCCCAATTGTCTTCCTTTATCCTTGATAAAGGGTTCAGGATCTCTGGTGGTTGTGTTCTGTTCTACCTGAAGTACCTCCTCTGTATAGTTCCCCTCATAGTCCTGTTGCACTTTGCAATCTAGGCTTGAAAAAGACTTTCTCTGTTGATAGTTTTTAAGTACCTCAATATCTTTTAATTCCCATTCATCTCTGCAAGTTATCCCCTCATTAAAGCTATATGGGCATTCTATTTGATAAAAATAATAATAGCATTCATATCAATATCTTGTCGATCAAAGACTACATCTCGTTCTTCAGTTACTTTCCAGCAGGTGTTATTTTAGTAATAAAAATGATTGGGGTAATCAAGTCAATAAAGTAAATAAATAAAAGCTGCATGCATCATTTAGCTTTTGAAGAGTAAAAATTTCCTTTCTTTATATCTCAAGGAAGTGACTTGGATTTGACTTTCCACCTAAAATATGCTTTTTCATTCAATAAGGGTCATATATTGATAATTTGAACCTAAAAACCCAAATACTAGATACTATTTTTAAAAAATAATTTACTCAATCTTTAATTTGTATCCTCAAGTAATAGGGAGTTCTTACTCAAAAAAAAGTGAATTTGGGACCATAACAATGGCTAATTTTGATAAACTTTGAACACTACAAAAGTTAGGGAGAATATCTGTTTGATTTCTTTCTGTGTCCCAGCACCAGCATTAATCTTAGTAGGTGCTTACTAAATGTTCTAAATATGTGTTGGTTAAGTTAGTAAATATATGAAAAGTTGGAACCATATAGCATTTCACAATAGAGGGATTTCACATGCTTAATTGAGCTCTTTAGCTTGTTACAACTCTATAGATAACATTTTATCATCAATTTCTCAAATGAAGAAAGAAGAATGGATATTTTAAAACCATTTCTAAAATCTCATAGCTGGGGCACTTGGGTGGCTCAGTGGTTGAGCGTGTGCCTTTGGCTCAGGTCATGATCCTGGGGTCCTGGGACTGAGTCCCTCTGACTATGTCTCTGCCTCTTTCTGTATGTCTCTCATGAATAATAAATAAAATCTTTTAAAAATATATAAAAAATTAAATCTCATACCTAGGTATGTGTTGGAGCCATGAATCCATTCACTTTTATTCAATGACCTGTTTCAGTGATAATGTACTACTTACAATATGTGTCTGTTTAATGGAGTTTTCCAATGTTATTTAGTATTTGTGAATATATGTTCATTGATATGTTCATTGATATATGTTCATCGAAGCCACTATTACTAAATATTATGTGTAATGTGCTCAACTGTCTACTTATATCATTGCTTTTCAGTTCTTAAGACAACTCTAAAAACGGGATATATTACTTTTATCATCATCATTGTATTATTATTTTACCCAAGAGGGGAAACTGAGGCAGGGGATGTGAAGCTCTAGTACTGTACTCAGCAAAAGCCATGGGGATATTAAAACATACTAGTGCACTTTAAGAAAATACTTTATTTTCCATCAACAATAGTGAAAAATAAAACTTTAGCTAAAAAACAAAAGATTAGAGAGCAATTAGATAATATTCAACCTATTTATATCCATAATAATAAATAATCATTGTGACAAAATTTTCAATTGCATTGATATTATGTAAAATCAAGAATTAAAATATGTAAAAATATTTTTTATGTAGACATAAAAAGTCAATGATGTGTGGTTTCTTGAGGTTTGACTCAGATGACACAAAAATAGCTATCAACTCAGTATCTTTTTAAAATACCAGTGTTCAGAATTAGTGAAAACCTGTTTGCACATTATGGGGTAGTATATTTTAATATCATTCATTGGAATATATATTTTTATTTTTTTCTATCAAAATAATTCCATCTTTATATATACTTTGAAGCCATTCCATCCAGACATGGTCTTCTCTGTTGGTGCTCTTAGAATTAATCTTGTGTGAAGCAGCAGTTTCACTTTTGGCAAATTCTTATAGGGTTTTCTTTTGAAATTGGATTTTGTAAATTTCCTTTCCTAAAAAAAAAATAAATGCAAACAAAATTGGATTCAGTATATAGGCATAGCATTATACCTCTGTCTCAATATAGAAATCACAAGTGTCTGGCTAAGTGAGATGTTCAGGAATATATTGATATTGAACACCAATATCTGAAAACACCCTAAAAAATAATTATAACATGCTTTTAGTGTTGAGGCAGAAACTATTTTTGTAAAGGTTTTGGTTATGTCTTCCATTTTGCTATCAATATTTATATGTTGTTTTTTGCTTGAATTCCTTCTTTATTTCTTAGTATTTGGAGCCATCTATTTTTCACTTGTTATTGTCCAAGTAGGGAAACTTACTTGATTCAATTTATATGAGATAAAGATGAAATACACTCATAATAGTAAATGGAATCATAAGAATAACATTTTACTTACCATAGCTAAATAGACATCTGAAAATAGCAATCAAAAACTTGAAAAAAATCCATAGTGAGGAATCAGAATTTCTGAGTTAAGCATCTGATAATAGTTGAAAGTCATTTGCATATCTTAGCAATCACTCTGCAATAAAATTATGGTTCAGTGCAACATTAGTTCCTGCTTTTATTCATAGCTTCTTTCTTATACAGAGAGTCTTAAAATACTTGATTTTATGTAAATGGCATAAAACCAAAAAATTATATATAAGAAATGTGTGTGTTGTACATGCATGTATATCTCTTGGTCTTTGCAAAGTTCAAAACAAAATTCAGAATTGAAGTGGTAGTTACTTTCTTCCATTTTTACCTTTAAATGTCCTGTTTTAATAAAGGTCAATAAGAAAATTATAACAGGAATGGAATTGACATAAAACAGGCTCAGTATTGACTGCATAATATATATTGCTATTCTTAGGCTGGATTTCAAGACTAAGAAATAATAAGAAACAGGACACAGAAAAACTGATCCCACTTTTATATAAAAGCTGCTTTCCAAAAAAGGGGATGACCTGATATTGAGATATTGAATATTTCATAGGACAGCATGCCTTTCTATTTAAAATGTTTAGTGGAGGGCAGCCCCGCGTGGCTCAGCGGTTTAGCGCCTCCTTCAGCCTGCGCCTGATCCTGGAGACCCAGGATGGAGTCCCACGTCAGGCTCCCTCCATGGAGCCTGCTCCCCCTCTGCCTGTGTCTCTGCCTCTCTCTCTCTCTCCTCTCTGTGTATTCTCATAAATAAATAAAAATAAAATCTTTAAAAATAAATAAATAAAATAAAATGTTTAGTGGAAGTTAAGGGATTGAGCAATATATGTGTATTTGATATGCACATATATAAGTTGAATTATTTGAGACTGCTAATATTTAATCACTTTTAACTTATATAAACAGGGATTCAACCTAATACTATAAATACTGATAGTTCATATATCACACAAATGTAAGCATTTGCTTCACTGCATAGTATATGTTATGATTTAAAAAAATAACAGCTGATGATATTTATATTTACTTTATATAACCACACCCATGATGAATTTTTGATTGCTAAGGAGCAGGAGGCATATAATTTAATCAAAGTCATTGATTATTAAAATACCATAAATATATGTGCATACATAATTTGAGTACATTACCTTAGTGCCCCCTGATTGCAAATTAAACCTTCAGTATTTTTTTTAAAGTTAGAGACCCAATGTTAATTTCAACAAATTTACATTTATAATAAGTGAAATATTGGGGGGAAAACCTACTCCTATGTGCAAAATTACATATATATGTAAAATACATTTGTGTTTACAAATAATATATGTATATGAAATTCTTAATTTCTTGTGCTAATAACTTTGGCACTGTTAATGAAAAAAATACCAAAAGATATCTTCTTTTGAATTTGGGAATCTCTTTTTTTTTTTTTAATTTTTATTTATTTATGATAGTCACACACAGAGAGAGAGAGAGAGAGGCAGAGACATAAGCAGAGGGAGAAGCAGGCTCCATGCACTGGGAGCCCGATATGGGACTCGATCCCGGGTCTCCAGGATCACGCCCTGGGCCAAAGGCAGGCGCTAAACTGCTGCGCCACCCAGGGTTCCCGGGAATCTCTTTACCTTATTGTAGACTTCTGATAATTGCTAGACAGTTTTTTGTAAACAAAATACATTGTATTTTGCATGCAAAATACATTTTGTAAACATAGATACATTGATTGATGTATCTATGTAAAGGAGGGGTATATGAATGAAGGGAAGGTGCAGGTTTAAAGGAAGTTACCTTTCTGCATCATTGTTTCAAGGGTGGACATTTGATTCAGATAGAAGTAGATTTATTTCCAGTTTCTATCACTTCAAAGTAAGTTTATTTTTAGCAGATTTTATTTCAATTTTCAATTTCCTTATCTGTGAAATGGTAAAATTAATTGAGCTAACTCAAGAAGTAAATGAACCAATTCATAAGAAAGCACTTGCCAAAGGACCTAACACATGCTAAGTCTTCCATAAAAAGAAGCTGTCATTAGTTGTCATTATCATCACTCCCAGGGCTGGATAAAATGTGCAAAATATAAGTATAGAGCTCCTTATTTAGAAAGCAGGGGAGAGGGGAAGAATTGCTAAAGGTACTAAAATATATCCTATTTCACTATGTTTTTGCTTTTTTCTGAAGATCACAAATTCATTCCACTTGAATGCCTATCCCTCGCCCCTCATAAGTTTGGTTTACACGCAATTTCAAAGTACTTTGACCCTGAATATACCTCAAGGAAACTTTGATTCATAACCACTATTAACAGCACTGGTCTTTACGTTCTTTGAAATCTAAATACCCACAAAAGGAGTCTGGTTTTTCCATTCTATATTTTAAGAACAGGTCACTGGTTGTTGGCCTCTACCTATTGGCTTTCTTTGATTAGCTCACCCACCATTTTTCCAATTATCTATGTACATGGGATAGAAAGGGAGGGAGAATCACAGGGTGTTAATAACTGAGGAGCATTATTGGCTATGCTGAGGCATTTTCCATTAACCAAAGGACGGACAAGTCAGCTATGGTGATTTAACAACATTCAAAATATGGGGGAAAAAGCCCTTTTATCCAAATAATTTAACTTGGCAGATAATCTTAAAATACTTAAAGATAGTATGAATTTTATACAGTCATCTTAACATTGAAAATATAAATGTTAACTTATTGAAAAAAATTTATCATCTAAAGCCAGGGGTTTTCCGTTTAAATCAGCTGATAGACAGTCCTATGGACTTTCTTTTACTTTTCTTTTTTTTTAACATAAACTATACTTAAAATTCATCCTATGCAATTTTCTGTTTCCATCTCTTTAAAGTGCATCGAGCAATTACAAACACTTGTAAGCAATTTGTGTGCAGAATTATTTTATATGCTTTTCATTTCTTCCCAGTTTTTTTTATAGTTGTCAACTCACAGTTACTTTGAAAGCATATTTCAAGCTACTCACCTTTATAGAGTTGTTTTCAAAGCATGCAACTCGCTTTTATAGAAACAACTCTTTATTTTCACACTCCTATTTCCCTAAGTTTAAGTAATATTTAAATAAATTATGTAAGTGAAAAAAACAAAAACAACTGGTACAAGCAGATTTGGGGATAAACACATCTGATACTTGGTACACATACTACCGAAACAAAGAGAACAGAAGTGTAGAAGACAGAAGTTATGTAAACCAAAAGCATTCAGAAAGCCATAGACTTCAGTAAATATATTTAACAGAAAGACTAGAAAGCATTGTTTTATGTGGCAAATTGGTAAATGGAGGTCATTTAAAATAATTTTTGTTATATTTTTATTCCTTAGCTCATTAAAGTTATGTTTTTCCAGTCTTACCAAATTTGTCTCCAAAGGGGAAGGGAAAATGGAAACAAAGATTTTTTTTTTATTCACATCTATTAAATAGGTAGTTAAACACTTTTACCTTATTTAATTCACATAATAAGATGATTTGCCCATAGTTGAGATAATGACCTTGAAATTGATATTTTTAAAATAGGCTATATTACAGTTCTTAAGGATGGAACCCAGAAACAACACATATCATGAATCCTGGGTATTTGCAGTTTGGGAATAAAACAAGAAAGATAAATTTGTTAAAAATATTGTAGATCTATTATGGAAACTTTTCTGAAAAGGCCCATGGTGAATGAATAAAGATTACACGTAAAGAAAAGAACTAAGAAAAATTGCAGGTTGGATTTTCTTTTCTTATGACAAGAAATCAGCTTAGTGACTTTAAATTCAGATCATACAAAGGGGATGACTTTCAGACAAACCCCCTAAGAAATGTTAACAATAAACAGGATAAGAATAGGTAGGATATTGTCTAATGATGACTTCAACCTACTTATATTAATATTTATATTTTTAATATCTTAAAGACAAAACATTTTGCAAATATTTCAAGCTTTTGTCTTTAATAATGAATGAGACTTTCCTCCTCCATTATCTGGCATCAATAATCCCTTTCTCCCCAACCATTCCTCTAGAAAAGACTGTTAATTCAACTTTCAAGAGCCTCAGTCTCAGGAAACAACTTTATTTTTATGTTAATTAAAGGGAAAAAAATAAGAATTTTGTTATATTCTGTCTGAATATTAGGAATATGGAACAAATAATTTCCTGTTTCCATGATGATTTTTTTCTTAAGAATGCATTAATAAAATGTATACTCCAACAAAAGAGCTAAAATTTTAGGCATTTGAATTTTCAGTGTTTCAATTCTCTATGTCTCTAAAACCTAGAAAAGTCTGGCACACGTTTGATGAATTTAGTAATAATACATTACTAGAATGTATATTCCAAGAGACCTGAAATTTTAGGTGTTTGAATTTTGGGTCTTTTAATTCTCCATGTTTCTAAAATGTAAAAAAATGTCTGGCACAAGTTTGATGTTAATTTGGGATTCATTGAATGCATAAATGAGTGCCACAGTTTTCCCTGTCATTAACTGGTCTGTAGTAAAATTAGCAGTGGCTGTCTAGCATTCCCTAATGAGGACATTCCTGTGCCATGAATGAGGACACACAGAATGAATTGTCAAATACACATTTGTGTCAAACTCTGATCTTTAGTGAATTCTCCAGATCTGGAGATTCAGGCTCCAAGTGTGTGAGCAAATTCAGAGATCTTGCTAAAAATCTCTAATTATCTTGTGGAAGGAGTACTACTGCCAGGATTATAAAAGTACATTAACTACAGAAGTTAGTCACATTTAAAAAAATATTAATTTTATCATAATGTATGGAGATGTTGAATCACTCTGTTGTACAACTGAAACTAATGTACCAACATAGTGTGTCAGCTATACTCAAATAAATTAAAAATTAAAAAATAGGGATCCCTGGGTGGCGCAGTGGTTTAGCGCCTGCCTTTGGCCCAGGGCGCGATCCTGGAGACCCGGGATCGAATCCCATGTCGGGCTCCTGGTGCATGGAGCCTGCTTCTCCCTCTGCCTGTGTCTCTGCCTCTCTCTCTCTCTCTCTGTGTGACTATCATAAATAAATAAAAATTAAATATATATATATATATATAAATTTTGAAGTGTATTGATTTTTGTTATAACATGTTTTCTTTTTTTCATATTCAAATCCATAGCATGCCTGCATTTAATTTTCCTGTATTATGAAATAAGTTATATTTTATCAATATTTAATAACTTTGACAGATATAACATTGGATAATAGTTGGTGATTCCAAGTGTTATATATCAATTTATTATTTATCAATTTTTTGTGTATCACTCACTAGAGATGATCACTCCTAGAGATGTAAATTACCTTCTAATAAAGTATAATTCTATCTTAATATATGATTTTAATATTGTTTTATTGTGACTTATAAATAATTCTCTAAGGGCCGCCTAGGTAGCTCTGTCAGTTAAGTGTTTGCCTTAGGCATAGGCCATGACCCCAGGGTCCTGGGATCGAGTCCTACATCGAGATCCCTACTAAGCAGAGATCCTGCTTCTCCCTCTCCTTCTACTGTTGCCCTCATTTATTCTCCTTCTCTCTAATAAATAAATAAAATCTTTAAAAAAATAGGTCTTATTATGAGAGGGAGAAGGCATAGATGGGTTGGCAAACGTATACTTATTCTTCCTCAAAAGTAGTAAACTGTAGTCAAGCTTCCTTCTAAATTAAATCTGAAATGATGTATTATTGTATTACACAACAGAATTTTATGGAATAATTTTTTTACATGACATTAGGCATCTAAAAATTAATTTATTTGGCATATTACCTATTTTTACATTTTTAACTTAATGAAATTGTTTTTTTATCTATCCCTCCTTCTCTGTTTTTTTCTCCTTATTGAATTAGTTTATCTTTTTTGTATTTTTTTTCTTGAAAAAACAATTCTTTTGGTTAATTATCAGTGCTGTATTTCTCTTCATTATCACTTATCCCTTTATTTTTATTTACTCTGGAGACTTTCTTTTTTTATTTTTTATTTTTATTTTATTTTTTTACTTTTTTTTTTAAGATCATATTTATTCATTCATGAGAGACATAAAGAGAAAGAGAGGCAGAGACATAGGCAGAGGGAGAAGTAGGCTCCACGCAGACCAGTGCAGGACTCAATCCTGGGACCCCAAGATCACGCCCTGAGCTGAAGGCAGATGTTTAACCCTGAGCCACCCATGTGTCCCAGGCTTACTTGATAATAGTCTGCTAATTAATAGACTTGTTTTAATTTAATTCAGTGTAATTTTATTTGGGTTTTAATTTTCTTGGCCAAAATTTCTGTATTGCAATATATACTTTGTTCACACTAATTTTTAAAAAATTGTAAACGTGTGATTTGGCTTTATGTAGTCATTAGTAACTGAGTAGAGTGAGGACTTTATTGAGGATTTTTTCTATTTCTGTAATTTGGAAACATCATTAGAAAATGGAGCTTGTTATATTTCTCCTTTGACTTTTTAAAAAGGTTTTTAGATGTGGGTTTGGTGCATGTTTTAACTCCTAACCAATGATTACTACATTGGAACAATCTCATCAACACTTAAAAGTTAACTTGTCTTCTGTATGATTTATAGTTTTATTTAATTTTTCTATGCCACTAATCATACTGCATTTATTATTTTTTTTCATATTATCCACTTTTGCCCACTTGGCTGCTCAGGGTTAAGAGATTTTTTAAAAAAGATTTTATTTATTTAAAAAAAAAGATTTTATTTATTTATTCATGAGAGACACACAGAGAGAGAGAGAGAGAGAGAGAGAGAGAGGCAGAGACACAGGCAGAGGGAGAAGCAGGCTCCAACGCAGGGAGCCCAATGTGGGACTCGATCCCAGAACTGCAGGATCACACCCTAAGATGAAGGCAGGTGCTTAACTGCTGAGGCGCTCAGGTGTCCCAGGTTAAGGGATTTTTGAAACCTCTATTCCAGTGCATTGTTTTTGTTGTATTCATAAGACATTTAAAAATGTATGTTATATTTTCCTTTAAGTTTGTGATTGTTAGCTAGTCTTTTTGAATGACTTTATTTAATAACATTTTTCTTGTTATCCGCATTTTGTTGTAAACATATTGTTCCTTGGTCATTTTGATGTTATTATTGTTAGTCTGAGAATCATTTGGTTTGCTTTGTTTTACTTCTGTAGTACAATCTTCAGGAAATACACATTGAGGGAGTGTTGTTTTTTTCTTTATCTTTTCTTTGTGGTTTTGTTTTGCTTGTAACCCAACATGAAAATTCTGTTTTTAGCAATAGAGGTTTTAAACTAATTTACATTTACTTTCATAATTGATATTTGGTCTTTTGTTAACTTTGGTATACTTTTTTTCTTTTCTTTTATTGTTTTCTTTACACCATGCATGTTCTATGAACTGCTGCTCCCCTGAGTGTTTTCTTAGTTTTGTTTTTAGGAAAAAGTATATCATATTTTATTAGGTTTCTATACTTGACATAAATAATATTATCTATATTTTTAAACATGTTAACTAAGAAACAAAAGTTTAAAAACCCTTGTGTTGCTAGGCTGTAAATTAAGTGATGAGACTAGAATCTTAAAATGGTTCTGATATTAATGCCCATATCATCTCTACCTCAAGGAAAATAAAAAAAAAATGCTTGTATATTTTACTAAGGCTAATAGTTCATACATTGAGCCACAAAATGATATTTGGAACTGCAATAGAACATAGGCTGAGATGAAACGGAATGAGCTCATCCCAGTAAAGTATATCTGTGTATTGCAGGGTCTCTGCATGTTAATTGGTGTAATATTTTAAAAGACATGGTCAGTAATTTTCATTTGATATAAGTGGCCATTTGGCAACACGATAGTGCTATAAGAAGCTGAGTAATGGGATCAAAAGGACACTTGCCTTAGCTGACTATTACTTCTTATTTAATATACATCGAAGAGACTATTAGTCAGGAAACCTTGTAAAGAGTCTATGGCACCGTTTATAGCTATTGAAAATAATTTAACTAAATCGTGGTGGGATGATTAAAAGAAAGTGTTATACATAACAAAATACATGAACAAGGAGTTAGAATGATTTGGTGATGGCCCTAAAAAAAAGAATATTAAAAGCCATCTGAAAATGGTGAAGCACCTCATCTTTAAGATTGTTAAGGTCAACTTAATACATGGCCAGAGTTGGTAAGAGCATAATGGCCTTGATTTTATATTTATTTAGTTTAGGTGCATGCAAATGAAAAATATTAGGTTGAAAATATAAGAATTGCGGCTATGAGAATTATGTCCAGATCTGAAAATCACAAGCAAATACATATCCTCTTGTAGGTTACAGAAAGTAACTTCTTAAATTATGTAAGGGAAGTGTAACTTTACCTATCTTAGGTTGTCAGCTGGAACTTTTAACAGAAGGACAGAATAACGAGAGAAAAGTCAGTTTTTTAACATATGCAACACGTACCACATAGAAGAAACTTAAACAAAGGTGATTCAAAGCAGTTGTTTAGAGCTAAGGCTTATATTGTATTTTCAACAAAGAACAATAAATTTGTAGAAAAATGACAAGATGAAAGGCAGCAGTTCTAGGCTTCCAAGGACAGTAGTCTGGGAAGGTAAATATAATGCTAGGAAACTAATGAAGTAAGGTTTGCAGATTCCTCTGTTGTCTTTTCTAGACTGATAAGAATTTGTCTCCAGTAAAAGGAGATACGATATCCTGCTTTTAGGCTAGAGAGGGGGAGCTTGCTTTGGGTTTGCTGCTTCTTAATTGCCTTCAGCTCAAAATAACTGTCATGTAAAAGAGGCATATTTTAGGGTAATGTATTCAGGTGTCCTTCAAATTCTTATTCACTTCAACCTCTTTAGGTGGGAATGCTAGTAATCAGAAGTAACATATAATGAAGGTGAGGCTACTACCATCATGGAAATCCATTTTAGATTTTGGGAAATTGTTAGAAATATTTATAAATAATTTCTATAACTATAAGGTATTAGTAAATCTAGTACTTGAGTATTGGAATATATTGGGCATTTTACCTCCTTTGAGTTTCTGAATCTATCAATGAGTACTGGACCTTCCAATCTTTGTGACTATGATGCAGTATTGTATTAGGGATCGCAGATACTGAGTCCTAACTATGGAACTTTTGGAACACAATTGGCATGATGCTGAGTGAGGCTTCTTCCACTTTGTGCTTGCACAGCATGTAACACAAATGACAACCAGTTAAAATTAAATTTCTGATAAATAGTAAGTTTTTAGTATGAATATGTGTCCACTGTTTCATGGAACATGGCTACTAAGAATTATTTTTTGTTTGTCTGAAATTCAAACTTAACTGGGCATCTTGTATTTTATCTAGTACTCTAGGCTTATGAGACCTACATAAGTAGCTGACTAGTTGGTTAAAATGTTGAGTTTTGTTGCTTAGAATTCACAATCAAGGCTTTGGAGAATATGGAACATTTTAGAAAAATAATACCCCTCTAAAAAAAAAAATCGAGCTATTGGTGTATGTCCATGACTTATGTTTACTCCTCAGTAAGTGCTAAAGAGACCAATACCAATGCTACTAAAGAGAAAAGCTTCAATTTAAGTGGACCTAACGGAAGAAGATATATATAATCTGTTGTGAGAAATGAAAACCTTTCTGCTTTTTTCCAGATATCCAACACTGTATTAGTGTCCATAATTTGAAACTACCAAAAGTAACTTCTCTGCCTTATGTTTTCACTGTGGTAAACCAAAATAGGAATGTCAGAAATACCAGGATTTAGCTTGGCATCAATGGGAAATTAAAACAACAGCAACAAAAAGAAAATAGGTAGCCTAATTCATTATTCCCTCCCAGAAAACTCCAATGGATGCTATGTTTGGCAAATATAATAGTATTCTTATACATAGGAGTAATTTATAAGATGGCAGGCAAGGAAAGTTTTACCTATTATTTTTCATTGGTCAGAATCAAATACCAAGACTAAAGCCACAGACTGAGGTCTGTACTCTTGTGGTCAAAAGGCAGAGTCCAAGAGTGGACTTTGTATTAAAATTTTATGGTTTAAACGATTTCTGCTGCTGGACATCAATAGATTTGATTCCTGCTCCCAGTTAAATCTTTGGACAGTAATATAAGATTTTGAGGAAATTGGAGACCTGGCATTAAGCTGGATGGGGATGTATGGTTATTCCTTTCAGGGCCTTTATAGTCACATAAACAATGAATGGGCAGTCTTCAGATTTCAGCCTTGAATTTATACCAGTGATCACTGGACCTGTAGCAGAGGACCTATATCAATGATCACTGTATATTTCTGCATCTTGTAGCTTTTCTAAATTAGAATGTTTATTGCAATAGCCTTATTTTTCCATTCACTAGTATATTTTGTATGTGGAGTCATGTTTAAATGATCAGATAGCTCAAAGGTTACAGAGAAACATCTGGACTTTTTGAAGTTACATGTACCTCATGTTTATATTCTAGAATAAGATATGATAGTACATATAAGCATAGGCATAACAGCTTCTTCATTTGCAGAATTGGCAAATGGGATAGTTCCATTGGATTAGAAATTCCTGGATGTATATAAATAAGTGAGGATCCTTGTCTATATATATCAGGGGCATATGTGAGCTCTGAGTTCTCAAGGGGTAGACTTGTAGCATAATTCATTGTTCAGGTGTATTTATGTGTTTGGTAACTTATTTTCCAATGGGATTCTAGTAACCAGAAAAGAGCAACCTCTTCAGTAGGATTTAATTTGGAAATAGAACTTGATTGCTTGATTTAGACCAGAACCATCAGGCTCTTTTCTTTGAAGCTGGTAGAGAAGTGTCACTCTTATATGATCCCTAAAGCTGAAAATATATGACTTCCAAGTTCTCAGCCAGTATGTGCCCTGCCACATGGAGATAAGAGAGAGAAAGGGGGAGGTTAGGGGGAAGAAGGGAAAGAGCAAAAGACAAAGTGCCCTGGAAGAAATTCATGTGTCTACGGACCCTATAGACTATTGTTTTCAATCTAGATGTTGCAACACATATGTGGGCTGTAAAATTAATGCAATGAATGATGGCCAGGAGTTTTTCTTTTAACCAAACAAAATAAAGTAGAACATAATAATTAAAAACCATGAATCTGTATCATATAGAATAAAAAATATTTTATGATTCTTTATGTGTATACACATGTATGTAAGGTTTCCCAGAATTGTGTTGTAAAATGTATTTCTTACTTTGAGTAGCTGTCAAAAAGTGTTTAACTCCAGTGATGAAGACATTTCTAGTTCTTGTGACTAATTTTTAATAGTGTAAACTACCCCTGAGTTCCCTCTATTATCTACCTTCCATTTTTACTTTGTTTAATTTAATATTATAAGCACCTAGTGCAATAGCTCTTTTAATCCTCCTAACATTTCTATGAGGGAGGTACTATTATTATCTTAATTATAGTGGTGAGAAAAATAAAGGCACACAGAGTTCACATAATTTTGCCTGACTGAGTTCATTCAGCTGGTAAATGGCAGAGTCAGGGTCACACTGGTACTCCAGAAAACTCTTATTGGTCAAAGCAACAGAATAAAAAAAATATGTATTTTGTAAGAATATGTAGTATATTATAGAAAGAAGAGAACTTTGCTGAAAGTAGAAAAGAAGTTAACCTAATTAATTATGGTGTCTTAAAATGGAGGTCATAACTTCTTGTAGCTGAGATTCCTATGACCAGCTTGGGTCAGTTCCTTTTCTTATAGGAAAGTGCTATGCTGTGATTACTGTTTATAAATTAGTGAGCAATCTTTGAATCCTTAAATGCTTCACATAGATCTTTAGAATAAAGTGCACACTCTTTATGATAACATTAGTGTTTTTGAAGCCAAATTTGTTTTTTTTTTGTTTCAAGATTATATTCATAGTATCTACCCAGAGACCCAAATATGATGTTTTTTGTAATTAAGAAAAATGCTATTTATATTGTAAAAATTAAACACCAAATTTACATATTATTTCTATGCCTTATGATATAATTAGTTCATAAATACTTAAGGTTATTCATAATGAGACCTGTGGATGAACTAGGCTTCCAATTGAAGATACAGGGAACATATATTGGTTCACAACCCTCCCAGGAGATTTCCTGGAGCAATCTGGACACTCCCCATCCCACTGCACCCCCCACTACATGCCCAAAGAAAGGAGAGACCAAAGAGAAAGGCAGGACACTCCAGGTTGGTATGTAGCAGTTTTACTAAGGAATGGAACTTACACACAAGGCTTGGTCTTGGGTGGCAGCAACATGAATAAATTCTGCACCTACCAGCCAAATCTTAAAAGTCTGTAAAGTGATCTTAACTGGGTTCAGTCATGTATACCATGCAGGTGTTCTCAACATCACATTACTATCTCAAGGCCATGTTTTTGGAACAACAATCTATGGGAGCAGAAAAGCAAGCAAACCCATATTCCAAGGACAGGGGCGGGGTGAGGAGACCAGACCCCAAGTGCCTGGGTCCAGCTCACAGGTCAATCAGAGGTCATGTCTTTTCAATGACATTCCCAAACAGCATATCTAATTACTATACAATTTGATCCATAATATACATTTAAGCAATTCATGGATAATTTAGCTAGTGTTCATAGCTTTAGAAGAAATTAGTAAAAATGCTCATACTATTTCTTGTACCTTTGTATGACACCTTCTCTATGAGGCATTTTATATACTTCATTTCAGAACAATAATGAAATAAAATAACCTGAGACTTAGTGAGTTTAACAAAACAAGACTATTTGGTACATTAGTTGAAGAATTATCATATAACTCTAGATATGCCTTAGTCCAAAGTGTACACTCTTTCAATTAATTCTGCTGCATTTTAGGATACAAGTTGGAGACCTGAGCAAAAGTTGTTGAATGTGAAACAGATCTACTTGTAAATAGATAAAACATTAACTGGCTAAAGAGAGGTAGGCCCACCAAGATGTCTTCATCATTTCTTTGTAACATGTTTCTATCTTTTACTGTGGTGTTAATTTTTATTCATATTAGATATACTACCTTTAATTCTCCTCTTTAAATGTCCTAGTTGCTCTTAGCAACATCAAATTATGATGACTCCCTTAGTGCCTTCACAGCTTTAAGTATATTTTACTGCTCTGTGACTTGCGGGGCATAATTTAAAACTAAAATTTAACTTTTTAATCTCTTTTTGGTTCAGTAAATTTATCGCCTTTGAGAAGTAAAAGAATAATAGGAGAGATAATTCTCCAATGAATTAATATTAGAGAACCACCTTACCAGGTTTTCTAATCTATAGGGCTCAGCTAAGCAGGAAGGACTGACGAAAATGGAAGGGGGTCATAGTTTCTTCAGTGACAGTGGAAAAACTTGGCATAACTGCTTATGACAGTGCTCATTGCCATCATGATGGTATTGTGAGACCAACTGGAAAATACTTAAACATAGTCATGCAGATAAGTTTCTAAAATAAAGATTTGGAGTTTAAGTACTATGTTCTGATAACTGTAGTAAAAGTCTGCATCCCTGTACAAAACCCCAGATTTAGAACAAGGACAAAGGTTATGTGCCAATCAGAAATCATTTGCTCTCCCCACACTGGAATAAAAGTAATTTTAAAGGCAATTTAAAGACATCAATCCCCTGCTAGAAAGTGAGGTGAATTAGGCAAGGTATGTGCAAATAGTAAATGTAAAGGCTTGAGATCAGATACCCTGGAAATATTTTGTATTGCCTGCGTGGGTAGTTGTGTATCTCTTCACACTCTGGAGCTATGCTAGATGAATTCCAACCATGTGAATTTGAACTGACTGTTGTGAATAAGATTCTGTCTCATGACATTAAATCTGAGAGAGAGAAACTAGCAGTAAACAAGTGGCTAATGGGAAAGTAATTGACTTTGTGTGACTACAAACTCCTTGTTCCAAAGAAATAGATAATAAACTGAAAGGGATATATTATAGTATAAGAACAAGGAAGAATTATCCTAAAGATTTCATGATTGAAATATATACATCTGACAATTTAGTCCAAGAAGGAGAATACTTTTTTTAGAAATGTATTATTTGGGCAGCCCGGGTGGCTCAGCTGTTTAGTACCTGCCTTCAGCCCAGGGTGTGATCCTGGAGACCCAGGATCGAGTCCCACGTCGGGCTCCCTGCATTGAGCCTGCTTCTCCCTCTGCCTGTGTCTCTGCCTCTCTCTCTGTCTCTGGGTCTCTGATAAATAAATAAAATTTAAAAAAAAGAAATGTATTCTTTGTGAAATGTATTCTTTGTTAAATGTATTCTTAGTGATCAAATATGAGATTACATATACACATATCCAGAGATTGGCAAGAACGTGAGAAAAATTCTCAGAAAATAGAAAACTAAGAGAACAGATTAAGGGAGGTAATTTAGCAAAATGAAAGTGCAGCTTCTATGGCATCTACATTCCTCTATGACTCAGGGCTTGTACATAGAAGACAAACTTGAGGTGCTGTTTAAGAGAAACAGAATTATCTATCTCACAGGAGTAGAGACTGAGAAAAATGTCTGTCTTAGCTTTCACTCTGAATAGAGAAGGGGAAAAAGAGCTCCCTAAAAATTTTAAATGTGTGACTGTTCTTAAATAGGCCTAGGACTAGAACTTATACTATACCTGCCTGTAGAACCTAAAGGGTCTATTTGGTTTAAATAAACCTCAATTAGATAGTGCCTCTATTTCTCTGGAAGAAACAAAAGCAAAATTTACCATAAAATAATCTCAAAAAATTCCCTGAAAGTGTTCACCAAGCATGGTCTCAAATTATAAATCTCAAAGCACATGCAGAAAGAAGCCACCATTAGAAGAGAGAACAGAAACAGTATTCTAAGCTAGCAGATGCAGAATTTATCACAAATATAACTTACATTAGGTCTTTTTTTTTAAAGATTTTATTTATTTATTCATGAGAGACATACAGAGAGAGAGAGAGAGAGAGAAGCAGAAACACAGGCAGAGGAAGAAGCAGGCTCCATGCAGGGAGCCCAGCGCGGGACTTGATCCTGGGTCTCCAGGATCAGGCCCTGGGCTGAAGGCGGTGGCAAACCACTGAGCCACCTGGGCTGCCCATGTTTGTTTTATATATTAAAGCAAAATTTCATTTTTTTATAATTCTAGTTTTTAAATTATAACCCAGTGTAAGTTGCTTAAAAGAGACATTTGCACTCATCCAACATAGTTATATTAAATGTGCTATATTCAATTAACAGAGAATTTGGGAATATTGTTTATATGCTTAACTGGAACCTACCATGTGTCTGTAAGATATCCATGTAATGTTCCAAGAGGCAAATAGATCTTTTGTTTGGAGTTTTATCTACCAATTATTTTTTATTTGGTTGGGTTATTTTTTTTTTTGTAGTAGGAAAATTGCAACATTCTTATATAAATATTGCCATTTGAATCATGCATAGAAGACGTAGTTACAAGTATTAAACCAGATAAGGCAGGTAAAGCTGAACTGATGTGATAAAAAAAAACAGACAAGTTATATATTAATGCAAAAAATTAAGTAATAGTAAAATATTTGATTCCATAAAAAGATATAACCATTTTGAGGGATAACATGTCTGTCATCAGTTTGAAAGTAGAGGGAACAAAGTTGACAGAATTCCTAGAAAAAAAATGACAAAAATTCCAGAATCATATTGAGGAATTTTAATACATATTTCCTGGGAATCGACTGATAAATCAAGCAAAATAATCAGTCAGAAAATTGAATATTTGCACAGCACAATTCAGAAACTTAAAGTGTACATATGAACATTTCACTCAACAGCTGGAAAACACACATTGTTTTCTAGAATTTATGAAACCTTTAAAAATTAGTCTTGGGCATCCCGGGTGGCTCAGTGGTTTAGGTCCACCTTCAGCCCAGTGCCTGATCCTGGAGACCCGGGAGTTCCATGTCAGGCTCCCCGTAGGGAGTCTGCTTCTTCCTCTGCCTATGTCTCTGCCTCTCTCTCTCTCTCTCTCTCTCTCTGTCTCTCATGAATAAATAAATAAAATCTTTTTAAAAAATTAGTCTTATAATACTCCATAAAGAAAGTTTCTTTTTTTTATAATTTTTATTTATTTATGATAGTCACACAGAGAGAGAGAGAGAGAGGCAGAGACACAGGCAGAGGGAGAAGCGGGCTCCATGCACCGGGAGCCCGACGTGGGACTCGATCCCGGGCCTCCAGGATCGCGCCCTGGGCCAAAGGCAGGCGCTAAACCGCTGCGCCACCCAGGGATCCCCCCCATAAAGAAAGTTTCATTTAAAAATTTAATTAAAAAAAAAAAAGTATTACACAGATCTCTCTGACCATAATGTGATCAACAACAGGGACACCTGGGTGGGTTAGCGGTTGAGCATCTGCCTTTGGCCCAGGGCGTGATTCCTGGGATCCAGGATCGAGTCCCACATCCGGCTCTTTGCAGGGAGCCTGCTTCTCCCTCTGCCTATGCCTCTGCCTCTCTCTCTCTGTGTCTCTCATGGGTAAATAAATAAAATCTTAAACCCCCATCGTTATCGGCCAGGTGACTGGGTATACGCCGGCGATACCAACACCAGACACTTCAACCTCACTGGAAGGGACCCTACATCATGATCCTGACCACTCCCACCGCTCTCAAGGTCGACAGGATTTCTCCCTGGGTCCACTACACCCACGTCCAGCCAGCTGACCCAAGGCTGTTCTCAAGGACTTTGTTCCAGAATGGAAAAGCCAACCCGACAAGGACAATCCCCTAAAGCTAAGAGTGCGCCGTTCTCACTTATTTCCCACCTCCAAGACTCCCTAGTACGTGGTTGTCCTTCAAAATAGAAGGGGATTAGAATTAGTCTTCTCACAACAAAGGGGGTGGGGAGTATGTGCTGCCTTAAATGTAAATGAGAGCAAGAACAGCAACAAGGTTGGTGAGAATCCTGGTTTAATCATTCCCCTGGCTCACTCTGAGAGCAACCTGGACCCACGATTGGGTCCTACATAGGATCCTCTGAAAAGGGGGGAATGTGGGACCCAGGAAATTTAACAAAATCCCCTACCCCTGAACAAGCAGAGCAGGACTGACTCTATTTTGTGCTGCACCTGCCTTGTGCTGACCTGCTTATTGCTTAGGGTACTTCCCCACCCTAGTCAAAGACCAGGGCACACCCTAACTGGAAATCCAGCTCAGTGATAGGCCAGTTCAAATGGATACTGTAGGGTAAAATGTAATTCAATCGGCCACCTGCGAGTGGACCAGCATGACTGTGCAACTTTCTGCATATCCCATTGGCCACTGGTCCCTATAAAGCTGCTATGCCTCTTAGTCTCAGGGTCCAAGTCCCTGCTCCCCTGGATCGGGTATACTTGGACCCAGGCTCAAGCTTGTAATAAGCCCTCATGTGTTTGCATCGGTGTTGGCTCCTTGGTGGTTTCTCGGATTCGCGATCTTGGGCACAACATAAAAACATTTGGAAGCATACTTAACAGGACACTTTTATCCTTAAATATTTGGAAAATTCCATGATAAGTCTCCACCTTGAGGATTTATAAAAGGAAAGGAGAATAAAGGCAGAACATAAAAGAATTTCAAAAATACAGAGAATCAACTATTTTAAATTATTGTTATTCTAATAAAAATTGGCCAACCTCTGGCAACATTGATGGAGAAATACAATTAAGAACTGAAAAGTGGGGGTGCCTAGTGCCTCCATCAAAGTTAAGCATCTGACTTTGACTTGGGTCATGATTCCAAGCCAATATAGCCTGGGCACTGGGCTCCCTACTTGGCAAGGAGTCTACTTCTCCCTGCCCCTCCCCCACTCATGCTCATGTACTCTCTCTCTCTCAAATAAATAAATAAAATAAAATCTTAAAAAAAAAAAAAAAAAAAAAGAACTAAAAGGGGCAGCCTGAGTGACTTAGAGGTTTAGCACCACCTTCAGCCCAGGGCGTGATCCTGGAGACCTGGAATCGAGTCCCACATGAGGCTTCCTGCGTGGAGCCTGCTTCTCCCTCTGCCTGTGTCTCTGCCTCTCTTTCTCATGTGTCACTCATGAATAAATAAATAAAATCTTTTTTAAAAAGAAAAAGAACTAAAGGAGACAAAACTAAAGATGTAGTAGAAATATTAAAATTAATGAGAAATATGATAAAATATATGCCAGCAAATAAGAAAAAGTTTCTTTAAATGAAAATTGTTCTAGAAAAAAGTGAGATTTCCATAATTAACTAAAAATTAGATATTATGAGTGGTTCCACATTTTAAATAATGAAATAAATTGTTTTATTTTTTTCACATTACACATATGAGTGAACTCATACGGTAGTTGTCTTTCTCTAACTGACTTATTTCACTTAGCAAAATACCGGCAAGATCCATCCATGTTCTTGCAAATGACAAGATTTTATTCTTTGTTATGTCTGTATAATATACTATTTTGTGTATATGTGTACACACATACACCACATCTCCATTTTTCATTCATCTATTGATAGACACTTAAGTTGCTTTCATATCTTGGCTATGAATAAACAAAAAACACAATCAGAGGTATAAATACGGAGAACAAACTGACAGTTTTTACAGGAAGGGAGCATGGAGGGATGGGTCAAACGGAAGGAAGTAAGAGATACAAATTTCTGTTTATGGAATGAACGTCACAGAAATTAAAAGCATGGCATAAAGCATATAAATCAATGATACTGTAATAGTATTGTTTAGTGACAGATGGTAGCTTACACTCTATAGCATAATGTATAGAGAAGTTGAATCACTATGTGGTACACCTGAAACTAACATTATGAGGCAATTATACTCAAATTTCTTTTTAAAAATAATGAAATTAATACTTAAACATTAACTAAAAAGCTATCATCATACCCAAATCATTTTAGTGATGAATTCCACCAAATATTCAAGAAGCATAATATTCTAGCTTTCAAAAATTTGGAGTATTACATAAGAAGAATTTAAAAAATTTTTTTTGAATCTTTTGTAGCTTTGATATATAAACCTTAGGAGAAAAGGAAATTACAGGCTACTACACATAAATATAGATTTTTAAAAAGTAGCACTATTAGAAAATTGAATCTAATAGTTATTTAAAAATATAATCTCTCCCTCATAATTCGAGGTTGGATGAATATTTAAAAATCCATTGATGTCATATACTAGATTAGCAGATTAAGGAAAATGAATCATGTTTATTTCAATGGATTTAGACAATCATTAGATTATTCATACTCATTCATGATTAGACATAAAAGAACCCTAAATGAGTGACAAAAGTAAGTTTCTTAACCAGACAAACCAATAAAAACTTACAAGTATATTACTGAGTAGTAAATTTTTAAAAGGCTTCCCTTCAAAATCAAGGGCAAGTAAAATATGTCTACTGTATGTCTTACATTTAACATTTAGCATATAAGCAAATTATAGAAACAAGCCAAAAATGTAAAGGTATCATTATCGGAAAAAGATTTTCCAAAGTGAGGGTGATTGTTTACATAAAAAAACCTGGAAGAATCTATAACCATGCAATTAGAATTGTAGGATTGTGAGCTAGCTGTATTAGGATAGCCACAATATGATGTAGTAATCCACAAACAAACATAAACTCTGATTTGACTGTTGCACATAAAACTGATTCCTGCCCACTTCATGTCTGATTTTGGCACAAGAAACTCTATATTGTGTCTTACATGCTGTGATTCAGTGTTCCAGATGGACGCACACAGCGGATACTGCTCATGTCCACACCAACCCTCTGTATTCTCCCGAGCAAGGTAGGCAATTAGGCTTTCATATTAATATAAAATAGAGCTATATCTTCATGAAATGTGACACATTTATTTCGCACCACCCAAATGCAAGCTGTTACCAAATCTTAGAGTTAAAATAATTGTGAAGTGGTCTTTGAGCCTCTACTCATGACTGTGATATTTTGCAAGCCTCCAAGTATTTCAAAGCCACAGGTTTGGTATTGATTAAATGAGAACAAAATGTGTTGTGAGCTCACTGCAATTGCCCTGTCATACAGTATTTTATCCTGTTTTGTCTCTTTTTGTCTCATGAAGCTTTTTATAGCAAACAAAAAGGTCTAATATATGCAGAAATAATTTATGTCATATAAAGATCTATACAGATGTAATAAAAGGATATACAAGAATCATCCCTCAGGAATTTCAGAAATATAAACATTTCTATGACTGAGTTTGTGATTCCTAAGTATTAAAACATGAGTAGTGGGGATAAAATATACATAATGTTTAGAATAGGATAATGATAAATGCTCTCTCTTACCACTACTCCCTCACCAAAAAAGAATTTATGTATTGTAGAAGGCCAAGTAAGCTGATGCTAACTTCAGACTAAATATTCTAAGAAAGGTTTAATGCAGTTGGACATTAGAACTAAGCCAGTCCTTGCAGACTGTAGCTTTCAAACAATGATACAAATGAGAGGGAAGCATTCTAGAAGTAAAGGAAGGATGGACATCATTGGAAAGTTACCAAGAGTATATTGGAAATACCGACTAGTCTAATGTGGCTGGGATATGCTATTCACAAGAAGGTACAGTGAGATAAAGAACAGGAAGTGGTATGAGCACAGGCCAGAGATCAGATTATGGATGCCCTCAGTTATATTTTATAGAAAATGGAAAGTCAATATAATTTTGATTTCCCTGATTATTGGTGAGCTTCAGCATTTATTTATATATACCATTTTTGAACAAATGTCTATTCAAGTCCTTGATATCATATCCATGAAATCATAGAGACCTTAGCGACCAGGTTTTGCTTGTGTGTTCTTTTAAGAGTTTTACAGTTTCAAGTCTTCCATGGAAGTCTAATCCATTTTCAGTTGATTTCTGTGATTTCTGGTCTAAGATAAGAGTCTGATACCATTTTTTATCATGTGGAGATGCAGTTTTCCTAGCACCAATTTTTGAAGAGGCTATCCTTTTCTTTTTGTGTATTCTTGATCCCCTTGTCAGTGGGCATATGTGAGTGGATTTATTTATAGTCTCTCTTTTTTTGTTCTATTTGTTTGTATGTCTGTTTCTGTACCAGTACCATCACTCTTTTGAGTATTATGGCTTTGTATTATATTTTGAAATCAGAAATTGTGGTGCTCTAGTTTTGTTCTTTTTCAGGATTGATTTGGCTGTTTGTGATCTTTTGAGGATCCTTATAAATTTAATTTTTTTTCTATTTTGTATAAAATGGCATTGTTATTTTTCTAGTGATTACATTGAATTTGTGGATCACTTTGAGTAGTAGGCACATTGTAACAGTATTAAGTCTTCCATTCCATAAAAACAATCTCTCTCTGTTAGTGTTTAATTTCTTGTATCAATATTTACAGTTTTCCATATATACATCTTTCATCTATTAACTTTATTTTAATTTTTTTGGTGCCATTGTACATAGGATTATTTTTTTAATTTTTGATATTTTTTTGTTAGTATACAGGCTTTTTTTGCATGTTGATTTTGTATTCTGCAACTTTTACTGAAATTTTAAATCAGTTCTGACAGTTTTATTTGTGGAATTTTTAGAGTTAGGGTTTTCTATATGTAGGATCATGTCATGTGCACACAGACAATTTTACTTTCTCTTTTCCAGTTTGGATGCCTGTTGTTTATTTTTCTTGCCTAATTTCTCTGGCTAGGGTTTTCAATAGCATGTTGAATAGAAGTGGTAGGAATGGGGATCCTTATTTTATTCCTGATATTAGTGGAAGAGCTTTCAGTTTTTCACAATTGAGGATGATGTTAACTATCACAATTGAGGAAGATGTTAACTATCACAATTGAGGATGATGTTCCTTCAAGCAGTATATGGTCTATATTATGTTAGTTTCATATATGGTCTATATTATGTTAGTTTCTTTCCTTCTATTACTAGTTTGTTGAGAGTTTTTGAATGTGTAAAGGTGTTAAATTTAGTTAAATTTATCTCTTCATTTACTGAAATGATCATATAATTTTTATTCTTTATTATGTTAATGTGGCATATCACAATTTTTGTGTGTTGAACCATCCTTGTTTCTCAGTGATATATCCCATTTGGTTATAATGTATAATAATTTTTATTTTTTTATTTTTTTGTATAATAATTTTTAATATGCTACTGGATTAAGTTTACTTGTATTTTATTGAGAATTTTTGCATGTGTATTCATCAGGAGTATTGCCTGCAGATTTCTTTTTTGTGACACCATTAATAAGATATCGCTTCACACTGGTAAGCATGGCTATTACTAAAAAAACAAAATAAAGTAAACATAAGGACACATATATCTTTTTGATTTTGTGTTTTTATTTTCTTTGGGTAAATATCCAGTAATAGAATTCCTAGATTGTAAATTGTTTCTATTTTTAATTTTTTGGGGAACATCTGTGAACATAGCATAACATACAGTTGTTGAATCACTGTGTTGTACACCTGAAGCAAGTGTCACATTTTGTGTCAACTATATTTCAATTAAAAAAAAAAAAAGACAAGTGTTGGTGTGGATGTGGAGAAATTAGAACCCATGCACAGTTTTGGTAGGGATGCAAAATGGTGCAGTGCTTTAGAAACTGTACATAGCTTCCTTAAAAAATTTTTAAAAAAATAGAGCTTCTATATAATCCATCAATTTCATTTCTGAGAATTTATCCAAAATAATTGAAATTAGGATCTCAACAAGATATTAGCACTCCTGTGTTCATTACAACAATTGTCACAAAAGTCAAAATGTGGAAACAGCATAAATGTCCATTAACAGATAGATAAAGAAAATATAGTATATACATACAATAGAATCCCAGTCAGCCTGAGAAAAGAAAATTCTGCATTAGGTGAAAACAGATGAACTTTGAGGACATTATGGTAAGTGAAATAAGCCAGTTATAGAGATACAAATATGACATAATTCCACTTTATGAAGTATCTAAAATAGTCAAATTCACTGAATCAAAGAATGAAATGGTGGTTGCCAGGGTCTGCAGGGAGGGGGGAATGGAGAGTTAGTAATCAATATGCATAAAGTTTTAGTTTAGCAACATGAATAATCTCCAGAGATCCACTGTACAGCATCATAACTTATAGTCAACAATAATGTGTTATGCATTTAAAAATTTGTTAGGAGGATAGATCATATGGTAAATGTTCTTACCACCATAAAAGAGAAGAAAAAGATAAACAGAAGAAATATATTATTACAGCAACAACAACAAAGAAAATCAGTGATCATTATTCTTTTTCAACATTCTGAGGTAAAAGAAAACAAAGTAGAATGTTGGCCAAGAAAAGAATCCAGAAACTTATATTTGTGAGAGAGGCAATTTGCAATTTAATTGGCTGAACTTAGTCCCAGATTATATATTTCTAGACAAACAGTGCCTGAGAGGATGGGAGAACCATTTAAATAAGTTATGATAGAATACCAGTGAATAGGAAGAAAATATTGCTGATAATTTTTGTACCATACAGAAAGTTTCCCAAAGTTTCATGGAACATCAACAAAAAGGGCTTATTTTCAGTTTCTAGCACAAACAGACTATCAACAAAGTAAACACTTAAGACTTGAACTCAAGATTTCAAACCCAGTAATGTAGTTTTAGACACCAGTCAGGTGATTTCTGACATCCTGGGAGTAACTGACTATTCCCAGATAAATATGCTATAGAGAAATTGAAAAACAAAAAGCCTAGTAGTTTTTTAGAATTTGTTTAGTTTCACCAGGATTAGAGGAAAATAACTTCATACATAAAATAATATTTACTGATTACTACTGTATATGTTACTGTGGATGTATTGAAAGTTTATTCTCTTGGGATGCCTGGGTGGCTCAGTGGTTGAGCACCTGCCTTCGGCTCAGATCGTGATCCTGGGGTCCTGGGATCGACTCCCACATCGGGCTCCCTGCGAGAAGCCTGTTTCTCCCTCTGCCTGTGTCTCTGCCTCTCTCTCTCTGCCTCTCATAAATAAATAAATAAAATCTTTAAAAAAATAAAAGTTTACTCTTATGTAATTTATAGTCTAATAAAACAGATTGATAGGAGAAATGCAGTCTATAAATACTGAACATCAAATTGTGGTATTTTGGGTGTTTCTGATAAATTATTTTTAGTCAAACCACAGTCTTGCAAATCATCTAAATTCTGTGTATGTGGGTAAAAAAGACATGGAAAATAACCCAGGGACAAAATTTGGATTAAAACAGTTGTGCTCTTTTTACTTCATCAAATAAGCTGTTAAGCAGGATAGTGATAAAGAAAATGTCTTTATGATTAAGAAGTCATTAGGAACCTTCGAGGACCTGATTGTGTAGACTGTTGAAAGAGGTAGACATAACTCTCAGTGATTAATGGATTAGCCCAAGGAAGAGAAAGCTAGAAATGGCATAATATTCTGAGAAATATGATTTAGGGAATATAGCCAAGAATATGATCTTCAGAGAAGAAGCAGTCTCTTCGGAAGATTCTTAAAGAATAAATGCAACTAATATGTTTGCAGGCAAAATGGGAGTGGAAAGGAAAAAAGAAATGATTTTGTCATTGATATCCTAAGACCCCTAAGAAGAAATATAAGCATCCATTCAAAGACCTAGTTCAAAAGACAGCACTTTGAACTGAAAAGAATGAGAAAATATTTGTAAATCCTGGCTCTGTGAACAGATCACAATGAGAAGCAAGTAGGAATGCTGATAAAATTATAGCAGCAGAGAATAAGAATCCCTTAGGAAATGTCATCAAAACACAGATTGTGGATTTGTGTTTCCTCACCTTTATTTTTATTTTTTTTAAGATTTTATTTATTTATTCATTCATGAGAGACATAGAAAGAGGCACAGACATAGGCAGAGGGAGAAGCTGGCTCCATGCAGGGAGCCCAAAGTGGGACTCCATCCCAGGACTCCAGAATCACGCCCTAGGCCAAAGGCAGGCACTCAACTGCTGAGCCACCCAGGTGACACGTTTCCTCACCTTTAAAAGTCAGAAGAGCTTCACTATACTGTACACAGGGAACTAGTGTAACATTGTATGTCAATTATGCTGCTGCAGTCAGAAAGAAAAAGAAGAGGGAGGAAGGAAGAAGAAGAAAAAGGAAGCAAAGGAGTGAGGGAGAAAGGAGGGAAGATCTTAATAAACATGGATTTTTTGCATATTTAAATAATTTTCTCATAAATCTGGCATTATTATTTGTTATTCCCCTAAAACTACACTGTGATCCCCTTATAAGTTATGTACATACTTCTACATCTATCATGAGAAGGTGTATGTATATACTTACAAACAATGTAGATAAATATATAATTATAGACCTGTGTGTGTGATTTTATTAGGTATATATTAATTTCAGAAAAGGATGAGTCAAATATTAAAATATTATGTGTTTAATGAACATGAGATTGAATCCAGAATCCTTAGCAAGATAGCAATAAATGTCATCAGCGTCAGTAATTATCAGTATTCAAGGAATGTGACATCTAAGTTCACATATATGTATGACCCTAATTTGATTCTGTACCCATTTTCTAGAGTTCTGCCCGGATTCTTCATCTCTCCTGATCTTAGCTTCCTGGCAGTGAATTGTGTCTTGAATATGTAAGAGATTCAGAGGAAATGGTAGTTTACATTGGAAGGAATGCAAACTTCACATCCTGACACAATTATTATAGCCAGTTTGGCAGATCACTCTAGCTTTCTGGTTTCAGCTTCCTCATATATAAAATAAGGTATTAAATCTTATCTTCTAACCTAATATATAATAAATTCTCACTTATCTTGTACTAATATATAATAAATTCTCACTTATCTTGTACTAATATATAATAAATTCTCACAGAGGAATCCCTGGGTGGTGCAGCGGTTTGGCGCCTGCCTTTGGCCCAGGGCGCGATCCTAGAGACCTGGGATCGAATCCCACATCAGGCTCCTGGTGCATGGAGCCTGCTTCTCCCTCTGCCTATGTCTCTGCCTCTCTCTCTCTCTCTCTCTCTCTCTCTCTCTCTGTGACTATCATAAATTTAAAAAAAAAATTAAAAAAATAAATTCTCACAGAAATTCAAAATTATTAATAAAACTTGTTGCAATTCTGTAAGTGTGTTTTGTTTTTATTCCCTTGTCAGAGATTAAGGTCTTTCTTGATTTTTTAGTACTTTCTTTGGTCGGTGTTAACCAGACCTAAGTCATCAAAGTCAAAGTCAAGGAATCTTTTTTCAAGTTAATACAATCATAATATGCTAAAACTATAAAAATGATTTTATATTCGAAAACATTCTAAACTCTTTCATAGAGAGTCAAATAGAATTTTATTGTACAAAGTATTTAATATAAAAATGTGGTTGAAACTCAGTCTGATATTAAACTTGACAGTCTCATATTAGAGTTATTGCTACATATGAATATACAGAGGTGCCAGATATGTAATCTAAAATCCATTTTAAATTATACAGAGATATATTTATTCATCTGAATTTGAAATAGTGTTTTACAGTGTTTTTAAGGTTCTAGAAATTCTATCAAATTTATCTCTAAAAAGAATAGTCCTCCACACTCGGGATGGATGCTTATCAACTTTGTTCTTATTTTGCAAGATTTTTTGACTGTTCATAGTATTTTGCATTACCATATTTTAAGGGCACATAGATTCATTGTGTCAGTTTCCACACACCCCCCACCCATAAAAAGGGGTAGATAATGTGATTGGGAATACTTTTGCAGTCTTAGATCAATTTTAGTAGAATAGATCCAACAATCAGGTTGTCTTTTACTTGACATTTTTTTATAACTATTCTTTATCAAGCCAAGGATGTTTTCTAGTTCTAGTTTGTTATGTTGAAAAGTATTGCAATTTATTCAAATGATTTTCTGTCCATACAGAAATACTCAGTGTTTTTCATTCTTTAATGATTTATATTGATACACTTTTAATATTAAATCTTCCACTCTAAGGATAAATGTTATTCATTCACAACATATTATTTCCATATACCTGTATATTTGAATTTGATATTTTTGCATCTATGTTCATGGGGGATATTAATTTTTAGGTTTCTTCTATTTTACTACCTTTTCCTGTTTGGGTATCAAGAGTAATTGTGTCCTCAAAAAATAAGTTGAGGATGCATTCTGTCTTTTTTATTTTTTTAAAAGAGTTTTATGTAGTTGGTATTGCTTCTTTAAATGTGTTTTATAATTCATCAGTGAAAATAGGCTTGGAGAATTCTCTGTGGAGAACGTTTTCAATCATATATTCCTCTAACAGATGTAGAACTCATTCAAATTTTCTATTTTTTTCCTGGGGAAAATTTTGTTAACTTTTTTTTTTAATTAATCCATTTTATGTGCATTTGCAATTTGTTCTGCCATAATTTATACACAGTATTACTTTATTTTTAAAAAAAGATTTATAGTCTCATTCTCTCTTTCTGTCCTGATATTGGTAATGTCTTGTTGCTTTCTTGAACTGTCTAGCTAAAGATTTGTCAATTTTTTAAATCCCTTCATTGATTTTTTTTCCTAATGTTTTTCAGTTCTCTATTTCCATTATTTTATTGTTTACTAACATCTACTGATTTTGAATTTAATTTGCTCTTCTTTCTCTAGCTCCTTAAATAATTTATTTTAGATGATGATAGTGATGATGATTTTAACTAACATAGGAATTTAAAGCGATAAGGTTTCCTCTGGCATTGCTTGGCAAATTTTTTTTTTTGTTTTCATCATTATTCAGTTCACATTATTTCTAATTTCCTTTTAATTTTTATTCTTCTATAGTAGGCTAGAACTTGGACATATCTTTTTGGGCATGATTATTCAATTTATTACATAAATAGTTGGATTTTGTCCTTCCTCTACAATTTTTGCTTTTCGGGTGGAGGTTTCATACCTTTGCACTGAATGAAATTACAAATTACATTAATACTATGTATTATTATTTGTATTCTATTTCTTCTGTTCTTTTTTTTCTTTTCCTCCCATCTTCTGCCTTTTATTGAGTATTAGGTACTTTAATAAACTATTTTATTTTTCCTATTGAACGTTTTAAGTTTTCTCTTCCATATTTTATCTTTCACAGTTGCCTTAGTGTTTGCAATATAAATCTAATGTATCACAATGTGCAGTGAAATAATAGTATAACAATTTGGACATAAGTCAAGAACCTTCTAATAATATATTTACATTTTTCTCCTTTCGTGGTTAGTGTTATTTTTGTCATAAGTTTTCTTCTACATATTATAATCTCTTAGTCCATTGTAATTGCTTTTGTTTTAATATGATTAGTTTTGTCTGATAATGATTTTTACAGTAAAAATTTTTTACAGAAAAATTTATCTTTTACTCAAAATACAGTATTTCTGGAGCTCTTTATATTTTTGCAAATTAAAGTTTTTATCTGGTACCATTTCTCTTTATGATATAGATTTTATTTTAACATTAGTTGGATACCACATATCTGGCAGCATGTTCTCCCAGCTATGATCCGAAAATTTCTTATTTTGCCTTAATTTTAAAATGGGTAGTTGCTTAATAAATAATCAAGTTGATAGTTTTAATTTTATCCTTTAATAACAGTGTTCTCATAAATACTGAGAATATTTTAATTCCCTTAATGCTTCCTAACTTTTTCTATGATGTCCTTTAATTATATAAATATTTTATAATCTACTGGACATTGTCACATTGTTTTATAAAGTTAATAATCATTTTTATTTACTCAAGCATTGCCCTTTCCTTTTTTTTTTATTATTTCCTTTATTTCTATGCTTCCATCAGGATTATTTCCTTTCTTTTAAAAAGCTCATTTATTAATATGTTTCCCAGCAATGAGTTCTCTCTCTCTTTTATACATTGTACAATTCCAGTTGATTTTTTAAAGTAAGCTCCATGCTCAATGTGAGGCTTGAACTTACAACCCTGAAATCAACTCACAAGACCTACCTACTGAGCCAATCATGTGCCTCTAGTTCTCTCTTTTTATAAATCTAAAAGTATATTTACTTTGCCTTTATTATTAAAATAGAAAAAATGTAGAGGTACATCATAGCATTTTTTTTTCCTCAATACTTAAAGCTATCATTCCATTGTTTATCTTATTTCACTATTTTAGATACCATCTTTGTGTCAGTCTTATTGCTATTTCTTTGAAAGTAGTATATATTTTTCTCTGGTTGTTTTGAGATTTTTTTCATTGCCTTTAGTTTTTAAACATTTTTACTCTGATGTGCTTGGATAATGTTTCTTTGTATTAACTAACCTTTATTTTGTTCAGAGTTTCTTAAATACATAGCATTATCTACTTCATCAGTTTAGGGAAAAAAATGGTCAATATTTTTTTTCAGTTACTGTAGCTGCTTCATTCTCATTTGTCTTTGCTCCTAGAATATCAAATGCTCTTATGTTAAACCTCTTTATCATATTTCCCCTGGCACTCCTTGAAAGTTCTATCTTTATTTACTCTTTCTCCTTGCACTTTAGTCTAGATATACAGTATTCTATTGACCTACATTCCAATTTTCTAATATTTCCATAACTGAGATAGCTGAGCAGATTGTTTTACTGGTAACCAAGAGAAGGAAAATGAAACCAAAAGCCAATTATAATGCAAGAGTTGAATGTAAGAAGAAAAAAGAGAGAAGAAAAGAATGGGTTAAATTTTGAACATAGAATTTAGAATCCTCAATATTCATATGGAGGTAAATGCTGAGAGACACAAAAAAATTCGGTATTATAATTTGGTCCATATTCTTTAAATAGGCTTCTACACAAGTATATGTAGGGCTGGTAGGCCCTGAGTTCCTAGTAGTATTGAACATTGCTTCTCACCAATTTCTATCCATTATTCTCGTTCTTGTCTTTATGGCTCACTAATAAGCCAATATTATCCTACATTTAAATTCTTGATACCTATTTCCACCTTGATTCTCATCTTTCTCTCCTGAGAAAATGTTGCTACTTATCTGCTGTATTACAAGAAACACAGCTGTGGGTAGGACATTGCACCCTCCATAACAAAGTCCTTGGCCAATCTTTTCTATTTCCTCTAGAAGAGATAAAGCTTAAACCTTATAACATAGAGTCCTGAGCTAGAGTCCTAAAGTTTTTTATGGCCAATATGGCGTTGTCAGGACATATAGTTAAAGATAAGGGAGTAGGAGTGGGATCCTTGGGTGGCGCAGAGGTTTGGGGCCTGCCTTTGGCCCAGGGCGCAATCCTGGAGACTCGGGATTGAATCCCACATCGGGCTTCCGGTGCATGGAGCCTGCTTCTCCCTCTGCCTATGTCTCTGCCTCTCTCTCTGTGTGTGTGACTATCATAAATAAATTTTAAAAAAACATTTTAAAAAAGATAAGGGAGTAAGAGAGATCTGGCCCAGTATGTAATATAAATTCTGCACCTGAGACTAATATTATACTGTATGTTAACTAACAGATTTTAAATAAAAAGTTGAAAAAAATAAAGGACTTGGAGGTAGGTATAGGATTTGAGAATAATTCACTAATTTTTTGAAATTATTATTCATCCAATCTATCTATATTTATTCCATACTTATTAAATGCTATACGCTTTCCTAGGAGCTGTGACTGGAACATTAAAAGCAGATATGCCCCCTGGACCAGGAAACTATTGTAAAGGGCAATAAAACTTAAAACAAATGTTAAAGTCATAATTTATGATCTGTAACTCAGATGAAATACATGTATAAATTCCTTTGCTTTCTGAAATGTGTCTTTCCTGTATACATGTGCAAACAACAGCATTGTTCATCTTAGATTCTTCTAATTTAAAATTACTTCTTTTACTTTCATTTTGTCTCCTTCAGATAATCATCTCAAGGTTTACATCCATTCAAGTCTGGGTTTCCTTCCACACTTTCTCTTGGAGGAGTTCTGGATCATCTTATGGTTCTTATACTTGCCTCCAAACAGGAGTACTTCACCTTGTATGGTGGCTAGTTATTATGTACTAGAGTGAGATGACACCTGCCCAGTCCTGCCTCTGTGTGTATATTTGACACTGAACTGCACCTAATGCTAAAAATACATGCGGTCTGTTCTTTAGAAGCCATTCTTGATTTTCCATATTTTCCCCCATACTTTTCCATACTTTTTTTCATATGCTAGGTACCTATTGATATATCTATTCTTTGAGAACATTTTAAAACTGTGGGACTCCTGATACTATGGACTTCTTCTCACCTCCAGGCTGGTGTGTGTGGACCTTTGTGTGTTGTACTCTGGACCACCTGCCTAATTACAGTCTTTTCTTTCTTTTCTAATCCAGAGCTCTAGCAGAACAGTAATTGACATGCTGGATACCATGAAGAAACCTCCCCCCTTGTAAGTAGGGCCAGCCCTAACCCAGAGGCAGCCCATCCAGGCGCCTTCCTGAAATTTTAGCAACTAAAAGCATTCTGTTCACAATAAGAAAACCATTTCCCTCCACACCATGATTGGAATGTCCCTGAATAGGTTCATGTTGACCCTCCCCGAAATCAACCTGGATGCCATGCGACTCCCGCGGTTCTTTTGTCTTTAGGCGGTTTCTTTCCTTTTGCCTTTAAAAGATCCCTGTAATTGCTAATCGGGGCTCTTTTCCTCCTCGGAGGCGGAGAGCCCGTTTGCGCAAACGTTCAATAAACCCTCTTGCTAATTGCATCTGCCTGTCTGGGGTCTGGGTCTCTGGGGCGTCCACCGGGACACGTTGGCACCCGTGAGCCAGGGTCCAACACCACATATCTTTAAGATACTGAACATTTTCAAAGTCTATGCTCTTAGAATCAAGGAAAACAAGCTCTTTGCATGAGATTTACACAATTTCCTCTGGACTTTTTTATTTTCTTTTTTGGAGGCTCCATGCCCAACATGGGCCTTGATCTCATGACCCTGAGATAAAGAGCCACATGCTCTATTTATTAAGAATGTTTCTACCCCAGAATGTTTCTAAAAGACATTCCCATCACCCCTAATCAGTCTTTATAGAAACAATGTGTGTGTGTGTGTGTGTGTGTGTGTGTGTGTGTGTGTGTGTGTGTGTTTGGAGAGGAAAATGATATGGAACATTTAGGATATTTATCCCTTTCCTTCAATTTCTTTCTCCCCTCAGTTCCACCTGGTACCAGATGGGCCTTCTACTCATTTTTGTCTGATGGGAATTTATTCTTTTCTTTCCCATTTTTGCTTTATGACTTTACCTGCTTGGTGAATGGTGGCGGGACAAAGGTCCGTTTTACCCAGGAAAGAAAACAGAAGAATTTCTAAGATGTTGACTTATTCTAAGTTTAGTATAGCAACAAAATACCTTAAATATGTGTGAAGGTAAAATAGGAAATGGAAAAAAAAAGAAACATAATTGATGAAACTATTGGAAAAATAGTTTAGTTTCCTATATAAAAACTGGAAGGGCAAATTTTTCTTACTCAAAGGAATTTAGCTGCCACTGATTAAATTTTATTAATGAAATCTTACACAAATTTAGAATTGTACATCACTAAGTAAATTGGAACTATAGATGCACATTTTGTGACTGTTGAACTTTTCACAAAATAGAATTTATAAAACTCCACTTGAACATGTATACAATTATTTCTGCTATTTTAGGTAGATTGAAAAACTTAATCAGATATCTATTGATTTTTAAATTTTCATTTTTATCCTCAAAGAGCAAGCAATTGAAATTAAATGCCCTGTGACAACTAATTTGATATTGTGTCATTATAACAGCAGTAAAAAGAACTTTAATGACAAAAATTAATGGAAATGTCATATATTTATATAAGGGTTTTATTATAATATTTTATTGGTCAGCATATCCTAAATGGAGTTCTGTTAGCTCTTCTGTATTTATTGAAGTATAAAGCAAAAATAAGCTAACATATGCTTTGCCAGATGGTATGCCTATCTTTCAAATATTAATGTTTGAGCATTGTTATTTGTCAAATTCAAAAAGGTAAATAAAAATTGAAAGTAGAAGTATTTTACTTTACTTCTTATACTATTCTTGTGTAACATAGAATTATTTTACAACTGGACAGGAGCAGATCTTTGCTTATTTATCTTGTTAAGACTGAACATTTGGTTTTGACTTTTGGCTAGGGTAAAAACAAGTCTGGTAACTAATGATTTATAATGAGCTGTTTAATATTGACAACTCATGGTACTCAGGGCAGTCTTGATTTTTGGTATTTCACACCTGATAGAACTGTTCAGATTCTGGTTTGGCCCTATGAGTAGGGCTATGAAAGTCCCAATAGGAAACTTGGTGGGACATCTCCCAAAACAAAGATTTTTACACATATATCAGTGGTTCTTCTACAAGACAAAGCAAATTTTGCATAACTAAAGAAAGGACTACCTTGAAGAGCTCTTCCAGAAGCCTCTCTGATACCCCTGGGGTTTTCTGTGCTTTTTCTAATGCTGTACTGTATCCTTTCACTCAACAAGTCCTTCTGCGTAAGCATGCTTGGTGATGTCTAAGTCATTTCATTATCTTGCTTGTCAAATACTCCTATTACTCTTTCTTCTTAATTCTGTTGGTAATTAACTTAGGATTCTGTCATGAGTTTTACAGGAGTCTGTGCAACAGGTAAAATATGTATCACTCAAGGGGATAAAAAAAGTTTTATTGATCTTTCCTTCTACATTGATACATGTAAACTTGGGTGGGATTTTGCCCAGACTTTGTAGTCTTTCAGTGACTACCTGCAGACATGGAATCAGATTACCTCCTCAATGATAAATTGTGTTCTCTCCCTTCTATACCTGTATGGAGGACTCTTTCTGTTGGTAGACTTTTTTATTTTCCTCACAAATGTCTGTAAATAGATTCTAAAAATTAAAATTCAATGCAAGGAGCTTGTAAATTTATGATTATATAAACCTTATCCACAAAGAAGATTCATGGGAAAGGATGGTTATTAATACACACACACACACACACACATACACACACACATACCTGTCGATTTGAGTCAAAATGTTAGTGGCATCAAGGTGAAACAGCTCTTTTTACATAGTACATAATTTCTTTTGAAAATTTACACCACAAATTGCATCATAATTGGAACATGACTTCGATATTCTTTTAGCTCAATATACAATAAACTTTTTTCACTTTTATAAGATATTTATGACTCAATTATTTTATTAAGAAATTCATTGAGTGTCTTATACCACATGTATATATAAATTCTGTTACAAGTTATAGAATATTGGATCCTGGAGGGATTCAGGATATGCCATCTCCCAAAATATGTCATTTTGGCATGAGCATTATTTTGAGCTAGAGGCAAATGAGAATCAACAGAAGCAGACAGTGCTGCACCCAAGATTACATACCCGAGAAACCACCAAGGAGCCAACATCGATGCAAACACATGAGGGTTTATTTACAAGCTCAAGCTTGGGTCCAAGTATACCCGACACAGCGGAGCAGGGACTTGGACCCCGAGATGGGTTCCAGTTTAGTTTTATGAGCTGGTCTAGGGGACCTCCAGAAGGGATGGAGGAATTTCTCAAGTTCTGTTTACATTCTGATATGGGGCTTTCAAGGGCATTGAGCTCTGTTCTTATTCTAATATGGGGCTTTCTAGGGCATTAAGCTGTAAGCTGTTTTTTCCTGTACCTGAAGTAATGTAAATTTCAGCTCTTATTCACAGGGGCCTGAGATGGCTATACTTGTGCTAATGTTGAACTTAAGGTGGAATGTCCTTAATTTTCTCAGCCTCCACAACAGAAACCTTTTGGAGCTTCCTTTATCTCACTACAAGCAGAAACTTCTAAGAAATTAGGACTGCCATAAATCTCTCTTGGGGAAGTTTTATAGTCATGAAGCAGACAGAAAGTGGGTGTTGAGATGGAGCTGTGCAAACAAACCTTACTCTGTTTGTGTCCCATATACTTACCTCCCCACTACTGGCTGCACCCTAAAAGCCTAAACCCCTTTTCATTTGCCCATCACTTCTCGACAAATATGTTTTTCTTCTTAACGATGTTATATAGATTCGGGTTCTAACAACTCATTTGAGTTATTCATCACTGAGGTTTCTCCTTGTGACATGTGCTGTATATATTCACAAACTCTGTTAGTTCTTCTCTTGTTCATCTTTTTTCAATCTAATGTCCAAAGTCCCAGTCAGAGAAGCTAGAAGGAAAGAAGAAGAGAAAGGTTAGATTTTTTTCCTCCCTTGCAACCCTCAAATAGCAAAAGAAAAAGAATTACATTGATCACCAGGGTAAGAGAATTGTGTTTCTGTAGAACTTGGGTAGTGCCTTGGAGTGAGGTTGCAAGATCAGATTTTATTGATAATGGGAGATTTGGTTCAAGGCAAGACTTTCAGTGCTGGTAGGCTTGATTAGGATTGGGTAAGAATCATGATATGTTTAGTGCTGGATTGATGGACAAAGCAAGATGAGAATTTTGAGGCAGAGGATTCAAGGAATCTTAGGACACAAACTGTTGCTGCTTTCCATTAAAGACTTGATGGGTCTTTTACAAAGTTCAGTAATGAACAATTAAGCCATCTGTCTGGACCAGAGACTCCTAGAGGAGTACAGTAATATTAATGGAGACAGTGGAATAGCTAAGGCATGTTATTATTGTATTATGGGCTAAATTATATCTCACCAAAATTCATTCGTTCAAGTACGGTCCCCCAGTATCTCAGAATGTGACTATATGGAGGTAGGACTTTTAAAAAGATAATTAATGCAAAATAAGGTCATATGTGTGGGCCCCAATCCAATTAGACTGTGTCCTTTTAAGAATAGGAAATTTGGACATAGGCATGTTCACACGAAGACCACATGAAGACAAAAGGAGAAGATGGCTATCTGTAAGCCAAATAGAGAGACTGCAGAATGAAATTAGGCATGCTAATACCTTTATATTAGAATTCTGGTCTCCAGAACTTCTCAATGAATTCTGACCTTTCCTCCCTACACTGAGATTCTGTTGTTTAAACCACCCAGTCAGTGGTATTTATCATGGTAGTCCTAGTAAACTAGCATATAGAGATAGATAGATAGATGATAGATAGATAGATAGATAGATGATAGATAGATAGATAGATAGATGATAGATAGATAGATAGATAGATAGATAGATAGATAGATAGATGATAGATAGATGATAGAGATAGATATATGGTCAGTCCTCTGTTCATGCTAAATGTGTAGGTAGACTGTGTCTCTTCTCAATGTATATAGTTCTGTTTCATTGGCTTTCAATCTTGGTCCACTGTTTATAGTCTCTGTTGTGTCTCTCTCTATTCATTGGATTTAATTTTTCTTGTTGGTGAAATGTAGCCACAGAAAATTTTTTTCTGAAATTTCTATGTGAAGTATTTGATCATCTTAATGTTTATTGTGTCTGATCTTGTATTTGATTTGCATTGTACTGGGTATCACATCTATGTTCTATTTCATTTCTCCTTATAATATTGTTCCAATGTTTTCTGAAGAAACCTCCCCCCTTGTAAGTAGGGCCAGCCCTAATCCAGAGGCAGCCCATCCAGTCTTCTTCCTGAAATTTTAGCAACTAAAAGCATTCTGGGGATCCCTGGGTGGCGCAGCGGTTTGGCGCCTGCCTTTGGCCCAGGGCATGATCCTGGAAACCCGGGATCGAATCCCACATCTGGCTCCCGGTGCATGAGCCTGCTTCTCCCTCTGCCTGTGTCTCTGCCTCTCTCTCTCCCTCTCTCTGTGACTATCATAAATAAATAAAAAAAAATAAAAATAAAAAATAAAAGCATTCTGTTTACAATAAGAAAACCATTTCCCCCCCACACCCTGATTGGAATGTCCCTGAATAGGTTCATGTTGACCCTCCCCGAAATCAACCTGGATGCCATGCGACTCCCGCGGTTCTTTTGTCTTTAGGCAGTTTCTTTCCTTTTGCCTTTTAAAAGATCCCTGTAATTGCTAATCGGGGCTCTTTTCCTCCTCGGAGGCGGAGAGCCCGTTTGCGCAAACGTTCAATAAACCCTCTTGCTAATTGCATCTGCCTGTCTGGGGTCTGGGTCTCTGGGGCGTCCACCGGGCCACGTTGGCACCCGTGAGCCAGGGTCCAACATTTGGGGGCTCGTCCGGGATCTGAGACGCCCCAGACTCAATCCTAAGACCGGCAGGAGGTAAGACCGAGCTCGCTAAATGTCATATCTGTCTCGTCCGTTTGTCTGACTGGCCGGGTCTGTTTTGTGCCGGGTCTGTATTGTGCCTGCAGGACGCTGTACTCTGTATTCTGTATTTGGACCAGCGGGGGAGGCAGACGTGCCCGAGACCCCTGGTCCCCCTCCGGAGTCGGACTCCGGAGTGGTCTGGAAGAGGAACGGAGCCCCGGCACTCCCTCCTCTTCGGGGAAGGTCGTTGTTCGCAGCCGCTCCCATCTGAATCTGCCGCGCCAGTCCTGTCGTTCGTGTGCGTCTGTTCGTTCCGTGTTTTTCTTCCTTTCCTGTCCTCCTCCTCACCGCTCACCCCTTCTCTACACCCATGGGGCAGACTGTAACCACCCCTTTAAGCCTCACTCTAGATCACTGGAAAGAAGTCGCCGGCCGGGCACACAATCTCTCGGTCGAAGTCAGAAGACTAAGATGGGTCACCTTCTGCTCCTCAGAGTGGCCGGCTTTCAACGTCGGGTGGCCCAGGATAATATTGACATTATCTTGCAGGTGAAGGCCCTAGTCTTCCAGCCAGGACCCAATGGACACCTCCACCAGCCGACCTAGGATGACCGCCAACAGCTCCTGCAGACTCTCCTCACCACGGAGGAGAGACAGCGCGTCTACTCGAAGCTCGGAAAAACGTCCCGGGGGCGGATGGGAGGCCGACCCAGCTGCCTAATGAAATTGAGGATGTTTTCCCCTTGGTTCGCCCGACCTGGGACTACGACACTGTTGCTGGTAGGGAGCGGCTCCATCTCTATCGCCAGGTACTCCTAGCGGGTCTCAAAGGGGCAGGGCGTCGCCCCACCAATTTGGCAAAGGTACGTGCTATAGTGCAGGGAAAAGATGAGACGCCGGCAGGTTTTCTGCAGAGGTTAATAGAAGGCTATACTGGCCACCGTAGTACAGGGCTCAGGGCAGAGTAAGTCAGGACAGAGTAGGGACCTGGGAGACAAAAGAGGACCACGGGTTGAACGAGACCAGGGTGCCTACTGCAAGGAAAAAGGACATTGGGTTAAAGATTGCCCAAGGAAGGGCCAAACGCAGGGACCTAAAAAGAAGCCCATTCCTGTTTTGTCCCTAGAAGATGAAGATTAGGGGTGTCAGGGCCAGGAACCCCCCCCCGAGCCTCGGATAACCCTTAAAGTGGGGGGACAGCCGGTGACCTTCCTGGTCGATACGGGAGCTCAACATTCAGTTTTAACTGAGGCAAAAGGACCCTTGAGCTCTAAAACATCTTGGGTTCAGGGGGCAACTGGAGGCAAGTTATATCGATGGACAACCGAACGGAAGGTCCACCTGAGCACTGGGCAAGTAACGCATTCCTTCTTACTGGTCCCAGACGGCCCTTACCCTCTCCTAGGCAGAGACCTTCTTTCAAAAGTAGGGGCCTGATACATTTTCAGCAAAAAGGGGCCACTATTACTGGTGCGGGAGGGCAGCCCCTCCAGGTACTGACCTTGCGCCTAGAGGATGAACACCGGCTGCACGAGGACTCTCCACCGTCCGTGCAGCCCCTAGATTCTGAATGGCTCACTAACTACCCTCAGGCCTGGGTGGAAACGGCCGGAATGGGACTAGCTGTAAACCAGCCGCCCATAATTATAAACTTAAAACCCTCGGCCACCCCCATATCGATCCGGCAATATTCAATGAGCAAAGAGGCCAAAGAAGGCATTCGGCCCCATATACAGAGACTATTACAATTGGGCATTTTAATACCTTGCTAGTCGCCCTGGAATACTCCTCTATTACCTGTAAAAAAAAAAAAAAAAAAACCCGGCACAGGAGATTACTGGCCGGTACAAGATTTACAAGAGGTTAACTGGAGGACAGAGGACATACATCCCATGGTGCCGAATCCCTACAACTTGCTCAGCACCTTACCCCCAAGCCATGTCTGGTATACGGTGTTAGATCTAAAAGATGCATTCTTCTGCCTGAGGTTAAGCTCTCAAAGCCAGCCTATTTTTGCTTTGAATGGAAAGATCCTGAGACGGGATTCTCAGGACAACTCACTTGGACAAGGCTGCCGCAGGGATTCAAAAACTCCCCCACTTTGTTCGATGAGGCCTTGCATCGGGATTTGGCAGATTTCCGAGTTGGCCATCCGGACCTCGTCCTCCTGCAGTACGTGGATGATTTGCTCCTGGCGGCTAGGACAGAACAGGATTGCATAAAAGATCCTAGCTGAAGTCCATGGCACCAGAGGGGACTTGACGGACCAGCCTTTGCCAGATGCTGAAGCAACCTGGTACACCGATGGGAGTAGCTTTCTACGAAATGGCTGGACAGAAGCTTTCCCCACCAAGCGAGAAACCGCCCAGGTGGTTGTCAAGAAAATCCTGGAAGAAATTTTCCCCCGGTTTGGACTGCCCAAGGTAATAGGGTCGGACAACGGCCCCGCCTTCGTCTCCCAGGTAAGTCAGTTGGTGGCCAGATTACTGGGGATAAATTGGAAATTACATTGTGCATACAGACCCCAGAGCTCAGGTCAGGTAGAAAGAACGAATAGAACAATTAAAGAGACCCTAACTAAATTGACATTGGAGACTGGCACTAGAGACTGGGTCCAACTCCTCCCTATGGTTCTGTTCCGAGTCCGGAACACTCCCGCGCGCCATGGGCTAACTCCTTACGAGGTTCTCTATGGAGGTCCCCCACCAGTAACGGACTTACTAGATTCTGCTCTTGACCCTCTTGCTAACACTCCCGGTTTACAGGACAGGCTAAAGGCGCTCCAGATTATCCAGCACCAGATCTGGAAACCCCTTGCGGCTGTCTACCGCCCCGGAGACACAACCGGCCCACACCCGTTCCAGATCGGGGACTCCGTCTACGTCAGGAGACATCAGTCCAGGACGCTTGAGCCACGCTGGAAGGGCCCATATACTGTACTACTGACCTAAAGGTAGACGGCATTGCTGCTTGGGTCCACGCCTCACACGTCCAGCGCGCCCCATCAACGAGCACCGCTGACGCCAGCCAGGACGGACCGGACGAGCCGCTCCAATGGAAGCTCCACCGCACCCAAAACCCGATCAAGATAAGACTTTCAAAAATTGTTCAATGACAGTTGTTATATTCCTACCTCTCCTAGCGCTCTTCACCTCCGCCAAAGGTGACCCTCATGCCCTCAAAAGGTTAACCTGGCAGGTACTAACGTCTGGGGGTGACGAGGTCTGGTCTATAACTAAGACCGCCCCCGTGGGAACCTGGTGGCCTGACCTATATCCTGACCTATGCAAGCTAACCATAGGGGCCCCTAGCCCATGGGACCTAGAGGGATACTTGGACACCTCTAGAGCCCCTAACCAAGAAAGCCCTCCAGGGCGACTGGGATTAGACCCATGGGGAGGATGTGGCACGCCTGACAGAAGGGCCATGCTAAGCACTCTTCCCTTTCATGTCTGTCCCGGGCACCACAGAGATCGCAGGCTAAATCCCACCTGTGGAGGAGGGGAATACTTCTATTGTAAAAATTGGGGGTGCGAAACTACTGGGGATACAGAATGGAGGCCCTCCTCCTCCTGGGATTGTATCACTGTCCAGGCTAACTATACTCCCCCGACATTGAGCAAATGGAAAACCCTTAATTATGGGCCCTGCCAAGGGTGGTGTCATCCCCTACGGATATCCTTCACGGAGCCCGGAAAAAGGGCTACTTACTGGGCCAATGGATATACGTGGGGACTCAGGTTATACAAAGAAAGAACAGATGATGGTTTTATATTCAGAATTAAACTAAAAATAGAATCCCCAGACCCCGTGGCGATCGGGCCTAACGCGGTCCTCGGGGAACCAAGAGCTGCCCCGGCCCTGGCCGCAGGGACCGCCGCACCCACTAACTTCGCGGTCACGCCAACCCCTCGGTCGTCACCCGAGACCGGACAACGACTGTTTAATCTTATCATAGGGGCATTCCTGGCCCTTAATCGAACCAGCCCCGATGTAACTAAATCCTGCTGGCTCTGCCTTGCTCCCCCCCCCCCTTATTATGAGGGAATTGCTACTTCAGGGACCTATAATAACATCACTAGCACTCAGGGATGCACACCCGACTCCCAACCACAACTCACCCTTACAGAAGTTACAGGACAGGGAACCTGCATAGGAACACCCCCCCCGGGGCTACCAGAGACTCTGTAACACTACCACCCCGATTTTGGGGACTGATTCTTACCTGGAGCCCCAGCCGGGAACTTGGTGGGCATGCAACAAAGGCCTCACCCCCTGTGTGTCGGCTAAGGTTCTAAATAGCTCAAACGACTTCTGTGTCATGGTGCAGATCATACCCAGGGTGTTCTATCACCTGCTGAAACTCTAGAAAATCAGTATGATAAACATCCCACCCGTTTTCGGCGCGAACCTGTCTCCCTAACCTTAGCCGTTATGTTGGGACTAGGGGTCGCTGCTGGGGTGGGTCCTGGCGCAGCTGCTCCGATCCAGGGCTCACGACGTTATCTAGAACTCCAAACAGCTGTAGATGAGGATCTACGGACACTAGCGCAGTCCGTTTCTAAGCTAGAGCAGTCCCTCCCCTCACTTTCAGAAGTAGCACTTCACAACAGGAGAGGCTTGGATTGACTAGTCCTGAAAGAGGGAGGACTGTGTGCGGCCCTGGGAGAGGAATGCTGTCTTCTATGCAGACCATTCTGGAGTCATCAGAGACTCCATGGCCAAACTCAGGGAAAGGTCAAATAAAAGACAAAGGGACCGGGAGGCCCAGCAGGGCTGGTTTGAAAGCTGGTTTAATCAGTCTCCCTGGTTGACCACCCTAATCTCTACCATTCTGGGCCCTCTAGTTGTCCTGCTCCTGCTGCTAACTTTCGGCCCTTGCGTCCTCAACCGGCTGCTCCAGTTCATCCGAGAAAGATTGTCTATTACCCAAGCTCTGGTATTAACTCAGCAATGTCGGGCCCTCCAAACTGAAAAAAAAAAAAATAAAAAAAAAATGTTCCCTAAGATTTTAAGGTTAAAATCAGCCCAAACAAGAGGAGGGAATGAAGAAACCTCCCCCCTTGTAAGTAGGGCCAGCCCTAACCCAGAGGCAGCCCATCCAGGCACCTTCCTGAAATTTTAGCAACTAAAAGCATTCTGTTTACAATAAGAAAACCGTTTCCCCCCCCACACCCTGATTGGAATGTCCCTGAATAGGTTCATGTTGACCCTCCCCGAAATCAACCTGGATTCTACGCGACTCCCGCGGTTCTTTTGTCTTTAGGCGGTTTCTTTCCTTTGCCTTTAAAAGATACCTGTAATTGCTAATCGGGGCTCTTTTCCTCCTCGGAGGCGGAGAGCCCGTTTGCGCAAACGTTCAATAAACCCTCTTGCTAATTGCATCTGCCTGTCTGGGGTCTGGGTCTCTGGGGCGTCCACCGGGCCACGTTGGCACCCGTGAGCAAGGGTCCAACATTCTAATAATTATTATTAAGAAAGAATATTTGATACCATTTTTAATGAAAATCGAATGTATATGCATACATATTCTTTATGCTTTATGTTCTAAAAATATTTTAAGTAGGTGCTATACCTGGTGATTATTAGTTATCTTAACTATAGATATTGTTCTTCACTATGGCTGTTCACTAGGGAGTTTTTAATGAATTACATGATCCTATGTCAGGCCAATTAGATTAGGATTTCTGGGACAGGGTTCTCTTAACCACACTCTAAGTATTTTCTAAACAAATATAGGTTTATTGGGAAAATTCATACATACATACATACATACATATATGTCCTCTCATATTTTTGTGAAAGAGCTTGAGAGGCAGTGGACCATTTTATGTTTGTAGGAATGATGTTTTCAATAGCAAGCCTAATATTAGAGCCATGTTTACAGTGATGACTATTAAAATCAACCTAAAACTAGTAAAATGTAGATATGAATTTATTTTGGCCTGATTAAAACTATAGTAGGATTTGTAGGCAGATCATTTCACTCTTTTAAAGCTTTGCTCTGGGCACCACAGCCATACTACAGATGATTCTATGCAACATGTGGGTGAAGTTAAAAGGTAGGAAGAATGATTGGCACACATTCAGCCATTGGCATAACCATCAATTAATACTCTTCTCTGCTGTTCATTCCCTCTCTCTGTCCTCTCTGTTCCTAGTTTGAGCTTCCCTAGGCTGCTGCTGGGGCAAACAGTGCTACTGCAGGCTTTTCCAAAGTGTGCATCAGACCATGACTCCCTCCACTATCTTTGATGTAGCTACAAGTTTCCATCTGCCTCTCATTTTCCAAACATGTGTCAAACTCTTTGTAACAACAGCTATTCCCTATTCAACTTCTCTCTCTTTGCACTATTGTACTCTTCTTTCTTAGGGAATCATCAGAGGGAGAGAAGAGAAATATCCTTGATATATACAGATATTGGTATCGTTCACATTATGCCTTCTTTTTAGATGTCTGAGAGTATAGGCTACAGAGAAAAGCTATTAGAGAATAAAATAAAACTGTACTTACATTTATCCAAATATCCATATGATTTAACTTATATGCATGTTTTTGAAATTCAGGGTTAAAATTTCCCTATTAAAAATTACAGAAGGGGCAGCCTGGGTTGGCTCTGCAGTTTAGTGCTGCCTTCAGCCCAGGGCCTGATCCTGAGACCTGGGATCGAGTCCCATGTCAGGCTCCCTACATGGAGCCTGCTTCTCCCTCTGCCTGTGTCTCTGCCTCTCTCTCTCTCTCTCTCTCTCTCTCTCTGTGCCTCTCGTGAATAAATAAAATCTTAAAAAAAAAAGAATTACACAAGGAAATTTATTTTTAAAATTTTTTTAAAGATTTTATTTATTTATTCATGAGAGACACAGAGAGATGTAGAGACATAGGCAGAGGGAGAAGTTGACTCCCTGTGGGGAGCCTGATATGGGACTCAATCCCTGGACCTTGGGATCATGACCTGACCCAAAGACAGATGCTTATCCACTGAGCCACCGAGGTGTCCCTACACAAGGAAGTGTAAACATTTGTAATCTATTGCTCTCCAATTTACAACTTCAGCATTTTCCTTTTCCACTTATTTAATGAAAATATACCATATACCTGGATTGGATTCATTTTGTCACTATAGCCTAGCTGTTGAGGGATTTCTCCTCATGTGATTTCATCTCCTATCTGTTCATGAATAATTTTCAAAAACTGAGCTCTCATATTTAGACAGCTTTCTTGTGGTGCGACACCTCATCGCCTACACGGCAGGGTACCCTGGATGCCTGCCTTGCGTGTCAGCTTGTGTATACCAAAGACAGAATTTTACATTCATCTCAAATGCCTCAATATTCTGCATACTCAGAGTCATTACAAAAATGTAGAGAGTTGCCATGCCCGGGCTTTTATTAAGTTAAACAGCTCTCTTTTCCTAGATTTAAAAAAAAAAAATATGTCAATTTTGATGAGACTAAACTTAGGGCACAAATGTGCTCATGAGACCATATGAGCTAGGAGAATTATAGTGTTTGGAGAGAAATAGGTTGGTTTCATTTTGAATACAGAATAATAAAAAGCATCTGTTTACTTGTATATGGCTTAATCAGGCTTTCAAAATGTTAACTCCTAATATATTGGAGAAAATTTGAAGAGTCATCTGGGATGCTGAAGACATCTTCACCGTCCCATTGAGAATACCTTCCTGGCCTCCAGGGGGAGAAGCAGAAGCTGCAGTCTTCATGATTAGTCACTAGAAAGTAAAGAGATCATACTTGGATGGAAATTCTATTATTTAAAAACAAATGAGTGAATGATGTCCATGGAAATGGCGTAATGGATAGATCCAAGGGGCCAACACTCCAGAAACATTGAAAACTCAAGCAAAACCTGTCATCAATTTGTCAGAATTCTAGAAAGGTTTACAGCAACCAAGCAAATGCTGAATCAAGAAATAGACAACTTTAAAATGGTAGTAATGCTTTTTTGGCTTTTCACTTGCCCTTTCTCATACCTTCTTTCCAGCTCAGCAGCAGCCTTGAAGATGGCAGTCTGTGTCCCCAAATAGGTCTCTGGGCTCTGGCTCCAGAAGGCAGAGAGCAGAGCTTATTCTCAAAGAATTGTTTTGTCTATCTTAACTTCCCTGGGGGCTGCCTCTGTCGGAAGTATTGAGGCAAGGAATTTGTCTTGGTTTAGTCTGTCTCAGAACTCACTCAAGTCTGAAAATTTATGGGATAACCTCAAAAACGTTGTAAGGCAAATGAAAAACCCATAGCCACTTTGGGTAAAAGATTACAATTGAAGCAAACAACAGAGTGCCAAATGCCTGGGAGGAAAGGCTGTAACAAGAGTTTCTTTGGGAAATGAGGGCACTTGGTAAACTATATATGTGCATATGAATTTTAAAAATCATATGCATGCCCAAGTTAGGACACATTCTCAGAAAAGACCTGCAAGTACTTAAGTTTTCTCCTCTGGTCAATCTGCAGGCACAGGACAAACAGGATGTGAAGGCTAAGGCAGAGTTTTAATTGCCATGACTAAGGGTTGGCCCAACAGAGAGCCAAATCTCCAAAAATTGGGAGAGATTTTCCTTAATTTCCATCTCCTGGTTTTCTTTTCTTTTCTTTTCTTTTCTTTTCTTTTCTTTTTTTCTTTTCTTTTCTTTTCTTTCTTTTCTTTTTTTTAAAGATTTTACTCATCTATTCATGAGAGACACACAGAGAGGCAGAAACACAGGCAAAGGAAGAAGCACAGGCAGAGGAAGGAGCCCGATGTGGGACTCGATCCCGGGACTCCAGGATCACGCCCTGAGCCAAAGGCAAGCGCTAAACCGCTGAGCCACCCAGGGATCCCATCTCCTGGTTTTCTATCCCCTATCTTCTCCCCCTCTCCTCTGCCTCTCAGGATTCAAGAAACTGTCAAAAAACTAGCTAAACACAAGCTGGAAGAGAAGTACCTTCAGAAATCACACATGACAAAGGATATAGGCTTATATATCTCAAAGACAACAAAGCAACACAATTAAAAAAAAAATGTATACAGACATTTTTCCAAAGAAAACATACAAATAATTAACAAATATATGATCAAAAACCATACTGCATAGTGAATAAAACAGAGCAGGAAAATGAATTTATTGCAAGGTTTTCAACCTACAAGCCCAGAAACTAAATAATTTGGGAGCAATGAGGTCTTTTATTACAGACTAAAGGATTTTTATGGGATAAATACGAAAGTTATTTGGCTTTTGGTTGGTTATCTGCTAGTCTTCTTTCTTATTTGGATCAAGGTAGTTGAGTCAGGGCAACAAGAAAGTCTGGAGATGGCATGAACAGACTAGGCATTTGGGGTATCTTCTGCTGAATTCTGAAAAAAGCTGTAAATTCCTATAAAGGTTAGATTAAATTTTCATCATGCACCTGTACTGACTGTTTCTATTTGGCCCTCGACATAGGTGACTCCATTTTAGTTTGATGGTACAAAATGAAAAGATGCTCAACCTCATTAGTTATCAGCAAAATACAAATAAAAACCAAAAGATACTAGTTTTCACTAACTAGCCTGTCTATAACCAAAAGAGAAAGAAAACAGAAAGGAGGAAGAAAGAGAGGAAGAGAGAAAAAGACAGAAATGAAGAGAAGGAAGGAAAGAAGTGGAAAAAAAAAGTGTTGATGAATATGTAGGGAAATGGAGACCATACATTGCTGGTAGGGATATAAGGTAATTCAGCTGCTATGGAAAACAATTTGGCAGTTTTAAATATTTTTAAACATAGAATTGTCATATGACCCTGCAATGTAACTCCTAGATGTTTACCCAAAGCATTGAAAACAGGTACCCAGAAAAGTCCACATACATGCATATTCAAAGTGGCATTACACAGTAGCCCAAAGGTGGAAGCAGCCCAAAAGACTAGATGAAAAGGCATGAAGTTATAATTATGTATACAATGGAATATTATTGAGCCGTGTAAAGGAATGAAGTGCTAATGCATGCAACACTGTAGATGAGCCTCAAATATATATATATATATATATATATATATATATATATATATATGCCAAATGAAAGCAGCTGTACAGAAAAGATTATATCTTATATGATTCCACTTATATGAAATATCTAGAATAGATAAATTTGTAGAAACACAGAGCAGATTGGTGTTTGCTAGTGGCTGGGAGATATGAGAATGAGAAGTAACTGCTTAATATATACAAGAATTTTTAGATGAATATATTTTAGAATAGATAGAAGTTGTGATTGTACAATGCCATGAATGTACTGAATGTCACTGACTTGCTCACTTTAAGATGGACTTTAAAATAGTTAAATTTGGGCAGCCCTGGTGGCGCAGCAGTTTAGCGCTGCCTGCAGCCCTGAGTGTGATCCTGGAGACCCGGGATCAAGTCCCATGTTGGGCTCCCTGCATGGAGCCTGCTTCTCCCTCTGCCTGTGTCTCTGCCTCTCTAAATAAATAAATAAATAAATAAATAAATAAATAAATAAATAAATAAATAAATAATCTTTCAAAGAAATAGTTAAATTTATGTCATATGAATTTGATTAAAATTATAAAATTATTTAAAAACCTATTAGGAACACTTTATAAAAGAGCAGAGGCTACAGATCTCCACTCACGTCTTGTTTTTTTTTTTTTTTTTTTTTTGGAGGAATATATATAATAGCCACTTTACATATGAAAAACCTTTCTCCACAGCAGAAGAGATTCTGAAAATGATATAAGCTTTAAAGTGATAAACCTTAATTATAAATTCCAATGATTTTGAAAACTTTCATGAGAAAGTTAAAGGGTAGCAATATACAATAACAAATAATTTTTTCCTTTTTTTAAAAATTTTTTCCTTTAAATCATTCATTTTCTTTCACTAAATCACTTTAAATGGTAAAAGATACATATTAATGTGGGAAACAAATGCAGAAAAAATTATTAAAGTTCCTTATCACCCATAGCCCATTGACAAGTCCTTGAAACAGGCAGAGTGACCTTCCTCTAGGGACTCAGCTGCCTCCATATTGATACTTTTGCTGAGAGCAAAAGACAAATTGAACACAACCAGCAAGATCTAGTAAGTCTACTTTAACATATAAAAATTCCTTTAGAATTTAGAAAAATTCCTTTATCTCTACCACCGAAGATAAATGCTGGCAGTCATCCTCCAAGCATGTGGCCCACCAATACAAATCTGAAGGGTCTCATGACTAAGGTTTTATTAGAGGGTAATAAATGACCTTTCTCAATAATAGCTAGCCCCCTCAACGTCCTGGAAACCTTGCTTCCAAAATTCCTTGGAGACTTTCACTATCCCTAACCCCCTTCCAACTTGAAAGTGATGTAGGAACAAGTTAGAGGCAGATGGGGCTAGGCAGGGAAAGATAAGGGAAAGGCCCCCAGTCAGCCTCCTACCCATCTCAAGAAAACAGGTAAGACAGTCAAAACAGAAAAACCTGGCTCCCTCCAAAATGTTAGGGAGTATCCCCTTTAATGGCTACTAAGTAATCACAGAAATCCCAGAGAAATGTTACGGAGGAGATATTAACCAGAGAGAAGGGAACACCTTGCTTGTGCTCATATTATTTACAAAGAAATATCTTGTTTGTTACAAGTCCACCTGGTTTGTTCTAAATATAGGCACGATATTTACAAATCCAACTCGGATATTGACAAGAAGTTTACGGAGTTCCCTGGTCAGTTTCATCTAAAAAAAGGACCAAAAAAGCCCTTCGTGGCAACCCTGTCTGGACCTCTTTCGAGAGCTTTCTGTGTTTCTGCTTAATAAACTTCTATTGCTTTGCTCACTCTCTGTTGTCTGTGAGATTCATTCTTCAACTCTGTGAGTCAAGAACCAAGCTTTCCCGTATCAAAAGTATGTAACAGGCCACTCTTCAGGACCCCAGTGCAGCTCTTTCTACCCATAGGTCCTGTCGCCATGCTTTAGTAAAACCACCTTTTTGCGCCATTGGCTTTGAACCCTAACATCTTTTCCTGCATCACATATCACATGCATATCTTTGTTTAGTAACAGGATATTTTGAAACTGACACCATAGATATTTTTTAAGATTTTATTTATTTATTCATAAGATACACAGAGAGTCAGAAACCTAGGCAGAGGGAGAAGCAGGCTCCCTGTAGAGAGCGGATGCAGGACTGGATCCTGGGATGCCTGGATCACACCCTAAGTTGAAGGCAGATGCTCAACCACTGAGCCACCCAGGCATCCTGACACCATATGTTTTAATATCTGTCTAAAAGTTCTCCCCTTTTAAATTAGTGCCTGGCATCAAAGTCCCAAGGAAGAGAGACTGCATCGGAATAAAGAGTAAGTAACAAATCATTTCATGAGTACTGTATTCAGACCTATTAAACATGAAACTTTTAAAAAAGTGTACATGAACAAAATACCTAATTTTTACTCTAAATAGATAATTCATATAGAAAATGCATCCTAATTTAATATTAAAACTTTCTGACAATTAAAATGCCTATTTCAGAACTTTTTCTCAGCAATACAAATTAATATTAGTGGATGTTCACACTCACTAGGATAATCTGAGCATATCAACTCTTTTTCTGCATCGACTGTCCAGAAGGTCCATATTTTTCTTCATCTCTTTTTTCACCTTTTCTCTTTTTACCAGATATTTTGGGGAAGACTCAGAATCTACTAGGATTATTCTAGTTAAGCAGCAAATAGTTTCATTCAAATTAATAAGGAAATTCAAATGCATGTTCTGAGTAAATATTTGAGATTTATTTAACCAATATTATTTAAATATTTTTGCACCATTCTTTTTTATTCTCTCCCTCCCCCCACCCTTTGGAATTCATTTAAGCATCACCCACTGAAAGCTCTGCAGGTGTCTCAGTGCTACCCTCATTATTCATAGAACCAGATGCATAGAAAACTAAAGAAGCTTTTGTTCTTAAGCAGTCAAAACAGGAGAGACCAACAATAGTTACAAAGCAAGGGGTTCAGTGGTAATTAGAGATTTGGAGGCTCTTTGTGAAACTGTTATTCCTAAGAAACCTTTAATCCTTCCAATTTCTTCTTTCACTTATATTCTGTAGCTCTGACTTCTGTCAGGTGACATGTAGTATCTGTGCCTGCAGGACGTTTTTAAGCTAAGCATATGCAACCAAGTTTCCTTTCCAAGAATCAACACTGGACATACTGCAAATATACCTCCTTTATACTGTGTTATAAAAGTACATAAAGGCATTGATTTAGTAAATTAATTTTTATTTGAGCCCCTGTTAGTATAAGATTATGCAATTAAATGATATAGTGCATTAAAAAAGATATGAAATGGTTTTCTACCCTTCTGCGGGAAGGAGTTGAAAATGTAACTATCCAAGGTTAATTAGTGGCAATAGTAAAAGTGGTATTTTTAGTAGGGGCATGTTTTGTTAAGTAAAACTAAAATATGTTTATGGCTTGCTATGACCTTAGTTTATAATGTTAAACTTAAAGGTTACCTTACAGAATGTAATTACCAACTTCCAGAAGTAGTTTAAGGAGCTGTTATAACTTCACACTATTGAATAAAATATTTACAACTTTGTGTGATGATGAGCAAATGCATTGAGATTATACTAATAGATCAACAGTAAGAATAATGACACTGTTTTTGCCGTGGCTAGCATCTAAGATGAAACTCCTGTTTAAGCAAAGGTCAGAAAGGCATAGAGAACAGAATATGAGAAATATATTTTTTAAAATGATTCTAACAGTGTTCTAAATTTTAAAAATTCTTAAAAACTTCATCCCCATTTTTTCTCTCTTTTTGAATAATTTTGATAGCCAGTGTTGTGCCCAAGATCCCGAATCCGAGAAACCACCAAGGAGCCAACACCGATGCAAACACAGGAGGGTTTATTTACAAGCTCGAGCTTGGGTCCAAGTATACCCAGTGGAGCAGGGACTTGGACCCCGAGACTAAGAGGCTTAGCAACTTTATAGGGGCCAGTGGCCAATGGGATACGCAGAAAGTTGCACAGTCATGCTGGTCCACTCGCAGGTGGCCGATTGAATTACATTTTACCCTAAAGTATCCATTTGAACTGGCCTATCACTGAGACGATTTCCGATTAGGGTGTGCCCTGGGTTTGACTAGGGTGAGGCAGTGCCCTAAGCAATAAGCAGGTCAGCCTATCACTGAGCCGGATTTCTGATTAGGGTGTGCCCTGGTCTTGACTTAGGGTCTTGACCTAAGCAGGTCGGCACAAGGCAGGTACAGCCCAAAATGGAGTCGGTCCTGCTCTGCTTGTCCAGGGGTAGGGGATTTTTGTTAAATTTCCTGGGTCCCACAACCAGAAGTCCTTCTTGTTTTATCTAAAATTTAATCAATCCTATGGAAAATAAGCCCAGTTGATGTGAAATTTGTCAGGGGTCGTGTCTTGCATTAACCTCTGTAGTGTGATGGAGACTGTGAGACTCTTGGGAGTGACAGTAACCACGGTGACAGAATAACACCTGGTTATTGGCATTTCATCTCTTATAATAGATACCAAAACAGGTCCCTAGACACCTGCAGAAATTACTAGGGTGTGTTAGACCATGACAGTTGATAAATTATTACCAGACACAATCTGAAAGTGGGTTTCTAAGCTTTATCCTTGAAGGTAAAAAAAAAAAAAGAAAAAAAAAGGTACTACTTGCCTATGAGGAGGAAACCTTAGCTAAATATTCTAAAGGAAAAAGATAAAATATATGCATAAGATAAGCATAATTCAAAACAAGGTGTTCTTTTTTTTTTTTAAATTTTTTTTTTTAATTTTTATTTATTTATGATAGTCACACAGAATGAGAGAGAGAGGCAGAGACACAGGCAGAGGGAGAAGCAGGCTCCATGCACCGGGAGCCCGACGTGGGATTCGATCCCGGGTCTCCAGGATCGCGCCCTGGGCCAAAGGCAGGCGCCAAACCGCTGCGCCACCCAGGGATCCCTTTTTTTTTTTTTTTTTAATTTTTTTTTCAAAACAAGGTGTTCTTAAACCCAAGTTTGATCTGCTCATTGCCCAACAGTCAAATAAGTTGAGTGACAAATTGTTGAAGCAAGGAATATGTGACTTTATTTGAGAAAGTTGGCTAGCAGAGGAGGTTGTGCACTAATGTCCCAAATAACCATCTTACCACTTCAGTGCAGACAGGGAATTTTAAAGAAGAAAGGAAGAGAAACAAATCTCAAAGATTAAGCAGATAAAATCAAAGGCTAATTATAACTCTTCAGAGGAACTCATAGGCTCTAGTCGCAGTTACCTGTCCACCTTAAGCAAACCGCTAGTTGCATTCACTTGATTGTCACAAGCTTTTGGGTTGGCATCAGTTTATGTTCCCTTTAAGTTCCCTATAAACAATATTGATTACTATTTTGATTACAGTTTACACTTTAGATTGTGTTGGAGAGTTAAATGACAGAATGTTAAGATAGTTTGCTTTGAGTTGTAAGTCAGGATTTCCTATTACCTTACTTTTCAACAATTCAAACAGAAGAGAAGAGGCGCTCAAAATGCGGTTAGTTCTGCTACAAGTAGATAGCAATATTAGGCAACAAAATAATGCAAAAAATAGGAATATTCACAAGTAATGTAGTGTAAAGGCAGAAAATGTTTTAATTCTTCCTTTCTGGGTTCTTTGGCTGTCCTAGTAATTCAGCTGACATTAAACAGATAAACAGGAGAAAAGCAAATTTAATTTTGAACCTGCAGGAGCCTCATAAAATGAGACCCAAAGGTAGTCAGGCAGCTGAGGCTTATATAGCATTTCAAGCTAAGCAATTGGATAGGGGTCTCGGGCTTCAGAGGGGAGAAGAGTTATTCACTGGAAGATACATAGAGCAGCTGTTTGGTAATCAGGTTTTTGACCTGCCATGCAGTAAAGTCTTTCAGATAAAAAAAATTACTCTGATAATAGCTCTCTTTCTAGGCCAGGCCCCCCATCTAAAGTCTTTTAGATAGTTAAGGGAGAAGTAAGAGTTTTTCCCGAGACTACGGAGTCTTGATTGTCATTAGCTTTAGCTCAAAATAATCTGTGTGCCAAAGTGGCACATTTTGGGGTGCCCTATTTTGTTCCCCTTCACAGTAGAATAAATGTCTGTCAACTAATAAAAAAATTTTAGGTACTTATACTCTTTATGCACAAGGACATAATATAGCTAGAAGTTACACTATAAAATTTTAAACAGAAAATAAAAACAATGGTATAATATTTGCCCTGGGACCAATTCTACTTTAATTGCATACAGTGCAAAATGTAAGTTAGACTTGCATATATTCATGCTAAACTAGTTCTGGGATGATCTTCACAATGCCATTGGGAATTTCCATACAGTAGAATTTAGTAACACTAAAGTTTACCTACTGTCCACTTAAGTTTTTACTAAAAATCTGAGTATGTAAGCAAGTATTCCCAAATATATACTAATTAATAATATATAATTACATACAATATATAGTATAATAATAATATATACATATCTGTACTATGCCTGTATCTATAGCTTTATAGATAAATGATATATATATAAATATATATATTTTAAAGTAAAAATATATATATTTTAAGATTTATTTTAGAGAGAGAGTCTATTGGAGTGGAGGAGGGGCAAAAGGTGAGGGAGAGAGAGCAACTTAAGCAGACTCCCTGCCAAACTGGGAGACCCACACAGGGCTCTATCCCATGACTCCAAGATCATGACCTGAGTTGAAACCAAGAAGTGGATGTTTAACCAACTGAGCCACCCAGGTACCCCATGATATGTTATTTTTTATATTGACTAGTTTCTATTATGAAGATATTATTTTATTTACTAATATTCTTCTCCGGTCTTTTTAGTGTTTATAGAAAAATTAAAAATAAACATAAGCTCTTTCCATGAATAATACCAAATCATTTTGTTAGTGGTTTTGTATATCAAACATTATACTTTTTTGTTTTTTTTTTCTTATTTCCCCCTAAGGAGACACCTGATTGTATGTAACTGTTTAGGTTTGATTTGGTTTGGTTTGGTTTAGTTTTCCCCCCAAAGAAGGTTAAGGTTAATAATTCCACACTCAGTGACTTTTATCCAAGAGATAATGCCAATCTGGAATAAAGCAGATTTCCTTGATAAGAATTTTAATATGTTTGTGGAGGAACAATTTCCTCGTCTTTCAAGTTGCTTATAGCTGTTCTAAGGATCAAATTGACATGAGACAGATTAACAGGAGAAAATAAAATTTAATAGCTTACATATGGGAAATTCACAACTCCTGGAAATTCCAAAAACAGTGAGGCAACAAGATGCTTATTTGAGCATACATAGGAGAGAAAGACTATTAGCAGAAAGGTGAAAGGAGATGTTTGGAAAACAAAAGTTGCTCTATTAGATAAGTTAAGTTTCTCTGAAAAAGAGGACTCTCTGTTAATAGCTTTCATCCTGGTCACTGAGGGGAGAAGAGCTTTTCCTGAATGTGTTTGGTTTTGATTACTTTTAACTCAAAGTAGTGTTCCTACCAAAGTGGTCCATCTTAGGGTGCTGTGCTTTTAGCCCCTGCAAATACCTACTGTGGCCCCTTACTCAATTCGATTTTCTCATTTCTTCTCATTCTTTCATCTTCTTGCAGAAATTCTTCATTGTATACCACGTGAATTTATTTATTTAAAAGATTTTATTTATTCATGAGTCACAGAGAGAGAGGCAGAGACATAGGCAGAGGGAGAAAGTAGGCTCCCTGGAGAGAGCCTGATGCAAGACTTGATCCAAGGACCCTGGGATCATGATCTGAGCCAAAGGCAGATGCTCAACCACTGAGCCACCCAGGCCCCCCACCACGTGAATTTAATAACGAATTCAATGCTTAATGATTTCAGAAAATTTCTACAAATAAGACAACAATCAACTCCACCATCCAAATTAGCCCCCATATGATTCTTTTTTTAAAAAGGGATTTTATTTATTCATGAGAGACACAGAGAATGAGAGGCAGAGTGGCATAGGCAGAGGGAGAAGCAGACTCCCTGCAAGGAGCCCAATGTGGACTCGATCCTGGGGTCATGCCCTGCACTGAAGGCAGATGCTCAACCGCTGAGCCACCTAGGCATCCCACCCCCATATGATTCTTATAATTAGCGCTTATTCCCGGATTTGAGTACAAACCTTATAAAGGAAAAGTCATTTGAGGTCTTTCTATGGTACATAATTGTCATAGGCAAAAACATAAGACGATCCAAAATAAGATGATCCAAATGATAATAAAAAAAATTGCGTGGTACTCGTGTAGTATTTTTGGTTAACATTTTTTAAAGTACATAATGGAGAATAGTCAAAAGAAAGGCAAGCAGGGGTAAGGGGCCCCAGTCTTAAGAGAAAACTACCCTTAAAAGGAAAAAGACCCCATCCTGTTATTCTACACCAACCTGAAGGGAACCTTCCACTCTTTCTCACATGAACAAGTTCCTAATAAGTAGGTGAGCACGTGGACAAAAACCTGATTGTGTGAAAGGTGCAAGGAGGGTTAATCAAATTAAAGCAGCCAACCAACATTCTCATAAAAACCCCTAGACTAAGAAACTCTTGCTGCAACCCTCTCGGGTCTCCTCTCTCTTCAGGAGCTTTGTACTAGCTCAATAAACCTTTGCTCTCCACCATTCTTCATTCTTCAAAGCGATGTGACCAAGAATGGCAGGCACTAAAGGAAAAGAAATCCTGAAATATAGATATGTTTAGATTGATTAACTTATACTCCCAGACAAAGGTGATAATGGAAATTTCTACCTGATATATTTGTGAAAGTTTCATCAGCACTTCTTTAGTACCTTCTTTATAACTCTCTAGATACCACATTATAAACACCTGGTCATGTGAACCATCTATCACAACTGCTTACTCAGGAAATGAATGGGCTAGCCCTGGTGCACTGCAGGGGCCAACTGCTCAGTCTCCGGGAACGAGGAGGGGGCTGGAAAATCTAAAGCATAGCTCCTGGCTGTGTTTGCTAACACTGTTGCCAGACCAGCTCAGGATAAACACTTTGCAAGAGAAGCCAATAACTGAAGAAACTAAGGTTTGGAAAAGACAAAGGTAGAAATTTATTTTGGGTGTCAGCAGCCGGGAAGACTGTAGGCTCAAGCTATAACAAAGGACCTTCCCACCCACAAGATGGACACAAATAGTTTTATAGGGAGAGGCTGGGCGTGTATGTGCAAGAGAGCAGGTAAAGAGCATGTGATGATGGGTGGGGGGGTCTGTATATGTTCATCCCAAGATCAAGGGCAGGGGAGGAGACATGTGGGGTGTGGTCTTCCTGGCATTCTGCATTCCTGGTATTCTATCAGGGTTTTTCTAATCTGACAGCTGGGATGTCTGAGCCATTGCAAAACACCTTTATCAATGCCTCAAGAAAGTGTGATAAAACATAAGCATGAGTTAAGCAGTCTTATCTATTTCTGGTTTTAATTGTTGGGGTCTATAGTTGAGCAAGAGAGCTTGCTAGCAGTCACATTAAGGAGGTAGACACTACTGATCAATAGTAATAAGACTGATGTAATCTGACAATTATGGTTTATTATTATATTACAGATTTCAGCTAAATAATAGAAATTATTTGTTCAGCCTAACAAATGGCATGCTATAATGCCATTTTGTTTATTTTTTTTAAAAGATTTTATTTATTAGAGAGAGCACACAGATGAGCAGAGGGTGGTAGGATAGAGGGAGAGGGAGAACCAGATTCCCCACTGAGTGGTGGGGCAGGCACAATCCCAGGACCCTGAGATCATGACCTGAGGTGAAGGCAGATGCTTATGTTGTGCCCAAGATTGCGAATCCGAGAAACCACCAAGGAGCCAACACCGATGCAAGTGCACGAGGGTTTATTAGCAAGCTCGAGCTTGGGTCCAAGTGTGCCCGACACAGCGGAGCAGGGACTTGGACCCCAAAGTGGGTTACAGCTGTTTTGTTTTTTTTTATAGGCTGGTCTAGGGGATTTTCAGAAGGCGTGGAGGAATTTTTCAAGTTCTGTTTACATTCTGATATTGGGCTTTCAAGGGCATTGAGCTCTGTTCTCATTTTATTTTCTATTTTCATTTTTTTTTTTCTGTTCTCATTTTAATATGGTAACTTCTACCACAGGCGTGGGCTCTGTTGTCTTTCTGATATGGGATTCTCTTCCCAGGGCAATTCTGAACTCTGTTGTCTTTCTGATATAAGATTCCCTGCCAAGGACATTGAAGACATTCTACAGTTTTTCCCGTAAAGTTCAGCTCTTATTCACAGGGGCCTAAGATGGCTGTACTTGTGCTAATGCTAAACTTTAGGTGGGATGGCCTTAATTTTTCTCTGCCTCCACACTTAAACTACTGAGCCACCCAGGTGCCCCATAATGCCATTTTGATTGGTATATTCTGAACATATTGAAAATTTTAATAGTTAACATTTTTATTTTGTTAAATTATTTATATTTTACCTTATCTTAAATTTTATTAGATTCTAAAGCAACGAAATATAATTTATATCTGAAGTGTTTAGCTTCACATTATTTTAGCTACTTAATTTCTTGTGTTTTTATCTCACCAGAAATATCCTCATGTTACTTTCACCATTCATAACTTTCCCGCTTAGTCTCTCATAAATTTGTGTTTCCACGTTAACTTCAAAAACTGTTATCTTCACTTAGGGGTGGGGCAAGATGGTGGAAGAGTAAGGTCCCCAAGTCACCTGTCCCCACCAACTTACCTAGATAACTTTCAAATCATCCTGAAAACCTACGAATTCAGCCTGAAATTTAAAGAGAGACCAGCTGGAACGCTACAGAGAGAAGGGTTCGCACTTCTAACAAGGTAGGAAGACGGAAAAAATAAATAAATAAAAAAAGAATCCAGTGGGGGGGATCCCCCCCCTCACAAGGAGCCAGGCTATGGCTGCAGCGAGCCTCCAGGACAGGAAGGCCCAGACCTGGAGAAGCAGGAACTGTACCAATCTTCCTTGATGGAAAGGTGCTTGGAGGGAACTCGGGCAGGGCACCAGGAGGGGCAGTGGAACCTCCAGGCTCCCAGGGTCACTAATGGCGAAGGTACAACCCAGAGGAGAGCGTGCCACACACTGCGGGCCAAGCCCAGTAAAGGGATGGAGCAAACCCGGCGGGGCCTCGGGAGCAGCTTGGGCGGCGCCTGAGGCAGGGGCTCTGTGCGCAGAGGGGGCTGTGCCCCCAGGAAAGATTCCAGCAGTGCAGGCCCCGGAACCCAGGGTGCCAGGGGACACAGCCCAGGATCCTGAGCTTCCCCCAGGACAGGCAGAGGCCAGGAGGACACAGGACAGCCAGGACGCTCCTGCTGCCTGGTGGCCCTGAGCTGTGCAGATCGGTGTCCCCCGCCCGGTCCCTGGAGCATCCAGGCCAGTGCGACTGGGAGGTGCGGTAGTTACTGTGAGAGCTGACTCCAGGGCTGTGGAGCTGGCCACCGGCAGTGTGGTTGTTCCTCCTGGTGTCACCTTGTACCTGGGACAGAGCGGGGCTGCTGGGGAGCACCATGTTTGGGGAGCAGTGGCCTCACAGGATAAACAGCTCCTACTGAGCCATGCACCTGGCAGGGGGCTGGGCAGCTCCCCCAGGTGCACACACCTGAGAATCAGCACATCAGGCCACTCCCCCAGAAGACCAGCTGGAAGGACAGGGGAAGAGCAAGTTCTTGACTGAGCAGTGCTGGAAAGCTCCAGGGGAAGCCGAGGAACTTACAGTATATATAATCACAGGATACCTCTCCTTGTTTTTTCTTTGTTGTTGTTTTTGTTTTTTGTTATTTATTTTTCTCTTTTTTTTTTTCCTTTCCTTTTTCCAGTACAACTTGTTTTTAGCCACTCTGCACTGAGCAAAATGACGAGAAGGAAGAACTCACCATGGAAGAAAGAATCAAAAACAATACTCTCTCCCAAAGAGTTCACAATTCGATGTCAGAAAGCCAATTCAGAAGCACAGTTGTAAAGCTACTGGTGGCTCTGGAAAACATAAAGGATTCAAGAAACTTCATGATGGCAGAATTTAGATCTAATCAGGCCAAAATTAAAAATCAATTAAATGAGATTCAATCCAAACTGGAGGTCCTAATGACAAGGGCTAATGAGATAGAAGAACAAGTGAGAGACATAGAAGACAAGTTGATGGCAAGGAATGAAGCTGAGGAAAAAAAGAGAAAAATAAAAGATCATGAGAAAAGGTTAAGGGAAATAAATGACAGCCTCAGAAGGAAAAAATCTACATTTAATTGGAGTTCCAGAGGGCACCAAAAGGACAGAGGACTAGAAAGCATATTTGAATAAATCATAGCTGAGAACTTCCCTAACTTGGGGAGGGAAGCGGGCATTCAGATCCAGGAGATAGAGAGATCTCCCCTTAAAATCAATAAAAACCGTTCAACACCCCGACATTTAATAGTGAAACTTGCAAATTCCAAAGATAAAAAGAAGATCCTTAAAGCAGCAAGAGACAAGGGATCCCTAACTTAAATGGGAGGAAGTATTAGGTTAACAGAAGACCTCTCCACAGAGACCTGGCAGACCAGAAAGGACTGGCAGGATATATTCAGGGTCCTAAATGAGAAGAACATGCAGCCAAGAATACTCTATCCAGCAAGGCTCTCATTCAGAATAGAAGGAGAGGTAAAGAGCTTCCAAGACAGGCATAAATTGAAAGAATATGTGACCACCAAACCAGCTCTGCGAGAAATATTAAGGGGGACTCTGTAAAAGAAAGAGGAAGTCCAAAGAAACAATCCACAGAAACAGGGACTGAATAGGTATCATGATGACTCTAAATTCATACCTTTCAATAGTAACTCTGAACATAAATGGGCTTAATGACCCCATCAAAAGGCGCAGGGTTTCAGACTGGATAAAAAAAGCAAGACCCATCTATTTGCTGTCTATATGAGACTCCTTTTAGATGTAAGGACACTGCCAGCCTGAAAATGAAAAGTTGGAGAACCATTTACCATTCAGATGGTCCTCAAAAGAAAGCAGGGTTAGCCATCCTTATATCAGATAAATTAAAGTTTATCCCAAAGACTGTAGGAAGGGATGAAGAGGGACACTATATCACTTAAAGGATCTATTCAACAAGAGGACCTAACAATCATGAATATTTATGCCCCTAATGTGCGAACTGCCAAGTATATCAATCAATTAATAACCAAAGACATACTTAGATAATAATACATTAATACTGGGAGACTTCAACACGGCGCTTTCTGTAAATGACAGATTTTCGAAGCACAACATCTCCAAAGAAACAGGAGCTTTAGGGATCCCTGGGTGGCGCAGCGGTTTGGCGCCTGCCTTTGGCCCAGGGCGCGATCCTGGAGACCTGAGATCGAATCCCATGTCGGGCTCCCGGTGCATGGAGCCTGCTGCTCCCTCTGCCTGTGTCTCTTCCTCTCTCTCTCTCTCTCTCTCTGTGTGTGACTATCATAAATTTAAAAAAAAATTAAAAAAAAAAAGAAACAGGAGCTTTAAATTATACACTGTTTCTTTTGCCTTCGTGGATGATCTTGCAAGAAGTTACTGTGGCTGAGTTCAAAAAGGGTGTTGCCTGTGTTCTCCTCTAGGATTTTGATGGAAACTTGTCTCAAATTTAGATCTTTCATCCATTTTGAGTTTATTTTTGTGTATGGTGCAAGAGAGTGGTCTAGTTTCATTCTTCTGCATGTGGATGTCCAATTTTCCCAGCACCATTTATTGAAGAGACTGTCTTTCTTCCAATGGATGGTCTTTCCTCCTTTATCGAATATTAGTTGACCATAAAGTTCAGGGTCCACTTCTGGGTTCTCTATTCTGTTCCATTGATCTATGTGTCTGTTTTTGTGCCGGTACCACACTGTCTTGATGACCACAGCTTTGTAGTACAACCTGAAATCTGGCATTGTGATGCCCCCAGATATGGTTTTCTTTTTTAAAATTCTCCTGGCTATTCGGGGTCTTTTCTGATTCCACACAAATCTTAAAATAATTTGTTCTAACTCTCTGAAGAAGTCCATGGTATTTTTTTTTTGTTTTTTTTTAATAAATTAATTTTTATTGGTGTTCAATTTACCAACATACAGAATAACACCCAGTGCTCATCCCGTCAAGTGTCCCCCTCCGTGCCCGTCACCCATTCACCCCCACCCCCCGCCCTGCTCCCCTTCCACCACTGCTAGTTCATTTCCTAGAGTTAGAAGTCTTTATGTTCTGTCTCCCTTTCTGATATCTCCCACAGATTTCTTCTCCCTTCCCTTATATTCCCCTTCACTATTATTCATATTCCCCAAATGAATGAGAACACACACTGTTTGTCCTTCTCCGATTGACTTACTTCACTCAGCATAATACCCTCCAGTTCCATCCACGTTGAAGCAAATGGTGGGTATTTGTCGTTTCTAATGGCTGAGTAATATTCCATTGTATACATAAACCACATCTTCTTTATCCATTCATCTTTCGATGGACACTGAGGCTCCTTCCACAGTTTGGCTATTGTGGACATGGCGCTAGAAACATCGGGGTGCAGGTGTCCCGGCGTTTCATTGCATCTGAATCTTTGGGGTAAATCCCTAACAGTGCAATTGCTGGGTCTAGGGCAGGTCTATTTTTAACTCTTTGAGGACCCTCCACACAGTTTTCCAGAGTGGCTGCACCAGTTCACATTCCCACCAACAGAGCAAGAGGGTTCCTTTTTCTCCGCATCCTCTCCAACATTTGTTGTTTCCTGCCTTGTTAATTTTCCCCATTCTCACTGGTGTGAGGTGGTATCTCTTTGAGGTTTTGATTTGTATTTCCCTGATGGCAAGTGATGCAGAGCATTTTCTCATGTGCATGTTGGCCATGTCTATGTCTTCCTCTGTGAGATTTCTCTTCATGTCTTTTGCCCATTTCATGATTGGATTGTTTGTTTCTTTGCTGTTGAGTTTAATAAGTTCTTTATAGATTTTGGAAACTAGCCCTTTATCTGATATGTTATTTGCAAATATCTTCTCCCATTCTGTAGGTTGTCTTTTAGTTTTGTTGACTGTATCCTTTGCTGTGCAAAAGCTTCTTATCTTGATGAAGTCCCAATAGTTCATTTTTGCTTTTGTTTCTTTGCCTTTGTGGATGTATCTTGCGAGAAGTTACTGTGGCTGAGTTCAAAAAGGGTGTTGCCTGCGTTCTCCTCTAGGATTTTGATGGAATCTTGTCTCACATTTAGATCTTTCATCCATTTTGAGTTTATCTTTGTATTTTTTTAATTTATTTATGAGAGAGAGAGAGAGAGAGGCAGAGACATAGGCAGAGGGAGAAGCAGGCTCCATGCACCGGGAGCCCGATGTGGGATTCGATCTGGGGTCTCCAGGATCTCGCCCTGAGCCAAAGCAGGCGCCAAACCGCTGCGCCACCCAGGGATCCCTCAGTTTATCTTTGTGTCTGGTGCAAGAGAGTGGTCTAGTTTCATTCTTCTGCATGTGGATGACCAATTTTCCCAGCACCATTTATTGAAGAGACTGTCTTTCTTCCAGTGGATCGTCTTTCCTCCTTTGTCAAATATTAGTTGACCATAAAGTTCAGGGTCCATTTCTGGGTTCTCTATTCTGTTCCATTGGTCTATGTGTCTGTTTCTGTGCCAGTACCACACTGTCTTGATGACCACAGCTTTGTAGCACAACCTGAAATCTGGCATTGTGATGCCCCCAGATATGGTTTTCTTTTTTAAAATTCCCCTGGCTATTCGGGGTCTTTTCTGATTCCACACAAATCTTAAAATAATTTGTTCTAACTCTCTGAAGAAAGTCCATGGTATTTTGATAGGGATTGCATTGAACGTGTAAATTGCCCTGGGTAACATTGACATTTTCACAATATTAATTCTGCCAATCCATGAGCATGGAATATTTTTCCATCTCTTTGTGTCTTCCTCAATTTCTTTCAGAAGTGTTCTATAGTTTTTCGGGTATAGATCCTTTACCTCTTTGGTCAGGTTTATTCCTAGGTATCTAATGCTTTTGGGCGCAATTGTAAATGGGATTGACTCCTTAATTTCTCTTTCTTCAGTCTCATTGTTAGTGTATAGGAATGCCATTGATTTCTGGGCATTGATTTTGTATCCTGCCACGCTGCCAAATTGCTGTATGAGTTCTAGCAATCTTGGGGTGGAGGCTTTTGGGTTTTCTATGTAGAGTATCATGTCATCGGCGAAGAGGGAGAGTTTGACTTCTTCTTTGCCAATTTGAATGCCTTTAATGTCTTTTTGTTGTCTGATTGCTGAGGCTAGGACTTCCAATACTATGTTGAATAGCAGTGGTGAGAGTGGACATCCCTGTCTTGTTCCTGATCTTAGGGGATAGGCTCCAGTGCTTCCCCATTGAGAATGATATTTGCTGTGGGCTTTTCATAGATGGCTTTTAAGATGTCGAGGAATGTTCCCTCTATCCCTACACTCTGAAGAGTTTTGATCAGGAATGGATGCTGTATTTTGTCAAATGCTTTCTCTGCATCTAATGAGAGGATCATATGGTCCTTGGTTTTTCTCTTGCTGATATGATGAATCACATTGATTGTTTTACAAGTGTTGAACCAGCCTTGTGTCCCAGGGATAAATCCTACTTGGTCATGGTGAATAATTTTCTTAATGTGTTGTTGGATCCTATTGGCTAGTATCTTGTTGAGAATTTTTGCATCCATGTTCATCAGGGATATTGGTCTGTAATTCTCCTTTTTGACAAAAATGAACTATTGGGACTTCATCAAGATAAGAAGCTTTTGCACAGCAAAGGATACAGTTCACAAAACTAAAACACAATCTACAGAATGGGAGAAGATATTTGCAAATAACATATCAGATAAAGGGCTAGTTTCCAAAATCTATAAAGAACTTATTAAACTCAACACCCAAGAAACAAACAATCCAATCATGAAATGGGCAAAAGAGATGAAGAGAAATCTCACAGAGGAAGACATAGACATGGCCAACACGCACATGAGAAAATGCTCTGCATCACTTGCCATCAGGGAGATACAAATCACAACCACAATGAGATACCACCTCACACCAGTGAGAATGGGGAACATTAACAAGGCAGGAAACAACAAATGTTGGAGAGGATGCGGAGAAAGGGGAACCCTCTTGCTCTGTTGGTGGGAATGTGAACTGGTGCAGCCACTCTGGAAAACTGTGTGGAGGTTCCTCAAAGAGTTAAAAATAGATCTGCCCTACAGCAGCAATTGCACTGTTGGGGATTTACCCCAAAGATTCAGATGCAATGAAACGCCGGGACACCTGCACCCCGATGTTTCTAGCAGCAATGTCCACAATAGCCAAACTGTGGAAGGAGCCTCGGTGTCCATCGAAAGATGAATGGATAAAGAAGATGTGGTTTATGTATACAATGGAATATTACTCAGCCATTAGAAATGACAAATACCCACCATTTGCTTCAACGTGGATGGAACTGGAGGGTATTATGCTGAGTGAAGTAAGTCAATCGGAGAAGGACAAACAGTGTATGTTCTCATTCATTTGGGGAATATAAATAATAGTGAAAGGGAATATAAGGGAAAGGAGAAGAAATGTGTGGGAAATATCAGAAAGGGAGACAGAACATAAAGACTCCTTACTCTGGGAAACGAACTAGGGGTGGTGGAAGGGGAGGACTGTGGAGGGTGGGGGTGAGTGGGTGACAGGCACTGAGGGGGACACTTGATGGGATGAGCACTGGGTGTTATTCTGTATGTTGGTAAATTGAACACCAATACAAAATTAATTTATTAAAAAATAAAAATAAAAAAATAAATTATACACTGGACCAGGTGGATTTCACAGATACTTACAGAACTTTGCATCCAAATGCAACTGAATACACATTCTTCTCAAGTGCACATGGAACTTTCTCCAGAATAGACCACATACAAATCAAGTCTTACCTGATACCAAAATACTGGGATTGTCCCTTGCATATTTTCAGACTGTAATGCTTTGAAACTGGAACTCAATCACAAGAAGAGATTTGGAAGACATTCAAACACGTGGAGGTTAAAGAGCATCCTGCTAAAAGATGAAAGGGTCAACCAGGAAATTAGAGAAGAATTAAAAAGATCATGGAAACTAGTGAAAATGAATATACAACCATTCAAAATCTTTGGGAAAGAGCAAAAACAGTGCTGAGAGGGAAATACATCGCAATACAAGCATCCCTCAAAAAACAGGAGAAAACTACAATACAAAAACTAACCTTGCACCTAAAGGAACTGGAGAAAGAACAGCAAATAAAACCTACACCCAGCAGAAGAGAGTTAATAAAGATTCAAGCAGAACTCAATGAAATAGAGACCAGAAGAACTGTGGAACAGGAGTTGGTTCTTTTAAAGAATTAATAAGATAGATAAACCATTATCCAGCCTTATTAAAAACAAAAGAGAAAAGACTCTAATTAATAAAATCATGAATGAGAAAGGAGAGATCACCATTAATACCAAGGAAATACAAACGATTTTAAAAACATAGTATGAGCAGCTATATGCCAATAAATTAGGCAATCTAGAAGAAAAGGACACATTTCTGGAAAACCCCAAACTACCAAAACTGGAACAGGAAGAAATAGGAAACCTGAACAGGTCAATAACCAGGGAGGAAATTGAAGCAGTCATCCAAAACCTCCCAAGACACAAAAGTCCAGGGCCAGATGGCTTCCCAGGGGAATTCTATCAAACGTTTAAAGAAGAAACAATACCTATTCTACTAAAGCTGTTTGGAAATATAGAAAGAGATGGAGTACTTCCAAACTCATTCTGTGAGGCCAGCATCATCTTAATTCCAAAACCAGAGAAAGACCTCACCAAAAAGGAGAATTATAGACCAATATCCTTGATGAACACAGATGCAAAAATTCTCAACAAGATGCTAGCCAATAGGATCCAACAGTACATTATGAAGAGTATTCACCATGACCAAGTGGGATTTATCCCTGGGACGCAAGGCTGGTTCAACACTTGTAAAGCAATCAATGTGATAGATCATATCAACAAGAGAAAAAAACAAGAACCATATGATCCTCTCAATAGATGCAGAGAAAGCATCTGACAAAATACAACATGGATTCCTGATCAAAACTCTTCAGAGTGTAGGGATAGAGGGAACTTTCCTCGACATCTTAAAAGCCATCTACGAAAAGCCCACAGCAAATATCATTCTCAATGGGGAAGCACTGGGAGCCTTTCCCCTAAGATCAGGAACAAGACAGGGATGTCCACTCTCACCACTGCTATTCAACAGAGTATTAGAAGTCCTAGCCTCAGTAATCAGGCAAGAAAAAGAAATAAAAGGCATTCAAATTGGCAATGAAGTCAAACTCTTCCTCTTTGCAGATGACATGATACTCTACATAGAAAACCCAAAAGGCTCCACCACAAGATCTCTAGAACTCATACAGCAATTCGGCAGTGTGGCAGGATACAAAATCAATTCCCAGAAGTCAGTGGAATTTCTATACACTAACAATGAGATGGAAGAGAAATTAAGGAGTCAATCCCATTTACAATTGCACCCAAAAGCATAAGATACCTAGGAATAAACCTAACCAAAGAGGTAAAGGATCTATACCCTAAAAACTATAGAACACTTCTGAAAGAAATTGAGGGAGACACAAAAAGACGGAAAAATATTCTATGCCCATGGATTGGCAGAATTAATATTGTGAAAATGTCAATGCTACCCATTGACATTTACACATTTAATGCAATCCCTATCAAAATACCATGGACTTTCTTCAGAGAGTTGGAACAAATCATCTCAAGTTTGGTGTGGAATCAGAAAAGACCCCGAATAGCCAGGGGAATATTGAAAAAGAAAACCAGAGCCGAGGGCATCACAATGCTGGATTTCAGGCTGTACTACAAAGCTGTGGTCATCAAGGCAGTGTAGTACTGGCACAAAAAGACATATACATCAATGGAACAGAACAGAGAACCTAGAAATGGACCCTCAGCTCTATGGTGAACTAATATTCGACAAAGCAGGAAAGAGTATCCATTGGAAAAAACAGTCACTTCAATAAATGGTGCTGGGAAAATTGGACATCCACATGCAGAAGAACGAAACTAGACCATTCTCTTACAGCAGACACAAAGATAAACTCAAATGGATGAAAGATCTAAATGTGAGACAAGATTCCATCAAAATGCTAGAGGAGAACACAGGTAACACCCTTTTTGAACTTGGCCACAGCAACTTCTTGCAAGATATATCTAGGAAGGAAGGGGAAAAAAAGCAAAAATGAACTATTAGGACTTAAGATAAAAATCTTCTGCACAGCAAAAGAAACAGTCAACAAAACTAAAAGACAACCTACAGAATGGGAGAAGATATTTGCATATGACATATCAGATAAATGGCTGGTATCCAAGATCTATAAAGAACTTATTAAACTCAACAGCAAAGAAACAACCAACCCAATCATGAAATGGGCAAAAGACATGAACAGAAATTTCACAGAGGTAGACATAGTTATGGCCAAAAGCACATGAGAAGATGTTTCACATCACTTGCCATCAGGGAAATACAAATCAAAACCACAATGAGATACCACCTCACACCAGTGAGAATGGGGAAAATTAACAAGACAGGAAACAACAAATGTTGGAGAGGATGTGGAGAGAGATGAACCCTCTTGTACCGTTGGTGGGAATGTGAACTGGTGCAGCCACTCTGGAAAACTGTGTGGAGGTTCCTCAAAGAGTTAAAAATAGAACTGCCTTAGGATCCAGCAATTGCCCTGCTGGGGATTTACCCCAAAGATACAGATGCAATGAAATGCCAGGACACCCGCCCCCCGATGTTTATAGCAGCAATGTCCACAATAGCCAAACTGTGGAAGAAGCCTCAGTGTCTATCGAAAGATGAATGGATAAAGAAGATGTGGTTTATGTATACAATGGAATATTACTCAGCCATTAGAAATGACACCCACCATTTGCTTCAACGTGGATGGAACTGGAGGGTATTATGCTGAGTGAAATAAGTCAGTCGGAGAAGGACAAACATTATATGGTCTCATTCATTTGGGAAATATAAATAATAGTGAAAGGGAATAAAGGGAAAAGGACAGATAATGAGTGAAAATATCAGTGAGGGTTACAGAACATGAGAGACACCTAATTCTGGGGAAAAACAAGGGGTATTGGAAGGGGAGGTGGGTGGGGGGTTGGGGTGACTGGGTGACGGGCACTGAGGGGGGCATTTGGGAGGATGAACACCGGGTGGTATGCCATTTGTTGGCAAATTGAGCTCCAATAAAAAATAAATTTATAAAAAAATAAACATAAAAGAACAAAAAAAAATTTTAATTTTTTAAAAATAAATAAAATACCAAAAGAAATCCCTGTTATCTCAAAATAATGAAGGACCAAGTGAAGTGAGGATTATGGTGAATTAATAACTTACAGAGAATTTTATAGAGTAGTTTGAAAAACCTGTAAGTTTATATTTAGTACTAAAACCAGCATAAATTAAAAATTAATATATATCACAATATTAGAAAATGCATATATATAAAAAAACATATATATGAAATAATTCCCCCCTCATCTCTCAGCATACCAATCAGTAAAAATGTAGACTTAAAAAAATCTGTTTATTAACAAAAGGAGATAATTAAGAAATATTGTTTGACTTACCCAGGGATAAAACGTTTCCTTTCTAAAAGCCTGTTGAGATCAGGCTATGGGTTGAATTTTCAAAAAATTTGTGGACCAGAAAATCTCTGGGTGAGAAATTAAGCACGGAGAAGCAGAGCAAATAGTCTTTGGCGTTCCAGACAGTTAATTTAAAAATGTAGGAAAAGGTAGACTCAAAGAGAACTTAAAATTCTTTCCAAAGTAGCAATGTAAATAAAGAGAATCTCTCTGGAGCATTTGAAGTGATAACATAGAGTATAAAACATCAGTAACAAAGAGAAGAAATTAAAATTTGCATATATATGATACCTATATATATGATATCTATATCTATATCTATCTATATCATCTTCTATCTATCTATCTATCTATCTATCTATCTATCTATCTATCTGGAAGGTTTTTCCCTTTGCTCTCATTGATAGAATTGTAAATTGCACCAGAAATTTGGCTATCTGAATAAAAAGCAAAACCCTGCAGATCACTGAAATTATGTATGGTACTACTAAATGCATTCAAACTAGGTGTAAGCAGAAGGGGTGTGTGCAATTTTGGAAACCAATATTAAAATGACATCTCTCTCTCTCTCTCTTTTTTTTTTTTTTTTTTTAGTCTTCTACTCCTTCATTCTGTCACTGAAATATATAGGCCACCATGTTTAGTCCTGAGATTTAAAGTTCTGTGCAGTGGAGAAACATGATGAGTGTGAGTGATGATTTCTTGAAGTAGAAGTGATATGCTGGTTCTGTACTACTAATTATACTTCAGTTTTGTATAAGAGTTAAAATCAATGTCATCAAGCCACTATTATTTTGATTTTTGTTTTCCTTTTCTTTCACTGCCAAACCTAGTTCTAATTACCATGTTTTTTTCCATATTGAAATTGTAGTGCTCAACAAAAGAAAATATGAAATAAAAACTGGTGATATCTGTTATGTTTTGGCAAAACATTTATTAGAAGTATCATTCAATATGCTGACCAAGTTCAGAGCATTATCTGATGTGGTAAAAAAAGAATGGAATGTTATTTCATGTTAGATCTTGCTACCTGTGACAGGGCTAATATACCATCTCAAACTAGAGCTAGATCGTAGGTTCTCAAAGTGTTGTCCAAGGACCCCTGCCAAGAAGCCATAGAATGTTGAAAAACCCAAATGTAAAGAAATAAAAATAAAAATAATTAAAAAAAAAAAAAGAAAAACCCAAATGGTTTTTGACCCCAATTTTGGATCCCAGTAAAGGATCATGAGTTCAAAGTATCAGTCTTAGCAAGCTATAAATATAGTTAATTAAGTTCTGGTAACAGGCTAGTAAAGATAAATATTAAGGATATTGTTATTGCTTTGCCACCCAAATCTGTTATTACAGATATCCTCAAAGGGAGCCAGTATACACTGACAGGGAGAGCCCTAGAAGAGCAAAGAAGCTTGTAGAGAAACACCAGAAGGTTTAGTTGTAAATATTATGCCTAATTTTTGTTTTACTTGAACATGGAATTTACAAGAAGCAAAATGGTAATTATTACGTTTACAAAAGAGATGGATTACCAAAGAAACAGAAATCTAAAATTCAAAAGCCTGTGACTTGTTTATCTGCAGACTAAGCCTTGGACCCTTAAAATGACAGTTTCATGTTGTGGTTTGTAATGTTCTACTGATAATCAATAGTTTATGAGATAAGTCAATTTCTTAAATATAATTTATAAAAATTTACTTAAGTGGTAGTTGAAAATCTGGACTCCTCTAAAATAATTAAAACTAATCAACATTAAATATTTACCCTCATCTCCATACCCCATATAAACATAAAGCTATCTAGGTCTAGATGGTGTAACACATTATTTAAAATCAATAGATTTTCCTTTTATTATTTTTTAAGATTTTATTTATTTATTCATGAGAGACAGAGGGAGAGAGAGGCAGAGACACAGGCAGAGGAAGAAGCAGGCTCCATGCAGGGAGCCCAACGTGGGACTCGATCCCTGGTCCCCAGGATCAGGCCCTGAGCTGAAGGTAGCACTAAACCGCTGAGCCACCCGGGCTGCCTTCAACAGATTTTCCAACAAAGAAAAAATTAGGGAATATTTCTTCAATTCATTTAAGAGTTGTAATCTTAATATGGAAAATAAATAGGCATAAGAAAGGGGTACTTGAAGGACGCCTGGGGGGCTCAGTAGTTGAGAGTCTGCCTTTGACTCAATGTATGATTCCAGGACACAATCAAGTCCCAGGATGGAGTCCTGCATTGGGCTCCCTGTCCGGAGCCTGTTTCTCCCTCTGCCTATGCCTCTGCCTCTCTCTCTCTGTTTCTCATGAATAAATAAATAAAATATTAAAAAAGAAAGAAAGAAAGAAATGAGTACTTGGGAAAATAATGCAAATATTTGAAAAAAATTTTAACACACAAAACCCAGGATTGTTTCTAAAAAATATCCACAAATTGAATTTAGCATAGGAAAGCAAGGATAGCTTAACATTTGAAATTGCTTACCAAATTACATATTAATAGGTTTAAAATTAAGTTGAGGAGACTAGAAATGAATCTAATAATATTCAGTATTCTTCCATGATAAAATTTCTTATCACTCAAAGACTGAAAAGGAGCCTAGGGCCCCTGGATGGCTTAGTTGGTTAAATGTCTGACTTTTGATTTTGGCTCAGGTCATGATCTCAGGGTCCTGGGATTGAGCCTCACAGCAGTCTCTGCACTCAGCAGGGAGCCTACTTCTCTCCCTCCCCCTCTCTCTTTGCTCCTCCCTCCTCCTGCTCACTCTCATGCACTCTTTCTCTCTCTGAAATAAATAAACAAATCATTTTTTTAAAGATTAGAATGGAGTCTTCTTAGTCTACTAAGTGCTATCTACCAGAGAGTCTATGTAAATAAAGGGGAAAAGCTAAAGCATTTTATTAAAAAGCAGGGAAAACTCCTAAATTCCATTCTTAAATTTATGAATGGCAGTTCCTTTTTTTACACATGCACAGGATATTTTTGAATATTTATAATACAGTCTCTTGTATTAGTGAACAATTGGATAGAACCTAAGTGTCCATCATTTGTATAGACTGCTACCCCCTAAATATAAGTGTATTTATTCAATGTATTACCATATAAGATTCATACAAACACAACACAGAAAAGACACAAGTTTCAGAAGGATATAGAAAGGAAACTTACGACAAACAAAGCTATGTATCACTAAAGATGAATACATATGTGATAAAACTACAAAGAAATGCATAGGAATAATTGAAAATAAACTTACTACAGTAGTTACTTCTAGGGAGGGAAAGGTAAGATAAATCCACTCACAGAAGTGGAGGTGGTACCTAAACTCCTTTGGCAAAATATTGCTTAAGCTGCATTGTTGGCTCATAACTATTCATTATGCTATTCTTTACTCCTTTTTATACATCCTAAAAATGCATAATTTTAGAAATCATGAATAATCTTTTAATAGACTTCAGTTCTATGATGTTATTTCAAAGTCTAGCAAGATAATGGAATGCTTAATTTATATATATATGCATTTATATAATATATATATATATTCTACAGATGTAATACACAGAAACTGGAAATATTTCACAACTAAATAGGAGGATCCTTAAGAAATGATTATGTAGAATAAATATATTACATGGAAAATGAATATATATTTTTGTGATTATATATGGATATAAGGCTGAAGAGTATATGCTTTAAATTTATGAAAAATAGTTTTAATATGTAGCTTGCATGTTTAGAATTTGCTTGGTTATTTTCAGATCATTTATAAAACTTTAAATAACAAAACTGCTGCTATGAAGATTTTGCTTAAAATCATCAAAGTAAAGGCTAAAAAAGCAAAAATTTGCATTTATAAGAACACTGTGCTTGTGTTTATGTTTTGAAGATCTACAGCATGAAACACATGCTGTGTTCCTGCCAAGTTTTGAAGCAAACCCTTCCACTTCCACTTAATCTGAAATTATTATATTACTTTTAGATTAATTTATATTTTATTCATATTCACCTATCATCATTTTGATGAAAGATCAAGCATTTTATACTGTTATAGGCAGTTGCTGAAAAAGAATAAAGAACACTCCATTTATTACCTGATATTGCTTGGGAAGAATACATCTGAATCCTGCAACTTGGTTCAGAGCCATTGCAGAAGCCCCACATATATAAAGGAACTTTTAATGCAACAATTTTATTTTTTTCTTCCTCATGCTTTTGGCTTGGGTTCATAGCTTGCTTATAGGGATTCACAGATTTTTAAGCATCCAAATCTGCAAAATTACATTTCATACATATTGCCCACTATGAAAGTCTGTCCCTCTTCAATGTGGCTTGCTCATCTGTGGTCTGACAGATGGATTCTACCCACAGGCAGAGAAAACCTTATTTTAAAAATAAAAATTAATTAAATCAAATTTAAAAACTCACATCAAGTTGCAGAGAATTTTTATTGAATAAAATTGTATTAGAGCACTGATCGTACTTTTTAATAACTATTTTCATCTGCCACCAAAGGTACTTTTTAATCTTTGTTTTCTAGCTTATGTAAGTGTCCTTTTCAAATTTGGTAGAGCACTCAGATTGTAGCAGAATGATGTGTCAGATACGGACTCCTTACAATATCCTGGCTAATAAGATACCTGTTCTTGTTTGAAGCAACAATGTCCTTAGCTGCAAATGTAGATGGTGATTGAAGCAAACCAGTAATTAGAATCCTGTTCCTCTTATTTCCTTGCAGCCAACAGTAGCTGTTGCAACACTGCTTTTGCCAAATGGACATAAAGGGGAGTGTGTTGGGTGCTTGTGGAGCTTTAGAAAACCTTTTGAGTTTTTGATAAAAGAGAGAGATACATCTATTAACTTCCTTCTGCTTCCCCCCACCTTGCTTCCATTGTAAGTACCATATTTACAATATTTACCATATTGCAACTGGGGCAACCATTTGCTACCATAATTTGTGTGTATGAAAATGAAACCTAACACTCTAAAGAAGATAGAAGAAAAACAAAAAGAATCTTGTGCCTCTGCTGGCATGGATGAGTATCTGAGGCCTCAATGCTAGAAACAACCTAACTTCAAATTTCTTGTCCTTTAATTGACACAGAACCATTCATGTAATTCATTTCTTCCTGAAGGGATGTTTGTGGTTGGTTTCTTTTCAAGTGATATGTTCATTTTATCTGTCAAGTTTATGGCATAGAGTTGTAAGATATCTTTGTTATTATTTCAGTGTTTGTAAGCTAGAAGTGTTATTTCTCTTTTGTTACTGATAGTAGTAATTTGTGTCTCTTTTTCATGATTGTTATAGCTAGATGTTCATCATTTTATTGATATATATTTTTTTAAATTGTATTTATTTAAGAGAAAGAGAGAGAGCAAGCATGACTGGGGATGGGGCGGGGGAGGAGCAGAGAGAGAGGAAGAAGCAGACTCCCTGCTGAGCAGGGAGCCTCAAGCTGGGCTCCATCCCAGGACCCTGGGATCATGACCTGAGCTAAAGGCAGATGCTTAACTCACTGTGCCACCCAGGTGCCCCAATTTTATTGGTATTTCAAAGCAGTTTGATATTACTGATCTTTTCTGTGATGTTCTGTTTCAATTTCATTGATTTCTGTTTTTGTCTTTATTACTTCCTTCTTTATGCCCATATTCTGGCTTTGATTTTTAATTTGCTCCTTATTTTTCTAGTCAATGTCAATCAGGTCATTTAAGTGTTACTCATCTTTTCTATATCCTTGCGGATTTTCTGAATACTTGATATGTCAATTACAGAATGAATAGTGAAATTTTTCTATTTCTTTTCAGTTCCATCAGTTTATGCTTCATATATTTAGAACCTCGTTTTAAAAGTGTATATATCTTCTTGGTATACTGGTCCCTTTATCATTATATAATATCCCTCTTTATGACTGTTAATGTTCTTTGTTCTGAAGTAGACTTTGGTATTGATAGATGCAGTCTAGGTTTCTTTTTTTTAATTTTTTTTAATTTTTATTTATTTATGATAGTCAGAGAGAGAGAGAGAGAGAGAGAGGCAGAGACACAGGCAGAGGGAGAAGCAGGCTCCATGCACCGGGAGCCCGATGTGGGACTCGATCCTGGGTCTCCAGGACCGCGCCCTGGGCCAAAGGCAGGCGCCAAACAGCTGCGCCACCCAGGGATCCCCAGCAGTTTAGGTTTCTTCTAGCATATCTTTGATATCATTGTTGACCCTCTAAGTCTTAAAGGCAGACTCTTTGGACAGCATATACTTGGGGCTTCCTTTTTTCATAGTGTCTTCAATATCTACTTTGAGTCAGTGTTTTTAGGCCAATTTATAATTTATTGCAAATACTATTATGGCTAGATTTCTAACATCTTAGCAGCTGTTCTCTTTTCAATGTATCTCTCACTTTCTATTTTCCCTCTTTTTTTCTGCTTGCTTTGAGATTGCATAAATTTTTAAATTATGCCATCATATGTCCACTAATGGCTTAATTATATCTCTTTTAATATATTTTTGGTTGAATTAATACACAGTTATTTAATCACAAGTAATTTCAAATAATATTATGTCTTTTCACAGACAGTATAAAAACCTTAAATAGTACACTATTGGGATGCCTGGATGACTCAGTGGTTAAAGCACCTGCCTTTGGCTAAGGGCGTGATCCGGGTCCAGGGATCTAGTCCCGCATCAGGCTCCCTGTGAGGAACCTGTTTCTCTCTCTGCCTATGTCTCTGCTTCTCTTTGTGTCTCTCATGAATAAATAAATAAAAACTTTTAAAAAAGTAGTACACTATTGATTTCTCCCTCCTGCTGTTTTGGGTATGTACATGTTACTTTTACTAATAATAAAAACTGGTTTTGCTTTAGAATGCCAATTGTCATTTAAAGCAAATAAGGACAATATATTTTATTCATCAATATTTTATTTTTTTAAAGATTTTATTTATTTATGTGACACAGAGAAAAACAGAGAGAGAGCACAAGGAGGTAGAGTGGCAAGCAGGGGAAGAAGGAGAGGAAGAGGAAAACACCCTGGGGAACATGGAGCCTGATACTGGGCTCAATCCCAGGACCCTGAGATCATGACCTAAACTGAAGGCAGATGCTTAACCAACTGAGCCACCCAGGTGCCCCTGTTCATCAGTATTTTAAATATTTATGGAGGCTTTCATTTCTTTGTGTTGGTATTTTTTTTTATGTATCATATTCCTTCTGCCTGAAGAAATTCCTTTAACATTTCTTTTTTAATTTTTTTAAAATTCAATTAGCTATGGGTGTCCAGATGACTCCGTGGTTGAGCATCTCTGCCTTTGGCTCAGGTCATGATCCAGAGGTTCTGGGATTGAGTCCCGCATCAGGCTCCCCAGAGCAAGCCTGCTTCTCCCTCTGCCTATAGCTCTGCTTCTCTCTTTATCTCTCATGAATAAATAAATAAAAATCTTTAAAAAATAAAATAAAAGTAAATAAATAAATTCAATTAGCCAACATATAGTACATCATTAGTTTCAGATATAGAGTTCAATAATTCATCAGTTGAGCACCCAATGCTCTACCAGAGATAGTGGGTTTTCATAGCTTTTGCTTTTCTTAAGGAGTGATTATTTGGTCTTTATTTTTAAGAGATATCCTAACAGTGTATGAATTTTGAATGGGGGATCCCTGAGTGGCTCAGTGGTTAAGTGCATCTGCCTTCAGCTCAGGGCCTGATCCTGGAGTACCAGGATCGAGTCCTGCATCTGGTTACCTGTGTGGAGACTGCTTCCCCTCTGCCTATGTCTCTGCTTCTCTCTTTCTGTGTCTCTCATGAAAAATAAATAAAATCTTTAAACTAAAAGAATTTTGGATGGATATTTTTCTTTTTTTCTTTTCTATTAGCACATTAATATTCCATTGTCTTCTGGCTTGTATAGTTTCTCATGAGAAGTGTATTCCAATACGTGTGTGTGTGTGTGTGTGTGTGTGTGTGTGTGTGTTGCATGCATGCAAGCATGCAATATGTCTTTTTCTTTTATGGCTTCAAGATTTTTGCAAAACATTTATTTTTTGGCAATTAGACTATGATATGTCTAGGGGCATGTGTGTACATGGACACAAATACACTATATCCTCTGCAATTGTTCTCTAAGGTTCTTGGATATATAGTTTCAAATATTTTATTATGTTTGGGAAATTTTTGACCATCATCTCTTCAATTATTTTTTCTGCCTTATTCTGTCTCTCATGTCTTTCTGAAATTCATTTGTTATACTATTTGATATTATTCTACATCTCTTAAATCCTTTTAAATTTTTATTTCTGTATTTTTTCTTTTTTGTTTCAATTTGGGTAATTTATATTCACCTGGTTTCAAGTCCACTGATTCTTTCTCTGTCAAGCCTACTGGTGATACTTGCTATGGGTTCAATTGTGCCTTTCAAAACAGATATGTTGAAAGATATGTCTTAATCCCTTATATGTTAGGATATGACATAATTTGAAATGTATCTTTATAGAGGTAATTGAGTTAAAATGAAGTTATTAATACACTAGGAACGGTATCCTTATGAAAATGGGAAATTTGAAAAAAAAAATAAAATGGAAAATTTGGACACAAAGACAGATATTCACAAATGTGAAGACACAGAGAAAGCCATGTGAAGAGAGATGATTAGAATGATGCATCTATAAGGAATGCCTGAGATTATCACAAGTTAGGAGGGATTATGTTCCTAATGACACTTTACTTCCATCATGCAAAATCTGAGACAAATTTCTATGCTCTAATCCCACTAGTTTGTGGTACTTTATTACAGAAGCCCTGGGAGCTAATATTAGTATAAAACTGATGTTAATCTCTTTGATGGGTTTCTTCATTTCTGTTACAGTATTTTCTTAAAATTTATATTTACTTTATTCTATATTTCATGTATTTCTCATTGTTATACTGAATTTTTCTATTTGTACTTTGTACATATTAATTTTTCCACCAAATCTTATAACACATGTATCATAGTTACTTAAATTTCAAGTTAAATATTTCCAAAATATATGTAATCTCTCAATCTTGTTCTTTTGGTTGTTTTGCCTCTTGACATTAGAGTTTTTTCTGTGTGTGTGTGTGTGACATAATTTTAGATTAAATGCTAGCCTTCATAGGTAGAACAATAGAAGTTGAGGTAATCAGTATTCATGACTAGAGATGGGCATATTGTTTTGTTTTCTTTTTCTCCATTATGTGGGATATTGTACCAGCATAGTAAGGAGTTGAGCTGTGTTTGGGTTTTATTATCACTAAAGTTATTTTTAAGGTTACTGTGCCATTGACTTCAAGTTCCTTTAGTAGGGCCCTGAACTTATTTATAGTGGAGACTGGGTTGCTTGGGAAGCTTTCTTAATTTTTCTTCTCTCCCCTCCGCTTTCAGACTTCACTGTGCACCTGCACCTAGGAAGGAGTATGCTTTTCACACTCCTTTCTTTCTTCTGTGGAGGATTTGTGTAGTGTTCTTGTTTGAGGTAAATGGGAGTGGTTTATCTTGTCCTGTTCCACCCTCAATCTTAGATAGTTCCTGTGTTCCTGGATGTCAGGGGTGGGTTGGTCTTTGTTGTTCATCCATCTGCTGCCAATCTCCATGGCAACGAACTCAGCTTGAATTTGGTCAGATATTATGAAGCACAGGAGTTATTGGCTCTTCCCAAGAAATAGGGGATCTCTAATATCTTTGTTTAGAATGGTTGACTGCCTTTCCCGTAGGTTAGTGATATTTCATTATTTTATTTTACTCTTCCTTCCACTGTCCCCCAGTGGTGTCTTTGTATTGTTTTTTTAGGGGAGAACACTCTAGGCAGGGCTCTATTCCTTTCTTACAGTGAATGCATCCTTCTTCCACATCTACACCACACAGAGAAGCTTTCTCTGATTTCCTATCCTCCCAATGTTTATTATGAACAAACAAACAGTGAAGGTTTACGGAGTAGAACAGGATGAAAGTTCCTGTGAACTCACATTGTGTCTGCAGTTCCACCGATTTCTATACTCAAAGGATCCCACTCTCATCCTAGAGGTCTTCATTTAGATTTTTTGGTTGGTAAAGAAATCGTGGTCTTTTCAGATCTCTAACTTTTAGATGGAGATGGAACTCTTTTTCTCTCTGTCTCTCTTATCTCCATTCTATCTATCTATCTATCTATCTATCTATCTATCTATCTATCATCTATCTATCATCTATCTATCTATCATCTATCATCTATCTATCCATCTATCTATGCACATATACATGCACACACAAATACATATGGATAATTTAATAGATAAAAAGGGAGAGAGTGTGTAAAGATGAGCATCACTTGTTTTATTAGCCCTGATTTATAGATTAGGAAACAGACACAAAGAAGGGAAGTGACTAGCTAAAGCTTACATATCTAGTAACTGAGCCAGGATTTGAACCTATTTTTTCTGACTTCAAAGCTTGTTTTTTTTTTTTTTTCTAATTTGTTGCACTTTCCTCATGAATTGTCTTTCTCATGAAGTCCTGTTTGTCTTTTTAAACCCAGTGATTCAATGTTATTTCCTAAGTGAAGCCCTCTGCCATTCTCTTTCCATCTTAGGTCAGTAATTCTTACTAGAATTCTAAATGAAGTTCTGCTTTAGTAAGTGGCATTTGTCTAGAACCCAGGAATGCTTGCATTTTTCTCTGCGAATTATCCCTTCTTAAGCTACACACCCAAGAAATATCAGAAAAATTACCACTTATTTTTTATCTGGATCAGTGTCTCATGCCCCCAGGACAGAGCTTCTGTCCACAAGCCTAAATCCAATAGCATGTATCTATGGGCATACCTAAGAGATACTGCAGGTTCAGTTCTAAACCACTGCAGTACAGTGAATATCACAATAAAGCAAGCCAAATGAAGTTTTTTGGTTTTCTAATGCACATGAAAGTTATATTTACACTATACTGTTTCAAACATTAATAGTACAAATAAACCTTAAACAATGATACTCAAATTTTTGTTTAAATATTCTATTTAGTGGCACCGAGAATGAGAATGTATATATTTTTGAGTTCCTGCCAGTCTTTGTGTACTGAGGCTGCCATGACAAAGTATCACAGACTGAGTAGTTTAAACAATAGAAATTTATTTATTCACAGTTCCAGGGGCTAGAAGTCAGAGATAAAGGGGCCATCATGGTTGATTTTTGATGAGGGCTCTCTTCCTGCCTTGGATGTGGTCACCTTCAAGTATGTCCTCACATAGTGGAAAGAAAGAGCCAACTGGCTGGTGTTACTTCTTCATAAAGGCACCAATCTTATTATGAAGACCCTACCCCCCTGACCTCATCTAACCCTAATTGCATGCCAAGGGCTTAATATCAAAATATCATTATTAGCAGTTAGGGCTTCAAAATATGACTTTTTGGGGGGTACACAACCATTCAGTACATAATACTGCTTAATAATTTAAACAAAACTAGTTAGAATTGATGGAAAGAAGAGTGTCACCACTGAAGTGACATCTGATTTAATTTTAGTGTTACTATTTAGCATTAATACATGCACAATATATACATACATACACATTCACACACACACACACACACACACACACAGACATTATTTATAGAGTAGACCCATCTAGTTATGGAGAAGATTGCAATTATTCATATTGCACACCCATCTTGGGGAATCCATTTTATGACAATGCTGTCCTTTTCACTGTTTATATGTAAGACACTGAAAGAACTACCAACTCAACTGAAAGAAGCATCTCAGAACAAAAGTCTCTCTTCTCTCTGCTTTATTTTAGCACTCTTATGTTTTTCATTTACTTTCTTCTATTTTTTGCTATTTTTTTATTATAGAGCATGTTACTATTTCTACAAAGAAGGGCCATATTGGCAAGTAATATTAGCTAAATATTTTAGTGTTCTTAATTAAACCATTGAGTTTTATTGGTGAAATAACATTTTGATAAATGTGTTTGTTTTTTTTTCTTCCCTCTTTCAGCTATGCTGGTAATTGTGAAAAGGAATTAGTTAAGCACTAATAATAGTGTTCTTTATAAGTTGGTCATTCATACTTTTAGCAAATCCATTTATTTTTTTTAGAAGTCTTTGATATTATCAAAGATTATTAAAGGAAAAAGTTAAACTTGAGCTACAAAAAATAAAAACTTTAGATAGACTATTAAAAGGAAATTGAAAGGAAAGAAAACTGAAAAGCTCAAGCTTGCCTACTCCCTTAAATTATACAAACTTTTCTCATTCAAAGTTCTTGTTATTCCTTTGAAGTTATGTTGTGGGAGATAGAAAAGGAGTAATAAATATTTTCTGACTAAAGAATTTGCAAAGTTCAGAGATAGAAAACAAACCAATTGCTGCAGAAAATCCAAGGGAGATTATATGCTAGGAATAAGGTGACTCTTATATATTGGAAATTTTATGGAAAATATAAATATTGAGCTTTTGAAGTTCTGCATTATGTATATTGACTAAATAGAATAGTGTATAAAATTGATGGTATTTAATTTAAAAAATGTTTTCTGTTATTTTGAAGAATCTTGCATCTTGTGTGTTATTAGATATAATTATTAATATTGTATATATAAGAATTTTTATATAACATATTTTAATATCTGAAGAATAGTTCCACGTATTTTTAAAAGGACATACAATATTTTATGTAATTTGGGGAACATTTTTGTTGCATACATCAAATTTCATTACAGCATGGATACTTTTTCCCTTAAATAACAGGAAATTAGTTTAGTATACTTCTATTGGTGTTTTTTTTTTTTTGTCCAAGTAATAGGAAATGGTTTTGTTTGTTCCTAGATAATACAGAAAAGTTTAAGTAAGATTCTATTGGATAATTCTGCCTGTGTCCGAATCTTGATTGTGGACTGAGATTAGTCTTTCAACAGTGATACACTTTAAGGGTGCCTGAGGGGCTCACTTGGTTAAGCTTCTGCCTTTGACTCAGGGCATGATTCCAGGGTCCTGCTCAGTGTGGTGTCTGCTTCTCCTTCTGCCCCACCCCCTCCATGTGCACAGGTGCTCGTACCCTTTGTCTCTCTTTCAAATAAATAAATAAAATCTTTTAAAAATGGAATTTCTGATTTTAAAAATGATATACTTTAACTAGATGCAAATTAAAAAATATGATTCAGTGCTTATTTTAAACGTCTTGCAACTTACTAAAAGTTAATACACATTTATAATGTTTCACAGAAGTTAGGGAGGCAAATATTTGATTTTTTTTCTCTAGTACCAAATACCAAAATTAAAACTTGATGCTGACTTAGTAAAAAGAAAAGATTTTATGTTAGGAAATTTATTAGGTATATTCATATTATCTAATGGAACCAAAAGACAAAGGGAACATGAAGAGGGAATTCAGTAAATTTATAAGAAAGATGTTAAAAGCCAATTCTATCTCTCTCTCCACATACATCTTTATCACTATTTCCCCCTGGCATGTTTGTGTATGTGTGTCTATCTGAAGATAAACTTTCCTCCTCTTTTTTTATGTATATGTTCAGTTCATAACTCAAAATCTTCTGTTAAAAGAACCTCTTAAACTGAGACTAACATCTGTCATTCTGAATTCCAAATCCACATTAGAGAGGATCTGACTGTGACTCCTGTGATCAACACTGACACTGTGTTTTGTCTACAATGACTACAGCTTCATAATATAAATATAATATTATATAATATATAACATAAATATATAATAGAAGCTATATTAAATTTATAAAATATATAATATAAAACGTAGCTTCTAGGAAATCAATCATATGAGTTTGAGATTGATGATGTGTTAAAAAAAATGATGGCCATTAGGACTAATAAAGACACTCTAAATATCCCTTTCATAGTTAGGGTCTCAGATAAACCCTAAGCTTAATCCTTGGGCCCTTCCCTCTATCTAGTTAATATGATCTTGGTAATCATGTTAGTGATGAGTGAATTATTTCAAATAAATCTGTACTTGCATTAGGAGACAAGAAGAGCATCATGTCTATAACAAGGATTTGAAGCCAGGCTGGAGGATCTCAGAAAGAATCTGTTCTCTATCATTTCATAGTTTGTAGGCTTTGCACATTCCTTGGCTCATGGAAAGTCTTTCCAGACTTTCCTGCCTTCCTCCTGCACTTTAAAAACCACCTGTGATTTTATTGGCCTCACCTGGGTAATCCAGAATCATCTCCCCCATCTTGAAATCAACTGATTAGCAACCTTAAATATCCCCTTGCCATAGAACACGATATTCCCAGGTCCCAGGAATAAGGATGTGATTGTCATTAGAGGGCCACTTTAATGTCTACCGAGGTAAGTGTAAGAGTTTGAAAGTATTTTAGAAGTTAGAGTTTATACACTCTTTGCTTTAGGTCAAGATGAGGGACAAAAATATGTATGAATAAGTAAATGACTCTGTTAGGCAGAATAACTGATTGGCTTTCTTCTCAAGATATAGATTTATGACAGACACATTCCTATCCATTAATAAGGAATTAACCATCTGCAACAAAGTCCTTTCAAACACTTGTGTCATTTATAACCATGTGTAATAATTAGAATATTGGAACATACTAAAAGACAGATTGAATGGATAATTAGATGAATTAGATGGCTATAACAGAAGCAAGGTTAAAAATTAATTTTTTTAATTATTGAGGACAAATATATATCTGAAAAATGTAAAAAGTGAGAGTTCAAATGAATTTTTTTATCTAGAAAAGTGGCCATCCTATTAAAATATCTCTCTATGAATTTTCAATAACAAGCTTGCTTTCTTGATTCTGAATATGTAAAGGCTTTTTAATTTTGCCATCTGTTCTTAGAATGATTAAGTATAAATTAATTGCAGGCAATAATTTTTAGAATGTACTGAATGCCAACATATCCTAGTTGTTGTACAGAGAATTTATTTATTTTCTTTTCTTTTTTTTTTATTTTCTAAAATAATAAAGCAAACTTTTAAAAGTGAAGCAATGATACAGACTTTGCTATTTATTTATTTATTTATTTGTTTATTTATTTATTTATAAAGATATTTTATTTATTTATTCATGAGAGACAGAGAGAGGCAGAGACACAGGCAGAGGAAGAAGCAGGCCCCATGCAGGGAGCCTGACATGGGATTCGATCCCTGGTCTCCAGGATCACACCCTGGGCTGAAGGTGGCGCTAAACCACTGAGCCACCCAGGCTGCCCAGACTTTGCTACTTTAATATAATTTTCATTTCTTTCTTTTCCTTCAAGAATTTTTGGGAATTTGTGTCAGCATTTTACCTATATCCCTGGCAGTTATTAATAAGTTCTTGCTTAAGTGGGGCCTCACTTATGACTCTTGCCTACTCCGAAATTTGGCATCTATTAGGAATACATGTTAACACTGAAATAATATATTCTAACTCTACTAAAACTGGGAGAAAAGTGGAAAACAATTGTTGCAGTATGAAAATCGAAAACAAAAGTTATTCAAGTTTTTGTAAATGGGAATTTTTAAAGAGATAGAAGTATCTGAAAGAGATACTAAAGTATTTCAAATAAAGAAACAAATGCAAGGAAGATATTAATAAAAAAGCTAAAAATTATTGAGCAACTACATGACAGGAACTCTTCTAGATGGTTGAACATAACAAGTGAGGTTCCAGTTCTCATAAAACATAAATTTTAGGGTATTGAAATAGGCAAGAGAATAAATATTAAATAATGTTAAATAATATGATATTGATAAATGGTATATAAATAATTTTAATGTGATATTATTTTAATAGGCCAAGGAGTTCACATTAGATTGGCTGGTTTAGGAAAGTTGCCCTAGAGGGCTGATAAATCAACTGACCTCTGAATGACAAGAAACAAAGACAGTGATCCTGAAAATCTGGTAACATCCTTTCCATTAAGTTATTTTTCCTCTCATAAAATTTTCCCTCCTTATAAAATTCACAACTGTTTGATTGTAAAATTCAATTCATGAATTAATGTCTCATTTCCTTAACATTTCTTTTCTAATGCCTATCTTTTGTTGCTATAGCATTGGACACCTGATTTTCTTAATTTTTATCATTATGAATATTTACTTAATTTTTAATTATAAATTGTCCATATTTTTAGAATTTTCTCAGAAAATATTTTTATCTGATGTGCAATCTACATTCAGTCTTTGATTTTTCACCTCTCAGAACTGATATTGACTTCCCAGTATGGATCTCCACCATTCTTCAGAGCCTTCTACTAATGCCATTATTTCAAGAGATATCTTTGGGTTATCTTCCTTTCTTGTTTTCTAAGAACATGATGCAGTTGCACCTTGTCAGGAGCTCAGTTGAGCTGAACTGCCAGGTGTTAAGTATCTCATTAGGACAGCAAGCCAAAATCAAAGTAATAGTCAAGCCTCTCATCACTTGTTGCAGTAAGATAAAAGGTTCAACAGTATTAGCTGGTCCCTGTTCCATTTTTAACTCCAAGGAACCGTGTGTTGAGGGTCAATTGGATCAGCACAGATACGGGGTGTCATCTGCCTTCCTAGAGACCCCCCAAACAAAAGGCTCCTATAATATCATGGACCCAGGAAGCAGAGAGAAGACAAGGACAATAGAAAAGGGTAGAGTGAAGTTCTGAATATTGAATTGACTTGGAGAGAAAGTGCCTTCACTCTTCTAAGGAGGTTTTTATAGAGGCACCTGGGCTGAGAATATATCTATAAGAACATGGCCAGCCTGGGCAGCCAAGTCCCTGGCTGCAGCTCCCTTCAGAGACTACAGTACCCAGGTACTACATCTGGTGTCTGGAGGGCAACTTTCCCAGCAAGGCCTGTTAGATAAAACGTTGGTAATTTTCAATGCCCGGGCCTAAAAATTCACACATAGTTTTTTAACCAGGAGCTCGACTCCTCAGTCCTTATTCATTAAACATCAACTTCCTCTGGCTTTCAATCCCTTGAGAGATTGTGTTGCATATCCTATAAATAAAAAGCAAAAACTCTGATATATCCCCTCTTGGGTTCAAAGACCAGCTCTACCTTTTGTTAGTCAGCATGTGACTCTGGGAAAATCATATATTAAGAGGGTAAAAAGGAAGGGTCTTTTTAGGTATTCCATATTTAGTTTTTAAAATCTTTATTAATTTAAGGAATTAGTTGACATTATTAAAATTAGTTGCAAAGTTAATTGGAGTCTACAACTATTATTCTTTTACTTAGTATTTCATCATGGACTGTAATAAATAATTTTTATTTTGAAATTTGAGCAAGGGATAGTTTTTATGCCTATGAGTTTGTGACAGGTTTAGAAAGATGTGGGTGAATGATAAGGGATGAATTGGTGAATATGTTACTCCATGAAAAGTGTCCAGAAATCTCTTTTAATGCTAATACTGTGTGATTGGAGGAACCTTAAGAAGCAAATGATATCTTAAACAGTTTCTGCATTTGTAGATTCTCTAACTCTGCCTTTTTCTGTTTCACTCCCTCACTTCTGAAACAGGAAGAAGAATAAATATAAAAATGATGTGAAATACAGCTGACCAACATTTACGGAGTGAGTGTGGATTCTTTGGTTTATTTACTTATATGTGGCAACATTATTTTTTTTTTACATTTTAGTAGACCTTAACCTTTAAAGAATTTATACATAAAATATTCAATTTGATTTCTACATCTATTCTGCCTCATATCCATGGCTCTACCAACTTCTTAGGACAAATAGAATTATTTGTACATTACTAGAAGCCACAGAGAGAAGTAAAATATTTCTAATACTTTTTAAGTAAGCAGCAGCATATTCTTACCAAAGAATTTTCATATTAATTATATCATTTAATCATGTAAAAAAAACTTAGTAAATTATATAGATGTATAAAATCTATAATGGGATTTTTGTGACTAGCTATGATAGCAGCCTAGTTACTAAAAGTGCTATATTAAAAACTTGTGTTTTGAAAATAGTCCAATTATTTTCCATCCATATTGTACCACAGTGATAAAACCTTACATTGGTAGCTGAAAAGAAATGAGATTCAGGGATTTATCTGGAGAAAATATTATGCTTACATGTTTGAACAAAATCCATAGGAAGAAAACAAAAAAGATATTCTAGATTATACAGAAAATATATTGCTGTAAAACATAATTTCAGATTTTTATTTATTCCTTCCTATTGAAGAAAGTTTTTTTATTAGTGAAAACTATGTATTTTTAAAAATAACTTGGTTTGAAAAACGTGTCAAATTGTCACTTAAAGCAGATACTCCCTTAAAATGGGCACTTTCAGTATGTTAACATAATTGCAGACATATATACATACACAAATCTACAGTCTTAACACATGATAATTTCTATTCTATCATTGGTTAATATAAATTCTGACTGAACATATCTCAAACATATAAACTCTTCTGATATTCATTTGAGTTATCTACACATGAAATGTGCTTAGCAACTTTAAGCTTAAAGTATATTGAATGCTTTCATAGAACAGTTTCATTTGTTCTAATTCAGGAAGCAAATATGATCACAAACACGGAAACTGAGGCAAGGTCAGGCACATCTCTTATCAGAGTCATTTGAGATTTATTTCAATGATTTTTGAATAATGTTTATTTCATTAATTGCTCTACCAAAAATTGATTTAGAGTGTGTTATAGAATCTAACTGCATTGCTACAGAATAAAAATGGGATAAAAATTTTAAAACATATTAGGCCTAAAATGCTGAACTCTGTTGGAAATGAAGTTATTGAAGAAAAATATTATGTATTTAAATAGTATTTTGGGGGTGAAACATTTTATGACATGCTTCAAAATTAGAATAAAAAGTGAAATAGATTTTCTATATTTGGTTTTATCTCAGGGAATTTAATTGTTTAGGCAGGTTAATATTGACAAGAGTATTTAAGAACATCTCAGATTTTTTTTAATGACATTCATATACCGAGAGTAAAAATGGTAAAATAGTAGTCTGTCACTTAAACTTTCTTTTTAAACTCTAAAACCACCAGGAAGTAAAGTTGAAAAACGAAAATTTTAAAGCAGGTTAATAATAGGTTACTGGATATCAAATGTTACATTGTTCTTTATTACATTTATTTGGCTACACCAGTCAATCAAAGACATTTATATAAGGGTGTGATAATGCCACTTTCAATAACATGCTTGACAGGAACAATTTTTACACATTGACATGACATCCAATTTAGGTACTGTCTGAGTTTTCAGGCTTTCACTGGAAGAATTTCGTATTTCATATAACATTCACCACAGTAAATGCTTTAGTTAAAAATCACACCTATGTGTAGTGGGAGTTTTTTGCATAGTCTTGTAAGCACTGTAGTTTTGTCACCCATGTTTTTGTGCACATAACAGCCTGATAAAGTGTCACTTAAAAGAGGGGACAACATAATAGACAAGTGGAACATTAACAAGCAAAATGTAGTCTCAGGAGTAGAGTTCTCATATTGGTAAAGAAATTAATCTAAAATAGCCAGAAAAGATGAGTAGTTAAATCAACTAAAACTATGATATTGCTAGAGAATTCCTTACTAAATAATAGTTTATTATCCTTCATAACTGAACTTTTTTTTTATTTCTTCCTTTAATTCTCCCACTTACAGTTTACCTTTCTTTCTTTACAACTTTAATATTTTTGCTTTCTTAATTTTATTTTTTTCTGTATAGAACCATCAACTTTTCCTGTGAAGTGCATGGCATGGATATAGTAGATATACATAAATGCTACTTTTTCAGGGTGATTTTGTTACAACATATTTCACACACTGGGAAACATCCAAACTTGCATATTTAGTTGTGACTGGGATGATTTTGTATGCTACTAGAAGAAATTATATTTCTTTACATATGATTTAAAATGGAAAATAGAGATCCTACCATGTCCTCTTCTGTGAGTCATGTGCAAAATTCAAGTATCAATTTTATGATTGATTATAAAAGGTTTATTTTACTTTGCATGAAATACATGGTATCTGGGAACAGAAAAACAAGGACTAAAATTGAACCATTTGACTTAATGTCATACTACAATTACCTGGCAAGGTCTAATGACATTTTTATAATCTATGACGTATCCAAGAGTCATCACTTTTGGAACTGGGAGTGTAATGATGATTTATCTTTTTCCCTTTAATCATCCTTTTTTACCCCAGTTACTTTATAGCACAATGACCTACATTAAATATCAATATATATTTCTACATTCCTTCCTTCTCAACTGTTTTAAGCTCCAATCATTTCTAAGCAAGACAGTAACTCTGAAAAGCACTGATTACTGAATTATCTACATCTTCCTTGAAAATTCCACATCTTTGTTGTAACCTACATAAACAGAAAGGTGTGGAGTTATATTTTCCCCTCTGTATTAAACATGTATAGATTCCAAAGCAGTTTGTGCTGTTTTTATGTATATGAATATTTTTATGAACATTTTTTAAACAGGAATTCCAGAAAAGGAGTTAAGGATTGTTATTAAAGGTTACTAGTCTTAAATGGAATACTTTATGTATTATGTGTAATATGTTGTCATTTTAAGTGACTATTGAGCAGAATTTGGTATGTAACATGAGGCGCTGGTCAAAACAGAAAGTCTGTATCATAGATTCCAAACAGTCAAGTGGAGCACATTAAGTGAGCCACTTAGATGAGCAAGAATCTTGCAAAGCACTAAGTGTGGAATTTGTGCTGAATATACATTATAGCTTTTTTATATCATGCTCTTGTGTATATATATATATATATATATATATATATATATATATATTTGCATCCAAGGTAATTGGATAATAGTTTTTAATTTTTATGTTAGGGGATCCCTTCCTTTGTTTAAAAATTCTGGTAATTTGGAATTTAATTATTTTACATGGGGAGAGGCAGAAAGAGAAGATTAATTCCCCCTTTAATTCAGGTCATAATTTAAACATTATTTATTTATAATCTGGTTTGATGGCTAGTTGTTTTGTGTTTAAGAAAGCATTCATGACATTAAACAAATTCACCACAGTCCCTTTAATATATTTCTTCTTCTTTTTTTTTTCTCTGATCTTCTGTGAGACCTTCCCCAGTCATTTTCCAAGGGTCCTGATTTGGTGGTCATTCGCTTCTCTGAATTGCTATTCAATTTAGATGAGTGTCTTCTAGATGAACTTTGTAGAATGAATTTTTAGAGATAATATTTTTTTCTGACTTAATATCTTTATACATTCAATTTGAAAAGTAAAAGAAAAAATCAAAAAGCTCTTTGAATTAGTTTTTAGAAAGGCATGCACTACTTTATGATTAACATTTTATCCCTCTAGGCCTTTTATATCATGTTTTTAAATCTTAAGGAAGGAGATACAGCTTTGGATGGTGCCAATTTGGGCTGACAAATTGGTAAGGTGATAGCATCCACTTGGAGTGAGCTTTTGTTTAATTTACACGGATTTTATATTCCCATTTTTTAGGTTTAGTTCATATTAAAAATCAATAATGATTTTATCTTTTCTTTTGTGGAGATAAACAAAGACCAACCAAATGAGAACTGGCAAAGGCTATTTTTCAGCACTTGCAATTGCAAGGGAAAAAAAATCACCATCACTTGTTCTTTGGCAGAAACTCAAAAACAGAAAGCATAGGAAAGCTTTATGATGTAAATAAGAGGAAGCTTCAGGTATGTCCTGATTGGAGGCTGCTGGCACAGGGAAGTTATGGGTGGGCTATCAGCAAGGCATGCTTTGTCAGGTGTACATACTTTGCTTTCTGTATTTGGTCCTATGTTGGAAATAGGGACAAAAACTAGGGACGATGGGAGTTATTAATCAGGTCCTGGCAATTTTAGGATGATTGTAAAGGGGGTTATTGTTTGGCCTTTGGAATGTTTGTTAGAGATAGTGAGTGGTCAGACTTCCTACATTGACTTATGGGTAGTAGTTCAGCTTCCTGTGCTGGTTACTCTAGATAATGTGTTGGTTTCTGGGCTGGTTCTGGGTTGCTATAAGTACATCTATGAAAATATTTTCTAAAATTTCATAAGTTTTCATATTATGTACTATATTTTATTTATCATATATTACATGAATATTTGTTACCACTTGTACAGCTTTCTTCAAGTTTTCCTATTATACAAGACAAGCTTTCTTAAGAATAGAACAAACTGGAAAAAAAAAAAGAATAGAACAAACTTATTTTGATTAAGTTTATAAGAAGTGTTGGCTGTAAAAAGATTTCTCTTCACAACAGCTTATTATTTATAAAAGGAATATGATGTTCATTGAAGAACAAACATCTATTTTAGGTTGATTTTATTTTTTAAATAGATTTTATTTATTTAAGAGAGAGAGAGCAAGCAGAGAGGGAGAGGGAGAAGGCGAGCGAGAAGCAGACTCCCCACTGAGCAGAGAGCCTGACATGCACTCCATCCCAGTACCCTGAGATGATGATGACCTGAAGGCAGAAGCTTAACTGCCTGACCCAACCAGGTACCCCTTTAGGTTGATTTGTCTCTTATTTTTGAGGGTTACTTTTAAAACTTCTCCAAATTCTGGGAGAATAAAATAAGCCCATAAAAATAATTTCTTCCATTTATGGAATCTTTTCTATATACTAAACAATTTGCTATACTTTACATGTTTTTTTATGACACTCTCTAAAAAGTGTAGTTTTGTCTGTTTATTCACATAAGTAAAGTGAAGTTCAGGGAATTTTTAAATTCTAAGAGGCTATGGAGAGAGAATCCAAAATCTAACTCCATTATGTTCACATCCTTGAAGTGATGTAGCTTTGTCTCATCTACAAATTGTTTATTTACAAATTGTATGTTTCCAAAAGTGAAGCTATAAATTAAATACAACATCTAATGTGAGACCAACAGAAGTTACACCAGTCTGGAATTAAGCCTGATTGCTTTCTTATATTACTAAACCACTATTGCCACAACTACTAGCTAATGTAGAATGGTTTAACTTTGAAGTGATTGACTTCAACTGTGAAATAATATAGGAAAAATAAAAGTAAGGAAATAAGAAGGGAAGCAGAAACATGGAAGCATATCTAATTTTTGCAAACCCATTCTAGTATTGTAATAGAATTAGCACAGTTTTTAATAGAGAAATATAAGAAACAGCCTAAATATACAATAGAAGAGTAGTTAGATAAAAAGTTATGCATCCATACATTGAGTCATTTTGTATTAATCAAATATAATACATTAACTAGTGATATTTAGTGGGTTTTTAAAATAAGATCTATTAGTATTTTTGACAAATAGAAATAGCAATTTTTAACCTAACCTGTATGTATGTATGTATGTATTTATTTATTTTACCTGCATTTTTAAATATTGATTGTGAGAGTATTAAAATATTCTGACAATGTCATAACATAATTTTCAATGCCAAATATAAGTAATTTCAATTTTCTCATGAAATATTCTTAATTACATGAATTTTTTTTAGCATTGTAATAATTGAGAATGTATAATTGTTTAGAATATACACCCTGAATTGAATCATTGTCTTTTGGCAGAAAGCTACTGTCAGTAGTTCAAGAAATAGTCTGTTGGGCTCTTTGTGGCTTTCATCACTCTCGTATGGCAGATGAGTATTCAAAAAGAACCTCAACCTGTTAGCCTGACAAATGGCATCCATTTCTATACAGAAACATTTTATTTCATCATCAGCACTTTGTAGAAAATGCAGTTATTAACATTGCCAATTAAAATGTCATCAAATTTAATATGATATATTCACATTTGCTTTGTTTGTTTTTACTTTGATCTCAAAAAACATATGGTTATCTTTTTCTTAGATATCCTCATTTAGGACATTATAAATAACATTGAAAATTTTCCCAGAATCCTTCAGATTCTGTGACAAGGTGCAATTTAACATTCAATATCTGTCACAGGACCCTACCAGTGGAAATATTTTTAATTCTATGTATGGTTTGCACATTTGCTACATTAAAAGAAAGTTTATTATACAATATTCTAGACTAACAAAAAATACAAAGTTATAAAACCTCTCATTTAATATTTCTGATTTCAATTCCAATGTATGTGGGTACTTTTTTTAGTTTATTTTTTAACAACATACCATCAGTTTGGGGACAGAAGGTGGATGTCCTAATATTCAACTCAATTCTCCTTGTAGATAGTGTCAGAGTCCATAGGCTTAGAGTTGGATCCATGAGACTGTCCCCAATGCAGATGCCAGTTGAAGTTCAGGTTGCTACTGTGCTTCTGAGCAACTGGTTATAAATTAGAGGTTCCCATAACCTCCTCTTTGGGTTTGATTAATTTGCTAGTGTTGCTCACAGAACTCAGAAAAATATTTTATTACTAGATTATCATTATAAAAGGATATAACTCAGGAACAGCCAGATGGAGGAGACCCAGAGGGTAAAGTATATGGGAAGGAGCATGGAGCTTCTAGGCCCTCCATGGGCTTGCCACTCCTCTAGCACATTCACAAGTTTATCAGCCAAGAAGCTCTGAATTCTGTCCTTCTGAGTTTTTGTAGAGGCTTGATTAAATAAGTATGATAGATTAAATCATTGGCCACTTGTGTAAACTCAATCTCCACCTCCTTTCCCCTCCTAGGGGATCAGGTGGGAGTCTGAAAGTTCCAGCCTTCTCATCACATGGTGGGCTGCAGCTGGCAACCAGCTCTCATCCTTTAGCACTTTGTGAATCACTTCACTGATGTAACAAAAGATATCTTTCTAGTTCTCATAAGAAATTCCAAGAGCTTTAGAATATCACAATATTATCTCAATATTATATTATCACAATATTATAATATGGATTTCAAAAATATATAACAATGGTTTATAGAATTTGACCAACAGAATCCCAAACTCACCAGATCTTCCAAACTGGATTCAAATTGCAACATGTCAGTAATTAATATTTATTTGGCTTCTGTTTTCTTTTAAAGTGGATTTATTACTTCAGATTCCAATCTAAAGAAATACAATACCTGTTATCACACACCAACAAAGCCAAGATTCCCAAGAATATTGTTTTACTTTATTTTCATGAGAACTAGAAGCCTGGTTGGGCTCTCCTAACATTTTAGGTGTTTGGGAGACATTCTATTTCACATGTTATCTTCAGAAAATGTTTATCAGAGAGAAGAATACTAAAATTGTAGCATTAGCCACAATATCTTCTAATTTATTTATGTCGTTATCTCCCATTAGAATGAGTGTCTCAAAGACAGTGTCCATATAATCTACATCTCTTTATTCCCTCTGTCTTAGGGACTTGCACAGAAGCTTAAAAGAATTCAATATATATTTACTGAATAGATATACTAGGGATCTGATATTTTTATCTAATTGTGTTGTAGTATAACAGTCCACAGTTGGCTTTTCTCCTACTGTAAGACCAGCTTTTTGTTCAGTACCCTTACAGTAGCTCTTTGCCTATTATTTTAAATTTAAATTTAATTTTAAATTCATGTTGTGTTTTCAATGCTCTTTATATGTGATGACCCCAAAACTATATTCCCAGCCTACTCATAATACTATGCTGGGAATATGGATATATACACACATACTTTTTTCAATTGGGTTTTTATAGATATCTCATTGGTTTAGTCAATCATTTTTTATTCAAATATAATTATGGAGAACATGCCTCAAGATAGCAGTCATTGCTCAGAATTAACATGGCTAAAATAAAACAAAGCCTTCAATTCCCCTCACCCGCAACAAATCTGTTTTTCTTTTTTTAAAAATCTTCCCTATTTAGGGAAGTTATTACACCATTCATACATTTAACACATATAGTTTCTGAGATATTCTCAGGCCCAAATCTATTTTCGGTGGTTCTCATTCTCTCTGGGGCCATAATCCTGTTCAAAGCTGTGATGGCTTCTCTAGAAAACTCTGATTCTGGTCTCCAAATGAATACCTCTCCCTCCACTTCTGTTCTGCTCCAATCTTCTTTCCATAAAGCAACCATAATAAAGTTTTTAAAGCATGATTACCAAGTTCCTCATGATGGCCTACAAATTTGGCTCCTGAATCTGACCTGGCCACATATTTATATTTTCTATCTGATATACAATGCCCTAATCATAATGACTTTCTTTCTGTCCCTCAAAAACACAAAGTAGGTTTATCTTTCGAGGTGTTTTCTGTCTGTTTATTTGTAATTTTTAGGTTTTGTTTGTTTGTTTTCTGATTCAAAAAGTGTCCCAAATGATTGCATATCTGACACTTTCTCTTCATTTTACTGCCATCTCAAATATCATTTCATGAGGATGGACTTCTCATGATCCTAGGCAATGGATTCATCTAGTCACTTTCATATTGTGTATGACCATATTACATCCACTTCTTTATTATTATTACTCTGTACACACACACACACACACACACACACATATACACCACCTCTTAAGTCTCCTGTGTCACAAAGCCAGGCAGGAAAATAACAGTTCTTTCACCTCCTACTCATTACCCTGGCCCCACCTTAGGGGACTAGGGACTTTATAGTGACCTCAAAATTCAGACATGAGCATAAAGGTTGTATAAGTGTTATTCTGGTATGATGGTGGAACCCACAAAACAGGTATTAAAACAGACAGTTATTAACAACCAAAAGCCCTCTGGGATTCCACATGATTATATAATTCATGGTGAATAAATGCCAACAAATATGAGCCTAGAAAAAGGGATCAACATGGTGCAAAATAGGAGACAGAGATGACATCCTCAATTGACTGAGCTGCTAAAAGAGACTTGGGGGAAGAAAATCTTAGATATATTTGTAGTGATAACAAAAAGTATCTAATAAAGGAACAAATTCTAGAACAAAATTTAAATTTGTTATAGACAAATAAATATTCAAATAATTAAAATACATGCCTGTTACAACTAAGAACACATGTATCCTTAAAAGCAAGCAGCAGACACCATTGGATCTTGCTCTAGGTGATGCTGAATCACACCATGAGCAATTTCTAATAGAATAAGACTGAATGCAAATATTTTTTAAAAGATTTATTTATTTATTTTAGAGAGAGATTGTGTCTGTGTATGTGTGTGTGTGTGGGAGGGGGACAGAGGGAGAGCAATTCAAGCAGATTCCTCGCTGAGCATGGAGTCCAACATGGCGCTCAATCTCAAGAACCTGAGATCATGACCTTATTCAAAATAAAAATTAGATGCTTAACTGACTGAGCCTCCCAGGCACCTCTGAATGCAAATGTTTTTTTAAGAAGCACAAAATATGTAAGCAATCAACCTGGATTTTCCATCCTACTAGAATCTGTCTTATCTATAGGAGATAGTTATAAATCAGGACATAGCAGATATACAAGCAAAAAATTACTTCTATTACATTAAACTGCAAGTGAAAAGTTTCCATACAAAATGCTATGCTATGACATTTTATGTTAAATATTATCTTTGCTATTCAGAATTTAGTTCATGTGGAAAGTTTACTTCTAATATGAATTTTGTAATAGAAAAAAAATAGATCAAAGGCATAAATAAAAAAATAAAAGGCATAAATTTCAATGTTAGACAAAGTGCTAAAATGCTATGAAATAGTGTGTATAAATATGAATAGAGGTAGAATATATATAATATATACATACATGTATATACATATATATATATGGAAGGTTTAAATCAAATTAGCAGGTATACTAGCTGATGAAAAAGAAAGCTGAAATCATTTTGAAGGAGAGAGAATGTATGTTTACTTCTATTTTTGCTTACCTTTTTTCTCTCCAGAGACATTTCAGGCAAATAAAAGGGTTAGAATGAAGACTGAGCAAGTTGATGTTTGTTTTAGCTGAAGCAGAGTTCAAGGCACATAGGAGGAGTTAACCAGGGGGTATCTCAATATGAACCTTGCCATTAACTTAAATGAAGTCCAGAACCTTTATCACACTCATAATTCACTTTCATATGGGATATATTTAGTTGTCTTTCCTAGAGAAATGATATTGCACCATACAAGATTAATATAGCTTGGGCCCTGGTGGCCATTATGTTGCCACAGGTTTATGGTTTTTCTACGGTATTTTGATTTATGATACCCTTCCTTTTAATAGAGGTTCATTATTTGTACATTAAGGTTGTAACTTACTCCATCATATGGGGACTTCTATTAATCAGGGAGCCTATATAGTTCAGCCTGACATTACTGTCCTTTTTGACAGTATTGCTCAAGCAGAGCAATTTGTTAAATGTGTACACCTTCAGTGGCTTAAGATTCACTTCAGAAGCTGAAGAAACCTTTTCAACCTGATGCAAAATGACTCTGGAGTGTCATTTTATATGTCACTTAATCTAGGTGATTGACTCTTCAGTTTAACTAACTCAACACTATTTGTTTTGATTCTATAGGTCTTTGCTTTAAAAAAACAAAAACAAAAAGCAAAAATCCGAAACTATGATCTATCCTGATCTCACCGTATCTCTTCTTGATAAAGTAGTGAGGAGACAAAAAACAGAGTACTCTCTAGGCCTTGGCCTTGGGTTCATAGTGCTGACTCTTTTTTGCATACATGTTTTCATCTGAGAGAGAAACAGAGATGTGTGATTTTTATCTGAGAAAAAAATGAGAAGCTTAAGATCAGATTCAATATTTATGAGCATTTTAAGTTCTGAAATTCCATACACTTCTAATGTATTGCAGGTTTATGGAAACTGCATTTCTATGTAATGTTATATTTTGTTCCAGAAATCCACATTTCGAAAAGATAAATTCTGATGAGGTTTATTTGCTATGGAATATTAATAGTGAAATTTTGGTAAAATAATACCACTGAGCAAACTCTGCTTAGGGGTTTGAGATTTAGGGAGACTTTATTTGAACTTTGAATTTACATAGCCAATTCAGGGAATAAAATGCTTTATGTCAACATGTGAAGAGTAAAATGATAATAAGATGTCTTGGTTCAAGATATGTATTAACAATGCATAGATTTATAAACCTGCATCCATGCTAGACTAGGTATGGAGATGTTTCCAGAGGCTGGACAGGCAAATATCAATTAAAGTCAGATCATTTAGAGTAATCACAACTATGAGGAATTTGAAAATTGCCTTTCCTTTGCCTTGTTAAATTTATAGTTTCCTAATTAAAGTACTTAAAAGTTTAGCATAAGCATGTTATTCAAAAGTCTTGTTTCTATTTTATTCACATTTGAAAAACAGCTTTTGTGTTATTTGAATTCCTTTTCTTTAAAGATAAAAAATGTATCTAGTTAAAAAGTCATTACCACACAATTATTTGTTTATACAGCAATATATTTATATAATTATATTAATAATAGTTCTTCCATTTGCACATTAACTAGTTTTAGATAAAGCATATATTTTAATGCTTTGTTTCATATCAAGAAAAACTTTCAATGACTACCAAATATAGAGGAGGGGAAACAGAGAGAGACAAAGACACAGAGAAAGAGAGAGAATCAGGGGAGACAAGGCTTAGCAATATACAAATAAGATAAGTGGGGCTCCCCTCTGGAAATGGCAAAGACGTATGCTCTAACAGAGATACTGAGTTAGAATCACTTTGGTGGTACAGCTGAACTGAGATGTCCACATGAAGTCTGACTCCTTAAGGGTTCTAAAATTAGTGATTAATGCTACTTTATAAATGACCACAAACTTGATGGCTTAAAGAAAGGAAAAAAAAAAAACCTCACAGATTTATTGTCTCAAAGTTTCTATAGGACAACATTCCAGGTATAGTTAATTCTGTGTTTCAGAGTCTCCCTGTCTGCAGTACAGTGGTTGGCTGGAACTTCAGGCTCCTCAGGGGATAGACTAGCCAAGACCCACCTCCATACTCCCTCAGGGTGTGGGCAGTATTCATTTCCTTGTGGCTGGCGCAGAGGGTGGGGAAGGCTTCATTTTCTCCCACCCGTGATTCCTTGCAATGGAGGCTTCCCCATCATGGCTGCTTATTAGTTCATGAGAGTTTACTTCTTCAAAGCCAGTGACATAGAAAGGGTCTGAGTTCAGGAAGGGTGCAGTTCCTTTGATTAATTCAGGCCCACAGAGGATAATGGCCCTTTTAATTAACTCAAGATTGATAGATTTTGGCCCGTCATTACATCTGCAGATGCCCTTCACTTTTTAAAGCGGGATATTTCATAATTATAAAGTACTTATTTCATCATGAAGATATGTTTTCTAATTGTGTATATGCTTAATAATAGACCTTTAAATATGCAAATCTAAACCTTATAGAAATTAAAGGAAAATAGTGATAGATTTCAGAGCACTAAACCTAAAAAAAAAGTAGCATGGTTGCAAAGTAACTGGTACTCTAACACATGCTGATGGGAGTACAAAATAGTGTAGCCACTTCGAAAAGCATCATGGTTGTGTCCTATGTAAGTAAACAGCATTTTACAAGCAATCCCACTCCCAGCTATCAAGCCAATAGAAATGACAGTTTATGTCTACACAAATATTTTTATATGAGATGTTCATAGCAGCATTATTCATGATAACCCCAAACTGGCAGTAATGAAATGACCTTTAACTGAAAATGGGTAAAGAACTCATGACAATATTATCTAATGGAGTACGGCTAACCAGTAAAAAGTAGCAAATTACTCTATCTACATCAACAGAGATTAATGCAATATCCATATACTAAGTTAACGAAGCTAACTACAAAAAAACAAAAACAAAAACAAAAACGTGCAAACCAAACCAAAACACTGCATCTGTATGATTCCATTTATATGACATTTTGCAGAAGTCAAAACCATAAGTTAAGAATTATATAGTGGAAAAAAATAATTATATACTCGTTTCCACTGGCTAGATGTGGAGGGAGGTATGTCGATTGGTTGCAAAGGGCTCAGGAGAATGTTTTGTACTATTGGTTGGATGTTTGGGGCTGATGATCCATTATTTCAACTGCAGTGATGGGTGTAAAACTATGTACATATATTGGAATTCACTTAAATGCCCCCTTAAAACAGGCTCATTTTACTCTATGCAAATTGTATTCCAATAATTCTGGGATAAAAAAATTAGATAGTCTTGAAGGGCTAAATTTTCACTTTATTTCCCTGGGCCATGATTTTTGGCATATACTTACAGCAGTTGTTGCTTTAAGCATCACTGATATGCTAACCTGTGAGATATAAGAAAAATTGGAGGATAATCCTTTGTCTTTATAAATATCACTACATAATTCATATTAGAAAACTTCATGCATTTAGTATTTTTAATATGATTCTTACTAGGGAATTAGAGTTTTTCAATCTTTTTTAATATGAGGCATTTCTGTTTTAATGTTATATTAAACATAGAACACTAAATAAAGATAGTGTTTCTAACACTGGTACAAATTGACATTTTCATAAGCTAACTGAAACATATTGCTTAATATTTGGTTATACTATCTCAAAGCAATCATTTGATTCACCTTTGTTTTATAGATAGAGAAAGAGCAATTAAGTCATTTGTGCTAGAGCCTGATATGAGTTCTTAGAGACCGAAAAATTTGTATAAAAATTCAGTCTACATGTTTGCACGCTAAGGGCTTGCTCTACAAATTTCAGTTATGTAATGTCTCTATACCTCAGTTTTTTCATTCATGTTCCAAATACTTCACTCATATTACAACCTTACTCAAAAATTTTTGTTGCTAGCCATATAAGACTAAACCCCTTAGCTCACAATTTGGAGCAGTGTACAGTTAGACCTCAATCTCATTCTGAACCTGTCAATTCCTCCAGTGCCTACTTTAGTAGATCTACTATGTGCCAAACTCATGCTAGAATTTCTCCCACATTTCTTATTCATTCCTACAAGGAACATATCATAATTCCATTTTAAAAATAAGGAAACAGACTCAATGAGTTGATTTGTTCCAATATCACAGAACAAGAGTGTTGTATGGAATAGAGAGTGGCAAAGCAAGTAATAATATATCAGGCTTTTGAGAGCTCAGTATATACTGGAAACTGCTGAATTCAGATCATATTTTCAAAGTACTTCTTAGTAGAGGAAATAGACTTTTAAACAAACAGACTGAAATCACAGTTACTCTAATAGAGTGATCCACAGTATATCGTGGTGGTAGAAAGCCTAGAGTATTTAATTCTAATTAAAGGGTAGGGTTAGGAAATATGTTATAGTAGTGGATTTGCTTGCACTAGTCTTGAAGGATGAACAAGGCTTTAATGAACTGGGCATGCATGACTCAATAAAAGAAACCCCAAAATTTTATGAATTACATGGTTATTTTCTGGAGTGTTTAGCACCCTGGATCTAAGAGCAGAGGATACGATGTAGAGAGTTAGTAGTGAAGTAGAAGCAGAAATAAAACACTTTGAAGATAGTGGACTAGGTATAGTCACTGGAGAGAAAGGGAGTACAATTTCAACCAATGAAGTCAGTGATTGAAATGGTGGCTAGTACAGAAAACGATTTTGCCCTGGCTAAGTGTGTTGTGCCCAAGATTGGGAATCCGAGAAACCACCAAGGAGCCAACACCGATGCAAACACACGAGGGTTTATTACAAGCTTGAGCTTGGGTCCAAGTGTACCCAACACAGCGGAGCAGGGACTTGGACCCCGAGACCTAGAGCTGTAGCAGCTTTATTGGGGCCAGTGGCCAATGGGATACACAGAAAGTTGCACAGTTATGTCGGTCCACAGGCAGGTGGCCGATTGAATTACACCTTACCCTATAGTATCCACTTGAGATGCCCTAGTACTTTGGTCAGAATTGGCGCGCAGTTTTGGCGGGCACAAAGCAGGGTTACATTGTTATGAGCCGATTTCCGATTAGGGTGTGCCCAGCGGCTTGACTAGGGTGGGGCAGCGCCTTAAGCAATAAGCAGGTTATGTGGGGGTCATACAGGAGGTGGCAGGTGTAGCACAAAATGGAGTTAGTCCTGCTCTGCTTGTCCAGGGCTAGGGGATTTTTGTTAAATTTCCTGGGTCCCACAAGTGCTCTTAGAAAACATGCTGACAAGAATGAGGAAGAAAAGTAGTTGTCAGCGTGGATCTACACTAAGGAATTTTAGGGTGACACAATTCAGTCTATAAATTGAAGCCCTAACTTCCAATGTGACTAGAGTTGAAGATTATGGCCTTTAAGGAGGTAATTAAAGTTCAATGAGGTCATGAGATGTGGCCTTAATCCAGTAGGATTAGTGCCATCATAAGAAGAGGAATAGATACCAGGAGGGCATGCACACAGAGGAAAGGCCATGTGAGGACACAGAAGGAAGCAGCTATTTGCAAGCCAAGTGGAGAGATCTTACCAGAAACCAGCCCTGCTGACATCTTGGCCTTAGAATTCCAGCCTCCAGAACAGGGAGATAGTAAACATCTGCTGTTTAAGCCAGTCTTTGGTATTCTGTATTGGCAGCCATAGCTGAATAATACACACACATAGTGTGATCGTTGGGTGTTTTTTTTTTTAATTCCTTTTACATCCTTTAATTCTCTTTATGTAATTTTTAAGATGTACCAATCCTTCTCAAGTTATAATATGTCTTTTACAATGCTGTAAATTTCATAGGCATCCCAGATAGGAATAGGGTAAGAGGAAAGGCTAGAGACAATGGCAAAGGGAAAATTCCAGCTGAGTATTTCCCTGTTTTAATGAAGACAAAGTAAAACTCTTAGAACCCCACTTTTTTCTTATTAAGCCAAACTCCATGTAGTAACTCAAGCTGAAAGAGAGTCTGAAGTTCCACCTAAGTTCCATGAAGGCAGAGCGTTTGACTTTGCCTTTGCTGTGTCCTAATGCCTAGGACCATGTCTGGCAGGGAGTAGGCATTCAATAAATAAATATATATGGATAAATGAATAAATTATGTATCTTGCCTCCTGAACCAAAAAGAAAATAAGCCTCCTGATGGGCAAGAACGAGGAAGAATGAAATGTATATATATCATTAGCAGCAGGCCACATACATTTCCTTACCTCCCTTTCATTTTAAACAGTGTTACATATAACATTTCTGATCATCCTGTATGCCTAGGTATTTGTGGTAGAAGGTAATGAGAAGCCAGCCTGCTTCCAGTCTCTCCCTCATTTTATGGAAGATAAAATCAAGGTCTACAGAAATGATTTGTTCACAGAAACACAACTAGCTAATGACAGGCCTGGGAGAGGACTCACACTGGGGTGTGCAGACTCCATATCATCCTGTGAAGAATAGGAAAAATGTGTATATCACTCTAATCCAAATAGCAGTATACCTCTCATTTCTTCTCGTCTACTTAACTGGAAAATTGAATTTCCTTATCTTTAGCTTGCCAAGTGTCCTTCATTCCCTCCCTAGAGTTCCAGTGCATTGGCGTTGTAGTCAGGTGAGAATTATGCTTTGCATTTGCAACCATCTTGGGCTATGTGATAGAGATCTTTTGTTGTTGTTGTTGTTGTTGTTATTTTGTTTTTTTTTTCCTTTTGTTGTGTTTTTTGTTTTGTTTTTGTTGTTTTCCCTATAGCTCTTGCCATATCAGTGTTTAGCTATCAGCACCATTAAGGAAACCTGAGAGGGATTGTCGAGAATTATTTGCTGATTTTCATTTGGTCCTCTGAGCTCTGGTACTTTTCATATATCTGATTTATATCTGTGATTTATATACATTATCCCGTGGGAAATTCACTAACTAGATTTAAGATACTGTTATTACTTATGTCAAGCCTAGTGAAAAGATCTGCTGGGTGACAACCAGAAGGCAGTTTCTAATTACAGTTTAGATTGTAGCAGAAGCTTCAGTTACAATTAGTGGAAAACATTTGATTTTGAAAAATACTGAACAACTGAATAGAACTTCCTGTTCCTAGGTGATTAACCAACATAATGTGAACTTACTTACACAGTCATTTTATTTCACAACTGTCAGTTTAGCAGGAGTATGTAAATGGATTTTTAAACCCTCCCTCCAACGAGACAGATTATCTTAATATGATACTTTTGAGATATTCGGTAGCTTCTTTAGTGAAGGCAGGGAAACTTAAGTAAACTTTCCCGCCTGTTTTCCTTGTCAGATCTCCCATTGGTTCATACAAATTTGGATGAACAAGATTCATGTGATGTATTATCCCCATTCCCCCCACATTCCACTGGGTACAATACCATCAATGAGTCCAGTGTTTAATACTAAATAGGATACGATATTGAAGAGCCATTTGGTATTATTCCAACAGGATGCTATAATCTGAGAATTTGATACACTGAAGTGTAGCAAAGGTAGGGCTTAAGCTACCATTCTAATCATTTCAAGTGGCTGCCAAACCCAAGGCTAATCTGGCTTTTTCCCTTTAAATAGTGTTCATTAAGATAAGTGAATAGCTTTTAGAGCACTTCCCATAGAAGTACATTACTATGTAGCCATCATAGAGAAGACACTCCATATATGTAGCACTCTATTAAGAGTAGCAAAGGAAGGAGAAGACTGAAGCAAAGTTTATTTTATATATATATATTATGTTTGCATGTATACACACATATATACACATGCATAGATACGTTTAATTTTCCTCTGTATTTCCTACAAAGGTTATCCAGTGGTTCAGAGGCTACAGCACCTGGCAGTGATATAGGAGGAATTCAGCTTCAGTGAGGTGGGAATGAATAAGTAATATTATGCCAGGAATTAGGAGCTGGACTCCTGATGTTTTTTAGATATTATTTATTTATTTATGAGAGAGGCAGAGACATAGGCAGAGGGAGAAGCAAGCTCGCTGTGGAGATCCTGATGTGGGACTCAATCCCAGGACCCTGGAATCATGACCCGTGCCAAAGGCAGATGCTCAACCACTGAGCCACTAGGTGCCCTCTCCTGATTTAATAAGGAAAGTCAGCCTTTATAAAAGTGGAAATTGGGTATAAGGAGGAAATATGTACCATTTCTTCGGGAAATATGAAATCATGTTCTCTTTTATGTTTCTTTCAAAATTCAAAGAAAAATATCATTGGAGGGGTTAGTGAATATAATATTCTTCATTATAGACCATAATCATAATAGATCACATATTCCTTATCTATTCCTAATTCCAAAAGCCTAATGCAAATAAGTGTTTATGTCTCTGATTATTAACTTTTCTTCACAGGGACAACCTGTCATCTCCTCATGACCAACCTTTTCAAGTAGCATACCCCACATTGGCTCAGTTTTCCTGTCTTAAAGCAAAACTCGAATATTGTTTCAAGATTTTACAGAAGTGATATTTTGGAGAAGTCTTGAGATTATGATGTTTATATATTTAAACAATGTGAGTGCTTCAAATTCATGTCTTAAATGCTTTGAGCTACAATAAGCCTTGACATCCTGTGTGTTACAGGCATGCATGCCTGTTTGTGAGTGTGTGCGTATGCTCAAGTGAGTGCGGATATTAAACAGTGCTGAAACTAAAAGCTGAAAGATTGAAAGCTCCATAATAAAGTATACAGTAAACACCTATCTGACAGCATTAAAGAAAATATGATCTGGAATCTATGTGAATATGCATCACTAAGAAAAACTAAGCTTCTGTTTTTGTTCTAATATCAATAAATCACTATCATTATATTTATTAAAATTTGTGCATTATTTTATGTACAGATTTGCTCATAAACAATAAAAAACTAGAATATAACAGGATGTGATTTACCAGTATTTAAAAAAGCAATAGCAATCCTGCATATTTCCTGAAAAATAGTCCTAAATCTTAAAACTTTGTAAGAGTATATATTCAAGGATGTATATGTGTAGGAGGAAGCATTATTATTTTAAGGTATATAAATTTTATTAGATGATATTTTTGAATGATGGCTCTCAGAAGAATTATTTTTTTTTAAAATTTTATCAGAGAATTTTCAACACACACATTTTCTTAAAAGCACAAGAAAATAAGTGCTATTAAAATCCCTATTGTATTTCCGCATGAAGGTAAAAAAAATAATAGCAATAAACTTCACATTTTAGAAGTTAGTGGCCTATAGACTTGCAGAGCCAAAGAGACCAATTAAGTAGATTTCACTCTCACTTCCCCTGCTTCTATCAGTTCTGTTTCCGAGCAGGGATAGAGAAATTTTAAACTGTTAACATTTTATAGATCTCCAGGAAAGACTGTCTTCTATAAGTTTGTGTCATGTGCTTATAATATCCAGGAGCGAGGAGAAGAAGCAATAGGTACTGGAAGGACTAAAGTAGCTGATTATTTTGCTAGGGCTGCCATAACAAGATACCAAAAACTGGGTGACTTAAACAACAGACATTATTTCGTCATAGTCTGGAGGTTGGAAGTCCACAATCAAGGTATTGGCAGAATTATTTGTTCTGAGACCTCTGTCCTTGACTTACCGGTGGGCATCTTCTCTCTGTCTTCACCTGGTCTTCCCCCAAGTATGTCTGTGTCCTGTCGAAACCAGTTATATTGGAATGAGACCCATCCTAATGATCTCATTTGACCTTAATTACCTCCTTAGAGACCGTATGTCCAAGTAAAGTCACATTCTGACATAGTGGAAGTTAGGGCTTCATCATATGAATTTGTGGGAGACACAATTCAACCTTTTTAGGGAAGAGCTGTCAGGTGCAACTTGGCAAAGAAACCTCACAGAACAGAAAGGCTTATGTAGATTTATCAGTGTTCTGTGGTTGTAAATAATTCCTGTGACTTCAAACATCTTTGGCAAAGCTCACAAAAACACAAAATGCTTGGTAGGATGATATTTCTTATTAGAGATTAAAATAATTTTATATTTAAGTTGATATGCCATTTAAAATGAGCCAGCTTCTGAGTTTGCAGGAATAGTTGATGTTGGAGTTAAAACATGATTTTGGTAAAGAAACTGTGAGTTTCATGGTTTACTGACATGATGGTAGAAAGTCTGCCATTGTGCTTTTGTTGTCACTAATTCTTTCTCTCTTTATTTACATTTTAGTTCCAATAATTCCATCCCTAAAAAATGGCTGCTAACTCTGTATACATTCTCCCTCAATATTAAAATAATAAACCTAGTAGTAATTTTATCTTTAAAACTATATTACTAAAAAACCTATATTACTGTTTAAAATATTAAAAATACTTGCACAATATTTTAATCAGGACAATATGCATTTATTTAAGTATCATGTAATAGGGCTTATTATATAGCAGGTAGTATGCAGATACAGAAGAGTTATACTCCACATTCAAAAGGAAGACTAAGGCAGCCCAGGTGACTCAGTGGTTTAGCGCTGCCTTCAGCCCCGGTCATGATCCTGGAGACCCGGGATTGAGTGTCCCATGTCATGTTCCCTGCATGGAACCTGCTTCTCCCTCTGCCTGTGTCTCTGCCTCTCTCTCTCTCTCTCTCTCTCTCTCTCTCTCTCTCTGTCTGTCTCTCATGAATAAATAAATTTTTAAAATCTTAAAAAAAAGGGGGCTAAAACAAACTTATTTATCACCAATATTTTAATTATCAAATATTGGCTAATATGACCACATTTAGTGCATAGTTTGATAGGATAACTGAGTTAATAAAGTCACATGAAGTGAAATAAATTCCTGAAGAACTCCACTTCTTAACAGAAATATTAGTCATTCAGGAGTAGTCTGGAGACATTCACATTCACTATGTTGATATGTAGAGAGTAAAAAGAATTACTGGCCTTTGTGGATAACACTAGGGTCATACTGATGTCCTTCTGATAACTTGAATTCACTGAATTATGGCCCATTATTCATTTAATTCTTATTTCATATAGTATTATATCTTAATTTTAATGACTTGAGATAGGCATATATTTTAGTATATTATATGTAATTAAGAATGAAGATATTAATATTTATTAAGATAGCTACAAAATCTTGGTGATTTCTCAACTAATTATGCCATAGGCAAATTTGACTTCTGTATCAACGACTGCTGACTGCACCATGGGGTGATGAGAAGTTTGAGGGTATGAAAATTATAAGAGAGTATTTTCTACTCATTAAACTGCATGTTGTAAAACTGTTTTCCATGGTTCTCTCACATTGACTGCTGAAGGATAAAAGAATGTAAAATTTCACCAGATGAGTTATAAATTTTGCACTTGTTCATTTTAAATGGACATTAGAATGAATATAAGGTATTTTATCTTGTGTAGCTTAAAAATGCTAACTTTCCTTCATTCTTGGCAATGAAATGCAGAAGGAAGTGAATGCAATCAAGAATAAATTTTTCCTAAGAATCACTATTAAATCTGAAATGGCTGGAATTTAATAAAGAAGCCATGAGACTATTTTGTGGATTGTATATAAAGAGAAATTCCCGTCATATTTAAAGAAGAATACTGAATTCTTTTTTTCAAAAGAGATTTAAATAAAACAAACAATTTAAAAACTTTAACTAGAATGACACTAAATTTATGACTATATTCACAGCACTGCAACTTGTGTTTCATTCACAGATTGTAAATTTAATACTATGTTTAGAAATTTGGCTGAGGTGTATTTAGTTTCACTGTTATACTAATTTATACTATTAGACACACACATGGCAGAAGTATCTATTTTTTAAAGCAGAATATACCCAAGGTGATTAGAGGTTTTAGAAATTGTTATTGGAATCCCCTTCCCCTGAGGAATTGAAGAATAGTAAGGTACAACAACGTTGTTAGAATAGTTTGAACTTAAAAAAAAAAAAAAAGAATAGTTTGAAGTTGAAGAAATAATATCTGGACTGACTCTTCTGATTTGAACAACTAAAAAAAACAGACAAAATATGTGAAACATATTGTTTTTTCCAATGTTGGATGATAAGCAGTGTAGAGTACAGTAATCCCTGAGATTAGGAGATGAAACAAGGCAAGTCCTGTGAGTATCCCAATTTTCTTTCTAGAAAAAGTTTACAGGCCTTAGCTAATGGAGGGGAGACATAGATACCAAAATTCTTGCTGAGTTGGGAAGACAGGGATCCTTTAAAAGGTAATCTACTGTTTAAAGCAAAATTAACAATATATTGTGGAGATTAAAAAATATGTAGGATTAGATGGGAGGATAAAAGTGGAACGAGCATAAGACATGTGGAGGGATGTTGTAATGTTTAAAATATACATGAAATGGTATAATAATATTTGAAAGTGGAGCAGTCCCTTAGGACTTTCAGTGGTATTGCTAACTTACCCAAAGCAGAGTTAAACTGGAATCATAAACAGTACTACAATTAATCTAAAAAACAGCAGGACTAGAGGAAAAATGGCAGAACAAAGAGATGGGGAACTATAAATCAATAAATCAGATTAAAGATAAACTATCTAAGTCTGCATTGCCCTATTTATAGCCAGTAGCCATTTGTAACTACAGAGCACTTGAACATTGCCTCATCCAAACTGAAATATGGTGTTAAGTATAAAATCTACATTGAATTTTGAAGATTTACTACTGGAAACAGAATGAGAATTACCTTGTTAATAATAAATTTAATATTGATTACATGCTTAAATGATAGTATTTGAGTATATTGGGTTAAATCAAATATATTATTAAGTTAATTTCATTCACCTATTTTTACTTTTTTAAAATGTGATACTAAAATTTTTTGAAATTACAAATGGAGCTTACATTAAATTCCTATTAGACAAAGCTAAGCTAAACACTCAAATCGAAAAGGTCATATGTGTGAGACCTATACACTGAAGACTATAAACATTGTTGAAAGAAATTAAAGGAGATGTAATTAACAGAAAGAGATGTGCTAATGGGTCAGAAGACTCAATAGAGCTAACCTCACAAATCTCCCAAATTGGATCTATAGATACAAGGCAATTCCTATGAATATCCTAGCAGATCATTTTGTAGAATTTGACAAATACATTCTACAGTATATATAAAAAGGACCAAAGCAGTTTGAAAAATAATTTTGAATAAATAAATATTTGGATTACTATCTTTTACTGATTTCAAGTTCTGATAGAATTTTATACATTACAGTTTTGCTTTGTGTAACTATTTGTAAATGCTGAGGAAAAAATGAAGGGTAGCAAACAGAATTGACATAGTTAAAGAATTAAGTAACCAAGATAAGAAACAACACCTTTCGATTCTGAATTATTTTAGTTTATGGAAATACATCATGAAAGAAATAGTATTTTATTTTATTTTATTTTTTTAATTTTTATTTATTTACTTATGATAGTCACACAGAGAGAGAGAGAGGCAGAGACACAGGCAGAGGGAGAAGCAGGCTCCATGCACCGGGAGCCTGACGTGGGATTCAATCCCGGGTCTCCAGGATTGCGCCCTGGGCCAAAGGCAGGCACCAAACCACTGCGCCACCCAGGGATCCCGAAAGAATTAGTATTTTAAAACTCAGCTGAAAAAAAAACTCAGCTGATTTTATTTTATGTTTAATAATATTATACATTGATACTTTATAAAAAGTGATCATGAAAAGTCACCCAAAATGATACTCTTTTCCATTTGTTTTCCTACTACAGAGAAGTATATCACTGACATAAATAACTCTTATATTACATAGGTCTCTATTAAGGAGAAAATATTTTTCTGTCTGAACATCCCTTTGTTACATATTCATTATTTGAGTATAACAGAGAAAGGGAATTATAGACTTCATGAGAGCCATATGAATGGTTTTGTTCTAGATCTCATTCTCTTCCTATTCTGGAGCTACCTCTTGACATAAACAAGGCACTTAGAATTGTTTTTTAACTATGAGTGAGTGAATCCAGGCCTTCTTTTTATGAAATCACTATTAAATAGTCCACAAGAAACATTATGTCTCCAAAAAAATATCAGAGATATCTTGTTAAAGGGAAAGTTAACAAAGGACAAGTTGCCTTAATACGTAGATCTCATTTTATTAAGCGATACTACTACAAAGAGTCCCATTTTTCACCCATGTGTAATAATGTCCTTTGAAAAGTCACTTTATAAATCCTCTCATCAAAAATTGAAGTCTGGGAGCACCTGGGTGACTCATTTGGTTAAGCATCTGCCTTCTGCTCAGGTCATGATCCCAGGGACCTGGGATTAAGCATCTGGCTCCCTGCTCAGCAGGGAGTCTGCTTCTCTCTCCCTCCTTCCATTCTTTCTCTCTCTCCCAAATAAATAAATAAAATCCTTAAAAAATTGTTTTTTTAGAAAGAAGTCTGTTTCCTCATCTTTTGACTACAGACTTGCATTGGGTTTTCCTCTGGCCAACAGACAGACAAGGAAGGGATAGGATGCTAGTTGTAAGCTCTGGCAGCTGAGACCATACATGTTCCATGCTACCAGAACTCTGAAACCAGGCAGCTAACAAGCTGGGCTAGCCTGCTTCAGGTTAAGTGACCATGTGGAATAGACTGAGTCTTCCCAGCTATAGCATTCTGAGACAGTCAACTCCCAGTTGATTGACAACTGACCACTGACCCCCATAAATCCAGTCAAAATCAGTCTTATTCACTGATCAGCACGATTTCCAGTCGACACTAGGCTTATCACAGTTTATAAAGGGTTATTGCTTTATGTCACTGGGATCTGCAAAACCCAAAATACCAAGAATGATAATACCAAGAGTGATAGTCACAAAGAAATATATCTTGAACGAACACAATAAACCTAAATCTAATTAGTCCCAATTATATTCTGGTTTCAAAGTGGTATCTCCTTAGAATGAACACCAATTCAAACACCAAAACAATTAAAAGCAAGCAAATGTTTAATATATGTTTTGAGCAATGTAAGGGGGGAGTTTAGTACATTATTAATATTTAGTACAGCATTTTAAGTACCATGGAAATTAATCAAAATTTATTTTCTTTCTCAATACTTTTCACTTCTTCCTTTCCCCACATTTTGCTTCTCATATATCCACAATCTCTTTCAAAAAAATCAGTCTAAAAAGCTGACTAAAATTTTTGAACAACAAATATGTACTGTTGCCAATCAGCTACCCTTGAACAGAAAACAACTCCATTTCTTTGGTCCTCAAGAAAACTTCACAAAAGTTGTACCATATATTTTTGAAATATGCATTTAAATAATCCTTCCTTTTATAAAGAGACAAGGAATTGGCACAGGGATTATTTTATATTGGAACTGTTGGTGAGTTTTAGTGTTGCTACTGATATTACTGATTGCTTTAGATTTAAAAAAATGAGACTTGAAAAATCTTATAAAACAATAAAAGTTTTCTTAAATCCTTTGCCAAAATAATTTCCTGGGACTTTTTTTTTAACACACATATATTTTTGAACATTTCTATTTAAGATACATTTTTTGTGTGGCCATAACTGCCCACAATTGTGGAATATGTCAGATTTTACTTTAACTGACACTGGGGAGTTGTTATTAACTTTTCCAGTGGTTAACAAGTTTAACCTTATCCTTATCCTTAATGCTGAATGCAAAGATTTGGAGGATGATTATGAAAGAAAACACACACACATGCACACACATAAAGCTTCAATTTACCAACTGTATAAAAAATATAAGCTATTCAATTTACAGATTGTCTTGGTTCATAAACACTGAGATGAAATCGGGAATCATTTCAAAAAAATTCATTAATTTTATGAACTGCTGTGCTTACAAATAATTCATGAACTTTAGGAGTACACTTTTAGGTTCAAAAACATGGCTTTTTGCAAAGTATATTGATAAAAGATGCATTTTAAAAAAGGAGAGATGAGAATGCTGGAAAGGACTAGTACCAGAGCCATGTAAGAACCAGCTAGAATATTTCTGAGAAAAATCTCACACCTAAGAAGATAGGACATTTTTCTAACATTTTTGTCTTATTGAAAATGTCCTGTTGCAATTATTGGCTCATGTCCTTTCAATGACGTGTTTTCCTTGTCACAACAGTGAAAGGAAAACAAGCTTATCTAAAGTATTTGTGACTATTATGCTCAAAGTATCAATAATTTCATTAAAAATTTCAATTTTATCTTTCTGAAATATCTTTAATACTGGATTCTTATCTCTATGTAACATATAATGAACACATGTATAATTGAGGATACAAGAATGAAAATCGATTTGATCTATATGTTAGGTTAAAAAACCTTATTTACATAAATTTATAAATAATAATTTTACAAAAATTTCCTCTGCTAAAGTTTTGAAATACTTTTTGGAATACCATTAAAGAAGAGCATTGTCTTTCTGCCCCTGGACGCTGCCGAGTAAGCATCATTAAAATCTCCCCTCCCACCACCGTCAGGTCTAAGTCAGAGTCTCCCAAAGAGCCTGAGCAGCTGCGGAAGCTCTTCATCAAAGGTTTGAGCTTCGAAACAACCGATGAGAGTCTGAGGAGCCATTGTGAGCACTGGGGGATGCTTACGGACTGTGTAGTAATGAGAGACCCCAACACCAAGTGCTCCAGAGGCTTTGGGTTCATCAGGTGCCACCGTGGAGGAGGTGGACGCAGCCATGAACTCAAGGCCACACAAGGTGGATGGAAGAGTCGTGGAACCAAAGAGGGCTGTCTCCGAGAAGATTCTTAAAGACCTGGTGCTCACTTAACTGTGAAAAGGATTTTTGTTGGTGGCATTAAAGAAGACCCTGAAGAACATCAGCTGAGAGATTATTTTGAACAGTATGGGAAAATTGAAGTGATGGAGATCATGACTGACCGAGGCAGTGGCAAAAAGAGAGGTTTTGCTTTTGTGACCTTTGAGGACCATGACTCTGTAGACAAGATTGTCATTCAAAAATACCATACTGCGAATGGCCACAGCTGTGAAGTAAGGAAAGCCCTATCGAAGCAAGAGACGGCTGCTAGTGCTTGTCCAGCCAAAGAGGCCGAAGTGGTTCTGGAAACTTTGGTGGTGGTCGTGGAGGTGGTTTTGGTGGGAATGACAACTTTGGTCGTGGAGGGAACTCCAGTGGTCGAGGTGGCTTCGGTGGCGATCGAGGTGGTGGTGGATACGGTGGCAGTGGCGTTGGCTATAATGGATTTGGTAATGATGGAAGCAACTTTGGAGGTGGTGGTAACTATAACGATTTTGGCAATTACAACAATCAATCCTCAAATTTTGGACCCATGAAAGGAGGAAATTTTGGAGGCAGAAGCTCTGGCCCCTATGGTGGTGGAGGCCAATACTTTGCCAAACCACAAAACCAAGGTGGCTATGGTGGTTCCAGCAGCAGCAGCTATGGCAGTGGCAGAAGGTTTTAATTACTGCCAGGAAACAAAGCTTAGCAGGAGAGGAGAGCCAGAGAAGTGACAGGAAGCTACAGGTTACAACAGATTTGTGAACTCAGCCAAGCATAGTGGTGGCAGGGCCTAGCTGCTACAAAGAAGACATGTTTTAGACAATACTCATGTGTATGGGCAAAAAACTCGAGGACTGTATTTGTGACTAATTGTGTAACAGGTTATTTTAGTTTCTGTTTTGCGGAAAGTGTAAAGCATTCCAACAAAGGGTTTTAATGTAGATTTTTTTTTTTTTGCACCCATGCTGTTGATTGCTAAATGTAATAGTCTGATCATGACACTGAATAAATGTGTCTTTTTAAAGATGTGCTGTGTAGTTAGTCTACTCTGAAGCCATCTTGGTAAACTACCCCAAAAGTGTGAAGTTAGAATTCCTTCAGGGTGATGCCAGGTTCCATTCGAAATTTATTTGCAACCTGCGTGGGCACAGAAGCCATTGTCTCCACAAACCTTGGTGTGGTTGAACTGACAGTTAATGTGTTGTGATCTGGAGTTCACCGTTAAAAGGGTCACCCAAGCAAACTCCTGGAGTTTATTTGGTTATTATGATTGTTGGTACATCCTATGCAATATTATCTGAATTGAATTATGGTATCAGATAAAATTATAGATGGGATTAAAGCTTGTGTATCGTCCATTACCATGTGTAATCAATAAACGATTTAATATTCTCTTGAAAAAAAATAAAGAGGATTGTATGCTCTGACAAAATCAGTTCTGAAGATATAAGTAATAATTATAATAAAAATACTAATAGCTAAAATAGTGTAGCTTACTACATTCCCTTTATTTATATTAAATGTTTTAGTTGTCATGGCAGGATAAAAAGGTAGGTACTGAATTATCCCCATTTTCAGAGAGGGAGATGTAGACACATAGACACAACTAGGAATCAAGAAACAAAGAAAAAAAAACTATATTAAACATAATAATCTTACCCTTAGGTTAATGCTTTTGTTTCAGGTGTAGCACATTGTTTTTCTCCCTCTAATGATTCTTTAACCTCCCTGATCCTCTGTTTATCAACCATAAAATGGAAATAGGAAAACAGTCTAACATATGAGCTTACTGTAAAAATGGAATGAAGTATCAAATTGGTCAACACAATATTTTAACATTCAAAAAAATAAAAGTTCTTATTCGTATTAGTAGTATTGGATCATTTTTGATGGAGGACTTCCTTTTGATCATGGAACTTTAAAAAAATTTTTAATAATCAAATTTTCCATGTTTTCTTAATTTGCAGGAAGCTCAAAGGGAAGATATATTTCACTTTTTAAAAAATCATTTGCTTTATTATTTAAATAATCATAATGGTTATGATAATGTTTAATAGTAAGGCAAGATTCATATAAAGAGTTATTACTTATACAAATAAAGGCCTATTTATATAAATCTTGCCTTGATATAATATACCTTAAATGAGTCTTATTTTTAATATAAATTCAATTAGCCATCATTAGCTTCAGATGTAGTGTTCAATAACTTATCAGTTGTTTATAGCACCCAGTGCTCACCACATCATGTGCCCTCCTTAATACCTATCACCTAATTACCCCATCCTCTTATCCACCAGCTCTGACATCTTACTTATATCTATAGGGAGTAATCTGTGGCAGACAGTATTACCTCTGGTTCATTCTTTTGTTGTGAATTCCTCCTTCTAGTTATTTGTCCAGAGAAGAACGGCTGAATGAGTGAACAACATCAGAAATATCAACCACAACCCATGTGAAATATACACTAGACAGATCTGAAGAGGTCAGAAACAACGGGGGCGGGGGGGGGGAGGTGAGAGAGAGAGAGATGACTGTCAAAATTAAAGACCCAATTGTAGTGGGTTCAAAACAAAAAAACAAACCCAGGAGTTTGTTCTCATTCTCACTCAAATCAAGAAAAGAGAGATTATCAATGGCTAGAAAAGCCACTCTATCCTGTCATGATGACACAAGCTTCTTCATTGTGTGTCATCATTGTTAGTCTGTATCTTCTCACCAGGTTAAAGAATATATAATGGATAGCTGACTTCTGTCCTGAAGTCAAGTGGCTGTGCATCCAGAAGGGAGTGGGAAAGGATCAAGGGGCAAAGGCGCATTACTATGATCTGATTTCCTGTAAATTACCTCAATACGTTTTTTCCCCTATTTTCCAGTAATCATCTGCAGTAGAAAAGGAGTTTGAAACATGAAATACTTTTGCTAAATACATTGATACCTCATATAAATTCCTGGTTTTGTTATTAACAACAACAAAAATCAAAAATAAATAGTGATTAAGCCACTAGATGTTTTGTCAAAGTAAAGAAGAAATGACAGAGCATCTTTGCACAGAAGCAAAATCTGTGCAGTGCAGACAGGTATTCTACAAAAAGACATGAAACTAAAAAAAAAAAAAAGGCATGAAACTGTTTTCAGGAAAAATCTGTAAAAATTGCAAGAGATAAACTCATATTATGCTGCTTTAATTTATTCCTTTGGTGAGTGTAGCAACTTGTGGCATGTAGGAACTTAAGAAATAACATTGTATATCTATGTATCTGTGAGTAAAGGTGGCCAAGTAAATAGTAATGCTCTTTCGAGATTAAGTAGCTAGCTAAAAATTTCATTTTGTATGTTCTGGGACATATCTGAAACTTTATGAGTTCTGGATTTATTCAACTTTATAATAGGACTTTTTCATTATAAATGGAGCCATATTATAGAGCATATGCTGATGGTTGAGAAACCCTGTGCCCTTTTGTCCATACATTCTGATTAACTAGTACTTGTAATGATATGGTACATCAAGTTGTGGCAGAATAATGTTCTAGCACTTTTAGAATTCATCTCATTTTAAATTGTTTTGTCAACCAATGACTTGCTGTTCTTAACAGATTTGAAATTTGAAAAAATAGTCTCCTTATGAAGGAAATTTTTTTTTTTTTTTGGTAAATTTCAGGTAGATTCTTTGTTTCAGGAGTATTCTCACACAACTTTTGAAAAAAACATTGTGTAGTCTTTAAACTTTATGACAATAGATCTATCCATTGATCTATGAGCAGGCAATAATGGTTACTCTGTTGTTATAGTAAATGTTATAATTATGACTGATCTATTATTTAAGAACTATTACAGTTGTTACCGGAAGAATAAAGTTATACTTCCTGTCCTCCTAGAAAGAAAGTGAGTATAAGAATGGCTAGGTGTTTTCTCTATTTACCACTCATTTAGTTATCTAGTTTGTAACTCTAATGTTCTCAGTGATCTTGTATGCTGTGGATATAAGTTAGGTTGAGGGCTTGAGTGACTGGATGAATTCTTAGAGGGAGAAGTTTGTAACTTGGGCTGAGATAATCCTTTTTTGGGTAGGAAGTGGGTCCTCCACAGTCAAATAGATACATAGTTGCTTTTAAATGTAGGAGATGCTGTCCTGGAGAAGCATGAGTACAAAAAGGGGAGTGAAGTGAGGAACAAGGAATGGCTTTTATAGAGAATCTCTTCTCCTTACCCATTTTTTTTCTGAATAATTTCCTTTGTACTCTATATTTAAAAATCTTATTTCACATTGTTTAACATATTTTTCCCTTCTTCAGAGCAATCAATTTTTACTTAATCAGAAATTCAACAAAACTTGATACAACCTTATAATAATGGTATAAGAGGAAAAACTGAAAGAGAAGTACGACTTGCTTTCTGTTCATTGACCACCCTTGGGGAAAGAGCAGTATCTTATTATGTAGTGTATCCAGAAGTTAAAGAGGAGCTGTGAAGGTGGTGAGAAGCCTGCATGGGAATAAGAGGAACCCTTGAGGCTGAGGCAGCTTCAAAGTGGACAATTCAAGGACAGTGGATAAACCAACTTCTTTCCCCAGATTGGTTTTAAAAGAATGGAGTGAGTTCACACACCTGGAGTCAGTGTTACAGGGTACAGTGTCAGTCAGTATCCATCATTCCATTCAGCATTTGTTTAAAAAATTGAAATTAAAGGTTAACTTTATACCAGGCAGTGGGACAAATACTAGGGGTAGAGAGAAAGATACAGTATTAAGACCCCAATTTACCAGAGCACATATGCTACTGGGAAACTAAACTAAAAAGGTAACTTTTATGACCATGTATGATATGTACCCTTTGATCAAAGAGCATTAGATGAAATTCTCCAATAAGAGTATAGAAATCAAAGCATTGATATTGGCTGAGTTAGAACAAAGAAAGCTGCATGAGATGGGTTTTGGTAAATGAGCTGAGAATTACTGGATGAAAGATGGAAGGAAGGGCATTACAACCACAGGGAACAAAGTATACAAAGGGACTGGCCACCACAGCACACATTTTGCATAAAGAAATTAAATGAGATTGGCATGGTTGAGAGAGATGATGAAGCACAGAGAGTATCAACATGCGATGATGAAGAGACTAGGGAGGAATAATTTGTGAATCATCTGGAATTCCAGAGCAAGGAGCCCAAACTTGAGTCCAAATATTATGGACAAAGTGGAAAGATTTTAGTGGAGAGCCATATTCACTTTAGAAAGAGGATCAGTTTAGGAGAAATGGGCTATGCATTAGAGGTCCAAAGGGACTGTGTCTGAGAAACACATTCAATAAAACGCATTCAAGGGAATATGCATACAAGGTAAAATCATCTTGTCCAGAATGCTATTCTTCCTCATTTCCCTTCCATGTGAAGGAAAAATGCAATAATACCAGTGGCTAGCACACAAGTAACCAATAAGTGTTTGTAAAGATATTCCACTATAGGTTTCCCTACTTCTTTGACATATTTTCGTTGGGTAGTCATCCATGTCTGATGACCTGTCCTTTTTGAATTATCCTTATTTTTCAACTCCTTTAGACAATTGTCAGATAATTAAGTTTTCCCCCTCTTTTCACTTATTTCACCATAATAATAATAAAAAAAATCTTCCTTTCTTTTCTAAAAGCATGTACCTTAACCTTCAGTACCCCTTGAATTTCTTCATCTTATGAGACCTATAAAAAAAATCCTGTTCTTTAAGCCTGTTTAAATCCACTTTCTGGAAGCAGAGCTGTAGTATTGCCTAACCCCCACCCCCATTCTGCTTTTGAATTTTCAGCTCTATTAGTTCCTGGTAAGTTTTGTACCGATTACATCATGCGGTTCTCCTGGGTGCACAAGAATCAAATAAAGAAGCTCAGCCACCCATGTCAATTCCTGTGCTTTTTACAACAGAGAATCTTTCCTAATTAGCAGTTGTCGAGTTGGTTCAATTCCCTTGTCACCACCAAAAAGCTGTTCCTAGATGAGTGTCCGATTACTTCCTTTAACTCTTGCTATATAATAAATAATTAGTTTCCTTTAATCTGATCAGTATTGTCAATTGATGTCTAATTATTTATATGCTTTTTAGTTTTTTTTAACGTGAAGCTGATATATAGCAAACCAGGCTTTAGTTTATGTGTTTTTGAATATATACTTTCTAAGGCTAAGTAGGTAATATTTTTGAAAGAAAAATGTTCTGCCCTTTTCCTGCCTTCCCTACCTCCCCTATATAATCACATATTTATTGTCTCTCTGGCTAGCCAGAGATAGATATTGGATTGGAAGTACATTTTATGCCAGAAAGGCTCTGTTGTGAGCAAGGATGCTGTTTACCACTTCAAATTTCACACTTTGGAAAAGGTCACTGTTCAGAGTGATCCAGGACCAACACTTTTTGTTTGTGATGAATCAAGAGCATAAATAAGCATGGCCAGGCAGCCAGCTCCTCTGGTTTATACTCTTTCGGGTCCTTCCTGGTGTGTGTGTTCAGTTGAGAACTGATGGACACAACTTGTATGTCTCTGTGACTAAGGCATTTTTGTTGGGGAGAGGACCATCCAGAGCCAGAGTGAGAATATGGCATTGAGATAACATGACTTATAATAAGTATAGAAATTTGTTCTTTGTCCCAATTTCTGACATAAAGCTCCCCAAACCCTTGGAATTTCCTAAATGATAAGAACAATACAGGTGTCTTTTATTATGTTAAGGAGGTGAGTTTTAGAAAGCACCTAGGTAACCTAACTAAGGATGGACACTGGTTGCCAGTGGAGCCAGCCTTATGATTAAAGGGTTGAATGTTTTAGGCTTACCCCCTCACGCTGGAGGTTAAATCAATTGCAATGGCCAGTGGTTTGATCAATCATGCCTCTTTACTTGCAACCGTCATAAAAACCCAAAATAACTAGGTTCAGAGAGCTTTCAGGTTGGTAAATGGGTAGAAATTTGGGGAAAATGTACTTGGAGAGGACAGAGTACATGGAAGCTCTATGCCTCTTCCCTATACCTTGCCCCACATATCTCTCTCATCTGAGTGTACCTGAATTATATTCTTTTATACTAAATTGGTGATCTAGTAAGTAAAATGTTTCCCTGAGTTCTGTGAGCTGGTCTAGCAAGTTAATTGAACCAAAGGAGGGAGTCTTTGGAACCTCCAGTCTATAGCCAGTTGGTCAAAAACACAGGTGACAACCCAGACTTGGGATTGCTATTTGAAGTGTGGAGGGAAGGGTGGCGGGGATGGGGGGTGTCAGTTCTGTGGGACTGAGCCCTTAACCTGTGGAATCTAATGCTTCTTCCAAATCCATAGTGCCAGAATTAGGTTGAATTGTGGAACACCCAGTACTAGAGATTTAGGTCTGTGGGAGTTTCCATATCCTCACATTGACACTGTTCAACTTTATCAGAGTCCTGTGTCCCCCAAAACTGCAACAGTCAAGAAATTCCCCAACCTTTCTGTGTTCTTGAAATGGCTAACTGCAAAGAATCATTCTTCCCATTATGACTTAGATAAGACCCACTGGTAAACCCCTGCTTTACCTATGACAAGGCCGGAAGAAAAGTCTCCAAATTCTTATTTACATCCTGCATGCTGAGGTGAACTGTTCATAACCACTGAGCAATCTGGACAAAATGCCTGCTAACTTGACCAAATGTTACTCAGGCTTCTCCTTCCTTCCCCAGGCCTCTGAGCCTTTACCCTCCTCTGATCATTGTGCTAATGAACAAAAGCTCTTTTATAGCCTCTCCTGGGAACTTAACTGCCTGACCTCAGGGGAACATCTGTCCCTCCTCATGCCCTGTCCTGTCGCATTGCCACCCATCCTACTTCCCCACACTTGGTTATTCCTAGCTTTGTTTACTCCTCTCTGTAAAAAAAAAAACAAAAACAAAAAAAAAAACACCTTTTTCTGGTGCCATTGGATACACTTGCAAATCTACCAGGATACCAGGAGATTTGCAGTTAGCCATCTCCTGGTAGATTTGCCATATGGCAATAATCCCCCAGCCCTATTACAAGAGTTTTCCTGCCCCATCACAATAACCTTTCTCCCTTTACTTCAATATACATATTTTTTAATAAGTTCATCCTCACTGAACTCTGGATTTGTTTTTATTTGACAGCATACACCCAAGGAATAGCCTAGGGTATAAGGTGAGAGGCCTCCCGAAAGCCTCAAAGTCATATAAACCTTTTCCTCATATCTCTCATGCCAACTGTGAGAGCAGCAAGGAGAAGATGGAGAACCCTTAAAACTGAATTATCTTGGAGATGCTGACTGTAACCTCAAGATCCTGTTTAAATGGATCAGACTAAGTTTTTAATTGATTTTTGCTAAACTTGTATTCCCCATTATTCTTTCTATACCCAGAAGATTGTTCTGAGAATAGTGCAAATAAAAGAGACATTTTAGGGAATTAAGTAAAATACATATTTTCTGCATATCAGAGTTTATGAGTAAGTTTGTGAACTGGCTACACGTATAAATCTTTTTGAAAACTAGGTTGTTTTTTTTTTTTTCTTCTCCGCTTCTATTTCTTATTTTGCAACTCTTTTCCTGGAAACTTCAAGGTAACATTTTATGTATTTTACTTACTATTTGTTTTTAAACATTTTCTTTTGATGAGTTTAAATGTCTTCTGCTGAGACAGTTGCTTATCACCAGAAAAATGGGAAACAATCATGCCCCTTGTGAAAATAATTTTGTTCATTTAAGGAAGAAGAGATAAAGTAGCATAGTACATGCTACTGTATTTAGCACCTTTCTCTTAAGATCTTGTACTCTCCTCTTAATATAATCCAGCCATATCACTTTTATATATGTGATTTATTTTTGTGTATCAAATTAAGTTTTTTGGTCTAGTTTCTTTTAGCAGTGAGGCTGCTATATACCTCCATCCTAAGATTATTTCTAACTCTAAATATTTTTTACACAAATAAGAATCTGGGAAATTTTTAAGTTCTCTAATTGGAAGATTTTTAGGACCATATGTTACATTCCCTAGAATTTCCTAGAAATCCAAGAATGCCATTTTCCAAAAACATAAAAAAAGCGTAAGCTGATTGTATAATATATTCACAGCACTATTTACTCAACTAAGTTCTTTCAAAACCCTTGTAAATTGTCCTTGGTCTACAGAAGCACTATTCATGATTATTTATGAATATTATTTATAAAATGAAATTCAATGACAATGCTAAACAACCTACTTCACAGTAGGTTAAACTCTACAGAGAGAATATATATTTAAAAACCCAATCCTGACAGGCATACATTATACAGGTACAGGTGCCAGGCAAGAGATAATTCATGCTGATAATTATTTTAAAAAGAGCAGGAAATAGAATATTATTGTTACAAAAATTTGTCAGAAGAATCTTGACTTTTAATAGATTACATAGAAATATGAGATGACTGAGGATAGAACATTTAAAATCTTCAGAGGCAGAAGAAACTAAGTGGGTGGTCAAAGAAAAGTCAGAGTCCGATTGTTGAGGCTGGAGGAAGTCCTGTTGAGACAAGGACATATTGTAGACAAAGTCTTTCCTCAGGAAGCACTTGAAAATGTGTATGTGGGGTATAGAAATGACCATGAAGAGTCAAAGAGAAGGATAGTAGAAGATATGTTCTCAACAGCAAGATGAAATAGGGAATATCTGTACAAAGTAGAATGTATACAATGTATATGCCCACTAAACTGCAGATTTCCCTCTGTCAGATGTGGCTACATTTGTCAATTAATTTGAGGCAATAGAAAGTTTGAAACAAAACAAAACAAAAACCTCTTCCACCTGCAGCCCACTCTTACTGAGGGGATGTATAAAATTACCACAGAGCCCAAACAGGACATCTCGAGCTCTGATCTTTTCTGAAGATGATTTCTCTTTTCTACTTATTAATCTTTCTTAGAAATATTCACCTGGAGAGGAAAAATGCTTCTTCTTCTATCACAAAAGAAACAAGCCTTTGAAATCCCATCTTTGTTCTTCACAATGTGGACTTGTACAACTTACAAAGAATTCTCTCTGAAGTCCATAAACAAAAGAATGTCTTGCTGTATACAAGTTATCTGTTTAAGAGAGCTTTCTTCTCCTCCTCTGTCCTGATTTGAAGTGTTTCAACATGCCGCAAAACTAAGATCTAATCATTGCAACAATTGACTGAGGATTCCCACTGAGATTTTAGGAAAGGAAACAAGCAACACGCAATGTTACCCCGATAGGCCCCAAAGACACTTTGGAAATTGTTTAAAGATTATTTGCTTATACTTTTTCTTTAAAAATACCAAAGAAATCAGGCTTTCAAGGGATGATATGGAGCATTGTCAGAGCTAATTTGTTTATAAGTATTTGTAGATAAAATATTTTTAAATGATGTAGAACCTGCATATTATTCCAGACAGTTGAATTGCACTAAATGAACTAGCAACACTGATAAAAAGTGTCTCTGTATGAAAGTTTTGCGCTTTTTCTTTTCCTAATAGTGGAAACAAATTTTGACTTGTGAAAAAGGTATACTTTTACTGTTATCATAGGGTAAAATTCCAGCATGCCCTAATTTTAAGTATATTGTCCTTGACTTGAGAATTTAACTTTGCGGCTCTTGGGAGATCCCCTTCAATTATAAATACTTCTTCCTTTGCCTGCCATTCTTAATCAGAATCACTAATGTCCTAGGAAAATCAATCTCTCTCTCTTTTAACAAAGTGCGGGGAAAATAATCTTCCAGAAATAGATGGAGTCTTTAGAAGATGTGAACACAAAGTGTTAAATGAGGACATAACCCATTCTAAGATGTTACCTGCATTTTGGACCACTACTGTAGAACCACAGCAGGATAGGGAAGTAGTAAGGGAGATGCTGTGTTGATTATGGCAGCATAAGTTCTGTTCCCAATACCTTCTGCTATTTTGGGGGAATAACTGCATGCAGAGTAGAACATTCATTGGGGAGGAGTTTGAGACATCCAGGTTTTAGATATGCATTGCTGTGTGGCTGGGTGGCTCAGCTTGGTAAATATCTGCTTTCAGCTCAGGTCATTATCTCAGGGTCCTGGGATGGACCTCCCAAGTTAGGATTCCTACTCCATGGGAAGTCTACTCTTCCCTCTCCCTCTCTCTCCTGCTCATGCTCTCTCTCTCCTTCTCTCTCTCATGCACACACATGCATTCTCTCTCTCCCAAATAAGTAAAATATTTTTTTATTTTTTATTTATTTTTTAAAGATTTATTTATTTACTTATTTATGATAGACAGAGAGAGAGAGAGAGAGGCAGAGGGAGAAGCAGGCTCCATGCCGGGAGCCAGACGTGGGACTCGATCCTGGGACTCCAGGATCACACCCTGGGCCAAAGGCAGGTGCTAAACCGCTGAGCCACCCAGGGATCCCTTGAGCCACCCAGGGATATTTTAAAAGATACATCACCTTGCTTTTTCTCTCTAGAATATAGTTTTTCACTTTTGTAAAATGAAGAATTGGATTAGATAATATGACCGTTTTGTTTTTATCTCTGTAACTCTGTCATTTAATAGAGAAATTAGGAAAGAGTGTAGATGAATGAGGATAGAGTAACAAGAATTCCTCACAAGAAGTCTAGGCTCCAGATAAATGTATAAATACTTAATGAACATAGGAAATTTTCTATGAATATGTTGCATAATATAACACATAAGATTAACCATTACACACTTGGTCTTCTTTATTTTAATCCCACCAAATTCCATGATTACTACTAGCCTAAAATCTGTTTTAAAAATTCTTGATGTGACCTATTGTGACTTTATAAACTCTTGACTTTTCACAAGGGTTACAGGAGAGAATATTTCAGCTTATTTTCTCAATAGAGTTTGGAAATTATATACTTCACTAAAGTAAAAATTAAAAAAAGATGTGATGCATTAAGTGTTTCAAAAGAGCCCTGATGAAAATATAAAGTTCCGTAAGAAGCATAAAGATTTACTTATAAATGGTGCTTTCCATATTCTTGGTTTTTGGTAGACAAATTCTTAAATGTATTTAATAATATCCCACCATCACTTTTTTAGATAGTTTAAGGTTTCTTTTAAATCAGTTCAACATAAAAGTTAAATGAAAAATAAATTTCAATGTGTTTTTAAAAATGGTAATATGGAATTGTCAAAGAGTAAGAATTCCTATCCCCTTCAAAGGTCCCTCTAGCTTGACTAAAAATCAAATTGACATGACAGGGGAAATAGAAAATCACATTTAATTGTATACATATGGGGAATCCAAACAGACATGGAAATTCCAAAGACAGGCAAAGTGAGGTTTATAGGTCATTCTAAACCAAGGAGAAAGAAGGTAAGGGACCTAAGACTTCAAAGGGAAGGAATGCAATTCACAGGAAGATGAAAAAGAGTAAATGACTTTCTACCATACCTGGTCCATATCTTAATATGGTTACTTTTGGTGATAGCTCTCCTCCCGGAGAAGGTTCTCTAAATTCTTTTTAGGCAGTTGAGGATGGAGGTGAATAGCTAGAGCTTTCCCTGAATCTGTTGAGTTATGGTTAGTTTTTAACTCAAAATACTCTTCATGCTAAACTGACCCATGTCAGGGACCAGTGTCCTGTCCTTGGCCACTACAGAGTCAATACAATGAATTATGAGTAAAGGAGCGGCATTTTGGGAATGGCAGAGTGAGTAATGCAGTGAACCCTTCCCCCAATAAAATCACCTTTTAACTAGAGAAAATTATAAAAGAACAGTAACAGCAGCAAAATACCAATCATTTAAAGTCTCTGGATATTAGATCGGTGACTCCGTCTACGTCAGGAGACATCAGTCCAGGACGCTTGAGCCCCGCTGGAAGGGCCCATACACTGTACTACTGACCACCCCAACCGCCTTAAAGGTAGACGGCATTGCTGCTTGGGTCCACGCCTCACACGTCCAGCGCGCCCCATCAACGAGCACCGCTGACGCCAGCCAGGACGGACCGGACGAGCCGCTCCAATGGAAGCTCCACCGCACCCAAAACCCGCTCAAGATAAGACTTTCAAAAATTGTTCAATGACAGTTGTTATATTCCTACCTCTCCTAGCGCTCTTCACCTCCGCCAAAGGTGACCCTCATGCCCTCAAAAGGTTAACCTGGCAGGTACTAACGTCTGGGGGTGACCAGGTCTGGTCTACAACTAAGACCGCCCCCGTGGGAACCTGGTGGCCTGACCTATATCCTGACCTATGCAAGCTAACCATAGGGGCCCCTAGCCCATGGGACCTAGAGGGATACTTCGACACCTCTAGAGCCCCTAACCAAGAAAGCCCTCCAGGGCGACTGGGATTAGACCCATGGGGAGGATGTGGCACGCCTGACAGAAGGGCCATGCTAAGCACTCTTCCCTTTCATGTCTGTCCCGGGCACCACAGAGATCGCAGGCTAAATCCCACCTGTGGAGGAGGGGAATACTTCTATTGTAAAAATTGGGGGTGCGAAACTACGGGGGATACAGAATGGAGGCCCTCCTCCTCCTGGGATTATATCACTGTCCAGGCTAACTATACTCCCCCGACATTTAGCAAATGGAAAATCCTTAATTATGGGCCCTGCCAAGGGTGGTGTCATCCCCTACGGATATCCTTCACGGAGCCCGGAAAAAGGGCTACTTACTGGGCCAATGGATATACGTGGGGACTCAGGTTATACAAAGAAAGAACAGATGATGGTTTTATATTCAGAATTAAACTAAAAATAGAATCCCCAGACCCCGTGGCGATCGGGCCTAACGCGGTCCTCGGGGAACCAAGAGCTGCCCCGGCCCTGGCCGCAGGGACCGCCGCACCCACTAACTTCGCGGTCACGCCAACCCCTCGGTCGTCACCCGAGACCGGACAAATCTTATCATAGGGGCATTCCTGGCCCTTAATCGAACCAGCCCCGATGTAACTAAATCCTGCTGGCTCTGCCTTGCTCCCCCCCCCCCTTATTATGAGGGAATTGCTACTTCAGGGACCTATAATAACATCACTAGCACTCAGGGATGCACACCCGACTCCCAACCACAACTCACCCTTACAGAAGTTACAGGACAGGGAACCTGCATAGGAACACCCCCCCGGGGCTACCAGAGACTCTGCAACACTACCACCCCGATTTTGGGGACTGATTCTTACCTGGAGCCCCAGCCGGGAACTCGGTGGGCATGCAACAAAGGCCTCACCCCCTGTGTGTCGGCTAAGGTTCTAAATAGCTCAAACGACTTCTGTGTCATGGTGCAGATCATACCCAGGGTGTTCTATCACCTGCTGAAACTCTAGAAAATCAGTGTGATAAACCTCCCACCCGTTTTCGGCGCGAACCTGTCTCCCTAACCTTAGCCGTTATGTTGGGACTAGGGGTCGCTGCTGGGGTGGGTCCTGGCGCAGCTGCTCCGATCCAGGGCTCACGACGTTATCTAGAACTCCAAACAGCTGTAGATGAGGATCTACGGACACTAGCGCAGTCCGTTTCTAAGCTAGAACAGTCCCTCCCCTCACTCTCAGAAGTAGCACTTCACAACAGGAGAGGCTTGGATTGACTATTCCTGAAAGAGGGAGGACTGTGTGCGGCCCTGGGAGAGGAATGCGGTTTCTATGCAGACCATTCTGGAGTCCTCAGAGACTCCATGGCCAAACTCAGGGAAAGGTCAAATAAAAGACAAAGGGACCGGGAGGCCCAGCAGGGCTGGTTTGAAAGCTGGTTTAACCAGTCTCCCTGGTTGACCACCCTAATCTCTACCATTCTGGGCCCTCTAGTTATCCTGCTCCTGCTGCTAACTTTCGGCCCCTGCGTCCTCAACCGGCTGCTCCAGTTCATCCGAGAAAGATTGTCTATTACCCAAGCTCTGGTATTAACTCAGCAATGTCGGGCCCTCCAAACTGAAAAAATAAATGTTCCCTAAGATTTTAAGGTTAAAATCAGCCCAAACAAGAGGAGGGAATGAAGAAACCTCCCCCCTTGTAAGTAGGGCCAGCCCTAACCCAGAGGCAGCCCATCCAGTCTTCTTCCTGAAATTTTAGCAACTAAAAGCATTCTGTTTACAATAAGAAAACCGTTCCCCCCCCACACCCTGATTGGAATGTCCCTGAATAGGTTCATGTTGACCCTCCCCGAAATCAACCTGGATGCCATGGGACTCCCGGGTTCTTTTGCCTTTAGGCGGTTTCTTTCCTTTTGCCTTTAAAAGATCCCTGTAATTGCTAATCGGGGCTCTTTTCCTCCTTGGAGGCGGAGAGCCCGTTTGCGCAAACGTTCAATAAACCCTCTTGCTGATTGCAAAAAAAAAAAAAAAAAAGTCTCTGGAAATTGTCTGAAAGGCATATAGCGAATGGGAAAAAAAAATCTATTAAATCTTAATAAAAAATAGCAGAAGGCTGTGACATTTGAGCCAAGGCATACTGTGTTTCCCTACTTCCAGCCCAATGTATAGAAACTTCTCTCGGTGCTCCACCTGCAGAAGGTACAGCCATAAAGACGGGACTCTTCACTCTAGCTCCCTTTGAGGGCTATGGGTTCACCTCAGGAGAGGTAGGTAGCTGGCATTTCTCATCATCTATTAGTCCTATTATGTAGAGCTCCATTCAAAACAGACATAGCTGAGAAGATTGAGGCTGGTTAACCCTACTCAGGTTCCATTTGTAGCATGCAAACTCCACTCCAGATACGATAGACCAAAACTACTGGGCATAATTGCCTCATCTCCAGTTTGCTTATAGGGCAGAGTTTCCATGCAGGGAGGGGCAAGCCAAGAAGCCCAGGGACTACCAAGTACCTCCAGTGCCAGCTTATAGAGCACATAGGTTATTCTAAGAGATGTGGGCCTTTGGATTACCTCCAGCTTCTGTGCAGACCTGCAAAGATTCTGATTAGGGGAAGAGGCAGGCCATAATGACTTAGAGCTCTGCAGCTCTGCCTGAAGAGACTGATTTTAATTGGAAGAGATCTCAAAGAATTCCACATCTAACGTTATTGCCAAAAACCATGAGGACCTTAAAGGGAAGCAATTAAGAACACAGTGATAGCATGATACTAGTAGCATGGAGGGACATGGCAGAGAAACCAGAAATTTAACATAGAGAACCAGGAGAAAAGGTAGCTTTGAAGAGCTCTCTTTGGAGTAATAGTCAACCATGAGTTCAGGAATATTGTCTGTATGTTAGGTGGCACCTGCTTGGAACAATCAGAACTGGTTTGAAAACATTCCCAAACCACAGAAAAATTCATCAATAAAAGTCAGAATCCTCACTGGCAGAAAGACCTTAAGTATAATTCTGCCAAAACATTGGCTGAACGATAAGCTACTCGGACTCGGAAGCACATCTTAGGGAAGACAGGCTTAAAAATAAAATCACACACATTACTGCCAGAATGGAAGACTCTGTGCATGCCTTAAGCTGTGCCCTCTTAGGAATAGTCAGAGAGGAAAAACCTAAACTATTAGTTGCTAGATGAGCATGGGACAAAATCATAAACTCCTTAAACTGTGATAGAACCCTCTATGCCAGGCATATATCTTACAGTAAAAACAGCAAAGGATACAAGTCTAACTGACTAAGGATATTTAAGCACAATCTTTGATCAAAAAAGTGGCTTAACTGACCTAGGGGTAACAACTAGTTACGGAAAGACCAAAAGACCAAAAAATAAAATAAAGAACAAAAATTAACAAGAGCCATTATAGGCTGCACACAAAGGGGAAAGACTCCACAGAGTTCAGCCAAGTTACTAAAAAAACACATGACCGAGGAAACACTAACAACAAAATATCATCCCCCACAAGTGGACAGCTTTTAATAAAAAACTGAGACAAAGAAATAAAAAAGCATGACTCATAAATAGAAAGAAGAAAAATATATTGGGTGTAAAAAGTGCTTTTGAAGAAGCCCCAGTGTTGGACAAGTTGGACAAAGAATTCAAAGCAGCCACTATAAAGGTGTTCACAGAACTAAAGGTAAATATACCTAAAGATTACTTCGTGAAAGAATACCAGGAAAGTGATATTGTAAATAAGAATCAAATTAAAATCTGGAGTTGAAAATTACACTAGAATAAAAACATGCTAGACGGGCTCAACAGTAAATTTCAGCTGGCAGGAAAAAGAATTTCCAACATTGAGATAAATTAATAAAGATTATATAATATGACAAGGAAGAACAAAGAATGAAAATGAACAGAGCCTCAGAGAAATATGAAACACCATTAAGCACAGCAACACATGAAGAATGAAAATACCAGGTTTGGACAGTAAAGGTCATGAAAAATATTCAAAGACATGACGGCTGAAAAATTTCTGAAATCTGAAAAAATATCAATCTACAAGTCCAAAGATCTCAATGTACTTCAAGTTTGATTAATTCAAAGAGATCTACACATCATAGTCGAATTATTGAAAATGAAAGAGAAAATCTTGAGAGCAAGAAGAGAAAATGACTTACCACAAGGAAACCCTGGAATGATTGATTGATAAGAAGGAGTGACTCCACAGGCAGTGGAATGGCATTCAAAGTGCTAAAGAAGAGATAAAAAAGCATCTATACCAAAAATCTTAATAACTAGCAAGACTAACTTTCAAAAAGGTGAAATAAAAATATTCCTATATAAATAACAACTTAAAGCCTCTGTTTCTAGCAGACTTTCCTTTTTTTTCTTGATATATTTAGAAGACAACTGCATTAAAAATGTATATGATTGTATTGTTGTATATTGTTGTATACCATTTCAAAACATAATTTATTTGACAGAGTACAGAAGGGGCAAGTGACAAATTTTTATAGAAAAGGAATGACATTAGGTGAGAACTCAAATGCATACAAAGAAACGGAAAATAAAGGTAAATAAAAATACTAGTATAATAAATGCTATAAATATATAGTGTTCTTTTTTCTTCTCCTTCTTTAAGATATATATGATTATATAAAATGGAAGTTAAACACCACATTCCACAATAACCAATGACTCGAATAATAAGTTATAAGGAAAATTGCAATTTTAGATAAATAAAACTAACCCACAACATACCAAATCTGTGAGTTTCAGCTGAAAAATGTCAAGAGGGAAACCTACAGCTGCTAACACTTTCCTAAAAAACGAGGATAGATGTCAAATCAATAGGCAAATATTTCACTTTAATAGGAAATCAGAAGAAGAGACCAAACTCAAAGCAAGCAAGAAGAGAATAATAAACATCATGGAAATAAGTAAAATACAGAATAGAAAAATAATAGTGAAATTCAATGAAATCAAAAGTCATTTTTGGAAAAGATCAGCACATTCAATAAAACTTTATATATGATGACCAGGAAAGAAAAAGACTCAAATTACTTAAATCAGTGATGGAAAGTGGCATATAACTATAGACCTTATAGAAATGGAAGATTTTAAGAATATTATGGGCAACTACATGGCAAGAAGTGAGATAACTTAGAAGACATTAACAAAGTCCTAGAATAACACAAACTATTAAACGTATTCCAGAAGAATTCTAAAAATTATGAATAGACCATAAAATAAAATGATTGAATTAGTAATTTTTAAATTTCTCACAAAGAAAAGCTTGCATCCAGATGGTTTCCCTAGTGATTTCCACCTAGTATTTATAGAATAATTAATACTAATCCTTCATAAATGTGCCAAAAATATAAGGTGAAACACTTCCTAACATATTCTTTGAGGCCAATCTTATCATGAAACCAATACTAGACAAGGACATCAGAAGATCAATATTCCTTATGAGTTAAAAATCCTCAACAAAGTATAAGTTAAATCCAGAAAAAAATATAAAAAAATTATACAATTTGAACAAGTGAGATTTATCCTTGGAATACAAGGTTGGTTTAACATTTAAAAATCAATTGATGTGATATATGATATTAATAGAATAAAGGACAGTAATCTCAATAGAATCAGAAAAATCAATTTACAAATCCAATGATTTTCATAATAAAATCACTGAACACTTTAGGAATAATAAGGAACTTTGATAAAGTCATTTATGAAATTCTACAGTTAAATAATCTTTATTGGTTAAAATTTGAATGATTTCCCTTTAAGAACATGAATGAGACATATCTACCCCTATGATTATAAGTGACATGATCTTGCATATACAAATTTTTAAAGGATTCATTTAGAAAATATTAGAACTAACACGAGTTTGGCAAGTTTTTAGGATACAAGAGCAATCTACAAAATTTAATTGTATTTCCATATAGTTGTTCTGAGCAATCTAGAAATGAAATTAAACAATTTTATTGTAAAAATAAGATGATGTGAATTAATCGAAGGGCATCCAATATTTATGGATCAGGAGACTTAATAGTCTTAATATGGCAGTATTTTCTAAAACGATCAACAGGGGCACCTGGGTAGCTCAGTTGCTTAAGCATCCAACTCTTGGTTTCAGTTCAGGTCATGATGCCATGGGTAGTGAGATTGAGCCTCACATCAGGCTCCCAGTTCAGCAGGGAGCCTGCTTGAAGATTCTCTCCCCCTGCCCCTCCCCTCATTCAAGTGCTCTCTCATGCTCTGTATCTCACTCTCTGGCTATCTCGTAAATAAATAAATAAATAAATAAATAAATAAATAAATAAATAAATAAATAAACAAACAAACAAATAAATATTTAACTGAAAACCTCCACAAAATCCAAAAATGATCTACATATTCTACACAGTTCCAATTAAAACCTAAGCTAGATTTGTGTGTGTGTGTGTGTGTGTGTGTGTGTACAAATTGACAAGCTGAACCTAGAATGCATATGAAAATGCAGAAGACTCAAACAATCTTGAAAGAAAAAGAACAAATTTGGAGGATTTTTTAACTACATAGCTATAGTAATCAAGACAGTGTATACTGGCATGTTAATAAATGTATAAATACTCAAGGGAAATAAAACATGTCCCCCTCAAAAACCAAAACTTGTATACAAGAGATCATGACAGCATTATTAATAATAATCAAAAAGTGGAAAATAGACACCCATCATCTGATGAATGGATAAGCAAATATTGATGATAGATAATTATTAAATATTGTTAAAAAGGAATTAATTACTATTACATGCTACAACATGGATAAAACTTGAGAACTTTATAAGAAAAAGAAGCCACTCACAAAAGACCATATATTATACGATTCCATTTATATAAATGTCCAGAATAGCCAAGTCTATAGACAGAATACAGAATTGTTGTCTAGGATTGTATAGGGGGGAACAGAGGGAGAGGGAGCACTTACTAATAGATCTAAGATTTTTTGTTGGATTGATTTAATGTTCTAAATTTAAATTGTGGTCAAGGTTACACACCTCTTTGAACATATTAAAAACCATTGTATTGTATACTATAGGGGGTGAATTTTATGACATGTGAACTACATCTCAGTAAGGATGTTTAAAACTTATGATTAAGAAAAGTAATTTGAAGTGAATAACTCAAGAAAAAACGTGTACTGCATATAAAAATAGGATATCTTGAGGCACCTAGGTGGCTCTGTCAGTTGAGCGTCCAACTTTTGATTTCAGCTCAGATCATGATTTCAGGAACATGAGATGGGGCCTGCATTGGGCTCCATGCTGAGCATGAAGCCTACTTAAGATTCTCTCTCACCCTTCCCTCTGCCCCTCCCCCAGCATGCAGGTGCACGCACTCTCTCTCTCTCTGTCTCAAGAAAAAAAAAAAAAAAAGGATATTTTATTAAATTCCCACCGAAGAAACTGAGAAGTAATTAATATAGCTTTTGATACCACTGTAAAAATGAGCACATACACATACTAATGAAAATAATATTAATATTTTTAATAAAGATGACATAAAGGAGAAATAATTTTAGGTAATGACCCAGAAGATGACAAAGAGACAGAGTGAGAAATAATAATGAAGTAGATAAAATCAGAAAACAATATTCCTCCTATATTTTTCTATATTTGTGGTCCAACCAAATAATTATTTTGATTATTCTCTTTTATGTGAAGAGAAAAGTTACATATGGGTGGATGCATCAAGTGCACCTGTAGAATTACTGGCTCTGAGCATGAGAAAAGACATTTGATGATATTACTCCTACTTTAAACATCTGTAATGAGGCTAACCAATATCCAAAGTCAGTGTACTGCCCTAGAAGAAAGCATATATTTATAACTCCGAACACAGTTTTGCTTTGTTTTTGTTTTGCATGGCTTTAGGAATATCACAGAGGTCCCTGAAACAAAATCTTGGGCCCCCAGGGACCTGTGAAACCTACCTTTAGAACCTCTGCTATATATACTGGCAAGGCAGGAAAACCTAACAATTCAGAGACATAGAAGGGTTGTACTTCCGTAATTTCAGTTTGGCGAGGCTAAAGAGATTTTTTGAGGTATTAGTGTCTACAAGTAACTGACCACATGAAGTAAATGGATGATGAGAACTCGGTGGACATTGTAAACAAATGCATTGGACAGTGGCCATGGACTGGGAGCTGCAAAGAAGCAGAATAGAAAGAACAGTCAGCCTAACCTAGTTCCTACTGAATGTTGCCTATTAGTTGTTCATCATAGTTGTTAATTTGTCTAAGTTCTCCAGAAAAAGTGGGAAAATAATATCCATACCATATTTTTGCTATGAGACTACATGAAATTAGTTATGCATAGAAGGCATTACAGTGCCTGATGCTTAATAGGTACATATTTTTTGTTTGTTTATTTGGGAAAAAAGTCTTGATATTGAAGAATAGAAGCATGAGTACAAGGGTCCAGCCATAAAATTTCGGAGCAGAGTCAGAGCCTCATTCTTCAGATTAGAAAAAAGAAGAAAACAATCACGAATAGAGAAGTTCAGCAGTATTGACAGCAAGACTGTCTTTATTAGGACTGATCTGAAACATCCTCCTTTCATGTGTCACCAGAGGTGAGGATTTGGATTTTCCTGAAAGTGGAGCTGAGCCCACAGGGGAGGGTACTTTTAACCCCATATCTACCAAGAGCTGGGCTTCACCCCAGTTGAAAACCATGAAGCTCCTGATCGCCACTGATAGATCAGTGTGGCTTCCCCAGTCAAGGATAAGAATGGATCTATTACCTGGAGCTTGTGACTCTGAGGACACCAGACTTGTTTCTTTGTGCTGTATTTACCTTAATATCGGACATACACAGGGATTTGGAAAGAGTTCTGAGAAGAGCAGAAATAATTAATGGAATCAACTCACTGAGTTATGAAGAAAGATTGCAGGAACTGAAAATGCACTGTTTAGTTAAGCATCAGTTGTCTAAAGATATGATAATAGTCTCCAAGTACTTGAAAGGTGAAAATAATATGCTGTCCTTCATATGCAAATTTAAAACTTTGGCCCATCAGTAAAACTTGTGCTAAAGTTTTTTTTTTTTTTTTCTCAGTGGTGAGAATACCTTTTAACGATTTTTTAAAAAATATTTTATTTATTTATTCATTCATGATAGACAGAGAGAGAGAGAGAGAGAGAGAGAGAGAGGCAGAGACACAGGCAGAGGGAGAAGCAGGCTCTGTGTCAGGAGCCCGATGCGGGACTCGATCCCGGGACTCCAGCATTGCTCCCTGGGCCAAAGGCAGGCGCCAAACCGCTGAGCCACCCAGGGATTCCCCCCTTTTAACGATTTTAAACTCTCTTGCATTCGGTCTCTCTTATAATCGGCAGAATTTATGAAATGGGTCAGGATTAATGATATGCTCATAAATGGGAAAAAAGGCTAAACTATCGAATACAGACGAATCTCTGATCTTATATTATTGAAAGGTTTTCTTTCTCACACCAGCTACTTCTTTGATACCAAGAGGGTATCCTAACAATTCGATTCAATTTTGACATTGTTTACCTAGAAATCAGATCCCACAGGTTAAAGGGGTTCAATCCCACAAGACTGCCCTCCTTCATCAGATACCAATCACAAGTCCCAAGCCTTGCAAACACCTCACCAACAGGCTATAAATTTGGAGGTTCCCATAACCCCCTCCCAGATTTAATATTTGCTAGAATGGTTCATAGAACTCAGGAAAACACTTTGCTTACATTTGATGGTTTTCTGAATAAAGGCTACAACTCAGGAATAGCCAAAATGAAAGAGAGGGTTGACGGCAAGGATCTTCCCTGCACTCTTTGGGCATGCTCCCATCCCAACACCGCCATGTGTTCATCAGCCTAGGAGCTCTCCAAACCCTGTTGCTTAAGGGTTGGTATACAGATGTAACTGCCCACTGATGATTAAATCAATTTCCAGTCCCTTTCCTCCTCAAAGGGAAATGGGAAATGAAGCTAAAATTTCCAAGCTTTTAATAGTGTGTTTTTTTTCTGGTGATGACCCCCATCCTAAATGGGCTCTCTAAAGGCCTGATCACCAAAAGTTGCCTCTAGAGAACAATAGACTATCATTCATATCACTAAGGAAATTTCAAGGTTTTTTAGGAACTCTAGGAACCAGTAATGAGGATAAAGACCAAGTATCTTTCTAGGACACCACAAACATAGAATTGAATTGAATTGAATTGAATTCGCTTATTACCAGCAAAGTGAAATTCTTGGCCACCAATTAATGCACTTACCACCCCCCCACACACACACCTGTAGAGTATATTGTCACAGCTCCTAACCAATTATTCACAATTGCCCATTTCTTACCCTCTCCGTTGTCTTGACCAAACCTTATTCCAGCTTCTCTCTTCCCCAAAGGTCACTGAACTATGACTTTTCCTCAGCCCTGGGCAAGAATGGAAATGCAGAGCAGGTCCTTTTAGCAGCTGATCCCCAAGTCAGGTGATTCTGCTGACACATTTCCTATTAGATGGCACCTGTGTATGCTCTTTTATTCATTCCCCCTTGCTTGTCCAACTTACCCTTAAAAGTTTCTGCTAAGCTCTGCTTCTCTCTATAATAGAAAAGTCTTTTTCAGTCTTATTTTGATATACTTGCAGATTTCTGAACTCTGAACATTGTCCCTATTTTATTAGTCTTTTCAAATAAAGTCTCTTCTTATCTAAGCCTGGAATCGCTTTTATTGAGGCAAAATGTTAATACTGCTACAGTTATATTAGATGGCAATATCAGCATCAAATCTACTAAGACAAAATAAAATTAAGAATTAAACAATTCTATCAAACTTGGGCAATACAAAATAGATAATCTGGATAATTTTGTGAGTTTATGAAAGTTTTTTTTTAAAGGTGCTTTCCATAAATTGATTTTCAAAGTGAAAGAAAGATAAAAACACATCATTTGAAAATTAACATTTGGCTACATACCCAGGAAAATTTTATTAAAATTATTGTGCTATTTGAGCAAGTACCTAATTTTTTTTTTCTTCCAATAGAAGCTATCTGGAATCAATATATCCCATGCTTCAAGGTTTATGTAAGAGAGCTGTAGATTAAGGAAGGCCAGTGATTCTCTTCTTTAAAATAATAATTCTAGATGTTACCTAAGTGAGCCATCAAATTAAAAAGGAAAGTTACTTATTTCATAAAAGATGAGCTTTTTTCGCTAAAACAATATGGTGACTGAGAATGTTGACTTTTACATGGATTTTAGCTGTGTAAATGGATGTAGCTACTTCAAGTGAGTTAATAGTCCTCTGCTTACCAAATTGACGTTAGTAATTAATTAACGTTAGCAAATTGATTACTTGGAAATTAAATATGTCAACTTTAAAAATATATTTATATTTAATATTTATGTTTTAATATAAACACATTTTTCTGATACAGTTTATTTAATGGCAACAGGACATTTTAGACAAGTCATGAAAATGCAGACAATGAAAAAACTCTTATTCTATTGTTTTGTTTGTATTAGTCTTTTCTTTAAAATCATTTTATCTAAGCAAAAAGTTTCTACTAGGAAATCTAAATGTTACTTTCTGATATAGTTAAGTCATTATGTATTACTTCTACCAAACCAATAATTTCATAATAATAGTAAAACTAGAATACTCATTGCAAATGGACAAATAATTAAAAAGATATTATGCTCATTCATGTGTCTTTGATTCTGTTGTATAGCTAAATAGGAAGCATGAACAAAGAACAGAGAAAAAAATGTTATAAAGTTTTTAAATGATCAGTTAGTAAATTTTAAGTATAAAACAAGTAAACCAAAAATCAACCTAATTGCATGAATATTTGTCAAATAACAAGGTTAGTAATTTTCTCACTCTTCCTAGATGTCATGTGGAACTCTTTGAGGTCATTTATATTCATGACCTCACCACTGGTAATAATTCATGTATTATTGTTAAATAAAATATTTTATTTTGAAATTATGTCCAGAAACAAGTTTAAGGAGTAATATTTGTCTTATGGTTTCTTTTCTTGTTTTTCAAAAGAACACAGACATTAAATTAGTAAAAAAAAAAAAAAAAAAAAAAAAAATCAGAGCCTCTTAATGAAAATTGTATTCAAAGTTAAACTATTCAGATTTATTAGTGATTCTGTGAGTTGTTTATAAAAATCATACACTGTGGTTTGACCCTCATTCTAAATTTCTTAGTTTAGCAACAGGAGCTTCTTTTCTGAATTTGAAAGGATGTTACTGTAAATATCTCTGTTTTTATTAATTGTAAAATATGTAAAGAAAAGTGAAAGAACTTGGTTGTAGATACTGACTTATTACATCGACACTTTTTATTTTTATTTTTAAAATTTATTTATTTGAGAAAAAGAGAAAGAGAGAACATGAGCAGGGTTAGGGAGGGGCAGAGACACAGGGAGAAGCAGACTCTGCCGAGCAGGGAGCATGGCACAGATCTTAAACCCAGGACCCTGAGATCATGTCCTGAGCCAAAGGCAGTTTCTCAGCCAACTGAGCCACCCAGGCACCCTAGACACTGGCACGTTTAAACTAAACTAAATGATACTTCTTTAGCTCAGTTAATTCACTAAGAGTTATTGAGAGTTATATATATCAATCAGTTACCCCAAATTAATTCAAGGAGTTTTACAGTGGAAAAGGTATCATCTACTCTCTTATTTTGTCATAGTATTGCGATTAGCAATGAAATAGGAATTGCTCTTATGTATAAGTTAGATCCTTGGTACTCAAAGATAATCTACAAACAATAATATCAGCAAAAGCTGGAAAATTATTAAAATGAAGAATTTCATATTAAAACATTAGAAATACTCCTTTCAAGAACTACAAAATTGGAATCTGCATTTTAACAAGATCCTCAAGTCATCTGTATATACATTGAAATTTGAAAGCACTAGGTTATGTGACCTTCATAAGAGAAGCTTTAAAAGGAATCCTCTTATCACATATGGAAATGAAAAGAATGTGCTTTAAAGCCCTTCCCAAGCCTAAGACTGCATGGGACTCTCTGATAGGAAAAAAGAAAGAAATCTTAAATTTGCATCTAATCTGTTTGTCCCTTATCCAATCATTTCTCTTATTTGAAGGAAAAATTATTTAACTCACTTGTTTCTCTTTGTTGATACCTTGTCTAAGGAAATCAAATTAAAAATTGTAAAAGGAAAAAAAAATTGTAAAAGGATTTTTTTCTGTCTTTTCCAAAGTGTAGATCAAATCTTTGGCCTCGGCAACAGAAAACATTTAAATAACAGATAGTTTAGCCAGATAGACTTTGCCTTTAATGTCAAAAAACATCAATCAACAATTTCTCCAACGTGTAGTGAATTTCAAAATTCAGTGAACTTTTGTTAACATTGGTTCATGGTGAGCTCATACTTCTTCCTGTTTCTTCATTCCCAATGCTATTATCCCGCTTCAAACTATAATCATTTATCATCTGAATTTCTACAATACTTCCTGTCTAGTTTCTGAATTTTTGCATTTGTTCCCTCTAATCCATTTTTAAAAATAGTGTAGCCATAGTATAATACCTGAAGTAGAACACTGCTTGTAACCACTTTGATTCATATTCTTTCAGTGTTTTCATTTTTAGGAAAAAGCTCAAACTTTTTGATATTCCTATTGATCATATCCTTGCTCTACTTTTGCCTCCTTTCTGCATCCATCTTCTGTACTCCATATTCAAGGGATATTGAGTTCCTGTCACTTCCCCAAGTATACCTTCTCATTTTGGTTTCAGATATTTAATGATTTCCTTTCCTTAATCTATGTATAGCATATAGTTTCATTTTTTCTCATCATAACTGCCACCTCAATTGGGAAGCCAGCCCACCCTAATTCCCTGCAAATGCTTCTCCTTTGGATGCCCATAGCACCCTGCACTTCTTTACCTTTGTACATTATTTTCTAATATTAAATCATCCAATTACTGACATTTTTTGAAAGCATTATTTTAACTCCTTATGGGAGGTTACCTCTTAGAAATGAAACTTTTGTTAAAAATTAGAGTCCCACATCGGGCTCCCTGCATGGAGCCTGCTTTCTCTCTGCCTGTGTCTCTGCCTCTCTCTGTTTCTGTGTCTCTCATGAATAAATAAATAAAATATTTTAAAAAAATTGGTTTGCTTTAAGTGATTATAAGACAAGAAAAGTAGAAATCAGATAAACTACTTTGACAAAAAAATGAATGTGTTGAATAAGAAATGAGTAGGAATTTGGTGTCTGAATTAAATTCCAAAGGAGCAGAAAATACAAAAATGAAAGTAGTATAAAAATCATTGTCCGGAGCTAGACTTAATGAGGAAATTTGATTTAGGAGAAAGGTTTGATTCGTAGAGTGACCAAATAATTTACTTGGAATAATTCCTAATAAAGAATGAAGTTTTGCTAACTAATTATAGTAATAAAATTTTTAATATGCACTTGTAAGTTGTACAGTGCAGAAGACTTTTGTTGTTTGCAAGCTTCAAACGTATATTGCATCCACTGAAGAGAGCTGTATTTCACAATTGGATTAGCAAGAAGATGAGGGGAAATAGTTGTAAAAGGGAGATGCATGACTTGGCAGAAAGAACTTGGAAGTATAAATGGGGACTGGAATTTAAGGCAGAGGCAATTCATGTAGTACCTGGAAAAAGGTATTGAGTTCTGTGTAGGACTTTTCTTAGAAAACACAAATAAATGTCATTAAATCTTGTAAGACCATCTAACCTCAGTTGATATCTGGTTCAATCATAGCCCTATTCTGCAATAAGTTTTTTAGTTGTAACTTAAGTAGATATTTTGTATCTGTCTTGGGCTCTGGAAGCTCTACAATAAATACTATGAAATAAATAAATGAGTGGATTTACATTAAAAGGGAATTCAACTTTAAAAGAATGCTTTATCCCCAAACCCTATCATTCCTAAGACTGGTAATATCAACATTTCCTTCCAGCTCAAAAAAAAATCTCAAAATGTTTGCCCATGGAAAATAAAAATATTTATTTTACTTAGAAGGAAAAGTATCTAAGCTCTCTAATAGGTTTATTTTTGTTCTTGTATTGCTGATATTATATGTGTCAGTTACCTAAAAGGTAGAGAAGAACATTAGAATTTAAGCTCCCACAAGGAAAGGATTTTGTAGCTTCCTTACTTCCACATCCCATTCACCCAGGGGAATGCTAGGCAAAGCATAGTGATTCAGTAAAGTTATTGTGAATGAGTGAAAGACTTCCTAACTCAACAAATTATACATAACCACTAGGAGGAATGTGAAAAAAAAAATTGAGAAAACTCCATAAAAGAGCTGGGACTGTTTCAGATAGAAGAAAAATAGTAGGGATCCCTGGATGGCTTTTGACTCAGGTGTGATCCTGGGGTTCGGGGATCAAGTCCCATATCGGGCTACCTGCATGGAGCCTGCTTCTTCCTCTGCCTATGTCTCTGCCTCTCTCTCTGTGTCTCTCGTGAATAAATAAATAAAATCTTTAAAAATATATACTGAAAGAGTTAGGAGGAGAGTACCAACTATCTATATTGTGTTAAGTGGGAGTAGGACCAGCTGCATAGTTTGTAGGGTCCAGTGTAAAATGTAAATGCAAGCCCTCTTTTCAAAAATTATTAGAAGTTTCAAGACCTCAACTGCAGGGTATTAAACCAGGTATGGGGTCCTTGTACATGTAAGCCTATGCCACAGGTCCTGTTTGGGAGTGATGCTAATTGTAATAAGATGTGCTAAAATGGAAATCTGTGCTTCTGTGAGCAAATGTGTTTTGACACAGAGCTATTTACATAAGAACCTAGTTGAATAATAGCTTAATATTATTATATTTTACCTTTGCATTAACTCCTTTTAATACTGAATTCAACTGTATCTTTCCTTTTTAGAAATGGGAAAATTGGGGCACCTGGGTAGCTCAGTCAGTTAAGCATTCTGCTCTTGGTTTCGGCTCAGGTCATGATCTCAAGGTCATGAGATCAAGCCCTGTGTCAAGCTCCAAGTTCAGTGCAGTCTGTTTGTGCCTCTCTCTCCCCATCTGCCCCTTCCCACTTACTCGCTCATGCTCTCTCTCTCTCTAATAAATAAATACAATCTTGAAAAAAGAGAAATGGGAAAATTGGAGACACAGATACTATTAGATAATAATTTATCTCCTGATTGAGGCTTTCTCAAACAAAACAATGAAGGAAAGATAATTAACATTTATTAACCAATTAGTATGTGCTAGATGTTGCAGTTATACAGACTCATTAATCCCAAGGTAAAATCTTTGTAATTATCATAGATTCATGTGTAATTAATGAAACAATTAATAAAATTAACTTATCAAAAGATCACACTCTCAGTAGGTAACTAATTAAGAATCAACATCCATATTTGTTTTAACGTGAGAAAGGAGTAGCTTCTCTGATCGTTCGTCTAACAGATCATGCATGCTAGCCGTCTCTTCTTTTCCTAATATCTTGTTTTTCTCCCTTGTGATATACAATTATTGATTTATTGACTTATTGATTTGGTATGATCCCCTCACCTCACTCACTTTCTCAACTTTCTATTAATACAGACCCTGTGATGACTTAAATTCATATTTGGGACCCTCAATTATGCTTTATACATACATTTCATTTTACTGAGCTCTGTGCTGACATACTGAGATGTGTTAAGTTGTATTTTGATACCTGTTCTGTTAGTGTATCTTCTATCCTCAGCTAGAAGAATAGAATGATTGTCAGGGTAGTGTTTATATACTTTTGAGTCTTTAAAGGTCAGAGCATCTGACCTCATCCTTCACTTCCAAAATCTTAGAGATACAGTAGTCATAAACTGCTGAAGTGGGCATGATTTGTACTCAAATCAGGATCTGAAAGGTAATGGTAATGTCTTGAAAGTCACTTAACCCCTTTATATTTGTTGTCACATCTATAAAGCAAGTAGTACCAATTTTACAGTTTTGTTTTCAGGATGAAATGAGGTAATGAACACATAATGTCTAACTGAAAAATCCACTCTCCTTGACACAAACAACAACAACAATAGTAATTATGAAAATATTGGTCAGGATTCTCTAGAGAAACAGAGAGAGAGAGAGGGCAGGGGGAGGGAGAGAGATAAGAGATTTATTATAGGAATTAGTTCAAGTGGTTACAGAGGCTGATAAGTCCCACAGTCTTTTCTACGAAAATTGGAAAATTAGAAAAGCTGGTGGTGTTACTCAGTCCCAGGCCTAAGCCTGAGAACCAAGGGAGCCACTGGCATCAGTCCTGGGGTCTGAAGGCCAGAGAACCAGAGAAGCTGATATCTGAAAGCAGGAGAAGGTGGATGGACAGTCCATCTCCAAAAGAAAGAGAATACACCTTCTGTCATTTTTGTTGTGATCTTGCTCTCAATGGCTTGGATAATGCCTGACCACATTGGGGCTCATGAGTCTCCTTACCCAAGGAGACTGAATCAAATGCTAACCTCTTTCAGAGACACCCTTACAGACATACCCTGAAATACCCTACCAGCTAACTGGGCATCCCTTAACCCAAATTGACACATAAAATTAATCATCACAAGTTCAAACATGTATTTTTAGGGGAAAAAAACTAATTAAAAACATGTTTGAAAAGAAGCATTAGAAAAAGTATTTTTTTCAAAATAGCTTTGAGAATCCTGATAAAAAGGGAGTAAGAGAAGCACGCTGCATTTCAGAATTTGAACTGCCTGATTAGAGTAGTTAATTACATTACAAAAGCTGGGCCTTTTCAACTAGAAATGATTTCTGGAAGAATTTTATCAACTTGACATTCATAAAAGCTATTTTTGATAATATATGACAAAATTTGGCAAATAGTCTAGTTTCTCATGTCTCTGTAAAAGCTAAAAATGAAATATTAACCATCACTCAATGAGGGTGTTTCTATGGAGACTAACATAAATAATGTATATAAACTGCTTTCTAATAATATAGCTTAGTTGAGATGAGAGCTAGAACTTCAAAGGCTTAAAGAAATAGAATGCTTACAATCTTAAATATGTCAAGCAAGCATTAGTAAACACAAGGTCACAATTAATTCATAGCTAAATTCTTCCCAAGAGCTTGAAATGTCAGTATTCTATCTCAGAGTAAAAGCTAACTCGTGTTTTATAGAAGATATGTAGGTAGTGTTCTTGATACACTGTTTTGAAAAAGTGGGACTTGAATTCTCCTTCAGACAGATGGGTAGTTCATTTTTACAGGGACATAGGACACCAGAGTACATGTGGTTAGACAACATACATTATTTTTTCCCTCAAAAAAGAGTTTTAGTTTTAGTTAAGTACTTTGACATGTGTAATTTGAGATCCAAAGATCAGCCCCATAAAGCTTAGAACAGACCATCTGGAACTAAAAATATTTAAGAACAGGTGTTATAAATTGGCCATTATGTCCATACAGGAGCAAGATGGTAGTACAAAATCTGCTTTCAAGTAGAAGTACATCTTGATGGATATTTCAGAATAAATTATCTGCAAAATGTACTCTTAAGTGTCTAAATGAGTTTGTCAGGTTACACGACTTAAGAACATCTACTTACCTTTTGGCAAATGTCAAATTAACTTTTCATTTTCAAATATTTTTTTGCTTGACTGATCTTTTCACAATAAATACTTAAAGGAGTTTTTTTAGGCCTCCTTTATAAAATAATTTATAAGATAATTTAGAAAATAAAAATATCCCTATTAGGCAATAATGCATGTGTCTTCTCGCTATTGTGATAGTTTATATCTAACAGTCCTTTTTAGCAAGCATCTTTATATACCTACTTAACCTTCTTCAAAGAAAAAATACATATAATCTTTTCTTTTGGAAATTTCCTTTCATTTAATGTAAGAGGGGTCTTTGGTTGGCAGCACTGTTTTATTTCCTCCACAATATAATTGTCCATATCCATGCAAAAAGCCAGTAAAAGTAGTTGCAGCTCATATCCAGTGAGAAATGAGAAAAAGAAACTCCTGGAGTTTTTTGTTTTTTTTTTTTTTTGTTTATTTTTAATCCTGTGATATGATTGCCCTAACACCTCCTAAATTTCTGTTTTGCCAAAGCTTAATTATAAGCTGGATGTTTCATTCTGAGAACTGTGTTTATATGTCTAGTTTCATATCTATATACTGATGTACTCTCTCCCAGTCACTGCTCCTTCTCCCCACCCGCCAGACCCACTCCTGGTACTCTGGATTCTAGGAAGAATGAACTGCTTACATTCAAATCTTTAAACTGGCAATGCTCTGTTTCTCTTCTGAGCCCTGTACTTGCTGAACTCCCATTGCTCTCTTCAATCTATCTCCACTCACCTCCTTTCCTTCACCTGATAGACCTCATGTTCTCTCCTCTAGTAAGTTGTCCAATTGTATCCTTTACTGCATTGTTTCCTTCTCTGTGTGTGCTTCCGGTATGCAGCCTGGACCACTGTAAATCATAATATATAACCACAGTGTATTGAGATTTCCAGTTTCCTTGTCAGTTCACTGTTATTTAAAGTCAGGACCAGAAGTATTGAATTATTTTATGTTATACGCACACAGGTGTGTGTGTGTGTGTGTGTGTGTGTGTGTGTATGTTTATATAATCTTAATGTAGTTTATATTTAATATGAAGAGGTAGTATTTTCCTTGAGTCCTGAAAAAAGTGTTCCTGGTTTTTTTTTAAAAAAAGGTTAAAAGTAAATAAACCTCAAAATAGTAGATTAGTCAGAAGTTTGTCTGAAAACATTTATGAACTAAAAAAAAAAGTGATACATATATATTCAAAACCACAGTATGCACAGGATATAGGCATATATTACCATTCCTTTATGTTCTTGCTTTGTAGAATCAGCCCTGCTATTGAATTCTGGAAATAGGGGCACCTGGGTGGCTCAGATGGTTAAGCATCAGCCTTCAGCTCAGGTTGTGATCCCAGGGTCCTGGGATTGAGTCCCATATTGGGTTCCTGGCTCAGTGGGGAGTCTGCTTCTCTCTCTGCCTCTCCTCATGTTTCTGCTGTCTCCATCTCTGTATCTCTAAAATGAATGAATAAAAAAATCTTTAAAAAAGAAATCTGGAATGATATGTATTAACATTATATGAGTCCAAGTAGAGAAGGAACATGGGAGATTGAGGAAGTTATATATTCACTATAAATGTGGTGTCCTATATAAGAATTCTGACATCTAACAAGCTGCCTGGTTAATCTTGAGGTGCTTGAATTATTTGATCACTGGTTTCCTCAGTGCTACATTTTGGGAAAAGTGGCTTTTTAAAGTTCCTTCTAGGGATCCCTGGGTGGCGCAGTGGTTTGGCGCCTGCCTTTGGCCCAGGGCGTGATCCTGGAGACCCGGGATCGAATCCCATGTCGGGCTCCCGGTGCATGGAGCCTGCTTCTCCCTCTGCCTGTGTCTCTGCCTCTCTCTCTCTCTCTCTCTCTCTCTCTCTCTGTGTGTGACTATCATAAATAAATTAAAAAAAAATTTAAAAAAATTTAAAGTTCCTTCTAGCTTTCAAAATCCTAAATTACTGTCTGTAATGGGTTGAATTATATTTCCCTAAAATTTATATATTGAAGCCCTAATCCCCAGTATTTCAGATTGTGACAGCATTTGGAGATGGGGTCTTTAAAGAGGTGATTGAGTTAGAGGGATGCTTTAGGGTAGTCCCTGATCCAATCTGATTGGTCCCCTTCTAAGAAAAGGGAATTAGAGCGCATAAACAGGTACCAGGGATATACACATACATACAGAGGAAAGACCATATGAGGACACAGCAAGAAGATATCCATCTACAAATCAAGCTATAGAGGCCACTTTTAGGCAAACAGACTTGGGTGATGCAATGTAGAAAGGGCCCACAGTGACCACCTGGCTAAATACAGACAGGGCCATCAGGCAACCCACCTCAAAATGTCCCTAGGCCCTAACCAAACAATGGGCTACTTACAATTGGGAAAAATTACCAAAAAGGGAGAAATCCAAATAACACACTGTTTTTCAGAGTGGCTGTACCAGTTCACATTCCCACCAACAGAGCAAGAGGGTTCCCCTTTCTCCACATCCTCTCCAACATTTGTTGTTTCCTGTCTTGTTAATTTTCCCCATTCTCACTGGTGTGAGGTGGTATCTCATTGTGGTTTTGATTTGTATTACCCTGATGGCAAGTGATGCAGAGCATTTTCTCACGTGCTTGTTGGCCATGTCTATATCTTCGTCTGTGAGATTTCTGTGCATGTCTTTTGCCCATTTCATGATTGGATTGTTTGTTTCTTTGGTGTTGAGTTTAATAAGTTCTTTATAGACCTTCGATACTAGCCCTTTATCTGATATGTCATTTACAAATATCTTCTCCCATTCTGTAGGTTGTCTTTGAGTTTTGTTGACTATTCTTCTGGCTGTGCAGAAGATTTTTATCTTGATGAAGTCCCAATAGTTCATTTTTGCTTTTGTTTCCCTTGCCTTCATAGATGTCTCTTGCAAGATGTTACTGTGGCCAACTTCAAAAAGGGGGGTTACCTGTGTTCTCCTCTAGCATTTTGATGGATTCTTGTCTCAAATTTAGATCTTTTACCCATTTTGAGTTTATCTTTGTGCATGGTGTAAGAGAATGATCTAGTTTCATTCTTCTGCATGTGGATGACCAATTTTCCCCGCACCATTTTTTGAAGAGACTGTCCTTTTTCCAATGGATAGTCTTCCTACTTTGTTGAATATTAGTTGACCTTAGAGTTGAGGGCCCTTTCTGAGTTCTCTGTTCTGTTCCATTGATCTATGTGTCTGTTTTTGTGCCAGTACCACACTGTCTTGATCACAGCTCTGTAGTACAACTTGAAATCAGGCATTGTGATTCCCCCAACTCTGGTTTTCTTTTTCAATATTCCCCTGGCTATTTGGGGTCTTTTCTGATTCCACACCAATCTTAAGATTATTTGTTCCAACTCTCAGAAGAAAGTCCATGGTATTTTGATAGATATTGCATTGAATGTGTAAAGTGCCCTGGGTAGCATAGACATTTTCACAATATTAATTTTTCCAATCCATGAGCATGGAATGTTTTCCATCTCTTTTTGTCTTCCACAATTTCTTTTAGAAGTGTTCTGTAGTTTTTAGGGTATAGATCCTTTACCTCTTTGGTTAGGTTTATTCCTAGATATCTTATGCTTTTGGGTGCAATTGTAAATGGGATTGACTCCTTAATTTCTCTTTCTTCAGTCCCATTGTTAGTGTATAGAAACGCCACTGATTTCTGGGCACTGATTTTGTATCCTACCACACTGCCAAATTGCTATATGAGTTCTGGCAATCTTGGGGTGGAGTATTTTGGGTTTTCTATGTACAGTATCATGTCATCTGCAAAGAGGGAGAGTTTGACTTCTTCTTTGCCAATTTGAATGCCTTTTATTTCTTTTTGTTGTCTGATTGCTGAGGCTAGGAATTCTAGGACTATGTTGAATAGCAGTGGTGAGAGTGGACATCCCTGTCTTGCTCCTGGTCTTAGGGGAAAGGCTCTCAGTGCTTCCCCATTGAGAATTATATTTGCTGTGGGCTTTTCATAGATGACTTCTAAGATGCTAAGGAATGTTCCCTCTATCCCTATACTCTGAAGAGTTTTGATCAGGAATCCATGCTGTATTTTGTCAGATGCTTTCTCTGCATCTATTGAGAGGATCATATGGTTCTTGTTTTTTTCTTGTTGATATGATCTATCACATTGATTGCTTTACGAGTGTTGAACCAGCCTTGCATTCCAGGGATAAATCCCACTTGGTCATGGTGAATAATCTTTGTAATGTATTGTTGGATCCTATTGGCTAGCATCTTGTTGAGAATTTTTGCATCTGTGTTCTTGAGGGATATTGGTCTATAATTCTCCTTTTTGGTGAGGTCTTTGTCTGGTTTTGGAATTAAGGTTATGCTGGCCTCATAAAATAAGTTTGGAAGTATTCCATCTTTTTCTATCTTTTGGAACAGCTTTAGTAGAATAGGTATTATTTCTTCTTTAAAGTTTGATAGAATTCCCATGGGAAGCCATCTGGCCCTGGACTTTTGTGTCTTGGGAGGTTTTGGGTGACTGTTTCAATTTCCTCCCTGGTTATTGGCCTGTTCAGGTTTTCTATTTCTTTCTGTTCCAATTTTGTTTTTTTTTATGGTTTTCCAGAAATGCATCTGTTTCTTCTAGATTTTCTGAATTATTGGCATATAGCTGCTGATAATAAGTTTTTAAAATTGTTTGTATTGCCTTAGTATTGGTTCTGATCTCTCCTCTTTCATTTGTGATTTTATTAATATGAGTCTTTTCTCTGGCTAATGGTTTATCTATCTTATTAATTCTTTCAAAGAACCGACTCCTGGTTTTGTTGATCTGTTCAACAGTTCTTCTGGTCTTTATTTCATTGAGTTCTGCTCAGATCTTTATTATCTCTCATCTGCCTTGTGTAGATTTTATTTGCTCTCCTTTCTCCAGTTACTTTAGGTGCAAGGTTAGCATGCATATTTGAGTTTTTTCCACTTTTTTGAGGGAGGCTTGTATTGCAAGGTATCTCCCTCTGATGACCACTTTTGCTGTGTCCCAAATATTTTGAATGGTTGTTCATTTTCATTCGTTCCCATGAATCTTTTTAATTCTTCTCTAATTTCCTGGTTGACCCATTCATCTTTAAGTTGGTTGCTTTTTAACCTCCAAATTTCTTCTTGTGATTGAGTTCTAGTTTCAAAGCATTGTGGTCTGAAAATATGCAGGGGACAATCCTCATCTTTTGGTATTGATTGAGACCTGATTTGTGATCCAGTGTGTGGTCTATTATGGAGAAATTTCCATGTGCACTTGAGAAGAATGTGTATTCAGTTGTGTTTGGATGGAATGTACTGTATCTTTGAAATCCATCTGGTCCAGTGTATCATTTAAGGCCCTTGTTTCTTTGGTGATGTTGTGCTTAGAATATGTGTCATTTGCAGCAAGTGACATGTTGAAGTCTCCTACTATTAGTGTATTATTATCTAAGTATGTCTTAACTTTGGTTATTAATTCATTGATACACTTGGCAGCTCCCACATTAAGGGCATATATATTCATGATTGTTAGGTCTTCTTGTTGGATAGATCCTTTAAGTATATCATGTCCCTCTTCATCTCTTCCTACAGTCTTTGGTATAAACTTTAATTTATCTTATATAAGGATTGCTACCCCTGCTTTCTTTTGAGGACCATTTGAATGGTAAATTTTTCTCTACATCTTCATTTTCAGGCTGTAGGTGTCCTTAGGTCTAAAATGAGTCTCTTATAGATAGCAAATAGATGGGTTTTGCTTTTTTATCCAGTCTGAAACCCTGCGCCTTTTGATGGGATCACTTAGCCCATTCATGTTCAGAGCAACTATTGAAAAATATGAATTTAGTGTCATCCTAATACCTATTCCATCCCTGTTTTTGTGGATTGTTTCTTTGGGTTTCTTCTTTACAGGGTCCCCCTTAGTATTTCTTGCAGAGCTGGTTTGGTGGTCACATACTCTTTCAGTTTCTGCTTATCCTGGAAGCTCTTTATCTCTCCTTGTATTCTGAATGAGAGCCTTGCTGGATAAAGTATTCTTGGCTGCATGTTCTTCTCATTTAGGACCCTGAATATATCATGCCAGCCTTTTCTGGACTGCCAGGTCTCTGTGGAGAGGTCTACTGTTAATCTGATATTTCTCCCCATATAAGTTAAGAATCTCTTGTCTCTCATTGCTTTAAGGTTTTTCTCTTTATCTTTGGAATTTGCAAGTTTCACTATTAAATGCCAAGTGTTGAACAGTTTTTATTGATTTTTTGAGGACTTACTCTCTATCTCTTGGATCTGAATGCCTGTTTTCCTTCCCAGATTTGGGAAGTTCTCAGCTATGATTAGTTCAAATATACTTTGTGGTGTTCTCTCCCTCTCAGCTTCTTCTGGAATCCCAATTATACATAAATTCTTCCTTCTCAGGCCATCATTTTTCCCTAAGCTTTTCTTCATGGTCTCTTAATTGTTTTTCTCTTTTTTCCTCAGCTTCCTTTTTTACCATCAACTTCTCTTCTATGTCCCTCACTCTCTCCTCCACCTCATTAACCCTAGCAGTTAGGACATGCAGTTTGGATTGCATCTCATTTAAATAATTTTTAAATTTTTGCCTGATTAGATCTCAAGTCTGCAATAACAAAGCCTGTAGAGTCCTTTATGCTTTTTTGCAGAGCCACCAGTAGCTTTATAATTGTGCTTCTGAATCGACTTTCTGACAACCTGTTGAAATCCAAATTCTGTAACTCTGTGGCAAAGAAGTACTGTTTTTATTTCTTTCTTTTGTGGTAAATTCTGTCCTTCTGGTGGTAAAATATTGTAGTTAAGGTGGGAAAAGTGAAAAAATATTGGAAATTTCTAGTCTGATATAAAAACGAGTCATAATGGAAACAGGGGAAAAAAAGGGGGGGATCCTCTAGTTCTATATATTATTTTCGCTCGATTTTCTGTCAGTCCTAGAGCTTTCCAGCACTGCTTGGTTGAGAACTTGCTCTTCCCATGTTCTTCCCGGTGGTCTTTTGTGGTAGGGTCTGCTGTGCTGAGTCTCAGGTATGTGTACCTGGGGGAGATAGATGCCTGCCTGCCACAGGGTGCCGGGCTCAGTGGGAGCCGTTTACCCTGTGAGCCCCCTGTTCCCTGGTGGCCCTGCCTTTCCCAGGCACACAGTGATGGAAGGAGGCACAACAACACTGGTGGCAGCCAGGTCTCCAGCTCTGGAGTCAGCTCCCCACAGTAACTACCACAGTCTCCCAGTCCGCACTGGCCTAGGTGCTCCCAGAGCAAGGGGCACTGATCTGCATAGCTTGGGGGCGCCCAGTAGCAAGAGCCTCCTCGCTGTCCTGTGCTCTCCCCGCCTCCACCTGTCCTGCTAGGAGTGCAGGATCGTGGGCTGTGTCCACTCAGTGCCCTGGGATCTGGGGCCTATGCTGCTGGAATCATGCTCCCAGGGGTGCCACTCCCTCAGGCAAAGGGGCACCACATCTCCATCCTGAGCGAGCCTCCTTAACCGACTGGCTTCTCCCAGATGCCCAGGAGTGCTGCAGCGCTCCAGCTCTTTACCGAGATCCGCCGACTATTTGCAGTGAGCTTTCCCCAGGCATCCCTCCTCTTATAGTTACTCCGGGAATCTTGAGGCTTCACTGCCCCTCATGAGATTTTGCCCGATTTCCCTGCTAAGCACTTTTCCATCAGGGAAAACTCCGGCATGGATTTTTAAAGTTCTGACTTCTCTGGGGCTGGTCTTTCCTGTCCTGGAAGCTCTTGCCACTCTGCTTTAGCCTGGCTCTTTGAGGAGCCCTTCTCCTACTTTATTCTTATCTATTTATTTTTATTTTTATTTTCCGCCTTTCTACCTTGTTAGAAGCAAAAACTTTTCTCTGCGTAGCATTCCAACTATTCCCTCTTTATATTTGTGGTGGTCAGGATGTTTTGAAAGTTATCTAGGTAGTTTGTGGGACCAGGTGAGTTGAGGGCCCTACTCCTCCACCATCTTGCCCCTTCCCCTCTAAGATTCTATTTATTTAAGAGAAAGAGAATGAGTGAGAGAGAGCAAGTACACAAGCAGGGGAAGGAAAGGCAGAGGGAGAAGCAGACTCCCTGCTGAGCCAAAGGCAGGTGCTTAGCTGACTGAGTCACCCAGATGCCTCAGGAAACTGAATTTTTTTCAACAATTCAAATTAGGAAAAAATAAATTCTCCCCTAGAAATGCAGTCCAGAGCACACCATTTAGTTCCCTGAGACCTGTCAGACTTCTGACTTACAGAGCTGTACAATAAAAATTTGTATTGTCGAAAGCTACTGTTTATGGTATATTTGTTACACCAACAATGGGAAACCCACAAAATGTCTTGTTTCATCCAAAGTCTTCAGAACAGGATTTCAGTGTGTTTATTATGTGGGCATGCCCTGGAAGCTACAGGCGTCCTGTAGTTTTTCCCTTGTCCAAGTATAAAACTCAACTGGCATCTTTTACAAACTACCTCATGTACTTGTTTGTCACCCAGCCTTTCATCCACGAATAGGCTATAATTCACCATTATCTTGTTGACAAGGCTATGATTCGTTTCACACATCATTGTTCATTAAAATAATATGTACCAGTGCCTTAGTTCCAACCCACTTCAAAGTCCAACTGCTAACAAATTTATGGTCAATTAATTTTAGTGGGTGAAGAGCAGTAGAAGGCTATACATGTTTTTCACCTTTGTAATTCTTTTATGAAATTTAGAAACTGTACTCCAGTTACAATATAATGTTTTAAAAACTATTTCCTAAAATTTACTCCTAGCAGTATTTAGTGGTACATGAAAATGGAAAAGCATTGAATTGTTTTTAAGCATTAAAAATGTTGCCTTTCAACTCATTTCAAAATTATAATTACTTCATTCTTTTTACTTTAGTATTTAATTTCAAATACAAAGTACCTGTAATGCACGTTGACCTAATTCCTGCTTTCAATAATTTTCCAAATACATTTTCTGTATTTGGGAGGAAGGATTTCCTGAATCCCATGTAAGAAATGTTGCTGTTACTTATAAAGTCACTTTGTTGCTATCTACTGTTATCTAGAAATATTGCTCAGACTTTTATTTGATGAATATATAATATTTCTATGGTTCTGATTAGTTTGCTGGCCCTCTTTCTGTTTAAGTTAAAGCAGAACAAGATCATTATTGATCCGTGCTAAGAGGTGGAGCCGCTATTCATGCAGCCCAGGTTCCAATGCTATGAAATTCTGCACTTGAAATGCAGTGCTCACTAACTGTTTAACAGTGTTCTCCAGGGGAATTTTAACTACCTCGACAGCTGGTGGTGACAAATATAACTAAAAATAGACCCAAAAGATTTCCTGGTTGCTGGGAGGTCAATTACATTGTCTAAACCAGAGAATTCAACAAGAAGAAATTATTCTAAATGTATGTTTCACAACTATACGAGAATTGCTTGAAAGTGGGAAAGAATCAAAGAAATGAGATCATAGGTACAAAGGATTTTAAATTCCATGGGTTTATGAAGGACTATAAAGCCATTTATTACATTGAAGGAGATGCCTTTGGGAGAATAAAAAAAAATAGGCAAAAGAGACTAGGGTGGAAGTATTCACTATAGTTTGAATAAAAGGTGTGGTATCACAAGATATCAGCATATCAAAAAGATTAGGAAGAATTTTCATTTAAAAGTAAAAACACAAAGTTGAAATGAATAGCAGAAATTTGCAACTAAAAGGAACAGTGTCTCAGAATGAACTATTAAATCCTAGCAGGTGTCCATCTGTCCTCAAGAAGTTTCAACTTCCAAAGTACACAAAGGCTTTTGAAGAAAAACAATCTTTTTTTTTACTCAGAATTTCACCCTACTCCTAGTCTCTTAATATATAAACTATCTAATAAAAATCAGGTTTTCACTTTAGCATGACTTATCCCATGTTTTTCACTTTTTGGAGGGAAGCACAATATTGATCTTTAGAGACTCAGTGGCTTTTCAGTTATAAAATATTCCCTAATATCTGTAAATATGAAAGATGTAACAGACGTGTACATAGGAGAACACATTATTTCAATAGAATAACAGACTCGTATGTGTATTTATATACATGTGTGCGCATGTGTACTATGTTGCTGGACAGAACAAATCCTGCAAGCACCATCCATGTCACATATGATAGTAATCACTATTAAATACACAACTACTCAGATATGAGTCATTTGGTATAAAGCAGTATGAACTAGGACTTATTTTGACTCATCAAAAGGCATAAAATTTCTTCCCCTTACACTTTTGTAGCAATCATAAGCTAAACTTCAATAATTTTGACTAAAATATTAATTAATGTCATAGAAGAATATATCTTATCCTACTTTACTTTTTCACTTAAATCAGTCATTTTAATTTGTAGAGATACTGTATTTTAGACTCTGGAGCCCCACTGCCTGGAGTAGAATAACACTGGGACTTTTTCTTTGGGCTAATCTTCTGACAATCACTTACCCTCTCTTTCTTTAGTTTTCTCATGTATATAAAGGGAGCTGTTTGGACATTAAATGAGTTGATCTGAAAAGCAAGGAGAACTATACATTATTTAAGAGTTAGCATGTGTTATTAGAACATAAATTAGTCCATTAAGAGCAGATTTTTTTTTCTTGAGGGAGAGAGAGAGTCCTGTGGATGAGCTTGAGGGGAGGGGCAGAGGAAGAGAGAGAAAGAGAAGTTGGTGTGTGTAGGAGGATGGTATTCATTCCTATGGCCCTGAGATGGTGACCCAAGCCATCATCAAGATTTGGACACTTAATCAACTGAGCCATCCAGGTGCCCCTCAGATTACTATATATATTTTTTTAATGTGGGAGAGGAAGTTACAGATCAGCAAATGATAGGCCCATGAGCTGCTTTCCCTGGTAGGATAAAGAATTCACAAAGAGACACTTGAAATAGACACTACTTTGTAGGTTAGGTACCACTAACTTTGTCTAAAGTTGAGATAATCTAGACTGTAAAATGCTATCACATGCTCCATAATATCCCAAGATAGTCTCCCAAATGTTGGCTAAGACTGAATTCATGATGGATTTCCCTGGGCAGCAATTCACATGAACATTAGTATGAATAATAAATATATAATCCTAGTTCTGTTTAGGTTTTATTTGATTGCAAAAAGAAACTTGCTATTTCAAGAAAGAGAGAATAGAATTTGCTCAAGGATACATTTGGGACAAGAATGGAGACAGACAATTATAGGAAAGTCAAGAATAGAAATCATAGGAATGGAAAGTTTCAAGGAGACTGAAAATTGATGCTCTATGTCTAAAGTAGTTCCAAGGATCTCAGAAACAATCCTTAATGGACATTCATAAAGACTCAAAATGCCATCCAAACTCAGGCACTCTGCTCTAGCTTTCTTTTGAATTAAAATTGTTATCCCCCTGCTAAGGATATGTAAGAGTTGAAAGAATCTGACTTAAATAATAACAATCAGCTCTGAATAAATAGGCCACCTTAGAGATTATTGTACTACTTGGATTGTCTTTCAAGACATTTTTTTAAAGATTTTATTTATATCATAGAGAGAGCACAAGCAGGGGAAGCAGCAGGGAGAGTGGGAGAAGCAGAGTCCTTGCTGAGCAAGGAGCCCAATGTGGGGCTCAATCCCAGGACCCTGGGATTATGAGCCAAGCCAAAGGCACAGATTGAGCCATCCAGGTGCCCCTTGGATTATCTTTCTACAAACTTTGTCAGATGAGATTTTGTGGCAAGAACTTGGTCACCCAAGACTGAATCCTCCAGAAGACTTTGGACAATTTCTTTTTAAAATAATTGTGCATAGAAAATATGATTTTGTTATTTTAAAAATTATTAGCCTTTTTTTGAACTGTATACACAAAAAATATTAGCCATCACTAGTTTTAAGTATATGATTCCAAGAATTTTGACACTCATCTAAATAGTTTTATAACTATCAACACAATCAAATCCTAATAAAAATGTATTCTATTGACCATAAAATGTTACCTTGTGCCCTTTTGTGGACATCTCACCCTCAGGTTCTAGCAACCACTGATCTGCTATCACTATAGTTTTTCCTTCTCTAGAATTTAATATTTATTCTGTTTTGTCAGAGAAAAAGAAAATTAACACCTTCATCTGTTTACTTATTTTTAGTTATGTGAGTCATCCTAAGACATTTATATTCAATGAAAATGTTATCTATATCCTATAGACATCAATGTATTTACTAAAAGCTATTGTTTTGAGAAGTTTAAAGATTGTGAAAATCACATTAGGATAGGAAAATATGGCTGTGTTTTTGGATGTGAATATTACTAATTTTAAAAAAGTGTTATTTCATGATTGTCAAAGAATAAAATTATTCTCAGAGTATATTTTCCTCAAAATGAGATATAGAATAATATCTCAAATACCTGGGTTGTTATATTCCTCTTGAACTATCTAAACATCTTTTACTATGTTGATAGTAGAATACTTGACAAATTTCTTGATTTAATACAATAGTATTTTATCTCAGAATATCATGGAAACATAAAGAGAAATGCTTTTCTAGACTGATTTTAACTCTTGGCGAAATGTCTGATTATATAGAGTAAAAGTGTGGGGTAATGAATGAAAATCAATCCCCAGGACTTTTTATGGTGAAGCAGAGGAACTTCACCCTAGAAATAAGAGTAGGTTAAAACAAAACAAAACAAAAAAGAAGAAGAAAAGAAAAAAGAAAGAAAGAAAGAAAGAAGAAAGAAAGAAAGAAGAAAGAAAGAAAGAAAGAAAGAAAGAAAGAAAGAAAGAAAGAAAGAAAGAAAAAGGCAGAAATAAGGTTTGAAAGATTTACTAAATTGAGTATATCTCAAAAACTAAGGTCTTATTTGGCATTAGATGAGCAAGTATAATAAAAGAGAAATTTATGAAAAAATTGTTTTTGTACTTAATAGAATATTCTTAGGAATAAGATAGCAAAATTAAACATATTAAGTATAGGTAATATTTATCAAGTTCTTTCTTTCAAGTACCTTTTAAAGCACTTTCCAGATATTAACATATTTGACCTTTTTGCTAAGACATAGATATTGGTAATAACCTCAACTGACAAAAGGTGAAAATGAGATACACATAATTTAAACAAATTGTCCATAGTCAGAAAATTAGTGAGTTGGACATCCAGTGTTCAAACCTAGAACCCTCTTAACAATTGAGAAATATATGAGAGATCTTTTTTTAAAGAATTTATTTATTTACTTACTTTTCTTTTAAAAAAATTATTTATTTATTCATGAGAGACACAGAGCACGAGAGAGACAGGCAGAGACACAGGCAGAGGCAGAAGCAGGCTTCATGCAGGGAGCCTGATGTGAGACCCAATCCCAGGAATCCAGGATCATGCCCTGGGCTGAAGGCAGGTGCTAAACCACTGAGCCACCCAGGGATCCCCGAGAAATCTTAATTATAACTTAGACTATCCAAGATAAGAGGTTATTTATACCAGAAATAGGGGACAAGGTTTCCTTTGATCCTTATTTTCCATATATATTTCTAAATTTATTAAAATAAGGAAGACAATTGTTCTTGCCTCAAATCCCCTTTTCCTTTTATATCTCAGAATAAATTATAACTATAAGACATATATCCTCTCTAGAAAAGGAGAGGCTCATATATAAAATACTTTGAAATCATTAATTTTTTTGAAAGACATTTAGAGAATCTCTCCAGAACTCTCCTGTGGGCATAATGGAGAAACTTAGATTTGTATTTCCTGGAAAATGTTAACAGGGATTACTGATTTACACATAGATGATTTAGTGGACTGAGATTTCTACTGTAGCCAAGGAAATAATTTGTTGAGCATTAAAATGGCAATTCCCACAATGTGTGTCAAATTGCCCCACCAAAGTAAATCCTAAATGAGAAGAGAGTGAAACTATCCTTCTGAATGGCTGTGACTATCCTCTAATGGAACATACTTCAATCTGGTCCCCTTTAACAAGAAGTTTTATTGATAAGTGCAGAATATGTGAGTACCTGCAATATATTTCAAGATATGTTTGAGATTACTAATTATTTAAAATGATCATTTTGGGGATGTCAATTTTATTTTACTTTATGGGACCTCTATACCTTTCTACTATACTCATACCATTACCCTTTCAGAAATTGAGTATATTCACATTGAAGAAGTATGGGCTTAGTAAAAATATCAATACATGGCTTTCTTTTATATATATATATATATATTTTAATTGTAAGAGATAATAAATGACCTATATGCAAAACTAGCACTCCTGATTATTAAGCATCTATGTAGATGGTTTACATTTGATATACTATTTTAAGTAACTTTTTTAGATATAATCTAGCAACAGTAAGCTGTGTGTCCATTTAAAGTCTACAAGTAGATGAATTATAAAAGATGTATGAATTTGTGCAATCACAATCACATTTAATATATAAAATATTTCAATCATTTCTGTTTCCTCATTCATGCCCTCTTTCCTAATTCCTCATCCCTCAATTATTGGTATACTCTTTTGTGACTAGATTTTTTTTCTCTCAGAATAATTATTTTGAGATTCATCCATTATATTGTTTATATTATTAATGTATTCATTTTTATTGCTGAGTAGTATTCCATTGAATGGATATGTCACATTTGCTTGTTCCTTTTTTTGATGACTATGTGAACCCTTGCCAATTTTGGCTATTATAAATAAACGTGCATGAGATTTTACATGAACTTGTCATTTGCCTTCAGTAAGTTTTGAAGATTAGAGTTGCTGAATTACATAGTAAGTTTATATTAATTTTTAGGAAACTACCAGATTATTTTTCAAATAAATTGTGCCATTTTAGATTACCACCAGGAAGTATGAGGGTTTCATTTGTTGTATAGCCTCACCAACACTTGTGACATTATTTTATTTTATTTCTTAGTATTATCTAGTTTTTATCATTGTTATCTATGGTAGAATTCAGCATGTCATACCTCCAATATCACTAGAAATAGTTCTCCTATTATGACATGAATATATGTTCAAAAAATCAACTATATAATGTAAAAACAAGGAGACCTGGCTGAGAGAAGTATAGCAGGAAAGACCTTAAGGGCTATTGTTCTTGTATCTAGGCCCTGTAAAACAAAACAGAAAAAATAATAATACTAATAGAAGCTAAGGACTGAAAATAATTATTTGTGAGGAAGTAAGATAGTTCCATTATGGCTGTTATGAAAATTAATAAAGGGAAACCTCACTAAAAATGGAGTTGAATGGCCAGAATGGGGAATTCTCAGGCCCTACACTCCTCATCAGTTAAAGATCCTAACAGGAAGGAAGTGGTACTTTGCAAGTCAATATTACTTGACTACCCCAGCAAGAGGAAGAAAGGTTTCCTTCTCCAGCAATAGCCCAGCCAATGAGAGACTGTCACAACTCAGCCAATGAAAAGCCACTAAACTTTGAACCTCCAGTTTACTTCAGAGGACTTTTGTTTATAACACCACTCCCAAATCCTTTCCTTTCCTCTGTAGAAGAGCTTTCCTATTTGTGCTTCAGATTTGCCTATGGTTTTGCCTTAACTTGCATGTCCTGAATTGTAATTCTCAAATCCTTATTTGCTGGTAAAATAACTGACAGTTTTATTTTTAGGGTTAACACTGTTGATACAAAATTTTGTTCAGTTTTCAGTACTATGATGTGAAGTTATTTACTTTATGAATGTATTTTAATTAAAATAATGTAGAATATTCACAATAGTCTGGTCTCTAGAGCAAATAATCCTAGAAATAGACAGAAAGGTGAATCTGCATGAATAATTTGTCAAAAATGTTGTTTATTTAGGGGGCAGCTCGGGTGACTCAGCAGTTTAGCACCGCCTTCAGCCCAGGGTGTGATCCTAGAGACTCAGGATCGAGTCCCATGTCAGGCTCCATGCATGGAGCCTGTTTCTCCCTCTGCCTGTGTCTCTGCCTCTCTCTCTCTCTCTCTTTGTGTATCTCATGAATAAATAAATAAAATCTTTAAAAAAAGAAAAAAGAATTTAGGGGTGGAAGGATATGGGAAAAGACTTTAAGTGAGACCAAGTGATCTCCAATGTCTTTTCCATATCCTTCCTTCAATTAGTTTTTAAAATCTATTTTATAGCCTCTTAGAAATAATACACACAAAGAGAAAAAAAAAACAGGTTTATAAGAAAACACACTATATAGGTATATTGGATTTTAAAATATTTAGGAATAATTAGCATCTTATACATTATATAAAGAGTACTATTGTCTTCTAAAACAAATTCAATACCATACCTTTAAAAATTAGTGAAAAAAATACTCCTTTTCTTCTTTTTGTTGAAGTAAGGATGCTCTCCCCATTGCCATGAGCCACATAACATATAATATGGAAGGGGGTGCTAAATATGATTAAAAGTAGAGGTAGGGGAGAGTATCAGCAAAAGAGAGTAGGTAGCATAAAGTGCTATATTAATATCCACAGTGAAATGTCATTAAGTCATCATTTTTTTTGCCACATTGATCTATAGATTAACTCATCTGAAAGATTGAATTGATGTATAGCTACATCATATTTTTGGTTTAAAGGCAAAAATGTAAAAAGGGTAATTAATTTCCAATTAGCATTATATTTTACCATGTTGGAAGTTATTCAATAAAAAAAAAATCACAAATGAGTGAATATCAAAAAGAAATGCTGTATAATTGCCACTTATGAAAGGCAAAAATGAAAGATCACCTCTTTCTGTTTATATTATTTATTACCACTTTAAAATTCTGTTAACATAGGGGCACCTGGGTGGCTCAGTGGTTGAGCCTCTGTCCTTGGCTCAGGTTGTGATTCCGGGGTCCTGGGATTGAGTCTCACATTAGGTTCCCTGCAGGAGGCCTGCTTCTCCCTCTGTCTATGTCTCTACCTCTCTCTCTGTGTGTCTCTCATGAATAAATAAATAAAATCATCTTTTAAATAAATAAAATATTTTAAAAGATAAATTCTGTTAACATAGTCTTAGAAGGGGCTACAACTAGACAGCAAGAGGTTTAGTTTAATTTTATATTGGCACAGGTTTTAGTTGATCTTCAGTTTAGACTTCATAGTTATAACAAGTAGCTGGGTGTAATTATTTGTTTAGAGAAATTTGCTACAACGGAGTTCCCTATTTTGGTAGTATTTTTCTTTGCTTTTAGGAAATGCTCTAGGATTGTCTTCTTCCACCAGATTTCTTACATGTTATGAATGATCAAAGAAAATCTAAAGGGTGCCTGGGTGGCTCAGTCAGTTGAGCATCTAGCTTTTGATTTTGGCTCAGGTCATGATCTCGGGGTCATGAGATTGAGCCCTGAGTCAAGCTCAGTGTGGAGCCAGCTTAAGATTCTCTCTCTTCTTCTCCCTCTCCCCCTCCCTTTCTTCTTCTCAAAATCAAAACAAAACAATAACAAAAAACCTAAATATGCCTTTTAAAAAATGCCTTAAAATAAAAAAAAAAACACAGAAATTTAACTCTGTAGCATCTCAAATACTGCATCTAAGTATATTTGTATGTATCCATTGTTTCAGAATATTATACTGGCATTTATAAATATCAAATATATTCAGACACATTTCAGTCAAAATTGTGTTCCTGGTAGGGGAGACATTAGAAAAAGGGCAAGTGGAAATTGATGACCATCTCTCTTCTTCAGCAGCTCAGGAAAACAGCTGAGACCCTGCCTGAAGGGCAAGCGTTCCACCTGCCTAGCCTGAAATAAGCTAATTGCTTACCTGTCAATTCATCCTTCTGTTTCGTTTCACTCATAGATGGCTTTAAACAATGTGAAATTCTTTATCTCTCTGAATGCAAAGGGGAGGGCAGGACCTGAAGAAACCAGTGGTCTTATATGCTGTTTACCATTTCACATTTTTAAATACAGAGAGCTATCAAAGCGAGGATCAGCTCTTTCTGTGTGCAATTTAACAGAGGAGCTTTCTCTAATGTCTTAGACACTGCTGGTGTTGTATTTGAAATTCATAAACAGGATTAATTTAGCTAAGTACACTCATTTAAAACTTAGATAATTTTATGGATTCTCTGTAGCCCTCTCATTGTGTAGAGTCTCTAAAATACAATCCCAACACCTTGAACTCTAATTATGGATAATCAAGTTTAAGATTGGTATTTTCTCTTTGGAGGGAGCTGGGAAAGTCTTATTTCTTATTAGAATGTAGCTTTGTGCCTGCAGAGATTATATAAGAGATCCTTAGGAAAATGATACAATTGAAAATACAAATTAAGGGGTGTGCCTGGGTGTCTCAGTGGTTGAGGGTCTGCCTTTGGCTCAGGGTGTGATCCTGGGGTTTTGGGATCGAGTCCCGCATGGAGCCTGCTTCTTCCTCTGCCTATGTCTCTGCCTCTCTCTCTCTCTGTGTCTCTCATGAATAAATGAATAAAAGCTTTAAAAAAATACAAATTAAGGGGAAAAATTTTCCTGAATATTTGGAAGGCCCCAAATTCCATCATTTTAACTCATTCAGTTAGTGATTAGCCACTACTCTGCTTCTTTAACCCTCTTGTTAGGATCCACAGATTCTGGAAGTACATACAGCTCTGTAGTACCGTTTATCATCTGGCTGTCCTGGCTTCTTCAGCAATATAGGGTCCTCTGCAGTGGTTTTGAAAGCTGAAACTTAAAAATTGGGAAAAAAATTCTGTTGAGCACAAACTGTAAAAAAAAAAAAAATAAAATAAAATAAATCCTTACTGTTAGTTGTCCTGAGGCATATGGAGACAAATCAACTCAGTGACCCCTCATAAAATTTACAGTACAGAAGGGAGCTATACCTGTAAAAAGCACACCTGTATTTAAAGTTTGTATCCTCCATACTTGCCGTTTGGAAAATGATTTGAAGAGAACAACACATATTATCATTCTATATAACATAAGTGCTTGGAAACACAATGGTACTTTGCTAGTGCTGTTGGGAGAGGTTCTGAACAGAAAAAGCTCCAGGAATGCCAATTATTCTGAGACAATGAAACTTTCTAAATAACAAGTATGATAGAAATGATGTTTCCTGAGTCCTGTGTACATGGAGCAGAAAAGGTAGATTTTTGTTTCCTACCTGAGAAATGTTGAAAATATTCACCGATAGCACAGTAGATGTTTGTAGCAGACTAACATGTATTAAGATTATGGGTTCAGGCAAAGGCATAGGCAGCAAAGTGACGGTGAAGAGAGGAATCCAAGTTTAGCAGAAGCCGAGCCAATTTAGACAAGCCAAATTTTGTTTAATAAGATCCCGGTTCCCTTTTGTGGCCATAGATATTTTTCATAAAGTTGTAATTCTTGCATAAGAGGAATAGTATGGAAACTTCAAAACAAAGCAAAAGGACAGTAGGCACTCAGGAGAGGATTGAGGGCAGAGGTTAGAGGTTGAAAAGTCTTCTTGGAGAGATTATACTTTAGGCATACATTTAGGAATTTGTCCTTGTCAATTAGGGCTGCATTAACAAAGTACCATATGCTACGTGGTTTATAACAACAGAATTGGTTTTTCTCACAGCTCTGGAGCCTAGAAATTCAAGATTAGAGTACCAGAAAGGCCTAGTTCTGATAAGAGCCCTCTTCTAGATTGCAGACAACTGTCTTCTCATTATATCCTCACATGGGAGAAAAAGAGGGAGAGAGACATCACTGGGGTATCTTCTGTAGAGGAACTAATCTCATTCAGAGGACTCTACCCTCAATATCTAATCACTTCCAAAGGCCTCACCTCCAAATACCATCATCTCCTTAGAGGTTACAATTTCAGCATTTGAATTTTTCAGGGACAAAACAATTCAGTCTCTCTCTCTCTCTCTCTCTTTATATATATATATCAGGAGGGTAGAGCTTTGAAAACTTTTTGGAGAAATAAAAGAAAGTTTTCAGTAGTATTTTCAAGAAAGTAGGCATAATTTGATGCAAATAAAATATGGATACAAGAAGAAAATAATTTCCTTATAAATATTTTAAATAGTTTTGTGTGTCTATAAAGTAGCACAAGTTATCAAAACATGTAAAAATACTTGTTGGATACTTCGGGTTTTTTTTTTAAAGATTTTATTTATTTATTTGAGAGAGAGACAGCGATAGCAGATAGTAAGAGAGATCACAAGCAAGGAGGAAAAGGAGAAGCAGACTCCCTGCTGAGCAGGGAGCCTGATGCTGGGCTCCGTCCCAGGACCCTGGGATCATAATCTGAGCAGAAGGCAGATGCTTAACCAACTGACCCACCCAAGCATCCCAATACTTGTCGGATGCTTTGAAGAGCAGTTTCTTCATATGTGTTTAGGCAGGCAATTTTTTCCATTGTCATTAACTCAGATAATAGAAAATCAATCTGGGCTCAACTTGCTCTTTTTTTTTTAAAGATTTAATTTATTTATTAGAGAGAGAGCATAACAGAGAGAGAGAGAGAGCACATGAGCAGGGGGAGGAGCAAAGGGAGAAGCAGACCCCCTGCTGAGCAGGGAGCCTGACCTGGGGGTTGATCCCAGGACCCTGGGATAATGACCTGAGCCTTAGGCATATGCTTAACCAACTGAGCCACCCAGGCACCCCTGGGCCCAACTTGTAACCCTCCCCCCACTTTTTTTTCTTTAGCAATTATGACTTTGCCATAAGAGAGCTCAGAATGTAATGGATATATGAATTTTGAGAAAGGATTTGAAGTGGAGAAGAGTAGCCCAGCAAGAAAACAAAACAAAACAAAGATGATTATTACCTACTACAGATAAAATGAAGAATGCATCAGTAAGTATGTTATAGAATGCAGCGTTTTGGGCAAGGCAATGGAAGAACATAAAAGTTTTTATGAAGAACATCAGGGAGGATTTTTCCACTTAAATTAATAGCGAAGTGATTACTTGGTGAAAATGATATTTAAAGTGAAGAGAAGGTGACTTTTTCAAATATGTCAAAAGCTCTGGAAAAAATTAATAAATTGACTCTTATCTGAGCAGTCAGTGAATCTTTCAACAAGAGGTTTAAAATCAAGAGACCATTCAGGACTAAGCTGTCAGTTAAATGGCAAATGTCTGTTAGAGAAAGAGGCGGGAAGTGATTACAGTAATTGACTCAGCATTGTCCTTAAAGGTGCTCTTGACAGCTTCCAGAATGACTCAACAGGTAAACGGTAAGTTATAAAATGTTACATAGCTCCCTCCTTGAGAGTGGAAAAAGGAAAACTGGCAAAAATGATAAGTGAAAAAACTGTTCACATTCACAGGGAAAATTAACCTGTTTGGCGTTTCACTTATATGATGAGTTAGCAGCAATGAAGCTACAATAAATCAGATGTGTGTGCCCAGGAGAGATTATAGATGAAACATTCATTGAGGTTACCCACGGTGTTCAAATGTATGATATATACTCTTTGGGTTTAAGTGACCTTGAAAGTTTATACTTAAATAGAAAATCAATTGTTCGTAAGTAATGGATTCATAGAACAGTGAGGATGGCCCAGTGCTTTGAATATAAGCGGTTGCTTTCAGAGATTCTGGTCCGTTGCCATTGCCTTTTTATTTCCCAGCACAGATCTGTGTTCCTTCAGTATCCCCCCATCACCACGTTGTACTGGGAGCCTTCGTTCCTAAGAACTTCTAACTTTAAAGAAATGCAAGACTTTAAAGATCATAAAATAAATGAGAAATTAAGAAGGGTTTTGGATTTGGGGGAAATGCTATACATTTCAATACGGTGATAACCTTATGTAATAACCTCCCTCAAAATAAAAGAGAGAGCTTCGGAAAAGGCTTGAGAATACCTTAGTACTATTGGAATGGAGCATCAGTGAGTTCATGACCACCAAATCTTATTTTCTTCCTCCACACACTTGAGCTATGTAACGCTGTCGTCAATTTCTTTCTTCTTAAAACTCTTTATTTTATTCTCTATCTCCCATTTTTTTTTATTCTGCTCTTTACCAGATTTTTGTTATTTGCTCTTTCTTAAAACATGACTCCTAAATGGATTTCACACGATTTCTTTTAAATATTCTACTGATGTACTTTAAAAATTCATTTCGGGAGTGACGACCCTCAAATTGTCCTTTCCAGTTCAGATCCTCTGCTCCTGATCTAGATACTTATTTTCATATGTCAGCTTTCGACTCCATCTTAGTACAGTGCCTGCTCTTGGCAGCCTATCAAACAAGAATATTTATCTTCCCCTCTTTGATAATATCACCAACTCCTGAGTCTGCCACCATTTTCTACTAAAAACATTACCACAATTTCTTTTTTGTTCTTTCTCTTTTATCTCTCATCAAACATTGTCACACATATATATTTTCTAACTTCAATTATTCTGGCAATGGAACATTCACTCAGTTTTTTGTGGTATCTTCTTAACCCTTCTCCCTTTCTCAAATTTCACATGCCCAAATCCATTCTTTAACTGACACTAGACTGCTTTTTGTCTTAATCCAATGATCTGTTTATCATCTACCATTCAAATGCCTTTGCATCCAACCTGACAGCCTACAAGGAGACATGTCTAACTTTTATTTTATTGTATTTGAGACATTTCACATTGTATCTCCAACTTTGCTTTCCAGACCGAATATCCTTAAACCTAATTCAAACCAAGTAGAATGCTTTGATGTTTTCTGACAGTGTCCTTTCCATGTCCAGACTGTTCCATCCTGGAATAGACTCCTGCAACCAGTTTTGTCTCCAACTTAGAGCCTGCCTCAAGAATCGTTATGCATAAGCTTTCACTGGTCTTTCAACCCAAAAGTAATTGCTTCCTCTTCACTGCTCCAAGTACAAAATATTTAAACTTGTTTAAAAACATTTATCATATCTGTTTTGTATTAAGGCAAACCATGCAGTAAAGCCTAAATCCATGTGATCAAACAGACACGGGGGCAAACCTGTAATCTGACAAGTCAGAGAGAGTGACCTGATGACTCTCCAGAGGTGTATCTTTTGTAAAGTTTAGCTTCTCATGGAATGATTTTGAGAAAGGTCTAAGGAAAGGATGAGTTTGAGGTCTTTTTTCTAAGAGAGTTTAGAAGTGGAGATTAATTAGTCATTGAGTGCTCTCCTAAAGTGAAGATGACTTAGTAATTGGGCATCTCTAATTATAAATGTAAGCAGTAAAGAGAGGCTGGGTTGTGACTGGTAAGAAACAGTTACTCTCCAAAAAGAGATCATTAATGAATTTTACAGCTTCTCTATGACTGGGGAGATACAGTGTTTCCTGTTAATTTAGTAGCTGTCGTTTTGTGTTTGCTCACACCCTCTCCCCCAGGCTGATTAATGAGAGGGGTCTTTTGCCTGTTTCAGTTCAAACCAACTTTTACTTTCTTAACACAGTATTTAATATTGTCTCATGTATATACTGTTTTCTCTACTACTTGAGAAGACAGACATTAGATTTCAGGAAAAAAATATAACTGATTGTTAAAAAAAAAAAAAAACAGTTTCAGAATCACATGGGTTCCAGTACTAGTTCCTCTATTTTGTAGCTTTTGTATAATTTTATCTGCTTGGGCTGTTTTCTCAGTAATAAGATGGGAATAATAGTGTAATATCTCATAGGCTTGTAATGAATAATGAAGTAATAATTCTTATAAATTGTGTTGCATAGTGATTGGCCTTCACCAGTGCTCAAAAAAGTGTTAGATTATATTTCATTATTCCTATTCAGTAGTGCCAAGATCTATACATAACAGATTTCTATAATCACAGAAAAATAAAATTAAGAGAAAAATACACCTTATTATGAAAACTTGAAGACAGCTACTTTTTTTTATTGTGATATAGTTACATACCTATATCTATATAAAATCAGAAATCATGGGGATCCCTGGGTGGTGCAGCGGTTTGGCGCCTGCCTTTGGCCCAGGGCGCGATCCTGGAGACCCGGGATTGAGTCCCACGTCGGGCTCCCGGTGCATGGAGCCTGCTTCTCCCTCTGCCTGTGTCTCTGCCTCTCTCTCTCTCTCACTGTGTGACTATCATAAATAAATAATAAAAAAATAATAAAAATTAAAAAAAAATTAAAATCAGAAATCATCATATGATCTCATTCAGACTTTAAGAAATAAAACAGAGATCATAGGGGAAGAGAGAGAAAAAAATTAAGCAAATTGAAATCAGAGAGAGAGACAAACCATAAAAAATTCTTAATCATAGGAAACAAACTGAAGGTCGGTGGAGGGGAGAGGGGAAGGGGGACAGGGTAATTGGGTGATGGACATTAAGGAGGGCATGTGATGTAATGAGAACTGGGTATTATATAAGATCGATGAATCACTGACCTCCACCACTGAAACCAATAATACATTATACGGTAATTAAAAAAGAAGTGTCTTACTTGTAAACAATACACTTTGTCTAATTTATTAATTTTGTTATGGCAGGATGTATCCTAGGAGATAAGATTTAGTCCTGTCTTGCATTCTTGCATCAACAAGGAAATATATATATAAAATTGCAAACACCTTCCCACCTATCACTGTTTGGGTATTTCAACAAAGCAGTTAATTTATGCTGGAAGATTAAAGTTCATATATTTATTAACATGAAAACTGGAAAAGACACAGGAAACTGAAAATAAACAGAATCAAACCAATTTGAAAAATAGGCAGGGACGCCTGGGTGGCTCAGCAGTTGAGAGCCTGCCTTCGGCCCGGGGCGTGATCCTGGGGTCCCAGGATCAAGTCTCACATCAGGCTCCCTGCATGGAACCTGCTTCTCCCTCTGCCTATGTCTTTGCCTCTCTCTCTCTCTGTGTCTCTCATGAAGAAACAAATACAATCTTAAAAAAAAAAAAGAAAAAAGAAAAGAAAAGAAAGAAAAATAGGCAAAACTATCCTTCCTAGACACCATTTTGGTGTTATCTTGAAATTGTTTTGTATTTTTATTTTTTAAAAGATTTTATTTATTTGAGAGAGAGAGAGAGAGAGAGAGAGCAGGAGAGAGCATGAGCAGGGGGAGGGGAGACAGAGACGGAGAAGCAGACTCTCCTCTGAACAGGAAGCCTAACACGGGGCTTGATCCCAAGAACCTCTGGGATCAATGAGTCAAGCAGTCTCCTGGGATCCCATTTTGTTTTTTTAAGTGAAGCAGTACTTCAGATCAAAAGTTTGAATATCTATAACCATGATTACTTATTTTTATCAAATCCAAGACATCATTTTTTTAGAGGATACACCACTATTTTATATTCTCTCCTAGACACACATAAGAAACCCCTACAGATGATTTGTAGGATACCAATTATTTCAAGATACATCTTGATTTCAGAGATGTTATGAAATGGAAACTATGTGCCTCTTAGAGTTGATGAAATATGGCAATAGCAGAGTGAACATGGGTAAATGACTTCATCTAAATAAAACTAAGTTTCTTTATTCTAAAGAATAGCAATAAAATACCCAACTATTTTGATGATTAAATTATACAGCGTATATAAAGCTCTTAGAACATTGCATGACACATGTTAAACTTATTAGCGGGAATAAAAGGCTAACCCTATTACATTTTTAAAAGCATTTTATAATGTAGTAAATAAAAAGAAACAAGGAACCCTATTTTTATTTCACAGTGACAGTTTTCCTGGGAGGCATTAGCAAATAGCTTGTGATAATCTCCATGTTATCTAGTGGTTCTCTAAGTCTAGTTTCATCAATCAGGGAGGAAGAGAATATATGGGAGAGGTCACAGTCCTGTAAACTCAGGCCCCCAAGTGGCACACTGCCATTCACTATCATGAGGAAAATTGACCCCCTATGCTATGCCTACCCGTAAAGTAGGCTAAGAAATGATTTCTCTAATTAGAAGGCTTCATGCTTAGAACCATCTCTTCCTAGGTAAGAACAGGAGAATGGAGTTCATGGAAATCTCAAAACTTCTGTCATTGTACATGTTAAACAAATACCAGCTATTATTTTTATCTAAAAGAGAAGAGGTGGGACACCTGGGTGGCTCAGCGGTTGAGAGTTTGCCTTCGGCTCAGAGCGTGATCCCGGAGTCTTGGGATCGAGTCCCACATCGGGCTCCCTGTGAGGAGCCTGCTTCTCCCTCTGCCTGTTTCTGCCTCTCTCTCTCTCTCTCTCTCTCTCTCTCTGCGTCTCTCATGAATAAATAAATAAAATTTTTAAAAAAAAGAGAAAAGGTGTACTAAAAAGGAAAAGCTACATTAACATAATACAATTACAAAGCAGGAAGGATTATTTTTCTTCAACATAAAAAAAAATCAAAGGTTTATTTACCTGGGACCCTTTAAGTATAATGTGTTCTCTGTATTTCCTCACTACTTCTATCGTTTATTGAAGGCAGAGTCACAGCTGGATCTTACTTTTCACTACTTGGTGATAAGGACAAGGCATTCATTGGTCATTTTCAGAGCCATCTAAAAACAGGAAGCTATACTTCTTAAATGTTCCATATATTATTTGGAAATGAATTTTAAAAATTAGTTATATTTTGTTGTGGTTAAAATGCAGTATTATATAAAAATAGTATGATCACAGTGATTCAGCAATAATAGAATCATGTGCTACGGTTTAGTCAAAGAATATTATTTTAGCAAAAATATCTACTATACATAGAAGATGGTTTTGTCTTTCAGACTTCACAGAAAATATGGAGCAGCTATTTCACCATATTCCTATAAAATAATCTTTGAAATACTACAGAATTCCTTCCTTGGAATGCATGAGATTATCAGGAAAGCATCTTTATCTGTTTCTCGGTTTAGGTTTACATTTTTATTAATCTGTGGTACCTAACACTTAATTGGACCCATGCCTTACCATTGCTCTGACCTCTGTTCTCACAATCAATCCTAAGTAGTTATTTTTCTCTATATCACTAGTTCCAACTCTCAAACAGGCTTTTCTTTTCTTCTGTCTTTTTTTTTAATAAAGATCGTCAACCATAATAAATTGTTTTGAATAAAGCAGGTTATAAAAACAAATACATAAAAAGTAAAATACTATTGGCCACTAAAAAGACGTATTAAATATATCATATCTCTTAAGAAAGAAAAAAATTATTGGTAATTCTCAGTTTTTATTACTTTTTCTAAAAATGAAAGACATTAAACATATTCTGAATTCCCTAATGCAGCATGTGAGACCACAACTCTAATGATAGAACCAAGTTACAAAAACATTCTCTACACTAAGCAATGTGTTTAAAATGTATCTCATTTCTCATAGCTCATTAGCTCACTGAATGAATTTGTCTGAATCATGAAGGCAAAATGGGTTTAAATTCCTAGGGCACATCTTTTCTTCTACTCATGTAATTTATACCTTCATCACTTGCTCTCAAAGCAAAGATCCCTTTCACTAATGACAGTATTTTGAAGAATTGCTAAAGTAAGATATAATGAGGACACACTGAGAGAGTCAGTTAAAGAAATATAGAAGGAGAATAAGAAATTGCATACTGAGAAAAAGAGTTACACAAACACTTAACCCAAGCGCTCTCTCTAGGCTTTGTGGTTTTGCTACTTTATTCCTGAAAAATAATGTGACTAGATAAAGAATCACACCAGGGTTAAGTTCATCTTTCAGAGAGGGAACATCCATCCATGTTTCTATGGTTTAGAATCACAAAAGTATTTTTTTATATGGTTTCATTAGACTGCTGTGTGTAGAATCAATTTACAGCAGGAACCAAAGATCAGGGAGTTGAAATGATTCTTTAAGAATGATTTCTATAATATGTAGCTTGGGGAGGTGGCTATTAATGATAAAAAGAAATGGAGAGCAATCTCAGAACAAATATACAAAGATACAGGTTGTTCTAAATAGACTTCTTAATGCTAAAAATTATATTAATCTGGCTATCTCCCTCTCTTGAAATGCATATATATGTGTGAAAGTATGATTATATGTAAATTATTCCAATGTGTGTATACATATATAATGAATTCTGTGTAATTTCATATATTTGTATATGCATATAAATTATGTGTGTGATTACAGGAGAAAATGTTTTATAAATGAAACTTTAAAAATTGAATTTGCTTAATGTCAAATCAGAATAAAATCAACATATGGCTGAGCTATAATGTTTATCATAGAAATGGAAGGGTTGGGATCCCTGGGTGGCGCAGCGGTTTAGTGCCTGCCTTTGGCCCAGGGCGCGATCCTGGAGACCCGGGATCTAATCCCACGTTGGGCTCCCGGTGCATGGAGCCTGCTTCTCCCTCTGCCTGTGTCTCTGCCTCTCTCTCTCACTGTGTGCCTATCATAAATAAATAAAAGTTAAAAAAAAAAAAAAAAAGGATCTCAACCCCTTTAAAAAAAAAAAAGAAATGGAAGGGTTATTCAAAATAAAACATTTTAAGAAATCAAAAAATCAAGGCCGTTCACTGAGAGCTCCAAAATACATCAAAATAGCAAAAACTTGATTTCTAAATGAGGAACTATTGACTACACTGACTCTTAATCTTGAGGGATTTGACAAACCTCATTTGGAATATCAATATGTAGGATGATTGTATATGCAGTTAAGCCACAGCTAAAGAATGAACAAATAATAAACCAGGAGATTGCCTTGAAGAACAGGTCACATAAGTGATTTCATTTCTGTTGAACAAAACAGTATTTTTCATACAATAAATCTGAAGGTAACAAGACAAATTCCGTTTTTTTTTCCCCCTAAATGGGGTTGGAAAACTGCCTTAGTAGCAAGATTACCTTCAAATATTTATCACATTGTTATGTTAATCTGTGGGAGGATGTGCACTAAACTTATATTCCATGATGCTTTAATTCAGTTCAAACCAGTTGAGTTGCTAAACAATTTTTCCCATAAATTTTTTTCATGAGACCTTTTATCATTAACTTATCATTAAATATTACTTTTGCTTAAGTGAGTGATTTATGAGATTAAACTCATCCACATAAATTTCAAACAGTACATTTTTAAGAGTAACAAAATATACATATTAAATATCAGTACTTTCTGTTTTTTTTTTTATTAGAATCTTTGTGACTTTCTAATTGCTGGAACAGTGTGCTTATTGAGAAACACTACTTTTCATAAGCTTTCGTCAAGGAAAATGATTTTTTTTAATTTTATTATCATTTTTTAAAAAGTTTTTATTATTTATTCATGACACACACACACACACACACACACACACACACACACACACACACACACAGAGGCAGAGACACAGGCAGAGGGAGAAGCAGGCTCCATGCAGGGAGCCTGATGTGGGACTCGATCCCCTGTCTCCAGGATCAGGCCCTGGGCTGAAGGGGCCGCTAAACCGCTGAGCCACCCGGGCTACCCCTCGTCAAGGAATATTTTTATTTCCTCCGATTTTCAACCAAGGCTCCCTCCATACTCATGAAATTAACCTAAAATTGAAAAGTCAATTTTCTTAGAGTGATTTTATAATTGAGCTTACCCTGCAACTGGCAATTAAACTCAGAATCTGAGAAAGGATTAAAGTCACAATGAATCTTTTAATTTCCTTGCTGCTTAATTTCCTGTTTGTCTTTGTTTTGCATTTTTATTTCCTTTGATAAAATTAATTATATTTGTGTATGGTTGAACATTTTTACTCTGTTGGACTAATCATAAACGTTAAGGTGTGAGTAAATGAGCACCTTTTACTATACCATATTTTCATTAAAAAAATCTACTTAACCTTTAACAGTAAAGTTTAGACCATTGTTTTTAATCAGTGCAGAAGAGTTAGATTGCCAGTCAAGCTGGAATTCATCTGCTCTAAACTAATAGCAAATATTTTGAAAGAAATCTTGAAAAACTCTAAGTATTTTGCAATTAAGTATACATCTATACTTATGGTATACTGTACATGATTTATTGGCTTACAAGTGCAAACATGTTTCCATTGGCTGGAGAAGACTAAACAGTTGAATGAGTTATCTCTGAAATAGACTTGATGTCATTTTGAATATATGATAACTTTTTGAAATAAATGATGGACTGTGATGGCTTCAAGAAAGCTATAATCACTGGTTAGTTACTTTCTTTACACTACCTATTTGTAAATAATTTCTTAATACAGTTAAAGAACATATAGGGACTTTTAATACTGATTATTTGGTGTATTTTACTTTATCAAACAAGCCTTATTTTTATTTAAATGCTTTTCAATTGCCCTTCTGTGTCTCAATTATTATGTGGTATCCATTATGATTTACCCTATAAAATAATTTAAACTAAAGCATCAATATCATGATAATTATACATATATGTGTATATATATATATATATATATATATATAAATTATAAGGAACACAAGGTCCGAAATTTTTTGAACTTTTGTTGGAAATATTTTGGTGGGGACATATAATAAAAATTACTCAAGTATAAGAGACTGGCTTTTTAAAATTTATGTTAACATGTATCAACTTTAGTACAAAATCTGCTTATTTTATCATGGATAATTTCAAGTAAATCTTATAATCTTCAAAAAACCCAGAGTACCATTTCCAAAATTATTTTATATGACTGGCATTTTTAAAAATTTAATTATATTTAGAAGGTTTTCTTGCAGAAAAGCAGGTCAATCTATTCAGTTTTATCTTGGCATCCCAAATGTTACATATTCATAATCATAGGAAGGCGGATAAGGAATGTAAAACTTAATTTATACATTCTGATTCTTATTTGGTTATTCTCTTTTTGACCAAGGGGAGTTATAGAACATACAGTGAAGTGAAAGGAAAGGACAAATAACTGGGTCATTTTACCCAAAAGAAACACAAATATATTATATCTCACTATTGGGAGCAAGGGAGTTTCCAGTCCCTAAAGACAGGGTGTCATGTATATGATAGCAATATACTACATTAATTTTAAATGTTGATTGAGTGAACATTCTTTTTAAAAGATTTATTTATTTATTTTTAGAGAGACAGAAGGAGAGAATCTTCAGAAGACTTCCTGCTGAGCTGGGAGCCCAACCTGGGCTCACAACTCTGAGCTCATGACCTGAGCCAAAATTTTCACTCTCATGTTTGGACAGGTGCTTTCTATCTACCCCATTCCCAATATCCAGAGTTCATAAATCATATCATAATGTTAAGGTAATGTGTACGATGTGTATGAGTGTTAGTGATAAAGGCCTTAGGGATCTCACTGTAGTTGGACAGAATGTGTTCCCTCCTACATTTCTTCACCTTCTTATGAGTAAACTAATATAATAGTACCAAGGAGGATGAGCATTCTAAAACACTAAGATATATCATTTGATCTATAACATTAATTGATTACATAGCAAATTGTGATCCATTCCCATCCATCCATCCATTCATTCAACAAATGCTGAGCTCTTTCTCTTTGTCTGCCATTATACTGTAGGGGTTTAGTTTAAACAGGCAAGAAATACCAGCTTTCATGGAGCTTGCAACTCAGGGCGATGACAAAAATAAGTTGAAAAGTAGCAGAAATAAATATGTCAAAACTGGAAATGGAAAAAGTACTTAATGCTAAGAAATGGTGGAAGTGGAGTGCTTGACCTGATCTGAAGAAGAAAGGTAAGGAAAAGAAAGTTTTCTCCAGTGAGATCTGAAGCATGATTCTGAAAAATGAGTAGAAGGTGAAGGAACGCATAGATAAAGGCCATCTCCTACGCTATAAAGAAGAAAGAATACGTGTGTTTATGACAATGAAGGCAGCCCAGCCTGGGTGAAACACAGAATGGGGAAAGCATGGAGGGAGAGAAGGATGAATAGCGGAGCTGAACGCACATCATCCTGGGTTGTTCTCACGGCAGGGACTTTAGTACCATAAAATCACTTGCAGTTTGCATCGTGGGACTTATACTAAACTTTCTTCATGACATCATGATGCCTTTCCCACGTATGTTGCCTTACTCTTAACGTCATTCACTCAGCAACTACCTATAGAGGGATTACTTGGAAATTACTTTTTCAACAGACCTAAATTCTGTCATGTCAGAAATCAGGTGATTTAGACTAAAGAAAACTAGAGTTGCTTTTTCTTCTAGGGTATTGAGTGTCCCGTGGCATAATGCATCTAAAATGTAATGATTCATAAAACATCAATACAGTTGAGGAATGTAGCAAAGTAAAGATTTTTTCCGTCTTAATTTCAGGTATTTGAAGGGACTGAGAGTCAGATCATTTATAGCGCTTCTCTGTGGTGACATTATTTTAATGGTGTCATTTAAATCCATTTTCAGTGCAATGTAGTAATTCCTAAATGATAAATTACATTATTTAATATTTCAGCTGAGACATTGGTAAGATATAGAGGTCCAATTGTTTTAATGAAGAGTTTAAAGATTCACTTGCATCTTAAATTAGAATCCTGCATTAAATTAATAGTTTTTAAACTAACCATTTCTTTCGACTTGTCAGAATATCACATATTGATTGTAAAACAAGTGTTACATGTTGTTTTCAGATTCACTTAACTTTCAATTTTGAACAAACCTACAAAAAATGCACAGCATGAAAAGAAAAGATGAAAAATGATGAGTTCACTTACATAGCTGTTCTCTTAGTCCCAAAGCAATAAGTCTTTTTTCCCTTTTTCTCATTTATCACATATTTGTAAGAGAGACTTAGTTGCCTTCGGGGGGGAAATGTTAAATAGAGAGGTTAATATTTGAAACACCTGAATCTTTTTTTCTTTATTGCTCTTTTTCTATTTACAAAAAAAAAAAAAAAAAAAAAAAACCTCAAAATGATAGCTGGAAATAAATATTTTTTTAGTAAGTAGAATATGAGTATACATTAAATACTTTGACCTTTTACTTATATTTACTTATATTATTCAAGTGTGGGTGTTCTGATCCAAGTGAAAGATAGACAAAGAACATTTTTGTTCAATTAGAATTTGTTGAAAGACTTCAGTTGTTAGATGCTAAAATTCTGTTGAAGGAATCAAATTGGGGGCAGAGTGATTTCTTTGTGTATCCAGATTAATGTATTCTTACCCTCATGCAAAAAGGGGCAGAGTCAAGCAGAAATATTAGGTTTGCTGTAATAGCATTTATTGATGCAACTTTCAGAGATGCAAATTAGTGACAGGCATGCAGTTCCTGTTGCCTTGTCACCACATTCTGGGGTAGCTCATATACATCTGAAGTGAGCTCCTGGAACCTGAAGTGAGATTTGAAGAAATAGACAGCAGTCCTTGGGCAGTGGAGCTTTTGGAAAGAACTAGAGAGCTTCTGTGCCAAAGGTAGCAGGGGCCAACATAGAAAAGTAACTTGATGGTTTAGAACCTTGAATCCAGGCAACTCTGTTGCCAGTTCAGTGTAGGTAGGTGCTGAAGTTTGGAGGGGAAAACTCTCTTTCTTGGGAGGATATATTTGGGAGCAGGGGCACAAGACATGCTGTTGCAGTTGTGTTATGTGACAAATTCCTTGCCACATTATTGTTCATGGCTGAATTAGGAGTGGGATCCAAGCTGTAAAGGTAACCTTAATTCTTTCCTTTAAGTAATAAATTTGGGGGAAAACAGCACTTTGTCTAGGAGTATCTCCTGCAAGAGATCAGCTTTGGACAAATTAGCCCTTACTTGCATACATCAGGAGTAATCTTACACAATTCGAAGACTCAAAAGGACAGGTATTATTAAAGACCTATAATTATAACTATAGTCAATTACCCCCTTTGATTCTATTTGCATCTCTGTGGCAGCTCATTCCCATTTCTCAGGGAGACATCCACTTCTATTTTCTCAGAATGGCTTGGCACACTGCCATATATACGAGTAGTGGGAATTCTGAACTGGGATAAAATGGAATGATGTTTAAGTGGCATTAGCATGCACATACCTCCTGATCTTGTAAAGGAATTCATGCAACTGATTTTTATTCTTTCTCGCGGTTAAACACTTTATCCCCCCTCAAAAGCGTGCTGATGTTGTTTGGTTGGTTTCAATTATTTTTTCTATTTTATGTAAGGAAAAATAATGGTCTAAAGTAATACATGCAAATATATACATATAGAACTATATTAATTAATATGTACACATGGGTATTTATAGGCAACATTAAGCCATATATACTATTTTGCTTTGGTTGTAGGTGAGAATTTTTGTAAAGCTTTCTAGAGTACAGGATTTATTTGCCCTTGTATTGGACTGCTATCTGAACATTTTACAAAAGCAAAAATACAAAAGCTGCTCTTTTGACCCACTTTTTTCACCTCAAGATATTTTTGTCATGTTCATAAATTGTTTTACTATATTCGCATTGTCAACAGAAGTCTGTGCTTTTCAACATTTAACACCTGTGAAGAACTATGACTTACTGCAAGCAATAGACATAATTGGTTACAAAAGAACTTTAGCTCACTAGCAGCAATGTCAGACTTGCAACAAACGTTTTTCAGTTGAAAGAAATCTAAATCTCTAATTTATGATTTTATTTCTTTCCTGACTTCCAGCTTAATATGTTTACTTTCAAATTCCTGGTAGTTTCTGCTGACCTTTGGATAGATTTCTTTAGTTATCCCCAGTATTCTCTCTTATTTACTTGTTTATTAGCAATTTTGGTGGTTTTTTTTTTCTCAGTCAAGATATTATATGTTTATTCAGTCTTAAACTCTTCTTTAAAAACAATATATCTCTTTCACACTTCATGCCTAAGTGTGCATATCTATATTGTATGTGAAAACAAAGTACAAAAGAGCTAGAATAACAAATGTTCATGAGTTTTTAGATGCAGTAGCCAAATTTAGTGCTCTTAATATAAAGATGACCCATGATTATGAAAACTTTGGTTGGGGGGAGGATAGGAGTGTAGGTCAGGTTTAGGTTACAGAGGAGGACAGAGCTCCTTTGTAGAGTTTATTTTATTTTTATAAAGATTTTATTTATTTATTCATGAGAGACACACAGAGAGAGGCAGAGACATAGGCAGAGGGTGAAGCAGGCTCCTTACAGGGAGCCTGATGCGGGATGGGGGATGGGGGATTGGGGACTACATCCCAGAACTCCAGGATCAAGCCCTGAGCCAAAGGCAGATGCTCAACTGCTGAGCTACCCAGGCATCCCTCCCTTGTAGAGTTTAGAACAGCATGTAGGCAACTGTGGTCTTCCAGAAGAACTGGGAGGTGTTCCCACAAAGTAAATGGAATTTGTTGGTTAGTTTTGGAAAAAGGCTGAGATTTATTTTCCTTCCCACTTTTCTTTTGTCTTTCGAGCCACATGAGTTTTTTTCTACAGGCCTGCAGAGTGAGTAGGAAATGATTAGTGATAGTGTAATACCATATATTGGCATGCTGTGTATTACATGAGCAGCTGTAGATTGGCAGGTGAGCAGATCATGTTCCAGAGTTCTGTAAGATCTCTCATTCCCAATTTAAATATTTTCCCAGAGAAACACATTTTTTGTTAAAGTTATTTTTAGTACTGAATTGATCTCAAAAATAAACTTGGTTCATAAAGTACCCCTTGCTGGAGTGACAGTGTAAAAGTTAAGTATTTGTGGTCAGTCTTATCCAACTATAGTCTTCTTTGTAGCCATCCCTTTCACCACATCTCTTTATTTTTTCTCTCTTCTCATTTTCTATTGACCAAGTAGCACTTTCTTTGCCTTTGCAGAAGTGGCCCTCAGTCAAGCCTAAAGATTGCACCTACCAAAGAATATTCCTTAAAGAATGCTTCACCCATATGAGAGTAAATAATTAGGAAGGTTTGGGAGATTTGTTTTGTTTTGTTTTGCATCACTTCGTGGCCCCCAAGGAACCAGACATCACTAGTTGCTCTATCCAAATGTGTGTGTATCCTTTATGTCTCTGTTAAGGATTGAGCAGTAGCATATAAAAACACCCATGAGGATGGCAATAAAGGTTTTCACCATGGGCAAAATCTTTGTGACTTGACAGTGATATGAGCCAATTATTTTAAAATTAATGGGAAACTCTGGGGATTCACAAAGCTACGTCACCATTTAAAAATAGTGTTCTCAGGATTCCTGGGTGGCGCATCGGTTTGGCGCCTGCCTTTGGCCCAGGGCGCGATCCCGGAGACCCGGGATCGAATCCCCCGTCGGGCTCCCGGCGCATGGAGCCTGCTTCTCCCTCTGTCTGTGTCTCTGCCTCTCTCTCTCTCTCTCTCCCTCTCTGTGACTATCATAAAATTAAAAAAAATAAAAAATAAAAATAGAGTGTTCTCTCCTAACGTACATAAACATCTCTCCAAGTGTTCATATATTGTATTTCTAATGAAAATATCTGGTGTATCTGCTGTTCTCTTTTCATTAGTCATAATCCCTGTCTCTTTGTGAAATCACATACTTCCCAACTCTCCAAATATTCACTCACCTTCTAATCTTTTATAATGTGATTTTTTAAAGAATTATTTAATTTTTAATAAACTCCCCAACATTCTTAGTTTCCACAGAATGTCCTCCCACTTATTCCCTGAAGTGTAACATGGTACCACCAGCGTTATCTCTTGCTAAATCACAAATGACCCCAGATAGAATGGTTGAAAAGAACAGACATCTATTATGGTCCAATTTCTGTGGGTCAGGAATTTAGGACTGGCTTTGGTGGGAGACTCAAGATCTTTCAAATGATTAGAGTCAGGATATCAGCTAGGGCTGCTGGCGCTAGATGATGTGACTGGGTCAAATGATCTGCCACCAAGGAATCTCACTCACATGGCTGTTGGCAGTAGACCTCAGGTCCTTGCAACATAGGTCTATCCACCGGCTACTTGAGAGGTATCTCAACATGGCACCACAGTGGTTTATGCAGGAAGCTTCAGTGCCTTTCATAAAAATGTGGGCTCTAAAGTCACACTCACCATTATTTCTGCTTTGTCCTGTTCATTAGAGGTGAATTATATCCAGCTCACTCTCTGTTCATAAACCATCATGTGTTTATATCAGTTTTCATCTCCATTTCTCTAATAGCAGATAATAAGTTCATTTTTCTTCTTAAACAACAACAAAACTCCTTTGTGTGGACCTTGATTTCATCCCCTCTCTTCTCATTGTCTCTCCCTTCTTTACTTCTTTATCAACCCCCGCTTCTCAACTTGCTTGAAAGCATTCATTGGTTTCCACGTCATATTTAAGAATGATAATGGCATGTGCTGCTCTGGGAGTGTGGGGTGTGTAGTACGTTGAATTGTGACTCCCTGAAATATATGCTCATATCCTATAACCCCTGGAAGCCATGAATGTGAACTTATTGGAAAAAAGCTCTTTGCAGATGCATGTAATTAAGAATTTCAATTATCCTGAATTGGGGTGGGCCCTAAATCCAATAACAAGTGTCTTTATAAGAAAAAAAGACACAAAGAAGAAAAACACACAAGGAAGAAAATCATGTGAAGGAGAAGTCAGAGATTTGAGCTATGTTGCCACAAGCTAAGGAATGCTTGGAGGCACAAGAAGCTGGAAGAGGAAAGAAAGGAATCTCTCCAAAAGCCTTCATGGAGTGTGGGTTGACACCTTGATTACAAGACTTCTGGTCTCTAGAATTTTGAGAGAGTAAGTTCCTTTTGTTTTAACCCTCCAAATTTGTACTATTTTATTTTTATAGCAGCCCTAGGAAAGTAATATAAGTTGTGAAGGCGAATACGCAGTGAATATTCTAGCTGTTGAAATTTACTCTAGAATTATTTTAAAATGAGTAGGCTTTCCTAATAAGTAGATATTTCCTCTATTGCTGACTAGTTTTTCCAGAAAAGAATTCTCAACCTTAGTAGTGTGACACAGTTTATATACATATTGGAGAGCATTCTGGGAGCAGAGCTCAGGAACGTTCTGGATGGGGATGAGGAGAGAGGATCGCAAGATACAGAGTGAAGAGTTTTACTTGTGTCCCGCTTCTTTGTCTACTGCTTCATTATGTACCCCAGTGCCAGATATCCTAGACTCTAGAACATTACAGCTATTCATCCAAATCCTTCTAATTTCATCTTCTAGTCCTCCACCTCCCCCAAAGGTCCCTCCACATCCAAAACATAAAAAGTTCAGGATAACTATACTGGTTTTATTCCTTCCATTATCCCTCTTTTCATTTAGTTTCCATCTTTCTCTGTTTTCCTAAATGTCCATCCCTTCGTCTTCTTTTAAAATATGCAGTAACATCATTTCTTCAATTTTTTTTTCTCTCTCTCATTCCATTGTTTGGCTCTGGTGGACCTGTATGCTAATTGCAACTTTAGTAGTATTTTGAAAGGCAACAAAGATAAACTTGTCCTGTCTGAAAGTTATATAGTAATTCTCCTCTTCTTTTTCATTTTATTTTGTTTGCTGACAACACTGTTTTAAGCTTACTAGAGCTACAAAACTGAAAGTACATTCAAATTTGTTTCCTCCCCCTGGCCTCTCCTATAGCTTATTCACAAAGCCAGGCATATTCTCATAATTTTTTAATGATCAACACACTCACTAATCTCTGTCCCTAATAATGCTGCCTTAATTAGGCTTCTCATCATCTCTCAATTAAGTACTGTGACCTGGTCTCCCTCCCTTTAATAATGCATTCTCAAATCCATCATCCACAGCCTTACAGAGGGATCTATCTTATATGTATAGTGAATTTTGTCCCTTCTCTTTTTAAATCTTTAGCAACTGCTCTTATGGCTCTGTATCAAAGTGTAGTTCCTCAGCATGGATTGCAGGGCCCAGTATTATCTCTCCACATCTCAGTCTTAAGTTTTTACTGCTCCCAGACTTACACTTTATATTCTAGAATCACATTATCATCTCTGTAGTTCTGTCATTTTCTCTAATTTTTTGAAAGATTTTTATTTATTTATTTATTTATTTATTTGATTATGAATGAGAGAGGGAGCATGAGCAGTGAGGAGAGGCAGACGGAGAGGGGCCACCCAGGTGCCCTGTCATTTTCTCTAATTAAAATTACTTTCTTTTTTTTTTAATACTTTCACATTTAGTCTTTTTTCTTCAATTTTCTACTGATCTGGAATTTTGTCTTCTCCGCCATGATGCTTTCCTTGCCCACTTCTTCCCCTACCTAGCCTGTCCTGTTCAACTAGGCTGGTTTGTTTTCTTTGCTCCTGGAAGCTGCCTTTGTTACCTTTATCACATTTATTATAGTTATCTTCAAATGCTCTCTTCCTTCTCTGAGATGTTGGTGTTTTGAAGTAGACGACATACTTTATCCATAAGTGTAATTTTGTGCAAGGTAATGGGCACACAATCAAACTTACTGAAAATATGAATAAATTAATAAATCTTTGTCCTGAATAAGGGCATATGGAGAGGAAAAAAGTGTACTCTGATTTCCAAGGAGGTAGTTATGTGTCTTTCAAGTGATTTTTGTCCTTGTTTCTAGTCAGAATAAACTTATGTGGTTCACTGCTTTTACTTAGGTTTGTCTTTCAGCCAATGCCCTTTCCTACCTTCTCCTTACTGAATAACCCAGCTTGGATCAGACACCATGATTTTTTTTTTTAAGTTCCCCACATAAAAAGTCTTATCTTAGCACAATCCATCAGAAATAATGGCATTCAGAATGTATTTCTCTTCCATGCCACACAGGTCGATTTCCCTACCTCTATTAGAACATTCATCACTATAAGCAGTAAAGCAGGATGCCTCCCAAAACTTAGGAGTGGAACTTGGAAAATCAACTTGCTGTAGTTGACTTAGCTTTGAGTAAAGTATAATACTTCCAAGCAATAATGTACAAATGGGCCATTGAACAGTTTTCTCTAATAAAGAGGTCAGGATCTTGCTTCAGAAAAAGACTACCTGTATGGGCAAGTTCAAGTCTGTAGCAGAATCAATGTCTGAGATGAAGAATGTTTCAATCAGGGACAAAGAAATGTTTAGTCGAGAAAAAAACAAAACATGAATTCAAGACTAGGATGAATCAGTAAGCATTCAGCATTGATTGTCTAGCGAAACAAATGGACTGAAGATTATCATCTTCTTATCAAATATTGTGGGCACAGATAAACACACACATGCACACCTGTTTTCTACCTCTGAATGCATCAATCTCTCCACCCTCCCTCAGCCCCAGCCTTCCCTCTTCTCTCAGATATGTTGAATTTGTGTTCTGTTTACAAAGCTCTTTCCCTCACTAGCTTGAGAAGATCGACTTAATCTTTCCATTAGACATTCAAACACACATTAAGTGTTCAAGAATGTAATTGAGTGAATGTACAATATTTTAAACACAAACAGGTTGTAGATCGATTATAAATCTCAGTTACACGGCCTTATACAATAGAATATTAGATCAGTTCACTTCTCAGGTTGTGATTTTCTAAAACTTATGAGAAAGTATGTTGATAATGAGATTGCTTTACATTTTCTTTTACATTTTTCTCCTTTCTCACTTTGATTTTTAGTGTACAGTCCAGGGTAACCCTTAAGTGGAAGGAGAGCCTGGAATAATGACATTATTAGTCTTCTCTATTTTCAAGTTGAAGGGCACCGAGAAATAAGGCTTCTGGAGCTTTGGGGGCACCTTGTTATCCCTCCCTCCTTTGTTTGATTTGCTTTTTGGTGTGTAATAACCCTTGACATGTTACATTTTATTATTTTAAAACATGATGCATTAAACATGCATATCCCAAGAGATCGTGATTTAATGTGGAATAAGAATATTCTCAGAAAATGAAATGAAAATCAGATCTAGCAGTTGCTAGGCAGTTGAGAATGTCCACACAATTACCCAGAGTAACAAAAATAATCAGCGCATGTATCTTTCCTGCCTTTTCTCTCCTCATTGTGTGGTGTCTCATTTTCTCTTTTGAGGTCATCTTTTTCATGAGCATATCATATGCCAACTATGAATATATCAGGTAGATGCAGTAAAAGATGATAGCATTTTGAATATAGTCTATGCATAGCCTAGAAATTCCTATAGTACTACATTCTGTTGTATTTGCACTGTTGGAAATAGAGAAGGAATAAAAAGGCCAGGATCAGAAGTATAACCTGTTGATACTTCCCCATCCCTGGCAAAAATAAGTGCTCAAAGATGGTAAGAATATCTCTTTTAGGTTTCTGTGATAACTGTTGGACTGTATACCGTATAGGATATTCTAGTTAAATAGTAAGAGACACAAAAACATTGATATTCAGTTATTTAAAATTGGAAACTTAAAGACCTGTATCACTGTATAAATAACAGTAATATTTGAAAATTCTAAATCAACATTGGGAAATATCTGTTTCACATCATTGGACAAGCAGTTCAAGGAACTGTGAAAGAACAAGCCTATTAATAGAGATCAAAATTCAAATCAAAGTGTTTACAAAATCTTGCACTGCCTTTTAAACTTATATTTACAGGGATGCCTGGGTGGCTCAGCGGTTGAACATCAGCCTTTGGCTCAGGGTGTGATCCCGGAGTTCCGGGACTGAGTGCCACATCAGGCTTCCTGCATGGAGCCTGCTTCTCCCTTGGCCTATGTCTCTGTCTCTCTCTGTGTGAATAAACAAATGAAATATTTTTAAAAAATAAACATATTTACAAAACTTTTGTCAGTTGCTAAATTCAGTTTGCCCTGGCCTCCTATTTTCCTATCCCATTTATTCTTGAATAACCTTCAAATTCATATATCTCTGCCCTTTTCTGCACAGTGACCTCCCTTTTCCCACCCCCACAGACACTTTGAATTATAAGGGATAGGATTACTTAAATTGTCATCAGAAGAGCATATGAAAAAATAAAGATGCCTTATAATGCAGAAAAAAAAAAGGCTGCAATAGGGGAAGAGGGTATGGAACGTCTGAAGACCACTTACTCTTTACCGTCTGTTCTCTTTCTTATCTTTTCTGGTCGCAGCACTTTCTGTGTGTGTATCTCCATTTTGAGCATCTGCCTTTAATCTCTCTGCCTTGCCTGTGTTCTAGTATCTACTCCCCCAGCGGAGTATAGGCATGTCCAGATTCAGCACCTATCACCAGAGGAATTAAATTCTTAGATTCTCAAGTCCATCAAGTACCATATGATATGTTCAGTTTATCTATTCAGTAAAAGCCACAAACCAAAAACAGCTGGCCAAGCTATTGAATGGCTGTCATTGAATTGAATTTATACCTCTTTATCAGTAATCTACCGGAGCATTAAAGAAAAGAACAATGCTTTCTTTCAAAGTAGCTGTAGGAAAAAAAAAAACAACAAAGTAGCTGTAGGAAGATCTAGTATACACAGAAATCTATCGCTGCTTTATTTTTTTTCCTATACATTTCATTTCCAGTCTCAACTCATCCTGTTATATCTGTTCAATCAACACAGGGAATATTTACTTTATTTTATGCAAACCAAAATGAGTTTCCCCATCCTCACATTTATTTGACACTGAGTCTAGGTAATCTTCAAATTTATACATGTTCTTGATAATATTTTCAAAATGAATTCAAGCACCTAGGATGTGCTTGCTTAAAAAGTGACTTTCAAGGACTCCTGGTTGGCTCAGCACTTGAGTCTCTGCCTTCTGCTGAGGGTGTGATCCTGGAGTTCTGGAATCCAGTCCCACATCAGACTCCCTGCAGGAAGCCTGTTTCTTCCTGTGCCTATGTCTCTCCCTCTCTTTCTGTGTCTCTCATGAATAAGCAAATAAAACCTTTTAAAAAAGTGACTTTCAAAATAAGTTGATATCCCCATCTTCAGGACAGTCCCTCAATTTTCATAATGAAGTTAGTGATTTGTTATTTATTCACCATTTTCTTCTGCTTTATAGAATGCATCTGATAATATGTTCTCTCTCCACCTCCCTGTCACTACTGGACAGGCATTTCTGACTGGTTACCTGGTGATTTGGCACCTGGAGTAAATAGAAGTTCAGCTGTTAGAAAGCTCTGAAGGGATCATTGACAGCTACATTAATACTAACACTTTGTCTAGAATGCTGAACTAAATTAGCCACTAGCTACATTCCAGAGCTTTAAAACTTAAATGTAGCCTAAAGTAATAAAATACTTAGTAGAACCAACTCTTTAAGATAGCTAAACTTCTTTTCTTCCTATTATGTGAATATCAAACATTTTCAATACATAATTCCTAGTTGTTGTTTTTTTTTTTTTTGTTTGTTTGTTTTTAAGATTCAGCTATCCATTTCAAAGAGATAGAGACAGACAGCAAGTAGGGTGAGAAGGGAAGGGGCAGAAGGAGAGAGAATCTCACATAGACTTTGCACTGAGTGTGGAGCCCAGTTTGGGGCTCCATGCCACGACCGTGAGATCACGACCTGAGGTGAAACCAAGAGTTGGATGTTCAACTAACTGCACCAACCAGGTGCCCCCATGATTCCTAGTTCTCTATAGACAGACTAAGAGACATATTTTTAATAGTAAACAAAATAGCTGGTAAGCAGATTTCTTACCTATGTTACTTGAAAACAGTATTACCATCAATAACTTTACACATTGAATCTTAAATATTTGCATTTATTAAATATTAAAATTTTATTTTTATATTCATTTTTATACATTCAGCTAACTAGTATATTTTCATAGCTTTTAACTTTCAGCAAAATGCTAATGTCACTTCTGCTCGTGAAGCAATAACCCAAACATTAAGTAAATAGAGAAATTTTAAGAGAACTAGAGTCTTCAAACTGCCCACACATATTTTGATAACCAAGAGCTTTATTTCTGAAGCTGTTAGAATTTCTTATTGGGGGGATATATCCATGTACAACTACCATAGCACATTATTTATCTATTTCTTTGGAATATTTTAGAATTATTTATACTTAGGAATCTGTACACACAATTTTCCTGTCACAAAAATGAAAGAATGAATGAATGAATGAATGAATAAATGAATAAATGAATAAATAAATTAAATAAATAAATAAATAAATAAATAAATAAATAAATAAATAAATAAATTTTAAGATGCCTCATTCAGTCCTGGATCTTGCTTCAGTCATCTTTCTCATCTCCTTCATAATTAAACCTCTTAGAAGCCTTGTCTGAAGTTCATGACTCCAGAGCTCTACCACATGTTTCAGCTGTTGCCGTCTGGCTTTGGCCTCCACTGTGTTTTGTTCTTGTTGGCTAACATTCTTGTGAGAGGTGAATTTTCACACCTTAGCTGTCTTGTCTTCTCAGGATTACTTGTATTGATTGAGAATTCTTCTCAAATGTTTTTCTTCCTTCCTCACTGTCCACTTTTGCTTGGCCAGAATCTAACCCTCTGCCCACCCACTGAATTTATTGTTTTTCCAGTGTTCTGTCCTAGGCTTTCTTTTCTTCTCACTTTCACTTACACTGGGTGATCTCCTTTATTCCTGTGACTTCAGTTACCATCTCTGGGTCTCTCTCTCCCACATATGCCTCCAACCAAGATCACTTTAATGGGCTTTCAGTCCATATATCCACAGGCTCTTGGAGATTCCAAAGAACCATAAAATTAAGTTTTTTATATGTTCCTTCTAATTTGCTTTTACTCATGATTTCTGTCTTAGGTAAGGTCCCCTGGAAATAGACTCTGGAATGAAAATTTGAAAGTAATGGGGAAACATCTCCTACAGGAGTAAGGACAGTAGAGTTGGCTGAGAGAGGAAGAGAATCATAACAACAGTAGCAATAGAGGCTTTAGCCAGTAACACAGTGAGCTCTGGAGCTGGTATGGACTTTGGGGTTGTCCCAAATTGAGGCAAGGGAGAGTTAAATCTTTGTACCATGGTGGTCAGCAGTCACTAGATGTGGACTGATCCTTGAAGGAAAGTTAATAACCTCAGGAGATGCATCTCCCTTGGTCAAGGCTTCATTCCTTAGAAAGCCTCAGTGGTGAGCCAGCAGCTCACAGTATTGCTGGTAGCTGGATGAATGATTGCCTCTTTTCTTAAGGGTAGTCTGGGTGGCTCAGTAAAGAATCCATTGCAGGTCATGACTTACTACATGCATCAACCCCAGCTAAGTATTGATTCTCTAAGATTCTTATTGGCCTCTTTCTGGAGTAACTTAGAAGAGGAAGGTAAATGCGACAATGTAATGCTTCCACTACTGCTATAATTATCAAGGTGACATAACACCTAACACTTCTCTCTCCTGTTACCTAGCCTAGATTCCCCATGCCCTCTTCTAGTATTTTTGTCAGCCTAAGTAGATGATGGAGTGGGATGATCCAGATACAGATCCCAGAGATGTCTGTGTTTGCCCATTTTCAGTATGTCCTTCTCAGGCTGTGGCTGCTCCATTTGTTCATTTGCAACCAAAACTGAACAGGGGAATAGCATGAGAGACCACAAGTGATTGCCAAATGAGTCTTTTCCTGCTCCTCCTGTGTAGGATCATCCCTATCTCTTCTCTAGCTAGTATGATGATGCTTGTTTGGTCATGAAGAGAGACAATCACCAAGTGACAGCCATAAATAAAGTTTAGTGATGCTCTTATTCTAGTTCTTGGTAAAAGGGTTATTCTTAGGCAACTAAGATCTCTGGACCCACAAAGCCTAAAGTTGTGAAGACAAGAAGCGTGAATTTCCCATTTGTGGAATGACAATAAGTAGAACAGTTCTATTTTCATTCCTTGATTCCTGTACCTATGTGTTCAGGATCCAGTACCATAATATGCTAATTGTGTTAGGATATATGCTGCATCCTGAGGTACGGGTGATTGAACCCCATAACTTCAGGGTGTCATTTTCAAAATGACACATCATCTGTAGTTTCAAAATCTGTTTTATTTCTCTATCAGGATAGCAGCTTGTGGGTGGTATGGTTTGCAGTGCAACCAATAGCTTCATGGTCATGAACTCCCTGGCATAGCTGTTTGCTATAAAGTGGGCTCCACGGTCTGAAGCAATTTTACGAGGGATTACATGTTTACAAGACTGACTTTTATGGTGGCCAAAGCCCTGTAAGAAAGATAAACCCTTAACTGGAATGTATATTGATCCCAATCAAGAAGAATCATTGTCCCTCTAGGATGGAAGTGGTACTACATAAGAAATACAACAATAGGTATTATAGGTCCAGCACTGATCTATTCTCCTTGTTATTTGGACATCAGACTTGGAGAATTGGAACCATGATATTGGGGCCATCTATAGCCATAATCCCTGCCACTATGGCTACTCTGTTATGAATCATTGTGCCACTGCTCAGTGATAGAAATTTGCTTATGCCAACTGGCCATGCCATTGTGTCTACTTGGTTGGTCAGTGCCTCTTCCATACAGTATACTCTCTGGTTGCTGTTACTTGCATTTCAAAGATCTTCTGTACTTTGTGCTCACCGCTATCCACATGCTATCTCTTGAAATTTTCTTATCCTTGATCCCTACAGTTTTTAAAATATTTGTTTCCAGTTCCCTGAACAAAATATAAGCCATTCACCACTGCTGATGTCAGAAAATGGGAGAATTAATCAGAGCATGAAGTAAATGTTTGTGCCACATAAATAATGGCTGATTCTGATTCTCATTTCTGACAGGGGTGGCAAAGAAAATGTATTAACGAAAAATATGTTAATCTGCTAAGATACTACATCTGGCACAGCAGATGCAATTGAGGCAATCAGTTTTTAAAGTATTCTTTTGCCAGGATCTGCCTGTTTTTGTATGAGCCAGGCTGGTTTAATAGGGATATGTTTGAGACCACTTCCTCTGCATATTTTAAGACTTCAATAATATCTGCTATTCTCCCTGCTTCCCAGATGCAATACTGTTTTTGATTTATGTTTTGGCTGGGCATGCAGATTTAGAGGATTCCATGTGGCTTTTCCAATGAGATATCTCTTACCCGTATGCCAAGGAACTACTGTGGTGGTTCTGCTAATTATCAAGTATGTTTATTCCAGCTGTGCATTTGCTAAAATGACCCCCGGGTAGTTTTATGGACCCAGTGGACTCATGGGGAGTCAGAGCTGGAAACAGGGTTCCATTTGTTTATTATTCCTTCTGTGATGTTTTTTTGTGGCCCATGTATCAATGCCAACTTCAGTAGTTTTTGATGTGTCTGAGTATTCCAATTCACCTTGTGTATGATTACCATCTAATTGGCAGTAAGTGCATTTAGGGAAGAATTACTCAATACACTTGCCAACATGTTATGGCATTTTTCTTCAAGGGGACCTGGCCTCTACTTTAGTCAGTGGGTTCCAAGTCTGAGTATTGGGTCAGGTCCAGAAACTGAACAAGTGATCATGAATATTATCAGATCCTCTGCATTCACCCACTATTCATTCATTCTTGATATACATTTTTTTAATTCCATACAATGATAAATACTTTTGTTGGCTGTCCATATCTTTTCCCCTAGGAACACTCTGTTCTATTCACTATTTCCATACTCTCTGTAGTTCAGGATTTCTGACATTGCTATTTAGTACCTAATTGTACTTGTGTTTAGCACAGTCATTTGATACTTATTATTTTGAGATTCTATCATCACTATTCTGCCCTAATGCTACTGAGGAGGTCAATTCTATGATAGCATTCTATATTATCACTCATGTCCCAGAGAAGATAGCTACCATCAAGCCTCTGAGTAAGATTGTTGTCCCCTTCACTAATAATAAAGTGTCTTCCAGGTGCTCCTGTAAAACATCAATTAGCTGATGAATTTTCTGGACTTATGTTCACTCTACAATGGCCTTTTTCTAACAACATACCCCGCTCCCTTTGACATACTCCCTTCAGAGTCCAGCATCTACACTGGCTTCTCCCAGCATATGTTACTAGGACCCTTTCTACAATAAAAAAAAAAACAAAAACACAGTACTGGTTATGTTTGACCCTCATTATGATCTGGTGGTCAGGATGAGAAGATTGAACAGATCCCTTGAGGAAGGGGTATCCTGTTATCAAGGAAGAGAGGTCCCTATAGCATTCTATTAGCAAAGTAAGTATCAGGCTTGTATTAGAGGAGAATACCACCACTTCTCCTGGCCCAGAGAAGTTTGGAAGATCTTGGGTTTCATGGTCCTTAAGCACATTGGCTCAGAGGTCCCATTTGAACTCCAGCTGAGTCCCTTTCCAATTGGTTCTCAGACTTCAGAAGAATAGAATTGGGAGATTGAGAGTCCAACCTTTCCAGGGATTACTCTACGCTTCTAATTAAGTCTTGGACCTGATTTTTAAGTTTCTGTCCTTTGAGTACGGAAGATAAATCTCTTTAAAAGTTGCCTCCTAACTTTCACAGCCACTTAAATTAGTGATTAACAACCTTGGGCTTTGTCTTTCTTTGACATATTGGTAGCACTTAGTTATAACCAACTGATCGCACAATCTGTATGGTCAGCAGTTCCCACCACAGCTTGCAAATGTTTGGGCTATTGTGCCATTCAGTGCATTTCTGTCCATTAGTATGCCATATGAATTCCTTAGTAGTCAAATTGTACCACTATTAACCTGGGGCTGTCACTGTTCCACATACCACCAATATGCTGGTCCTCATTGCCAATTAGCCATCGAGTAAATGATCCAGGTCCAAAAATCCTATTTTAAAATCTGCTTCCTAGGATAATTGCTGGTTCAACTATATTAAGTCAATTGGAAATAGAATCTGAAAGAAAAATGTACAGGCAAGTGGTACACTGCATGGTGTCTAAGAAACAACATGTATGCAAAAATGAGGGAAGCAGAATTGTGCAATTGGAGAATTTGAACTTCAAAAACAATATAGTTGGAATATAGATCACAGCAGTTACTCCAGGGTCTCTGGAGTTTCCACAGCTTTTCAGAGTTGTCTTCCTTGAGGGAAAGGGGCCTGGCCTTTACACAACTGCATTAACCAGCCATTGAATGTGTGATACTTCCTGGGGCAAAAAGGATACCTCTGAAAAAGGTTGCTCCTTCAGCTGAGGGCATTTCCTAGAAGCAATTCATATGAGAACTGTCAACTACCAATACTCCCAGGATCTAAGGAAATACATGCCTCCATCCTGAAAGGGAGGTTATTTATTGCATATGCCAGCATTTAATAATCATTCCCCCAGTGAAAGGTATCTCCATCCAACTGCTGTTCCACCTTCTAATAGTGGGAAGCATGCTTGACTATTTCCACAACACTCACATATTAGTCAATAAAATCCTGACAATTCTACCGTTCAAATGTCTCCTGAGGCAGTTCACTTCTTTTCCCATTCTCACTGTATCTGTTCTAGTTAAGACTGCCATCGTCTCTTACTCAGTTACCGATTCTCTCACCTTTAGTCATGTCTCCAGTCAATTCATTAATGATTGAAGGTACAGTGACATTTTGAAGTTATAACTCCATTGATTAAAGCAATGTAAACCTTTTATGAATACTTTATAATGAAGTCTAAATTTATAAAATACCTAAAAAACCTCCTTATGACATGCCTGATTTTATATTTTAAACTGCATTGCATGTTGTTTTAATGTACTAGGGCTGCTGTGACAAAAGACCCCAGACTGAGTGGCTTAAACAACAGGACTTTTTTTTTTTTCCTCATAGTTGTAAAGGCTGGAAGACCCAAGATCAAGATGTTAGCAGAGTTGATTTCTTGGTGGGGGTTGGGGGATCACTTGTCTTGGCTTATAGATGGTCACCTTCTCCCTCTGTTTCACATGGTCTTTTCTCTTTGAGTGTCTATATCCTAATGTCCTTTATTTATAAAGACACTGACTGTATTGCATTAGGGCCCAGCCCAAAGAACTCATTTAATCTTAATTACCCTATAAAGAAACTGTCTAAATTCAATCATATTTGTACATACTGGGGATTAGGACTTCAACATATGAATTTGGGGGAACACAAATCAGTCCATAATACATGCCGCCTTTAAAATCTGGTAAACTATATCACTTCTCCTAAGCAATGCTGTGCTCTTACATAATTTAAATTTTGTCTAATATTATTTCCTGGTTTTTACTTTCTTTCATCCTTCTCCATTCCTTCAGGATTGGAATTGAATATCATTCTCACTAGAACACTTTCTTGTATCTGTAAAATTGAATTAAGTGGTTTTTCCCTGAATTCCCACTGGACTCTTTTTATTTATACTGTAACACTTATCAGATGTTATTTTAATTATGTACTTATTCATTTATTTCCCCCAGTAGACTATAAACTCCAAAAGAAAAGAAATATTGTCTTATTCACTATTAAATCCCCAGGATCTAGCACAATACCTAATGTGGATTAGAATCACTATAAATAATTTTGATCATATCTCTTTCCTTGCATTATTAATCCCTTAAAGGCAGATTGTGGGCTTTATGCAACAATGTTTCTACCACAGCATTCAGAAAATTATTGTTAACCCAACAATAAGTGCATAATAATTGCAGATACAAATTTATTTAAATAATTTCTTAAAATAGTTTGTCAATTTTTGAAACACCTATAGAAATTTGATTGCTTTGGAAATTGCATAAAATGTAGTTAGTAACTTATTTGCCTGTATTCTTTGGGTAGGTTCTGATTATGCCTAACATATTAATGATATTGTTTTCAGAAGTGGCTTTTAAATGGCAGGTCATGGGGCACCTGGGTGGCTCAGTCAGTTAAGCATCTGCCTTCAGCTCAGGTCATGATCCTGAAGTCCTGGGATTAAGTTCCACATCTGGCTCCCTGCTCAGCGGGGAGTCTATTTCTCCCTCTGCCCCTCACCCAACTCATGCTCTCTCTCTCTCTCTCTTATTCTCTCTCTCTCAAATAAATAAATAAAATCTTTAAAAGTTTTTAAAAAATAAATAGCAGTTCAGTGAAATATTTGGATTTCATTAAAAAATGTCTTAATGTTTGTTCTTTACTGTTAATTATTTTCCCCAACCAGATTTTATGTATGTATGTATGTATGTATGTATTTTTTTTAAGATTTTATTTATTTATTCATGAGAGATACAGAAAGAGACAGGCAGAGACAGAGGCAGAGGGAGAAGCAGACTCCATGCAGGAAGCTGGATGCGAGACCCAATCCCAGGACTCCAGGATCACTCCCTGAGCTGGAAGGCAGATGCTTAACCACTGAGCTACCCAGGCGTCCCTGTATGTATATATTTAGGCAATAAATGCCTTAACAAAATGTTTTAAGCACGATCTAGATGTTTTTCTTTTTTAAAAAATTAAATTTCAATGAGTTTAAGAGATACACTTAAGGATTTTTGGAAAAAAGTGGCATTGTGCACCTGAAAAGTTATTTCTAGTAAGATAAAATTGGATATCCAGGAAAGCTGGGAGAAAGGAAGTAACTAGAAATATAGGAGCAAATATCTTTGGGCATCATTCTAAGAGATGAATCATAGTAATTAAGAGGTAGGAGGAATTCAGAGAAAGATCTGAACTAATGCATTATTTTCCTAGATGAAGATTTGACATAGAAAGATTCAAATGTCTTATCTTCTGACCACAATTTTAGATAGCAGCAACATGAGATCCTCACACTCTAACACTTTATACTCAAACTCAAAAATCTGCACTAAATACATGCACTCCACATCTGTATTTATGAGATAATACAAATTCATATCAGTCTTTAAAAAATGGTTTGTTCACTGCTTAATATTGGGCACTTCTTTCTGATGTGTGGTAATTCTATAAAAATGAGATTTAAACCTAAGTGTAATAGAGCTTTTAGCAGAAACACATAAATGGCATGGTTCAAAGAAAAAAGGTTAGTAAAGAGTTTCTAATACTTGTTCTCTTACAGAAATTATATTTTCATCTTTTAAGACATAGAGTAAAAGCATATTGATGAAAAGAAGTTAAAAAACAAAACCAAAAAGTATAGCAAATGGTTGTTTAATAGAGTTGATTAACAAAGAGAAGAGATGTGTGAGATGTCAATTATAATTAATAATCAAAGGCATATTATCTTTTTTTTTGAAAGGCATATTATCTTATACCTGTACAATCTTTTACCAATTTTAGGGCACTTCCGATATAAATTATCTCTTGGTTGACCCAAAGGCTAATGAGATACATGGGTAACTTAATGTTACAATTTATACATCCAGACACAGAAGCTCAAAACTTTTATGATTTGTCCCCATTTACCTAAGTAAACTGCCTCTTATCAAAATCACTAATGCCCTCCACAATGCTAAAGCCACTGATCAATTCTCAGTCTTCATCTCACTTGACCTTATAGCAGTATTTACCACAGCTCATGATTTACTCCCCTATCTTTGAAACACTTCCTTTATTTGGCTTTCAGAGCACCATTTGTTTTTGGTTTTAATCCTTCCTCAATAGCTGCCCTTTTCCTTCCCTTTGCTGCTGCTTCTGCTTCTGGCTTCTTAACATCAAATGCCCCCTTTGTTTTTTTAGATAGACATGCTCCCTTGTTGATCTTTCTGCTTCATCACTAAAGTTGCTCATAATAACTCTCTAAAATGGATTTCTCTGGCTTGAACCTTCATCATAAGGTCTGGATTAATACATGTGACTATCTACACAATATATCCATTCAAGTGGCATTTTGATATCTCAGGTTACACATGATTGACTGAATTGCTCATTGCCTTCCCCCAACCTTTTGTACCCATAGGCTTCCACACCACGGTGTATAAATAATAGTCAGGGAGCAGATCCTGTGAGACGAAGACTGAGATTTGACCATGGGCTTTAGCAATGGGCAAGTCATTGTGGAATTTGACCAGAAGCAGTTTACTTATGTAAATGTATATGAGTTGCCAAATGACTGAGTCCCTGTAAGTGGATATATAAAAAATATTTTAAAATGCTGTTAAACCTCACCATCTATACTCCTCAAAATCCTGGTCAAAGTCACAGCCATTGGATTATTGTAATCAGCTCTTTATTATTTGTTTAATGCCACTGCTTCTACTATTGTCCCTCCCCAGCCAGACTACTTGCAACACAGCAGCTCTTGTGATCTTTTAAAATCTAAATCAGATAATCACACTCTTGGCAAAACCTATGCATGGTATGATCTTACTCAGACTATAGAGAAGTCCTTACTGTGGTCTAGAATACGTTCCATAACTCCACTGCCATCTTGTTACCCTGTGATATAATCTTCCACAGCTCTCCCATGCTCACTGTGCTGCAGCCACATTGATATTTCTTTTTTTTTTTTAAGATTTTATTTATTTATTCATGAGAGACACAGAGAGAGGGAGAGAGGGAGAAGCAGGCTCCATTCAGGGAGCTTGATGTGGGATTTGATCCCAGGACTCCAGGATCATGCCCTGGGCCGAAGGCAGGCACTAAACCGCTGAGCCACCCAGGGATCCCCAGCCACATTGATCTTTTTTGCTGTCCCAGAAACACATCAGGCAACACCCATCTGATGACATTTGAACTGGTTATTTCTCTGGAAAGCTTATCTCTGCCTGTCATTTTTTGATCTTTTGTTCAAATATTGCCATTCTGAATGAGTCTCGCCCTAAAATTCTATTCTCCCTTTCTTTTCTTATTTTTATTCGTGTGCTCATTATCTGGACTATGTATCTATCTATCATCTGTCTATCTATCTATCTATTATCTATCTATCTATCTATCTATGATCATCTATCTATCTGAATTATATAATATCCCAACGATCTGAAGACAATTACTGGGAATAAGTCAGGTGTCATGCCTTCCATGGAGATTCTTAAAAAGGCCATTTAATGATTATTAATTAATTATTAATGATTATGTCTCTTTGGAGGATGAGAATATTTAAACAAAAGCTTCATGAATGGGAATTTGAATACCAGAATTTATACACTATTAGATATTAAGAATGCTTTGGCCTAAATCATGACTTGCAGTTAATTATTGTACATATTACTGAAACCTATCAAGACTAGTATTCTCACACTTAACTCATAAACTAAATGTCAACAAATACTCATCTATCTGGGAATTGGAAAGAAATTAGCTAATCAGTTGTAACTTTCAGTTTGTGCTAGAAGGATCAGAGATTATTATCTTGATATTTTAGGGAGGAAATTAAGAGAAGTCTACTATGATATATATGGGTAATGGTCTCAGATAGCCACTCTGCCAACTGACCTTATTGCATTCTTATTTGGGTAACATCTAGAGGTTGAACAGTACCACAGAGACTCCTATGAGAACCTCAGCAGAAATTTAGCCCAACTGTATCAAGGTCCATAAATGGCTTAAACAAAGCAATGTTCCTACTAAAAGATTGTGAAGCAGCAGAGGAGATTGGGACTTAAGTGAACCTATCCAGATATACTGGTTTTTCTCTCTAATTTGAATGTTTGCTATAAAAAGTCTATAATATATTCCAAATGTAGAAGTAGCTTAAGACAAACTGAAATTATCTCTAATTTACTTATATTTTTTCAGAAACTATCCTAGAAAATCTCCCCAAACTTAAGTGAAACAGCCCTATAAAAAATATCCCTAGTGGGTTGAATAGTGTACCCCCAAAATTTCACATCCTTTAGGAAACTCAGAATGTTACGTTATTTGGAAATGGGATCTTTTGCAGGTGTAATTAATTAAGATGTGCTCATATAGAATTAAGATAGATTCTGTCGAATGACTGATGTACTTTTAAGAAGAGAAGAGAACACATACACACAAAGAAGAGATCATGTGAAGACAAAGGTAGAGGTGGAATTATGTTGCTATGAACCAAAGAAAGCTAAGGAATATCAGAAGCCATTAGAATCTGGAAAAAGCAAGCAAGGGTTCTCTCCTAGAGCCTTCAGAGGAAGTCTATCCCTGCTAACATCTCAATATTTAGATTTCTGGCCTCTATAATTGTGAGAGAATAACTTTGTGTTGTTTTAAGCCACCCAGTTTGTAGTAATTTACTATAGCAGCCCTAAAAACTAACATACATACTATAAATAAAGTGAAGATGTGTAATAGTTATAATCAAGCATCTATAACAATTATTTCACCAAAAGAATAATTTGCAAATAAATAGTTGAGTATATTGAGAAATCCCCAATTTCTAATCAATGCAGTAGAGTAGCAGAACATAAAAAATAAATTTATACTGGGTCACCTGGGTGGCTCAGTTGGTTAAGCATCTGACATCAGCTCAGGTCATAAACGTAGAGTTCTGGGATCAAGCTCAGTGGGGAATCTGCTTGAGGATTCTCTTTCCTTCTCCCTCTGCCCCTCCCCCCACTTGAGCTCTCTCAAATCAATAAAAAGCTAAATAAATAAATAAATAAATAAATAAATAAATAAATGCTATACCTAAGCAATTATATGATCATAATCCTAAAGAAAGAACTATAATAGAAGGGTATATATTCAGTTGAAACTAGTGCGGCAGGGACCAAAAAGCAAATTGTTATCAGGAAATTCTCTGTAGCTTCAAAGATAGAAGGGGTGCCTCCTGGCTAACTTATACATGTATTTAACATATATTTGATAAGCTGTTTAAAAACATTATGCCACACGAAAATCATATTTTCATTGTAAATAAATTAAAACCTATTTGGACACAAGTGTATTATGACTTTGATTAATGTAAGCTAGTAATCATCTCTGCATACATTAAAATCTTCAAACTCTAGAAACTAGAAACTGAGGAATGGAACAATGTAGTGACTATGTCATAACACACCTCATTAATTAGTTATTCAGCCAGACAGTCAAGTATTTATTAAGCAGCTTTTTTATTAGACAGTGAAAGATGTCTTCTAATAATATTTCTCTGGTTTCCCTAATCATTTCCCCAGAAATTATCTCTATTGTTATATGTCCAATTGTAACAAACACAAATACGTCCAATTTTCTCTTTCCTCTGCCTTTATTTCAGCCTCCATGTCCAGAGACAGAAACTATAATTTAACTTGAGCAGAAGTTTAATATCAATAATTGTTAATAATAAAAGCAAAGGAATAATCAAGATGTAAAGAGAATTTTAAAATACACGAAGAAGGAAGGACAAAGATGGGTGAATGTGTCCCCTCCCCAAGGCTGGGATACAGATCTCCTTTTGAGAAATTGTGGTTACATCCCATTGGAGGCAGAAAATTTTCATTGGGCTGCTGCAGCCAGAGAAGCTGAAAATACCCCATTCCCATTTCCAATGCAGGTGGACAGACAGAAAATTATATAGAAGCAGTTGAGGTGTCAGGAGCCTGGGGTACATACACAGTGAGCCTGTACATACACAGTGTGCTGTCATCAGAGTTGCATAAGCTACCCTGCTACCCTGGAAGATGTGGGCTGACTGAGGCTGGCCAGCCAGGGTGGGGAGGGAGTTGGAACTTTGGGACCGCTGGCTTCCAGGGAAGCAGAAGGCTCTGAGAAATGCAGTGTCTACTTAAGGAGGACGGCAGAAATGTGGTCACCAGGTCAAGATGGGGACTGCAAGCTTGCTTAGAACCTACATGTTCTGGGTTTAGGCAGAATCTTTTGTACAGCTGCTCAGTGGCAGGGAAAAGAAACAAAAATGGCAAGAAAATAGACGTAGGAAGAAAAACACCTTAGTACTATAAGATCTTTCCAGAGTTTTCTACTGACACAACTTAGTATTGTACATGCTACAGAGCTCTTTTATTGCAGAACCAGTAAAGAGTGGTGTCTTTGTAGCCAAAGCAATCCACTGATATCTAGAACATTCTTTGGTTTCCTAATTCAAATATTTCAGAAACCACTGTCCCAGATTCTCACCAGACTAAATTTTAGGTCTCACTTTCCATTTTTAGTTTTCATTTCCTATTGCCACTGCTATTTTGATGTATTCCTTATTTTGCAAATTGTTATCTTCAGAATCATCATTTTGCACACCTCTAAGGGATATCATTTGTATCATTTCTGTGGATGCCACATACCACTTTGGGTGGTTCAGTGAAGAGGCACAGTTATTAAATATCCATATGTATTATATTTTAGGTCACATAATTTAATTCCTTAAGAACCAAGTTCAAACTCGTTAATATTTTATGCTATTCTCTTTCTAATCAACGTTTCAATGATATTTCAAGACTCTACTTTCACTTCCTACGTTATGCTACAGATATGCCAGATAAAAGTTGTACCATTTGGTCTTTGGGCTTTGATATGTTTTTGCCAAAACTAGATCGTTCTTATTTTGTGTGTCTACCTACAGATACTCTACCATATAGCCTCATGATTTGGCACAAATGGTCTCCTTCACTGATATTCTGAAATAGAACATTTACTCCTGAGGAGAACTACAGCAACCTGTTCACCATACCTTTTTTTAAATACATGCTTGAGTTACTATATGATATCAAAATTAAAACCGATCTCTCCACACTTATTCTTCAAGATCAGGGACTGTATATCTCAATAAATAATATTTTGGACAAAGAAGATGTTGGTTTATTTATTTTAAACTGATAATGAATGACTTCTAATAAATCTATAAATGTTTAAAGTATCACTCAATTTTTCCTTTATTTTTAATGAAAATGGGAGTGAGAAAATATATTAAGCATTTAAGCAAAACTCCTTAAATTTTATATATAGAGGTAATAGATCTAGGACACACCTAGATAATATGTATATTTATTGACATAATCCACCCTGATAGTTTGAAAACATCTGCCCTCAAAAACCAAAAACCAAAAAACTGGTTACTTTCACTATAAAGATAATTTCTGAGAAGACACAGTCATTTCAAAGTATAGGCTCAAGATAATCCTGCAGGCATTTCAGTTCTGGCTCTGTTCTAGCTATGTAGCCTTGGGAAGTTAATAAGTCATATGGGGCCTGTTTTTTGGATTTTTTTTCATACGTCAAGCACAGATGACAAGATTTCAGCAGTCTGAGATGTGTGTGTGTGTGTGTGTGTGTGTTGTAATATATATGTATATATATACAATACAAAAGCCCATGTGCAAAAGCCCATGTGCAAAAGGTTTTGTGCAAAAGGTTTTATTTATTTATTCATTTATTATTTATTTATAGCCAGACTTTAATTAAAATCCTCATTCTGCTGGCTGACAAATAAAATGTCACTTTAGGTCATGTTTTTTTTTTTTTTTTTTTTGTTATTTCCTGAGCCAGCCCCTGAATTCTAGATAAGAAAATGATTGGAAAAATCAGACACTCTGGTGGCAATTGTATGCTCATGTGCTGGGGTGTGGGGACACATCTTATCATGTCTTAGTCATGCTCTCTGCTGAATGAGCGTCCATTTTTCTCGCTGCGGTTTTCACTTCCAGTCAACCAGTTTCTGCCCATGTCATTCTCTTTTAGTTTTTGTCTCTCCGTGCTGGCCTCATGTGGCTCTGGCACAAGAGAAAGGCTTCTGCATACCCCTGAGCTCTCTTTGGCTTGTGAATCCAGGTTATTTTCAGTTAATTCTGAGACTCTTGAGCCATGTTTCTCAGTAACAAATATCAAGAAATCACAATTACTAGACGCTATATGCAAAAGGAACAAAATATAAAGTGTCCTAGAGTAAATCCACAAAAGATATTAAAGAACTCAATAGAGAATATCATAAAGCTCTATTAAAGTAACTTAAGGATAACCTAAATTAAGAGGAAGATAATTTGATCTTATCCAACCACATACTAAGGCTAATTTTAAATCTGTAATAATTAACATTTTGAGGCATAGGCATAATAATACATGCAGAGGCCAGTGAAATAAAATAGAGCCTATAATTTGATAAAGCATATGAGTATATGGTCATATTACATTGTTAAAGAGAAAGAAAGAATTAAAATGTTGCATGATCAAACGACCACCATGATCCCAATTACACAGAAAAACTTGTAACCAAAGGACAAATAACCAAAGACAGGACAAATAACTAAAGGAGAACAGTAGCATGTTAGAGGATGATGATGTGTCAAGGTAGGTTCATCAGCTGTAACAAAGGTACCACTGGTGGGGATGCTGAATAATGAAGGAGGTTGTGCATTTGTGGAGGCAGGGGGTATATGAGAAATCTCTGTACCTTCTCCTAAATTTTGTTGACCTAAATTTTCTATAAAAAATAAAATATGTTTAGAAAAAAAAATCATGGGATGCCTGGGTGGCTCAACGGTTGAATGTCTGACTTCAGCTCAGGGCATGACCTCAGGATCTGGGATTGAGTCCCACGTCAGGCACCCTGGATGGAGCCTACTTCTCCCTCAGCCTGTGTCTCTGCTTCTCTCTCTCTCTTTCTCTCTCTGTGTGTCTCTTATGAATAAATAAATAAATCTTTAAAAAAAGAAATAAAAGATATAAAAAAATTAAAATAAAAAAAAAGTCGCCAGATCATGGGGACAATGATCCATGTTCTTCTCCATTGCCTTTGTAAGACACAGAAATATTTCCCCCTGCTTTTAGCCCTGGTTTCACTGGTTAACGTCACTTAATGTCGTCTTAAGGTTGTAGAACTGGAATAAACCAGTGTTCTTGCCTCTATCACCAAGAAGGAGACAATGTCACGATAACTAGGACACATTCTGACAGTTCATAAATATCTTTAAAATCTTTCTGGAAACATTAAAATATTTTGATTGGATATTATTTCCCATTAGTAAAACCTGCAAATAATTTGTTTGCTAAAATCATCTATTGCACGCCAGTTTTTAAACAACTGATCCATTTAATGATATCTAATATCTTACATGGTATGTAATATTTGCATTAAGCTTGAAGACAAATTTCTGAATGTTTTCAATATGATTAGATGTAGTTTTTTCAAGCAGAATCAAGGACAAATAATATACATAATTGAATCCTTTTGATATCACTTAGCCTAAGGAATTGGAGTCCCCCAAATGTTAAAATTCAGACAGATACGTACGCACAAAAAGTTTTTTCATTGTCCTGGTTACAGTCTATTTGAGAAATATTTCCTGAACAAAAGTAGAATGTAGAAGAAAATAAATGGATTCTTAACTGATGAAAAGCATTAAAGTTAACTACTTCAAGTGAGGGGCACCAGGGTGGCTCAGTCAGTTGGACATATGACTCTTGATTTCAGCTCAGGTTGTGATCCCCGTGTCATGAGACTGAGCCCCACATTGGGATGTGCACTGCGCATAGTGCCTGCTTGGGATTCTCTCGTTTTCTCTCCCTTTGCCCCACCTCTACCTCCTGCCCCGTCCCCAGCTTCACAAGCACATGCGTGTGTCCTCTCTCACTGGAAAACAAAACAAAACAAAATTATTCTTTCAACACCACATAATTTCACATATATTTGTATTCTAAAAATCAAATTAACAAACAAAAAACAGAAACAGACATAAATAGAAAAAACTGGTAGTTGCCAGAGGGAGAGTAGGAGAAATAGGTGAAAGGGGTTAAAATTCACTAACTTCCAATTATAAAATAAATAAGGCAGGGCAGGGAACCTGAGTGGCACAGTAGGTTAAGATTTGGACTCTTGGTTTCAGCTTAGGTCATGATCTCAGGATCATGAGGTCAAGTGCCCCCATCTGTCTCCGTGGTCAGTACAGCATCTGCTTGGGATTCTCTCTCCCTCTCCCTCTACCCCTCCTATTCTCACTCTAAGATAAATAAATAAATCTTTAAAAATATAAATGATAAAATGAAATAAAATAAATAAGCCACAGAGAAGAAAAGATCATTGTAGGGAATATAGTCAATAATACAATAACATTGTATGGTGACAGATGGTAACAACAGTTATGATGAGAATAGTCTAATGTATAGAAATGTCAAATCACTATGTTGTGCACTTGAGAATAATACTTTGTATGTCTATTCTTCAATTAAAATTTAAAAATGCTAATTTCTTATTTTATTGATAATAAACAAAAATGCTTCCATATGTAATAGCTATAATAAAGTTAGATAATGTGTAAAATCTAATGTCAGCAAATTAAAAAGTGGGTTACTACAATTGCAATATCTGGTAAATTGGGGATTTTTTTCTACTTTTCTAATTTCATAAAGAGGGAAACTATATGAATTTTTTAATCTTACATATAACAACATGGTTGCACTATTAATTCAAAAAATTTTATGTAAATATTACCTACCTGTAATGATACTTTTTTCCTTAAGCTCTTCTATTTCTTAATTTCCAAAAAATTTAGTCTTTTTACCTGGATTTTTAACTTTATCTTGGATGTTTAAATTATTAATAGAGGTTTTCTTTATTCCTAATAATCTTTTTCCACAATAAAGTTAATTTTTTCTGATATTTATCTATACACCTATATATTAGATTTTGTTTGCTAGTTGTAGCCTATGTTTACATTATATTTCTGTTCTTTTTTTATATGTCTGTCTTTTGTAAGTATCATAGATTTTAAAAAATTTCAATCTGATAATTTCTATATTCTACCAGAAACTTTAATCTATTTATATTTATTGTGATTACTAAAATATTTATATGTATCTATATGTCTATAAATTTAATCTGTTTCATCCATTTATTATATATTTATATAAGATATTTTATAGATATATATATATAAGATTATATGAGAATATGTATATATTCTCTGATTCTGGGCTCTATTTTTCCTGCCTTTTCTCTATTCCCTTTTTTATCTCTTCTTTCCAGTCTCCTTTTGTATTATTTGCTTTTGTTATTCATATATTTCTACTTTACTCCCTTGAAAAATATACAATGAATTCCAGTATTTTAATTCTAATGCTGAAATTTTTCACATCCATACTGAAATTTAAAAATTCTTATTTTTAGTTGTATATGTCTTTATTTCTCAGTTTAGGTGTGATTCTCATATTTTTGACTGCTATTTATTCTCCTTCCTGGCAATTGTCTTTCTCTAATGACTCATGTCATATACGTATATATTTTCTTTTGTCTTATTTTCTTTCAAGGTTTTTACATCATTATGATTTCCACCAATTAATTCTGTTTTTATTTCTTGAGTATTGCTACTTTTAATTTTATTATTTTTTTCTATATTCTGCAATTAATGGCTTCCATTGCAATTTTTTCTTAGCCAGAGACAGTGTATTTTCACTCCCTTGGGAAATGCCTCAAGATTTCTGATACATCAAAATACCATTTCTATTTTCTGATTCTAGTCCTCCAGTATGTCATATATTTATTTTCCTATATTTCTTGGCTGGCATTGAATGTTGGAAGGACAGACAGCACTTGTGCTTAGTTTTCATTTTATTTTGTCTTTTGGATCCCTCCAAAGAACATACTTTCAAATAGTAACTAGGTTGCCTGTACTATTCTATCTCTTGGACATTGCTCTATTACTCTCTTGGCAACAGTGGACACATTTTACAATTTCTCCTTTTCTCAGCATACTTCTCTCTTGGTGCCCATGATATAATACTTTGATAACTTACTTTCACCCCCTCTAAGATGCTACAGTATTTGAGGGTGTAAAGTTCACTTGCTATGAGAGTCCTGAGTCTTTTCTCTGGTCATTTCGTACAACTAATCAATTAGTAAAATCATGGAATTTTTGGCTTTCCACTCAGTTGCATTTGGATGAAACACCACAGGACAAGCTGGAGGATCTGGAATCCTTGAAGGGTGCCCAAGTCACTGAGTATTGCATTCCAGAAATGGGTACGAGGTATTTTTCTTATGGGATAAATTTTGACCAATATGAAATAAAATGATAGGAAAGCCCATAATCTTCTCCTCCTTTTCTCTGATTGAACACTCTGAGACATACATTCACCTTGAAGCCTGTCTAGATGTTCTTTCTATGGACCAAACAGCACAGCACTGGTGCTATATGATCCATCTGATATTATACCTACTGAGTCATCTTCAGAAGTGAGTGAGTTTTGGGTTCTTTACTAAACAGTAACAACAAAAGAATGGATCAATACACATTTGTTTACTTAACTTTTTATTGTTTTTCACCCTGATACCCTAGATTCTCACTCCTTAAATAAATCATCAGTATTTTTATTTCCTTTAGGCTTTGTTATTTAAGGGATCAAGGCTAAGATATTATCTTTTTGTAGATCTTAATATACCAAGTGTCCAGATATGGGGTCTGGCACATAACAAATACTCTATTAACTTTTATTCAATGTGTTCAGGGGTTGGAAGAATTGTTAAAAAGTAAAAAGAGCATCCTTCTTGCCCAGAGAATGTTTCTTTGCCCTAGATGCTAACAGGCATGGTAAATTAATATTTTAGTTCATCTTCATAACAACACCATAAATATGGTTTTTTAACCTCCATTTGACAGATGAGAGCTTGATGGCTTAGAGAGGTTAGCATGACCTATATGTTACACAATTCATGATTGATAGAGGTGGGAATTGTGCACAAGAAATTTCATGTTCTTCTGCTATTTTAGAAGCTTAACTTTATTCCTTATGACTCTAGGTTGAAAATACATGGCTGAAAATTTTTCATAGAGAGTGACACAAAATACTCCCATGGCTTAGCAAAAGTCATTTCTGCCCCGTCTGCTGTTCTCTACTAGTTAATGTGATATATGAAAAGAAGAATCTTTGGAGAAATGGAGATATCATTTGCCATTTACTTACTGTGTGACCTTGGGCAAGTAACTGAGGTGGCATGGACTAGTGTTTTCTTAAATCTAACAAGAAGAGAATAAAAACTGCCTCAGGAATCTGTTGCCAAAATTTTAATACATGTTATAAATCTTCAATAAGTGCTTCTATCCTGTTACTATATAATGCATTTCTTGGCTCTTCTGAAATAAAGTAAAATGTGATTCTGCTCAATGTGAAATAGCGTTAGAGCAAGTGAGAGTCTAACTTAAAAACAATGAATATTTCAAAATCCATCTGTAAATGGCTCTGGACTTCACCAGATGATATTTTAGCCCCAAAATGTATCTTCCTAGTGAGGTTTTAATTATTTAAAATATCTTTGGGTTCCCTAAATGCATGCATCCATTAAACTCAAATTAGGAAATTACAAAACTACAATGCTAAGAACTTGTGATTCTAAGTTGAATAAAGCAACCCTTACTTTTTGAGAAGCTTAGAGACAAACATGTGCTAAGTAGCTCTGCTGTAAAGTGAAGTATATTAGATCAGATGTAAGTGGGAAGAACTGTGGGAGCACAAAATGGATTTTAAGCTAAGTGGGGAATCTCAGCCTCTCAAGAACACCTTCCTACCTTTTTGGACCTTGTTTTCTTCCATCTTTCAGTACTGGCTTAAAATGTATTGACTATGAAATAGACTTGAATCTGCTTGAATCACAATATGCAATGTTTCTTATGCTTATGATCATAATTATGTATTATTTCTCCCCCCATGATATCTTATTTTGGACACATTTTTAATGTGTTTTATCTCTTCACTGTTAAGACTCGATGTCTGTTGTGATGTCTGTTTGTGAAGCACAAAAAGATGATAATTTAATTGTGCTTACAAACCACATATCCCATTCTTTATGTTATTTACACTTTCTAGTCTGTATTTATGTGTTCACAAATATATCTGATGAAGAAATTACTGAATGCACATTTTTCTAGTTGTATTATTGTGCGTGCATTTGTTTTCTTTTTTCCTTCATTTAAAAAAATATTTATTTATTCATGAGACACACACACACACAGAGAGAGAGAGAGAGAGAGAGAGAGAGAGAGAGGCAGAGACATAGGCAGAGGGAGAAGCAGGATCATCCCAGGAGCCCGATGTAGGACTCGAACCCAGATCCCGGGATCACAACCTGAGCCAAAGGCAGCCACCCAACCACTGAGCCATTCAGGCATCCCTTTTTCCTTCATTTTAAATCATACTGAAATTGTTATGTGTAGGACACATTAGAAGCATGGTTACCCCCCAAAATTGGGTATTAAGTAACCAAAATACTTTGTTGAATTTATGAACAAACAGTTGTGGGAGACTTTGAAATGCATTAGAATCTAGTAATGGGGTGTGACTTTTAAGCCAGGGCAGATACATGGTTCTTATCATGCAACCTGGGAGCGACTGTAAGACTGATCATCTTACAGCTGATAAGGATGATCCTACCTTAGAAAAACTCGCTGTTTCTCCTAATCACCCTTCACTACCACATTCACAATACTGACATCAGGTATGTGGGCTTTTCTTTTCCCCCACATCAAGCAATTCTCTGCTATAGCATCTGGGTATCCTAAAATTCAATTCAATTCTGACCCTACCTGGAGTAAGCACTGACCCCACAGGTTAAGTCTCTTGTGAGAGTGAGCCCTACATCTCAGAAGCTAGTCGAAAGTCAAGGTTGTCACCTGTACTTCTGACTGAATGATTCTAAATCAGAAGTTCGCATGATTCCCTCTGTGGGTTCCATCATTTGGTAGAACAGCTTATATAATTCAGGGAAAACATTTACTGTTTACCACTTTATTATATAATAAAAGATAGGATAAAAGATATAAATAAAGAGCCAGGTGAAGACAGGTGAAGTTCAGAAGGATCCTAAAGTACAGAAGCTTCTGACTCCATAGAGTTAAGGTGTGCAATCTTCCTGGCAGAAGATATGTTCATCAACCCAGAAGCTCTCCAAAGGCTGTGCTTTTGGTGTTTTTTATGAAGGCTTTGTCATGTAGGCATGATTGATCATCAACTCCATTTCTAGCATCCTTCCCTTTCCCTTTCCCATAGGCCGGGGGTGGAGCTGAAAGCTCCAAGCTTCTCCCCATGGCTTGATTTTTCTATGACCAATCCCCATGCAGAAAACCTCCAAATGTCATCTCACTAAAACTAAGACACTGCTATCACATCATCCAAGAAATTCCAAGTGATTTAGGAGCTCTGTATCAGGAATCAGGATCCAAGACTGAATATTAGGAGGGAAAAAAGGTACTCCTAGAGCTCTTATAACTTAGGAAATTACAAAGGTTTTAGAAGTTCTGTGGACTTATATATATATATATTCTATTATTTATCACATATATTATATATGTCTATTATTTGTTATCATATATACATATTCTATTATTTCACATATCCATTTTCATTTTTTCCCATTAGTTTATGTATCCAGTCACATACAATGCACTGACCATATTCTGGGTACTGCACATGGTCCTGGAGATACAGGATTTAAAAATCCAGTCAAAGATATTTGCTCTCAGGGAAATTATATTCTAGTGAGAGAAGAGAGGTGGTGAAATACAGAGTAGGTAAAATGGTAGTTTGAGTTCCCAAATCCAAGGAGTTCTAGGTTTAGGGAAACATAACTTTAAACAAGGTGATCAGGGAAGGTTTCATTAAATCCATATCACTTACGCTTTGTACAGTTCACTGTAGTGCTAACTTTTAACATATAATACCATATTCTCTTTAGTTGTTACATGAATTAACTTTCAACATGGCTCATTGAGCTGGGAGACATATTTTCAAAAGTTATCTATAAGCAAATGGCTGGGAAATGTAATATTTTGGGGGTGAGGTGGGAAGGTTGGTGATTTTTATTTTTAATTAATAGATTATTGCTTAGAGTACATTTAAGTTTGCAGAAAAATTAAACAGAAGGTACAAAGGGTTTCAAATACCCTCTCCTTCCTTATCTTCAGTTTTCCTTATTATTAACATGTTGCATTGGTGTGCTGCACTTGAGATACAAATGATAAACCAATGCTGATACATTTTTAACTAAGTTCCATGGTTTACATTATGATTCATATTTTTTGTTGTACAGTTCTTTGCATAATGTCACATGGCCACCATTATAGTGTCATGCAGAAGAATTTTACTTTTAAAAAAATCCCTTGTGCTCCACCTCTTCATCCCTTCCTCTTCATCCCCGGAATCCTGGCAACCACTTACCATTTTCTCTGTCATTGGCTCTTTTCCAGAATGTCATGTAGTTAGAATGAAACAGATTTTCAAACTGACTTGTTTCACTTAACAGTATGCATTTTAGGGTCTCTCATATATTTTCTGGCCAAGATAGATCACATCTTGTTATTGCTGAATAATATTCCATTGTATGGATATATCATAGTTTTTTTTTCCCATTCATTATGGAATAACATCTTAGTTACTTCCAATTTTTGCAATTATGATAAGAACTGCTTATAAACATTTGTGTGCATATTTTTGTGTGAACTTGTTTTCAGTTCATCTGGGCAAATAACTAGAACCGTGAATTGAATGCTAAAACTATGTTTAGTTTTGTAAGAAACTGTGTAAGTATCTTCCAAAGTGACTATACTATTTTGTATTTTCTCCAGCAGTGAATGAGAATTTCTGTTGGTCCACATCCTTATCAGAATTCAGTATTGTCAGTGTAATTTTAGCCCTATCAGTATACCCTTTCTGATAAGTGTTTAATGCTATCTTGGTACTGTTTTAATAGTGACATATAATGTTGAAAATCTTTTCATTTGCTTATTTGCCATTTTTATACCTTCTTTGATTAGATTGTTGTTCTCTTCTCAGTTGGGTTGTTTATTTTCTTACTGTTGAGTTTTAAGAGTGTGTGTGTGTGTGTGTGTGTATTAAACAAGCCCTTTATCATATATGTACTTTTCAGATAAATTCTCCCAATCTGTGGCTTCTCTCTTAAATATCTAAAATTGTTTTTTGTTTTGTTTTGTTTTCTTTATTTTTACAAAGCAGATTTTTTTTTCTGGAGTCTAACTTATCAATTTGCTTTTTTTTTTTGGTATATAGTTTTTTTATTGGAGTTCGATTTGCCAACATATAGCATAACACCCAGTGCCCTTCCTGTCAAGTGCCCCCCTCAGTGCCCGTCACCCAGTCACCCCAACCCCCTGCCTTTTTCAGTCAGTGTTGTATCTAAAAAATTTACTGTTTAATGTAAGGCCATATAAACTTTCTCCTTATTATCTACTAAAAGTTTTATAGTTTTATGTCTTACATACACGTCTATGAATACAGATCTATGAGTTAATTTTTTAGTTTTTTTGTGAAAGATGTAAGATTGGTTTCTAGATTGTGTGTGTGTGTGTAGATATCTAATTTTCCTACTACCATTTGTTAAAATTTCTCTAGTCAGTGGCCTTTGCTCTTTTTCCAAAGGTTAATTGATTATGTGTGTATAGCTATATTTCTAGGGTGTTTAGTCTGTTCCATTGACTCCTTTTTCACCAATATCACACTGCCTTGACTACTTTAGTTTTCTAGTATGACTTAAAGTTGAGTCATGTTAGTCCCCCAATGTTGTCCTTCTTCAATATTGTGTTGGCTATTTTGGCTCTTTTTCATTTCCATAGATTCATTTTTAAAAAAAGTTATATCATGAAATGGTTTGCTGGGATTTCATTTTGGATGGCATTGAACTTAAAATTGAAAAGAGCTATTATTTTAACAACATCAATCTTTCTGTCCATGAAAATAGCATCTATTTCCCTTGTTTAAATATTATTTGATTTCTTTCACAGAGTTTTGTGGTTTTCTTCATTATACATCTTGTACATATGTTGTTAGATTTCTACCTAATTATTTGGTTGACCTTTGTATATTAACCTCATATGTTGTAACATTTCTGTGATCATTAATTCATTTCAGAAGTTTTTTTGGTTGGTTCTTTGTGATTTATACATTTATAATCATGTAGTTTTATTTCTTCCTTTCAATCTATACACTTTTATTTTCTTTTCTAATTTTAGCTAGGACTTTCAGTATCATATTGAATAGGATTGATAAGAGGGAGGTCTTTGCCTTGTTCCTGATCTTAGCAAGAAGCTTCTAGTTTCTCATCACTAAATATGATGTTAGTTGTGTTTTTTTTTTTTTTTTTGTAGATGTTCTTCATCATGTTGAGGATGTTCCCCTCTATTCCTAGCTTTCTGACAGTTTTTATCATGTGTGGGTGTTAGATCTTATCAGATGCTTTTTCTGCATCTCTTTATAGAGTCATGTAATTTTTCTTCTTTAGCCTGTTGGTGTTATGGATTACACTAATTGATGTTTGAATGCAGAGCCAATTTTGCATTCTTGGAATAAATCTAAGTTGGTCATGGTGTATAATTATTTCATACTCATTTGGATTCATTTTTTTCAATACTTTGTTAATGATTTTGCATCCATGTTCACAGGAGATATTGGTCTGTTAATTTTCCTTTATTGTAATATCTTTGTCTGTTTTTGGTAGGGTAATGCTTGCCTCACAGAATGAGTTTGAGAAGTGTTCCCTTTGCTTCTGCATTATCAGAGAGATTTCAGAGAATTGGAATGATTTTTTTCTCAGATGTTTGGTAGAATTTAGCAATGAAACCATCTGGGCCTGAGGTTTTCTTTTTTAGAAGGTTAATGATGATTGATTATAGATTAAATTATATATATATGTTATATTTAATATATATTTCAAATGATCTATTTCTCTTTATTTAATTAGTTTTAGTAGATTGTGGCTTTTAAGGAATTGGTGCATTTTATCTAAGTTACCAAAGTTGTGGGCATAGAGTTTTTCATAATATTACTTTATTTCCCTTTTAAGATCCATGGATTGATAGTGATAACTCTTTTTCATTTCTTATGCTAGTAATTTGCATCTTGTCTCTTATTTTCTTAATTAGCCTGGTTAGGAGATTATCAATTTCATTGATCTTTGCAAAGAGCTAACTTTTGGTTTCTTTGATTTCCTTTATCAGTTTTCTCTTGTCAACTTCATTAATACCTGCTCTAACTTTTATTACTTCTTTTCTCTTGCTTAAATTTAATTTGCTGGGTTACTTTTTCCTAATTTTTTAAGATAGATTCAGAGATTGTTTATTTTAGCTTTTTCTTCTTTTCTAATATATGCATTATCTCCTATAATTCTCTGCAAAACATTGTTTCTGGCATCCCACAAATGTTCATGGATTATATTTTTATTTCCATTTAGTACAAAAAAATATAAATTTCTCTTGAGATATCTTCTTCGATACATGTGTTATTTAGAAGTGTATTGTTTAATCTCCAAATATTTGGAGGTGTTCCAGCTATCTTTCTGTTATTAATTTTTTTAATTTCCAAAGAACACTTTGTATATTGTTTATTGTTTTAAATTTGTTAAGGTGAGTTTCACGGCCAGAATGTGGTTTGTTTACATGAATGTTTCTATAGAAATGTAATTTTTTAAATGTGTATTTATTTGTTTGATAAAGGGAGAGAGAGAGAGAGAAAGAGAGAAAGAGAGAGAATGAGCTAGGAGAGGGAGAGAGGGAGAGGGAGAGAGAATCCTCAAACAGACTCCCCACTGAGTACAGAACCTGATGTGAGGCTTGATAACAGGATGCTGAGATCACGACCCAAGCAGAAACGAGTGTCAGATGTTCAACTGACTGAGCCACCCAGGTGTCCTGGAATGTAATTATTTTTTAACACTGTGGAGCATGAAGCATGCCAAAGATCTTGAGACCCATCATTGTAAGTGGTACAACATTCAGCTTTTGATAGTGCTAATAAACCCTGTTGAATTAAAATGAAAAAAATTAAAACTAATTGAATTTGTAAACCTGGTGAATTATTTTAAATTAAATAATCAACATAGAATGCAGAGAAATAATTTCTTGAATTTCTTGAATTCATGAATGTATTGTGGCTACCTGTCACAGTCAGTTTAGGTTTATGTATAGCGATTAAGAACAAGGAACTTAATCCCATGGAAAAATTGTGGAAACAGTGCAAAAACAACAACAACAAAATAAAACAAAACAAAAAACCTTAAAATTATCCTACTTGAAAGTTAAGATAGCTAAACTCTGTTTTCATAAAATAGCAAAAGTCATTGTTTCAGGGCTGCTAAGAGTTCATTCTGTGGTGGTTCTGCTGCAGTGGTTCCAGAAACAAAAGCTTTCAGGCATTTGGAAGTTGCACACTGAGAGATTTGTGAGTTATACATGGGACAAGGATAGCATCTGCCATCTGCCACAGGAATGAATCATCAACAAGGTTGTTTGTGCTAAAGTAAGTAAGCTACCCAAACCCTAGCTAACCAATATGCCAAACGGAGCTTGGAATGATGAGATGATGTACAAGGTAAATGAGATTATGATTACGATTTTTTAAAACTAAAGTGTATGTAGGCTCCACTTGACCTAAATATCCAAGCACTTTCTTTTATAATGTCCATTTTCTTTCTAGTTCTATGGTTTTACATTCTCTTCTATATATTCCCTCTGCATTTCTGAGGGATTTCATATTTAATAATATTGATTTAATACTGCATAAATAAAAAAATAACTGAATCTCCTTTAACAATCTCCTTTAAAAATAACTGAATCTCCCAATAAATGCAGTCTCTACTGAATTTTGTTCTGCTTAAATTCATTGCATCTTAATTTTTGAGAATAATAGTTATATTTTTTCAGTATGAAAAAGGAAAAATAATAAATTAAAAGTTTTTATTTTATGTGTTATACAGAAGGTTTTACAATAAAAGTATGTATTTGTAATTAGGATTTGGAAACTTTCTTTTAAATTTAATTGGAGCAACTTTACTTAATTTTTGAAGCTAATATTATATATTGTGTTTAAACAGAAAATTTAGTAATACATTTATTGTGTTACCTTGTAACAAAACATTTTAATAAAATATTTTCAATTACTATTTTAGATAATGAACAAATATAATTATTTCCCTCTAATTCTCAATACTTTAAAATATTTTCATTATTAAATAAATTAATACTACTATAAAATATTAAACTCACATATTTTAATTTTTGGAGCTTATATTTGTTACTTCAGTACAATCATATTTTTATAACCTCAGATGAATAATTAGCATTTTTATAGCTGTTTAAAGTGGAGTATGTAAAAATTCACTTGGCAAGTATCAAGCAATTGATTTTCAAAAACCTTTAAAATTCATTATATATTTTTATAAGATGTAGTTTAAATTTTTGTAACATTCTCACACAATAAAATGAATCTTCAACTTTTATTTCTCAATGAAAAATTTCAACATTAGAAGTATGTTGAAATAAGCAGTTTGCTGATTTGGTTCCTTTTGATTGCAAATTCTTTTAAATATATGTTAAGAAACTGTATTACAAGGATGTGTGTGTGTGTGTGTGTGTGTGTGTGTGTGTGTGTTTTACTCTGGTAAAAAGAAATATGACAATTAGATTGTTTTGCTAAAAAAATAAAATATTCTCAACAAAGTTATCATTACAGTATTCTTTCTAGAAACTCTTCAAAATCTTAGGGAAAGCAGATTTATGAGAGTGAACTTTTAAGATAAGTCAGCATTTTTTATTTAACTAAAACTCTTCAGTTATCAACACAGTCTGGGCACACAGTCTTACTGAAAGGCATTTACTTTGATCCTTCAAAGGGCTTATTGTGCCTGATTAATCCATATATTCCTTTGGTCATAAGCATTCTCATTAAAATACAGACGGCTAGAGGATTCACAAAAAAGTACTGTGAAAAGAGAAAACCAATTCTTAGATAAGAAAGGTTCCTCAATTTAAATATGCTATACACTTGTAGTAAAAAGTCTGTCTTCGTGAGTCACTGTGAAAAATCAACCATAAAAATGAATTTTCCTTTTTGCTTAAGATATGTTCATATAAAGTATTCTTTTGATGGAGAAAAAAATATTTGTAGCTTTATTTATATACTCCCCAAACATCATAAGATGTAAAAGAAAAAGCTAAGACTTCTAATCACAAATGTAAAATGAAAAATGCTTTAATAATGCAAAATGAATTATTATTTATCAGTGAATTTTGTCAGGTAATTTCATCCACTTCTCCACTCACATTGGACAGAAAGACTTCCTTTTAAAAACTGACAAAACTACTTTAATAGTCTGACAGCATTTGGGTTATTTCAACAAAGAAAGATGAAATAATGTATTACCAGAGCTCCTATTGAGGATAATTAGTATTTTCATAAAAAACAAAACAAAACAAAACAAAAAAAGTAACAAAGTGAAATTCCAAGCTATTTTCTACCATGTTCCTACAGGGAAAGAAAAGTTAATTTCAGTTGGTGATTTTGCTCATACATATATGTATGTCATTGCTTTGTATACATCAACTATGAAAAAAAGTGCAAAGAAAGATTTTCTAGTGATCTTTTAAAGCAAATATCCAAAAGACTCCTTCCTTTCTTAAACTGGAGATAATTTCACCTTTGACCTATAACTTAAAAGAATAAGAAATGAAGGAAATTATTATTTTCACTGATTCCCTTCCTTAAAACACAAGACAAGTGACTACTGTTTCTTGTTTTTCCCCTAACAGGAGACTTTGCAGAACCTAATGTTAATAATCTAAAATATTCAAAAAGTTTTTTGAAATATCTTAAAGTTTGAATATATATATATTTCAGATTTCAATATATAGATTTAGAACATACATAATATATAGAATAGGATATGCATATATAATAACTCATTTCTATTACTTACAAGACAGCTATTCTTCCCTAATTTTCAAAATATAAATAACATTTACATTGTTATTTTTCAAGAAGTATGACCTTAAGCCCAATCTCTACATTGCTTCAATTTGTGCCCTGTGCAAGGGCACACTTTAAATGGTACATAGGAGCTGAAATTCAGCTTGTATTGATCACAGAATCAGGAGGGTAGGAATGGAGATAATTGCACCCAAAGGTAAAGAAATCTTTTAAAAATTGACATGGCTTTATTTATTTTTTTTTTAATATTTTTTTTTAATTTTTATTTCTTTATGAGAGAGAGAGAGAGAGAGAGGCAGAGACACAGGCAGAGGGAGAAGCAGGCTCCATGCACCGGGAGCCCGACGTGGGATTCGATCCCGGGTCTCCAGGATCGCGCCCTGGGCCAAAGGCAGGCGCCAAACCGCTGCGCCACCCAGGGATCCCGACATGGCTTTATATATAAGTGAATCACATTCCTGTATAATATCATATATGTTTTCAAAACTAAGAGAATGCAGGTCATATATTAATACCTTTTATTTTTATGCTTTATATTTATATTGGCATTTAAGAAATGTTATTATTTGAAATGTTTGTATCATTCTTCTCACTTGGTCATAAGTTTCAGTTCACATCTTTTACTCATAGAAAATATGAAAAGTAAGATGAGTGCTATACCAGCTAGTGCCAGTGCTATACCAATTTTCAAAGGATGAATCATATTCTGTATGCATTGTGAAAGAGCCACTGTCCTGTGCTTCCCAAGTAGTGCCTGCTGACCTCACAGTCGCCTCTTCTCAAGACCTCACAGACTTTTACTGATCTGACTACTGAAAGGTTTGCGAGTCACGAGAAGCCTGTAGGATCCTACTCTAGAGCTAAGGCTAGTGCCTGTTTTGATGATGTTAGCCTGAATAACATCTTTAAGAGATTGAAAAAAAATGCAGAGAAATGTGGAAAAAGTGACAGAAATTTTTGGATATGTCCTTACCTGTATGCACTGCTCTCTGTCCACATTCACATTCTGCTTTGCGTGTACTCCATTCTCTCAGGCCTCAAAGTCTATGTTCTTAATTTTCCTACAACCTAAAATTAAACCAACCCTCTCCTGAGCCATGAAACTCTGTCCAAAGGTAGCTTCCTATAAGGGAGTCTCTATTTTTGGATGTTTGGTTTCTGAGCATTTTTAAACCTCACCCTTTCCCTTCCTCTTTTGCTCCACATCTGGACAAGCTGATGAGAAAGCCCGGGTGCTCATTCTTTTGGTACCAGGAGGAGTTTCAAACTACTGCAAACCCTTTCGGTGCACAGGAACCCGTCTCATGGCCCCACTCATTATTCCAAGCAAGTCCCCTTTCCTTGCTCTTTCAAGCCACTTTTACATCAGTTTGGGGGGCTGCTTTGCTTTCACAGAGCCTCATCATGTAAGTAATAAGACCTTTCATACCTTTTTGGCGTGTATGTGGCTTCAACAGTCTTGACATCTAAACTGTATTTTGGGTAGGAGTTCATCCTATTCCTAGAGAGCAGCTATACCTCTTTTTTTTTCCTAGTCTTAGCTGAAATATCTTCTTTTCTGAAAAGTTGTAAACAACATATAGAGTATCTCCCACTCCCATACCACACAGTTATGAAGCTTATTCTCTATACAATGCATCCTTTCTCCCTCAAAATTTGTGTGCAAATTTGTAATTATTGTTTTTATCTATTTATGTGCTTGTAGTATTATATATATAATCTCTTCTTATGTCTAATCAGGAACTCAGTATCTTATTGCCTTAAATTCTACTTCATAAATGTCTTTCAAGTGGGGACCTCCTCTGTGTCTTCTTGAAGTAAGATCTAGATGACTTCTCTTCTAGATTACTAAAGTGCTTACCTAGTTGGTCTTCCTTACCACCATCAGAGCCTTCTGATCCACCAGTCATAGTTATATATATTTATAATGTAAAATTTATATTGTAAATTTTTTAGGTTTTCCATCTGTCTAAAATTCTTTTTTTTTAAAGATTGTATTTGTTTATATGACAGAGAGAGGCAAGCAGGGAAACGGCAGGTAGAAGAAGGAGAAACAGGTTCCCCCTTGAGTAGGAAACCAAACATATCCTCGATGCCAGGATCCCAGGATCATGACCTGAGTGGAAAGTAGATGCTTAACTGACTGAACCATCCAGTTGCCCCTCTCTAAAATTCTTTAATGGTTCATCATATTTATATTTTATTATACTTTATTTCCTCCATATTTAACTATATCTGACTCTTATACTATTGTTAAGTAAAAATACATGCATACTTTAAGGCTTTTAGGGTATATTTTAAATTCATATCTTTTCCATGGCCTTCAAGGCTCTAAATAATCAGGCACCTGCTTCTTTCTGGGAACTCAGCTTACACTGCTCTTCCTCAAGTTTCAGCCACATCAACCACCTTTCCGTTTGTGAGATGTGCAAAGCTTCCTTCAGCATAAGGTCTCTCTCTACACAGTTACTTACTTTGCTCAGAAGATTCTTAAAATTTGTATATGGCCAGCTCCTTCAATTGTCACCTTCCCAAAGTAGCCTTCCCTGACTTCCCAACCTAATAAAGCACTCTACCCCACCATGCTTCACTCTCATAAGACCTTAATCCATTCTTAACCTTGGAAACTTCACTTTGAAGTGTCTTTTTTTAGGACACCTGGGTGGCTCAGTGGTTGACCATCTATCTTCTGCTCAGGTTGTGATCCCAGGGTCCTGGGATGGAGTCCCACATCAGGCTCCCTATAGGGAGCCTGCTTCTCCCTCTGCCTATGTTTCTGCCTCTGTCTGTGTCCTTAATGAATGAATAAATAAAATCTTTAAAAAAAGGGGTCTTCATTCCAAATACTTTCTGAGTTCTGCTCTAAGTGTTCTCAGATTCATCTCCTTTAACAAGTAGGTGATAAGCACCGTAAGAGTAGAGACCGTGTCTTCCCCAGTACACTGTTCTATCCATAACACAAAATGGGTAGCCTGTAGCAGGATCACAATAAATAAATGTTGACTGAAAGATTAGAATTTGAATTCAAATTCCTGAACCATATGTGAAAATCCCTCAAAGGAGAAGGAGCTCTTCAGGTTGCCACTTGAGAGTCCATGTGGCAGTATCCTTATTATCTTAAATTAGCTATTTCCCATGTGTGTATTCAAAACAATACAAAGAAGACCATTTGTTTTTTTGTTTGCTTTTTGAAGAATATTGAAAATACTGGTTTTTTTTTTTTGAAATTGTAATGTTTGTATTTCAGGATGCGTTTTAACTACTGATTAGCATAGTGTAAGATTTTGTTATTCTTAATACCTTGTATGTTTGACATCCTCTTTTCATTTTAGTGAACAGAAAAATTACATCACAGAGATGTGAAATCTTGCATTGTTTCCAAGTGTTAAAGGATTCTTTTTAAATTAAATAATTCAGAAATTGTTATGTCAACAATTTCTTAGCAAGAATGGTGTGGTTCTAAAAGATCCTGAACTCTGTCATTAAGTTTTTTCTCTTTAAATAAACTGTTGATGGTATGTTGGATATGCATTTAATGAAATCATACACATTTTAAAAAATCTCACTATTCTTACTCTAGGACAAGAAACTCCCAGAAATTATGTGACTTTATGTTTTTAAGTGGATGAAAATATTAAACATATTTCACATATTGCAATGTCCTTTTAAATGCTGTCATTTGATGTCATAGAGGAAAATAACAAAATATTTTTCTTTTATTCTCTATCCATAGTTCAGTGATCTAGGATACATATGCATTACACATGCAGACATATATGGGAGATGCATCTGTAGGATGCATAATTAATGAGTGAAATTTAAGCAGAAATTGCACATGGCATGCTTAATAACATAAAAGGTGATACAAAATAAGCAAAACTCCTAGGAAAATAAAATTCCTCTTTTGATATTATCTATCACCAAATATTGAATCATACTAAGTTACTAAAAAACCAACAGGCTCTTCTTATATTCACTTTTAGCCATTCCACAATTCTAACAGATTATACATTTTTAAAGTTCATTTTTGTACTTTGTTCTTGGCAACCGGATGCCTCTTTTAAAAAAGATGTATTGATTTTATAAGCAAAAACATTGCTTTGGGAAGGATATTTGAAAAAGTGTCAAGGAGGAAATGAACTCCATGGGGAGAACTGCTAAAATCTGTCAGGTGATGTTTGGGCTAATGCATATCTCTGTTAAATTTCCTAATATCACATAGAAGTGAGTTAAGCATCAAACAAATGAAGCATATCAAGTAATAGGAGAAATACATCATATTAGGAGAATGATTAGTAATAATCTCTAGCTGCATTTTCACAGATCCTAATATTTATTTATATATGAAACTCTGTGAATAGACATTACTAAGAATTATTGTATCATGAGGTAAGTAGAAAAAGTACAGATGTTCCACTGCACTTCATATTTAATTTTGCTTCTGATGGATTCCCATTAAATGCTAAATGATTAGCTAAATATTTAGATAGTTGAAGAAAGCTATCCTTTAAAGGGGTTCTTTACAAGATTGCTGATAATTTTTAAATGGGGGAATATAATAGAGAATGTTACACATATAGCCATTAAATGAGTTTTCTTGTATGTTCATAGAGTCTGTGAAGGCGGGGGCACATACTGAAGAAATAGAGCAGGTGTTGGCAGACTTTCCACTTATAGCACTCAGCTCTTATAGCACATCTCAGCTCTTCTATCAATCAGGAAACTTGATTGTAAAGAAACAAGAAAAAAAAAAACTTTTGAGCCATCTTAAGCAAAGACCATTTTTTTTTTTTTTAAGATACTAATGAATCTTGGGACTCTTCTTACTCAAATTACAGCTGGGTTGCTTAGCAAATGAAACATCAGACAGCTGTTCTCTACCTCCTACTCTGGGGCCACATATCTTTTTCCTTTCTGTTCTCTTTTCAGTCCCATCTCTACATACCACTTTCCTCTGCAGAAGACTTACTTTCTACACTGGAGAATGTGGTTTGCATGTGGCAGAGGGAGGAGATTATGTTGCCTTCAACGTACACTACTATCTCACAGAATTTTCTAACTCCAAATCTCCACGTTGTTTGGTTAGATGCTGTGTGCTCGTTCAGAATACCACCTGCATTCTTTTTTTTCACATTCCTTCCTCTACTAGAGAGATTAAAAAGTAAAGAACATAATTTCTCACTTTCTTTTATTGTAAGGGCTGCCATGTAAAACAGGGAAACACAAAGTGAAGTCTAATTGAGACTGATTGAAAAAAACTTTGCTTTTGGAAGAGGACATCCTTACTTTCTTCTTCTTCTTCTTGCCTGAGATGCAAGCTTAATGCTGGGAAGGAAGAGCACCCGGGGACACTTGTAAGGGACACTTCCTCCCAGTTTGAGTCAATAATTTATCTATGACTCAGTCATTCACAGCTAGAGAATTAGGTTCTTATACTACATATGACTTCCTTGTTCAAACTCAGCAGAGTAAGAATGGATGTGAGTGGAAAAGAAATAATGGCTAGCACTAATAAGCTCAACATCCGTGATCATTTTTCTTTGATCCTGCAGGCATCATTGATTATTTACCAGTTTGCAAATGACAAGAATGATATTCCCCCAGCCATGTGAGATTGTAAATATTACATTATTGGGAAGATAGTGTTTTGAGAGAGAAAATTTGGCAAAATACTAATTAAGAAAGATTGCTAGTGAGAAAACTAAGTACTTTGCTTTTCTGTATATCAGTGTAAACCTTTAGTACTGCAGAACATTAACCCTGCAGTTACAAAAAGAAAGTCATCATGATGATTAGTACATTGGAGATTTTTTTGGAACTCAAATATAATTTTTAGATTCTAGAAGAATATAATCCATTCATATATTTAACATTTACTGAGAGCTGATAATAACCCATTCTCTGTGCTTATCGACTGGCCTTTGCCCCGAAGGAGTTTAGTTTCTTAATAGAAACATATATCATTATAATAATATTGTAAAAATTATACTAATAATATGGTTAGTCACTATAAAGTAATTAATTTTATGTGCATATCAAAAACTGTTCACAGAAATACTCTTGAATTGACTTCCTAAGGCAGAAAGAATCATGGGATAGAGAGGTGTTGGGTTTGGGGGGAGGACCAGCAAAGGCATTCTAGGCAAAAGCAACAGCATGAATAAGGTTTAGTGACCTGAAGTTACTCTGTGATAGGGACCTGGCAGTCAGTTTATTTACCCCTATGTTAGACTGAAAGTTAGGGCGTAGCAGAAAACCAGCTGGAAAATTAGGTTGGTGCTAGACTGCAAAATACTTGAAGGTCTTGCTGAAGAGGGTTAATTAACTCTTTTACTGTTCACAGTGGGGAGCATTAGAGACTTTAAAAATTTCAAGAGACATAAATAGATCAAAGCTTTTAGAAGAGGGCTGTGTTAGTCATTTGTTCTCGGTTTCATATACTGCTTCATCTGCACTCTTCTTGGCCTAACAGTGGAGGCTGCACATTTTTCCCATATTCCCTTGCCTAGTCACTTATGGCTAGGTTCAGTCAATGCACTAGGGGGAGATTTGGGGATGGAAAGGAAATTTGAAGAGTAGGTGTTCCTCACATATTCCTTCCTCAGGCAACATTTCTTAGAGAAGCTGTACCTCTTCTACTTTGCTAGCTCTCACCACACCAACTATGTTTCCATGTTTGCAGCAGCTGACAGGCACATCTGCTCCAGCCCCTCCATTCACTATGAGTTCTGAAACTGGTACCACTACCTCCTCCCTATGTTTCTTCAGCTCTAAGAGTGGTAGTAGCCTCCAGTAGTTGTTAAAAGTGGAGATTTCCTAATTTTTCCCTAATTGCCCTTTCCTGTTATAAAATTCTGGAATTAACTTTCCATATTAAATACCCTCCATTGAATTACCTGGCATGAATTTGTTTACCTAACTGTACTCTGATAAATTAAAAAAAAAAAGATAACTCTGGAAGGAAATAGGTTTAAATTCTTTGTTATTACTTTTAAATGCCTTTGAATGAGTGATGTAGTAAGCAATATCTTACATGAAAGTGCTGTCATGGGAATGACGCCAGTGATAAATTGGGGCATTTAATCATTGGAAGTTCAAAAATATATTTCTTTCTCTTTTTGCCAATCTTTCCATTAAAGCCTTTGCACAGCCTAACTTGTATTTTAATATCAACTGATACTACTTGGGCAATGTCAATACAAAGAGCCAAAATAAGACTATCTTATTTCCTTGTTTTCTTCTAGGTATTTTTTTTTTTCATATCAATCTGCTTTTTTTTACAGAGATCCAAAAAAAGCTTGAGGAAGTTGTTTATAATTTAAAACCTTCAAGTCATTAAAAATTTAATGGCTCAATGGTTAAAACAGACAAGTTAATTCAAGCTCACCTGGCTTTGTTTTCAAGACAAAAATATTTGTTCCATTTGCAATGCAGGTGTAATATAAACACATCAGTAGTGACAACATATTTTGAGCTTATCTTTTAAGTCAGTATTGTCACCACTGTATTTATAAAGTGAATTTAGGAACTTTCCCACTGAGAAGGCAGGTGAGGTTGATACACAATAAGAAGGAATTAATTTGTGCCAAGTTAGATATGTAATTGGTTTAAAAATAGAATTTGTACTAATCATTTTGTTGCTATTAACTTTTATCAAATTGATTAAGTATAAGCTCATTCATAAACATTGAAGGTACATAGGAACATTTATTTTAATCCTTTGCTTTTAAAAAAACATTATTTGACTTCTCTGAAATATAGTAATGTTTTTGCTTAAAATTACCTTTAAGTTCCTTAGAAAATTATATGGCTCCCCTCTCTGATAGTAACACATCTTTCTTCATATTATGTAAATAAAGAAGTTTAAATGTGAGATCAACATGGAGTATGGATTGTTAGAAGCATCGGTAAATTTATCTCCATTAAACTTTAAACAATTATTTAATGTGAAATATTTCTGAAGTATCTCAGTAATTCATTTCCTAAAGTGATATTAATCCCAGAGCACACAATAGAGTATTATAAATTTTAATCAGATGTCCTTTAGATTTCTAAGCCTATCAGTTAAATCTAAAGATTGCCTTGGAAAAAATGCTTAAATGTCCTAAACATTTCCAAATTTCCTTGATGCATACCCACCAGAACTGACTGTGTGGTACTTGAGGGAAAATTCTTCAAGCATACAACTTTGCATTTGGACTCTGACATTTGTATAAGATGATGGTAGGATTGGCCAACTCTCAGAGTATTTTCATTTTTGTTTTCTGTATCAATAATGGAATGATAGTGTTATGTTTATATATAATAATCATGTTCCAAATTTTATGGGTTAGAAAAATACATGAACAAAGAAAGAAGTACAGTTTTGATCATGGAACCTGACTGTAAAAGTTAGATGTTCCTGCCTTCAGGTTTAAGTAATACTGGTAAATTGTACACCAATAAAAAGAGAAAAACTTAACTGACATAAATCCCCAAAATATGCTCTATAAACGTAAAAACATCTTAAACTGCTATGTACATACCCACATACATCTGTATCTATATGTATTCATTTTTGTGTGTGTGTTGTATGTATACAGTTTACAGGCTGTTCAATTTTCCCTCCTAATCAGTTTACCCTCTATATATTTTAAATTCAAAATATAGACAGGAAGTCCTTTTACCTTCCATGCAGTTATAAAGATGTGGTGAACTTTTTATACCATCCAAGCAGTCATTTGTATTTAGAACATTTTCTGAGACTGAGAGACAGCAATACTAATTCAGTGACTAATACTTCAATATCAATAATGCTATTAGACTCTTTTAGTGATGAAATATTGCTACCTTGGAATCTCCTTTCTTCAACTGATTTAAAAATGACAGCCATGTCTTTAATCACAAAATATTTCAAGCCAGTGGATATTTCCTTTAAATTAAAGATTTTTCCTAATGATCATTAAAGGAATCTAAGTAGATCCATTTAAGTAGTACAAAACCCAGCAGGTATTTGTACACTGTGATTGATGAGGCACTGTAGGTTATTATTCCCCAAAGACAGAAGACCAGGTTTATGTTGCTCACTGGTACATGCCGGCAATTAACAGTGCCTAATATGACATAGGTGCTTAATCAAAACATTTTGAATTGATGTGTAACATACTTCCTCCAATTTTTGTCCCATACTAGAATTTATGACTGATATGAGTCAACATAGGGGCAGTCAGGGAGCCATAACTCCACTCCATTTGTTCTGACTTATAATGGGCCATCAGTGACTTTGTCTTGAATGATCAGGGGATGGACATATAGACATTACAAGTATTTTTTTTTTTACATTACAAGTATTATTACAAGCTGCACATGGCTTCCACAGCTAAGGGAAACAAATCCCTCAGAAACCATTTTGATTTATTTGAGGGTAAATAATTATTAAAACTGATTTTTTATTCTTAGTCTAGTGTTCTTTATAGAGCAGAAAACTGATGTTCTCGAAACTTCAAATCAGAACGTTAGAAAGTCAAGCCTCATATAGTCATAATTCTCTTCAACTTGAGGTTGAAGACTAAGATGGAAATTTTTGCCTCAAAAATTTCAGTTTACTTTATAAAAACAGGAACTTGTTATATGGTGGTGCTTTATTTTCACAAATGTATCTACTCTCCAGCACCAAATAGTTGATCCCCATTATTAACAATTTTGTGTTTGTGAATTTGCCTACTTAAGCCTAACTAACTCAATACTTAGAGTGTTTTGTGGTCATTTGTGGACATTCCACATACATAGGACAGTGAAAAATTTGTGTGACCTAATGCACATGTTTCCAGCTGGGATCCAACAAGGCCATTCTCTGTCTTCTTGTTTCAGCTTTCATATAAACATGTCCTTTTTGGGTTATAATTAGTGTCACATTTTTGTTTGTTTTTGTTTCTTGTTGTTTTTGTTGATGGTGATTCCAGCTGTTTAAGATGGCTTCTAAGTACAGTGCTGAGGTACTGTGTAGTTTTCTTCAATGCCATAGAGTATGATGTATCTTACAGAGAAAATAGTATGTTTAGGTAAGCTTCATTGAGGCATGAGTTAACATGTTGGCAATGAGTTCAATGTTAATGAATCAGCAGTATGAGTTAAATAAGGTATCTCTAAAGACAAACTCACATAAAACAGGGTTACATATTGACGAATTGATAAAATGTTTATACTAGAGTTTTCCAAAAACCAACCCTGTATTTTCCCTAGGAATGAGGATTCGGTATTCACCAATACGGTTTTCTTGGTGAATTTATAGAACATAACTACAGTAGATAATGAGAATCAACTCTATAACATTTCTTCATCCTGGGACTCAAGTAACATTAAGTTCTTGCCTCACCTGCATACACTCATGTGGAAACATAAATACATACACATACACTTACTCTAGGAATACAAATTTATTCAGTATTTTTACCATAGCTATAAGAAGATTTAATATCTACATCTCAGCCTAATTCATTGCTTTTGCTAAGGTTGTTAGCCTATGTCATAGTTACACTACAGCATTTTATGGGCCACTCCTTGTCCATTTCAAGGGATTAAATTTAGGGGAAAGATGGAGAATAGTGAATTATTCCATTCTTACTCAAGAGACTACCAATAAACTAAGCTATAGGAGATCTTAGAGCAAGCCAATCACCACAGTGGCAAAAAAAGAAAACTTCCAATCATGAAAGCAATTGTGTAATCATCTGGTGATCAGGACTATACGTTTTATCACTGTAGCTCATAAAGCAAAATAAACTCTCAAATTCAGATTCTATATTATTCAAAGGAATTACTTTGTAGATTTATTTTATATTGTATAATTAATCAACTACCTGATTTCATATTCACACAACCATGTTCTTTAAACTGAGAAAAATAGGAAATTTAGTAACATATTTTTGATAGAAATTCCATTATTCATATGTATATAATTATTTTTATTTTTTATTTGATATAACCTAATATATAGAAAAGTGTTCTGGAAACATAGCCTTTGAAAATGTTCTAATGCCACCATAGATTTAATTCATGTGTACACATTAACATTCTCAAATTCCATATTCTCTTTCTAACTACTACTTAGCATTCAACATTCAAGTATCTTTGGATTTAAGCTCATAAGGCTTTTTGAATCTCTCCTGAAACTCATTGTTTTGATATATTGATGTCAGCCCATTACCTAATTCATCAAGGTGACACTACATTTTAATAGAGTACCAAAGTATTAGTGCCTTATTTCATGTAGAAATAAAAATCCTGATAGCATTCTAGTTGGGGAAAAAAATGACAATTTGAAGCTTCCTATGTGAAGTTTCTGTGTCTGTCAATCTGTCATCTTCTAAGAGCACCTTGTAGTAAATGCAATTCAATAAGGAGAAGCAAAAACATTGTGAAAAGCTATGTGACTTCATTATACTCAATTAAATATAACCAACGAAGGTGTACAGATATTTGGCGACCACTTCCCCATTGATTTGCCTTTTGTTTGAGAGTTTTAAAATCATATATGCTTTTGCTCACTTTTTAAATGTATTGTTTAATTTTTAATATGAGAAGATTACCTAATATACCTAACTCTTGTGTCTGTACCAAAACACTTTGGAAAAGCACCCGTAGTTGATAAATATTTCCTTCCATTGTTAATAATAGAACTTCTGTCTGAAAAACATTTGAGGAAATGAAATTGCAAATTCCACTGTGAATAAGCTTTCCATAGAAATAATTGAGGTGAATCCACAATTAATACTCTCTACCTGTGCTATGAATGTCCTTACTGTAGCCATCTTCATCTCCTGCCTAGAAAATTGCAGAATATTTTTCTTCTCCAAAGTTGTACTACTGCTTATCATCAATCAGATGACAAAGACAAAAATGATCCATGTACCAAAACAAAGCCACTAACATCCTCACTTAGCATTCTAATTTTATATTGTATAATTAATCAACTACCTGATTTCATATTCACACAATCATGTTCTTTAAACTGAGAAAAATAGGAAATTTAGTAACAGATTTACTAACAGGTTTGTCATTGGCTTTAGAGGGAAATTCAAACTGCTTTACTGGAAGCTACTGCTTGTTGTCTCTTTGTACAACTCAAACCTCAGTTTGTAGCACCTCCTCATTCCATTTTTATCTTATTGGGATCTGGAAACACTGACCTTTCTGTTAATTTCACAGCGAAGCACACCCAAGCCCTAGGTGTTTGCCTACCATCTTTTTGGCATGGTGTTCCCTCCATACTACTCATGTTTGACAGCGACCTCTTCACCTATGTATCACTGCAAACAACTATGCTATCCCTCATCACTCTCAGTTCACTCTTCTTGTTGACGCTTAGCTTTCTAAGAATAAGACATGCCCATTTATTTGCACACTTCCTTTTTTTTTTTTTGCCTTTCTCCTGCTGTTACAAAGTAGACTGCATGAAGTCAAGAGTCCTGAATTTTTTCAATTATTTCAAGAATACCACTTATAAGAAATGCATATTTTCAAATGAATGCACACACTCACTGTATCAGGGAAGACAAAACTAGCTGCTCTAAGTACACAACTCCCCAGATCTCAACGGCTCACAAGTTTATTCCTTCTCTGACTGGCTTAATCTAATTAGCATAATGCCCTCAAGGTTCTTCCATGTTGCAAATGGTAGGGCTTTCTTCTTTTTGAAGGTTGAACAATATTCCATTGTATTGATATACATGTTCTTTATTCATACTGAGTTATGCATTAAAGAATTATTAAGAGGGTAGATCTCATGTTAAGTATTTTTACCACTATTATTAAAAAAAGCTTATTCCTTACTTACCTAATCATCCAGTACTTGCATCGATAATTTGACTTCATCCCACCTTCTATTTCTTCTATAGATAATACCCATTGACCTTTCATTTTGTAACTGAGCCAGTGATTGAATATGCTGCCCAATGGAAGCAAGAATCCCAGTAGACAGCATGTTTTTTTTTTTAGCATAGCCTCTCACACCTTACTTAGCTTTTTCATTTAACTTAGACATAATGAGGATTTTATTTTTAAAGCAATGACATTTTAAATGTTTTTGTCTAGCAAAAGACTTCAGTTTTTGCCTCAGACCCTGCTGTAATAACACGATCAGATTTAATGTTTATTTGATCTCACAGAGATTAAAGTATATTTAATTCATCGTAATGAGTTGCCATGTGTTCTGTTTTTTACTGCTTTCATCCAACAAATGAAACAACATTTTAGAGATTCAGTGTGTTCCAAAACTGACATAGGTCAATAATAAGAGGAAAATAAATAAATACAATTTCATAAAATATAAAGACAAATATGTTTCTGTTTTTTTTCAGGTTCTACTTTACAGAGAGCCTTCATAATTTCAGTATATATGAATGAAATACAAGTATAAGGCCAAGGCTTGTTTTAATGACTGAAAGAGTATATGGAACATAGTAGATGCTTAATACTTTTGAGGTCCTATGCAAATAGCATGAGGTACTCTTGAAAAGCCACTTTTAATTTTATATTAGACAAGGTATGTAAAATAAGCAACAGCAATTCTCACTGAGAATTAATCCACATCCAGAGTAAAAACAGATTAAAAGAAAATTAATTATAAAGGAAGAGGGTATCATTCTCCTATATATTCCTAATGTGATGGAAGATACATCAGCTATCTTAAGCATGCAAGTAAACTTCATGTATTGTTTCTGTGCTAACTGAACTTATGATTTTCTTCAGTTTACCATACATCTCAGTATAAGTAAAACAGTCATTGATTGGTAGCTAATAATCTCCAGTTCTTATAGTTATTGAAGTTCTTATTATAGAAATATATATTTCTGATTTATTAAATGCACATTGTTGTTTTTGGATTATTTTGTTTCATTTATTAATTTATTTTTTTGCTGTGTGTGTGTGTGGTGTGTGTGTATGTGTGTATGCAGGGTCATATTCCAGAGATGCTCATCTCAGGAGTAGTGAAAAGACTGAAGTTCTGAATCTACAAAGGAGAAGGTTAGATCCTATTGATTTTCCCTTCTCTCTTTTTTTTTTTTCTTTTAACAGCCAGTACCTGTATTCTTCAGGAATACAAGACCTTGCTTTTGGTATCTGTAAAACTTTAGATTAAGGAATAATAACACTCTTGATTTTACAAGAAGGGGAAAAGACTATGGTTTCATCCCAGAATTTTAAGAGAAGTCTGATCAAATGGATTATTTATTTATTTTTTTATTTATGATAGTCATCAGAGAGAGAGAGAGAGAGAGAGAGAGAGACAGAGACACAGGCAGAGGGAGAAGCAGACTCCATGCACCGGGAGCCCGATGTGGGATTCGATCCCGGGTCTCCAGGATAGCGCCCTGGGCCAAAGGCAGGCGCTAAACCGCTGCGCCACCCAGGGTTCCCTCAAATGGATTATTTTATATGATGGATAAGGCAAGAAGATCTGCTAAGAGAGGGTATGGATTTCAAGATTTATGGAGAATAGAGTCATTATAATTAATTTATATGAAGAATGTAAAGAACAATTGCCAGGAAGTAGAGTAAAACAAGGAAAAACTAGAGAGAATTTGGCAGCAGATTTTAGGAACTATTGAATTTGGTAATCATAGGAGTACTTTGACTCATTCATCGATTCATTTTTTTCCATTTTTTTTTTCTGAAACATACAATTCTCTTGAGAAAAGTCCAGAGATGGCTGATGGTTAGATAGAGTTAGAGTGAGATTGTTTTGCAGAAGAGCAATTTAATAGCATTGAAGCATGGAGCTGAAAATATTAGAAGAATGAAAGCTGAAGAAAAATGTGAAAGCGTAAGGTATACAATATTTTCAACTTTGTATACCACTGTGTCATATATTTTAAGTTACCTAAATAATAAAGACTTAATCTATAGAAAATTTTTTGATCCAATATTTTTATGTTTAGGATTCATACTATTGGGGCCCTGGGTGGCTCAGTCAGTTAAATGTCTGCCTTTGGCTCAGGTCATGATCCTAGTGTCCTGAGATTGAGCCCCACATCAGGCTCCCTACTCAGAAGGGAGCCTCACCTTTTCCCCCCTGCCTGCCACTCCCCCTGATTGTCCTCTCACTTGTGCTCATTCTCTCTTTCTCTCTAATAAAGAAATAAAATCTTTATAAAAAAGAATTTATACTATAGAAACTCTTACATAGATATATAAATATATAACTACAAAAGTGTTATTTGCAATGATAAAGTGCCAAAAAATAATTAAATATATATTATATAGAATATTATGCAGTCTCATAAGAATTAATATGAATCTACAATTATTTTATTATCCCATTTTAGAAAACATAATATTTCTATGATGTACATAGCAAACTAACAAGGAAAATACAATCAATTCTTAACAATTTGTTTGTTAAAACATGAATTGTTTAAAAAAAATAACAGCAAAGAATTTAAAGGAACTCTGCCTAACTTAGTCTAATTAATCAACTTTTTAGACATTGAGCATGTGTAGATAGATGCATCTAAATTGATGGTGGCCAGAGGAAATCATATTTTCTCACATACATTATAATTTTTGACTTTTCACACAAAATTACACATATTACACATTAATCTGTGCTTGGTACAGTATGGAACTGGATATCTGAACAATAATTGGAAATTGAGACTCACTCACCCTCCTGCTTAAAGAGGAAAGTATGAGCTAGCAAAATGTTCGGCCCATAGAAACACTTTAACCTGGATCCTGACTGGCTGGTTCAAGCAGACCTTTCTCCTTCCCTCTCTTAAAGATCTATTTATCTATGAGAGAGAGAGAGAGAGAGAGAGAGAGAGAGAGAGAGAGAGAGAGTTGGGGGGGGAGGGGCAGAGGGAGAGAAAGAGAAAAACTCAAGCAGATTCATCGCTGAGCATAGAACCTGAGGCCAGGCTAGATCCCACAACGCTGAGGTCAAGAGAGCTGAAACCAAGAGTATGACCATTAACAGACTGTGCTGCCAAGGCAGCCAAAGCAGATATCTCTTTTTGACAATCTGAGCATGGAACACTGGAAAGTTAGTAGAAGGTAGAGTGGTTGAAATTAGGGCGGCATAGGAAACCGAAAAAAAATTAGTCATGAGGTAAAAGATTGTGAAGTAGAGAGAACACACACTTAGTATTATGGTAAAGTAGTAAGGAAGAATAAAGAACAGAATACCTGAGAGGTGCTGTGGCCACAATTACAACTACTGGTCTGCTTATTTAGAACCATCGCTGCTGTGCAAGGCTAGAACTGCAACACATCCTAGTGGTAATCATTCTATTGCACTTTTCTGTGAGCTCTAGTTTTGCAGCAACTGTTATTATTCCATCTTTCTTACTTCATTATATACACACATGCTGTATCTCCATTAATGAAAGTAACCTGAGTGGGTCCTTTTCCACAGAAATTGTAAATAAATCATAAATTGCAATCTGCCTGGCACAGTTACAAACCTGATTGCTTAACAGACTGACCCATTTTTTAGAACTAGTCTCTTTTCTTTTCCCTTCTAATTTTCCAATTTCATTCTTCTCTTCTCATTATTGGCTTCATAGTTCTTGAGTCTTAACTCAGTCATGTATTTTGAGTATTATTTTCTCAGACTCTCAGTCTTCAGGGACATGCTTCCCTAATCTGCTGTCTCATCAGACTTGGCACACACTTTGATGAAAATAGTCTCAAACAAATGTAATTTTTATACATAATGCTTAGTTTCATTGAGACCACATTTTGAGTTCAGTGTTTCTTCCTTAAGAATATGTAGCTATTTCTGATAAAAACATTTCATCATTAAAATTTTATACTATGTGTCATTTCCATAAGCTCTGCCAACATAGTTCAGATTCATATACTGATTGTACTGATCCCCAAACGAAAAGTAGAGGAGATAGATACTTGGGTATGAGTGATATAAATTAAGAAAAGTTTTTTTTTTATGATGGCATGGTATACAATTTTCTAGGACTCCTGATCATATCAGTAAGTTCCCCAATTATATGTAATGCCTGAAATCTGTTTCATGTAAAGGATTGAACATCAGATAAGGACTCTATTTCATTCTTATGAATGTAGTAGGCATTTGCTACAAGTTTTCCATATGGGAAAAAGGAAATGTTTCTCAAATGTTCACTAATACTTATAGATAATGAATTGAATAGATTTAAGTCTCTTACATCACAACCTGTGAAACTTAAGTTCTGAAAACAACCTAAAAATCATGGCTGCCTTGAAAACTATAATACCCTCCTAAGATTTTAATTCCAGTATAGTTAGAGATAGTAGTACCTTTAACCATCACATAGGTAATTCATCTCAATGATACACCGGGGCCAGGTTTCACAATAAGATTTCTACTATTATTCAATATCAGGCTATTATAATCTTGATGTGAAAAGGCTTTTACTTTTTAATTCTCTTGTAGTAAATTTGTGCAAATAAGACTTGGAATAATGACAGTCGTACTCTTAATCTTCTCATGATGTGCTGTATCCCACAATGCAATTGCAGAGAGACTATAATCATGGGATGCATTTAATGATCTTAACTATGCTATGCCAGGGAGCAAGCCTTGGGCTTTTCAAAAGGGCAGGAGTAGCAAACAGTAGCCATCATAAACACACATAGTCACTGGAGTTGTCCTGAGGGCCAAAATCATTGCCATCATTAGTAACACTAATTTGTTCAGCGACAAGAAATCAATCTATAAAAGGAGGATATCTATTGTAGTTTTCCAAAAGGCTGCTAATGATAAGTGTAGTGACACTACAAATTTGACATTGCAAAGTTCTGTTTACATAGTTACACAAAACAACTAAGATAGAAGAATTGGTCAGATATAAAAGTGGTGATTCTCATGTTTACCCATAAAGAGTGGTTAAAAACAAGAAACCTCTTTTTTTTTTTTTTTTACTTCCCACTCTCCAAAATCTAGTGGAAAATTTTGTGAGAAGGGCAAATGTGTCCATTTCATTCTTAAAAAAATTTCACTGCAAACCTCAATAATAATATTTGAATATCAAAAGGAAAACATTACTTAAAATTTAATGAAATAGGGGCAAATAGTATATATTATTCCTTAGCTCATTTAAAAAAAAACTATACATGAAATTGATTCTTTTAGTAATGTAGAAAAAGTAAAATATAAATTCTTAAACTTGGTAATTTATATATTCTTTGTGACATATTTTTGAATTGTTCTATAATCAGCATGTTTCATTGATAATGAAAATTATATAATTATATATAGATGTTCTTAAACTCAGTAAGCAGATTTTCTAACAAGTCAGAAAATTGCATTTTAATTTGCAGTTTCTTCTTGATCTACTACTAATGAAGGTTTTACTGGATTATCTGCTTAAAGGTCAAAATGCTAATTAGGAGTTTCTCATCAGTGATAATTCAGATATATGGAAAAATGACAGCATTAGCTTTTTATCTTGAGGTAACTTATTTTGTACTCCATTGTCTCATCAGAGTTCTGATAACAATGAAGATAGTTTATAACATTTAATACTTCTCATTTCAATGCAATACACACAATCTTGTTTAAGGGAACACATTATATAAATCTCATCACAATTTTCTCCTCTTCAGATGTGACTCCGTAATATACACTTTAATAAGCTATATTAATATAGCTTTAATAATCAGCTAAATTTTACATATCACATTTTAAACTATGAATAAAATAATACGCTTTACACATAAATTTTATTTTTACAAAACTACAGTACAAAAATCAGTGGTTTTAGAACATGTATTGCATTAAAAACTTCTTGATCTTACAGTTCAAAGTTTCTAGATCCAGGGAGGAATAATCATTTCATCTTGTCTGTGCTATATGATTTCAGGATTCATATCATATCACATTTTATTTGTGAGAAAGTTCATAGAACATGAAAATCTTAATACGGTGGGCATCCCTCTGCATATATAAACATAACCGTGCCCCACGAAATGAAAATACACATGGAAGGACACTGGTCATCTGATTTAAGTCACAAACATGTACATATATTTACCAGTAATAGAGACTCTGTGTGTATGTTTGTATGTGTGTAATTAAATTCAAGTTATCTTTAAATGGCACTACACTTGAAAACACTTACACAATGTTATGACCATGGCAGTAAAGTGATGGCATATTCCAAAAGAATAATTTAAGATTTTAATTGAGGGTCAATTTCAAAGTTTTTGGCAGGTGTAAGAGGAATCAGTGAAGGATAGTGGATATTATTGTCAGTGGTAAACCTGATGTAGAAAATTCCAGGAAGAGTTGTAATTGTGAAAGAAGGCTACTCCATAGAAATCGCACCTTTGATAATGAAACTCACCTTCCCTCATTTTCTGCCTTCTGATCTCTTATGGGTGCCCAAGCCAATGGGAAGCCAGAGAATAAGGAAGCCCTTGATGTGGTCTATAAAGGTTGATGTCCTGGATTACCAAACAGGATAGGGAAGGGAAAACAGGGAATTAAAAGAGGAAATGGAAAACACCTAGCTTGTAATTCCAGCGTTTATTCATGGAGTAGAAGACTCAACAAGAAGACTCAGTCAAGATGTCTGTTTTCCTCAATCTATCTAAAGAGTAAACACAAACCAATCAAAATCTGTGGCAAAAAAAAAAAATGTTTGTAGAAAAAACTGCAATCTGAATTCTAAGATTGATAAGGAAAAGCAAAGTGGAATAGCCTAAAGAGCTCTGATAAAAGACAATTGAAGCACTATATTTCAGGACTTACTATAAAGCCACACACATCAAGGTAGTATTAGTAAAATAATGGTGGAACAGAATAGAGAACATAGAAACAGACCCATGTCTGTAACTTCATCTGGGTAAGATGCTGCAAGTTCTTTTGTTATTAAAAAATTAAGGTGCAGGTGCACCTGGTTGGCTCAGTCAGAAGAATGTGCAGCTCTTGATCTCAGGGTCATGACTTTGAGCCCCACATTGGATATAGAGATTACTTAAATAAATAAACTTAAAAATATTAATGTGCAATAACACACAACTGATCAAAAGGAGACAAGTACTTTATAAGTTCTTATCTTTATTAAATCTTATAGGAAAATATTTTACTGAAAATATAGCTTTTAATAGAATGTGAAGAGTTTTGTTTTTTCGAATCAGTACACATATTCACGAACACAAGTTATTGGTTATTAGAATGAGATATGATTCTGGTATTAAGTCTATCCCTGCTCAATTGTTCCTTAACAAATATAAACACTAAGAAGTTATGTCTCCATAAATAAGTAGAAGAAATAGAACAAACTTTTAAAATAGCAATATAACTCATTTCTTCAAAGTTTTGCTATTGCTTCCAAAACTTACTCTGATTTATCATAAAAAAGTGTTTAGTTATTCATAAGTGGATAACTAGATTAAGTTCTCCTTCAATTTTGTTAAAATAATGATTTGAGAATAATCTAAATTGAAAAGTACTTTGTTGCTAGGCATTTGTTCATTAAATTCTTCCTTATAAATGACAGGAATTACCACATCGCCCAGGATTTTTCACTTTAGAACATAACAACAAAATACAATGTAAGTAAAATATGACATTCTGAAAATCAGGAGAAAAGTCCCTTTGTGAAGGACATGTGAAAAAGGGAATCCCACTGGGCCAGAGATCTTTGCTGATGCACAACAACTTTAGGAAATGGGAGACTTGGACCATAAAGATGTAGTCTTTTATATGCTTTGAACTTTATATACTCTTAAAGGTATAGATGCCCCAGTTTGAAGACATTCTTTTTTTTTTCATTTAAAAAAAATTTATTTATTTATTCATGAGAGAAAGAGAGAGGCAGAGACATAGGGAGAGGGAGGAGCAGGCTCCCCACAGAGAGCCCAGTGCAGGACTTGATCCAGGATTCCAGGATCACTACCTGAGCCCAAGGCAGATGCTCAATGGCTGAGCCACCCAGGCATTCCAGAAGACTATCATTGTATGTAGGGTAGGAGGGGAAATATTCTATTCACTCAGTGTAGCCATTTGATTTCCCCTGCTTGCAAAGTATCTTATGAGAACTTATTCATTGGTCATACATCACCTGAAACTCCTGAATTTCTTTATTGCTTTAAGATACTTAAATGTGTAATTAAATTATGAAATCAAATTAATTATCAAGCTATACCTTAAACAATATAGTAATTAAGAAAAAAAATTCTGCTTCAGTTTGGCATGAACCAATGAATATTAAATGCAAAATATTTTACATTATAATTTTAATTTGAGAATATTGAAGAAATTCAAAGACCATGAAAAAGTTCCACTTTACTCTTTTCTTTCTTACTCACCTCTTTTTACCAAAGAAAAAAAACCAATAGGATGCCTGGGTGGCTCAGTAGTTAAGCATCTGCCTTTGGCTCAGAGCATGATCCTGGAGTCCTGGGATCGAGTCCCACATTGGGCTTGCTGCGTGGAGCCTGCTTCTCCCTCTGCCTATGTCTCTGCCTCTCTCTCTCTGTGTCTCTCATGAATAAATAAATAAAATCTTAAAAAATAAAAAGCCAATATATGTGAATGAGTGTTTCTACATAGATATGCACACACACACACACACATATATATATATATATATATATATATATACACATATATTTGTGTGCCTTCAGGTGCACAGAAGCACACATACATGCACACACACAAACTCAAGTTAGATTAGGCCCAAGGCAGCCTTTTTTTTTTTGGATTTATTTATTTATTTGAGAGAGAGAGAGAAAGAGAGAGAAAGAGAGCATGTGAGTCAGGAGAGGGGCAGATGGAAAGAATATTCAAGCCAACTCCCTGCTGAGTACAGAGCCTGATACGGGGCTTGATCTCAAGACTTGCAAGATCATGACCTGAGATGAAACCAACAGTCAGATGCTCAACCAAATGAGCTCCCCAGGCACCTCAGGCCAAGGTAGCTTTACTGTAATGGGTGGGGAAGAAAAATTAAAAACAAACAAAAAACAAAACATACAGACTGAGGAGATATTTCTGTCAGAGATATTTTATTTTTCCTTTCTTTTTCTTCATTTATTGCTGCCTATGGCAAGATCATAGAAATAAAAGCCCCAGATTTTTTGCTTACAGTTTTGGATGTTGTTCTTGTTGTTTGATGGCCTTTCCCCCCCTCTTTATTTGACATTTGTTAATCTGTAATTATCAGCTTGGAATGCATCCTACTTTTTCTTGACTGTGTCTTTGTTTCTTCCCTCTTTCTCTCTACACAGAGGTGAGAGAGTTTGAGTGCCAAGGACCACATCGTTAAAGGTCACAGGTGTGAACTCTGAAGAGCAAAATCCCCAGGACCTAGGAGATGAATACAGAGTTGGTAATAAGAGAGCTGAAGGGATTTGGGAAGGTGATGATGGTATCTGCTACAGGGCCTGATGGGACTGAAGCATTCCTTAAACTCATCAAATGGTTTGGCTTCTTAGATAAAGGTGGGGTGGGGGGGACTTGCTGAAATGTCTGCAAATAAAATATTCTAGCTAAGCAAATGTTCTGGTTTGTTACTGAATTAACAAGGATTTAAAAAGTGTAAATAAACTGATACATAAAAGGTCAGAAAGTGCCAGAGTTACAACTATTATAGTCTTGTTGCCTAAAGGAAAAAGTGCAGGCCAGTAATTTCCTCATATTTAGAATGGGGGAAATTGGGTGAACCTTAAATATATCAGCATCTTTTTTTTTTAAGTCATTTTACTAGTACATATGATAAGATAATATTTAACAAATTACTCTTGGGGCACTTGAGTAGCTCAGTTAGTTAAGCATCAGACTTTTGATTTGGGATCAGATCATGATCTCAGGGTCCTGAGATCAAGCCCCTAGATGGGTTACACACTCAGTGGGTAGTCTGCTTGAGCTTCTCTGTCTCTGTCTTTCTCTTTCTCTCTCCCCCTCTGTCCTTCCTCACCTTGCTCTTGCTCTCTCTCTCTCTAAATAAATAAATAAATCTTTTTTAAAAAAATTACTCTTGACATAGTGTGGTTTTCTACTTTAAAAAGTAGAATGTAATAACTGAATTTAAAACATCAAGATGACAGTGAACTCGGGAAAAACAAACAACAACAAAAAAACACAAAGCCTAAACAAGATCACATCTGGCAGTAATAGCAGTTAAAGGGTAAGCAATGGACTAGGTCCTAGGGATTAAAACCCTACACTGCTGGTTAATTGTGTGACTCTAGACTAGTGAATTCACCTTTATATGCTTCACTCCTGTCATCTTTAATATTAGAATAACCTACACTTCTGAAAGGTAAGTTTTGAATTTGAAATAACTTAAACTATGTATACTGATCAGAACAGCATCTGCCATGTAGTTTTTAGTTATTATTATTTTTGTTATTATTAGTGAAAGTTTCTAGGCAACAAACCAAAATTCAAACCAAAATTATTTGTTCTTATTATAGCAGTAGTAATCAAACATTTTCCATAAAAGACCAAACAGCAAGTAAATGTTGGCTTTGTAGACTATTTGGGCTTTGTCACAACTATGCAGCTTTGACCTTGTAGCCTCACTGGGAACAGCACAGATAATATACAAATGAATGGGTGTGGTTGTGTTTCAATAAAATGCTAAGTACAAGAATGGCTGCAAGTCACATTTGGCCCATGAGCTTTTAGTTTGTTGAACTCCGTCATAAAGTAACAAATTGAAATTCCTTTTCTACCAGAAACAAAATGTGATTGTCTCTTTTTACAAATATAATAAATGTTTTATGAATATGCCAAAACAATCTCCTTGTTGAATGTCAATTCTGTCAATTTACTAATCACAGTCAAAACAGATCAATTTGAGATTTGACTTAGGGGGCAAAAAATGAATTACAAACCTCAAAAAGAACATACTGGCCCTAGTTCAGGGGTAGCAAAGATTTGAAATATCAGGGATACTAAATACTGAATATTTTTATTAATCTGGCACATAGCCCATGGGCAATATACCAAAAGCAGCCAACAATAATATAATCTTTTCCCAATTACAATATTGATTGACCTTACACTACTTGGCTTAATTGAAAGTTCAATACAATGAGGAATATTACTTTCTTGTATGTTGTTACTGCAATGGATAAATGATCTAATCTCAAAAATTTTTTTAAATAGCAGAGAAAGGAATTCAAAGAGCCTAACGACGTCAGAAAGAAAGAAGAAAATTAGAGCTACATTGCACTTTGTGTATAATAATTTGCTACGTAATGTATTATGTGAAAAACCAAACAGAAATAGGCCGAAAGACATTTTTCTATACTTATTTAAAATACATCTAGTAGGGGCACCTGGGTTGCTCAGTTAAGCATCTGCTTTTGGCTCAAGTCATAATCCCAGCTCCCTTCTCAGTGTGGAGTCTGCTTCTCCCTCTTACTTTGCTCCCCGCTGCCACTTGTGCTCTCTCTCTCTCTCACACACACACACACTCTCTCAAATAAATAAATAAAATCTTAAAAAAAAAGATAAAACCCATTGGGTGTACTGTTAACCCGAATAAGGTGATAAACTGAGGCAAAGTCACATTACCAGAAATTGAATTCATTCAGGAATAGCAGAGGAATTGAAATTTGGGTAATGCATGTTGTACTACAGGCAAATCCCGTGAGAGTTTAGGGCAGGCTGTATTCATGGACAAGGAGTGCAAGGAGGGGGACATGCAGCCAGAGTCCAAGCATTAAGTTTATTGACTTGAGGCTGAGGAGAGATTCTTGGTGGATGCTCACTGGTCAGGAAAGAAGTCTTGGTCTTCTTTAAATCAGGCATTTAATGGAAATCATTCTCTCAGTTACAGATATGTTACTGAAGGCGCATGTATCCATTTCATATACTATGGTTCCATTTTATATTGAAATCCTTTCGTATAACTAACTATATTTGTATGGTTTATTTTTTATGGCACTCTCTATTAAACAGGCAAAACTACACACTCACATGCACATTTATACACTTAACAGAGGACCACAAAGATACAAAAGTGTACAACTGAATTTCAAATATAGTCGGTCTACATTCTATATCGTATTACCGTAAATTCCTAAGGACAAAACGTTGGCTCTGAAAACAATGTTATTCTCTACTCAGCATTGAATTATCTTAATCCAAAGTGGCATATCAATATGCCTTCCTAAATAATATTTTTATTTTTCATTTTTTATATTCTGAATATATTTGTCTTATCAAACAAGTTTACAAAGAGTATGCTACTTGTGCTTATATTGTAGCAAATTTTTGTCTGTCCCTCTGGAAATTTTTAAAAATTCAGTTTTTAAAAATATAATCTCCATTAACTTTATCATTATAAACACTGGTGTTTCAGAAAAAGGAAAAAAAATGGAAGATATGTGGTCAAAGATGAGTCTTGGGAGATTTATTCTGTAACACACAATACTATAAAACAGTTTTTGTAACTGCCTGTTAACTCAGGAACAGTTCCTTATTTCTTTCAGAATTGTGCTATGCCACGTTTCTGTGTTTCTGCTGTGATTGCTTTAGATCTGGTTTCTCTGCTCTGTTGAGTTTAAAGGAATCAATCTTTGTAACTTCAGGCCTGAGCGCAGTGCCTGGCCTCAGTATTTTTTTGCTGAATAAATGAATGCTTGTCAGTGTCAGTATGTCCACTGTTTTTTTTTTTTTTTTTTTTTTTTTTTTTTTTTTTTTTTACTTATGTAGGAAAATTCACAACTAGTTCTGTTCAATTTCACCATGACTGGTCATGGAGCAAGTTTTTACTATCCATCAAGTCCCATCACAGGGTTCAGCATGAGATCTAAGCTAAACAGTGTTCAGAACGTGAGCAGATGGTGGTAGAGAGCAGAATGGATGTCAAAATCCCATACTCTAGGACAGCCTGGTGCTGAGCATCACACGCAGCCTGCCCAGGTCTGAAGAAAATAGCTTCCCATTAAACAAACCCTTCATTAGTTCTTCTCCTGACTTCTCTGCTGTTTCCTTTAAAGATTCACTTGGTCCTTGGGGCAGATAATTTGCTTTATTAGAAGGCATTTCGAATCTTTCATCTTTTCAGTTTGGGTGTTAATTCTTCTTCCCGTGTCCAGTAGAATTACCCAGCCAAACAATATTTTTCCATGTATTTCTCTCTTTCTCTCTCCCTCTCTCTTTCGTTGATCTTTTTAATTGCAATTTTGATTTCTTTAATAGTTAAAACTATTAAGATTGTCTATTTTAAAACTATTAAGATTATCTATTTTATCATGGTTGAGTTTTAGTAGTTCATGGCCTTAGAGAAACTGGTCATTTTCTTCTAGGTTGTTAAGTTTATGAGCATAAAGTTGTTTGTAGTGTTACCTTATTATTCTTTTAAAGGGTACAACATTTCTAGTAAGATCTTGTGTCTTTCTTGATATTGGTGATGTGTCTTCTGTCTTTTTTATTTTGGTGAGTCTTGCTAGTAGTTTATCAATTTCATTTATTTTTCAAAAAAAAAACAGGGTTTTTTTGTTTTATTGATTTTTTTTCTCTTGATCTTCATGATGTTTTGAGCCACTTTATTAGTTTTTGACAGTGACTAAGTCACACAAAGTCCTATGTCTGTGGACCATTATCATCTCCATTGATATCAGTTATGTACAAATTATAGACATAAATTTGCATAAGGAAAATGAAAGGCAGAAACACTGTTGGTTGAGTCTATTTCAAAGTGCTTCAGAAATTTTTCCTGCAGTTCCCTCTAGAAGCTCTATCTTTTGCTTGTTCTTCCTTTCTCTTTTTTTGCTCAGTATTTATGATGCAGAGTTACCCTCCTTTGTCTGCCCCAGATTGGCCACAACTAGATGCAGTGTAGCTTCAGTACTGCCATTCCTGGAAGTGGGGGGATAAACTGCCTGTAGAGCAGTAAGAGTTCAGTGCTCATATCTAGCATCCTGATAAAGATGCAAAAGGAAGATACACAATAACTCATGACTGTAATGCTTTCCCAGCATCAAGAGCAGAAAGATTTAGCCTAACTAGTTAGGCCATTTTCAAATTCTTGCTGAAAAAAATGATCAAACACAATCTTACAAATCCTATTCTAAAGGATAAAATTGTGTTAATAGTTTTCTCTATTAGAATATTAGAATTCAAGTAGAATCTGAAATGTCACTTGAACACATGCCTACCAACTTCTGCTTAATTGTAGAGAAGCAGGTGTATGTGTTAAAATTCAAAGAGGGAACCCTACCCAAGTCTAACTGCCATCTTCCTGTGTACTTGTCAGGCAATAGTGATTGCCAAAGAAGTGAAGCTGGATCTAATGGTCTTTGTGCTCCCCATAAATCTTTTTTTAAAGATTTTATTTATTCTTGAGTGACACAGAGAGAGAGGCAGAGACATAGGCAAAGGGAGAAGCAAGCTCCCTGCAGGGAGCCCAATGTGGGACTTGATCCCAGGACCCGAGGATCATGCTCTGGACCAAAGGCAGATGATAAACCACTGAGCCACCCAGGTTCCCCCACCCATAAATCTTATTTAAGTAAGATCTTATTTTGGATGCTAGTATAGTTTTCAAAAAAGGCAAACCTAGGTAAATTAAGTACCATGACAATTGTAAAAGATTTACTTATTTATTTTAGAGAGAAACAGAGAGAAAAAGTGAATGGGGGAAGGGGCAGAGGGAAAGAGAGAGAAACCCAAGCAGACTCTGCACTGAGCACAGACCCAAACTCAGTGCTTGATCTCAGGACCCCAAACTTATGACCTGAGGCAAAACCAAGAGTCTGATACTTAACCAACTATGCCACTCAGATACAAATCTAGAATCCAACTTCATAAAGGTGTAGAATTTAGTTAACTATTTCTTGAGGCATAGGTGCAGTTTATAATATGGTAGTTAAGATCATTTGCATAACATAGACTATTTTCTCTGACTTCGATAAAGTCTAATAGATGAAGCAAGACTATTTTCATGACAAGTGGGAAAAGCAAACATGCTTCATTGACGTTTCATTAACATAATGATTGTCCTTACTCTTTCATTACTTTCCAACCCAAAGTATAATAAATAGCAAACACTATCCATGTGTATAATGATGGTTGTGTTATCAAGCATGCATAAACAATAAATTTTATCTTTTATTTCACCTATGTTAAAAAGTATATTATTTATGTTTCTCAGCATACGGTTCACTATATTTAAGATTCTATAGTCTTGGAGGATCCAGGACTCTCACACAATTTTTAAAGAGATGAAACACAACCCTTCAAAGGAAAAAGAAAAAAAAAAAAAACCTTTCACATTCTGAGGCATGTATTTGAAAAACAATACCCTCAACTCTTCTTTAATACTTTCATTTTGGAGTTGGGCATTTGACAAATGCATCCATTTGTCCACTATATCATTGATTTTGGAGGTGATTTCTGACTCTGTGAGGGGTCTTCTCTAGAGTTTGACAGCTTTTGATGAAAATATGAAATTAGAGAAGAATAACTTGAGCTGAGACAGATGATCAACATTATCTAAGGCACTGAAAATAAGTGCCCTCATTTTTTCTCCGACTGATGATTTTCTTATAGAAATGCACTGGGGAAAGTGAAGACCATCACAAGTGATTGAGGAGACAAGCATAAAGGATACAAGGGTAATAAATAAATAGTTTAACTTGAACAGGATACTCCCTAAATGTCCACTAATACAGGAGATGAAAGAGAAATAAAATGCCAAAACATGCACACATCCACATGAACCTAGAGCAATTCAGTGTGAGACAGGTGTAAGGGACAAGAGAACTGTTAAAATATTTGGTGAAATGGTAAGTTAGGTAATAAGCCAAGTGACATGAAATGTGTTCATAAGAAAATGGTTTTACTCTGTGAGTCACAAAACTGGGAGGATACTTTGCAGCCAAAATTACCAAAATTACCTAGGTGATGTTTCAGTAACTCTCAAAGCCAAACCCAGAATCTTCAGGAACTCACTAAAAGATGGTCATATATTTATTCTCCCTCCTAAGTAAAAAAGCAAAGCAAACAAACAAACAAACAAATATATTTCATAATTTACCTATGTGTGTTTCTTTCTATCTCTTTTTTCCTCTCTTTTTAAAAGATTTATTTATTTATATTAGAGAGAGAGAGAGACAATGAGAGACCCGAGCATGCACAGGGTTGGGGGAGCAGAGGAAAGAGTCTTAAGCAGACTCCATGCTGAGCACTTAGCCCAAGGCAGGGCTGGATCTCACCATCCCAAGATCATGACCTGAGCCAAAACTAAGAGTTGACGCTTAGCCACTGTGCCATCCAGGTGCTCTTCTGTTTCTTTTTAGAAGGGACTGGGATTATGAAAAGAGGAAGACATAATAAGAACTTGGTTCTTACACTTCCTCTTTAAAGGCAAGTGATTGGGGAGGCAGTAATTATAAAGGGACTTCAGACTAGTTAAGGAGGAGACTAAATTTTTGAGGTCTATGTTAAATGTTTGTTTTGATTTCTTTAACTTGATATTGCTTTTTAAAGAATAATCCCTTTTATGTATTTCAGAATGGCTGCTATTTTATTGTATAGAGGAAACTGATACTTTACCTTTGTTTTTTGTTTTTGTTCTACCTTTTCATATAATTTATAGCTCTCTTATTGGAAAATCAGTAAAATGAATGAGAAATTACTGAAACATACCTTATTATTTCAGATTTAAATTTATGGTATAGGGCAGCCCCAGTGGCCCAGCGGTTTAGAGCCACCTTCAGCCCAGGGCATGATCCTGGAGACCAGGGATCGAGTCCCACATCAGGCTCCCTGCATGGAGCCTGCTTCTCCCTCTGCCTGTGTCTCTGCCTCTCTCTCTCTCTCTCTCTCTCTCTCTCTCTGTCTTTCATGAATAAATAAAATCTTTTAATTTTTTTTAATTATGGTATATTTTGGACATAATGACAAATATACAAAATATTTACTGAAGATAGAAAAGTTGGTATCTAAATTAATGAAGCTTTAAAGCTGATTTGAATTGTGGTTCTTAAATTTCTGTAGAATTTTGGATTTCTCAGATTATCTGTTCTAAAATGCAGAAGAAATTCCAGAGCATCTCTTACCATATTAGACAAAACAATATAAATCTAAAGATGTAGTGTTTTGAGAGCAACATAACTAGGAAAAACCAATGACCAGAGTAAAATATTTGAAATATAAAAAAGTCAAAAATGACCTGTTTAAAGAACAATTTTGAAAAACAATATATTCACTTAAGAATTTTCTGTGGCTATAATCAAACTTTTAATTTAAGAAGGTAAGATTTCAAAAAAACTATTGCGTTATATCACTACAGGTAACAAGAAATAGTTCTGTTAAGTTATTCAATGTGTGAAACAAAATGAGTACCTACCAACAATAAACATAAACAAGATGTTTATTGTGAAAATCACTGAGAAAGAGAGGAATTATGTAAGTTCATTCCAGTCAACTCAGGTTATTAAATTTGCATATTGTTCCTTGACTTTGTCTCCTCATTTTTTTTTTTTTGTAAAATCCTATAAAGATACACATGGAAATTATATAATGTGTTAGTGAGGGTTCTCCAGGGAAACAGAGCAATAAAATATGAGACAAAGAGAGAGTCTATGTGTATGAAAGAGGGATGGGAGAGGGAGTGAGAGAAGGGGAAGGGATGGAGGAGAAGGTGCCTGTATGTGCATGTGAGAGAGAAAGATTGAGAGAGAGAGGGAGAGGGAAATATATGATTCATTATAGGAATTGGCTCAGGGGATCCCTGGGTGGCTCAGTGGTTTAGTGCTGGCCTTCAGCCCAGGAAAAGACCCTGGAGTCCCAGGATCAAGTCCCACGTTTGGCTCCCTGCATGGAGCCTGCTTTTCCCTCTGCCTGTGTCTCTGCCTCTCTCTCTTTCTCTCTGTGTCTCTCATGAATAAATAAATAAAATCTTAAAAAAAAAAAAAAGAAAAAAGAATTGTCTCATAAGGTAATGGAGTCTCTTCCTATAAGCTGGAGAACCAAGAAATCTGGTGGCATAATTCAGCCTTGAGTTTGAAGGCCTGAGTATCAGAACTATTGGTGTGACTCCTAGTTCAAGGCTGAAGGCCTGAGAACTGGGAACTGTTGTTTGAGTTTCAGAGTCCAAAGGCCTGAGAACCAGGAGATCCGATGTCCAAGGGCAGAAAAAGATGGACATTCCAGCAGAAGAAAAGAGACAGAGTTTACCTTCTGTTTGTTCTATTTGGGTCTTTGATCGGTTGGCTGATGCCCACTCACATTAATGAAAGCAGATTTTTACCCAGTCTACAAAATCAAATGTTCATCTCTTCCAGATAGACCTTCATAGACACACCCAGAAAGAATGTCTTACCAGCTGTCTGGGAATCTCATAGCCCAGTCACGCTAACATATAAAAGTAACCACCATATACAACCAGTTAACACGTCATTGATCTCAAATGTCAAATAAATGCAAGAATTCCCTTTCACATATCTTGGAAATCATTTAGAATCATTTTCCATCTAGATGAAAACTTTTTTGATAGGACATGACTAACTAAGGAATATTATTTTTTTTTAATAACTCCAAATTTAAAAACACATCGTGTAGTGTCATAAACAACGAAGTCAGAGAACTGTTCTAGTCCCAGAATTGCCATTCTATGTAGACAGGTGACCTTGGAAATGTCATTTAACTGTTCAAATTCTTTTTTATATTTGCTTAAATCAAAAGTTATTTTGGGGTCTAATTTTTTTTCTCCATGTTGACCTGATACTTCTTTACTTTTTTTTTTAAATTTAAACATCAATCTTAGAATTACATAAAAAATTCTTTGACATTACAGGTGTACTCATGTTGGATGATAATTTGTCTAGTTCTGCCTTTTTCAGCTTTATATTCCAATTTCCTTTGCTTTTTGCATCTTTTAAAAATCTTTTAAAATTTTTTTAAAGATTTTATTTATTCATGAGACACACACACACACACACACACACACACACACAGAGAGAGAGAGAGAGGCAGAGACATAGGCAGAGGGAGAAGCAGGCTCCTTGCAGGAAGCCCGATGTGGGACTCGATCCTGGGACTCCAGGATCACACCCTGAGCTGAATGCAGACACAACTGCTGAGCCACACAGGCATCCCTAAAATTTTTTTTTTTATAATTGTTGAACATGTGTCAGATAAAAATACATAAAGAAAAGATGTATAGCTCACTGTGTTGTACACTTGAAACTAATATAACACTGTGTGTTAACTGGAATTAGAAATTTCACTGTGTGTTACCTGGAATTAGAAATTTAAGAAAAAACGTGTATATCTTATCAAATTATCTTATCCATTAATCTCATTTAGGAATCTGGATTTTATTTACAACATGATTTCATAGGAGCCCCTAGAGAGTAATGTTTCCTTTAGGTTTTTTTTTCTTATGTCGTTTTATTTTATTACTCTTTCTGAAATATTGTAGGAAATTAATATTGCTAGTCATTTGGTTGTTTCTACAAGCTCTGATTTTCAACCCCCTCTTCACTTTTAAAAAATCTTTAAAAAAGTTCTGTTGACTTTCAACAAATAGTGTTAAAAGTGAATTAAAAAAACATTAGTGAATTAAAAAACATTATTTATTTGACACACAGAAAACATAAGTAGGGGAAAAGGCAAAGAGAGAGGGAGAAGCAGGCTCTCCACTGAGCAGAGTGCTACTTGGGGCTCCATCCCAAGACCTTGGGCTCTTGACCCAAACTGTATGGAGACACTTAACCAACTGAGCCACCCAGACACCCTCAAAAATGCGTTTTAAAAACAACAAAATAACTGCCCATTCCAAGTCATATGGTACCAAATGGAGGGAATATCTCATTTTGAACACTGGCATCTTTACCAATCTCACCCACTGCTATGCTCCCATAGCTTCCCCTCCCCCCATGAACTCTCAAAGATTTATGAAGTGTTTCTGTGATTAAATCTGTTATAATTTTAGGCCTTTGAATGTATTTCATCTTGTTCTGAAGATCTGAATTTATTTAGAGGTACTAATACTCTTTTACTACTCTTTGTAAGTAAAATAATTTGGTAGTCATGTTACATAGTCCTGTATGCTTTTTGGTTATCAGTAGATACATTCTCTTAGAGTTAGTTGTTGTTAATTCATGTGAAGAGTTATAAAGAATACATAAGTCTCTTAAACATATGTATAGTCCTTTAGATCCCTATTTAAGTCTTTCTCATTAGTTTTGATTTATTCTTTTCTATTGTTGACTTTTTCAACTTTGTCATTCAAAAATCTTTATACATTTATTGTTTTTCAGTGTTTTCCTCTTAACTATGTTTATTCTATTATTTTTATTTTGAAAATAATTATTTTGGGTAGAGAAGAACGATATAATAAAGTAATGCTGTATATCTGTCCGTTATTAAAGACATGACTCATACTCCAGTACTTGCTCTGAATTACGCCACACTAGCTACTTTGCTTGGTCCTTCTCTTTCCTCAAAGGTCTCAGTTAATTCAGGACTTTAACCTTCCAGAATATACTTATATTCTCTGCTTCCCCTCGAATCCCTTATATGTTCCTCTTAGTCAATCTTCAATTTATAATATTGTGTCCTTCATGGTTAGATCAGTTTAAGGATGCAAGTGAAACATGTAAAGTGTTAAATTAGAATACATAAAACAATAGAGCAGCAGTTAAAATTGCATGTACCATATAAAAACTATGAGCCTTACAGTATCACCCCATTAGGAAAGAACAATTAAAAACCACGGCTCTTTCATTCTTCCCTGACGGTCATGAGACCAAAGGTTTGACAGGTTGAAAATCTGGTCTTAGTTACCTATATTGCATATTTTTAAAATAATCTTGATTCATTTCTTGACACCACAAAATTCCAAACTAATTTTATATGTCATTTAAATGTTTAAATTATATTAGCCAGATATTAAGCAAAAAAGGAAAAGACAACATACTGCTCTATGAAGGCATCTTCAGGATGAGCTTTGCTGTGGCTTCCCAGGCTGCTTACTCTTGTCATTGCCACAAAGGCAACCAATGATTTCCCTAAATCTTTTCCCCAAATTACCTTTTCCAAGGCTAGACCCTGTCAGATTGTGATGACTGCTCTCAGAGATGAATTTGATTCTGGTTTTGGAAACACACTTCTGTGTGTTTGATGGAGGATGTTTGCAATGTGTGTGTTAACTTACAGAGACTGCAGAAATATCACACATCCTGAGAATGGGAGAAAGAGTAACCAACTGAGGACAGGATTGGAATCCATAAATAAAGGCAGCCACTGCTATTTAGAAGACAGTAAGGTAAGTTAGAAAAGAGCAAGAAGGGAATAGATAAAGTAGGGATTGAAATTTAATTTTTTTCTCCAAATGGAATCTTTAGGAAGATTGAAAGTAAAAATGGCTGAATCATCAATTTTCTCAAATCTCTCGGCTTTTACTTAAATTCCATTGCTTATTTGGACTCCAGATTCTAGAGAATGGCACGATCAGCAAAGGTTCTGAGAATATGAATGCTTAACTGTAATTTTTTTAGAAACCCTGAATGATAAATTGATGCAACTGAATTTTACCAAAGGCATCACATCACGACCCTTTCCTATTTTTATAAACTGTTTTATCATAACCACCTAATCTTATAGTTTATAAAATCCCAGTGGCCTGCCACTCTACCAAATTGCTGTATGATTCTGGCAATCTTGGGGTAGAATCAATGCCCAGAAATCAGTGGCATTTCTACACACTAACAATGAGACTGAAGAAAGAGAAATTAAGGAATCAATCCTATTTACAATTGCACCCAAAAGCATAAGATACCTAGGAATAAACCTAACCAAAGAGGTAAAGGATCTATACCCTAAAAACTATAGAACACTTCTGAAAGAAATTGAGGAAGACACAAAGAGATGGAAAAATATTCCCTGCTCATGGATTGGCAGAATTAATATTGTGAAAATGTCAATGTTACCCAGGGCAATTTACACATTTAATGCAATCCCTATCAGAATACCATGGACTTTCTTCAGAGAGTTGGAACAAATTATTTTAAGATTTGTGTGGAATCAGAAAAGACCCCGAATAGCCAGGGGAATTTTAAAAAAGAAAACCATATCTGGGGGCATCACAATGCCAGATTTCAGGTTGTACTACAAAGCTGTGGTCATCAAGACAGTGTGGTACTGGCACAAAAACAGACACATAGATCAATGGAACAGAATAGAGAATCCAGAAATGGCCCCTCAACTCTATGGTCAACTAATATTCGATAAAGGAGGAAAGACGATCCACTGGAAGAAAGACAGTCTCTTCAATAAATGGTGCTGGGAAAATTGGACATCCACATGCAGAAGAATGAAACTAGACCACTCTCTTGCACCATACTCAAAGATAAACTGAGGGATCCCTGGGTGGCACAGCGGTTTGGCGCCTGCTTTGGCTCAGGGCGCGATCCTGGAGACCCCAGATCGAATCCCACATCGGGCTCCCGGTGCATGGAGCCTGCTTCTCCCTCTGCCTATGTCTCTGCCTCTCTCTCTCTCTCTCTCATAAATAAATTAAAAAAAATACAAAGATAAACTCAAAATGGATGAAAGATCTAAATGTGAGACAAGATTCCATCAAAATCCTAGAGGAGAACACAGGCAACACCCTTTTTGAACTCAGCCACAGTAACTTCTCGCAAGATACATCCACGAAGGCAAAAGAAACAAAAGCAAAAATGAACTATTGGGACTTCATCAAGATAAGAAGCTTTTGCACAGCAAAGGATACAGTCAACAAAACTAAAAGACAACCTACAGAATGGGAGAAGATATTTGCAAATGACGTATCAGATAAAGGGCTAGTTTCCAAGATCTATAAAGAACTTATGAAACTCAACACCAAAGAAACAAACAATCCAATCATGAAATGGGCAAAAGACATGAAGAGAAATCTCACAGAGGAAGACATAGACATGGCCAACATGCACATGAGAAAATGCTCTGCATCACTTGCCATCAGGGAGATACAAATCACAACCACAATGAGATACCACCTCACACCAGTGAGAATGGGGAACATTAACAAGGCAGGAAACCACAAATTGGAGAGGATGCGGAGAAAAGGGAACCCTCTTGCGGTGTTGGTGGGAATGTGAACTGGTGCAGCCACTCTGGAAAATTGTGTGGAGGTTCCTCAAAGAGTTAAAAATAGACCTGCCCTATGACCCAGCAATTGCACTGTTGGGGATTTACCCCAAAGATTCAGATGCAACGAAACGCCGGGACACCTGCACCCCGATGTTTCTAGCAGAAATGTTCACAATAGCCAAACTGTGGAAGGAGCCTCGGTGCCCATCGAAAGATGAATGGATAAAGAAGATGTGGTTTATGTATACAATGGAATATTACTCAGCCATTAGAAACGACAAATACCCACCATTTGCTTCAACGTGGATGGAACTGGAGGGTATTATGCTGGGTGAAGTAAGTCAATTGGAGAAGGACAAACAGTGTATGTTCTCATTCATTTGGAGAATATAAATAATAGTGAAAGGGGATATAAGGGAAGGGAGAAGAAATGTGTGGGAAATATCAGAAAGGGAGACAGAACATAAAGACTCCTAACTCTGGGAAACTAACTAGGGGTGGTGGAAGGGGAGGAGGGCAGGGGGTGGGGGTGAATGGGTGACGGGCACTGAGGTGGGCACTTGACAGGATGAGCACTGGGTGTTATTCTGTATACTGGCAAGTTGAACACCAATAAAAAATAAATTTATTATAAAAAATAAAAAATAAAATAAGATCCCAGTGGCTGTTGCCTTCCTTTCTGTGTGGAAAACCAAGAAATCAAATATTCCACATCAGGTGAAAATCAAAAACATTTATCCTAGTAAGAATTACATTATTTAAACTCTATTATGGTAATGATTGTTTGTGTTTATAACCATTCCTAACTTAGCCCCATTAACTTACTTTAACAGCTCCCATCCATTTAATAAACATTTGCTATATGAGCAAGTGTAAGGTGATGTTCCTCAGAGGCAAAGCCTGAGCTATACATAGATCCTTATATAAGTGACTTTTGAGAGAGTCTTTTCAGAAGAAAACTGTAAAGAGATGAGAGAACATAAGTAGGGAACAGGAGGAGACTAGCTGAGCTAAGATGTGGTTTCAGGTGAAGTGAAGGATAGTCTCTAACCTCGTCTGATTCCCCAATTAACTCTGGAGCATAAACCCCACCTTCATATATGAAGGAACTGAGTCTAGTCCCTGACTAGATGCTGCCTAACAATGAGAGAGAATACGTTAGTATAGTCTCCCAAGCACCACCCATCACGGGCAGTTCTTGGTGATGGATTAAAGTATGAACCATTAGCTTTTCATACCTTTAGCAGCTAATAGTGGAAGTTTTGGCTTGGTAAAGAAAATTGAGGTGGAGCATCAACAATATCTGCTACTAGAAAGAACGGAAGGAGTGAGCAGTAAATGAAGTTGACTAAGATTTCAGAGTTGTTTTCCTTAAAAGACATGATTACCCTGGTGAACAGTTTGTATTTTGGATATAGGGCAGCAATCATTAGCCACTACAAAAATCGGCAAATAGATGGAACCAAGCCTTCCCAGAATCCTGTTTTAAATTTTACCTGTTAGATTCATTCCAGACTTCCCAAAATCCCACATCACGCGATATTGTCTAAATGTCAAACAAACTAGTTATGGATTCCTTTCCATAAAACTGGGGAAAGATAAAGAGGCTCAGCCTTATTTTTATAACTATACCTTAATCACAGGACAGTAAAATCTTTGCTAGACAAAAGGCAATGCCAGTGGTCCACTGAGAAAAAAAATGGAAGAAAAATGTAGTTGAGTTTTTTTGTTTTTGTTTTTTTTTGTAGTTGAGTTTGAAGTATCTTCTTATATCAGACATCTGCCCCTTAAGTTGGGGGCAGAAAAAAAATAGATTTTTTTATTGTCTTCTTTAATGTTACTTGATAACCTGTGTATCCTAAGAATGCATTTTTTGTTCATTTCATTTTCAAAATCTAATTGGCTTTATTAAATGATATATGAATCATTTTAATCAGCACCCCATCTAGCAAATAGAGGGGGCTCCAAGGAGTTGTACAAAATGGAGGATTTTGTAGGAGGGAAGGGACAACAAAGTTATTAGCAATAGAAAAGGATTGTTTCAGGGGAGCTACTTTCTAAGGGGATCTTAACTTTGCATTAAGTCAGTCAGAAGAAACCAATTATGCAACAATTGCCTATGGTCAAACCTTTGCTGATAAGTTGGAAAGTAAAGCATACATTTAACTTAATGCAATAAAAAATGCACAGAATCAACAGTCAATACAGGCAATATATTCAGCTACTCCATTTAGATAAAAACACTCAAAGAAAGACAAGAGAGCATAAAAGAAACAATGAAATAATAGTTCTTTGATATTAAATATAAGATCTCCTGGGGGGAGGATAGATGATTGTGAGCATAAATCAGATACAAAATTTGTATTTCATTTGATTATATATATATGTGCATATATTTATAGTATTTGCATATGTACACTTTTAAAAGCTGAGTTTTGTTCATGCCCCTTCTATCAAGGGAGCGGAATAAATAGACTGTGTGCAGATGTGCTCATTGTATACTTCAGCACTTTGAGGCTGGTTGTCTTACCGTATTACTATGGTTCTTTCTTTAGTGAGCAAATTAATCAATGTTTTAAAAACCTGTACCAAGTGAAGGTTCTGCATATAGACTCTACCCAGTTTCACAACACAGAGCCTTTTAGCATAGGTGTTTCTATAACTGTGATAACAGTGCCAGGTTTGATTTTGTTTATAGTGCCATAGGGATCCAGTGCAGCTTGTGGCTTCAGACAAAGCGGCATCTGGCACCATGTGATGGGAGGGAGGAATTCCACTCGTAGACTAGTAAAATGTTTGCTAACAAAAACCTGCTCAGGGTTTCCTTTTTTCCTTCCCTATGGTACTTTTGCTTCTGTCCGTTTATATAAATTGTAAATGGGTCAAAAAAACACATGTCTTGAAGAACCACAAACATCAAAATGAGAGACATAATTTAGAGCAATTAGTGCATTCCTTACCAAAATGAGATGATTTCCTCTAAAGTATTTTAATTTCTTTTTATGCATTCAATTAGGCATTATTAAGCACTCAGTGATCCCTTAATTATACTGAACATTTTTATAATCATGTATTTCCATGATAGATTTTTTTCTAAGAAATCACATTTAGAAGCTATGACTTTTTCACCCCTTTTACAACTAAATGACTTATGCCTTGAACACTGTTCTTGCTATTCTCCTTCAAACATCAACAAAAATATACATAAGTAGTAATAACATACAATAAAATGTACAAATTAAGGTTTGTTGGAGTAAAATAGAAAGTTTGATATCTTTGAATATTATTCCATTGAACAACATGGTTATTATATTTTTTCTACACCATTTTGCTCCAGTCATAACTATGATTTATTTCTTCAATTTCACACACCCAGCTCTCCCATCTATAAGTTATCTATAGGTTATATTTGATATTTTGAATATTTATAAATAAACACCAATCTAGAATCCTCTTGGAAAGCAGATATTATTTTCCATTCATAAACATAAATTGTAGAGAAATAAAACAGAATTCAGTTCAGTGCCACAACCTCCTCAATGGCCTCAGTGGCCTTAAGAAGCATTTTCTTGTTTGCTGCTACTTTGTAGCTTACGTTTTTGGCCTTGATGCTAAACAAAGAAATGCAACTGCCAGATTCAGGAACATATCTCCTTTCCTGATATGTTCAGTTTGGATTTCATAGTGTTTAAAGGAAGTTAGAACTAACATTTAAAAGTTGGAAGATTTCACATAAATGCACAAAAATACAACTTCTCTTGAGCAATTGCAAGTGTTGGTGACAATGAACGCTAATTTTAAGCTGACAACACTTGGCTGCAATTGAGTAGCAACTGCTTGCCTTAGCTGGCAGTGCCCACTGTAGTGTATAGTTGCATGGAAAATACATTTGAACTTAAACCCAGCAAATTTTACCCATTTAAATAGCTAAGAAGACCCCTGCGATTAGAGTTTGAGAATCTTTCCAAAATGAATTCTGTTATTGGTGTGTATGTGTGTGTGTGTGTGTGTGTGTGTGTGTGTTTTGCTTTTACTTCTACATAGTCTAAGATAATTATCCTGAAATTCAAACAAATACCAGGGAGTATCAGGGGATATCATGGTCAGGCTTCCTGAAAGGGAATATTTCACTCAAAAATATCAAAATTAACTCTATATTTTCTTTAATTTTATATAGCTTTAAAAAATAATACTCCCTTAATAAAAATAAAATAGAGCAAAGAATTTAAAACTGAAAATAAATTTAAGATAAAAATTAAAAATTAAAAAAAATTAAATGGTCACAGGACCTAAATAGGCATTTTGCAAATACATACAAATGGCCAACAGATATATTAAAAGCTATTCATAGCAGGAATCATCAAGTAAATTCAAATCAAAACCATAATGAGATATCACTTCACACCTGCCAGATTGTTTTTATTAAAAAGACAAGAAATAGGGCAGCCTGGGTGGCTTAGCAGTTTAGTGCCACCTTCAGCCCAGGGCCTGATCCTGGAGATTCAGGATTGAGTCCCACATCAGGCTCCCTACATGGAGCCTGCTTCTCCCTCTGCCTGTGTCGCTGTCTCTCTCTCTCTCTCTCTCTCTCTCTCTCTGTCTCTCATGAATAAATAAATAAAATCTTAAAAAAAAGACAGGAAATAACAAATGTTGATAAGGATATGGAAAGGGGGAGAAAAGAGGAACCTTGTACATACACTATTGGTAGAAATGTCAACTGTCCACTATGGAACAGTATGGAAGTTCCTCAAGAAATTAAAAATAGAACCAGTGTATGATCCAGCAATTCTACTTCTGAGTTTACATCCAATGGAAATGAATGTCTACTCATGTTCATAGCAGCATGATTAACAATGGCCAAGGTATGGAAACAATCTAAGTGTTGGCTGACAGATGAATGGATAAGGAAAATGTAATAAAATATATATATATATATACACACACACACACATACACTTACACACAAATGCACAGTGGGATATTATACAGAGTTTTTTAAAAAAAGGAAATCTTGTCATTTGTGGCAACATGGAGGAACCTGGAATGCATGTTAAGTGAAACAAACCAGAAAGAGAAACTGTATCATATTACTTATATGTGGAATCTAAAATGAAAGTAAAGCTTTAGAAACAAGGAGTAGAAAAGTGGATGCTAAGGATTGGAGGGTGTGAGGAATAGGGAGACTTTGGTAAAAGGATAGAAAATTTTAGTTATAAGATGAATAAGGTCTGAGGATCTAACCTATAACATGGTGGCTATATTCCATAGCACTGAGTTGTGTAAGTGAAATTCACTTAGAAAGAACCCAAGTGTTTTCATGAAACAAAAAACATATAAAACATTTTTAGGGATCCCTGGGTGGCGCAGCGGTTTGGCGCCTGCCTTTGGCCCGGGGCGCGATCCTGGAGACCCTGGATCGAATCACACGTCGGGCTCCCGGTGCATGGAGCCTGCTTCTCCCTCTTCCTGTGTCTCTGTGTCTCTCTCTCTGTGACTATCATAAATAGATAAAAAACTAAAAAAAAATTTTAGACTTTTCAAAACAATTGCTTTTAAAAACCTACTAGGTTCTATATTTGCAAATATATCCAACAGTTTAGTAAGAATATTAGGAAATCTTTCTAAAAAATAAAACAAAAAAATGTACTCAGTAGCCCTTCATTAAATGCTTCATTAAGATGAGACATTTAATAGAGGGAAAGCAATATATCTATCATGGTTAAAATGTCACTGCCAAATCATCACCTTAAGAGCCCTTTTCTCAGGGAAGACCCAAGAAATAAAAAACAAAGTAAACATCAATACAGGTCCATTTAAAAATAGCTCAAGTAAAAGCCTTAAAAAAGTTATTGATAGAGAGAAAGACAGATGATGATGATGATGATGATGATGATAGATAGATGATAGATGATAGATATAGATAGTTGTAACATAAGGTTGTTATCAAAATTAAATAAAATTAAATGTAATAATAAATATAAAATATGAATGGTACAAAATAAGTACTTGATAACGAGACTTCTTTTTAATATTAGTCAATCAACAAAAATATTAGGTGAATTGTCGCGGCCGGCGCGAGAAGGTCCGGATTCAGGAACCGAGGGCAAGGGGATGAGAAAGAAACAAGAGACTAAAAGTTCATGGGATAGGAGGTTCCATGCAGCTGATGGCTGCAATGGACAAGCTTTATTTTTGCATGTAGAGTTTATATAGCCTCTGTAAGCAGGCGGCTTATTTCTTTAAGGAGAAGTACATCTCACGCACAAACATACATTGTTTTTAAGACTGACACCTGTTATTTGTTTAAGCAATAGAGCAGGAAGGCCACATATAGACTAAACAGTGAAGTTTGTTTATTAAGTAATGTCTGCCAAGGTGGTCATGTGTCAGGCCACCTTCTTGCTTACTTTATGGGAACTTGTCTCGATAACATTTTAAAGGAGAAGCAAATATGTACATTTACTTCCATAAGGGGGAAGAGCTAGGTGCAGCCCCAGCAGGTTGGCCAGGTATGACAAGGAGCCTTTGCTCAACCCAGAACCCTGCCTCGCGCCGCAGGACTGCGGGTTGGCCAGGGACGACAAGGAGCTTTGGCTCAACTTGGAACCTTGCCTCGCACTGCGGGACCGCTCCCAACAGTGAATAAGATATAATTCTTGAGATTCAGTTGAATGAATGAAAGGAGAGTTAGAGAAAACTTACTCTAGACCCAAAGCCCTACTGTCGTCAGAGAGCAGTATTTCCATAGTATTTTATGGGTGAAAAATCTGAGCATGGGTATAGATGCCACATGTATCAAAGATTCTGCATTCAAAGTCTAGAAAGGAAAAAAAAAAGCCTATAAAGGGTATTAGAGGCTCTGATTCAATACTGGTTTTGCTAGTGATGTCTATACTGAAGATAATTGAACACTGGCTCACTCTAGCTGAACACACTACATATAGGCAGAGTTAAGTCTAGATACCAGATTTTCTAGCAAGCTCTGATAAATATATATGCAAATTGTATTTTTGTACTCTGCAGCTTTAAGGAATACCTTATTAATTCAATATATATTCATTATTTGCCTAACATGTGACATGCATTCTGCATGCATTTCTTATTTGGCCAGAATTTAAAAAAAAAAATTCTGTCCTTATCAGGCTTACATTTTTATTAGGAAAAGTCAGATTAGTAAGCAAAATTTGTAAATGAGATAATTTTAGATTGCAATAACAGTACATAGCAGTGTTTATGTGGAGAGTACAGTTGTTTACATGTAGATGAGACTGGGAGTAGTGAAATAAGGAAATTCCCATATTTGCTGTCCATTTATCCTGATAAAAAGTGGCCTAACAGATAATTTGAAGTAGAAACATGCCCCCTAAATTAGCATGCCATTAAGTATGAGTATGAAATATGTCCTGGATCTGCTGGAAATTAATCACCACAGGGAGTTATTAATTAGTTCAATAGCAGAATAAGAAGGAAAATATAAAGTAACTATTTTCATTTTCAGTAATGTCACTGTTCACATATTGCCTGATGTGAACAATTGTATTTATCATGTGCTCAGAACTTTACAGTCTATAATGCACTTTCATATAAATTACCACTAGTGACAGTAAATAAAGGCTGAAAAATGTGCAAAGGTTTGACTAAGCTCATGCTTCAGTCAAGAGGGAGATTTCAGTAACTTGAGAGTTTTAATTTTTTTTATTTACTTATGATAGTCACAGAGAGAGAGAGAGAGAGGCAGAGACACAGGCAGAGGGAGAAGCAAGCTCCATGCACCGGGAGCCCGACGTGGGATTCGATCCCGGGCCTCCAGGATCGTGCCCCGGGCCAAAGACAGGCGCCAAACCGCTGCGCCACCCAGGGATCCCCCAACTTGAGAGTTTTAACTACACTCCTTGTATTTAACACAATAATGCACTTAACCCCAGGTTAAGGCATTTGGAAGAAACCATTAGAGAATTAATTCATATATTAATCTTTTGTAAAAGAATATGAATATGTTATCCAGAAGGGATAGTTCTGTGCCTTAAAATCTTGTTCTGTGCCTTAAAATCTTCATAAGTGAAGATCCATAGTTTAACTTTGGAGGACATTTCATGATTGTACAATGCCAGCATTCAGGACAGTACTACAACTAAAAATCCAACTTTAATGTAATTTCATTTTTAATTTACTTTACTCTTGAGGTCTTTAGTTGCATGGAACAGAACTGAGCATCAGTCCATGCAAGGGTTTTGTTCCATTTTTTAATGTTTTGAATTTGTTTTATATTAACATGTTTTCCCCTTCATCCTTCATTCCAATATTATATCTTGATATCCTCTGAGGTGCCAATCACATGCATTTAAGTTTTTTCTTCCAAACTACTTTTCCTTTTTTTAAGTGAATGTTTTATTTTATTTTATTTTACAAAATGTAGTGTCAGTATCTTTTTTAATGTATATTTTTATTGGAGTTTTATTTCATAACATATAGTATAATACCCAGTGCTCATCCCATCAAGTACCCCTTCAGTGCCCATCACCCAGTCACCCCATCCGTCTGCCCACCTCCCATTCCACTATGCCTTTGCCTTGTTCGTTTCCCAGAGTTAGAAATCTCTCATGGTTTGTCACTCTCTCTGATTTTTCCCACTCATTTTCTCTCCTTTCCCATATAATCCCTTTCACTATTTTTTTTATATTCCCCATATGAATGAAACCATATGATAATTGTCCTTCTCTGTTTGACTTACTTCACTCAGCATAATGCCCTCCAGTTCCATCCACGTCGAAGCAAATGGTGGGTATTTGTCGTTTCTAATGGCTGAGGAATATTCCATTGTATACATAAACCACATCTTCTTTATCCATTCATCTTTCGATGGACACTGAGGCTCCTTCCACAGTTTGGCTATTGTGGACATTGCTGCTAGAAACATCAGGGGGCAGGAGTCTCAGCTTTTCACTGCATCTGTATCTTTGGGGTAAATCCCCAGTAGTGAAATTACTGGGACATAGGGTAGTTCTATTTTTAACTCTTTGAGGAACCTCCAAATAGTTTTCCAGAGTGGCTGCACCGGTTCACATTCCCACCAACACTGCAAGAGGGTTCCCCTTTCTCCACATCCTCTCCAACATTTGTTGTTTCCTGTCTTGTTAATTTTCCCCATTCTCACTGGTGTGAGGTGGTATCTCATTGTGGTTTTGATTTGTATTTCCCTGATGGCAAGTGATGTGGAGCATTTTCTCATGTGCATGTTGGCCATGTCTATGTCTTCCTCTGTGAAATTTCTGTTCAAGGCTTTTGCCATTTCATGATAGGATTGTTTGTTTCTTTGGTGTTGAGTTTAATAAGTTCTTTATAGATCTTGGATATCAGCCGTTTATCTGATATGTCATTTGCAAATATCTTCTCCCATTCTGTAGGTTGTCTTTTAGTTCTGTTGACTCTTTCTTTTGCTGTACAGAAGATTTTTATATTGATTAAGTCCAAATAATTCATTTTTGCTTTTGTTTCCCTTGCCTTCACAGATGTATCTTGCAAGAAGTTGCCGTGGCCAAGTTCAAAAAGGATGTTGCCTGTATTCTCCTCTAACATTTTGATGGATCCTTGTCTCAAATTTAGATCTTTCACTCATTTTGAGTTTATCTTTCTGCATGGTGTAAGAGAATGGTCTAGTTTCATTCTTCTGCATGTGACTGTCCAATTTTCCCCGCACCGTTCATTGAAGAGACTGTCCTTTTTCCAGTGGATAGTCTTTCCTATTTTGTTGAATATTAGTTGACCATAGAGTTAAGGGCCCATTTCTGGGTTCTCTATTCTATTCCATTGATCTATGTGTCTGTTTTTGTGCCAGTACCACACTGTCTTGATGATCACAACTTTGTAGTACAACTTGAAATGTGATGCCCCAGCTCTGGTTTTCTTTTTCAATATTCCCCTGGATATTCAGGGTCTTTTCTGATTCCACACAAATCTTAAGATTATTTGTTCTAACTCTCTGAAGAAAGTCCATGGTATTTTGATAGGGATTGCGTTGAATGTGTAAATTTCCCTAGGTGGCATAGATATTTTCACAATATTAATTTTTCCAATCCATGAGGGTGGAATGTTTTTCCATCTCTTTGTGTCTTCCTCAATTTCTTTCAGAGATGTACTGTAGTTTTTAGGGTATAGATCCTTTACCTCTTTGGTTAGGTTTATTCCTAGGTATCTTATGCTTTTGGGTGCAATTGTAAATAGGATTGATTCCTTAATTTCTCTTTCTTCGGTCTCATTGTTAGTGTATAGAAATGCCACTGATTTCTGGGCATTGATTTTGTAACCTGCCATGCAAATTGCTGTATGAGTTCTAGCAATTGTATGAAGTCTTGGGGGGGGGTTTCTATGTACAGTATCATGTCATCAGTGAAGAGGGAGAGTTTGACTTCTTCTTTGCCAGTTTGAATGCTTTTTATTTCTTTTTGTTGTCTGATTGCTGAGGCTAGGACTTTTAGGACTATGTTGAATAGTAGTGGTGAGAGTGGACATCCCTGTTGTGTTCCTGGTCTTAGGGGAAAGGCTCTCAGGTTTTCCCCATTGAGAATGATATTTGCTGTGGCCTTTTCATAGATGGCTTTTAAGGTACTGAGGAATGTTCCCTCTATCCCTAGACTCTGAAGAATTTTGATTAGGAATGGATGCTGTATTTTGTCAAATGCTTTATCTACATCCATTGAGAGGATCAAACAGTTCTTGTTTTTTCTCTTGTCGATGTGATCTATTACATTGATTGTTTTATAAGTGCTGAACCAACCTTACATCCTAGGGATAAATACCACTTGGTCATGGTGGATAATCTTCTTAATGTACTGTTGTATGCTACTGGCTAGTATCTTGTTGAGAATTTTTGCATCTATGTTCATCAGGGATATTGGTCTATAATTCTCCTTTTCGGTGGGATCTTCATCTGGTTTTGGAATCAAGGTAATACTGGCCTCATAAAATGAGTTTGGAAGTATTCTGTCCTTTTCTATCCTTTGGAACAGCTTTAGTAGAATAGGTATTATTTCTTCTTTAAAGTTTGATAGAATTCCCCTGGGAAGCCATCTAGCCTTGGACTTTTGTGTCTTGGGAGGCTTTTGATGACTGCTTCAATTTCCTCACTGGTCATTGGCCTGTTTTCAGGTTTTCTATTTCTTCCTGTTCCAGTTTTGGTTATTTGTGGTTTTCCAGAAATGCATCTATTTCTTCGAGATTGCCTGATTTGTTGGCATATAGCTGCTCATAATATGTTTTTATAATCATTTCTATTTCCTTGGTATTGGTTCTGATCTCTCCTCTTTCATTCATGATTTTATTGAGTCTTTTTTTTTCTTTTTAAAATAAGGCTGGCTAGGAGTTTGTCTAGCTTATTAATTCTTTCAAAGAACCAATTCCTGGTTTTGTTGATTTGCTGTTAATTCTGATTACTATTTCATTGAACTCTTCGAATCTTCATTATCTCCCTTCTTCTACCTGGTGAGGTTTTATTTGCTGTTCTTTCTCTAGTTCCTTTAGGTCCGAGGTTAGCTTGTGTATTTGAGTTTTTCCCAATTTTTTAAGGGAGGCTTGTATTGTAATCTATTTCCTTCTTAGGACCACTTTTGATGTTTTTTGATGTTTGAACAGTTGTATCTTCATTTCATTAGTTTCCATGAATCTTTTTAATTCTTCTCTAATTTTCTGGTTGACCCATTCATCTTTTAGCAGGATGCTCTTTAACCTCCATGTGTTTGAGTTTTTTCCAAATTTCTTCTTGTGATTGAGTTCTAGTTTCAAAGCATTGTGGTCTGAAAATATACTAGGGACAATCCCAATCTTTTGGTATTTGTTGAAACCTGATTTGTGACCCAGTATGTGGTCTATTCTGGAGAAAGTTACATGTGCACTTGAGAAGAATGTGTATTCAGTAGTGTTCAGATGGAATGTACTGTATTTATCTGTGAAATCCATCTGGTCCAGTATATCTTTTATGGCCCTTGTTTCTTTGGTGATGTTGTGCGTAGAAGATATGTCACTTGCAGAAACTGCCGTGTTGAAGTCTCCTACTATTAGTGTATTGTTATCTAAGTATGTCTTACCTTTGGTTATTAATTGATTGATATACTTGGCAGCTCCCACATTAGGGGGCATAAATATTCATGATTGTTAGGTCTTCTTTTTGGATAGACCCTTTAAGTATGATATAGTGTCCCTCTTTATCTCTTACTACAGTTTTTGGTATAAACTTTAATTTATCTGATATGAGGATTGCTACCCCTGCTTTCTTTTGAGGACCATTTAGATGGTAAATGTTGCTCCAGTCTTTCATTTTCAGGCTGTAGGTGTCCCTGGGTCTAAAATGAGTCTCTTCTAGACAGCATATAGATGAGTCTTGTTTTTTTATACAGTCCAAAACCCTGTGTCTTTTGATGGGATTATTTAGCTCATTCACGTTGAGAGCAACTATTGAAAGATATGAATTTAGTGTCATCCTAATACCTATTTACCTATTCCATCCCTGTTTTTATTGATTGTTTCTTTGGGCTTCTTCTTTCTTTGACAGGGTCCCCCTTAATATTTCTTGTAGAGCTAGTTTGGTGGTCACATATTCTTTCAGTTTCTGCCTATCTTGGAAGCTCTTTATCTCTCCTTCTATTCTGAATGAGAGTCTTGCTGGATAAAGTATTTTTGGCTGCATGTTCTTCTCATTAATACCCTGAATATATCATGGCAGCCCTTTCTGGCCTGCCAGGTCTCTGTGGAGAAATCTGCTGTTAATCTGATATTTCTCCCCATATAAGTTAAGAATCTCTTGTCTCTCATTGCCTTAAGGATTTTCTCTTTATCTTTGGAATTTGCATGTTTCACTATTAAATGTCGAAGTGTTGAATGGTTTTTATTGATTTTAGGGGGAACCTCTCTATCTCCTGGATCTGAATGCCTGTTTCTTTCTCCAAATTAGGGAAGTTCTCAGCTATGATTTATTCAAATATGCTTTCTGGTCCCCTGTCCCTCTTGGTGTTTTTTGGAACCCCAATTATATGTAGATTCTTCCTTATGAGGCTATCATTTATTTCCCTTAACATTTCCTCATGGTTCCATAATTGTTTTTCTCTCTTTCCCTCAGCTTCCTTGCTTGCCATCAACTTGTCTTCTATGTCACTCACCTTTTCTTAGACCTCATTAGCCCTCATTGTTAGAACCTCCAGTTTGAATTGCATCTCATTTAATTGATTTTTAATTTTAGCCTGATTAGATCTAAATTCTGCAGTCATTGGGCAGCCCAGGTGCCTCAGTGGTTTAGCGCTGCCTTCAGCCCAGGGCATGATCCTGGAGACCTGGGATCAAGTCCCATGTCAGACTCCCTGCACAGAGCCTGATTCTCCCTCTGCCTGTGTCTCTGCCTCTCTCTCTCTCTCTCTGTGTATCTCATGAATAAATAAATAAAATCTTTAAAAAAAATAAATTCTGCAGTCATGATGTCTCTTGAATACTTTATGCTTTTTTCCACAGCCAATAGTAACTTTATAATTGTGCTTCTGAATTGGCTTTCTGATATCAAATTGTAATTCATATTCTGTAACTCTGTGGGAGAGAGTACTGTTTTTATTTCTTTCTTTCTGGTGACTTCTTCCTTCTAGTCATTTTGCTCAATGCAGAGTGGCTGTATGAGTGGGCTGAGTCAAGAATATAAACCACAACCTAAGTAAATTTCATGCTAGATGATTCTGATGAGGTCAGAGACCAGAAAATGAAAACAAGGATCAGACCAAAATAAAACAAAGGATTACTAAAGTGAAAAGCAAAATTAAAAACAAAGTAGCAAAAAATAAAAGGCCAAGAATCCCAAAGAAGAAGAAAAAAAAATAAAAAAGAATAATAGAAGAGAAAAAAAAAAGCAAAAGTAAAGAGGAAAAAAAGAGAGAAAAAAGGGGGGGCTGGGAGATGGTGGTGGTGAAGATGTTGTAGTGAAAGGAGAATGTAGTCTACCTGAGGGGTCCTTAGAGGGTGATCCTCTTGTTTCATATATATTACACTCTGAATATTAGAAGATACTCAGTCTCAAATTTATATAAACCAACAATACTTGTAGAGAGCCCCAACATTGACCACCAAAACATTAATGAGATAAAAGAGGGGGGCAGAATGGGAATGAGGAATCTCACAGAATGAACTAGCACAGTATACCACTTGGTTCTGGGTGCATGCTGGTCATGTTTTAGAAGGTATGAACTTCTGCCATTGTAGAACAAAATGAGGCAGAAAAACCAGAAAACAGAAAACAAAAAAACATATCTCGGATATCTCCCAAAATTAAATTGAGTATATTGAAGGGAATCTAGAAGCAGAAAATATATCTAAGACATGTAATTGTAGAAATATGAAAGTCAAAAAGGAAGAAACCTGCTAGAAGCAAAAACATTTCTCTCTGTAGCATTCCAGCTATTCTCTCTTTAAATCTCAGTTCAAACCCATAGGTGTTTAGGATGTTTTGAAAGTTATCTAGGTAATTTGGTGGGACCAGGTGGATTGAGGACCCTACTCTTCTGCCATCTTGCCCCTCCCTCCCCTATTTTTCTATACATTTGTTTAGATACATATTTATCTTTGAAATACGTGTACTATTATTAGAAAATATATTCTTGTATTTTAAGCTAAATAAAGGTATTAGGATTAGAGAACGTTTTTTTTTTCATCCTAGGTACATATCATTAAGCAAATACATAAAATATGACAAAAATGTGTTGTGGGAAAAAAATAAAGTACCATGCTTTAGCAGAAGGGTTGATAATTGGATACACATTATTCTAATGATACTATGATTATTTGTGATAATAATTTATACCAATCAATCATTATTCTCATCGAAACACTTAATCCTATGCCCCATAACCCCCACTTCTCAGAAACAATCACAAAAAATATAACAGAGTAATTCAAATTTCCTAAATACCATCCATTACTTTATCATAACACTTATACCTACCATTAAAAAAATTTTCTAAAATTCTTCTCACCATAAAAACCACCAACTAATAACTAAATAAACAAAATTTTTAATACTATCATAATATACACATCAATCAGACACATTTTCCTTAAAAAACCAATACCATCCCTCCCCCATTCTTAACAACCTAAATCACAAATATAATAAAATAGATAAAATCACAATCACATTTCCTAAAAATAAAAACATCTAAACTTTTTATCTTAAACCAACAATTTAAAACTTCACCAAAAACTCACACCAAACCACACTATTAACAATCATTCCACACCTACTACTTTTCACTTAAACTACACTCCAAAATCTTCCCCCCTTTTTTTTTTTTTTTTTCCCCCCTTCCCCCCCCCCCCCTACCTTTTTTTTTCGGGGGGGGTTTGGGGCCCCGGAAACGGGGATACAGGAGTCATTATTTGACCTATCACAGTTCCTCTCCTCCCTCTAACCCCACTCCTCTTTTTTTTTCTTCTCTTAATTAACAGACTATCTTTTTTAATTTTTTAAGGAATTTTTTTAAAAAAATTCTATTTACTTATTCATGAGAAACACAGAAAGAGAAGCAGAGGTGGAGGGAGAAGCAGTCTCCCTGTGGTGAGCCTGATGTGACACTCAATCCCAGAACCCCGGGATCATGACTTGTGCCAAAGGCAGATGCTCAACCACTGAGCCACCCATGTGTCCTCAGACTTTATTTTTTAGAACAGTGTTTGTTTCACAGAAAACCTGAATGAAAAGTGCAAGGAGTTCACATGCATGCTTTTCCACTCTCCTCTGCCCTGCTATAGTTTTCAGTATTATGAACATCTTTCATTAGTATGGTAAATTTGGTACATTTGATGAATAAATATTGATACATTACTATTAACAGATCTCTTCTGATCCACTTATCCTTTCCTGCCTCTTCCCAAACATCTTGCAACCACTGATCTTTTTCACTGTCAGTATACTTTTGCTTCTTTGCAGAATGTCATATTGTTAGAATCATACATTAGTATAGCCTTTTAAGACACCACTTTCACTTACAGTACACAATTAAGTTTCTTTCTTTGTTCATGGATTGATAGCTTGTTCTTTTTTTTATTTTTTAAGACTTTTATTTATTTATTCATAGAGACACAGAGAGAGAATGAGAGGCAGAGACACAGGCAGAGGGAGAAGCAGGCTCCACGCAGAGAGCCTGACGTGGGACTCGATCCAGGGTCTCCAGGATCATGCCCCGGGCTGCAGGCAGCACTAAACTGCTGCACCACCAGGGCTGTCCGATAGCTTGTTTATTTTTATAGTTGCATTCTGTTGTAGGAAGCACTCCAGTGTATTTGTCTATTCACCTATTGGAGAAAAATCTTGGTTGCTTCCATGATTTGGCAATTATGAATAAAGCTGCTATAAATATTCATGTGTAGGCTTTTGTTTGAACATAAATTTTCAGCTCATTTGAGAAAATACCAAGAAGTCTGATTGCCTGATCATATAGTAAGACTACATTTGGCTTTATGGAAAAAACTGTCAAACTGCTTTGTACATGGCTGAAGCATTTTGCTTTCTCATCAACAATGAGTGAAAGTTCCTGTTGCTCTACATTCTTGTCTGCATTTAGTGTTATCAGTATTGTGGACTTAATCCATTCTAATAAGTGTGCAGGTGTACCTTGTTTAGTTTGTGGTTCCTTAATGACAAGTGATGTTTTTATATGCTTATTTGATTTCTGTATATATTTTTTGCAAAGTCTCTTTTTTAATTAGTAGAAATTCAGTTTATATTCTGAAAAGTAAGTAATTGTAGTATTATATACATATTAATAACAGTTATTTTTTAAAACCTATGTGGGAATTCTGAAAAGATCAAATCCTAAATGGATGTACCTACAAACCTCTCTCAAATTCATTACAACCTTCCACTAAATCCTAATAAAATAAATACTGAAGATAAAGGCAGGTAGATTTTAGGGAAAGCTATAAATTTGGCGAGATCTAGAATGTAATAGATAGCAGAAAACAGTATTTATTTTTACTGTAGACATTATCTGCCAGTTCACAATCTCACACCTGGAGACTATCAAATTCTATGGTCAGACAAAAGAGCATGGCAGAAAACATGTGGACTACATAGACAAGGGTAGCAAAGCTGGGACAGATGGTATTGGGAAGTCTCTTGCTTTCCAGAGATCTGCAAGAGAGCAGGACAGTTAGCTTGACTCCTCTCCACTGAAGCTGGAGAGCACTAGCTTATTCACCAGAGCAGATCAGAGAAATTAAAAGGTTCTCAGGCCCATCACTTGCCATAGAAGTAGATACTTACAAGTTGGTCCTGCTTTCCATGCTACAAAAGCTGTTTCTGAGAAGAATCCAGAAAATTGAAAAGTAACAGATATCCAAAATAGGCAGCCTACACCTAAAAGAAAGAGTAGAGTTATTTTATGTGATTGAAATTGAGTTGCTATCAGCTTGAAACAGGCTGTTATAAGATGTTTCGTGTAAGCTTCATGGTAACCCAAAGGAAAAAAAGATAAAAGATACACAAAGAGAAAGAAATTAAATCATATAACTATAAAAATTCAAGAAACTCTAAAAGAAGATAGTAAGAAAGGAAAAGACAAAGATCTACAAGATGGAAAAAAGTTAACAAATGACAATAGTAAGTCTTTACTTATCAATAATTACTTTAAATGTAAATGAATTAAACTCCTGAATCAAAAGACATAGAATGGCTAAATGGATTATAAAATGAGATTTATCTATATGCAGCCTGCAAGAGATTTTCTGTAGATTTAAGGCCATACATAGGCTGAAAATGAAGGATGGAAAAATATATTTCATGTGAAAAGGATGGCTGTACTTAAATCAAACAAAATAGACTTGAAGTCGAAATCTGTTACAAGAGACAGGTCATTATATTATGACCTGTCAACTCATTATGAGAGTCAACTCATCAATGAGATGTAACAGTTACAAATACGTATGCACCCAACATCAGAGCACCTAAATATCTAAAGCAAACATTGACAGATCTGAAGGGAGGAATGGACAGCAATGTAATAATAGTAGGGGACTTCAATATGCTATTTTCAATAATAGATTGTGCAGACAGAAAATCAATAAGGAAACATCAGACTTGAATAACATAATGGACCAAAAGAACCTAACAGATATATAAAGAATCTTCCACATAATTATAGGAGAATACACTTTCAAGTACACACAGACCTTCTCCAGGACAAATCTCGTGTTAGGTCACAAGTATTAACAAGTTTAAGAAGATTAAAATCATACCAAGTATCTTTTCTGACCACACTAGGATAAAATAAATTAAAAATGGAAGGAAAATGGGAAAATTCACAAATATGTGTAAATTATACAAAATACTTTTGAACAACCTATGAGTCAAATAATACATCACAAGGGAAATTAAAAGATTCTTTGAGACAAATGAAAGAAACATATCTGACTTACAGATTGCATCAAAATCAGTACTCAAAAGTTTTTAGTGACAAACACCTACATTAAACAAGAAGAAATCTCAAATAAGCAACCAAACTTTATACCTCAAGGAACTAGAACAGGAACAAATGAAACCTAAAGTTAGTGGAATGAAGGAAATAATAAAAAATAGAATAGAAATAAATGACATAAAGAATAATAGAAAAAAATCAATGAAACAATCTGTTATTTGAAAAGATAAAAATATTGACAAGTCTCTAACTATACAAAGGAAAGGAGCAAATTCAATAAATAAAATTGTAAATGAAAGAAGAGACATTATACCTGTGCCACAGAAATAATAAGGATCATAAGAGACTACTATGAATGACCATACACTGTCAAATTGGATAACGGAGAAATGGAGAAATTGGTAAACATGTGAGCTATGGAGACTTATTTATGAGGAAATACTGTGAACAGACAAGAAAGAAGAAAGAGATTGAATCAATAATCCAAAATTTCCCAATGTAGAAAACCCCAGGACCAATTCACTTCATTAGTGAATTATAACTAACATTTAAAAAATAATCAATCTTTCTTATATTCTCCCAAATAAATTGAAGAGGAAGGAACACTTCCAAACTCATTTTTATGGGACCAGCATCACCTTGATATCAAAGCCAAACAAAAACACTACAAGACATGACAACTATGGGCCAAAATCCCTGATGAACATAGACACAAAAATTCTCAAAATAATATTAAGAAACCCAACTCAAACATACATTAAAAGGATCATCCATCATGGCCACATGGGATTTACCCTGTGTTATAAGGACAATTCAACATGTGCAAATGAATTTATGTGATTCACCAGATTAACAGAATAAAGGATAAAAAATCACACAATCATTTTAATGGATATAAAAAAGCATTTGATAAAACTCATAACTCTTTCATAATAAAAACTATAGACTAGATGTAGAAGGAATTTATCTCAATATAATTAAGGCCATATATATGAAAGGCTAATGAAGTATCATCATTCTCAATGGTGAAAAACTGAAAGTTTTCCTCTAAGATCAGAAACAAGACAAAGATATCCACTCTTACCACTTCTACTCAACATAGTATTTGAAATCCTAGCCAGAAAAAATAGGCAAGAAAAGAAAGGGCACGAAAAATAAAATATAAAATTCCCTCTTTTGGCAAATGACATGATTTTAAACGTAGAAAACCCTAAAGATCTCTCTCTCTCTCTCTCTCTCTCTCTCTCTCTCTCTCCACACACACACACACACACACACGGCTCTTAGAACAGATAAAATCAGTCCAATGGCAGGACACAAAATCATACAAAATCACTTGCATTTCTATACATTAATAATGAACTATCCAAACAAAGACCTTAAGGAAACAATCCCGTTTACAAATGACATCAAAAAGAATAGTATACTTAAGAATACATTTAGATTTATTCCCAAGTAGTTGAAAGGACTTGAACACTGAAAACTATAAAATATAATGAAGGGACTAAGGAAGATTTAAATAAATCTAAGATATATCATTTTCAGGGATTAGAATACTTAATATTGTTAAAATTTCCATACTTCCTGAAGCAATCTACAATAGATTCAGTGCAATCCCTATTTCTGTAGATTGGATGTTGTGTCCTCGCCCCAAATTCATATGATAAATCTTAACTCCCAAATATGATGGTATTTGAGGTAGAACATTTGGGAGGTGATTTGGTCATAAGGGTGGAACCTTCATGAATGGGACTTGTGACTTTATGTAAGAGACCATAGGAGCCCTTGGATGACTCAGTCAGTTAAGCATCTGACACTTGATTCCAGCTTAGGTCATGATGTTAGAGTTCTGGGATCCCCACCAATGTGGGGCTCCACACTGAGAGCAGAGTCTGCTTGGGATTCTCTTCTGTCTCTTTTTCTGCCCCCCCCCCTTTTTCTCTCTCTTTCTCTGTATCTCTAAATAAATAAAATCCTTAAAAAGAGAGAGAGACAGGGAGAGAGAGAGAGGGACCTCAGGGAACTCCTTCCCTCTGCCATCCTAGGTAAAAGCAAAAGGGCAGCAGTCTATGATTTAGGCAGTGGGCTTTCAAGCGATACTGAACTTGCTGACATTTTCATATTGGACTTCTTGGCCCTTCAGAACAGTGAGAAGTAAATTTCTGTTGTTTATATGCTACCCAGTCTATGGTATTCTCTTATAGGAATCTCAATGGACTAAGACAACCCAATTTAGAAAAGGTGTGAGTATTAAGTCAGGCCAACTTTCAGAGGGTCACCTGGCAATCTGTACAGAGGTTGAACAAGGTACAGAACTTATTTCCACTGATAATTTGATTTCTTGAGATATAAATCAAACCACAGTAAAAGATATATGAACATCATTGCAAATATATACATATACATGCATCGATATGTGTTATATGTATGAACTTCTGACCATGGTGTATTGTCATGTGTGAATAGTATGTGTGGTAAGAACTCACATTATAAAAACTAATAAATGTATATTTTTATCTGGTAATAAAGAATATGTCTACAATTACATATACAAAATCTTAACAATATTTACTTCTAGATGGATACTGATATTGACATACATCTTTCTTTTTTTAATATTTTTATTGTCTGATTTTAAGTGTATGTTATATTTATGATGAAAAAATAAAAATAAATTCAAGGGAAAATTACTCTTATTTAATATACCTGGAATAATGCCACAAGCAACTTACACTAGAGAGAAAAAATTCTTTATTTGAAAAATATTTCAGAATATTTAACTTGGTCTTTTCTTCTTTTGGTACCTTTTCTTCTGGACAATAGAAACGAATGAGCTATAAAAATATAGTTGAAGAACACTGAAAATACATTTTGACAAATTATGCCACCACACATTTAAAAAGAAAACACATTTAAATAGGTAGAAAAAATCTTTAAATAGTTATACAAAGCAAAATTTTACACAATTATTATATGATTGATGTCAATTTTTCCCAGAGCAATCATATAAGGAATGTGAGATAATCTTCAAAGTTCTATAGTTAAAAATTGAAAGATTAAAAAAAAAGACGCTAAAAGTCAAAAATTTGAAAGATTAAAAAAAGACTCTAAAATTCAAAAATTATATTTTGAAAAGCATCAGAAAGCTAAAGACCTAGGAATCTTCTGTTTTTTTTTTTTATTAATACTATATCTCACCCTATAATTAGGAAATTTATTTATCCTTTTCAGCTCAAATGGTGTATATAGTTGTGCTTTGTTTTTTTTTTTTTTTTTTTTGCTTTTTTTTGCTTTATTTGTTTTTGTAGTCTAGACCCCACCTATGTGATCCCATCATTGTTACTCATACAGTTATTCAGTACGCAGTACTCAGTACTTTTACTACTTAACTTGCATGAACATACATTGCATGCAACTATACATTTGGTATCATATGGCATGATCAAGCACTTCTTCACTGAAAAACAGCCTTAGACTAAAAAACAAAAAAGATTACAAATTTAGGTAATTATTCCTTATTTTTCATTTGTTTTTGTTTTTTATAAGCCTGTATGTTTTTTTTTTTTATAGGTAATACTTTCACCAGTTTGAAATTAATTCTCAGGATAAACAGTTAATATTCCTCTGGTTATATCTGCTCCCCAAGCCACCCAGGTTTTTTTTCCTTCTTAGGGCACCCAAATTACATTTTTTAAAGTAAACTTTCAATATTTCATACAAAATAAAGAAATAAGCATATATATTTTTTTTTCCTCTTTTTGAAAAGACAGTATCGTTCACACTATTCTGCACCCTGGTTTTTAACTTCATATTCCTGGGAGATCATTCCATATCAGCAGCCAGGGATTTCATCATCTTTCTTCATAAATACCCACTATCATATATGTAGCAAATCTGTTTGACCAAGTCCCTAGGTGTGATATTTTATCCAATTCCAATTTTAGCCCTTACAAATGATGCCACTATAAATAGCAATTATAAATTGTCATTTCCCATATATTTGAGAATACTTATAAAATAAATTCCTGGAAGTGACATTTCTGGATCAGGGTCAAATTCTCATGATTTTTTATGTTGGGTCTGTATTATTTTAAAAGACAAATAAAAATAAACTTAAAAAATAACTTAATAAACTTTATTTTTAAAAATAGAAGTGTAATCATTATTTATTAGCCTGTGACTTTTTTCAAGTCACTTATGCAAGAGAAATGAGACATGTGCATATCTTATGTCATTTTTCAGTTTTACCAATTTGCTTCTTCAAAAGCTGACTCATGGAATGGAGTTTGAAGCTTATTTACACATTTATAAATAACTGAATATTTGGCAATAGCTTAAATTTTAGAAGGAAGTTGAAAGGCATCTTTTAACAACTAAAAACCTTAAGTTAAATAAACAAACCTGGTTTATAGAATTTATAATATATATATATATATATATATATATATATATATATATATATATACAGCCAAATTATGGGAAATGGGAAATTGTTCTGGAGATGAAAAAAATCCAAGCAAAATCTTCCTGATACATTTAAATTCTTGAAGGATACATTAAGCATTTTATTGCTATACCAGTCCATAGAAATCATCTTTTCTATGGTAAAGACCTTTACAGCAATTTCCTGCGAAAAAAGGAACACTGGCTTTATAAAATTTTGGCAGGTTTCCATTAGTATTCTTTCAATGATATTTGTTCATATAGCATGCAGATGAGGCATATGCAATCATTTTTATATTATTTTTCTTTTATAAAAGCATTTAGAAAATGTCTAATTATTGTCAGCACTTAGCTCCCAGTGATTTACTAACTCCAAGTCGTGTTTCATGAATAATTTTTGTTTGTTTGCTTGGCCATCTTATTTCTGCTCCAAAGAATCCAAGTCATTTAAAACAAAGGTACTGATCATCACCATATACAAGTATTTAGGTATTTATATATTAACCAGTGCCAGAATTTTAATAGCAAAATGATTTTCTTGCACAATGTATTGGTAATAGAGTCAGATTATGGCTTAAATAGTCTTCCCCACAGAGGCTTCTAGAGAACTGAGAAGGATATTTTTTTTAAACATACTTTGTGAAATGCCTAATACATATGTGTTATATATGTTGGTCTTTTCATGAAAACCAAAAAACACCAATAAATTTCTAAATTGTTTAGTAAACTGTTCTAAAAATTCCCTAAAGCTATAAAATGTAAAGTGCCTGGTGAGTGTTGCTCCAAACTCCACTTATCTTCCTACTTATGATGCCCATGACACAGAGCAGCCCCAGGCTCATACTACATACTTCCCTGCAGATCCACAGAAGCAGTTACATACAGTGAACAGCTTCCCATAGACTACTCCATGAGTATTTTCTTCACGTTTCTATTTTAGAAGCCAGCATGATTGCCATTGCTACAGATACTAAGGTCTAATCCCAACTCTACTTATTCCCATTGTAATGGCACTGTTTTCCCAAGTGAACTCTAAATGATATTAAGACTCTATGGAAATTTAAGAGGCTAAAGTTTGGCTTGAGTTAGAAATATATTTATAATGCTTTTAGATATATCAGTATGTTGAAATAAATTTCTAGGCCCCAAATGGAGTCTCTCCTGCCTGGATTGCTATGCCAGCAAATGGAAATTTAGATAACTTTTGTCCATGTAAATGCTCCACTTGACCAGAAACACAGTAAACCTAGTCAGCCACTCTCCAAACACCAAGCCAGCTCTGGCCTTCTCACTCTAAATAAAGTTAACTGTGGCCCCAGATAATCAGAAATTTTATCTTTTTCTCTTCCTTGTTCTTTATTTTTTATCCTATAAAAGCTTTCTCTCTCCCATTTTGCGGTTCTCTGAAGGACTATCTGCTTTATAAAGTATTAAAAACATTTATTTGCATCACCTAAATTGTCTTCTTTAACCATTTTTAACAGTTTCTGGTAACAAGGAATGGAATCTGAAGCTGGCACGCAGGATGAGAGATGTAAGTGAGGCATCTGCTGATTCATTTGAGTTTCCTGTTCTTGTTATCACTGAGGGCCATGGGTAAGTCACTATTGGATTTCAGCTCCACTCCCTTGTATGTAGCTCTTTGATACAAACAAATTTTTATTAAAGGTAGATAAATAGATAGATAGATAGGGAAAGGTATATCTCTGTCTATCTATCTATATCGTTCCCATTAAGTTTCTGGGGTCTCAGAAGGTTCACAGTATTTGTTAAAGTTCCCAGAAAGGCTCTGAGATCCCAAAAAGATTCTGGGGTAGTCATAGTGGCAGTCTGCAACAGGTGGCAGCCATTAAGGAATTCGCAAAGCTTTGACGTAAGTCTATGGCATAAACTATTGAGGGCCTTGAGGAAATAAGACAAGAAATTTGAACTGTTTTGACCAAGGATGTATCAAAATTTAAGTAGATACAAGTAATATTGTTAAAGCCATTATGATATCTGCTACTATAAAGAAATCTTCAGGTGAAAGAAATAATAGTCTTTTCCTAATGGGAATCTCAGAAGGCAAAGACACAAAATTGGTGGACATGGATGGAGCACTTAAAGCAGTCAGAGTGGTCCCCACCTAACTGTAGGAGTCCCATGCTAGGATAAGTTGATCATGGAATGGGTTAGATTACCATTAGATAACCTGCCAACTTCAATAAAAATTCCATGCAATGAGGTTCACACTGTAAAATACCACAAAATACACAAACAGGTAGTAATACCTCTTAGGTATTACTTGTTTTGGAGAAATCCAAGTCTTATCTAAACAGATGGAATCTTTAAGTTTCAAAGAATTGAGCACAGCACCTTTTGTCATACCTGCTTATGTTATATCTAGGAGGTGTGGTCATGGACACTGTAGAGATTTACAAAAAAAGGAAGAATCTTATTAAGATAACTTAGAATTAACAATGGCCATTATGGGGAATGTTTCAATTAGGTCATTCATTTAAAAAGTGCACTTGAAAGCAAGGGTTCCCAAACCAACAAAGAGAATGGGATATCTGTCTTAACTGACATGCAGAAGTCTCCATAAGTCTTCAGGATTTCAAAATTTCTTCTTTTTTTAAGATTTATTTATTTATTCATGAGAGACACAGACTGAAAGAGAGAGGCAGGGACATAGGCAGAGGGAGAAGTAGGCTCCTTGCAGGGTGCCCAATGTGGGACTCAATCCTGGATCTCAGGATCATGACCTGAGCCGAAGGCAGGCACCCAATAACTGAGCCACTGAGGCCACCCACGATTTCAAAATATCCTCCTTGAAAGTCACTGCAAGGGTGAAAATTAATGAAAATTAAAAACATACATGGTACCTAAAATAAAAGACTATAAGACTGACATGATTCCTTCTACTCCTAAATATCCTCCTTTACCTGAGAATTCACAGTCCACTAATCCAGAAACCTAAAACACCTAGTCCATCCTCCTCTGTTGTACACTCAGGGGTCCATCATAAAAACACTGGTCCAGAAATTGCGGTTTCATTTGTAATCAACTAGGCCACTGGAAGAAAGACTATCCTTGAAAGTTTTATCAAGTTCTACACCAACTCATATGCTCCCATAACTACTCTCAAAGGAAATCCCCCATATGGGCTCCTTCTGGGTTGATGGACTCCAAAAGATTCTCTGGTAGACTGCTACCAGTTATTCCCTTAAATAGCCAAGGGGAAACTAAAATTAAAATTAATGGAAAATTTGCCAAATTTTGGTACATAATTTTTGGGGGCTCTAAAATTATTATTATTATTAACTTATTCTCTAGTTAAATCCTCTTGCTCTGGATCCTACAGATGGAATCCTAGAAAAAGTGGCAGAAGCCAGGGAAAGGTGAACATGCTTACCAGAGTCAACTTTTCTGAATCTGCATAGTGTCTGTTGGAGAAAGGAAGGTAAAATTTTACATTGTTCTTTCAGTTCCAAATTTGTATTCTTGTGAATCTGGGTTTGGTCATGAATCCTTTCTCTCCTAGTAACAGCTGTTTCCTTCTTGTTTTGCTTATTTTGTGTCCTGAAAATTTGGCTTGATTATCTGCCCACCCTGGACAAGCAGGTTGTTGGTTTTTGTGTGTGCAGGCAGCTCAGCATCAGTATGTGGGCCCCAAAATGGCCAGACACATTGGGGATTGCACCTCAATTGCAGGTAGACATGGCAAGACAGAAATGCAGGTGCATTTCATCTGCAGCTAGAGTCAGTCTACTGACTGTCAGCTCTCAGAGGAAATCTTTCTTTCTTTTGGCTCTCTGTTGGAGTGACTCTGGATTTTGGGAGGTCAGAATCTTAATGACCTAAAACATGAGGTTTTCGATACTGCCAGGAATTTTACTCTTTGTCCCAGCTGAAACTTGACAAGACATTTGAAAGTTGATTTTTTTGTTCATCTGTTTTTTGTAGCTCAGTGGTCAGAAATTGGCCAAATTAGACACTGATACTCTGAGCCAGATAGGAACATCTTTTACTCCTTCTTCCCTAGACTAAAATGAAACTGTGTACCCAAAGGGAAAAATAAAAATTCCAAAGACAACTCTAAATCTAGAACATTGGGAATATTTGATTTCTACTCAGTTGAAGATCATCTTCCTGAAATAAAGAAGCAAATTGCAGTTGGTTGATATTCAGGTTGCAACCTAATTCTTTGATGACCATTTCTCTTACAAATTGAGTCTTTACAAGAATAGAAAATGCCCACCTATCCTTTTTTATCAATCCCAAAATACACACTATTCATCTCAAAAAAACAAAAACAAAAAAAAAAAACCCTCCTAAGTATTGTTAAAATTCTGGACTTGCTAAACAAAAATCCTTTTTGGAGGAAGTTTCCTTCTTTCACTGTGCCTTTGAGATAAACATTTTCTACCTACTGTTCTCTAGGAAGTGAGGGCCATCTCTCTGAAATGCAAACTTCAGGGAGATAAATCTTATCAAGAAAAAGAAAAAGAGAAGGCTATTTAAAACTAGGCGAATGAAAAATTTTAAAAATCTTTGCCACAAATATTAGTGAAAAAGTTAACCCATTAACTTATTCCACCTGCCAGAAACACAGTTTGGATCCAACTCTCCTTTTACATGAACTAGTGAGTTTTTGCATTATCATATCTGTCTTATGGCTAAAATTTTAAAACAAAAGTAGTAAGCTCTTTGTTTGTATCTATCTATGTATTTATGTATGTCCATGTATGTATGTTGTAGTTGTGAGGTATTTTTTTAACCTCTTGATGGCATTGTCAAAATTAATTTATAAATAACCTTTTTTAGCTGGCTTTAAAAAATTATTTATAAAAATCAAGTATATTCCCAGAAATATAAAAAGTAACCCAAATGTTTTTCAAGTTCACAGAATCTACGATAATCTTTAATAAATAAAAGTTAAATTTGTTGGTTTAATTAAAACAGAATGCCTTTAGAGCTATCAATATTAAGTGTAATGCAGACATAGTTTTATTCTACATAGATTTACTAAAAGTCAAATAAGCTTATGTTATTTCTGCTAGGAATTTGTCAACAAAAGATAACTTAAGATGATTAGCTACTTAATATCTCATTAAATTTTCATGAGTTATCTAAATGTAACTATTAAGAACAAGTACATTAAATAGATGCAAGCAAGACAAAAGTTTATAAATGAACTTTTCAACAATAAATATGCTTTATGGTATGTCTACTTAAGACAGTTTTGAAAAATGTTTTTGATAACTTGAAACCTTGAAGTTATAATGAGATAAGTTAAATGATGATATTCATTGAATAAGGAAACATCTCCATTCAAGGAAAGTAGATATTCCTGGCAGCATTGTTAAAAAAGTAATGATATGTAACCTTTTTAGGATGTATTTGTATGTGTTATTAATTATAGTGTTCTAAAAATTTTATACAATTCCTAAAAGTCTTATATGTCCTGACATAATATTATTAGTCATAATTCTAGTTATCATCTTAAAATATTTTTTCTTACAGTAATAATCAAATTTCTTTGTCAATTCCATTGTAATAAACTTTCACCACTTCTTTAATAATGGGCTTTTTTAAGTCTTTAACAATGGGCATTTTAAGTCATCACTTATAGACAGTAATTATCTTACTCTGATGCTTTTGTGAAAGTAAGATTCATGGAAAGGAAACTACCAGTACTTTTTCCCACTTACACGACTGCAAAATTACAAGATGTCAAATCTTGGGTGCATATTTCACAACAGAATAAGGCATCCACATGACATCTGTGTAAATGCCGGAAAGCTCAAAAGCAAATTGACTAAGAAGAGAAATACCTAATATTGGGGTAGATTGCTTCCTCCCAAAACCTCAAATCAAGAATATTTCTTTCCTTTCTAATTCCTTCTCCAACCTTCCTTTTCCTGATCCTTATATTACGACGGTCTTTATGGTTCTATGTCCACCTTTTATCTCACCCTGGCTTGGAAAGACAATGCCATCTTAGGCCATTGCATTGGGGGATAATCCAACCTTCAATTGACTGTGGATTTTCTGTGATGCTCTTGATCCTGAAGCTCTTTCTGCCCATCACAAACTTCTCTCCAATTTCAAATGTTTCAGTTTCCCTAGAATAAGGCCACTGGATAAACATTTCTGGAGAATTGGAGATATATACACAAAGTACATAAACAGCACAACTGCCTTAAAGAAATATCCTGCTTCTGCAGGAACATTTCTTGACTTGATTCTAGTTGATTTGGTTTATGGGGGCCTGACTCAGAAATGCTATCCAAGCCAGGGATATAGTTTTGTTGCTAATAAATTATTATTGTCTCCCTAATATACTACATTATCTCAGAAGTTCTAAATGCACTGGGCAACAGATAGATGATCTCCCTCTCAGACTAGAACAATAAAAGAAAACAGAAAAATGTTCCAAGAGTAGGAGCCTGACATCATTTCTTATTAATACTACTCTAAGACCCAAAGATGAAATGGTACCTGGGAATCAAGCTCATTTTTTATCGAACTTTTTGAATGGCTAAGAGGATGAGCAAAGTGGGGGACTGTTGAAATAAATTTCTATCCCAAGATGAAATCACTTCTGCCTGGAGTACTATATCAGCAAATTAAAACAGATGATTTTTATGTCCTTGTAAGTGCTCCACTTGACCAGAAGTGTAGCATATCCAGTTAGCCAATCCTCAGACACCTGGACTTTCTCACCTCAAACAAGGGTGACTATGTGACCCCAGCTATTCAGATATTTCTTTTTCCTTTGCTTGTTCTTTATCCTATAAAAGCTTCCTGCCTTCTACCTCATTTTGCAGTTCTCTGAAAGGAGACTGTCCATTTCTGAAGTGTTATGGAAATTTTGTTTGTATCACTTAAATTGTTTTTAATCATTTTTTAACAAGTATAAGCCTGTGACATCAGTGGACATTAGATAGTACTGAAAAGAATCTGTGAACAGGAAAAATTACAGTCCTATGTAAGCTGATATCAAAGCCATATTTGAAGCTCCAATTTCTAAAATAGTCACACTATAGAATTTGTTTATTTTTGTATCCAAAATACAAATTTTTTCAACCAAAACAAATTTTACCTCATTTAACTGGATTATCAGCAATACACACCTGTGCACATTTAATGTAGGACCAATGTTGATTGCCCATGTTAAATCACTTGATATTAGGTAATTTCCTTTCAAACCCGTTTTTCCTACTGTGGCAGATTTCTTTATTTCATGAGAGAAAAATCCCAACTGATTTTGAAAGCAACAGTTCATTATAAATTGGTCTAGTCTCCTGTCATTTTGTTTCTATTGTAAAGAAAAATGCATAATAAAGAAGAATAGACATTAAAGAAAGGAGAGCAAAAATATATATATATAAAGAAAGGATAGCAAAAAAGGGGACAGCTGGGTGGCTCAGCGGTTAAGCATCCGCCTTTGGCTCAGGGCATGATCTCAGTCCAGGGATAGAGTCCCACATTGGGCTCCCTGGGGGAAGCCTGCTTCTCCCTCTGCCTGTGTCTCTCCCTCTGTCTCTCATGAATAAATAAATAATATCTTTAAAAAAGGGGAGCAAAAAAGGAGGAGAAAGAAAGCAGAGAAGAGGAAGAAAAATGTAATAATAGAAAATGAGAAATAGACAAAAAATTTGAGATATGGGAAAATTTCCACAACCTGAGAGAGTAGGAACTAACTTTTCAGAGGGCAGAGGAATTGCATCATTAAAAAAAAACAAAAAAAACAAAACAAAAAAAAAAAAACAAACAAACAAACAAACAAAAAAAAAAAACAAAAAACCCTAATGTAAAGGAAGAAAAATGTTAACACTGGGTCTATGAATTCAAAATTGATTAAGAATATGTGGACTTTATAAAATAGTAAAAAATGTAATAATAACTGAGCATCCAGAACACAGAAAGGGACATGATAGAAAAGGATAGACATTAAAAAGAAGGCAATTAAAATAAAGAGGGGTTTCTGGGTGGCTCAGTCGGTTAGTTAGGCATCTGACTCTTGATTTCAGCTGAGATCATTATTTCAGTGTCCTGAGGTAGAGCCCAGTATCATCAGGCTCTGTGCTCAGTGGGGAGTCTGCTTGAGATTCTCTCTCTCCCTCTGCTCTTCCCCCACTCATGCTTGCTGTCTCTCTCTCTCCCTTTCTCTCTCAAATAAATACATAAATCTTAAAAAAAAAACTCTTCAGAGATGACAAAAATGACATAGTACATATAAAATAATATGTATTAGATAGAGTTATTCTACATAACAAACATTAAAAGAGAGGAAAGGACTTCTCTCAGAGAAGAAAAGTTTAGAGATAAAATCATAAAGGAGAAATTGATATGTATTAAGATTGAAAATAAAATGCTTGGTTTTACTGAAAAAGAAACTGATCACATAAAATAAAATATGATGAACAAAGACTTAATTTGCTAAATGATTGACTCATTAAAATCAAACAAGATTAATATCAAGAAAACACTTCAATTAATTTGAGTAAAATTAATACATTTAAATAACACCAAAAAATCCAGATTTTCCCAAAAAGCCAATCAATTTATGTGGAAAAAAGAAAAATATGTTGGGTTTATCCTCTGTCCCTCAAAATGTTGAAGAGCAAAAGAGAAATTGCTATATTGTTTTGACAGAGAAAGTTTATGGTATAAAAATTCAAAACACAACTGCTTTGTTATTCATGTGTGAAGGTAATCAAAAGATACTCTTTAGATATGCAAAATCTCAGAAAATATATCATCCACACAAACTTCATGAAAAAAACATTTCTTCATTATATATTCTAGTCAGTTGAAAATTTTTTTTAAAAATGAAGACATAGTATAAAAGGGCTGTCAGAGAATATTGAAAGGTGTTTCATATATATGTATATGGCATATAAACAATTTTGTATATGTTCACAAATAGAACTCCAAAATATAAGATGTCAACAAAACCTTGAAGCTAACAAACTGGGAAAAATATAAAATATCTATCTTTGGGAACTTACATAAAAGGTAGAAAATTTTATTTTATTTTATATGTAAATAATATGTAACCACAGATTTAAGTACACATTTTGGTTTTTTGATTGTTTTATGAAAGATTTTTACTTATAAAAATAACATATAGTCAGGCAACAATTCAAATACAGCAAGATGTATGAAGACATGGTTTCTTGTTTGCTTTTACTTTTTAAAAATATTTTTTAATTTTAATCCCATTATAGGTAACATACAGTTTTACATTAGTTTCAGGTGTACCATATAGTGATTCAACAGCTCCATATGTTACTCAGTGCCTGTTATGATAAGTGTAGTGTTAATTCTCTTCACCTATTTCACCCATTCCCCCACCCACCCCCACCTCTTTTCCAGTAACCATCTGTTTGTTCTCTACAGTTAAGAGTCTGTTTTTTTGGTTTATTCCTTCCTCTCTCTGTGCTTTTTCCTTTGTTCATTTGTTTTGTTTCTTAAATTCAACATGAATTGTTGACTATTCCATTAATCTGTCTTCCACTTGCATGTAATTTCACATCCAAAATAAAATAAGTGTGCATCTTTCTTTATATTTCTTCTCATCAATATTATAAAATAATTAAAAGTGGAAGTCTTAAGAAGAATCTATTTGTAGTTTGTGTTCAAATAAAATAGCAAAAGAAATATTTTATCAACATTAATATCTTGATAAGAATTTCACCACAAAGGAGTGATGTCCAAAACTTACTCTAGGTAAAATGTTATTGGATCAAGACAGAGACTGATATCAGATACTCCAAGAGAAATTAAAATATATTGTAAGCTAAATGAAAATAAAAATACAAGCTATCAAAATTTGTGGGAGGCAGCAAAGAAGTGCTTAGAGAGAAATTTATAGCATTCAATGACTTCATTATAAATAAAAGAAAGATCTAGATTAAATAATCTAAACTTCTAACATGAAAAAGAGAGAGAGGAGAAGAATGTAAGCTTAAACAAAGAATACAACAGGAATCGAAACTAAAAACAGGAAAATCAAAACTGATTTTTTAAAAACATTTGTTAAAAAAGATTTGTAAAAATCTCTAGCCAGGTTAACAACAACAACAAAAAGACATTTCTTAGTGTAATGTTACCAGTCATAATTCTAGTTATCATCTTAAAATGTCATGTGTCACAGAAACAACCAAATTTCCTTGTCTTGATTTCTAAAAATGAGTTTCTCACTCACTGTACTCCTACTTAAGGCAATAAGACAAGAAAATGAAATAAAAAATATACAGATTTGAATCAATTCTGTAAATTTGACAATTTTAGATACCACATGTAAGTGGAATCATACAGTACTTGTCTTTCTATGACTGCTTTATGTACTTTAGCATCATGTCCTCAAAGTTCATCTACAGTATAGCATATTTCAGAATTTTCTTTTTTTACAGCTGAATAGTATTATTCATGTGTATATACTACATTTTCTTCATCTAAAATACTCTTATATGCACCTCTAAGTTAAAGTATTAAAAAGCTAAGATAAAGTACATTATTAAAATAGAAATGTGAAACATTTACTTAAAATTTAGACAAATACCCATAGATTTAAAAAAAATCCTGATAAAAAGGTACTTTGAAGAAAATTTAGAGCCCCAGATGAATTTATGAAGGGAGTCAATTCAAACATTTATGGAATATATATGTCTAGAAATTGTTGTAGAGCAAAGTGGGAAAGTTTTAAGATCATTTTGAAGCTAGAATAATCCTGATGATCATACCTTCAAGAGATGAGCTCAAAAACAAAAGTAAACAAAATCAACAGACTCTTGAACCATTAGTACACAGTCCATTAGTATATAGTCTCTTATGATGGTACTATAATATTTGTGTTTTAAAATGGCTCTCAAATATTTTTCCCATCTGATGTACATACCATGCATTAAGCTTTAAACTTATCATTAGGTTATGTCATATGGCACAATGGACATTGATAAAGGAAAATATTCAAATGTGCTTAACCAAATCACAAAACCTCTTTCAAGCAGAGTTTACTATAGCTGGTATTAGAGAAGTCAGATATTTGAAGTATGAAAAAGATTTGGCAGACTGAAGATGGCAGGGGAGGTGCAAATGGTAATGAATTCATGTGGCTTCTAGAAAGGAAGAAAAGCCACCAGCTGATATCCAAGAAACAGGGACTTTGGTCTTACAACTGCAAAGAAATGTATTTAGTTAACAAAAAGAATTAACATGGAAGAGAAATTTTTCACAAAACCTCCAGATAAAAACTGAGCTCAACCAACTTCTTGATTTCATTCAGTCTTTTGGTGCCCTGCATAGAGAAGACAGCCATGCTGTGCAACACTCTGACTTGAAACTGTGAGCTCACCTGAGTGTTCCTGTAAGTCACTACATTTGTGGTAATTTGGTACATTATGATAGAAAGCTAATATTAAAATCAATATACTTTTTTTTGTTTATAAATCCATCTTCATAAAGAATATATGTATAACTTGGTTCTTTAGAGATTGTACATAGTGCAATTATTAAGACTAAAGGTTTTAAATAGCATAATTAATGAGCTTTAAATAATGAACACTGATATAAAACATAGGATATTTGCAAAAATTGCCCTTATATTAGCCACACAGTAAATATCAACAAATGTCACAGGACATGTCAAAGGCCAAGTATTTTGGTCCCAATGCAGTTAAGTTAGAATACAACAAAATGTTAGTAAATAAAATCTTCACACAAAGAAAAATTGAAAGAAAAATTATAAATAATTCTTGGGATAAATAATAAGATGTTAGGAGGCATTCCAAAATGTGAAAGCTTAGACAAGAAATAGTATTCAGAAACTGATGGGGTTGTCACAACTGATGGGGTTGTTTGGCTTTCTGGTAGCCAAAGCAATCTTGAGAAGAACAAAACTGGAGGTATCACAATTATGCATTTCAAGATATGCTGCAAAGCTATAGTAATCAAAACTGTCAAGTCTGGGCACAGCATATAGATCACTAGAATAGAATACAGAACCCAGAAATAAATCCATACCTTTATGTTCAATGTATCTATGACAAAGTAGGCAAGAATATACATGGGGAAAAAATCTCTTCAATACATGGTGCTGGAAAAATTGGGCACATACATGCAGAAGAATGAAACTGAACCACTAACACCCTATGCAAAAATAAACCCCAAATGTATTGAAGATATACATGTGAAACCTTAAAAAATATTTAAAAATCTTTAAAAAGGCACAGGAAGTAATTTGACCTCAGGAACAGCCACATTTTTGTAGATACGTTTTCTAAGGCAAAGGAAATAATAACACCGAACTAAAACTATCAGTAAAACAGAAAGGTAACCTACTGAATGCGAGAAGACATTTACAAATGACATACTGGTAAGGAGTTAACATCCAAAATATATAAAGAACTCCTATAACTCAACATCAAAAGGACGCTCGATGCAAATAAAAAATGGACAGAGAGGGGTTGCCTGGGTGGCTCAGTTGGTTAAGCTGCTGACTCTTGATTTTTGCTCAGATCATGATCTCAGGGTCCTGGGATAAAGCCCTCTGTTAGGCTTCATGCTCAGTGAGGAGTCCGCTTGAAGTCTCTCCCTCTGATCCTCCCCTCACTTTCTTTATCTTTATCTCTCTCTCACTTTCTTTATCTCTCACATTCTTTATCTTTATCTCTCTCTCAAATAAATAAATAAATCTTTTAACAAAGTGGAGAGAAAAACAACAGACATTTTCCAAAGCAGACATATGGATAATCAACAGACACATGAAAAGCTGCTCAATGTAACTAATCAGGAATGCAAATCAGAATCTCAATGAGATATTACCTTAAATTTATTAGAATAGCTAAAATCAAAAAGACAAGAAACAAGTGTTGGTGAAGACGTGAGAAAAAGGAGTTGTGGGGCAACTGGGTGGCTTAGTGGTTGAGTGCCTGCCTTTGGCTCAGGTCATGATCCCAGGTTTCTGGGATGGTGTCCCAACTGGGCTTTCTGTAGGGAGCCCACTTCTCCTTCTGCCTATGTCTCTACCTCTCTCTGTGTGTCTCTCATGAATAAAGAAATACAATCTTTAAAAAAAATAAATAAAAAGGAGCTGTTATGTAAAATTAATGGAAATGTAAATTGGTACAGCCTTTGTGGAAAAAACAATATGGAGGTTTCTAAAAAAAATTAAAAATAGAAATACCATGTGATCCAATAATTTAAACTACTGGGTATTTACCCAATTGAAAACAAATGCACCCCTATGTTTACTACAGCATTTTTACAATAGCCAAGATATAGAAGCAATCCAAGTATCCATTGATGAATGGATAGAGAAGATGTGACACACACGCACACACACACACACACACACACACAGAGAGAAGAATATTTCACAGCCATAAAAAAGGATGAGATCTTGGCATTTGCAACAATATGGATGGACCTAGAGTACTTATTATATTAAGTGAAATAAGTCAGACTGAGAAAGACAAATACTATATGATTTCCCTCATGTGTAGGATATAAAACAAAACAAAACAAAACAAATGAATAAACAACAACAAAAAAGCAGAATCAGACCTATAAATACAGAGAGCAAACTGATGACTTCCAGGAGTGGGTAGGGGATGGGGGAATGGGTGAAGGAGAGTGGGAGATACAGGCTTCCAGGAATGGAATGAATACGTCATAGGAACGAAACATGCAGCATAGGAAATATCGTCCCTGATATTGTAATAGCGTTGTATGGTGACGGATGGGAGCTGTACTGTGGTGAACATAGCATAAGGTATAGAGATATTGAATCACTATCTTGTACAGCTAATACTAATTTAATAATGTGTGTTAACTATACTCAAATAAGAAAATTAAAAGAAAAAAAAGAAATTTATTGGGTCGTATGTGTTAATGAGGTAGGAAGAAAATTTTGGTGTCAGAAGTCCCAGGTAAGAGAGTGTGACAACTGATATTTGATCTTAGAAGTAAAATTTCATTGTGTAATGCCATCAACATCCTTATCATACTTCTTTGCCACCTGAGAAGTATGCTAATGTACATTGTGACGGCTTTAGTTCAAATGGATCCCTAGTCATCTTGTTTTCTCTCTTTTTTTTTCCTGAAATTAATGTATGTTGTAAATGGGAACTCTACAGAGTCCTCAGTTGTAAATAGCTGTTTCTGGCTTATGAACTGACATTTAAACACAAATACAATATATGATCTATTCTCTCTGAAGTATTATTGCTCCTAAGAATCTTTATGATCAGTTCACAAATGATACTTAGATGCAGGAAAATATAATTCTAAGCAATCTCAAGTATTTACCCGAAGTCCTTTAATATTACATTCCAATTTCTAACTCATTGGATTCATATCCTTTTGATCAAAAACTACCTGTTACCTTCAAGAACATTTCTTCAAGCTCAAATTTCATTTATGCCCAGAGCTTTGTTTACACCTTTTGTTTATTTTGGGTCAGAAGATGAGCTTTGATATTCTGGGATACTGAATTTTCATTGTAAAAGATCTACATGATTATTATTTTTTTATTTTTTTAAATTACATCAAATATATTTTTTCTCCTACTCTTTCAAATATTTAGTTTATTTGTTTTTTATTCCAAATAAAACAATTAGGTGACAATTTTTAAAGGTGTCTTTTGACTATTAAATTCCTATTTTTCTTTTTTTTAAGATGTATTTATTTATCCATGAGAGACAGAGAGAGCGAGCGAGCGAGAGAGAGAGAGAGAGAGGTAGAGGAAGAAGCAGGCTCCTCACAGGGAGCCCGATGTGGGACTCGATTCTGGATCCTGGCATCACGCCCTGAGCCGAAGGCAGACGCTCAACCGCTGAGCCACCCAGGCATCCCAAGTGCCTATTTTTCTTATGTTTACCTTCTTAAAAGTGCTTTTATGGTCTTCACATGGTGAAGAAAACTTGTCTCTAAATCAGTCTTAGAATAACGGTTCTTGACAATTCACTAAAATGTGTCTTATATACCTCATACCAGCAAGTTGCCTAGTGTCTGGCCCTGCAAACCTGGCCAGTTGCTTTCTATACCACCCAGAGTGGCCTAATAAATGGGTAAAAGTATACAGATGGCTCTAGGTTAATTCCTGTATCTCCACTTCTCTCTCTCTCTGTCTCTATCATTTATAGTAGTTCTCTTTTTCCTGGGCTTAGTATCTAAGCATTATTCTCTGATCTCTATCTTTATCTGATTTCAGCCCCTAACGTTTACTCTTTTCATTTTGAACCTCAGCAGTTGTACATATTTTTAGTTTTGATGACTACATTCAGTTATCCAACTATTTTCCAAGCACCTACAAAGCATTAGGAATTATATATATATTTATGTATTTATATATATTTATATATAAATTATATATGTATATAAATTTATGTATAAATATATTTATATATTTATATATATTTATGTATATTGTGTATATATATGTAATATGTTTGTTTATGTTTATATATAATATATAATATATAATATATAATATATAATATATAATATATAATATATAATATATATATGTATGCCAAACACACATTCTGAGCCTCATTATGTTTTGTCAAGAAAAGCCCTTGTTCATTTTTGCTTTTGTTTCTTTTGCCTTCGTGGATGTATCTTGCAAGAAGTTACTGTGGCCGAGTTCAAAAAGGGTGTTGCCTGTGTTCTCTAGGATTTTGATGGAATCATGTCTCACTTTTAGAGCTTTCATCCATTTTGAGTTAATCTTTGTGTATGGTGCAAGAGAGTGGTCTAGTTTCATTCTTCTGCATGTGGATGTCCAATTTTCCCAGCACCATTTATTGAAGAGGCTGTCTTTCTTCCAGTGGATCGTCTTTCCTATTTTGTTGAATATTAGTTGACCATAAAGTTCAGGGTCCACTTCTGGGTTCTCTATTCTGTTCCATTGATCTATGTGTCTGTTTTTGTGCCAGTACCACACTGTCTTGATGACCACAGCTTTGTAGTACAACCTGAAATCTGGCATTGTGATGCCCCCAGCTATGGTTTCTTTTTTAAAATTCCCCTGGCTATTCGGGGTCTTTTCTGATTCCACACAAATCTTAAAATAATTTGTTCCAACTCTCTGAAGAAAGTCCATGGTATTCTGATAGGGACTGCATTAAATGTGTAAATTGCCCTGGCTAACATTGACATTTTCACAATATTAATTCTGCCAATCCAAGATAAGAAGCTTTTGCACAGCAAAAAAACAAAAAAACACCAAAAAAGAAAAGCCCTTGTATACCAACCCACAGTATAAGCAGACATACACTCACATACTTCCTGAGGTGATGAAAGAAGAAATCAATAAAAAAATTGTAAATAAATTAATAGGTGTTTTCAAAGCAGTGTTACTGGTGAGAAGTTATGTGCCACAGATATATATACTCTGAGATGGCCAGAAATAACTCAGGTCTTGGTTGAATATATTCCTTTCATTTCTTTGAAATAATTTTCCTACATATTAGAAAACTTTGAGTTAAAATTAGTGATCCTAGCTAGGTGGATACTGGCTAAAACTTTCAGAGCATTTTATTAATGTAGATTGACATAATCAGGCAGGAACAGTCTAGAAAGAATTTATTTGTACATTTTAATTCTATAAATTCATGACCTCATCAGTTAAACTTTTGAGACAGCAGAGCAAAATGATGCTACATAGTTCTTGTAATAGACTAAGCTTAACTTGTTGAATCTAAGTACTTTCAAAACAAGATTTCAGAAATATTCTCCTTATGGTTAATTGTACTTAATTCTCTACATTCATCATGAAATATGGGGAGATAATTTGCCTGGAGATAACATCATCACATTACTATTCATAGGAACTATGGTCAGATACTTAGAAATAACTTTTTAAAAAACACCAAGGTAAAAAAATTCTACTGAAAATCAGATTATGACTAGAATTCCAGATATTTTCAAGAATAAGAAATCCATGGCTTACCTTAACCAAATTAAGTTCCAGCTGTAGACAAAATAGCCTTGTTATACAGAGCCAATTGATAAAGAGCACTAAAGTATACCCCCTTAGGAATAAAAGGGTTCCAATTACAGATATTTTTTAGCTACTTCACAATAAACCAAATAAAACAGAATCAGACCATCAATATAGCTCTTTTCCTTTTCTAGGTCACATCTTTTTCCACTATGCTTCCCAATTTTTCTTTCACTTGTCCATCTAATCAGGACTATGCTTCATGTATGGATTAGGCAACAGGTAAAAACATCTACAAATATAATTTTCCTATATTTTTCTTGAAGTTCCAATCCTTCAGTCTGATCCTCTTAAACTTAGTTATAGATTATTATTTTCATCCTGGAATTTTGACATTTCTTCATAACCAAGTTGAGTCCTCATTTCCAAAGAATGTGACCTAAGCCAGTCTAACACTCACACTATCAATTTTCATTTTCAGAAGATACAGACTCTTATTTTTAATCATAAAGGGAAAATTATGTTTTCCTTATGTTTTTGATTTAGTGATTATTCTTTTAAAAGATTTTATTTATTTATTCATGAGAATACACAGAGAGGATAGAGAGAGGAGGCAGAGACACAGTCAGAGGGAGAAGCAGGCTCCATGCAGGGAGCCCGACGTGGGACTCGATCCTGGATCTCTAGGATCAGGTCCTAGGCTGAAGGCGGCACTAAACCACTGAGCCACCTGGGCTGCCCTGATTTAGTAATTATTTTGAAGCATGCGTCACAATAGGAGGTATTTTTCCCAGAATATTTTAGGAAGATTTTATCAAATGTCTTAACCTTTTAGCTCTCTTGCCAATATCTGTTTATAAATGAGCTAAATTTTAGAAACAATATCTGCTAATGGTTATAGTTTCAGGCTTTTAGCCAAGAAATTGAACAACAGAGAGACAGAGTTATAGACGCTGAGCAAAAAACATCTTTCAATAAAGACCTTTTTTTTTCTTTTTTTTTAAAAGATTTTTTTATTTATTCATGAGAGGCACAGAGATAGAGGCAGAGACATAGGCAGAGGGAGAAGCAGGCTCCTGGCGGGGAGTCTAATATAGGATTTGATTCCAGGACCCTGGGATTACAACCTGAGCAGAAGGTAGACGCTCAACCACTGAGCCACCCAGGTGCCCCACCATTTCTAATTTCTGATGAGACCAACACATACATATACATTTACACACACACACACATACACACACATATATAAAATGAATATGTGAATGGACTCTCCAAATGCAATGAAAAGATCCTACCATGGATGAATTTTTAGTGATCATTTCATTAATCAAGTAGGATTTGCACTTCTATTTTACAGTTGAGAAGAGAAAATAGAAGTAGGATAGGTTTAAAGGAACATTCACAGTCATCAGGCAACAAAATTAATGATTAAAAATATTTTCTCTTCTATCCTTCTGTCTGATTTTTTTTCCTTCTGTCTGATGTTATGCTAAACATTATACACTTAAGCATATTTTATTGCCAAACATTAATGTACCCATTTTAATTCACACACAGAAAAATTAATATAAATTTATGGGGAAAAGGATAGTAATATAAAAAACAAGGACCACTTAGCTCCCAAATCAATACTGTAAGGTCTAAAATTTTAGACTTACTTACTAAAATTGTTCTTTCCATCAACTGTGGCTTAATTTTTTTTAAAGATTTATTTATTTATTTGGGAGAGAGCGAGAAGGCAAGGGGAAGGGCAAAAGGAAAGGGAGAGAGAAAAATCTCAAAAAGACTCCCTGCTGAGTGTAGAGCCAGGCCTGGGCTCCATCTCACAACCCCAAGATCAGGACTTGGGGCAAAATAAAGTTTTGGATGTTTAACCAACCAAGCCACTCAGGCATGCTTCACCTATCAGGTATTTTTTTAAATGAAAGCCAACGGAATGTTGATAACTTGAAATCAACATCAATTGCAATATTTACTTTGGACAAACAAAAAACAAACTTTTCTTTTGGCTCCCTAAAATATGTCAAGAAAGAAAAAAAAAGACAATACTTTAAATAAAATTCATATCTCCAAGTCCATAAATCCTTTTTTTACATTTTAATTTTTAATCTTGTTTTGAGGTTTTACATACTGATGGAAAAGTATACAAATCATAAACATTTAGGTCCTCTTTCAGAAAACAAACTTATCTATCTAGCACTCACTCATTAGGAAACAATATTATTAGCAACTTGAAAGAGTTCTTAAGCTTCTTCTCAATCACTATAGCCAAGGAAAAGTACCTTTGAACCTGTCTTCCAAAACTCTAAATTGGTGTTGTTTATTTTAAAACTATATAAATAGAATTATTAAGTAGTTCTTTCATTCCTTGCTTCTTGGACTAAAGCTTAAGTTTTCAAATCCATACAGTTATATTATTAGCAGCGGTTCATTTATTCATTTTCGGCATTGCATATAAATTTTTGTTAATTCATGTGTGAGTTTTCCATAATTTACTTGGTTATTCCACTAGCGATGGATATTAAATACCTTCCACTTTATAGCTATCATGAATATCACTGTTGTGATCAATCATGTACATGTACTTTGGTAAACATACTTACTCATTGCTTCGAGGTATATACCTAGAAGTGAAATTCCTGGGTCTCTTAAGATATGATTTTGAAGAAATTGACAAACTGTTTTCTTAAGTTTTTTAAAGAATTTTACTTTTTCCATCAACATTTATAAGTTCCAGTAGCTCCATATTCTCTTTTAGCGTTTTCTGTTATTTCCATTTCAGACATTGCTAGGTGGCTAATGAATTTAGCCACCTTTTAATGTGCATTGATCACCTTCACATCCTCTTTTTAAAATGTCTGATTAAGGGATCCCTGAGTGGCGCAGCGGTTTGGCGCCTGCCTTTGGCCCAGGGCACGATTCTGGAGACCCCAGATCGAGTCCCACTTCGGGCTCCTGGTGCATGGAGCCTGCTTCTCCCTCTGCCTGTATCTCTGCCTCTCTCTCTCTCTCTCTCTCTCTCTCTGTGTGTGTGTGTGACTATCATAAAATAAATAAAAATTAAAAAAAATTAAATGTCTGATTAAGTCTTTTCTCTATTTTTCTAATATATTGCTTTTATTTCTCAATGCTTGTAGCAGGGTTTTTTTTAATAGTCATTTAGTAGTATTGGGGCTTATATAAGTACTATGTATTGTAAATATCTCTCCCAGTTGATGACTTTCCTTTCTCTCAGTGATTTCTTTTAATCAGAAGTTCTTAATCTTAATGAAATCTAATATATCTAGTTGTGTTTTTATGGATTTCAGTTTCTGTCTAGTTTAAAAATTGTTGCCTATCTCAAAGCCAGGAAAATATCCTCATATTTTTCTCTAAAAGCTTGTTTTATTTACCCTTGACCTTTAGATCAATAATCCACTTGGACCTGATATTTCTTTATGTGAGTTTGAGTGCAAGTTTTATTTTTCACATATGGCTGTCCATTTGACCTAGCACTGTTTACCACCCTTTCCACACTGCTCTGCAGTGTCATCTTTGCCATAAATCAATTTGTAATATAGGTATGGGTCTATGTCTGGATCATATCCTACATCATTAGTCTACTGATATATATATGTTAATACCACACTACTGCACTATCTTAATTCTTTAGCTTTTTAATCCTCAATGTCTGATAGGTTCTGATTTCAAGTCTTCTTTCTTAATCTTTCTTTTTTTAGTTTAAAGTGATTAGTCTTGGCTATTTGTATTTCCATATGAATTTTACAATCATGTTATCAATTTATATAATACCAAATAGAGTTTTATTTAGGATTTTATTGAAAATATGAATCAGTTTTTGATAAAGGGGCATCATTACAATCTCCAAGATGTAGTCTGTGTTTATTTAGTTATTCTGCAATTTCTGTAAATAAATTATTTCATCACATTCTGAAAAGGAAACCTTCATAAAAGTTTAAAATTCAAGTTACTTTAACTCAAAATAGAAATCTTTAAAAATATATTTTAATAAATGTACATGAAAGTTTGGACTTTCAGGTATCAGCCCATTGTATAAGTAGGAAGGCACTGTACCCCATGTCATGGTATATATGGATGAAAATATTTGGAAGCTCACATAAGCATGTAAAATTCAATCCCATTGTTTAGCTTTATTCCTATCTTATATCTAAAAAAGTGCATTAAGTGCCAACCAAACACCAGAACTCAAAAGAATCTCTTAGAGAAGATAGAGGACAGAAGAACTTATTTAGCTACTTTCCAGTGAAGTGAGCCCTACTCATTACTAAACTATTTAATTAAATCCTATGTGGAGATAATAACCAAATTAATTCTATCAGAATATACTGTAATGTTAGGAAACAAAATAGAAAAATACATAAGAAATAATAAAAGAAACTACTCTTTTCGGTCCAAAATGTAGTCATAAGAATTCAGGTCAATATCTCATCTGACCAAATTATGTAACCAATCCCTGATATAATGGACTAGAGGAAGCAGCCAAGTGTTATGAATAACTAGACCATTTCTGGGAACTACTCTATTCTCTTGTATCAGCTTGAGAATTTTGAAGAAATAACATTCTTATAATTTTCACTTATTTCTTGAAAGCTCCTGATAATATAAATATAAATCATCTGTAATTCAAATTTTGTAATCTAACTCAGGATATTAGCTAAAATTGCATCATTTCATTTTGCTAGGACAAAATTGCTAAAAAGAACATTTTTAAGGTCAAACTTCTAATAAAAAGAGACTAAAATGCATATTCCAAGTGTATTTAGCATTTTATTACCTACTTTACTTAATTCTTTAGATAAATTAGGTGTTTTCAGGACAGCTGCAACAGTCAAGAAGAACATTTTCCTCCTTCCTGATGACAGTGTCTTTTATCTCAACCACAAGTGTCCACTGAAAACAATACAGACCTGAGGTAACTACTGAGGTAGTTAAGGGAACGCTTTCCATTTCTATATCTTAATGTATTTATCAAAAGGCAGGCCTACTCAAAATTAGGTCTTGCATTAAGAATATACAAAGGATTCTTTAAAATAATTAATGCAGTTGCTTTAATTTATGTCTTAAGCATTTTCAATCAAAAATGTTTCTTCTGTGGCATTTGGAACAAAATCTTGGGTCTCAATTATATACCTGTCAAAGTACTTAGACTAAAGTCTCTTTATTTGAAGGGAAAACAAAATATGTGTTCCATACTCACAGGCATCCATGATACCCATATGTCTAAGTGATTGCTCTACATATGGCTAAGAATAAATCTCAAGCTTCTAAATCTTTAAAAGTTAGTGTTCTGCCCTACTTATATCTAAAGTACATTTGGCGTTTTGGGCACTTGTTCTCAGGAATCAGAACAAGTATTACAGCTATGAAGCAGTATGGCATGGTAGAAAAAGCAATGAACAGATAGAGGACATTCTGTTTGGTTACAAGTTGTCATTTGCAACTGTGGATCATGGACAAGAAGCAAACCGTCCCTGAAGAAGCCATATTTGAGCAAAATCTTAACTGACAAGGAGAAGACAACCAAAATTTTTGTAAAAAGCTGATGTGCAACACATTGTGTTTTATGTTGCATGGAAGTTACAAGATATATAATCTGTGTACTACATGGAATTATTAATATGCTATTGTTTTTTAAATGTGCCCCATCCCACCTCAGTAATCATGATGTTATGAGCATACAGTATTGGGGGTCAAGTTTAGACACTTAGAGTTAATCGTCACACTAAAAAAAAGATATTTCAAGTTTTTGTCTTATATACAGTATAGAAAATACCAGCATGATAGTGCCATACTATCACATATTTTTTTACTTTAAATTAAGTTTGTGCACTAGCCATCTAATGATTAAGGAAAACCTCTATTCCTATAACTCAGAAACCCTGTCACAAATCTTATCCTGTCCCAGCATCATCCAGTATTATGATTTGTTTAATCAAAGCTTTGTATCTTTCTCTCTTCCTGTTAATCTTTAATTCTCTGACCAGCTATCAAAATATGGCATTAGAACATTTTAATATTGTCTTTAAAATTATCATCATCTTCTTGGGAACAGAAATTTTGGAGAAACAACAGCTTCTTTACTGAAAGGAAATACTCCTTTAATCATCTGACATGTATGTTGGATAACTATTAAAAAAAACAGTATCAGAAGAGGAGTAAAGAGATAATATATTAATTTGTTTTATTTAGTGCACATTTTACTAATATGTTTAGAATACATTTTTAAGCTTTATCGATATTTAGAAATTCACTAAAAGATTAACAATTGCTTAAAAATCTTAAAATATAGAATCCCATGCATAGAGAGAAAATCTGTTATTTCAGGTTTCCAAGATACCAATTAAAATGTGTATTTGAATTTTTTTCTACTTTAACTTTCAACTGAATCTGATGACTCAATCCAGTTTTGCTTTGCAGGAAACTAAAAATGTGTTTGTTTGTTTGTTTTTGTATAGTTAGTAGATCATAATGGAAAACACACTTATACCATCTTGTGATGACATATCTCAGCTTATAAATACAGCTTTTTTTTTCACTTAATAAGAAAAATTGTTATCCTGTATTCAGCAGAGTGGAAACATACTATTCAAGCTCTAATTTTAACTACATTATAGAATGTAAAATAATCTGTTTTCCAAAATATAAAAGATGCTTCAATAACATTTATACAATTCAAAATTTCACATTCTATTACCTGTATTGAAAGTTCTCATAAATCACAAAGCAGAAATTACATAATTGACAGACTAACTTTGATTACACAAGTTACATATCAGATGGTGGTATAATATAGTGGTGAAAAACCGGGTTTGAAAGAGAAGCACCACTAACCGCATATGTAAGAACAAGCCCTTGATTTTTTTTTAATTTTTTATTTATTTATGATAGTCACACAGAGAGAGAGAGAGAGGCAGAGTCATAGGCAGAGGGAGAAGCAGGCTCCATGCACCAGGAGCCCCACATGGGATTCGATCTCGGGTCTCCAGGATCACGCCCTGGGCCAAAGGCAGGCGCTAAACCACTGCGCCACCCAGGGATCCCCTGCGCCACCCAGGGATCCCCGCCCTTGATCTACCAGGTGATCAAGTAGGAATAAAGAGGTGAATAATCTGAATACTCTTGCTCTCAAAATAAAACAAGAACAAAAATAAAAACTTGGACCTTTCTCTGCGATTATCATCAGCTGTTTGCCACAATTTCTTCTTCTTGAACTTCCATTCTCAATTACCTACTAATGTGTTTAACTCTTGCCAGAAATTCATCACGATTTTGTAATAAAGGATTTTTCACATAAGCCAACTATGTTGTGATTAATTTTAGTACCATTTACATACTTTCAGTGTTTATATTTGAGTTACAATATGCCAATGCTGTTGGAGATTATTAAATTAGAAAAAAATGCATGCATACAAAGGAACTTGAGTATATGTTATCAGTTTAGTGGAATTTGATATAAGGTAGACATATCTTTAATTAAAAAGTGGTAATCCACAGTTACTAAAGCTCTTTGGTACTACATATTATATTAAAGTATAACATGAGGTTCCGTTGGAAATGGAATTTTATTTCAATTGTGAATGTTTTTAAACAAATTTTGAAAAATAATTGCACATAGTGATAGTATTTCAATCATTTTTGAAATTCTGTGTATTTTTAAAATCAAGAATATTACTAGATTTTGAGTAGATTGATATTCATTGTATGAGAAAATTGAATTTGAAGTGATGATATTATAGACCCAGATACAGAAGATTAATTTTTAAGAGATTTTTACCTGCATGTTTATGTCACAGCATAAGCCCCCATAGTATAACACTGTGACATAGTCCATTATGTTATTTCTGTTTCAAAGTAACATGAGAGAAAACAATAATAATTGGGGTGATGAGAGCAAGAGTGGGATAACCAGCCTGGGGCCCAAGAGGATTTGGTCCCACATGTAAAATACATTGGTTACTTATGGAAGATAAAAATGTAAATATTTGAATTTATAGGTCATTTGTAAAATCATCAGACTTTGAAAGTGTAGAGAAAGAAAGGTTAATGCAACTGCAAACCTTACCACCATCCTAGAACTTTCCAGGCACTGCAATGTTCAAAAGAGCATGACTCCAACAGTTAATGTTGTGCTGTTGATCCTCTCAACTATTACAGTGGGCAGTGGGGTTTAGGGCTTTCAAGATCTATAGGATTATTATTTTTACTAGAATTTGCCTCTTCCATTTATTTAACTCATTATTATTTTCTCAGTGTGCTGTGATATGAAAAAACTCTAGTGAGAAATGTCTAAGTTGCTAAAGAAGACAGAGATTCCCAGCTCATGTTATGAAACTAAAAATAGCTAAAATCTTCTGGGATATATTGACATGTCTCCAAAGGTCCTGAAATATCTTACTTCTCTGCATTCCAGATAGAGAAAAATCTCTTTATTTTCACTATCTCCTTCTTATTTTTATCTTCCAATATTGATCAAAACAGACACCGGTTTCTGTTTTTAAAAAACATTTAGTTTTACATTCTAGCATTTTGTATTTAAAATTACAATACAATACTCATTATGTGCATTGTTCAAAAGGAGAATGATAGTTGGGCAGCGAAGGTAGAGCAAGAATGTGTGATCTTAAAACAAAGCCTTCTGAACTTGAAAGTGGAACCAAAATTATGAGAAATGAATGCCCCTAACTGAATGTCATCAGATTGGGGCACATTGCCTAGTCATGGACAGGAATTTAGCTGTGGATTAGGTTGCATGCCCACAACTCTATTTCCCCTATGGCATTCTCTCTATATATCTATCTATCTATCTCCCTAGCAAAAGTATTAATAATAAAGAAGACATAGCATTAATATAAAATATAATAGGTCAGTTGCTGTTAGCCTAAGACTGGAGAAACTGGAATGCTAGAACTGAGGGGGCTCTGGACACATCAAGTCTCATTGGAGAGCTTGCTCTTTCAGCTGCCTTGTTTACTTTGTCTTGACCAGACTCTCCTCGCTGTTCTGTGTGTACACTAGACAATGGCATGGTTTATGAGTCATTATTTTTGCTCTGTTCTCCCTTCTATATGTTAAAACACCTAGGATAGTGTTTGGTATGTTACAATAGATTAAATCTGGCAATTGAAAAGTAATGATTACATAATACATAACAGTTTCCATCAAGCCATTACAGGCTGTACTCAGATATGGTTACAGTAAAAATAGTCACAAATCTGACTGAAAGTTTTGTAAAGCTTATGAAATTTAGGATGAAGAAAATATACAATGCAATGTCACAATTATAGCTTTAAATCACTTTTTAAAAAACATGTAAGTGGACAAGCTATCTTTTCACCATTTATTTATTTTGCAAGCCCTTTTGAACCCTTCCTACTTTGTTACTATATCATATGAACCCCATATCTGAGTTAACACTAGAGGTTTATATCATGAATGATAGTAAAAGAGGTGCTTTCTTTTGAGATCTAACCACTGGCCCTTTTTCCTGAGTCCAGGCTTTTGACTTTTAGGGACATAATAAATGGCCAGGTAGCATTTGAGATGCATATACTCCCCACATGTATGCATCATGGATATTTCTTATTTCATAACTGCCATATTCTAATATTCTCTGTGTTCATTTAAGAATAAAAATAGAGGGGATCCCTAGGTGGCTCAACAGTTTAACACCTGCCTTTGGCCCAGGGCATGATCCTGGAGTCTATGTCTGCTTTTCTCTCTCTGTGTGTCTCTCATGAATAAATAAATAAAATCTTAAAAAAAAAGAAAAAAATAGAATTACACATATCCTACATAGAAATGTAGTGGCTTTTATTCCAATAACAATTATTCCAATAATAATCACTAACATGGAATTACCTACGGGGGAGAAAAAATACAGAATAGAAGAACAAAACGGAAAAAATGGAGTTATTTATTATAAAAGAAATATTCAGGAGACAAAAAGAAGCAGACTACAAAGTCAACTGATGAGGCAGGTTTGTGATAGCTACCAAAACACATACCTATAGAAAACCTAAAATTTCCAAGGAAAAACACAGAACACTGGAAGCTGTACTATCCTTGCCACATACACTGGTGCAGTTTATCTCACTTCTTTCTGTGCACCCCTCTTTATAAGCCTCTATAGCAGTAAAGCTCTGAATACTCTGACAAAGTAGTCTGTGATTTCCATAAGATAGAGTTGTGAATGGACTGACAATATTTTGATGCCTTAGATTATCAAAACATTTAAAAATAGTTTTTGAACAGTATTTTTGAAATTTTAAAAGATTGCTAAAAAAATAAGTGTGCTTTTATTTACTTGTGGTTCTTGGCTATTTTTTTTTTCCTATCAGAGAAAGCCACTTATAGAAAAAAAAAGTTCCATAGTTCACTTCGTGTTTTCATGTATAGGTAAGTCACTAGATTTGCCAAATAATATACATCCACCTCACATTTTGTGATTTATAAAAACTTCATGGATTTTTTTGAATAAAGCTATGTCACTGATATTAGAATTGGCAGTCTTAATGGGATTTCTTTTATTTCACAAAACATATTGTGTTCAAGGTTAATAATACATTTCAGCAACATACATAGTGCACTTGGCAGATGTGTGCTCAGTTTCATTATTTTGATAGGCAGATCCCATTCTTTTCCTCTTCATAATAAGTAAAATCCTGCCAAAAGTCAATGTTCTGAATTACTTTAAAATTCATTTTAATGCAAATTTGGATAGAATGTTTTTTCTCTTGTTTAAGACTAGCCAGTCTCTGCAAGAAAACTGGCTGACTGGAAAAGAAGTTCATGATTTTAATAAGAAACTTACTATGAAACAATGAATAGGATAAAATTGTACTTATATGTTTGGTGGAAAAAATTGAAAAGCTTGTCTTTTAATTGGGAGAGAGAAGAGACTATTGAGACTATCATGTCTAAAACAGAATTCCAAACTACTTTTTTTTATTAGTAAAAGCACTATATTAAATTTCTAGATCTTTCAAAGATTATTAATACTGACTTAGTCCTAAGACATTATAAAAAAAGTCACAGTTTTTCAAAACCTAGGTATTTCAAAATAATCACACAGTGCTTTGCTAGCAAGATTAATATTCTTTGTAAAAGTGATCTTTTTACCAATTCACACATGAAACAATGTCAAAGCTCAACACATTTCCCTTGATTAAAAAATTTCAAATTTTCCTCTTCCATAAAAATTATAACAAGGAGGATCATTTTGTTTGACAATGCTGCAAAAAAAATCATCTACAACAAGTTACCAAATATTTATTAGCCTTTGCAATGTGCAATCTATAGTGGCAGTTATTGGGAAAGAGATTCAAATATGTTTTCTATTATGAGAGTCTTACAGACTATCTAGAGAGTAAATCAATTCAACCAGGATAATGTAATTTGTTCTATGATAGTTTTGCAAAAGTTTGGAGGTGTAGGCATAAAAGAAAATGTCTACATTGTGCTGAAGGTTTCAGAATACTTTTTCAGAGGCTACTGCCTCTTGTAATGATTTCCAAACAATGAATAGGGATCATCCATACCCTTGAAAGAAAGAAGAAGGCTTTTTGTTTGGAATGGATAGTAGACTTGAAGCAGTATGTGCCCTCTGGATTATTAGATTGGTTTCATCAGCCTAGAGCAAGTACTACATATGGGGGATATAATAGAAATAAGACTGGGGAGGTGTGCAATAGTTAGATAATGAAATAACTTGTGTAAAAAGTTGATTGTGCAACTTTCCAATAAATGAAATGCAGAATCATTAGAGGATTATAAGATTAGTAAGTTTAGGTCATTTTTGATAGACTAATTTTTCCAGTGGTGGACCTGGAGAGTCAATCAACTTAAGTGGTTTGGTCACACAACAGAGAAACCCACCTGTCTAGAACCAATTGAAAAATTTATTGTAACAATTTTCAATCTTTCTCTGTCTCCCTCTCTTTTTGTGTCTCTGTTTCTATCTCTCTCTTTTTCTTCCCCTCTCCCTCTCGCTTTCTCCCTCTTTCATATACACATGTACCTTCCAGTGATGGCTGCCTAAGCCATTTTTTAAAAAAAAGAAATACAAAACATCTTATTTTCTTTTTATAAACATCAGAAGTAATGAAGATAATCAAGGACATTACAAGGAATTAGTTTGTAGCCTTGAAATAGACATGTTTTTAGTTTCATAATGACTACTATTCCCTCCTATTAGCCAGAGATATTATAAATAGAGAACATATTAAATAATTATAAAAATATTTAAAAGGCAAATACTTATATACACACAAGTGTAGAACATTGAGTAAGAATCGTGAGGTCATGCAGGAACTGATCTGTTCTGGCCTTAATAAACTCTACAATACATGCTTTGAGAAAGAGTCGAACTTAATTTTGTAAATTCTGGACAAGATAATTATACTTTCACTATGTTTTATGCAGACTAGAATATGCATCAGACCTCAAGTTACTGAGTTGCAACCTCCCAGGGAGCTATATCTTGTCACTTCTAACTTTTCCAGGTTTATCTGTCTTCTGGTGAAAAACCTCAGGACACTTCTGTGGCTGAATGAGTTAGTGCAACTTCCTAAAGTGCTTACACTTCGTCTCTCACTGGAAAGCCTGGCTCATTGCACATCCAAAATGTGCAAAGCAATTTAGGTCTGCAGCAACAGCCAGATGGACTGCCTTGAAGGCAGAAGTCCCTTGTTTACAGACAAAACAAGCACAGAAATGCAGCCTAAAGCCAAATGCCCACACACTGCCTAGGCAAGCTTCAGGTGGTTAAATCCCCAAACTAACATGTTATCCCAAGAGAGTAGATTTTTGTATTAGAATTTATTATAGTGTTTATGATAATTGATTGTGTTCTATTGAAACAACAAGTCATTTAGCATGGATTAGGAAACCCTTTATAGAGATAGGCCATGAGGGGAAGAATTAAACTTTGATATACAAAATAGGAAGAATTCATCTTGAAGATTATAATACATTATAATGCTGTGTAGAAACTACTGGGGAATCCTGAAGTAGCACTGTGCAAAATGTAAACCTTGACAAGACAAATGTTCCTCTTCATTTTATTCCAATTATTCACCAAAAATTATTTTCTCATACTTTCCCATAATAGAGAGTTGTTTTCTTCTTCTACTTTAAAATTATGTGGAGATGAAAGGGACCCTCATTTATATATACTTAAAATTATACACCTTATGTCATCAAAATGAGACAAAGCACACAACAAAGTATCCTACCCTAGTTTCTTAAAAAATTGAGAGAGTGGCATCTTACAAAAGCAAGGATAAAATAATAACTGTCAGAGACCATGACTTGGATTTGAAAAAATTCAGATTCATCTTGCTTCCTATATAAATCTTTGGGCATATTGCTCAACATATTATATTCTACACTAGTTTCTTCTCTTTCCTTTTTAATGCATCTTTTCTAGAAAGTCAGGATCTTTGAGTTTGGGGAAATGTAATCAACTCAGAATCATTCAACAGTACAGAACATTGCAATGTTTATGGAGTGAAAACACAGCCAGCTGGGAAAAGTTGTATCTCTAAAAAAAAGTGATTTAATTTTAAAAAAAAATTAAATTCTAGTCTTGGAGGGATAGGATTTTTGTGTGTGTGTGTGTGTGTGTGTGTGTGTGTTTGCACACACATAAATATGCTTGTTAACAATGGCTTGTTTATCCAACTCTAAACTTAATATAAATCCTTGAGGATTTATTTCCTAGGTAGCTAATAACTAGTAAAATTTTTAAAATTCTATGGTATCATTATTGTAAGCTTTTTTCTTTTAGAGAAGAAATTTGTCTGTCTCTGAATCAAATCTGTTAAATTACAGCCATTGTTACAACTACTAGTCGAAAGATGTTTGCCTTCAATTATGTTCTCTAAATTTCAACTCATGACTGGCAAAGCAGTGAACAGCAGGCGATGTATTTTGAAGAATAATCCTGTCTTTTAAAAAGACTTGAACACTATTCCAATTTCATTAAGGAAAATAATCTGCTTACCGAGAAGCCCTAATGGAATCAGCACTTATTGCAAACCTACTAAGTGCAAGTGATTCTGCTAGGCAATGTGGAGGCCAAGGGAGAAAGGAGGCAACATTTGTAGAGGGAGTGATCTCAGCTTTGTACTTTAGAGGCACCCAGGGATTCTTTCACAATTCTGAGGTTTAGGTCATAAGTTAAGTTCAATTAAATCAGAATTTGAGGGGTGAAACTCAGGAGTTAACTCCTCTAAGTGACTAATTTGCAGCTCACCTAGAAAAATACAATGCTAAAGAGAGTCTTCTCAAATTTTACTGTCCCTAAGAATCATTTGGGAATCTTGATAAAAATACATATTCTGACTATGTGGGTCTCAGGAGTGCCTTAGAGTTTACATTTTAACATATCCACACAACCAGGTGAAGCAAATGTTGACTTTCTGCTGTTTTTGCTGGTAACCTTCTTGCGTATAATCATTATTTTTTAATTGTGAAGGCTTCACTTTATTTAGCAATTTATTTGTGGAAATTTTTGATACAATAATGGTGAACCCCTACAAAAGGATGAATATTTCAGCTGCCAAGTACCTACTATACTACCCTTCTAGACTCATTTTAAATTGACTTGGTTACTTTATAGTTTCTTCTACCAACTTCAAAGAGGATTCAGCCTCTCACAGATTTTTCCCTTTTTCCCATTTTCCAAGAAAAGTTTGTTGAAGTCTCCTATAATTCTGAGTATTTAGGTGTTTAGTACACACATAATCATTTCTGTAGCAGCTACACACCAAATGCTTTTAATACTTTTTCTGGGCATATACCTATGTATATTTTCCTACTATCTTAAATTTAGATGTGGATCTGGCTGAATTTGAGTAAATAAAACATTAATGGAAGTGTCATCTAATAGTGCATATAAAAATATCCACATACAGTCGTCCATGCTTTCACTTGTTTGCCAGTTTGTAGTGTCCCCTCCTCCTACCACCCCTACTCTGCACATATGAGAAATAACCATGAAGTTTTTGAACCATTACATATTATGCTAACCAAAACTGTATGATATTCAACTCCTGATCTTGGTTGGTCCTGAGTTTCATTTTCTGTCTCTGAGGTACCAAAAGTCTCCTTAAACCTGTTATGGGTTTAGTTACGTACCTCAAAAAAGATATATTGAAGTCTTGGCTCCTGACACCTTTGAATGGAACCATTATTCGAAAATAGGGTCATAGTGGATGTAAGCAGATCTCATCAGTTAAGATGAGATCAGGAGGGCAGACTCTGATCCAATATGGCTGCTGTCCTTAGGAAAGAGAAGGGACACAGAGAAGGACAAGCACAGAGGGAAGACAACATGAATAAAAACAGTAGGAATGTCAGATACCGATAGAGGCAGACATTTGGAATGATGGAGCTATAAGCTGAGAACAGTCCTGGAGCAAGGAAGTGGAAGGGCAGGATCTTATCCAGAGTCTCAGAAGCATGACCATGCCAACAGTTGGATTCCAGACTGTTAGCCTCCAGAACTGTGAAAAAAAAATACGTTTATGTTAAATCACTCATTTTTTGATACTTTGCTATGGCAGCTCTGGGAGCTAACACAGAACCAAAGCACTATTTTTGCATGTTTGGAAATGCCATGAGGACCTCAGTGAGTTCAGTGATCAGTTTTCTTCTCAGGGAAACTGGTTTCTTTTCTATTCTGGCCAAATGACTCCTTTCTAAATAGCAGATTTATAAAGTTTACCTAGCCTTCTATCTTCCTTAATGATGAAAATTGAGAACTGAAATTACCTGTATCTACTAATTTTATAGTCTATATTAACAGAGCTTTACAATCTCCCTGTCTCTATCATCATGCATTTATTACTCCAGGCAGTTGTCAATAACTTAATTGTTCTTCCTGGGACATCCAGAAAATTCCATTGAACAAACAACATGAAATAGCGGTTTTACTTCCCAAGACTATCAATCCCCTCACCTTAACATCATTACCTTCTGTGTCCACCAATGCTAAATTATATCATCTAGATATTGGCCTTTAACCAGACTCCAAAATCTTGTAAGTCCCTCAGTTGTATCCTCCCACCTCCTGGCTACGTACAACACTGTCACGTAGTGATCTCGTTTGCCTCAGTAAGAATAAACTGAGCTTTGTATTATGAACAGATAGTTTTTGTGGCAGCAGTATTTGAAAATCTAGGTTGAAAAATTTAGGATAGAAGACAGAACAAGAAGATACTGAGGATGAGATAAAGACCCCAAACTAAATAAGCTACCAGTGTTATATAAAAAAGCTAAATTGGGGAAAGGTTTTCAGAGTCTACTCTCAAAGCCTTTCCTCTGATTTAGTCCCACAAAGAGCAAAAGGATACATGCTTTGTGCAAATCACAGATAGCTCATTTGGAGAGAAAATTCAGGAGTGGATCCTGAACCATGTGTGACTGGCTTTCTCCACTTTCTGTGAATAGTATTGAACCAGAAAAGGGAATTAAATAACAAGCAAAAACTAGAATGAAAAAGAGTTTCATCGCCAGACCTACAGTACCAAACTGAACATTTTGAAAAAGACTAAAAACAAAATCAGAATAAGTCGCAGAATTGTGAGCCTATAGAAAACAAAAACTAGATGTCTCCATTCCAGTCAGTAAATACAGCAGAGCAGAGGATTCTTTTGGTAAAGATTATTGTAGCTGATATATAAACAGAAAGGACTTTGGAAAAAAAAGGATCAACCTGCATTATTAAGAAATTAAGAGAAGAAAGATGACCAATGAAGGTACTCAGTGGAGGAATCAAGAACCCATTTTCCTGTTTTGCCCTGAAACTCATGAGGAAATAATTTTCTAAATATTAAAATACAACCTTAAAAATTGCTATTGATATAGCTGCTACAATATCCAACTTAAGTCTACCATTACACAGCCTTTCACTTAGAATCAACAAACTTCACACTTGGTAATAGCCCTAGGGCTTAATAGGTACCACTCCAGATCTTTAACTGGAGAATATGCTTTCTTCCTCTGTGAAACTACACCTACTACCTTAATAAGGAAGGATCCATTGTACGAATAAGAATTGCCACAATAGAGCTCTTCTGAAGTTCTCTATCTTGAAACCCCTATTGATAAGAGGTCAAAACCAATTTTGAAATGAACTTACCAGTACTCCAATGCCTAAATCAGGACCAAATTAAAGGTATCAAGTTGGCTGGGACTTTTTGTGGGCAAAAAATTCATTTGATAGGGGCATGGAATTTTGGGCCTGAACACATTTTCAACTTCAGATTGACCCATTAAAAATTCTACCCAAACTTGTAAAATAACCTCTTTTTAAAAAAGATTTTATTTATTTATTCATGAAAGACACAGAGAGAAGCAGCGACACAGGCAGAGAGAGAAGCAGTGCCCCCCCCCGCCCCCCGGGAGCCTGATGTGGGACTCAATCCCAGGAGCCCAGGATTATGACCTGAGCCAAAGGCAGATGCTCAACTACTGAGCCACCCAGGTGCCCATAAAATAACCCCTTAAACTGGAAAATAAAAAAGGAGAAAACCAATAGTGAAAAAACCATACCTTGCACTGTTCCTTGTTCCTTATTCCACACCTATCCTCCTAGTCAGAAAAGTCCAGAGCACTCCTCTGAGGTCCTCAACCAGAACTTGTAGAAAAGATTTTAAATTTCCCTTTTATTCAACTTTTTCTTTTTAATGTGTGGGGTTTTTTTTATTTAAGATTTTTATTTATTTATTCATGAGAAACACAGAGAGAGAGGCAGAGACACAGGCAGAGGGAGAATCAGGCTCCATGCAGGGAGCCCGATGGGGAACTCGATCCCAGGTAACCAGGATCACGCCCTGGGCTGAAGGCACTAAACTGCTGAACCACCCGGCTTGCCCTATTCAACTTTTTATATAGCATAGGGAAGCCCTTTTGTAATATTCTAAAAATGAGGTGAGTTTTGAGACTGATTCCATCTATCTAAAGTTTCAGCTCAGAAAAAAAAAATGTTTCTAAAGATGAGTGCAAATTATGTCCACAGTTCATAACCTAGGACATGATTTATAGAGCAGCAAACTACAATCCTGGCATTTCTCACTTACCTGCAATTACATCAAAGGGGTTGAGAGAAGAGAAGAGGATGAAGGAATAAGATCCCTCAGTCACTCTGGAGCAGTGATGCTCTCCTTGCTTCTTAGTAACCAGAGTAATGTTATCTTTTTCTTTCTTTTTTGTTTTTGTTTTTTTCCAGAAGAAAGAAAGATAGCAGGAAAAATGTATTTAGACCATAGTTTGTCAGTATTTTAGCATAAATCTACACATATCAGAGCAACTGGATATTAAGTGGGATAAGTTCAACCATGTCAATTTTTAGGAGACAGTATTGTACCTTTTGTCCCCACCAATTCATATTTCAACATATGAAGCCTTAACCCCCCAGTACCTCAGAATGTGATTGTACTTGGAGGTACATCCTTAAAGAAAATGAAGTTAAAATGAGACTTTCTGGATGGACCCTAATCCAATCTGACTGGTGTCTTTATAAGAGGAAATTTAAAATGAAGTTAAAATGAGACTTTCTGGATGGACCCTAATCCAATCTGACTGGTGTCTTTATAAGAGGAAATTTAAACACACACACACACAAACATCAGGGATACATACACATAAACAAAATCCATGTAAGGACATAACAAGGAGATGGCCATCGAAAGACCAAAAAAGAGAGACTCAAAGAAATTAAACCTGTCAACACCTTGATCTTGGATTTCTAGCATCCAGAACAGTGAAAAATTAATTTTTGTTGTTTAGCCACCAGTCTACAGTATTGTTATGGCAGCCCTAGTAAACTATACACTGTTTACCAACTAATTGACTATATTTATCAGCAGTATCATTTTTAGCATTATTTTTTATATCATCTCTCAGTAACATACCTGATTTGGCTTGTTGCAATAGCTTTAAATTGGCCTTATCTTCAGTTTAAATAAAGGCAATGAAGATTAAACACAGAAGTGCAACATTTCGCAAGGAATCAATCGTGTATTATCAATTACATATTTACTTTTAAAAGGAAAGAAGATTACTATTAAACCACATGGCATTGTAAGGGTATTGAAGGGATTTTTCTCCCTTTGAAGAATATTGTACATTTATATTTTTATTTTAAAAATCCTTCACTGGGGATAAAAAGAAAGTACTACCAAAAATTTAATTATTGAACAGAACTAAATATGCTTGTTTGCCTATTAACCATCCAGTGGTAGCTTTTAAGAAAATCAATGTAAGGTGTCAACAAATTAAAAGTAGAGTATTTTCCCTGAGTTGTCACATAATAAATTTTGGAACCTCATTCTACGTGTATATTATTATTGTTGATTTTCTCACCTCCTACAATAAGAAAATAATCTATTATTAGGGTCCACTGTATTTTTAGGGTCTTTGGCTAGTTCACTGATACATTGTCACCACCTAGACAGTGTCTGGGCATAATAGGTTCAAAATTGCCATTGTTAAATAAGTGAATCAATATTTATTGAACTCATTTTTGCTTCTTCTTTTGCATATAACCTCTTTCCATTTAATGCAGATATTTTAAAGTTCATATTTGTACATTAAAAGATCTATCTCTTCACTGCAAATTACACTTTCTTTAACATATGGACCTTGAAAATCAACTAGACAAAAAAGACAGTATTTCCAGTAAACCCTGTCATATGAAACAAATGTATTTACTAAACACAAAAATGGAACACACTCAAGCACACATATGCTTCAAAACAAGTTTCATTTTGACAAAATAAATACTAATGGAAATAAAAATCCACAGATAATTTCTACATTTACTCTCCACAGAAAATACTGATAGAGTGAGGAAATTTTTGAGGACCGTGCAAACAGAATCCTGAATAACACATGGTGTTTCTTAAAATCTCAAATAGCACACAATCTGCACAGTGAGCAATATATATGGATAAACACTTCCAGGATAGCAATGACAATTATCATTCACTGATCATTTGACAAGTGTCATGTATCAGTCAAAGCATTCACATGTGTTTCTTTATTAATTAGCATACTGTGGTTTATTATCATTACTCCTACTCTATAGATGGAAAAATCAACCACTTGAGAGCCCAGTAACTTGCTTATGCTACAGCATTTTGAAATTTCCAACCTGGTATTCATCTCCAGGCCATCAGACCTCAGGGCCCCTTTCTTATATGTATCCCAGAAATACAAAGAGAAGACTTAAAATCAGGCAGTGCAGGGAGTATTAGATCTGATGGAATGCTGTTATGTGGCCCACTTCTCCTTAGAATCAGTAGAAACTAGAAGATGATGGAACTGAGTGTTTATAGAGTTGTGAAAGTTTGAAAAGACTATGTAGTGGAACAGCTCTTTAAAATGAGGCTAAGGGACACCTGGGTGGCTCAACAGTTGGGTGTCTGCCTTCGGCTCAGGTTGTGATCCTGGGATTGGAGATCAAGTCCCAGATCGGGCTTCCTGCATGGAGCCTGCTTCTCCCTCTGCCTGTGTCTCTGCCTCTCTCTCTCTCTCTCTCTTAGTCTGTCTCTCATGAATAAATAAATTAATCTTTAAAAAATAAAATAAACTGAGGCTAAAACAAAAGCATTTTCTCGGGACGCCTGGGTGGCTCAGCGGTTAAGTGTCAGCCTTCAGCTCAGGTTGTGATCCCGGGGTCCTGGCATCGAGTCCTGCATCAGGCTCCCTGCATGGAGCCTGCTTCTGCCTCCTCTGCCTGTGTCTCTGCCTCTCTCTGTGTCTCTCATGAATAAATAAATACAATCTTTAAAAACAAACAAATAAACAAAAGCATTTTCTCAGAGAAATGTCTTAGAGACAGAGAATTTGTCTCCAGCAGAAATCCAGACCTGTGGAAAGAAAGAAGAGCATGAGAAAAGCAAAAAATGATGATAACCATAAGTGACCTTTTTACGATCTTTAATAAGCATGTATGTGTGTTCACATATGTAAAAATTTATTTCAAATATTATTGACTAAAGCAAAAATGATACAAATATATTCTGGGGTTATACCATAAGGAGAAGTAAAATGCAGGAATACGAAAGCACAAAGAACAGAGAAAGACACAAATGAAATCATACTCTCATACTCTCATGGTAAAATAGCATAATATTATTTGAAGATCAAATGTGACAAGTTAAATATTCATACCATACAGTCACGAATAACACTGTCCATTAGAACTGTCTGTGATGATGAAATATTCTGTTAACCTATGTGGTCCAGTCCTGTAAGCCACTAGCTATATATGCTTAGTAAACCTTTAAAGGTGGTTGGTCAACAGCAGAAGTGAATTTTTAATGATATGTAATGCTAATTAATTTAAATTTTGATTTAAATGGCTATACGAGGGGCACCTGGGTGGCTCAGTTAGATAAGCATCCGACTCTTAATTTAGGCTCAGGTCATGAGATCAAGCCTTATTTTTGACTGCGTGTGTAGCCTTCTTAGGACTCTCTCTCTCTTTGCACCTCCCTGTCCCACTCTCTTGTTCTCTAAAAAAAAAATATTTTAAAATGGCCATCTGTGCATAGTTACTACTCTATTGGATAAATCAGATCTAGAGCAACCACTAAAATTAAAAACAAAGAGGTATAGCTCAAATATCAATAGAGCAGATAAAAGAAAATAGTAAAAGATAATTATTCCAAAAATGGGAAATAAATAAGGGAGGGGGGGACGAAGAAATTTTTATAGCCAAAACACAACAAATATGAATATGTTAGAGTTAAACACACACATGCAATAATATGATCATGTAAATAAGTTAAATACTCCAATTAAAAGACAAATATTTTCAGATTTGATAAAACAAACAAGCATACAAGGGCAAAAGAATTAACACACATACAAATCGCCACAAACTTGAAATACAAAGTCACAGAGATTGCAAAATAAATATTGAAAGAATACATACCAACTATAAAAAAGTGGTGTAACTGTATTTATAATAGAAAAATTGTTCTTCTGGGATGACTGAGGGGCTCAGTGGTTGAGCATCTGCCTTCTGGTCAGGGCGTGATCCTGGAATTCTGGGATTGAGTCTCACCTGCATCGGGCTCCCCACAAGGAGCCCTCTGCCTATGGTCTCTGCCTCTCTTTCTCTGTCTCTCTTGAATAAATAAATAAATAAATATTTTAAAAAATTATTCTTCAGAAACTCACTGGAGATAAAGTAGGGCATTCTTTCATGATAAAAGTGTCAATTCATCAAGAAAAAAATAACAAAAATCAATTTATTGGTCTGCACTTAATGTTAAAGATTCAAATACAGGAATCAAAAAAAAAAAAGACAAATCCACAGCCATAATTAGAGATTTTTTTATCTCTCCATTTCTAGTAATTGATAAACACCTAGGCAAATGAATTAGTAGGAAGAAAGGATCCCATTGGTTTAATTGACATTAATAAAATACCACATCCAAAAACTGCAGTCACATTTTTTTAAGTAAACATGGAATATTCACCAGCACAGTTGACATTCTGAACCTAAGTTGCAATAAATTTCAAAAGATTGATATTATTCAAAGTTTGTGTTTTGTGTGCAATAGCATTAAATTAGAAATCACTGAACATAAGATATCTAGAAAATCCTCAAGTATTTGGCAGTGAAACTATATATTTCTACATAAATTATAGGTTAAACATTGAATACAAAAGAATATAGAAAATGTTTCACACTGAAATATTATCATGAAAAGCATCAAAAATGTTTCAATTTTTTAATTTTTTTTTAATAAATATTTTATTTATTTATTCATGGGAGACACAGAGAGAGAGAGAGAGAGACTGAGAGAGAGAGAGGCAGAGACACAGGCAGAGGGAGAAGCAGGCTCCATGCACGGAGCCAGACAAGGGATTCCATTCCAGTTTTCCAGGACCACAACCCAGGCCAAAGGCAGCGCTAAACCACTGAGCCACCAGGGCTGCCCGAAAGAAATGTTTCAAATGTAAATTTTAAACCCCCACAAGGGTGTGATTATTTCTATTGTAGCTTGTTTGAAATTATCAGGACACTGAAATATTACATACATGAAGTAAAATGGAAGTATGGAAATAGAACTAGGAAGTATAGACTAGGTTTTCAAATAATGTTAAAAATTATTTTTAATGGTTAGAATAGAAATAGTATAATTAGTCACAGAGGGAATATGTTGAAATATACAACATTCAGAATTTAAGATGCCTGAGTTGTTTTGTATGTGGATGTGGTAAGAGGAAAAAACCCTACTGAAGAATGGTTGATGGAATGCAAATGTTGAAGTGTTAAGAATTGTTGAAATAAATAATTAAAGAATGTGAGATTGTTTACAATAAGGACCATGTGTAAAGGAGTTAGCTTACCTAGAGTCCAAGCAATATTTGTCTTTATGAGAGTAGAGGAGACAAAGACAGATGAAAATAACTATACAATTAAAAGTAGAATAGAGGATGTTGGAGAGGTTTGAAACTAGTTTCTTAAAGACATGAGTTATTGTGTCATCAGCTGAGATGTTCGAACCAAAGTTAAAGGACAACAACTTAATATAATGAGAGGGATTCAGGTTTAGAAGCGCAACTGTGACATGAGAGCATCAGCTGTCTGGAATCATATACAAGGGTTATACAGATAGAGTGAAACATTGGGTTGTAGAACAAAGCAGAAAAAAATGTCCTATAGAAATCCTGTCATTTATTCAATCTTTTAAAATTAAGGAAAAATTTACTTTAAAGTAGTACATGCACAAACAGTTCAAAATTTACTTTGGATCTCATAACAAAGTACCAATCTTCATTAAAAGGATTATAAAATGGACAGCTTTCAATATGTATTTTCTGTGCTTTCATCACTGTACTTTACAGATGTAGCCAATTCAGCCTCTCAAAAATGACTTAGCCGAAAATGGATTTTGTTTTTTTTTTCCAAAGACTGGTGTAAAGGTGGTTCCTGTGGTTTTTAAAAATACGTATTTAGTTTTCAGCATTTATTAACTGTGATATTTCACGTAAGGTTGCAATTCTCAGTTTTCTCAACAGAATCCTGTTTGTCGACAGGATCTCTAAAATACTCTCAACTTTTAGGGGCAGTGGTTGGGAGATAAGCAGGAGCTGCTCTGTTTAGACGGGCCTGTGCTCCACTGTTTACTGCAATTCTCACTGCCCACAGCTCAGCCAATTTCAGCCATTTCTCACAATTCTTGAATTGTTTAAGTCTTGTTATATTGATGAAAAAGGAAATTATGTCTCGTTCTTTGAGTTGTGAAGGACATGCATAAGGTGAGATTTCATTTTTCTTTAATAGGCAAAACAGTATGCATGTATAAAATCCACGTTCATACATATGTATATATGTGCACACACATATGCATTCACGCACACCTCCTACACACAAACACAACCTTATGCAATGAATCCATTCTTTCACTCGTGTTATTTCAATGGCCCTATTGTTGAAAATTTTCCTTAAATCTCTGTTTTACTATACAAAATATATGTAAACATATGTAAAGACACAGATAACTTTGGGAAAGGCAACAAACAATAAGATGAGAGCTATTGATCTGTTTTGTCTTCTAAGGACATTGGAATATTGCCTACAATAGTCAAGCTAAATTTTTCCCGAATCAACTATTTGATTAATACAGATGTAAAGAATCTCTTTAGAACATTAAGAGAGAGGGCAGTCCCCGTGGCGCAGCGGTTTAGCGCCGCCTGCAGCCCAGGGCGTGATCCTGAAGATCCAGGATCGAGTCCCACGTCAGGCTCTCTGCATGGAGCTTGTTTCCCCCTCTGCCTGTGTGTGTCTGCGCCTCTCTGTCTCTGTGTCTCTATGAATAAATAAATAAAAATCTTAAAAAAAAAGAACATTAAGAGAGCGATAAGCAGATTAAGAATTCCTAAACAAAAAGGCTTTTACAGTTTGCACCAAAGCTGTATGCTGTATGCTGACTTTTCAAATATAATATAATGGTAATTTGTGAGGGATTAAACCCTAAGATCTTTACACATTTCCAAATATAAAAAAATAGTCTCTAAGCATATAATTTTCTCAGTCCTGCAAAGAAGTAATAATAATAGTAATAATCATTATTATATCTAACATTTGGAAAGTGTTTCTGTAACTGGAGATGTTCTACATCTTTCTACACATTAAATCACTGAACACTCACAAAATGCTTTAAAGTGATTACAATTGATCTTTAAGAAAAATAAAATGAAGAATAAGTTAAAGGTATACCCAAATCAATCAGAAAGTAAGGAGTGGAGTCAGAGTTTTGAACCTAGACATCCTGTTGGAGAGCCAAATACAATTGACTCGGAACAACATGGGTTTGAACTGCATGGGTCTACTTATATGCAAATTTTAAAAAATAAATACAGCACAGTACTATAAATGTATTTTCTCTTCCTTAAGATTTTCTTAATAACATTTTCTATTCTCTAGCTTACTTTATTCTTACTTTATTGTAAGAAAGAATACAGCATATATATGTATAACAGAAAATTTTTGTGTAAATTGACTGTTATTGGCAAGGCTTCCAATCAACAGTAGGCTATCAGTAATTAAGTTTTTGGCAACTCAAAAGTGAGGATTTTCAACTGTATGGTGCGTCTGCACTCTTAACTTCTGGGTTGTTCCAGAGTCAACTGTACGAGGTCTCTCTTTGAATCATGAAATTTACCAAGTTTTTCGATGAAAATCAGACTGCTGAGTGGGAAAACACCATCTCCTGGTATTGGAGGCAGATCAAATCTTTCTTGTGCCAGATTTATTCATGCTTGCAGTATGTTTAACATCACACTACATTCCAGGATCGTACCCTTATTCAGTATGAAAAAGACCTGAAAATTTTCCAAATTCTTTCCTCTTGGTGTCGTTGCCACAAGTCTGAAAATCATTCTGGATATTTCCATATCCCAGAACTCTCTGCTTCCAAGTATGAGAGGAATGGACAAGCCCCTGGAGCTGCTATCTTAATTTGCCTTTTTTTCTGCCTACATTTCTTTTCCATATATCTATAGCCCTTGTTCATATTCCTTTTTCTTTGTTGAGGTGACTTTCACACTTTCCCCAAGAATGTGATTATAGAGCATGGCAGAAAAAACAATGATCAATGAAGAAATGGTCAAAAATAATATCCATGTGGATATGGGTGGTCAAATCATTGGTTATCTAGTTAAAAGACAAAATTTCCCCAGAAGAGTGTGCAAATTTACACTCCCAATTCAATTCCTCATTACTACAGGTTATAGCAAGTATAGTTAAAATCACAAATGTTAAGCTGGGTGTACTGCACAGTCTGTGACATGCCACCTAGTTTTCATATTATTCTATGGATTACTCTATTTTGAGCCCTATCTGTTCTTGTTAGCTGCCTTTTAAAAATCTGTTCTTGTAGTTCTTTCTGTATTATAGTAATGTTGAAGGTTTTAAATTAAGAAACTAGAAACAGAATAATTGGGAGCAAAACTCATATTTCCTACATGGAGCATGGTAATAGAAGTCCTGGCTCTTTGTGCAATTCAATTTAACATCCCTTTACCTAACACACATACGGACACACACAGCACACACAAATTGACACAGTCTCCCTCTGGCCAAAAATGATCAATGTTAATATCATCAATTTCCCTTCTGTCAAGTGTGGGACTACAAAAACTTCTTTATGTGTCTTATATTTATTCACTAAAGTGTTTCTATTTCATTTTGTTTGGGGTATTTGTGCTGTAAAACAAAACAAAACAAAACAAAACAAAACAAAAACACCAGAAAATGTAATTATACAAAATAACAACCATTTTAAAGTGCTCAGTTTTATGGGTAAGTTTTTGGGCAGTTCATAACAGAGAATTCATCTCTGTTGCATGATGATTGAGTTTATGTGGTTCAAGCAGTTAGAGCTAAGATGGCTATGGTGGCTTCACTGGAGCCAAATGTCTGGGGTCTTGGTTCTGGCTGTTGGTTGATCCAAAAATGTCATATTCAGTCACAGGTTTGACACCTGGTCCGTGGAATGGACTGGCTGCACTAGTGGGGATTACCTGGGCAAGAATTTTCTCCTCTCTCCTCTCTCTTTAGTATGACAGTCTCAAGATTGTTGATCTTCTTTTTTCACAGTAGTTGGCTTCCGCTAATGGCAGAATTCCAAGAGTCTCGGCAGAAGCTGCAAGGAAATCCTGAAAATACCTTTCCATACAGTCAATTGACCAAGTAAATAATTAAGGCAAGCCCAGATTCAAAGGGAATAGTATTAGACTCCACCTTTTAATGGGAAAAATAGAATTTGTGGCCATCTTTATTTTATGACAGATTAATGTGTCTATGTGGCTCAGAACCCCCAGTGCTGAAGGAAAGTATGCTCAACTTGATTATAGAGTTGTTGTGGATTAATCCACGCAAATTATACTGAGATACTTCTGCATGTTGACTGCATGGCCCTTTCTACTTATTCTCTGCTTCTATTATAGGTTTTACATTATCAACTTATCTGCATGATCTAAGAGTTAAGGATTTCCTCCCTCTTCCCAAACTCTGCAATAAAACAGGTTTTATCTCATTTGAAATTGTCAGTGAAATCTAACCCATTTTACTGTAACTTTATATGTGGAGTTTTATAGACACTATGCCTTTGGAAGTATTAGCAGAAGTAGATGGTTCCACTAAACTTCCAATGAATGTTGTTCTTATATCACATCCTGTTTATCTTAATAAGATGCCAGAGTCCCAGACGTTCTCAAAAAAATGACAAAATTTAGAAGGCTATAAGAAAATAAAAGCACACAAGCATGAGAAAACAATGAAAAAAATGTAGTGATGTTGGTGTTATTTTCTTGTCATTATATGTCAACTTAGCTAAAATAATATTAGTACAAAAGGATTATTTTACTATCAACTAATTAAACACATTCTTTGTACTATAATCACTCACTCTCATTTTAGAAATACACAGAAGCAAAATTTTTGTAGGAGCTATATTTTCACAGATTGCAAAAGGCAAACTCTTTCAAAAATTGTCAAGAGATTTCCTGCTTTTCAGAGTTCTACAATTTCTTAGTTTAAATTCCTCCAGGTGAAGTTTAAAGTAATGTATTAATATCCAATTGACGGAAGGAGAAAAGAAATGGAGCCAAGGCAGTACAATGTATTCCCATTTCAATTTAAGAATATTTTTACTCAGAATTATTATCAAGATAATACTCCAGAGATTTCTTAAACTATTTTGGTAAAACAATTTGAGTAGTACAAGAACTGTATCTGTGATACTGCAAAACAAATTCTATGGCTTTCCAATTGAGGAAATATTAATAGAATTAGAGACTTTAATCTCCAGTCCTTGAGACAAAATAAGTAAATATCATGGTAATAGTATTTCTTTTCAAAGTACTGTCTCATTTTATAGAATAAAATTATATATGTCGTTCACTTTACCAATTAATAACTGTCAAAATTACAAAATTGAGTTTCTAGCTGTTATTTAAGCTCTTTTATAGTTTTTATTTTCTTTAAAGATTGTATTTATTTGAGAGAGAGAGAGTGTGTGTGTATGTGTGCACAAATTGGGGGAGACACAGATAGAGAGGGAGAAGGACAAACAGAGTCCCTGCTGAGTGTGAAGCCCAACTTGGGTTTAGTCCCAGGACCCATAACCTGAGCCAAGTCAGATGCTTAACCAACTGAGCCACCTAGGCACCCAGGTAGTTTTATCTTAAGCAATTCAGCACTCATATGCCTTTGTACCATTTATTTAACCCAGAAAACCAAGTGATGGTAAAAAGTTAGAGAATATATGAAAAACAATAATAATTTGTTATATTGACCTTCTCACTAGTAGAGCAAATGCACTTGATTCAGAGGTACAGAAAATAATTAGATATAAATATGCATGCACACACATGTATATGCATAGTTAACTTGACAGAATTATATGTCTAACAGTGGATGTTGGGTAGAAAAAAACTCTAATGATATGTACAACAGGAGATTCTTATTTGGATTTTCCACTGTGAAGTAAAATCAGAAATATTTTTCAGCCTAATACAGCTCTTCCATTTTCTTCACAATTTTCAGTTATTAGAAGCAGATGGTGTTTTGGTGGTAAACACAATTAATTTCATTTTATAGAATTTACTTAATTAGATTTGGACTTCATGTCTCATGTGCATTGATTTCATTGTTATACATATTGTTTATAATTCCGCCAGCTGTCATAAATGCATACTTATCTTTTTAATTCTTAAGAATATCATTTCTAAACAGGGGATAATCTATTCATTTTACTGAATAAATTAGAAATAAAATACATTATTATAAAACTGAATTTTATAGAATGTTATATGCAGTCAAATCATCTTGTTCCAAATGCATGGAGAATTCAGAGTATATGCAAATTTTAGAACATATCACCATTTTACATCTCTTCGATTATGTTAATGTTTTTGTTTTTCATTTCTAAAGTATTAAGTGAAATATTTTATACTTCTAAGGTCTACAAAAATACTAATCATGACAAAACACATGCTTATTAGACCATGAAAGCATTCTCAATTTGTTCCCTTTTTATGTTTTGCAAAAAAATGTTGCCAAAGTAGATTGTATATAAGAACCAAATAGTCTGTTGAAAAGTGAAAACACTGCCCATTTGTGATATATTCATTCTAATTAATGCTTCTTACCAAAATGATTGACTTTTTACATGCATGTATGTGTGTGCACACTTGTGTGTGTGTATGTATCTTTTGTTGATCACATTCAGTATTCTAATCTCATATTGCTGGATTAAATACGATGACATAAGATATATTAATTCAAATTGCTTATTTTAATACTTTTAAAATGTACCTTTTTCCTATCTGATAGTTTGTTCTCCATCTCAAAGAGAAAACTTTCTCATGGGAACAAGGTCTATTTTACCTGTCATGGATCATCAACAAAAGGTTACTTAAGTACCTTGAGCATAGTATGCTTTTCTTCCAGAAAGTGCAATGAATGGTTTTGTAATTCCCTTTGGTAATAGTCTTTAATAAGTATAAAATCTGTGGTTAAAATTTATATATTTAGTAATCTAGTAGAATGAAATTCTAAAGAATATTTTGAATTTGTTTAAAATAGCTTGAGCTTAATATTTTCTTAGAAACAAGTTTTAACAACTTATTTAACAAGTTGCAGGGCATAGGGTTAGGCACATTTCCACTTATTGTACTTATCTTACTGACAAAAAATTCTAAGTCATTATTAGAAATAATGGCCAAATATTATAAATAATAATTTGAGTCTCAAAGGTAATATTTAAGTTGTACTGACAAATTCCCTCAGTAGCAATATATTATAACCAATAGGTTTATATTTTACATCTTTTTAGCAGGTGATTTAATGAAAAATCAGTAAAAATTACATTATCCTATTGGTGATCATTTACTTGACTCTGGTATATCAATATTTCAAACATAAACTCTAATTTTTTCATATCCACTATAGAAAAGCTTTTTTCTGTCAGGAAACATTATGGCTTCTCATATGTTCACTAAATTTTAGCAAATCTATTAAGTAATTATCTTTAAGGTAACAATTAACAACAAACTTTAAAAAATTACACCTTGAAGCATTTTTATACTTAAAGGAAAGAATGTTTAAACTTTTATTTCAATATTGAGCTTCAGCCTCCCTACCTCACTGCCAATGATTATTTAAATAAACTTTTCATCCTCTCAGATCCACCATTTATCTATTCTGAAATCACAAAACATTCAAATTTCAGGACCATCGGTAATTCTGAAAAGCTCCACCATATTCCTGTTGACCTAAAAGCCAAACTGAAAAAAGCAGTGAAAAAATGACTAGAGAATACCCAGAGAAAGAAAAGGCACCACCCATTGACCTCTGGTTGCAAAAGCAGAAAATGAAATCTAAGGCTGTTTCGCAAACTGTCTGCAGTTTGAATGTGTCCCGTCTCACAAAGATTCTCCTGTCATAATGCAGATGACATACAGACAAGACATATAAAGAAATAGGAGCAGTCATTGGTTGACTACTAAATGACTCTAGGAGAAAAAGAGTATAAGTTAGCATTGTAAATATGTTCAAAGAGCAAAGGAAACCTTATGTCTGAAGAATTAAAGAGAAGTATGACAGTGATGTCTCATCACATAGAGAATACCAATAAACACATAAATTATGAGAAAAGTCAAATAAAAATTTGTGAGCCAGGGTGGCTCAGTGATTTAGCGCCACCTTCCACCCAGGGTGTGATCTTAGAGACCTGGGATCAGGTCCCACATCAGGCTCCCTGCATGGAGCCTGCTTCTCCCTCTGCCTGTGTCTCTGCCTCTCTCTCTCTCTCTCTCTCTCTCTCTCTCTCTCTCTCCGTCTCTCATGATAAATAAATAAAATCTTTCAAAAAAATTTTAAGTTGAAAAGTAAAATAATTGAATAACTGAATTTTTAAAGAAGCCACTAATCCAAAAACAAACAAACGAAAAAACACGCTAATCACTAGACCGGCTCAACAACTTTTTGAACTAAAATAAGAAAGAATTAGCAAACATGAATATAGGTCAATAGAGATTATGCAAGCTGAGGGGATACAAAGAAAGGAAATGAAGAAAAATGAAAAATTTTTGAGGAACTTCAAAAAATTGTGGGCTACCATCAAGTGTACCTATATGTGCATAATGGGAGGCTCAGAAAGAGAGGAGGAAGAGGCATAAAAGGTACTAGAAAAATTATGATTTTTCAAATCTCAATTTTATGAAAACTATCAAATCTATGTATTCAGGAAGCGTAATGAGATACAAGTAGATAAACACAAATAGATCCACCTATGTACATTATATTAAAAATATTTGAAGACCAAGATAGAAAAAAGATTTTGAAAGCAGCAAGAGTAAAATGATTTATCACCTACCAAAAGAACCCCAATGAGCTGTTTAGCAGAAACTATGGAGGCCAAAAGACAGATGACATTTTTTAATTGTCAAAAAAAAAAATGTCATCAAATTCAGAATCCTGCTAAATGGTCCCTCAAAACTACAAGAGAAATTTAGGCTTTTCCCTCCCCTTCTCCCCTCTCACACACTCTTTTTCACTAATTAATATGTAAATAAATCCTTAAAAAAAAAAGAAAAGAAAAAGGAAGTCCTTCTGACTGAAATGAAAGGAAATCAGAGAGTAATTCAAATCCATGCAAAGAAGAAGCACCAGTAAAGCTAACAGCATAGGTGTTATGAAGGACAGTATAAATATACTTTTGGTGGGCAGCCCCGGTGGCGCAGCGGTTTAGCTCTGCCTGCAGCCCAGGGCTTGATCTGGAGACTGTGGATCAAGTCCCATGTCAGGCTCTCTGCATGGAGCCTGCTTCTCCCTCTGCCTGTGTCTCTGCCTCTCTCTCTCTGCATCTCTATGAATAAATAAATGAAATCTTTAAAAATATATATATACTTTTGGTGCAACTCTTTATCAATTTTAAAAACAGCAGCATAAACAATTACTTAAAAATGCTGTTGATGGACTTATAATGTTTAAAATGTATTTTGTATGACAGAAATAATGTAATGGCAAGAATATAATAGTCCGTGAAACCACAGCAGAACACACATTCTTCTTAAGTGCATAAGCAATGTTTTCTAGGATAGACCATAAGTAACACAATTATTTTACAAAAAACTATTATTAATTATTATTATTAGAAAAGGATGGAATGTATTTTAAAAGATTGAAATCATACAGGTATGTTCTCTGATCCCAGTGGAATTAATTACATCAGAAAATAACAAAGAAAACATTAGGAAATTAACAAATATGTGAAAAGTAAACAATAAAGTCCTAAACAACCATGACTCAAAAGAAAAAAAAATCACAAAAATACTAGAGGATACTTTGAGGTGAATAAAAATAAATACACAACATATTAAAACTAATGTGATTTGTGAAAAGCAGTGCTTACCAGGGAATTTATAGCTATAAAAGCCATTTTAAAAAAGAATTAGCTCAAATTAGTAACCTCAACTTTCATTTTAATATTTGGAAAAAGATGAGCAAACTAAACCCAGGGCAAAAAGAAAGAAGGAGATAACAAAGATTAGACAGAAAATAAATGGATTAGAAAATAGAAAAATAATAGAAAAAAATCAACAAAACCAAAGTTGGTTCTTGAAAAATATCAATAAAATTCACAAACATATATATAAACTGACCAGGAAAAAAAGAGAAGATTCAAATTCACAAAATCATAAATGAAAATAGGACATTGTTAATGGCCTTACAGAAGTGGAAATGATTATAAAGAAAAATATGAACAATTATATGTCAACAAATTAGATGACCTAGAAGAAACAAAGTTTTAGAAAGACACAAATATTAAAAGTGTACCCAAAAGGAAATAGGAAATCTGGAAAGACCTTTGAAAGGTAAAGATATTAAATTAATAATAAAAGACTTCCCACAAAGAAAAGTCCCCAAACAGGTAGATTCACTAGTGATTTCTACCAAACTTTCTCAAACTATTCCAAATGAAGAAAAGGAAGGAATACTTACTCTGTCAGGTCAATATTACTCTGATACTCCAAACAGAAAAATACATCAAAAAAAAAAAAAAAAAAAGAAAGAAAGAAAGAAAAGAAAGAAAAGAAAAGAAAAGAAAAGAAAAGAAAAGAAAAGAAAAATATAGACTGATAATTCCTTATTGTAATATAAATAAGGCAAAGTTGGTTCCTGTGTGTTGGCCCTATGGTGTTTACTTCTTCACAGGAAGCTAGACTGCTAGCTCAAAAGCCTGTTGGCAATAAGCTCAAATATTTACAGATCTAACTGCTTTAAATATAGCCCAAGCAAGCAATGAATTTTGTTTTTGTTTGTATTTATTTATTTATTTGTTTGTTTGTTGTTTGTTTATTTATCTATTATTTTTAGGTAATCTCTGCACCCAATGTGGAGCTTGGGCTCACAACCCCAAGATCAGAGTCACATGCTCCACTGATTGAGCCAGCCAGGCACCCAGTAGGCAAGCAGTTTTGTAGGCATTTAGAGTCTGCCTAACTTTGCATCTTCCACAAAACTGTACCCCAAATCTATTCATATATAAAACCCTGAGGCTACAAAAGCCTGCAAGCCACTGCTGACCTTAAGAGTTCACTGACTTGGAAACCATAATTATGCTCCTGAGCTACAACCCCTAGATGGGTAGAGTCCCTCCCCAATTCCCCTATGTACCAGTGGTACCCTTCCCTCTTCTTGTGGGTGGTGGCCCTATATCTTAATCTCTGAAAAGTCTTAATGATGAAGGACTTATTCTCACAGGCAAACCTGTCAAAGTACTACCCTAGTAAAAGACATTGTGTGTCAATGCCAACTTGTAGTATTTTCTTTATCCTTGATCAGACCTGAAATCCTCAAACCCGCTGCATTTAAAAGGCTATAGATGTAAAAAATCCTCAGCAAAATATTAACAAACCAATCCCAGGAATATACAAGAAGAATTATACAACAAAAACACATAGGATTTATTCCCAGATTGCAAGGGGTTTCAAAATATAAAAAACAATTTGATATATTACAAGAATAAAGTACAGAAACCACATTACTGTTTCAATAAAAGTAGAAATCACATTCAGTGAAATCCAACACATTTTCTTGATAAAAACACTGAACAAACTAGGAATAAAATGGAACTTTATTAATCCAACAAAGGGCATATAAAAAACCCCACACCAAATATCATACTCAATGGTGAAAGACTGAAAACCTTTTTCCTAACAACAGGGACACAAATGGCTCATGTCATTCTATTCAACATTATACTGGTGTTTCTTACCATGAAGGTTAGGGAAGAGAAAGATAAGTAAAATTCACCAAGGAGAGAGTGGAATATGTAAAACTATCTCTATTTGCAGATTACTTGATTTTATGTGTGGAAAAATTATAAGGAGTCCACAAAACAATTAGGACTAATGAACAAGGCTTCCATATTTAAAATAGAATACAATACTGATATACAAAATCAGTTGGACTTTATTAAAAAGTAAAACTTATGGTTCAAAAACTTCATCAAGAAAGTGAAAATAGAATCCAAGTAATGGGAGAAAATATTTGCTTGATAGGTTCTGTTATCCAGATTAAGAAACAAAAAACAAAAAACAACAAAACTCCAAACAACTTAACAGTATAAAAGACAATCCAAGTAAAAAATGGCCAAAATTTTTGAATAGACATTTTTCCAACAAATACTGCATAATGATATGACCAGTTAATAAATTCATAAAGCAATTTCAACACCATTTGTCCTTAGAAATATTCAGATCAAAATTCCAATAAGATTCATTTCCTGCCTATGAGGTTGACTCTACTTAGAAAACAAGCAAAACAAGCACTGATGAGCATGTGGAAAAATCTGAACCCTACATATTGCTGGTGAAAATATAAAATGGTACACACACTTTAGAAGCAGATGGACAGTTCCTCAAAAAGCTGAAGATTTATCATATTACTCACCTTCACTCCTAAGTAATTATCCAAAATAATTGAGAACATGCATGCATGTAAAAATTTGTACACAAATGCTTATATCAGTATTTTATAATCGCCAAAAAAAGCAGAAACAACCCAAACTATGTTAACTGATAAATGGATAAACAAAATACTATGTATCAATCCAGTGGAGTAGTATCTGGCAATTAAAAAAAAGTACAGCACAGAAACAGATGACAACTTGGAAGGAATTTGAAAACTTTAAGTCAAAGAAGCATACCTAAATGATTAAATTTCATGTGAATCCCTTTATATGAAATGTCTCGAATGGGCAGATTCATAGGGAAGGAAGATTTGTGAAACGTGGGACTGGAGTGGGAGGAGGCAGTTAACAGGAATGGCAGTGATTGCTATTGGCTCTGCAGTTTCTTTTTGGTGTGATGAAAATATTTCAAAATTAAATGATAGTCGCAAAACCTTGTAAATATACTAAAATATGTCAAACTGCACAGCTTATATGGGTAAATTGAATTGTGTCAGTTAAATTTCAATCAAACTATAAAAATAAATCCCTATGTTTAAATTAAGATCCCTTCAAGAATTTAAGTTCTGTGATTAGTCTTCTTGAACAACAAATATAACCATGTAAAATATAAAGAAGAAACCAAGTAAATCACACAAATACTTTCACTCTGAAAATGTTACTTTTGTCTTATTTTGCCAGTGGTCTTTGGAGCCAAGTTGCCTGGGGGTGATTTCTGGTTACTATCTAACCTGTGTGTTACCTTGGTCAATTTATTTAACCTGTCCGTGCCTCACTTATCTTCTTTGTAAACTCCAAAGGGTCTTGTGAGACTAAATAATCCCATATATACAGAGCGATTATACCAATGCCTGGCATGGAATAATACATGGTTGTCAATATTATAATACTATTAACATACACACAATTATGTTTGTGCATATAATTAACATGTGTGTAATTGCCGTTAGCACTTTTTAGCATAACCTAATTAGAGTTTATAAAGTTCACTGAAGTGTCTATCAAAGTTAAACTTAATTTAGATAACAATCATTGCTAGTTAAATTTCTAGGAAGTAAAAATTAAGCAGAAAAATGGAAGGATATAAATAGAAGGAAGAGTGTGTGTAAGATTGCAAACCAAGAGGTAGGTTAGACAGGGGCACTCGAGTGCCTCTGTTGGTTAAGGGTCTCACTCTTGATTTTTGGCTCTGGTCATCTCCAGGTCATGAGATCCAGTAGTAGTGGATACAGGAGTATCCTGCTTCAGGCTACAGGAGTCTGCTTAAGACTCTCTCCCTCTGCCTCCCCACTCACATGCTCTCTTCCTCAAATAAATAAATCTTATTAAGAAAATAAGGTAAGTTATGTAGATTAATCGAAAGAATATGTGAAGTGTTTATAACACTTTTTGAACTTTTTTTACAAGAAATATGTCAGTTTATTTAAAGATCTTTCTGTATACATGTTTATGTTTAAATGGATAACCATTTGTAATATTAACTGATCACCTTTTCTAAGAACCTCTGTTTTCAGAAAGAGAAAAATTTGAATCAAAAGCATGTTATTTAGTAGCATAGGGTCAGTTATTCTGTGATCAAATATATTTTCTACATCTTTAATGGATTTAATATGAAAAGTAATAGAATATCAGACCAGGGAAAAAATTAACAGAATTTTGTGGCCCTTTATGTAATTTTCTTTGTTTTTAATATGTCTAGAAAACTGAGTGAGAGATGAGTATGTAGAGAAAAATAATAAAGTAGGGAAAGAAAGAGGAGGAGGGCGGGGGGTGGGGGTGAATGGGTGACGGGTACGGATGGGGACACTTGACGGGATGAGCACTGGGTGTTATTCTGTATGTTGGTAAATTGAACACCAATAAAAATTAATTTATTAAAAAAAAAGAAAGAGATAAACAACTTACCAAAATTTTGAAAAGTATCATTCGACTAACCAAACAAGTAATTATTTAGATCCTTTTAATGTACGGCTTTACTCTAATTTACTATTTTTATGTATTAAATAAAGTATAAAGTTTATTATGCATGTGTGTGTGAACAAGAAAAACCATCCCCTGAATTATAGGTCATTTTAACCATATGATTTTATACCTGTGAAAATATTTCCAAATGTCATTATTGATTCTGTCTCTGAAAAGGCCACTGACCCTATCACATATGTAAAAATTGCCTCAGAGAAGAATAGAGTTATCTGCGCAATTCCTACATTGACTAAGGAACAAGGAGGCTGGATTCCCTCTTAACACGATTGTTACCTTATTGACTTACTAATGTTAAGTGAGAGACAGAGTCAAAGCCTTAGGATGCAGAAACAATGATCCTCTCCTGGGACCAGAACATAATGCTCCATAGAGACTTGAATTCTAGAATAAATCATTGGAATAGTGTTGGCAGCAGTATGGATTTACTGTTTGAAAATAAATTTATCCCATGTGGTTATCATGATGACTGAAATAAATGCCCACCAACATACAGAGCCAATCATAGTTCCTTCGTAGGAATTATTTTAGACATTGTTCGTGTATTTTTGTTTAAACTGATTGTTTGCTTAATACCTGGGAATATGCTAATGGGACAATACTAATGTTGCAAACAACAATAAGCTAATTTTAAAGCATTATCTAATTATTTTTTTAATAATGATTGATTTTTAAATCAAATACCATGGCTCACAAAAATACCTTACATAATTTTCAGTCTGAGTTGTGTGATAAACTCAATCTCTCAAAAAGATAATGATCATTAGGACAGCCCTGGTGGCTCAGCTGTTTAGCACTGCCTTCAGCCCAGGGTGTAATCCTGGAGACCCGGGATTGAGTCCCACATCAGGCTCCCTGCATGGAGCCTGCTTCTCCCTCTGCCTATGTCTTTGCCTCTCTCTGTGTGTCTGTTGTGAATAAATAAATAAAATATTTTTTTAATCATTATTAGAGATTATATTGGCTGCAGCAACCAGTCTCAATGAGAAAAGTCCCACATACTCTGGTGTTTATTCAGTGTAAGTGTGCTGTGTATTTCTTCTTACTGTGAGATGAATACTAAGTGCAAAATAAGCTTGGTGGAAGAAATCAAGGTTTTCTGTGAATTAAAAACTACAGAATTAATCACTGTTCTTAGATTTTTTTTTTCTTTCTCAGACACCGTATATGTGATCTACTTGTTTTTTTATTCCCACAACCATAACTTTAAACCTCTGCCCTGAGTCTTGAGACAGACCCATCCGATGCCCAGGGTCTTCCACCATAACACAGTCTCAAAATTGGGTCTTGAAACTCACCTCTTTTACATAAGTGATTAATTCTAGAAATCACAAGAAGGATAAAGGCCTAATTATTTCTTCCACTTACTTATTATTCTTTTTTCACCTATTTATTCAGCATTTCTAGGTGCAGAGAGTTGAGCATACAAGGATGAGTGCATCACCTCAGAAAAGCACTTCACGGTACATATATCATCCTACTTCTTTGTCAAATATCCTTATCCCTTATTTCAGTTCAACAATGGAGTAACCAAAATGCACACATACTCTCTCTGTCCCTTTCTTTCCTTCTCTCTCATACAAACATATACTGTTCTTTAACAATAGTCAGTGTTTTAACCTTCAATACTAAAATGCTGTTAGCACATATAAACATACATATAATTACGTTTGTGCATGTAACTGTGAACTTCTATGTGACACTTATTATGTGCTATGCCTTGTTCTAAGTACTTTTAACTAACTAAGATTTATAAAGCTGATGGTTTTGAAATTTTTGCACTTATACGTATAGTTTTAATATACATGAATAGTTTCAATAGCATGAGTAGCTTAAACTGTTGACAATTGTTCTGACAACTACTTTACTTGCATTGAAGGTGGAAATCTAACAACGTGTTGAAAGTGAAATCATTTTAGTACGTGATACCAAAGAAGCAAGTAAAGTAGACATGAATGTAGAATGGAAGAGGATCTATTTTTCCTGATAAATCTTTAATTGCTCAGGGGCACCTGAGTGGCTCTAGTTGCTCATGTCATGATCCTGGGGTTTTGGGATTGAGTCCCGCATGAGGCTTCCCACAGGGAACTGCTTCCCCCTCTGCCTATGTCTCTGCCTCTCTCTTTGTGTCTCTCATGAATAAATAAAATCTTTTAAAAAACTTTAATTGCTTGGTGTTTTAATCTGTGAACTGAATATTTTTTTTACTTAAAACGCCAAAGTTTAAATATTAATATTTAATACTTTTAGAATGTAACTGTAAATGTTCCTTAAAAATCATATAACATAAGAAAATATATCAGATATATGTATACTTAAATCAACCACTCTGTCTTTAATTATAATCTCAATTTTTAAGAAATATGTGAGGATTTTATGCAGATAGATATGGTTTAAATTATAGCTCTTCTATGAATTTTTGTCATAATCTTGTACAGAGTAGTGCAATGTGTAACCCTTAGTTATATCATTTGTGAAATAGAAATTTATGTAACTGATAGAATTATTATGAAGATTGAGATAATAAAGACAAGATAATTAGCACAGTGTCTAGCACACAGTAGTGTCTCAGTAAGTGGTAGCTGTCATTTGAGAGACACATGGAGACAATCTCATTTTGTTAAAAATACAAATTCCATAAAATTTAGGACTCCCTGGCGGTGTATAATATTGTAATTGAACTGAATCCAGAGTACATCCAGAATTGACCACTGTGAATAAGTTGCAGTTCAATATTGATGTACTATACCAGAACATAGCTGTGTTCATGTATGTCTGTTGTGTATCAGTGAAAAGTACCATATGACAAATAAACTGAATTATCTGTTCACTAAGGATCCTTTCTAAATTTGCCTAAGAGTAGTTGTAGAGACCTATTTGTATAAAACAAGACAGTTAACTCTATGCAATGTGGGGTTGGAAATAACTATAAAAATCATTAATTCTTGCTATTATGATTGATAGTGCACAGAGATTATAATGATAATTATGATCATTTTTTAGAAGAAAAAAAACTTCTGTAAAAATTTCTTCCCCTCTTGCCTTTGATTTTGAAACAGAATTGAGGAAATATTGTGTTTTGATAAGGGAATTAACACTGTTTCCTCTCAGGTAAAGTCATTTATCTAATGTTATGAAATAATGGGGTGCCTGGGTGGTTTAGCTAAGCATCTGCCTTCAGCTCAGTTATGATTCCAAGGTCCTGGAATCGAGCCCCACTTGGGGCTCTGTGCTCAGTGGTGAGTCTGCTTCTCCCCCTCCTTCTCCCTCTGTGATCTTTCTGGCTCTCACTCTCTCTCAAATAAATAAATAAATAAATAAATAAATAAATAAATAAATAAATAAATAAATAATATTTAAAACCCAAAGTTATGCAATATCAATGAGTTCCCGTGAAGAAGTATAATACATGGTAGTAACTAAACATTTCATTTATTGACTAATTTCAAAGATTTACTTTCAAACATATATAAGGAGAATGGCATACCTATAGAATTTTTTATAAATTATTTTTTGTAGTAGGTGGATTCCATGGGACCATGGGATATATGTTATATATCACATTTTTTAGATTGCTTATAAAACATATTATAGTAATGAGCCAAAAATGGAAGGAATGCAAATATTTGAATGGCTTACATGAGAGAGTCCACATTAGCTCACCCTCCCTTTATAATCAGAAGACTGGATATAAAATTGTCAGACACATACAGAACTAAACAGAGGAAGTTTTATTAGCGTAAAGTCAATTAATTGGAATTGAATACTTATTAAACATATGCTGCTCTTGTACTAGAAACATATGACATGAGAAATAAGATAGTCATATTTCTTAAAACAGTTGTAAAAGGTAGAGATATGAATAGGCAATATCAAAAAGTGATAAATGCTATGGCAGCAAAATCGCAAGTATTTTTTAAGTATATCTGATACACAATATTATATTAGTTTCAGTGTACAACATAGTGATTCAACAACTGTATACATTACAAAATTCTCACCACAATAAGTATAGTTACCATTCATCATCACCACACAATGTTATTACAGTATCATTGATTACTTCCTATGCTGTACTTTTCATCCCTGTGATGTATTTATTTTACAACTTGAAGTTTGATCCTCTTAATATCCTTGATTTTAATCTCCATTCCCTATTCTCCTCACCTCTGGCAATCATGGGTTTGTTCTCTGTATTTGTGAATTTATTTTTGGTTTGTTTATTTGTTCATATGTTTTGGCTTTTAGATTCCACATGAAAGTGAAATCATGTGGTATTTGTTTTCTATTTGACTTATTTCTTTTAGCGTAATATCCTGTAGGTCCATCCATGTCATTGCAAATGGAAAGATTCACTTTTTCTTATAACTGAGTAATATTACATTATATATATATATATATATATATATATATATATATATATCTCACATCTTCTTTATCCATTCATCTATGGATGGACACTTGGGTCCATAACTTGGCTATTGTAAATAATGCTGCAGTAAATGTAGAGATGCATATATCTTTTCAAAGTAGTGGTTTTGTTTTCTGAGTGACTACCTAGAAGTGGAGTACTAGGTTATATGGTATTCTTATTTTTATTTTTTGGGGAACCTACATACTGTTTTCCATAGTAGCTATAACAATTTACATTCCTATCAACAGTGCACAAAGGATTCACTTTTTTCCACATCCTCACCAAGTACTTGTTATTTCTTGCTTTTTTTGATACCAGGTATTCTGGGTGGTATAAGGTGATATCTCAGTGTGGTTTGGATTTGTGTTTCCCTGACAATCTGGTGATATTGAACATCTTTTCATGTGTCTGTTTGTCATCTGTGTGTATTCTTTGGAGAAATGTCTATTCAGGTGTTCTGCCCATTTTTAAATCAGATTATTTGTTTTCTTGGTGTTAATTTGCATGAGTTCTTTATATATTTTGGATATTAACCCTTTATCAGATATATCATTTGCAAATAGCTTCTATTCAGTAGGTTACCCTTTTGCTTTGTTCATAATTTCCTTCACTGTCCAAAAGCTTTTTAGTTTGATGTAGTCCCAAGTGTTTATAATGTTTTTATCTTTCATACCTAAAGATAAATTTTAAAAGCTTAGCTTTTGTTGAGCACTTAGTTGCCAAACACTTTTCTGAAATCATTACATATAACCAATTGACTAAACCCTCACAAAAATACTGTGAGTTTTCATCTGCTATCATATCAATTTTATAGAGAAGGCAATTGAATACAAAGAAAAATAGAAAATTCCCAAAGATTCTGTTGCAGTTAATGTGCAAAATCAAAATTCAAACTAAATATAGGAATGAATTCTTTTAATCTACATGCCAACTACATTAAAAACATCATGTTTTACATTTTTCACTAGGGCTTTCATACTAGATAATACATATTCACATTTGTTCCATTACTACAATGTTCCAAGCACAAGATCTTACTTATAAGTAAAAAAGGTATAGGAATAGTAGATGGGTAGCCAGTTTTATATTGTAGAATAAAATTAACCAGGCATTTGGGGCACATGAATGACTCAGTCAGTTGAACATCTGACTTGGTTTTAACTCAAGTCATGATCTCAGGGTCATATGATTGAGCCTCACATGGAACTCCATGCTCAGCACTGAGTCTGCTTGAAATTCTCTCTCTCTCTCTCTGTTTCTCTCTCTCTTCCCCACCCCTTCTCTCACTCATGCACATGCACTCTCTCTAAAATATATTAATAAATAAAATACTAAAAAAAATTATAACAAGGCTTATAACTGAAGACTGTTATGACAGTTATTCCAAACATATGTTGCAGGATTTTCAGTGTATAATATGTTTATACAGATAAATAGAGTAAAAGGAAAAGAACTTTTATTTTTAGCCACTAAAAAATATCTAAAGCCCTTGTTTGTATGGAAGACATAAGACATATTATTGGTTATTTCAATGCCTCTCTAGAAAGCCCAAAGAAAATACTTATGATTTAACAAAAGGTATCTAACTAAGAAAAAATGAATGTTATCTTAGCATTAAAATTAAATGGAACCTGGGTTTTAGTATTATACCTGTTGCTAAGAAGTTGTGAGATCTGGGAAAAATCAATTAATTTCTCTGAGCCTTAGTGTGCAAATCTGTAATGGAGGGGCTAGGAATCACAAATTGATCCCTAAGGTCCCCTCAGGTTATAATAAGCTATGATTACATGAAATTAGCAGGGTTTGAGCAGAATGAAATCAATAGAAATAAACATACCAATTAGTGCATACTAATTCAGAGCTTCTCTCTCAGGCTCATGTTTAAAAAGATATGTACTACAAATAAAAAAATTAAGTAGAGATATTAAAATTATTTACCACTGTATTTTACTTTTAGGAAAATATTTCCCAAACCAAATGTTTCAATACTTTGTTATATTGAAATAGTTAACTCAAGTAATTTGTAGAGAGATTTAGGATTATGTAAAAATTTCTTATTACATATTTGTAACAGGAGGTATAGTCTATGGCCAGGATTATATATGGTTGCATTTTTAGTGTAACAGTCCTTATCAGTTTTCATGTTCTAGGAAGCTGTTTCTGTTAAACATCATCAAACTCATTATGTTGGGTTTGCTCTACATTAAAAAAAGACATACATACCATTAAATACTAAAAGCATATATTAGAATTTGATATTTTAAATATGTGTGTCTTACCAAGTATTTGATCTTTCAGCATTGCCATCACTTATATCCTTATTTTCCACAAAAGGGGATTGGAGGAATAGATCTGCTTAAAAAAAAAAAAAGTCTGTCCTAAGTTAGAAATACAAAATATAACTTGTTTAAATTTTTTTATTGGAACACATCGATATGGCGTGTCTAATTGGAAAGGTGACTAGAAAATATTTGTGTCCACAAAAAATAAGCAAAGAAAACTCAGTTAACAGAAACTCAACCATATCCATGTTGTTTTATTTTCATTTAGAATTACTATCAGTGAATTTTGACTTTTATTGCATAATGCAAAATGAGCAATATCCTTGAAAAAACATTTAAAACTTTGATGGCATAGTTTCATATTTTCATAATTCCCAAGAATATGTAATATCACAGTAATTAAATCAAATTATAATTGATAGGGATGCCTGGGTGGCTCAGCGGTTGGGCATCTGCCTTAGGCTCAGGTCATGAACCCAGAATGCGGGATCGAGTTCCACATTGGGTTCCCTGTGAGGAGCCTGCTTCTCCCTCTGCTTATGTCTCTGCCTCTCTCTCTCAGTTTGTTTCTCTCATGAATAACTAAATAAATCTTTAAAAAAATTATGATTGATAAATATAATTGTTACTTATAGTCTTTAAATACTTAAGAAAATGGAAAGTGTTATTAAACATTGGAAAAATAATTGTTTATGCCTTAAAAAGAAGTACTAAATCATGTAAACACCTATAAACAATGTTCATTACTTTATATAATGCAAACTTTTATCACAATGATTAATTTTTTGAGCCTCATATAATAAGAATTCTTGTTAGACCACTAACCTAAACCTAAGAAACTAAACTATGAGATTACTGCTTTTTCAAGGAAAGTGCAAGTCAAAGATATTCCTTTTTACCCCTTATTTTCAACATCATACTAAAAGTTTTAACTTGTGCAATAAGATAAGAAAAGGAAATAAAAGATATACAAAAGATTGCAGGATACAAGGTCAATACGTAAATTCAATCAATTTCCTATATACCATCATTGAATAAATAAAATTTAAAATTAAAACCATCATTTACATAAACATCCAAAAATCAACTGTATAGGTACAGATCTAACAAAACATGCAGAAATCTATATGAGGAAAATAAACCCTGGTGAGTGAAATCAAAGATCTAAATAAATGAGGTGATTTTCCACATTGATGGATAGGAAAACTCAGTATTGTCAAGATGTCAGCTTTTGATCTAAAAAAACAGTACTATCCTATTCTAGATTCCAGAAAAATTATGTGTGCATGTATGTGTGTCTGTGTTGGTATGCAAATATAGGCAAACTGATTGTAAAGTTTTTCTCAGGAGGAATAAGACTCAGAATAACGAACACAATATTGTAGAAGAACAAAATTGGAGAACTGACACTACCTGACTTTGTGACCTACTACAAAGTTATAGTAAATTAAGACTATGTGGTTTCAAGAAAGAATATATAGATAGATCAAGGGAACAGAATAGAGTGCATAGAAAAGACTCACACAAATATGGTTAATTGATCATTGACAAAGGGTCAAAGACAAAGCAATGGAACAAAGATAAGTTTTCTTTAAATTATTGGTGCTAGATAATTGGAAATCCACAGGCAAAATAATGATTCTAAACACAGAACTCAACACTCTTCAAAAAAAATAACTCAATATAGATCATAGACCTACATGTAAATGGCCAATCTATAAATATACTCCTAGAAGATAACGTTGAAGAAAACCTACATAACTTTGAGTATGGCATTGCCATTTAATATACAACACCCAGGATGTGATCCATGGAAGAAATAATTGATAAGCTGTACCTCATTGAAATTAAAACTTTGGCTCCATGAAAGACACTGTCAAGAGAATGAGAAAAAAACCTCCCAGACTGGGGAAGAATATTTGCAAAAGACACATCTGCTAAAACACTTATATCTAGAATTTACAAAAAAACTCTTAAAACTCAACAATAAGAAAACTAACACTTCAATTTAAAAGGTAGGCCAAAGTCTCTGGCACTTCACATGATACACAGATGCTAAATAAGTATATGAAAATATATTTCACATTATATACCATCAAATAAATGCAAATTAAAATAGTGAGATGCCACTGAACACTTATTGGGAGAGCCAAAATATAGAATATCGACAATACCAAATGCTAGTGAGATTGTAGAGCAATTGGAAATCTCATCCATTGATGTTGGGAATAAAAAAATAGTATAGATATTTTAGAAGATGCTTCAATGATGTCTTATGAAACTAACCATTCTCTTACCATATGATCCAGCAATCACACTCTGTTGTTGCTCAAAAAAGTAGAAAACCTGTATCTACATAAAAACCTAGAGACAGGGATGCCTGGGTGGCTCAGTCATTTAAGCATCTGGCTTTGGCTCAGGTCATGATCCCAGGGTCCTGGGATCCAGTACTGCATCAAGCTCTCTGCCTAGCAGGGAGTCTGCTTCTCCCTCTACCTCTACCTTTTCCCCCCAGCCCATGCTCTCTCTCTCTTTGTCTCTCCTTCTTTCACATTTTCTCACATAAATAAGTAAAATCATTAAAAAACCCCAAACCAACAAAAAATCCTAGAAGCAGATGTTTGTAACAGCTTTATTTATAATTGTCAAAACTATGAAGAAACCAAGATATCTTTCAAAGGGCATATGCTTCAAATGGATAAATAATGATATATCTAGACAATGGAATATTATCCAGTGCTGAAAATAAGTCGGCTAGCAAATCATTAAAAGACATGGAGAAACCTTAAATGCATATTACTAAGTAAAAGAAGCCAGTCTGAAAAGGTTGCATACTATATATTTCTACCTACATGACATTCTGGAAAAGATGAAACTATTATACATATAACAAGGTATAAATTGGCAAGATTTCTTGCACTAAAAAGTATAAAAAAATTTCTGAAAGATTACTTTTATAAATGAAGATGTATTCTAAATTAGAAGAATCAATTTTTTTTAAATGTCATTTGTCTACATTAGCCTATAGATTCAATTTAGTCAATGGAAAACTCAAAAGTTTTATAATTTTCTTTTAAAAACTGACAGGCTTGTTTTTAATTTTATTTAAGAAATGTAAAATAATACATTTAACTAAAATAACCTTTAAAAAATAAAAGAATAAAAAAGCTTGGAAGACATCTAGTACCATTTCAAGACTTACTATAAAGGTATATTAAGAAAGTGAAGTATTGATATTAGAAAAGATGAATATACCAATGGAAAAAAGTGCCTATAATATAGCTAATTTATTTTTTACAGAGCTAGCAAAGCATTTCAAGGTAGAAAAGAACACATTTTTAATAAATTGTGCTAAGAGCAACTGAAAATCCATAATGAAAAAAATGAAATTTGAATCTTACTTTGTATCATACAGAAGATTAATATGAGTTGTAAGAAATGCTTAAATGTGAAATGTAGAACTCTGAAACTTCTTAAAGAAAACATAACAGCCTCTCTTTGATCTATAGACAAGCAAATATTACTAGAACAAAAACAAATTTTAAATGATTAATTAGACTTTATGTAAACCTAATACTCTTTTTGTAAAACAACACTGTAAAAAAAAAACAACAACAACAAATTTACAAGTAAAACCCCAAAAGAGAGAGAAACATTCACAAAGCATGTATATTACATATGTATGTAACAATGGAGCTGAATCCAGAAAATAACGAATCAATAACTATAAGAAAAACAAAAAAAACTATAAATCTCCAAAAAAAGGTAGGGGAGCAAAGCCATGATCAGACATTTCACAAACATATTAGAAAATTTGAACTAATGACCTGTCTTAGTATATCTATGCTGCTATAACAAAAATAACAATGACTGGATAGCTTATAAAAGCCCAGTTTATTTCTCATGGTTCTGGAGGCTGAAAAGTCCTGAGATGATACCAACAGATTTTGTGTCTGATGGCTGTCTTTTCACTGTAACCACATATGGTCCAGGGCAAGAGAACTCTCTGGAGTCTCTTTTATAAGGGTACTTATCTTCCAAAGGCCCCACCACCATATACCATCACACTGGGGTTTAAATTTCAACATACAAATATGAGGGTAGGCAGCATAACCATTCAGTCTATTTCACTGGCCATGAGGGAGATGCAAATTAAAATCACAAGAAACTATTTGCTGCCTATTGAAGCAATCAAAATTCAAAATTTTATGTCATGGAAGCCAACGTAATTGGGGTAGAGAAAAGTGGAAAAAGATCAGGAGGGTATTTGCAATTATAATCATTGTACTTAAAATTTGAGAGGGCAATTTCAAAGAGTGGTAAAGTGAAGGGAAGGTATTCCTGAGTTTTCTCATTCACAGCTAGGTAGATAAAAGTTTAGATCAATCCTTTATCATTATGAAAAGTCCTTTTGGTAATGCTTTAAAAACCTGTTGTCCGGGGGCATCTGTGTGGCTCAGGGGTTAAGTGTCTCCCTTTGGCTCAGGTCATGATCCCAGAGTCCTGGAATCAAGTCTCAAGTCGGGCTCCTGAATGGAGCCTGCTTCTCCCTCTGCCTGTGTCTCTGCCTCTCTCTGTGTGTGTCTCTCATAAATAAATAAATAAAATCTTTAAAACAAAAACAAAACAATTGTTGTCTGGTATTAGGGTAGTTTCTTCATTTCTTTTTATGTGGTTGGCATGGTATTTCCTCCTCGCTCATTAACTTTCCATCTATTTGTATATTTAAATCTCAAATATGTCTCCAGGAGAAAGCTTATACCTGAATCTTGTTATTTTATCCAGCCTGACTTTTGCCTTTTGATTGTTACTTCATTCAGATGTTGTTGCTGATATAGTTTGATTTGTATCTTTCAGTTAGATTCTTGTTTTCTCTATATTATCTTTTAATTCTTCTATTTATCATTTCCTAATTCCGCTTACAGTAAATGAATATTGTATAGACTAAAATTTTAATTTAATTAATAATTTAAGGTATCTTTTGAGTTATTTTCTTAGTAATTGCACTAGGATATAAATATAAATCCTATCTTATTGTAGTCTAGCTTTTGGACTTAGTTCTAGCAAGATATAGAAACCGTCCTCCTATACTGCCATTCCCTCCTCCACTTCTTATTTTATTATTTGTATACATTTTTATGACTATATTTGCTTTAAATCCAACAATCCACTGTTACAATTATTACTTTTTATATGTATTTTAAAGAAGCTGAAAGAAATATATAGAGTATGTTTTATAATAACATTTTTATTCACCATTATTCTTTTCTCTTCATTTCTTATGGATTTGTCACTAATTGGTATCATTTGTTTATGCCAATACAGCTTTTCCTCACCCACCTTTTCTGTGTTGTTATTGTCAAATATATTACATTTCAATATGTGATAGGTCCTGCAGTACAATTACATAATATTGTTTTAGACAACTGCTTTTTAAATTAGTCAAGAAAAGAGGAGAAGAAATGTAATTATACAGTATTTTGTAATTACCTACATAATTATCTTTAACAGAACTCATTGTTTTGTATTTCATTCTGGTGTCACTTGCTCTCACCTTGAAGAATTTCCTTCAGAATTTTTTGTAAGATACATCTCCAAGCAATGAATTCTATTTTCATTTATTTGGAAATGTCTTCATTTACCATAATTTGAGAAATTAGTTATAATTAGTATAAAATGAATAACAGAATCTTGACTGGAAGTTTTTTGTTTTGGTTTTTACTTTCATCATTTTGAATATATTCTATCACTTCTTTTTTTCTCCAAGTCTTAATTTAAATTACACCTGGTTAGCATACAGTTTAATATTTGTTGTAGGTATAGAACTTAGTGATTCATCACTTACATATAGCACCCAGTGCTCAACACAACAAGCGCCCTCCTTAATCTCCATCCCCCAGCGACCTCCCATCCATCAACCCTCAATTTGTTCTCTATAGATAAATCTCTTAGGGTTTGCTTCTCTCTCTCTTTTTTTCCCTTTCCCCTATGTTCTTCTGTTCTACTTCTTAAATTCCACACATGAGTGAAATCATATGGTATTTGCCTTTTTCTGACTAACTTATTTCACTTAGCATGACATTCTCTAGCACCATCCACGTCATTGTAAATGGCAAGATTTCATTCTTATTGATGGCTGAGTAATATTCTGATATATATATATATATATATATGCTCTTCAAATCAATGTTTTTGTAACCTTTATGTAAATATTTAGTAGTATAATTGCTGGCTTCTGGGGAATTTTTATTTTTTCACTTTTTGAGGAGCCTTCATACTGTTTTCCATAGTGCCTGCACCAGTTTGCACTCCCACTAACAGTGCAAGAGGGTTCCCCTTTTATCAGATCTTCACCAACATCTGTTGTTCCTGTATTGGTAATTTTAGCCATTGTGACTGATGTGAGGTGATGTTTCATTGTAGCTTTAATTTGCATTTCCCTTATGGTGAGTGATGCTAAGCATTTTTTCATATATCTATTAACCATCTGGATGTCTTTGGGAAAATATCTGTTCATGTCTTCTGCCCATTTTTTAGGTGGATTATTGTTTTGGGGGTGTTAAGTTTCATATGTTCTTTATAGATTTTGGGTACTCTTTGTTATTTTCAAATATCTTCCCCCATTCCAAAGGTTGCTTTCAGTTTTGTTGATTATTTCCTTCACTGTGCAGAAGCTTTTTATCTTGATGAAATCCCAATAGTTTATTTTTGCTTTTGTTTCCCTTGTCATGGGAGACATATATAGTAAGAAATTGCTACAGCCAATGTTAAAGAGATTGCTGCCTGTGTTCTCCTCTCTCATTTTTATGGTTTTCTGTCTCACATTTAGGCCTTTCATCTATTTTGAATTTATTTTTGTGGATGGTGTAACAAAGTGGTCCAGTTTCATTCTTTTGTGTGCTGCTATCCAGTTTTCCCAATGCCATTTATCGAAGAGACTTTTTACTGTTGGATATTCTTTCCTTCTTTCTTGTAGAACAATTGACCATATAATTTCTGGGTTCATTTCTGGGGTCTCTATTCTGTTTTACTGATCTATGTGTCTGGTTTTATGCCAGTACAGTACTGTCTTGATGACTACAGTTTGCAGTATAAGTTGAAGTTCAGAATTGTGATGCCTCCAGCTTTGCTTTTCTTTTTCAAGATTTTCACTTTGGCTATTTGGGGTCTTTTGTGGTGCCATAAAATTTTTAGGATTGTTTGTTCTAGCCCTGAATGCTCATGATATTTGATAGGGATTGCATTAAACATAGATTGCTTTGGGTATTGTAGACATTTTAACATTTGCTTGTGTAGTCCATGAGCATAGAATGTCTTCCTATTTCTGTGTTATCTTCAATTTCTTTCATCAGTGTTTTATAGTTTAGGGACTACAGATCTATTCCTATGCTTTTTGGTGCAATTGTAAATTGTTTCTCAGAATTTGTTGCTTTTGATAAGTTAGTTCGTTTCTCATTGGGACTCTCATATAAGTAATGAGTAGTTTTTCTTTTGCTGTTTTTAAGATTTTCTATTTGCCTTTTACTTTTATTATTTTAACTATGATGCATGTGAGTGTGTAACTTTTTGTGTTTATCTTCTTTAGAGTTTATTGAGCTTCTTTAGTGAGTCAGCAAATTAACCTTTTCATCAAATCTGGGAGGGTTTCAGTCAGTATTTCCTCAAGTGTTTCTTTTTCTTTTTCTCTCTCTTCTAGGCCAGTTACACATCTGTTGTCCAATTAATAGTGTCTCACATTTCCTTTAGGCATTATCTATATATATATATATATATATATATATATATATATATATATGATATATATATATATATGATTTTATCATATATATATATGATTTTATTTATTTATTCATGAGGAACAGAGAGAGAGAGAGAGGCAGAGACACAGGCAGAGGGAGAAGCAGGCTCCATGCAAGGAGCCTGATGTGGGACTTGATCCGGGGTCTCCAGGATCAGGCCCTGGGCTGAAGGCGGCGCTAAACTGCTGAGCCACCAGGGCTGCCCTATATTTTTTTCTTTAATCTTTCTCCTATTAGTTCTTCATAATTTCTACTTATCTTTCTTCAAATTTGCCCTTTCTTTTTTCTTCTTGTTGGAAATAATTGTTAGATTTCTCTCATAAATGTTCCATTTGATCATTATAGCTTTCAACTACAGAATTTCCATTCTGTTATTTGTAATAATTTAAATGTCTTTCTTGATACTCTATTTGATCATGCATTGTATTTATATTTTCCTTTATTTTGAAAGCATAGCTTTTGTACATATTTATGACCAGTACTTCGAAGTCTTTGAATTCTGATACACCATCTGGGCCCCTTCACAGGCAGTTTCTAATGCTGCCTTCTCCCATTGTATGTGTCATACATTTTTGTTGTTTATTTGCATAACTTGTAATTTTTTTGGTGAAAAGTGGACAGTTTAGATAATACGGTGCAGCAATTCTGAGAATAAATTCCCCCTTCACAGAGGTTGTTTTGTTGTTATTAGCTTAGTCAATTATTGTTTAGTGATTTTCCAAACTATTTCTGTGAGATCACATTTTCCTGTATTTTGAAGACTCTGTTGTCTCTGTTCAGATCATTTCCCCCTTGTTTTTATCTTTTAGTCAGGTTACCTATGGGGCATCCCTGAGCTGGTATAAACTGCATTTTACAAAGGTTTTACTTAAGTCCTCTTGGCCATTTAGATTATACCATTTCCTGTTAGATGTGTGTGGCTTATTTTGTCCCAGTTTCAGACAAAGATCATTAGCATGGAGATATCCTCTCTGGTTACTCCCAAGAAAGTTTAGCCTTAGGCATACACTCAGTTTTCTAAATTGCCAGGGATGAGGGTGAATTTGCATTTCACTGTGAATTTTTCAGTTAATGTATTGGAATAGTTTATCATTCAGTCAGTGTTTCGCCAGAGGTTTTGTTTAAAACTTTTGTAACAGTGGCTCTCCCACCCTATGTTTTTAAGTCTGTTTGTGGGGGTGCCTGTGTGACTCAGTTGGTTAAGTGCTAACTCTTGGTTTCAACCAAGGTCATGATTTCAGGTTGAGGAAATGACACCCACATCTGTTCCTTATAGACAATGCCTATAAAATGTCTGCTGAAGAGAGTAGCCTAGAGTTAACCGGGCCATGAGTCATTACTGATACAAAACTATGCTAAGAATGGAGAGTCATGAGAGCTTGTAGAGAAGTGTCATGGAAAGATAGTATTGGAACTGAGCCTTGCAGAAAGGCTAAGATAGGTGGAAAGGAAAAGAAGAGACAGGAGTTGAAGCATGAGGAAGGCCTGCCACTTCCAGTTATTTCAGACTCTTCAGATTCCTTAAATGAGTTTTAAAATTCATGAATTAATTTGTTCTTTGCTGAAGAGAGCGTCTGCTGAGTTCCTTATTCCAACATTCTGGAAACCTCTTGTTCCCCTTAGTTTAGTTTAGTTTAGGTTAGTTTTTTTTTTTAATGCATATTAAAGTAAACTAAATATTTCCCACTATGTAAATGCAAATTAAATTTAAATACTAGGCTCAGATAAGTATTAATCAATTTTTGGTTTTGTTTTGTTTTAGCCTACATGGGTATATAGTGAGATATTTTTAAAGCTGTGTAGTCTCTGGTAAGTTTTTTTTTTTTTTCTGTTTATGCAATGTGCAGCAGAATATTTAACATCTTTCACTACCATTCCCTAAATGTCAGTAACACCATTCCAATCACGTGACTATTAAAACCCCTAAGACAATTTCCAAAATATACACTTTTATAAAAATGTAGTCATACTATGCATATATTCTATAATATGTATAACTACAATATCTCTTTGACAGAGTTCAGTGCTAGTGTATGCTGATCCTACTCTTCTTTTAAACTATTGTTTCCTAGAGTATTATGGATGTTTTCTATTTTTCTATTCTAAAACTCATGTTTGGTTGGCCAAAGTTTTCCAGGTAGCTTTGATTTGATAGGCTCTGTTTAAAGACTTTTACAATTATTTGCTTTTTTTCTTTATTTAAATTCAATTTGCAACATATAGTGTAACACCCAGTGCTCATCACATCAAGTGCCATCCTTAGTGCCCATCATCCAGTTACCCAATCCCCCCAATCACATCCCCTTCAGCACCCTTCAGTTTGTTTCCCAGAGTTAAGAGGCTCTCTTAGTTTGTCTTCTCCTCTAATTTTTCCTCAGTTTCCCCTCCTCACCTTATGGTCTCCTGCAGTATTTCCTATATTCCACATGTGAATGAAACCATATGATAATTGTCTTTCTTTGACTAACCTATTTCACTCAGCAGAATACCCTCCAAATCCATTCATGTTGATGTAAATGGTAGGTATTACTTGCTCTCAGATTAATTTCTAATCATCATAGATCAAATAAAATTTATTTCAAAAATATATAGTACTTTGGGGCACCTGGGTGGCTCAGTGGTTGAGCATCTGCCTTTGGCCCAGGGCGTGATCCTGGAGTTCTGGGATCGAGTTCCACATCAGGCTTCCTATGAGGAGCCTGCATCTTCCTCTGCCTATGCCTCTGCCTTCTCTCTGTGACTCTTATGAATAAATAAATAAAATATTTTAAAAATATATATATATATAGTACTTTTTATCTTAAATTTTGCTTTCTACAAACCTGATTTCTTTTAATTTTTACAACCTGCTAAATTTCTGCTATTGAATTTTAGGAGGAGGAAACTGAAGATCAGAGAGGATCAACAATTTGAAATGATTAGACAATTTAGAAAGGTAAATGCAGCATTATTCAGAATAGCTGAGCTATGGAAACAATCTAAGTGTCCATCAATGGATAAATGGGTAAAGAAGTTATATCTATATACAATGGAATATATTTCCACTATTAGAAGGAAATGTTGCCACTTGTGACAACATGGATCGAGCCTGAAGGCATTATGCTAAGCGAAATAAATGAGAGAAAGACAAATATTGCAGAGTATCATTTAGATGTGAGGGTCACCTGAGTGGCTCAGTGGGTTAAGTCTCTGCTTTCTGCTGGGTCATGATCCAGGGGTCCTGGGATAGAGCCCTACGTTCAGCTCCTTGCTCAGTGAGGAGTCTGCTTCTCCTTCTCCCACTGTAGGTCCCCCTCCTTGTACTCTCTCACTCTTGCTCTCACTCTGTCAAATAAATTTTTTAAATCTTTAAAAAAAAAACGTATCACTTAGATGTGGAATTAAAGAAAAGAAAAACAGTGTATGTTCTCACTCATTTGGGGAATATGAATAATAGTGAAGGGGAATATAAGGGAAGGGAGAAGAAATGTGTGGGAGATATCAGAAAGGGACACAGAACATAAAGACTTCTAACTCTGGGAAATGAACTAGGGGTGGTGGAAGGGGAGGAGGGCGGGGGGTGGGGGTGAATGGGTGACGGGCACGGAGGGGGACACTTGACGGGATGAGCACTGGGTGTTATTCTGTATGTTGGTAAATTGAACACCAATAAAAATTAATTTATAAAAAAAAATAAAGAAAAGAAAAAGTCAAACTCACAGAAACAAAGTAGAAAAGCAGTTACCAAGGGCTAGAGAAGATGGTAAAAAGGTACAAGCTTTCAGCTGTAGTATGAAGGAGGTTTGTAAAACATGTGACTATCGTTGATAGCACATTACTATATAATTGAATTTTGCAAAAAAATAATAATAATTGAAATTTGCTTAAAAAAAGTAGAACTTAGATATTTTTATAAACATCATACAAACATACATACATACCTGGATATGTTAATCAAGTGGATGATAATGAATATGTAAAATCACCATGACATACACTTTAAGTATCTTACAATTTTGTCAGTTTTACCTGAATAAAGTTGAGGGTTTTTTAAGAGTCAGAGATCAATTTGTATGCCTCTTCCTTTTGAACTCTACTGCTAAACTGAACTCCTATATTTTGTTCTGAATTAATCACTTCACACCTCTTATCAATAATCTTGAATTCTAGTCTTTTAAAATATTTCTGCCTTCATCCAACTCTTCTGAATAGAAACTAGTGTATAAATTGAAATGTCTCTTCCAAAGAAAACCTGTAAGCAACTAAATTGTTTAGAAATTGGGGAAATGTCTGTTCCCTTGCCTACAAGATCCTATTCCATTTATCAGTTGCAATTGTTTAGATCAAAGTTGAGGGACACATGAAATTCACTGTGAAGTCTGCAAACTGCAGAACATGTGGTATTTATTTCTTCAGGTTGTTTCAGCACAAAACCTTGAAATTTGCCCTTATATTCTGAACACATTTCTAACAGGCATTATTGTCTTCAATGTGTGTTTAATGTCAAAGAATAAACAAGAACAATTTCCTTGAAGACAGATTCCAATTGTTTGGAAAACATCAAAAACATTAACAATTCTTGTAACGAGTAGTAAATTGTGCATTGTTCTTTTAAACACAAGCATTTTCTGACAAAGAATTATGCCAGAAGTCCATTTGGTATACTGTGCTTGTGTTTTTTCTTAGTTTTGTGCATGCAGTCTTTATTATTACACATGAATTACCTGATATCTGTAAGCCCCTCTCTTCCAACAAGAAAACAGACTAGCTAATTATATAAAAGGATTAGAAGAGAAAATAAATTTCCATTTCCTGGAAATTTTATTTCCCCTAAATTTCATCTTTGCAGAGTCTACAGATTCCTGTTTCCCAGATTAAATTTGTTTTCAGACGTAAACTCCAGAATGATAATTATAGCATGATTGTCCTAACTAGGACTCTGAAATGGATATAATTTTTTCTCTCTGTTTTAGTAATAAGTCTTTATATAAAGTAGGCATTCATCAAAGAAGATGACGGAGGAAGGATGACGTGATTTGATTTTTTGTTTTGTTTTTTTCCCCATTTAATGATCAAGAGCTCATTCTGGTTGCATGCTTCATATAGAACTAGAATAATGCTCATTTGACTTCCTAATGCTTTGAACTTCCAGAAGCCATTTTATCTTCAAATTTTGTGACTCTATCCACCAAAGTTAACTCTAAATTTCACAATATTATTAGAAGTTGAAGGATCTTAAGATCACATGAATGAACTGATAATATATCAGAGAATTAAAACAAACTCTGTCATTTAGAAGACAATATTTTGGTCTCATTAGCCTGAATACTAACAATAAAATATTTTACCCATTGTAGCAGAATGTTAAATTACAGAGACAAAAATGGTCAGAAATATGCCATGAACATATTGTCCATAAGTTTATTAAGATATTTGGAAAATTATGTCTTTTTTTAAACATTAGATTTTTACAGATTTATTGACAGTTTCAGTACAGGGGAGAAAATTCTTTGTGCACTTAATCCATGAATCTGTATCTTAGCAGTAGTCAAAAATAATAGGCAGTAAATGATTAATATATATTAATAAATGTAAGTAATAATCAATAATTATAAATTACACTTAATTATTTAAAAATGAAAACAAATGAACAACCACTGACTGGCATATTGACTTAAGTATGTGTGTGTATCTAGGTATTATGAAACTGCTGAAAACTCAAGTATACCATAATCAATTTATTTCACAATGCATTATGTAAGTTCTAATTACAATTTCTATTATCTTTCTATAAACTCATTTTTTCAATTAAAATTACTCAGATTATGAAGATGTTATATTACTCAGGATAAACACCATTAGCATTTACTAATTTATATTTTAAACTACTTTATGATCCCTGTTATTACTTACTCTTTACAAACTTTACAAACTATTATATGATGAAACAGTGCTTTTTGCTTAGCAAATAAATTTAACAGAATTTTATTTTAAAAAGAAGATACTAAGCAAGCTGTTTTTTGTGCAGGAGGCATCAGTTCTTTAAACATGTGTAGAAATTAAATTTTTTATTCTCCAAACACTAGATTTTTTTTTTAAAGAGCTATTTATTCATTTGAGAGAGAGAGAGGGAGAAAGAGTGACTACATGCAAGCTAGGGGGAGGGACAGAGGGAGAGGGAGAAACTGACTCCTCTCTGAGCAGAGAGCCTGAACAATGACCCCAGCAAAAGGCAGCAGCCTAACACACTGAGCCACCCAGGCACCCTTATGAACAGTAGATTTTAAGTTATATAGTAGTTCTTGCATGGTAAATTGATGTAAATTCATATAGAAGACAATAGTATTCTTAAATATTTTAAATATATTATGCTTAAAGAGAACGTGGCTTAATTAAATATCTTGTCTAAAAGATTACATATCTGGGAATTAAACTGAATTTTGAAGCAAAATCTTTACTTTAAAACATTAACCTTTGTGTTTATCTAAAGCCCAAAAAAAGTAATAAATGTTTATTAAGAAATGTAAAATGTCCAGAATGCTATTTATTTTAGGTTTTTAGGCACTTCCCACCTTAAATGAAACATAAATATTCGTGAGAAAAATTAGGTGCTATGTACCTGAGTGTCTCTGTGTTGAGTGTGTACATGGTGTGTGTGCAGGGCTGGGTATTGGAGATAGAGTTCAGTAAAGTGACTATTCCATGTCAGGATACAGAGCTCTCTCCTTTTGTTTCCACTGACCAGATAATATTTTATTGTCTGATTTCCTACAAAGTAAAATAATGTTTTTCATCTCCAAAAACTAGAGGGTGTTAACTAAAAATACTTGATTAAAATCAAACAATAAAGAAAAAATGTGTAAGGGAGTATGGCAAAGCAAATATGCTGACAGGTTTTATAAATGGATTATATTATATTATATTGTATTATATTATAAATTGTATTATAAATGGATAGTAATTATATATTACTATTATTATAGTATTATAATATGGATAGTAAATGAACTATAGCAAACATTTCTGAATTCCGTTTTATGCTCAAAATCATTTAAGAAACATCATTTCAGGGATTAAAAAAACAATATATAAACAGCTGAAACAGAAAGGGACTCTCGTCATTGATGGGGTTTGGGTAGCGAATACTAATACCATCGTGTAGTGCAGGTGTAAGCCTGTATAATGATCCAAACCAAACTGCTGAAGATAAATCTGAGAGGCCTTCATTAATTCAGAATCTAATAAGGAGCAATGCTCAACTGTTCAAATGTTGTAGACTGTATTTCTTTCACACACGCACGCACATACACACACACACACACACAAAAGGCAAATGGTGAATGTTCTAATGTTGGCAGAGCTTCTCTGCTCCATAAAATTATCCAGGAACATGAGGTGTCAGATTAGTATTAATTCAGCTGTACTAAATCTGTGACTTTCAACACTAGGTCTATGGTCTATTACTTTAAGAGCTATTTTTATCTATGTGATGGGTAAAGATGATAAATAGATTATCAGTGAAAGCATAACTTTATACAAATCAAGGGCACTTAAGTTGACAGCATGTATCAATATTCGATATGTACCTTGATAAAGTGATTCTACTTATGAAAATTTCACCTAGCAAAATCACATCCATGTGTACAAATACATGAACAATGATGTGGTATAGCATTAGTGATAATAATAAAAATGTACATTTAAAAAATTTGGGGTGTTGGTAGCGATTTGAAATAGGCTTATTTATTCAGACTATTTCCAATAACACAACAAAATGCAGAGGGAGAGATTTTTGAAAGTAGTTTTAAGAAGCAAATAATTTGAAATATTTAAAAAAAGTGGTAATAGAGACTGTTTCAGTTTCATTCTTTCTGATGTTGAAAAGCCAAACCCCTCCAGAGTACCTGGGTGGCTAGGTTGGGTTGGTTAAGTGTCTGCTATTGGCTCAGGTCATGATTCCTAGGAATCCTAGGATTGAACCGCTGCATCAGGCTCCCTGAAGGGTGGGGAGGCTGATTCTCCCTCTCCCTCTGCCACCCCACCTGCTTGTGCTCTCTCTCTCTTTCTCTGTCTCTCCATCAAATAAATAAATAAAATATTTTTAAAAAGAAAAGCCAAAACCCTAAAATTTTGGAAATGCATAATATTACATATTATGCCCTTATGCATACTATTTATATGTGTACATATGATATATATTTATAACTAAATCTTATTTTTTTAAAGATCTATTTATTTCTTCATGAGAGGCACAGACTGAGAGAGAGAGGCAGAGAATAGGCAGAGGGAGAAGCAAGCTCTTCTCCGGGTGCCTGATGCAGGACTCGATCTGGGACCCCGTAGTCATGACCTGAGCCAAAGGCAGGCACCCAACGGCTGAGCCTCCAGCCCTCCCAACTAAATCTCATTTAAAAGAAATCTGAGCAAATGAGAAGAATGAGTAGTGTTAGAGAAAGGGCTGTGGGCTTATAGAAAGGCTTATCTCAATTTGAATCCCACCTTTACCATGTGTGTAATTTTCAGCAAGTAATTGATTTTCCCTAATTTTCAGTTTTGTCACTTGAACAATCAGCTTACGGAAGATCCCATTTGTGTAACCATGGGTAATAAATGAGACAATATTTGCGTTCTACTCAATACAATGGTAAGACGTAAGTCTTCAAGGATGGCAGTTGTATTGTTCATTATTATTATTACTAACGTTATTGATTTACATATTTGTTAAAGGAATCTCGAGGTCATCTAACCCAATAAATGTGCATGTATCCTTTTTACACAGATCAACCAGGCTCTACTAGAACATTCTTAGAGACAGAGAAACATTATTCTTTTAAGAAGTCCCATTATCTATAACTGTTATAAGTTGGTGTACTTGCTGCTATACTAAATACATACATGGATATATAACAACAAAATTGATAGCTTTCATCGTTTTAACATTTATTAAAAATTATCATGAGTTTGCCTAATAGTTTACACATTTAAGCTATTTTATTATTTAGAACAAATTAAAATATAATTATAATAATTATTATAATATAATTATAATATAATCAGTTTCATGGGAAAGTGTACAGTGATGGATTTTCTTTGGAAACCCAATTAAATGACACATATATTGAAGATGGGAGGCTCACATGTTGCAGAACAAGGCTCATGTTTTGTGCCGTTCTTGAGAAATAATGTTTGGTAATTGGAAAGATGGCAGAGGTGTGCCACACTGTATTTCTATTAAATAAACCTTTTTAAAAATGAGTTTGCTTAATACATGTTATATCTCACTTTGGTGGGTGACCCGTCACCCTTAATGAGTTTGAGGCAATAACTCCTCAGCCATCTTTATGGAAAGCATCCATACAGAGGAAATCTTTGATTTTTGTTTTGTTTTGTTTTTTTTTAAATATAGAGCTGCTAGATTGCTTCCTTTTTGCATATAGCTAGAATATAATTAAAATAGATAATTTGAGAAAGTAATTACTGAGTTCTTCTTTCAGTCCTTGCACATTCATTAAGGATTATACATATAAATCCAAATGAGCCTAAAAAGTATCGTTGACAGTTCAAAAGCTATCTTGAGTTATAACATTAAGAACAGTCATTTTTTCTCAAAAATATCTGTGTTTAATTTGGAACTATATAAAGTTATATTAATTTGTCGAATCAAGGTTTTAAAATACTTCAGAGTAATAAATTATGAATTGGCAGAACAGTTTGAATTTATATTTTTTATTAGTTTTATTTTATATATATTTATTTTAAATTGAAAACAAAGGCAACTTTGTTTCCTTTTGCATCTTAAATTTTCAAATCTTACATGTTTTGTTAAGTCATTATTATTTTCATTCGATAAGCTGTATGCAAATTTTTCTGTCTTGGCCTGTTCAAAATATATTTTATAAACAGTTTCTTTTATTAAAACCAAAAGACAGACAATGACATTATATGAAGAATTGCTACATTGCAACCACTGGCTCACTGCGAATAAATTCAAAATAGGTTGATGCATAGGATTTCAAGCCAAAGCACAAGTATAAAAGTCTAGCATTAGTTGATATTTAAAGTCCTGAACTCAATTACAGTGTGAATTGCAATAGTTAACTCTAGTGTTGATAATCTTTCTAATTGTTCCTCTTTATTCTTAATATTGATTCCTGGTTAGTTATCCGATGTCCATTAGCAAATGAATAACTTATTTTTTCAATTGAAAGTTATCTTTGGTAGAAAGATGAGAAGGACATGGAATTTGAACAGGAAATTATGTTAAAAATGATAAAAATAAGATTTTTTTCAGACATAGTTTGTTATATATAGAAAATTAGAATATTAATAAGGTATATTGAACAATTTCGTATTGCAGATGAAGTATTTATTTCTCAAAATCTATGGATTAAAATGTACAGAAATATGCTTTTAAACTTTTCCTTATTTTAAAAAACCCTTTTCCTTACTTACTTAAATTTCAGGGTTTTATCCATTTTGCCAAATATTAACCCACAGTGACCTTTGGGTTAATCATTCAAGAAGACAAAATGCAAAGACATAAAAGTTTTGAAAGACATTTCTTGAAAGAACAGGTGGGAGACTTGCTATACAAGGTATCAGGACATGATACAGCCATGGCAACCAAGGCAGTATGCACAGCAAATGGACTAAGAAAACAAAAAAGTGGCCAAAAAGACTGCCATATATGGGTGTCTAATGTATGATGAAAGTCACATTTCATATTACTGAGGAATCATAAACTATCCATAAGTGGAACTCAAAAAGTAAGTTTACTAGATAGAAAAAAATAGTATCACAATCTCAATTGTTGATGAGATAATAGAACAGTGGATAGACTGTTAAAGACAAATCGGGACTGTATTGAGAAAATCAGTTTGGCGTTACATTATCTTACAAAGTTGAACTTCAACATTCCTTATGACCCAGCAATCACACTTCCAGGAATATAGTCTCGTACACCAGAAGCCATGTACTGTCAGTATTGTACATAATAGAACAACAACAAATTTATCTATAAAATAAACGTTGATTTAGGTAGAGTCATAGAATGGAAAACTAAGCAATATAATATTTGAGATAAAAGAGTAATGTTAAACAAGGCATTGAATAACAAAATCCTGACACAGTAGATTCTACTAACGGGAAAAAGGAGCAATGTGTATCAGTATTCACTTAATACTTTTTAAGGAAATTGGGGAGGACATAGACATTTATTTCTTCAAATTGTGCATTTTAATTTACATTTATCTTTGTGAATGAAAGCAAATAGAAACTAAAATGCCATGAGAACTAGGGGAACAACTGTTAAAGCTAAACAAGAAAGGACAAGTAGAAGTTTTAATTTAAGGAAAAATTTAAGATGATGGATAAAAGGAAGAATCTAAACTATTTTATGTGAAAAATGCTATCATGATTTTATTCAAATAAACTAAATTTTTTCTGAAACGAATAACATATATTTGAAGTATATATTCACAGTTTCAGATGATTATTGATATAATTATATCCCCAAAATTTAAAAAAGCCACTCAGTATCTTACATTAATATAGGAAAGAAAGAGACATAGTTATTGTGAAATATTCTTTTCTCCCCAACTAGTCAATAAAGAAGCCCCCTCTCAATTAAAAGGACAATCTCTCAGTTACTCCACCTTCATGATGGGTCCTACCTCTTGACTTTATTCCTAGAAAGAGGAGAGTACAGAGGTTTATTTGTGACAGACTGTCCTTTCTTAACTACAAAAGTTATTAGCTATTTATTAGAAATAATGCATGCTTATCTAGAGTTTATCTGCCCCATATCAGGTTATATGTTTTGATGTATATTTACCAAATAAGTGATTATATGCACTAGATGCAGAGGCAATTTTCTTACTGAAATAGAAGTAAAAGCAAATCTGGTGTGACTAGTGCATGTTAACAAATCATTGTACAATAAAGTTTAAGAAAAGGATTTCTGTTAAGACATAATGCATTAATGCTTGTGCATCATTCCCTAATCATATGTGTGTGTGTGTGTGTGTATGTAGAGAGAGAGAGAGAGAGAGATGTTCAATAAGTTGAAGTGAATTATTGTTATGTTGCCTTACATTAATACTGCCACTCACAAATTCATAGCCTAATTTTATTCAGGTACCACTTTTTAATATTTTTATATGATCATAATAGAAATACTGAGTTTAATTATTCATTTTCTACTTCTAAGAGTACACAACAGTTCAGGAAACAATATGTAAAAAGAAAAGCATTATTAAGCTCTAATGAAGATAACATTAATTACACAAAACTCATTTCAGAAGTTAATCAAATAAGGAAGAATTGTAATAGAGATTTAGCAGGTAACCTATAATATAAGCCCACATTAATTTATAAAGAAACAAAGAGAAATATACTTTAAAAGATTAATCAGGGGGTTACTTTCTTCTTTACCTGAAGGGAAATTAGAACTGTTTATAATGACTCATGAAATTTAGGATTTTTTTTTCCTTTTAATACTTTAGTGTCATAAAAATGAACTGGATTTCATTATTGTTTCTCTTATAACAAAGGCTTAAAGAATGGCATTTCAGTGGAAAACCTCTTATCTATAAAAATCCAAAGAGTAATGTATCATGGTAAGTGGAATATTCAAGTAAGTCTAGTGTGTGCCTTCCCTTCTTTCTAGTTCACACTACAATGATATCAACTTCTAGTTTGTTCTAGATAGAGGAAAGTACATGGCTTATTTCTGATGAACTGTCCTATCTTAATTTACAAAAAATATTGTTAATTTACTAAGAGTGATGCTTGATCTGGAGTTTTCTTTCCATATTAGTTATTAGGAAATTATTTTCCTGCTAAATTAAAATTTATTTTTTTAAATATATTTATTTATTTTTTTAATTTTTTTTAAATTTATTTATGATAGTCAGAGAGAGAGAGAGAGAGAGGCAGAGACACAGGCAGAGGGAGAAGCAGGCTCCATGCACCGGGAGCCCGACGTGGGATTCCATCCCGGATCTCCAGGATCGTGCCCTGGGCCAAAGGCAGGCGCCAAACCGCTGCGCCACCCAGGGATCCCGCTAAATTAAAATTTAAATAAATAACTGGTATTAAAATATTGTGCAGGAAGAAGTTTAGTTTTAAGGAAAGGATTTTTTTTTTGGAGGCATACTGCATTGTTTCCCTTTCAGTTTTCCCTAAATGCTGTAAAATTTATATTTGTAGACATGAAGGGGGTTGAACTCTATATTAATCTCTATAAAATTCGGAGGAGAAACAAATGAGTTATGTCTAGTTATATTTGAACTTGAACTCAAGCTTAGAAAATGAAGAGATGATTCAGGATTGGAAGAGGATAAAGATGCTGCTGAAATGAAACCTAAGATACAGGAAAGAGGGCTAATTCAAGAAAATGAACCAAGATAAAAATGGCCACCTAGGGATCCCTGGGTGGCGCAGCGGTTTGGCGCCTGCCTTTGGCCCAGGGCACGATCCTGGAGACCCGGGATCGAATCCCATATCGGGCTCCCGGTGCATAGAGCCTGCTTCTCCCTCTGCCTGTGTCTCTGCCTCTCTCTCTCTCTCTCTCTCTCTCTCTCTCTCTGACTATCATAAATAAATAAAAGTTAAAAAAAATTAAAAAAAAAAAGGCCACCTAAGTAAAATCAAGAGTTTCTGTTATTCACTCAGTCTAAAAATAGTTTTAGAGCACCACCTTTTGGGAGATGATTCTCTACCAGTTCCTTATGTTTCTGAACATCTTGCAAGCAAAGGCACTGACAGTTTTTGTTCCAGACTCTATTTCCAAGGCTGTCTACATAGTGAACCACTCAGAAAGACAGATATTGTCTTCCTCAGAGGAGAGAGACAATTTGTTTGCTAGCCACAATAATAAGGCTAATGTCTCCCTCTGGGGCAAAGTTTGGGTGGATTTGATTGTATCACCTCATAAAAGATAGACATTTTCTGAAATTGGAATTCTTCAGATGGGAGCAAAAATAATTCCTGTGTTACACCCATCGTGGCCTATCTGAATTATTGCCATGAGATCTGGGAAAGCATGGGTTATCAGAGCAACATGCAGCTCATGATAACTGTTTTGCCGTGTGTAAAAAAACCTTTGTTTCTGATGCAGGAATCTTCTGTTAGTTTAAAAGGAGACTAAAATCTCAGGCCCTTCACAGTTCTTGACACTTACCAGGTGCTAGGCATTTTTTTTAGGCATTGGAGACCCTAACTGAATAAAATAGACAACATTTTCCACTTTATTGGAGCTTACATTCTAGAGATGTGAAGTTTTAAATTCTAAAATTTTAAAAGAGTTAGGGAAAAAGAAGATGGCCAGTGAAAATGTCAGAATGATCATATACTTGAAAGATGTATTTATTTTTTATGCACACACAGAAGAATATTTATTATAATACAGTCCCTCAAAATGAACAAACAAAATGGAAACAACTTGAATGTTCATCAGAATGGTTATGGTTAACTAAATTGTAGTGTTGACATGAAATAGATTTTGCTTATACTAAAAACAAAACAAACAAACAAACAATCAGTATTTACTTACCCACAGGATCGTTCATGACCTAGCAAGTGGAAAAGCAAACGCAGATTTCGAGTGCATTAATATCTATTATTACTTTTTAATGACATAAACAATGAAGGTAGGAAGGAAAGAAGGAAGAGAGGAGAGAAGAAAAAAAGGAAGAAATGAAAGAAAGGAGGGAGGGAGAGAAGAAGGAAGAAAAATGGAATTAATGAAGGAAGGAAAATGCTCCATATTAGTCCATTTTTAAAAATATTTTATTTATTTATTTATGAAAGACACAGAGAGAGGCAGAGACATAAGCAGAGGGAAAAGCAGGCTTCTCACAGGGAGCCCAATATGAGACTCGATTCCAGGACTCCAGTATCACAAACTGAAGGCTCAACCTCAACCGGGTACCCCTAATTACTCAATATTAACTTTTTGTAATCTCTGAAAAACATGAGTGAAGGGAGAGGGTAAAATTATTTATGTGTGTATATATATATATATATATATATATATATATATATATAGTTAAATAGTTATATATAAAATAATGTGATATAGATATCTAATGTATAATATATATAATATATAAAAATTTTTAAAATTTTTATTTAAATACCAGTTAACTTACAGTGTAATATGAGTTTCAGGTGTACAGTACAGTGATTTGACACTTCACTAAAATACCTGGTGTTCATCACAACAATTGCCCTCCTTAATCCCTATTTCTTTTCACCTATTTCATTTCTCTCATTCCCCCACCTACCTCCTTTCTGGTAACCATTAGTTTGTTTTGTTTTGTTTTTAAGATTTTATTTATTTATTTGAGAGAGAGAGAGAGAGTGATCACCAGTGGGCTGAGGGGCAGAGAGAAAAGCAAGACTCCCTGCTGAGCAGGGAGCCCCATGTGGAGCTGGATTCCTGGACTCTGGGATCATGACCTGAACCGAAGGCAGACACTTAACTACTGAGCCACTCAGTGCCCCCATTCGTTTGTTTTATTTAAGAGTTTGTTTCTTTGTCTCTCTCTTTTTTCTTCTCCTTGCCCATTTGTGTTATTTCTTAATTCGACATATAAGTGAAATCATATATATTTGTCTTTCTCTGGCTTATTTTCCTTAGTATAAAACTCTCTAGCTCCATCCATGTTGTTACAAATGGCAAGATTTCATTGTTTCTATGGTGGTGTAATATTCCATTGTATATATACCACTTCTATATGCATTCATCAGTTGATGGACACTTGGCGTGTATCCATAATTTGGCCATTGTAGATGTTATTTAATAGAAGACAACAATAAGTGTTGTAGGAGTAGAACATAAAACTAATGGAAGAGTGCATATTTTATATCCAAATAGGAACTCTAATGGCATATATTTTTAAATTATTTATAACAGTGAGAAGAGAGACAAAGTTACTTAACCTCTTGTGTTTCAGGGACAGTGGTTTAACTACAGTTCTAGCATTTATTGTAAAAAATTTAACTACAGTTCCTCACATTTCTAATAAAAAATTAGAAAAAAATAATTTTTACACAGAAGTTGACAAAATCAGAAAAAAATGAGAGTAGGCATGAAGTTAGAACTATGGTCTTGGAAATTACAAATCTGGATATTGATAACATGGCTGAGACGAAAAATTTTTATGAGTGGACTTCACTTTTGTTTTAGTCACTTTGAGCTTGGAATGATAGTAGGCTTCCAAGCAAAAAGGCTCATGAGCCCCAGAACATAGAAAAAGTTTGGGTGCAAAAGAAGATTTAGGGTCATCCCTAGTAGAGACTTGATTTCTAAAGCTGTGAGAAAAGATAAGCACTCAAGGATGTTACAAAAATGAAAGCACAATTGGCCAAAAACCTAACATTGAATCACCCAATTTCAGAGAATTGTAGAAAATAATCCACCAAAAAGAAGTGGAAGAGGAGGAAGAGAAGCAGGAAGAAGACAAGGGGATTCCTAGATAGTACCAGTGCCTAACTACAAGTCAGGTAAGAGTATCAGCAAGGAAGAAGTGATCACAGTATACATAGTGACATCAGAATATTAACACTGGAGGAGAAACTATAGGTGACCTTCAATTTTGTAAGAGCAGAGATCACAGAATTCATAGAGATCAAATAAGAGTTTTAAAGTAATTTATTTTTAATGTCATATACAGTTATGAAATTAATTTTAAGAAATGTTTGACGAGTTATCTATGATTGATATTTTGACCGGGAAATAATTTCATCCCATAGGAAAATTTTCATTTATAAAATATCATTTAAGTAAATCATTTACTCTTTAGTGTTTATAGTGTTTATAATGTAATTCCAACATTACAATCAGTAATAATAGTGCCTAACTATAGTTTTCTTTATTTTTAAGAAATCTTTTCTATACAGACTTCTCAGAAATATCCATTAGCTTCTTCTATTCACTCAGTTATATTAAAGTAGGTGAAACTATGAAATGATTTACCATGAGCAAAGGGAGATGGTATCAGAGGGGCAATAAAAATTCTTCACTATTTTCCTTCATTTTTTTTTTATTTCATTAACTTGCTTGTTGCTTTGGGAAAGAAAATATATTTTCACCTTAATTTTTCAATTTGTGACATAAGAATAATAATAATACCTGCTTCAAATTTATCTAAAATGATATAATTAATTTCAAAATAAATGGAAAAAAAGAGGGAGAGCATAATTTAAAGTTTCATTTCAGGAGTGCTAAATAGTTTGGAGGATTTTTTATTATATTACTTGGTTTAGCTACACCATTTCATTATATTTAATAGTAATATGAAAAATATATTTCTCTGAAATATATCTGAACTCCTAAGCCTCTGTCTCTCCAACCCAATTCTGTCTAGGTTTATGAATAACCCCTGAGTTCATTAGAAACTACTGATGTGTGCAAAATAATTTGACACCTTCATATATTTAACTTTGTAAAAAAATATTTTAAATGCTGTTAGATTTGATGCTACTTTTATGTGCCTACCATCTTTTGCATCATCTTAAAAAAAGTTAATGCACAATGTGATTTTAGAATGCTAATTTTTGCAACTTCATGGTTAGATTTTAGTAGGCTATTACACACTCAATGTTGAAGAAAAGGAAACAAAATATTATAGATTATTTACTGTGATTTATCCCGCCACTATGATATCATAAGCATGGAAACCCTTAGCCATCTATTTCATTACTTTGTAATTTTTATAGTTTTGTGATAAGTGATTGTGTGCAGACAAGAGAATAAGTACCAAGTTATAAAACTTGTGGAAACATATTCTGTAGCTATATTAAAAGCAAAGGAGACAAAAAATAAAAGATTGACATACAAATGGTACCACCTACAATTTATAATTTAGAATTAAATTTAAAATTTTCAATTTTTATGATTCAGGACATAAAATAGTGTGCTATTGAATTAATAAGAAATATCCTACCTGCATTTTATTTCTGTGTAAATGAACATCTTATGTATTTTTATAACTGAAGCGATACCAAGATAATTGTATTAAGCTACCACTTATTGAGAGTCAGCTATATTCCAAGCACTACAGTTTCTCACTTGATTCTCAAAATATTTCCATAACCTAAGAATTATTATCTCGATGTTCAAATGAAAAGGATGAAGGAAGGGATAAGAGGAAAAAAAGAAGGCACAGGCTTAGCAACATACAAAAGAATAATGGCATAATTGCAATATAATCTATTTTATGAATCAAGGCACTTTGGTGGCACAGTCGTTTAAGCATCCAACTCTTGATTTTGGCTCAGGTCATGATCTCAGGATCCTGGGATCAAGCCCCATAGTGTCAGGCAAAGCACTTAGCAGGAAATCTTGAGGTTCTCTCTCCCCAGCTCCCTCTGCCTTTCCCCCCACAGCATGCAGGTACATGGGCATGCACTCTCTCAAGTAATGAATCTTTAAAAGCAAATAAAAACATAATAAATAATAAATAATAAAATATCACTGTTTATTATAGTACAAAATGTAAATAAATAACCAATTCTAGATTTTTTAAAGAAATATATTGGTCCTCACTGAGACCCCAACATTAATTGGAGAATCCCAATTTTTAAAATAAAGAGTAGATAATTTTCTCTTGATGTAAATGATAAGTAATTTTTTTTCTTTTTGATCACTTTCCCTGATATTAGCCTCATTTTAATTGACATTTGAATTATTTTTCAAGGAGAAAACTTGCAGGGAGCCTGATGCAGGACTTGATCCCAGGACCTTGGGATCATGACCTGAGCCGAAGGCAGATGCTCTAACCACTGCACCACCCAGGTGCCCCAACCTTATCCATTTTATATAAAGTAATGTTAGCCTTTCAAATAGGAAGTGGAATTATTTATGATCAAATCAGAAAACAACCAGATGCCTTTCTGATACTGAGTTTTACAATTCAGTTTTATAAATATGCATTTAATTTCTAAATAAAAAAAATATTAAAAGGGATAGTTACTGAGTGAAGATCTTTTTGGCAATGTAGTGAAAGTTGTAAGAAATTAAAACTATGAAATAAAACGCACACGTAAATGCAGAGAATCACTCTTTTCCATCAAGTTTGGAGTCAAGTGAGAAAAAAACAATGAATTAGCATATGTATAAGTAGCATATGACTCTGTTTGCTTTAATTGATAAAAGATACAACTTATCTGAGATAAAAATCATTTTTATAACTTTTTACTGTTCTTGGAATAGCCCATGTAAAAGAAAGCTTGAAACTATAGAGTAGACATTATTGACCCATGTTGCTACCTTCCCCAATTTTGGAGTTTGTGGGCGTCCTGGGAGCTAGGGGAGGGAAGGTCAGAGATGGAGGGCAGACAGTAAACAAAATGTGCCTGATAGTTCCACTTAGTTGAGAAATTGGGGTGAAGACTGACCTCTACCAGGTAAGACATCCTACTCCTAAAGAAATATTGAGTGATGAGTGGTGGAAACAGCCAGAAGGATTTAGGAAAATCTCTTCTCATGGATGAAAACAGAACACTTAAGAAGTGGATCATCCAAGTCACTTTTAGATTTTTTTTTTTCAAAATCCAATCAAAATATACAAAATGTAAAGTCTAATTTTCCGTTTAGAATGCTAAGAGTGATGACTATAGATCTTCCTGGTTAGCATATTTGATGGTGGTATACATTTTTTACTCCCTTTTGGTCAGTAATGTACTCAGGGTGTAGATGGTCAAATTATATATCTGGCAAATACAAATTAGCTTCTGTTTGAACTGAGACACTTCGAAGGACCATAAGCAATCTCTTTTTCATCTCATTAAGATAGAATTGATAATAATCAATAGGGTAATCTAGGTCAGTACTGAAATTCCTATCCATGTCATTCATCCATGATAGCAGTTCACAGTGATTTCTCTAGCCTTTAAATCAAAACTCATCTTTCCTGAATCACTGCTGTCATGAAAACTCAAGTACTGAATTATGAAGTTTACTATGTAATTATTATTTTATTATCTATTTATGCTTGATATCCCCAACTTCTAAAATTTTTATAACCTTGAAAATAATAGTCATTGAAAATAGTAGCTATTCAATAAATATTCAGTAATTTTATTTTCTAATATTTTTATTTTATAATTAACTAGTGAAATATTTCAGCCCCTGCTTGAACTGAGAAATCTCAAAGGATATCAGGAGTAATATGATAGGGATATCAAAAAGTTCTAAGTTTCTCACTTTATTTGGATAAATTACTATTCCTTTTGGATTTCAATCCATTATATAATTTCTTTATGGTGCTAACTCATCACTTTCCAAAGAACTAATCATGTCATTTAGCAATTTCTGATAGAACATCAACAGTTCTTTGTAAATAAAGCCAAATGAAATATATATTGTGTAGAAAAGTATGGAGGTTAATATTTTCATCTTTATTTTCAAGGTAGTTCCACTTTATTTTAGACTCTGAGTCAAGTGTTTCTTCTATTATTGGATCCAATCTAGCTTCCATTATATAAATAGATCTTAAACACTGTGAACAAACTATTGAAAAAAACTGTTAACAAATATCTTCCTTTTTTACTGTCTTGTGTGCATTTCCAAAATATGTCAGGGCTTCAATTCATAGGATATACGTGTATTATTGTTTCATCATGTAATGAATTATATTTTTAATTTACATTTTTCTTCATTGTATAATGACCAAATAAGCCCTTATTTATATCAGAAGACTGCACATTTTAATTTACTGACATGTGTCTCTTCTGGATTCTAGCTCTTTTTGAATATGACTCACTGGAAAATAAGCAGAACCTTCAGAAGGAAAACAAAATAAAAGAGTAAATGCAGACAATGAAGGAAGTATGTGAATCCCAAAGATTTGCTGAAGGAATCAGAAGAAGGAGGGGGAGATATTAGGAAGGTATGTACATACACACACAAAATGCAAGGAAGAAATCTTAATCAAGGGATGGAAGATCAGAAAACTTATATTTTTTATTTAAATTTGTTTTGATTATTAATAATTTAGAAAGATTTTTTAGCTTCATAATTCATGACTAGTTTATTATATTCATGTATATAAATATTTATTTAATTTTTTAAAATTTATTTAAATTCAATTATTAGCATATAATATATTATTGATTTCAGAGGTAAAGGTCAGTGATTCATCAGTCTTATATAATACCTAGTGCTCATTACATCACATGAATTCCTTACTGTTCATCACCCAGTTACCCCATCCTCCCACTCCCCTCTCCTCCAGTGACCCTCAGTTTGTTTCCTATGATTAAGAGTCTCTTATAGTTTGTTTCACTCTCTGATTTCATCTTGTTTTATTTTTTCATCTCTTCCCCTTTGATTCTATGTTTTGTTTCTTAAATTCCACATATGGGTGAGATCATATGATAATACTCTTTATCTGACTTATATCACTTAATGTAATATCCTCTAGTTCCATCCATGCCATTGCAAATGGCAATATTTCATTTTTTGATGGCTGAATAGTAGTCCGTGGTGTGTGTGTGCACACACACACCACGGACTACTATTCAGCCACTATTCACACACCACATCTTCTTTATCCATTCATCTGTCAATGGATATCTGGGCTTTTTCCATAGTTTGGCTATTGTGGACATTGCTGCTATAAACATTGTGGTGCAGGTGCCCCTTCAGATCACTACATTTATATCTTTGGGGTAAATACCCAGTAGAGCCATTTCTGGGTCATAGAATAGCTCTATTTTCAAGTTTTTGAGGAATCTCCATACTGTTTTCCAGAGTGCCTGCACCAGCTTGCATTCCCACCAACAGTGTAAGAGAGTTCCCCTTTCTCCACATCCACATCAACATTCGTCATTTCCTGACTTGTTAATTTTAGCCATTTTGACTGGTGTGAGGTGATATCTCCTTGTGGTTTTGATTTCCCTGATGCTGAGCAATGTTGAGCGTTTTTTCATGTGTCTGTTGGCCATATGTATGTCATCTTTGAAGAAATGTCTATTCATGTCTTCTGCCCATTTCTTGACTGGATTATTTGTTCTTTGGGTGTTGGGTTCGTTAAGTTCTTTATAGATTTTGGATATTAGCCCTTTATCTGATATGTCATTTGCAAATATTTTCTCCCATTCCATAGGTTGCCTTTTGGTTTTGTCCTTTGCCATGCAAAAGTTTTTTATCTTGATGAAGTCCCGATAGTTCATTTTTGCCTTTGTTTCCTTTGCCTTTGGAGATGTATCTCGCAAGTGTGGCCAAGGTCAAAGAGGCTGCTGTTTGTGTTCTCTATTAAGTAATCTAGAAGAAATGGGTGCATTCCTAGAGATGTGTAAACTACCAAAAATGAAACAGGAAGAAAAAGAAAATCTGAACAGACCCATAACCAGCAAGAAAATTGAAGCAGTTATCAAAAACCTCCCCCCAAAAAAACAAAACAAAAACAAAAACCTCCCAAAAAAACAAGAGTCCAGTGCCAGATGGCTTCCCAGGGGAATTCTTCCAAACATTTAAAGAAGAATTAATGCCTATTCTTCTGAAGCTGTTTCAAAACATAGAAATGGAAGGAAAACTTTCAGACTCTTTCTATGAGGCCAGCATTACACTGATCCCAAAACCAGACAACAATCCCACTAAAAAAGATACAGACCGTAATATCTGTAACGAACATGGATACCAAAATTCTCATCAAAATACTAGCCAATAAGATCCCATAGTACATTAAAAGGATTGTTCACCATGATCAAGTGGGTTTTATTCCTGGGCTGCAAAGGTGGTTCAACATTCGCAAATCAATCAATGTGATACACTACATTAATAAAAGAAAGGACAAGAACTGTATATCCTCTCAATAGACGCAGGAAAAGCATTCGACAAAATACAACATCCTCTTTTGATTAAAACTCTTCATAGTGTAGGGAGAGACAGAACATACCTCGATATTATAAAGGCCAATAAGAAGAGCCCACAGCAAGGATCATTCTCAGTGGAAAAAAAAATTATTTTCCCCTAAGGTCAGAAACATGGCATGGGGATCCCTGGGTGGCGCAGCGGTTTGGCGCCTGCCTTTGGCCCAGGGCGAGATCCTGGAGACCCGGGATCGAATCCCACGTCGGGCTCCCGGTGCATGGAGCCTGCTTCTCCCTCTGCCTGTGTCTCTGCCTCTCTCTCTCTCTCTCTGTGACTATCATAAGTAAATAAAAGTTAAAAAAAAAAAAAAAAACATGGCATGGACGTCCACTATCACCACTGCTGTTCAACATAGTACTCGAAATCCTAGCCTCAACAATCAGACAACAAAAAGAAATAAAAAGCATCTGAATCAGCAAAGAAGTCAAACTCAGGGATCCCTGGGTGGCGCAGCGGTTTGGCGCCTGCCTTTGGCCCAGGGCGCGATCCTGGAGACCCGGGATCAAATCCCACGTCAGGCTCCCAGTGCATGGAGCCTGCTTCTCCCTCTGCCTGTGTCTCTGCCTCTCTCTCTCTCTCTCTCTCTCTCTCTCTCTCTGTGTGTGTGTGTGACTATCATAAATAAATAAAAAAAAATAAAAAAAAAGAAGTCAAACTCATACTCGTTGGAGATAACATGATACTATAGATGGAAAACCCAAAAGACTCCACCATAAAATTGCTAGAATTCATACAGGAATTCAGCGAAGTGGCAGGATATAAAATCAATGCACAGAAATCAGTTGCATTTCAATACACTTACAATGAAACTGAAGAAAGAGAAATTAAGGTGTCAATCTCATTTACAATAGCAACCAAAACCACAAGATACCTAGGAATAAACCTAACCAAAGAGGCAAAAGATCTGTACTCATAAAACTATAGAACATTCATGAAAGAAATTAAGGAAGACACAAAGAAATGGAAAAACGTTCCATGCTAATGGATTGGAAAAACAAATATTGTTAAACTATCTATGCTGCCTACAGCACTGTATACATTTAATGCAATCCCTATCAAAACACCATCAGCTTATTTCATAGTTGGAAACTAATAATCCTAAAATTTGTATGGAACCAGAAAAGACCCCAAATAGACAGAGGAATGTTGAAAAAGGAAACAAAAGCTGGTGGCACCATAATTCTGGACTTTAAGCTCTATCACGAAGCTGTAATCCAGACAGTATGCCACTGGCACAAAGACACATAGATCAATGGAATAGAATAGAGAACCCAGAAATGGACCTTCAATTCTATGGTCAACTAATCTTTGACAACGTAGGAAAGAATATCCAATGGAAAAAAAAATGTTCTCTTCAACAAATGGTATTGGGAAAATTGGATAGCCACATGCAGAAGAATAAAACTGAGCCATTTCCTCACATCATACACAAAAACAGACTCAAAATGGATGAAAGACCTAAATATGAGACAAGAGTCCATTCAACTTACATATTTTTAATAAAATCTTCAGGAGTTCCTGATGTTGCTGCTAATAACCAATCTCTATTACATATTCACCAAACTCCAACTATAAATTCATTTCATTTTAAATAAATATTTGATAATGAATAGCTTAGTTTCAACCAAATTATCTAAGTTCTTGGTTGAGAAGTTTTGTATATCCTCTGCTGATTGACATCACTCATGGAAAATGATGAATCAGTACTAGGAATACCTTAAGAGTCAGATAACAATTTCTTACAATCCAAGGTGCCATCAAGGTAAGGTTTCATGTATTAGAAAGAAAGAGAAAGAAAGAAAGAAAGGAAAGAAAGAAAGAAAGAAAGAAAGAAAGAAAGAAAGAAAGGTGGGAAGGAGGGAAGGAGGGAGGGAGGGGAGGAAGGAAGGAAGGAAGGAAGGAAGGAAGGAAGGAAGGAAGGAAGGAAGGGAGGGAGGGAAGGAAGGAAGGAAGGAAGGGAGAGAGGGAGGGGAGGAAGGAAGGAAAGGAGTTTAAGTCCATACAATGTTCTCTTTTTCTGAGTAACAAGCAGTCCAGGAGCAGAGCAGCAGTCTAACCTGAGCCAACTGTGAGCTACCTGGAATGTGTCAGAATCTGTCCTTAGCAATCTCCATTTCAAATTTGAAAAAGGGAGTCTGGTTTTATGTTTTAAGTGCAAGAAACCCACATGTGAAAAGGAGAATTGAAAAAGGATATTCTTTTTGACAATATTAAAGAAATAAAGGGATTCACATTAATGTTTTCTATGTAAAACATGAGCGATTGGCCTTTCAATTCCAAATAAGAACTAAAATTTGGCAGTTTGCATTTTTTATGATGCTATCAAATATGTAATAGCATCTGAGTTATAACACACCTAATGCATTTAATTTCAAATGCATGACAGATGGATATCAAGATAGGAGATAAATAGGAGGTTTGTCTGAGTTGGTCTTAACGAAACTAAAGAAGAATATACGCAACAAATAAAAACCTCAGCACCCACATATGTCCAAAAATTCAACCCTAATTTCTTCTCCTGAAAATGCTAACATGAGAGTCAGCTCTAATGTGTGTGTTAATTCGGTGTAAAAATGGTCAAATAAGGGTATTTTCAGGCAACTCATCTTTCCTTTGCAGGATAGGTAAAAATTGAAAAGGCAGGTGCACAGTTGGGGCATTGACAGCGAAACCCCTCATATATGGTCAACGTATCTCCTTATATTTGTCCAAAGAGATATAAATGGTTGGGATGTCATGTCATCTGGTTCTAACATTGCCATCTCAACCCATTGCATGAGCTGAAATGTCCTTGGTCTGGCTCTTACTTTAGTCTTATGGTCAGTCTTTTATTTGCTACAACAGATTTTTCTACCTCAACCTATGACACTTCTCCAAGCCTCACTCTTTCTCATCTATCTACCCAACTTAAAGGCCTTTCAATGTGAGGCAACAGAATACTTGTTGAAAAATGAGTTAAATAATATGCATTGATTTTAAAATGTAGTAAGTACAGGAATAATTTGTCATATAATTGATTGATCAAAATGACATTATCAGTGCTATGGGTGACTTTAATTTACAATTCTTGCCTTCCCCTCTTACACATACACTGGGTGCTACAGTTCAAAATATTATCTAATCTTAAAATGTCAACCTCTTAGGGACATCTGTCATAAGGACATTGATGAAACACAAGAAGTTGTGCTTAATGGCCAGCTTCATTTATTAGCCCAGCTTCATCTATTACACACCAATAAGCATGTATCCTTTAACTTTATTGTTCTAAAATATTCAATTCATTGTCAGGGTAATGCAGATTTGAAACACATTGGGAGAACTCTCAATTCCTATGAAAATGACTTAAATTGGAAATACTGAGGTCCCCCAAGGAAATGAAGGCATATTTAAAAAAAATAGCCTTATGCATAAAGATTTGTAGAAAAGAAATTATTTTTTTATGGTAGCCCAAACTGAAATAATCCAAATGTTCAACAACACAATAAGGGATAAACTGATTATGATATACCAATCATGGAATATTACTGAATCATCAAAAAGGGAAAACCAAAACTGTATTTACCACAAAGTAAGTAATCTTTAGTAACATGCTGAGTAAAAGATACCAAACAGAAAAGAATAATGCTGCATGATTTCATCTTTTGAAGTGGGGACAGGATAAGAATCCAAGTAATTATTCGTTGAGGAATTGTAAAGATGAGGATTGTCTGGGAAGGGACTTGAGAAATCTTTCCATCTGAGATTTTAAATTTCGAATTTTCTCTATCTGTGTACCAGAATTGGTTAATTAGGTGTATACAAATATAAAAACTCATCATACTATATGTCTTTTATAAATGTTATCTCAAATATAAAAAGAGATTGACATACTGGTAGAAAATTATAATTTTGAAAAGACATGCTGTATTTTCTTTATATAAGACATGCTTCGGGTGGGGCAGGCTGACAATAGTACCATGAGGTGAATAGTACCAGTCACCTAAAGTGAATGTTTTGATATGAGTCATAAAAGAGTAATGATAATTACTCTAAAACTTTTTCCTCCGAACTAAATGAAAAATGCCTCTTTAAGCATCAATGACATTCCAGAGTTGTATTAGGACATGAGATGAAAACATCATCTCCACTAATAACTAGCACCTCATCAAAGCTAACAAAAGCTATCATAGATAAAATTTGTTAATAAATATTTTGATAATTCATTTTATTGTTTGGATTTTATTGCCTATAAATAAAATCTGACTCATTGGACATGGTGCCTTATTGCACATAACAGGTCTGAATATGCAAATAGATTGGGGAAGCATTTGAGAGAACCTTGTGATAAAATCCAAATAAGTACAAGAATATAACTTGAATTTTGCATTTTTATTTTGATGCAAGAATTTTCTCTATATTATTAATCTATCTCATTATAATTATTTGAGGTAAAAAAGTCTTCAAAATGAACATTCTAAATTAAATGCTTAGATTTTTCCCCCTATAAAGTGTATACTCTTGTTCATTATGACAAGTTGCCTTTTAATTTGACAAATATACATACACTTAGGTAAAAGTACACATGCTTTTCACGTAAATCACTTTTTTCTGTTTTTGTTGAAGTTATACATATAGTATAACACCCAGTACTCATCCCATCAAGTGCCCTCCTCAGTGCCCGTCTAAATCATTTTTTTTAAGTTTAGATATTATCACCTGTCATCAAATCATCTCACTTCCCTCACCTCAGTGTTTCCAATTTTTTTCTCGATTTCTCTCAGCTTCAATTAGTTTGTGTGAAGATTAAATGTAGAAATACAGTGGAGGTTTATAGAGGGAACTATAAAATAACTTTAAAGATGTCAAAATCACATTAATTAATGTACTTTATTATGTGACATTTTGAATTTATCTTCTCACTTTAAGAGAGTAAAAATAAATATGTTCTCAGACTCTCCAAAAAATATTTAGTCTGGAAAGTTTGTTCTTGCTTCATTAGTCATTTTCTTTTAAACAAGCACAACATGTATACTATCCATATGTAGAAGAAAAGTTATCCATTGTCTAACTGGTGGGATAAAAGGATCATTGATATTCTTTGAAATTGCACCACCAAGAGGTGCTCCTCTGTGATCAGTAACATTTTTAACAAATTTTCAATACAGAATTCAGTACACTACATTTGACTTAACTGTTTACTTACATATTTTTCCTACTAGCTTACAAACTTCCTAAATCCAGGGACTACCCCTTTTGTCTATTTTAGTCCTTAGATATAGTTAATGGTCAGTAAATATTTTTTTGAACATTTTTATTTTTTTTAATTTTTATTTATTTATGATAGTCACACAGTGAGAGAGAGAGAGAGGCAGAGACACAGGCAGAGGGAGAAGCAGGCTCCATGCACCGGGAGCCTGACGTGGGATTCGATCCCGGGTCTCCAGGATCGCGCCCTGGGCCAAAGGCAGGCGCTAAACCGCTGCGCCACCCAGGGATCCTGGTCAGTAAATATTTTTTAATTGAAATGTTCCTGGGGATCCCTGGGTGGCGCAGCGGTTTAGCGCCTGCCTTTGGCCCAGGGCGCGATCCTGGAGACCCGGGATCGAATCCCACGTCAGGCTCCCGGTGCATGGAGCCTGCTTCTCCCTCTGCCTGTGTCTCTGCCTCTCTCTCTCTCTCACTGTGTGACTATCATAAATAAATAAAAATTAAAAAAAAATTAAAAAAAAGAAATGTTCCTTACCCAATTTTTAAACCACCCAAAATTTGTATTTTTTAACTTTGTTTAGTCACATTAGCCCAAGTATATCAATTATATGTTGATTTAAGTTAAAAGTTCTCCAGTTTTTAAAATAATAACCTGATAGTTCAAAGGATGTCCATTTTGTACAGCTCTGTTTAGTTGGCTCTTTTCCTTTTACCATTCTGAAGTAAATAGAAAAAAATGGGCATTTTTTTTTTAGTTTAGTTCAAACAATATTACATGAGTTTGGGGTGTACAACTTAGTGATTTGCTAGTTTATACATTATGCAATGTTCACCACCAGTGTAGCTGCCCATCTGTACCATTACCTTGCTATTACAATATCACTGATAGTGTTCCTTTATGCTGTGCCTTTTATTCCCTTGACTTCCTCTATAACTGGAATTCTGTATCTCCTACTTACCTTCACTCATTTTTCCCAACTCCCACCCTCCTCATCTTTGGTAACCATCAGTTTATTCTATGTATTTATAGATTTGATTCTACTTTTTGTTTGTTTATTCATTCTTTTAGATTCCACTTATGAGTAGAATCATAGGGTATTTGTCTTTCTCAGTCTGACTTATTTCATTTTGCATAATACCCTGTAGGTTCATCTATGTTGTTTTGAATAGCACAATATCATCCTTTTGTGGCTCTATAATATGTCTCTGTATGTGTGTGTCACATTTTTTTATCCATTTATTTATTGATGGACACTCAGTTTGCTTCATATCTTGGCTATTGTTTATAATAGTGATAAACAGGGGTGCATCTATCTTTTTGAATTAGTGTTTTGGTTTTCTTTGGGTAAATAGTAATGGAATTATTGGATCATATGATAGTTTTATTTTTAATTTTTTTGAGAAATGTCCATAGTGTTTTCCACAGTGGCTGCACCAGTCTGCATTCCCATCAACAGTGCACAAGGGTTCCTTTTTCTCCACATCCTCACTAACACTTGCTGGTTCTTGTCATTTTGATTTTAGCCATCTTAACTGGTGTACGGTAATATCTCATTATGGTTTTGATTGGGGAAAATGGGCATCTTAATGACACGTATGGTAGTGGAAGAAAGAAAATGAACATTGAACTATGTGTGAATTTGGGCGAAAAATGGAACTTGTAGGGGCTATTTTACTGACTCAAAAAGAAATCTAAGGACTCAAAGTAACTGGGAAAGAAAAAAAAATTGTATAAAATAAAAGTAGGAGATCTCTAAAAACAAGCATCTGCTCTTTCACATTTTTGCCTAGATTATGTGGCAGTTCTAATTGCCCTCTACTTCTTCCACCTTCTGACTCACATGTCACATACTATCACATGTGTGTTTGTCTCCCTGAATCCATCTTCTATTTTTACAGTGAAGCTCAGTGTAAATTCTAGCTACTATACATACTTTAATATTCTAAAGAAATAAAATAAGTATTTGATCAATTCAGATTCTCACAAGGATTGTTAAAAGTATGTGTGTTTCTATATCATATTTTTAAATTTAGTGTTATATTTTTTTCTAGGGCTTCTCTGAAGCATTGTTTTTTAAATCTGGCTGCTTATTCCTATAACCAGGGGAGATTTTTAAATGCACTAATATTCACACATCAGTATATTTTTTAAAGCACTCCTGGTGATTCAAATGCACAGCTATGGATGAGAACCAGTGCCAAAAATCGACTAAAACAACTGATTCACTTAGCGGACATTTCATATATAACTGATGACATCTTCAAAATCAGGCAAGGAAATGACTTGGTAGAATGGTTTCACCAAATGAACTGAGGAAAAGCATTTACCATGTTTACCTGAAAAGAAAAATAAAATATCACTTTCCAAAACAAAGATTTCAGGAAAGCACCTTTGAAAATACAGGGAGTTTGCTCCTTATTAAAAAATGTTTACTTTTAAAGTCAAGGATATTCCATTTGTCCTCTTCCTCCTCTATTTCTTCTTTCCCCAGAACAACACAGAAGCTACAAAGCAGTGATCTATTTTTACTTTTCTATTTGTAGAATTCTTTTAAAAAATCGACCTGTAAGAAAAGTGGTACTTAGTGTTGCAAAAGATTCTTTTAAAAATGCAAGAATTTGTATTTGGATAACTCTAATTTGAAAGAATATTTATTTTAAATGCCTTAAAAAGGAATTAACTTGAAAAATGCAGGTTCAAAAACACAGAATATTTTAAAGTGGTTATAAAAATGAATGTGGCTCAGAAACACTTTTTAATATATATTTTCTTTCACTTACCACATATTTTCTCAGGGCTAACGTTCTATTTTCTCCAGAGCTAAGGTGATTTGATATCTCAATTTAACCTAGAAAGCTAAAGTCTTTACATCCCATATTTTAGGGAATGTCCAGGTCAGAGCAGCTTACCCCAGAAATAAGTACTCTGTGTATCTTCTAAGTGATTTATCCAAGATGACCTCATTTTGTGCTCGTTCACAATGTGATTCATGATTCCTCATACTTTGTTCATAAATTGTTTAGTTTCTCTTCTAGCACTCGTTCATAGGATGAAGGAATGCTGGTTTCCAGATAATTTTAAGATTTAAAGATACTTCTTATATCAAGACCACATGCTTAACTTAGAAGATACTGACTTTTAAGACAAATAGTTAATCTGCTAACTACTGTTTCAGGCAGCCTCTGTTTTCCTGAATTTGCATTTCTCTGAGGATAGTCTTTACTCTCAATTTGTTCCGAAGTGTGGAAGTGAAAGAATAGTTCTTATTTAATTGATTTCCCGAGACCTGCACATTTTGGTGCATTAACCAGGCACCATGAGAAATAGATGAGGAATTACTTTTGAGGAACACGGCTACATACAGAGATTCAGAATCTTTGTTTGTCACAGGACCTGATTCTCAATGCGTGCCAAATGAGTTTGAGTTGATGGTTTATGGTTAGTTTCTGCTGACTTTTATTATTATTAGTTTTTAATGATTACTTGACTAGTTCTAATTGAGCAGACATTAGGTAAGACCAACTGCTTTGACTAGAATTTGTGAATCTGATTTTGACCAGCTTTAACTAGATACTACTGAAACAAAGATTCATTTATAAGGAAGAGTCTTTGTGTATCTAGGCCTCTTAGGTATCCATGACTGGTTTCTCAACCAGGAGTACAAAATCCATGTTCCAGTGGGGGCTTCCACTGTATTGGCAAGTGCTATCAAGCAAGCACTTCATCTCTATGTTGTTTTAGACATTTTAAGAGCCAAAGAAAAAACTATGAATAAGCTAACCTCTTGGATCCATGTGGCTTTTTTCATAGACAAAAGATTCCAGCACCCACATGGTATCTAGTTAACAAGGAACATAAACTCAGAATATGGCTTTGGGTGGCAGGCATCAAAAATTTCTCTTCACCTACAGAAAGAAAAAGTAGTACACTGTGTAAACAACAACAACAAGTTTTCAAAACAATGATGCCTGTCTATTATATGTGATATTTCTTGGTTGAAATAGATGAACAACTTTTTGAAATTATTCCAAACCAAAGACCAAGAAGGAAACTTTTCAGGAGCACCTGGCTGTCTTAGCCGGAAGAGCATGAGACTCTTGATCTCAGGGTTGTGAGTTGAAGCCCCACACTGAGTGAACAGATTACTTAAATAAGCAAGACTTAAATTTTTTTTCTGTACATATCTATAATAATCTAGAATTCATTTTTTCTCCAGAAATCAAAAAAGAAGTGGGAAGATTTCAATTAAAAATCATTATCAATATCAGAATGGAAAAGAGGAGAGAATAAAATATTATTTTACCCTATTCACCTGGATTAAATTAAGGAATCTGAGGACACAAAGAGTTAGCGTAGCTGTGGATAAGAAGTTTCTTGCCAGTAAAACTACTTTGGAAAAAAACAGATTTGTTTTTTGTTTTTTTTTTAAATATTTTATTTATTTATTTGAGAGAGAGAGAGAGAGAGAAAGAGATAGAGAGAGAGAACAGGAATGGGGGGAGTGGCAGAAGGAGAAGGAGAAGCAGACTTCCCTCTGAGCAGGGAGTCTGACTCAGGGCTCAATCCTAGGATCCTGAGATCATGATCTGGGCCAAAGGCTGAGACTTAATTGAGTCACCCATGCACCCCTCAACTTAGACTTATCTAGTTAGATTGAACAGTTATATATACCTTTAGATAATAGCCATTTCTTTCTTATCTTTACTTTTTGTGTACCTAGAGGTATCTAGAGAACAGGATCCCTGATTGTTCTAGTTAAACACTCAGACTAAACAAGACACTGCCCCATAGGGAATGGGTAAACATATTGTAGAAAATCCCACAGGCAAATAGTAGTGAAAATGAAGAGAGCACCTCAATGAATAATACTAACAAATACTGTGTTAGAAAAGCAAGTCTCAGAAAACTATTTATAGGAGACAATTTTTTACATAAACCTTAAATATAAGTAAAATAGCCTATTTTAGATACATATATATTGATTAAAAAATAAAATGGGCCATGATAAACTCCACTCACAGTAAAGATTACATCTAGGAGTGATATGATAGGTGGGAACACACATATCCATGGGAGTTGTCATCAACTACACCTTTTCTTTGGCAATGTGTTGTGGATGTTCATCTGATCATTACAATAAATCTTTTTAGATGCTAAATTACGAATAAATGTCCATATCTTTACCAATGAAGTTAGCGTGCAATGAATCAAAGATTTTGATCAATACAGCTTTTTGACCTTGGGTTCCAAAAGGTCAAACACATAAGCAAAAGAAATAAAAATTAAAATTAAAAAAAAAAATGGGAAAGAGTTCAAACTAGCCAAGCAGAGGTTTGAAGATTACATCATAAGTGAGCAGTGCACACATATTTCTTGCCATAGTTGGATTTTGACCATAATGAAACCAATATAGTCAGAAGTAACTCCAAGTAAAATTTTTCAGAACCAAATCTGCAGTTTAGGCAACTGTTAAATTAGTTTGATGTAAACAAAACCAAACTACAAACATCTAATCAACTATAGATAAGAGTAATAAATAAGATTTAGTTTAGTTTTTCCTACCTCATGAAAACTTTGAAATAAATGGGAAGAAGTTAAACAATACATTAGATGTTACAAGCTCCATACCACATTATAACTTTTAAGGCACTGTTTTTGTGGCTGCATGTATTTATGTGAAGTTGTGTCTGTGTGTGTGTGTGTGTGTGCGTGCGTGTGTGTGTGTCCCCATAATTTAATTCAAAGTTACTATCTTCAACTCTAGATAATAGAGTCAATAATAATAATCTTCAACTCTATCAAATAGCTTGAAAGAGACAGAAAAGGCAGTAAACTGGCTATTTCATTTGTTCCCTGCCTGGGTGGGCTGGATAGGGATATACTTCAAAAGAGCATTGATTGGCAAGTCTTTTGTCAGATTGATATATATATATATATATATATATATATTTTTTTTTGCATAACTACTATTTACCTATCTAAATAAAATGCCAATAAGAGCTAAAGAGACCAGTCTGTTTAAGGATGGAAAGTAATCCTTTCTGCCTCCAAATAAAATTGAATTATAACAATCTTATCTTTCTGGGTATCCATGTTGTTTAAAGATTGGAAATTAAATTTTTTAAAAGTGGGCAGAAGTTTATATCTAGAACATGACATTTTCACTGTAATAGTCATCCTTATTGTAATGCTAGTAAAATCCAATCAATGATAAATGTCAAAATCATAAGTGAATATACTGTGTTCTATAATAAGGGTTGAGAAACATGGAGAAAAATCTACTCTGGAGTAGTAAAAAAGAAAAGAAAAGAAAAACTATGACGGCTCTTCTCTAGGGAGTATTCTCTAAAGACAAATGGCAAAGGTGTACATGAAAGGGCCAAATTTTAAAAGAGTAGAATAAAATGGAATATTTCCATTTGTTTTCTACCGTTTTCCAACCAGTGTTTCACTGAGTAAGATTAATAGTACCATTTAAAATTACAGTAAGGCTGTGTGTTAAGGAGATGTGACAATAGGAATACTTGAATTAGAGCAAAGTAAATTAAAATGAAATTGAATGCTAAGCAAAGCTTATCAAAGTGTTTGAGAGCTTACATATGTCAAGAACTTTAAATATAGTGTCATACTTACAATTCACATCAGTATCATACTATAAGCATTGATACCCCCTTGTTCAAATGAACAACAGCAAAAATAAAAAGTGGTTAAATAATTTGCAAAAACTGTATAACTTACAATCCTAACACCAAGTGTTTGCTTATTCACTGACTTTCCTCACTCCCTCTCCTGCATAAATGGGGTGAAGAATGTTGTAGCATATGTATTTGATGAAGTAGTATTTGGCTGTGATACCGAATTCAGCTGGGAAAAATTGTAGAGCAAAAAATGTGTAATAAACTAAGAGATTCTGGAAGACTGGTCAAAGGTCTCTGGATTTGTTGAATTTTTAGTCTTGGCTAAATTGTGGCTGAGCAAGCACTAATGCATGGGAGTTCAATTGAGGTTAAAAAGGATCTTATGAGGCACCGTCAGGGGAGCTTAAAGACACAATTCCTCTAAGAACCTGTGTAACTAAGAATCTGGATTCATACAGTTAACTGACAAAAAAGAACTTTTAGAAATGTGTTGGGAGAAGTACAATGAGGTCACTTTGGGATTGTGAAGTTACAAAAGGCAAAGACACTGTTCCAGGGACCTGCCATCTGTAGGTCATGTTGACCTTTCTGCTCAGGGGCCCTCATTATGTGTATGTGCTGTGAACACATTCTGAGCAGTCTGCTGAAGAAGAGTTTGAGGAAAACCAGCTCTTCTCAATTTTTTACTGTGTCATTAGAGAAACTGGTGATTGTGAAATATAATACAAGAAATAATTCTAGTAGAAAGTCACACATCTTAAAATAAAAGGTTTTTAAAGAAATAGAGCAGACTTAGGGTTATTGCCAGGATGCAAGGTGTGGTAGACACAGAGATGTGTGGGCCCAGATGCCCCTTTAAGAAAGTCCTTGCGGCCAGTTCTGGGAAGTCACTTGCTGCCAATTCTGGGAAGTCACTCAATAGATAGACTCCAGCTGTCAGTTCTTTTAAGGACCTTATCTCTTCAGAAAGCTGACTTTCCAAGGCCACATTCTTCCTGAGCAGTCTGCATTCAGTGACTTTTCAAGTAGGCAGTATAAAGGATTGGCAATATCAGCTCAATGTGGGCACCCTTACAAGCAGTCTTCACCCCAGAGCTTCCCATGGGATGGGCCCGGACTTTGTCAAGCCTGGAAATGCAATTTCATTCCTTCCTCTGCCAAATCCTGAGTCAGCATCCTTCCCTTCACAGGTATTGATTCTTATTAAATATTTTGCACCCCAAAGTCCATCTCAAATTCTGCCTGCAGAAGATTAAACTTGTAAAATCAAGGTTAGTAGATCACAGAATGTGCTTCCTAAAAGGAAAAAGAAAGATAGAGATAGAGATAGAGAGAGAGAGAAAGAGAGAGAGAGGAACATTTAACCATTAGTGATACACACTGTATTCAGAAAAAGGTTAATCTTGGAAAAATAGCAATCCAAGTTACACTTATTTATGAGAATCTGAGAAAATGTCTGATCCTCTTCAGTGATAGAAACATCAAGACTGGAAAGAAAAAAAACCAGAAGTCAATCTCAAATCTGTCATTTCAGTTGCATGGCCTTGGACAAGTCTCTTATCTCTTCAAGGTCCCGTGTCTTCTTTGGTAGAATGGTCCATAACTTATGTAAACAGACTATCTTTTTTCTTTTTTCCCTTGAAGAATTTAGCTTTCTACCTTCTTTGTTCAGAAAGCCTTTGTTTGTTGCACTAGAATGTCCTAGCAACTAGAAAAAAAGATTAGTACTCAATGATTGAGAGGAATTGTACGGAAGATATGATTTATTAAATCAATTGATCATTACTACTTCTGCTATACCTCTGAAAATAAAGCTTCTTACCAAATTTCTCAACTTCACCTGGAATAATTTTGGAATTTTTGTTGAAGGACTTTTCGTGTATAAATGAACTTTTTCTTCTAATGTAATTTAGGTCATTGAGACAGAATTATATTGATCTCTCTAACTAAAGATTACTTAGAAGCTATAGAAAATAGTATTTCTTTCCATGCAAAACCATTGAAAACCTCACAAGGCTTTTTAAAGATACACATGAAGAGTCACCCACATTATGATGATTCTTTCAGGCTTCCTGAATAAATTGACAATTCTTTTCTTTGTCCATCCAGTGTACATGTGCCTATTTCTTAAAGGGTACATAAGATGTGTAGAATTTCATTGCTTTCATATCTGTTTCTCCTTGCCCAACTATGGGACCTTCAAAACAATGATTCCTTGGCCTGTCTATCCCCAGCAGCTTTCAAGTGTTTGACATATATTATAGATGAATTGGCTATGAGTCAATTATGTACATCCTATAATTAACACGTGGCCTGCAAATTGTTCTTAGCTGAGTTTTTTTTTTTTTAATCCTTTAAAAGTTCCTTAAAAAATGGAGAGGGAAAAGATAAAGAATCACTCCCTTTCCAGATTCTAGCCACAATACATTGGTTAAGAATGGTTAAATTAGGGCAGTCCGGGGGGGGGGGAGCTCAGCAGTTTAGCGCCGTCTTCAGTCCAGGGCCTGATCCTGGAGACCTGGGATCGAGTCCCCTGTCAGGCTCCTTGCATGGAGCCTGCTTCTCCCTCTGCCTGTGTCTCTGCCTCTCTGTGTCTCTCATGAATAAAATAAAATCTTAAAAAAAGAAAAAAGAATGGTTAAACTATTTAAACTGGTATAGGTTCATTGCATATTTTTGCACAAATTCTGATCCCCTGAAATTTTTTGAATTTCAAGGACTTTGTCTTTACAATGGGTTTAGTGATTTTTGTCTCAGGAAGTGGTTTTAAAGAATAAATGATATTTACACATGCAAAGTCCTAATATAATTCCTAGTATATAGTCAGTATTCCATGGCAGTTACTTTTTTTCACATCAAAAAATTAAATAAACTGCCTCATGTGATGATTTTCCTCTAGATCACTAGAAGATGTTTGTAGCTACCAATATCACTTTTGCAGTAGAATCTTGGATTCTAGATAGTAACTCCCACATAGAATTTATTTTGGCTCTCAGAATCTTAGGCAATTTATTGAAACTCTGATGTTTGATGTTTGTCCTATCATGGGAGCTAGGTCCTGGACTTCTTCCATGCAGCTCAAACATAGATATTATAATCAAAACTTATAAAATAAAAAGTGCTTCTCTCAATGCACTATTTCACAACCTCTGCTTATTTTTAACTCCTGCCAACAAAATGGGTAACTAGCCTGCCACCACAAAGTTAGGCCTTAATTTAGAAATAATTAAATTCAAAATTTCTTATTCTCTCACTGTGCATTCTTTGTATCATCTATCAATAAGAATACATCTCTAAAGTTGTCATAACAAGATTGACTTCATAGGAATTTGTGAGAACTAATGAGGCAATTTAAAGTTCTTAGTAAAATAATACATTAGTACATTTCATCTGTATCCTTAAATATTATAGTATTGTTACTAGGAATCTTATGATTATATTTAGCTACCCTTCCCAATATTTAAAATAGATAAATATTAACTTACATACACTCTACATATTGGCTTAGGGAAAATCAATAGCACAATAGTAATACAGAATTTTATATAAAATAAAATATCTAGATTCATATTAGCTACTTTTGTGAGACACTTTTGTAACACTTTTATGAGCTACTTTTGTAACACTTGCATGTTATCCTCTTCTGCCATCTTTGTGCCCAAATTTTTGTTAGTTTGAGTGAATATAATGAGATGCATAATTATACCATATGGCTTTACTTCTAGATGTATATATATATTACACAACTCAACCCAAAATCCAGAATGTATCTCTTAAATGTGACCTAAAAACTCCATGAAATAGAGTTTGATGACCAACTGACAGGAATATTGCACAGAAACTTTCTACATTGTCATGAGTTGAAACTAAGTAAAATATTCAAATAATTTTTTGTCTTATGCTATTGAAAGACTTTTGTGACTTTGTAGATCATAAAATACATTTTTTTTTTAGATTTTGTTTCTTTTATTTTAGAGAGGGGGGGGGCAGGGGAGGGCAGAGGGAGAGGATCTCAAGCAGACTCTGTCCTGAGCATGGAGCTAGATGCAAGGCTCCATCTCACAACCCTGAGATCATAACCTGAGCTGAAACCAGGAATCAGACGCTTAACCAACTAAGCCACCTAGGCACCCTACAAAATACATTTTAAATGCTTATAATACATGAACACATTATAGAATATATAGAAGCCTTATCATGTGCTTACATAATTGAGTTTGGTAATTAGTTTATTAACAAACAAATCAGTTAACAAGGAGAATCATAAGACAGATGCATTGTTATCTATCAAGTTAGTACCTATATTCATTTATTGTCTGAAGTTCTTAAATGGTTCCAAGGCTATACAATCTTTCTTCAATAAATCCACATATATTATATTGATTAAAAGTTTCAATAAGAAATTAAAGTCAAATAGGAAATAACTAAAAAGACAAGATTTTTTTTTAAACATCAGGATATCCAGTAAATTTTATGACTTTTACAGTTGCCTTATCTAATTCTAACATGACAATTCATTAAATGAATGCCCTTTTTCCAGTTAACCATTTAATTTCAATAGAATAAAAAAAACCCAACTATTTGCAAGCACTTTTCACTAGTTTACTAAATTATTCATTAAAATTAAATTAGTAATTACAACATGGCAATGAAAATGTGGATTAATTCTAATGGCTACTTTAGTGCCACCTAGTTGAGAGAGCTTTCATAGCAAGTAGATACTACCATGTGCAACATCTATATGGGGGATTTATTAAAATAATACCTATTTGTACATAAGAAGTACTCTCCTTACCTTTTTTTTTAAATAGATATTAATCCCATAGTTTCATTTTGACATAATGACTCTGAATTCATAGTTTGGGATGATCTTCCCATAATTAAATAAGACTTCAGAGAGTACATATTTTTTTTCCATAGCAGTGAATAAGATTTTAAAAAAAAATTAGTGAAGCCACCATCCCTAAAAGTTTCTTCTCCAAGAAGTTATAGAAATATGCTTATAACTTCATTTTAATATTCAGTGATGTCACCTAGTAGACATGATCTCCGTAATACAGATGAAAAAAACTGAAGACTTGTGTTCAAAGATCCCTTGAAAAACTTGTAGAAAGACTATTCTTATAAAGTAAATGGAATACTTTGAGTGAATTTGTTGAATTTAAGGACAGCAGATTAAAAAAAAAAACAGTAAACTTCCTCATTAGGTGCATGGTCTTTGCTCTTGAGATATTCTTTCTTATATTCAGTTCTCTCTGAATATTCAGTGCTTGCCTTTTATCTCTGAGTGACAAATGTGCCTCCAAATCTCATACTCAGTCTCAACTCTCATGTATTTCCTTTAATCTCTACAGCCTTAACATCAGCTGAATTATTTTACTTGGGTTAGATTACAATCGTATCTTTATTCATACAACACATATTAATATTTTTCCAGAGATGGTTGACATTTGTAAATATTATATACATTTTAATTTCTTCTAAATTGCACATTTAAGATATGCTTTGATAAAGAAATTCAAAGACATATATTCAAAGGTTAAAAATTGTAAATAGAATCTTTTTACAGTTTAATATGCCAAAAACTACATTTAAAAAATACAGTTTCATTCTAAGGATATATCACTTGTATTGTACAAGTGAACAGCCTTAAAATATGGAGTAGTTTACCAAGAAGAGCATAAGATTGATTATGAAACTTTTTGGATTCTGTTCCTAGCTCTGTTGTTGCTTGACTTTGGCAAGATCTAAAATATAGTCAACTTTCACTTACTTCATGCATATGAACTAAATTAAATGATTCCCCTCCCACCCATATGGTGGACTTTCTGCACAGATGCAGTTAGTATTACATGCTGTGCAAAATCCCAGCTGTAAACTGAAAACGGTGCTTTCATTTATTTTCTATTGTTTTTAGTTTTTTGAAAACAAGCTTAAGAAGCAAATGAAAAACAGAAAACAGAACCAGAGTACTGGCTAGGTCCACAATTTAATGATGAAAGATAGAAAGGGCTGGAAACAAAAAGGAAAAAAATACAAACATATTTAAATGTAAAGAATGTCAAAAATGGGGAAACTCACATTATTTGCAAGCTTCTGAAAATATATATTCTTTAAAAAATTGTCCTGCAGAAGAAAGACTCAGAAGTGCCAAATGTCCTCCAAAATTCTACTGGAGAAAATGTGTTCTGAGCGAAAATCCTGTGCTCTGTTTTCTTTCAAGGAGTATAAAAATCTGAAAACAGGGTAGGGAATCTGTGTTACCTCATATGTATACCAATTTATATTCAATTAAGGCCAGGGGCAATTGTCATCTTTAATATGAAGGTCTAAAAAAGATAGGTTAAAATAAATTAACTCTTTACTGTAACTCAAGGCTTTAGCTATTCTTATGAGGAATTTCTGTTCAGAATCTTCTTTGCTTTCAGATCTCTATATGTGTTGCAGTAGAAAACCAGTTTTACAATTCCTCAGGCTAAAAGCCAACCTGAAATCTGGAAGGATTCAGCATAATCATGTGTGTGTATATAATAGGCAGAGAGAGAAAGATATGCCTGAATATGCATGTGAATTTTATAAAATGATGCACCCAAAATCTCTATCATCCTGTATCACTATTTCAATAAAACCATTTTCAGCTCAGTATTTAGTTCTGTCATAGGCACAATCTATTTTATCTCTGTCTCTGCATCTATCTGTTATCTGTGTCATTTCTATTTCTTCTCTTAGTTGCAGAAATGACATAAGTTTGGCCTCCAGACCTTTAGGAAACTTTATTTACCTTGAGATATTTCATCAGCTTATAGCAATGCAACTTGAATGAAATAAGTAAGATTGCAGAAAAGTTTGTATTTCCACCAAGTTCGTCTCCAGCCTTTTCTATAATGGCACAAGTAAGGATTAGGCAAAATTAACAACAACAAAAAAAAAGGTATGAACTTTGTTGTTTGTTCTTTTGAGTCTCACATGTAATTCTATTTACCTAAAAATGGATGTTTAGTATCTATTATATGATATATTTTGCCAAATCCTTCCCACGAAAATCTTAACTCTATCCAAATTGCTCACATTTCAGAGTGAAAAATCTTATCTATTCTTGCAAATGTTCAGCATCCTTATATCAAATAACAAACATTAGAAGCACAAAAAAATTCAAGAATTTTAGCTAGACCTCAGCCACACATAGATACTGAAAATATATTCTAAGTTCATAAAGGGATGCTGGATTGCTCTGAACTATACCGAACACATATAAGTGAAGTAGTATCAGAAGTTGGAAACATCTCTATTCTGGTTATCTATTGCTGTGTAGATAACTGCCTCAAGAGTTATGGCTTTTAAAGCAACAACAGTTATTTCCTTTGATCACAGATCTGCAATTCCACCAGAGTTAGGGTGGGATGACTCCTCTACTTTAACAAAGCATTATTTGGTGTGGCTAGACAGTGGCTGGAGAGGCGACCACTTCCAAGATGTTCTGTTCATATATGGCTGCTATCTGAATCAGAATTGCCAGTCGTGGATCTCAGTTCCTTTTCTAATGGGTATCTCCTTGAAACTACTTAGGATTCTTCTTAGGATACAGCTGGGTCTAAGAGAGATATTTCCAAAAGACTGACGTGGGAATTGTTACTTTGCTAAGGCCTGAGCCTAGAAACTGTCATAGCATTATTCTGATAGATATACTGTCAAAGCAGCCATACAAACCTCCCACATTCAAGAGAAGGAACATCGGCTCCACCTCTGGGTAGAAAAGTGTCAAAGAATTTATGGCCAGTTTTAATTTCCCACGAACATTAACAAAGCCACATAAGGCAGATTATATGGAAAATCAGTGAGCTAGATTTGAAATACCCGCAATTTCATGTTTAGTCCTCAAACTGTATTCCTAGTTAGTGCACTTCAATTTTATGTGAGTGTACATTTTTCAAGTGTCTTCAAAACACACAAATATCTTGGTGAATAACTGACTTTGGATAAATTCAACAATTTTGAATACCCTCAAGACATTTTATATATGAGACAGATACAGTTTATCTTTCCTATAGTTCCTCCACTATTTTGTTAATAAAAATGCAATTAAATATAGTTAATATAGTTATGGTTAACCTACTATATTATAGCTAAATTATTTAGTATTTTAGTAATTATTTGTTTCTGGCAGCTAATTGAAATTAGTTATAAATGTTATAATTTTTATTTACTAATATTATAACCTATTACAGTAATAATGATGCTTTAATTTTAAGTACCTTATGTCATCCTAGACTGTCACATTCTTAATGTGTCCTTCATAGTTTAATAAAATCAAAAGAAAACCCAAATTAAAATCTAATTAATATGTAGTTCTCAGTTGGCAAGACTCAAAGCTAACCGTTGACATGGCTCCTAAAATCTGAAGTGCATGTTTAAGTTGTTTGTGAAAAGAAGTGTAATTTTATGGGCTGACATCTGACTATGAGAAATACTGCAGTAGGCCATCATCAGGGATAGCCCAAATGGGGCAGAAGGAATCATTTCATTGAAGAATGAAACTCTGGCAGGGAAGCATTGCCATTTAGCAGAGATGGAGTCCCTGGGTAGCTGAAAGTTATAAAAGGCAGCAAGCCCATTGTTTTTCTGACCTGTTTAATTTTTCATTCTATCTGGGATTCATTGTTCAACAATGAACTTCACCCCGGCCTCAAGAAGGCACTTGGAAAGCACCAGAAGCTGTTTCCCTAAACATACACCTGTATCTTGTAGACCTTTTATATTTCTTATTTGCCAGGATAGTGGTAAACCAAAGTGACAGCAACTTTAGTTGAATCTGAGTTGTCATTCTTGCCAGTCTTTGAACACTGATTTGGCTTTGTAGTCTAGCTCACTGCTGACAGAGCTGTCAAAGGCAGATATTCCATACTCGAGAAAGAATTTGATGCTCTGAAAAACAAGAGAACTTCAGAGGTCATATTTTAATAATCAAAGGGCAAATATTTTCTCTAGTCTCAAGACTCATATGTATTTTCAGTACATATGAAAAGTAGTATACTTACTTGAATTATAAACTCCAATCTTTCAGGTGGAAGAGATGCTCAATACTGGCAATTATTTTACACATACTTTACAAATGAGAAAAATACTGGGAAGTGTAGGACCTTGCCTCAGCCACACAGCTTATAAGAAGGAGAGCAAGAATTGGGACCTCGGCTTCTAGGCCTTTAGTTTAGAGCTTCCTACGTGGTTATCACAAGTTAGGATTTTCTACTAAAATATGTGATCAGTATGAATGATGTGACAGCCTATTTTAAATTTTTATTGTTTTAGCAACTGTACATGGAAGTCTCTTTTGTTGAGTACTAATATTTCCCTGAAAAAGCAGTAGAATTATGAAAGGAAAGCATGGAGCGAACATCTGGCTAAGATGATAGAATGCTATGTTTCAGCTACTGAGACACACAAATGCTGAGTATATGAAAAATATGTATAATATGTAACATATTTAGATCTGGAGAGAGAGAGAGATGTGTGTAAGGTGACATGGTCTGCCTGGGATGTTCTAGTGTTCACCTGTTGTGCTGCCATGACTATTAGCACCACCTATAAAATAATGGTGGTTACAAGGCCACAGACCATGACAAAACCAAAAGAAATCATCCTTTCTGTGAATGGGCAAAGACACTGCTAACTATTACCAATTAGCGGACTGAAGTGACAGATGATGAATGGAAAGAGTGTCATTTGTGGCTAAACAGAAAGCTAAGCCTGAACTCCAAAGTTTCTGGTGATAAATCTTCTATTTAAAAACCTAACTTAAAAATTCAAACATAAAGAATTTATATAGGAATTTGTATCAGTCTTGATTCCATTGGGAAAACAAGTCACTTTAATGAAATAGTTGGTTTAATAAGTTCATTAGAATTATAGGACTGTAGGGAGAGATAGTGGAGCTGCCATCAGAGGAACCAAATACAAGGTCATTGCAAGTGGGAGGGAAGGAAAACAAACATCAAAATCTTCATCTCAAGGGCTGGCATGAATGGTTGAAAGCTGTTATTGACTGGCTCATCAACAGCACCAAAATGGGAGCTTCTCATGTTCTTGCTGAGAAGCTCCTGTGACTCTTCAGTCTGCCCAGAATTCTGGAAGAAAATACCTTCTAAATATTACATGAGCTCTCTTATTGGTAAACTATAAATCAGGGGTTCTAAAAAATAGTTCTCAGCTTTTCCTCTACAGTGAAGAGGAAACTATAAAAAGGGGGTGCAGTTGATACTGGGCAAGGCCCCAAGAGAATTGAATGCACTCCAATTGCCCATAAATGTTTCCACAACCCAGGGAACCCATGAGACACCTTGTGAAGACAGTGCCTTTTAAGAAGGGCTAGCACAGAATATCAAAAAGCAGAGAAATGAATCCTTTCCTCTGAAACTGAATTAAGAGAATAAAAGGGAAGATTCATAGCCAGAAAATGGAGATTTAGGACATTATGAAATTTAGTTTACAATAAGTTATTCAGAGAGATAAATGAAGAAATAGAATTTATAATGGGCCTAGGACATTTTAAAAATACATAAATTCCAGAAATAAATAATATTGGTGTTTACATTAAGAAGTGATGTATTAAAGAGTTAATTAGTTACTTGTTGGTTAATTGATTATTTGGTCGATAGATCTGAGGAAAATACCAAGAATACATCACAGTGAGTTTAAAGATTGAGCTAAGGAGACAGGATAGAACCTGGATATATATCTTTATTTTTTTTTAAGATTTTATTTGAGAGAGAGAACATGAACAGAGGGGGGAGAGGGGAGCAGAGGGAGAAGGCAAAGCAAACTCACCACTGAGTGGGAACAATATGTGGGGCTGGATCCCAGGACCCCAGGATCATGACCTCATCAGAAGGCAGCTGCTCAACTGACTGAGCCACCCAGGCGCCCTTGGATATATGTCTATAAATGAACACTAGAAATTGGGGAAAAGAGACAAGGAAGAGAGGCTATACTCAAATAGAAAGTGGATTAATTTTTCTCAACAAATATAGAAAGACATGATCTCAGACTAAAAGACCACAAGGAGTTCTGAGTAGGAAAAGTAATCTCCACTTTCAAAACATCTAGAATAGAGAAACACTTTTTACTTCTATAGATATACAGGAATTATGGTAACATTTGAGTAATTTAAAGATATATGTTAACATGTAAAAGTCCCTTGCAACTCTATTGACTAGCAATTTGATCATAATCACATAGTCTTTGCACATTTGGAAAGTGGGAAGAGTACCATTGGTTCTACCTACATCGGTGGGATATCCTCAATAAAAAAGAAGGCATACTATCTTAAAGCTAAGAAACTGTGAGGGAATATGTGGATATGAATTGCTAATCTCCATCACTGATTTGCAACCTCAATGTGCTGTTACTTATCTTTCATCCATCTAACCATTGCTTCAAATATCAAAATGTTTATCAGTATGAAAAAATAAAATTGGGACAAGTGTTGGAACGTGATGATAGTTATTTAGGGAGGAAAGGTGTAAGACAGTGGGTGAGTGACAATTTGTTTAAAGTTCTCATTTCCAAAAAAAATAAAAAAGTTCTAATTTCCATTAAAGCATCATAGCTGTATTTAATGATGTTATTATATGCATTAAAATGTTGTACAAAGTTGAGATCAAAAACTGCTTTCAAGTATAAGAATCACCGGTGATGAAGACTGATGGCTTCAGGTTATCCTGACCTTCTGAGAATTACATCTAAACAGACAAGTCCTCCAGCTTTGGAGATACCACATCAAATTATCACTTTTCAAGATTGAACCAAGTTATATGGAGGTGAATATGAGGAATATTAACTGTATTAATTTAAGCATTTACTACCGGTTATATTCTAGGAAAGAATGATGATTTAGAAATTAAATGTAAATCTTTCTGCTCTGTTAAAGTACTTATATAAGCCATCTTAAATTTCGAGGACCTGACATTTAGCAGTAAATCAATCAATAAAATAAGTTGTAGCAAACCTGAGATTTTAAAAATAGAAGATGGAAAGAAAAAATTGGTTTTGGTTTTACTTTTGCTTTTTTACAATGCATATTACAAAGTTAAACCTCAAATGTGTTTTGTAAAATATATAGTATTTGTAAAAAATAATTCAGAAAAATAATCAGTGTACAAAATATGTTTCCTCAAAGAACAAATTCCTTTAAAATCAATTTATCTTTTTCAAACATAGACTGAATATTCATACTGAAAACAGCTGTCTATATAAGTCTTTTTTTTTTTTTATGGAAAGGCCTCAGTACCTTTTTCCCCAAAGAAGTTAAAATAAATTGGGTCCACCTTAATCAAGGTTATGACTTCCTTGAGGCTTATCTTCTGACAGAATCATTTTCTACAATCATTTTCTTTTCTGTTAGCAACTATTGTCTAGGGCTTTTCTGCTTCCATCACAGTCCTCTGTCTGTAAGTAAAAAAAAAAAAAAAAAAAAAAAAACAACAAAAAACAAAAAACTGATATCCAATTATTTGTACTTTTTTTTAATAGTCTAAACTCAATTAGAATTGATTCACAATTAGGCATAAATTAATTATAGCTTCTAAATTTCTGGTTTACAGGTGGCAGTCTAATTAGGTGAGCCTTAACAATGATGCCTGTCTTTCATTGGCAAGCAGTGAGATTGGAGAATTGGAGGGGAAAGAGGAAGGCAAGTCCTGAGAGCTGGTTTCATGCAGAAGGAATGGACATTTCACCCTGCCTGGATATCGCACCCAGCAGCAGGGCCTACTTGCCTCTCCTTTCCCAGCAAACGACACAAAGCATTCAGTATTTCCTATCTCCTAAAAGACTTGTTCAAAAATAAGCAATATTCAATGTTGATTTTCTAAAATATCACCAAAACAAGTTGATGAGACATACCCCAATTCATTTCTTGCCATGGTAAACAATACTACCCTGACAGAGGCAGAAGAGCGCTTAATGAGATTTTAAAGTCTTCTATACGGTGGGTCATTCAGTGTGGAAGCTTGGTTAGGATTGGGTAAAACCATAACAACATTGGTTAGGATCGTGCACTGTTGTGGAGGAGAGAGAATTTTGAAGTACTACAACAGGTCTTCACATTCAGGAAGATCCGAGAGTGAAAAATGAAATTATTTCCAAATTTTACCTTCTGGGGCAAGAGATTTCTGTAGTACTAAAGTTAAGTCCATGAAGTCAGTGGAGGAGCAGAGACATGTTAATGCAGACAGTAAGCTGTGTGAATGTAGTCTCCATTCACAGCAGGGAATCTCAACAAAACAATATCAAGACTGATGAAGCAAGACAGAAAAGCAGGCACCAGAACAGAGAAACAGCAGGCTCAATGAAGGGAAACATTTTAACACAAAGAAACAAAACTGTAAGATTGGATTTTAAAGTAAGCAAGCCTTTAAACGTACATACACATACAAATAGGGTAACATCGTAAAATAAAAATTAAAAAAAATAGCAAAATAGATGCTGCTGAAGAGTTAATAAGCAGGTGTAGTTGATATTGAGGATTGCTCTCCAAAGGAAAAAGGTTCAGAATGTATAAAGAAAGAGGTAAGAGATTTGAGGAAATCATGTGAGTTTCAACATCCAAATTGAAGAAATGCCAGAAAGAAAAAACAGAATATCGAGGAATCTGTGATACAAAAATCCATTTCACCTGAGAATGTCTCAAGACAGAATTAACTATGCATTTCCATTCTAATGAAATATGTTTTTAAAGATTTATTTATTTATTTGAGGGAGGGAGGGGCAGAAGGAGAGAATCTTCAAGCCGACTCCCTGCTGAGTGCAGAGCCCGATGCAGGGATCAATCTCATGACCAATCAGATCATTACCTGATTTGAAACCAAGAGTTGGATTCTTAACTGACTGAGCCACCCAAGCACCTGTGAAATATTTTGTTTTTAATATGGAATAAAAAGAGAACATTTATACTTCACAAAACAAGGCTCTGCTATTGCAAAAAGCCAGGAAATATTTGAGCTGCTGAGGAGCCCATGAAATCACACTCTGACAGTTCTAGAAAGTGACTGTTGCTTATGCATTATGTAGAATCTTGTGTCAGGGATGGCCTAACCCTACGATGGAAGTCTCTTTCTTCTTCGATATCTTTGGCACCATGACTGCTGGGAAGCTTTTAATGTCTAAGTGACCATGAGTGACCAGAAATTTTTAGGATGAAAAGTTTATAGTCTTCGTGTATTACTTAGAATTCTCTTGCTTATAACTAGTACAAAGTATATTGATGGTCAGTCAATTGTCTCCAACTTTACTTAGCTTCTTTGAATCTCAATCCAGTCAAAGATTATTTTCAGAAGGATTTGGTGGAATTATTTTAACTAATTTCATAACAACTTCCTACCAACACCCATGTTTCCTATTACCACAAAATAATTGTTTTATACCTTTTATTTCTTTTTTTTATAAATTAATTTTTATTGGTGTTCAATTTACCAACATACAGAATAACACCCAGTGCTCATCCCGTCAAGTGTCCCCCTCCGTGCCCGTCACCCATTCACCCCCACCCCCTGCCCTCCTCCCCTTCCACCACCCCTAGTTCATTTCCCAGAGTTAGAAGTCTTTATGTTCTGTCTCTCTTTCTGATATTTCCCACACATTTCTTCTCCCTTCCCTATACCTTTTATTTCTGCATTTGGTTGTAAAATTCCTTGAAAGGGGTACTATCAAAATGAATCCATTTGGGGCACCTGGGTTGCTCAGTGTTTGAGGGTCTGCCTTTGGCTCAGGTCATGATACCTGGGTCCTGGGATCAAGTTCCACATCAGGCTACCTGCAGGGAGCCTGTTTCTCCCTCTGCCTATGTCTCAGCCTCTGTGTGTGTGTGGTGTGTGTGTGTCTCATGAATAAATAAATAAAATATTTTTAAATGAATTCATTTTATTAAGAAAGGTATTCATGTTCCTTCAAAGTGGTTATTCAGAAATATAAGTACAACCTGTCAACTGCTCATCACAAATGCCACAAGGCAGTTATAATGCTATTGTGGTCCAAGAGCCACAATTTCATCTTTGAGCAGCTAAAGAAAAATCCTTACTGAAATCACATTTTATTATGAGCTGCATTCTCTCTTTAGATTCATAAAGATTGTTAGCTATGTTCACAGCAAAAAGAGAAGCATCCTGCCTTGCTCCAGGACCCACCATTAAAGCCAGGCTTAAATGACACCTACTAATTTTGATCTGTATGAAAGCATCTCATTTTATTCATTTTATTTTTCAGCACTAAAATAACACCCCTCTTCACACACTGTATCATAGAGGCTACCTACTAAGGGGATGAAGGTACTGTGTTTCCATTTTTTCATCATCATTGTCAAACCAAATCAAATGTGGACCTAGTATGGAGAGACTTGATTTGAAAGGATTATTCCAAGGGTAAAGAGGACTATTGCAAGAGAGGAGGGGAAGAATTGAAATAATGAGAACCCTCTGATCATAAGATATTAGAGTATCTCAAGGATTAGGCAAAGAGGGTTTTTCTAGAAAGGAGTGAACAGGGGTAAAAGGACACATGTGGGGGAAGTGCGATGAAAGGATCCAATAGGAGATTAGAGTAATGTTGTAGTCTGAGGCCAACCTAACCTCAGGAAGAGCTGTTAAGGGGTTGCATGCCAGCCAAAGTTAGGGACTCCGGGAGGAGGAGAAGATTTACCCAAATTATTTTGTTCTGTTTTGCTTTCACAAGCATTTTGTTCTTATTGACCAGTGGGGACAGGTAGTTCAGCTAATGATTTATGAAGCAAAGAATAAGGAATTTGGAGAGTTTGTCTGGTTTTGTCATAGGACAGCAAGGGAAACATCCATGAACCTTAATTAAGCCATGAGGAGAAGGGTGATTTATTAGAGTTGGCCTTTTTTCAGAACACAAGAGAGTGGGCGGTTTCTTAACCTTCACTGTATCCCAGGATCACCAGGCTAAGGGAAAATGCAGTATTGTCACCATCAAGGACATTGTAGACAGGAGCCAGAGGTGCCTAAAAATATGTCTTGAAAGTTCAAAGCGCAATTCTGTACAACCACTTCGTCATCCTTTGAGGTTAGAAATAAAGCATTTAGAATTTTTTTTTTTTTGCATTTAGAAATTCTTTGAGTAAAAGAAGGTTTGAGCATAGCCTGAATCTGGCTGTGGCATTTAGTATTTGTCCTAATAGGCACACATAAACACACAAAAACAGAAGAATGGTGTCTGTTAGTGTTTAAACGTCATAAAACGATAAGATTTCTATCTTTAAAATTGGTAATGCTTTTATAGATTACCTATGATATGAGTTTTGTCAACCTACTATGAAATATTCACATTTTATTTTGTCTTAAAGAATGCCTAGGATAAGTGGCCAGGGCATCTATGTTCTCATTTAAAATGTAGCAAATGGGTAAATAATTATTGAAAAGTGAATATAGAATGTAACTTTGAAAATATTTATAGAATATAGAATATAATTATTCTATAACAAAAAATACAAAGTTCTAAACTACAGATTTTGAGTGTGGCCTGTCTTCCAATCCTGATTCTACAGTTGACGGCATTAGTTTTGTCATTTTGGTAGTTATTAAATGCTCTGTGCCTTATTTCCTATGTCTGTAAATTGATTACTCCAATGTCTACCAAAATTAAATAGAATAGGTATGTAAAGTCCATTTACTGCATGTGGATTAAAGTCCCAGAAAAAAAAAGGGGGGGGAGCAAAAATAAGGGATAAAAACCATTGTTTTCTTTTTTTAACAGTATAATAGTTTGGCTTACATATATTGTGAAATGATTGCCACAATAAGTTTAGTTAGCATTTATCATCTTATATACACACATTAAGAAAAAGAAGCAAAAAAAAAATTCCTTTTTCCTAAGGAAAAAGGAAAGAGTTAAGAACTCTTAGAATTTACTGTCTTCAAAATTATCCCTATATGTCATATAGCAATGTTAACTCTAGTCATCATGTACATTTCATTATACTACATCTGGAAGTTTATACCTTATGATCACCTTTTTCCAAGTCCCCTTTCCAACACCTCTGCCTCTGGTGGCAACACATCTGATCTCTTTTTCTATGAATTTCATTTGTTTTGGGTTTTTTAGATTCCTTATATGAGATCATAGAGTATTATTTGTCTTTTTCAGACTTATTTCACTTAGCATAATCCCCTCAAGTTTCATCCCTGTTCTTGCAAATCCAGGATTAACTGAATTAATAAATTCCCCTATGAATCTTGGTAATATGGACAGTCAATACATGATATCTAAATATGACAACTGACTCAGTGTATCAAGTAAGGAGACCACAATTCTGAATCTGCTCACCTAGAGCAAACTTCCCTTGATCTGCCTACATACCACATAAGTATTCTTATTCTTGATTACTTTTTTTCCTAGGTCAAAATCCAAAGGCATTTCATGCTCATATATAGATTTTTAATTTTATGAAATGTTTTTTTCTACTAGCACTAAGAAATTTATGACAAATACACCCAGTTTCAAAAGCAAATCATTTTCATGTCATACCCCTAGAGTTTCCTCAACAAGCATAAAAATAACTCAGTCATTATTCCTCTGAGAACTGAAAATGAATGTTCATAAAGAATTGAGTTTTTAAAAGCCATAATAACAAGGACTTTTAAATGTCACATTTACTTACCCAATTCACCTTTTGTTCTGACATGTAATTTTAATATACTCTTCTATGTACTGTGCATGATTCCTTTCTGTGGCATTATCTCTAGAAAATGGTGGATTTTCTATAACCAAGCCTGCAAGGAAAATCTAGAGGAATCTTTGAGATTATTAGTTAGTTGTATAAAGGGAATTGTGATTCAATGCTGGGGAATTTTTAGTCTTTATGGGAATCCTTGATAATATTATTATACTATTTAATAAGAGTGCCACGGAACAATGGAGTGAACCTATAATCATTTAATAGCAATTAACAAGAAAATTTTTGTGCCTTATTTCTTCCTTGCATGTCTGTTTTTGTCAGGGAAATTTCACTACTGGAGTATAGCATGTCTTTTTGGCAACAATCATATGAGTCTGTTAAAAAGTAAATTGGGCAATAACACCAGAGAAAATGGAACTATTCAAGAGCTGTGTGTAATTATCTGAGGGCCCTGAGGAGAACACAGTGGAGCATCTGCTGCTAAGGAAAGAATCAGCAGTTGATGTCTACATGCAGTGAAAAATCAACCCAATCATGTGGGCAAGCATTTTAATATAGTATCCACTCTGTAACCTCAGCTCACCCCTCACCCTGTATTTAACCCTGGACAAAAAGCCACAGAGTCCAAAGACATAGTCCCTGTTAACATTTCATGAGGCAAAAAAACCAACTTGTATTCTAGTGCACTTAATATCTGTTGTTTTAGCTATTCTGTTGTAGTCTACCTGGTGAACCAAGAGGTTGTAAGAACCTTTAAAAAAAAAAAAAAGAAAGTTAAAAAATGCACTAGAGTTCATTTCCTCAAAGTCATTTTCTCTATCAAATGCCTGCATAGGCAATAGACACGTACCAATCAGTTGCCATCTAAATAAGTACCTAGAAGAGTTCTGTTTACAGTATGTTTTGTGGCTTGGAAAAATTAAAGAATGAAAAGCAAATCCTTATGTGTTAAACCCCGTCTGATTCACGGCGTTACTAAATCCTTAATACATGAACATACACAAACTCATGGTGGATTTTTTTCCTCTTAAATGATGATATTTCTATGTTCTGAACAATAATGTTTCACCTTATTTTTTTTAATTTTTATTTATTTATGATAGTCACACACACACAGACAGAGAGAGAGAGGCAGAGACATAGGCAGAGGGAGAAGCAGGCTCCATACACCGGGAGCCTGACGTGGGATTCGATCCCAGGTCTCCAGGATCGCGCCCTGGGCCAAAGGCAGGGACCAAACTGCTGCGCCACCCAGGGATCCCCAATGTTTCACCTTATTATCACTGTTCAGATTAGTATTCCAAGATTCAAAAAGAGGAAGTGAATTTCTAGGGCTGCAACAGTTAAAAGTACCTATCTTGTAGGGTTGTAATGTGACTTAAATTAATATATATGACTTAGAAATGATGTAAAATGATGTCTGACACACAGAAAGCATTTTGGAAGTGTTTGCTATTATTATGACCCCTGTTTTCTCATCTTATATTATAGTTTGAAATGCCAGCTACTACTAAAACATCAACTGCCCTTTTAGAAGAACTGGAAACACTCCAGGACTCACTTTCAGACAGGGTGCACTGCACTTTCGGGAACAATACTAGGAAAAAAGCAATGCTCATACAAGATAATGAAGTACAATATGATGGCAAAGGCAGAAATGTCTAAATCCCCAGAAATATAAGAAGGCACTTGATTTAGATTTTTACTATGCTTGAGAGAATAATTACTAGAAGGCAGGCAAGGTCCAAACAATATATGGCACAGGTAATGAAAAGGAGACCCTGGGGATGGGAGGATGTCCCCAAAGAACACCTTGACTCAGTTGTGACATTTCTGACAGCTGGACATAGAAGCTGGCTCCAGGACCTAGGTCTCAGTTTACAAATTTCTTAAGTCAAAGTGATGGAACAGAAGCAACTCAAGCCATGTTACTTTTTTTTTTAAGATTTTATTTACTTATCCATGAGAGACACAGAGAGAGGCAGAGACAAGAGAAGGAGGCTCCATGCAAGGAGTCCAATATAGGACTCTATCCTGGGACTCTGGGATCACACCCTGAGCCAAAGGCAGATGCTCAACCCCTGAGCCATCCAGGCATCCCCATTTTTATTCTTATACCAGCTAAACTTGGTGCAGTTTTTTTTTTTTTGACATTTACAAAAACTTTTTCCAATATATTATCTTATTAATTCATCTGTGAAAGATAAAGGGCAATATCTTTATTAAAAATTCACAATGTAAAAATAGGTTTAATTAGGAGGAAGGTACAAATTCCCATATTACCACACAGGCCATTTCCAATCTTATTCCTCTTAAAATAAACACATAAACAAACATAGAGTTGTGACGCTAAATCTTCAAAATTACCAGGACTGGAATCTGGGCAGTCTGATTCTAGAGGCATTTATCAAAAATCTGTGCTTTTGGAATTGAGTATGCCAATCCCAACAAGGATTAAGCAAGTAACACAAGCAAAGGGTTGTGTTGGGTTGAGTGACCCTTTCTTAAGGAGTCAAGTGCTACTGAGCTCAAGCCAATTGATTCCATCAGGGCATCAGCACAATATTTCTAGATCTTATGACATTTTGCAAGAGTTAGAAATTGCAATTTCCTTTTTTTTTTCTTTTTTATTCATGAGACACACACACATACACACATAGGCAGAGGGAAAAGTAGGCTCCCTGCAGGGACTGATGCAGGACTCGATCTCAGGACCCCAGGGTCACAACCAGAGCCAAAGGCAGACAACCACTGAGCCAGCCAGGCGCCTCTAGAAATTGCAATTTCATGTTAATTCCCTACATTTTAAAGTAGGCAACTGGGGCCTGTGGGTAGCTCAGTCACTTAGGTATCAGGCTCTTGATTTTGGCTCAAGTCATAATCTCAGGGTTGATGTGATCAGCCTTGCATTAGGGTCCATACTTAGTGAGAGTCTGTTTGAGATCCTGTCTATCTGTCTCCCCATGCCCCTTGCCCTGCTCCTCTCATAAATAAATAAATAAATAAATAAATAAATAAATAAATAAATAATAAATCTTAAAGAATAATAAAAGTAGGTAACTGATCCCATTTTATGAAAACACTACTTCAAACACAACACTTTACAAGTGAGATCCTGCTGTAGGCAAATTCTTTACCCTAGTGAGTGGGCACTTTAAATCAGAAAATAGAATGAGCAGTGGGTGAATTTTGTAGCAGCACTAAGGCGTAGTGGTGGGACAGTGTAAATGCTAGTTAAGCATTGAAGTGACAGTGTTGCTACCAAGGAATGACTTAGGTAGATGTGCAGAGGACTTCAGTCTTTTACCGTCTTTATCTCTACCAGTGAAATAACTCAAATTCAAAATACATATATGTATATGCAAATGATTTTATTTAAAAAATTGAAAATATTGTGTTTTCAAGATGTTTAAATTTTAGAAAAGATTTTAGAAGTTAGTAGAAACCAATTTAATAAGATTAGATATAAATGAAAAATTTTGGAAAAACTTGCCATTTTTAGGGTTATGCTACATAAATGAAAAACAGTTTCCTTTATCTTGGTGGGGGGAGGCAAGGAAAGAATTTGCAGAGAGGATAATGCTAAGTGTGCATTTTGACACCATTTTTTCAATTTGAGTAATTTAGGCTATGTTTGTAATGCTTTAGCTACATTCTAAGCAGTATAGAATTAGACATAACTAAACATAGTCAGCAAATCAAAAAGTTCTGTTTTGAAATAATATTTTAAGGCCTCAGAAGATAATTCTTTAGCTCCTGATATTGAAGCTTTCCTTTGATACAATCTATTCCAGAGGTATAAACCTTCCAGAGGAAGTGGCTGTTGATGTTTGAAAGGATATTTTTAAGGAGTCATAAAGTAGGTGACATGTAGCAATGAAGCCATTTGATGCTGGGGTTTTGTTTTGTTTTGTTTTGTTTTGTTTTCTGCCAAGAAATTTTGATTATATACCTTGCCCTCTAATTGACTTTCAGTAACCATTAGCTTTCAATCCAAGCACATTTTCCCTCAGAAATACTAACCATGACAGGAGCAAATCTCCTTTATAAGAACACGTTACTTTCTCTTTCTTTAAATATGTCACAGATGAAAGTCAGAAGCTCAGATAATGAATGAAAAGTTGGCTTAAAAACATAGTTATTATTGTAAAATTAGCAATAATAAAATCAAGTAGTGTTAGAAATGTCATGCATTCAGAAATCTACAACAAAATTTCCTCTATAATTCTCAGAAATAGTTCTCCAAACTGGTGGAGACACATTCACAAACTGAGATCTTGCCCAAGCAAAAGGAACAACATCAAATTAATTAATATTATAGACAATTACAAAGAATAGATGTCAAGTACCTGGCAGAATGCTTGGCACATGCCTAAAACTTCTTTAAAAAGATGGACTGATGAATAATTTAATACTATTTATCAGTCAAAATTTCTTACTGCAGATAAGATTAGTGAACTCCAGCTAACTGAAGTAGAGAATAAAATCATTGGAAAGATAATAGAAGGATCAGAGGAGCTGGAAATCTTTGAGAAACTTAGATATGAAAGCTGATGGAGAAAATGTCCAAGCAGTAAGAAGTAAACTCAAAGACCTCACAGAAACAGTTGGCTGAGATATCATGTTGGTGGCATTTGTGTACCACTCACCTCATAGTGCCACCATCTCTGATGAGCATCCATTTTGCTGAATCCTGGTCACCTGCTCATAATCTGAGCATTATCTGGCCCTTTGAGATTCTTCAGTAGAATGGAAAGCCATATATGCTCTCAACAAGACCACACAATAGAAATACTGCTAAAGTAGGTGAATTTAAAGGTAGTAAAAATTAAAAAGTAGCAAAATTCCCTATAATATTATACAATAAAATACCATCTATGTGACATATATATGATATATATATATCTTATATTTTTGTGTTAAAATTCAGTATGATTTTCTAGACTAGAAACTATCTTTGTCATATGTCTATATATATATAGGTATACATAGATATAGATGCTAAAATGGTAACCATGATTCATTTACATCATGGAACTTTGAATGAGTTTGCTTATTTTTAGTTTGTGTCTTTATATTTTAAATAAAAATAAAGAATTGGATTAAACCAATTATAAAGACAATTTATAGCTTTAGATTATTCATTCACTCATTCTTTCATTCATTCGTTAATTTGAAAAATGCTTATTGAATAACTACCATTTAAAGGCTATGTCAGAAGTTAGACAATGTATTGCAGTGAACAAATGAGACAAGTTCCTTGTCCTTATGAAATATATAGTTAATTATGGAGGGCATGTTATAAAAATTCATAAAAAACTACAGGTTTTGATATGGAGAGAGAACATAGTTTACTATTTTTTAAAAAATATTTTTATTTATTTACTCATGAGAGACACAGAGAGAGCCAGAGACACAGGCAGAGGGAGAGGCAAGCTCCATGCAGGGAGCCTGATGTGAGACGGTCTCCAGGATCATGCATGCCCTAGACTGAAGGCGGCTCTAAACCACTGAGCCACCCAGGCTGCCCAGTTTAGTTTGCAATATAAAATCTAACTAAGTAATGACATTCAAGATAATAGTCAGCTAAGAAAATTAGAGATAGAGCATTACAAACCAGGGGAAGCAAGCTTTTCTGTAAAAAAAGTCTTAGAGTACATATTTCCAAATTTGCAGGCCACATGGTCTCTGTTGCAAGGGAACACAGTCACTGAGGATACACAATAAATAAATGAGCATAACTGTTTTCCAATAAAATAGGCAGGGAGCAGTTAGCTTATCCTTGAGGTAGGCCACAGGAACATCCAGCATGTTTGAAAATCTTGAGGTAAAAATATGAGTATATGGCTTACTAAAACACATGACATTCCCTGAGCACTATGTCTGAAATAGGATATACAGTTTAAACTTATTATCTCATTTATCCCTCACAATGATAACTTAATAGTTGCTCTTATTATTCTCATTTTACATATAACTATACTACATATTTTAAGTGCCTATTGCCAAAGCAGGGGACATCTATTGTTTGTACACTTAAGCTTTCTACCACTTATCTATCATTATCTAGAAGTTATTTATAAATGCCATTTGAGTTTTCTAGATAATTATGTCACTAGAGAGCTTTTTAAATTTATATTTTTTATGTTTCATAAATCATCAGTATTCTCTTCCCAAAGCATGTTTTAGTAATTTCAATACTGTTAAATAACAACAGTGAAAAGGGACAATCCTGTGTATTTGTTAATCTTAAGAAAAATGATTGTATTATTTCAATATTTAGGTTCTTACTTGCTATTATATTTTGGTACATTAGTTTCCTTTTAAATATACCATTTTGCTTAGTTTCTAATAAGAATGTTTGCTGTAGTTTATTAGTTTTTGCAGCAATTATTTTTTTAATATTTTAAATTTATTTATTTATTTATTTATTCATAGAGATGCAGAGAGAGAGAGAGAAAGAGAGAGAGAGAGAGAGAGAGAGAGAGAGAGAGAGGCAGAGACACAGGCAGAGGGAGAAGCAGGCTCCATGCAGAGAGCCTGACGTGGGACTCGATACAGGGTCTCCAGGATCACGCCCTGGGCTTCAGGCGGCGCTAAACCACTGCGCCACCAAACCACTGCGCCACCAGGGCAGGCTTTTTGCAGCAATTATAACTGGAATCATATTTAGTTATACTTGTAATCATCACTTCAATTCAGCATTGTTCTGGATGTCCTGGCTAGTGGAATAATAACAAAGAAATAAACATATAATGATGGAATGGAAAGAAATAAAGCTGCTATTTTTTTCCTCAGGTAGAAATATTTCGTGGAAATTACAAAATAAAGATAAAGAATTAGAAATAATAACATAATTCAGTGAAACCTTTGAATTCATTATCAGTTTACAATCATTAATTTTGTTTTCATATTATCAAAAACAAAAATTGAAAAAAAATTGGAAAACAAAATAAAATTATTATTTACAGTAATTCAACAATCATCTAAAGGCTTAAAATTATTCTAAAAATATACAAAATCTCTGTACAAAAAATACAAATAATTAATTGAGAGTAATGTTGAAAGTAATTTGATATATATTTTGTTTACAGATTGGCATACTCATTGTTTTAAGATACTATTTCTCTCTATATACCAAAATCGGTATCAATTCATTATAATCTCGGACAAAATCTCAGCATTGTCTGAGTGTGCATGTTCATGTATAGGTGTATAAAATTGTACAAATTGATTCTAAAATTGATTTACAAATACAAAGAGCAGCCAAAACTGAAGTGCTCACACTGCAAGATGATATGACTTATAAATTTAACCTAATAAAATAGCATGGTTAATTACAAAAATGTCATTTAAGTACAAGTATTGAAAAATAATCCAGTGGAATAGAATAGTCCAGAAATAGTCCTACACTTATGTAGACTTTTTGATTATGAGACGAAGAGCACTATAGACCAATGAGTAATCATAAATCTTAACTCTGTGTTATATCATATACAAAAACCCACTCCAGGTGGAGGGCAGAAGCAGAAGATGTAATTCTACAAGATAAAAACCATAAAGCTTCCAGCTGATACTTTAATAAAAAAGTTTCATAAACTTGTAATAGGGTAGCATTTCTTGACCAAGATAAAAAGTGCTAAACACGAAGAAATTATACATTGTCTAAACTGGGACATGTTATTATCAATAGCTGTCATTAATCTGTGAAATTGGGACATGGAGGTGACCTACATTTCCTACCTATTTATTCATTAAACATAGCCTTGGATTATATAGTATTATTCTCTAAACAAATTTAAACAAATTTAAAATAATACAAGTCAATCTTAACACAGAACAGAAGCCCTTGAACAGGCATTTTGCTAAAGAAGATATTCACGTACCCCACAAATACATGAACAAGTACAAAATCTCACTATTTTCCACAGGAAATCAAAGTAAGAAGACAGCACCACTCACCTACCCAAACATCTGAAAATTTAAAAATCTGATATTACTGAGTGTTGTTGAAGATGTACATTGAGTGGAACTCTTATACCTGCTGGTGAGAACATAGATTGTTAAATCATTTTTGGAAACTTCATTGCTATTTGCTACGAAACTTGAACATAAATATGCCAAATTATACAGTAATTTTATTCCTAGGAGCATGCCCAACAAAATGTGCACAAAATCATGAACTTAAACACTGATAGCACATTACTTACAAAGCTACATAGTGTAAATTTATCTCTATCAATAATAAAATGGGTAAGCAGTGGTAGTAAAGTATCATACAGTGAATTACCTGTATGAAATACCCGGCAATAAAAACGAGCTAACTAGAGGACTCACAACAACATGCTTGAGTCCACAAACATAATGGATGAAGAAGGCAATAAGAAAATAAAACAATGCATGATTTCATTTATATAAAATTCAAACTAAAATCTCTGAACATAAAATCAATTCCTGGGTTTCTGGTGATTTTCATTTTGAACTATTAAGTGTAGTAGTTTAATGGATATGTTGATTAGTTTTTTCTCCCAATTTTTTCATTGTGGTAAAATACACATAACATAAAATGTATCATCTTAATCATTTTTAAGTGACCAGTTCAGTGTATATTCATAATGTTGTGCAAATATCACCACCATCCACCTCGGTAACTCTTTCCTCTTGTGCAACTGGAACTCTATGCCTATTAAAAAAGAACTCTTCGTTCCTCTTTCCCCCAGTCCCTGGCAAACAATATTCCACGTTTTTCTGTTTCTATGATTTTTACTACACTAAGTACCTCATATAAGTGGAATCAAACAACATTCCTCCTTTTGTGTCTAGCTTATTTTACTTAATGTAATGTCCTGAAATTTCATCCACATTGTAGCATATGTCAGAATTTCTTTCTTATAAGCTAATATCTCATAATATACATATAGCATATCTTGCTTATTCAGTCATCTGTTTATGGACATTGAGTCACTTCCATGTTTAGCTGTTGGGTTTATTTTTGATACAGTTCATTGAACTGGTTAAGTTTGATGTGTGCATTAACCTTTATGTGTGTGTGTATATATATATTTTGGGTTTGAAAAATGAATATATCCATACTCAAAATCTTTCTCAATATACTGATCTCACTGTGAATAATCCCATGATAATTCTGTATTTTATAATATAATTTTCTTGGTTTTTATACTTCCTTTTCTCAGAAAAAGTGATATCAGAGATTGCATTAAAATAATCATATTTTAAATTACAATATTAAAAAGTCCCACATATTGAGATAGAGATAGTTCACATATTTCCACATATTTTTATTTTCCACAGTGTGAGTAAAAGGCTCAGTTTATATGTGGGCCACCCTCCAAGGATTTAGCATCTCAGAATACTAGCTAGCAAAACTTAGAAAACATTGAACATAACTGCTAGTATAATTGATAAGAGAATGGTAGCCAGAACATCAAAATAAGCACAGTTATATGATTACTATGAACACATATGAGTAAATAGGGACATGATTATATAATTAATACATGGAAGAGCCTGAACTTGGTTTTCTGATTGTAAATTTAATACTCTTCTCTTGGCACTCTTGTATACTTCCCAGGAATTCTCTTGCAATGGTAGGTATTTCTCCAATCTCTCATTTCTAAGTTTGGTACTTGTAACGTCTTGAGATATAATCCCCACATAAGAAAAATAAGTGCTTTTTGTCATTAAGGATAAAACTGGATCTTCTTTTTCTTCATGTTTCCCTATAAGGAGATACTCAGTTTAGAAGAGGACAATCAATCAAAGTGATTTTCTCTGTAAATATTAAATCCGGGGCAGCCCCGGTGGCTCAGCGGTTTAGCGCCACCTTCAGCCCAGGGCATGATCCTGGAGTCCCAGGATCTAGTCCCACGTCAGGCTCCCTGCATGGAGGCTGCTTCTCCCTCTGCCTGTGTCTCTGTGCCTCTCTCTCTCTGTATCTCTCATGAATAGATAAATAAAATCTTTAAAATAAATATATATATATATATAATGCAGAATTACATTAGGATATCAATTATCAAACATAAAATTAATAACTGTTTTCCTTGAAGAATATAGTAGGAAATGGTGAATTTTCTGATCATTTTTGTCTAAATTTGTAATATAGCTGTACCTTGCTTTGTGCTACTGATAGGTTTTAAACTTTAAATTATAAATCAGATAATATTTAGAATTTTCTAAAACACTTCCATTAAAGTATATCTATCGTGAATTTTTTAGTAAAACTAAGGTAATTTTATAACATAATTTTTCTTTAGTTCATTTGCTTACATGCCTAGTTTTCTGAAATTTAATTTTATAAAACTGGAGCTGAGTGGCAAAGGATCTGAACAGATATCTCATCCAAGAAGATATCCAGATGGCAAAGAAGCATATGAAAACATGATCAGTATTATGTCATTAGAGAATTGCAAAATGAAACAATAATGAATAATGAGTTAACCATGATATACCTGTTAGAATGTCTAAAATCAAAACACTGACAATACCAAATGCTGACTAAAATGTGGGGCAACAGGAGCTATCATTCATTGCTGGTAAGATTACAAAATAGCACAGACACTTCAACAGAAAGTTTGCTGGTTTCTTACAAAATAAATATATTCTTGCCTTGCAATCCAGCATTCACACTCCTAGGTATTTACCCAAATGAGTTGAACACATATCCACACAAAGACCTGCACCCAAATGTTTTATAGCCACTTTATTCATAATTGCCCTAATTGATGCAACCAACATGTCTTTCAATTGCTAAATAAACAAATTATGGTATATAGTAAACTAACCTGCTTTACGAATTGAAGATCATTAATCAAAGGAAGAAAAACCCAGAAACACAAACACATTTCCATACCCCTATTTTTTTAAAGATTTATTTGCTTGAGAGAAGGAGAGAGAGAGTGAGCAGTGGGGAGAGAGAGAGAGAGAGAGAGAGAGAGAGAGAGAGAGAGAGAGAAAGAGAGAGAGAGAGAGAGAGTCTCAAGCTGACTCTGACTCCACTGAGCTCCAAGCCCAATTTGAGGCTGGATCTCATGACCCTGAGGTCACGACCTGAGATGAAACCAAGAGTTAGAAGCTGAACTGAATAGTCCACCCAGGCACCCCTCCATGCTCCTATTAATCATGACTTTAGCTGCCAGATTCCTTGATAGAGGCAACAGATTCTTGCAGAGCAAGCATTGAAGTAAGAAGGAGCCACGGATTTGAGCCTTTCTTCCATCAATTATATAAGTGTTACTTCCAGACTCCCAGACACCAAAAGCACTTATGTGTGTTCAATTTTTAAAAATGTAAGTTAAGATATGATTAATTTATTTAATCAATAATTTAGTTTATTCCTGGATCTAACTATTTATTGCCTTTTGTACTCTTGCTTGACTAAGGGAATGATTTTAGTTTAGGAGCAGCAAAGTTAGAGCAAATTAATCTTCTCAAAGTAGTGCAAAAGCAGTGCTTTTGTTACTGGGACTTGTTTGGGATGTGTAGTTATGTGTTTGTATGAAAGATAATTTGCAAATTTGAATAGCGAATGAAAAATTAATAATTTTAATAGTATAGGGTTTCTGACAAATGTTAAAATATGATGAAATGGAAGTTATCAAAACTATAATTACCAGAAAAGTAAAGAAATAAAAGCATGTTATTTGTTACTTGAAAACTACCTTGGTAGTGTGGACAGTTGTTTTTCTTACTCTTTACCATTAGTTGAATGGTATTGTTTGCTTTTAAAATCATTTATTTGTCATGAAAATAATAGGTGAGATTCAACATAAAAAGGAATAATGATACTCAATTATGAGACTGACATACATGTTTTTAGCTTACATCAAGTTCAATAGGTATTATGCATATTACAGACAAAATATAAATGTTTCCTCTTTTTGTGCATTCCAGGGATGGTTTAGCATTATTTTTTTTTAATTTTTGGGTTGATTATCAAAAATACTCAAAGAAGAAACAATGTAATGTCAACATATTTTCAGACGCAAATCATATACTATTTCCCATAAGAATAGTCTTTTTTAACCTTTGACAAGTACTGTAGATAATTCTGTTTAAACTTCCTCATAAGTAAATTTGAGACTGCATCTTTTTTTTATTTATTTTTTTATTTATGATAATCACAGAGAGAGAGAGAGGCAGAGACACAGGAAGAGGGAGAAGCAGGCTCCATGCACCGGGAGCGCGACGTGGGATTCGATCCCGGGTTTCCAGGATCGCGCCCTGGGCCAAAGGCAGGCGCCAAACCGCTGCGCCACCCAGGGATCCCGAGACTGCATCTTTAACTGAAAAATTTTAAGCATGTATTTCAATTACCATTGTGTCATTAGGTACATATGGTATTCCAGATTCAATCATTTCATGACTTGCTACTCATGCTGTTGTTAAGCCTATGGAAAAAGATTAATGTAATAACTTGTCTGTGCTTTCTCTTAATTAAGTTGGAATGTGCTTCCTTCTCCCTGTGTTTGATTGAAAATTAGCATGATCAGATCACAATTTAGTGCAGTATTTTTAAAAGAGCAGTTTTGGGCACTACTTGTTCTATGGATCAGGATCCACTCAGGAGGTTCAGGTCCACCTGGTTTAGATGGAGCTCAGGAGTCTTCTTTGTAAACACTCCTCAGTGACTTCTGTGCACTCTAAAACTTGGGAAATTTAATGCATAGAAGGAAAAATAATATCTGTAATTCTCTCTCTACATTGTACTTTGAAACCAGTAGCTTATTGAAAAATTCAATATCTAGTTATTCAACACATATTTAATGAGAGCTTCCCAAATAATAAGACATTGCTGTGTAAGCATAAAGAAAAATTGAGTCAGAAGAATATCTATGGAAACCTCACAGGTCAATAAAATTTTCAGGAAAAGACCAATTAACAGAACAAGCTCATGGTCAAATTTCTGCAATTAAAAAAAAACCACATTTTTCTTTTTAATTCAAATTTGAAAAGGTCCTTTAGATAACTCATGAGGAGGATTCTGATTCAATCCTAAGTGGATAGTATTTATAATAATAATAGCAATAGAAACTAGAAATATTTTAGAATGTTTCATGTACTGTGTATAACAGATTATCCCATTTAATTCATACAATATTACAGTAAGGTATGTATTCTAAATTTTTCCTTCATTTTATAGTGAAATATTAAAAAGATTAAATAATCAATTCAAAATCATACAGTTTGTAAGTGGTAAAGCCATCAACTGAATCAAGATCAGATGCCCCTCTGTGCTATTTTATATCTCACTAAATGGCCAGAAAACTTCCCTAAAATATTAAAAATGGTTCTAAAACCTCTAAATTGGGTTCAACTACATAGTGTAGGAATCTTTAGGATCTTCTAGGAATTATGACAAATATCAAAGACAGGGTTTATATAACAAACCATGCTAACATTAAGGAGAAATCTTAAAGCAAGTAAATATTTCATAGTCTTCATACCGCCTCATTCAATCCGCTACATCATTTCAAGAGAAATGAGCTGTTGTATGTGGAGTTCTCATATTATAGGATCTCACAAAAGTCTATTCATAGAAGGCTATCATGCATTTGGAAATAACTAAACACATCTTAAGGGAGTATAGACAGGTCACTGTTCACATGTTTAGTCAACCTTTAAATATTTTTTTAATTATTTGTGTTTGGCATGATGAGAGGTATAGGAAAGTGTTTTGAGCTAAACAGAGTCATTATCCTGGAGGAACTTAAGTTTAGTTAAAGAAGTAAAATAATAAATAAATGAACAAACTAAAGACTCTGAAATAACAAAGTAGATGGCCCAATAAAGGAGCATCGTCAGGGAAAACCTCTCTGGGAGATAAATTTCCCATGATTAATATGGTAAAGACTTATTAGAAAAAGCAGATAACATAGAGGAAGAGATAAGTATTTCAGCAAAGAGAAGGGTTTATAAGAAAAAGGTCAAATTGAAATAGCATTAAAAGTCATGATATTGACAGTGAAAAATTTCTTCAACCATCTCCAATAGGTTGAAAATATTTCAATGGGAATTGTCCAAACTGAAACACAAAGAGAAAATATATTGGAAGAAAAAATTTAAATCCACAAGACAATAGCAAATAGTCTAACATGTAATTGGAGTCCAAGAAAGAAGAGAGTTATTGATAGAACAATTAGACAGAAAATTAGTAAGGATACAGAAGTTCTGACAATACTACTAAAAAGAAAAAAAATGGCACAAAATAAAGGACTAATAGTAAACACACTGCAATAGAACAGACCAAAATATTATAATATCCATAATCACATTACATGTGAATGGTTTAACATATTACTTAAGAAGCAATATTAATCAAACTAGATAAGAAAGCATGCTCCAAATATATGACATATATGAGAAATTCACTTTACTGTACTGAATGTGGGGTGATATCAGCAAAATAGAGAAATAAGAAACTCAAAACCCCACCCCTCTACAAAAGCAATGAAAAAAACTGGTGAAACTCAATTTTCTTTCAAGGTCACATAACTAAAGACTTGGAGCAAGACAGAGAGTGCTTACTCAAGAAAAAAAAAAAAAACAAAAAACTGAATGTCAGTAAGCACAGCAACCTGTGTAGTATTTTAACTTAACCCAGTTTGATACCCCATTCCCTCGCTCAGCAGCATCTATGAAAATAAAAGCCCACATTCCCAGTACTAGAGGGAACAGACGACCTCATTTGCAAATACTTGTAATTATTACTTTTTTATCATTTTTTTCCATCTAGTCATGACTTGGAACACTAGCTCAAAAGTCTTGCATGTCACCACCCTCAGAACTGGCCCAGTGCTAAAACTGCTACCATAGGTTGTTTATCAAAAACATTTACAGAACAATCTTTTAGTCACAGCTGCCAGAAGCAATAAATAAAAACTGGAGCATGTGAAGGACAAACTTAAAAGCTTGGCAGAAGTGGATACTTAAGGACATGTTCATATGGGCTTTGACAAACCCCAACATATTTCTGGGACACTAGAAGGTCACACCCATGCCCTGAGGCATGTGCATGCCCAGAAATGAACTGAGCAGGTTCTCAGCACTCAACCCTGACTAATCTTGAGTCTATGTAGAGACAGAAAATGAATGTTAAGGTAAAGTTATAAACTGTCTGTCTGAGTGTTGAAGGGGCACCCCAACATATACAGAGAACCATTAGGCAAATACTAAAAGATTGTTTTGGTTCTAGGTATTTAAGGAAATTCTGCCAAATCATTAACAGACTATAAAGCCAATAGAATAGAGACTTCAGTGGCCAAAACAACAAAAAATGCTAACTTTACAAATTTAGTGAAGAAAAGTCACTAAACAAATAAGAAAAAACAACTACATTAAGCAGCAGCAATAAAACCCATGACAAAGAAGTGTATCTAGTTTTCCAGTGTATCTTAAGTCCAGTGTTCAATAAAGAAATGAAACGGTGTGCAAAGTAATTGAGATAGTATGGCCCATACACAAGGTGAACAAACCATTCATAAAACTATACTTGAGGAAGCCAGATAAGAATTTCTGGACAGATACTTATTTTTTTTAAAGATTTTATTTACTTATTCATAAGAAAGACAGACAGAGGCAGAGACATAGTAGAGAGAGAAGGAGGCTCCCTGCAGGGACCCTGATGTGGGACTAGATTCTGGGACCCTGGGATCATGCCCTGAGCCAAAGGCAGATGCTCAACCACTGAGCCACCAGACATCCCTGGGCAAATACTTTAAATCAGCTACTTGAAATATGTTCAACTAGCCAAAGAATAGTGTGTCTAAAAAAGGAAAGTATGAGAATGACATCTTACCAAATAGAGAATACAAATAAAGATCTAGAAATTATATAAAAGAACCAAATAAAAATTTTGGAGCTGGAAAGTATAACTGAAATGAAATAGTAAAATCCTCAATGGCAGACTTGAGCAGAAAGAATTAGCAAACTTGAAGATAGGTCAAATGAGATTATCCAGTCTGAAATAGAAAATATAATGAAAAAAATGGATGGAGTTCAAAACCTGTGGGACACCATGGAGCATATCAACATATGAATAATGGGAGTCCCAGAAAAGAAAGGAGAGAGAGGGGACACCTGGGCGGCTCAGCAGTTGAGCATCTGTCTTCAGGCCAGGGCATGATCCTGGAGTCCCAGGATTGAGTCCCACATCAGGCTCCCAGCATGGATCCTGCTTCTCTCTCTTCCTATGTCTCTGCCTGTCTGTGTCTCTCATGAATAAATAAATAAAATATTAAAAAAAAGAAAGGAGACATAAAAAGGGAGAAGTAATTTTTGAAGAAATGGTCAAAATCTTCCCAAATTTGATGAAAAATATTGATATTGCTTACATATTTGGCAAACCAAAACCAGCAGCATACAAATTATACGCCACAGCCAGGGATGCAAGGTTGTTTCAACGTATGAAAATCAATCCATGTAATATAACATATGTAAACAGAATGAAGGGGAAAAAGGATCATTTCACTAGATGCAGTTGACAAAACTCAGCATGTATTGTACTTATGATAAAAACAAAACACTCAACAAACTATTATCTGAAGGAAACTTCCTCAGTCTGATACAGGGCATCTAATCTACACAACCCTGTAGCTGCTATTATAGTTAATGGTGGAATCTTGGAAGCTTTCCACCTACTCTCTGAAACAAGACAAGAGTGTCTGCTTTTGCCACTTCTATTCGATGTTGTACAATATTGTTCTAGCTGGGGCAATTAGGCAAGAAAATAAAATAAAACCTACATATTGGAAAGGAAGAAATGACATATCTCTATTCGCAGATTATAAGATCTTAAAGTATGCACACACATACAATTATTAAATTATAAATGATAATTATAATTATAAATTATCTCAGAAATGTTGCAGGATTCAAAATCAACACACAAATCGGTTGTGTTCCTGTAGAGTAGGCATGAACAATGTAAAAATGAAATTAAGAAGACAATTCCTTTTACAGTACCATCAAAGAACATAAAAATCAAAAATTGTAAGAGATACACTGAAAGCCACAGAGAATATTTTAATAAGAAAATATCCTAATGGCTAATAAACACAATAAAATGCATGAGGTAATTAGTGAGATGCAAATTACAATCATAATAAAATACCACTACAAACCTATTATAATTAATTTTTTTTAAAATACTGACAATATTAAATGCTAAAAAGGTTCCAAAACAACTGGAGTGTTCACACATTACTGGTAAGAATGCAAAATGGCACAGCCAGTTGGAAAACGTTTGGCAGTTTCTTTTAAGGTCAAACAAGGTATTTATATTACCCAGCAATCCTATTTCTAGATATTCAGCCAAGAGTACCAAGAACATATATCCACAAAAAAACCTGTATCTGAATGAATATTCATAGCATCTATATTCCTGATCACTCAGGACTGGAAACAGCCCCAATCTCCACCACATTTTGAGTGAGTAAACACAGTGTTGTACATCTATGCAATGGAATCCTACTCAGCAATAATTATCGAATTATTGATACATACATTAATAAATCAATGACGTTACACTAAGTAGCGCCACCCTCAAAATGTCATATAGTTTATGATTACCTTCATGTAACATTCTGTAAAAGATAAAATTCAAGGGACAGGAAAATGTTTACAGGTTACCAAAGACTGGGGCTGGAGGTAGGAGATTGAAAACAGACACAAAGAAGCTTTTTGAGATAATGGAAATTCTCCATATATTGACTGCAGCGGTGGTAACACAAATACATATGCTTTTCCAAATTAATAGAACTGTATACCTAGAGAGAGTAAATCTTACTGTATGTAAATTATACCTCAAGAAACCTGACTTAAAAAATAATTACCACTGAATAATTAATATCACCTGCAAAATAAATAAATAAATAAATAAATAGATAGATAGATAGATAGATAGATAGATAGATAGATAGATAGATAGATAGATAGACCTTCTTTTATATTCACAAGCTGTTTAAGTAAGATATGCCTTTGCAATTCTGTATGCTTTCAAAATTTATCCCCAGGCCAGATAGTTTTTCTAAGCCTCTCACCCATGTATCTAATTGCCTAATTGCTATTTTCACTGATATGTCCCATAGGTAATTCGACCCCCTCACAATCAAGAGATCATAAACTTTGTCACCTCTGCCTCAAACTTGCTTTCTATCCTTTGTTTCCAATCGACTATTTGATAGTCGAATCCTGGATACTATGCTGGTATCTTTTTTTTTACCCTTTTCCCTACACTTGATCAGATCCAATCTGTATCTAGCAGATAGTAGAGATTCAAAATATATTTTTGAATGAATGAATACATTAAGGAATTCTGATCCTGGGAATAGAATAAATGTTTGAATGATACTGAAACATTAGCTCTGCTTTTAGAAACAAAATGATGTAATTAAGGGCAGAGGGTGTGTGTGGGGGGGGTCAAAATTAACCTGCTGCCAAGATGCAGAAGTTAAATATTTTTAGAGAAATGAGAATAGATTGATTGAGGCTAACATGTCATAAACTCTTCTGTGTTTATCTCCTTTAGCTTTATGCTCTGCATCCTGGATCTTATTTATAATTCTTATATCTGTCTCTATTTATGAATTCATAACTGCCTTGTTCTCTCATAGGCACTCCATTTCTCTATATTTTATGTCTGGCTTTGCTAAATCAATTAAGTTCAATTGAATTTAGCCAAATAAGTCACAAAAATAAACCCAGAAGACCACATTAACAAAGACATACTGCTGCATTCACTCCCAATGAATATTTAGTAGTAACCATATTTCCTCAATCTGAGAGTTTATTTGATTTATTATTTAAGCCTGTAAATAGAATAAAATTGATTGGTTTTAAAATAATAGGCACTCTTATCTAAAGGAAAGAAAAATGTAGAAAAATGTAATAAACTGCAAGTAGAGGTATTTGTGAGAGCTGTCAGGGTCATTCAGAAATAAAATTTAAATAGGAGTCCTACGGGATGCAACAGGCCTTCCCTGCCTCCCCCACACCCCCTTATTACGGTTTCTGTAGAGCTCTGTCTGCATTTGGAAGCTGAACTAGAAAGGCATATGACTTGTTTCCACAACCCGGTGATAACGGCTAATGGGTAGCACTGTGTTAACAAAGCACTGTCTTTTGAACAAAATAGGAGTGGGACTTGAGGATATTTTAGTACTTCTTTTGCTTCACAAATGCACCAGGTTTCCCAGAAGAACTGGCCAATAAAACTGCCAGATCGGGGAAGGTCAAGCACAAAAGAACTAATAGGATCTCAGGGGAAGAGTGATATAGCTAGTGGTTATTACCACTCATGCTTAGACCAGGAGGTCTGTTAAAAAAAAAAAAAAAAAAAAAAAAAAAACAGAACTTTTTCAGCAGATAAATACACTTATTCTGCTCCTGTTGATGTTCCTTCTCCTGTATATAATCAAGATCATCGTTTTTGTCTATCAGATTGTCAGACCTATAAATTTTTCCAAAGGCAACCTCAAAAGTGGAGCACTTATAATTTGACTCATTAACAGTTTTTAAAAATCCTAAAGTAGTAAACACCGGATGATGCAAGGAATAATTTATATCACCAGATTTTTATTTTATTGCAGACTTACAGTCTACGTCCATAGTCTTCCATTGACACTAAACAATAATATGTTTTAGGGACCTCTTTCTCTTTGTTAGGGCATTTTTCCTGGGCTAATTAATTAAATCTTTTTTTGGTATGTATTATTATCACTTTCCATAAAAAATAAGATACTAAGATCAGCAAGAAAGAAATTTTAAAATGCTAATTAATCGGACACAATTCCTTCTTATCACTTAGAGCTTCTTAGACAAATTAGACACAGATTTTATTAGTCAGCCATAGCCACTGTACATAAATAAGTAGAAATATAAGAAAAAGCAATTAGTTCAGGTATTCCTACAATGTATTAACATTCAGAATATAATAGTTCATCACTTTTTGGTAATATTGACAATATTTTCCTCTGTGTCATTATGAGTCCACAATATTCCTTAAAAGACTTTATGAGCTAACCAAAACCACTGATGTGGTGTTAAGCTAACATCATAAAACAGCACCACTCTGAGTTCGTTGCTTAACATGTTTGAGTCACCAACTCTCTGATGCCTGCCCCAAATTAGGTCAATCTAGAGGGTAAAAAGAAAGCTCCAGTGCTATCATTCGGATTATCTTCTATGCCTCTGCAGGCCATTATACAGATTTTAAAGCTGGATATCCATTTTTCCATTGTATGGACAGTGACAATTATTCCATGATTACTCTCTGGCTGTCTTCAATTTTAAGGCAGTATCAACTATAAGATATTGATATCAGAGATGTTAACATGTATGTGCAAACATATATAATATGTTACTAACACCCGAAGATACACAACTAATTAATGGTCAGGACAGAATCCAAACAAAACAAAGCCATCAGACACAAGAACCCACACTCTAAACAACTTTTCACTAGACCGATTTCACATATGCATTTGCCTGTTCAATATTCTGGAGAGAAAAAAGACGAGAATTTAAAGTTGCATTACCTCAATCTACTTTCCTAGCTTAATTTCTGCTGTATTTCCCTAACTGCCATCCTATTACCATCAGGTACACAATACCAGAGTACTGCAACCATTAGAAATTTACTTATCTATTTTATAGCTGACTAGTTCTTTCATTGCTTTGTGCACAATTATATATTAGGGTATTACTACTGTAACAAATGGGCCTCCAAAATAAAATCATTTTAAAAAGAGTTTTAAGTACAATCTTGCTTGAGAGTTTAATAAATTCTCAGGAGTGACAGAGTGGTGGAAGAAATGTTCAAGACACAGTTTCCGAGATCGCTTCATTCTACCAGTCATAAAAGAAAAAGACTACAGATAGCAGGTGTACAATACTTGTGGCATGCGTGAACGAGTGCATGAATCTCGTGTTCATTTATCCTGAATAAAATATGAATTTTTTATTATATTTTTAAAAATTGAAGTAGAGTTAACATTCAATGTTGTGTTAGTTACAGGTGCACAGCATAGGGATTTGGCAATTATATACATTATGCTATGCTCACCACAATAAGTGTAGTTACCATCTGTCACCATACAAAGTTATTATAATATTATTGACTATGTTGCACCTTATCCTGTGCTTACTTTACATTTCCATGACTAGAAGTTTCTACTTTCTTTTTTTTTTTAGTTTTTTTTTAAGTTTCTACTATCTAATCCCCGTCACCTATTGCACCCTACCCCCTAATGTCTCCCCTCTGACAACCACGAGTTTTCACCAGTTCTTGGAATGTATGATTCTGTTTCTGTTTTTTGTCTGTTTTGTTTCTTAGATTCCACATAAAGGTGCAGTCATTTGGTATTCATCTTTCTTTGTCTGTGAAATTTTTATTCTTGATGAAACAACCCCTCCAGAGAAGTCATATTGACAGCATCTGCTTTTTAATGAATAAGTCCTGTTGATCCAGTTTAAGCCAGAAAAAAAAATATTAGAAATTAGGTACCACTTTCACTTTTACTAAAGCATATTTTCTCTTAGGACAGAAAGGGTTATTCCACTTTTGGTACTTGGGTGAGGATGAAGATGATGAAGTGTGAATGACAAGCTAGTGGAAATGAGAATTTAAAAAATGGTTTCCAAAGACATAAGCCTATACCTTTCAAGGATATCGCGAATCATAAAAAAGATAATGGAAAAATGGTGATTCCTAACATATTGATCTCACCCAAATCAATTAGCTCTTCAAAAATAATAAAAAAAAGAACCCACAGGTTTTCTAGAGGTATTATGATTGTGTACCACTATGTTCTTGAAGATCTAACCACAGATAAAAATCATATCTAATAACAAAACTGTAGAAGTTTTGCTTTTCAAACTTCAAAACATATGCTTTTCAGTGTATATTCACATTTACTAGCCCACCCTAGATTTTAAATTCAAAAGTTAAGTTAGGATGAAATTTATAATGGTTTTACAAATAAAGAAGGTAGGACTCAAATCGTGACAGACAAGTTTAAGAGTTCAACTCCATGGTCTTACTTTCCATCATTTTCATTATGACCCCTTAAAAGAATGAATCATGGGGGAATGCCTGCGTGGCTCAGCGGTTGAGCGGCTGCTTTCAGCTCAGGCCGTGATCCGGGGATCTAGGATCGAGTCCCACATCTGGATCCCTGGAAGAGCCTGTTCTCCTTCTGCCCATGTCTCTGCCTCTCTCTCCTCTCTGTGTCTCTCATGAATAAATAAATAAATCTTTAAAAAAATTAAAAAAGAAAAGAATGAGTCATGGGTAAAGTCATTCACTTACTTCTAGGAGTCATTTGTGGTGTAGGAAGCCTGCATATATCATTATGAATCTGATTCCTCAAAGCAATGATTCCCAAAGCTGCCTCACATATTTTACTCACCCAGATGTAAACTACCTTACCGGTACCCTACCTCACTATGGTCCATTTAGAGCCATCTGCTGCATACAGCCATGGCTCTCTAGAAGTTGGCCAGAACTAAGCTCTTGCTTCTTTAGCAATGTTTTGACTGTTTATCTCCAATATTGCTTCACATTTGCTTCAGTTCTGCTTATATCTAAAACAAAAATTCTCTACCTAATCCATCTGTTTATTGGAGATTTATTACTTCTGTGTTTTTAAGACAGAAGCAGCATAAAAACTTAAAGTCTCATTTCAGTCCAAAACTTCCCTAAGGAAAGCATCATGTCTCTAAAGGACTGGCTTACTCAAGTAGTTCTGACTATACTACAAAGGAAGGACGCTATTCTGTTGTGAATTTTTCCACTGAAAATTTGGTTTGATTTAAAGGCCCCCTTCCAAGGGCACTTGTGATAAGCACTGAGTGTTGTATGTAAGTGATGAATCACTAAATTCTATTCTTAGAAACTAATATTGCGCCATATGTTAACTAAAATTTGTTATATACATAAATTTTTCATATATAGGTATAAATATAGATATGAAAAAATAATGAATGAATGAATGAATGAATGAATAAATAAATAAATAAATAAATACTCCCTTCCAGTCATTTTGTAGTGAAATGAACAGAATTGTTCAAAAATGACCATGGACATTCACTCTGAATTTCCTGGTTACTGAGCCAGTTGACATAGTTGGGAGGCTGGGAGGTCCAGCCTCCCAGCCCCACATTCTCTTACCAGAAGAGGCTGCACCCAACCTCAGCTTCCCAAGGGACAAGTTGTTGCTGCTCCTTGACAAGGAGGATATAACACGTCACGGGAGCCAAGGTCCCCAGGTGCTGTGCAGCTGATATTCCCAGACTTCTGTCAGTAGCTGGCATCAAAATTCTAGGTTGCTTGAGACCAAACTCCTTCTGTTTTTTCCATCCATAAGACTATATTCTCACACTCCATATAGTGAAGAATAGGAGCAGGCATATCCCTTAGGACATAAACGGCCTTGTATGTCCCTAAACTCTGATGATTCTCCCTGTAGGGAGATGGAGCAACCTCAGTTTTTTCTTCTCTTGCTGACTATGCCTTGCAAATAGGACTTAGTTGAATTCATCCAGAATCCCAACAGGGGAAAAGATAGAGACCCAGAAGAAGCATACTTTGCAAAGTACATTGCTTTGAACATTCTTTCTTCTGAGCCCTAGATAATCGGGTAAATATCCAGGCCCAGAGCAAGCAACTCAGAAGCAGTTTACACTAAATGTTACGGTTCTCACCTTCTAACCAGTGCGTTGTTACTGGTATAAAACTACCACAACTTCTCCAAGCTACCAATTCCTTTTATTTCCCTGGCTCTTCAATAATAGAGGCTTAATAAATCTGGAATATTTACTCTTATTTAGGCAGAACCTTCAAATGTTTTTGAAAACTTCCTCTTCAGATAATATAGTATGTGGTTATTTTTTTGTTGGGATACTTAGGCACCCAACAATAAACATTTTTTACCGATGCTGTTTGATTAAAATTTATGTCATCACTTTCACTCAAAGACAATGCTCTGTTAATTTAAAAATATATAGTTCAAATTTTTATTATTACTACAATTATAATAATAACCTGATTGTGTAAGTTAAAATTTTTGCTGCTTTAATGTTTGCTGTTACCTTTTTTCTGTATTCTATCTTAATACCCGCAACAATGTTACCCAAGGTAATTATGTAATATACAGAAGTATTGAACCATTATTGTTATACACCTGAAACTAATATATCATGTGTCAACCATACTTCAATAATAACAATTTAAATAGTTAAAAATGAAAAATAAGCCCCCCAAAATAATATTGCACAAATTCTAGAGAACTAGAATTGAACATGCATTTTTTATATATTAATGATGCTATGTATTTATACTCCTTCAGTTCACCATCAAGTTTTCATTACTAGCTATTTTTAATATATGACTGATCTATATATGCTTTTTTAAAGTGGCTAATTACAAAAACAGGAAAATAGAACAGTGGCTTTCTCTGAGTAGAAAGTTTACATGTGGCTTTATTTTCTATTTATTGATTAACTAGAGTTCTTTAAATTAAGTACTTATTAAGGCATTTTAAAAATGCCTTAAGAATTCTAAAGTGGGGCAGCCCTGGTTGCTTAGTGGTTTAGGGCTGCTTTCGGCCCAGGACGTGATCCTGGAGACTCGGGATCGAGTCCCACGTCAGGCTCCCTGCATGGAGCCTGCTTCTCTCTCTGCCTCTCTCTCTCTCTCTCTAATAAATAAATAAATAATCTAAAAAAAAAAAAGAAGAAGAACTCTAAGGGGGTATCCGAAGAGTTTGGAAAAGGCTTTTTCACCACATATTACTGACAACTATGTGTCAAGTATTGTCCAACTCAGAGTCTCTGGGAGGAGAAATATGTAGAAGATTTAGAAGTAAGACATACCAGATTACTTATGCACTTAAAAAAAAATTCTTAATAGGGAAGAGTCAGTCATCTCCTAGGGTCTCAATTTTCTCAGTTATTCACCAAGTATATTCACCACTTTATCACTTTTTAAAGTCACGATTCTATTATCACCCTGTCCTTTTTGCTTGGTAGAACTATCCTTTTGGTCCTTATCTTTGTAAACTAGCATATTTATGGCTAATTTATAATAGTGAGTTATAGCCACAAATATACATATATATGCCTGAAACTGTATTTCTATTTGTCACAAGTAACACAGAAGTTAGGTTTAATTAGCCCAGGTTTAGGTAACAGAAATTAAGACTACTATAATTGGGGTAATTTGTCCAAGGTCACCTATAGGTAAGCAACAAAATCAAAAGTCAGACCTATTGTTTTTCCAGGGTCACCATCTTGCACGTCCTTAGGGGGCACCATTCACACGGTAGCCTAAAAGGAAGGGCACCCATATTCCACCACGTACCACAGCCCTCTCTGATTATAGAGTTGCTGGCATTTCCTTCTCAATATACCAGCCTGCTTCCCAATCCCTCCCAGCTAAATGTGGCAAATAGTTTGGATTTAGAGCATAAGTATACAGGTGATCGTAGACTTATCTACTCCCTCTGTGAAATCATAAAGGATTAGACAGCTGCTTTATCACTGGTATGAGAAAGGAAGCTACTGATTTAAGATTGCATTGTTGTCACTGTTTCTAACTCAGAAAAATAACATAAAAATGAGATAGTTGACCTCTCTGTGGATGCAATTTTATTTAAAAAAAGCCACATAAATGAAAGTTCTAGCATTCATATTTTGCCGGCCACTGGTGCATATTGAGGTTGTTAGTATCTGCTTGACCGTGTCCTGTGAGGGGCTGCGTTCCCTAACCTTACACCACTGCTATTACTTTACTATGATGCTGGAGCCATCTGCCCTGACTGACCACGGGGAAACTTGTTTTTAGATAAACAGATTTCTCACCCTCCTGTAACACCTGAGTGATCTTCCTTGTTCTAGAGATAAAGTGCCCTTGTTTAAACTACCCAGGTGATTTTCCTGTGGCTTAAGTGAGGGTATAGGTGCTCCTTTGGATAACATGGGATGATATGATGGTGGTAGAAGTAAAGGTGGAGAAGAGAAGTAAATGGCACCATTTGCTTTAAAATAAAGCCTCAGGCAAAAACTCTAACTGCCAAGCGCTTAAGTATTTACAGAAAAAGGCAATTGTTTCAGGAAATTACACGAGATGAAAAAAAAACACAAAAAAAACAAGCAAACAAACCTATACAGCTGCTTCATACCACATGTAACTCTTTTCTGAGCTAATGTGCTTTGGTCCAAGAATTTTACCTCTAAAGAAGATATTCGACATATTGCCATCTTGTTATCCTGTGTTGTACATAATGAAATCATATCAGGGTAAGAATTGATACCATTAGTTAATTCTAAGAGATTTTAACATCTCGTATTGATTCTTTATATTCAGAATAATTTTTTTCTCCATTTAGGGTATTGTAGAAATGTTATAAATACCCATATCAGCAGGACAAGATTTAAATATTGTTTGAAAAAAATAAACATCTTTCCACAACTAGGTATATTCATAGAACAGAATTTATTTATATTTACTGTGGCTGTGGGCTTCTGTAGAACCATGACAGAATAAATAAAAATATTTAAGAGGTGGAAGAAAGGAAGTACCACTTTAAGTATTCATGACCTTGTTAGATTTCATGAGAAAAGCAAAAGGATTTAGATGAAATTTCAGTACCCTTAACATCTAGTAGTTGAAATAGTAGTTGAAATTTGCTAGACAGATTTGAGTGGAGAAATGGACTAGTATTAAAAGAAACAAGGGGAGCAGCCCAGGTGGCTCAGTGATTTAGTGCCACCTTCAGCCCAGAGCGTGATCCTAGAGACCCAGGATTGAGTCCCATGTCGGGCTCCCTGCATGGAGCCTGCTTCTCCCTCAGCCTGTGTCTCTGACTCTCTCTCTCTCAGTCTCTCTCTCTCTGTGTCTCTCATGAATAAATAAATAAAATCTAAAAAAAAAAAAAAGAAAGAAAGAAAGAAAGAAAAAGAAGAAGAAACAAGGGAACAAAAGATATTGCTTAATTGAAACCACTGTGAACTGTCCTTGGTGTTCCTCTGAGACTGAAGGCTCTTTCTCTCATGTGTGTTCTTCACACACTGCTCCCTATCTCCTGTTCTTCCCATACTGCTCCCTACCTCCCATACAGTCATGCTAGACTTCAGTATGACACCTGCTCCAGCTCACCTTGAGATTTGCTATAGCAAAAGTTACCTATCTACAACCATTCTTTGGTCCCCTCACTTTCCAATGTAATCTGCTTGGAAAAGATCAAAATACATCTGAATTAGTTTCCTTCTACTATGTCTACTTAACTCAGTAAAGGGCTCCTTATTTTTGCCACATCAAACTTTGGAAACAAAGATGGCTTTCAACACAATCTGGAAAAAGATTTTACTCTCATCAAAGGCAACTCAGAGCAGCCTCTCATCTTTATTTAGATTTGTTCTCGAAAGAGTCAAGCACGGTTTTCATGCTCCAAAAATTCCAATAATTCAAGTCATTCCCCTCAAGATTCTTTCTTGCTCTACTCTTGTCCCATGACAACATTGGACCTAGATTTGTTGATGAGAATTTGTCTTCCTCCTGGGAAACACTCCCATACCTCACAAGTCCTACAATTCAATCCCACTGTACATATATGGCTTGTAGGTACAGAATGGGCAATGCACAACAGTGGCTAGCACTATCTTTAAACAAATAATACTCTCTCTCATAACTTCTTCCCTGTCTAGATACATTGGCTAATGGCAGTTGCAGGATAAAAGTCAGAGAACCTGTTTTTGATCACTGCTGAGCAAGTCTTGCTAATTATGTTTTTAGAACTTCACAATGTCATCGATAGTCCCTCCCTTTGGGTATTCAACAAATGTTTTGAGCTCTTATGAGAAATTTTGTCCTGCTGTGCTTCAAAGACTAAATCTATGTAAAAAAAGAATTTATTTGAAAGTATATATTAGGAATTTTGCGAATGGACCTATCTAGAAAGTTTTATACCTTACAACTCAAGATAAACAGCTTAGTCAAAAATCTCTTCCATCAAAGATACTACAACTAAAAATTAATAACATTAATGAGGGAGACAAGCACCAAAGTCAAAGGAAGCAAACCAATATTTTCATTGATCTCTGTATATAATTTTAACTGAATCCCTAAAATAAGGATCGTGACTGAAGTGAGCATAGAGTCTGAAGATAAGACTCTCATTTACCTCCTATTCTTCATGTATATGTGAAGAATATGTGTGTGTGTGTGTGTGTGTGTGACATAAATATAAGTGTGACACATACTCACACATATATATGACTGAACATATATATGATGTTTGGCATCAAATTTCACCTCAGAGACAAGAGTCTATAACTCTTCACATCTGTAAAAGAGCTATAAAGTTAGTCAAAGGCAAAATTGAAGAAGTTAAACCTGCTTAATGGTGAAGTAAAAAGGAGCAGAGAAGAAAGAAAAGCCAGTTGAGACAGATATGAGAACATTTGTATAAAATTAGAATTATCATTTAGGATTAGACAGAGGAACAAAAAGATAGAAAATTATCTAACCTGATGTGGCAGTTATCATATCTCAAAGATAATTTGCCATAACAGTTCTTTAGATTTGGATGTCTTACTTTGGTATGTCAAGTACCATTCACCACTTGCCAAGGAGAAAAAAACAAGTTGACTATGGCTTCAAGGAACTGTCTACTGAAAAGAATGAAAGTAATTCTAAAATATATACTGTGCCCAGACAATTAGGAATTAGCAAAGGGATATTTTAAGGAAGATTATTCTGAGTTCTAGGATTCATTTTAAAATCCAAAATCTAAACATTTTAATAAACTGTTTTTTCTAATATTAAGATTATTTTTAATATAAAATGTATTAGAAATTATTTTATATATTTTGTCATCCTCCTTTATTCCTCCCTCCCCTCCACATAGACTTATTGCTAGATATTGTGTATACCCATGTTTAGATCTAGATCCCTGGGACATCACAGGTTATGTTAAGAGAATTAGGTCTTTAGAAAAACTGAAAAGAAAAAAATAGATATTTTTGAATAATAACACAAAAGAATAGTTCATACATTTATTAATTCATAAAATATTTATTGAAAACTAATTATGAGTTGCATATATACCAGGTATTGGGATTTCAATGGTCAATAAACACAGATGTGTCCTACTCCCAAGGAGCCCAGAGTTTTGCAAGTAAACAGTACCTAGATAATCACATATAAATAAATATAATTTTACAAATTACACTTATCTCCATAAAAGGGAGATGAATTGTGTCATTAGAGTCTTAACAGTTGGATTTGACTTGGTTATAATCACTATGGAAGGCATCAGAGAGGAAAAAATGACCGAGCTGGGAAATGAAGAAATAAGAGATATTAAATAGAAAGAGTTGGGGAAAGTTGTTCCTGCATACAGTTTTCCTTGTGCAAATAAAGGGAGACAGGGTTCTTGAGGAACCAAAACACTGGAATATAGAAAAAAAGCAAAAGAGCAATGGAGAAGAGATCATGATGCATGATCTCAAATAGCTAATGGCTCATTTTTTAAGGGTATGACCTGTGTTTTGAAGCCAACAGGAAGATGGAGAATATTTGACTGAGGTTAGTGATATGATCAGATTGTATTTCAAAATGAACAATGTATTCTATCATGTGTGAAGGAGAGATTGTATAGGTTCAAGATTAAGTTAAAAGTGATTATTCAGAAGAATATTGCAATATTCCAGATGAAGATGTTGGTTGTAGGGAGAGAAAGAGAGAAGACGAAGTGACCTATAATTCTGAGGAAAATTGTTAGGTCTTGGTGAAGGATTGATTATTAAGAACTCTGAGAGGGCAGCCCCGGTGGCTCAGCGGTTTAGCGCCTCCTGCAGCCTGGGGTGTGGTCCTGGAAACACGGGATCGAGTCTCATGTCGGGCTCCCTGTGTGGAGCCTGCGTCTCTGCCTCTCTCTCTCTCTCTTTGAATAAATAAATAAATAAATCTTAAAAAAAAAGCCTCTGAGAAAAGAAAGTGCCAAGGAAAACCTCTAGGTTTCTTATTTATTTACAAAGATGGAGGGAGATACACTGAAGAAGACTATGTTATGAGTAAAAGAGTCAATCATGATCTTAATGTGGGACATGTTTAAATGATTCAGAGATATCAAGAACAAAATTTATAGGCAAATTATGAGATGGAAGAATGTTTTTATGGTCAGATGCAGTGACCAAAATAAAAGTAAAAAGTGAGTTTCATGGATATAGATAATTCAAGTCATGCACATTAATACCACAATTTGATCAATATAAACCATGGAAAGTTTGGGGTTTTGTGAAGGGTCAGGAAGGACATTATTGCTTAATTCCCTGTTTCCTTAAGCAGAAATGTAATCTATTTCCAATCCCAATCCTTTTTCCCAGTGGAAGAAAAGGTGAGAGAGCAAAACAAAAAACAGTCTCAATCAGAGAACAAAAGGATGAAGAAATAAGCTCATTGCAGAAGTTGAGCAGAAAAGTTGGAGACAAAGGAGAAAGAGAAAAAGAGATGCCAGAGAAAGAATTTCCTTCTACCTCTCTGAGTTGCATTTAGATACAGACTGATCAGAGCAAAGGAAAATTGAAAAATGCATTGTGTACCCTTTTTATGTCAGAGAGAAAGAAGACAATTTGATCATCTAAGACCCATGGGCTTTACTTTGCTTTCTTCTAAACTTTAAGGCTAAGCCTTTTAGAGTGTTCATCTATAGGAAAATTGACCTAGAATGCAGGATGTCTCCACATGTAGTATAGTGCTGAATTTGAATTCAAGCACATTATAGGATTAAATCAATTTTCAGGTCATCATAGCAAATAAACTGCTAATTTTTGTCAAAGTAAAAAGGCATTTGGCAAAAGCAATAATGGCCCTGGGATTAATCCTCTCAGGAAAAGGCTATCATGATAAAGAACAGTGATTTCAACTCTAGAGCTTTGTTAATTGGTGGGTCTTTAAAAAAAAATCATTTATATATGTATGTAGGTATTTATTTATTTATTTATTTATTTATTTATTTATTTATTTATGTTGCCATGTGATTTTCTCATCCAAAGCTCTATAGGAGACATCCAAGGCAAAGAAGCTTATGGACAATAGTTCACATACATGCCTTGTCCAACACATAGCTGTTTAACAAGTAGGTTTGCTTCTGGAAAAGGAAGGTAGATTCTTGAGCAATATCATAAAGTTGGTGGGAAGATTAAAAACAACAGTTTTGACATAGGAAGCACCAGGTATCTGGACTAGTGCCCTGGAATAAAAGATGTATCAAGTGATGCATGCTGTGTTGTAGATCTCTATTACTAACACCAAGTTTAGTTGTTTTTCACTAGGAGGGCACACCACATAGTCCTACTGAAGGATATAATTTTTATAGCAGAAGGATAAAGGAAAATTAGCAAAGGGAAAGGAGTGTGGGGCCTGTTATTGACTGAATGTTTATGTTCCTCTCAAATTCATATGTTAATGCCCTAACTCCTAACAGATAATCTTTGGAGATAAGGATTTGGGGAGGTAATTAAGATTAGATGAGGTCAAGAGTAGGATTCTGGTCTGATGGGATTACTGAGTTTGCTTACTCCCTCGGGCACACACACATACACTCTCTCTTTTTCTCAATCTCTATATATATAAAGACAGGAAAGATACCCTGAACTAAGACTTCCAACCTCCAGAACTGTTATAAATTTCTTGTCTCAGCCACCCAGTTTATAATATTTTGTCATAGAAGCCCAAGCTAACTAATATAGCACTTTTGCAAAAGAAACTAGTACAAGCTTCAGAGTCCTCTTCCAGTTGTGTCACACAGTGTGTGCTTACTTCCTCCAGTAATGAGCTGCGACACCATGTGTAAAATGTTGTCTACCAGAGAAATTCATGGAAGTCTCAGTAATTGGGGTTTTAATTGAGGACTGGTCACAAAAGGCACCCTCTGCCTTGGATGTTCCAAAATTCCAGGCTCCCAGAAAGTAAGCAAGTATTCAGTATAAATCATATTGTTTGTACAGTGTAGGCACAGTAAGCCATTCTAACTGATTTAGACAATGGTAGAAACTGCCCTCCCCCCCCCAACTCCCCCCATATCTCAGATGCCAAATAAGAACAATCTTGCAAGCAGGAATTTCCCAGGGTAACAGCTATGTTGACACTTTTCTACAGATAGCCGAATTTGGATTGTACCAGTTACAAAAAACTGAGGAATTTTAGAAGGAAAGAAAAGTGAGGGTTGAAAAATGAAGGATTTGAATGGTGCACTGAACATAAGAAAGAAATAGTATAGCATAAGATTTCTGAGAGCTGGAGAAATGTTGACAATTGATGTAAGCTTTGGGGGCCTAGTCCTGAAGTGGTGCCTGGAGTGAAAGCCAAGACTCCAACATTACCTGTACTTGACTGGTTACTGGCACTCAGTGAAGAGTTTGACAGCAGAGAAATTGCCAAGGAAACATATGTGGAATGTGAGACCATCTGGCATAAGAAGTTGAAAAGAATTTTAGCTTTGTAATAATATGAAAATATTATTTGCAAAAGGCAGTGCAGAGGGGAGTCCAAGGACTGAGTCCAAGGACTGAGATTCAGCAAGCCAGGCAATGATCAAGAACTTGTAGGCAGGAATTATCTTATTCAGACCTGGGTTATTCTAACCTCAATCCCTGATTCTCATGGAACTTTTAGAGTTTCCTCCCAACCAAGACTTTCTTTTATTTCTAGAATTAATTCAGGTAGAAAGGAGAAAGTCATAACATACAAATACTCACCCTACCAATCCCCATATATACACACACATCATTCATAGCATGAGTTTAAGATGATATCTTGACTCAAGTTCATATTACGCTGAGTAAAACAGAGGGCCACAGGCAAAGCAGATTTTTACTTTGGTAGCCACATTAAAGTAAGTAGAAATTGGAACATTACTAACTTTACCTTCCACAATCATCACAGATGCATACAGAACTTTTATATTCTGAACATCCTGGATTTGGAAAGGCATATTATTCACTAATTAATAGATACTTTAATAGCCCAATGCCCTGGGACACCTGGTAGCTCAGTCTGTTAAGCATGTGCGTTTGGCTCAGGTCATGATCCCAAGGTCCTGAGATAGAATCCCACATCAGGCTCTCTGCTCAGTGGAAAGTCAGCTTCTCCCTCTCCCTCTGCTGCTCCCCCTGCTTGCACTTTCTCTGTCAAATAAAAACAAACAAACAAAAAGTATAAAATAGTCCAATGCCTTATACTTGAAGCAGGGAACCCTAACTTCAGGGATACTTCATTATGAAAACTGTGGACACCGGGGATAAAATATATTTTTTAGTATGGGATGCTCTATTCTGATGCATTCCAAACAAATAAAACAATATTGAGATCATAATTTTTGGAAGCATTCAAATTGATGGGAATCAAAAACTCAAGGACTATCTCCAGACATTATCAGAGATATTTCTAAATAAGATATGTAGTAGAAATTTATTAAAGAAAAAGAAAATTTTTGGTCCAGAGCAGAGCAGACAGTGAAGTTGCCATGTGTATTTTCCTCTGTAGTTATTAAAAATCATAATAAATGGAAACATAGTTTCATACTCCATTTCTTGATATTCAGGAGGGAGACTGCATTAATGCCCACAAAGGAGTAAGTGACAAATTCAGGAACCATTTCCAAGTAGCATGCTAGTTAACAATTTTGGCAGCATAAGGATGATTTATATCTATGTGTACATGCACATAAACATAAAAATATGCATATACAAATATGTGAATAAGCACACACACATGTACACATTCTCTGCCAAGGAATTAACTCTGAATATTTAGTCTTGATATGAAATCTGCTAGTCATGGTACATGTAAACTACCAGCAGGTCAATTGTCATATAATGACGAACCCCAAGAAATATAACTAGAACCAGTTCTGGTTGGAAATTTCAACTACATAAAGTCAATCAACTACAGGACTAGTCGGAAGGAAATCTTCTAGGCCTTAGGGCACTTGTGATGATGACTATGATGATAAGTTTATCACTTGCTCTGCCCTTCAGAGATTGAATTTGGGAGTTAAAGTTTGAAGAAATGGAGTGGAAGCAATTGGGGATGCCCAGGGGGAGTATGTATATAATACAACTGCTACTTTGGGGATGGTAAATTCCTTCTATAAACTTATATTGAAAGTAAAATGATCAAGACTATGAGGACAGTATTCGTGTCTGAGTAACACAAAAGAAAGTCTAGTTTGATTATTTGAAGGGAAGAGGTAGAATCTCAGAGAAGCAGAGAAACAAATCCTCTAAAACACTGATAAAAATATAAATATAGGCATAGATATAAGTACGTCCCAAAACATTTATGATCAGTAAATAAAATAACACAAGTATTCACACTGTTAGTTAAATTTGAATTGGAGATGAGTTTACAAAACAAATATAAGTAGATAAATACTATTATAGAGTCATAAAAAATAAGAAATACTTGGATTTAGTTTTGGCTATCTTGTGGATTTTACATATAATACTTGAATGAAAACTTTATGTGTTTTTTTTTCCCCAAGAAAGTGTTTTCTTAACATCATATAGAAAAAAGGAGAAAAAATGAAAATGACAGTTTTCCAAAAGTATGTTCCTTAAAACCTTTTTAAAAAAGTTTTTAGTAGTCATTTTGTGGAGGCCGAGAAAAATTAAGGCCATTTCACCTCAAGTTTAGCATTAGCACAAGTACAGCCATCTTAGGCCCCTGTGAATAAGAGTTGTACTTTACAGGAAAAACTGCAGAATGCCCTGGGCAGGGAATTCCATATCAGAAAGACAATAGCCCAAGCCAGTGGCAGAAAGTCCCATATTAGAATGATGAGAACAGAGCTCAATGCCCTTGAAACCCCCATATCAGAATGTAAACAGAACTTGAGAAATTCCTCCGCCCCTTCTGAAAATCCTCTAGACCAGCCGATAAAAAACCCAGCTGTAACCCATTTCGGGGTCCAAGTCTCTGCTCCGCTGTGTCGGGTGTACTTGGACCCAAACTCGAGCTTGCTAATAAACCCTCGTGCCCTTGCATCGGTGTCGCTCCCCGGTGGTTTCTCGGATTCACAATCTCGGGCACAACAATTTCACAAATGCACAAAAAAACATTATGTTTAGTAGATGTGTGGAAAACACTGGTCAGATGAAATGACAGTTTCCCTTAGTGCAAACAGGGAGAGAGCTGTAATATATAGTTGTGCATACAAATCAGCAAAAAATAGATGGTGCTTCATTTCCAAAAGGATTTTTTTAAGTGAAATCTGATTTAGAGAAACACTCAAAAGCTGCAGAAGATTTGGAAAAAGGCAAATCTCAGGAGAATTTTGCAGCCTTTTCATAATTAGAGAATGTTCTTTCTAAAGAACTGTGTAATCACATGTATTTGGTCTTTGTTCTTCGTTCCTGACACAGAGCTCCTCCTAAAACCCTCAGAACACCCGGAGTGAGAGAAGGGTCTTGCTATTCATGAAGAGCCACACACCTGAGTTCACGCTATAGGGTTTAAGTCATGGTGAGGCCCCTCCATAGCTTCAGGATGGGGGCTGGTCACCAGGAAAGCCAAACACAGGATCAGAGGATTGGAACTTTCAGCCCCCTCCTCCGAACCTCTGGAGAAAGGAGAGCACTAGAGGTTGGTTTCTAAAAACTCCTGAACAATGAGACTTGGAAAGCTTCCTGGTTGGTGAACTTGAGATATATGGGGAACATACAGAACATGGGTAGATATGTAGCCGGGACACTGGGGTACAAGAATACCCGATTTCAGGGCTCCCCCATGAACCAGATTCAGCTACATGTCGCTGACCAAATCCAAAAGCAGAGAGACAGTGGTGGTGAAACAAGAAAGGAATTTATTTCAGTGAAGCCAACATGTGGAAGACAGCCGACGACCATCTCAAAGACTGTCTCCAAACTGCTGCTAATATTTCTACATTCACGTAAGGAAAATGTGGAACAAAGGTTGGTGGATACTGCAGGTGGCCAGTAAAGGTCAGGTGGATCGTTGTCATTCTCGATGGGTCTTGCTGGCTCAGGGCAGTTCTTATTGCTGGAAGAGATAGTTTTGGTTCTCATCAGGGCATCCTTTGCCTACTAGGTCTTCAGCCTAGGTTAAGAAAGAAGGTGGAAAGAAGAACTTAATCAATTAGAAAGTTTGAGGTCAACCTGGAGGTAGGTGAAGTCCTCTTTCAGATAAATAGAATCATACTGCCATAATGTCATCTAAAATGGCTTTAAAAATATACCCCCATTGGCATTTGTTTAAGCTCTTATTGCTTTCCATCCAGAGTGACAATTAATGTTGTCTTTTCTATTTCTGTCATTTGGTGAGTGAATAGTAGCATCACCTTGTGGCTTTAGTGTGTATTTCCCTGATGATTACTAAGATTGAACCACATTTTTAATGGTTGTTGGCCTTTTGAACCTTCTCTTTTACAAGGTGTCAAAAGTCTTTTGCCCATTAAAAAAAAAAAAAGATTTATCTAGTTTTCTTTGATTTGTAGGAGTTATTTATTTTTGCTATAAGATCTTTATTAGGTATATGAATTCTGAATATCATTTTCCACTTTGTAGTTCAAATTTTCACTCCGTTACTGGTGCCATTTGATGAATCAGAGCTCTTAATTTTAATGCAGTTTAATTTGTCTGGATTTCATTTTTGTGTGTAGTGTAAGGTAGAGGTGAACATACTTTCTTGTCATAAATTGATGTTCAATCGACATGTATTGATAACACAATCATTCTCTCATCACACTGAAGTAGGTCAGTGGTGCCTGTCATGATTAGATGTACTCCCAGAATTTATATCTGTTCCATAATGATTTTTTCTATTATTTTTTCAGGACACAAGGTTTTAATATAGATTTATAGATTTAAGTAGAATTACATTTGGTACTGTAATATCCCTAGATTTGTTCTACTTGAAGATTACTTTGTACTTGGCACTTTGCATAACCTTATGAATTTATAATCTGTTTACCAACTTCTGAGAAAAAAAAAGACTGAACATTTCGATTAGCATTGCCAATAAGTCAATATATTTGAGGAGAACTGACATATCTACCATACGGAGTCTTCATACATAATCATGATATTTATTTTGGTCATTAGTCATTTCTTTCAATAGTATTTTATTTAGTGTAAAGTCCTTGTAAACCTTTATTTGATTTATTACAAGATATTTGATTATTTTTATTGCTTTGTAAGGGTATCAGTCCTTAAATTTCCAACTGTTTTGGTTTATTTCTATAGAAATACAAAAAATTTTTTTCATATTGATCAAGGGTTCAGTGATGATTGTAAATTCATTAATTTAATAAAGTTATTCATGTAATATTTTAGAGTTTTTAGTTGTCATCTCCAAGAAAATAAGTTTTATTTCTTCCCAATCTTTATGCTCCTCTGTCTCTCTCTCTCTTTTTTTTTTCTTGCCTTAATGGATTGTTTAGACTCTCCACTACTATATTAAAGTAGAAATAGTGAGTATCCTCTTTCCTCTCTATAGGGTAAAATCTAACTTCTTTTTTAGATATTAAAGGTATACCCCCTCTAGATTTTCTGTAGGTATTCTTTATCATTTTAAAAATTTCACTTTTTCTCTGAGTTTACTAAAAGATTTTTCTTTTTTTTTAATTTTTTTTTTATTTATTTACGATAGTCATACAGAGAGAGAGAGAGAGGCAGAGACACAGGCAGAGGGAGAAGCAGGCTCCATGCACCGGGAGCCTGACGTGGGATTCGATCCCGGGTCTCCAGGATCGCGCCCTGGGTCAAAGGCAGGCGCCAAACCGCTGTGCCACCCAGGGATCCCACTAAAGGATTTTTCATAAGGAGTTTTGAATTTTAGTCAAATGCTTATTTTTGTTTTCTTGGAGTGATTTTTTTTTCTTTCTTGATTGTTCTTGACAGGATTTAGGATTCAAGGTTTTGTTAGCCTCATAAAAGGAGTTAGGAAAGATCACCTTCATTTTTTTTCTGTTTTCAGAAGATTTTATGCAAGATCGAGGTTATTTCTTTTTTAAATATTTGGAAGAGATTTCACTATTAAAGCCATCTGGTTGTGGGAACAATTCCTGTGGGAATTCTTTTTTTTTCTTTTTTCTTTTTTTTTTAAGTAACAAATTTAATTTCCTCAACAGATGCCTCACTACTGAGGTTTTATATGAGGTCATTCTTTAACTTCAGTAAATTGTATTCACGGGGGCATTTGTTCATTTTAACTAAATTATCAAATTCCTTTGCTTAAAGTTGTTCATAATGTTATTTTATTAAATATATTATAGTCCTATATTTATGCCCCCTTTTCCATTTTTATTTTTGTTTCACTCTTTACAATCTTTCTTGCCTTGATCAATCTTGCTAAGGATTTATCAAATAAATCAATATTTTCAAAGTTCTAACTATTGGCTATATTATTTGGTCTATTATACAATATTTTAAAAAATTTATTCATTTCTGTTTTTATTTTTATTATTCCTTTTTTCTATACTCTTATTCCTTAAGATAGAGAGTTAAAATGTTGATTTTTATCCTTTCTTCTTTTTCATATATGCATATAAGGCTATGTTTCCCTTTAAATATTCCTTTAGCTATATTGCACAAGTTTTGGTCTATCATATTTTATTATAATTTTGTTCAATAATATTCTAATTTCCGTGATGACTTCTTCCTTCATCCATGAGTTGTTTAGGAATGTGTTATTTAATTTCCAGCAGGTGCATCTTTTTTCTAGTATAATTTTGTTACTATTTACCATCTTAATTCTATAATTAGAGAATTTACTTTAAAATACCTCAAATATTTTAAAATTTCAAATTGTTTCAAAGTTCTAAATTTTGTTGAGGTTTTGAGATGGCTCACTGTATGGTTGATATTGATGAACCTTACATATAAATTTGAAGGTAATTTCGATTGTTGTTGGGTACAGTGCTTTACATATGTCAATTCGTTCCAGTGTGATAATATTGATATTCAGATTTTTTTGTCCTTTCTTATTTTTGGGTGATTTTCTATCCACTCTGCAAAGATACTCCAGACAATTCAACAAAATCCTTTCAGATGGATTTCAAATGAATTTTTAATATTGCTACAGGTGATTTTAATTTGTATCCATCTCTAAGAAGATTCAGTTGAGAGATCCATGTTTTGGCCATTGAAATAATCCTCAAATGGATGACAGTATTCCATTTATGGCACAAGTTTATACTAAACACATATCTTGGGAAGCTCCGCAGTATAATCCATTAACACTATGTTTTTAATAAGTTTTGCAAGCAGATGCAATCAAGTGAAAGCATGTTTCTTTCACAGATAAATATTATTTTTATCAAACGTTATAGCATTTCATAAATGCATGTGGTTAGAGTAATAACAGAACATATTATTTCCATAAGATCTATCTTTGAATCTCAACATTTTGAAAACAAAACAAAACAACACGTTTTAAATATTCTTTGCTAGTTGTCCTATGAATCACAAAATAATTTCTTTATTATGAATTATTTTTCTCACCAAATAGTCTCAGATTATATATGGGAGGAACAACTCATCAAAAAAGAGAGAACAAAAATCAAGAAGCAAAAAATAATCTTTATATTAAATGTGGCAAACTGGTAGCCTAAGGGCAAAATTTGGCCCTCAAATATGTTTTGTTTCATCTGTGGAATTTTTTAAAAATTAGTCAATATTTTGACATTGGGAGATGTTACATAAAAATAGCAATGTTAATTCTTTTGAAATATTAGAAATTTAACAAAACCAATGTCTGCATCCCACCGCCTCCTAAGTCAGAACAAGCCTCTGCATCCTTATAGTTTCACCTACTTAAATTTTCTGCCTGGCAAATATAGAGAGGTATTTGCAATTCCTGCCATAAATAACTTCTATGACCTTAAGCATCCTAACAATTATCATTCATTCCACATCTTATCAAATGTAGTGTGTTTGGGGTGCTGATTGGGTAGAAGATATTGTAGGTCAATCCATGATAGAGATTGTGGGGAACAACTGGCAAATAATATGCAAAGCAATATGCATCGAATTTGTAAAATCACATGCTTGGATATCATTCTAAAAAGTTGTTAGTGGAATTTTAATTAGGTTAAAGCTATATGTGAGGATTTTTAATTTTAAAAAATTAAATGCAGATGAATCCCAAAACTCTAATAGTGGTGACATGGTATCAGAAATAGGAGCAGAATGGAAAACAGACCTAGAGGAAGAAACTGGGACTTAATTACTGTCCTCCAAGGAGTCTCCCTTTCTTCTCATGTTCCAGGTCTTTGAAACAGAAGCAAGAGAGAATTCCCTACAATGACTAACATAATAATATATTATTTGGGTTGCCTGCAATGGTCAGGAAGTTCACTATTCAAAATCCAGGGTGTATGTTATATAACACCATTTAATATCAACAGAAATTGATGGTAGCTTCTGGAATGATGACTATTATTTAAAAAAAAAAAGTCCATTTTCTTGAACCAGAATGTTAGTTTAGAGGGAACCTGAAGGAAAACTGACTAATCATAAGTCTCTGAGCCATGTGGAATCAGTGATTATGACATAATTCTGCCTGGAAATATTGTTTTTCAGGTCTAAGATAGGGATATATTTTCAGAGAAGGAGGACTTAAGCTGCCCAGCAGCTGTAGTAGATTAGTTATTCATGTTATTTTTTATGTTGACAGAAATAATTCACTGTGGAAGTTGTGTGCTTCTTTATATGTGGAGACACATTCCAGCACAACAGACTTTTTATACACTTTTGAAATAAAAGAAAATAATTTGTCTGATTTCCCTGAGTCCATGTTGATTCTGGGATGTGCCTTGACTGAACAAAACCAAGTAGCAATATTTTAAATATTGAGGGCTTCTTAGTGGAAGCTTCCACTAAGAAAAATTGATGAGACCAAATCATGGTTTAAATATAAGACAGAGAAAGAAGTGCAATTGGAAAGTATAAAGTTTAAATAACTGGACAGAAAGCTGAAACATACATAACACTGTCATGTATAGTTTTGAGAATTGACACAATACCCATAGTTAACTTAAGATATTTCAGTAGGAATAAATGTATTCATTTAACCAACATTTTTTGAGATCTTACAGTGTGTCATGAACTAATAGTAAAAAGAACTGGGAGGGCTGGAAAAGTAACCAAAGAATGAATATAGAATGAAATATACAACTGGTATAATACGAGTCAGAAGAGGTATTATTTATTCATGTAGTTTTTTAAAGTTGAACAGAAACTAACACGGGAAAGAGGTGAAGAAACTTCCTGGTGGCAATGGTAGCGAGGCATGGAACAACTATAGAGAATAATGAGTAGTCTGCTATGGCTGAAACAAAAGTATGAGTGGTGGATTGGTGAGAAATGGGTTAAATAGGTCATAAGAAATCAAATCTCAAAATTCCAGGTGAAAAGTTTATACTGAAGCTATTGAAGAATTTAAATGAGAATAATCAAGTAAGACTGCATTTTAGAAAGATTGTTCCAGCCACTATCTTGAGCATGGATGGATTGGAGGAGGGTGAAACAGGCAGAGGCAACTAGGCAGTGATAAAGGGGATAAGGAGAAAGTAAGAAGTATATTACAAGGATAACAAGTAGAATAGAAAGGATTTGGGTGTGGAGAAGAGAAAGATAAGATAAAAAATTTCTTGGGCAACAGGCTGAGTGGGTTTAGTAGTGATTGCCTCCCTCTGAGTTAGAATTCAGATGAGGACGAAAATGTATTTTGGAGGGAAGATAAAGATACTGATGTTGGATATGTTAACTGAGATTTCAGTATGATTCCTAAGTTAACAATTAGTCAAATTATTTTTTTGATATTCAAAAAATGCCATAACTGATATAAGACAAGCAGTGGTGGCTAATCAGGGTGGTTCCTTGGAGTAGGGTCCTGCTGGCTGACAGGGAGGATAAGAAGAGTGTAAGCACTGGATGGTTGGTGATCCATCATAGCAAGGCTGGAGCAAGGATCTCCCGTCCAAGGAGCTGGCCCTTCAATGTACAGCACAGCAGCTTTAACTGGCTCAGATAGTATATTTCACATGTCCACAACTATACCAATGCAACCAGGATGAGTACTGCCCTGAATATATGGACCTGCAAATTAAGAGAACAAGCTGTATTAGCAATAAAAGTTTGGGAGTCTTTCCCCTTTGCATCAGTTCCCAGAGTCCTTTGCATCAACAGACTTCCTACACTTTCTATTGTATTTTTTTTATTGTATTATTCAATAGTGCTTTTGCTCATTTCTTACAGGCTTAAGAAACAGGGGATACTCCTTTCTCCATGCTTTACACTAAATTAATTAAATGGATTTTTTAATATAAAAGTGCCAATGGAAGAATTTTTAAAATCCCAAAGACACACATATTCATAGGGAGTTTTAAGCAAGTTTCTTTCAATTTTCTACTTGAGATAATATTAAGTAGTGACTGGATATCATCTCTATAGGTTTTGTAATAATATATATATTTTTTCTTCTTAAATAATAAGAACCGGGCTATCTATATTCACAGCAAGTCTCAAAGTGTCAAGTACTGAGAAGAAGGTTAGATAGTCTCCTTCTTGCAAGCTGACAAGTTAGCCTGCCTCTGTTTCGTGGATGCCAGCAAGACATGACATTCCCAGGTGGGGCACAAATGACTTTATTAGACACAACAATTTCAGTAGCCAGAATATCAACATTTCCTTGAGCAAGTTCCTCAGGCTCCAGCTCCCACAGGGCATGGCAAAGATGGCCAGGTGAAGCTTACACATGAGTGAGTTAACAGGAAAGAAACCGTGAGCTTAGGGAACTTCATCTTCTTCTATGGGCACTAAGCATGACTTCCCTTTGCTCCTGATATAAACATTATTTCACTGTACTGAACAGCTAACAAATCTTCCCTTTGTTTTGAAGGAAGATATTATTTCTATCTTCCAAGTCTCTTTGCTGTGCAAACATCATTGAAAGGAATCTATACCAAGATATGCAGAAATAAAAGACATTCATTAGGGATTGTCTCCTAACAATATCTGCCCCTCATTTTTTATAATCTTGATTTCTGGGAAATTTCATCATGCGTACACCTTTCCATTGACTATTGTGGTTAATCAGATAGTGAGTAGCTGGTATCCAATCTGTTCAATTTTTCTCCTTCAGCATTTACCTTAGGCTGTTATCGACATGACTCCAAGCAGCAGGATGGAGCCTGCCTTCATATTTCAAACATGCCCTATCATCTTGGTCTTAACCAGCTGAACAAATCAGGGCATGTCCTAGAAAGCCACGTACTGCTCTCTTCAGGTTTCTGAACTGGCCATTCCACATGGCCTGAGGCATTAATTCAGTATCACAGGGTGCAGTACCTGGATGCAGTACCAATTACACAGATTCCATCTTTGCTTGCAAGAAAGAATTATAGGACATATCAACTTCTAAAACAGGCCAGTGAATTGAGGATGACATGAAAGTCTTCCAGGCCAAAAGGAGTATTTCCTTAAATATTTGATGAACAAATCAACTGTATTTTTAGAAAGGAGGCAGATAAACACCTGGCTTCCACTCAAGAACTATAGTCCGTAAGTTCCCAGTTTAGTCTGAATACTTGGATTAGTCCTTGTTTCTGAAGAATGAGGGTGTTAAGTTCAATTTACACTATCTGTCAATTCTAGCAGCCAGGAAGCCTTATTTTCCATATGATATGACTGCCTGTCAGTCATAGAAATGGGCATGGAGGAAGTAGTAAACTATGTTGACAGATGTTTTGCTTGGAAGATGCAAGATCAGTAGCCATCCTCTACTGCTTTCCATAGACTTTTTTATAAGGTGAAGGAGAATAGTGATCAAATTGTGGACAAAATCAGTGGGCATGGCACACAGCAGTACATTCAACCATTCTTTATCTTTATGGTCTCGGACTATGTTGATTTAACATAGAATCCAGGTAACTAAACCTACAAAAGGTAGGTTCGCTTTTGTCCAAGTTGCCACTCAGAGTATATACCAATCAAGCTGACTTGGTGTTGCCTTTAGGAAAAGGATAGAAACATCATGCCCAAGCATGGTTTGGGAGTGAAACCTGACATAGATGTATATAACTCCTATTTTGTTCATCCTAATCAGTGTCCAGGAAGCAACTGAAAGCAGATTATCCCTTTCTGGTTATAGTCACATTCAATGACAAAACTCCCTTACTAAAATGTGTGAAGAAAGAAGAGGTCAGAGTAGTAGTCAGAAAACTTTTTACACCAAATTTTAAAAGATCATTTATTTATTCATTAGAGAGAGAGAGAGCACATGAGCAGGGGGTATGGTCAGAGGGAGAGGAAGGAGCAGGTTCCCCACTGAGCAGGGAACACAATGCAGGCTCCATTCCAGGACCCTGGGATCATGACCTGAGCCCAAGGCAGATGCTGAACTGACTGAGGTATTCAAGCACCCCCTTTACACCAATATTTGAAGAGACCTTTCTAATGTTCAAAAATACCAAATGTCTATGGATGGTAGGAACATGGATGCTCCACTGACTATCTTGAGAATCAGTTATTGTTGAATTGTTTTTGTATCAAGAGGTCCACCATTGATTTCAGATTTAAGATGGTCCAGATAGTTGAAAACATGACACATTTTAATTTTAAGAGCTATGGTGGTGGGGTGGCCAGAGTCAGCAGTTTAGACAAGAGCAGCAACTCTCTAACCTAAAAAAGTATCAGCATGGTGAGGCATGATGTTTCTAGCTGTTCAAGTGTCCCCCTCTCTGTGAGTTGGGTTTTCTAATTTCAAAAGCAAATGGAAGCTGGTAGTTATTACATAGAAAATTCCTACAAACATGACTTTTCTCATGCCAGTACATTCATAATTTCAGCTTGTATATTTGTTTTCGAGGTACATCAAAACAAAATACAACAAAAAAAATAAAAAAATAAAAAACAAAAAAAAAAACAAAATACAACATAATGGTTGGCTGAAACAATAGAAATTTATTTTCTCACAGTTCTGAAGGCTACAAGTTCAAGACTAATGTGTCAGCTGGTTAGATTCCTTCTGAGGCCTGTCTTGTTAGTTTTCAGATGGCTACCCTTTTGCTGCCTCTTCACATGTTGGTCCTCTGTGCACATATGTCTCTGGTGTCTCCGCGTGTGTCCAAATTCCCTCTTCTTGTTTGGACACCAGTCAGTTGGATTAGAACCCATCCATGACTTCATTTCTCTTTAATTGCCTCTTTACAGGCCCTATTTCCAAAGATAGTCTCATTCTGAAGTACTAAAGTTAGAGTTTCAACATACGAATTTTAGAAGGCTACAATACAGCCCATAACAACCTACATCCTTAAATATCCATGCTCTAAAAGATCCATCTCATAAGAGTCACCACCTTTCATTTTTTAGGTGTCAGGAAAATTTCCATTCCTTCAATAGAATGGCCTCAGAGAAAGGAGAATTTTAAAAGCCAGGACTCAGCAAAAGGAGAGGAGGCATGTTTTGCCCATCTTCTCATCATCCCTCAGAGGGATATGCTGGTGATTGGGTGATCCACCAGGCACACAAGATGGGTTTACACTCTAGTGAAAAGATTCTCTCAGGGTAAGCAGTCTGATCCATGGAGGAAGACCCACATGTTACAGATATGGATGCCAAGCAGTCTGGATTGGCTTGCACTTGTTTTCAAGAGTTGTCTGAAAATAGGGACATCTTGAAAATTGAATCCCTCTCAGTTCTTCAGGAGCTAAATGTCACTGTGGTCACTTCTGTTAGAAGAATGATGGTCACAGTCCTGTGAAGGCAAGGCCACAGTACATAAGGCCAAGGCCAAGTCTGACAGTTCAGCAAATAAAGATACAACAGCCACTTTAAGACTCAGTTTATTACTTAATATATACAGTGAAAGGAAAAAATAGCCAAAGGTACCAACTCCTTATATCTATAACCACATACCTAAAAGGATAACACCGAAACAAAAAAGCACCAGATGGCTGCAGTGCCAGTTGTAGGGAAATCTAAGTATCAATTCTCACCTGCAGCTCATTGTTTTCATAGTCTGTAGCTATACCCTGAGTGAAATGGAGACACCTCTTCAGAACCTTGGAGACAATGAGAAACTCTCTCAATATGGCCTCCTGGGCGGGGGGAGGCAGGCAAGTGAGAGATAACCCTGAAGTAGTGCCTCACAAACTTCTCATCTTTTCCCACTCAGAGGAGACCACAAAGCCATCTACAAGATTCAGACAATAGGCTTTAAGCTCCCCCCCCCCACCACGGCCTAGGTAGACACATGTAAGTTTGCCAGAACAGCACGGTGGGGTCATTCCCCTCCAGATACCCTTGAATCATTTTCCATGTAGTCAAAGGCAAAGTTTCAGGGTCATTTTCAAACAGTCCCATTCTTTGTGTCAGTTAGATGTGATATTTGTAATAACCAATGTCCATGTGATTCTTATGCAAAGAGTGATTTCTAGGTATTGATTACAAGATGGAACCTATCATAGTCTATAGAAATAACTGGATCCCAGAGAGCAAAATAACTCACTTTAAGGAAAAAAAGAATGAAGTTTAAGGTTGAAGGCAAAGATGCAATTTTTGAAGATTGCCTGTTATTTTTGTCTTTGTTATTACTGACCTTAATATTACTGCCAGGAATTTGGTCATGCTATGGGAGGTTACTAGGGTGCTTTGTGAAAAGCAAGTTTTAGCAGATGTTTTAAATTTCAAAACACCACGGTCCTTTTTAAGTCATTTTGGACTTAAATTATTCAATGTTGGCAGATAGTTGGAGCCATTTCATTAATGGCAGCAACTATGGGTTGTTTTTCCTCTTTCATGTAAATTAAGGCCCATTGTAATGATGGGTTAGGTCACTTGGGGTGTCTGGAGGCCAGAAACCTTGAAAGAAACCCAGGATTTTTAGAAATAGAAAAGCTCTGTTCTACATTTCACTCTAATATGAAAAACCACAAGATTGGCATCATCATACTGAGATTAAAATAGACTCATTCAACAAAATGTCTTTTTAGTTGTGGCATGTATATTATCTGATTTTTCAAAATGTGAGAAACTTAATCTTACTTCCTGCCATAACAGCAAATGATTTTTCAAAAATATATATTCACACAGATAAATTAATGTCATTAGCCAAATGATCATATAATTTTAGTTCATCACCTTTGTAAATTGAGAAAGAAAATGCATTGCATCATAATACCTTTCACTGAAACATTGCAGAAATAGACAGTTTTAATAAGCTATAGTGCTCAAGAGACATGAAAATAGAGTATTAAGAGTCAGCTTGGGAATACACAATGAGGATTAGTCGCATTGCTTATTCAGTATCATACCCCATAGCATCTAACTAAATCTGTACTACATTTGGCATTAATATCTCACAGTAGAAAAAGGAGAGAATCATTAAATAGTAGGAAGTGATCTGTACCGGTTATCTAATACAGTGGTTTCTAATGCAAGGAGCAAAGTTCCAGGGGATTTACAATATGGCTCAGGGAAGTGCGGAAGGAAGTGAAGGTATTAGATATTCTATTCACATATATTATGTCTCTCCCATTTTAATTTCATTTTTGATCTATTAAATATGCTTATTTATTAGTGTTACATGAATATGAATATAAGTTAGATAGTCACACAGGCATGTAATCAAAGAAATATAAAATGTTAGCTCTGTATGATTATTTTTGCTCATGAAAATAAGAAAACAAGTTTTAAAAACTAAAGGGGTAAAAATGGCAAGTATATCAGACTACTTATATTACTGACAATTGAATATTCAAAAATATCTCAAGGACACGAGACATTGATAACAGCCTATAAGCTCAAAACTCAACTGTTTTAGAAAAAAAGAACTCAATGATCTTCATAAAAATCATCATTCAAAATAACCAGGCTTGCTTCTGATTATCATTAACAAATTACCACAAACTTAGTGGCTTAAAGCAACGCATATCCTTTCTGCAGGTAAGAACTCTAAAACGGGTCACCAGGATTGTGTTCTTGGAGGCTCTAGGGAGATTTCATTTCCCTGTCCTTTCCATCTTCCAGAGGTTACCTACAATCTTTGGCTCACACCCTCTTCCTCCATTTTCAAAGCTCTAAGTGTAGAATCTTTAAACCTCTTTTCCTATCTCTCTATTTTGGTAGTTGCATTGCCTTCTGTCTGACAAACTCCTCCTGTATCCCATATACATGGACCACTGTGCTTATAGGCCCACCTAAATAACCCCACATTTATCTTCCCATCTAAAAATCTTTAACTTGAACACATCTGCAAACTATCTTTTGCTGTATAAGGTAACAGCCATCGATTCTAGGAATTTGGATGGGACTATTTAAGAAGCCATTATTCAACCTACCACACTAAAACTTTCTTAGCTTTTAAAATCTTCTGATCAAAACATTTTTTTATTTAGTCCTGATACATACTCAAAAATATGTCTTTAGTCTCTTCCTTCTATTAATTTCTTGATGGAGAAGAAGAAATTGGGTGCAAAATCAGGTAGAACTTAGTTTTACCCCGGAGATGTAGAATCCAACCAAAATACTTACAAAATTCCACATAACAAAATTTATTAGACTGGGATTTAAACCAAGTGAGATAAGTTTAGATAAGTCATTTTTATATTTCTCTCCATCTTGAGTTATCAATGTTGATTAATGTCTTTTCTTTTGTCTAGGGTCTGTTTTTCAAAGGGTCTGTAATTTCAGTGTTCTTATATAGAAGAATATTTTTGTGACCTTCACATGTAAAAGACAAGTTCATTTGTGATAAACTTATTGAGGGAGCGGGTTATTTCCTTCTTAATTCTGAACACATTACCCCTTTTTTTCTCAAACTATGGTCTATTTCATTTTCCTCCCATGTTGGAAAAATTTCCTGTACTTATAAAATGTTCCTTTGCCTAATAAGCTCTGAATATGGGCCAGGAACTTTCAGATCTACTTTACTTAGATTAGCGCATTTAATTCTTAAAACACTGAGTTATGTATAATCATTAACCATATGGAGATAAGAAAACCAGGTTATAGAAGGATAAACATATAATGTCACTCAATGTATAAGTGCCTTATTGGTTGATACAACTAAGTCATGTTGTAGTAACTAACAACTACAGAAATCCACAAAAGATCACTTTCTGTAAAAGTCTAGTCCAGAATTACACAATTTTCAAGGCAGCTATGTTCCTTGTATTGGTCCAGAGTTCAACTACTTTGATCTGATGGCCCAATGTGTGCTTCCATGCCCAAAGCTGTAGGGAAAGAAAGTGCCAAAGGGTCTTGAACTGGCAATTAAATGACTCAAGCAGAGTGACATAAATTGGCCAAACTCATAGGACAGAACTAGCACATGACCTTGACTACAAATATGATGATACAGAAGTATGATCCTATCACATGCTCTGGAGGAAAAGAGAAATAGTTATTAGTAATCTTTACAAGCATTTTTGATAATGGCAAAACCAGAGTTTCAATTCCAGACATTCTAGCTCCAGAGTACTCTTAAAGCATATGCTAAACTTCTTGGAACGATATACATATTTTTTTAAAAAATAAACTGGTGTCAGAATTTATGCAGTTAATTGAAAATATTTATTTGTTCTGAGTATATGCCGGGCAACTTTCTTGGAGCTGTGAACACTATACTAAATAAAGCCCTTAACTTTATGGAACTTAAATTCTAGGTTCTGATCTCTGCTTGTTGTGAGGACTCCTTTCAATTTATATCAAGATTGAAATTCAATCGTTTTAATTCTTCTTTTCTTTTTTTTCTTTCCTTTTTTGATAGTTTCTTTTCTTCACTTACTGAATTTTATCATTTCTATATCCCCATCATGGGTACAACATGCCATTGTTTTATATTTCACTATAGAAATACAAGTCCTGCCAATTAAACAATGACATTTGTTGTAAGTATCTTCTTTTCTTTTTCTTTCAAGAAAATTAAAATGTAAGGAAAAATTTAGGGTATTAGGATTAAATATAGTATTTCTTTTTTTTTTTTTAAATTTATTTATGATAGTCACAGAGAGAGAGAGAGGCAGAGACACAGGCAGAGGGAGAAGCAGGCTCCATGCACCGGGAGCCCGACGTGGGATTCGATCCCGGGTCTCCAGGATCGCGCCCTGGGCCAAAGGCAGGGGCCAAACCGCTGCGCCACCCAGGGATCCCTAAATATAGTATTTCTTGAATTATCTTGTTCTCATTTCTTTTTTTCCTAACTTAAAAAAAAATCTTACTTAAAAATAATTCTTTGTTTCCTTTACTTCATATTTATAAAAGTCTATCTCTTTCCTTCATCTCTTTTGACTTTGCTTAAATTTGGACAAAGCACTTCAACAAATCCTAGATTTTAATATTCTTGGTCAATTCTCTTTTTAAATTAATTTATTTAAAAAGTTTTTGCAATCCTATCTTATTTTACTTTCTTTTTTATTTCATCTTATCTGGTCTTCATTTTTACTCCTATATTAAGTACATTTTTGGGTGTCTGTACAATTCCCAAACAGTTTCTTTAATATAGTCCTCTATGATAGATAGTGAGATATGACAATTAGATAGTACTCAGGAAAAAACATACTATTCACCTGCAAGAAAGACAGTTATCACTCAGCCTCCAGCTGTTGACTCCTTCAGGGTCAATCTCCACTGTAAAAAAAACCAAAAAACAAAAACAAAAAAACTGTCTTGCCCCTGGTCATGACTTTCCTGGGACAATCTACATCTGGTGACAGAGTGTGGTGGGAGTATAATGCCTAGCAATATCAGCCCAGATGGGGGAACCTCATGAGCAATATTCACTTCAGCATTTACCAAAGCCTACATTGCAGTCCAATTTATTCCTCTTCATAATCTTATTTCCTTTCCTTTAATTTTAAAAGTATTATTCCCTAGTGAATATTTCGCACTCTGAAGTGTGTGTCAGTTTACATGATCGGGATGAATGACCCTGCAGCACCAACAATATACATTTAGAATTTGGCCTACCTCTGTCATAGTATTCTCTGTCCTAGACCAATTGGAAGTTTTGCAGAATATCAAATTGATCCTTTATATGGATGAGGTCATACCTATTTAAGTGGGGTTCAGAGAAGGACAAGGGTCTGCAGCAGGTCTAGGTTTCAGAGGAAGTAGCCCTATCATGTGGCCCATATGATCCAACAGATCCTGTAATATAGGAAGTGTCCATGAAAATGTAGTTTGGGGATGCCTGGGTGGCTCAGTGGTTGAGCATCTGTCTTTGGCTCAGGGCCTGATCCTGGGGTCCCGGGATTGAGTCCCACATCAGGCTTCCTACATGGAGCCTGCTTCTCCCTCTGCCTGTGTCTCTGCCTCTTTCTCTGTATCTTTCATGAATAAATAAATAAAATCTAAAAAAAAGAAAGAAAGAAAGAAAGAAAATGTAGAGTTTGTATTAAGATTCAGTGAGAAATTATAATGCCAACCCCTGCAGTTCTGGAACAAGATGATGTTATCAGCAGTAGAGAATTATGAAGCTTGTGAAAAACAGATCCTGGACTTATACTAGACCCAGGTAGAGAGGGAATACTTGGCCATGCAGTAGTATATGACCATAACACCAGAGAAGCCCAGGATTAGCCAGATCCTATCAGATTCACCAAGTCATAAGGTGAGATGGACCCAGCACCATCCATTTTAACAATAAAATGGTACATTTGGGATTGAGCTTGAACATGACTATATGGCTGAAGTAAGATGGGCAAGCAGGTAGACCAGAACTCCATGGCTTACAATACTGTTACATCAGTGCTTTCTTTGAACTCATAATGAGACAAACATCATTCCATAAGAACATTTTAGGAAAATAGGGGAAAAAATGTCCATTTGGTTATAGATAGCCTGGCTTTCTATGTGATTAAAAATAAAAAAAATGGATGATGACTGCATTATGCTTCTTTCAAGGGTGATCTTCAAAGATAGAGTTCAGTGAAAATGCTTCCAGTGGGCAATTTCAGAAGCAACATCACATAATCTACTTTATATAGAACAAGGGAAACCCAGAGTCATTAAATTTATGGTCATATGGCAGTTGCAAATGTCTTGGTCAGTTAGTCAAGGAGTTGGAATGAAAAGGATTAGAAGAAGCCAGGAATTCAGGGGGAGAGGCATGAAGATGACACACTGGCGTGGGAACAAAGTGTAAAGATCTGTCTATTATGTGTTAACAATCATCAAAAGACATTGGACTATAGATGTTAAACAAAAGGACAAAAATCACTGAGTAGATTAATATCAAACAGCTTCTGCCATTGACCACCCCAGCACTAACAATAGGCGCAAGAAAGACATGGTCAATATGGCAGAAATGGAGGGTGTGTATGGGTCCACCAGAATGGATACTCATTAAGATTAATCTAGTTACCATCATTGTCAAATCTAGCTTGCTATAAATAAAGGTCAGTGCTGAGGACCCAGTGGGACACTATTCTAGGAGACAATCTAGCCACTCACTGGCAAGATATCTAGGTTCTTTCCATATTGGAATGGTCACTGGTTTGGTCTCATAGAAACGAAATACATATTTTGGATTTGAATTTGCCTTTCCTGGCTTCAAGACCTCAGCAGACAACACTACTTGAGGGTTTGCAGAGTGTTTAATCCATTGGGTTGGATCTCACCTCGTATTCTCTGGTACCAGTAGAAATGCTTTTAAGCACATGTATAGACCCATGACCATGGGATCTACTGATCAGATTACATTCTATACCAGTCAGGATTTCCTGACCTGATATGCAATCGACCTAGAGGCAATATTCTTTGAAAATGGGATATCATCACCCAGGAGGCAGGATATACATGGATTCAAAGACCTTTATATGACTCTGTGTCCCAATAGAAATAATTACAGAGTACAAGGACAGGAAATAGGAGGATTCCCAGGGGCCATTATTCCCATGACCCCACTAAGGGACTTTATACTTCCTATCTCTGTAACCCTGGGCTCTTTAGAATAGAGTCTTTGGGTTTATAAAAGATTAATGTTTTTGCCAGGGCAAACAGCAAGTGTCCCACTGTAGTGGAACCAACTATAAACTATTATTGTCCCCTGGGAGCTTTGGGTTCCTTGGGCCAGACACAAATGGATAAGAAGTAAAGTCACCATCTTAGCAGGGGTAGATTCTGATCATCATGAAAAGGTAAGAGAAATTAAGACTATGTATGGAAGCCAGGTAGTCCAGTTAGGGGCCTCTCAGGAATTCCTTGCCCAATTGTTACTATAAAAAGACAAATGTAGCAATGTAGCAACCTGGCCTGAGAAGTCATGATGATAATGAGATCAGATCCTCTGCAATGAGGGTCTAGGTCCAATCACTAAGGCACCCTGGAAGCCAGTAGAGGTGGTAACTGCAAGATGAAGGTGTAAGAGACAGATAATGGAAGAAAGAATCTATGAGTGTCAGCTGGGCCTTGAGAATAGCTCTAGAATTGAGTCTGTAGTTCATCCAACTAATCTCTCTTCTGTTTCTCTTCCAGAAAAGAGCCCCATGGATTCATGGAGTTGCTGGTCACCAAAAGTGTATGGAGAAGAAAATCCATGTGCACAGAGGGTGGACTGTGGTAGTTACAGGGATGCTCCATCCAGATTGCCCTTCAAGAAAGAATTTGGGGCTCAGCTCTGTCCTCCCTCATTTCAGCCATAGAGAGTTGCCTGCCTGAAAGTCGCATGCTGCCCAGGACAGCCTGATGACTGAGAGAGGTGGGAATGTAAATGCTGAATAGAGAGCAAGTCATATCTGGTAAATGATATTTGCTACAGGGCTCCAAGTTACGTTGATCAGAACATTGTTAGGTTTGTGTTGCATTGGCAGCTGCTCTGTAGAGAAAAAAAGTGAAGCAACTGTGAAGACACATGCCTGAAGGACAAACAGAATGACTATCATCCTACAGGTTCCCAAATATTTCCCATTGCCTAGACAGAGATCCTTTGAGGGATTGCTACCCTTGAGTTCCCTAGCACAGCCTGGATCCTTTCATAAAACTTCCCCCGTGTTTTTTACCCACCTTACTGTTGGTGTAAGTGGATTTCTATTTCTTACAACCAAAAGTTCTTAGACTTAGGCAAGCTACCTATATTGTGCTTACTAGTTTATGTTCTTCTTTTATAAAGGTCACTTTTTTTTCTTTGACAAAAATATCCTTTCTTTGAGTTTCTGCAATAGGTAATTTTCAAATACTCGCCCTTCTCTTGCATCTTCCTGATAATGCTTTCTTTACTTCACGTAACCTGAAATTTCATAGGAACCTTTTTTGCTTTTTTCTTTAATTTTTAGTTATAGATTGACCAAGTAGAAATTTATTCAGATGCATCATTTTATTAATCAATATGTGAGAATGTGCCTTATCTGGGTACACTTTTCATATAAGCACTAGTTAAATCCCCTCCTCATATCTGGATCTGAAAGATGACCTACAGAATACAAATCTGCCATATTCCCATAAGCCAATTCTAGCTGTAGAACATAGGTTTCCTGTACTAAGCTCTAACTAAGACCTTGTTTGGTTTTCTGATAATCTAAAATAAGGGATAGCAGGATGCTGAGAATGTACTATTTCCAGGAATGTTTTCATTTCCACCCCACTGAAAGTGCTTTATTTGGGATGAAAGTGCTTCTAGGTTGCAATGCTGTATCCTTCTTTACCACTTTCAGTCTTCCTGACTCCCTGCTGCCTTGATTTCTTAGCATTGCAATTCCCAAATGGCTATAAAACTATGGCCAACAGTACAAAAAAAAAACCTCTTCAAACTGTATCAATTGTACAGCATAATAATAACTATCTGGTTTTCCAGAGAGTAGAGATCTGGGTCTCTGGGTCAGACTTTAAAGTTAGAAAATAAATGAAATTTCTTTCTGTGCTTCTGCTGGTAAATCTGCTCGATTTCACCAGTAAAGTATGGATAAGCCCATGATTACTTTTCCCAATCTAGTTCATTCACAGTTGAACTAGATTGGAAACTATAGAAATAGCTTCCAAATTTTGGTATCAATATCTCCATGTTTCCACTCTGGCTAGTTAGTTAGTTGTTTATTTATTTAAGCAAGCTACTGGTCTGTCTACCAGAACTATTTTGAAGTCATAAATTACTTTGTATTTGTTTAATCCATGCCCTTTCTTCTCTTACATTCTCTCCATTTGTGACCATGCACTATCAGAGATTATAATAGCCTTCATACTCACCCCTTTGCTTGTGCCATTAATAAACTACTGTGAATCTGCTCCAAACTTAGCTTTCTATGTTCAGGTTTGTTATGCTAAGGCTAAAACTCTACAAACTATCTCTTAGTTGGCTAGTTGGTGCCTATGAATTATGAAATGACATGGATGAATTTTAATTATGGCATGCTGGTTGAGAAAGGAGGCAGACACACACAAAAAATACATGCACACCACACAATCACATTTATATGAAATGCTAAAGCCAGGCAAAGTAAATTTAAGGCAACAGAAATCGCAATAGCCTTTGTCTATGGTGTGCATGGATGGACTAGAACAGGGCACCAAAAAATGCCTTTAGGTGATTCTGTCTCAATTGAAGTGTTCATTACACAAGAATGAACACTTGTCAGAACTTATCAAATTGTACACCTGTTATTTGTATATTTAACTGTGTGCAGATTTTAATTCAGTTTTTAAAATGCATGAGAGAACAGTTCCATGCCTCAAAAAACAAAACAAAACAAAACTGAATCAACAATTACCAAAAAAATCCAAAACCCAAACCAAAAAAACAAAAATAAATTTTAAAAAATGCAGAACAGAGACCTAAAAATTAACATATGGTTTTAAAACTCAAAATGATGGTTATCTTTCAAACACTCAGATAGTGACTAATTGTCAATTACTAGCATTTAAAAATATTTCTTACTAAAAAAAATATTTCTTGAGAGAATTATCATAACTAACACAGAACCTGGTCACTCACAAACTGGATTATCAGAAAAAGAAAAAAAGGAAAAGCACAGAAGAGGAAAAGGGAGAGGGTGATTATCAACCAGACAAAACAAAGGTAATCTTATAGGAGGCAAAGTTTTGAGCCAGCACGGCACCCGCTTGAGTCTGAAGGAGTACTGACGTCTGTCCCACGCTTCCTGTGATGTGAGCAATAAATTTCAGCTCTGCCCTCCTGGCTGACAGCTGTTTTCAGGGTAAGAAAAAGAGAAAAGAGAATAAATTCTACTCTAAGAAAACAGATGGCTACTTAAGTGTATAAATTTCTGCAATTTAAGATTACAAAGGCAGAAAGAAATACACTTTGTACATAGTCCTTATTTTTAGACTTTGATTGAGACTTTTCCTCTAGCTGCATTGTCCATTGCCACTCCAGGTTGTCAATAATGTAGCCAATTTTAAAATGAGAAATAAATATCATAGTCACTACAGCTATTGCTTTATTTGATGTGCATATATATGTTATCTGTCCAAAAGATGTATTTCTTTTATTATGTTTATTTTCCAATTTTACACATCTGTCTATGTGCATTATCTTTCTATATATGTTAATAGATGCACTGCCAAGCTATTATTGGCATAAATATTAATAATTGAAAATCTGCTGTAAAGCCATAGTCATCCAATTTTTCCATACAAGAGAAATGTTTTTGCTCCAGTTTAGTAACTGAGATACCCTGGAATAAAGCTGTAAGCACTTAGGTTATTGCAAAGGTGTTTTAGTGAGTTAGCAATATTTTTCGTGAGCTTTACTGGAGGAATCAAAAATATTGAGGCTGTTATTTTACCATAAATCTGCCAGCCTGAGTTTCTAGAATGTCTATTGTAATCCCTTCCTCGGGTGCATTTCTAGATTGCACTGTTACTAGAGACTGCACCTGATGTAGATCCTTGTTGAATCAGGTTCTTTCATCCATAAAAAATAAAAAATTAATAAAATCCCATAGCAACCCTTCCCTTCAGATATTTCTATTTTTTAAGATTTTATTTATTTATTCATGAAAGTCAGAGACACAGGCAGAGGGGGAAGCAGTCTCCTTGCAGGGTGCCTGATATGGGACTGGATCCCTAGACTTCAGGATCATGCCCAGAGTCAAAGGCAGACGCTCAACCCCTGAGCCACCCAGGCATCCCTCTTCAGATATTTCTAATAAGATGGAAAATATTTCAGAAAGGGAACTGCTTAACTGTGATATAGAAAAAGTCATGCTACACTTCTCAATATCCAGGTCTCTTTCCCCTCATGTCACCTGAATAGTAATGTCAGTGTGAAGTCATTGAGAGAAGAGTTGTATGTCTATTTTCTTCTTGAGCCAGAGAGATAACTGATTCTTTGGGGAAGGTTGGTAAATCTGAGAGATTTAAAAATAAGCTAATATCAAAGTAATGCCCTTCATTCCCATCCACAGGCATAGATAACCTTTTAGCTTGCAAAGAAAGATGTTTCCAAATTTGTCTTTATTAAGCATGATCTGTTGACTGTTTTGTTTAGACTGGCTTATAGACAAGGAGATATATCCAGTCACCCTACAAAGAATAAAGGAAATAAGAAACACAGAGAGGAGAGAATCCACTAAAATACATTGGTGTTAGGCAGCCCCAGTGGCTCAGGGGTTTAGCGCTGCCTTCAGTCCAGGGCGTGATCCTGGAGACCCGGGATCAAGTTCCATGTCAGGCTCCCTGCATGGCGCCTGCTCCTCCCTCTCCTGTGTCTCTGTCTCTCTGTGGCTCATGAATAAATAAATAAAATCTTTAAAAATATATACATATTGGTGTTATCATCTCTATAGAATTTGAAATATAGCAAGGACACAGCTGCTTTATCTAACACAGATAGGTGCCTCAGTGTTAAAACAAACAAGCAAAGAAATGTTCCCATTCTAATTTGGACAATTTTAGATTATTTCTTGGTCTCAAAAATATGAGTTGTTTTCAGTAAATTTCTGTTGGATTATTCCTTAAAACCAAGGCATGATTGAGGGTATCTGTCAATTAAATATATATATATATATATATGGTTTAAATACACATATAATGTATTTATATATGTATATTTAGCTTTATAGTTACTCTTGGCTTTATAGATATACTTGGCCTTATATACGTGTATATGTTATTTCCTATAATTATTGTTTTAATATATTACTGTAATACATTAATGTAATAATTATTAATATAAGAAAGAAAGAATATGTGTACATTTAACTTTAATTGGGGCAGAAGCTTCCAAACATGTTTATAATTATACATACCTTTGGTCTAAATGCTTACCTGGATATTTAATAGGTAATTCTCTTTTTTAACATAGTCATTACTATAAATCTAGATAATCTCTAGCAAGAACAGAAGCTAGAAGTAGTATAAAGAGCTCAGTTTCAGTATAAATATTTGAGACTATATTAACCAAGAAAATACGCCAACTTTTCATTTTATTTTGAATAACAACATCAATCATTTCATGAAAGTTTACATGAAAACAGTCTACGTTAATTTCTCTGTGAAACAGAGTGTTTTCTGTATTAGAGCTTTAAATTTGAAATTTAGTATCTGTGCATGTCCTATTCACTTTATAAACTATATTACACTATACACCATGGAAAACAATGGAAGAAATACAGCAAGTGGATTTTTCTCAAAATTATTTTTTATGGGAAAGGAGGGTAATAGCAAATAGTTGAAAATAGCTAACACTATTTCATTACTTAATATATACTGTCTGGTTTTCTAAGTGATTTATATTTAATAACTCATTAAATCTACATTAAATTCATGGGAAGTAGCTGATTTTATAAATGGATAACACAGGGCAGAGGGAGGTAAAATAACTTACTCAGGTTCACAGCTGATTCAGGGTCACAACTTCCGATGTCAGGAATTTGACTCCTGACATCCCAGCTAAATTAATCACATGCTTTATCCTGTGCCATAAACTTTATTTTCTTGTTACAAATCATGTTTCCCTAGATTTATAGATTTAAATCTTTACTAGTCTTACTTTCTGAATTTTCAACTAACATAATATAAATTATAAAAAGAAAAAAGTTTAAATTGTGTGTAATTTTATGTTACTTCAAATTTTTGGGAATAAAAAGAGACTTAATAAATATATAAAATTGATAGAAACAAATATAATTCAAATTACTTCATTTGAATGGAGTTTTTTAATCTTAAGACAGATAGGTTAAAGGAAAAAGGAAGTCATAAATACTGTAATATCTAAATCCTGGAAAATTCAAAAGGAAAGATAATGCATGCAGAAAGTATCCAACTTTTCTTTGTGCTTTCTGTTACTGGTGATGTGTTGAGGAAAATAAAGAAGTTTACTCGTGCTCGTCTCTGACACCATCCCGTGACATTAGAGCTATTCCTGATCTGAATCATGCTTTCAAGCTACTTCGTAAACAATGAATGCAAGCATGATGCCTAAAAATAATAAGTGAAATGTGAAGTTTTAGATGATTTGCATGCCCCCAAAACAATAACTACAAAGAAAAGTCAAGATGAATCGTGATCTTAGCTATTCTTCCTGGAAACTCACTCTAGAAAGTATATTGTTAGACCTTTAATCTTACCCTATCCTACTTTGTGCTTGAAGTTTCAATACATTTCAAATGATACATGAGACCGGATAGGAGACATCGCTAAGTGATGTTCAAGTCGCGGTTCTTAATGGGGATTTTGTTCTTCTTTGGTTCTTAAAAATGGAATTTCCTTCTCACTCTTCCCTCAGTGATGGCTTTAAATCCTTTGAAAGACCCTCTACCATTCACTCTTGTCATACTTATTACTGAAGAGCTCTGCGCTGACAAGGGAAGAAGAAACCAAATGTTTTAGTGATGTTCAACTAGAGGCATATGTCAAAATAGATATGTACAGAATCAAGATTTATTAAAATCACTGTCAAATTTCTACCCCTGAAAATTTATAATTAGCTACATGGGAATATAAAATTGTTCTTATGGTGCATATCTCCTCCCTTTCTCTGTTTCTATCTCTCTCCCTCTCTCCCTCTCCCACTTCCCCACTGTGAGAAAAAAAAAATCATGATTTAGATGTGATGCAACCCTTATCTTTCTAAGGAAAAAGACTGATAACACTGACATTGCCCCGAGTGAAGTTTAAGTTTTTCAGAAAAAATACAAGAATATGAACGCAACCTTTTTCCAACCCTAATTCTTAACTTGAAAAAGCAAGAGTTCATAGGAAAATCAAGTATGAATCAAGTATGCAGTTCCACTGGAAAATAATCCGTCTATTTTTCCTATTGAGGAATATTAATTTTATTCTCATTAACTTGTTTTTGTATTATCTAATTAATATGAAAACAGTTAACATTTTCAACAATGAAGTCATTCAGTTCCCTGTACACACATATATCCAATTTCCTCCATTCCTGAATTTTTTACTTCTTGAAAATCCAATAATAAGCTTAAGTTAAAATACAATACAGAGACTGTATAGTATTGTTTCAGCCTTTCCTGATGATTATTAATTATCCATTAAGCAAAATTTATCTCCAAAAGTTTAATAATTTTTGTTTGTTCTTACTTTCCTCACCTTCCTCACCATCCTTGGCCTGTAAAATTTCTCATCGCCCTTTATTAGGACCATTTCAGAATTTTTCTTATGCATTTGACCCCCTTAAATAAGTGTCTATAAGGTCCCAAGAATAATACATCTAAGAAGAAATATGGCCGTGCCGTAACCCTGATTTAAACCCCTCCGTGTCACCTGGCATATATTGTGGTGCTTCTCAAATGGAAAAGCTTAGCTACAGAAATTTTTTTTAACATGAATATTCCCAACCTCTCTCCCATTTCCTTCCCCAATATTTTATGGCTTAAAGTGAAGTTATTCCTTTCAAAATCTTCCAGATGAATCTGCTTCAGACCTCATGACTACTTTTTAACTATCTTTTCTCACCCTGAGTTATGGGCAAAATTTAAACTGCTTAAAGTGATAAATAAAGCCTATCTTGTTCTCCCTTCAATATGAAAATCTTATTTTAACTCTCATTATTTCTTAAATGTTCACAAAACTTATCACTAATAGCCAATCATTTCTAGATCCCTCTGCAAACTATGTTTAGCTACCCTTACATGCTAATGTCTTTGCCTAAAACAGAGGTCAGTGTTTTTGCCTGTTTTTGTAGTTTTATGGGAACACAGCCAAATCTACTCCCTATGTTTGTCTATGTCTGCTTTCATACTACATTGCAGAGTTGCAATAGAGAGTGTATGGCCTTTAAATCCTAAAATATTTGGGATCCCTGGGTGGCGCAGGGGTTTGGCGCCTGCCTTTGGCTCAGGGCAAGATCCTGGAGACCCAGGATCGAATCCCACGTCGGGCTCCCAGTGCATGGAGCCTGCTTCTCCCTCTGCCTCTCTCTCTCTCTCTCTCTCTCTCTCTCTGACTATCATAAATAAATAAATTAAAAAAAAATAAATCCTAAAATATTTACTATCTGGCTCTTCCTTTACAGATAATGTCTGCCAACCTCTGACTTAAAATAGTCTTTTACTCTTTCGACTATCTAATCTGTATTTATATTCCAGATTCAGATGGGCAGTAGTTCTACAAGAAATTTAAGAAATGTGCACACTGCATGCTGAAATTGGGTCTTGTCTGAGCAAGTGTTTCTCCTAAACAACCATATACTTTAAGCATACATCTATTCTACTGAAGTTTTGTGTAGCTTTTCCTGTCTTCTTTACTTTGTAAGAGACACTTTCTTTTGACTTCTGTGTCACCAAGTGTTAGAACACAGCAAGTAGACAATATTGCTTGGACATCTGAACTAAATTAATACATGCCAGAAATCGTGCTGGGAAGTGGGGATTCCAAGATGATGAATATACTGTGACTGTTGTCAAGGAGATGACAGTATAATAAGAAAAAATGTGATTATAAATTATTAGCCTACAACATAATAATGAGGCTAGTTGTGATAATAAAGGGAGAAGAGGAAAAAGTACTTGCCAGAGGAAGTATGTCAGGAAATTTTGTACCAATAAAAGAGATAAAAGATTTGGGCACTAATCATGTACCAAATGTGTCTAGCTGGGATAGAATTAACAGTCCAGTTTTCTAACATAACTAAAAATCTAAGAGAAAATGATATGACTAAGTCACAAACTTACAGAATAGATGGATATTGACTGCTATCATTTTCTCAAGCTCAGGCTCTATCCACTTGATGAGGTCAAGTTGCTCCCTCATCCCTCTTTCCAAGACTGTGATGAAAGCCTGGATGAAAATACCAATCTTAACCTTGACTCAAATTCCATCTCCTGTGCTCCCCCAGCACTATGCATGCTTATACTGGGGATGTGGAGTGGGTGAGGAAATGTAGCCAGTTTTTCACTGGGCTTGTAACTCCAGTCTCCTTGAGTGGGTGATGGAGCAGGGGTATGATTTCATTCTAGAAAAACTTCTCTTTCAACTTCTGGCACCTAATTTTCTCTCTTTTTTAAATAACAATATTTTAAGTATTGTTCATTTGTCTCTATCAGAGTCTCTGCTTGTGCATCCAGAGACAAAGTATACAAATAATAAGTCCACATAAGTATAAAACTCAACAAATGTATTATTCAATACAAATTCAATGAATGTATACATTATTAGAATATAGGAATATATATTGCCTATCTTTGTTGATAATTATATTAACTGAATTTTTAATATATTCAGGAAACTATATGTGAATAATACATTCACAGAACTATTTTTTAAATATTCAAGAACAATGGACTCACAAGGAAAGTATTCTTGAATTTTGTCTTAAATAAGAAAATTCACAGAGACTTCCAAAGTCTTCATTCTGTAGGCTGTTAATTAATTCATCATTTCTCATTCTGATGATGTGAGCTGCTTAAATCAATATTTCATGCTCAAACACCTCCAGCTAAGAAGCAAGTACCAGGCTCTGTGGTCAGAGTCATCCCCCATCCCACCCCAAAATCGCAAGATATTAAGCTGCCCTGTGGACCTTCACCCCCATACTCTCCCCAGTTTGGTTAAACTGCTAATTTCCCAGTTTATCAAACTTCCTGCCAGGGATCAAGATTTCATTTCCCTTGTCTATAGACACTTTGATATCTAAGAGTGATTATGTCTAGATTTGGCTTAGGCGTGGGAAAGGAACTGTCTCAGAAATCTCTAGGTAATGTGATTCTCCATTTATTCTTCTCTGCAATCCATATAAACAAAGATGAATGGGAAGCTGGGGCAATGAATGGTCAGGGGGTAACAGACCTAATGTGATCATCTTTTAGTAACTTCTCAGAAATGTTTATGTCTGATTATTAAAATGCTTTGATGGCTCTTTCTTGGGAATACGGAGTACTGTCTTTTTTTCTTTGTCCTTGAATCCTAATTGCCAAATCTAGGGCAACTGGAAAAGGTATCTTCATGATTATATTGCATAAGCATTGAAAGTTGGATCATTAGAGAGGAAAGGCCAATTGTTTTTTTTTTTTTTAATTTATTTATGATAGAGAGAGAGAGAGAGGCAGAGACACAGGCAGAGGGAGAAGCAGGCTCCACGCACCGGGAGCCCGACGTGGGATTCGATCCCGGGTCTCCAGGATCGCGCCCTGGGCCAAAGGCAAGCGCCAAACTGCTGCACCATCCAGGGATCCCGGAAAGGCCAATTGTGAATAGAGCATTTACCTTCCAGGGATTAGTAGAGTAAAATATATGGAGACATAAGAAGACGTGGCATGTTGAACAAATCTCAGTGTTCAGAATTTTGGAATGTAAGGATAACAAAGAAGGAAGAAAGAAGGTGAAAAAGATAGTGTTAGTGGGAAACAGATAAAGTGTTTATATGCATATTTAAAGTTCTCAAAGATAGTTATGTTTTATTAAACATGATCTGATGCATATAGAAATTTTCAGAAAAAATGTCTTATAATATTATCCTTTAAACAAATTCTATGAAAATTGATTCTTTTATCTTTATCCAGAGGACCTAATGATTTTCCTCTGCATTAGTGGTAAAATTTATGTAAAATTATTTTTTCTTATTTTCTATGAAATGTTTCTTTAAACAGAAAGCACTGTCAGCATGATTGTTATATACTTTAAATGTTAACATCAGAATTTCATTGAAAGTGTTCAAGACAGTTTAATTTATAGTTCTATGGGAAACTCTTGAGAACTAGACCTGAAACAAATATCTAATCAGAAGATATTAAAGATGGCTTAAAAAATAAAAATAAAAAAAATAAAGATGGCTTAACAACAGCATGGTATTAAGCTGGAAACCGGTTCTCTCTCTCTCTCTCTCTCTCTCTCACACACACACACACACACACACACACACACACACAAATGTAAGTGCAATGGTTGTTCTTGAAACTATAAATTACCCTGAGTTACTTACCTATTTAAGAATATGATCTCTGTGGGTTTTTTAGTGATACTAAAGGAAATCTCATTATGCAAAGAGCAGATTTTTATAACTCTGGAAAGAATATGCCAAATAGTACAAAAATCTGGATGCATGGCTGAATAACATTATCAGTTTCAAAGGTAAAATAGGAAAATTCTAAAAATAAAAATGTCCATTTTTATGCCACAGACTCCAAAATAGCCAATGTCTCAAGTGATGACAATAAGTAGGAGCTAGAATGTCCAATTTAATTGCATAAATAAGCTATATTACATTTTTAAAAACCAAGAATGCATATTCAATGAAAATAGACAAATATGTATAAACATGAAATGGAATATTCTTAATGACTCAGATTTTGAAATCTGAATAAATATAGACTAAACAAATGTTATGCTTTCTTTTTTAATGATTCATGTGCTCAGATGAGAAAAACCTATTGCCACTTGTGGACATTTTGGAAAGTTGTTTTCATTCCTAATGAAATAAATATTATATTAATACAAATATTTAAATATTAAGCTAAAAAATAAAAACATTTGGAGGGCTTCATTGTTACTTCCACAAAGGAAGTTAAAAGATCCTTTGGCAGGACAGTGATCAGGGGTCACTCTTTATTTTATAATTTAAAATAAGGGGCTAGGTAACAGATAAGAAATGTTAATTTACAGATAAGTTTTTCAAGAAAAATAGTCTAAAGTAGTGGCATCCTAGTGTCTTGTCCTTTAGACACACGCCATGACGTACATTTCTTTAATGTCACAAACTCCTCTGTTTTTGTTTTGTGTCTGCTTTGTGTTGATGTGAATCTTCTGTAAAATTTGACTTTTGAAAATAACTTTACACATTGACTGTTGACATGATCTCTAATTATCAAAAATTGCCAGTTCTTCATTTTGCTCTTTGAGCGTCTGCTATTTAGCTCTACACTTACACTAAACACTTATGATAATTCCTATAAAACTACTTCATATAATAAGCTGCATATGTAATAGAGGAAAAAAGTTTGCAGTTATGACAAAGTATATCTGCAATTGCTTTAATTCTCCATTTTTATTTTCTACTAGACTTCTGAATTCATAAATTTCCAATTCAATGTGTGTTCTAAACTTAACATAGGACACTTTCAATGATTTATTCTCTACACAGATACTCACTTTATTTGATTTCAGTTATGATTCAATATAACTATCTTTATTGAATCATCTAGAGTGTTGATGTAGAATTTATTTATAGTTTATTAACTTTTGAGAATCTTATATAAAAGAGGCATGTGTAAGACATGAAGATCTCAAAATGAATACAAAAACTAGAGTTAACTATCCAGTCCTATGAGGAAGACAGACACTTATCAGATTATTTTAATAACATATAAAAGTACAATAACAGAGATAGTCACAGTGCATTGTGGGTTCACAATGACAATATTTTACTCACACTAAGAAGTGGATTTCTAAGTAAGATGCCCTCTAAATTGGGAAACTGAGAAAATAATCTAGTGTGGGACTGGGGAGATGGTTGAGAAAGTATTTGTCTGAGAAAACCACATGAACAACAAAAAACAAAAATTAGCACAGTGTGAGTCATTCAAAGAATTTAAAAAAGAAATACAAGACTAAATTCTAGAGACAGAAGATGTAGAAAATACAGGAGAGAAAGTTCAGGTGGTAGAGATTTCCCTCAGCAAATGTGGTTTACAAAACTGAAGGAAGGGTATAAATTGGAATGTAAGAATATATTTGATGTGAGAAACTGGAGAAAATGAAATGACAAACATTAATCCAAGACTTGCACATTTGGCGCCTGGGTGGCTCATAGTAGCACCAAAAGATACAGCAATATAGGAGAAGGATAATGCTGATGTGGTTTGCCAGTTAGAGACATGGGCCACAAGCAATAGAAGCCACCCTGGCTATCTTAAGCAGAAAGGAAATGTATTGAAAGGTATGATAGGTGCCCTCTAAGATGCCCCTGATGATCTAATTCCCCTAAGATTAGCATCCTTGCATAATCTGCCCCCCTTGAGTGCAGGTTAGATTTCTTGACTCACTTGGAATACATAGAATAAGGCAGAAGTGATGGGATGTCATTTCAGAGACTGGGCATAAAAAAGACTGTGGTTTCTATCCTGGCTGCTCTCTCTTACTTCCTCTTAGGTCACCCACCCTGGTGAAAGCTAATTGCCATGTCCTCAGAAGGTCCTATGGGGAGGCCTACGTAGCAAGCTTAGATGCTCTGGGGCCAGCCAACAGCCACATGAGTGAGCTTGGAATTAGAGTCACCTGCCTCAGTTGAACCTGGTGATGACCATCACCTCATCAGCAGCATGATTTCAAGAAACCTTGAGCTGGAGGCAACCAATCAAGCCACCCTAGATTCTGGGGCCACAGAAACTAAGAGAGATGATAAACATTTGTCCTTTTAAGCTGCTACATTTTTTGATGATTTGTTGTACAGCAACAAATAACTAATAGAAAAAGATAACATATACACTATATTTAGAATAGCACCCACAAAAACAGGACAGAAACCGGGAAAGGAATGAGGCTACTAGAATGACTTACTCATGCATGAAGGATGCCACCATGGAGATCAAAAGACTTTGAGTCTTCAATCCATGCATCACAACTTTCAGAAATGAAAGAGAGAATCCGGTAATGATGTTGCTCATATGCTCACCCTTAGACAACACAGGATGGTAAAAGAAAGGATCTAGCAAAGACAGCCTTTTTTATTCTCCAAACATTCTTCTGTTGCAAGAGAGCAGAGCCCCTGGACTGACTGACAAGATACATTCAAATGAGATTGAATTACTTCTACAAAATAAAACTGACACACTATCAAGAATAGCATGCAAATTGATGCTGGGTGGTCAAGACACAATGAATGTCCAAAGGAACTCAATATGGAATACGTTTTTCTGACAACCTAGTGACACGCACAGTATAGTATGTGAATCTGACATGAGAGAGACCAGAGACTTAGTTGAGAGGTATCAGCACTTAGATGGTATTTGAGTTTAGGTAATTTCATTTGATCACCCATAGAGCACAGAGCGAATAAAAAGTACCTTTAATTGAGGAAAGAATGCAATGAAATATTAATATTGCAAAGAACTGTCTACATTGTGGAGGAAAAGATAAGCACATAAAGATGAATAAGAAAAAATGGTCAGAGAGATTTGAGGAGAATCAGCAGAATCCTAGGGACCAAAGCTGAAAGATAAGAGCATTTCAAAGAGGAAATGAGTGGCAGTATCAATTGTATTAGAATATTTCAGTAAAATATGAAAGCAAAAAGGTCCTCACCTCTGGAAATTGAAATTGATAGATTTCTTTTCCTAAAATGAATCATATCAACGGCCAAATTCTGGTCATAAATGTTGGCGCCTCTCCTTTGTACTCAGAATCAAGTTCAAAATTTTGAGCATGGCATTCAAGATTCTCTTCTAATCTACCTATTCAATTTACTGCATACAAATACGGCTTACCTCCCTGACAAGATTATATTTCCCTTGAAGACAGAGACTATATCTTACTTTTCTATTTACTATACTATCTGCCAATATAACATAGTAAAATATAGTAGGTTGCCAATTAATCAGTCTTAGATAAAAGGTTTTAATTATCATTCACTAGATGTATGAATGTATGCATCTATCTCTCTACCAATCCATCCATCATCTATGTACCTACCTGTTTTTACAAAGCCTAGACTGTTCACAAGCTAGCTTGATTATAGTTTAATAAGGCTGACACTTAACGAAGTCCCCCTCCCTCCTGTATATCTGGTGTTGTCAATAAAACAGAATTCTCTGTATCTTCATTCTTCCTTTCATTTTTTACTAATTAGCAAGACAGCAAATTGTGTGTAGACATCAACTTATGCTTTTTATAGCTTTCCATCTCTTCTTGATAACTTACCCTTTTTATTATAGAAAACAAAAATAAAAAACAACTAATTGCCTCTGTATGGTTTATGCCGTAAACTAACTTTTATGAACTATAATCAGCACTTCCTTCGAGAAGACAGCCACACTTTTATAACCACGATTGTTTTTTTGTGTAAGTCCCATTAATAAGGGTTTTTAAAAGCAGGCTGTAATACTTGGACAAAGAGAAAAAAAGAAGCCTGAAATAAAAGTGTATAATGTGTTATCTACACCTTTTCCACTTGTTAATTTAGGAAATGTCTCCTGTCTGCAGCTCTGCCAGTCCATGGCAACAGAGAAGCAAAGTGTAGGAGGAGCTGCTTGGGAACACACAAGCTACCAGCTTTTCTCTACCATTTGAGTCACCTGCCTAATAATCATACAAACTTCAGGAAAATATTTCATAAACTTGGTTTGAAAACTAAAACTTTTTTTTCAGTATTTATTTTGTTTGGATATACATTTGGAAGATCTTTTCCCAGGTTAATAGTAATACTGATTTGTTTCAGTGTCTCCCGATGTTAATATTTTATAAGGCTTGCATGCAATTTGTGACATGACTTATTTAAAGTTAGCAGGAGAGCAGCCATCCTCCTTTGCCAATTTCAGTTCGCATATTAAATGCAGATTTTCTCATGCAGTACAACACCTGCATAAATTTGAAAAATTGAGAATCATGAAAATGGTATTTCAATAGCAGTTCAGTTCAGCAAAGGGACAAAATTTGCCATGCAGTATAACACTGTGAACAAGGTTAATGCTCTGTGGAAACTACATTTCCCTGAGATTTTGTTGTTGTTGATGATAATTTTAAGAAAATACATACATAATCCTTCTATTCTACATTTTTTTCTGTCAGATGGATATCAAAATACTGCTAAAATATGACTGTATCATGAAAAAGGGTACTATAGCTACGGCAAAAATAGTGCACAAGACACACATAAAAAGCACACATATACAGCTGAGTGAGAATGAGTCAACAATGCTCTTTAAATAATGAGAATATTATGCAATTTTACTTTACTGAAAAAATAAATTACTTGTTAATTTTTAAATTTCCTTTATTCATTCCCTAATTCAAAGGTAATGACAACTCTGACCAAAAACATTATAATACATTTACCTGAATTACACAGTAAATTATCATTTTGTGTATTCTCATTTTAAGTGAGAAAACTGTCCCATTTTAGTACACACACATGAACATGGAAAGGAGAGAACACAATAATATGTCCCCTGCTATCAAGTTATGAATCATCATGATTACTAGGAATTTAATTGTCAGAGTTTTCTAAAATCTGGTGCTTTCTAGAACTTGAAAATATGTAATAAATCAAAAAAGGCTATTCATTAGAAATGAATTTTTGTATTTAGCTTAGGTACTACACACATTCTTCCTATCCCTGTTTCTGTCTGTCTGTCTGTCTCTCTCTCACACACACACACACACACACACACTTTTTTCCACAAATAATCAAAGCAAATTACTAAATTTCTCTAAAAATCTTACTAGTTCTTAGCACTTAGAAAATAACAAATATCAGCAGAAAAATCTTATAGAGAAGCTCTAGGACATCAAATAAATATAGACTAACTTTTTCAATAAAGATTTATAAAGTTTCTGTTTTGTTTCATTGATAAGAAGGTGTTTGGATGGTATAGCTGGCCTGCAAGTTTAAATTTCTACACATACAAAATTATAAAACTAAGTCAATGTCAATTTTCTTTAGAGAATATAACACTACGGTTCCCTAGGAACTGAGGGAAACTTCTCTTCAGTCCAGTAACTACCAGGGACAATGAAAAGAAAGCCTAGATAGGCCCTTTGCCACTCTTAGATTCAGTTTGATTTAACAATTATTTAAATCTCCATAAGTTTCTTTGGAAATATTTTAGGAAATTATAGCTGGTCTTCAAATCTCTTCAGTGTGTTGATAAAACATATATATTACTATATATTATATGTCATTAGTAAATATATACTTCAATAGGAAATGAGTCTTTATTCAAGGGTTTAGATTTCCTATGGAATCTTGCTTAAGGAATTTGTGCCATTTGTACCATTCTAATTAACACATTAGAATGGTATTTGATTTTCTTTTAAAAAATCCTATTTGGTTACTGTGGTCTAGGCAATATGAGAAGATGGTGACACATTTCCCACATTCAACCTGCTAATAAAGTTATGGATCATCTTTTACTTTTAAAGATTTATTTATCTATTTATTTAAAGGTGGGAGAGGGGTAGAAGAAGAAGGGGAGAGAGAATCTTAAGCAGAGTCCCCACTGAGTACAGAAACCTATGAAGGGCTTGATCTCATGATCCTGAGATAAAGTTATAAGTAGTCTTATTAACAGTGCAGAACTGAGTAATTATGGCATAATAACAGGCAAATGCATTATTGCTATAAAAGGATCTTGCACTTCTCTATACAACTTCTTATTCTAGTAATATAAAGAGAATATAAAATAAAAACTTTAAATTATAGATGATAGATGATAGAGAATATTTTGGTTTGGAAGTACTAAAAGATGTGAAAGTCAATTGTAACTGTCTTAGAAAATCATTTTTCTTTGGCTTTTTCCTGAGTCAGTCTCTGGGAATAAAAAATCATCAAGTTGTATCGCTTACCTCAAGAAATTCAGTCTTATTTTCATGTTCCCTATTTTCCTTTCATTCTCTTACAAACATATTTCCTCTACTTACTTTCATCTTCTTTCCTGGCCACACACACACACACACACACACACACACACAGTCATATAGGTGACATTGTAGGATTCCTCTAGAGCAATGCTGATTGTATCAAGCAAGTCCAAGTCAATTCTTTCCTAGTGGTCCCTTTCAGTTCTAAGTAATCTAGGTAATTCATTTATAAGAATGAAGGCATGTTTTAGCCAATGTGTCTTCTCCAATTTATAGTTACAAAATGCATTTATTTCAGGAATGGATTATTCATCCATGCATTTTTTTCATTTCAGAAACATTTATAAGCCATTTCATCTATATTACATACTCTTTCATGAACTTAAAAAATGAAAGGAACTTAAAAATCTGAAGTAGAGACAATCAAACGAATAAAAGAAAAACAAGATTAGAAAATCAGTAAGAAAATAGAAGACAGAAAGGAGGATATGTCAACTCTTTCTGCGGTTTGGCAAGAAAGCTTCTATAAGGAGATCAAAATTGAGTTGATTATTTTAAGTCGAGTGAGATTTTACCAGATGGAACCTGGAATTGAGGATGTAGGAGTAGCCACTTCTATCAGAGACAATATCATATGACAAACTGTAGAAGAGAGAGAGAGGAATAAAAATTTTGTAGATTTGAACTATAAAAGTAAAAAAAGGTCAGATCACAGAGAGACTGACTTATGTGTTAACTGTAAGATATTTAAGTCTTTGACAATCAGGAATTATTGCAAAAATGAAGTATGAAAATGTCACTCTTAATTTTAGTTTCATATTTTAAATTTTAGTTGCTTGACTTTTAATTTCATGTTGTAGTTAGATTTCTTATACTTCCTAAATGTTGTAGGGGCAACATAGAGTCAGATAACACTGGTGTTCCTCCTGAGTATTCTCATAATGTACTGAATTAGTTCTGTCTTCTAATATGCCACACTGGAATGTAATTTCTTGCTTATAGTCTTATAACACTCATACTTCAAGGATACCTACTATATTTCTGATCCACCTAGGTGTCTCTTAACATTTCAAATAAAATTAAAGTATAACAAATATTTGGTTGAATAAATGAATGGATGATTTACTCTCCTCTCCCCCTGCTTGTGAGAAATACTTGCTTCTTATCCATTATCTTCCATCTCAGTAAATGTCACCACAATCCATCCAATTTCTCAGGAAATTTACTTTCAAAATTTTCTTTATTCCACTCTCATTAATCCATGAGGAAATTCTCTTGGTTCTTTCTAAAATTATATCATGATTTGACAACTTTTCATGGTCCACCATGGTCTGAACTATTGCAATATCCAGTTGATTAATTTCTCCAGTTTCTACTTTACAGTACTATAGACCAGCAAGTGTTATCTTCTAGCAAAGATATACAAATCAGATCATGTCACTTCTATTTTCAAAATGGTTTTCTAGTTCAACATCTGCCTATGATGTAGAAAATAGGAAAGAACATCACATCCACTTAAATAGGAATAAAAACTCAGATAAACTACAATGTTATAGATTTTCTTGAGACATTTCTACTGTTCTACATAGATAGTTTAGGATTCAATCACAAAACATGAAACTCATGAAAGAAGAAAGAAAAATATATTACCAATAGACAAAGTAATCAATAGGACCAGACTCAGAGATGATCCCTATGTAGGAATTTCAAGACAGATAATCCTTTTTTAAGATTTTATTTATTTATTTATTTGAGAGAGAAGGAAAAAAACATGAGCACAGTAGGGCAGAGGAGTGGGGAGTGGGGGAGAGGAAGAGAAAGAGGAGAATCCCAAGCAAACTGTGCTGAGAGTGGAGTCCAACACCTGGGCTCAATCCCAGGACCCTGAGATCATGACCTGAGCTAAAACTAAACCACCCAGACAGCCCATCCCAGAGAGATAACTTATAGCATCTATGATTAATATGGTAAATTACCTAGTAGAGCATGGAAAAATAGATGGTGAATTACAAGAGTAACCAGAATGCTGTAAGGAGTAGTGAAATAAAAATACTCAGGGTAAAACAAAACAAACCAACAAAAACCCCACAAAAACATTACTGAAGATAGAACTGTGAGACAAGGATACATAATCTAACATGCACATAATTCACATTTCAGATAGAGAAGAGAGAGAGAACGAGCCAGAAGATTATGATGACAAAGAGTACATTCAAATACAAAAAATGAAGGACTCTGCAAGGTGTTGTAATACAGATAAACATACAAATACTTTTTTTTTTCTTTGTTAAATGACTTTAAAGTAGAAGTTCTCAATCAAGGACAATTTTACACACACACCCATACAGGGCACATTTGGCCATTTCTGGAGACATTTTTTTTACTCTTATGACTGGGTGAGTCTACTAGGTAGGGACCAGAAATGATGCTAACATACTGTAAAACTGGACAGTCCCAATAGCAAAGAATTACCTGATCCAAAATATTAACAGTGCCAGTACTGAGGAACTCTGTTAAAAGATATTTGATGTTTTAAAAAATAAAAGTAATGTTCTGTGGCATAGGTAAAATTAAAAAGAGTAAGCATAGTAGCACAATTGAGAGAGTAATATTAGAAGCATAAACTGTAAGTTCATTACAGATAAACATAATACTATTTGATGAAAAGCTGTGATGTATGAAGGATGTTATTATAAACCCTAAGATAATCACTAACATTTTTTATAAAGATACAAAATAATAAAGCAGTAGTAGAGATAAATGTAATAAAAAAATAAACACAGAAAATAAACATACAAACAAAAAAAGAAAAAAATTATCAGGGAAAGAAAAGAGAACAAATAAGAACAGGGTGATAGATTTAATTTAACTATATTAATATTACTTTAAATTATATAAAATAAGTAATATAAATAATACATTATTATATGTATTATTACTATACTATAGATAATTTATAATGTTATGTATATTTTATAATTTGATAATCCTCTAGCTTAACTGGTGAAGAGAAAAAGAGAGAATATACAAACTACTGCTATCAGGAATGAAAAAGTAGCAGTTATCACAGATCATAAAGACATTAAAAGTATAACAATAGACTCTTAGAGCAAGTTTATGCCCATAAATTTGACAGGTGAGTGGAATGGCAAATTAATTGAAAGACACAAAGTACTGAAGAGCACATTCAAGAACAAATGGGTGTGCTGAGTTGTCTAAAATCGATTAGAGAAACTGAACTTAATCATTAAAAATATTTCTTAGCAAGACAACTCCAGGCCCAGATGATGTCACTGGCATATGCCACTAAGTTTAAGAAGAAATAATATAAATTCTACAAAAAACTTTCAGAAAACAGAAGCAAACAGACCACTGTCCAACTTATTTTATGAGGCCATAATTACCCTAATAAAAAAGTGAAAAGATTCTACCAAGAACATACAGCTATCATTATATCAAATGATAGGGGACTAACCCTTTCTCTACAAAAATCAGGAACAAAGTAAAACCGTCCATTCATACCACTTCTATTTAAAATTATATGGTACAAAATACTGAAGAGAGAAAGCCAAGGGTATCTAAATAAAACATGGTTTTGGATTGAAAGGTTCAATATTATTGAGATGGCAATTCTAACGAGTCAATGCAAATCCAATAAATTTGACCAAGTTTTTTTTTTTTACTTGTTTTGTTCTTTGTTTTTAAAAATCAACAAATAGATTCAAATTTTATTCAAATGAAAGGAAGTGCAATAAAACACATTTGGAAAGAATAAATATTAATAATTATTTCTTCCAGAGACTTTGGTAAGAAAATAAAATGACAAGCCACTGACTAGAAGAATATTTGCAAAACGCATATCTCATCATGTGCCTATATCCAAAGTATATAAAATATTCTCAAAATTCAATAATAAAATAGAAAATGAACAAATTTAAAATGAGCAAAACAGTTAGTTGATATAAAAGATGATATATGAATGGCAAATAAGTTCATGAAAAGAAGTTCAACATCATTAGCTTGTAGGAAATTGCAAAGTAAAATTACAATACAATGAGATAATACTATACTTGGAAGTGCACAAAGGTTTTTGTCCTTTGGTTTCTTCTAGAAATTTTACAATTTCAACTTTTAAATTTAAGTCAATGATTCATTTGAGTTAATTATTTTATATGAGTTTTTGTTTGAGGCTTATTTTCATTTTGTTTTTTTGTTTTGTCTTTTTTTTTTTTTGCCTATGATGTCATCTTGTCCCAGCACCATCTGTTGAAAAGACTATTGCTTCTCCGTTCAAATTGCTTTTGCAAATTGGTTGAGTATATATTCATGGGTCTATTTCTAGAATCTCTATTATCTTCCTTTGATCTAAGTTTCAGTCTTTTTGTTAATACCACAATCTCTTGATTATTGTAGCTTTATAAAGTATTAGAATCAATGAGTGTAAGTCCTTCAACTTCATTACAGCACTTGTTTTAAATTTTATTTATTTTTGTCTCTTACACTAAAATATAAAACCCAGGATTGTAAAGTCAAATATAATCTATTTTTGTCTATTTTGTCACAAGAACATTATTAGGCAAATGTCAGATATTCAATGAGCATCTGTTAAGTGAACATTACCATGAAATCTATTCATTGGCATCACCATAGGAATGAAGATTTTTATTATCATTGTAATTTTTTAAGTATATCAATAATCTAAAATTTCTTAGACTTCTGAGGTTTTGCACTGGGTATTCTTAAGCTTTTGTTTATTAATTTTTAAAGGGCTCTTTTGGCAATTGTATGACACCTTTGGTTTACTTCTCAGAATATTTTTAAATCTTTAAACTAAAATGTTAAGAATAAATAGGAACACAAATATATTGAAATAAAATTCTAAAATAATTTTTAAATTACATAGTTTAATTAGTACCTCATTATTAAATATATTAACATGCTTTAGCAGAAAGATTCTAAAAATTATAATTACAAATTAGCAATGAGCATAAAATGAAGCACATATACAATATCTTTAGTGGGCTAAGAATAGAAAAATATGTATGATTTCTTCTGGTAACAAAGTACTGCAAATACTGCTGTGATTGGCTATCCAGGCTTATAATTGAAAAAAAAAAGTGTTAGATTTCATTCAGACTACTAAAAACAAATATGTAATTTTTTTCCCATCTAAGTTCATGAATTCCTTATATTCTATCCATGAAGTTCTTGAACCACTAAAGACACCAAATTAAGAACCTATACTTAACAGAAATGTTTTTTCAAATGATTCTCATTTTCAATTGTAGAGAATACTGTCTGTAAAAATTTTGTCAGCAACAAAAAACAAATGAACAAACAAACCAGAAACAAAATCATAAATACAGAGAACAAAATGTTAGTTGCCATAGGGGAAGGGAGCTAGGGTAAAAGAACAGGTAAAAAGAATTAAGAGGTACAAACTGCCAGATGTAAAATAAATAAGTCACAAGGATGAAAAGTGCAGCATAGGGAATATAGCCAATGACATTGTAATAACATTGTATAGAGACAGATGGTAACTATACTTCCTGTGGTGAGCATAGCCTTGTGTATAGAATTGTCAAAATCACTGTGTTGCACACCTCAAACTAATATACTGTTGTATGTCACCTCTACTTCAAAATTTTTAAATAGTCTGCAACAATGAATAAATGACCTGACTCTGTATATTTATATCTATCTACCTCTCTATTTCTCTGTATCAATCTAACACTCCATAGGAATTTTGTAAAAGGATGCAAATTAACAAAAATGAAATTTATAGAAAATTTTCTTATCATGAGTGAATCAAAGAGTTTTCTGCCTTTACAACATGATGGTTGCTTTTAAAATAGGTATCTTGGGATGCTTAGCTATTTCACAGAAAAAAAGATCTGAAACAGTCTAGTGCTCAGGCTCCTCAAGTTGAGCTCCAAAATAGTTCTCTTGAAAGCATCTGATAAAATGCAGAGATAAAGAGCCAAAGGTAACAGGGAGGTCTGCCAAAAGAGTCTATAGAATTGAAACTATTTGCAGAGAAGTGCCCCTCAGGTAATTGATAAAAACTAGAGATATAGTCCACCGAGATAAGAAACTACCAAACAGAAGAGAATAAAAAATTTCTGCTGGGAAATACTGAGTTAATCCATCAACTTGATTTTTTTTTAACTCCTTTTCTATTTCACTTTCCTTCACTAAAGTCTTTATTTTGACACATAGAAAGGTTTACACAAACAGCCTGTAATGGAAAAAGCATATTAATCTCTAAATTTATTTTCAAGGACAAATTTACTGGCTACAAAGAAGGCAGAAAGTTAGCAATTTTTAGCACATTTGGACTAACCATAAGCAAACAGGCCTTCACAAAAACATTGTGGGAAGTTAATTCATTCGGTTAGTTGAATGAACTCTGGCTTTTAGTGGGAAAGAAGTAGAGGTTACAATAAACAGCCAAAATGCATATCACCCCTACATAAGGCTCCATGCAATATGAAAACGCCTGCCTTAAAAATGTGTACACTAAAGCCATTTTCCAATTTATACAGGATGGGTTATAGAGTTGTCAGGGAAGGAATGGATATTTGATGATAACAATATTTACCAGATATTTTACTTGGTGTAAACAAATGTGCCCTAAGTTACATTAGCTTCAGGATCATAGGAAAGGCACTATAGCAGTTAACCCCTAATTTCAAGGATCACTGGACATCACTCACCAAAAATAAAAGTCTCAGTTTACTACTCTGCTTGTGATTCTAGGAATCCCCAAAGAAGGGCCACAAAATTCTAAATTACTGCCTGTCGGCCTCTAGTTCTCTGACCTCCTTTTCCCCTTACTATGCCATTGCTTTTCTGTTTGTGTCACTTTTGTTCTGCATTAATCCACCTGCAGTGGTCTCTGCTACTTGAGCAGTGCTTTCCTTGAGCAAACTCTTGGATATCGCTCGACCTCGACAATCTTAGGGAAACTCTTCCTTCTGCAGTCACCACTCTGAGTTCATCATCATCTCTGCCTATTTCTGTATTCTAGAGGCTTCCTTCTTTCTGGAAGATAGGAAAATATATTCTCTTCAACATATATGGCTCTTGTAAAAAGAGATTACAAAGTAGAATTGTTTGCCACCTCCCTCCCCCTGCCCAGCAATATAGACTTTTTATCTTATCACATAGTCTTCTCCTTTCCAAGATGCCCAAAATGAGAATGTTAACAGGTTAATGAACAGCCTTGTATTCTGTGCAATATGACTGTTTCATTCTACCAGGTAGACCCTCTGCTCAGTCTGGATCCCATACCAGGATCTTTCTTCATTAAGATTTTTTTTCTAAGGTATCTCATGATCTTTTCCTATAATCTTGTTTTATAACATTACATAATCATCATTCTGTCAGATGGGTTTTGTGTCTCTTTCTCCTATATTCCATGGACATCTGTGACTTGAAGTCTGGGGAAGTAGTGAGATACAAGCTTATAAAAATACCAAGCATTTGATAATAATTAAGGAATTTGTACTTGCCCAGAAATCCATTTGGTGGTACTCATGAGGCAATCCAATCACATTGACCAGTGTAGCCAGCATACCTCAAACTCAAAGCCCTCCAGAAAGAGCAACATGTTACAAAGTCCCTTGCACATATAACATCTCCCTAATGCTCACTGTAACTCTGTCATGTTTAGAGTTACTGTTTTATATTTTATAATATGAAATCATGATGAATTGAGTCACATAAGAAGTGGCAAAGTTAGAGTAAAATAGATATCTCTAAACCTCAAAATAGATATATTGTTACTCAAAATGTCATTGGCGTTATCATAACAATTGACTGACTACCAAGACTAATACAGTGCAACACAGCCTTTTTCCTCTGTGATCCCTGCACATAGACAACACTATCAAGTGAACTGAGAGTGTCTGAGAGTTTTCTTTCCTGTGTGATAATCAACAGCTCTTAATGTGGGAACCTTAGAAGGCAATATAACCTTCTTTATTCCTCCTGCTTCTTAGCCTAACTGTTCAAACTCTTTTCAGTATGTTGTGGGAGGCATAGTACCTAGCACTTAGATAATGATCTCTCGAATCCACAATCAACTCCTCTCCAAATTCCACATCTATCGCTGGCTGATTGTGTAATTTGAGATAGAATATTTAACATATTTGCCTACATTTTCTTATATGAAATGTAGATAATGATAGCCAGTAATAGCATTATTTTGAAAATTAAATGAGATACTACCTATAAAAAATGTAATGCATTGCCTGGCACTCAGCAGGCACTAAACATATAATAGCTATTTAAAATTGAAAGGAAAAAAAAAAAGCAATGCATAAGTTAAGTCAGATAGTAAAAGAGGAGCCTTGAGGAGCGTGTGTGTTAACACTCACATTTCTACGTCCCAAATATATTTACTAAGTCATTAAGGAAACAATGATCACAAACTATGATTGATATCTAGCTTTAATGGATTAATACTACTTCTTCTAATACTCTTATTACTTACAAACTATAGAAGAAGATGTTTGAGGACAGAAGAGAAGGTATATAATAGTTGCTTGTGAGTGGGAGGTTAAACAGACTAGGAAAATAAGGCTGGATTGCAGGGGTCACACACTGCTAGAAGTCCTGAATTTAAAGAAAGATCAGTCAGCAAGACTTTTTATTCTTTTTCAGCCACATTCAGCTGCATGCTTATAGTTATAATAAAGAATAGAATTTAACCAATCTAGATCTTTTGCTATGGAGGAGCAAAGAATGGAAAGACTGGGTGCATCCATTAAATAAGCCAGGTCATGCTGCCGAAAATAAAATAAATATGACTCAGCAGCTTAAAACATCCAGTTTTTTAAAAATCCAAGCTTATTTCTTTCATGTGATGGGCCCATCATAGTCAACATGATTAATTATGTTCAGGAAGGTCTGAACTTGATAGTTAAATGCTCTAATTTCAAGGGACCCTTAAATCACTTCTAATCAGAACCCATTGACCAGAGCTAAGCTAAAGGCCCCACCCAACAGCAAGGGGACCAGAAAATGCAATCCTACCCCAATAAGAAAAAATCAGAATACCTGATAACAGCAATGAATGCTTACCACACTTTACAAGTGGAAGAATCATCGGTATATGCACTGCTATCAAGAATAACTGTGATAGGATCTGTAAAGGAGTAACGTTCAGTTAGAGAAGAGTTAAAATCTTAAATGAAGGGTAGGTGATCACAGAATCTATAAGTTTTTTAAAAGATGGAGAGCTGGTAATGAAATCTAGTAAGAAGTGTTTTAAGGGAAATAAAAGTATTTTAAGACAGAGATGAAGAGATGGGTTCAGTCTGAAAAAAGGGGAGGAGGAAAGATTGAGCCTTCAGGTTCAATTTTATGAGGGTACAGATAAAAGATCTCAGGTATCATTTGAAGCAAGAAGGTAAGTAAAATGACGAGGGAAGTTTGGGCTTAGAAAAGTTTTGACTGTCAAAAGATCATGTGATTTAGAGGATACAATGGAAGGATTTCAGAAGTTGGGGAGCAGAGCAGATGAAGTCAGATTAAGCCACATACAGATCCATCTCTGCAGGATGTGTTTCCGGGGGAAGAGGCATGACCCTGAATTTCTAGGAATCTTATGATGCTTGAATTACAAACACAAGGGGTATAATGAGATTTGTGTCCGGGATCTCCAAGACTGATTGTAGTGGTGATACTGTGGTCAGAGAGAAGAAAAACACTATTTCTAGGAGCACAGAGAACTCGTTGGCTCCATCTAATCTGTACCATCTTCACCACTGGAAGTGTTGAAGAAGTCAACAGCTCTGGGGGTGGTGCTGACAATTGCTGAAAAGATTTGCACAGTAGTAGCAATAAATTCAGACAATAAAAATCCTAGAATGCATTTAGTGTCCCATGTAAGGTAGCCTTTCAGTTTAGTAGGAAATCTGACCAGAGTTTAATTTTCTATATGGATGAAGAACCTAATAAAAGTCGTAATTAGCTTGACGTCCACTTCTGTGAAATAAGTAATGGGTAGATACATAATTAGATGTTGGACCAGAGAAATTGCTGGAATTGTGTGTATGATTTCATTGCTAAAGATTTGTTAGAGTGATGAGGTTTTTGCCTGTGTGTTTTATCTAGCAGCATAGTTCAGAAGGTAATTATTTTAAAAAATAGATCTATTCGACTAAAGGATTAGAATGGAAAGCTATTAAAGAAGATAGTGGTACAATTGGTTTCTGACCCAGTAAATGGTAACTTGAGAAAATAAAAATTTTAAATCACTTAATTTATCACATACCTTTTTTTAGTTTCCTGTAATTTAAAAGCATCATTTTCCCCATCTTTACTTTTAATGAACTCCCTACCGATTAGATCAACCTGAGTGCTTTCTCTAAAAATGAATTAATAGATGTTTATACAATAAACATCTCTATTGCATATTTCATATGACCAATTAAAAAGCCTGCTCTAAAAATAAAAGGTTTGAATTAAGCAACTTATAAAAGACCAACATTTTGTAGTAGCATGAAGCAGAAGTAGTATGTTATCTTAAAATTAAGTTTAAAACTTTTCCTATAAATGATATAAAAAGGGGTATGTTTTATTAATATGCAGAAATGAATATTTGGAAAATGTTTCTAAAACTAATAGTAAAAGAACAAAACAATGAATAACAATCATCCTGGCTTTATAGGAAACTGATGTATTCAAGTCACTTTCTATTTACCTCTAATCAACCCACAGTGAGATTGTGCTTGGCAGTGAGATATCACGGGATAGCACCTCTTTTGTAGTTCCAAATCCAAGATGAGATGGAACCTAACAGGCATTCTGGGAAGAAATTCAATCTGTGTTACCACTATTTTCAACCTTCTTGTTTTCAATAAGTATGTTATTTCTGCTGAAGTAGTTTAGCTAATGGAGTATATCTTAATGGCCTTAAGTATAACTTAACCACCTTTAAGTAAAGAGTATAAAATTTGGGGCCCACACTCATAGCTTAAATGGGGGCATCTGAAATGTACAAGAAAAGAAAGTTCTGGTCAAAAGGGGCCTGTGTATCAGATTTCCACTTTATTCTTTATTATGAAAGTTTGTGTGCTAAGTTTGTAAATCAAATTCACTGCTAGAAGTGATGATGAAATTTAAAAAGCAATAAATATTTTGACATTCACACTCCTAAAAATCAATTGAAGAATTTTAAGAGGATTATAAAGATTTTATTTATTTTGATATATGCTCCTCAGCTGTGGTTAACGTGGTTGCCATCTCTTTCCTCTGGGACAGAAGCCATCAAGCCAATGAACGTGCAATTGCAGAGAAAAAACTGCTTTGCTGATTTTAAGAGATTAAATAACTTCAACCTTAGACTTGATTAAGCTGTAGGTAGTTTGAAATTGAACCCGTTCCCCTTGGCTGAAATGCCTTCAACTCAATAAAATCATGATTTCAAGAATTGCTGAGCCATTTGTTGATTATTAAGTCACAATTTCAAAAGTGATTCATTGATTTAGGTCAAACTCCTTAGGATATGTATGAATTACAAAGCTTCTCCCCTATAGGTATGCTTCAGGTTCAAGTGAAGCTAATTAGACTAAAAGAAAATGTTTTGCCTATTTTGAAATAGTTCCTGGAATCCAGTGGGGAGTCTGCTTCTCTTTCTCTCTCCCTTTGCCCACCCCCCCTGCTCATGCACTCTCTCTCTCAAATGAATAAACAAAACCTTAAAAAAAAAAAAGAAACAAGGAATGGTTATTACTACACAGGAGTGAGTAGAATTGGGGTCTAATCAGGATACATGCCTATGTCTAGTAATGATGGACTTGCACTATTGTGACACAGATTAACTACAGGGAACAGTGACTATGAGTGTGTCATCTTCTTCCTCTCTCTAAATGAGTATGTTTATTTGGTTATAGCACACTTGTTTCACCATAAAATCTTTGGTGTGGATGAGGAATATACTTGTATTATTTATTCATTTGTTTTTAGATCAAAAGAAATTGCATCTGGGAGTGATTTAAATCATGAGATACAGGCTTTTGCATCTTATGCCTTAATTAAACCCATTTGGGGAAGTACTGAGTACATTTTTCACATAAGAGGAAAGCCCATTATATGGCATCAAGAGTGGAGATGGAAATAGTGTTATTATTTGAATATGTGCTCTTTCCCCTCTAAGAGTACTATATAATCCTATCTCCCAGAAAAATGAAGTATACTTTCCTACTCTAGTGTAAGGTACCATTTCTAGATGATAATTTGTTTTAGCCAATGGAATGAGCATAGACATGACACACAAGATGTTCAAGCTGAATCTTCATGTACATCCATGTAATTTGTTTCAGACTCTTCTTACTTTAAAAACAAATTATCCCAGTTCTTGGTCAATCTTTCACACTGTGTTCTGGAACTAGAAGATGCATGGAGCTAATCTGAGTCCAGTCAAGTCCAGCTTAATAGAGCAGAGCTCAGTTAACCTGGAGCTGACCTATATAGCCTACCTTCAGCAAACCTGTAGAGTCGATTTAATCATAGTGAAAACAAATGTTTCCTTAAAGAAAGAGTAATCAGGAAAAGCTTTATACAACCAGGTGGAATTTAAATCATATTGTGAAGATTTGGCATCTCTATAAATAAAAGGGTGAAGCAAAATATATTTGAAGCAAATTTAAGAGCAACTACAAAGGCAAGGTAATAGGAATAAAGTTGGCTTGTTGCAGAAAGAATAAAGCAGTAATTCTGATTACAGAACAAATTGCGTGATGAAGAACAACAAGATATAGGCTGAAACTATGCAAATTGGTAAGATCCGCCATCTGGGGCCTTATGTACAGCATAGTAATTCACACAGCCAGCCTATGTTACCACGATGTATTCTAGCTTCTGTAGTCCTATAACTTATGTGTGTGATGTGACATGCTGTCCTCCCAGAGTGCCCTTGATTTTCACAATTAGGCTCTAGAAAAGCAAAGATACTTCCAAGGTTTTCACTTTCACATTATGATTTGTTAAAACATATTCAAATCTTAATTTGTTAATGTGAATGAAATATTTTAAGTTTTCATTGATTCTGAGTTAACATCCATAGGAATTGGTCTCAACATTAATCTGAATGCAGAAAAAAATAATAAAAAGGCAAAACATCATTTCAGTTCCTCCCTTACATAACTGGATTTTTACTGCTAAATACTAGTATGTATTAGTTTGTGTAAAAACAGTAGTAGTGGTATTTCATTCAATAAGAGAATAGCACTGTCAGCTACTGAGAAAGGTTATCTTTGAACTATGTGACTTAATGAACTGTGGCCCAGAGAGTAGAGGCATCAGTGACATTTCTTTCAGTCTTGATGTGCTCAGAGCCAATGTTTTGGGGACATGAGTTTACTTCAAAATGACAGGTGAGTTGTTGTAGCAATTTTTCTTTTTCTGTTTCTTAGAAATGATTATTTTTCAGTATAGTTAATATCTGGTTATCTTTTTCTAGATGGTAAGTAGTCTGCAATAGTGATATTGATACTTGTTTTTATTTACCCTATGAACTCCTTTTTATCATTAGATGATTGAATCCATCTTCCAAATAATGCAATCGTGTCTGTTGCCACAAATAATACTTTTAGCATGAGCAGATATTAAAGTATTCAACAGCGTGGCTCACTTCAGTAATCAATGACTCATTGATTCCATTGAGTTATTTTATTTTTTAATCCCAACTGAGTGGGATCAGTTCCTTTGATTTAGATGTTACTTCACAGAAAAATGAGCCATTTATCTTTTTCTTTCTCTGTACAGTATAATTCTGAGATTGGCTTAGCAACCACATTTGAAAACCAGTCAGGTTACTTTAACATTAAATCTCATATTTACATAGTCATGCATGTGAAGTAATTTGTAGACCATTTATCTAAACACTGAAAAATGAACATGTAATTTGGTTGGTTTAATTGAATAGTAATATAGGTTAAGATTTGCATTCCATAATAGCTGTAGGAATGCTGACAATACTGACACCATCTTTGGCTCTCCACATTGTTCATATTTGTTCAATGGCCTCTCTTGCTGCTACCTGTTCTGGGCCCCTTTAGACTAATGCACATATCTTAGAAATATCCACCAGGGTCAGGATTGGGGTATGCTTGTTTAGGCCCTGCACAACTTTGTTAAGGTTTGTATAATTTCTTCCCATCCTGATGCACAGATGGTGCCACAAGATCTAATTAAAGATTGGTTAGGTGCATTCAAGCTTTTTGAGATGGATGCAAATCCTTTGAGATCACTACAGTACCCTCCTGCACATTCTCTCACTGTATAAAATTATTTGTGGATTAAGGTCTGGACTTTGGGGAGAATAGCTATGTAGCTACCTGAATCATCAGGCCTGATCCTCCTGTCAGTAAATTACCCTGAATAAAATTCTGTGTAACATGTATGGTTCTGCCTCATTTTCTGGTTTCAAATGTCTTCCTTCTCAGTTTTGGGAATCCTTTACTGCCCCTCACCCACCTTCTAACAATAGCACAATAAACAAAATGGCATTAAAGTTTTCAGGAGACTTTCTGGAAGTGCCTGCTACTGACTCAAAACAGTTGTTTCCAGATGCCTGCTCACTCTTCTTCCCCTTTACCCCGTTTCTGTCTCCTAGGAAGAAATACATGGATCTCCAAGTATTATTATTTCTATTTAGAGCCTGGATGCTTGGAAATTTAAAAATTATAACCTAATCAAAACACTTGTCAGACACTTTAGTACTTCTCAGGTGCTATTTAGACCCTTGAAAGTTTTTCCTTTCTTGTAGAATATATTAGAGTCTCCATGTAATCTCAAAGTTCCCTTACAGACTGCCCCTTATATCACTCTACAGATGCATTCTACACTCCAAAGCCACATCCAATCCCTTTGATCTTCTTTTAATTCTTCTAAATTTCGGGCTTCACAGGGCCTCCAACTACGGGACTACTGTTCCTCCATCCCTGTTTACCCAGCCAATGTCACCTCAATCTGCGTTTCTCAGGACTTAGATCATTTTCTCTCTGAAAATTTTTCTGAAGTTCTAGACTAGATTAGATGATCCTGTTAATACTCTCTCAAAAAGAGTGTATATTTCTTCCTAGTGTTTATATTCTAATCTTAATTAGTTTATTTATCTTTAAAGCTATAATATGGAATAACCTCTTACGTTTGCCAATTCTTTGTTTATTATTTAAATTTATTTAAATTTGGGAAAAATAGTGTTCCTAATTAATTCATCTTGTTCTAGTTACCTAAGTTGGAGAAAAAGTGTGGCTGAGATGAAAAGATTGCTGAATTCTAGAATTACAAAACCAAACATGACTCAGGAGAAGTTTGAGCACATAAAAAAAAGATGTGTGATGAACTCTCCTGAGTATTTTTAGAATGTCTTACTCCATTTGAGAAAGATATTTGCAGTGGGTACGAGCTCTTCACTAGCCCACTTTAATTGCTTGTCTTGGCAGATATTTGGAAATTGCAATGCATAGGTCAAATAAACTCCCTAGTATGTTTTTCAGCACTTTTATTGAGCTTCCTGTAAGTTAAATATAAGTATCAAATAAGAAATTGCAGTATCAAGCTTTTTTCCTAATTAGAGAAGAACTTTTTATTGCCGTTTTAAGTATTGCTATTTCATCTGTGATCTTGAAGTAGCTACTGCCTGATGACTCTGGTAGAGGAAAAAAGGTCATAGCTAACTTTTATTGGCATCTTGCCTTTGTCTCATCACAGCAGGAGCCATTGCTCTCTGCAATGCTTAAAGAAATCTGTGGCTTTTATGTTGATTGAGAAACTGTACAATGCCTGGGCAAGGGGTTAATTGGGAATGAAAGGGCTTAAAATCTCTCTCAAAGAAGACCTCTTTAGGGAGGTCATTTTCAGAAGGATTCAGATTTATGCATCGCTGAAGTGTTTTTTAAAAAGCATATTCTTTTAGGGGCACCTGAGTGGCTCGGTCAGTTAAGGATTCAACTTTTGATTTCGGCTCAAATCATGATCTCAGGGTCCTGAGATGGAGCTCTGTTGGGCTTGTGCTGGGCATGGAGCCTGCTTAAGATTCTCTCTCTCCCTTTCCCCCCACCAGCACATGCTGTTTCTCTCTCTCTAAAAAAAAAAAAAAAAAAAAAAAAAAAAAAAAAAAAGTAAATAATAAATTAAAAAAAATAAAAAGCATAGTCTTAGAAAATAGAGAACCAGCCAAAAATCCTCAGGATCAGAATTGCTAGGGATTCATTAATGAATAAGAAGTAATTTCAAAAGTCCGTTAAGGGGGAATCCCTGAGTGGCTCAGCGGTTTAGCGCCTGCCTTTGGCCCAGGGCGTGATTCTGGAGTCCCGGGATCAAGTCCCACGTCGGGCTCCCGGCATGGAGCCTGCTTCTCCCTCTGCCTGTGTCTCTGCCTCTCTTTGTCTCTCTACGTCTATCATGAATAAATAAATAAATCTTTAAAAAAAAAGTTAGGAAATCTAATAATGTCTGTTAAAATAGTGCGATTTGCATGTATTTTATGGAAGATGTGATGAAATAATACTAATTTATTGCAGGCATTTTGTAATTGGTTGTTTCAGTCATTTTTCTCAGTTTACACTAAACAGATGGTTATTATTATGTTTGTATTTGTGATTAAATTGTATTCAAAGTAGTTATAAAAATTATCTTCCAGGGAGAGTCAGTTAATATTGTCCTATTCACAACTCAAACTATGGACAAGATATCATTGAAACTATAAAAGGAAATTTGATTCATTGAATTTTCAAATGAGAGTAGAATCTTATGCTAACTACAGAGAAAAGAAAAAGTAAAAATAAATTTACATAAATATTTTCTACATCCTAGTAGTTTATAATCTACTACAGCATAGATGGCAGTTTCAAAAATTAGTATGAGACAATAGGTGTCTACTACCAGGTCTGGGAAAATGCTACCATAATAACATGTAGATGCAGCAAAGCCCAAGTTTATCAGGACTGCAGCCCTGGGAGCTACTGATTTGATAGAGTTTTAGGAGAGTCCCAGAAGGAGACATCAATTACCATTGATATATTCAAAAGGTTTTGGAGATCTCATTTAGGACAGGTTTTCTGTAAGACAAATATAAATTAAAAATAAGAGGCTTAATTTGTTCTGTTGAAAATAAGGGAAGAGAACCTGCCTCCTTCCTTTTTCTTGGAGCATTTACATTAGAAACTTGTAATTTTAAGTACTTTCTCCTCTCTTTGAAATGTACATAAGTCCTTTTGAAGAGTAGATTGGCATCTTGTTAGTGTATGAGCTAGAAATGTCTTTCTCAAGGACCCTGGAACTATCTCTTTAAAATATGATGACCAAGGGAGATAGCACCCCTATCCACCAGTCTCTGTGGGAGTGAAGAAGCTTAACTTCTATGGGCACCTTGCTCCAACTTGCAAAGCCACCTCCTATCATAAAGATAGTTTGTTGTTCTTCTGGATAGAGCAAATTAGCTCACACAGATGGTCACCCCAATAATAAGATAAGGTTAAGATGAACTAACTCTGTGTGACAAATAATGCTGTTAAGTCCTCTGATTTGAGAGGAGCTAGTCATTGCTTGTGTTGAAAACATGTAAGTAATGGCCTGTATCTGCAAGGATGTATAAAAGAGTGGCATTTATTTTGGTCTTCAAATTCTCTTAGCAGATTGCTTGTGATTCATATCAAGTTTTGGTTTACTTAAAGTTTACTCAATAATGAATGTGTTCTTTTTCTCTACTACCTTTGTAGAAAGGATTTCCAGGTTGGGATGTTTTGTTTGTCAGTGTATTTGCCCAACACTTCCAATGCAGGGGTTCTGTTTGGGGCTGGGTAAAGATTGCGATACAGTAGTTTAGGATTGGTGGCACAGTAAGAGAATGGTTTTAAGTGAGTCTTAATGAGTAAAGATTTGTTGGTTCAGCTGAATTGAGCATTATTATTCTGAGAAGGAGCTATTTACTCTCACAGGGGCAAATAGACGGGCCTGTTCAGATAAATGGCTACCCGATAAGTTCCAAAACCAAATAAAAATGTGTTATAACTTGATCTCTCTGGGTAAAACATTTCTGAAGTATTAAATTCATGTTAATTGCAGGCAGTGGAATATTAAATTCATGTTAGGGTAGACAACAAGCTGTGTGGCTGTAAATGGTTTCAATTCTCATGTAGAAAATTGCTGTTTAAATGGTATAAGACAAATGTTAGTGTTCAGAGTAGAGACGCATCATATTTCAGTTAGGATGAGAGAAAGCATGTTCACGATTCTTTTGGAAATCATGACTATTAATGAAGACAAGAACATTCAATAGGAAGCCATGAGGAGAAAAGATGTTCTAACTAGAATCAATTTAAAGTGTGTGAAGCTATAATCTGGGAAGAGGAAGTGAATATTTAGCTCCATTGATTAGTAGCCTGAGGTGAGCCTGGAAAAAAAAAAGGAGAGATATTCTGAAGAATTCTGACCATTAACCTTAGGACTTTGGTTTTACTTGGTAGGACTTGGGGGTGGCAGAGGGAGGATCAATCAACAGTTGACTTAAAAAATACTTCTCTATTTTTTTAAGATTTTATTTATTCATGAGAGACACAGAAATAGAAAGAAGCAGAGACATGGGCAGAGGGAGAAGTAGGCTCCATGCAGGGTGCCCAATATGGGACTTGATCCCGGGACTCCAGGATCACACCCTGAGCTGAGGGCAGACGCTCAACTTCTGAGCCACCCTAATAGAGATTTTTTTCAATTCAGTAATATCACTAGAGAAAATATACCAGCTGGGACTGCTTTAGGAGCAGAATACACTATTATTGACTTTAATTTTTCAATATTAAAAGATGTCAGGAGCAGGTGATTCAAGGGTTATATAATTCAGTTGCTTAACAATGTCAGGATTCTAGGTCACTTTTATATCATTCTCTTGTTGATAAAATGGCTTTCCTGTGGATTAAGCCCCACATATTCATATGACCAAGTCCAATCTGAGACTTAAGAAGGTGGTTTTCTGTTTGTTCATCTCTCTCTCTCTCTCTTTATCTCCGCTCTTTTTCTTTTAATTAGAGAGGCACACCCTTCTAGAAATCCCCCCAGAAGTCTTCACTTCAGATTATCAGATCGCGACACATGCTTACACTCTTGCTGCCAGGGAAGGAATGTGAAAATAAGTTGAAAGAAAAAAAGAACGAGGACAAGAAACTTCCTCCACAAATTTTAAATTACATTGCACAAAGCTACAAAAACATTAAGAAACGTCATTTTGCCTGAAGTACTGACATAATGAAATGATAGACAACTTAATGGGGTAGTCAAGATAAGATAGAACAAATGATAATGATTATATAAAATGTCAGAGGAGTTGTGATAATAAGCTAACTAATTAGAAAACAATCAAAGTATACCCCAGTCTCATGTTATATCATGGCATAAATTTCAGAATGATTAAAACAATTAATTGTAAAAACGAAGCTATAAACTGGATGTGAGAATATGTTTTCAATTTTGGGATCAGATCATATCACAGCATAAAAGTGATAACATAAAGGAAAAGAGAAATCACAAAGGAAAAAACATATAATTTAAACTACATGACCAAAAAGCCCCAGAAAAACATGTAGATGAAAATGTTCTTGAAATACTTGCCATTTATTTTATGTATTTACTTACATATCATTGCTAATTTAAAAAGGATTTTTAGAATTTTTAAAAATTAGATAGATGCCCCCTAAGTGGGTAGAAGAAAATATACAAAGAAAAAAATATGAAAAGAAAACTAATAATAATCAATGACTGCAAATTTGAGCATAATGATGTTTTCTACCATATTGTCAAAAAAGAATAAAAATGAATATACAAGAAATGTTAAGAATGTTGGAAAATCAGCATTTTGTATCTTACTCATCGAGGCAAAAAATGAAAACATGCCTAATTTCTAGAAGATGATTTGGTAATATATATCACATTATTAGAATATGCCTTGATTCATTATTAAGTCCTGTGAGTGTTGAGTAATAGTGTAGAAAAGTACTATTCCAAGTACTTCCTATACAGTAACGTGTGTCATCCTTGCAAGGCAATGAAACAGGAATCATTCTTTTTTGCTTTTACAGATGAGGAAACTAGCAAGAGGTAGAAGAGATTCAGGTAAATCAGCTGATAAGTCTTGGAACCAGATTTCAAAACCATGGTGTCTGTCTCAAGTGCTCATACAGATAAATGTCATATTACTTGGCTCCTGTAATTTTAATAATCTTAAATAAATAAGGAATTGTGAAAATATTTGTGGAATATATTTACATAAGCAATTTTTAAGTAGTTAAAACTTGGATAAGAAGAGATTGTCCAAACAGAAGAAGGAATTTTGCTTAAATTGTTTACATTTCTTGGGGTGCCTGGAAGTCTCAGTTGTTAGAGTATGTGACTCTTAGTCTTGGGGTCATGAGTTTGAGGGTGTAGAGATTATTTTTTAAAGTGTTTACAGTTCTCAAAATTTTCAGCAGTGATCCTTTTCTTCTGGCTGATGATTAAAATCACTCATAACCTTCATTTGAGAGATCTTAAGTAAATGACAAAATTCAAATTCTGAAAATATATAATCTGTAGTCTTGTCTTTCTTTCTATTTTTCTTTTTTTCCTCTTCCATTTTTTTTCCCTAAACAACAGTTTGGCAAATTCTTGGTAGTATGTGGAGAAGCATGGATCTCTGAGACAGAGGAGGTAGGCTATAGGAAGGATAGAGTGTTCAAATTGTTCAATTGAATGACCTGTTTTCAATTTTCCTCCTGATCTTCCCTCACCAACCAAAATATTTCATTCCAAGTTGTTTCCCTATTGCTTTCTATTTAGCAAGTGATAACACTATCATTTTGTCATTTCAGGTAGAACTCATAGACTGAGCCTGGTTATCTGCCTATTCTGGGTTGCCCTATCCTCCTCTTAGGGGATGGTTAGACTGATGAATGATGATACTTAGAGATAGATGATAGATAGATAGATGATGATGATGATAGATGATAGATAGATAGATAGATAGATAGATAGAGTAGACAGAGATAGAGAGAGATAGAGTCCCTGTGTCTCTATCCTCAGCTTGACTTATCTAACATCAAACCAAGAAATGGGAGAACAGAACTAGCAATTTTGGCCACTTACCTTCACTCTTTGTTCTTCTCTTTTCTGTTCTCTTAATCCATACAAGAGGGGAAAAGCATTCTTTCTGCCATGTCATATTATCCTTTACTCAAGAATAAACGTTATATAGCCCAACTGACAAAGGCTTCATTCTCTGCTGAATTCTCTGCTCTGAATCTTTCAGACTGGTTCTTCAGGAATTTAGAATCTCTCTCTCTCTCTCTCTCTCTCTCTCTCTCTCTCTCTCTCTTTAATCTGAAACTGGATTTCAAACTACTGCCTTACTAAAGGGATCAGGTACCCCAGGTGTTTTGGGATGTTATACTCAAAATTCAGCCACCATGGGGTATAACTTCAAAGGGAAATTAAAACGCACTTTACTTATTTGTGTTATACAAGTGTATTAATATTAGACAAACATCAAGGTAACAACAATATTTTTTCCTCTTGGGTTAAGTAATTTGGGGGAGGAAGAGTTAAGTAATTTTTTAAATGACATACAAAACATTTTAAATCAGAATAATGAAAGTCTTAAAATATTTGAAACCAAGAAGACCATTAGGAGCCTATGAAACTACAAGCTGTGCAATATTATTTTCATAAGGATTAAGTGGAAATTTAGATGACAGACTAATTAGAAATTAAGGAAGGGAAGATGTGGCTACAGCGAAATGAAATGGGCTCACATGCCGTAGTTTGCCTAAGAGTTGTAGCTAGAGACGGGGGATAGCTGTGTAATACAAATGCTGTGCCCGATGTTCCACTTTCCCTCAACCTCAACTAATCACTGTTTCTGCTTTGGTCTATGAGAAAAAAAAAGCATTTATTCAAAAGCATTAGGATTTGTGTTATATAAAATACCTGTTCTAATTTTTATTCTTAGTTCTATCACTAGAAAGTCTGATGAAATTAGAAATATGTGATCTGAAAGTTTACAATTAAATGATATTTTATACAGTTAAACCAATATATTTCTCTTTTATGCAGAACTTGATATACATATTTGAAATGAACTCTATGGGATGTTGAAGAAGATTAAAGATGTAGAAAATAATCGAAAAATAGAATTCTGTAGTTGAATTTTGTATTGAGGGATTTCTTGAATCTAGTTTTGTTTGGGTTTTAGTTGAGAAGTGGCATTATATTTTATCTCTGTGGAATACATTTTAAGGCAATATTCTCCTTTAAAGCTATAAGAGATACATAGAAATGTATGAATCATTGATATATGAACATGATTAAGGAAACTAAGTTGCCCATGCCTAAATAATTCTTTAAAAGTATGCCATTAGAAAAATCAGAACATGACAAGTTGTAATTATTACCTTTTAAAAATATCACTATATTTAGAAAATAAATATACTGTGGTAAAATAACCATTGGTTTTACAGACAACAAAGAAAAACTAATGCTAATAACATATATATATGCATACATGTTTTTTTCATACCTAGATATTTTCTTAATTACCTTTCTTAATGACAAATTTGGATTAGTACAACTGATCTTTCTATTTCAAATCACATTCTTTGAATTTTTTAAGTCTAGAGATGAAGTGGCTTCCTTTGAAATATCAATATCAATAAACATATGCCCACAACTTATTAGCACCAAATTAAGTGAAAGAAGAAACAGACAAGAGAATATTTAAAAATTTAAAGATGTCACCTAGCTCATCTCTGCATATCAGTAAACTGATTTATACTGAGGAAATCCAGGCATCTATCTGCTATCAACTCACAAATACTAGCAAAAATAGATACAGTTCATTAGTGGGGCACCTGGGTGGCTCAGTGGGTTAAGAGTCTGCCTTCGGCTTAGGTCATGATCCCAGGGTCAGGCTCTCTCTCTTTCTCTTGCTCTCTTGCAAATAAATAAATAAAAATATTTTTTAAAAAGACTTAGTACATGAGTTTAAATTATATAGATGAGGGGGAACTCCTGGGTCGCTCAGCAGTTGAGCGTCTGCCTTTGGCTCAGGGTGTGATCCCCAGAGTTCTGGGATCAGTCCCACAACCAGCTCCCTGTGAGGAGCCTGCTTCTCCCTCTCCCTATGTCTCTGTCTTCTTTCTGTGTCTCTCATGAATAAATAAATAAAATCGAAAGAAAGAAGAAAGAAAGAAAGAAAGAAAGAAGAAAGAAAGAAAGAAGAAGAAAGAAAGAAAGAAAGAAGAAAGAAAGAAGAAAGAAAGAAAGAAGAAAGAAGAAAGAAAGAAAGAAAGAAAAGAAAGAAGAAAGAAAGAAAGAAAGAAAGAAAGAAAGAAAGAAAGAAAAGAAAGAAAATAGATGAGGAGGGGATCCCTGGGTGGCACAGCGGTTTAGCGCCTGCCTTTGGCCCAGGGCGCGATCCTGGAGACCCAGGATTGAATCCCACGTCGGGCTCCCGGTGCATGGGGCCTGCTTCTCTCTCTGCCTGTGTCTCTGCCTCTCTATCTCTCTCTGTGTGACTATCATAAATAAATAAAATAAAATAAAAAGAAAATAGATGAGGAAGCTGAGCTGTACAAGTAGAATATCAATGCCAGAGGTATAAGCAAAACAAAGAGTACTTATCTACTATCTTTGTTCCAAAGAGTAGAATGGTGGTTGCCAGGGACTAAAGGGTGAGAGAAATGGAAGATGATTGTCAAAGTGCTAACTTTTAGTTATAAGGTAAGTAATTTCCAGGAATCTAGGGTACAGCATGGGACTATAGGCAATAATATTGTATAATCAAACGTTGCTATGAGAGTAGAGCTCCCATGTTCTCACCGTAACAACAAAATGGTAATTATGTGAGGTGATAGATCTGTTAACTTATCTTACTGTGGTAAACATTTCCCAATATATATGTGTGTGTATCGATTCATCACATTGTACACTTCACTCGCACAACATTATATGTCAATTACATCTCAATAACACTCGGCAAAAAACTAAGGAGATGGCAGTCTCAAATTTATCTCTTTAGAATCTTGGTGAGTAAATCAAGAGTAAACATGCTTGATATTTAGATTCTTAATTCACTCAAGCTAAAAAGAAACCACTCGTACAGGGAGAGCAAAATTTGTTTGCTTGTTTGTTTGTTTTCTTGATACTAATACTTGAATGAAATGTCTATAGGGAATCCCTTAGGATATAGAAACGTATGTCCTGAAGATACTGTTATGAGTTCATTATATTTTTTTTATAACTTTCCTCAATTAAAGACAATTTTCCAAAGGACCAAACCACTTATCAGTACTCCAATTGTCTGATTTAAGAGTAAAATTAAGACTACTTGGAGAACTGATTATTTGATTAAGACCACACCACTGTTTCAAGACCAGCCCCAATATTTGGAGTCATAGGTAAGGATATCTCCAGTATTAAATTTTATATGTAATCGGTAATTCCCTGGTCAACTGCATGGATTCATTCTGATTTCTCTTCCATTTTTCTTTATAGAGTTATTTTTCAACATAGTGTCTGATAGATTTTTTTACTTTGTTTATTCTTTGTTATTCTTCAAAAGCAGCTTGTAGATTTCCCAAGTTACAGGTGAGGAAATAGGTTCCAACTGAAAAATAAATTGACTGAATATTCAATTTAGTCAAACAACTGCATGTAGACAAAGCCTGAAAAGAATCCACTTGCAGAGAATAAGTGTACAAGTTGTCTGCATTACGAAAATCGAGGCCAAGTTTACCCATGGCTCAGATACTTCTTGGTTGTGATTTTACAATCTCATTTGATCATTCTTTTATTTTATTATTTTATTTTAAAAATTTTATTCATTTATTCATGAGAGACAGAGAGAGAGAAAGAGAGGCAGAGATACAGGCAGAGGATGAAGCAGGTTCCATGCAGGGAGTCCAACGTGAGACTCCATCCCAGGCCTCCAGGATCACGCCCTGGGCTGAAGGTGGCACTAAACTGCTGAGCCATCCAGGCTGCCCCATGATTATGCTTCTAGATAGAAACAATTTCTTTTTTTTTAATATTTTGTGTTTTATGGTACTTCAAATAACTACGTAACACGTAGTACATATTTAATAAGTTGTATATGATATATAAATGGTAAGTCTTAAATCACTGTTTTATTGTCTATAATTTGATTCATCCATTAATTAATTGTTAATGCCATTCATGTAAGATTTCAGCAATGGGAATAAGTCTCCTAATAGTTACATTTTATCAATGAGAATGATTTCAGGTAAGTTACAGAAAAAAAATGGTTCAAACAGTAAGATATATTATCTTGAATACAAGAATGATCAAGGGAAGGATGGCTTTTCTATTGGTTGATTTACTGGCTCAATGATATTATTAAAGATCTGAGTCCATTTTATCTTTCTGTTCTATCATTCCTAGTGTATTTCTGGAAAACCTCATGGATATAAGAGGAGTGAGGAACCTCCAGGTAATACATACCAATATTTTAATATGTAGAGTGCCATGCCATGTCCAATCACTGGCAAAGGGAAAGGGACAACAGATTACAATTTACCCCTGAGCTTAGGGCCTGATATTGACTAAAATAAAGAAGAGTAAGATGAAACCATTTTGCTGGAAACATAACTAAGTCTGCTGCCCATATTTACATTGTATTGAGTTATGAAGTTATTAATTTTCATAGAATAATAGAAGTCAGAATCATTGATTACATTTTTGTAAGTGGAACAGCCTGCTTTTTGAAAATATATCCATAGTTCTAGTGCTACTCTTCTATGTCCACTTGGTTTGGGATTATCTAAAACTCAGGTTTGAGTGTATCCAAAACAGTTTTTAAATTATCAATTTTTAACCTAGGACCCAAGTTTCTAGATTATGAAAACCAATTTTGAGCTTTCTTGAATTAAGCCCAACAAGGTTATTTTCCTATCAGCTTTTCATATATATGGGCTTAAAGGGAACCATCTCAAATGCTTTTATAAAATACAAAGAAAGAAAAAGAGAGACAAAGTGAGGAAGGGATGGAAGGAAATACATAAATTGCAGAGAATTTTGTCTTTTTAATTTTTTTGCTAAGAAATATCCCATTTAAAAAAATATCCCATTTAAATATCCCATTTAAAAAAAATCCCATTTAAATATCCCATTTTAAAAAAAGTCAAAGTCATTACAGAAATCATATGAACATTCTTTTTACCTATTTAGTCATTCTGCAGCCATGACTGAGTGCTCATGATATGCTTACCATGCGCCAAGCTACTATTTTGATTAAGATGATTAAGATATACTTACTTCTCAAATTCTTTAGCTATTTTAATATTTATTTCAGTAGAAGATATGTTTTCTTTAGAGGATGATGATTATTTATTTAATGAGGAGGATCCTCCTTTTTTTTTTTTTTTTTTGACCAATGTTCTCAAAATCTAGGGGAAAAAATGTTTATGAATGAGAAAACACACAAATTTTGTTTTGGGCAGTATCCACCAGCTACACATTATCTAAAGAAAATGTGATGTGAATTTAGAATACCTATGTTATGTCTAAATAAAAAGCAAGAATGTTGTCTCATTGCCAGCAGAAGTAACTTAAAAGTGAAATAATTATAAATAAAAATACAGAAAAATACATATCCAAATCTCTCTTTGTTATCAAAAAGGCCCTTGAGAATCTTAATTATTTTCTCTCTTCCATTTACTGTACCCCCAATGAAGTATAATGATGGTTAGTACAAGGGCAAGAGCTTTCACTGATGCAAATTTAAATTTACATGAAGATTTTTTTATTGTGGTAAAAATAAAAATAACAAAGGTATTGCTATGGGACAGAATAATTGGTTATGATGTGACTAAAATATGAGGAACTTGGTGGAGAGTTGAGGCTGAATGGGATTCCATTAGAATTGGTAGGCAGCTTAAATTATGTATTATCTTCTGTCATGAGCTTTGGACGAAACAATGATGTATATATACTGTGGATTACTTCCAAGAGATGTGGAGTATGAATTGGAAAACTGTTTTGAATCCTGGTACATCTATTCATTCATTTATTTCCTACTCTTCTTTTATCAATTTATCTGTCTATTATAATGAAGTGATGATTTTAATGCATTTTACAATGGAATATGTTTAATCTAATTTTGAGTTGTTATTTGCAGGTCAGATTTTCTTTATTAGTTATTTCATTTATCATCAGTAATAATATAGTCACATGATAGCAAAACTCTGGTGCTGCTGAAGAATAATGGGTAAGTCTCCTTTGGGAATCTTTTTTGGGAAATTTATTTCCTAACCACAACATCTTTTCCTTGAGATGCTGGATATTGCTGATAATGGTAATTTTGAGTGATTGTCACTCACAGAAAGAATGCAGGGCTCTGGATTACTGATTGTCCACCACTGACCCTGGGGCTTGAATTGCATATGTAGGTTTTGGTTATAGTTCCTGCTCAACCTTGTTCCAACTAAAGTGCTGCCTCTGACTATATCATCCCAGAATCTCTGGGGAGGTAGCAGGCACTCTTTGACCCTGTGTTTCCCAGCCCTGTCACTGAGCATAGTCCACCCACTCCAACTTCATATTTTCTTTTTTGTTTAATATTTTACTTATTTATTTATTAGAGAGAGAGAGAGAGAGAGAGAGAGCACAAACAGGGGAGTGGCAGGCAGAGGGAGAGGGAGAAGTAGACTTCCAGCTGAAAAGAAAGCCTGATAAGGGACTGGATCCCAGGACTCCAGGATTATGACCTGAGCCAAAGGTAGAGGCTTAACTGACTGAGTCACTTAGGCACCCTCATACTTATATTCCCTGAAGACTTTTCAGATCTTGTTGCTTCACAACATCAATGAGGTCTCTGGACCATGCCATCTAATTGCTTCTGATCAATGTGATGTCATGCTTTCCCAGGTAGTTTATAAGCTGAAGTAGAGTAGGGGTAGACATTACTTGAGTGATTGGGAACATTCTTCTAGCTTCATTCAGACCGCTCATCTGGTTCTCATTCCCCCTCCTACATGATGATTTGTACAAAAGTAGTATGGAATGTCAATATTAAAAGAGATTACAGGGCAGCCCAGGGGGTTCAGCAGTTTAGCACCTGCCTTCAGCCCAGGGCGTGATCCTGGAGACCCGGAATCGAGTCCTGTGTTGGGCTCCCTGCATGGAGACTGCTTCTCCCTCTGCCTCTCTTTCTCTGTGTCTCTCATGAATAAATAAATAAAACCTTTAAAAAAATAAAAGAGATTACAGTTTTAAAATGCTGTGATTATTGCCTAAAGAGTATAAAACAATGAATATGTGGTTGAAGATACATTATTCTACATGCACGTTATAAACTCCCATTGCGGGGGGGGGGGCTCCCAGTGGTAAATATAACATGACAAAAAAACTGTTTTTCGCTCAAATTTTCCTGCATACTCTGAACAACATTGTATGTGTGGTCGTTATCAATGAAGCAGAGTCACATTTTCTTTATTTTTTTAGTTATTTTATTTAATTATTTGAGGGAGTCCTTTGAAGTCAGTACTCATGAGTGACACAATGAATAATACAGTATCATGAGTAATGATGTAGGTAACATTAAATAAATGACATTCAAGTATTGCAGAGGCAAAAAAAAAAAAGTCCATATAGTTTCATTTCAAATAGGCTGAGAAGAGCTATTTCATTAGGTGTAATAATGATACTGCTATCTTTTTTCTTATTGTATAAGTTATGAAATTAGCAAGAAATGACACATTTGACAATAAAGAATGAGAATGCATGGTCTCTGGACCTGAATAAGAGAAGATGGTTTACTATTCTATAAAGAATCTTCTTGTGCACTATGGAACAATAAATAAATACATAAATACTGATTCACTATTTTTTTTATTTTTATTTATTTATGATAGTTACACACACACACAGAGAGAGAGAGAGAGAGGCAGAGACATAGGCAGAGGGAGAATCAGGCTCCATGCACCGGGAGCCCGATGTGGGATTCGATCCTGGGTCTCCAGGATCACGCCCTGGGCCAAAGGCAGGCGCCAAACCGCCGCGCCACCCAGGGATCCCCATGATTCACTATTTTAAATCTTCATTAAATCACTCTACCTCACATGGGTCCATGAATTTTTAATACATTTTTAAAAATCAAACTCTTTGTAGATCTTTATGGCCCTTGCAAAAATGTTCTGCTTAAAGCTTCACATACCCTGGGCTAGTCCAGAAATATGGTATTGATACAGTATGTCAGTATAATCACATGATCTGGAATCTACTTTCTAATGTCCAGTCCATACTTCAGTGCTAGCAGATTTGGAGAAAATTAATCCTTTTGTATTTCTTTTTTACCTCTCTTCAGAATGTATTTCTTTTTATATTTTCCTATATCATTTAGTATGGTGTGAATACTAATTACTCATATAGAGTGTTTAGTAATTGTTGACTGATATTATTACTACTAGTCTAGTGCTCCATTAATATAGTACTAGTACTATACTACCACTACTCTATTGGTAGAAGATTTGTTCTTGATTTAAAGAGATAATAAGGAAAAATTTCCTGGAGGCAGAAAGGTTTGAGAGAACTTTAAGAATACATTCTTAAATATTTAATATTACATTGTTGTTTTGCAAACTTTTGTGAAACTCCTCTGTGCTTCTCATGTTCAGTTAATTCTGGTATATACACAGCCTTGTTGAGTACCTAGTCCCTGAGAAAAAGAAATGGCTTGTGGGAATTGGCACAATGTGGAGAAGAGTGACTTCTGGGGAATGACATCACAGAGAAAGTGGACTATAGGTACAGAAGAAGAAAAAAAAATCCGGAAGAGAGCAAGAAAACCTGAAGTAGGAATTTAGAGCTTGAGGCCCTTAGAACAAGTGTGTAGGCAAACTTTTCTCCAAATCCTCAGGAATCTCTAAGGACATTGGAAACAAAGTTATCTTCTCCTACCTTCATCATATATGGAGAGATGATTTAAGACAATTTTACCTAAATAATAAAAGAAAAATTGACAAGCAACTTGGAGAGTTTAGGAATGCATAGCAAGTTGCATCTGGTTACATGAGCATTATTTTCCTGGATTGTAATAGTGAACGAGTCAGCTTAACTCAAGTCTTCACTCTGAAAATAAATGAAGCACATATATGCTACTCACTAGAATACCATTTTGAACGTATTGAAGACTGAGTCATGAGTTCATGTGAGCTTTTTTAAATAATTAAATTTGATATTTACCACATCTTTGGTTCATTAGTGTTAATTTTTCCTAAAATAAAATCTCCCTGAATGTTATTTTTTTGCTACCATACCCATGAGGCAACTCTATGGCAAGAAAGCTGAGCATTTCAAGATTTTAAGACTTCATCTCTACACCAAGGCTTTCATTATAGAACCTACAAGTAGGTTAGCACTTCTCACCCAGGTTCAACCTATTTTCTGATTACCAGCATTTTACTACCAGTATTTCAGTGTGTCTGCAGTCTGTGATCGGCATTTCCATGTATGGTCCCTCATCCTGACATTCTGTCCGTGGGCATCTCTTCTCTCCTCTGTACTTTTCCATACTACTTCCATGTTTAAAGAGCACTTCCAGTTTTTTATCATTTCAGTGTACTCATTTATAAATTATAAACTTACAGTACTTGTTTTCCAAAATGCTACTGGAACTTGTATTTGAATATTTCCTAAGGAGGGCCAATAGTGCTGATTTGTATCATCATTATTTTTTATGTGCCTAAATGTATTGTGTTCCTTACTAGATTCTCATCTCAGGAGGATTAGGTCCTTGCCATATACTCATTTGCTTTGCACTGTGCTCAGCATATAATAGCAATAATGAAGGGCTGATTTGATGTTTTCCTAAAAAATTAGTAATATCATATACATTTAGGATAGAGATAAGCAATAGAATCACTGAAGAAGGGATCCCTGGGTGGCGCAGCGGTTTGGCGCCTGCCTTTGGCCCAGGGCGCGATCCTGGAGACCCAGGATCGAATCCCACATTGGGCTCCTGGTGCATGGAGCCTACTTCTCCCTCTGCCTATGTCTCTGCGCCTCTCTCTCTCTCTCTCTATCTCTCTCTCTCTCTCTCTCTCACTATCATAAATAAATAAAAAAAAGTAAAAAAAAAAAGAATCACTGAAGAAATTTTAGTGATACATAACTTAGGCCAAATTTTCAGAAAATGAAATATAAATTGGAAGTTGATATGCACAAGTATACTTTAGATTAACTATAAGTTCTCTAATAATTAAACTGTATAAACACTCTCCAGACATTTCACACTTGAGATGATAAATGCCTGGCTAAATCAATTAATAAATAAACAAGCTAATAAAATGCTGATGAACAAATATTAATCAACTAGAATATAGATCAGAAAAAGTATTGGTAGTCACCTAACTCTAAAAGAGTGCAATTTTGAGCCTGGAATCTGAGCTGTTGGCTATTAAGCATTTATAAAATATGTCAAATGTAAATATGAGTAACAATTTTTTGGGAAAAAATTGTTTCCATATTTCCTGACTTTTTCCTCTGACAAAGGGCTGGTAAATAGCAATTTAATTTTAAAATGTTTTCTTTAATATATAAGTGACACTAACAATAAATAAGAAATATCTCTGAAAGAGACTTATGCTATAGAGAGATCATTTTTATAATAGAATTTGGAAATTTTTCATTGTATGTATTTTGTTATTGAAAATTGTGTGTGGTAAATGTGTCATTTACTAAAATTCTCATTTATGTAACATTTTTTTAAACATTTTAAAGCCATATTATATAGCCTGGTGATATTCTAGTGCCTTAAGAGTCTTAATGTGTTTTGTATGTATTTATAAAATGTCATATAATATAAATATAATATATATGTAAATATAAAATGTAACATAAATGTGTAATTGCAAAATAACTCACACCATTAGCTATTTAAAGTATCTGATAGACATTAGGGAAAATTGGAATTTTCATAGCTAAATTAAAACTTTTGTTAATTAAAGGTTTTTTTAATTTTTTTATGCTTTTAAATGAACGTCTTGCTTTACCATGGGCAGACAGTAGTAATGTTTATTTACCTTTGTATGTAATTGCAACATCTACTTCTGAAGTATTATAACCATTAGGACAAAATACCCACATAATCTGAATGTAAAATCTGATTTTTTTACTTTCTGCATCACAAATTCTTAAACCAACTTTAAATTTTAGTAGTAACAAAGCATGTTACTTCTTACAAAACATTATCATTCATTCATTAGCCAATTAATTAATATATAACTTAGAACAAGCTGTTTAATTGCATTAATAAAGTTAATAATTTGAAGTAAGTATATTTCATCTTGACCTGATACTTTTACATTTTTATTTTCTTCTCTATTTATGAGAATAGGAGTTACCCTCCTTTTTTTTTTTTTAGAATATTAGTTCCTCTTTATATATGGGGAGATACATTTCAAGACCCCTTTGGATGCCTGAAACTGTGGATAGTAGTAAACACTATGTGTACTATGTTTTTTCCTATACATACATACTTACAATAAAGTTTAATGTACATATTAAAGTAAGAGATTAACAACAATGCCTAATAATAAAATAGAATAATTATAACACCATACTGTACTAAAAGTTACGTGAATGTGTCCTCTTTCTCTCAGAATATTTTACTGTACTGTACTCATCACTTTTCTCATGATGAAGTGAGATGATAAAATGCGTAAATGATGAAATGAAGTGAGGTGAATGACACAGGCATTGTGATGTAGCAGTGTTAAGCTACTACTGAACTTCTGAGAATACATCAGAAGCAGGATCATTTGCTTCCAGACTGTAGTTAGCCTTGGGTAACTGGAACCCAGAAAGCAAAACCGTGGATAAAGGTGGACAACTGTATATAATATTACCTTATGCTATATAGTACCTTACTGTATAACAATAATACCTCATGTTATATACATACATAAATGCATAGTGAATTGCAAAGATTTTCTGTCAATCATCCATATCTGAAAACATGTTTAGCATCCTTTGTATGTCACAGAAGATAATTTAATGTTTATAGAGTGTATTGTTTTATACAACTAGGTAAATAAGTCTGAAGAAAATTCCTTGCAGGTAACTTTATTCAAGTTTGGGCTCTTTGTAAAGTTCTTGCTTACCCCAGAATCTTGAGGATTTCCAAACAAAGTTCAGGTACTCCTTTAACAGATTTTTCCCAATAGTATTCTCTTAAAAGCCTGTTTATATTATTATTGGCAGCAATGAAAGGAGTTAAACCATGATGAGTGTGATCTTGAAAGAAACAGTTTTCACTATTTCTAACCTATATGTCTTTAAGGGAAATATAGTATTTAGAAATACAATTGAATGAAAATTTTATGAATATGACCTTTTCCTTCACTAACTCTCTTTTATAATGATGGCCTAACTCTATTGGCCCCATTGTCCTTAGGATTTGACAGAAATATATTGTCTGAATTATGTGGTATTGATTTTAAGATACCAGTTGGTGATTTTAAGAAATAGAGATGCAATGATTTGCTAAATAAGAGGATTTTTTTTCCTAAATGTCTCAGATGATATATAAATAGAACCACTATCCCTGCAAGTGCCTAGTTGCCATCACAAATAATTCAGTCATTGCATTAGTCCACGATTCCATAGGTTTGGAAGCTATATCAATACCATAAATCCACTCATAGTAAAAATCATTATATCTCCTGCTATAGAAAGAAAAGCAATCAGAATAAAAATACAGTTGATCACCGACTGAATATTTGTATTGACAAAATTGAGAGTTAAAATCATCTGTGATACCCTAATGTAAATAATATAGTTTTATCATTTGATATACTTTTGTCTATAAGTAACAAAAACTTCAAATTAAATTATGTCTTAATGAAAAGATTTACCATCAGAACAGAAAATGCATGGTCAGAGTGTAGTGACACCCATAGGGTATGCATGGTCCTGGGAAAATCTTTTTGGCAGAGAACCCATCAGTATGAAGAATTTTATTTTTTTACAACTGAGTTAAACTGTCATGGCATATGTGAGGTATAGTGATTTACTGATGACCGTTTATCTTAATAGTAGAGAAGAGGGCCATAAATATTTGTTCATTGTCCAAGAGTGCACTTGAAGATTTTTTAGTGTCCAGGCACTATCTCTTCCTGTGCAAGGCTATCAACAATCTCTTTATGTACTTTGCTGTCATTTGTGCCCTTCCTAGGTGTATTAGTTTTCTACTACTGCAAAATTGACACAAACTTAGTAGTTTAAAAATTCAAATTTATTATCTCTCAGTTTTCAAAGGTCAGAATTCAAGACACAATGTGATTGGATTCTCTGCTGAAGGCCTGGATAGTCTGGAATGAAGATGTGGGCAGGGACTGTGTTTCTCAGCTGGGCTCTAGGTTCTCTTTCAAGTTCACTAAAGGATGATGGCAGAATCATTTCTTGTGACTGCAGACTGAGATCCCTGTGATCTTGCCAACTCTTGTCTATAGACTGCTCTTAACTCTTGGAGGACACCTGGATGGAATTTATCACCGTATAGCTCCCCAGACAGTTCACCAAATAGATGTTTGCTCTCCTCCAGAGCAGCCAAAACCCTTTGTCTCTGATGTCCTCTTCTTCAACCAACAAGATAAAGCATTCAGCTTTCAAAAAGCTCAACTGATTATGCCAGGCCCACCCAGGACAGTTTCCCTTTTGCTTTAAATGTGTCATCATCACAAGAATGATATCTCCTTATTTTCCTAAGTCCTATCCGCACTGAAGAGGGAAGGGATGATACAAGGGCAAAAGTCATTGGGGTCCATCTCCACATTCTACCTACCTCACTATCTAACTTTGTATCAAGCACAATGAGAAAAAGGTAGTGAAAAAATATGACATAACTACTGCTCACATTGTGATTCTTTAGAAATGATCTGTATTAAAACAATATAGATATTTTTTTTGCGCCTGTCGTTCCCTAAAATCATTTACTTAATGTTGCCTTATCCATATCTTTCACATGTTAGGTTCCCTTTGCTTTGGTCCAGTGGTCTCAAAAACTCAGAGGATATAGGTGCAGCCACCCCTGGAGGACTGGTGCATATGTGCCAGGGCTCGCTGCTGTGGTGAGGCGATTGCCAGCATGCCTGGTAGGGTGTCACACAGAGTAAGGAATGCCCTCTACCCCCTGCAGGCATCTAATGTTAGCCAGAGGCAGTGCCTTGTTCAACACATGCTCCCACTCACCCACAGCTCAAGCCAAACCTCAAAATGTGAAAGTAACCAGTCCAGAGTCCTGCATTTGCAGGGTCACCACATGACCAGTCATTCATTCTTGATGGCCCCCATCTTCAGTGAGCCTGTAGAAATATGCAGCTCTAATGGATGGGAGTGACTGGCTGCTGTGCTCCTCTCCTGGAGCCCAGTTATTCACAGGACTCCACATGACCCAATAGGAGTTAAGCCCTGGAGCTCCCCTAGGTATCTGGTTGACCCCAGGCATTTGGTTTCTATAACCGAATGGACCATCAAAATATTTTACTAAACAAAGACAGTCTTTCTCCATTTCTCTGATTCTGTTGTCACTTTTTAATTCCTGGCTATATACACTTAAACGCTTCCCACATTATTTCACAAGTGTTATGGGAATGCAAAACTTTTGTTTTGTATATGGCAGAGACTGACTGCATAACATAAAACAGACAATTTTCTGTCATTTTCCTTGTTCAAAAATATCTCAAAATCAAAATTTTTCTCTAGCTGGATTTTGTAATGACGTATGACTTTTAAATCTGATTTTATCATAGCCTGTAACATAAATCTAAAACCGACAGGGGTAGCAAATTCCATTTGTATTCATCAGATCTATTATTTAACTGTTAGTCATAATCTCACCCAAATCAGTGAGATTTGGGTAATATAGATAGGGAGATATTTCAGGTTCTAAAGTCCTACAGTTTTATAAAATCCTTTAGGAACTTGTTCACATATTTAACAACCTCTCTTGTCAAGAAATTCATTTTTCTATCTCACACTCTGTCAAGTGTGTTATTTTCCCCTTTAAAAATCTCTGTGAGCCTCTGCCTTGGGCATTTTGTGTTTTTATCTTTTAGTTGAACTATACATATATTGAGCATTATTAAATGGAAGAAGGACTTGTCAATTTTAAATTTCTTGAGACTTGATTTAATGATACCAACCTAAATAAAAATGAAAAACTAAGTTCAGAATATATGATAGGATGTTAGGAAAGTTTCTGCCCTCCATTAATTATCCTTCCCCTTGAAAACCAACATCATATTAGATAGCTGCAACAATGTATAAATTAAGTTTCATTGCACTTTTAGATCAGAAAATTGTGAAGCTATAATAAATTATGATTGTATATATTTAAAGTAAGCTAAAATGTGTAAATATTTAACCCACTATCCAGGCAAAAACTTTGTCTCCAACTTTACATCTAAGTTCTAAAATAACATTTTCTAATTTTTTCTTGATTGAAATTGACAGAATCTGTTGCAAATAAATAAAACGATTAGGTGACTATGTATTGGTTACTCAGTTTACCTCCTATTAAAGCTAAATGAGAAGGAAGTCTCCAACTCCAATGATCTTGTTTTATAAGAGAATCAAATTAATATCCTGAGATGTTATGTGATTTGCACACTTAATTTTAGGTGCAATTAAAATCAGGCAAAAACTAAATGTCTAATACTGCTGTCCTGGCCCAATAAATCCAATTATCTAAATAAATATGTGCATAGATGGTAACTAAATATATATGTTGAATTAAAAAGCAATTAATATATCATTTTCTGATGTATTGACAAAAATAATATTACTGGAGTTAATGGAAAGCCTAACATCCCTACTAGTCTTCTCTATTCCTCAAGATTATTTACTTCTCTAATTATAATGATCATGTAATTATTATCTCATTTCTAAAAGGACAGGTGCAAGATCAGTATATTTGGGTAATATAGATAGGGAGATATTTCAGGTTCTAAAGTCCTCCAGTTTTCCAGGAAATTTCCAGAAAATTTAAGGTCTTTATGGTGAGACTAGAGGGCTAGAATATAGCAGGGGTTATGAGTGAGATAGAGTCATGAATGTGGAAGTTGTTGTAGGCCAGGTAGGTCTGCTCCCCCAACATTGCCCAGCCTGCTGACATCAACTATACACCGAGGAAGATAGGAAATAAATGCAATTTTTACAAATTTGTACTTGTTGGTTACCAAATTATTAAGAATAATTAGGAAGACAACATACTGACTATAGCTTTTCCTGACAGGAAAAAAAGAATGTCTTTCATCGTAATGACTGGGCTAAGAATAAGCATTTGTTACTGTTGTGACCTCTTATTCTGCTGGGTCCCTCCCTTCTGCTCAGTATACCATCACCATCTATACACCCAAGGAAAAGAAAGAGAAATAAAAACAAAATGACAAAAATCCTTAAAACCTAAGTAAGCTAGAACATCATGTTGGTAACTCTCAATTTCCCAGAACAAAATAATTACATAAACAGGAATTGCTATTCTGACTGTAGAAAGCATTTGAGAGTTAACTAGGAGAGAAGTAAGATCCATACCTCAAAACAAGATTTAATTGGAAAGTTCTGAGTCAAATTGCTATGGGTTGTACATAGTTACACGGAGTTGGTGCCTTGTTAAGACAGTATTGGACCAAATTTAATGCACTTCTTGTGTCACTGTAGTGGTGGACAAATCTGTTTTATTATTGCTATTGTTGGTTTGAAGGGATTGGGTTTTGGGTTTTTCAGTGTTTTGTTTGTTGTTGTTCTTGGTTTTTTTTGGGGGGGCTTTTTGGCATCTTTTTGTGGGGTTTTTTTGCTCTATGTGTTTTTCTCTCTTCATTTGACTGTTGAAAATGTAAAAAGGGGGAAGGAGAGAATCTAACTAGAAAGCACAGTGTTTGGGAAGGAAGAGGAATAGAGTTAGCTAGAAAAGTAGTTAGGAACACATCTACAGGAGTTTATAAGGATTTTATTAAATAAGTAAACATATTGGAATTATTTTGTGAAGTGTTCCATGATACCAAAACTATAATAATAAAACAATAATAAAATTATTAAGCAACAAATAAAATGAGGAAAGATGAAACCTGGACTCTTTTTCAAAGAACTATTTTACTGTTGAGAAAGGAAAAAAAGCTGGGTGGGTGGGAAATTGTAGGGATATTGTTAAATCTGCTACACTGCTAATGTGAAATGTTGGGATTTGGAGCAAGGGAGCAAGGCTCAGGCAAATCAAGAAGGATTTTTATTTTTTATTTATTTTTTTTATTTTTATTTATTTATTTATTTATTTATTTATTTATTTATTTATTTATTTATTTTTTTAGCAGCATAAGGTAAGTGATTGGTGAAGGAATCATCCCCAGCATTTCCATGGGGAGCATGACCATGTAATTCATGGTTCAAAGCAGCATATGTTGAGACTGAAAAGAATGCTATGTGTTAAGACAGGAATGAACCCGAACTGTCTGCAAACTGGAAACTTATCACAGAGCAAAGCATCAGAGCCTCAGCAGTTGTGGTAATAATGCTAATTATAATAATGTCATCATGTCATCATCGCCATCTTCATCATCATATCTTGTGTTGCCTTAATTTTGATGTTGCTGTCATCTGTTTTGTTATGTAGTTTAACCTCCATAGCTACCTGATGATAGGCATTATTGTTATTACTATTCTTCTCTTGCAGAGAAGAAAATAGTGACATAGGGAGGTTAAATAAATCTGACAAATGTATACAGCCAGGAAGTGATAGAGTCAGAATCTAGGTCCTATCACCCCAAAGGTCTACTTAACACTATGTCCTATAACCTAACTCTAGCAAGGGAGTCAACTGAAACTTACTTACAAATTCCATGTCACAATGAATAGAGGCAGCTGGAAAAAGTGCTCAAAAGAGGAGGGGACAATACAAAATTAAGAACTGAAGATGCACAAATAAAAATAGAGTTCTCAGCTCCTCAGAAGTAATAATTTCACTGAATTCTACAGTGAGGTTTTTTTTGTTTTTTTTTTCTGAAATAAAGAAGACTCATGAAAAGTTTTCTTAGAAAAAGAGGCAATCCAAGTAATCATAGGACATTATTTTAGGCAAAAGCCCAGCATAGCGGCGAAGAATACTGCCTTGAAACTGAATCCTCTCTCTCAATCAAAGAGATCTCATACGTTAGTAATATTACTACCCAACTATTGATTTACCCAAATGTTTCTTTTTTAAAAAATATTTTATTTCATTATTTATTAGGGAGTGAGAGAGAATACAAAGGGAGAGGGAGAAGGAGAAGCAGACTCTACTGAGCAGAAAGCCAGATTTGGGGCTTCATCCTTCCCCAAGATCATTACCTGAGCCCAAGGCAGACCCTTAACTGATTGAGGCACCCCGGTGCCTCCCAAATGCTTCTGGAATGCTTATTTCTAGCCAAGGTAGCATATTAAAAGTTTACCAAACATTTTTACGCATTTTATTTCTTTATTTTCTTGGCTACAATGTTTCATCTTTTATACATTTCATCAGACAGCGTCTCCCCAAACCTCCACCTTCTTCCCATTTTGTCATTTTCTGTTTAGTACCTGTGTGTTCTCCCTTGTAGGCCTTTTCTGACCACCCTCTGCTTTCATGTACCAAGAACTGTCTTAACTATGATTATAATTATACCCAAAGAGCCTTATTGCATTCCCTATATTTTTTTCTCAATTTATGTCTCCAATTTGAATTTTTAATATCTGTTTACATATGTTAAATTATTGCAGGGTTGGAAATATTTTATCCATCTTTATACTTCCACCCATCACCATTTCCACCAAATCCAAACATTAGAGCTTACACAGTAATCATTCAGTAAATTTTTGTTGCTTTCATTTATGGGTGTTCCTTTCATTAAAGATGTTCCTTTAGGTCATTTTTTTTCTACACTGCTTTCTTTGGTTCCTCTTGTTCCATTATATTATATACATGTATATAATATATTTCATATATATAAATGCTCTATTTATACAACACAAATGAATTAGGGAGTCTTTTATAGCAGGAGTACTAACCATTAATGTGAAAATTTCAGAAGCAATGAAATGAAAGGAGTGCATTACCCTCATTCAACAGAGCTGGATTTACAAATAGCACTTTCCAACTCATCACTGTGAGATTTGCATTACATGACCCTGGAAATTTGGTAGGAATAATTTCCTATTCATTGCCTTCTCTTCCTTCATGTGCCCTTCAATAAAACTAAGCATACATCTCGATTAAGCTTTGCGTTTGGAACTGACAATACCCATGTAAAAGCTCAAGTGGACAGATATTCCCCAACAAACACTGTTTTTATGAAAAGATCAATGACGTATTATGCTGTACAGAGCTGAAGGTTCTAAGTACATTCTGGTTTTTAACAAGCAACAGGAAAATTACAAACTAAATCAATACATCCAACAGAATGCCTGTTCATTTGCTACTGACTCAGGCTATTTCTGGAGATTCTTGTACAGCTCTTTTTTCTACATTTTGTTTTCAGAACTGACACATGGAAACTTAAGGACTGAAATACTAAGACTTCAAAGCTCCCACTCAGTGTGGGAAGCATCTTTCACTGGCATCAAGGATGACACAATCGCTTTCATCATTGGGCTAAATAATAAGCCTTCCTCCAGGGGGCAACTCCTTGGAGGAAGCTCCCTGCACCCATAATGTCAGACTACAATTTAGCAACTTGAGGGATTGTGGCCTACTTGCACATAAGGCATTCGTATTTTTCTAAGGCTTTTGTCCAAGTGATAATTTTAAGGCTATATTTTGAGATTAAAAAAAGAAATTGTCACTGAAATTTCTATTCTGAGCATTTGAAAAACAGAGCCCTATAAAATAATATTGTTGTCACACGAAAATATTACTTTTAATACATTTGTTCCTACAGAGAATATAACAACAGCCATAGAAAAATCAAAACTGTGTCTCAAGTATTTGAAATGGAAGGAACATTTAAAATTTTGCTTTTAGCTGAATACAATAGAAAAACATGATACAATACTGCTTTTAAACACATTTACCTCACAAATAGCAATTATGGAAATTAAGAGAATTTTCTAGATGGTGTATTATGTCCACACTTTTTAATTACACAAATATAGCTACTGCTTTTAAACAGCTATTTTCAAATATGTTATTAGCCAAAGTTCTCAATAATGTAGCCTTTATGGACGTTATGATACATGCTTTCAATTAAATATTTTTTCAGACTACCTGAAGCATTGGAATCTTTGGTATAAGCCAAAATCACTAAGAAATTGGTTGCTTTTACTTTCTTGCAACATAAGCCTACTGTTTGCAAACTTGACATTGGATATATAACATTAAATTACTAGATATAGTCAGTCTCCTCATATTGGTGGGACAGAGTCTCAGCTCAGCCCTCTTTACTCAAGCCTACCTAATTGGCTACCTTATGGATTCATTTGGTTGGGCTTTCCCAGCATGGTAGCACTCCCACTCCCTACACACACATTCCCAATAGTTATGGTAGACTCATCACCCCAATAGCTCTGGGCTTTTCCCTACAACAAATGCAAGAGTTTTCTAAGACTATCAAGACATAAGGGAATTGGCTATATACTCCTAGTGATATAAAAACATTTGCTATATTTTGAAAGTTCCATTGGTTCTTTGAGACTAGAGAAGCATTTCACCACACTGTCAAACTGGAGAACCTTACAGAAAAGGTAGCTATAGTACAATTATACATTAATGTGAAAAGTCACTTACTACCTACTATGAATGAATGGCTATTCTGACGGTGATACAAAGTATGAAAAGGAAAAAAAATCATAATTCATATAACTTTGGGTGTTGAAGCTGATTTAAATAGACTATCATTGGGTTGATGCATTGAATTTATGACTAGTGTATATATGTAGTAGTAGTAGCAGCAGCAGCAGTAGTAGTAAAAATATCATAGTAATAATAACAATAAAATTTATTTCTTCACCCATCAGTATTATCATCATCAAAATCATCAGTATCATACCATAACCAAACTGAAGACATTTTCCATAAGCAGATGAAGCCACTTACTCAATAAACTTAAGAAGGTATTGATATCCAAGTATTCTTAGTATCTTATATTAAGTTCACTCAGATTAAACATCACATTTGAAATTAAGTACTCAGTAGCTGGTTGTGACTGGAGTGAGCTAGCTATGAGCATGAGGTGACAATAAGGGGAGGAACCATGAATACTTTAAAATTTTGTATAGAATTTTAGATACAAATTTAGAGTTGGTGTCTGTAACTTCTCCTTTGTCCTTACCATAGTTTCCTCTACAACCTTCTGGTGCATCTACTTTGAGTGCTTTTTAAATTAGACAAACTTTGATAAGACTTCTGTACTTAATGGTTTTATAGACATATATTTTTACATGCATATACATATTTATCATAAAATGATAGAAATACTGAAATTAAAAAATACCTTGAAAGCTCCTTTCCATTCATGTAAATCTTGTACTTTATTTGTAAATTGTTGTAATTTGTAACTGCTGTAAAATTCGTTGAAATAAAACTGTATAAAGATAAAAATGGAAATATTGACACAATGAAAAGTCTGGTGAGATAATTTCTCAATGATAGACCTTGTAGTTTCTCAATGGTAGACAGTATATATCAATGAACATAAGAACCTGGTTTCTGGGCAGCCTGGGTGGCTCAGCGGTTTAGCACTGCCTTCAGTCCAGGGCCTGATCCTGGAGACCCAGGATCAAGTCCTATGTCAGGCTCCCTGAATGGAGCCTGCTTCTCCCTCTGCCTGTGTCTCTGCCTCTTTCTCTCTCTGTCTCTCATGAATAAATAAATAATAAAATCTTAAAAAAAAAAACTGGTTTCTGAGTCATAATCTTTATCAAATACTTTATGTCCAACATCTAGAACATTACCTGCCTGTAATAAGCACTTAAGGTAGAGCTATTTAATGAATAAACAAATGCATGTATTTTCCTTTTAATTTAAGAAACTCATGTAGTATTTTCAGGCATACTTCTAAATGCTTTATAACTGTGTTCCTATTTAATTCTTATAACAACATTATGGGGTAAATGCTGAAATGAACCAACCTTGCCAACACCTTGCTTTCAGACATAGGATCTTCTGAATTGTGAAAGAATGAATTTCCTTTGTAAAGTACCTCAGTTTATTAGGGCAAGCCTTGGAAACTAATACGGCATGTAAGCCAGGTTAAGTTTAAAAAAGAACAAACCTAGGAATCTAAATATAAACAATGGATTTAAATAGTAACAAAATACAACTGCTCGCAGTGACCACCAAAATCCTTGACTCAGTAATGTAGTAGTTTTGTTAGTTTTCTCTTTTAACACTGACCATTTGAGTGTATTCCTTAATTAAGATTTTTTAAGTGTGAGAATAAAAACTTTTTCCAAACATAAACCATTGTGTTTGGCAATAATTTTATTTTGATAGGCATTGAATTTTGAAGTTATTCCTATTCCTATCTATTGCAAACATCAAATTTTGGAGAAATTTCAATGACTTGTTTAAAAACCACACATCCAATCCAATTTTAGTATCTTGTTATGAATCCTCTAAATCTCAAGACCATATCCTCACTATCAATTAAAATACACTCGGAAAATTATTAAAGCCTAGCTAGTAGCTGATGATTTTGGTTCTGTTTGTATATTAGGAAACAACCTTTTTTTTTTTTTTCTTTTTTTTACTTTGGAAAAATAAGTTTCATGGGATTTTTTTAAATTTCAGCATTTTATTGCTTTTTCCTTTCTCTCTCTCTCATTTTAGATTTCTCTCTTTACTCATGGGCACAGTTCCCTATATTTTCAACATTACTAACACTGATAGTTTGCCTGGTCAGTTAACCTTCAATCTTAGATATTTGGGTAGAAAAAGGGAACAGTAGGAAGCAGTCAAGAGAAGGTATCATCTGTGTGATGATGTGAGCATCATATCTCTAGTGAACCAAGGGTTTTAACTCACATTAGAGTTTTTGGAATCCTACAGAAAGTACTCTGGAGAGGTACCACATCTAAATTCTATAGATATTGCTACAGATTTCCATTCTTATTCAGATTGAAAGCTCACTGGCTTTCAGCTGGCTATTAAAATGGAAATTCAAAATACACTCTGCTAATTGTGTTTAAACGGAGCCAACTGCACGAGACACCGCCCCCTCCTCCAGCTCCATCAACAAAGAAAAAGATATTTATGACTTTGATTTTTATCTATGAAAATATGCATTTTTCTTATAGTAATTCTTTTAATTTATGAGCTAAGTACATTAAGTTAAATACAGCATAGCTTCTAGAAAAGTTTTATATTAAAAATAGTGTCAAAATGGGCAGCCTGGGTGGCTCAGCAGTTTAGTGCTGCCTTTGGCCCAGGGCCTGATCCTGGAGACCCAGGATGGAGTTCCACATCAGCTCCCTGCATGGAGCCTGCTTCTCCCTCTGCCTGTGTCTCTGCCTCTCTCTGTGTCTCTCATGAATAAATAAATAAAAAGTTTAAAAAATTCACTATAAAAAATAGTGTCAAAGTTAGTAAAATCATTTAAAGTTTTCTAGTCACTATATAGATTTTTTCAGGTTTTGTTTCAGACTAAAAACTGCATGATAGCTTTTTTTCATCTTTTATACAATGATGCTGTTTTGAATCAATCATTACCATATTCGATAACAGATTGAAAACAGATTGTTATGTATGTATACTACTCAAATCTGATATTTTACATAAGCCTCATTTTGTATAAAAGCTTATAACTAGGAAAGTTATAATTAGAATATTAGAAAAAAACTGTCTTATAATTAAAGTTGGGCTGTCCTTTAAATTCATATCTATAATATTCATATACATTCATTAACTTCAGATGTAATTGGAAGGCACATAATTAATGCAATGGCTCTGAATATTTGTCAAATTACCACCAATCATCATAGTTTCTTGATGATGCTCTACAACACAGGGCATGGACATCAATAAAATACTAATTATGAATTACTAATTATAATGACTCCACAAAGCCTAAAAAACAGCATTACTGTTTAAATTAAATTAGGTGGAGGAGGGGCAAGATGGCGGAGGAGTAGGGTCCCCAAATCACCTGTCCCCACCAAATTACCTAGATAACCTTCAAACCATCCTGAAAATCTACGAATTCGGCCTGAGATGTAAAGAGAGACCAGCTGGAACGCTACAGTGAGAGGAGTTCACGCTTCTATCAAGGTAGGAAGACGGGGAAAAGAAATAAAGGAACAAAAGGCCTCCGAGGGGGAGGGGCCCCGCGAGGAGCCGGGCTGAGGCCGGGGCGAGTGTCCCCAGGACAGGAGAGCCCCGTCCCGGAGGAGCAGGAGCTGCACCAACCTTCCCGGGCGGGCGGAAAGGGGCTCGCAGGGAGTTGGAGCAGGACCCAGGAGGGCGGGGATGCCCTCGGGCTCCCGGGGACACTAACAGGCACCTGCAAGCGCAGGAGAGTGCTCCGAGCTCCCTAAGGGCTGCAGCGCGCACGGACCCGGAGCAGCTCGGAGGGGCTCGGGAGCGGCTCCAGGGAGGGGGCTGCGGGGCGGGAGCGCGAATCCAACAGCGCAGGCCCCGGAGCACAGGGCGCCGGGACACAGCCCAGGATCCGGCCTCCCCCCGGGACAGGCAGAGGCCGGGAGGGCCCAGGACAGCAAGGACGCTCCTGCCCCGAGCTGAGCAGATCAGCGGCCCCGCCCCGGAGCCTCCAGGCCCTGCGGACGGAGAGCCGAGAGCCCCGAGCCCCGTAGTTCCTGCGGAGACTGAATCCAGGCTTCCAGAGTTGCCATAGCAACTGCCGCTGATCCTCCTGTGACCTCACGGGGTAAACAACCCCCGCTGAGCCCTGCAGCAGGCAGGGGCAGAGCAGCTCCCCCAAGTGCTAACACCTGAAAATCAGCGCAACAGGCCCCTCCCCCAGAAGACCAGCTGGACGGACCAGTTCCAGGGGAAGTCAAGGGACTTAAACTCTACAGAAATACTCCCCCGTGTTTTTTTTTTTTTCTTTTCTTTTTTCTTTTCTTTTTGATTTCTGATTGCTTCCCCCACCCCCTTTTTTTTTTTCACCTTTCTTTCTTTTTCTTTCCCTTTTTCTTCTCTTCTTTCCTTTTTCTTTTCTTTTTCTTTTTTCTTTTTCTCTTTTCTTTCCTTCTCTCTCTTTCTCTCATTCTCCCAATACAACTTGTTTTTGGCCACTCCGCACTGAGCAAAATGACTAGAAGGAAAACCTCACCTCAAAAGAAAGAATCAGAAACAGCCCTCTCTCCCACAGAGCTACAAAATCTGGATTACAATTCAATGTCAGAAAGCCAATTCAGAAGCACTATTATACAGCTACTGGTGGCTCTAGAAAAAAGCATTAAGGACTCACGAGACTTCATGACTGCAGAATTTAGATCCAATCAGGCAGAAATTAAAAATCAACTGAATGAGATGCAATCCAAACTAGAAGTCCTAACGACGAGGGTTAACGAGGTGGAAGAACGAGTGAGTGACATAGAAGACAAGTTAATGGCAAAGAGGGAAACTGAGGAAAAAAGAGATAAACAATTAAAGAACCATGAAGACAGATTAAGGGAAATAAATGACACTCTAAGGAAGAAAAATCTACGTTTAATTGGGGTTCCCGAGGGCGCCGAAAGGGACAGAGGGCCAGAATATGTATTTGAACAAATCCTAGCTGAAAACTTTCCCAATCTGGGAAGGGAAACAGGCATTCAGATCCAGGAAATAGAGAGATCCCCCCCTAAAATCAATAAAAACCGTTCAACACCTCGACATCTAATAGTGAAGCTTGCAAATTCCAAAGATAAAGAGAAGATCCTTAAAGCAGCAAGAGACAAGAAGTCCCTGACTTTCATGGGGAGGAATATTAGGGTAACAGCAGACCTCTCCACAGAGACCTGGCAGGCCAGAAAGGGCTGGCAGGATATATTCAGGGTCCTAAATGAGAAGAACATGCAACCAAGAATACTTTATCCAGCAAGGCTCTCATTCAAAATGGAAGGAGAGATAAAGAGCTTCCGAGACAGGCAGGAACTGAAAGAATATGTGACCTCCAAACCAGCTCTGCAAGAAATTTTAAGGGGGACTCTTAAAATTCCCCTTTAAGAAGAAGTTCAGTGGAACAATCCACAAAAACAAGGACTAAATAGATATCATGATGACACTAAACTCATATCTGTCAATAGTAACTCTGAACGTGAACGGGCTTAATGACCCCATCAAAAGGCGCAGGGTTTCAGACTGGATAAAAAAGCAGGACCCATCTATTTGCTGTCTACAAGAGACTCATTTTAGACAGAAGGACACCTACAACCTGAAAATAAAAGGTTGGAGAACCATTTACCATTCAAATGGTTCTCAAAAGAAAGCAGGGGTAGCCATCCTTATATCAGATAAACTAAAATTCACTCCGAAGACAGTAGTGAGAGACGAAGAGGGACACTATATCATACTTAAAGGATCTATCCAACAAGAGGACTTAACAATCCTCAATATATATGCCCCGAATGTGGGAGCTGCCAAATACTTAAACGAATTATTAACCAAAGTAAAGAAATACTTAGATAATAATACACTTATACTTGGTGACTTCAATCTAGCTCTCTCTACCCTTGATAGGTCTTCTAAACACACATCTCCAAAGAAACGAGAGCTTTAAATGATACACTGGACCAGATAGATTTCACAGATATATACAGAACTTTACATCCAAACTCAACTGAATACACATTCTTCTCAAGTGCACATGGAACTTTTTCCAGAATAGACCACATACTGGGTCACAAATCGGGTCTGAACCGATACCAAAAGATTGGGATCGTCCCCTGCATATTCTCAGACCATAACGCCTTGAAATTAGAACTCAATCACAAGAAGAAGTTTGGAAGGACCTCAAACACGTGGAGGTTAAGGACCATCCTGCTAAAAGATAAAAGGGTCAACCAGGAAATTAAGGAAGAATTAAAAAGATTCATGGAAACTAATGAGAATGAAGATACAACTGTTCAAAATCTTTGGGATGCAGCAAAAGCAGTCCTGAGGGGGAAATACATCGCAATACAAGCATCCATTCAAAAACTGGAAAGAACTCAAATACAAAAGCTAACCTTACACATAAAGGAGCTAGAGAAGAAGCAGCAAATCGACCCGACGCCCAGCAGAAGAAGAGAGTTAATTAAAATTCGAGCAGAACTCAACGAAATTGAGACCAGAAGAACTGTGGAACAGATCAATAGAACCAGGAGTTGGTTCTTTGAAAGAATTAATAAGATAGATAAACCATTAGCCAACCTTATTAAAAAGAAGAGAGAGAAGACTCAAATTAATAAAATCATGAATGAGAAAGGAGAGATCACTACCAACACCAAGGAAATACAAACGATTTTAAAAACATATTATGAACAGCTCTACGCCAATAAATTAGGCAATCTAGAAGAAATGGACGCATTCCTGGAAAGCCACAAACTACCAAAACTGGAGCAGGAAGAAATAGAAAACCTGAACAGGCCAATAACCAGGGAGGAAATTGAAGCAGTCATCAAAAACCTCCCAAGACACAAGAGTCCAGGGCCAGATGGCTTCCCAGGGGAATTCTATCAAACGTTTAAAGAAGAAATCATACCTATTCTACTAAAGCTGTTTGGAAAGATAGAAAGAGATGGAGTACTTCCAAACTCATTCTATGAGGCCAGCATCACCTTAATTCCAAAACCAGACAAAGACCCCACCAAAAAGGAGAATTACAGACCAATATCCCTGATGAACATGGATGCAAAAATTCTCAACAAGATACTAGCCAATAGGATCCAACAACACATTAAGAAAATTATTCACCATGACCAAGTAGGATTTATCCCCGGGATGCAAGGCTGGTTCAACACTCGTAAAACAATCAATGTGATTCATCATATCAGCAAGAGAAAAACCAAGAACCATATGATCCTCTCATTAGATGCAGAGAAAGCATTTGACAAAATACAGCATCCATTCCTGATTAAAACTCTTCAGAGTGTAGGGATAGAGGGAACTTTCCTCGATATCTTAAAAGCCATCTACGAAAAGCCCACAGCAAATATCATTCTCAATGGGGAAGCACTGGGAGCCTTTCCCCTAAGATCAGGAACCAGACAGGGATGTCCACTCTCACCACTGCTATTCAACATAGTATTGGAAGTCCTAGCCTCAGCAATCAGACAACAAAAAGACATTAAAGGCATTCAAATTGGCAAAGAAGAAGTCAAACTCTCCCTCTTCGCCGATGACATGATACTCTACATAGAAAACCCAAAAACCTCCACCCCAAGATTGCTAGAACATACAGATACAATCAATGCCAAATCATGCATTCTATACACTACATGTATGGCAGTCCCAATGTAGCGTGGCAGGATACAAAATCAATGCCCAGAAATCAATGGCATTCCTATACACTAACAATGAGACTGAAGAAAGAGAAATTAAGGAGTCAATCCCATTTACAATTGCACCCAAAAGCATAAGATACCTAGGAATAAACCTAACCAAAGAGGTAAAGGATCTATACCCTAAAAACTATAGAACACTTCTGAAAGAAATTGAGGAAGACACAAAGAGATGGAAAAATATTCCATGCTCATGGATTGGCAGAATTAATATTGTGAAAATGTCAATGCTACCCAGGGCAATTTACACGTTCAATGCAATCCCTATCAAAATACCATGGACTTTTTTCAGAGACTTAGAACAAATTATTTTAAGATTTGTGTGGAATCAGAAAAGACCCCGAATAGCCAGGGGAATTTTAAAAAAGAAAACCATAGCTGGGGGCATCACAATGCCAGATTTCAGATTGTACTACAAAGCTGTGGTCATCAAGACAGTGTGGTACTGGCACAAAAACAGACACATAGACCAATGGAACAGAATAGAGAATCCAGAAATGGACCCTGAACTTTATGGTCAACTAATATTCGACAAAGGAGGAAAGACGATCCACTGGAAGAAAGACAGTCTCTTCAATAAATGGTGCTGGGAAAATTGGTCATCCACATACAGAAGAATGAAACTAGACCACTCTCTGGCACCATACACAAAGATAAACTCAAAATGGATGAAAGATTTAAATGTGAGACAAGACTCCATCAAAATCCTAGAGGAGAACACAGGCAACACCCTTTTTGAACTTGGCCACAGTAACTTCTTGCAAGATACATCCACGAAAACAAAAGAAACAAAAGCAAAAATGAACTATTGGGACTTCATCAAGATAAGAAGCTTTTGCACAGCAAAGGATACAGTCAACAAAACTCAAAGACAACCTACAGAATGGGAGAAGATATTTGCAAATAACATATCAGATAAAGGGCTAGTTTCCAAAATCTATAAAGAACTTATTAAACTCAACACCAAAGAAACAAACAATCCAATCATGAAATGGGCAAAAGACATGAAGAGAAATCTCACAGAGGAAGACATAGACATGGCCAACATGCATATGAGAAAATGCTCTGCATCACTTGCCATCAGGGAAATACAAATCAAAACCACAATGAGATACCACCTCACACCAGTGAGAATGGGGAAAATTAATAAGGCAGGAAACAACAAATGTTGGAGAGGATGCGGAGAAAAGGGAACCCTCTTACACTGTTGGTGGGAATGTGAACTGGTGCAGCCACTCTGGAAAACTGTGTGGAGGTTCCTCAAAGAATTAAAAATAGACCTGCCCTATGACCCAGCAATTGCACTGTTAGGGATTTACCCCGAAGATTCAGATGCAATGAAACGCCGGGGCACCTGCACCCCGATGTTTCTAGCAGCCATGTCCACAATAGCCAAACTGTGGAAGGAGCCTCGGTGCCCATCGAAAGATGAATGGATAAAGAAGATGTGGTTTATGTATACAATGGAATATTACTCAGCCATTAGAAACAACAAATACCCACCATTTGCTTCAACGTGGATGGAACTGGAGGGTATTATGCTGAGTGAAGTAAGTCAATCGGAGAAGGACAAACAGTGTATGTTCTCACTCATTTGGGGAATATGAATAATAGTGAAGGGGAATATAAGGGAAGGGAGAAGAAATGTGTGGGAGATATCAGAAAGGGACACAGAACATAAAGACTTCTAACTCTGGGAAATGAACTAGGGGTGGTGGAAGGGGAGGAGGGCGGGGGGTGGGGGTGAATGGGTGACGGGCACGGAGGGGGACACTTGACGGGATGAGCACTGGGTGTTATTCTGTATGTTGGTAAATTGAACACCAATAAAAATTAATTTATAAAAAAAAATAAATAAATAAATAAATTAAATTTAGTTTTATTTACTTAATTTATTAAAGGATGAGCTGTTTCAAGCTGTAGAATTTTGAACTGATATTTTAAATTATTTCTGTTATAATTAATGCCAATTCTTCTGAAAGTAGGAACCACCAACAAAAAGATGCTAAGGATGTAAGGTCATACAAATTAACACATGCTTGTTTAATAGATGCCATGAAGTGAGATAAATGTTAAAATATATTCATACATTGTTATTTCAGCTCTTAATTAAAAAACACACACATGCACCCAGAAATGTAGAAGTAATGACCTTTCAAGAATTTCTCAGAAAATCTTTTTTTAAATTCTATAAATGCAAACGTTCTAAAATGTATTAAAACAACAATAAAGACCACCACTGATTTTTTTCCTGGTATTATGTAAAATACTGTTATAATTAATCTGCTTCTCTCCAAGCCTGAAGTCCCCTGCTATGCATCAGCAAGGTGATCATTCTCTAATGTCTTTTCATAGTATAAACTCTAGAAGAGTAATCTTTTAATCAATTAAATTATGTATTTAAGGAACAATTCAAACTTAATTAATTTCAGAACTCATCAGATTGAAACTTGGTTCAGAAACACAGGCAATTCCAAATTGTTTCCAACTTCAAAACATTACTTTTAGCTGGAAACACATGTTAATTACTGAGGCACACCGAAATTAATATCTTAACTAATTTTTTTCAATTCCCACTGACAAGTGGAGTACATTTACAAATGTAGACTGTGTGTTAAAGAATGCTTATGTCAATTCACATATTCAACTCCCTTTTGGGGGTGATTAACTCAGGGGATCTCCAAATAGGAGACCCTACAAGGCTGTGGGTGGAAAGCAGAACTAAAAAAAAAAAAACAAAACAACTTCAGTACTGATCACTATTCCTGATTTATTTTTGGTACTTTTACCACTGTCAGGTTTAACAAATATTTTCTAGAACTTGTGAAACTAAAAGAGGCCTCTCAGTTTATTTGAAAGGTACCAGTGCCCTTCTTCATCATCTATGAAATGGAGGATAGTTGGAAGAAAAGCAGGCAGGGGATAAGGGCCCGGTCCTAAGAGGAAAAAGGAAAAAGACCTTTAAAAGGAAGACCTTTTTCCTTTAAAAGTAAAAAGACCCCATCCTGTTATTCAATACTACCAAGGAAAGAGCCCTTCATGCTTGCTTTCCCATGTAAACAACTACCTGATTGGTATATGAGCATGTGGACAAAAACCTGATTATGTGACAGGCATCTGGAGGGTTAACCAGATTAAAACAACCTGCCAACATTCTCGTAAAATCCCCTAGATGTGGAAACTTTAATGACATTCCTCTCAGGTCCCCTTCTTCTTCAGGAGTTTTGTAGTATCACCCAATAAACTTTGCTTTGCTGCCCACCACTCTTTGGTCTACTTCTTTATTCTTCCCAGTGGTGTGACCAAGGACTGGACACTAAAGGAAAAAGAAATCTTGAAACATACGTATTTCTGACATTGCAACAAAAGTTATATTATCTATTGCCTGTGTGTTCTTAGTGATGTAATTGGTCTAGGAATAACAGTGTCTCATATTTTGGATTGAAATAAGTCTAGTTAAAGCTGAACCCACTAAATACTAGATTATAATGTTGGTGATTTTCTTAAAGCTTCACTGAAAATTTTCAAAGAAAACCAGTGTGTCCACAATATATGTCAGCTGGTATCACATTTCGAGACATAAAATGCTTCAATTTCACATACACTTTGAATTCGGTATTGCCTTATTTTCTAATTTGTTATCTCTCCCTCATGTGAAAAAATTTACCTTATTTGAGGTCCCTGCTGGAGAGCTTCTAGAACAGTAATTTCTGAGTAGTATGGGATATACCTTTATTTTACTCTAGAAAGGCTTTCCTGCTGTCTCTGAAGGCAACTTAGGATGAATGGTGCTGACCAAGATGTCCTTAATATTCTCCACAATTTAACTAAAATTTAGACAGGCTTTTTCCTGCCATTAGATCCCTGACCTCCTTTTCACACTGGACCTTTCAGATAGGTAACCTAATCACAGAGAAAAACATTCCATACCCAATGGCCCTAATCACAAACTCAATAAACAACCCAGTGCACTCAACACAACCCATTGATCAACCTTCTCTAACACCCTCTGAAACTCTGCCCCATAAGGTTAATGAAGTTGAAACTAACAGAGAATTTAAACTTGTTTTTCAGAGAACTGCTTGGCCCTTAGCAGCCAGTATGTCTTTTCAGACCCCACTAACAAATATGCCTGAATTCAAGGCCAACTGATATGTTTCCAATCGATGAACAAGCAAGGCCCTGCATTCCTAACCCTAGATAATGAGCCCAAGACCTTATCCAGTTTACACTGGCTCTTGGAGCAGGTCTTAGCTCCTCTTTATCCTATGATAACCTCCTGACGCCAGGCACTCAACTTTGCTTTGTTCTAATGTCATGAGACTTACTTAGAAGTAAGTGAGCATGAGATCTAGGTTACATACATGTTTGCTCGTGTGTATGCTCCATCTTTCCTCACGAGTAGTCATAAGTTTCCCTACCCTTTTCATCAATATGTATGTAATCTCAATCCCTTATAAAAATTGTTCTCTCCCTATTCCAGGTGGCAGATTTGAACCTTATCCTCCTGTCTCCCTTGACTGCCTCTCAAATAAAGCCTTTCCTTGCTGCATACTTGGTGTCTCAGTGATTGGCTTTGCTGCATATCAGGCAAATGGACCTGGCTTCAGTTCCTCCAGCACTTTTCCACTAGCTCATCCCAGCCCCTAAAAACTTTGCCATTCTTAGTTCCAGCAGAACTGAGTTCAGACTTATTTATGACCTCACTCCCCTATTACAATAGTTTCAAATAAACTCATCCTTGCCAGGTTAACATTGTCCAGTGTAATTTTCTTTGACAACCTGGAAAAACCCGCAGTGATGTTACTGTACTTGTTGCACATAATACTTGAACTAGGATGTACAATATGAGAATTTGGGTGACTTTTTTTTGCGAACACTTTGATAGTTGTGAACAATGATGGCTTCTTTGGGAGAATGCTTATGCTTTCTAACAGTTGAAGTTGTATTGGCTGTTGATATTAAGAGACTGAGACTGAGAAATAAAGTGAAAGATGTCAGAAATGACACCTGGGTGGCTCAGTGGTTGAGCATCTGCCTTCAGCTCACAGCATAATCCTGAGGTCCTGGGGTCAAGTCCTACATCAGACTCCCCACAGGGAGCCTATTTTTCCCTCTGCCTATGCCTCTGTCTCTATATATCTCTCATGAATAAATAAGAAAATCTTAAAAAAAAAGAAATGGTCACAAAGCAATAAATATGTCAATTATTAGAAATAATTTGCATTAAATTCTCATAGGACATTTAAAAACTGATGAAATGTGAGCTGTAACAGGGACGTGTGTCTCAGGTAAAAGGGCCTGGCTATAAACTAATTAACTGATCTCTTCAGTTAGTGTAAATTACTACACAATAACAACCCTTCTTTGCACTGTATTGTTGATAAATGGACATTTCTATTTAATTGTTTTCAAAATTAGGCATTTGTCCAATGTTTCTTTTCAACAAACTAGCCTATCTTATGTGGACCTGCTGCCCTGCCCTGCCCTATGTTTATGAATGCAATTACATGTAAGAGTTCATTTTCTCTTTCAAATTGTAGGATCCATTGTTTTTTGATAATACTAGTTGTGGAGGCCGAGAAAAATCAAGGCCATTCCACCTCAAGTTTAGCATTAGCATAAGTACAGCCATCTTAGGCCCCTGTGAATAAGAGCTGAACTTTATAGGAAAAACTGCAGAATGAATCCCATATCAGCTCCTTGGTGGTTTCTCGGATTCACAAACTTGGGCACAACACTAGTAAAGAATTTGATTCTCTTCACTCTGCACTTGCCCTAGAGATGCCCATGGGTGTAAAAAGAAGAATTATCAATGCATATATGTATAGTTTTGAAGGTATTTGTTTGTTTTATTTTCAGTGGCATCTATATCTCCTAGAATAATTAAAACATTAAATTATAATTTACTCCAAAGTGCTATAAAAATATTCTTCTCTTTACTACATTATGTCTCTGTATCTATACATTTATTTTTCCAGAATGACTCAATTTATTCCTCTTACTGTCATATTGAAGAACAATGTGATTTTTGAGCCCAGAGCAAGTCAACGCATATTTCCTAAAGACATCTTCATGTGATTATTTTTTTCTCACCTAAATATAAACTATCTCCCACAGAAACCTAGCAAAGAAGTGGGATAAAATATTAATGAGAAAACCTCAAGGAAAATACTCACCAAAATATTCCAATAAGTAAAATGTTGTAATCAAAGTATCAAACTGTGTTGTCTGACTCCAGACCTCTTGTTCTCAACCATTTTCTTCAGGAGAGATGAGTAAGAAAATGGACTTTCTTCAAAAAGGTTACAAATCAGTATGAGATGAAGATAATGTATGGAGGTATGTGATTTGGGCTATTTACAATTTAAGAAATATATGAAAAACAAACTAACAATAGTGGCAACATCAAGATTAATAATAGTTGTAAAAAAAAGCAATAGCTAATATTTGTTGAGCACATATTGTGTGCAGGACCTTTTAATAAGCATTTACCTAAAACATTTAACTTTATTTTTGTTTAATCCTTGTCAAAGCCGTATTATAAGGCCTACAGATGATAAAATGGGGAAAATTATGCCTAAAATCATAATTGTGGTGACAAATGCATCTGTATTTTTTTTTTTTTTGACAGAATGTTGACCTCAGCCAGGGAAATGTCTGTCTTTACCACTTTTTTTTCCTCAAGAGTTCATATTTGGGTGGACAACTACCCTTCTATGTGTATATGAAATAATATGAAAAGTAATGTTTTTTTCTAGTAGAGAAAAGCAATAATTCGAGAATTTGTGGAATGTTATTGACACAGGCTATCACCCAAAGTGTGAGGAAATTCTTCCGATTTTGCCACTCACACAGATACACACACTCACTCCTACAATGATATGGGAGAGCTTGGTTCATGTCTCAGAGTCTAAGAATGTATCTCACCGACTAAGGAGAGTGAGTAAAGCAATAGAAGTTTAGATACAGAGAAAGCTCCTAGAAGTGAGAGGGGTCCCCACAGAGTTGCCACTGAGTGCTTGTAGGGTTGGCCTTTTCTGAAAGCCAACCAGGAAACCTAAATCTTTTAACATTATCTATTAATATCACCATTGAGTAAGGACTAGTAATAATACCTTCAATGGCTTACTTCCTTTTTAGGGTCTGGTAATTCTTTGTTGGTCACAAGTAGCTGTTATAACAAGACCCCACCTCGGGCATCTGGGACAGGATGGTCTTGTTTATTTATCTCTGGTTTACTTTCATCTCCACATTTTGGGGATTTTTGTGAGCCTGGTTCTGTGACTTAGCCCAGGCTAGCCCCATTTGTCCTTAACTCAACAGGATGACCAGATTAATCATTATTTCTGGGCGTGTCTGTCAGGGCTTTTCAGAATGAGATCTACATTGGAATCTGTGAACTCAGTTCAGTAAAATGGATTGCCCTTGCAAGGGTGGTGGTGGTGATGAAATCCAATAAGGACCTGAATAAAATGAAAGGCCGAGGCAATGTTCACACTAGCCAAATTATAGAAAGAGCCCAGATGTCCATCAACAGATGAATGAAGACGTGATTGATACACACACACACACACACACACACACACACACACACAATGGAATACCACTCAGGTATCCAAAAAAAAAAAAAAGATATCTTACCATTTGCAACAATGTAGTTGTAACTAGAGGGTATTATTCTGAGTGAAATAAGTCAATCAGAGAAAGATAATTATCATATGATCTCACTCATATGTGAAATTTAAGAAATGAAACAGAGAATCATAAGGAAAGAGAGGAAAAAAATAAGACGAAATCAGAGAGGGAGACAAACCATAAGAGATTCTTTATCATAGGAAACAAACAAGGTTGCTGGGGGGGACTGGGTGGGGGGTGGGGTGGGGATGGAGTAAGTGGATGATGGGCATTAAGGAGGGCATGTGATGTAATGAGTACTGGGTATAATATAAGACTGATGAATCACTGACCTCTACCTCTGAAACTAATTATACAATATATGTTAGTTAATTGAATTTAAAATTTTTAAAAAGCTGAGGAAGAAGGGATTAACTCCTGTTTTTTTCCTGCCTCACTGTTGAAGAGGGACGCCTCATTTAATCCTTTCCTACCTGGCCCAGTGACTAGGATTTATGCCATTAGCACCCCTGGTTCTGAGGCCTTCAGACTCAGACTGAATGATTTAACTGGTTTCCTGGGTCTCCAGGTACACACAGCGCATCATGGGACTTTTCAACTTCCATGTGAGCCAATTCTTCAGGTCTAATCTCTTTGTCTGCCCTTCTATCTCCTATTGATTCTATTTATCTGGAGAATCTTGATTAGTACTCTCACTCAGACACACACACAACACAGCAGCACACACATACAGACATTTGGGATTCTCGTATATCCACACTTGAAGAGTTATTTCTAAAAACATCTAATTTTTAATGTGTAGCACCAACCAAAGTGGCATTCAATATATGTGCAGATTGAGAAATGCAGCTGAAGACCGAACAGAATTCAGTCAAACTAAAATATCCTTAGTGACCCTATGGATTGCGGGTTTGTGACACGCCTCACATAATATTTCCCCTTAAATGTTTTGGAAATTGACTCTGAAAATATACAGATATTAAATACTATGAAAATTTCTTCAACAGACAAGTGTTTAACTTGATCCAAAGCATTCCAGTTCCTGTTTTAATTTTAGTTGTTGTATTGTGTAATTTTGGCAAAGGAAATACTATGGCAATTTGTTCTAATTTTTTTTTCCCTTTCTTATAAGAGATCCATGACAGTTGTTTTTTTGAACTGCTTCTTTCTCGGTGGTCAGAAATGCTTTTTTTGTATAACTTCCCTTTCCTATTCTAAAGGTACAGACTTTGATGCACTGTTAGGGCAGACCTTTCAGAAGTGGAGCTTTCTTTTGAACAAGCATAACCCAAAGGGGCATGACCATGTGTCCTCAGTAAAAATGGTCAGATACGGACCTGATGGTTTTCATTTTAGTGGTCCAGCTCTGCAACTCTTCCTTAGAAAATTATTCTCTGAATGTTTGACTGATTGTTACCTTGTATTTTTCTCACTCTAAATCAATAGAATTCCAAGAGTATTTACTCTCTTCTCCAGGAGATTAAATAAAACAGACCTTATATTAACTGCACATGTCTAGGAAAATATCAAGTAAACATATTCCATGAAAATTAAGACTAAACATTTTGTTTTAAAGAATATGTGAATATTATTGGAATCAATGTATATTTAGTCCAAAAAAGAAACTTCGCATAATTTTGTCTCTAGTTTAATTTGTGATTAAAATTTAAATGTTCTCCATAGCCTCCCACTTAATAGCATGACTTTTTGTTTTATACTAGAGAAATGCACATAGAGAAATCCTATTTTATAAAATATGCTACCCCATGCCAGTTTCTCCAAACCATATAGTCTTGACTTGACATCTTTATACCATGAGGGTCATGTTAGCAGAGTGGTCTAAAAAATGTTAATACAATTACACTTTTTCAAGTACAGTTTACAGCTCTTTGTGGGGACAAGTTTCTGTTATTTGATAATGCTTAAAGATTGCCAGGCTGCCAAAATGGTAATAGTTCTTTTGTCTTTTGGGGAAAATCCTTAATAATAGAACAAGGTGAACAACACCCAGAGATCTATGGCAAAAAAGGGTGAGGAGGGAGGAGGAACAAATTAAGAACTTTACAGAGAAGGATTTAATGTGGAGTTTTAATTTGGAAGCAATAAATGACATACTTTCAAGCAAGAATAATTTTATTACAATGGTCTTTGCTTATAATATTTTTTTCCTGACTAGAAAATATGAACATAATAATTACATAAAAATAAAAACACATGAAAATAAAACTCGTATTTCACAAGCAGATTTCAGAATCCTTTAACATAGAGGATTTTTCTTTACCTGTTACATCTAAGCTAATCTGACCTTTCTAGCCTCTCAGTGAATGTTCTTCATATCCTTGTCAAATTCATGCCTCATTCTTGGAAAACACATCCCAAAATACTTAAAGGTTTTCATATGTAAAGTCATAATATGAGTTTCTCATGTGAGAGAAACATTTGTTTTCTTACTGATGTTTTATTTTTCTGTTTTCATGGCCAGCCATGCAGAGTAACCTATGAAATATCTCTTACACTTAAAACTTCAGACTGATATTTACTAAGGAATATCAGAATCTTAGCACAATAACTTTGGAATGTATATTTATTCATTTTACTGAGGTCAATTTTCTCAAGGTGAAATTCAACTTACAATGGCATAGATAGAAAGTTATCCTAATTTTTGAATTTTGTTATTCAATTTTTTAACAGGTACAAATATATATGGATAAAAATCAAAAGGCACAAAAGGGTCTAGAGCAAATATTGAATTCTCCTTATTTATATTCTATAGCCTCTAGATTCTGGTGTCTGAGATAACTATTATTACCAATTCTTTTGTTTTTTTTACTTGAGATATGATGTGATTATATTGACTCATACCTAAGTACTTTCTTATTTTACAGGCTTTTTAAAACCTAGAATCATAGCTTAGGTATTGATTGTTATCAGCATATAGAGACTTATTTCACTTGTTTGAAAGGAACCATCCTACTGTGTTAAAATGGTGCACTGTAATACGTTCATCCAATCTTTACAGAGAAGCATTTAAATGTTTCCAAAATTCTTTCCTTTCACAGACAAGGTTGCATTGAATCTTTTCCAGTTTGGGTTCCACCAGAAACAGAACCTGATCAAAGGTCTTGGATACAAATAGTTTATTTTATAAAGATGCCAGAAACACAGGACAGGGGGTGACAAAAGAGACACCCTGGTGTCTCTCCTGCCTGGCGGATGTCTGCTTCTCTCTCCCTCCTTCTGAAATAAATAAATCTTAAAAAAAAATACAGTGAAAAATTTTTTTTACTCAAAACTTTGTTGAGGAATTGGCCTGAAAACTTTTATCTCAACAAAAAGAGGTTTGTAGTAAGGGCAAAACAAAATACCTTAATTCAGTATCTTAATTCATTTAAGACTTTCTTCTAAACTTAATAGTTTATCCTATAAAACTTTTTATTGTTGCCATACCTGTTGTTGTTTTTTTTAACTGATCTTTGGATAAAGAATGTGATTGGAAAATAATTGCCAGGGAATTATTATTTTCTAAGACTCATTTAAAAGAGCCTATTGAGTTTTAAACTCTTACTCCAAATTCTTTTCACTGTATATATAGAGCTAAAATCAATGGGAGCACTGTTTTGTGATTTACATTGGAATTATCTTCACATACATACATTTAACCTATCAAATAGTTACACAGTTGTTATATTAAATAGACTTATACACACATATATAGACACATGCAAATATTCCTGTGTTTAAGCAATAATAAAAGTTCATTTAGCTCTCAAAAAAAAAAAGGAGAGAATCTGAGACAGAGAATCCAAGTTTCAAGAAACTTGCCATTGTAGGTCACTGGATTTCAGTCTTGCTGGGGAACTCTGGCACAGAAAGTAGAATATACCTTAGTTATTCCAAATCAGGGGCTGGGAAGTGATAGCACTTATCCACGACTCCTCATCCAGTCCATCATGGACTGTGAGCTGCTCACAGGGATCTTATCTCTATAGTACTTTTGGTATTCCCTGTATATGGTCTGACCATGCTCTTCTAGCTAAGAGGAGGTGGAGGGTGGGAAACCTCACACTTAAAATGCAGATGTTCATGTGAAATAGTTTTTGGGTTTTTTTTTTTTTTTGTAAAGATGAGAAGATGTAAAGAGGGAACTGACATGATCTTCAACATTACCCTTATTGGTGTCTTTTTGTACAAGCACTGGGGGCATGTCACTTTTACTTTTCCAAATGATTAATATACCAGCGATGTGTGCTTCTTTCACATGTATTTTCCCACTGACAGAATTTTTGGTATTTGACATCATATTTTCATAATTATGATATTTGACATCATATTTGCTAATAATTGAAAAAATTAATGCTATTTTACTTCTGTTTTGGTTTGCAGTAGTGTCACCAAGGTTAAGATTAAGCTAAAAAAAAAAAGAAGAAGAAGCAGCCTGAGTCATTTTATTTACTTATTATGAACTATCTGTTCACATACGTAACCAATTTCAAAAATCACATTGTTGGTCTGTTCTTTATTGTTTATGACAAGCTCATCACATGTTGAAGAGATAAAACATTTGTTATATAGGAATTATATTTAATAAGATTCATCAAGTATTTTGAGTTTCAAATACTCTGCAGGAAAATAGGGTGGTTTTTCAGAAATTGATTGATTCATGGAAATTATTCAGCTCGGGATAGAAATAATCAAATCTATACTGTAGAAAGTCTTATCAATTTAAATAATCTCTAACAACTTCCATGAATTTTGTAATATACCATAAGATTTCCATGCTATAATTTTTAATAAAAAATATTTGGCAATTTAACAGTATACTGTTATAATAAAGACCTAGGAGCGGGAGTAAAGCATAAATATCACTGGAGATAAACTCAACACACCAAAATAAAAGAGGATGGATAGAGGGTTATGGCCCATAGAAATCTTAGAAATCCCTGTGAAACTTCTAAGAATTCAACCATGACTTGAGTGGAATAACATTTAATGATCAGGGAAAAGTTAATTAGGGCAGTTTTGGTTCTAGGAATAGCATAAGCAAAAACATGGCTATAGGGATAAATAAATATTTTGCGCCTGCAGATCAATGAGGAGATTAGTCTTGACTATATTCATGTTTTGGGCAAGAAAAGGTCATTGATGATTCTTGAGTCAGGAGAGAGAAAGGTGATTAAAGAGATGTTTCCAAAATCTAGCCAGGGATATGTATTGCAGTTTGTATTGGAAGGGAATGAAATAGGAAAGAGAGACACCAGATAATGATGAGTAAAGCATGGCAAATAATCTGTTTGAAAGAATCTCTAAAGTTTCAAGTGGCCCCATGTTACACATACAAAACAATAAAATGGATTCCTTCTGAGAACCAAGTTCTAAAACCATCAGAAAAGAGATGACCACTGTATAACTGTATTTTCCAGCATTACTTGCAAGGAGTACACATAGAAGAGAAAAATATTGATTATATATATTTGTCAGCCTTTAATTATTTCAGTATCTCATTGTAAGTGGAAGAAACTTGTTAAAAATTTAATACCAAAGCTTAGATTTAGTACCTTTATACTGCTTTGTTTTTGCAGATGAAGAATTGCAGAACTTTATAAGGCAGATTTTGAGAAGTACGGATTTTGAATCTAATTTTGCCTCTGTAACATCCGATCTGCAATGAGATTTTTAGGTCAATTTTAGTAACCTCTTTTCATTAAAAGATGAAATATTAACTAGAACATTAAGGGAAACCACAGTGCTCTTCCCCCGACAAGAGACAGAAGTCAACCACATTGGTCCTAAATAGCTAAATGAGCAGATTCCTTTTTCTTTACTGAAGTGGCTGTGACTGACACTAGCTCCTCTTGCCTTGAAGCAAAATCATGGAGATGTGCTTTCCAGGGAATCTCAATTTGCTGTCTCATTAATCCTCATTTTTACTTGAAGAGTTCCTAGGCACTGGTGCCTCTGCTCCTTTCAGCAATACTATTCTCATTTTTGTTTGGCACTGATGTTAGCATTTAAAACCTTATACCGCATAAGCATTGAGGAATGCTCACGGAAATAAATCAATTCATCAGACCTGTAGCAACTGGATACTCAGCATCAATTTTCTCTTTGTGGAAAAATTAATGGGTTTGGTAACAAAGTGCTTACAAGAGGCAATGTAGTAAGATTTACAATTTGGTTTTCTCATTCAACCCAATGATTTCTCTTAATGTAGGAGTCACAATATTGAGAGACAGTATTTAATATAAAATTGATACTATCATAACATCGTATGTATACTCAGGGTCAAAGTTCTATTGACAATGCAGTAATTTGAGATAAATAGTAAAAGAATTTCTTTATTTCTAGATAATGACACTTCATAAACTTGAATTAAGAAATATCACAGAACTACCATACATCACTTAAAATTGAGCAGTTGTAGGCAATTAGTTCAATATCAAATAAGATCTAAGAAATTTATATAATCCTGGTATGACACATATTACTAGGTAACCATCAAACCCATTTTTTCTTTATTCTGGGCAGGCAGACTGTTTTCTAGCTTTTCCTACAATTAAGAGGAATAATATGATTAAGTTCTAGCCAATGGAATGAGATCTGATATGACACACCAATAAACTCACAAAGTATTAGCCATGTAAACATTCCCATCCCACCCATCATGACCTTGGTTTTGATGCACTTTCATTGCTTCTTTTTTCTCTTATGACACAGCTATCAGCAGCCAATGAGGCAGATGCCCAGGGATGCTTACCCTCATTGAAGTTTCAGCAGCAGTCCCCTGGGTAAATTTCTAGTGAGTCCACCCTAGTGGTCCTCAAATGACATTTTTGATGCTTTTCTCATCTGTACATGAGAGACGTGTTTACTGGTTACCTGTTCAAGCCTTAGTTTCCTGACCATCTGTGTCAAAAAGGGATGTTACTTGCTTGCCAGTCCTGGCTGTGGTTCTCTGCCTGCCAGACTCAGCCATCTATATTCCAAAAAGTTTGTTTTGTTTTGTTTTGTTTTGTTTTCTGTTTGCCCAGCAACTGTGAACTAGCTCTGGCCTCTATAGAGCAACCCAAGATGTCCATTATCTGGTAGGCTGCAACCATATCTTCTCCAATGAGAATCTGGACCCCAGACTTGACAAAGGGGCCCATCTTCCAAGTTTGTTCCCTTCTATGGGACACTCTTTCTGCCAGAGGATATTCTTTAGAATATTCTTTACCCTTTATAGTTAATAATTCTTTATATATTACACACTCTGTTCAAATTACTATGTGGTTTCTATCTCCTAATTAGACTCTATTGATACAGTAGGATTAAGTATCTAATTAAGTATTCCATTTTCTGAGATACCCAGACACAATTCTACACAATCCTCCAATTGCCAGCAAACATATCTTTTCTCTACAGATAGGAAATTGCCAAATTCTCTGATGGGATACCTAATGAGGCCCAAAGACAAAAAGACCCTGACAGCTATGTTTCTCCAACTAAATAGGCCAATCACATTACCCTAGAGTGAGGCTCTCAGAAGACAAGTAACATCCACAAACCCAGAGTTTAAAATCAGCTATTCATTCTCCACTTTAAATGCAAGCAAACAATGAAGGATTACCAGACATCTAAGGGAAACCTCTAAAGGAAAGAGAATAAAACAAAGAGAAAACAATTTGGATGAAGTAGAAATTATGCAAAGAATAGAAAAGCTTTAAACGAAAATAACATTGATAACAGGGAGTCAAAAGATATTACACTGCAACCATGCAAAAAATTACTATTTCAAAGATAAAAGGACACTCTGGTAATTGAACCAACCATAGGAAATTAAAGTGAGGATGGCAGAATTAATAAAAGTAACAGATATATTGAAATAAAAATCTGGAGAAATCTCTTTGAAAGAGAGCAAATTCTAAAAATAAGGAAAATAAGGAGACGGTATGATCATCAGAGGCCTGCTCCAAGAAACCTAATATCTGAAATTTATGCTATTTGTTACAAAAAATAATTTAAAAAACCAGAATATCATACATAAAATAATTAAAATGTTCCCCAAAACAAGTACATAATTTGACAAGCCTAGCACATGTTTGAAAGTAGAACCACATCAAAGCACATGCAATTCTAGATCATTATGGACAAGGAGAAAATTCTGTAAGATCTGAAGGAAAAAAATAGTCACATACAATTGATAAGGAAATACAATGGCTAGAGATCCCTAAAGGATGACACAGGAAGCCAAAAGCAATGGGACAGTGCATTCAAAATGTTGAATCAAAATTATTTCCAACTGTGAATATTTTTCAAAATTTATTTATTTATTTATTTATTTATTTATTTATTTATTTATTTATTTGAAAGACAGAGGGCACAAGCAGGGGAAGTGGCAGAAGAAGAGGGAGAAGCAGGGAGCCCAATATGGGGCTGGATCCCAGGACCTGAGCCAAAAGCAGATGCTTAACCAACTGAGTCACCCAGGCATCCCTTTTCTTGTTTTGTTTTGTTTTGTTTCCATTTACTCTTTTTTAGATGGTTCTGGCAGATGCTCCTCACTAAAACAAAGGAACAAAAGAAGGAAGAAACTGTTTCAGGATACATAAACTAGAGATCTAATGGAGTCCCCAGGAAATGGTGAAAGAGATCTCAAGATGGCATCTGTGCAAGTGGCACAGAGAGCAACCAGTCCAGAACAGATCAGACCAAGTGTTCCAAGAGATAGCTTGAGAAATATGAATAGAATACATGATGGTCTTCATGTTTTAAGAAGAGATTTAGACATGAATGAGTGTAGTAGAAAGTGTACATTGAAAACAAAGCAAAAAACCCAAAGCCGACAAGAAAGAAGGCAAGTAAAAAATTACAGGACTAATAGGAAAATGTTTAGTAAAAATTTAATGTATTCATACTTTACTGAAGTTAGTTAATTATGAATTATTTTCATAAAGTAAACATTGGGCTATTCCAAATTATCATGTAACTGAATTGGGAGGGTGAGAGCATTTAAGTAGATGATGGAGAGGGAAACAAATGGTTAATTCTTCATCTTTTATGTTGGGAAACTGGTAATATTTAAACCTAAAAAATCAAAATACAATCACATAACTTAGCCATCAAGAGATAAAGTCAAAAGTAGAAAGCTAACCGAAATGAGACCTTAGAAAAGAGGGACAGAGGAAGTGAGTGGCAGAGACTACACTTTTTCATAAGAAATTTTAGAATTGGGATCCTTGGGTGGCTCCGTGGTTTAGCGCCTGCCTTCAGCCCAGGGCGTGATCCTGGAGACTCGGGATGGAGTCCCACATCAGGCTCCTGCATGGAGCCTGCTTTTCCCTCTGCCTCTATGTCTCCCCCCCACCTCGTGTGTGTCTCTCATGAATAAATAAATAAAATCTTTAAAAAAAAGAAAATTTAGAATTATTTTACTCTTTAAACTGTATGTATACATAACTGCCATACCAGACAGTCTAAAATACTAGTGTCACTGTTTTAATGGATTAAATCTGAAAAGCATTGTATGAGCCACATTTTTAGTTTATTTCACCTTTCTTTTTTCATAAATTATGTAGCAGGGGTTTGGAGAAGTGAAACTTTGATGATGTTGATAACATAACTTGAAATATCATGTGATATGAAATTTTGAGAGAAAAAATATAATGTATGGCATAGGTATATTTTTGTATTTACTGTAAACATTCTTTTCTCTATAATTCAAATAAACCTTGGCCATCATTTAGTTAGAACATGAGGTTCCTTAAAATGTTACCCACATGATAGAAAAATACCTCTTTACTTAGTTTTCCCTAGAGAATAGTCATCTTTACTAGCATTTTACTTTTTGTAACAAACGTCTCCTTCGTTTTATTATTAGTGAAATTTAATTTCTTTATAAATCACATGTTGTCTTCAAGGGGTATTCTTTCCAATAAAGATTTCATGTCTTTACCTAAGTACTCTTGTTTGAATCACATGTTGATGGTATTTCATAAATTGGAACCATAAAATTTCCTTAAGAGTTCAGCTTAATGTATTTTCGTGTCCATTACATAAGTCAGTAAATAATAATTCTGTAAGGTGTTAATGGGCATAGTGGGTAAACTAGCACACCATTTGCCAATCTCCTGAAATTGCTGATCGAGAATTCTATTTATATATTGTCTCTAAAATTATTCATGTCTTAGAGTTTTTATGTTGTCTGGCCTAGAATTAGTAGGATCTTGTTAAAAGTATGTATTTTTTTTTCTTTTATTTTTCAGGGGAGACAATGATAAGAAGTGATAATTTAAACATTGTGGACATAAATGCTGCATTTGGCAAAATATTATTGGATATTGTATCCATCATTGGATATTGTATCTTACTTTTTTTTCAAAATCAACAAAAGGGCTCTTAACATATTACTCCAAATTTTGTTTTGACTGTAGGATAAAAGAAAAGAGAGAGAGATAGTTTTACTGTGTCACCTTTATATGTTATACTTATGAAAAGGACCTAATTAAGATGCCTATCAGAAAACAAAAGGGTGTGGTTGTTATCAGTTGTTCTCTTTATGGCTTCCTGAATATAAACTTTTTTTTTTTTGTCTCCTCCCTATTTCTTTTCCATCCCATTCCTAACCTCAGTGCCTGATTTCAAAGCTAAGTGGGTGTGCAGGAATAGCCCCAATCATGTTCTACATTTTGGTCCCTTTTCAAAAATCTGGAAATATATATCTTATGTAAGTCTGACAAGGATATCTTTTTATATTCTCATTTTCATTTTTTCTACCAATCTATGCATTGATAGCACTGATATATAGAACCAAGGTATGAGCTTACTTAGCTATCTATACACAAGTTTGATGTAATCATTTTAATAAAATTAACACGGAACATATAACAAATGTTTTTCAGAAAAGGATACCAATTTGTCTACCAACCATTTATGAATGCCTATTTCCTATAGTCACAAGACACTGACAGTTGTTATATTTAAAAATATTTGCGAACATGACAGAACAGACCATCGAACCCCAACACTGTTCTAAACCTGTAAGATTATGAATTTAACCATTATATTCTTAGCTTTGATTCAAATGAAGGTTAATATAATGTAAAGTAGACGTAGGGAAACTAAGCCCCAGAAGTAAAACATCAAGTCCAGAGTATGTAAAAGTCTTCCTACACTTGCACTATCTGTTGACCATATCCTAACATAGTATTTGGCAGACAAAAAAATTCATGTTATTCCTATCTTCACAATGTTCAGTGCATTTCTGAAGATAATGATGTGACACAGAGTTTAATACCATGGAGTCAGAAGTCAGGCAAATATGGAATCATAAACCAACTTCTTTAAAAGTTGTTTGATTCTCTAAATTATAAAATGTTATGTGTAAATATTATAATATATAAGAATCTCTGTCCTAGATTTATAGGAAAGAAAATAAGGACTAGTATGAAAAGTTCTGGGCATGATGCCTCAAACAATGTTGATTAAGACTGAAAATCATGATTGAGACACCTGAGTGGCTCAGCAGTTGAGCATCTGCCTTGGTTCAGGGCATGATCCCGCAATCCCAGGATTGAGTCCCACATCGGGCTGCATGGAACCTGCTTCTCTTTCTGCCTATGTCTCTACCTCTCTCTCTGTGTCTCTCATGAGTAAATAAAAAATAATCTAAGAAAAAAATCCAAAACACTGGAAATCATGATATATAGAGTACATGATGCTTGAAGCAGAGTAGAAGGTGCTATTCCAAACATTGGGATGACAAGCAGATCAAAAAGGAAGCAGATATTTGGAATTCCTTCAAGGGAAGAACTAAGACTAATGATCATAAATTTCAAAGAAGATTTGAGATTAATAAAATGAAAACGATTCTAGATATAAAAATTTTTGAACAATTTAAGCTGCCTAAAATATTTCTGATCTCCTTTTCATTTATTTAAGAGGTTGGATAAATTTTTGTCAGAAATCTTCAATGGAGATTTCCCATATATGAAAGGAGATTGCATCACGGTCAAAGAAATTTTAAGTTTTATGGTTTTGAAGTCTGGAAAATTCTTTGAAATGTTTCTGTACACCAGATGTACTCAATATATCAGTCCAGGGTGAAGATAAAGTCTGGAATAGATGCATGTGCATAACAAATAGTTATATTGCAAAATGGTTTTGCTAGATAAAATTATTTGTCCTATGTTTCCAGATTTTTAAGTCTATGCTGTATAAATAAAAATGAACTTTTAATTTTATCCAATTAATACCATGTAGAATATAGAATTCCAAATTCTCAGCCATTATACTTGGTTTTATCCTACATGAAATTTAGATAATTGCAATTTTTGGTTAATGATAACTGTGGCAATTCAATTTTGAACATAACTGTCCATGTAAGGCATTTTAGAAAGAGATAATGGATCTTGAGATTTCAGGAACTGTTGGTCAAAAGTAATTACTTAAAATTCAGATTTAATAGCAGTAATCACTATAACCAAGAGTTGGAAGTGAGGAGTTCTATTGAATGGTCAGCCTATAATGTCTCAGAGGTTCATCTGAATAGAGAATCAAATATGATCTTGATCCAAATTCTGTAGACCTAAATATGAAAAGGCCTGGTTGCTCACTAGAGGATGGACAAAATAAATACACTTGCTATCTGAGATTAAAGGTCATGTCGTTTTGAGAAATGAGTATTAAGGATCTGGAAAGGTTTCTGAAGACATTAAAATGTATACATTAGGAGAGATGGAGATGAGCCTGCCTTTTTGGGTTTTCTTTTAAAATACAGCTAATTTTGCACTGTTCCTTCTGAGAAATTTGTTGGATATTTGGCTAATAAAGATGCAGAAGTAGAGCCTAGGGAGCTGGCTACTGTTCACTAGATACAATTGCTTATTGACTAACTCTACTCTCAGGACAGCTAATATGCTTATATTATCATTTGGGAGACATGTTCACTTCATAATCTGCCTGAAAATGTCATGACTTTTTTTTTATGGCAAAGAAAATATGTGAATTGTTCCTTTAATTTGTACTTTCTCCCCTTCGCTCTTTTTTTTTTTTTTTTTTTTATACAAAAGAACAGGTCTCTCAATTTGGTACTTAAAGACTCTCTTTTATTGGCCCATGAGATTTTTTTTTCCCATACTACAGAACTTTTTGTTTTCCTATAATGTTTCTTTCAGGGTTTTTTACCCCTATTTCATTCAGTCTATACTCTTTCAGTCCTCTTATTGATCCTTGGTTGTTCTCAAAGGTAAATCATCTGAAATCTAAAACTTCTTGGCAGCAGAGACAGCATTTTTTAAATCTACAAGAGCAGCACTTTAAATTTTAGAGGCTTCCCCCCCTTTTTGAATAACAGTAAATCTGGTTGATGTCAGTTTCAGACTGCTCATGTTAAAGCAAATTGGAAGACTGCATTCATTAAGCATTTTGATGAGAATGGAGTTTTCTTAAATCCATTTTCACAATGGATAACTTGCAATGTACTCAAACAGCAGAAACTAAGGGTTATTCTCTAGAGGAAATTAATTATTTAGGTTGGAAGAACATGTAAAAATATTGGAGCAAAATGGTTTTCAAAAAAAGAGAAAGAAAAAGTGGTGATGTATTCAGATCCTAGACTGAGTCTAGAATAGAGCTTGACTCTGGGACATTTTTCTCTAATTCTCCAAGCTTTTAGAATTTCTGTCTTTAGGACTAGGGAGTCAGATCTGCTAATAAACAAACCTCCCTCCAACTCAAAACAAATCTATAACTTCAAAGAATAATCACAAAACTTGTGTTGATATTGATTCATCATTGGAAATGATGAAAATTGTTAACTCTCTTTACTTATAGAAATGCATTATTTTAGTGTTAAAAATAAAACAAAACATACCACTTAAATTCATCTTTAAAATAGTAGGTTTTCAGAGTTAGCTGAACCTACTTATATGTATATTCATGCATCCATGGGAAAGTAGCCCCCCAAGAATTCAATCGTTAAATTACAGTTAAATTATATTATAGTTAAAAGAAAAGACAAAATATACCCCAAGACACCAATATTTTTCACAATAGTATTGAATATCATAAATTTTAAAGGATATTTGATTTATGTTTCAGGTATCTACTGTCAAAAAATCATTAAATGTTTCAGAAAACTTTTTAGTTGAAAAAAATGATAGTCGGATAATTTAAGCAGATAAGTACTTCTAGTTTCTTGAAAATGCCTGAATGTAAAGATACATCTAATATAAAATGGAATGCCAAATGGTAACTTTATAGACCTATATTGCAATAAGGAACAACTATTTATTCCTCTGTAATATCATTTATGACATTCATAATCCAAAAAATTTCACATCAGTTTTGATTCTAAAGCATTGATAAGCCTCATAGGAAATTTAAACTTGTTATTTCACACCCAAACTTCATATATCTACAGCTCTCACTTAAATAAACTTTCCTTAAGCCAACCTTGTTTAAATGAATATTCAGTTAGTTAGTAGTATATTTGTGCTTCTGTTTTAAAGTGTAATATTTATCCAAACTATAGATATTATCTCTAAGATACAAATATATCCTCTAAAATCTTAAGCAATTTGAGCACTAATACATTAGCATGCAGCTAATACATTGTCAAAGGAAATATATGAACACAAGCATCTTATCTCAACATCCATGCTCTTCATCACTGTGCTGCACTGTCTCTGATGCACTGATGTAAGAAAAACAAAATATGGAACTGGAGGGTATTATGCTGAGTGAAGTAAGTCAATCGGAGAAGGACAAACAGTGTATGTTCTCATTCATTTGGGGAATATGAATAATAGTGAAAGGGAATATAAGAGAAGGGAGAAGAAATGTGTGGGAAATATCAGAAAGGGAGACAGAACATAAAGACTTCTAACTCTGGGAAATGAACTAGGGGTGGTAGAAGGGGAGGAGGGCGGGGGGTGGGGGTGAATGGGTGACGGGCACTGAGGGGGACACTTGACGGGATGAGCACTGGGTGTTATTCTGTATGTTGGTAAATTGAACACCAATAAAAATTAATTTATTAAAAAAAAAGAAAAACAAAATATAACAGATATAACCATAACTCAGTACCAAATTATAGTTTTGTATAGGTCACAGATGAGTTTATAAAATGTAAATATGCATCAAGTGAAAGGTTATTGGAGTTCCCAGACCCACTTGCAATGTGAGGAGGGTATGGGCAGTTTCCCCACACATAATACCAAGCAATTTTCAGATACCAGCAACTATGCAAAAATTCAACTCAATTCTAACACTATATACTTAGAGATACTATCAAATTCCACAGGACAAAGGTTCAATCCTATAAGACTGTCCCCCACCCACTTCAGAGGCCAGTTGCAAGCCCCAAAATGTTACCTGTGCCTCTGATGGACTGGAGGTTCCAACGATCTCCTTAGGTTTTTTTAATTTGCTGAGAGATTCAAGGAACTCGGAATCACTTTAACACATTTACTGGTTAATTAAAGAATATGCTAAACAATACAAATCAACAGCCAGGAGAAGAAATACATAGGAAAGGATATGAAGAATGGCACAGAGCATCCACATCCTCTCCAGGCAGGCCACTTTCCCTTAATCTCCATTTGTTCACCAACCCAGAAGCTCTCTGAACTCAGTACTTCTTGGCTTTTGTGGAGGCTTCACTGCATTGGCCACTGATGATTGATTCCTAGGAGCTCAAGGAGGTGTGTTTTAAGGTTCCAACCCTGTAATCACTTGGTTAGTTCTTCTGGCAACCAACCTCCATCCTTAAGTTACCCAAGGGCTTCCTAAAGGTCATTCATTAAAATAATAAAAGACACCTTTGTGATTCATATCACAAGAATTTCCAAGGTTTATAGGAGCTGAGAGCCTGGAACTGTGGACCAAGACCAGATACATATGAGAAATATATTTTGGTCACCTGAATGGCCAAATATACATTTCTTATAAATCATAAAATCACAGATGGAAAACTCAGAAACTAGGAAAATGCGAGAGGCATGTTAAGGATCATGCAAAACAGAAAAAAAAATCAAATATATTTTCTCTTTTCTCTTTCAGGTAAAGTTTAAAATGAGGCAAGTATTAAATGAAATGTAAGAATGAGGGGAATACCAGGGATAGTCATGTGGTGTAGTCAGTGACTGTTCCCACAGCTAAAGACTTTACTCTGAATTCTACAAATGACATAGGAGATGTGTCCCTTGAGAAACAGATAAAGCCAAAGGGTGACTTTTTCCTCAATTTCCAATAGGAAGGCATTGGAATAAGGGATTACAAATATAAGAGAGGGAGAAAAAATTGACTGCAGAATTTCCCAGAGCAGTTACTAACATCCAAAGCATAGCCTTCTAGATTCTATTTTTAGGGGAGTAACAGGGAAGGAAAGAATGAGTGAGAATTGATGAGATAAAGGGGAGCAAATTCTGAATTCTTCACACTTAATGTGGTGACTATGTGCCATTACTTAAAACACCGTCTTTCATTCTGCAAAATTGTCATGACAGTGTGATCCTTCACAAAGGAAGAAAACTCTCTCAATGAATATTTAATATTTCCTTTGACAGAAGCAAAATCTTTCTGATGTACATTGTTATGATTAAACCAATAAGTAACAACCATAAGAAAAAAAATAGGAGCGTCAAATTTCCACTTCATGTTTGCCTTAAAAAATGCGAGGATGTAAACTACCAAATAACAAATCTGCTAGCATAGCTTTATTTCCATGATTAGGCTAAGCAGGTTAAATAAGCTCTTCACTTTATTTGACAATTACCATCAGTGGACACGACACAGTTATTAAAAAGTCAGATAAGTTATATGTTAAATCTGACATCCTCATGGAATACTAAAGGTATTTTAACCGTATTTCTGAAGTTTGTTTCTCTTGTATAAAAAGTTTTAAAAACACACTGCCTAATCATGCTTTAAATGACAATACGTGTTCTACAACAATCTTTCTCATTTTTGCCTTGATCTAAGAATGAAAGTATTTATGTACATAAATCAATGGCACAGTAACATGCAGTAAAGTTCTAAACAGAGTAAAGGAAATGTGCTTTTATCCTTAGTAACTGCTACATATAGGCGTTTTGGACCTATAGGAGTTCACCCTTGGATGGTGACTCTCTTTGGGTTCTAATAGAACTAGATCTCTGATGAGAGATCATCTATCTCCATATCCATAATGGGCACTTGAAACAAGCCAGAGGTGAGTAGCTATGGGCAGGACACCATCATATCAGTGCTCTCTCTCATAATGCTGTAAGAATATGGAGTTCATAATAAATAGCATCAGAAAGAGTTGTTGAAAAGTCTCCAAGTAAAAAACATTGGTAAGGCAAGATGGTATGTATGCTCAGTCAGCACAGGCTTTCATCACACACAGTGCTGAAGACCTTCCCTGGTGTTCTGTGAAGTCTCTTCTTGTTCTATAGCTTGAGACTAAGAATTGTGTTGATTATGCTGCTAAATCTATACATCCTTTTCTATTGTTACAACTCTGTTTCCTTGCACTGAATTCATACAGTAATCCTCATGTGTCTCTTCCTCTTGGTCTGAAAAATCTAACCAATTATACCAAAAATATTGAAAAGTCTAAATTAGGAATCAGATGATCTAATGTATAACTTTTTCTCTACTACTGAGTAAGAACATAGTAAGAAGTAAATCATTAAAATCCTTTTGCCTCAATTTTCTTACTTATAAATTAGGACTAATAGTATTTCCATTCCTTACCTACTTCATAGATATGATGCAAATAAAAGACCATATGCAAACATTTTTTTTAAATTGAGCATATTATAAGGAAATTAGCTGAACTATTTTATGGAACTAGAAAGGACTATATGGTAATTTTACCATCAGATCAAGAGATCTCCTTTGTATAAAGACAGGAGAGTAAGAAGCTATTTATCTTGTTTTCTATTTGTAAAGTATATGATTTTTTTTACATGACAAATTTTTGAAAGACAAAACATAAGATAAATTTTAAAAAAGGTTTCTCCAACATAACTTTTAAGATTTTATTCATTTATTCATGAGAGAAACAGAGAGAGAGAGAGACAGAGACACAGGCAGAGACACAGGCAGAGGGAGAAGCAGGCTCCATGCAAGGAGCCTGACATGGAACACGATCCCGGGACTCCAGGATCACGCCCTGAGCCAAAGGTAGGCGCCAAACCACTGAGCCACCCAGGGATCCCTAACCAGATATATTTTTAAGCAAAAATAAGAAGAATCTGCAGATAGAACTTAATTTTATAGTTTAGAATTAGGAACACATTATAAATCGTAGATTTCATCAATAAATTTAGACTTTTGGTCTTGGATGATCCTACAACTCTGGCTTATACAATGACATCCTACTTCTTCACAAGGAAACTTTATCTCCATTCAAATGAAAAATAAGCTAATACAATTTGGATTAAACTTTCCCATCTGAGAAGCTCTGGGCTATTAGAACATGCAGGACAGTGTCATAGAGACTTTACATGGTCCACCATGCAAACCATTGATATGTTGATTGAGAAACCATAATGGAGTATTAGTAATGATAGATTATTTAGAGCAAAATTGTGATGTAGAGACATACAATACATTATGGATAATAAAAGCGAACACATTAATACCTCTTGTGAGCAGGCATTCTTCTAAATGTTTTACATGTATTAACTTAATCCTCATAGAACCCAGTGAGATAACGCACTAGTTCCCTGTTGCTACTGTAATAAATTACCATAATCCTAATTGCCTAAAACAACACAAATTTATCTTTTTACAGTTCTGGAAATCAGAAACCTGAAGAGTTTCATGAGGCTAAGATCAACATGTCAGCAAGGCTAATTACTTCTGGAAGCTCCAGGAAAGAATCCCTTCCTTGTCTCTTGCAAATTCTAGAGGCCATTGGCATTCCTTGGCTTCTGGTTACATCATCCCAAAATCTGCTTCCCTTGTCAAATCCTCATCTCCTCTTCTATAGCCAAATCTCCCTCTTACAAGGGTACTTGTGATTGGATTGGACCTACGGAAATAATCCAGTATAATCTTCCTATTCCAAGATCCTTACTCACATTATCAAAGTTTAACATGTAAGGTAACATATTCACAGGTTCTAAGGATTCATACTTCAATATATATGGGGGGCATTATTTTGTCTACCATGAATAACTATAATTATCCTTATTTTATAAATAAATGAGAAAACTGAGGTTTAGAAAGAGATCAAATAACTTGTGTAAGGCTATTTAGCTAGTGAAATGATATAGCCTGAAATCAGTACAGTAATGTTCAAGTTCATGACCACCATGTCATTCTGACTTTATGCTAATTGAAGGAGAATAAAGCTGTGAATTTGAAACCTTGGTTAATCCATTATCATAGACAAGGATTCTATGTCACAATACTGGGTCCAATCTGAGATGAGCTCACTGAGCATGGATGAGCTAGCTGCTTTTTCTGTCTGCCCTCATTAGTGTATATGTCAGTAATCCCTAGGCTCCTTTGGTGACACAAATATCTTCCTGGCTCTTACATGACACCTGGCTCAGGTGTCCTTGATAATGTGGATCAACCAAGCCAGACTTCCGATGATGCCTTTCCTACAGAGTGTCTATTTTTGTGTTCCTCTAATAGCAAAGCAACATGTTCCCTATTCTCTAAGATGGTGTTTCTCTGTCTTGGGCATGTGCCCAGATTACCTGGGGATTTCACATAGAAGTGACTATATGGACACACTGCAGTCCTACTCCATCAGAATCTCCCTATGTTGGGACCATCTAGAAAGGTTTGAACAATTTTTCCTGATTATTCTGACATACACCAAATTTTTGAAAGTCATTCTAGATTACATCTTGATTCATGATCTTAAGTATTTGTTCACCATGCTGTTTCCAAGGGGACATTTGCCAACATTTTAGGAGATGTTGTTTTGTTGTCACAAATGAGGAGATGCTACTGTTATTTAGTCAAGTTATTACTAAACATCCTATAGTGCACCAAATAGCTCTCTCACAATAAATAATCATGTGGCCCAAAAGATATCTGTTCCAAAGGAATGTTAGGAGATAACGTGATATCTATTACTTATCCTAGATCCAGTCTTCTCTACTCAAATGTGTTTCTTCACATCAATAATTTCATTTAGCATTGACTTTGAAGAAAAAAAATGCAGGAGAGAAAACAGGTAGGCAAAAGTTGAAAAACTTCCTACATGTAGAGGGTTAGAGATAATAAGCTGTCCACGTTAATATTTTAAATATATTTTATAAGGAGTAATACTATATTCAGTTGTCTCCTAAGAGCAGAAAACACTGTAGGAAATAGTCGAGCAATCTATGCTTCTCTGACTGAGGTTCACTACCATTGTGTGAATGGTTTCCAGTTTCTAATATGATAACAGATTGAGAGTGGGCATTACCAACTTTTATAGCCTTTAGTCATTGCCAGAATAGTGAAGCTTGATTTTTGGTCTTGGATCTATCTACTCCCGTCAAGCTATATATCTATGAGAAGGCTAATTAACCTCTCCAATCCTCAATTCCCTCATTTAAAATGACTGCTGATTTTGAACTCCAATATCACATATATTCTTATATCTCCAGATATTCTTATATCTGACCTGTGCATGGAACTCCATCTGTTTCATGGGAACTCATTTTATTGAGAACTTACTATGCACATAGGCATTGTGTTGAGCATTTTATGAATATTCTCCCACATTGCTCCTTTTTAAAATAACAAATCTAAGAAGAAAACAATATGTTTTTTTATTTTAAAATGTCTATAACACTTATACTGTTAAACATTGAAAATCTCAGTAATGATTATTCTGATTTTGAACAGCCGAGAGTTTGAAGAACCTAGACATATAAGAGGAGTAAGTCTATTAATTAAATCGTTCAATAAAAATTCTATTATTGATTTATGGTGCTTGGGATGCTGGAAATAAACAGCCAACAGAGCAGAAAAAGCCCATGCTTTCTGGGTGCTAATGTTCTGGTTGCAAGAAACAATCATTTTCCTGGAACAGAAACAAGAGTCACCTTACCTCCTAGGTATGTGTGAAAACCCTGGGAAGGGACTTGGAGAGAATGCAGATTAAGCTGATTGAGTCTGTTTGTTCTATATCACAAAGGCCTGGATTGCATAAATGGATTTGGTTTGGGTTTGATTGCCCATATATTATAGTTGAGGGAATTGAGATTTGGTAATTGCGGATTAAGAAATTTGCCCATGGACACGCAGTTAGTACGTGTTAGATCAAAGAATGCAATTCAATTTTGCCTGATTCCCAAACCAGGATCCTAACGACCTTGCTGCAATATATTGAGCTGTGATGAGGAATACAGTGGAAGTTAAATTGATTGTCTCAGTGTTGCTTTGCATATCAAAAGATGGTCTGTGCTTAAAAAAACTTAGTGTGGTTTGTAATTAGAAAGGTCATAGCAATTCAATAATATGTTTCATTGTGAGTTCCAGTTACATGTTACAGGTTTCTCCTGGATTTCAAACATCTTGTGTATTTTAAAGAAAATAGATCTGGAGTGTTTTAAAGAAAGAAAACCAAATGAATAATCTACAAAAATAATTATAATGCCTAAAGTTAAGTAACATCTCCCAAGTGTCAGGTACCACTGTAGAAACTGCATATATATTTTTTTATAATTCTGAAAGGCAGTGTTACTGGTTTGATGTTGTCATTTGAGATAATTGATATTTTCTCTAAATTTCCACAAATAGTATCAGAATTAAGATCCAAATCTAGATCTATAGATTGCAAAAGGTAAGAACAGATGGTTTTAGATTTTGAAATAAAACTGTTGCTTTTTTTTTTAATTTGTTGTTTTTAGACAATTTAGACCTTCAATCTGAGGGTCCAAAATGAAAAAAAAATAAAATAGAATTTTGTTATTGAAAATTTACAAGAATAAATGAATGTCCAATAAATTAAATATCAACTTTCAGTTTTATTTAAAGTTATACTGTTTATACATCTGAAGTTACCAAAGCTTAAACTTGCACTGAAACTTTTGGGACAAGTGTGTAACTGCTTCTCCTTACTGGCTAATCAACTAATGACCAAGAATTACTATTTACAGGGGCACCTGGGTGGCTCAGTGGTTGAGCATCTGTCTTTGGCTCAGGTTGTGATTGATCCCTAAGTCCTGGGATCCAGTCCCACATGGGGCTCCTCACAGGGAGCCTGCTTCTCCCTCTGCCTATGTCTCTGCCACTCTCTGTGTCTCTCATGAATAAATAAATAAAGTCTTCAAAAAGAGAGAGAGAGAGAGAGAGAAAGAATTGCTATTGACAGAAGTAGAATTCAAAAAGAACTTAAAAAAAAAATACTGCTAGAAAGTGTGTGGGTGTAGCCAAACAACCTGAGCACTTACCTTCCTCAAAGATTACTCCTGATGTATGACATGATTTTGACATTTGACTCAAAATCGTCTTATTTTTTAGGCATAGCGGGGGGGGGGGAGGTAGCTTCAATGGAGAAAATAAGTTATTACTCTTATTTTTAATTCTTTTAGTCTTATAGAAAATCTGGATACGTGCAATACCTATGTTTTATTTTTTTAATAAATTAGGCAATACCTGCAATTCATTTCTTGCAAAAAGATGCCACAGGCAAAGCTATTAAAAATCTCCGTAGCTCTGCACACTATACCTGTTTGTAAGGTAGACCATTAAAAGGCAATTTGCTACAGTGAGTTGAATCGCAAGATAAATAATATCTACAAATATGAGCAATTAAATTGAAAACCGCTCACTTATTCTGCCGTATGACATTGAATCTATAAATATAAAACTTAAATTGTATTTAAAGTATAACAGAATTTTGGAGGGTAAAGGGGTAATTCCTTGGAATGTAACTGAAAGCAAAAATTTACAAAGGTGACTAGAAAAACAGACTTTGGGAAAACTACTGCTTAAGAAAAATACTTTAAAGAGGATATCGTGTTTATAGTATGCAGTGTGGACTTTAGTGAATTTCAAGTAGTTGCAGCATAAACATTTTCAGAAGTCATGTCTCTATGTTTTAAACACTAGAATGGGGAATAGAAGCTAAAATAAGAACCACAGGGAACTTTGTGTATGTATATAAGTATGTATGTATGTATTTTTTTATCAGGGGAAATTTTTAAATGCATAATATTACTAACAAAATTTCTTTGAGTTGGGCATACTCTCTTCAAGGACAAGACATATTTATCTCGATACAATAGTGCTCTCATTTAATAATTATGAAACACTGAATAAGTAAAAGTATTGAGGAGACAAAAATATTGATATGAAAAGTTTTATCCCATTCTCCCCACCCTGGTTCCCCTCGAATTATCAGTTTAAAGTGATTTTTTTCCTGTGGTTTTAAATTCAAATTTATTCTCTGCATTACAATGGCAGTTTGTATGATCAAAAACTGTTGTTGGGAGGTTGGAAAGAGAGTTGCTAGGGGTGGGGTAGAAGCATCTGGTTCCCATAAGGACCAAGTCCTCATTTGCACGGTATTCTCCACACAGAGCAATCCACATGCAATCACCTGCTTGCTCTGTGATGGGAAGAAGACTTTTTCTCTACTCTTCAAGAGTCTTCTGGCCATTTTAAGAATTAAATCAATATGGGATAGATTAACAGGAGAAAATAACATTTAATTATATACAATGGAGCTCCATAAAAATATGAAGCTCATAGGTAGTCAGGTAGTTAAGACTTTATATGTCATCCTGAACGAAGGGGAAGTGAGCAGGGGTTTGGGACTTCAAAAAGAAGGAGGACAATTAATAGGAAGATGAAAAGAGTAAATGTTTGGTAAACCCATTTTGCTGGCCCGTACAGAAACAATGGGACATAGAAATTTTAACAGAGTTTGCCAAGTTCCTCCCTGTCTACTACACCTAATTAATATTAAACTGTGGCTATCTACAGTGATGGCTCCCTTCCGGGAATAGGTCCTCTATATAAATTATTTTAGGCATTTAGTGGGGAAGGCAAAATGAAAACCTTCTTGAGATTTCTGTTTCTTAAAAACTACTTCCCCAAACAATCCACATGCCAAAGAGACACACTGTGGGGCAGTCAATTCCATTCACCTACACTCCTTTGCATGATGTTTCTTTTATATGTTAAAATAGCCCAGAGGTGTATATATTTCTCTATCTCCTGTTTACAATTCAAGATAATCTCAAAATTATCCACTTTAAAATCTTACTTCTTCCAGGCTCTCCCACATCAGACCTGGTTAAACGCCTCTTACTGGAAATTACATAATACCCAGTATTTATAGGTATGATAACAGTTATCATACTGAGCTAAAAACAGGGTTATTTTTTCTGAATTAAAATTAAAAGCCCTCTAAAATGAAAAGTTCCTTGATGATGAAGACTATTTGATATCAGAAATACTACCAATCTGTCATTATAATTCACATTTTGAAGATGCTTGGAATTTTAGGATTAATGATAACATTTATTTCTGCCTAAAATATTGTTGGGTTGCACATACATTTAATAATATACAGTTGTATGTATAGATAGACACCTATTTGCATATCATCAATTGTATAGGCAACATATATTTATCATATATGTACCCACATATACATACCTGCATATATAGCTCCATATATGTATATACATACACATGTGGTTTTGTTTATATAAAATCATATGTGAATATATTTCTTCCAAACTGGATATCTCTTGTTTGTTCATTTAAGTAAGACTACCTAGCATATCTTTGCTCTTTGAAAGGACTCCATGTGACAGAAGAAATCAAAAGTATGGTTAAAATTCATTTCTAAAATGTTAAAGAAATTTTTAAAATGCACCATGACTGCACATAAAAATTGAGTACTCACCTAGATGAGCATTATATGAATTATTGTTTTTGTGCTAATGAACAAATTTATTCAGTAGGATGAGATGTGTGGGAAATTGCCATTCACTATAAAATTAATGAAACAGAAAAAATTTCTCTTTGCAATCTAATGCATTTTAAAACTCAACATAGATATTGAGATTCAAGTTTTTATTAAGTGCAGCTTGATCAAGTTTCAGCATGCAGACATCACTGTTGTCCAGCAGTAATTGAAGATTTTGTTGCCTACACTATTACCAGGAACTTCATGTGAATATGAAAATGAGGTGAATGACTATGAGGATTGATATGGGACCTCCGGAGGGTGCCAAGCTCTTCATTTTCATAAGGACTTATTTTCAGATGCCTCATGAAGGTTAAATGCTTCTCAAAATTTCATTACAATTTGGATTTTGGAAAGCTAATCCTGGAAATAAAAGTATAAATCAGATCTTATTAAGTCCCATGATAAAGGAGTTCTCTGTTAGTATCCATTTGTGGAAACTGACACTGACTTACAGGTGGGCTCTGAGAAGGAAATGCTCATTAAACATATTAAACATATTCAATGAAGTAAGATTTCCTTATGTGAATGAAAATGGTTGAAGTTTCTTTGTTTTATTCTTTGTGTGTGTGAGTGTGTGTATGAGAGCATGTCTATGTGTGTCTCTGTGGGCTTAATATTTGAATTCATATGTTTAGAAAAGACCGCATTTGATCTTATATTGGACACACACAAATTAAAGCATAGGGATAAAGGCATGATTTGTTTACCATATGCAAATATTTGGATATTTGCACTAAAATGGTAGTGAATTTTACTGAGTATATAAGGAAGACTGAAGGCTAAATTGATGTCAGAAAAAGTCTAATTGCTTATAAAAAATGGTTGGTATTTCAACAATCCCACAAAGTTAAGCAAGGATTCAGCTTGTTGCTCTCCTTTGCTGAGGCCATGATCCTCTTCTGCATCAGTAAGAATTAGTCTAGTCATCTCGTGCCAGCCCTCTGCAAGGAAAGAAAGAGAGAATGGGCTACCTCATTAATATTCTGTGCCCGTTTCCATTGTGTGGGTTTTTTCTTCCCACACTAGCAAGCAATTCTCAGACATGGGGTGGGCATCCTACAATTCAACTCAATTTTGACTCTAACTACTTCATCGGATTCCCTAGCAAGGCCTGAGTCCTACAAGATACCCTAAACACTCACCCCCTATACTCTCAAACAACACTCACAATTCAAGCTTGCCCACAGATTTTAGTGGTCCATGATGCCGTCTTTATGTTCAGTTAATTTGCTAGAGTGGCTCACAGAAATCTGGGTAACATTTTTCTTGCTAGATTACCAGATTGTGATAAAAGGATGTAACTCAGGAACAGCCAGATAGAAGAGATGCATAGAACAAGGTCTGAGGAAAGGGTACAGAGCTGCCATGTCCTCTCCAAGTGTGCTACTCTCCCAGCATCTAAACGTGTTCACCAACCTAGAAGCTCTCCAAATTTCACACTTTTGCAGTTTTATAGATACTTCCTTACAAGGACATGATTGATTAGGTCATTGACATTGGCCATTTATTCAATTTACATCTCCCTCCCTGGAGGTTTGTTGGTAGGAATGAAAGTTCCAACCTTCTAATCATCTGGTTGGACTCCTGGCAACCAACCCACAAGCTTAGATGGGACCCAAAATTAACTTCATTAACATAATAAAGGACACTTTTGCCCCTCTCCTCACTTCGGAAATTCCAAGAGTTTTAGAAGCTCTGCTGGGAATGGGGCTGGATACCAAATATATATTTCTTATTATAAGTACAATATCACACTCTCACATAATACTTAAATGCCAAGGCCTTGAAGTGAAATGTGTCATGTTGGTCCACTCCTCATTGGCCAGAACTCATTTACGTGAGCATTCCTAACTGTAAGGAAAGTTGTGAAATGCAGTCTCTGGCTATGTGCTCAGTTTAAACTTTGGGTGGGAAGTTCATTGATCAAAAGGAAGAAGGGAAAATGCATGTTGGGTGTTATGTTGTGTCAGTCTAATATCTGGCAAAAGTTTAAAAATTCTCTGGTGTGTGTGTGTGTGTGTGGTTTTGGTTTTGTTTTGGTTTGGTTTGGGGTTTTCTTGCACTGTTTTAACCTGTAGTCTGTTCCCACTCAGAATTACTCAGATATTAAATAATATCCTAATCAAATTCAGAATGTTATTATTCGATTGTGGTACAGTCAGTAGTCTAAAACATAGTTTCTAACTATGCTTATGTTGTTTTGTTGACTTAAGTCTTGGACACCAGCCACATTTAACTGTCATTTTAGAGTTAACAGTTACAACATTGGGCATATTATCCAGAATGATCTTATTATACTTCCTATTATGTTTGGACAGTTAATATTATAATCAGGGTTTAGAGAAAAGATAAACTGGTGTAGAGGATACCCTATTATTGGATATACTATTTCTAATATGTTATATATAAGATATATAAAATACATAATATGTATTTCTAATATATTAGAATATATAAAATATGTAAATATATATGAATTAAATTCATAAAAATATATAATATGTATTTCTAATATAGAAATGTGTAGAGGTTACACTACTGTCATGTAGTGGATACACTAGTGTATCCTCTATATCAGTTTATCTATTCTGTAAATCCTCATTGTAATGCTATTATATAATTACCGTTTAAAATATTAGTATTAACTAATAATTATTAATATTAATCAGCAATCAATACAATGAATATTGTACATAATTAGTAATTATAAATATAATATGATTATATTAGACAGAGAGTGAGAGAGAGAGACAGTGACAGACTCTGGGAGATTGAGAGAGACCATCATAAATGCAGACATAGAATTAGACACATCAGGCAGCCCAGGTGGCCCAGTGGTTTAGCACTGCCTTCAGCCCAGGGCCTGGTCCCGGAGACCTCGGATCGAGTCTCAGGTCAGGCTCCCTGCATGGAGCCTGCTTTTCCCTCTGCCTGTGTCTCTGCATCTCTCTTTCTCTCTCTGTCTTCATAAATAAACAAATAAGATCTTAAAAAAAAAATTAGACACATCTGTGAAATATGAGTCAGGTTAAAATATCTCAATTAAACTTAAACTTAAACTTACTTAAACTCTAAACTTAAAAACACACTTTAGCAAATATTCTGCTAAAAACGACTTGTTTACTTAGATGTAGCCACCAATTAGGGTTATTGTATGTTACTCTTATAATGATTTATTTTTTTACATCCCCAAATCCCCAAGTGTCTGTGTTTTCTGTTCAAACATTTTAATTAGTTTTAGCTAAAAGTATCCAGTGTTCTAGAAAGCTGGAGTTTGAAGAAGGGCTTATGAATGTGGTTGGCGGAACAAGATTTAAGGCCCAAGGAAGCTCAAGGACACTGGAACTATAATGGTTTCATCTGAACCAAGGTGATAAGGAATGATAATTGTGGCAAGAAAAGAAAAAAAAATGGAAGAAAGGAATGGAGATAGTGAGGTTCAATGCAGATTCAAACTGTTTACAATGCTTCTTGGTATGACAAGAAAGTCTTTTCTAAATTAAATTATAAGAAAATTTGCTATTCCTAGAAATGCACCTATATGAGTTGGGATGATTTGGGGGTTAAAGATTGACTTATTCAATCCTATAGTCCCTCTAGCTCTACTCCCCTGACATACTCTCCATGTGGCTACTCTATTTTTAGGCGGTAACAACAACAACAACAACAATGGAGTAACAGCTTTTAAAAGTTTTACATGGGGTTAGGGAAGACCTGTCCAATGTAGGATAATGAGGAAGGACTTCCTTAAAGCCCCCACCAAATACCTTTTTGATGCACTGCCACAAACTGGACCAGGAGCTCATTCTTGAACCAAACATTCAACAATGACCTTACATTCCAGTTTCCTCCAAAATGTTACCTGTTTTCTGTCATAATTAAATAGTGGCCCCTTTCACTCTTAATATTGTCTAAGTTTGAATAATAAATTATATTACTGTTCTACCTAAAGTCATACTGGTCAAACCTTGAAATTGGAAATGTGATCTGGTTTTGTTGGGGCAAATGTGCAAGATGAAGAAGGGAGGATTCCTTAATGAAATCAGAGTTCTTTGTGAAAGAGAAAGAAAATGAACATCTGCAAGAAATCCAAGTGTCCTGCAAGGTACAATTTTTGAGTTATGGACCGGATTGTGTCCTTCTCACACCCTACATTGATATGTTGAAGCCCCAACTCCCAATGTGACTGTATTTGGAAATAGGGTCACTAAGGAGGTAATAAAGTTTAAGTGAGGTCCTAAGGATGAGACCTTAATCCAATAATAGTGGTGTTTTTCTAAGAAGAGGAAAAGACACCAGAAATCTCTCTGCACACACAGAGTTAGAAGCTACTTGAGGACCTAATGAGAAGTTGGCTGTCTTCAACCCAGGAAGAGAGCTCGCTAGAAACCAACACTGATGGCACCTTGATCTTGAACTCCAAAACTGTGAGAAAATAAATCTGTGTTGTTTAGGCTACCCAGTCTATAGTATTTTGTTAGGGCAGTCTAAGCAGATGAATATGCCTGCTATATATTTTTATTTCTCTAATAAGAATATGGAAGTTTACCTATGGGTGTGCTGGGCACTTTCAACTGTGAATGCTTTGGGGGAACTGGGCTCTTCTTTTCTACTTCTTCCACTCCATCTACCTCTGCATTTAGAATTCTCCAATTCTCTAATTATGGCACCATATCCTCAACTCTGGATGAAAAGACTGAATGTACAATTGACCCATAGTCTCAAAGCTTTTAAAAGGCTATATGTTATGCATACATTCTTGGATAATTGTGACCCATTTTAGACTTCCCTGATGCCTTATTTATGAGGTGACTGACATGTGGTAGCTTAAATGGACTCAGTATAAATTTTGTCTGCCTTATAAAAACTAAAACCAAAATCAAACCAAACCAAAACAAAATCCCCGTAAAAAATAGGAAGGTTTTTTTTTTTTTTCTTTTTGAGGGTGGGGAGCTTCTAATATGAGATCAAGAAATATCAAGGAGAGGTTAAAAGAGAAATGTTTAATCAGAAGCGTAGTGAAATATATGCTGTGAATTTGAGAGAGATGTTTTTTTAACCTAACCTCAATTTGGATTTTCCTTATGTTTGTTTGCACCTTCTTCTACTCACTATTTTTCCTATCAGTTGAAAAGACTTTTTGATGAAGAACAGCACTTCCCATATGCTGTATTTGTCTTTGAATAAACAGAAGCTCAGGTTAAATTCCTCTGAGGCTATATTAGATTTGCTCTCCATTAAGTTTGTTGTTAAGGCATATTTACCAATATAGTGGCTATCTAATCTAGGCATTCATTTTAAATTTAATGTACAAGTTTCTGAAAAATGCAGGGCATGAAGGGGTGGAAGATTTATGCTGGATATATACAATTAGACTGAACTGGGACTATCATCATCTAATTGTTAAGACTGCAGTTCATTGGTTTCTAAATATTTCGTTTACATACCACTATTGAGGATACAAGAAAGTATTTTAACGTGCCCAGGAGGATCTGAGAGAGCAACCTGTAATAAAACACACTAGTACTTCTGGAGTAAAACGTGAGTGTTCACACTAAGTATGAAGAAGATTATAAGATTAATTCAAGTCAGCTTTTGCTTCTGAAAGAATTTAGGTCAGGTCGAATTTGCAGCTGTCTGAGTTAACAAAAGAAGCCTTTACCTTTTGGAGAGTTTTAGATTTCAAAATTGGACAAGGGGTTATGGACCTATAATGTCTTCACAATCCAGATTTATGAGGAAGAAACTGAGAAACAGAGAGTAAAAAAAAAAAAAAAAAAAAAAAAAAAAAAAAAAACATACTCAGAGTTTCACAGCTGGTCTCTGACAGAAGCATGATTTAAATTCCTGCAGTGCAGATTCATTAAGTCATCTCTATGAGATAAGTAACAAACCAAGAGAAACTCTACTGTCTCATGGGGTGAGGAAGGTGTCTTGGAGGTGGTGGCACTTGAGGTTTACTCTGTTGATTTTTAAAAATGTGTTACTGACTCAATATTTTTCCTCACCAAGTAAATAAAAACACAGTCAGCATGGGGAAGACATTCAAATGTGACCTTGACTTTTGGATGAATTTGGAGGGGACAGAGAGTTGGAAATAGGTTGAGAAAGGGAAGAGGGGCCAAGTTGTAGACTCTACCCATTCATGTAGTGCTTAGAAATCCAGGCATGATCCTGGAAATAACAGGAACGTGACTGAATGATGAAATGGGAGGTTTGGAGTTGTGGGGAATTAATAAGTTAACAATACATGAATAAAGAGAAAGGCACAAATTAACTGAACACCTTCATAAATAAAGCTTTCAAAACAAAACAAATTAGTTAGGTGAAGTCTCCATCAAACCCTGCCCCCTAAGTCATTGCATAAGTTTACATGCGAGGTGCCTGGGTGGCTCAGTCAGGTTAAGAGTCTGCCTTTAGCTCAAGTCATGATCCCAGTGTCCTGGGATCAAATCCCACATCAGGCTCCCTGTTTAGTGGGGAATCTGCTTCCCTCTCTCCCTCTACCCCTGCCTCCTACTCATCTCTCTCACACACACACATGCTTTCCCTGTCTCTCAAATAAATAAAATCTTAAAAAAATTACATGAGTTCTTTCTATTACCTTTAACAAATCACATCTGTACTAGGTCTATAAATATTAAATTATGACATGACCTTGTCCTCACCAAGCTAGGATACAGTCTGTAGTAAAGACTGTGGTACAAATATGGAATATACTCCTTGAAATTTTTAAGTTTGAAGCTAATTTGAGAGACATTTTTAGAGAGTTCTAGTCAATGTTTTGTATTTAGTTAATACTTGGACTAGTTTAAGAATTCACTGTTAAAGGTGTTAGAAATGATATTATGGGGAAATGTCTTGAAATTGCTGGTTATCTTAAAAGCTCCAAGTTGTAATCCTATGATATAAACATGACCAGTTGGATTGATTGGAGGATTCATTCTATCTAAAGACATCATTCACAGCCTAAAAACACAATCCACTGAGTTAACTAAAAATGTAGTACCAAATGGGGGAAGAAGGAATAAGGAAGTAATATAAAGTAAACAGAAAATATCCTTTCTCAACATGTTGAAGTAGATCAAGATTGAGTACAGAAAGGGAGTCAGGCAAAATAAGGTGCCAAAATCTATAATGAAATATCAAAATTGTAGAAGGAGTTAATAAAAATGTGCTAGCTGCAGGTTACAAGTCACTGTTGCTTTTGTTATCAGTATATGAGAGAATTAACTATAGTAGCACTCAACACCAGGGTAATTAAAGTTCTGTCAACATTCCTATTATAAAGCCCAGTTTTTCATGCTCAGCCATATAACTTGGTCCAAAGATAATATTTAGGGCACTACTGAAGGCTAAGAAATTTTAGTTTCTATATGGATACCTTGGATAAAAGTGCACGCATTATGTATGTTGTGTGCATATTTATCTATATATGTGGATCTCTGTGTGTGCATACATCTGTGTATGTATATATTCTAAAAAAGAAAAATAATTTATTTAATGTAAGATTTTTCAAAGTTAATTTGAAAACTTCTGGGAGCTTAATCAGTTGATCAGTAGTTGTCTATTTGTCTGTGAGCTACTAATTCTTCTTCTTTTTTTTTTTTTTAACCAGAAGCCTTTATTTTTGTGTGTGATAAAACTTCCATTAATTGTTAAGCTCATTTACAGAAATTCATCTTACATTGTTTATAATCATGCTTTATCCAGTTTTCCATTTATCAGTTACTTGTCTCTTACTTTCTGCACCAACTCTGAAGAGAGTTTTAGAATTTAAACATTAAATTGTGAGGGCTGTTCAACAGTTGATAGGTGCACACAATGTGTTAATCATCCACAAAGGCCAACAGACCTTTGCTAGACCTTGAACTGACCCATCCCATGAGTCATGCTTATGTGTCATTCATTAAAGGATTTTTTTCTTAATCCCAAGTTTATTTTCATATGTTTACTCTTTATTATTGTTCTTTATTTTACTGATTAAAAAAAGAAATACTTGTGGCATAAAAAAATAAATTTTATGATAAAACATTGTTATGGACTAACAAGGAAAAAAAAGAAGCTACATGCTGAGCATTTTGGGGTTACTTTTTTGTTAATCTTCTGTCTTTGGGCATAAATTATGTCCACTGCTAGATGAAAAGGAGTTTGTAAAATGGTCTATTTCAAAGATAGTTCTCTGTCACAATAATAATAATATTTCTATTATATAGAATGCATCCCATTGGTATTAGTAAGAAGTCTCTACTGTAAATTCCATGACTGGGTGAGAATTCAGCATGTGTCATCTCTAATTTTCACAGAAGAGTCCTGTTTGCTAAACAAACTCAATAATTTCAATCATGATCCTATTGTTGAAATCCATTAATATGCAAGCCACTATGCCAGGTGCAGGAGAAACTAAGTGATAGTATGATAAGTTCAAAGCTCTCTGACCTCAAAGATCCTATCACCTAACTAAAGGAGATAGATTACAAACAAAAAAGATATTTACCAATTTAAAACATCTTTTCTTATGAAGCATTAAACATTTCAGTATCCCCTTAGCTAATTATTTCATTTGTCAAAAAAAGCAGTTTACATGAGGTATATGCATACAAATTTATATACAAATTTAAAAATTACCTTAACGACTTTTATTTTTTATTTTATTTTTTAAAGATTTTTATTTATTCATAAATAAATAAAAAGAGGCAGAGAGAGAGAGAGAGAGAGAAAGAGAGAGAGAGAGAGAGAGAGAGAAGACTCAGGCAGAGGCAGAAGCAGGCTCCATGCAGGGAGCCAGATGTGGGACTCGATCCAGGGTCTCCAGGATCACGCCCTGGGCTGAAGGCGACACTAAACCGCTGAGCCACCGGGGCTGCCCCCTTAACGACTTTTAATATAATCAGTAGATTGAACTATATTACCTTGAAAGTAAAACAGGAATCTAATCATATTTAATATCAAAGTTAAAAATTCCATATAACTTTCTTAGAGCAAACAAGATACCAACATTTGTTGTCTATAGTTGGGGTTGCTAAGATAAAGAATCACTATTGAAAAGGAGTTATTTCAAAATATAATCACCCTTATTTCCACTCAGAAAGTAATCATTATTTCCAAGCTACATTGGGCTGAATTTCCTGCTAACAAATGTGATAATATAGAACTCTATGAAAATTAATGTTGCAATGAGAGCTCCAAAAATGATCTCCTCAAAAAATAATATTTGTGCATTAAAATAAAGAATTACACATTGAGTTCCAAGTTAAGCCCTCATGGCATTAATGCAAAAATAGGCTTTGATGTACTCATCTTATATTTTTTCCTTTTAAACATTTTTTAAAATGTTGGAAGTTGGTTAGAAAAATTAATCTATGTATCGAGATTAAGATCACAGTGAGGCTCATTTCTCAGGAATGTTCAGAAATAGTATTTAATTTCCATTATTGATATAAGGCTTCCTTTTTTGCTATTGATTAGTTCATAAATTTTTTGATTTGAGCTTTCAGACCATTACGGTACTCAGTTTGATTATACCTGAGCCATCATGTGTTGGTAACTTACTTTTATTTGTCTTAGAGTGAGTTTTCTTCTTCTTTATTTATTTTCTAAAATTTTTACTTTAAAGAATTATTAGAATTGATTTGGAATATTCTGTGTGATTTGGAAATGAGCCAAAAAGATACAAACTCTGGAAAACAAATATTTTTCCATATTCTTCACTGCATCCCTTTCCACATGTATACATAAACTTCTGTAAGGTAGTTTTTGCTCTTAGATTATTCTCTAAGAAGCAAGGAAGTATAAAGTAGTGAATATTTTACATTAAAGATACCAGTTCTATTATTTTATAAGATGCAGAAAGGGAGTAAGCAGAGAAGAGGCTATGGCAGTGTAAAATCAGCAACAGCATGAGCTGCTGGGATTTGATACAGTCTCTGCTGAAGGATCTATATTTATTCTCCATGCACTAGCACGGCTGTGCTCAGTAACCAGTGCTCATTCTGATTGACTGATGCCCCATTTTGATTGGTTGATACCCAGCTGTACAAGTTGTTAAATTTTTTAAATATCACTCTTCCTCTGCTGGTGAACATGGGCAAACTAATCCCTTCTTAGCCTCAGCTGTGAAACAAAAAATTTGAAGTGAATAGTCTTCCAAATTCCCTTCAGTCATTACAGTCTATCACTTGGGATTTAACTGCAGACAATGAGTAGGAGTCCAGATGCACAGTGAGAAAGGCATAGAGCAAATTTTTGAGAACATCACAACTTGACCACTGGGTTAGAATATATAATATCAACTGTTAAAATAGAAATTGAGTGCAGGCACTGCAGGGTCTTGTGGAGATTATTTTCTCAATTAGACAACATGGGCCTACGTGGAGATGGAAGCCAGCTGGTTTTGTAAAACCAAACCTCGAGAGTATAAAGACTAATGTTGAATATGTTCTTCTTTTAGAATCTTGCCAAGCAACTCCAGTCTCCTTGAACAGAATTGCAGAGCCAGAAATTTCCAAAACGTTAAGTCTACATTTCTGTATGTGAGTTATTAGGTTTTAGTAAAAAGATAGAAAATGACTCCAACTGCCTTAATTAATATGATGGATATAAAAACATTTCAGTAATGTAAGCATACTAAGCAAATATTAGTATGCTATTATTTATCATCATTAACTATCATTCTCTGGTTCATAAATACATAAGATACGGCCTCTACTATATCACATGCATTGTGTTACTTGTTGGGGACACAAGTAAACTACTTGTACTCAAATCTTTTCCTCAGGATCTGCCTCTGGGAAAAGCTGGCCCAAGTCAGTTCAGTGTGTGTGTGTGTGTGTGTGTGTGTGTGTGTGTGTATGCATGTACATACGTACATGGTCATATATTGGAACAGTGTGGGGGTGGGAGGTGAGATGTAGGGTATTCTAGATGGCTAGAACAGCAAATATAAAAATGTGGAGGTGGAAAACAAAGAGAAGAATGCTAACAATACCTAATAACTCACAGAATGACAAAAGGATATAACAAACAGAGTGGTAAGAGAACATCCTGTAGTGGTTGTTAGAAGCAAGAATATGAATAGCCTTCTATGGATCAGTAAAAAGAATCTGTACTTGCTCATAAAGACCTCTGGGAACTTGCTTGGGTACAAGTGAGTTGGGTACAGAGGAGTTTGTTTGGGTACAAATCCTATTAAAGAAGTTTTGTGTATTCTTTTAAAATAATAGAGAAGTCTAAATGTGCTAATGAGAAGATGATAAAGAAGCAAGATATGAACACAGTAGTTATTAGAATTGTTTAATGTCCATTTGTTTTATGTTGATCAGCACATATTGGCTACCAATAGGAAAACAAAACTGAATATCTGCTCTTCTATCATGTTAACAAATAGGGTAACATGATTTCCACAGCTCTGTGTTCCAGTTAACGGACCATTTCTTCTGCTTGATCTAGTACACTGTTGAACTCCTCTCCTGAACTTTTCAGTTTAGCTCTTGTATTATTCAGCTTTATGATTTCCCTTTGACACTTTTTAATATTTTTATGCTTTTGTTGAAATTATCACTTTGTTCATGTACTGCTCTCCTAACCTAAGTGAGCATCTTTGTGACTATTATTTTGACTCTCTGTTGGGTAAATTGTCTATCTCCATTTCATAAGGTTGGTCCATATCTCCATAAAGTTGGTCTCTGGATATTGATCTTTTTCTTTTGTTTAGAAAATATTTCCTTGTTTATTTTCTTTGACTCTCTGTGTTGGTTTCTGTGTATTAGGTAAAACAGCCATTTCTCCCAATCTTGAGAGAGTTAGTCTTACGTAGGAGTTGAATCTTGTCAATCAGTCTGACCAGAGATTCCGATCACCTCTCAAACTTTGGTGATTGTCCAAGTCATTTTTTTTTTTTGTTCTTAGTAGCTTCCAGTAGTTCAGGGTGTGCCAAGACCCATCAGTATCCCAAAAACATGGGGAATGTCCATCTGCCTGTTCTGGATCCCAGGCATAATTATCTGGTCCCTCAGCTCTCTAATGCAGGCAAATTGGAAGTCTAACTTTCAGGCAGCAGTGGACATGAGATAATGCAGTCTAGCTTCTTATTGGGGAGGAACTGGGACTGAGTGTGTGTTCATTCACACAGTGCTGAGCCAGAGGGAATAGTTGCTGAAACTTTTTGTGCCCCACAATAGAACAACCTCTGTATTTTGTGTGGCCCTGGGAGACTGGCTGCTGAGCCCTATCAGCATTCAGAGGTGGCTGATTTGGAATCCAGTTTCTCTAATGGAAGCTGTAAAAATTGGAGTGCTATATATGTGAACAAGCTCCTTCTAAGGAAAAACCAAAGACTTGGTTTTACTGTTGGAGAAATGTGTATTCGGAGTGGAGAGGAGACAATAAAGGACATGCTCAAAATCTCCTTCAGGCTCCTGTGAGGATTCCAGTTTGGTCCCATGTACAGAGGATTAGAAATTGGAAGCATTGCCAGCAGCTGGGAAAGTATTTCATCAACTTGTTTCCAGAGAAACACTGGGAGATGGGTGCTTTTGCCTATGTCCTCTGCACTGTGCCCAGGTGGGTAGCTTCAGGGAGTGTTTGTGCACTCATTTAAAAACTGCTTCTTTGTTTGCTATTGCTCTGTGTGACTGAAGAATGCATGGCCCATTGCCCATCAGAAATAGGTAATTGTGGGGAAGACATCCTTGGGGTGACAGTCTTAAATCCCTAAATGTTGCATTATTAAATTATTAAAGGTATGAATAAGATCCTTCTAGGGTGAAGCTGGAAATTTGGTTTTATTGTTGGAGCAAGACAGAGGGAGGATGGGCTCTTTGGGCTCCTGGAAGGATCTCATTCAGCACTAGATGCAGACTAATTTGAAGCTGGACCCTCAAGCAAAATCTGATAATGTATGCACTCAAACTCTTCCAGGGAAAAACTGAGAGATGGCCATTTTTGTCTGCTCCCTCTGCACTGAGTCTCCGGGCAATAGCCAGAGGGAGTGCTCATGTGTCCTTTTAACAGCTGCTTATGTGTTTGCTATAGTCCTGTAGGACTCATGAATACAAGCCCCACTGGCTATCAGAGCTGGGTGATTTAGGGACCTGTCTCTTGGATGACAGCATTAAAAGTTGGAGAATTACATGTATGGTCTGAACCCTTTGCTCCTCAGGGGAAAGCTGGGAGTTGGGAGTGCCCAGTTGTAAGGCACTGTGCCTGGAATAAGGCTTATGGTGAGAGTGTCTCATCTGTTTCTACTTGTTACAATGTGGGCATTTTCTCAGTGTGTAGGAGCTATTCAAATCTGGCTTCTGGATTTCTCTCAGAGGGAATTGCACCATGTGTAGCTGTGTATTCTGTGTGTCCATGGGAAAAGGGAAATTCAGGAATCACTTATGACATCAACTTGGTGGTATCACTCTCCTTTCCCCTTTTTATTGACTACAATTGGAAAATTGTAGAATATTGCCGCTTTTAGTTAAGTTGATCTTCCAGGAAAATATGCAAAAACGGGAGGAAAATCATCACCCTACTAGGCTGTGCAATGCTATTATTAGTCCTGCTAATTGCAGCCTTACAGTCTGTACTGTAATTATTGTTCATAACTCTCAACTGCATCATTGAGATAGGTTCGGGACAATTCTATATCTATCTAGTTTGCCATGGCCACAGGTCAGCCACCATTCTGTCTATTTTACTGTTTTCCCACCAAACTGTAAACTAAAGTGCAGTAAGCTTTGTATCCTTTTTTTTTTAACTGCTATGCACACGTTGTCAGTGTAAAGATATACATGGCATGGCTTTCCTCCAGAAACCAAGAAAAAATACCTTCCAGCTCATATCAGCTACACCACACCGTTTGTAAACAATTGCTTGTCTCTTTCAAATTAGGACTCATCAAAGAGTACTGGAGATCCTCGGTTTAAAATGTCTGGCCAAAATTCAGATATCTACTTAGTCCTGAAAAATTACTGGGACAGAGCTGACACTTAAATTTTCATGAACAATTCCATTATATCATTATGATATTTTTTGTCTGAGATTATTTTTTTTCTTAAATGAGGCAGTAAGCAAAAATCTTAGTGTGCCATGTAAAAGTGTATTAATTTTAACGTGGACCTTTGTCCCTATTTAAATATTATATCCATTTATAAATGGGTTACTGGGCTGATAAGAGAATAAGAAATGGCCTCCCAGGCATTCAGATATAGAACCAAGAATGAAAATTAGCAGTCTTGTTTCAAAAACATAAGATATTGTGAATTCAAAATAATTTGAAAATTAAGTGTGAAAAACAATTGTTTTAAAGATTTTTGAATCAAATATTCAGAGTTAGTCTTTGGAGTCATGCTGAACCCATAAGTTGGGTAAGCCTAAAATTATGATGTAGCAGGTATACTATTACTAGATTTGTTTTTATCTTCAGTCTTTCTATCACACCGTTAAATCTCCATGTCTGACATTTCTGGAGGGAGAATACATTAAAGTCCCAGAGCAGCAAGGGTACAGAAGAAAGGGAGCCTACTTCTAACACAACGCTGATAAGCTCAACATTCTGTCCGCCCATCCTTCCGGCACGCTCCATTCCCAAATCTCTTGTTTGTAATGTCTTCATTCTAAAATAGTTGATACTCTAATTCTCTGATTCACTTCCATTTTTTTCTTAATTATCTATCCACAAAAATTGGATTGAACAACTATGTATAGCTTCAAGGGAGGCGTGTGCACACACACACATACACCAACACCTTTAGATAAAACAAACAACATTTGGAGTAATTATGTTACTCTCATAGGTTGTAAAACTGAAATGAAAACCTCTATTGGTTTGCTATACTTTCTCGGATATTTTTCTCCCAGAGTGATTAGCATTTCATTCAAATAGCATTTCATGAACCCAGTATTATTTATTGTTATAGGAATTATGCTAAATATCAGTGATTGAAGATACCATGCTCAATGTTGGAATTCTGATATAATATCCTATCAAATTATAATCAGGGAACTCATGGTATTAAAATAATCCATCCTATTTTTATTTTTATATTTTCAGAAAGATCTTATATTGAATCCCAAACTATTATATTCCACTTGCTGGTATTATTTGTACATATAGGCCACACAAAACTAATCTCCTTCTGAAAAATGATACCTGTTCAGATATTTTCAAGGTATTATGATTTCTTATATTAACATTTTCTTTTCAAGATGATATCCACAATTCAGTGAACTATCTTCATGAAATGCTTTCCATACAGCTCAACAAATTTGTGATCCTTATACCACCATGTTCATGCTTTATGGTCTCATTTTTTCCCCCTAACTTTACAGTACTTACAACAATGTTCCTTTTACTTACCACTTACTCATTGTCTCTTTTCATGCATTGAAATAAGTTCCCTGCAAAATGAAACTTATCTGCCTTCTTCATTATTAAAGTCTTAAAATATACCACAATTCTTGGCGCATGGTATATTCAATAAATACCTATTATATGAATGAATAAAAGGATGAATCTTGTAGCTCTAAATGATCCTAGGGAATAAGCATTGAACTTAAGCCCCTCATTTGATATATGATACTGAGCTTCAAGAAGACATGTGAATCGCTTTAAATCATACAGTTTGCAGCCAGGTTTGTATTAAAATGCAGGTTAATTCATTCTAGGGCTTGCTGTTATTATACCACACAGGTTTATCCTTGACAATAGGAGTCTGCATAATCTCAGTTACATTGTGACATTTCTAATTAGATATGATTTTTATGTATTATTCCATGTACCCTGAAATAATAGTTCCTATGATTGAAATATTTTAGTCTTCTAAAATTGTGTCAATTTTTTAAGTAATTTATATCCTTGTTGTCTCTTACTTGTGACTAGCAACCCTCCACAATTTTTAACATCCACTGGAGTTTGTGCATTTTTCACACTTCATTTATCACCATTAAGATGATAGTTGTTGCTTTCATCCCATGTTTCCAGGATATTGAGGTAATTCTAAATTTTTAATGCTGATATCTATGATATTAAGTAGCAATTTCACATTTGTGTTGACTACAAATTTGATTAAAACGAATCTAGGCCTAAGGATGCAAAACAAAGTCTCCAGGGCTAAATTTGATTCATATAAGTATTTTCATTAGCCAGTACAGTTATTTTTTTTAAATGCCCAAGGCGGCATATTCATTTTCTAAGGCTGGTGTACCAAAATGCCAAAAACTGGGAGGCTTAAAACAACAAAAGTTTCTCTTTTCCTAGTTCTGGGGGCAAGAAATCTGAATTCCAGATGTTGGCAGAGCATTGCTCTGTCTGATGACTCTAGGGGAGAATCCTTACTTATCTCTTCTGACTTCTGGTATTTGTGTAGGGGTCAAGGACAGGCTGCCCAAATTGTGCCACTTTGGCATACTGATTATTTTAAATAAAAGTCACTGAAGAGGCATCCATGAAGAAGGGATACTCACACCCTCCTCCAACCCCCTGAAAGCAGGTGAATGTTCCCTCCCTATACCAGGAGGTGAAGAAGACACCCTTATCACTAGAGAAGCAGAGAAGGCTGTATACATACTTGTTACTTTTTAGCAATTTACTACCACAGCCCAAAATCTGTTTAGAATTCCTTACTAACTGAAGTCCAAGTTAAGCTTTTATTGTCCTGTCTATTCCTCACAGATTTATTGTCTCTGTTTAAAAAAGCACAAGAACTATGCGCCTTGGTCATTTCTTTAGGTCTCAATGTCATTGTTGGCCTCCATGGACACAAAATAAAACTTTGATTTTTTTTCTCCTGTTATTCTACCTCATGTAAATTTAATTCTTAATCCATCTGGAGGCACTGTTGACATGAAAAATTTCACCCTCCCTGATATCTGCAATCTTTGTCATCTTGTGGCTTGTAGGTACATCGTTCCAGCCACATGGCCATCTTTTCCCTGTGTAGCTTCACTTTGTCTTTCCTCATTGTATGCCTGCCCCTGTGTTCAAACTTCTCCTTTTGATAAGTATGCAGGGCATATTGGATCAGGGTTAATACTAATGATCTTATTTTAATGTAATTACCTCTGTAAAAACACTATTTCCAAATAAAGTCACATTCTGAGTTACTAGAAGTGAGGATTTTAACATACTTTTGGGAGAAGAACATGATTCAATTTATAATAGAAAGCATTTAGATTTGTGATCTCTACTCATTTGTGGATATATACTAGGCTATTCATCATATTATACAGACTATGTCATGTAAATCATATATGTCATACATCTAAATCCTAAATGCATATATGTCCTAATATACAATGTATACACATATATGGCATTTTTTTAAATTTTATTTATTTATTCATGACGGGCAGAGAGACAGACACAGGGAGAAGCAGGCTCCTCATAGGAAGCCAGATGCGGGACTTGATCCCAGAGCCCAGGATCACATCCTGAGTGGAAGGCAGATGCTCAATTATTGAGCCACCCAGGTGTCCCAATGGCATGTTTTATATATGGGTATGTATATGTGTGTATGTGTGTGTGTGTGTGTGTGTGTGTGTGTATCAGCACAAAGTTACAGACTTTCTAGTCTACACACAAAAAAACGTTCCTTTGACAAAAGCTAGTGGTTAAGAATTTAAAGTAATTTTTTAGCACATAGTGTTTTATCTGATCGACTTAATTGTGAAGTTGGTTTTTATGACTTCATTTTATACACAATGATATCCCAAGTCCTCATTCTTCTTTTCAATCTGGTAGCAGATTTTAAGATGGAGCAAAAAGTGGAATCCATTATCATCACCATGCTGAAGTACTGAGATGAAATCATGCCTGGCAATATTTTTATAGATTGAGTAACATCTAAGAGAAAGCACAAATTTTCTTTAAATGACTCTGACGTTGAGAAACAACAGTTTATAGATGAATGAGACTGAATTCAGACATTTTCTAGCAAAAGTAAGTCATTTTCTTATTTTCCTTATTTATAGCTTAATATTTGAAAAAGCAGAAGTCATCAACTTGCATATTTGTCACAGTTAAACATATAGAACTACAGTGGTTTCAATTAAGAGTTTTCTATTTTTACCAATGATACAAGTGGGAAAGTAGATGAAAATGGAACATCAAATTCTAATTCTTTAAACAGAATAATGCATTTGTCTAATAAATCTGTCCAAAGTATTTTAACTAACATATGGATTACCATGAGATTTGTTATGATGGGATGAAATATGATATATAGTGGAAGTCTTACCTGCTAAAATCTTCATTTAAATTACAGAGACATATTTTCTTATCTTATGATCCATTAAAATCAAAGTGTCAACCTGATTTTTTTTTTTTTTATTCCTGGAAAATGGTTCCTGTTCACATTGTTCAACAGCAGCACCTACTGGCTAAAAGCTCACCACTGACTTCATGTTGGGTGGATTTCGGCTGTCTTGTATGATCGAAACATCATTCCAGAGCATGGTGGTCAGTCGGAAGGTTGGATAAAGGGGGGAGAAATAGTAGATAATCAAAAGGGCTTGAGTGAAGATTTCTTTAATAGATTATAGTTTAATTTCATACCTAGAGGGGATCCCTGGGTGGCGCAGCGGTTTGCGCCTGCCTTTGGCCCAGGGCGCGATCCTGGAGACCCGGGATCAAATCCCACATCGGGCTCCCGGTGCATGGAGCCTGCTTCTCCCTCTGCCTGTGTCTCTGCCCCTCTCTCTCTGTCTCTCTCTGTGACTATCATAAATAAAAAAAAAATTCATACCTAGAGAAAAATGAGATCTTTCCATTCAGGGTTTCTACAGTCTTATTGCTTACGTCACACACAACATGGGCTATAGTTCAGGAAGTCTTTATTACCATTGTCTCAGAAGTAGCTACTTTATTTATACATATGAAACATAGTTGTAAAATAAAAAAAGAAAAAAAAGAAACATAGTGTATACAGATGGAATAATAAGATCTATAAATATTATTAAAAGGAAAAAAAGTGCTCTATCATAAACATCAGGACTTAAAGGGTACACTTTACAACATAATGGTGGTTATCACAGGAAGAGTTGAAGATTTGGAAAGATATCTTGAATCTCTTTATTATTTTCAACATACTAACTTTGAATTCCAAATACAAACTCTAAATATTATCCTAAAGCATAAATGATGCTTTTGATGTAGTATATCTACATTAACATGTAAGTAATAACTGCACAGCCCACTGATATGGATTCCTTGCTAACACTCTCTGACATAGACAATTGTCTTTTTTTAATTGGGATGTTCAGCTTGCTAAATCTGAAATTTTGCTTCTATAACGTTTTTTTCTACAATGAAATTACATTTAAGGAAGCTGAATTGAACTTGAAGATTTACTTTAGCCTTAAGAATTTTTATTTAAGAAGAATTCAGTATTCTAGAAGAGTTTCTTCCTAAACACAGTATAATATTCATATTGCAGAGATAAAAGCTGTTCTTTTCTAGCTCTATCAAGTTATCATCTGGTTAGTTACTTCTGATAGTTTGAAGAGCTATAGCAGTAATATCAGTGTTTCTTTTAGTACCGGGGATATATATATATTACTGGAAAAATTATTTGCAAATTTGTTTAAAAAATGGATTTTGCAAATGATCACTGGTTGGTTTATTTATTTATTTTTATTTAGCAAACTCTTGCATAGTATGTGTTTTGGATCAGAACTGCCCTAAGAGATTAAAACATTAATTAACTTAATCATTTAACAACCTTAGAAGGGTGTAGGATAATTTGTATTAAGTTTATTCACAAATATTCATTCTCTCTTCTACCCATTGTGGGTGGGTTTATTACCCTGCCTGATGAAGTGTGGGTTGGACTTGAGACTTACTTTTGCCAATAGATGGGGTTATCTGCTTAGAAAAATGTGAGCACATTTGATGGCAACACAGGTCTTCAGTGTGTACGCATGTTTTGGCTTACTTCTTATGCTATTATTATGTATTAGGCACTATTCCTTTAGCTAAAGTGAACAGTTTGAGAGGACCTAAACCCAACCTCCAACCTTAGTACCTAACCAAGCAAAACCTCCTAGATAAACACATTCTAGGTCAACTGAACCTTTCTTAGGCCTTCACTAACTACTGACTCCGGTTTTCATGATAGGGTAGATAGTTGCAACACAGTAGGAACAGGAAGGTGGACAGCTGGACCTTAGTTTACTCTTTGGGTCTCCTCTTGGCAATATCTATGTTGGGTAACAGTCATAGGTAACCATAGTTTGACAATGACATGGAAACCAGAGTTTCAGTCCCTTGAGAATGAAGATCTACATTATCCCATGTAGTGAGCAACCTACACTTGACCAAATGTTAGAAAAGAATATGATGAGCATTATTTGTAGCCTTAGTATCAATTGCAACAGTGACTACTACGGATTGTTTTATTACTTTTCCTCTTTAAGTTTTTTTGTTCCCTAAAGAAATTATGCTTTGCTGCCATCATGAAAAAGAAGCATTGTCAGCATAGAGAGAATTTATTGTGAGGAACAGGTGGATCTGAGTGTCACAAGGGTGAACTTCTACAGACTGTCAGCACCTTTCCATGAGTATGGAACATTATAATTGATTATATATTATAATTATAACTGATATTATAATTGATAAAACAATATTGATATATTTTTAAGTCCATAGTTCACATTATATTTCCATTGTATATTTTATGGGTTTTGACAAATGTATAATGACATGTGTCTACCATTACAGTATCATATAGAATAGTTCCACTGTCCTAAAAATCCTCTCTGTTCCATTTATTCAGTCCTCCCTCCTAACCATTGATAACTGATCTTCTTACCATCTCTATAGTTTTGCTTTTTCCAGAAAAAGCAATGTAGTGGGACCCACATTACCCTTTTATTAATTGCTGAGGCTGCTATCACAATGAGCTCAGAGACTTGAGGAGTGATGCAATTTATCTCGGGCTGTAGAGTTAGCCTCTCAGACTGAGTCTCTGGATTCTTGGTATGAGACTGTAGAAAACTACAAGTGGTAGGAGAACCTGTCTCTGACTTCCAGCAAATAAGTTATTCACAGCTTTCAACTGTTCTATTTACCTTCAAGAGATACTTCAGCAGCAGTTGAAAACATGAGCAGCTTGCCCCAGGGAGAAAAAAAATTGGAAAAAATATATATATAACCATAAATCTACCAAAATTATAGGTGGAAAGTCACAATTGAGAGTCACAGTTAGGGAGTAAGCATAGGAGCCATAAGTATGCAAGACTTTTGGTTTGCTTTCAAATTCATCCTTTTCATAACTATGTAAGTTAAATATTATGATCAACCATACCATTTCTCCTAAAAGGTATGCTCCATTAATCTTTTCTGGAGTAGTTCTCCAACATACCCTATAGCCACCAACTTGAATTGGCTGCAGTTGTTCTGCTACATGTGAGGCACTTCAATTTTTTAAGGGATTATATGTTGTGCTACTTGAAAACATGATCACTATTTTTATTATTACTTTATCTTTGCACTTGGAAAAATATAACCATCAAATTGCTGCCTCTGTCTAGCTTCTTTCTCTTGGTATTATAACTGCAAGCAAAGCAAACAGATGTTTATGTCACAAAAACATGCAGAAAATATGCTAGGCCAAGAGAAATAACAGGCGCCATGTGCAGTTAGCATTATTCTCTCCAATCCATTAAAGGTGATTACCCCAAAAGGGACCTACCTACCTGTTTGTGCTACTCCTATATTTCTAGGAAATTGTTGATTGATTACTAATTATATAGAAAAATTGCTTTTCTTGGGTCATACTGAATCTAGAAAAGCACCAGTTATATATCAATGACTGACTTTCTGTGATACTTCAGCTAATATGGAATAGTCTGTAATTTAAAATTCAGTTAGTTATAACATTATAATCAGTATTATCAGTCATCCTCTCAAGAAAAAGCATATACTGCATTTAATATTACCTAATTTCTGAAACTAGTAGAGTTTAATCCTGAACACAATTTAAAACCAAAAGTAGAAATATCACAAATATGAACAATTGTACACAGTCTGATCTTAGAAGCAGATTAATTATTGTCTCTCACTTAGATGGCTTTTGAATAATTATTGTATGTTAGCATGTAAGACCTAAGGTCTAAGTTTAGAAGGTCTAAGTTACTGAAAAAGGAAATATTGTGAAGTAATTATTTGAAAAAAAGGTTTAAGTATGAAAATCAGCTATTCTTGATAGAATATATATGTCGATTTTAAGTGAAATCCAAGTCCATCATATGCAATATATTTACACAATGTGCCAACTAGCAACCTGTAGACAGATATTCAATCTTTTTTTTTAAGATTTTATTTATTTATTCATGAAAGAGAGAGAGAGAGAGAGAGAGGCAGAGACACAGGCAGAGGGAGAAGCAGACTCCATGCAGGGCTTCTGACGTTGGACTCAATCCTGGGTCTCCAAGATCAGGCCCTGGGCTGAAGGTGGTGCTAAACTGCTGAGCCACCGGGGCTGCCCCTAGATATTCAATCTTTTTATGTTACCATTAATTTTCTGAAAACATCAACTTTTTCGGATAATACACTTAATTGTCTAGAAGTTTATGTTATTAAATACATTCAATATTTTTACAGTAAGTTCATAGAAATAGAATTATAGGCCAAAATTTGAATATCTATTTAAATATATAATTCACATGGTTGAAAACTTCCTCTGTAAAGTGTATAGCATGTGGTACTCCCACCCACAGGTCTAAGAAAGTTCTGAACTCCTCTACAACTAAACTGATATTTAGCTTTATTATTCCTAGATTCTATTCCAATTTAAGAGATAAGCACAAGTTTTGCATTTAGCTTTTATTTTTTAAAGATTATTCATTTATTTATTTGATAGAGAGAGAGCACAAGTGGGTGATGGGGGGCAGAGGGAGAGAGAGAAGCAGGCTCTCCACTAAGCAGGGAGCCCAATGGTCAGGGCTCAGTCCCAAGACCCTGAGATCATGATCTGAGCCAAAGTCAAAGGCTTAACGTACTGAGCCAGAAGGCATCCCAAGTTTTGCCTTTGTTTAAATAATATTTTCTTCCATTAGTATTGGTGTCAGTATATTTTTCTTATGATTATCCCTATGTCCCTACTATATATATATATATATATATATGTACATGGATATACATATATATACACATATATACATGTATATTTATCCATGTACATATGTATGTATCTATCATCTACGCTGCAAATCCCATGATCGTAACCCCTTCTCACTTATATAGTGAAGTATTCCTTTTTTACTACTGACTTAAATTAACTCCTTTAGTAATGATTATTATGATTGTATATCATATATGCTGTCTCTTTTCTCAATTTTTATTTACTTTTCAATTTTGCTCATCCATCAGTATTTAAAGCACAAAAGTTAAAATGTTTGTGTAGTCCAATCATCCAATCTTTTCCTTTATAGTTTCTGTGTTTGGCAGTAAAGAGTGATTTTGAGGCAAGAGTTTTCATTTTCAATAAACTTTTATTGAGCACTTGTCCTAGCTTAGAGGCAGAGAGAGAGTCAATTAAGTGCTTGTCCTGCACGAAATTTCAATCCAGTTGTGGAGATAAAAAAATAAATGTACATTCACACAACATTAAGAAATGTTTTACCAACAGCGATCTACAAATAAATGCAAATTGATACAGTGCAAATTGAGAACATATGTGCTAAGAATAAAGGAATGGGTAATTGAATAGAGTTTTACAAAAGAGGGAAATTGGAGATAATAAAATGCATAGGGCTTTCAAAATTTTCATGACTTCTTTCTCAGTAGTTTTTCTATGCATGTAAGAATTTTTCCACTTTGCACATATTAAAACAAGCTGGACATTGCTGGACAAATTTTATATACTTTCTCCTGGGACACAAGGAGTTGACATGCTATAAATAGTTAGGTAGAAATGCTATTTTCAGCATCTTTCCATGAGAAATTGAGAGTGTTGAATATGGACAAGAAAGAGAAATTAATTATTTCTCTTACCAACCATGAACACACTCCACACCACCTAATGCAATTATACCTTCCTACCCATCTACCAGACACTACTCTAGAAGCTTAGTTTCAAAGGTAAATATATAATAAGAAAAAAAATTGTGGAAGTGGCAATAGTATTATGAAGTCATCAAAAGAATAAAAGCCACAAAATAAGAAAACAGAACTGCGTACTTTTACTTCCAAAAATATACATCATAATCTAGTTGTCATTGTTCATGTCTGGTGCTCATTTAAGTGGTGGAAAAAAGAATTGCAATTTTGGTGAAATATGTTAGTACTTTCTAGTTGTCACTCAATTTTATTCTGATGTCTTCCAATGATGTCCTGGGAGTTGTCCCTGCTCTGACTCCCTCCAACACTAATCTCCAATGCTCATTGCTGATGCCAAATGAAGCAGGAAGAAGTGATAATATTGTGACAGTGGCTTAGTTTCAATTCCTGTGCCTGCTGTATACCTTACCTTTGAATTTTCCTACACTTGAGTTCTGAATGATTCTGTTCAGAGCCATAATTTTTATTCTTACCTGGAGTATCTGTCATGGACACTTAAATTCCATAACACTAAAGTGAGCAGGACAGGCCAACCTAGGGGAAAAACTCATGATAATATATCCATGTGAATTCTTAAAACCAAAGAAATTAAAATTATATTTCTCTTTCTAGGGAGCTAATTGATGCTAATGTGAACCCACCAATCATAGTCTTCTCAAGATAAAAATTCTAAACCACAATGGTTTTGTGGTATCTTCTCCAAAGGCAGTATGGAAAATAAACTGTAAAAGGACATTTGCTTTCTTTCTGACTTACAGTAACATACTTTGGTTCCAGTAATTGCCTATTGCTAAGATGTATACCTATTATTTCATAGTTTAGGGTTTCTGACAGTTCTATGAAAGCTGCTTATTTCTTCCTTTATAATCCTTCTTCATATGACATTTATGTTTTTATGACCCCCTTTCTCCATTCCTTGACAGAACTGCATTTAAAGGTAAAATATGGAACAGCCAAAATCTCTTACAATCAGGTAAAGTGATAACTTACTTTCAAGAAGCAACATACCAGGGATGCTGGGAGGCTCAGTGCTTGAGCATCTGCCCTCCCCTCAGAGTGTGATCCCCGGGTCCTGGGATCGAGTCCCACACAGGGAATCTGTTTTTCCCTCTGCCTATGTCTCTGCCTCTCTCTATGTTTCTCATTAATAAATAAATGAAATCTTTAAAAAAATACCATAAAATATGTTTTGCTGTCTAGTGTGTTCAATTAGAAACATGTCTTATTTTAGAATTCAAAAAAATGTGTATTGTGTGTTTTTGCAAAATTGTTTTTTGACTCTGTTTATCAAATTCTAATGAAAATAAATTTTAATTTAACTGTGTGTGTTTTAAGATATTCATTTTGATTCAGGAGGTTTCTTCTGAAAAATGTTTCCCATTTTGAAATTGTCAATGAAAGCATATCTTACTACATTGTGATGGGATAAAAATGAAGGAAGAAGGAAAAATCTTTTATCTGGACTGAATATTTCATGCAGTTACTACTCATGAGAATAAACCTCAGAGGACCTAAATGTCACTAAAACCATCTTGAAAGTATAATTGCTTGCAACTCTTTATCCTTAAAAATCTTACATGCTGCTATGTTTGTTGTAACTGCAATATGACTCCAAGTAGGGTAAAGAAGATCAGAAACTCAAAACAAATGCTTGGTAAATTAAAAAAAAATTCTCCTTAAAAGCCTTGGAAATATTTGAAAGAGGAAGAAACATGAACTATTTTATAGAGATAATATAACCATCACTTACAAACTTATTGAAAAACTACTAAGTTACTATCCTTTCCAACATTTCTGTTTTGTTGTGATTAATATATTCCATTCCTTCATCATCTATAAGCATTGGTCTCATCTTGAATTCAAGTCTCATGTAAGACAGTATGAAATAATAAAAACTTATTCTCAGTTAAGGAGGCAGAAGATTGAAATAAATATGAATACATTTTATAAAAATAGTTCCAAATTTTGAAATTAATGTTAGTGTAGGATATATGTTATATGGAGTTAAAGAATCAATTGTTCTGGAGTTGTTATATGGGATCGTATACAAATATAGGCTTTATGAAAATTTAAACATTCTTATGCTTGATTCTTTGTGATTAAACTTAACCTTCCTTTTTGGCCTTATTTCTGGAAACTACACTCTTGAAATCAAAGTTCCATTTAAATTGAACTCCCTTCTATTCCTGAAAAAACTCTACACCTGCCCCATCTGTTTCCTATACTGTATTTTCTATGGGCAACACTTTCTTTCACTGTCTTCAACTATTTAGTTCCTACTTAACCTCCCAGTTTGGTATTTCAGAATGTTTCTTGATCCTCCAAATCCAGGGTAGTTACCATTCCCATTGCACCCTCTGGTGGTCATTTCCATATCCACCTTAGTTGATTAATTTAAGCCAACTGGTATATTCCACACTCTACACCACTGGCAGTTTGAGGAAAAGGCATGTGATCTAATACTAAACAATAGAATGAGAAGCATATTCTGTTAGAAGATTTCTAATAAAAGTTTCCTCATTCACAAAATAGAGCCACTGGAAAATATAGTATCTCTTCTATTTTTAAAACGTATTATTGTTGCTACTGCCATTATTGCTGTTGATGCTATTTTTTACATGATTTCTGGGACTGTTGTTACTATATTTTTAAGAGCTTGATGTTGAAATAAATCAAAACGGTGGAATAATGAAGACATGAGAAAAAATTAAGTTTCTGTCCACATTATGGTGCCAATAAATCAGACACATTTGAGGTCAATTTTAGCAGTTATTAGCATTCCTCTTGTCTATCCAGAACCTGACTTGCTTATATATTTGCAGAATCTTCCACTTTTTTGAAGAAGAGCCTGAAACTCAGTATCAAATCTGAAAATGCCTTATGTTCTTTTTTTTAGCCTTTCTTGTGTTGGAAGACATTTTCCCATGAATTGCATTCCTGTACAGCTGGAGTCCCTTGAGCAAAAGCGTGTACAGTCAATTTTTATGTATGGAAACAGTCCAGGATATTTAAGTCTTTTTCCTTTTTGTGGGGGGGGGGATTTGTTTATACCCCAGGATATTATACATAGAGATGGCTTCTCTTTCACTGTCATATTTCCTTATATATCACAATGAAGATAATATTCCTGTTGCTCTTTCTTTCTCTGGAGGGGAGGATAGACAGGTCATGAGCAGCCCCACACAAGATCAGAGTTTACTAATTTTGACCTTTTTATCATATGATGCACTTCATGGCATGTGCAGATAACTTCTGGCTCTCGTTATAGTGCCCTGTGGGAATTGATGTATAGGGAACAAATACAGATGATAAATGGTGTTTGTCTCTGATTAAGGAGTCATCTGTATATTATTAGTCTGCCCTGGTATGTATTCAACATTCTGTCCCAAAACTCAACAGAATGGACTTAGCATGGAAGTATGGTCCTTGACTATTTTTCAAAACTATTTACTTATTTGAGAGAGAGAGAATGTGCACATGAGTGGGGGGTGGGGGATTAGGGAGGGGCAGAAGGAAGGGGAGGGAGAGAATCTCAAGCAGACTCCCCACCGAGCATGGAGTCCCATGTGCAGTTCCATTCCACAACTCTGAGAAGATGGCCTGGGCTGAAATCAAGAGTTGGACACTGAGCCCACCGGGTCACCCAGGGGAGCCCCAGTCCTTGACTTTCTACAGCAGGCTAACTTATTAGTTGGCAAGTATGGTAAAATTACAGACTTTTCATTGTTTTCCGCTTGACATTTTATGGCTAGAGCTTATTCTCATGACTAAATCCAACAATTAGCTACATTGCCCATTTTCAACTGGAAATGTTCATATGAAAATTCAGGTACAATACTGGATTTCTAGACACAGCAGCTGTATTTTCCAGCACCCACTGGTAGTTTTCTCAACTATGTGAGCTGCCTGACTTCTGCCTGTTGGTGTTGGGAGCCCTGGGATCCTACTAAAACATGTCAGTTCATATCACACGAAAACCTTCTCCTCTTGCCAGAGGGTTTATTATTCTCCATATTACTCACCACAGTTTGATTCACTTCATTCTTCACTTTCTATGTCCCCACTCTGGAATGTAATCTGCATGAGGGAAGGCATTTTATATGTTATTACCTCCATCTGCACATACTAGGCTCTCAAAAATATTTCTGAGGGAATATCGGGAATTTGGAAGAAATCAACATCGACTCACTGTTTTTCTCTTGATGAAATCGCCCGTTGTGTGAAGCAAGTAGTTTTTTTCTAACATCTATAAATTTTAAAAAATTAAATATCTGGAGAACAAGTGGAAATGTGATCATAAAGAATAAAATATGCCAATACATACAGTTTGTAAACACATTTTAGTATGTAAATTACCACTATGATTAGCATTTGTGTTAGTTCTCTAGCTGCACAAGGGATTATCCAAAAACTTAATGATTTAAGACAATAAACATTATCTCACACAGTATCTGTGGGTGGGGAATCCTGGAGTAGCTCAGCTGAATGGTTCTGGCTCTGAATCTCTCATAAGGATCCTGTTAAGATTATGACTGTGGCTGCAGACATCTGAAGGCTTTACTATGGCTGGAGGATCTGTTTTTATGATGGGCTCCTTTCCAGAACTGGCAAACTGATCTGGCTGTTGGCAGGAATTTTCAGTTTTTCACCACATAGCCCTCCCTATCCTTAGGGGTGTTAGGGATGACTTACAACATAGCTGCTGAATTCTCCCAAAGGGAATGATGCAATAGACACAGAAATTAATATACCTTTTATGATTTAGCCTTGAAGTCATATTCTGTAATTTCCAGAGTGCCCTATTGGTTATACCAGTCAGCTTGATGCCATGTTGGAAGGGACCTGACAAAGGCCTGACCACCACCAGGTGAACCATACTGGGGCAATAGTGGAGGCTGGCTTCCACAGCAATAATGATTTCCTGCAAGTCTTATCTTCTTGTAAGGAAAAGTATAGATATTTAGAACATTTTTAAGACCTGTAAAGCATTTTTATTAGTGGACAAAGAAAATGACTGGACAAGCCAAATAAAAAGAAGTGTGTAGTTTTCTGATATAAGAGATTCTTAATTTCTCTAGGTATCATTTTTCTTTAGCCACAATTTAATCAACATAGAGACTGAGTTAGTGATATGTTTCTGCTGAAATTTGTGGATGTTGGTAGATTATATAACAAGCTGACAGAAACCAAAGGCTTCCTCACACAACAGTGAGTGCTCATGTTATTATTTACTAATTTCAATCCCTGGCAGATACTTTCTTTAAAAGAATTATAAGCTCTAGCGAAGCCTAAGTGTATGACCATTTATTAGATGGCATCCATCTTGTCTTTACCCTTTGATGTGTTCAAAGAATTATGTAGATTCTTGCAGAATGTGTTGAAGAGACCTTAAAGTACATTGTGTAATATATGGTATATTATGAAAGTAATACATTTCACTAAATTGTATATGGTAAATTACCATATACATACATATGCTGCCATTTTGATCTCTTCCATACTATATTACTTAGCATCTGTTAACCCGAAAATAAAGAACCACACAATTAGCAGTTAATGGGGGTTTTCTGGGATCAAAGAACTGCATTTCAGGAAGCACAGATTCAGGTAGAAACTCAAGTAATGTCCTGCTGATAGAGTGAAAGTACAGGGTTTTTATGAGAAAAAGGAAGAGGGAAATTCTATGAGTTGAAGAAATATGAGGGAAAAAAGTTTTCTGTGGATCTTAACAAGCTAAATTACTCTGGATTATACACTGATTGACCATTGATTCTATCTTTAGAAAGTCTACAACCATCAGCCTGTGATCAGGATGTCCCTCCACCCTCTGACTTCTCAAGCAATTTCTTTAGACAAATTCCATTTTGCCAAATCCAAAGGTTTTGGCCCAGTTCAAACAAAGGTGGCGACAGTAATTTCTCTGCAGGCACAGCTCTGACTCTGTTTTAAAATGGCTCTAGTCATGTCAGTCTTTCACACTCTATCCAGTGCCTACTGAGATTATTACAAAACCTCTTATGCATTTCCACTTATTTATTTATTTACTTATTTACTTATTTATTTATAGGCACCACACCAACATGAGGCTTAAACTCATGATCCTGAGATTAAGAGTCCCATGCTCTACCAACTGAGCTGGCCAGGTGCCCCGAGTTTAATTTTAATTCTCTATCGTCAGACTTCTTAAAACTTTGATATTTTAATATCATTCTGAATTTTTACTGAGAGTATTGGTCAACATGGTTAACCAAAATTTAAATTTGTACTCTAACTTATGCCAAATATGATGTATATTATTCTCAAAACTGTTCTCACTTGTATCCTCACATGCTTAAATGTTCCAAAATATTGTAAATATTTTAAAAACTAATTGAATTTCTTTAATTTTACTATTGTTAAAAAAAGGGTGGTTCTTGTGTTTTCAATAATAAGAAAAATTGTTAAGCTGTTGTGACACTGGGATTTATAATAAATATATATTGAGTCTTCTGGCACAGAGGCTAAAACCCTTGGAATTTCTTAAATTGTGAGAGAGATAAAAAATGATTTTTTGTTCTGTTAATGAGGTGACTTTTATATCACTCAAGTATGAGAGCTGGTCCTTTGAGAAAGCAGCCAAGTGATTAAAAGGTTAGAACTTCCAGTACCATCCTACTCACCTCTAGGGAGAGAAGAGGAACTAGGGGTTGAGTCAATGGCCAATGGCCAATGATTTAATTAATCATGCCAATGTAATGAAACTTTTATAAAAACCCAAAAATAGGGAATTTGGAGGGCTTCCAAGTTGATGAATATGTGAGGATTTGCTCCCAGAGAGCACTGAAGCTCTGCGGCCTTTCCGCATACCTTTCCCTATGCATCTCTTCCATCTGGCTGTTCCCAAAATATATCCTTTTATAATAAATTAGTAATCCAGTAAATAAAGTGTTTAATTCTGTAAGCCTCTTTAACAGAACCCAAGGAGGAGGCTCCATGATGGAAGTCTATAATCTATAGCCATATGGTCAGAAACACAAGCAACAACCTGGACTTGTGACTAGTGTTTGAAGTTGGGGAGAACTGAGTCTTGTGAGCTCTGCCCTCTGTGGAATCTGATGCTTTCTCTGGGCAGATAGTGTCAGAATTGAGTTGAATTAGAAGAAATTTAGCCAATATCTTGAACATTGTTTGTAAATGTGGGGGAGTCCTCACCCTACTACATGCACATTGAAATTGGTGACCAAAACCCAAGATAGCAATCTTAAAATAAAACAGGTAATCTGGACTTTTTGTGTCATATTTTCCTCCATAAATCTGAATGGGTACCTTTGTTCGGGTCAATGGCCTATATGAATGACCAGTATTTTACAGATTTATGACTTCTGTCTCTTAGCACTACACATTTTCGTGTACTTGAACTTAAAATATTATATGGTTAAAAATAAAGTGGATGGAAAATTCAAAACAATTTAAGGCTTTTAAAAAAACTTTCACATTATAGGGGCACCTGTGTGGCTAGGTTGGTAAAGCAGCAGCTCTTGATTCTGGCTCAGGTCATGATCTCAGGGTCCTGGGATCAAGCCCTGTTGTGAGCTCTTTGCTCAGTAGGGAGTTTGCTTGAGGATTCTCTCTCCCTCTCCCTCTGTCCCTCCCCAGCTTGCACATGCTTTCTTTATCTCTCTCTAAAATAAATAAAATAAATAAATAAATAAATAAATCTTTTAAAAAATTCACATTATATGTGCTGTCTAATTCACTGTTTGTGATTGTTTATGCAGTACAATATTCGATGTTGTTCCTTCCCCCTGGAAATATTCTCATATTATTTTTTCAAGATAGCACATATATTTTTCAAAGTTTAATCTTGCAGAATTTTCCCTGATTTTTTAAGATTTTATTTATTTATTCATGATAGACAGAGAGGGAGAGAGGGAGAGAGAGGCAGAGACACAGGCAGAGGGAGAGGCCGGCTCCATGCCGAGAGCCCGACGTGGGACTCGATCCTGGGACTCCAGGATCTCACCCTGGGCCAAAGGCAGGTGCTAAACCACTGAGCCACCCAGGGATCCCCTCCCTGATATTTTTAAGTAAAATTTGCTAATGTTACAAAATTACTTAACAGTTTATGATGTCTATCTTATACATCTATAATGTTAATCAAAATAAAATTTGACTGGAATTAACAAGGAAAGGGCCAAATTTTTCTTTTTCTCAGAAGCAAATACAAGATATAAAGCTTATATCATTACCTACACACTCATGAAATGCTTCCCTACACAACTAATTAAGCATTTCACACCATGTCCTTTCTTTGCAGATTGAATCCATATACCTGGAGATTAAACTGGTCAAGCATTCAAAGGTGCTTATAAAAAACATGATATTAAGCTTTGATTGCCCACACAAATAAGCAATTCATGAAACCAAAGAAATAAATCTATTATATAAAACATGTTGCTAAAAAAATACTTTCTTAGTTTTATATAATAGATATTTATTTAGTTTTCAAATTTAGTTTGACTTGGAAGCTTTCGATATCCTGAGTATAACTCTGGCTTTACAAAAAGCCAACATCTATTTTTTTAAAGATTAATTAATTAACTAATTAATTAATTAATTAATTTAGAAAGGGAGAGAGAGGGAGCATGCATGAGAGATCATTAGTGCGAGGGGCAGAGGGAGAGGGAAAGAGAATCCCCAGCAGGCACTTCACTGAGCAGGGAACCTGACACAGGGCTCAATTTCAGGACCCTAAGATCATGACCTGAGCCAAAACCAAGAGTAAGTCACTTAACTTATTCTACCACTCAGGGACTCCGAGAGCCAACATCTATTTTTTAAAGCTGTTAAAAATGTTTTATATGTATCCTTAGATTTCATCTTCTCATTTATAAAATATATTGCAATTATCTATTTTCTTTCTCCTCAGCTAAATGTTCAGCTCCATGATATCAAGCATATATCTATTCATTTGGTATCTCCATATTAAAAATGCAAGGTAATTATTAGCAGTTGGCAGCATTATAGTATTCTAAACTTTCTACAAAGTGATTCCCAAGCAATTGAGGTTACTAAAGAATAGTAGACATTTGGGACTGGAAATGGACTATGAGATCCAAAGGACTTTCTTATTTTTACACATGAGGCCAATTGTATCAGATATTTTCCGAGGTTATACAGCTTATTAGTAAAAGGGAAGATGAAAATGCAGCTCCCTCATTCCACAAATGTGCATAAAGTGCTATGCAACAGGCACATTGAATTGGTGGTACTCATGGGGTGTAGTTATAAATTAACTTTCTTCATTCTTCTATTTTTTTTAAACCTTCCCAAAGTGAATAGTCCTCCTCTTAATCCTGACTGAAAAGCTAGAATGACTCCATGACATTTTTTTATCACTATGAGATAGCAAAAAGTCAAATAGTTGCTTTATAATGAAAATACACCTTCAATTCATTGATTAAAACCATCCAGGGATGCCTGGGTGGCTCAGCAGTTGAGCATCTGCTTTCAGCTCAGGGCCTGATCCTGGAGACCTGGGATCGAGTCCCACATCGGGCTCCCTGCATGGAGCCTACTTCTCCCTCTGCCTGTGTCTCTGCCTCTCTGTGTGTCTCTCATGAATAAATAAAGAAAATCTTTTTTTAAAAAAAAATACCCAACAAATTGAACAATACTGTAACTATCATTCAATGAGAAGATCCCCCCCACCGTCCCCCACTAAAGCCAGCTATATAGTTCATTTCCAGTTGCCTTGAAGTAGAGCTATGGTTCTTTGACTGGTATCACTCACCAATTTCCCTTCCCTTTTCTGCTATTTTAGCACCATCTGAAACAAAGAGGTTGGAGAGATAAGAGGTGAGGAAATCAGAAAGAGTTAATTCTTTGGTACTATGAAAGATAGCTTTGTGTTCTCTTGAGTAATAAACATTTAAAGCCTTTCCTTCACAGATAATTTTCTGAATTTTCATTGGTTCTCTTGATTGTCATGACATGGGCTTTGTTTTTCAATTAACCAGCCACCCAATTCGCATACTTTAGCGTATTCTCTCTGTGGAACAGACTTTAGCCTCCTACTGTTGGTGTCCTATCACCCTGTAGATTATTTCCTGTGCCAACTTCCTAATGGTGGTTGCCTCACTGGGCCCCAGGAATTGCATATCTTTGTTTCTCTGCTGGTGGGTAGTTAGTTACCTTCAAGTTTTAGACCTTCTTCCTCCTATTGTCACTGGTCACTACTTTTCTTAAGGATGAGTCAGAATCTCATTCTCTATGCCTTTCCAATGACATAAAGTATATAATAAGCTCCAGGAATGACTTAGTTAAAAGCACCTTCTGACTAAGCTTGAAGTTAGAAAAAGAGCCCCATCCTTATATTGCTACTTTAGTAGAGAACTGATTAAGAATCATTTTTTTGGTTTATAAAAAAATTTATAATTTTTTTATAAATTTATTTTTTATTGGTGTTCAATTTGCCAACATACAGAATAACACCCAGTGCTCATCCCATCATTAATTTTTAATCTTAAATACAGTGCTAATCCATTAAAGGATTCTACACTGAGGATAGAAGTGGAGGATAAAACTACTCTTTTAAAAAGAGTATTTTAGGCTGTGACTTGGAAAAAGATCTGATGGGGAGAAGCATACAGACATAGGTGACAGTTTAAGGACGTAATCTCCGTATGAGATTTATTTCAATGTGAATGGTTGGAAAGCACTTCCAATTTTACCATAAAGCTTATAACCTCACTTTTCCAGCATTAGTTTTAAGACTGCCTGGTGGCCTAAACTAGTTATAGTTTTGGCCAGGTTCAGAAAGACACATTTTATAAAATAATAGGGTGACAAAGGTAATCCACTAGTGAAAGCCTGCTTAATGGCAATGCAGAAATTTCCACTGATTCTACACTCCTCAGTTCAAGTATTATCGATAATACTTTATGAAATTCAATGTTATTTACATTTTGAAAGTGGTTCACATTATATAACTAAAAGCAAAGTAAATGGCTTCTAACTTTCTAGCTCTATTACTAGATGTTTGTACAGCATATGATAAGGCAATAACATGCATAGAACAACTTTGTGTAAAACACTATATCTGCAGTGATATTTTGGGCAGCCTCTGCCACCTACTCTTAATCCTTGCAGACAAGGGCTTCCATGACATGGATGCTTTCTGTCACTGAAAAAAAGATGTAATCTTCTACTAGTCCCCATCTCACAATTTACACTCCAACTTTAATGATCTATTTTTGGTCTGTCTCTCAGACCTACCAATTAGTTTCAAGTTTCTGCAACTTCACGAGTCTCTTGATCTGAAAAAAGAGCATTCTCTTCCCATTCTCTTGGATTCAGACTTCTCATTCTTTAGCATGTGGCTCAGATCTTACCTTAACCAGAAAGCCTATTTCTTATTACTATCTCAACTCCAGTCCCCAAGGCAGGCTTATATCCTTCTCTTCTCCCCTAATGCCCTTTTTTCCCCTAAAGCACTTGACACATGTAATTAGAATGTTCTTTTTGAATATCTAATTTTCCAGCTATAAACTCTTTGTTGAAATTACTTTTATTTATTTTTTAATTTTTCTTTTAGCATTCTTTATTTTCATAGTTCCTTTTTTCTTTTTCTTTTAATTTAAATCAATTAGCCAACATACAGTACATGATTAGTCTCAGATGTCCTGTTCAACAATTTATCATTTGCATGTAACACCCAGTGCTTATCAGATCACGTGCCCTCCTTAATGATAAGATTGCTTTTAATTCACTTGTGCCTGCCTAGAACTTAGCACACTGTGTACATGATAAATTCTCAGGAAATATTTGTTGGAGTAAACTAAACTGACATCCCATAACATCTTTTCAGAAATCCTTACAATGAAAACATTTCTTTGAAAAATGTATCTCATTACGTGTATTTTGGCCCTAATGGTTATTGTCAAGTGCAATCTTACGTTCAGGACCTGTACCTTGCTTTTGACACTAATTAGATTAAATCAGTTAATAAGGCTGCCATGGCATATTTATGGTACAATACTGTGAATAAGTTATTACCCCAGCAGAGATATTTTGAATTAATCTTATATTTTCTTTAGCTCGTTCATCTTTAGAAATGCCAAATAAGGCAATTGAGTATTCACATTTTTCAGAATGCATTTTAGGGGCAATTCTGAAGTGTGAAGGGCTGAAATAATATACATTTATCTTTTTTTTCTCTTAAAGCTCAAAATGATAATTTACCATATTGAGTTTTTGGGAGCTAGCACTATGGAAATGAATAAAAATAAAGAACATAAAACTTTTTCTAATAATTTTCTCTTTGGCAAACACAGTTGAAATTATCTTTAAATTCAGAAGGTATGTTTTGAACAACAAGCCTCACAATATCAATGTCTTATATTAGTGTGCCTTTTACAACTGGCAAAGTCCCTTCAAACATATTATTATTTCATTCATAATAATACTTTGGGTATTTTGGGATCTGGTTCTGTGCTCTGCTAAGAATTTGAGGCTACAAAGATAAATGTGACACAGTCTCTATTTTTCTGGAGCTTTCACTCTCATTGGAGGAATAGATAATGGATGATTAGATTTAAGGATAGTAAGTGTATTGGGTAAAGGGAGGTGACTCTGAGTTTTCTGTAAGAAACTTAATGTAAGGTAAACAGCATTACCTTTTGAGTGATAAATGAAGTCATGAAAAAAACAATAGTCCCAAAGCCTGAAGACATAAGCAATAATTTACTGAATGGAAGTATCAGCTAAAGAAGGAAAACGTTACTCAGAAGAAAGGCCAGCCAATGGAAAAAAAAGATACAAAGATCATAAAAGCTAATGTAGACAGTTTGTTTTTGATTTTTAGAGTGAGACAGTGAGAGTGTGCAAGGCTCCATGCAGGGCTTGACCTCACAACCCTGAGATCATGACCCTGAGATCATGACCTGAACCTAAATCAAGAGTGGGACACTTGACTGACTGAGCCACCTAGGTGCCCCAAATGTCAACAGTTTTAATCAAAGAGCTATCCATGGGAGTGGGCTTACCTAAATTTAAAAAATTATTCTAGGTCTATTGCTAAATTTGATATCAGTAAGAGATGTACAAGAAGTTAAGGCCAATAACTTCCAAGAATCCACTCTCATATTTAAGACCACACCTCATATGGATATGAAAGCCACTAAGTATTTTATTCCTTAATTATTTTCATTATTATCTGAAGATGACCAAGCAAACTTTAATAATGATGTGACTTTCCCCATAGATCGCCCACAGGACAGAAAAACAGTGCTAGTTAGCTTGAGATAAACATTTCCATCTATGTGGGAATTACATCTCTTTTTGTATTAACAGATGGCATTCTGATGTGAATTCCTTTAATGTAAATCTACTACTAGCAATGGAGTTCCAAAATGTTCCAAAGAAATCAAGTTCCAGTGCCTCCAAGACTGAAGACTACGGCAAATTTTGCAACATAGTAGAGATCCTATATGTAAAGTTTTGGATAGAATTTGGGAGAGAGTGCTTGAGTTCATGTCCTGAATCCACTGCTGTCTGTGTAACCTTGAAAGATTTACTTTCCATATCTCAGCTTCTTTATCCATGAAATGGAGACAATTATGTTATTTACCTGATAGAATTGTTGTGAAGAGGGCAGCCTGGGTGGCTCAGCAGTTTAGCGTGGGCTTCAGCCCAGGGCCTGATCCTGGAGAACCGGGATTGAGTCCCACGTCTGGCTCCCTGCATGGAGCCTGCTTCTCCCTCTGCCTGTGTCTCTGCCTCTCTCTCTCTCTCTCTCTCTCTCTCTCTCTGTCTGTCTTTCCGTGTCTCTCATGAATAAATAAAATTAAAAAAAAAAACAAGAATTGTGAAGATATTCAGCTTTTTTGGCAGAATATGGTTTAAGATAGGAAGTGCTGTGTTCCACAATCGCTGGTAAACCTCAAGCAGAGTATACTTTTTTTTTTTTTTTTTTTTTAGCTTTAAAGATCAGATTTATTTGAAGAAAACAACAACAACAAAAAAACCCACAACCCAAAGGTTGGGATTTTACATCTCAAGACATTTCCCAGGTATTAAGTCTACAGATTACAAATCATTTTCATAGAAGATATTTTGTATGAATTTTACATGTACTAAGGAGCAGGACAGGACCCCTGCTTCTGTGATAACAGGAGGACAGGTGGGGAGAGGGAAAAAAAAACTGCTTTTTTGGATACAACCATTTGGAAGTAGACCTGAAGAGGGCAAAACCTACCTTTTCAATGGTTCAAAAAAACCCAACCAAACCCTTCAGCCTTGGGTATCTCTCTAAAAGCCACTTCCTGGCTACTGGCCAATCTAAGCCAATTATTTAAAGTTACTCCACTTGGTAAGTCTTTTCTGCCCATGGGGCAAACGATTCATTAGCTCACTGCTGCAGCACTCCCACAATGCTCGTCTGCATGGCCTGGCAGGGGATAACCTAGGACTGATGGGAGGAGGGCTTGCCAACAAGAGACCGAGGTATCACTTCTCTGCCAGTGCAGGTATCACACATAAGGATGCCGGCTCCTGGGCTGACAGTATAAAGGTGCACATAAAAGCAGGCAAGTGAAGCTACTATGTTGCAACAGAAACCAGGCCCTTTAAGAAGTTCTCTCCTTTATCATTTGTTCTCTCAAGGGAAGCTTAAAAAAAAAACCCTCCAAACCCCCACAGCCCCCCAAAACCATACATTGGTCAAGGCCACATTATAAATACAAGCATTGGTGTGGGATTTCAGTGGAGAGAAAACTTGCCAGAACAAAACCAAAAAGCCCACATCAAGGTGGTAAGAACAGCCCACAATTCGTCCTTATTTATTTGCCCTCACTCACCACCTAAGCCATTAATTCTAGAATTTTCTGAGGTGTAAAAGGGGTCAAAGAAGTAGAAGCAGGAACGGAGGGAAGGAGTGAGAGTCAAAAGACATGAAGGAGCCCCAATCTGCTGGAGAAGAGCTGTGATTCTTCATTTGCCTCTGCTCCTGGGGCAGATAGAGAACTGGATCAGAAACTGCTTCTGGGGAGTAACTGCAAAGAGCACGAGCCTCAGAAGCCCAGGACAAGAGTCTACATTTTTTAAAGCTTCAAGATTTCAACAGAGTATGGGTATGTGTGAACTTTCAGAAAGGACAGTATTTGAGAGAGGGCAAAACCAGGACATACAGAAGACTTGGGAATTCCCACGACCCCTAAGTGCTTCCTGTTCCAGGGATCACTGGAGGTCACGTCCTTCCCCCTATCACTGGTGCAAAATAATCCGTTACTTCCCCAGAGCCTCTCTTTTTTTTTTTTTTTTTTAGATTTTATTTATTTATTCATGACAGACACACACAGAGAGAAGCAGAAACACAGGCAGAGGGAGAAGCAGTCTCCATGCAGGGAGCCTGATGTGGGACTGGATCCTGGGACTCCAGGATCACACCCCGGGCTGAAGGCAGCACTAAACCGATGGGCCACCGGGGCTGCCCGCCCCCACCCAGGGGCCTCTTTTTAAACCATGATGTCCCTGATCATTTTGGTCACCAAGCAGCCCTGTTCTTTAGTAGCCTACAGACTCACTCTCAACTACACCCCTGGGTGGTAAAAATGAAGGAATTCCCTCAGGCTGGCCCCAGTAATTCAGAATTAAATAAGAGCGTGGGGGTGGGGGGCAGGCAGCCATCTGGAGATTACAACAACTTCAGAGACTAAGCCTACCTTTCCAAGGATGGAAAATTTATTCAGATAATGTCTGAGAATTCATACATGCCACAATAGGATAATGAGAATCAGAAGGTAGAAATCTCACTCTTCCTTAAGCCTGCCCTCTGCCCAACCAGATTCCAGACACTGCATCACGGTCACTGCCATTTTGCTAAATGGAGGCCCCCAGGCACTAATCACACAGGCAACTGCATGTGCCGTAAAAATGCACAACTTTTCCGTTAAAAGCTGTACGTCTCTTTCTCTCTGGCTACATTGGTGATTCTCCAGTTAGTTCAATACTTTAAAGGCTGCAGCAGCATGCAAAAGAATTTCATTTCACTGTTTTTTGGTTTAAAAAAAGTTAGGAAAGGTCTCCAGGAGATGGTGAGTTATATTGTCTTGTCTGGATAGAGGTTTGATTTGCTCTTGAATGTTCCAGGGTGGAGAGACTAGGAGAAAGAAAGCACAGGATGCAGAGGCCTATTCGGTGTAATCTTCTCCCTCGTTCTCATCTTCACCATAATGGAGAGAGCAGCATACTTGCTTGCAGAACTGAACTTGGAAGCTGGATTTTCTTCAGGTTTCTTTAATTAGGTGCAGATCAGGAGTCTTGATCCTTTTTACCATCTTTCCAATCTGGCTCCTTCCAGTGGTCTTTGTTCCCTCCATCTGGAGGGACCACGGCTGGAGTTCCCACTGGGGCCTTTTGGGACACTCACCCCATCTACTTTGTTTTCATCTGCTCTCCTTGCTGGTCCTTCCTCCTGTGATTAGGCGGGGACTGCTTTCCCCCCACCACTTGTAGGGGACAGCTGCTCTGTGTCTGAGCTCTGAGATGGAGCAGGAGGGTTAGAACTTTGCTTCACCCAAGCATTCTCCTTTGGTGGAGGGGCTGGCATCACCTTCAGAGCCTGTTCAGATTTGGGTGGCTTAGAAGTTGGAGAGTGACAGTCTTCCTCCTTATTGGATGTTGCATTTTCTAGACACTTCTCACTCTCTCTCCTTCGTGGATTTCTGCCAGATGTGGCGGAGGTCCCAGTCTGTGATGACTCACCTCCTGTCCTGGACTGTTCCATCCCTGAGTCTCTTCACTTTCTCCAGCTTGGGTGTCTCTCTCGAGGCCGTCGCTCTAGTTTTGTTTGGCTCATCCAGCTGGCGCTGCAGCTTCTCCTGCTCCTTCTGCAGCCCTTCTTCTACTTCTTGCTCTCTAGCAGCTGTGTCAACAGGCTTTGCCCCTCCAAAGACAGAGGCCTCTCAACTGGATTGGGAGGTGCTAGCGGAGGGACCATCTTCCTTAGGAGTACTCCGAGGCTTTAGATTCAGTTTGGGTCTTTTTTGGGAGGGGGACCTCTATCATTACGTCTATAGTCATCCCGAGAGTAATCATCTCTGGAGCTCCATGCCCAGTCGTCTGGTCTGTCGTATCTATCTTCAAAGCGGTCCCTGCCTCCTCTGTAGTCATCATCCCTACGGTACCCACTACCAAATGCTCTTCTGCCACTGTCTATCCTGGAACCATAGCCTCTGTCATAGTCTCTGCTGCCTGGGTCATCATAACGATTGGTCCATATCTTGGCGTGGACCATCCCGATACCCATCCTGATACCCATCCTGATACCCATCCCGGTATCGGTCTGAATCATAAAGGTCTCGATACTTGTCTTCGAAGCTCTCATCACCTCTCCTAGGTGGGTAGTCATCCAAGCTGTCTATGGCAGGATGCGCCCTCCAGTCTGTATGTTTTGTCAGAATCCTGATTTCTATCTCAGCCAAAAGAACGATCATCCCTGTCTTTATCCTGTGCTTGATCAGCAACGTCCACTCGAATTCTCCTGTTACCTAGAGATTCTTCGTTGAGGCTCAGGGCACTGAGCAAAGAATCTGGGTCCTCAAACTCAGCCTAACCAAAACCTTTCAACCTCTCTGGATTGCTGGGTTCATGTGGTAAACGCACTGCCCTGATATTTAATCCTCTAAAGAATTCCTAAATGGAATCTTCTATGACATCATAGGGCAGGTTCCTTAGAAAAGCAGTATAGGATGGCGATTTTGGCTCCTGTTGACATTGGGTTCCCGAGCAGCCCATGGAGCAGTGGGCAGGATGGAACAGTCAGCTGGAGGTGCCCTATACACCTTGTTGTCATTACTGTGCCAAGTGGTTGAAACATCTCCTTCCAGGTCATCTGTTACATCAGCCCAGCTGACTGGTTTGGGGACATAGGTGCTTCCTCCCCCAGTCCCTCCATCCTCAGCCGGAAAGTCTGTTAGGGAGATAGTTTTCCCCTTCTTATTCTTCTTTTTTGCTGAGGCTGCCATGTTGGGAGAGGGTAAAGCAGAGTATTCTAAGTTCTGGTTAAGACTCCAGAAAAATTTTGAGAATGGGTCCATCTGTGCCACAATTAGGAAGTTGGGGGATGAAAAAGCATCAATACAGCTGTTGTCTCCAGAAATACGCCATTACCACTTCTGTCCATGGATCAGAGACCCACTGCTTCCATATTTCATTCTAGTACCACACCCTCTCTGTTAGATCATTAATTGCAAATGGATGGCTCATGGAGTACAAAGTGGTGGCAATCTATCTTTTCACAAATCCTCTCTAAATTTAGATTTTTTTTTGAGCCTGCATCTGATTGACACAACCTCAATATATCGATAACCCCAGTCACAAGGTGGTCTGGGGAAAGAAATTTAGCTTTCCAGACTCTATAACACAGAAAGTAAAACGTAGGTTATCACTATACAGTATACAAATCTACCAGCAGATGACCCCCTTCTATCTTCTTTTAATCTCAAAAATTTATACAGAGAGGCCTCCTAACAGTGGATGAATACAAACTGCTTTTTTAAAGTATGTGAACAGAAAAACAAAAATACTAACTGAAGTTAGTAGCAAAAAAAAAAAAAAAAAAAAAAAAAGTGTTAGGCGATCCCAGACAAAGAGGCAAACTGTAGTTAAATTGCTGAATGGAGATCTTATGGCATATTTATTTATTTCCAAGCTCCTCCTGTTTTCTAGAAGCTACTTCTGTTTGTATAGCTAGAGAGCAGAATTTGAAACCTGGAATGATGAACTAACTTGAAATTCTGTAAAGAAATCAAGGCATGGTGAGTCTTATAGCCATAGTAAGAACATGAATTTCCTCCAGTGTCATTAGGGAGTTACTGGAATTATTTTAGGTACAGAGCAACTAATTATATTTGCATTTATGGAAGGATAGTCCACAACTATATGAAACATGGTTTGGGTAGGAATGGATATTCCAGGCAGGAGGCAGATAAGACAATGAGCAGGGAGATGAGATGAGTCTTTGCAGATCACTGAATAAAAATGATGAGAATATGAGGAAATTTTATGGCAATATTAATGGAAAGAAGACAGTATGTATTTAGGGACCATAATTATATGTCTAAAAATACTTAAAGCATTGGAATTAATTTAGATTTTAAAAAATTGGATTGCAGAACTATTCATAGCTATAGGGACAGGTTTGGGAGAAATGATGAGTTCAAATCTACATATTTAATTGACTTGCCTGAAGGTCTTCCCCTAGGAGATATTTCACATATAGCAAATTACATGGACAACAAGTGGTACCTGAGGGAAAGATCTGCTTAGAACATAAGTATTTTGTGAGTCTTTATACATAGGTAATAAAATGCCACGGTTGTAGCCTTTTTTTAGATAATGTAAATAAGGTCTGACATGTCAAGTTGTGTAGAGGCAGAAAAATACTCAATACAAACTTCAGAAAAAACAGTTTTTCTGTCCAGTAAAAAGGAGCCTTCAAAAATAAGAAGGTATGACTTAAGCTTTAGCAGAAAATATAAGAAAAAGCCCTAGTTCAGTGGCTGAGAATGCTAAAGGTTATAGAGGGGTAAAAGATCATATTGACATAATATATATGGGGATAATCCCTAAATCATTGGAAATCTTGGTAAGTATTTAGAATAAAATGACAAAGGAAGAAAGTGGAATTCAAGTTGTTGAGGGTGGAATAATTGATAAGGGAGAAGGAATAATGAGAATAAATCACTTTCCCAAAAAGTTTGGCAATAAAGCAACAGAGATATTTGGTGATGTCCGGTTAAAATCCATGATCATAGAAGCAAAAGTTTAAGAGCTGTGTGTGTGTGTGTGTGTGTGTGTGTGTGTGTGTGTTTTCTTTGCTTGTTTGTTGATTTACTTATTTGTTATGCTAAGAGGTAATGAGTATACTTACATAATTACACTATAGGAACAAAAATAGTAAAGTCTATTTGTCATAGTGTGTTTTGCTGGGTTGATGCTGCTTTGTTTCTGGATTCATATTGGGATGATCTTAGGTTGGAGGAAAAAAACATGGAAGGAGGAGGAGAATCTAAACAGTTGATTTTCACTGGAGAATGGATAGAACAAGACAGTAAAATCACTGGAAGGATCAAGGAAAATGGAAGAGAGAGAGAATAAGTTGCCTCAATTTTGATAATTTTTTTTTCAAGGAGAAGCCAGCAGCCAGATAACATAGTAGAAATTATGAAGTAAAATATCAAAAGGATATATTAATAAAATGCCTCTTTGTGGTATAATTCTTTTTTTTTGCCAAATTTTACGTCTTCTGGGGTAAGATTTTATTCATATTTTAAAAGCTTGGCATAATGAGATCTCTCCAAGGAGGGGGGAAAATTTAATCAAGTTATATTAATATGATGATGAGAAAAAGACAAGAAAGGAGTGAGATTGAAAGAGCAACTCACATTTAATCTTTACATGAAATTTCAGGTGGATATGGCCCTTTCTGAATTGCAGATGAGAAAGTGGTGATAAGCAGGTTGTAAAAGAGCAGAAGCAGGATGAAAACACAGAATTTAAAAATCTGTGAAAACTCCCACATGTTAACTCATTAATCACTATAAAAGAGGAAAAAAAACCACTTTTTAGAAGTAACAGAACAAAGACTATAATTGGTCCCCAAAAAATCTGTTCTATTCCTTTTTTTCATTTTGCAAACTAAAACAAAGATTTCCAGATTTTACTCCAAATCATTGGCTTTCAGGAACAAAAATTTATCAAAAGAAAGAAGTAATAACAAAGAGCTTGAGTAGAGTAACTTTGAAGAAAGTTGTTCAGAGTTCATTCACATTGAATAAAGAAATATTGTTCATTTATTGAAACACATGCACGGTGCTATGTTCCCCTGACTTTGTAAACTTTTATTCATTTACTCCTTATCTGTATCTATTTACTTCTTTTATAGCAAAGGAGGTTCCACTGTATTTGAAAGAAAGGAAATTTAACCCATGGAATTGATCATGAGCTGAGCACCCAAACAGGGAAAGTTGGGATATCCCAATTAACAACAACAGAATTCTGTATCAGTTCTCAAGTGGGAGGAAAAATGACAGGAGCAGGAATAGGCAGGGCCCCAGGCCCAAGTCAACAAGAGAAGCTGGAAAAACAGAGATCTCTCCGGTGGTAGCTTGAGTATTATCCTTAGAGAGCTGCAGAGCTCCCAGTGGGAGATGAACCCAAGGAGGATACACAGTGGTTCTTAGAGAAGCTACAGAAGCAGAGAGAGTGTTGTGGGCTCCATTATGTCCCCATCCCTCCCCTCCCCAAGTTCTTACCTTGAAGTCTTACCTCAGTGCCTCAGAATATGACTATATTTGGAGATAGGGCCTTTTAAGAAGGAATTAGATAAATTATATTATACAGGCGAACCCTAATCCATCTGTCTGGTGTCTTTCTAAGAATACAAGATTTGCACACACAAAAGAGATGCACCAGGAGTGCATACATGTGGAGGAGAGTTCATAGGAGACACTGTGAGAAGGCGGCCATCTACAAACCAAGAGAAGGGCCTCAGAGAAAATAAACCTGCTGACACTGTGATCCTAGACTTCTAACTTCCAGAACTGTGAGAAAAATCTTTTGTTCACGCTGCCCAGTCTGTGGTATTCTGTTATGGCAGCCGTAGCAAACTAATATAGAGTGGCTAGGGATATACTCTGGCTTCTTTCCTACAGCTGGAAGATCCCTTCTCTCTTTCTCCCATGGGCAAATATTGCTGGGGAATGAAATGTATGGCCTGCGGCCTGCAGGAGTAGCCCCCCTTGTGGTATAAAGCAGAACAACTGAAAGCTCAGGACAGCATGCATTGTGGCAACCTTAAGTACTAGACTATCTTTTTATCCCATGCTAAAGAGAAGACACCTCTTAAAAGTCTCGGATACATCAAGCTACTCACCTGAAATCACAGCTTGTTAGGGTTCCAAAGCCCCTGCTTTAGCCAGTCACTCTGCTGACTCTTGGTTAATAAACTCTAACATTTCTGAAGGTTTATGAGATAGCAACCTTCCTTTGCTGCCCCTTTCACCATTTTCAGTGAGAACTGGGCTAGGACAAGGAATATGGTACTTGCACAACACTAATGGTAACACAGAGAGAACCTGGATGTTCTCTCTGTGTTTGTGATATAAACCCAAACTGAATCAATTAAGCTGAGTGTTTCAAAGTGTTTGACATAGTAGTACCACGTTTAATGTTATGCTTCGTTTCCTTCTAATCCCCTTTTTTTTGGAAGTAGTATGCATTTATTTAAATTGAAACTCTGCGTGTGCACGCGGGGGCAGGGTGAGGGTGCTGAACAATAGTACACAAGATCATGGAAATTAGACATTTCCTGGGGGTAAAAATTGTGTTGTTTAAATTGTACTGAAAGACATTTTGTCATTCCTTTCATTGGCTAACCAAATATCTACTTTTTTGCTTTGTAGACACATCTGACTGAAATTCATCAGCCTTAGTTTTACCAAAATAATTCATTAAGGGAAAAACTAATAAACTGGTGAGGATTACAGACACACACACACACACACATACACACACCACTGACAACCTAGCTTTGCTACATCTGGTCCAGGAATTTGGGTGGCTTACAAACATTTACATGTTAAATCCATAATCTTGTTCCTAATAGATCATCTGAATCCACTCTTCTGTGATTTCTCAGAATTAATCAGTGTCTCCACTGCCACTTGCATGGCAGTGTTATTACTAATAATTCCAAATGTTTGGCAATCATTCTTTAAAGTATTAAAAGAGACATAAAAAATATACTGAATTTTGCCAGATAAGTAAGTATAAATTCTCATTGGGTGGTATGTTGTGCATATTAATGGAAACTTCTTCAAAGCACATGCTCTAACCAATGACATCACTGCAGCCATCAGGCTATTGCTTTATAAATTGTGCTTTTGAGCAAATCAGTGGCCTACCTAATAAATGATTTTTATTACTTCATCAAAAATATTTTTTTCTGTAATGTTTCTCTTCTACCAGCATATAATTTGCAATATATTCTTACTTCCATTTAAAACTTTCAGACTCTGAGGATTTCTGATAACTCTGTAATAACCTTGAGAGGAAAGCTCAAATGGTCTTCATGTCTTAGGATCCCGAAGATGTATCGCCTTTTTAATAGGATCTCTTGGTTGTTTTGCATAATTCATGGCTCACATAAGACTTTAACAAGGAAAAATGCATAGTTTATATGATGTTTTGCTGGCATCCTGCATATTGATTGTCTATTATATTTTATGTCTTGATTGTAATATTTTTTCCAAAATAATTCACTTTTAAGTGGTAGGACTATAATATCAAGAGTGACTCAGAAATCTATATGCTAAAAATTTTCATATTTGCATGCTCTTATCCTTTCTCATTTTGGATTACAAAGTAGAGGCATTTCTAGATGCTATATGAATGTATGACATTAAGGGAGTCCCCTTTCAACAGAGTTTCATGGTCTTCTGCTACCAATACAGAAAAACAGAAGAAAACAATGCTTTTACTAAATTTCACTCAAGAAACTTTCTGGAATATAAATATCATTTAAAGCAAAGCTTGGACTTAGTATATTATTAATCATGCTTAGTAAACCATTGTTACCTTCCCTTAAATTTTAATCACAGTATAATGCCAATAAATAATCATGAAATAAAGTAAAGCTAGAGAAATAATTTTTTCATTGATAGTTTAAGTGTGTATTATTTGTCATCTTTAAGGGGAAAAACAATAAAGCAATCAGCATGTAAAAATAAAAGTAGGAAGATATTTAAAATAAACTTGAACTTTTCTGTAATATAGTTTTACTAGTTTAATAATTTAAGCTTACTAGTTTGTGGTTGAACTATTCTTTCTTAATCATTTTCTTAATTTCCATTAATGGAAAATGTGTAGAAATAGCACTAAATCCCTTATTGTCTGTCGTGCTCTAGCTCTAATTTTCCAGGGTGAATATATTTGGTTTTGAGTTTTCTGGAATTCTGTTTCCAGGTGAATTTATCTTGAATGACAGAGAATCAGGAGATGTTAAGTAAAGGCTAATTATAAGGAAATTTTTTTTTAAATAGGGAACATAACTGTGTAGATGTATGTAATTCATTCTTCACTAAAATATATCTAAGCACATTCTCTAGGTCAGCCAGTTGAATTGAATCCATCCAAACGACCCGTTAATTCATCCTTTATCTACTCTTCAAGTACAACAGTGTGATTGCTTCACCTTTTGAAGGTAAAGACAATCATAAACATAAGAGATCCAGGGAATCTGTGCAAGGAGACAGTAAAAAACAATCAGTGAAAACAGCTATGGGTTCATCTTTTATGCAGCTGTTTGATTTTCTTCTTTGTTCAAATGGTTGTATTGTTAAGCAGAGACAGCCTGAGATGACATGATTATATGAATATGTGTGAGAAGTGAACAAATGTTCAGCTCCGAAGACAATGCTGCCTTTCTTTCCCTGTTTTGGCATCTAAGAAGGGCACATTTTGACCTTAGTACAATTTGTGATATTAGTACAATGACAGTGGAAGTAATATGCAAGCTTAACATGCCGAGGCACTATTCCAGGCCACACCATTTTAAAAGTAATTTTTTTTTCAATTTAATATTAAAAAAATCAACACATTCATCAGATTGGAAAGATTTGTTATTATATCAATAAAATAGAATCTCTATTTCATTTGTCTAATATGCTTTCTCAGGGTAGCTTTACGGATTATTGCATGAAAATTCACTGAGCTCCTTTGGGAAGAATAAAGGGAAATTCAGCCTGAAAATCTGATATATTTGTTTTAGATTTGTTTTAAAGCTGTGGTTCTCCACCAAGGGTGATTTCTCCCTCCAGGGGACATTTTGCCACGTCTACAAATATTTTTGGTTTTCACAACTGGGAAGGTGTTACTGCCATTTAGTAGGTAACAGCCAGAGATGCTAATCAATGTCCCACAGTGCACAGAACAGCCTTCCCATGATTATTCAGCACAGAGGTTGAAAAGCCCTGTTAAATGAATTAAAGGTAGACATGCTCTCTGCTCTTTCAGAAAGAAAAGTTGCTGTGTGGAATGTGAAAACTTGTCTCCCCTCAAAAACCTGGTTATTGACTGTGCTCAGATGTCTATATAATTTCTAAATCAAAACTGTATCTCCAAAAAATCCCTATGCACCTGGATTGAAAAATTGAAAAAACAAATGATTACATGACGTTTTTTCTCTATGACCACATTAGGTTTTAGTGGTAAGTTTGAAAATTTCTGAAATATTGCTGCCAACCGGATATAAAGAAAGTGTACTTGTAAAAGGGACACTATTTGTGATTAGATAAGGTAGGGTGGGTATAATGTAAGTGGAAGAAAGAAAAAAGTAGATAAAACAATACATTTAAAAGTATATCCTTAACATTTTGAAATAGATGACAATGATGGCAAGCATGCCCTTTGACAATTCCCTGTCTGGAAATTTTTAAGAAGCTGATGGGGGATCCCTGGGTGGCGCAGCGGTTTGGCGCCTACCTTTGGCCCAGGGCGCGATCCTGGAGACCCGGGATCGAATCCCACGTCGGGCTCCCGGTGCATGGAGCCTGCTTCTCCCTCTGCCTGTGTCTCTGCCTCTCTCTCTCTCTCTGTGACTATCATAAATAAATAAAAAAAAATTAAAAAAAAAGAAGCTGATGGTGTCTTGATCCAACAACATCTTAAGCCTTAATGTTTGACATAGTAAAAGGAATTGAGTCTACTAGCTAATATGGATATGCTTCGGCATGTGAAAGAGAATGACTATATCAAGTATTTCTAACTATCAATATTCTAACCACATGTTGGTGGAACACTAGCATAAATGTTGCCAAAGGATGTACTTAATGGTCTACATGAAGTATGCTAACTTTGATGCACCAGAGGAGATAATGAAGCAAGTGTCTATTTACATATTAGGTAATTTTTAGGCCAAATATTACAACAGGTTTTCCTGTGCTTAAAAGTACAAGGACATTTTAACAGTATTAATTCTTCCAATCCATGAACATGGAATATCTTTCCATTTGTTTATATCATTTTCAATTGCTTCCATCAGTGTTTTATAATTTTCAGATTACAGGACTTTCACCTTCTTGGTTAAGTTTATCCCTAGGTATTTTATTCTTTTTGGTGCAGTTGTAAATGGAATTATTTTCTTAATTTCTCTTTCTGTTCCCTCATTATAGTGTATAGATATGCTACCAATTTCTAGGCATTAATTTTGTATCCTGCAATTTTGCTGAATTCATTTACCTCTTCTATGTTTAGTATCATGTTATCTGCAGATAGTGACAGTTTAATGTCTTTATCAATATGGATGACTCATTTCTTTTATTTGTCCTATGATTGTGGCTCAGACTTCCAGTACTATGTTGAATAAAAGTGGTGAATAGGAATACCTTTGTTAAAATATCCACAGTATCCAAAGCAATAGATAGATTAAATGTAACTCCTATCAAAACGCTAACAGCATTTTTCACAGAACTAGAAAAAAATAATGCTAAAATTTGTATGGACCCACAAAGACCCCATGTAGCCAAAGCAATTGTGAGAAAAGAAAACAAACCTGATTACAAGATACACTACAAAACTGTAATAATCAAAACAGTATAGTTCTAGTACAAAAAATAGACACTTAGAACGTTGAAACAGAATACGGAGCACAGAAATAAACTCATGCATATATGGTCAATTAATTTATGAAAGAAGAGGCAAGAATATACAATGGAGAAAAGGCAGTCTTTTCAACAAATGGTGCTGGGAAAACTGGACAGCTACAGGCAAAAGGAATGAAACTGGACCACTTTCTAACACCATACAAAGTCAAAATGGATTAAAGATTTAAATGCGATACCTGAAGCCATAAAAATCCTAGAACACGGGCAGTTATTTTTGTCTCATTGGTTCTAGCAACAATTTTTCTAGATATATCTCCTAAGGCAAGAGAAGCAAAAGTAAAAATAAACAATTGGGGCTAGATCAAAATTAAAAACTTTTGCACAGTGAAGGAAACTATTAACAAAACAAAAAAGGCAAACTAAGGTTTAATATCCTTAAAGGTTAATATCCAACAAGATTTAATATCCAAAATATGTAAAGAACTCATACAACTCAAAAAAACAAGCAATGTAATTTTAAAATGAGCAGAGGACATTTTTCCAAAGAAGACATGGCCACCAGACACATGAAAAAGATGCTCAACATTACATTTAATCAGGGAAATAAAAATCAAAAATACAATGAGATATCATCTTATACATGTCAGAATGGCTAAAATAAAAAAATATGAGAAATAAGTGAGGTGAAGATATGGAGAAAAAAGAACTCTCATACTGTGGGTGAGTATGTAATTTGGGGCAGCCACTGTGAAAAACAGTACGGAAGTTCCTCATAATATTAAAATGAAATGCTATATGATACAATAATTCTACTACTGGGTATCCATCTACCCAAAGAAAATAAAAACACTTATTCAAAAATATATATGCAGCCCTATGTCTCTTGAAGAATTGTTTATAGTGGCAGCCAAGATATGGAAGCAACCCAAGTGTTCATCGATAGATGAATGGATATATATCAACATATATTCCAATATATGTATAATGGAACTTACGTATATATATTGGAATACATATATAATGGAATATATAATATATAATAATATATATAATGAAATATTATGCAACCATATATTATGCAACCATAAAAAGGACAAAATTGTGCTATTTGTGTCATGGATGGAGCTACAGTGTATTATGCTAAGTAAAATAAGTCAGTCTGAGAAAGACAAATGCCATTTGATTTCACTCATATGTGGGATCTAAAAATGAGTAGGGAAAGAAAAAGCCTAATCAGACCTGTAAATACAGAGAAGAAACTGATGGTTATCAGAGGGGAGGGAGGTGAAAGGGTGGGCAAAATGGGTGAAAGGGAGGGGGGGATACAGGCTTCCAGTAATGGAATTAGTAAGTCATGGGAATAAAAGGCACAGCATAGGGAATGTAGTCGATGATATTGTAATAGCACTGTATGGTGACAGATGGTAGCTACACTTGTAGTGAGCACAGCAGAATGTTTAGAGCAGTTGAATCACTATGTTGTACACCTGAAACTAATGTAACATTGTGTCAACTATACTCAAAAGATTTTAAAACATAAGGAGAAAGCCCACATTATTGCTTTTAGTTTTCAAAATGTTTCAGCTCTTTTTTAATTTTAAAGTAGGCTGCACACCCAATGTGGAGCTTGAATTCACAACCCTGAGATCAAGAGTCACATGCTCTACTGACTGAGCCAGTCAGGCGCCCCTCAGCAATTTAATATATAAATATATAAATATATAAATATATAATATATATAACTGGTCCAGTTAACCCAATTAGCCTAATGTTTTAAATTTACAAAGCTATCTCTTTAAATAACACTACCATGGAATCAAAGATAGGCATTCAACCTTCTGATTGCATCCTCATAAAATTAATTCAGTAGAAATTCACCTTCTACTGCTGATGGGGCATCAGTGTCCAATTCATGAGTGTGCAACCTCTGCTATCATTCAGAATTAGGTCTGACTTAGAACTTCATTATCACTATCTTGAAGTTTGTAATGACTGAGTTTTGGACAAGGTTCCCTGCATTTTCACTTTCTATCAGACCCTGCACATTTATATAGTCAGTTCTAAGCATCATCCTGGGATAAAAGAACTAGGGAGGAGCTGTTTTTGCTGTAATGAATACTAGCAGAGAAACATCCATAAGGACAGGCCTGCATCCCGGTGGCAGAGAGGGACTACTGTAAACAGTGTAACATTCATCCCATTAAAAAATAACACCCCACACTATTATCAATTTAGGTCAGAAAATTCCCTGTTGAGGCAGATGTCCTGACTATCGAAGGATGTTTAGAAACATTTATGGCCAGGGTACCTGGAAGGCTCAGTCAGTTAAACATCTGCCTTCAGCTCAGGTCATGATCTTAGGGTCCTGGGATCAATCCCTGGATTGGGATCCCTGTTCAATGGGATGTCCCTCTCCCCCTACCGCTTCCCCTTGCTTGTGCTATCTCTCTCTGTCAAATAAATTAATAAAACCTTTAAAAAGAAACTTTCATAGCCTTTTCTGACTTGATTCAAGTAACCATAGCCTCCAGCCCTACTCTTAATTTGTAACAATCAGAAAAAAATTATCTATCATCTATCTATAATATATCTATATTTAGACATTGCCAAATGTCCCTTGGGAAGCAAAATTGCTGCTGATTATGAAGAACTGCCTTCTGTGATTCAAGACCCTCTTACTCCTCTTCCTATTCCCAAACAGGAAAGAAAGCCAGTACACAAACACTCCCTATACCCTCTGTAAGTAGGTGGACTTTTCAACTTATTTTTTAAATTTATTTATTCATGATAGATGAGAGAGAGAGAGAGAGAGAGAGAGAGAGAGAGAGGCAGAGACACAGGCAGAGGGAGAAGCAGACTCCATGCAGGGAGCCCAACGTGGGACTCGATCCCGGGACTCCAGGATCAGGCCCTGGGCCAAAGGCAGGCACTAAACCACTGAGCCACCCAGGGATCCCCCTGACTTCTCAACTTATTATTCAAACGAAGCCAATTCCTGAGTTAGAAGGGGCATTATTAATAACACAGAGAAAACAGATGTAAACCAACCCTGTACTGGTCAATGGGGGAAAATTGGTCACATGACCTTATAAGCTACACACAACCAAAGCTGATCCTGAGAAAACCTTTTACTTGAGCTGAGTGCTGAAGCATAGACTGAATGAATAGGGCAGTTTGCAATGTGTGTCTTATGCCCATGCATCCAGTAACTGGACTAATTAGAGGGATCACTTTAACTGTAGTGTGTTTGAGAGTTGGTAAGAATAACAGGAAATAATCTTCAAATTCTTGGCATTAGCTTGTAGAAGCAATTCTAGTACAATGGGCTCTGAGGTTTTCAAAAGACACACCCAGAAGTCATTCAGTTCCAGGTTTACACACAAGGGAACATGCTTCTCTGGCAACATATCTGCTTTAACTGATCTCAGACCATCTGGAATGTTGGTAGCAAATTGGACATAGTATTTTCTTGTAGTCCCCTTTACCTCTTCATATTGGCAGATATATTTATTGTTGTTTTGCTTGTTTTCCTGAAGACTCAATCATAGGACTTAATCATCACCTTTCCCACTGCCCACACTTTTGGGGGCCAAATAACATTGCCAGCAGAAGGTAAAACATATGTTGCAGGAAAATGTCATAGATTTCCTTAATATCCCATGAATTAAAAAAATTTCATATTTGACATAGTTACAGCAGTGACAAAGCAGTGAAAATTTTTATAAAAAATACGATAGTAGACATCAGTTTACCTTTATTTGCATATCTTCACATGCCTTGATAATTTAAAGCATGAAGAAAATTATTTTCCATCCAAACCATCCTTTATGCTGGTCTGTAGAGAGTGACATCAGGATTTCAGTAGTAAGAGAAAAATAGTGTGGCATTGTTCCTTTGTATAAAATTATCTTAATAATTTATATTTAAAGCAATGAAAAATACATCTTAAAGGACTGTGATTTTAATTTAAATATAATTTTCTATGTTTTTATAACTAATAAAAGTATTTTTTGTTTACTATAATTTTAACTTATTTTTTTTTCTGTTTTACCTTACTTTATATTAAACGTATAACTCATTCTAATTGCTATTATATTTGTTTTTCAGGGCAATGGCATTTTTACATTTTGAATCCTCAATAATAAAATTAAATCTTGACAATATTCATCTTTATTTTCTTGTTCTTCAATTACAAACAGTAACTATCAAATGGTCTAACAGTTTAGTCCTGGATTTCATAATATAAACTTGATTCCTTTAACAGGAGAGGTTACAAGAAGTAACGTAAAATACTTTGAATCAATCCCTAGACTTGAAAAAAAATGTACTTTTAGCACAAACCAAGCTGATTGATCTCATTTCCAGTTATAGGTATGCCCTGCTTTCTGAAAGTTTGCCTTATGCCACTTGCCTTTTATGAAGTACCTACATTGGTATAGTAATGACTTGTTTTTGTTTTTTTTTTTTTCAAAAGCAAAAATCCTTCTGGATTTCTTTTGATTAGTGAAAAACAGGTATTCATAAAAATGAAGTGGTATAATGTGAACTTCCAGAAAGTGGGGATCATCTTTCAGTTTAGGAAATGTTTCATAGGAATGCTCTACTTTGCTCTACTTTTATAGTGGGGGAAACCTGTTATAGCCATAAAGCTCAAGTGGGCTCTTCCTATTACCCAGAAACCCTATTTTACTTGCTCTAGTCCATTCATATGCTTACTCCTCAAGTGACAATTTCATAACTCTCCCAAGTTCCACTTCAATATGTTCAAATTCTACCTATGCCCAAATATACCTTTCCTTCTTCTTCCCTTCCTCCTTCTTCCTCATCCTCTTCCATCTTCTCTTAGTTTTGTTGTTATTGTTTCTCTTGTGGGAAAATTTGGTTGTCATCACCCTCAAACTTTCTGTCGAACTTTTATGTGGTAGATGTGACAATTCCTTTTAAAAATTTCATGCTTAGTTGGGTTTTACCTGTCCTAGTTGAGGATATTTGGAGAAAGGGACATTGGAAGGGGTCAGGTTAACTTAGTTAATGCCCCCCTCTCTGTTGCTTCTCTGATGGATCATTTCAGGCCTCTGTGTAGTCCTCCTTCCTCTATTCACACCTCCCCTGGTTAAGGATGGCTCCTTGTCCAGCTCTGAGTTACTCATGATCCCACTTTCTACTGAGTCCACAGCATGCCCATTTTTTAGGCCGGAGAGATTTGCTGGTACATTCTGGGATTTTCCACCTGCAGGCTACCTATATCCTTTATGAGTCTTATCTAATGTTTCTACTCTGGTTGACCTTGGCCCTATTCACAATGATTCCCACTTGGGGTGAGGAGCTTCCCTTCTGGAAATCTGTTTTTACTGATTTTTTCTGAGATCTGCCACTACTAAGGCCTCCTGACCACTTCTATTCCTCCTTGCTGCTGTGGTCACAGTTCTGAATGTCTTCCCAAAGGGCTCTACTACTCTGAGTGGATGTGTGATGACTCAAACATGATGTGAATTATGAGAATATTTTTATCTTCTAGTTTTGTTGAAAGGCAACTCAGCTTATAAGGCTTTGATTTTCTGTTTTTTTTTTACAATTATTCTGTGCAGGCCAAAGGAGGAAACGCAGGAAGCATCAGAAACAAATCGCCTCTGTATCCACACCCCTCATGACTTTTTGAAGCTGGTCACAGAACAATTTAATTTTTATACCAATAAATGTAAAGATCACACTCATTGTGAGAGTGAATATAATCTTTCTCTTTTTTTCTCTCTTTCCCTCTCTGTGTCTCTCTTACCACCTCTCTTTATTTCTCAAGGATAGCATGTACATTGCAAAGAATAATAAATAATGAGATAATAAATATTGAAGATTTGGATATACCAACAAAAAATCTAGTAAGTTAAAAAATGCAATAGATTTAAATGTCACTGAGTGAGTTATTAAACCAGAAGAATATAAACATTTATACTTTAGCTACAGAAAAAAAAGAATATTTTTCAATATTCTCTGTTTAATAGGTATTATAAAACTATTTTTATTGTGTGAACCTTTTAAAATGTTTTCTAATTTGTTTTTAATTTAAAATGTCATTTAAATTTACTTCTCAAACATATTTTCAAGTCAATGTGCAAAGAAAGCAGAGTTAGATGCACTAAATATTAATAAACTGTGCCAAACCTCAAAATGAATTACCAATATAAGAACATATACAGGATGTAGGAAATAGTATATGGATTATTTTCTCACTGTATATTTTCTCTGCCCCACAGAAACAGACTCTACATAATCTGAATTATTTAGAAGAACATTTTTATTGTTAGAATTCTTATTAAACTACTGACTCTGAAAAATTCTTTTCTGTTTTCTACAAAGAGGTTCAGATTCACCATGCTAGGAATTATTTTGGTTCAATATTGCAGATTTTATTTGCCTTTATTTTTATCGATTGCTTTTATATGCACACTTTTGAGAAAGCATGGCCTAACATATGTAGTCAATAAATAGTACAGATTCACAACCCCTTACTCAAAATCTTTGGGGCCAGATGTATTTCAAGATTCATGCTTTCTGTATTTAGTAAGATAGATTGACACAGATATGATGTTTATCATTTGACTCTTCAGTAGGGTCGTGGCAGTACACAGTAATATTTCTGAAGGAAAGTGGATGCAACAGACACTCCTTAATTGGTGTTAAAAATAGCAACACAACACAGAGAAAATCTTCTAAATAACTTCATTGTCATCCCAACCACATTTTGTCATTTAATTGAGTTATAAGAATATTCTGATTGCGAAGTTTTGGATTTCAGAGTGGCAGATGAAAGTTAAGACCTGAGGTGAAGACCATCTCTGCAGTTCAAAACACCTTTCAACACAATACTAAAGAGTTTTTGGAGCATTTTAAGTGCCACCCACATGTCAGGAGAGAGTACTTAGCTATAGATGTGATAAGAATCTCATAATTCTATATATGAAATTTGGGGCAGTTAAGTCTTACTTTTGACTTAGAAATTTGCTTTTGCTGCATCTGCAAGTCTTCTAAACAATCAGAACTGTGCACCCACTAAATATAAGGTGGTGTTTCAACCCTTGCAATTAGGCTTCTTTTTCCTTTTAGTCGAGGGAGTATGGCTAATAGAAATAAAACAATTTATACCAGCATGAAGTTGTACATATTTGAAGTGTCAAATGAACGGTAACGATGATAAATTCTCAGACAGCTTAGAGATTCAAAAATGAAAGTGACACTAGTTCTCCCAGTCCCCCTAGTCTGCTCCCTCAAGAGCCCAGGAAATATTTAAGTCTGAGGGAGGGAGGCATTTGGTGGTGATAATAGTTCTCAAAGTTCTCTAGTCAAAGCAGTATCTGTCTTCATTGGGGATTATATAAGGTTGTGTATGGGGTGAGTGGGTTTTCACACAAATGTATACAAGAGAAAGAGTAAAAAGAAAAGAGTGAAAGACGATAGTCTTTTGTACACATTCTAGGAGGTTTAAAAAGTAATCCTATGTCAAATGATTGTGATATACATTATGGACATATTGAACACTTTTCTTTGAAAATGTTGAACACTGTCCATTCACTAATTCATTAGTTCATTTATTTATCATTTAATTGTTTGTTGTGTGCCAGATATGGTGCTAGGCACACAATAAATGCTGGGAAAATGTGCTGACATTTTTTGGAATATCCCACAAGCCTTTTAGATCAAATTGCTTGTAACAGCAAATAGCAATTGAGTAGTATATTCAGAAAGAGTCAAATTAAGTTCAATTTATGGCAGAAGGAATATTCAATACAAGACAGTTATTTGTCATTTTTATGCTTTCCAATTTTCTCATAAGACATAAGTTCAAGAAGTCTATGTCCATTAATATTACAATTCCTAATTATCTATTCTTTTTTTTTTGCCAGAAAGAGAACTAACTTTTCTTTATGGAATCTACTTGACAACAAGTTAGGTGTTTGCACTGAAAAATAGCATCTGTTCATTTTTCTAAAAGAAAGCTATAGATAAATTTCCTTTAGTTACAGACATCCGTGTTAATTTTTCTTAAACAAATATTTCCTGTGTGATATCTATCATGCTGTAATTATATATGTTTTGTTAATTATATACATTCTGATTCAAAAAAATAAAGTTAGCTTAAAAAGCTTTTCTTAAAATTAAAATGCTGCCCATACAATACCTGTTTCAAGAATACCTATACCTCATATTTCAAGATTTTTCATATTTTGAGTCCTGGATTACCAACTTACTTAAGAGGGCATAATGAAGAGCAGTGATGACGCTGTATTACTCACAAGCCTGTGAGAGTTTGTTTTGTTTTGTTTTGTTTTGTAAGATGCTATTTATTTATTTGACGGAGTGAAAGAGCACAAGAACAGGGGTAGGCAGAGGGAGAGGGAAAAACAGGCTCCCGCTAAGTAGAGGCCCCAACGTAGAGTTCAATACCAGGACCCAGAGATCATGATCTGAACTAAAGACAGACACTTAACTGACTAAGCCACTCAGGTGCTCCAAGCCTATGGTTTTCTACAAGTGATTTGTAGAACCCAAAGGTCCCATCAATACTTCTCCAGGTCTTGAAGAGAAGACTCCATTAGCTGGGCTTACTTACAAAAGTTTTTAACAACTGTTGATATAATAGCATAATCCTCTCAAAACAACTATATCTGCATATTTTTAAAACATATGTTTTACTTTTCAACTTACAGTTTTGGCTGGGGACATTATACCATGAATATTTATCATTTTTCTGAAGATACCTGGTACAATTGTGATTTGCCATTTGCACTGGTCCAATAATTCTTCAGCATGCCATTAGAACAGGATTAGAATTCCTGTGGAAAATGAAATGGCTAGCTCTGTATCCTGCATTCCAAGCTTTCAATTTGCTTCATTTCAAAATTACAAGTAGGCTCACATGCCCATGTATACATATATATATGTACATACATATATACATATTTTGTTTTACATAAGAATAAATATGAAAAAGACTACAACACCAGTAAAGATTTGGATATATATTACAATGTAATCTTGAAGTAGAATTGGTAAGCATTAAGCATTTATATACAATGCTAAATAATCTTCCTGTAACATTGTGTAAAAATCACAATTATGGATACATTTAAAAAAATAGAATGTACAGCACTGAGGGAACTCTAATATAAAAAATAGATGTTGGGTGATAATGATGTATCAGTGGAGTTCCATCAACAGTCACTAATAGTAATAGTCTCAATGGGGAGGCTATGTATACATATACATATGTATATGTATATACATATGGCTTATGGGAAACCACTGAAACTTCTGCTCAATTTTTCTATAAATCTAAAACTGATCTAAAAATAAAATCTATTGAAAAAATAGCAAAAGTGAAAATATTACCAAAAATATAGGAGTGTAACCACTGCTGTGTCAAAATAAGAACAATTATCCTTAAAATGTCTTATTTAAAAAGAGGAATATTGAAGGCATCTATCTCAAGAAAGTAAAACAAAAAATAAAATTAATAGTAGAGAGGCAGTTGTTAGGATACAATTTTAAAAATGTGTAATTTAATGAAGTTGCAAACTGAAAAATTGAGAAATAACACTATCTTTAAGTTCCTGAACTCTTCTCAATGTCAGACCTTGCATTCAGTGTTCTGAATACCTTATTGCATTGAATCCTCATAAAAGCTCTATGAGGCTGACACTTATTTCCATTTTACATAAAGAACTAAGACTTAGACATTGTAAGCAAGTGCCAAGGTCAAACAGAAAGTAAATAGTGGGTAGAATTTAAACCAGTTCTACTTGAGCACACGCTTTTAATAACTAAATCAAAATATGTATAATATACAAATCTAATGCAATTCTTCAAAGACATCAATGAAATGAATAGTTTCTGGATAGATAGATACGAATACAAAATTTTCCTATAAAGGATCACATAACTCCAAAATATAGACAAGAAAAAAATTGACATAATATGAAAGGGAAAATGGATAAACTTCATCATTTTAAGAAATATATTTTATTTATTTCAGAGAAAGAGTGAGAGCATAAGCATGGCAAAGAAGAAGCAGATGTCCCACTGAGCAGGAGGCCTGATGGGGGCTCAATCCCAAGATTTCTGGATCATGACCTAAATAGAAGGTAGACACTTAACCAACTGAGCCACTTGGGAGTCCCAAACTTCATCATTTTAAAATTATATTTCTCTTTAATTAAGCATATGAAAAAAACTAACAAATGCATCTATAGTAAAATCAACAGAATTAGAAAACAATTCAGTTACCTAATGAATATAAGTAGATTATTGCACCCAATAATTTGAGTTTACATATTATTCTCAAGCAAAGTTAGAACAATTTTTTTAAAGATTATTTATTTGAGAGAGAGAGTGCGGGGAGGAGCAGAGGGAAAGAGAGTATCCTCAAGCAGACTCCCTGCTGAGCACAGATCCTAACACAAGGGGACTCAATCCCAGGACTCTGAGATCATGACTTGACTGATGTCAAGAATCTGCCACTTAACCAATTGAGTCACCCAGGTGCCCCAGAACAATCACTTTTTAAAAAGGCTGTGCCCAAGGTCCTACTGTAATAATTTAAAAGGGACAATTTAGAACAGAAATAAAAATATATGAAGTGCATTCACATTAAAAAAGAATTTATGTCAATGGTGAGATATAACAGATTGTTAAATAAGAATTGTAAAAATCAAATTAAATAAAAGTCACACAGTTCATCATAGCACTGGACAAGATAATTTTGAACTTTATATGACATGACAACAACAGCTAAAGGCCATGAATGGAAGAAGTGCTCCTGAAGGAGCAGAAACACTATGGCTGGTTTACTTGAAAAATTTTTTGGTTCATGGTGGTAATAAAGTTCTAATTTATTAGAGATACATCAAAAGTCAAAAAGGTAATCTAGGGTTTGACTTTCTAATCAACAGGAAACCTGGAAGCTATACTAGGAAAAGAAAAAATATTTAGCTGTATAAAACTTAAAACTTTTGTAAGACAAAATATGTGACAAACAAACCCAGGATATAAGAATAAATAAGAGGGATGCTTGAAACCCAGAAAATAAATGGTTAATGTCTCTATTATACAAAAGCATGTGTCTATTGATAACAAAATTAAATACAATGCAACATATAAACAGAAAAATTATATGAAAAAATCACTAATAGGAAAACTCAATAGCCAATTAACATATGATGGCAAATGGAGGATAATCTTCTTAATGGTCAAGGAAATGAAAATTCAATTCACAATGAAAAACAACTGTGCATCCAGCTGATTACCAAAAAACAAAAAAATAGCTTCTACATTTGGAAAAGAGGGTGGGGGTGGGTAGAGCTGGCAACTATTTTAAATAATTGAAAAGCACAAAGTTTATACCCAAATACTTAAAATTTATATCAAAGTACTATACAAATATCTATGTGACACATAACAACACGGTATTTGCATTCATAACAACAACCACAGAAAACAAAATAGAAAGAGAGAGACACAGTATAGGAAAGACATTTTACTATACCTCCATAATTCTATGGCCAACCAAATGAGATGATAACATAATGACTTAACAGCAAGTCAGATCAAATTCCAATATGCTGTATTGTATTTCTTGAAAACATAAATTAGACATTATTTTCACATATACATGAAACATTTAAAGAATGTTATCTATTTCTCCACAAAGAAATTTTCACTCAATTCTGAAAAGAAAAATTAGTACAGAGGACATTCTCTAATCTCAATAAAATAAAACTACTTATGGATAATAAATCAGAATTTTAAAAGCCCACTATATGTAAAAATTAAAAAAAAACACACAAATCAACCACAAAATTCTTCTTCAAAGGGGTTGAAAGGAAATCAAAACTGAATTTTTACCTGGGATACAAGTTAAGCAATTTTTAGGAGAACAATGAATAATTCTAAATTTTTATATTAAGTTAAAAAGAAAATGTATATATATATATATTTTTAAATATTTTATTTATTCATGAGAGACATAGAGAGAGAGGCAGAGACACAGGCAGAAGGAGAAGCAGGCTCCATGCAGGGAGCCCGATGTGGGACTCAATCCTGGGACTCTGGGATCACACCCCGAGCCGAAGGCAGATGCTCAACCACTGAGCCACCCAGGCATCCCAAAGTTAAAAAGAAAATTTAACGTTTTTTTTTAGCATATAACTCAAAAGCTTAAGGAAAAATCATAAAATAAAGATAGAAGATGGAAGAAAAATATTGAATTGTTGAAATAGATGAGCAGCAAAATAGTGTTACACTTAGTAATTAAAGCTTTAAGCCAATTATCTGAATAAAATAGTAAAATACATAAACAGCAATAATAATCAGAAATAAGAAGGAACATGCACAACACACATACAGAATTATAATGGGAAAATAACCATTGGCACATTGAAAATTTGAAGAAACCGAGAACTTTGCTGAAAACCATGAAATACTTAAGTACCTATAAAAATTTAGTGTATGGTAGAGGTCGAGATGATCATTTGATATATTAATGACAGTTGTCTGAGGAAAAAAATGCTTGAATCTCTTTCCATATGGATATGTTAGGAAAATTATACTTATTATTCACCTAAGAAATGCTTTATAAACATGTGATGCATGAGCCTGTTATTTTGTATATTTAGAAGCTAGTGTTAATTACTAAAAGGCAGAAGGCTGTGAAAATATTTCCTCCCTATGATCAAGTTCTCTTCACATCACTGATTTATTTGTAAAGATAAAAAGGAATTCCATATTCATATCAGATGGGAATCAAATGGATATGGTTAAAGCTAAGAACGAAAAATGCTTCTTAAAGACATTGTTTGAAGGGTGCACTTGAAAGAAACAGAGGTAACTTCCTTAAGGCTTAACTCCTCTGCTTCATTTTATACACTGAGTTCTAAGCTTCTTAGCATATCCTTTTCTCAGAAAATAAGTTTGGTTTTAGCATAGTGACTTCTTTTGTATTTAAACTTAAATTTATAAAGTCCTTTCTCCAGGCCTTATTTTTATGAGTATGCTTCAAGCAAATTTAAAGATCCAAGAGATAGTCAATGAATTCCTCTTTTACTCAGTTTTTTTTTTCTTCCAAATGTGGGGCTTTTGCATAAGAAGATAAATATTATGAGAGCAAGGGATATATAATGGAAATCCATAGGTTTTGAGACCAGATCATTTTTCCAACTGTAGGACTTATCCATATCCAATTCTCCAACTTCATTTTTGTCCTCCAGAAGTGGGGATAATTTTTTCTTTCTCTTGCTCTCTCCATCGATTTGTAGATACACATACATATATATGATTTCTCTATATATCGATGTTGAGTACGTAGTATATAAGCAACTAATTATGGAAGTTATAAAAAATGGAGGCTAATCCATATTTGTCTGACAAATATTTATGGAATGCCAATTATGTGTCAGGGTTATTATTATGATCACTATTATTTTTGTGTAAATTAATATACACAATAAACAAATCATTTTTGAAAAATAATATGGCTGATAATTTTCCTTTGGACAAGCAGAAGAATTTATTTTGTTGAGGATTCATACAAACAATTACTTTTAAGCCAATAAAATTTAGGCATTAAAATTCAAAGTAAAGTACTAGAGATTTAAGGATTAGTTGAGTTGCAATCATTCTAGAAAAAATATGACAGGAAAGGACAAACCGGAAACAGCCAGTATAGTAATTGTTGAAAAAGTAGGTAGTAAATGCAGTTTGGACAGAAATGTTAAGCAGTGATTACAGGAAACAATGTAAGAATAATGAATAGCTTTTAAATATTGTTAAAATAGATTAGAGAGGACCAGTGGGTAAATCTCCATATTCTTGAAGGACGATAGTAGTTTTAATATATGTGCAGATTTAGCAGTAATAAGTTTAGTAAACTATTAACCACATAAACACAGATTTCTGGCATGGAATGATGATGAGATTTCCCACTGATTAAATGAAGTATACCTAAAAGAAGATCATGAAGTAAAATATAATTTTATTCACCACAATACACCTTTAAGTTAATGAACTAAACTTTAAGTAGTTTAATCACTATCTATCTTGTATCAGAAAGTAACAGTGAATAAGACATAAAAATAAATAAAATTTACATGTTGAATATTTAAGAACTATTTTATATATTGGAAATATATAAAAACTTAAAATGCTAAGATACTGTGTATGTATGCATAGTGTGTGTACGCTGCAAATCTTCCTCTCTATCCATCAACAATAATTGTTAACAAATATTTTGTCTAATTCACATATGGTAACACAAAAACATAACACTATATTCATAAAGATTTCATTTTCTAAAATACAGGTAGTAAATTACCCTGATGCGAATTTGAGTAGAAAAATATTCCTTCAGATTAAGCTCTTGAAAAACTTCTTCCTGTAAAAAAGATTGGGGTTTTAAGAGTTGGCTTATTTCGCACTCAAATTTGACAATCTTTTCCAAGTTGCTTGTTGTTTGTTTGTTTTATGAAATGCTCTTTATCATAAGCAGTTGATGGAATGCCCACACTGTATTTGCAATGTCACAAAGTTTTCTTTCTCTTCTGAAGAACCTATCCAAAAAGAAAGGAAGCATGGTTTTCCTTTTGTTTTTTTTTAAATACAAACATTTCTAGCCTGTTTAATTGTAATAATAAAACCAGCCATGGTGAAATAGCATTTCTTACTCACAGGTTTTATTAAAAAAATTATGGCATTATGGTAGCATAGTGTCCACTTCGAATTGCTATACAATTTGGAAATAAACTTTCTTTCTCCAGTTTTCTTAATAGTTCTTTTTATTTTTTACCTAAAATATCCTCCAAAGTCTGTGATTCAAAGATGCTGAATATTAAAATTTAGTTGAAAGCAATTAAGAGTATTTATGAAAATCTCCTTAAAGAGGTTTAATAAATTCAAAAGCCAAAATGAATAAGACTGCTAAACAAAGAGCTTAAATGTTTATTTAATGCTTAATTTGAGCTACTTCTATTTAGTTATATTTTAAGCATCATTTTATGATACTCAGCAATTTATTTTGGTGTAGTTTTTGTTGGCAATTATTTATTGATTTAGCAAAGTGGAAATCCAGGTTGATTCTTAATTTATGACAATTTGGCTAAGTCAAAAAGTAGTTTTCTTACAGTATAATGATTATCAACCATATTACCTGATAAGTTTATGGAAACTGTTTCATGCCTAAAGTGGTACAAATGATGATACTCACATACGAAATTCTATGAAATATGCAGTGGTGTAAGCACAGTATAAGAGCACTCCTGTGGTTATGGAAACAGGCATATGGATATTAGCTATTTAAATGAGTCTCCACACATTATCCAGTATATTTCAACATGTTTTATTGACAAATACCATATGATAGAAGTATATGGTAGTTTTGCCTCAGGAAATTCAGAAATCTTTATCTTGGGGTTCTCATTCTTAAGTTTCCTTGAATAATGAGAATAAGATAATTCTGGGATTATTAAAAGAAAATATTTAGTAATGTAAAATAGGCAGTGTAATACTGTCAAAGATTTTCAAAATGATTTTCCCCCAGATGTTATATATTCAAAAGATATTGTCTTCCTAAAATCCACCACAAGCTATATTGAACTGCCTCACACATTCATTTGTGAGCATCTCCTCATCCTACTCACTTCTAAAGATCATATCTTTGAATATAACTGGAACATCAATATAGTCATACTAATAAAATATATACATTTGAATAAAATAGGAATCTCTGAGTCTTCACTGATGTAAATATACAAGTTAAATATAAATACAAGTTCTTTCTCAAGATAAAATAATAAGTCCAGAAGGAATAAATGAAATAGCAAATCTCCATTTGGCAATCATCATAGTAGTATTTAACCAGAGCATCAATGAAGAATAGAGGTAGAAAGTTAGTTGAGCATTGGAATATTTGCATAGTCTCAAAGTACTTTCCAACAAAATTCTTGTTAATTATAAGGAGGAAAGAGTAGATAAAGAGGAGATAAAGCTAGCACACTTTGAAATTCACTCATAGAAATGCAATGAGAATACACCATCAATTCTATGATTTTCCTGACAAAAAAAATGTGTAACCTGCCTCTAATCATGAGGAAACATCAGACAAACTCAAATTCAGGAACATTTTACAAAATGACTGGCCTATACTCTTAAAAATCTAAGGCCATGAAGATCAAAGAAGCCTTGAGGAGGTATTTTAGGATGAGGGAAACTTAAAAAACATGGTGATCAATGCAAGGAATGATCAAGGGTTAGATTTTTCCCCCAAACCAGCATCGTTGAGAAGATTGGTAAACTTGAATGCGATATCTTGTGAAGGGTTTATGGAACTATTTCATACTATGCTTGCAATGCTTTATTTACTTTTTAAAATATTTGTTTATTTATTTGAGAGAGAGAGACTTGAGGGAGGGGCAGAGGGAGAACCAAGCAGACTCCCTGCTAAGCATGGAGCTCTATCTATGGAATCATGACCTGAGCCAAAATCACCAGTCAGATAATTAACAGACTGAGCTACCATGGCAGCCCCTTATGTTTTACTAAGTTTGAAATCTTACCAAGACAAAAGAAAAATACTGTACTGATACTGCTACTAATCTATAAAGTTACTCCAAGCCTCTTGGATATATATTATTAAAGTAAAATTAGAAGATTAAGGACCGATTTTTATTTATCTATCAATCCTTTGTCATGCATACTGGTGTTCTAAATAAAGTAGCATTCTAATTTCTTAACTAGATTAACAGACACACTAATTGGGGAAAATTAGAATTTTTTTCTGTGATCAACCACAGAGCCAACAATCCAAAGGAAAATATATTAAATTCATTTCTGCCAAGTACTTTTTAATGAGTTAGTCATCTGCACCACAATGCGATCCGGCTGTATGTCTATTATACATGAAACATACTTAGTTATTTTTTTTATTTAAAATGATGAAAGATGCAAGCATCATTGGCCAAATAATTATCAATCAGGACAACATTCTTTTATAAAGCACAGAATATAGATTATATTGTATCACACATGAAATAGAGTTTGAGACAGATAACATGATACAGAGCGTCATTGCTCTAATTTTGATGATGATATCAGAGACGTTATCTAAAACAAACTTAAATCATCTGTAATGACAAATATATATAACCCTTACTCATATTTCCAACAGTTCATCAGTTATTAACTTTCAGATAAATGTGAAATTATAGGAGATTTGCCATATTACTTTTTTCTGGACTATCTCAAGTATAGAGACCTATAATAACTTAAAAAGGACTCAGCAACATTTAAGTATGTGTGTTTATTGTATAATAACCTTCATCCCATGAAATTTTACTCAGATCACAATGAAATGTATTTTATTCACCATGTCAGGAAAAGAAATCATCACTAAACAGCTTGAATGTTATGTTCATTCAAATTTGTTATGGCTGAAAAGGAAAGCAAAGAGGTTTTCTACGCAGTTGTATTTTTCAATTTCAGTAAAACAAAATGAGATTATATTAGTTATAGAAAACACCTGAGTTCTGGTAGACAAGTCTTGTCTTCAAGCTTACATGTAGGTGGGAAGTCATTTAGAGAATATCATTTTCTTTATGTAGTCTACCAAAAATTGTGAATAAAATGATATGCAGCAGTTTAGATTTAGTAATCTGTCCACTTCTTGTTAAAGCCTAAGATGAACATCTGGCAAAGGAATTGCAAATCACAAATTCTAGTGATTTCTTCTATTAATTTGTAACTACATAGCAAGCAAATATAAGGTATTTACTTAGAGAACCTCTCAGTTATTGATAATGACAAATAGTATGTACTTTTCTAAAAATCCGTATAGAGCCATAGTAATGAGCTTCCATGATAAAGGCAATGCTATAACTTGTTTGGACTATTTCAATTTCCTTCCGTACACAGGAGATGACTTCATTTCATCACTCGCTTATTGACGAGATGGGGCCAAATAGCAAGTTCGGAGCAATGGAATATGGGTAGATGTGCTGTAGTGAACTTTCACTCCTGGTCCTAAAATTTTCAGTTTTCAGTGGCAGGATGGCAAGTGCCGGAGTTCCATAGACCCAAAAAGTGAAAGAAATTTCCTTCTCTAAATTATCCCTTGAAGGAGACTGGCCCCAAAGAGTTCTCTGACCAACCACATCCATATTGGACTATGACATAAACGTAAAGGATGTTAATCCATTGATATTTGGGGTTCTTTTTTATAGCAGCTCATCTAACTGACTAAAATAGCTTTCTATTTGAATCATAAGGTAATCTTGAAACAAACAGTAAGTATGTGTGTGTGTATTTGTATGTCTGTATGTGTGTGTGCAAAAGTGAATCAAATTGTATAAATTTCTCATTGTCAGAGTGTTTTCCCTCCCATTTTCACAGCTAATTTTATAAGAAAGATTTGAATTTTATACAAAATATCCTGATTGTGATTTATTTTTAAAAGAAACCTGAATTCAACACAGATTTGGCTTAGCTTTCAACCACCTTTATCTATAGTACCACATGATCAGTGTTCATTGATGTTTGAAACGATGGCTCTGAGAAGGTACAAGATGCTTAACCCTTGGGTCAAGATTTTATCCCAGGGACAAATCATGAAAATTATAAATCCAATGGACCAAATATTATTTTTAGATAGTAATATCCATGTGAAGTATATAGAGTTTAATATGGAGTAGGTGAGAGTTGGTAGGTCCCCTCCACACATTGATCATCCAGAGAACAATGTCAGGTCTGTTAACATAATAACAGAACAGAAACCTAATATGTAGAGAGCTTGGCAGTACAGAGAACACTTTACATGGACCATCTGATTGAATCCTCATAACCAGTCCAGGATGGAGTATTCTAATGATGATCCTTGGCTTATAGGTTAGGAAAAAAGCCAGAAGGCCACTATTCTGAGACTGCCCTGGTGGGAGTAGTGTTACTGAAAATAGTCTCAACATTTCATTCAGTGTCTGACAAACAATAAATACTGGGAAGATCTTTTTTGCAGAGCTAAGTAATCAAGGATTTCTTGCATGTCCTTTGATTCCAAACTCATCCTGTTTGCCAATAGTACTGATGTCTCCAGCTGGGGGACTCTCATGCTATTTTAGTAGCATCCCTTTCCTGGAGCCCTTGCTGTGCTTCTTACTTGAACTTCCAATAAATGATAACCAAATATATGCCCTATAATGAATGAATATCCTACTTCTGAACTGAGGAAACTAGAACTCAAATGCACTCATATGAACTTGTTGTAAGTTCATACTGGAGGTACCTCAGACTCACAGATAAAATAAGCCAGGGCTTTGCACTTTAGAAGATGTATCTTGGCTTTCAAGCCTTTCTACTCTATCCCAACCCCATGGGACTATGGATTATATTCTAGTAGTAAAAGATCAAAGTAAGAAAAATTAAGAGCTGACCTCAGCGTCCAGTTCCAAAAATCAATGTTCACACCCACCCAATCTCAAAATGCTGCTTCAGCCTGGTAAGGAGAATGGTGATCTCAGTGGAAACCTCAAGATAAAAACAACAGTATGTTGTGGGAGTTAATCAATAGCTTTCTGAGGAGGAGTAAGTCATTCAGCTGAGCTTTAAGTAGGATGCCTCTTCCTGTCAAAGTTTTAAGAAAGGGGTTTGAGGTATATAAACATAAGTTACATCTTAAATGTAGCATCTCAAGGCTTTGGCATTTGGTAGCTTCCTTTGCTAATTATTAGGGGAAAAAACAACAGGATGCATTTCTGTTTCAGCTCTGTTTATGGAAATAAAGAAGAGAAGGATGTATTGTCAGTAATTAGGGGACACCAAGAAGAATTGATATTGAGATAAACCTAGTGGCTATATCAATATGGCTTATATATTGGGGATTTCAACATGCAGATCAAGTATCATATTTCTTTTGACATATTATAATTATTAATTTGTGTTCATTAGTTTGAAGGATAACTTTATTTTTATGTTGCCATCCTTTCTACAATATAGAAAACAGTCTGCAGCCCAATTCTCCTATAGTGAATTCAACATCCAGTTACTTACACTGTTTTATTTTCCTTGCATTAGGGATGGACAGGGATGTATTTATCCTTAAATGTTAAATTGTATCAGAAGGTGAGATGTTCAATTTAAATTGGAAGGATTTCCATTATTAGTTTATTTCTATGTGAAGTGCAGAGAAAAAGAAAGAAGTTAAAATTTATTTTGATTTTGAGAATTTTACAAATGTTACCTAATTTAATTCCCATGATAACACTATATGAGATAGATATTGGTGTCTTCTCTCGCTTTTTCCTCCTCACTCCCAGTTTTTAGTTTAACGTGAGGAAAGTGAAACTATGAATTTAATTACTGTGTCCATCATGACTCAGAGCTCTGTCTGATTTCAAAGCTACTGCTATATTTTTCTTTATTTAAAAAAAAGAAGAAGATTCATCTGGGAGCTACTCCTTACAGGATAACATTGAAATAAATTGTCCAATCTGCTTAGAGAGGATAGCTTTTCTTAAATGTAACTAATGAAATGCTCTTCTTATGAATATGAAGCAAATAAACTACATCAAGGAGCAACAAGGAATTCTGATCATTTGCTTGTCCAATTTTTGTCAATATGCTCCTGTTTGCCACGATGGATATTTAATATCTAATTAAGTTGTGCCTGTATAACATGGGTGACCCAAATTCTGACCACAGTTCTACCAATTGTGACCCAAATTCTAACTCAAATTTGTCTCACATTATCTCTTTACGCAGTATCCAACGGGGTGTAATCTGACTTGCCCCTGGATGAAAACTTGTAGATTCAATGGGGGTCCCATAGGAAATAGATACATATATGGTGTCTCATTGTCCTAACGCATCTTAGTTCAGGAAATGGAATGTCCAACCCAAGACATTAACGAATACTATGAACGTGATTTAGGTTCAAATCTTCTTCCTTTGGAGTTTAGGGTCTGGTGGAGGTGAGACTGCTGAGTGACAAAGGCAGACATGACAGCTTTTTGTGTTTTATCTTCTATGCACTGATCTTCCTCTCTGCCCTTTCCTCCACAAAAGCTAACTAGCTAGCTTACCTGTGCAATAGTCTTGAGTGAGTGGGAGGGGTACTGGCAACAGAACAGGAAAGATCTTCTTTGAGCAGATGCTGTTAGGAGTTGGTTTCTCCTTCACTGGACCTGGCAAAGGTTTCTTTGGAAGTTCCCTGCTCATGCTCCTTTCTTTCGTAATTGCCATGCTTTGGATGGAGGCATCTCTAGACTTTAATAAGTCTGGTCCCCTGTAACTGTTTCCTTAGAAACTGGTAGCTACCTGCAGTTTATTTTGGCTGAGATTTCCCCACCCATCTGGACAGTCATCTTGCACAGGACACAAAGGAACCACTTACTAGATTGCTCTCACCAACATGGGATGCATCTGAATCATAGGAAATACATATCCTTTGCCTCAATACTCTGGATTATCAGGCCACTCCTGGTTACTAGACCTTTCTTGTCTCTGCCCTGCAGAAGGGCCACAGTGCCGGAGTGACCCCAGGGCAGGAGCTCAGGCAAAGCCCCTCTGCCCTTGGACTTTGAGCTGAAGGAAGGAGCGACAATCTCTTCTTTTAGTGGAGTCACCACTTTTTAGTGGAGACTGAAATGGAATTAACAGTGTATCTTTTTGCAAAATACCTTCCTCAAATCACCTTCCCTTCTGTGTTTTAAAATTTTATTTGAACAAAAGAAAAGTATTGAAGAATCATGAAATAAGTTCTTAGACATTTCCCTTTAAAACTCTGTGCATGTTGATTTACTAATTTTGGACTCATAATTGATATTAGCTCTTCAGTTAAACTCAGTCTGGAGATGGAATTTTTTTTAAAGAATGCATTTATTTATTTGACAGAGAGAGAACACAAGCGGGGTGGGGGTGGGGGTTCAGCAGGCAGAGGGAGAGGGAGAGGCAGTTACCTGCCGAGCGAGAAGCTTGATGCAGGGGTCCATCCCAGGGCTCTGGAGATCATGACCCGAGCCAAAGGCAGATGCTTAACCGACCGAGCCACCCAGCTGTCCTGGAAGGATTGAATTTAAGCATTGTATTACAAGCATTGAAGATTTTCCCATTTGTCAAGCTACCACAGCTAGCCATAAGAATCTGTGTCACAAATAAGAAAAACAAGATAGTAAATACATCTGATACCTGCTTTATATTAACATGAAGGGTAATTAGATATCAGATCTTAACATCACACATCAATATTGAAACAGTGGACTGGCTGGTCAGGAAAACAAAGAACACTCTGGGAGCATTTAACAGGACGGAGTATAAAGTAGGGAGTTTTAGAATTACAGAGTATTTTGGAAGATCTAAAAGATACTCTGGCATATTATCTGAACTTACTGTAGAACTAAAATGAATGCTTAGCTTATGTGGAAACAGGTAGCAGAACCTCAGATTTCCACGCACTTATCCACAGAACCCACTGAAGAACAGTGTTTTTTCATTCAGTGCTACTCATCAACAGGGTCTGACTTTGAACCCTCCTAAAATGATTAGCCTGTGTTAGCAGGGAAAAGTATAGAAAAGGATGGGAAGGTGTGAGTAAACAGCAGACATCCCTGCACAGAGATATGCATGTGGATTTGGTTGCTAGAACATACCAAAGAGAAAGTAGAAAATATTCTTAAATGTAAAATGACAGTAGTTGTGAAAAATTATAAACCATCTTAGAAATATATGTGACCTCACATAAATGTACTACAATGCCTATAAAAATAATGTCATGCAATATGAAAGAATATAAAATTGAGTTCAAAGAAACTATGCACGTATGGTTTTTCTGAAAGAGAATTGATGATGATGTGAAGCAGTTCTTTCCAAAAACATGCACACTGATTAACCTATTGTAAAAGCACTTATTTATTTTTCTAATAAAGGTGACTTGCAGAGAAAACGCATTTGCACACTGAAATTTTGCCAATCTGAGATATGATAAACATGGGGGCTTTGTAACAGACTTCAATTCATCTTCCTTTGACATTTTTTTATACTCACCAAAGACATCAGTAAGGCTCTCAAATAAGAGGCAATAAAACCTTTTAGCAAAAATTGAGATGAAAGGTTGCCCTGTGTGTGTAGCCAGATTCTGTAGACTAGCCACCCTTGGCAAATACTTTTCAAGAGTTCCAAAGTGCAAGGTAGCAAAGGGAAGTCTTATCAGTCAGCACAGCGCACACTTCATTAACTAGATCACTAGGGGTATGCTAAGGAGCTCCTGACATGCATCAGAGTATAATTCTGCAGTGTTTATTTTACATGTACATACACACACACACACACACACACACACACACACACCATATGGCATTTGAGAATTAAGACATCCAGATTTTTAAAAGTTATTGCCCCGAAAGCTAGAACATTTTGTATTCTGTTATTCATAATATTAAACTGAGAAACTGGAATTGGCAAGTATAAAGCCAAGTGTAGCATATTATTTATTGCTCTCTTTGAATGGTAGGAGGACTTAGATTTCACCCAAGATTCTAATAGTACTATTTCTTCAAAGAATGTGAAATGAGCTTTCAAACAAAAACTGTGTTTTTTTCTTGGGCTACTGTTATCTTTTTTCTTCCACCATGGAAATATAGCTGAGATTGAAAAAAAAAAAAAAAAGCATTGATTCTGACAGTTTTTAAACAGTTTTGCCAAGAGCTATATTTTATAACAATGTGTATGCAGAATAACAAATATTATAAGAGTTAACATAATAAGAATTCTTTGCAGCTGTGCTTTTAACTGATGGCAATTCAAAGTAGAGTAAATGATCACCAAAAAAAAAAAAAAAGAGTTTTCAAGTACAGCGTGCTCTCTTACTGGTGTCATCATACTGGTGTCTTCTGTTTAGTTACTAGTTTCCATAACGTACTTTCAGTTCTTTCTCTTTCTTTCTTTCTTTCTTTCTTTCTTTCTTTCTTTCTTTCTTTCTTTCTTTTCTTTCTTTCTTTCTTTCTTCTTTCTCTTTCTTTCTTCCTTTTTTTTGAGCTAGACCTTTGTGAAAGTGTTGGGATTTATCTATGGTTGCCCATATAAAGAGGCTTCTTGCATTTGCCTGGAAGAACTTGAACATTAAAATTCAAGTTGTCAAGAAAAGCCTGCCAGTGTGGCAGCTGATTAAATGTGATTTGTGAACTCAGGCACCTTGTTCTCCTTTTGGTGGGTAAATTGAGAGCCAGCATCATTTATGATGAGATCAAGGATGATAATGCCACTCTGTGTGCAACTGAACACTGCGGCTCTTACAGAATTCTGCAGATTTAAACTCCCTATGTTCTCTGAAAGTCCAGGAGATAATAAACTTAATAATTTTAGTAGAAGAACCTGTCTGAAGCTGATATACAATCCATAATAATAACGCCTAAGGACACATTATTCAATAAATACGTGGTGAGGGCCTATTCTGCTCCAGGTACAATACCATGACCTAGACATGGTATGGTGTAGAATAAGAGATGGTTTTAAGGAGATTAGCATCCTGACACCAATTTTCTCTGATGAAAAAAAATTTAATTTATTTGACAAAGACCACAGCCATCACATATTCTACTGAGTTGGCAAGTCTGCAATAGGCACTCATTTTATTCATTGTTTTGACCAATACTGCTTATCAATGTCAGGTTTTAGAATCATTCTAATTCAAATAGTCTTTATATATATATATATATATATATATATATATTGTGGAAGAGGCAGTAAATCTCATGTTCTTTCTAGGCCTTTGAACTTGATCACTATGCTTTTGTCTATCACTTAAGGGTTACTTACTTTTAAACACCGAGGGCCTTTTGTGTCACAAATACATCACCCAAACCCTGGCATTGGGAGTTCAGTATCCATCATCTTTCCATCTTGTGGCTCAAACCTGTTTAATGATACATGAGAAAGTTTGGCCCTGTGCTAAATCAACACTTCCTTGACAAGGGAATAAATAAATTCTGGGGTTGGATAGCTTTGTCAGCTCCTACACCAGTTGGATTGCAGCAGGGACTGGGAAAGCCTTGTCAGCAATTTGTCTGACCTAGCCCCCTCAGGTGTGACCATACTTCCACAGCTTATCTACAAGAAGGGGACATTCATACCAGGTAAGGTTATATTTACAGCCAGAAATTAAATCACCAGATATTGCATGGGACCCAAGCCAGGACGAATGGCACTTGTATTGGTATGAAATGAAGAGCAGGTCAGTGAAGGCTCCAGGTGACAAGGCACTCTCTTATTACATTGAAGAGGTGATGGCAGGGCACTTGAAGTTATCCAGCTGGAAAATAAGCCCTGCTCTGGAATATTTATTTCAGCAGCACAGAGATGCTTAAAACCAGTTTCTTCTTTTCATAGGAAGAAATCCAGCTGCAGAGGTATCTATTTAAAGTGATTTTTAGGTTGGGGCACCTTGGTGGCATAGTCTGTTAAGCATCCATCTCTTGATTTCAGCTCAGGTCATGATCTCAGAGTCCTGTGATCGAGCCCTGCATCAGGTAGCTCCCTCCATGGGGTGTCTACTTGAGATTCTCTCTCCTTCTGCTCCTCCTCCCTGCTCTCTCTCTCTCTAAAGTGTATAAATTAACCTTTAAAAAATAAAGTGATTTTAGGTTATGTATACCAGTGATTGAAGCATGAACTGTAGTTCTATCCTCAAACCTTAAGGCTAATGTGCTGCCAGTCCCTTCCATTATATAAATTACGTTCCAAATTCAGATAAAATGTTACTCCTGCTTTTCATTTTTTTATAAAGATTTTATTTATTTATTCATGAAAGACACAAAGAGAGAGGCAGAGACACAGACAGAGGGAGAAGCAGGCTCCATGAAGGCTGCCCGACGTGGGACTCGATCCAGGGTCTCCAGGATCACGCCCTGGGCCGAAGGCAGTGCTAAACCGCTGAGCCACCAGAGCTGCCCTGCTTTTCGTTTTTATACATAAACACACATGTAACGTGGGTTTAAATACACATATGTAAATATACATATATATTCACTCATCACATGTACAATCATAAGCTGCAATTCCCATATTCAAAATATAATGTTGTCTGCACCAATATCACAGAATGCCAAAAAAGGAATTATAATTTACTTAATTCTACATGAATAATTATAGTTGGATTTCAAATATTATGACATTGTTTTCATAGCAGATGGCATTTTCATTGTATTAGTACCCCACTTCAGACCATTAGGAATCTGACAATGTATCTGCAGTTGAAAATTGAGTTATTTCAGACTTTTTCAAGTATATTTCAGGACTACTCTCTGTTCCCCTTGCTGTTTATGAGTTTTTGCCTTATTTTGTTCTGTTTTGTCTTTGTGGCTGACTTACTTATCCAGCTTCATGAAGAAAACATCTATGTGTTTACTCTATATTGACATACAGCTGAGCAATGGTAAAGAGAGAGTGAAAAAAAACATGTTTTCATATATTGATGAAGATATGGGCTGGAGAAACAATGGCATACAGATCAATCTGTGGCTCAGAAATCTGGAATTGTGTTTCTGTTGTTAAGCAGGCAGAGAATAGAGAGCTTTTCAGAATGTTTTGTCAATAAAAAGGAATCATGACCCAAAACAAGCAATGCCTCATATTTCCAACTAAAGCTGTTTGGCTTTTGAGGTATTAACATTAACTACATTTGTTAATATTGTCCAGTGATTACCATTTTTTGGGGTCATGCCGTGTATATGGACCATGTGCACTTACGGGTAAAAATGCCAGAATGTATGCATTCTCAAAGGAATAACAGCCTTGACTGTATTGTTCACAATTATTTCACAGACTGATGTAATTGGCCTGGGCATGCTTCCAGGCATGGCTAATTTTTCAAAGCACCACAGATTCTTCCAGTGTGGTAGAGTCAAGGTTGAGAACCACTAGAGTAGTGCTTCCAAAATTTGAATGTGCATATAAACACCCTGGCTATCTTGCTATAATGCAAATTCTGATGTAGTAGGTATTGAGTGGGTCCTGAATGTATGTATTTCCACAAAGGCCTTAGAGGATGCAGATGCCAGTGTTGTATGTACTACACATTGTGTAGCCAGAAGCAAGATGATATGGCAGCTACAATTTCCAACCCACCAAAACGTCAGTTTTAACAGGGCTATAATGCCCAATATCTCTCTCTCTCTTTATTGTTGTTGTTAAGATTTATTTATTTATTTCAGAGAGAGATAGAGCAGGGTGGGGAGAGGCAGGTGGAGAGAGAAACTTAAGCAGATGCCACACTGAGAACAAAGCCTCACAAGGGGCTCCATCTCATGACCCTGAGACCATGACCTGAGACAAAACCAAGAGTTGGTCACTTAACCCACTGCGCCACCCAGGTGACCGCCCAATCTCCTTTTTAGCAATGTTATAAGCCTCAGAATTTCCAATTGCAAGTTTTTGTTTGTTTTTCATTTTTTAAAGGTTTTATTTATTTATTCATGAGAGACAGAGAGAGGCAGAGACAGAGGGAGAAGCAGGTTCCCTGCTAGGAGCCCAATGTGCGACTTGATCCCAGGACCCTGGGATCACGACCTGAGCCAAAGGCAGACACTCAACCACTGAGCCACCAGGTGCCCCTTTGTTTGTTTTTCAAGTAAACATTTATATTGCTTTGTCACATTGTTCCACAATCGGTTATGTGATCTACACTCATGTTTCTGGGATCCCATGATGAACAAACATGCTTTCTGAATAAGTCACCTGTATACCTATAAATTTTGGAATACTTTACAAGTCCCAATATACTGAATATGCTGTAAGGTAATAATAGAATGAAAACTCATTGGTGCACCTTAACAGAAGCGCAGTCTATTGGGGCATTATTGGGAAACATATTCCCTAAATAATCATTACATGGGATACCAAAAATATTACTAATCAGAATGTTGTATATTGTTCTCTTTTAAAAATATTTTCTAAAATATACAACTAGGGTATCTGATTAAATTCTGAAGCATTTCAAATATTTTATCAATGAAAAAAACTGGTCATCATATTATTTAATTCGGAATTTTGTCTGATACTTTCATAGTTGTTAATCTGTCAAATACATCAAGGAATTTTCTTTGGATTCATATTGTGAGTCTATTTGGTTTAATATAGGAAATAACAAATATAGTAGTTTGTCTTCATCTATCTCTTAAAACATTTTTTAACCTATGTTATGTTTTTCTAGGAGCAAGACCAAGGTTCATATTTGTTGTACTTTGGCAAGTTGTATTTTGGCAAGTGCTTTTTATTACTTGGTTCAAACAAGATGTGTTCAGAAAAGTAGTGAAGTTTCATGCTATCTGTGCAGAATCCCTTCTTTGTTAGTGGTGTGTGCAAAGCCATCTGTTCTCTTTAGAGCAGCAGTGATGACTTGTGTGGGACAGTGAGTGCTTGTCAGCGCCTGGAAGATGGTCCTCTGCATAAATCATTATCCTGTCTTTATGTCTTACAAGCACTGAACCCTTTTTAGGTTGCATTTCTGGCTGAGGTTGGCATACACTGGGGGAGGAGTATCAGAGTCAAGGAGAGTTTCTTATTAAATTACTCATCTCACTTTTACGGAACAGCTGCTAAACCAAACTGGCTAAAATATCATAGTAGTTATCCATAGCATATGTTTGAATACAGATGCTCACTCTAAGCAATTCAAAGAGCCAAGGCTGTGGAGGTTGATAAATGTTCAGCTTTTAGATACAAAGCAGAGGTTAAATGGATATGTCAAGATGCTTAGCTTGCCCTGAAGAATACTTTGAGCTGAAGAATAAATGGTGGCAAGCTTACCACTAAGCTATCTTCCAATCCTAGCATGTGAGAAAAAAATTAATGAAAACATTCATCTATTGCTTTTAATAATGCATTGGCCTCATTTTATTTAATTTTTTAAAACTAAAATTTAAATTCTATTCAAATCAAGCAACTCATAGAATGATATGTTTATTTATGCAATAACCTATGCCAGTGCATAAATCCCTAATATTTCTTGTAGGATTTACCTTATTGGAACCAGACAGTTCACTCTAAAGGACTGTTTATTAAAGGTTGATGCATTAAACTGTAACTGTCGTGTGCATGAGCTTGAGATACGACAGTTTGCCTTCCAGACTTGAAATCAGAGCACTAGCCAATTCCCAGGGGTCACTTAACATCCATTAAATTATAGCAACTTTGAGTCACAACTAATCTTGAAGGTGTTTGGACTGCTAACCTGGAGATGAAATGTTTTATAACTTATTACAAGTCTCTAATCAATTAAGTGATTCTGATTTGAAGAAGGAAGCATTGTTTTTTGACCAATCCCTATTTAATGCCTACATTGATTTTAGCTACAATATGAAGAGTAAAATATATATATATATATATATATATATATATATATATATATATATGAAGAGTAAAAAAATCTATTTGAACTATTTCTTCCTACATAAAGAATTGGCTCAATTAAAGTCATTCTTATTTTTAGCAAATTAAGAAAATATTGATGATTATGTTGCCATAGGCTGCCTAGGTTGAGTTTGAATTCTATTTCCTAATGGGATTTTATTAGGAATTCCATTTCCTGATGCCTATTAGATGATAGGCATTTGATGGAAGTTCCTTATTTTTAATACTTATGCATGCAAAAGTGTTCAGAGCTGCAGCAATTCCCTAGACAGATATAAGCCCATGCAGTCTTTAATATATTCTTTGATTAGCTAGATAATTAATCACTTTTATTCATATGCTCAGTACCACATTCACCACTCAATCCACAATACCACTACTAATTTAAACAAAATTCTGCATCTGACATCTTTTTCATATGCAGATTCAGTTCATCCTCAATACTTTCTATCAAGAAGAAGGAGAATAAAATAAAGCTCAGGAAAAGTTAAAATAATCCATGACTGCATTATTCTTCAAAGGAATTCTTAAGCCATCCTTTGAAACATTGTGAGCAATCCCTTTGTGGAAAGTGGATTCATCATATCTGCAGGTTACTGAGATAACAAAATGTGTGGAAATGTGACCCTAATATTAGCAAGAAAGATCAAAGTAGAAAGTTAGAGTGACAATGGTCCACTCCTCTGTTAAAATATTAAAAACAAGATCACTTTCAAGCAATAGTATTATGATCCCAATTGGTACAAAGCAGGCAACACATAAGGCATAAAAAGACATAAAGCTATGTTAAAATTTGTTTTTTTTCTATAATTGTTTCTACCTTGTTGTTAGTGAAAAAGGCTCTGTCTTTAAATGTTAAGCCATTTTTCATAACTGAAATAAGACTCTTTTGTCTTTATTTTGTTTACATACAGATACAAGAATTTTATTTTATTGAAGCATAATATATCTTTTCTAGCCTTTTACTTAAATCTGTGTTCATTTGATTTATAGCCCTTAAAGCAATCTATGGTTGTATTTATGTTTACTCAAGGCTGACAATCTTGAACCTTTATTCTGAATATTTAGTTCATACTTAAATGATTACTTAATGATACATTTGGCATGTATGTCTTTCTTTCTAATACATTTTTTCTATTTTGCTCACTTTTTTTGTTTTCTTCTTACTCTCATTCTTTCATTCTTTTGCACTAAGTCTTTTTAATTTTTTCTTTACAAACTATTAGTTACAGAGACATTAAAATGTTTAATGGTGGGGCACCTGGATGGCTCAGTCAGTTAAGTGTCTGCCTTTGGCTCAGGTCATGATACCAGGACCCTTGGATTTAGCCCTGAGTCTGGCTCCCTCCACAACAGGGAGTCTGCTTCTTCTCTCAAAGACTCCCTTTGCCTCTCCCCTTGCTCCAGCTCGTGCTCACTCTCTCACTCAAATAAATAAATAAAATCTTTAAAAAAAAAGTTTAATGGTGAAACTAGAGATTACAAAGATTCATTCTTGAGTTATTACTACCTCTATAGGATAATTTACCTCTGGAAATTAACCAATCACTGAATTATAATAATTTTTGTTTGCTTTTAAAATAACTATGTTTTTAGAATTTTTTTCATTTCAAAAGTGTTCTAATTTAAGATTTAATTATCACTGTCCAAAGTCAGTGATCATCAAGGGCCAGAGATCAAACTTGCCTCTGAAACTTCTGAAAGCATGGGAGAGAAATAATTATGTGCTGGAAAATAATTGTCAGACAAAGAGTAGGGAAAGAAAGACTAAGTGTGACAAAGAATAAGGCCCAGGAGATGTATTTATTTTGAAATTCAGGTATAGCTAATGCTCACTTAGTTTTGGGAAGCTTAAAGCCATCTTAGCAAGGTCCAGCAAAATAAATCATAAATATTTTAAAAATTCTTATCTTAATTCTTATTTTTGATAAATTCAGACCTCCTATGACAGTTTCTTACTTTTCTTATTCATGTTACCTCTCTCAACACCAGTCAAAAATTGAATACTGTTTGTTCAATGATATATCTGGCTTTTCTACTGATTTAGCATTTTCAACAGTAACTATTTTCCTATTCTCCTAAAAATAAATTTATATGCAGTATCTACTTCAAACAAATACCATAAATTTCTAAATGCATGTCTTACTGATCAGTAATTTTAGTTACTGCATTTAAATTACTTAAGTGATCATCCTGAACTTACCTATAATGAAAATTCCAAGATTGTACAATATAGAATGGTAGCTAAGAGGATATACTCTTTAATATTTATGGTGGTAAATGTTTTCCATAATTTAATATAAAAATCTAACCCCTTATATTTTGAAGTTTTACTTGTATTTAAAAATTATAGAGGTCTCCTTTTAAAATAAAATGTGGTTGGAGACCAAAAACTGATTATTAATACTTAGTGAATCTCACAAATCAGTCACACTAAGATTTCAAACTTACTTCTCTAACAAGTTGAGGAAAAATAGATTAAATATTCCAAATGCTATCTTAATTTAAAACTTGAGTTTATCTGAATTTGTGTCAGGTACTAATTTTATTTCTCAACTCTGGTCCCTGACTATGCCAATTATCTCTCTTGTTCTTACTATGAAATATAGAAAAATTTCCCCATTCAGATAATATAATATTCTCATAAAACTTTTCTCTTTAAATAAAATTTGTGTGTACTTTGAATCTTTAGTAAGGTAAGATGAAAGTATAATAGAATATCTGTGATTGGCATTAAAAGCAAGTTAATTAAAACCATTTTTCGTATCCTATTACAAACTAAAAATGGCTTCCCATGGCAAAATAATAAACAATATCTTATAGCAAAAGAACTGAAGATTGTGCATTGACTGTGAAAGAAAATTGTATGTTCTCATTCATTTGGGGAATATGAATAATAGCGAAAGGGAATATAAGGGAAGGGAGAAGAAATGTGTGAGAAATATCAGAAAGGGAGACAGAACATAAAGACTTCTAACTCTGGGAAATGAACTAGGGGTGGTGGAGGGGGAGGAGGGTGGGGGGTGGGGGTGAATGGGTGACGGGCACTGAGGGGTACACTTGACGGGATGAGCACTGGGTGTTATTCTGTATGTTGGTAAATTGAACACCAAAAATTTAATTTATAAAAAAAAAAAGAAAAAAAAAAGAAAATTCAATTTGCTTTCACATGACATTTATGCATTTATTATATTAAAATTGAAAAGACAACGAAGAATATAAAGATGATGAATATTTGCCAAGATATTTATATGTAAAGCCTCGGTTTCTTTCAATTTTAATAAATTATCATGCATGTTTCAGAAATTCAAATTACTTCCTCTCTGCAGGAATTCCTTTAAGTTTCCCATAATGCTTCTAAGATAGAAGCATTAGTCATTAGTCAAAATGGCAACTAAAATCCATAGCATATCATTGACTCTCAAATACACATTGCGAGATGAAAACTTACTCTGATTTTTACAATAAAAGTAACTAGAATAACATACTGCATCTGACTCTTGATTTTTAATTTTGGCTCCAATCACAGTCTCAGGGTTCTGAGACCCAGGGCTCTGTGCTGGGCTGGATGTTGAGCCTACTTAAAAGTGTCTCTCACCCTTTGGCCCTTACCACCTCACCTCCCTTTCTCTCCTGAAAAAGAAAAAGAAAATTCTGTGAATATATATAGTAACTTTTACACGTAGGTCCCAATTCACTAATTTTCCGGCTTTGACCTAGATCAATATTCCTTATCTGTTCTAAATTTCATTAAATTTGGGCAGGTAATCTTGATCCTTTCTAGCAAAATGAAACACTAAAAAGTGACTGAATTGTCTCTCATAGCACAGGTCTAATCTACTGTGCTTCACTGTCTCTTTGATTGGATCTCAAGATAGGACTTGCATCTGATTCTGCTTAAGTTTATCCTTTTCATAATCTATGGAATTATTTATTTTGTACTATTTTGGAGAAACAAACAGAAATCCTGATAGCCTAAACTTTTAGAAACATTAAAAAGTGTGAGTTAGCATATATGGCATAAAGCGTTTCCCTTTACTTAAGCCTTTAGAGACATTTGAATGTCCCAAAGAAACTGTTTAAAATAGATAAAGAGGTAGGATGTTCTTTTGTAAATTTGTAAGTGTTCACAACAAAGTTAGGTCCCCCTTATGTTTTAGAATGCAAGGCTGCCCAGGGAAACACATGCGTTTTGTTTCTTTTTTTTTTTCTAAGATTTTATGTATTTATTTGAGAGAGAGAGAGAGAGAGAGAGAGAGAGAGAAGGAGAGCACAGAGGAAGAGGCAGAAGCAGACTTTCTGCTGAGCGAGTCTGACTTGGGGCTTGATCCCAGGACACCACGATCATGACCTAAGCCAAAGTCAGATACTTAAAACTGAACCCCTCAGGTGCCCCAACATACGCATTTTCTATATTCTTACTTTTATTCTGATAAGATAGAAGAATAGAGGTGTAATGTGTTATTATTGAAGATATTACACTTACTATTTTTTAAAAAACCTTAGAGGGTCCAGCATTATAGTATATGCTCTTGTCTTTTGTTTATTTGTTTGCTTGTTTGTTTTACAAGGGAATAATCAAGGAAAGATAGATTTTGGGGTATCATCTGTTTATTGTAAATGTATTTTATAATTCAGGACTATTTATAATCTTGATTTAGAGAAATACGTGTAACCATGACTTGAGAACCCCTAATCAAGGTGCTATTTTTATTTTATGAAGTGATGAAAAAGTTCAGGGTATAATCTGGGCACTGGATCTTCATTTCTCCAACCTAGGGTTATCATTTACCTCCCTTCTTGGGTGTCCTATCCCAAAATAAAATTCTTTTAATAAGATTGTCTTTCTGATGTCACTCCTGGAAAGACCCACTCACATTACATGTGTTCAAATCCTTCTTTTTCAGCAATTCTCCAACCCCCTTTTCATATTTATCTCTGCTTATTCTTATTTTCCAATGTGGTATACAATTCTGCATTTAAAGTGTGTTGTTGACTCTGGAAAATACTGTTTGAATCCTGGTTCTCCAAATTACTAGACAATTAATAATTATTAATTATCATCTGACCCTTGTTTTCTCATCTGCAAAAGCATGATACAAAATATGACCTATAAGAGTGTTTTGAGGGAGAGATGTCACAGTGTTCAGTGTATGGTCCCTAGCATGTGGACTAAAATCAAGGAATGCTTTAAAAATGATACATTCATCCCTTAACTCCCTGTCTTATATTTCAATTAGCTAAACTTTGGTTTTTTAACAAAATTTAAACTTCATCTTATATATGTTATATGGTATAAAATGTAAAGAAATGGTATAAAATATGGTAGGGGATATTTATTTTGTTTTTACATTTGTTTTGTTTTGTTTTTGGACAATTGTTTTGTTTTTATATTCAGAGACATAGCCTCTAGGATTGTTTGGGAATGACCAACAGATTTTTAAGTTAATTTTGGGAGACAGCAATTTAAGCCTCTTAGCTGCAAGATATTCTTTAACCCTTTAGAACAGCCCTTTGAAATTAAAGATCAGATTGTTGCTAGAATGTGATTTTCTCTGTTTTGAAAAAGGGATATAAAAAGAATTTAAAGGATTTAGTTACCTTTATTCTACCCTGGTAGGGTATAGGGAGTTATGTGAAAAACTAGACAGGTAAGTAAGAAGTAAGGGAAGTTAATATAAATAGTTTTCAAAGCAATATCAGGGAAGTGTCTCGGATAAAAATTTTAAAGTGAGCAAGAGAGAGTCACATAGTAGCCCCTGAAGGAAATCAACAAATTCCATCCCGTATTTTTCAGATGCTCAAACCGAAGATTAAAGAGTTTAAATTGTTTACAGAGGGTTAATTATGGTAGATAATATCAGAGCTAGATCTGTAATTCAAGTTTCTTAATAAATTATCTTTTTCTTATCCCATCACAAAAGGAAGAGCAAAAGCCATAAGCCATTCAATTGTTGCTCTTGGTACTAATACTGGAGAGCCCAAGGCTATGAAATACAGGCTGAAGGGATGCTCTAGCAATAATTTCTCAAAGTATGTTCCAAGTGATAGCAGGTCCTATGAGAGGTTTAATGGAAAACAACAATATCTTCAGCATCTAAAATATTTAGAAACTCAAGTCCTTGGCAAGATTCTCTCCTTGACCAACTTTTGGACAGGCTCTTCTGAGCTCTCTTTTTGATGAGGGTTTCCACATCCTTCTTTGTAGAGTCCAGTTCTAGCAAGAATCCTGCTAAGTCAATTTCGTAAAAATATCAACCCTTGATATCTGATCAATTCCTTACCACCCCCCACCATCTTTGGTATCTGATCACCCAGGCATACATTGAGCAAGCATTCTCTTAGGTCCCTTTAGCCAGAATCCCTCCATATCTCTGATGCTTCCTGACTAATTTTCCATCCAACCACACCTCCAACCTTGCTCCTTGGCTGTCCATTCCCACTTGTTCATGCCGTATTCAGAATGCAGCCCAGTTCATAGTAAAGTCTCTTTTTCCCTGCTACAATAGTTTTTATAAATAATATCTGCTTTTACAACTTTAACATCTATCCTCCTCTGGTTTTCTTTGACATCTCTCTCCATATTTGTGTTAGCATGTTAAGGAATCAGAAATATCCTGATGTAGATAAACCATTCAAATTGGTACAGCCCCTTGATTATTATAATTAACACATTTTTTGCTTATTTTTATGCAAATGTGTAATTGACGGCCTAGGCACTATTGTATTACAGAACATGTTTTGAGAATTGCAGTTCTATGTCCATTCACCATGATTTGTGACAGTCAAACAGGAACTCAGATTCAGAGAAAGTTACCATTTGTCCAGTTTTTGGTCCTGGTAATGCTTTCTTTAATACATTTGAAGCTTTCCTTGAACACATAAACTAGAGGATTAGGGTCCTCGATTTTAAATTTTCCTTACCGAATGAAATACTTTCATTGCAAATATTCATGTAATTTATTATTAATAAAATACACCCTCTTGAAATCATTTAACAAGTCAACCCTAAAGTACATGTATAGTGATTTGTATATTATAGTTAGAGGCAACATTTTAAAACAAGTCTATGGGGAGTTATAAATGTGTAGAACCTCTAAGTCGACCCATAAAGCTAATCTTCACTGATTTTAAAAATGTATTTTCCATTTGAACCATTAATACTTAGAGTTTATTTTCAAATGGCACCGTTTATCTGAATATTTTCAGGTGTCTCTGAGATCACTCTGTAATAATTCAAAATCATTCAAATACAGGCCCTCTAGAGTAGAGATGGTGACATTGCTTTTGGCTAAACCGTATATTGGTGCAGTGGAAGGGAATCCTAGATTTAAATCAGGGCATAGCTCGAGTTCTTGCTTCCTCAGTCATCAGTTAATGACTTGGAGTCTCATTTTTTCTCACTGGTTAATGCTTTACTTAACGCACTAATTTACTGATTTGAAAATCAACGAAATATGTAAGAGCTCTTTTTAAAGTCCACAATATTCTACAAACTTCAACTGGGATTTTCATCATAGTGCTATATGTACATGACCCTCCTCTACTCTGTGAATACCTTGAAAGAAGTTCTGTTTTGAGAAACAAATATTCCACATTTTTTCCCCAGGATCTGAAGGGATATTAAACATACCGACAAGAAAATGAGTTAAAAAATAAAACAAAAGTGATTAAAATACATTTCCCAGGACACAAACACTAGAAAACAAGTATCTCCCATTAATATTTGAATCTCCATTGAGATTCAAACAAAATGATATTTATTAGAAAGTACTCAGTGGGGCACCTGGGTGGCTCAATCTGTTGGATGTCTGTCTTTGGCTGGAGTCATGATCCCAGTTTCCTGGGATTAAGTCCCATATGGGGCTCCCTGCTCAGCCAGGAGTCAGCTTCTCCCTTTGCCTCTCCTCCAGCTTGTGTTCTGTCTCTCATACGCTCATTCATTCTCTTAAATAAATAAATAAAATATTAAAAAAGTAAAGTACTAAATGAATTCAAGTTGCACTGAGTTGTGAAAGGAACACAGACAACAGTCTTTGAAAATGGAGTGGTATTAGCAATTGTAGTGACTTTTTGATATTTCCTACCTCCTTTAAAGCTTGGATCACCTGTTTTTTTTTTTCCATTTGTTACAGGCCTTATCAAAGGAACTAATAAACATTCATAGATGCTTTGTTATTTTAAAGTTATTAAAATGCATACAAATGTCAGAATTCATATAGGAAGTGAGATTGTTTTTGAGAACATAGAGATTAAAGAGCTGATCACTCCTAGCATCATAAACGTATTGAAGGGGTGTTATCTCATTTCCATGTGGGTAGCTTTATGAAAACACAAAAAGTTTATATCTGTAACTGGAGAAAAAAATACAATTCTCTAGATAGGCATTGTTCAATATGAGAGACAATAGTTACATGTGGCTCTTTAAAGTATTGGAAATTAAATAAAATGTAAAAATTCCTCATTTCAAGTACTCAACAGCCACAGGTGGCTAGTGGCTACTATATTGGATGGCACCAATTCTAGAACATTTCTATCATTGCAGAAAGTTCAGGAAGACAGTGCTGATCTAACTCTTTTAAAAAGAGATAAACACACACAGTACATCATTTACATTCAGTAATCAGATTGTATAATTTTAATATCTCACTTGGAGTTTTAGATTTTTAAAATCTCATTTTAATTTTTACATATTTATTGATCCTCTGTTCTGCATTGTGCTGGAAAAAAGAGAAATGTGGGACATTTATATTATTAATATAAAAATCAGAGGGTCCATTCTTCTGTATATATCTTATATCTGGGTATTCAAAATTTTTTCTAAAAACTGAAACAATTTTTGTTTTAAAAAATGCTTAGGGAAATCATTAGTATAATGTTGTGACTCAATAAACATTGTCTTCCCTTTAATTTAATTAATTTATTTATTTTTAAAGATTTTATTTATTCATGAGAGACACGCAGAGACAGGCACATACATAGGCAGAGAGAGAAGCAGGTTCCCCAAAGGGAGCCCAATGTGGGACTCAATCCCAGGACTCCAGGGTCATGCCCTGGGCCAAAGGCAGGTGCTCAACTGCTGAGCCACCCAGGGATCCCTTTTGTTTAATTTTAAAGGAAACCAGAACCATCTTCACCACTAAACAATGAAACCAATTACATACATGCAGGTTAAATATCAAATATTCATTCTTTAAAAGTCTTTTCTTCCATAAGCTTTGCTATATTTTCATAATTTTCATGTCTTGAATGTATATTTAGGGAAAAAAACAATTTAAGTTAATTTGAAAGGATTTTGTAATATCCTCCCTACAATTCATTTCCTGTCCTACCACCTGCCCTTACTGAAGACAGATTTTTCTTTATTAGCTTTAGTATTTGTCTACAACTAGTATCTGTCAAATTATCAAATTGTTTGAAGTAGAATGAAGATCAGCTAAAGATCTTTTCATACTCAGAAATTCTCTTAAAAATATTGAGGCTGTACAGGAATTTCAAGTTCAGTTGCTCATTGCTACATTCAGGATTTCAGCTCTATTTTTTATCACTCTGTCCTGCTGTGCTAAAATAAATAGGCAACTTTCTATTGCGATTTGAAATGATGACATCAGCTCACCTGGTTCAGGTAAAAAGGTAAAGTACACTATAAAAGGTAAAGATTCTATCGTATGTCTGCATGAGCATGCGCACACCCACGCACACATCCCCAACATATTTTTTCTTTATTTAATATATTATAACCTTGAAGGATTTGACATTATCTTCTCTTTTCTTGTCAGTGGCTTAACTGTCCCAGTCTTACTCCAACAAATAACATTCAAGTCATTGGTCTATTAGAATCATTGTTCAATTAGTAAGTTCAACATAGTCTTGCCAAAGCTTTGAAAGGCTAGTGACCTTAATCCTTGAATGAATTGTTGGCTTTAGACTCAAAGTTTTTTCAAATGAACACTTGTTTATCTTGTTGGGTATTCTGCTTTCACATCACTGGTATCTAACTTTATACAATTGGAACTAATGTGGGTCTTTGATACATCGCACTTGTCACTCCTATCCATGCGAAGGTTTTTCTTCTTTTGTTATCATCTGTCTTCATTCTTCAAGACAGTTCTTTATCCAAGTAGCTGTCTTCCACATCTTTCCATAATGGTTGACCTTGTAGATTTAGTTTTCTATCTGGTCATTTAGGGAACGATTTGTACTGTAGGAAAATTATGTCCCCAATTTTCTCTGACAACTGTATTATTTTATCAAGCAAAATACTATCAGGTTTGTCAGGTGTGGTTGTCTTCCTGTGATCCAGGCTGATTTTCTTTAAACAATTCATCACTCTCTGAATGTTGTTTTCTCAGTTCTGATCAGCATTTCCTGTTATTTTCAGTGTACCTGAATTTATTCTGACAGGAAAATAAAACTTGCAGTTGCTTTTCTACTGAAAGTACTAGATTTTTCTTCAATAAGATATTGCTTATACTCCTTTAATTTGTTATTGTAATAACTCTGTGTTTTGTTTGCAAAGGGCTTCAGAGACTGGCAGAGCATTTTCACATACATTATCTCGTTTAAATTTACTTTTTTTTAAATATAGGTTACAAGATAGTAGTAAATGAGTCAATTTTGTTTAAAAAAATCATTTCCAGAAAAAAAATATGCAAATGTTAACTGTTTATTTAATGAAGGGTCCATGCAGATGTTACATTTGGTTCAAAAGAGAATACAAAAAATAGACACATTTATAGATTAGAAATATTCCGATTAATATGTACTTGGAGGAAAGATGGGTTTTCTCTAGGGTAAGAGAGAAAAGTTAATTGAACCTCAACTACCTAGGGTGCAATTTGCATCTTAATCAATGACCTACAAATTATGATTGAAAGTCTAGAATCAACCCAAAAGGATATGCTGTAGACAGCACATAGTTTTCCACAGGAATACAATTTTTCCTATAGTTTTCATAAATTAAATAGCAATGCTTAGTAATAAAAGTACCTTCCCATTGAACACACACAGGTGTGAATCAAAATAACTGCTAATATAGCATGAACTAAATTTTATCCTAAGTTTTAGGTACAAAGCAGATATTCATTAGCTTGTATTTTTAATTTATCATTTTCATTAACAGAAGTCGGAATAACAATGCTCAAGGGGAGAGCTTTCTAGATCATATACTATGGTATCCTTATATGTTCCAAATGAGTAACAGATGGGACATGAAGAAATTGATAACCCTAGCTTCTAAGGGATCCTGATAGAGATTGGGCAGCCAGGGATCATGGGCTAGTCATTTGTATCTCAAAGAGTGGCCCCAAGAAGCAAGATCTGAGTTTGCACTCTTCCACATCTTACAGGCAGTGTGTACTAATTAGGAAGATCTAAATTTGATGTTCTGTGCACACCTGGCTAAAAACATGCTCAGTTCTTCATCTTTTTTCAGTAGCTTCTTGCAACACATTGCTCTATCCTTTCTAAACAAGAGGCCTGTGGGACTGCAGGGAAATTCTGGGATCTGGTTCCCAGGCAGCCCCGTGTGCAATTGAAGAAGGAGAGAGTGCACTGGGCAGAGAGGTAGGAAGACAGCACGGGTAGAGCCAATGATGACCTCAACTCTGTGCTTTCTTGTATACAATACTCCTCTTTATTTGCAGCTATTCTATTCTTATGTGGTACAAAATTCAACCTCATTGTGACTTTTTTAATACAACATGCATAGTGTTCTTTATTAATTTTAAATTCTTGACTTGTAAAGTTTGATTTGATTTGAAGATAATTCACATTATCATGAAAAATTTTAGCATGTCTTTGGAGTGTAAGAGAAAAGCAAAAGCCATAGATTGTGTAAATATAATGTCAGCTAATTTACACTGTTCCAATAAAGTTTCTTATCAATGGGTATTACCAAGTCGCCTCACTAACTGATGTCCACCTGGCATGAAGCTCTTAGACTTATTGGGTCAAATAGGATCACTCATCTATCATGAAAACCATCTATTAATTTTATTATGATATAATATTAAATTATAATGAAGAATACAGTTCACAGAATCTTGCTACTACAATTTAATATCTATATGACTCTGGGCAAAGCACTCAATGTTTACAAGACTTTGATTCCTCATATATAACATGGGAATAAAAATAGTGTCTGCTTTAAAGATTTGTTATGACAATTGAATGAGTAACCCCTGCAAAGCACAATAACTGTCACGAAGTTAAATTTAAAGAAAAAAACTTTGCTCTGTAAATTAAATATAATTTCATTTACTTGTTTCCTAAATCTAGTCAGCCCCAGGCACTTAAAGAAGAGGCTGGCATTTTAAAGACTTTTTATGAAAGGGCACTGTGTTTAATCTCTTTCTCTTAATAGGCACCCTGTTACACTTAGATGAATAGTTAATATGAAGTTTGACAAAATTAAGATTCAAAAATCTCTAGGCAGTTATTTGATGATCATAGATATGCAGTGCACTCGCTATGAGTAAAAAGAAAAGACACTCTGGAATAAAGAGCTAAATGTTTCTTATAAATAAAAAAGGAATGACAAAGGGAGTGATCAATTCCTATTGCTACCAAGCCTTTATGAACAGGGAATTGACAAATTTCTAAAATCCCTTCACTTCTAGTCTTTTAAAACTAGGTTTTGAAAGCATAAATTCTTCATGCCAAAACAATGATGGAACAGTGAAACCTCTAAATCACTTAAGAGGAATTCAGGCCAATCCTTACCCTCCATTCTTCTTCGAGGTGGTGAATAGGGACCTGCTTGACTGTCAGGTACAGAGCATTTTCAGAAAGCTTTGAAACACTGAAGGATCCCCAAGGTCTTGGCCAAGGGATGAGATAGAAAGGGAGTTTACACTGTGTTACCTGGTGCGAAATCATTTTCCAAACAAACAATTAAGTTGGGTTGTCCCCATTGATTAATCTTTAATGGAATTTCTGAGCTCTGTGATGACCTGACTAAAGTCTAGTAACATGTCCTAAAATTCCTACAGACAGAGGACCTCAGAGATCTACACAAAGTTAATGACCAGAGATGACTCCAGGATCTACAGAGACACTGTTCCAGTGAGTAAGATTTGGTACCCAGTGTAATACTGCATCTTTGACAGATATAATTCAGTATATGTCATGTTTTGTAGAAGATTGGGGTGCATATTTTTATTTATTTATTTTTTTAATTTTTATTTATTTATGATAGTCACACAGAGAGAGTGAGAGAGAGGCAGAGACACAGGCAGAGGGAGAAGCAGGCTCCATGCACCGGGAGCCGGACGTGGGATTCGATGCCGGGTCTCCAGGATCGCGCCCTGGGCCAAAGGCAGGCGCCAAACCGCTGCGCCACCCAGGGATCCCGGGTGCATATTTTTAGAAAGTAGACTTTAACGTCGCAGAACAAAACAGTCTTTAAGTTTGTAATCCTATTTTCCATTTGAAACTCATACAGACTTTCTCACACAAAGGAGAATTATACTCTGCACAATCTTTTCATCTTGGTTGATTTTATTGCAAATGTTTTTGTTTCTGGCATTGTTTTTCAACATTCTATACAGTTTCTTTGGGGGTTTCAAATTTTATACTTTAATGAAACTGTCCTTAACATAGTCTGAGTCATCATTTAAAAGTTTGGCCCACGAAAATTTGGTGTTTATTTATATGTTGGTGCTCTTCAAATTTACTCTGTTTTCTTAATAAAATGGTGTGGGTTTTTTTTTTTCATTATTTTTTGCAACCTCTATGCTCTTTTTTCTTACAAGCAAATTCTTTTTACTTCTCTTCTAGGATTTGCCATGTGTTTTTGATAAAAAGTTTAATTTCTTTATTTTCTTAGTTTTGCTGTTAATTTATCCCTTAATCAAAATATATGGTAAAAGATCACATACTTAAATTTGTTCCACAATTTTTTTTTCTCTTCTAGAGTTTGTGCAGCTTAAAAACAAGCTGATTTCTTTATCTCCATGAAAAGCAAGCTTTAAAGAGACATGTATAATGATCTCCATGTTTGATTGTAAACCGAAGAAGCTAGCACTCTTGGTATGCTAGTTGTAATCATGAAAAGGAGAGGAATTTTATATTAAGAAATATATAAACTTTATATTTCAGACTGAGAGCTTAAAATGTTCCATTTGTATTGGAATTTTATGTCAAGAATAACTCTGGCAAACTCAATGTTGTTATTTAAACTCGTTAGTTCTTTAGATATTCTATCACCTTTTATAATGTTCTTTAAATTAGGGACACAAATACAGGTATAGGTATTTTACTCTTAATTTATCAAAGTTATCCCACTTCCTCCTACCATTTTCATTATTTCCATAAAAAGGTATCTTATTTACAGAATTGTACATTTTTCAGAAATGCCAAATATCCACTCATAATCAGCTCCAATCACTGGATTGTAGGATGAAACTACTCAAAGGAAGCCCCAGACATGCCCCTGGTTATGTTTCAGCCCATCATTTCACAGTGGGAAAGCCCTTCAATAGAAAGTATATAAGATTCAATAACAAGTATTGGAAGATTTTAGAGTTACCTTTAATATCATCTGACAATTCTCAACATGTCTATGACTGAGAGTACCTGGAGATAATATTCAATGTGGTTTCAAATTCCCATCAAAGCCACTAAACAAACTACTCCATAACCAAAGCACTGATGTTGCCTGATAATTGTTCTGGACTGTATTTGCTATGCCCTCATTCTCATTTTGTAGTTTTGTTTCCATATAGATTTTTTTTCTGAATTAGAGTTATTACATAGTAAGGCATAGAAGGTTTATTTGTTTGTTTGTTTGTTTGTTTGTTTGTTTGTTTGTTTTTAAGTGACTGCATGAGGCTTTTTGGTTGGAGTAGGTGGGACAAAAGAAATGATTGAAGAAGTTTACAGTGTTGTTGGGAATTATTTTAGGAAGATGCAAGTAAATGTGTATGTGTGTATTTGCATGCATCTAAAATATAAATTTGGTATAACATGTCATAATATTTAGAACAAACAATTACTGAAAATAGCTTTATTTTGTAAAGTATAAGTAAATAAGAGGAAACATGATGCCAGCTTAGTTTTTTAAATTGCAAATGCAAAGCTAAATGTAATTGAAAATTAAAGATTTGTATATTATTCATCACTTTGAATTACCTATGCTCTGGCTACACTCCATTCCTTCTGATAAGCAAAATTTTACTGGATGCTGAGTTTTGGAGTAATTGCTTATCAGTCAAAACAATTGAAAAGGAATGTAATCTATTACATGGAGAGACGAATTAGCTGTTCCTTGACAAACCATTTCATGCAGGTATATTGAAAGCATAATAAAACCCACAAGAGAAATTAAAAAAAGAAAAAGAAAAACTATATTCTGTTTCTATGTGATGACTTCCAAAAGTTACTGATAGCTTCCAAATGAATCTTTTGGTACCCCCACCTCCCAATTTCCCCCTCACAGTAAAGTTGACTGAACTTTTCTGAAGTGGGTGCGGGAAAGATTGTTTGGAAAAGCAGGTCTTGGGCATCCCGGGTGGCTCAGCGGTTCAGCGCCATCTTCAGGCCAGGACGTGATCCTGGAGACCGGGGTCGAGTCCCACGTCAGGCTCCCTGCATGGAGCCGGCTTCTCCCTCTGCCTGTGTCTCTGCCTCTCTCTCTCTCCTCTCTGTGTATTCTCATGAATAAATAAATAAAATCATAAAAAAAAAGAAAAGCAGGTCTTTTCCAGTTGTTTAGGTATAAATAGTTCTAAGATTTTCATTCTGAAAGTAAACACAGAAACTCAAGTCCTTATGGACTGCAGTGGCTCATACAATCAGCAGTCACTAAACGATCATGCGTCCTTTAATGCTATGCTGCCCATGGCAACCACCTGTTCTGTCTGAATGATGGAGAGTAAAGGAGCATGAAGGGGCAACTCCCAAGCACAACCTGTGCAGAGGGAATTGGATATACAGCTCCCTTCACTATAATTGAATGCCCTGTCTCTAAATCAGTATGTAGCAAATGCACCGCCTGAATGTCATGAAGACAGAGAAATACCTCTTCCCTCGGAGTTTGCTATACATTTTATAAAATGGCTAAAATGCATCAATGTAGTTTTTCAACAGGATTTTAAAAATAGGGTATTGGTAAAACAATGTGCAAATTACAGGGACACTTCTTACTGCTTGATATAGGTAGCTCACATGGTTTCAAAACTTTTCCTGTCTTTCTAAGTATGTACAATGGTTATAAAAATTAAGAATATACTTTTAATTTCTGCTTTCTTGTATCTGAGTTATCATGAATAAAGTTTTTTTTTCAACTGCTAATAGTATTACAACTGCTATCAGTGGTTTTCTGTATTTATTGCATACTCACTATGTGCCTAGGATTTTTTTTTTCCTAGCTAATATTGAAGAAGATGGCCATGTTTTTCATTTTTACTAAATTTTCAACTCATGGTGCTACAGTACATAATTATTCATCAAGTATTTAAATTAAACTAAGACATATACTGCCAACAGAAACTAGTAATCCTCTTTATCAATTCTGTGACATGTTTTTGAACATTCACCTAATATTTTTATGGATGTGGTTTTAAATCCCAAATGAGTAATCAGAAAATGCTTATAAACTTAGACCAGATATACTGGGAAAGGTGCTTTGAGCTATGAAAGGCATGCTCAGATGCCAAACTGGCTGGCTACCTGGTCCCTTGAATTAAAGTGAAAACAGGCCTAAGACCAAATACGTCATTGTGACGTGCTCAATCACAAATCCTGTGCTAGGGCTTTTCTTACCTACTCCAAAGGGGTAGAGCACAAAGGATACAGTATAAAGTGAAACACTTTTGATGAGCTTCTGTTTTTTGTTTGCTTTTTTTGTTATTTTTTCAATAAATCTCAGTGTGATGAGAAAAACTTCAGAATTTAGGGAGGAGTGCTTGCTGTCTGTGACCCAGAGGAATCTGAAGGGCCAGGAGGCAAGGGTGGAGCAGGCAAAGTGAACCACAGTTAAATATACTAAATAGAAATTCAGGATTTAAGCTAACACAGAATGTTTGTTGCAGACTATAAGTGGATTTGATGTATCTAATAACTTACAAAGGTATCTACTTTCTATTGACTTATTACTTACCAAGGGAAAACATATATATATATATATATATATATATATATATATATATATATGAGAAATTTGGGGGAGAAAGGGACATGTAATACACATTCTGACTGACTTGTATTATCTTCTTTGGTACCCTTCAATAAAATGCCTCTATCTATCTATCTATCTATCTATCTATCTATCTATCTATCATCTATCTATCTATCATCTATCTATCATCATCTATGTTGGTAAAAATTCAATACAATATGCTAGAGCAAAAATTTTATAAAGTTGAAAATTTATTTCCAATATAATCTTTCACTTAGAGAACAGTGTAGTTATCTCACATTTATTCAGGAGCTACTAAGAAATATAGTATGGTATTTCATATAAAATAATCCATTACCTTCTGACAGCATTTTCATGAGATACCTAACATACCTAGAATTTACAAACATAGAAACTGAGAATAAGAGGATCTAAGAAATGGGATCTGGATGGTTAATAGTGAATGGTGCCAGTGTATATGATGATTGAATCTTGTTGATAAATACCATACCATTTGCCATTAGCCTAATCCATACCATTTGCCATTAGCCTAATTAAACTTCAAAACATTTGTATATTGTCAAATCTTGTTAGCAAAAGAAAATTGGACTAATTTCTTGAAAATATAAATGTAAATATTTCCCAAATGAATGACTTTGAGAGGAACGTACACCTTTTTAAATACGCTGGCCATATTGATAATGAGTGTACCTATTTTTTAAAATAAAGCATTGCTCCTTCCAGATGCACAAATATTTGTCCACTATAAATTGTCACATGTAATCAAGAAGTAACATCTTCACCCCTAAAGGTCTGTTCTTCCTGTGTGATAATGCCTTTGTCAGTTTTAAAAATCCAAGAAATAAAAATATTCCCTACATTGTAAATGTACAGATTAAATTTGCTATTTAGTGCAACAGCTGATATCTATTCCTTTTCTTACAGAAGATTATTTCACAAGCAGGTAGAGAGGACTGTTAATGGTGAGAAGGGGAGGTTGGCAGGAACCTGCCACACCATGGGGGGAAATGGTGGCAGTAAAAGAAGCTCTCAGTAACTAAGATAAAGGTTATCAGTGGGTGACAGAAAGACCAGAAGGGAAACTAGATTAATGAAAAAGATCAGATACATGCATTAGAAGCATTTCAAAAGAGATGTAGATTAAAATTATCATTAAATTGATTTTTGAAAATAGTTTAGGTTTTTAAATCACTTGCAAGATTATCTTTAAATAAGGTTTTAACAACATTAATGAAAACTTTAGGAATTTGGAAGAATGATTTCCAAAAAGGAGACTCTGAGAGTCTCATATCTGGATTAGTTCTAAATAAGCCAGAAATTTTTTCCCCCTCCACCACTGTGAAAAACACACTATCTATGTGTTCTGATAGAATGTGCCAAAAAACAAAAACAATAACAAAACCAAAGAACATTAAACATTCATGGGAAATAGGATATTATTTTCATATGATGTGGCATTAGAATTATTTTAAAAACATGAAATCAATAAGCACTTTTGAGAAGCTATAAAAGGGAATTTAGAAATTCTTTTTATTGTTCAGCTCACACAGGCTCTTCCAGTCTTTTGCCTGGTGTGCTTGTTTCAAAGAGACCTTGTATCACTACATTATGAGTATGGTAAAATGTTGCAATTTCTATTTTGTCATTGCCCAAGGCTCAGATAAAAAGTGAACTGCCTGAGTGCTAGGTATTTTTTTTTTTTTAAATGCATTCGATTTAGGGGAAAAATAAAGTTTGGGTGGTGAGTGCCCTTTGCCAAAGTGGTAAAGGGGCTCAGAAAAGGGTTTCATCACCTATAAAATAAAGCCAAATGATAGCCAATGAATACTGCAAGCCAACGTGTTCTCACAACAGGGCAGGGAGATAGACCTTTTGTCCCAACTGCACTGAAATTCAGACCTTAGAGGAGCGGGACTTTACCACTCATATCTCCTTCTCTCCCTCTAGATTCCAAGTGGTTTAGAAATTGCTCATGTCTTTGCATTTTAATGGAAACATTTCAAGTAATTATATTTATATTGATAATATAAAGTAATTAAATTATATTTAATTATATTAAATGGCAGTGTTAAGGAGTGAAGATATATAGTGCAGTTTATTTTTTATAAACCTCAATAAGTTAAGCTATTTGTTGCTTCCCTCCCCTGAATTCTTAGGTGTATTGGGCTGTGCCTGAATATTAAATTTACTCTTTATAAATAGGGCGATGGATGATGTCACATTAGCTCCTGAGATAGGTAGGTAACGTGGGCTCCCTCTGGTGTCCGCCTAGTTCCTTCTGAGTTACCTACAAAGGACAGAAGAAAAGATCAAAGATTTAAAATATCAACTTCTATCATAAACATGAGGATAAAAAGAGCAAGAATAACGTACATTTTATAAAGACTTACATAAGAAGTGAGCATGACTTTTAATTAATTTGCAACAAGGAAACAGGTATTCCTAGGATAGACACTTACTATGCCCAGACTGCTGTTTACTGAAAATGAAAACATAAGATCAACGTAATTTAGGAATGGTCTTTAGAGATTTTGCCATCTAAGTCTCTAAACTGTAGAAACAAGTTGTTCATTGCTAAAAGAGTCAGTGCTTAAATTTGTATTTAATAATTGAGCTCATTAACATCACCTATATTAAAACAAAACTATTTGTACAAAAACCACCGATATTTGTGTCCAGAAAAGCCTTTATTTAAGAATAGAGACAATTTCAGGAAACGTTAGAAAAAATTCGCAGGTTTTACAAACTTTATAAAAGGCTGTTACGTGGTTTAAGAAAGGTAACAATAAGAGGTGGCAGGTTATAATTATATGGAAGACATTCCATGTCCTGATATTTTACCCTGCTTATTTCATTAAATTCTGGTGTGAATGAGTACATTTAAATCTACTTGACTTTGATCTACCAGTCACACAGTGCTAGGAATCTCTGCTCCATATGCATGTATATAATTATAAATATATATTATATATTTATGTGATCATGTTATATATTAATAAATATTATGCGATTTTATATAGATTAATGTCAGTATTTGTATAAATTACACATTAAAAATATATATATATATAGCCACTGATATTTTCTCATATGTGATGATAAATTAGATTATGGGATCCAACTGCAACATGTTTGTGTGGAATGGGGGGCTTCCCACACAACACTAAGCAATTCTCAGAAATCAGCAGAAGGTCCAAGAATTCAAGTCACTTCTATCTCCTGAAGATAATAACTGAGGGTTCAGTTCTATAAGACTACCTGCCCTTCCTCCACAACTGCAGATGCCAATCACAAGCCCAGGTTGTCACCTGTGCTTCTGTCCTACCAACCATAGATTGAAGGTTCCCACAACCTCCTTCTTGGGCTCAGTTAACTTGCTAGAGAGGCTCACAGAACTCATAGAAACATATTACTTACCAGTTTACTGGTTCATTAAAAAGGATATCATTTAGGAACAGCCAGGTAAAAGAATGCATAGAGCAAGGAGCTTCTATGCCCCCTGCAGGGCACCACTCTCTCTACAGTTCACGTGTTCACCATCCTGGAACCTCTCTGAACCCTGTCCTTTTAGGTATTTATGGTGGCTTCATTACATTGGCAGGGCTGATTATATCATTACCAATTGGTAATTGATTCAACTTTCAGGTTTTCAACCCCTTCCTGGATTTTGGACTTAGAGCTCCAACCCTCCAAACACATGGCTGATTCTTCTACAACCAGTCCCCATTCTAAGCAGATCCTAAAAGTCATTGCATAAATATAACCAGAGACTTGATCAGTCTCAACACTTAGGAAATTTCAAAGGTTTCGGGAACTCAGCTCCAGAAACAAACAAGAACAAAGACCTAATATGTATTTCTTCTTATATATAATCATATCTTATATATCATAATATATAACAATACCTTCTTATATATAATAAAAATATCTATAATAATACATAATAAAATAATATTATTATATATAAAAATAATATAATTATCATCTCTGTAGTGCTATTTCAAAAGTAAATAATTAAAGTTGAAAAAATATGCAGGGAACAAAATACACCTTTATAAATGTAAATATAATTCTAGAGTTAAATATACCACTCTTGTAAGAATCAGGCCATCATTAGTTTACAAAATAATTCAGCTCCAAAGTCAAAAGTACACACAGGAAAATAACGATTGGATGACGACTGTCAAGTGTTTAGTAAGCTATGCTGTGGTATTGCTGCCTCGGCAACCATTTTATATGACTAACAGTCTGCTGAGACCCTAAACTGAGGCTGGTACCCTCAGGCAAGTTCCCAACACCACCCCCCTACAGCCCTTGTGATCAAGTCTCCTCTGCTTCCCAGTGACTTCTGCTTATTGCGCCTTAGATAAACCCTCTGTGTAACTTACCAAAACTCTGACCTTTTGGTTTGAATCAACCAATCAAAGGCATGTGCTCCATTTATAAGTACACACCTTATACTAATACTTTATGATTATAAAGTATAATGTACTCAATTGCCATATTAGGTATGGAGAAAGTCTTCCTGGAAGAAGAGACAAACGTGCAAAAATTGTTTGCTATGATAGAAATAATCCATGAGTCCTCTGATCAAGGCTAGGGAAGGTTTGATATTAAAAAACAAATAAGCAAACAAAAAAATCCCAACGACAGAAAAGCCCAAGATCTGCACTTTTGTCAAGCTTTATCAGATATGCCAGGCCAAGAGAAATCCACAGCTGTTTTGTAAAACAATGACATTGTTTTCTTTTTAAGATTTTATTTATTACTGAGACCTCCGGGCAAAAAAAAAAAAAAAAAAAAAAAAGATTTTATTTATTTATTTCACACGCGCGCGCACACACACACACACACACAGCACACAAGTAGGGAGAGCAGTAGGCAGGTATCATGATATCATGGCCTGAACTGAAGGCAAGACACTTAACCAACTGAGCCACCCAGGCATCCCAACAATGACATTTTTATAGTTTATTGTTGCCTTTAAGCAGCCCTATAGGAAACACACACACACACACACACACACACACACACACACAGGAAAAATGTCTTCTCTTCTTTTAAGAATCTAGTGTATTATTTATGAAAAAAAAATGCAAGTTTTCCTCCGTGAGATGTGCTTGCTTCTTGGGTGAACTAGTGAGAAAATCCTCTCCAGATCTCTCCAGTGGGAAGAATGGAGCTGAGTGTCTGCTTTAGTCCCTGCTTTTCATATGGCTTCAGCCTTCACCTCTCAGGGACAGCAGCACATATGAACAGAGAGTTCTTTCTAGCATCTGGCAGAAGTCTGAGCTGCTCCATTGACAGGGAGATTATAGTAAGAGATATGAAAAAAAAGGGTTTTGGAAAGAGAGAGAGAGCTTAGTGGATGATCAATCTTTTTTAAAAGCCTAGCTCGAAAGCTTGATCCTTCTTTGGTAAAAGGAACTACTCTGTTAGAAGGAGCTGCAAACTCTAATCTCTATTCCCCACACTTTCTTTTGCTCATTTGAAATCCATGTGACACACAGTAAACAACTTTATGTTGGACTCGATTTCTGCAAGTGTTTAGACTAGAGAAGTTGTATAGGGCATTAGATTCTCAGGAAGGTAAGAGAAGGGAAGGAAATTTATTCATCTTTCACGGACCACAGATAAGATAAATTCTTTCTGCTTTCACCCTAGGTTACCCTGTGGAATCACCAGAGGCCATGACAGCAGAGGAAGGACAAGAGGAAAAAATATCACCCTAGCAATGCTTCTCCCGTGCCCAGGTACAAGAGACAGAAATACAGATATAGAAATAGGTTTCCCTGACTATTAGCAAAAACATCACCAATTAGGTGGAAAGCTAAGGGCCTTATCATGCTTCATGTGGATATTGACATAAATTGGCACTTATTGTTTGCTTCTCTGAAAAAAAAAAACATAAAATATGAATCTCATATATACCTTATTTATTTATTTATTTGTAAAGATTTTATTTATTCATGAGACACACACAGGCAGAGACACAGGCAGAGGGAGAAGCAGGCTCCATGCAGGGATCCCAACATGGGACTCGATCCCAGGTCTCCAGGATCACACCCTGGGCTGAAGGTGGCGCTAAACCGCTGAGCCACCCAGGCTGCCCATATATACCATATTTAGTTGTATTATTTTTGGTAGCATTGTCTGTCATAATATTGCCTTGTAATTCTAATTTAAATTTTTGTGTTTTGTAAGTTTGTTCAGCCAAAAACATTGCTTTTTGTCAGACCTAAACACATCTCAAGGTGGAAGTAAGAATCTTTATATAAGCTCTGTTGTGGTATTCTCTCCAAGTTTAAGAAAAGAAGAAAAAGTGCAAAAGAAAGTAAAATAATATGTGTTAGGTTTAATAAATCTTCAGGTCATGATCAAGTGATGGCATGTCCATATTAAGGAGGATATGTATAACTCCCACATGTGGATTTAGTATAGAGGCAAAAATAGTGGCATCACTAATTATTCTAATTATTTTTATTTCAAAGGGGCATGAGAAAAGGTCCAGCAAGTGAGATAAGGCAAATGAATGGTGAACCAGAATGCATTTTTATTTCTAAGTAGATAACCCGTCTTTTCCAAAAGTCATAGTTATGTATGATCCCAAACTATAAAATCACATTCAATTGTTTGTTCCAAAGTGTTACCTATAATTCAGCAATCAGCACAGGTTGTAGAGGACTTTCATCATACGTAGCAAATAACATACAGGGAATAGCTTTCAGGGTGTATGATTACCAAGATTTTTAAACAATGTTACTTCATTTGTATCATAATTTTGTTGAAAGTGAAAAAGACCCAGTGGCTACCTTAATATAGGGTAGATCATAGTACTCTGCCCTGAGTCCATTACCCAAAGATAGAAGTGTTGAAATGCAGTTGTTAATGTATCCAATGCTACTATTATTCTGACATTTCATATTATCAGAGTAATGGGTCTGGAGAACCAAACCAATTATGAGCCTTGGATGGGCAATCAACACCCCACTGGGAAGAACACAGGATAGAAATCGCTTTAAGTAAGTGTTCAAAATCGCAGAGGAGAAAAGACAGGTATGGGGAAGTCACAACAAAAGACTGGGTTTTCCCACAAATACTTGAATGGTATCCAGTGATCACTATCATACCATTACATTACTTTCCACACTGAACAGTGGTGTAGCAGCATTCGTTTGATTTATTTTCTCTATATATGGACAGGGATGAAGTTTAATTTTTAAGAGCAATATATAAAATACCAGGTCACCACTCAATACATGAAGGACTCTGGGCACACCACTTCCTAGCTCTGGGGTTGAGTTTCAAGCTTCCAGTCTTGGGTCAGTTCTGCTGAAGGTCCTGCAGCTATAGAATCCTGTAGTCCTAGGGCCTGCTCTTTAGATACTCTCAATGGCCACATACCTTACGAGGACAGCACATGGCACACGCATTGCCTCAAGGACTGCATCTGCTTTGTGAGTCTCACGCCAGCCTTTTCAGGGAAAAGACCAAAAAAGAATATGGCATGTGAAGCCTGCTCTTTCTCTCTCCCACTTGCACTTCATTCACTTCAGAGTTCACTGCTTTGTTCTTGTCTATTATAGACAGAAAGTGCACTCAGGAGACACCTGGTATTTTCCTGTAGGACAGAATGACCCCAAGTATAGCATATTCTTTGCTAAGCTAGATTTTTTTCCCTACAATTCCTAGAGATAAGAAGGAATTGCCCTGCATAAAGACCTACATTGCTAATATTAAATTGATTTCTGTAGATTATTATTCAACACTTAGTGGAAATCCAACTGTGCGCCAGGTGCTGTCGGAACACAAAGTTAGTCACATTCCCCACCCAGTGGGCATAATTACAATCCAAATTAGACAGGTAAATCAAACCAACACAAACACTGACAGCTTTCCCAAACACAGTGGTCATTTCTGAGAGGGAAGGGGCCCTCAAGGTGAGGGGATGGAGCACCACAGCTGCCGTCACTTCATCAGGCCGAATTTAGCTTGAACACAACCGCCTTTTAAAGGTGTTAGAACTAAAGTAGAACCAATAATAGATCCGTGGCCGTATTCAAGATTTTTTTTTTTAACCAAGTGAAAAAATACAAGTGATAGAGTGGTACACTGTGGCATAATTTATGTTAGTGCCTCTTTAATTGTGTTTGCAGTATTCACAAGGAAGCATTCTGTTTGGATAATTACTCATCTTCGTGAAGATCGGTAATTTGGTTCATGAACACTTCAGAAAATTACTCAAAATGTTGCAAGAAGAGAATTTCCTACAAACACTCAGACCTACAAAGTATAAATAAGTGCTTCTTTCATCCTCTTTCTACCAGAATACTTTAAGACATTTCTTCTAAGCATTTTGTGCTTTTAAAGTTGTTCATAAGAGTGTCTTTTTAGGCAAAATAACTGAACCAGTTATTTCTTTCTTTTATGTGGACGATTTATAATGCCACACACTAAAAAACTTATAAATGTTATGACTTACGGGAAATTAAATATATGCTAAAGATACTTATAAGTGATAAATATATCCAACATGCATAGTAAATAAAATTACTAAATGTCATATCTCTACATATATACAAATGTGCTGTCATTAATACTTATTTAACAGTACATTGGGTATTTTTTCATCTGTAAGTTATTTTATTCTTTCTAATGCTGACAACCAATAAAATAATAGGTTTTCAAATTATAAATTTTATATAACTTCATGTTAATATATATTTAATGTGTATGCCATAATTAATGTGTCGAAACTTGATAATTGCTATTAAAGATCAACAGACTAATATTATTAACCTTTTCAATGTTAACTTCTCCATCTTGAATTTTTGATAATTTAATTAGATCATTCTCATTTTGGTCATCCTAAGTAATTGAAATTATAGTGCATGTGGAGAATTTTGAAAATTGTCTACTTTTTTCCTTTTACATCACCTTTGCTTTTGAAGAGCCTTTAGTAGATGGCTTATCAGCACATTATACTTAAAGAAGAGGTTTTAAACTGATTGAAATACAGATCTTTGCTGTCAGGTATGCCTAAGTCCAAACCATAGCTCTAGCACTTCAAGTCTCTGACCTTACCCGGTGGCTAGAGCTTTCTGTCCTCTAGCGTCTCATATATAAAATGGGAATAATAATCCATATCATAATGTTTCTGTGAGGAATAAATTGCATGATGTGTATGTACCAATGGCTTAACTCAGTACATAGGACATATTACCTATTCAAAATTTACTAAAATGCTGGGGCGCCTGGGTTGCTCAGTGGTTGAGCATCTGCCTTCATCCAGGGTGTGATCCCAGAGTTCCAGGATCGAGTCCCGCATGGGGCTTACCGCAGGGAGCCTGCTTCTCCCTCTGACTTTGTCTCTGCCTCTCTATGTATGTCTCTCATGAACAAATAAATAAAATCTTTTAAAAAACCCCCAAACCAAAATTTACCAAAATGCTAATGGATGTAGTTGGAGGAGCTCATGGAGAGGACATGACCTCTGGTGGACACTTGAGCTGGCCTGGGCCATCTGAGGCTCCTCATCCTCATCCTCTCCTCTGTCCTTGGAATGTATATTCTATCCATCATTACCACAGTCGGAGCCACTTTCAAGGATGTAGGCTTGAGAGAGCAATGTGTTCTTGAGAATATCTAGATGATATATATGATGGAACTATGTTAAAGCTACTGTATTTAACTTTTAAAACTCTGGCAGAGTGGGTACAGCAGATCTGCTCATCTTGTAGTCATTCAAGACAAACCTCATATGTCCATCACCTTGTTTATTAAATCTCTCACCTGCGAATCTGTAGTGGCCTACTTCTTTCTTTGTTCTCTCACTGCCCTGCATGAAGGGGAGAGGGTTGGTTTCAGACTTCACCTGGGAAGCTCCCAAGGTTGCAAACCAACACATTGCCAAAATTAGTATATTCTCTAGCTGCAGATAGGATGCATACTTTATATTATATTAGAAAACATAATTAATGGGTATTTTCCTCCTATAGTTACTTCCCTCTACCCGATGCCACTTTTCTCATTACATTATAACCATTGCGCTATTTAAATTATAGGCAAGTCAAATTTTTATTTTCCATAGACGTTTAGTAAGCACTTACAATCAAAAAAGCAATTCTTTTTTTAAAAGATTGCATTTATTTATTTATTTATTTATTTATTTATTTATTTATTTGAGAGAGAGAGAGAGAGAGAGAGAGAGAGAGTGTGCGGGGGAGGGGCAGCAAGAGAGGGAGAGAGAGAATCTGAAGTTGACTCCCCACTGAGTGCGAAGCCCAATGTGGGGGCTCCATCTCATGATTCCATGACCCTGAGATCATGACCTGAGCCTAAACCAACAGTCAGACACTCAACCGACAGAGCCACCCATGCATTCCTCCAAAAGCAATTCTGTATGCTACAGACAGCACAGAAAAAGGGGTTTACTTTTGAAAACTAATAGTACAATGCTTTCTGAACTACCTAACTGCATTAAATATACCCTACTTTAACTTGTGCGCTCTCTCTTTGCATTATGCTTAAGGAGTTGATTATAGCCAATTACCTATTATTTATTGAGCATCGATTTTGTTGATCAGACCCATTTAGAAAAAAAAATAAACTAGTTATTTGGGAATTTTAGCCAATAATTTGTCAGCCTCTGATGATTTGGCTCAGTTTTGCACTTTTAAATCAGTTTTTGGCATTGGTAGCTATAGTCACTTTGGTAATTAGAGATGAAAGCTGAATTAAGAAGAAGGAATCTATTAATATATAATAATGGCATCAGAGTCACCAATAAATAAAACTGCTCCTCTGAAATCATTAGAGTGGAATCTAACTTTTAAAAAATATCTTAACAGGCAATACTCTCACACTTCATTTAGGAAATAAATTATAGAATTATATTATGTAGTGATTAGGAAATTGATCTTGCATTTTTCCATTTTTAAGCATTCTGTAGCAGAAAAATTATTACTCTGATTCAAGTTATAGTTTTGCTCCAGAAGCTCAATGAAATTGGGCAGGTCATTTAATCTTTCTTAGTGTCAATTTTTTTCATTTGTAAATTTAGAGAGCCAGACTCATATGTTCCACCTAAACTTTCTCATCCCTTTGACTGACTATGGAATACAAATGATGATGGTGTATAGAACAAAATGTTTAGTTTACTACCATGTATTTGTCTGTAAGTAAAAGGAAATACAGGCATAAGTGGCTTATAAACAATTACGACTAGTAAATCTTCTGATTTCAAAGAAGAAAAATGTCTTGTAAATCTACCAAATTATATATTCAAGTAAATTAAGTTAAGACGAAACATTGAATTAAACACCACTTTGGCCTTTCCAATACTGAATGAACCTGATTTTACTATACTATACTTAGGTGTTACTGTGATACTTTCTTGAGACACCACCTGTAATTTGAAGAAGATCTACTTAAAGGTCAAATTTTCTGAACATTGATTTTCTTTCTTGTATGAACAATGACTTTTGAAGTTACATTTTATGACCACTCTTTAATATTGCCATTTGCTAATTTCAAGGTGCATTAGGTATAATTATTTTTTTAATAAGGGCGGCAGTAAAAAGTGTATTCAAGTATCAGGCTTCATGGAAGTTACCATATTCCTGCTTCCTCCCTACAGCATTTTCCACTCTGCAACCCTTATTAGCACTAGCTTCTCAATATCTCAAGATTCTTAAATATGACTCCTCTATTTCAGGGGTGAGTTAAAGAACAGATTCTCCAGTGTTTTTAAGACACCGTTGCTTCAACTCTGATGAATTCAATAACTCCACAATTCATTTCAGAATGACCCCAGACCTTCAGTACAGGTTCTGTAGCTTAAGTAGGAGCACTGCTATGTTTGCCTTTCTGGGAGTTGGTCTTGATAGCTATTCATTTGTGTTATGGAAACAGTTATGAGGGCAGAGGAGGGACTGAGCCCTAAACTGGTGAGTGAATACAGGCAAGGGACAGTTTCCATGGGAGGAGGCGTGAGCTCATTGTGAAATATCAGAATACCTGATTTGAAGTGGTAGGAAGGGATGGAGTCATATCAAAGCTGAGGAAGACAGTATAAAACTGGCCTGCAAGGCTGATATGCTAAAAGGAGATGGGTAACTATAAAGCCAGAGTAGGGAAACTAAGAAAGACACTGGGGTTGTAGGCAATTCTGGAGCAATTATATGAATGGATCAGAAGCCTCTAGGCACACCCCTATTTCCTCAAGAGCTTAGTAGTTGAAGTAAAATAAACTGATAAAATTATCTTAGCCCTCTGGACATATAACAGTTTGTTAAATAGGGTCTGAATCATAATGTTTTGTAAGTAGCCATGTCAGCATGCTGTTGGCAATTTCTGCATTTTTGAGCATGGGTCAGACATGTTTTCATTCATAGAGGGATTCCATTGATAACTCATTTCAATAGGGAGAGAGAGGGCACATATGCATCTGTTTTTCTGGGATATCTCTGATTTAATGAAGTTGTCTCTGTGTAGCTGTTTCCACCTTGAATGTCGAAGACATTTTAAAAAAATAAATTGAGTGCATAATTAGCAAACTGGATGTTTCTGGAAATATAATATTTGTCTTTTTGCTTTTTAAAAATATTAATTTATTTATTTATTTTAGAGAGAGAGAGAGAGTGGGGGAGAGGAGGAGAGGAAGAGGGAGAGGGAGTTTCAAGCAGACTCAGCACTAAGTGTGGAGCCCAATGTGGGACTCCATCCCACAACCCTGAGGTCATGACCTAAGCCAAAACCAAAGGACATCTAACCGATGGCACCACTCAGGCACCCCTGTCTTTTTGTTTTAATGAAGATGGACTGTGCTGGCTTTATAACAATAGTTGACTCTTTAAAGTTGCTTTCCCTGACTGTGTCCCCAAATCATGCCATTCCAAAACTTAGTTTATAAGGAGACTGAAAGTGTCAAGTCAGTAGGACTTGCCAGACTGGGCTCTTTTAAGTTGTTATGCTCATAGACTTATGTTTAAATGAAGACATTTTATGTAAAGAATATGGAGCCCCCTTGGGGTTGCTCTACTGAATGCATTTTTTTCTCTTTGAGGTCTAGCATATAACATCATTTAAAATGAGGGGAAAAAGAAACTTCAGGAAATTGATTTTCCATTATAATTATTGCTTTTTTTGGGAAAAATGACAAAGTAATGACAAAAAGGTCACACTATATCTAAGGTCAAATTTGGTTTTGGAGGATGAGGATTGCACCATTAAAAATACTTCTGAGAAGAAAATGGGGCTGGCTTTGGTTTTAGAGAAGCAAACAAACAGCTCTTTTTCTCAGGACACAGGCAGTTGTTTCTAGACCCATCCTGAGAAAGATTTTTTTTTTTTTTTAATTTTAGGGAGAGTGAGAAAGCGAGAGAGAGAGAGAGCAAAGTGAGAAAGAGTGTATGAGCAGTGGGGAGGGGCAGAGAGTAGATGCAGACTCCTCACTGAGGAGGGAGCCCAGTATGGGGCTTGCTCCCAGGACCCTGAAATCATAACCTGAGCAGAAGGCAAATGTTTAATCAAATGAGCCACTCAGGTGCCCTAAGAAAGATAGTTTAGAGCAGGACTTCTCACCCTAATATTTTGGATAATTATTCATTGTGGAGGGCAGCTCTGTGCATTGTAGGATGCTAAAGGATGCCAATAACATCATCCTCCCAATCACGACGATCATAAGGGCTCAAGACGTTAACAAATGTTTCCTAGGAAACTAAATAGTCCTCAGCCATGAAGGATTAGGTTAGAGAAATTCTTCTTGGGAGGGTAATTGGTGCCTAAAAAAATCTCCCAGCACCGAGAAAGAGAATCCGTTAAGGGGATTCACTATGGAGAGATGAAGTGGCCCATGGTCTCTAGAATGGGTATCTATTTCTTTAAGATTTACCTTTTTTCGGAACAGTTTAAGTTAACAAAATTGAGAGGAAGGTAAAGTGATTTACCATTTATTCCCTGCCCCTATACATGCAGAGCCTCCCTTGTTATAATCATTAGAATGGTACATGTTTTACCAAGGATGACAGTATACTGCCCTTCATAATCACCCAAAGTTCATAGTTTACCTGAGGGTTCACTCTTGGTGTTGTACATTCTATGGGTTTGGACAAATGTATAATAACATAATCATCATTATACTATTATGCAGAGTATTTTAATTACCTTAAATGTTGTTTGTTTGTGCTCCATTTTTTCATCTCTCCCTTAACCGCACTGATCTATTTTTGTCATCTCCGTAATTTTGCCTTTTCTAGAATGCATATCATTGAAATCATACGGTATGTAGTCCTCTTAGACTGGCTTCTTTCACTTAATACTACACATTTAAATTTCCTCCATGACTTTTCATGGCTTGATAGCTCATGTCTCTTCAGTGCTGAATGATATTCCACTGTCTGGACATAACTACAATTTATTTATCTGTTCACCTACTGAAGGACATCTTGGTTGCTTCTAGTTTTGGCAGTTATGAGTAAGGCTGCTCTATAAACATGTGTACAGGTCTTTGTGTGAACATAAATCTTCAACTATTCTGGATAAATACCAAAGAACACAATTGCTGGATCATATGGTGAGACTATGTTTAGCTTTCTAAGAAACTGCCAAACTGTCTTCCAAAGTGGCTGATGTACTGTGGTATCTATTATTCAAGGCTGGGTTTTCTTTTTATGTTTTATTGTGTCTCTATTACCCTCAAGCTTTCAATATGCTTTACTGAACATCTCTGCTTGAGCTCCAAGCAATTAAGGCAGGTGGCTGTTTTTTAGGCTTCAAGTGAAGTGATACAGAAAGGAGAGTACAGCCTTGGCTAGCCATTTATAAGATGGCAAAAAGTAACCTCCAGGGAGGGAACAGCACAAGGTGGTGTTGGGATTACACACAATCACCAGGTTTTATGTGTGAAAGATGCCTCATTTCTCAGGCATCCACAGATGCAATACAAATCTAGTATCTACAACTGGTCATATCTTTAAACCAAGTTATACAACTTCTAGTGGTCTACAGAAATAACCTCCACTATGTTCAAAGCTCTATGGAGAAAGATATTCACATTGCAGTGTTTCTCATAAGAATAAAAATTACAGAAAAACACTAAATGTCTTAGGGTAGAAAAATTGTTAAATGTATTAGACTATAGTTCATGTAATCAAATGAAATTATTAAATTTATATTTGTCAAAGTTAATGGCAGTATAAAATACTAATTTCCAATATGAAACAAGGTGAAATAGGCCAAGTAGTATTATCTCAAGCCATGCTAAGAAAAACATATGTATGTATGAAATTTTGAAGAAAATGGACCAAAGTGTTCAAAGGTAGTATCTGTCAGGTTGATAGGGTATAGACATTTTTAATTTCTTAATTTTTAGAATGCAGGAGTTTGGGGAGAGTAAATATTAATTTACAATAAAACATGGACAGATATATTGTTTCATTTCTCTATCTTATTTATATATTGTCAGGTCATTTTCTTCCATAAGTGTTGAGTTCCTCGTTTTATGGAAGGTTATCAAATCCAGTATTAAGTACATATTCATTTAAATATGAGGACTAATGATTAAAAATGGTTGTAAGGAAAATGTATCATTATTTTTTAATGAGTGAGGATCATCTCATGTAAATGTAAAATGCAAATGTTTTTCACCTAACAATACACATTAAAATAAGAGTAAAAGAATGTGTATATTCAAATAATGTTCATTGGTTAATTATTAGGACATTATTAATGGTTTGTGGACATATAAGAGGGAATCCTATTGCTACCAGTAGCTTTCTGATTACTAGGAGAATTGCATATCTAACTTGAAAATTAACATAAACATAATTTTATTAAGGAGAGAACCAAATAATCCTATGCAATAAGAGATTTTCAAATGTAACTACCTATTGTCCTGCCAAAATGCATTTGGTTGGTGTTGTTTCCTCTTAAACCTATACCTGCATGGAATCACTTGCCAGATATGAAGGATTTGCTTTCATCTAGGATGTAAAAACTGCCCCCCCCCATGATAGGATTTGTGCAGACATCACCTTGTTTAATATTACCTATGGACAAAAAATGTGATTTCTGAGTGCTGTGATTAATATTTGGGCAATCAGCACTTTCCATTATGATCCTTGTCATATCAGATAGGCTCATTGCTAGCCATTGCTTGATTCCTTTTTCCCATCTCACTTTGTCCTAACTATATTCTCAAAGTTGTGTCAATCACTGTTTTGTCAATGGGTAATAGGTTTGTTACATTATCTGCTCTGCCCATCATTATAGGTGCCAGGGATGTCTTGGTAAAGAAAAATATAATACCCCTTAGAGTTAAGAAAATATTATTCTGGCAAGTGGCAAATTATAGGCAGTTAACGCATAATTTCAGAGTGAAATGAGCAGTTATTCGCCCAGAGGGAACATGAAGTAGCCATGAAGGAAAATGACCCCATGTATCTTGAAAGAAATTAAAAAGTAAGAGTCTGTGACAATTAGGGTGCCTCAAGTATCATAAATCTCTCCCTTCTGTTTCTTAATTTCATATAGAATGGCTAAGAAAGTAAAGCATTTACAAAGGAAGGTGTTAAAATCTAAATTCTACTGCTATAGTAGCTACTGTCAGATGCTCACAAATAGCCTGGTAAAACATCTAAAGTGCTGTTGTATCAAAAAAGTTGAGATTATTTTCAAAGGGATGACCATTAAAAAAGTGGCATTAATGGAGAAGGAAAAGCAGTAGCAGGATAATCTATTTATAGAGGTTTCAGGCTATCTGCCTATATATACATTGTTTTTTTTTTCCTTTGTGGTAATAAAAAAAAAAGTCAAAACAGGCAATTTTCTAGACAAGTAAATGAATAGGTATAATGGTTTATGACATTTCAAAAATATAAATGAACACATAGAATGTCCCGTTTCCTGATAGTACGATCCTAACACACATGGATTTTGTTAACAGAGACTAAACAAAAATAACATCAGAAATACACAAACAGAAATGATGTTTAAATCCTGCCCACTACACACCATTCATGCCTGGGATCTATGTGTGGATTATATGCCTGCATGCCTTTTGCAAGAACAGATTGCAGTTGGAAGAGTTAGAACCTCTCTGAGAAGATAATTTCCACACATAATGCACCTTATCGTTTTCTATCTTTGTGCTACTCCTTCATGTTCATTTTATTGATTTTTTTAAAAACAAATTTATCTGCTTTCATTTAGCCATGCATCCAGTCCTGTTGGTATTTCCTACTACTCAGCTCTTCGTAGCTTCTGAGTTCTGTTCAACTTTCTCTTACTTTTATAAATGAAATAATTAAATCCCCAGCTCAACCTCTGAAACACTTCCCCAGGTGGATGGAGACTATGATAATTTGTCTTAAATGTAATCATGGGACACATAAAGGAGGGAGGATGCATTTCTATACTTTTTATATCCTTCCCAGGACACATGGCTTAGTCATGTTCAGAGATTTGGCACATTTGGTAATAGTACTCAATGTCTGCACATGGGAAGCATGCATTTGGAGTGGGGAGGAGGACAGCGGGCAAAGACAATTTTTCTACAAGTTGTCCTCACACTGGCAATCTGTTATGAAGCAGGAGTGACCAAGGCAAATGTCAGGTTGTATATCACTTTGTCACTGCAACAGGGAATGAATGTGCTTCTGATGGAGCCCTGGAGAGACACTCCTACCTCTGGCTAAGAAGCAGTTTGAGCAAGTGTGGGAAGGCTTTCTTTGAGTATGTGTCACCCTGCTATTGAGACCCCACAGCAACATAAATTCAAGATAACTATGCATAAAACGCCTGAGAGCCTATGTTATAATCTTCCCATGGGTTCACAACTTATGACTTGTGTCTCAGGGATGGAGAGATAGCCAGCCTGGCTCTTCCTGACCATGTACGTCTGGACCTTTATTCCAAGAGGGTTGTACATACTATTATGATTTTTTAGCATAACATAGTCCTATACCCCTTTTCCAACTCCAAACAATCTGTATATTTTACACCATACTTTTTTCAAATTAGACTTCTCTCTGTTCTCCATGCAAGCGGAGATGTGCTTTCACATTTCCAGGCTCTGCTTAAGCTTCTCTCTGACCTTCCCTGTCTCTACCCATCAAATTTCTCCTCTTTCTTCAAAGCTTCCTGAAGCCTTTCTCAATCCTCTATTCAGAAATCATCCTCATCCTCTCTGTTTATGTCCCAATAACAGTTTGTTTTCTATTAAGATATTTTCACAACCTGATTTATATGATCGGATCTTGTGTTTATTCTTGATCTAGTCAATAACACTATTAGCAAATTGAGAGTAGGATCAATACCTATATCACCTTTGTATATTCCTGAATATCAGCGCTTTATTTGTTCATTGTTTCCATACACATAGGTGCATACACACACGCGCACATTCCCCTCCTCTCTCTTTCTGTTTCTCACAGATAGTTTGTACGCATCTTATAAAATAAACTTCTACTCAGAAATTTCATTAGTGTTCGATGGATCATTTTTACCTTCTCCCCTTCCTTTACCATACTCTAAGAAGATTTAATAGCTAAATCGCCTCAAAGGGCACCAGGCAAATTCTCCCCTGGCAAAGTTCAACCCTCTGTAAAAGTAAACTGACTTCCAATAATAAAGAACGGGATCTAATTGTCAAAACTATCAGATGTGAGTGTGTGTGTGGTGTGTATTTGTATGTCATAGGTACTTGACTATTCCTGATGTCACACTGAAAAATTTCAGGTTTTGTGGTGAAGGGGCTATTTGGCACAGGTAGCACGCTTTCAAATGTCTTCTGTGACCCTGTGTGTGTGTGTGTGTGTGTGTGTGTAGTATTTCTTGATTCCCTAGAGAAATCAAGAACTGGTGAAAATAAAGGAGTCATTTTCACACTTCTAAGTGTGCTGTTTCCACCCTTTCCCGCAAAGAGCTGACTGTGACCTTACTTAAGTACAGTTGGTGCCTCCCAGAATGAGGAGAGGACGTAAGGTGGGAGCTTTGACAAAAGAATTTCCTAAATGTACTGTCCTAAATATACGATTATAAAACCAAGCGAAAGAAGAGGTTCCCAAACTGAGAGGTGCTAAGAGGGCCATTGGTTAGCGTTCAGCCCTGGGTACTGGACAGCTGCCTTTGCCTCCCCTCCTCTCGCAAACCCATCCCAGATGCCAAGCAAGTGAATCTCCTGTGTAAGGAGACTGTCCCCCCTGGGGAGCACAAGGCGCAGCCAATACCTGCCCTATGCATGTAAGCGCGTTTCTACTCTTACCCCGTGGCCCCCCCCCGGAGCAAGGACACCTGCATTTCAGCATCAAATCCGTGTGTGCGTGTGCGGCGTGTGTGTGTGTGTGTGGTGCGGGCGGGGGTCTGGGCGCTGGATTCCGAGTTCTACAATATTTCTGTCCCCTCCTGCTTCCTACTTGAGTGTCCTCGCTCACAGGGAAATGGCCAGTGGTCTCGCTGGGCGTGAAGCACCCCCAGGAACCAGGACGAACGTTTAGATGAAAGGACGCATCGTCCGTCCGTTGCAGCGGGGGCGCTGCGACCCGGCCGAGCCCCCAGGGAGGGCCCTGGGGCCGGGGACGCTGCCTTCCGCCAGCTCTTGCCGAGGCTTCCATCGCACCCACAAGCCTTTCTCACCGGGCTTCCATAAGGACGTGCCCCAATCTCCGGAGAAGGAGCGTTAGTTCTGGGCGCCTGCCGCGGCTCCATCCCCCCAGTCCCACGCGCGCACACGCAGGTGTGCACGGGCGGTGGCGGGGCTGGGAGCGCATCCCCGCGCACCCCTCGTGCGTCCCCAGGGTCCCCGGGGTCGCCCTCCCCGCGGGGGCCCGGCCGGCGCCGTGCGCTGGGGCCGAGGCGGAGCGCGGCCCCGGGGAGACTTAGGACTTGGCGGCGGCGCAGCCCCTCCGGCCTCTCGCCTCCTCCCAGTGTCTCTCCCTCAAGTACCTGCTCCTAAGGGCAGTGGGTCGACGCGGCCGAGAAACACCGTCACATCTCCCCGCCTCCCCTCTCTAGCCGGAGGAGACGGGCAGTGTGGACCCTGGAGGACAGCTGCCTCCCTCCGCCGCGGCAGAAGGGAAAGCGCGGGAAGGGGGCAGCCGGCTGATGGGCTGAGCGGGGGGCGAGGCCTGGGCGAGGCGGAATCCCCCCCCCTTCCACGCCCTCGGAGGAGCGAGGGCCGCGGGATACACCGCCCGCCCCCCGGTGCCCCGCTCGGGCTAAGTCCGGACGCGCTTAGAGCGCGGGCCCGGCGGCCGCCTGCAGCTCCAGCATCGGCTCCGTCCCGCGGACTAGCCGGCGGCGGCGCAGGGCTCCGGCCCTCGGCGCTGCGGCCGGCCCACCGCGGCGGCCGCTCCGGCCGGCGGCAGCGGGGACCGAACCCGCGGCTCCGAGCCCGCCTGCGGACGAATCCTGGGGCCGCGCGTCTCGGGAGAAGCGGCCGCCGTGCGGCGCGGAGGGATACACCTCGGCCGCGCGCCCCTCCCCGCGCCCGCGCCCGCGCCCGCGCCCGCGCCCCCGCCCCCGCCTCCCTCCCCGCCCGGCCGTGCTGCCGCCGCGGCGGCCGCTGCTGCTGCCGCCGCCGCCGCCGCCGCCGCCGCCGCTGCCTGGATATAGTGCGGCAAGGCGCGGAGCTTGCAGTCACTTTGCGAGGAGGAGCGCGCGGGCTGCGGGCGGCTCTAGCCGAGGCGGCCGAGGCAGCGGAAGGTTCTCTCTCCAGGGCTGGACTTACTAACTTTGGAACTGTCTGTCCTCCAGTGTCACGTCCTGAACATGAGCCTCCTCCTCTCCTTCCACCTGCTCGGGTTGCTTGTCAGTAGCGGGCAAGGTAGGAGTGTGGTGCTTCATCGCGTTGACTTTCCCTCCCCCTTCCACCCAGCCGAGAGAGGCAGAGGGAGGCACCGAAGAATTAAACGAGGGAACTTAAAGTTCTAGTTGCGGTGCTTGTTATTTTTATTTTTCCCTGTTTATTTTAGCCGCCGCTGAAAATGCTGTCGGTGCTGCGGGGACCCTTAAATAAGAGAAAATACGGAATTTGGAGATTGGCATCAGTGAGCAGGAGATGTAGGCAAACTGCTTCTTTTTTTCTTTCTTTTCTTTTCTTTTTCTTTCTTTCTTTCTTTTTTTTTTTCTGGGCTGTTGGCTTTCTCCGATTTCCATCATCAAAAATCGGATGAGTACGTTGGTGTGTATTCACAGTTAAATATCTGAGGTTGCGGAAGGAGAGGGAACGACGATGTTTTACAGAAGGAGCAAAAACTATCAGCCTCAAACTCGTTGGTGAAATGTCTCTGGTGTGCAAGAAATTCAATTCTTAAGAGACTCTTTTTTCCCCCCTTTCCCGAGACCCCAATTCCTGACTAGGAAGTGGACGATGATGGTTTATTTCTATTGAAACTAAGAGAGGGGCCCTGGATGTTGTGTGTAAGAGGCAAATGGATAAAACTAGGCATGTGTTGCAGTCATTCATTTTCAGCTCCCCCCCCACCCTTGTTAATACATCAAGGTTGGAAATTTTTATAGCGTCAGATTGTGATTACACCTGTAAGGGATGCTTTAGCTTGTGGAGAACTGGGTGAGATTTTTATCTCTCGGGGGGGTAAAAAAAAAAAAAAAGAATTTGAATAGCTCACTAGAATAACCTGGGAGAATTTGTGGCAGCTACCTCTGTTTATCTGTATAGAGATAGATCTGAATTTATCTTGCTTTGCTTGGGTAGTTCGCGTTCACGTAAAATATATTTGTGATAAATGGAAGCATTTTCAACTGTCCAGACAAGTTTGGACATTTAATTGGGAACACGACATGCTATAAAGCATGCATTGGTGGAAGTCTCTAACGAAAAAGAAAATAGCAGTGATTCTGTGGTGTGCAATAATTGCGTAGAGTGTTATATTATTAGTATGGCATGAGAATTGTTTTTTGAGAAAACATAAATTACAAGACAAGTTAAAATATCTCCACGGTCTTCAATGCTAAGCGTTTTCTCTCCTCCTCTGTGTTGCTCGTGTGGTCCAGCAGGGGGTAGTAGAACTCCATTTTAAGCCCAGAAATGGTGGTTTCTGTTCTGCCACACTCCCTGGGTCCTTCTATCATTCTTCAGCAGGGCTTGACATTTTGGATATGAAGCCTTCCTTTCTCTGCCCTCACCTCCCTAAAGCTATACAGTGTTAGTTGCTGATGAAACGCGATTGGATGCAGATTTTTATGTTCAGAAATCAGAATGCAAACGCCGAATGTTGCCATAGTTTATAAAGTGTCTTGGAAAAGATGCTGCTCGTTTTCCCTTAATAACATAGAGTATGCAAAATTTCAGTCACAGCGAAATTGCAGATGTGTCCATCCAAAGCTGATATCAGCCCAGTTAATTTAATCGCTATTATAGCAAAGATCAACACAGACTTTATGCCCTACAGACATGCTGCTTTCATTTTGGCAGGGCTGCTGATTATGTTTAACTGTTCATTTATAACACGGACAGGTATTAGTGAATCCTAAGAAGCAGCCCCTGAAAATTGCAGTTAAAATAGCACTGCAATTAACCGAGTGTGGCTAGTGAGGAGTGAGACGGGAGCATAATAGAAAGCAAGTTTATGCAGACTGATGATTGCATTGTGACTGGTTTGGGGAAGAAATATGTCTCAGTGGTGGAGTCTGTGAATTTACAGCTATAGACACTAAGTGTGTTGGGATTTGGGGGACAAAAGAGAAATCTGGGGATGTTTAAGTATTATACACAGACACAATTTAATTTGGCTCTGTATGTGTGACATATCTGAAATTGTGATTCCCCTAATACATAATTCAGAATGCAGAGTGATTGTAACGAGGGGCTCTAAAACTAAAGCACGCCTGAAAGGGAGCCTATATTCACTGTAAAGAAACAGAGAAGGAGGAGAGCATCGTTCTAAAGATCTCTCTATCTAGTGCGATTTAAAAATGCATGGCACTCATAGAGGCGTAGATGCGTGTCAGAGAGACCTAGCTTTTGTGAAACTGAACATGTAGTACTTCTGTGCCATGTGTCCTAATGAAGTCAGAGATGCGTGGAAACAGCAATCCTGATCCTGGAGTCCAATTCTTCTATGCTAGTGTTTTGTTCTCCAATTAAGGATGCAGAAGCAAGTACCAGACACACCACTGGAGCAGTTTTTGAAGAAAAAGGGATCTAGTGTAACTCATAATTTTGTTTATTCTTTTATAAGTGGGGCCATGGAAAAGCCTCCAGTTAGTGATCCCTGAGCTTGCCTTAGAAATACTAAAATCTCAGCTTGCTGATTTATGTTTCCAACAATATACTTGCAGGGGATTTTATGAAGCATGATTGAAGCTATTGCTTTGGAAAGTGGTGTGCAGTTAGACTGGGGAAAGGCAACGATGATGTATTCCCTTTTAAGTAGTCAAAACGTTTTGAACTGCAGCAGTTGAACAGCAGAAAATGACAGAAGTGAAAAACTGAGCAACTTAAGTGGATGCCAATACCGTAATTAGCTAACAAGGTCTAATAGTTCTAACTTTCAACACAACATTATTGTTCTACTGTAGTGAGAGCCTTTATTATAGCAGAAATGCTCCCCTCAAAAGCCTCTCATTTCCACTGCAAGATTAATATCCAGTGAAGTAAGGTCGGGATTTAACTGTCAAGTCTGAATTTAATTGTCAATGGAAGGGAGATTCTATAACTCTTAACTTTTGCAATTATTTTTCTTTTGTATTCAAAACTTGGTCACAGTCTCTTGTCATCGTAAATCTCAATCAGTAACCCGAGTCTGTGATTCTCAGTGCATTTGCTGTTTGGATCTGTGTAAATCCCAATTCCCAAACTGTAATATGTATGGGCTGCTTTCCTGAAGCTTTTTCACTGTCTTAAATTATTGTCTTCTCCTTTTAAAAATTACTCAAGTGTGATTAATAAAGATCTATTCCTGGATGCTTACATGTATGAAACAGAAGGATTTTTGTATGAAACTGTAAGGTAAGAACGCAGCTATTCATCTCTTTTGCAATCCAGTTCAGCCATACAGTTAGAGCACTTACCTAAGCCAAAATCATGAGGAGAGGGAGGTGAATTGCCCAGTTAATTAGTTGAACTTACAGGCATCTGCTTACATTTTCTCTTTCTGGTGAAGTGCTGGTAGGACATCCTTCATTAGAGAAGTGTACCTGCTAAAAATAAGGCTTGGGTGGGTGTGTGTGGCTGTGTGGGTGACTACTAGGTTCACTTCTACAGGAAGTGTGGAGTGTGTGTGGGTGTGTGTGGGTGACTACGAGTTTCACTTCTACAGGAAGGTCTCCACAAACCTGTCTTCAGGGTAGACTGTTACGCAGACAGCCTCTCTCACATCCTTTCGAATCTACTCTGCTCTAATTCTTTGATGTCAGCCTCTTGTGCAACGTTTCTATTGAATCAACTCCATATGCATTTGCACTTAGACAAGATAGGCGGGGTGAATTAATATTGTTATTGTCAATGAACAACCCAGAGGGGTTTCTTTCCTGCCTTATGTCAAAGGAATTAAGCAGACCACTTGGCCACTTTAGTTTCTAAAGCTGAATCGGAGCCTGGGAGAAGAGCAAGAAGGGAAGGTGGTAGGTCCCAGGGGGTCCAGTGAGCCTTTCCGGTGACACAGGGGGCTAATGTTCTTCCAGAGGTAATGTCCTATTAGAGAAGCAATTAATGGAAGAAAATGACCTCATTCACTACAAGAATAAAGTCAAACTTCATAAAATTGAGCGAATAAAATGGCTTTCTTTCAAACATACAGCTAGTTTGTAATGGGACTGAGAAATGAGCTATAGAAATTGAGGCTGGTAACCAAGCCTAACAGTCTCATTTGTTTTGGTCTATTTCCTTGTGAGGGAGCAATGCGAATGGAACCAAGGTTGCCAATCAGAAGGCCCTGGAACTAGTCCTGCTGCTCTCTCTGGCTTTTGACATTTGGGAAACGATTTTAATTTATCTGTTTTCAGGGTCATCTCTCATAGTAGTGAACTTTTGAAAACATGAAGAAAGTGCTTGATAAGTGGTAGAGCAAGTTTGAATTGCTTGTTGTTGTCGTTGTCGTTTCTGTTTTGGTCCAGAATAAAATGAGTCTTCCGGGTGTTGGTGTATGTGAAATTAATTTAATAATTTAAATATTCTTATAAAGGGGATACCGTCCGTTGTATTTCAAGTTTTATTAACCTAGATTGTACGTTCTTTGTGCCCTTTATACTATCCCAATTATATTGAAGATAGGCCTATTTAAAAGATTACAAATTAGTTTTAATTTTCCAAATTGTATGATAGGAGAACACTTTGAGGTGCACCCAGTGCTTTTAGGCTTTTATTAAATGTAGTATTCCTGAGCTTCATAGAGCTAAGGTATCTTTAATTGTTCAGCAAATGAAAGTGCTTCTATGTGGCACTATTTAAAATATTTTAATGACTTTTAACTATTTACAGTTTTACAGTTGTAATAGTGCAGATTCCAAATGGCTATCAGCGTACTTCCTGGTGTCACATATTCACCTCTGCCAGTAGTGAATGGTTCATCAGCCATTACAAGGCATTTTAGAAAGCTGCGATGTAATGAAACAAACATGTCTGAATTTAAATAGTTAAGAAGTCTAGTAAGGAATTTTATGAGTATTTACAAACATAACAATCAATAGATGACAGTTTTAAGGGTTTCAAATCAGTTGGTCAAAATTTTCTTGGCTTCATTTTGTTATTAAAACTAGCAGGGAAGCGGAGAGAACATTGAATTTGAAATCAGAGGACTTAGACCATTAAATCTCTTGACTTTGAAGAAACAACTTAAACTCTCAGAGCCATCATGTGCTTATTTGAAAATCAGACATAAATATATCTAATAGTTGCTCTACCGCTGTGAGGAGCAATTGTGATAATAGATATGTGTACGCCTCCTATAAAATGTCAACCCTACTATGCCAGACGTTATAATGCCAGATGTATATTCTGAATACAGATAAAGCTGTTCATGGTTTAAAAATATTCCATTTATTCAATTTTTTAAGTCATTAAAAACTGCTCTGTGATTATAAACAAATATTGAGGGGGGGCAGAGATAATGTAATTCATGGATGAGTAGTTCATTCATCATTTACTCATTTATCTAACATTTATTGAATCCTTACAGTGCCTCAGACACCTTATTCAGCGATATTCAGAGGAATGGTTGTATAGGGTGTGTGATGAACAACTGCAGGGGGCGCCACTCATAGTCATGGTGATAGAATGCATATTTATTTTCACAGTTTTCCAGCAGATGGCAGTAAAGGGTCTTGAGGAATGGATTTCTTATTGTATCATAAATCCGTTTTATGGGCCAACACCAGGCTGAAATTAGTTGCAGACAGGCTTAGAATGGGCACACAATTAGGAAAAGTGATTTAGTAAAGATCAAATAGTAACTAGAGCTCTGGTCTCCAAACTCTTAATTCAGTTCCCTGAACACCAGGCTTTTGCACTGGTTTAAGAAAATTAATCTAACATTTCTTCAGCTCAAAGTAATGGTGATATTTAAATTTTGTGCCATTTTGTCAGTTCATCGATTAACAAATACTTGTGCAGCCGTATAATGAATACAATGCCAGCATCTTGTAACAGTATAGACCACTAGTTCAGAGTTCATACAACGTCCTTGTAAAGAATGCTCAAGAATCCAAAGGAATATTTATTTTGTGGATGAAGAAATTGAGGTACAGAGGAATTCCCTGATTTGCCTATATCGTTTATAGTTAGTAGTTTTCTGGAGTTAGGTTCAATTTTCTCACTTCTAGTTCAGTGCCTATATTTTAAATGTATTTAATGTATTCATTTGAAAAGTTGCATGTGTGTGGGAGGGGTAGTACACAGAATTCAATGTTGGTAGTTGAGAAGGCAAAAAATATAAAAGCCAAATCAGCATAACAGAGATCAATAAACTTGGTCAACAAAATGCTGCAAAATGAGAAAATTTATATAATTAACTAAAAATTAAAAAGCCTAAATAAGCCCTTAGGAATTCAGCACCTAGAAAGAGCTAAAATTTGTTGAGTGTTTGCTAACTGCCAGGCTCTATGGTAAGCACTTTACATGTACTTAACTAGCTTAATATGTAAAACAGCCCTCTAATTATTATATTGCTATTCCCCTTTTACACTTGAGGGCTATGAGGCATAGAAAATTTAAATGACTATCTGAGGTTGCACAGCCTAGAAACAAAGCTGTGAATTCAGGACACGTCCAAAGACTTGCCTTTTAACCAGGACCCCACCTTGCCATTCACTGAAGCAGAAGGGTATTCAACATGGAAAATGGAGAAGATAAGACAAGGGATTCAAAACAGGTGAGCATGCTGTGAGAAAGGATGCCCCAAGTGTTCAGAAGACAGAAATAATCCAATTCAATTAATTTAAGAGTTTGGAAAGGTTAGTTGTTGGGCATGATTGTGGAAATATTGGTGGGACAGAGAGGTAGAAAGGCCTTGAGGCCAAGCTCAGCTTGACTCTCGGGTCTGTATCTTTAGGAGTTGTTGTTTGGGCAGGAAAAGAACATGACTAAAATTTGGTTTGTTTTTAAGTCTCCTGGCCATGCATGGGATGGACCTGAGGGAAATAATAAAGGAGTTGAGGGGTCGTGGCATGTGTTTCTCTGGAAGAATTAATGGATCTTCATACGTCATTCGATTTGGGAAATTGGGAAAAATGTAGTAACTGAAATTTTAAGCCTTTTTGACAGAAAGAATGATTATCTTAATAGAAATAGGGAAATATGAGATCCCTGGGTGGCTCAACGGTTTAGCGTCTGCCTTTGGCCCAGGGCGCGATCCTGGAGGCCCAGGATCGAGTCCCACATTGGGCTCCCTGCATGGAGCCTGCTTCTCCCTCTGCCTGTGTCTCTGCCTCTCTCTCCCTCTCTGTGTCTCTCATGAATGAATAAATAAAAAATCTTTAAAAAAAATAAAAAAATAAAAAAAATAGAAATAGGGAAATAGATAAATGCAACCACTTATTTTAGGCAAGAGGGTTTTTTGTTTTGTTTTGTTTATGTTTTGCTTGTTTGTGATTTTCTATGTTGATATGTTGACTTTGAAGTATCCATGAAACATCTAGATGGTAATGTCATCATTAACTTTGGAAAGGCCAGCTGTTGATCTTCATTTCAGAATTTTTCTCCACTTTCATTTAACTTTGTTCTCTTGTCTTCCATCATTGTTTGCACTCTAATATTAATTGGTGTGTATGTGTCTGGATTTTGAGTAAAATTTCAGAAGCATGTAGGTCAAATTTGCTTGTATTATATGTTCTTCATTTTTCTGTACTTATACATAGCTTTTTATCCCTTTTTATTCTGGAGAAATAAAACATGAAATAAGAAAATTAAAAAGAAATGAAAATAAACTAAAATCAAAACTTAAAAAAAATCTTGATATTAAATACATAGAATTGAACATTTTTCTGTGAATCTTCAAAGGAACTAGTATTTTTGAGTGCCTACTGTCTGCCAGGGTGCTGTGCCAGGTATTTTCACTCATTGTCTCCTTTAATCCTGACAAAATCACCATTGATAGATGATGTTTTGAGATTGAGAATGTCAGATTGGCCTTGAGCTATTAACTAGGGTCTGTGCCTGACACCCAAAGTTGCAGCCAAAGAGCATCCTATGCGTTTAAGATATACTTCTGTTTCTTTGTGTGTTTTTGATACATGATTGGTTAATAGGGGGATGATACAGGAATTGTGTTGCTCCATTTATTACTTCATATATTGCTCATATGTTGCTCCATATATTACTTCTTTAGCTCATTAAATTTTAAGTGATCAAGAGCACTGTTAAGAGAAAGCTTTGGCAATCTATGAAGATGTTAATAAAAATATATAAAAAATATGAAAAATTAACTCAAATGCTTTCCTTTACTGCAAGTATCTGTTTAGCAGTTTAAGAACCACCTTGATTTCCAGTTTATTATATATCTGGAAATATTGAGAGTATAGCTTAAAAAACTGGAAAGTCATTTTTTCCTGTGTTAAAATGATGTGTTTGTTTTTACTTTTTAAAAGGCTACATCCTGATCATAGTTTTCATTTTAAAGTGAATGCCCTTCAGGCCCTGCATCTTGAAAGAAAATGCAAATGCTAGGTACAAGCATCAGGAAAGATTTAACAGTGCTAGTATTTTAATTAGGATTGTTATGGTTGTTGTTAGTGCTTGGTTACACATTTCTGTAGGTCTGGAATGTTCTGACCTCTAATCCTGTCTTTTCCAATAAGCCATGATATTTTTTACTGCGTAATTTTGCAGGCACTAGCGTTTTTCAGGAATGCAAATGTGGTGTTAGCATAGAAATGCATGCCACCACTTGTACAATAAACCAATGTAATAAAGCTAAGACTTACAGTAGAATAGAGTATATCCTAATTTAAGAAAATAAGCACACTTATACTTTGTTCTAAGGATTAATGAGGGTTTGTGGACAGTGTTTCTATTATTGTAACTTGTCCATTCTCAAGCAGTTTTCTAATAATACGGTACTACTCTTTCTGATTACTTTTATATATATTGCCTTCCTTAATTTCTCTCTGATTATTTTTATCTACCAATGACAAGTATTGAATATACTGCCCGAACAGAGCAAGTAGCATCTTTATGTTATAGTGATAGCTTTGTGTCATTGACGAGAGAAATGTGAAACACAAATTATGTGAAAGTTAGATATAACATGAAGTATATGCCATAATCTTTGTCAAAGTACTGATCAATGATATTGACCTTGTTTTTTTTTTAATTTTCTTTACTTACGTGAACCATATATAATTTTCTAATGCTAACTGAAAACACTTTCAATCCTGTTTACTTCTTTTTTATATTCTTTATTGCAGAATCACTGGCTTCACCCTACCTATTGTATAGATTATATATTAATACTTTAAACTAGGTTACACTTTTGAATTATCAAAGGGTTAGGCTTACCTTGTAGAATTTAACAATTTCGAATGGATATATTATATGCTGAGATGGTCAACTTAAATTTACCTACCTAAAGTTCCACAATTACCCTGAAACATAGATACTATTCCTGATTTAGAAAAGAGGAAAATGAATGCCGAAGAGGTCAAATTACTTGTCCAGGAAGAAAGACTTGAAAAATGGTTGGCCCAGGACTTGATATAAATATTTTATTCTTTATACAGCATTTTTCCTATTCTAAAGTCTGTGCTTTTGCAGAAATACATTTTACTCATGTTAATGGAGCAATTCTCAGAAATAACTTTGTGGCAGGACGCGTGGGTGGCTCAGCGGTTGAGCATCTGCCTTTGGCTTAGGGTATGATCCTGGGGTCTGGATCGAGTCCCACATCGGGCTCCTTGCTGGGAGCCTGCTTCTCCCTCTGTGTCTCTGCCTCTCTCTCCCTGTGTCTATCATGAATAAATAAATAATATCTTTAAAAAAAAACAAGAAATAACTGTGGCACAGAAGATACTTTATGTTATTCGGCTCTTCAAAGTTATTTTTGGACTGTGTTTACACGTGCTGTTCATTTTAGAGGACTTCCTTGAATTACTTGGAAGTTCTTGGCTTAAAACCGTTAAGACATTTACAAACTTTTATTCATTTGCAGGATCTTGTTTCCTTAGCCTCATGCCTGTTACCATGTCCACCAAGCAGTTTTGCACCATTTCTGAGATCCCCAGACTTGGGCTCTGTGTTAACACAGCTCATGCATTTTACATTTTTCCTAACTTCCTTCGCTCAGACAATTCCCATTATTTTTCTTCAAAACTCAGCTAATCCATGTCATCAGTGAAGACATCTTTCTTTTTCTCAACAAATATACCTAATCACCAGTCAATGTGCAGGACACTGAAGATCCAATCATAGGTAGTAATATACCTGAATTCTGCATGTCAGACTTCACTGTACCTGTATGTGACCTTCTTTATGAACTCCCTGAGAGCAAGAATGCCTTTCCATGCTGGCTTGCTATTAAATACAGTGTAATAGTTAGGGAGTTCACTGTAAATTCATATGTGTATTCCTGGAACATAGTAGATATTTAGTAAATATGTACTAAATGAATATTTAAATATTACCCAGCGAGAGTAAAACAAACTATTTAAAAATATATTTAGTTCTGACTGTTGGGAATATATTATCTGTTGGTCTGTGTATTTGTTTTAAAAATTTTGTTTATATCACTACTGCACGTGATAGGCCTTCACTAAATATTTGAGTATCTATTAAATAATCCAGTCACAGTGATTACTTAATTCGGAAGGAAAGAAAAGATAACCTGCTTTATCTCCAATACTGAAAATAAGTTAGACCAGGAGTAAAGCAAACTTTTAAATCTGACTGTAAGATTTGTTCTTTTGAAGCCTTATCTGAGGAATAGGAGACCATTACGTTGTTGAGGTTTCAAAGTCTTCAATACATAGAAATAAATGAGGAAGATATAATATGTTGATAATGGTATAATTAAACAGATTAGATATTGTCAATAGTAAATGTCTGATTTGTCAATACAGCAAGTATTTAAAGCCCTGAAAAATCAAGATAATCCCTGCGGTTAATTAAAAGTTGATTATTCAATCAATGATTATTGGAAGCCAATTTTAAACTGTATGTATAGGAAGACAAGTAAGATAAGAGTATTTTATCTTATTGTTTCATAGACACTTGGGTTCTGCTTCTTTTTAAAAAAATGAAATTCATTTTAACCTAAAAAAAAAAAAAATCCCCTCCTGTCTAGTAGCCATGTTTTGTCCTGATTTTCTGATGTTTCTATGTCTGACTTCAGTGGTAAGAGCATTTAAGTTAATTGGGTTGAATACATTTTCAGATACTCCAGAATGTCTTTATCACCTATTTATTTGTCTTCCTTCCATTTATGTGCTAATGTTACCAGTATCGCGTATGCCACTTCTAACATGAAACACAGTTGGCAGTTAGAGATATGACCACTGCTCCTGATTCATCCATTTTTACTTTCATTTCCCCCCTTAAATTTCACATAATTTATAATCACTTTAATTGATTATCCTCTTGAGTCATTTTATTTCGGAGCCCCCTCACGAGAGCCCCATGCTAATGCATTTTACTTCTGTGGGCATTGTGTGTGGTCTGCAATTTAGCAACAAAACTCAGCACAGGCTATTAAATGATATTATGTCACTCTCTGTGCTTTACTGAAAACTTTCACAGCCATATCCAAAGTGGATAGAAAGTATTCAACTTTAGTATTCTTATGATATTTAAATAATGTTTAGAACAGAATTCTGAGCAATTATGAAGTACCCTAAATTGCTCATGTATTTTCTCCTTCAAGTCCTTGTTCTGTTCCTATTTTATGAAACATTTTATTAAAAATACTCTCCATCCTACGCTGTACATGAATACAGATTATTTGGTAAAAAGACGCCTTATTTAAGCAGAATGTCTCTCTTGCTAGGAAAATCAAGGGATTAAATTTACTGACTATGGCTGGTCAGGGGACTTTTGTTAAGGTAACTTTCACTTGTCTCTTCCTGTTTGGCTGCCTCTCAGAAGGCTCCTCATTTAAAAGTCTTCACATCTCAGATGCTGTACCCACACGTGGGTGTGTGATGGGAGAAGAGAGGTGGTTGTAAGACGTGTAAATTATCTTTTACTAATTGTGACTCCAGAACACATTCTGACTCCTGAGCAGAAAGGCATGCAGGGAGCTGAGAATGAGAAAGGAAAGTAAATACTGTTAGTAAAGATCAGTCACTGTTTTGTTTCAAGGATAACTCATCAGCTAAAAGGTAATGAGGGAAGTGGATGGTGGGGTCAGCCTTTGAAGAGCTGGGATCAAGTCTGACAGTTACATGTGTGCAAGGGGAGAAGGAGATGCCCAACAACATAGAGAGGGACAACAGACAACCTTGTGTCCTCACGGAGCAGTGTCTGTTTGTAAATATTTAATGGATTAATTGAATGAAGAAGTGTCAGAGATAAACAAAGCAAGGCACTGGTCACAGCAGTTAAGGACAGATTTTAATCAGTAATAGACCATGTCGGGAATGAAGTATATGACTATATTCAGTAGGGTGAAGAGCTTAGTGTGAGCTGAGCTCAACTTTGATTTGTACAGAGGTAACTGGGTGTTGTTTTCTTTTTTAAGATTTTATTGATTTACTCATGAGAGATATAGACAGAGACAGAGACATAGGCGGAGGGAGAATCCTGTGGGGAGCTCGATGTGGGAGTAGATCCCAGGACCCCGGAATCACAACCTGAGCCAGAGGCAGATGCTTAACCACTGAAACACCTGGGTGCCCCAGACTGGGTGTTTTTAAAAAGGGAGAATGAGGGAATAGCAAGCGAGGTATGTGGGGGCTCAGTAGAATTAGGGAAGTAAAAAATTGCAAAATGTTAGAAGGATGGTTTGGTCTGTTTGAAATCTACCTGGGTTTGTTAACTGGTGGTTATCAAATGTTCCTACTTTCCCACAGAGGTTGGGAGACAGGTGTCCTATCCTGAGGTGTGAACTGGAGCAAAGAGGAAGTCTTTTGGCAGCCTTAAGTTTTCTCAGCCACTTTAAGTCATTCCAGGGATGCAGCCTTGAGCTGTTAAAAATGCTAGCGTTTCATTCAAATCTTTATAGGTCAAGGTTGAGGCCTAGGTGAGAGGAGAGCTAAGTGTAGCCTGGTTAGAGTTTGGTAAAGCAGAGAATGTTAGAAAAAAAAAAATTGTAAGTCACCCTAAAGAGTACTTTCACATGCATTACTTCATTTTTATATTCGCAACATATATAGAATTCTGAAGTATTATGTTACAGCTGAGGGAACTGAATTGCATAAAAGTTAAGTGGCATCTAATAAGTAAAGGGCTTGAAATTTCAAATTTAGTTAATACTTGGTTCTAAAACTTGACTCCTTTCTCTGACTAAAACATGGTACCTTAGAAACAGAAAGGAGAAAGCAGAAAGGAAGTACTAGGAGTAGCTCTAGTTTCAGGTTTTTACTGCTCTCAGACTATTTCTTTTGAATGGTTAAACTCTAGGTGAGTGACTACTAATTAGTAAACAAGTAAATCTTTTAGGGACTTAAAATGTTAATGAGCACAAAGAACCAGCAGGTTTTAGTAATATTGGGTTCATGGTAGCTGCAAGATGGGGCAGTTTAATTGTCCAGGTTAGTGTAATTCATTAAGGGCTAACATTAATATTTAAATATAAGTTGTATTTTTAAATGGCTTCTCATTGTAAAACATTATCGTTATTAATAATTCAGTAGGTCATCAGTTCATGGTTGACTTACTGAATACTTTGATAATGAAATTACCTCAGTTTAGGGTGCTTTTAGAGGCAAATAAGAAAAGGACATATTTTATAGGGCCTAAAAATAAAAATCTATTATAGCATATAAGAAACCACCTAGAGGCAGGTTTGGACTTTTTCTCCTTATTTTTTTGCTCTTTTTCCTTGACTTCATGGAAGAAAGGTGGCTGCAACAGTTTCATGTATTATATTCTTCTGCAATAAAATCTGAATTTAGGGAAGAAAAATATGTCACTGGCCTTGTATTACCAAAAAAATAAAAATTCTCATATATCATCGATCAGTCTTCCTTCAGTTCTTATTGGCTTGAATTCTATCATATGAACTCCCCTAAACTAATGGCTGGTGAGGAGAATGTCATCACCATGATTTCCACTTACTAATCCACTCCTTTCTGTTGCTGAGGGAAAGGTTAGTCTCCCTTGGAGCCTATGATTGTTCAATCAAATTCAGTGTTCATTGACTAAAGAATGAGGGAGAGGACATAGGGTGCAGTGGGTGGCCAGATGTGTCTGCTACAGGGATGCTGAGAGGGCCTTTTTTGACAAAGAATGTAAACTGTGTCAGAAGTCAATATTTATGGGGCACTCGGATGGCTCAGAGGTTGAGCATCTGCCTTCAGCTCAGGTCATGATCCTGGGGTCCTGGGATCGAGTCCCACATCAAGCTCCTCTCAGGAAGCCTGCTTCTCCCTCTGCCTGTGTCTCTGCCTCTCTCTTTCCGTGTCTCTCATGAATAAATACAAAAAATCTTTTAAAAATAAAATAATTCAATATTTATTAATCACTTACAGTGTGCCATTTCAGTGTACTTTGTATGTGTGATCTAATTTAATTCTTCAGACTAATTGTGAAGATGATTCTGTTGTAGAGAAGGGGCTGGGAACAGGTTTTGAAGTGTTTGAATGACCTGTCAAACTCACAAAGCTGCTCAGTGGCAGAGTTGGGATTGGAACCCTGGCTGGCTGGCAACAGAATCCTCTTTCCCTGCCAGGTCACTGTAAAAGGAAACTTAACATTGTGCATAGTTTTACTATTGTTAAGTTGAAGAATGGTAGGTAAGGATACCAACTTCCTTTGTGAATAGGGTATATCCTGGGAAATTGTCTGAGAAAGTTGTTATACTTGATCTTATTTAATATGTGTTTATACATCTTTTACCATTTTTTAAAATTTTACAGATAATGAAATTAAGAGAGAGTAGATAAAGCAGTTTGCCTGAGGACACAAAGCTATGAAGTGGCCAAAGTGGGATTTGATTAAAAGTTTACTTTTAATTTGAGGCATTGAATGCTTCCCACTATATAATGCTTAAAGATGGTGGTCAAAGTATGGCAGGGCTGGGGTAACAGACTTGGAATCAAACAAATCACATAAACCTGATCAGTCTTCCAGAATCTCATGATATAAAAGAAACTCATTTTTTTTAAAGGAAATATATTTCATTTTTACCCAAACTAGATAGTTGAATAATGTTCTCAAATTTAAGGAGGGCAAGGAAAAATTCTCACTTGGTCTCTGGAAGAGTTGAATGAAAAATAGAAATGACCAGGGTCTCCTTTAGAAAGAGAAGTGGAAATTGGAAACAAAGAATATTGACTTCATATTTACTGATGAGACAGGCTAAGTATAGAAGTGAGTAGACTCACTAATCAGAGTGCTAATCTACTACATGCCTAGACCAAGATGTGAACTACACCAGTTCCTGGCCTCTAGATGGTTTCTTCCTGAGACTATACAATGAATTAAAAGGCAGGATAAAGATTAAGATGCTTAGGGTATAAAACTATGTGCATACTCTTAATTACTTTTTCTTCGAAAGTCATTCTAGTTCCTCCCACCCCCATCCCATGCCAGGTACTCTCATCAACACTGTTTTTTTCTGAATGGCCAAATATATAAAATATATATTTGTGTATGTGTGTGTGGGGGAGTGTGTGTGTGTGTGTGTGTGTGTGTGTGTATATACACACACACAGATATAGATATATATCTATATCTATCTATCTATCTATCTATCTATCTATCTATATATAAAACTGGAAAATCATTCCATCATTTTATGCTGTGTCAAAATCCTTGCTCTATTTATTCCATTATTTTCATTAGGGCTGAAATTCATGAATATTTAAAATGATTTGTTCTTTGCTGCTTTTTGCCTCTAAGAAGAAAATGTACTCCATGATAAAACATTGGACTTATTATTCACACTTAGTGTAACTGAAGACTAATTAGCTAGTGTTTAATTTCTCAAGACTACAAAACAATATCTGTTGTCTCTCTGTAACACAAAATGAACAGCTAAACAGCTCTCCCACCTTATTTTTTTAAACAAACTCCCAGCACACAAACATTCATAATTTATGATGTTTTCCATCAAAACATATTCCCTGAATATAGATAAAATCAGCATTTGGAGCATGGATGCTTTGGTTCCAGCTCAGGGACTGTGATTGAAATGCATGCACATGCTTGAAAAATTCTTCATTTTCATTTTCCCCAGTTTGCAACTGAAGACATGAAGTCTGCTAAGTTCCTAGCAGTGTTATGCTCTCTTTTACATTGCTCTGTACAACTGAGTTACAACATTTGTTTCAATGCTGCTGAACAAATTGTTTAACATATTTGTAATATCACAATAAGGATTGGATCATAAAATTGTAGATACACATTCTCTTGTATCTGTGTTTGATTGCCATGTCCCTTTTGAGGATTACTAAGCAGATAGTCTGCTTCTATTTCTGATGACAGAGAACAAATTCATTTGTGTAAAGAGCTTTTGTGAGATATGTTGCTAATGTTTTTCATATAAAGCATTTCTGTCTTTGCAGGTATTCAAGACAACGGAGTTTACTTATTTACAGCCAAATAATAGTGTTCAAATTAAATAGTTTCTATTAACTTTATCATTGACTGGTTTATGGCTTTATGGAGATAAAAAGTGTTTTGAGAGGAGCTTTCCCTTTCCTCTAAATGGCATTGAATGGTCCCATTTTAAAAGATTTTTTTGATATTCTTCTAGTCCTTATGGTTTGGTGACACCAGTCAAAATTGTTTCGGAAGTGTTCAGAATTCACATCGCGTGGCTGCTTGGTGAAGCATTCTCTCTGAGTGGTTGGGTACTAAATGAATTCGTGCCAGCACATGGCAGTTCCAGCCACTGAGGCCAATGGCTGCTTAGTGCTGGGGCAAAACTCTTTCCCATGCACAAGTTGGTAGTGGTTTCCTGTGATTAAATTTGGATCCTGTGGCCCAAATGATGTCTTCAAGAAATAACTCAACATCTGTGTTTTATTTCCAGCTCTGTTCCATACTCAGTGAAGCCCAGATCTCTACTTAGAGCTAAATATCTGAATATCTTTACATTTCCTTTAGCGTCAAGGCAAAAGTTTTGTTAATTTTACTTGCAAACATTTTTATTTTGATTTGTGGGCATGCAAATGCTTTGGGCCCTCAAAATATTCTTTCATATCAGTGGCTGTGAGATGGGGAAGAGCACAGACTCTGATCTCTGGCAGATTTAAATTCAAATCCTCTTCACGCACTTGCTCAATGAGAGGCCACCATCAAGGGATTCACTCCTCTATTCCTTAATATTCTCATCTGTAAAATGGGGATAGTAATAGCATTGCTTACATAGTAAGTGTTCAATTATATTCACTACCATTGATATTACTATAAAGCCAAGGTATAATTACCTGCTTGTTTGATAATTTATTAACCAACCTTCCTTAAAAGGCTTCTAAAGAGAGTCTGGCTCTTTGGAAAACAGTGCTGTGGTATAGTGTCACGATTTTTTTTTTTTTTTTACATAATTATTAGTTTTGGAGAGCTGGGTTATCACCACACCATTGATTACATTCTGTTTAGTTTTCCCACATATTGCTAAGGGTGGGTGACAACTGGTAAGTTTAGCATTTGGGACCTTTATGGTCTCCCTGCTGTTCTTTGTTAGCTGTTTGCTATCACGGTGCAGGGCTTCACAATTGAGGCAGAACAAGGAATTAAGGATAATTACATCATTAGTATGTGACCACCTCAGAACTGTTTAAATCCTGAATCTAGTGCCAAGTTCTGTTCCTCCTCTTCACATAACCCTACTCAGACTCTTGTCTGGGTTTAGGTGGGAGCTTATTGTCTTGATTTGTTTCTCTACTCTTATCCATCCTTAAGTCAAGTGTGCCTCTTGGTTCTGCTTAGATTTGGGGCAGTATCTGTACCACTGGCCAGATGGTTTGCAACCTGGCCCACACACATGGGGGCGGGGCAAGAAATGATTAAAGAAAGAGGCAGATTGGTAGGGATCAGGCTTCATAAATGCACAGACAAGGCTTGTCTTGAATGGCTGCAGACAGTAGATCTCTACACCTATCTGCCACAATCTTGAACATTTATATAGAGGCCTTAACTGGATGCAATCATGAATACCATCCAGATGGTCTCTCCAACACATCGTTTGCTCAAGGTTGCATGCTTGAAAATGGCTCCCATTGTGGGAACAGTTGGCATAGCAGCCTCCCTCTAAGGCCTGGGGAGGGAATGAGGAGCCTCCGATTGCCCGGGTCCAGCTTGTGGGTCAGCTGGCAGTTATGTCCTCCTAATGGCCTCCTTCAACATGGATGTTTCATTTTGGTCCCTTTCCATGATAGGATCAATGAAGGTGGTTCCCACACTACTGAATAAGGCTCTGCCTCAGCTCCCACTGACTCTGATATGCTCAGAGGCTGAGCCTTAGTAGTTCCTCCCTCATGACTTCCTGGTGGTGTTCCCTCCATCTCCTGTGCTACTTGGTTTTCTGGTTTAAGTTTTAACTTCTCCTTCCCTGGCCAAGGTAGTTCAGTGACAATTTATTCTCCTTTAAGACCTGCATCATAATAAAGGGATTATAAGAACACACGTTAAATCTGTTGCATATCACAGTTGAGTCACTGAGGTCTTGGGGGAAGAGCACCATTTGGGCCATGTGGGGCTAATTAACCTTCCCAATCTTTGTTCCCTATTGTCAGACATGCTGGTGCCCTTTCCATGCTTGCAGCTGGAAAACAAAGAAATAAACCCTATTCTGCTCTCAAATCTCTGAGTGAGTGGTGATGGTAGTAGAGATTATGGTGGTAGGGATAAAAGGACAAGCTAGCCTGTTGCCTTCTGGGTCCCGCCAAGAATTACAACACAAAGAAGGAAAAGATAACTCTCTTAAGAGACACTTGACCATCACCTGTTTTATCTTTCCCCAAAACTAGCTGCAGTTCTTCTCTTTTTAGGAAATAGGAAATTGTCCTTATATTGGGTGTAGTCTTCCTTCTCTGTGGATTTTTTATAACCTCTTTGCTCTGAGTCATCAGTTACTGATATTGAAAGGGTCACTTACTATGAAAATACTCTTTTCTTTCAAGTGCCTGGATTTTAACTCTAAAGATCTAGCATTCAAAGCTATCCATCTGCCATGCTCTATTTAAAAGTGCTATTTGAAAATCACCCCTGATAGTGACCTGTTGGTTCTCCACTCTTGCACTCTCTGTCAGGGGCTGGATGGTTCAGTGCATTGAGTGCAGAGCCCTGGACGGCAGGTTCCCAGAGCTGCAAGATGATAATGACTCTGTGTAGACATATCAGAAAGAAATAGAAATATGAAAGAAAGGGCAATGGGTGAATTGTGATCATTACGTTTACAAAAGTAGGAGGATTGATTTGATCCCCCACTAGAAATTTCAGAATAATTTTCTAGAGGTAGTTTTTTAGATTTATAGTAAGATGGCAGTTTTGAATTTGCTCAGTTTATCATATAAAATGAAGCTCAAATCCTGCTTCATTTTTGAAACCTTTCTTAGTCATTCCAAACTACCTTTCTCTCTTATAAACCACTAGAATATAGATTAGTACTGCCCATCTATAATCTCATATAGTCTTGGGTTTTGTTTTAATTTCACTTTCACTAATCTTGTCTTTTAAATCCGATTCTAAGCTTATACACAGAGGCTTTATGTTATGTGATGCACATAGTGGATACTCAGTAAATAGCTGTTGAAAAAAACAAGTGAAAGATGCTCTTACAGTGCTATTTATATTTGTAATAAAAGTAGAGATTAAAAACTGTGACAAAAGGAATTTGTGTTAAATAAAAAAGATAAGTATCGGGCAGCCTGGGTGCCTCGGCAGTTCAGTGCCACCTTCGACACAGGGCCTGATCCTGGAGACCTGGGATCCAGTCCCACGTCGGGCTCCCTGCGTGGAGCCTGCTTCTCCCTCTGTCTGTGTCTCTGCCTCTCTCTCTCTCTCTTTCTCTGTGTCTCTCATTAATAAATAAAATTAAAAAAAAAGATAAGTATCTGGCTGTGGGGACTGCTATTTAGCATATTTTACTGATAATGTTATAGAATATTTGTACTTTTTTACAAGAGTATTTTTTAAAAGGATAAACATATACATTTAAAATTTATTAATTTACTTGAGAGAGAGAGAGAGAGAGAGAGAGAGAGAGAGAGAGATTGCATGCCTGAGTGAGCAGAGGGAGGGCTAGAGGGAAGAGGAGAAAGAGAATCCTCAGCCAATTCCCTGCTGAGCTCAGAGCCAAATGCAGGGCTCAATCCCAGAACCCTGGGATCATGACCTGAGCCAAAATCAAGAGTCAGTTGCTTAACTGACTGAGCCACCCAGGTGCCTGATTAGAACAGTTTTGGTGGAAATATCAATTAAATAATCAAAGTTGCCTCGAAGTTTTCTGAAAATATGTACTTAAATATTAAACTTCTGTGTTTTTCCTCTTCATATTATTTCAGTTGTTTGAGTCAGCAATTTAATAAGGAATATTTACACTTTTCCTTCTCAATGATCTCTCACAAAGTTTTAGAAAAGCTAATAAGTAAGTGTAATGGTCAGAAACCCAGAATCATATCTTCTTGTATATACTTTAGTTACTTATGTGCATTCCCTTCCTATCTAAATTTGTACAATTTTTTCCTGACCCTTAATATTCTATAGCAAAAGTCTATTTCAGTTATAAGAAATATAGAATGACTTTTCAAATGGCACCATCTAGACAAATATTTGAATTATTTTGTTACTAAAACTATCATATTAATAAGATTTATACCCAAATTCATTCAGACTACTAAATACCTCCAAAGAATACTCTGTAACATACGTATTTCGAAATAACTTTAAGATATTAAAAGATCATTTTTTTCTAAATACTCCATTTATGTTCATGTAATATTATAGAGTATTGACAATTTCTAAGTAATCCATTGTTGATTACTTTCAGTGTTTCACTCTGATGAAACAAATAATAAAGCTCTTATAATCTCTTTTCAGTTTAATTTTAACGGGAAAAAGGTCAGAAGGTGAGAAGTGATTTGTATATGAATATATATCTTATAGTAATTAAATTAGCAAAACAGCTATAACAGAAGCACAGTAAAAGTTAAAGTAGGAGAAATTAGCCGTCCCAAAAATGTCTGTGATTTAAAATAAAATATTCCTAAATATTTAATTTGCTTTAAAATGCATTAAGATTTATAACCTGTAAATGTGAAAATTTATCTGTGGTCACACTGTGAAAGATATACACACAACAGTACTCCTAAAAACTTAAATAAGAATATGAGAGGCAAGAAAAGTACTACCATAAAAATTGAAATGAGCCATATTAGTGCATTTGAAGTTATATTTAATTCAGAGTTCTGGGTAAAGGGGAAGATGGGATATGTAATTTTTATTAACAAATGATCAAATTGTACCATACTGTTTATCCAGAAGGAAGATTAAAATTGATTTAATGTGTGGCATCTAAGGTCAGATAATTTTAAACAGTTTAATAGATGATGACTTCCATTCCAGTTTTAGGAAAGATCCAGATATTTTATATAGTGCCATTTCATATAGCTATATTTGGAAAGAGCCTAGGGCAGATCAGATTATGTTAATCTATATCATTTGTTTGTATGTATATATTTTATATACATATAAAATATAAACAAAGAAATAAACATTCTTCAGTGTTTAGTGTTTATATTTTTAGGTAGTTCAGTGATGCTAGATTTTTTACATTAAAATCAAGGTGTTAAAACACAATTTTGAGTGATGAATAATGAAAAGAAAAATTCACAAATGCATTTTTCAGAATTGAGTTTGTATATCTTGTACTCATTCCTATTTGTCAAATCCTTGAAGTCATTGAAGCCTACGGGTAATAAAAAGATATATAAGCCCTGAATCATTTTCTCCAGGGATTTACCATCTAGCATCAGTAATAATACACTTATTCCCAAAGCAATAATACAAAGAATATATGATATTTCCATATAAGTGACAAAATGCGGTATCAACCTGTGAATGCAATTTGATTATATGTGTGTCCACCAAGTGCTAAGAATTTGATTGAAACAACACAGTGCAATCAAACTCTGACTCAGGAAGAACCGTAAAATCAACCAGTTTTTCCTGCCACCACAACATACCAGTTCCTTTATGGTTACTATTATTGTTGGGGTCAGGCACCTTGCTTTTGCTCATGTACTTCTCCCTGGAGCCAAGAAGATGGTTAGGTTTTGTGTTGTCCAAGAATTCCTATAAAAAACAGGGTGACTTGAAATATTTATTCATAAGAAAAAGTTGCAAATCATTTTAATCAACAATCTGATTTTACAAATGTAAATAAAAAAATCCTCTAAAGGGATAAGTGACTTGTTCAGTTGTTGGGAGCTAGAAGGTAGCATAGCTTAATCTAAATTGGCTTTCAACTTAAGTACAAAAACTTTAAATAGTTCATATTAGGAGAAAAATTGTGTTTGGCCAAAATTTCATGTGCTTTTAAAATTATTTTATTTTTAAGATTTTAATTTATTTATTCATGAGAGACACAGAGAGGGAGGGGCAGAGATACAGGCAGAGGGAGAAGCAGGCTCTTTGCAGGAGGCCAATGTGGGACTTGATCCTGAATCCCGCGATCGCAACCTGAGCCGAAGGCAGCCACCCAATTGCTGAGCCACCCAGGCATCCCTTAAAATTATTATAAATGTGCCAGATTGGCTCCAGTGTTTTATCCAAATATCCATTATAGTTCTTTATTCCAAATGGAAGTGATTTAAAACTTAAAGACTAGAACTGTTGTAATGTGTTCTCTTTCTCCAGTAGTGACAATACTTTTATATCAGAGAAGAGATTTCCAGGATACTGAGTATCCCACTATTTTTTTTTTTTCAATATTTTGTGATTGGAGGAATTCAATTCCTGTCCTTTTTAAATACTAAAATCACTGTTAAAATTAAGTCTTTATTGCATCTGAAAAAGTGTGTTAAGTTTACCTGGAATCAAACCAGTATATTTTATCTTCCAGAATTTTATTATGTGATGTAAATATTTATTTCTCACAGGGAGGGGACATTTTTAAGGAAAATTAATAGAAATGCTATCACCCTTCCAGGGCAGCTGTATTGGTAGGATAGAGCCAATGAACTGGGTATACTAGAGGTTATGAGCTGTTGTGAATCAGAATGAGAGAGTAGGTCAAGAGGAAATTGATTTGTGGAGTGTATTATGAAGTCTTGGCCAAAGAGTGTTAAGCAAATTGATAATGTCTTTTGGGAAATTATAGGAAGACAGAGTTGAGTAAGTTCAAGGACAGTCACTATTTTTTTATTAAATTGTGAATGATAACAGACTGAGAATAATGTAAACCATTTTCTATGGTGGAGTCCTTTAAAGGTTAAACTCCAGAAATAAGTTTAATGAGAGCATTGAGAACTTGGAAAATATGGGCGTACATGGACTCGTTCTGAAAACATGGTGGTTAAGAGAGAGACTAATGTAGCTTGGAAGTAAGGCACAGAGTGACCGTTGCCTAACATTGTGTTAAAGGCAAGCAGAAGAATACTTAACTGGAGATAGCTAGGGTCTATTTGAGAAAAGCAGGAGGTTGGAGAAGAAGGTGTAAAAACATTTCAAAGGTCAAAATCAAATGCTCAGAATGGAAAGTTCTCTTGACATCTTGGGACATCAAAGATCAAGGCACTAGCAGAGTCAGTGTCTGGTGAAAGCCCATTTTCTAGTTTGTAGATAGCTGTCTCTCTGCTGTGTCCTCTTTGTTAGGAGGGGCTAGAAAGCTCACTTCAATATCTTTCATTAGGGCATTAATCCCATTAATGAGGGCCCACCTCATAATCTAATCATTCCCAAAAGGTCTTGCCTCCTAATCTCATTACATTGGGGGTTAGGTTTTCAACATATACATTTGAGGCAGAGGGAGCTTGAGGAGGGCCACAGACATTTATTCTATATAGCCATGTTTAACCATGACAGCTTTCTTATTTTCTTGAGTTCTGACTTTTTTTATTTGACCACAGACAGTCTGAGGTATTACTATATATTTTCCATTGTTAGATAATGTGAATTCCTTTATGAATTTATTTATTTTAAGACCTCTTTGGAGAATCAGCTGTTTACCAGCCATTTTGATAAACGTTTGATATATTAGTTTATAGAGATGAATCAAACTTTTGTCTTTTCCTCAGGAAGCTTTAGGTTTTTAATAGAGAAAACACTTAAGGAAACAATTCCAATAAATTATTCTAGTTATTATAACCAAGCTCTCAAATATGGAAGCAATTTTTGAACATGAAATAATACTGAAATATAATTTTATCATATTCTTTGACTAGTCTGCTTTCAACTTTGGAATTGTTTCCTCAAGTGTGGAAATGAGAATGTAGCTTTATTTCAGGCTTGCTTTATATCAAGGGAAGAACAGTTAATAAAAATACTTTCCTTAGTTTAACACAGTGCTCATCACAGATGTGTCACATTGCAAATATGTTCAAAAATGGACATATTGTTTGAACTCGCTGCACTTCCTTTTAATTAGGAGCATATCCTGTGTTATATACATTACTTTCCTAGCTATTTAAGTAATTTTTTTTAGAAAGATTTTATTTATTTATTCATGAGAGACACGGAGAGAGAGAGGCAGAGACACAGGCAGAGGGAGAAGCAGGCTCTATGCAGGGAGCCCAACATGGGACTCCATCCAGGTCTCCAGGATCACACCCTGGGCTAAAGGCAGCGCTAAAGGCAGCGCTAAACTGCTAAACCACCAGGGCTGCCCTATTTAAGTAATTTTAATATGCCAAAGTGGGTTCTGAACATGAATACATAGTTCTTTAGGATGCCCTTTTTTCTGAATTGTATTTATTTCTTAAGTTTCTAGAGTGAACAGGACTGTTGCTAAAATACCTCTTACGCTCAGTTGGCTTGTTGATTACTTTATAATTTTGACATCTTTTCTATGTACCAAATTTGTTATTTTGATTCTTTGGAAATTATATGAGTCTCTCAGATCCAATCATCTTATTATTGCACAAATACTATTCAAAAATATATTTTCAATGAAACTATTTACTTATTAGATTCTTTAATGAGGCCTGGCCAGCTCTTTTGAGTGAAAACCAAATACAGTGATTCACATTTCCCAAACAGACCTTCAGTCTAAATGATTTTGAGTCATATTTGAGGTCACTTAGTTGTTGTCATTGTACTTAATCTTCCCAGCATCTTGTCCTTCTCGCCGGAAAACTTTGGTGTGCAGCCGGCATGTAATCAGGGGCAGAAAGCTGCAGCATAGATTACCTTAACTGAATTAAAATGAGACAGGGCTGTAAGATACGCAGACTTACACAAGACAAACGTATTAGGTTTGTACACAAAATGTCCAAATAGTCTGTCTTTTGTAATATATAACATCAGTAAGTGTACATGTCTATAGTATACCAATATTGTTGAATAAAAATCAATGTCTCATATGAGGATACCTGATTGTACTTAATATTCTCCTGGAGCATAGGGAAACAAAACGTGTGTGTGCGTGTGTGTGTGTTTGTGTGTAAGATGTTTAATGTTATCATAAAAAATTTAAAATGCAATCTACCATCAGAGATTACATATAATTTATATTTTTCATAAGTACGAATGTTTAAAATTTCTCTTAGTATTAAAATTCAGTATGGGAGGAACTAAGTTCCGAGATAATTAATTTGAATGAAAATATAGCTCTTTAGCTGCCTTGAAGTGTGGACTTAGAAGTATAGGAGAATGAGTTACGTGTAGTTTCTGTAGAAAGGTTGTGAAATCAATGCACTTTGATTCAAAAAACAGAAACTGTTCATTAACCAAGGTATGCTCTTGTACTAATATTTACTGTTTTCTTTGTCTGTTTTGACTTCCTACCTTGCGTGAAACTTTAATTGTTATATTTTTCAGATGAAATCTGTGACAGTGGTCAAGGTATATTTTGACTTAATCACAAGCATTTAATGCAATCAGAGAACAATAGATTCTTTCTGATGTAAAATTCTCAGTTGTCATGTTGCTAGTGTGCTGTTTGTGACTAGAATGCAAAGTAGTTTTAATCCATACATCCTTTTTTCTGTGCTGGGATGCCTGCCAAATCTATGTCTGCGATTAACTTTTGAGGTTGTCAGCTCGAAACAAATGTAGGGGCAGGAGAACTCAGGACAGTGGGTCTCTATTTGATGCATATTTAACCATAGTGTTAGCTTTCAGAATTAGAAAACAAATAATTATCTTCATAGACTAAAAGTTTCATTGGTATCATATTTGCTTTTTAAAATTGCTTTTAATCTAAATGTTCAAAAATTTCATGTAAAATTGATGGAATTTAATAAAAATAATCTGTCAAAAATTGTATTACATAATTTCCATGATATTATATTATCTAGAACTCCCTGCATCTGGCTGGAGGTGAAAGTCACAAAATTCAAGAACAGTGTTGCCTGATTTGCTTCAATTCCCTAATTGATTGGTTAATATTCTAGCCAAATGTGATTCAGTGAAAAAATAATGCTTGGGTTGAAAACAAAATTACTGGGTTCATATCCAACCTTGACTTAATTTCACTGGGAATCCATATCTTCGTTTATATACATCTATTTTGTTACCTGCTTTGAGGGTATTCACATCATTAGTGCTGAATAGGAATGGAAGGTAAGAAAATTCACATTAAATGAATACAACCCCTATATCCTAGTTTCTGTTAGACACTTTGAATGAATCCTTTAGCTAATCTGTAAGGAATGTTCATTTTATATAAATTCCCAATTAATGAACTAAGACTCAGGAAAGGCAAATCACTCTTCCAAGGTTGTCCAATTGATAATGGTAAAATCTGGAATTCAAAAACTGTGATTGTCCTGTCTGCTTTCAAAATTCTTGTTCACATGACTGCAGACAGCCTTGACTCTACCTTTAGCTAGAACTTCAACTCTCATTTCTTACTACCTTCTTGATGACAGAAGGGAGGAAGTGATATTGAACATTTGAGCAAAGGTCTGTAAATATATATTTCTTGAGCATTACCTATCCCGGGCACTATGCTAAACATTAGACATATATAATCTCACTTGAGCCTAAACATAACCTTATAAGGTAAATTCTATTACTGGGCCATTTTCAGAATATGAAAACAATGCTCTGAAGTTTTAAGTGACTTTTTTTAAATTTCAAGACAAGGTAGCCTGACTTCAAAGGCCTTATATTTGACCGCATGATATTAGTTTTCTTTTACCACAGAGTTAGTGGTTTAAGCAATACTATTTTTTTTTAAATTCAGATTCAATTTGGGTAACATATAGTGTATTATTAGTTTCAGGGGTAGAATTTAGTGACTCATCAGTTGCATATAACACCCAGTGCTCATTATACCATGTGCCCTCCTTAATGCCCATCACCCAGTTACCCCGTCCCACCCCCCTATCTCCCCTCCAGCAACCCTCAGTATGTTCCTTGTAGTTAATAGTCCTTTATGGTTTGCCTCCTTCCCTGTTTTTATTTTAATCTATTTTTCCTTCCCTTCCCCTATGTTCATCTGCTGTGTTTCTTAAATTCCACAGGTGAGTGAAATCATACGGTATTTGTGTTTCTCTGACTTATTTCACTTAGCTTAATACCCTCTAGTTCCATCCATGTTGTTGCAAGGAGCAAGATTTCATTAATTTTTTTAAAGATTTTATTTATTTATTCCTGAGACACACACACACACACACACACAGAGAGAGAGAGAGAGAGAGAGAGAGAGAGAGAGGCAGAGGGAGAAGCAGGCTCCATGCAGGGAGCCTGACGTGGGACTCGATCCCGGGTCTCCAGGATCACACCCTGGGCTAAAGGCAGCACTAAACTGCTGAGGCACCCGGGTTGCCCAATTTCATTCTTTTTGATGACTGAGTATGTATGTATATCCCCTCACATCTTTTCATTCATCTCTTAAAGGATATCTGGGCTCTTTCCATAGTTTAGCTATGTGGACATTGGTGTTATAAACATTGGGGTGTATGTGCTCCTTTGAATCATTATTTCTGTAGCCTTTCAATAAATACCTAGTAGCGTAATTGCTGGGTCATAGCGTAGCCCTACTTGTAACTTTTTGAGGAACTTCCATACTGTTTTTCAGAGGGGCTGCTGCAGCTTGCATTCCCACCAATGGTGTAAGAGGGTTCCTCTTTTTCTCATCCTTTGCCCACATGTGTGTTTCCCAAGTTGTTAATTTTAGCCATTCTGACCTATATGAGGTTGTATCTCATTGTGGTTTTGATTTGTATTCCCTTGATGGTGAGTGATGCTGAGCATTTTTTCAAGTGTCTGTTATTAAGTAATACAGATTTATTTTCTCACCGTTTTAGAGGTCAGAAAACAGGGATAAAAATTAAGGTGTCGGCAGGAGTGTGTTCCTTTTTGAGGCTATAACTGAGGATCTGTGTCCTCTCTTTTCCCAGCTCCTAAAGGCCATCAGCAGTTTCTTAGCTCATGGCCCATCTTCAGAGCCACTGGTGTAGAATCTTCACATTTCTCCCTTCCTCTCCTTCCCTCTGTCTGCCATTCTATCTTCACCTGAATCACCCACCTCCCCTTTTTTTTATAAGGGCCCTTGCTATTATTATGGGTCCATATAAAGAACTCAGTATAGTCTCTCCACCTCAAGATTTATATTTATTTCTGCAAATTCTCTTTTGCCACATAAGGCAGCATTCATAGATCCTGGGAATTAGGATGAGGACATCTTCGAGGGCCATTTTTTTTTTCCCGACCCCCAGTGTATATTTTAGAATGTGTGATGTTAAAGGAGGTAAGTTGGAGAACATAATAGTCCTCTCTGTGGAGAGCTCAAAAGAGATTATTCAGTATTAATTGTTTAATCAGGGAAATATTAATACATTTATATTCAGCAACCAGTGTTGTTTAAAAAATACAAAACTGTAGAGTGGAGTTCAAAAGCTGTATAAACTGTATGACAAGAAACTCATCACAATAATTTTTAATTAATATTAATACCAATATATCACTTAATTAATACATTAACACACATATTACCTCTCTTGAGGCATGACAACTAACATGTATCATTAGTTTTACCATTTATTTTTTCTGTCATTTTTAATCTTGTATTTGCCATTTTATATTGAGTCATTTTATAATCTGCTGCAGTGATTTTTAAAGACTAGACAGGGTATTAATCCTAATAAACAAAATGTCATCCTGAGACTTGGTGAGTTTTAGTAAATTCCCCAGAGACACACAACTAATTGGTAATAGAAGCTCACTTGCTGCCTTATTCACTGGACTCTAAAGTGATTGATGTTGGGTCCAGCCACTCCCCAAATTCTAAGAGAGAACTTAATGAGCCCTTAGCCTTCTGATTTTACTGCCTAATCAGGTTCATTTGTGTAATATAGTAATTGGCAAGAGTTAGACTTCTTTTGTGACCTGGATCATCTTGATTTTGGTGGAGGAAATCTGCAGGATATGAAACTCTTAAAGTAGGCCTCTATAAGAAACATTGCAGAGGATTATAGGGGAAGGTGGGGAAAACTGAATGGTCAGTCATCAGAGAGGGAGAACAACCATAAGAGACTCTTAACTATAGGAAACTGAGTGTTGTTGGAGGGGAGGTGGGCGGGAGGATAATTGGGTGATGGGCATTAAGGAGGGCACATGATGTGATGAGCACTGGGTGTTATATGCAACTGATAAATTATTAAACACTACATCTGAAACTAATGCTGTACTATATACTGGCTAATTGAATTTAAATTTTAAAAAGTAGGTCTTTCACATGCAAGCAGGCAGTGATGGTCAATGGAATTGTCAAGTAAACTAGAATTATATTTAATGGTCCCAGTTAAGCTTTTGCTGAGTTAACTCACTTTTACCTCAATATGCATTAGTATATTTTTTATTAAATATATTCTCCCTCTGTCCCTCTCACACATACACACACATACACGATTTCATTATCTTTATAAAAGTACACATTGATTGGTGTCATATAGTCTTTTTACAGTTTCAGTAGATTTTTTGGTAATCTTTATACAGATATCTTGATAATATCATGCTTTATAGTAGAGGAACATTAAGGTAAATGTGGTTTGCTAAATTTCAATATTGATTAGATATTTTTAAACTTAGCAAGGATTGTCTGTTACTCTCCTTGATGTGATGTCAGTGTAATATTGAGCATATGAATTTAGGAAAATATCTAGCTGTTTATGACTTTTAATTTACTTTATTAAAAAAATGGTTTCATTCTAAATTACTCCATAGATAATAATTTTCTTTAGGGAGTGATTTCCAACTAGTGACGATATATTATAGCCAGTGATTATAGAAATAGAAATAAAACTACAGTGGCTAAACTATTTTTATTTATTATTTAGTAAGGAAATTAAATTACAAGTTATGTTTACTTAAGCATAATATATAAAATGGTTATTTTAAAGTTAAAGTTTTCTATGAGATTTCCCTTGTCATGTAGGCTGGGAAGTCTCTGTGATTCCTTCATCCAGAAAACCACTCACTGGCATTAGTCTGTGAATTACAGGGTAGCTGTCTATTAACACCAGGAAATGTTATTGTAATTGCTAGAAACACTATCAGCAAATAATCCTAATGTCTACAGTATCTCAGTTTGAAAAGAAAAATATGTGTTGACTATAGCAAATCAAAATAAACCTCTCAGTATTTCACATCAACATTCTGCATTTTGCCTTAGTTCTAAAATATGGATTAGCTCTTAGTGTTTTGTTGAAGGAATATAATTACAGTGCATTATGAAACTATAACATAATGTTCTTTCATGGAAGTAGCCAAGTACTAATTTACTCAAACAATAGAATAGTCAGAGACATAATTATTAACTTATTTCATGAAGTAAATTAATGGTTATTGGTAGCTAGTAACAGACTCATCAGTACTGTATTGTGACCTTTAATCTCTTTTTCATAAAATACATTTAGAAACTTATCCACACACCTTGACAAAATGGTGTTCTGTTTTGTTTCTGGTAGTAACTTTAATTCCTAACAGTATGTTCATTCGTTAGGTTGTGTTTTTACACAAAATTCATAATGTGCGCCACATTGTGTTTAGGCACTTGGGATGATAAAGTGTTAAATGGCTATAGCTAAGATCATGATGTCTGAGGAAAATGTTCCTATCTTTCTTATATATAGAATGATATTGATTATAGAATGTAATTTTCAGGAGTAGTGCATGCTTTCCTCTTACTCTGTAGGTTCACCTTCTTCTTCTGAAAGCCACTAAGCCAGTTAAGAAGTCCAAGTCCTTCTTGATTTCCAAGAAGTCAAATGATTTTATAGTTAGTATTTAAACTCTTCAAAATGAGAGAGTGAAATTGAACGATCTATAATTGATTGTTCACTTCAAGTTGTTTGTTCTATATATTTCTTAGATAATAAATAATTAGAAATAAGAAATTGATAGGCATTTATTGGTATTTACAGGCTCTATGTTAGGCTACATGTCTAATAAAACAGTACAGATAAGCAGTAATTTGCTAATTTGCAGCCTTAGACTAATTGTTAAGTCTTCATGGTTACCATAAATGAAAGTCTAAGAGAACATTGTGGAGATATTACTAGAGCTCAGATTTTGTCAATTAGAAATTCTAACCTAAAAGTGGGGTGGATGGAGAATAATAATTTTGGTTTGAATGTACTGATTCATTTTGATATATAGTTCCTTTGTACACCACATACTTTTAAGTTGGTACTTTATGTTTACCTGATTAAAATTGGAAACGACAGAGTAGGATGATTCAATTTTCTGATAATTTTGATCTTGTGAAAACAGAACTTCTTTATTTTGAAAAGCAGAATCCCCATTTTAAAGACATATTAATACAGATAATATCATTTGCGTTGGGATGTCTTACAAATAATTCTGCTTTATCTGCTTATGAGATTATGAAAAATGGGAGCAAAAAGGTATTGAAGATGGTCTCTCCTATTTTCTGGCTTTAATAATGGTTTACTTCGCATTGTTTCTGCTCACAATTGTCTTAAGATTTTTTTTTCCTGCTGTTACTGTTAAATTACCAATTGGCATGATCCAAATCTGGATTTGTTTTAGTGGCTGACAAGATTGATTTTTATTGAAAGTACAGAGATTAAGAAGCAGATCAGTCAGCATAATAAGAACCATTTAGTCATTTACCCCCCAAAAAGAATATGTACAGATCTTCAGAAAATGATTCAGCTGAAATATTTGTATGTGAAAGGCAATCAATCCATTGGTTAAATTGATTTTAAATGATTTCATTCCCTAAAAGAAATAAAAATTATAAATTGCTCTTTTCTGAGAGAACCCAAATCCTGATCTTCCACTGTCACTTCTGAAATTTACTGATTTATTTAATCCCATTTTGACTGTGGACTGAATGCACAAGCAGTCTTCATGCTCAGTAGGTTTCCATTAGGATGGCTCTGCACAGGAACACTTTGCCAAGCAGAACCTCATTCTTCTCCTGGAAGACGTTCTTTCAATGTTTATCATCTTAAAACATTAACCAGACCACTCACCTTTCCAGCCACACTAACAACGGATATATTTCTTGGTCAGAGAAACTAAGACCTGTAACTCTGCAGTGTGTCTATTCCATTCATCTCTATAAAGAAATGCTTCCCACACGTGTTCTTTTACGGTTTCTGACGTTTCCTTTAATTAAGAAAGTAGATATAACAGGCACATTAATATCAATTTGTTCTTTGACAATAGTGGATTACTATGGGATAGCTTTTTGAGAGGGAACAGCAAATCTTGAAGAAAAATAATCTAACTTTAGGAAAAACTCAGGGTTATATTCAAATGAATGCATATGTTAACTTAGTATTTCAATAATCAGTTGGGTTTTTGATGTGTGAAAACATTAAAAATTAAAATGAGAATATTTTCCCAGCAATTCCATAACTTTCTGCCTTGGACGTATGCAAATCACTGAAGTTGCCAGAGGGTCACTTACGGTGTTCTCTCTCAAGTGCAGCACTAAATGTTAGGATTGCTTGTTGATATCCAATCCTCAGTTAACATCATAAATCAACGCTTGTCAGATCAGGGAAGCATATTAACTAGAGTTATTATATTTCAAAACAGTTGGGAGTGTTTTTTATTCTGACAGCTTCCCAGAGAGGGGAGTCTGTGATGAGTAGCTGCAGATATTTTACACCGGTAAGGAGGCTACACATTGCCAGTTATTACTGTTAAGGGCAACCTCAGCTAGCACGTCGTAATTCTCTCTAGAGTCCTCCATTTTAATTCTTGTCACGCCACAAAGTTATTTACTCCCTTTACCAAGCTAACAGCTGCCAGCCAAGTGCAGTTTTATGGAGTTATAGAATTTTAGAAAGGGTAGAGGAGGAACTGTACAGGATACCCTATGAGTGCTCCTTTTCCTGTTGAAGATCCTAATGGCTTTTCATGACTGAGGACTTACTATGCGCTGGCCTAGAGGAGGTGTTTAGTTTGCTTGCTTCAAATTATACAACTGACATGTCCTGTTCTAGCATCCAGTTCATTTATTTTCTGTCTCTGCCTCTCTCAGCACACCGTTACCTACAAAAAAAATATTTTTTTAATATATTGTTTTGCCATAAGCCAGTGGAAACCTATGCATAGAAATAGTGCCATATCCTACAATCAGTATGTCACAAAATTAATGTAATTTATCCAGATTAAAAAAAAAAACAAAGAAGAGTATCAATTGAAAAAGAGCTTTCTGATGCACATTTACAAAGGGCCTTAAGAGTAAGTAACATAAAACTGGTGGATACAAAACAATATTCCCTAGTCTATAAGAATAATACAAAATTAGTGTAGCCAAGAATAAGGGGAGGCTTTGGAGAATGTTGACAATAGAAAGTCACTTGGCGAAGCTGTGGTGTAATGTTAAAAGATGCTGTCACTCACTAATTATGTAAATAGATGGTTTTATTTTATTAAAGATTTCTTATTTATTCATTTGAGAGAGAGAAACAGAAAGAGCAAAAAGGAGGGGGATGGACAAAGGGAGAGGAAGAAGCAGGCTTCCCGCTGAGCTGGAAGCCTGATACGGGGCTCGATCCCAGGACCCTGGGATCATAACCTGAGCCAAAGGTAGACGCTTAACCCACTGAGCCACCCAGGTGCCCCAATTGATGGTTTTAAATAAAACAACTGTATGGTTAGCTAATGATAGAGATAAAGTAGATGTACTATTCTTTTTCAATTCTTTGAGAATGATTTTCAGAAGAGAGAGCTGAGGAGCATTGGCAAGTAGAGTGCTGTGGTGAGTAGTCTTTAGGAAAACAATTACCATAAATGCTTTTCATCCTCTTTATTCCAGTAAATTCTATCACAGAATAATACCTGAACTTAGGTGAGAACATTTTATTCTGCAGTCTTTGAAGTAGTGAAAGTTGCTATGAAGATGTGAACTTTTTGAGTTTTTCACAAAGTAGATGTACCAAACTATATGTATGTGAACTTTGATTCTGGGTAAGACTTCAGAGTACATTAGGTAGCGTGTGTGTGTGTGTGTGTGTGTGTGTGCATGTACCCTCAAACACATGAGCTGAAAGAACGAAAATAGCGATTATTCAGATGTTTGACTTTATTTATGGTTAGTCATTGGACTGACGAGTAGGGAAAGTTTTTAAATCTGGTATATCTGAATGTGAGCTTTCTGTTTAGTAGAAGCTTACTTTGTGGGTAATATGGAGAAATGTGGACCAAAGAATTGATTTGTAGCAGGTTAAATGACTGTGTCAACCTTCATTAATTTTAAGCACAGTGGAACATTTTTAAAGATATTTGCACATTTTTCTTAAACAGTAACATGTATACAAAGACAAGGATTGTGCTATATAAACAGATTAAGAATCTAAAATTTGTAAAGTGTCTGGAGATTGTTCATTCTGACTGTTGGGGGGTAGATAGACATAAAATTCTCATGGGGTCTCATGGGGTAAGCATTTGATATTTCTTAGGAATTAACAGGAAAGTAAGGTTTATCTTTCTAAATTTAGAAGTAAGAGTTAATGTGCAAAAATCTCAGGGATTCGTCTTTTCGTGTATTTTAAATTATTTGAGCTTGAATTTTTTATCTATAAATGAGGAATGTTGCCAGGTACAAAATGAAGTGTGAATTATTCCCTTCAGACCCTCCATCTCACATAGCAGCTGTTACTCAGGTTGATATTAGACCTGAAATCAGCTTGGTTCTAAATAATGAGGAATTGAGTTGGCTAGGTAAATGGAATGCAAGCTTTATATAGATCTTATTTTCTGCAAGAGCTGTCCTTGATCAATAGGTTTAAATAACAACAAGCTTAATTTTCTTAGAGAACACATTACTACATTTTATTTCTTTGAAAGCTTTATACAAATGCAAGAGAAACAAAATAAAATGCCTGAAATCCAAATATCAATATCAATATTCAATTTTATTGTAACACCTGCCATCAGCATAACTTATCCACAATTAATGTTTCTGAAATCATTATACCAAGGAATGGCAGGCATTCTTTTTATTAAAAGATAAACTGAGACACACTAAAATTTTCCAGAGTCAGAGCATGAGTTGATTCAAATGGCGCAGCACCAAAGTTAAGGTGGTTTAGGAGGACTCCACTAAAGGGAGATAAGGGAGAGGTTTTTTGTTTGTGTGTGTGTGTGTGTGTGTGTGTGTGTTTTAAGATTTAATTTATTCATGAGAGACACAGAGGCCTAGACATAGGCAGAGGGAGAAGCAGGCTTCCTGTGGCAAGCCTGATGTGGGACTTAGTCCCAGTATCCAGGGATCACCCCTCAGCCAAAGGTAGGCACTCAACCACTGAGCCACCCAGGGGTCCCAGGGAGAGGGTTTTTTAGATAAGATATGGGAATAGAGCAGATATATTGTTTGCCTGGCTACAGTTTAGAGCAGTTTCCTTATTCGGGGAAATCTTATTGGCTGTTTGTGACTGTTTTTACCTTTAGTTTTTCTGGGATTTTGAGTTCATTGACTCTGGCTTTGGTTTACCAGGCTACCAAAGGCTTCAGAATCATCTCAGCCTAATGGCTTCTATGTTTAACTACTTTAACATTTTTAAACACATCAAATGGTATCTAATTTACAAATATGAATTATACCCAGGTAAGGAGTTGTGTATGAAGTCACAGCCTCTGATTTAAAGGAACTGGTTATTCCTTTCCCTGTCTCATGCCCCTCTATAAATGGCTACATTGAAGTCTGTAAATATCACAAACACAGTAATTGGATTTATATAGGAAATACAGTTCCCTGGTTAAAAACCAGGGCTTGGAGCACCTGGGTGGCTCAGTCAGTTAAGTACCTGACTCTTGATTTGGTCATAAATCATGATCTCAGCGTCATGAGTTCGAGTTCTGCCTCGGGCTCCATGGTTTGTGTGAAGTCTTGCTTAAGATTCTGTCTCCCTCTCCCTGTACCTGTTCCCTCTCTAAAAAACAAAACAAAACAAAAACAACAAAAATAAAACAAAAACCAGGGTTCTGGACTCAGTATGACTAATATGGAATTCTAGTGACACAGTGTGGAATCTTGGATGAGTAATTTAATTATCTGTAAAATAAGAATCATTATATTTATTCCATGGGATTGTTTTGAGAATTAAATGAGAAAATATAGATAAATTGGATGGTAATTCCTGGCACCTAGTGAGTAGATTTTGTTCTCAAGGAAAAAAGTATTTATGAAGAAATATATGTAATATTAGTAATTTCTTGTTAGAGTGATGCTGTCAAATTATGTTTTAATTTAAAAGGTAAAATATGAGTTATCAGTCTTTGAAAAGATGAAAAATACAAAACTACAAGTTTATGGAACTTACAACAGGGTTTACTGGAACACGTTAATTAAATATTTTGGATCATTGATGATAACTTTGACTACTTTTAACCATAGAAAGAGTGTTTTTTCCAAATATTTTATTTAAAGACTGCATGTATGTGTATGAGATTGAGAGAAAGAGTAAGAGACAGAGAGAGAGAATAAGTTTATTAATGTGAAATTTCACTGTAAAATGTATTAGTACATTTTATCTACTAAAATATGAATTTCAGTCAATATGTCCTAAGAGTATGTTTATAGCTACTGCAGTCTTAAAAAATATAATCTTGTGGCAGATTTATACTAGAAGGAATTAGTCTTTCTTTTCAAGGCCATGGAATAGCTTGAATAGCAACAGAAGAGCAGGGTTTGTAAAAGATGGTCTGTATTACTCTGTTGGTTTTTCTGATATTATTACATTTAATATCTGTAAGTTTAAGCTGATGACCATAGTGAGGAAATGCAAGCCCACTCCATACCACTGGGGATGCCACTTTAGTCTCCTGTTAAGAGTTGTATACCCTTTAAACATAGACAAAGGTGAAATAGAAATGCCATAGGATCGGTGTTTCCTTTTCTGTAAAAAAAATACAGTAATTATTATAGATTTAACTGATTTAATATAAATCAAAGTGAATGTTCAAGACTTGTCTCATATTAGGTAGTACTAAATGTTAGTGGCAATGAATAAATCAATGTTTCTGTCATCAGATAGGCTTGCATTTAAAATCAAAGTAGGTCTACTTAAAAAGAATTAATAATCTGAGCCCTCAACTTATTTCAATTTAACATGGACACATATATCACATGCTGTCAGCTGTGTTCTCTTCTTCCTTGCCTATCTCCAGAAGTATTGCATGTTTTCAAGACCATGACCATTCTTTTTGACCTATCTAGTATACCAATATAGAGAAGATTTATACCAGATACATAGTCTTTACAAATACAAGTTCCACACTATCTGGGTTTAAATTTTGGTAACATCACTTACTAGTAGTCTTCCTTCAGAAAAGTCACTTAGCCTCTCTTTTGCTCATTTTCTTACCTGGAAAAGGAGGATAACTCTGGGTCCTCACTCCTAGGATAGGCATGAGAACTAAAGGCAATGTGTAATGAGTAAAGCACTCAGAAAAACTCAGATCTCAATAGATGTTACCTATTGTTTTCTACATCAGGTAGAGAAATATCTTGATACTAGTTTGCATGTCTGTCTTCTACAGGAGACTCTGAGTGCCTGAGCAGTAAGGAAAATGTTACTTACTGTATTAAGTCTATTCTAATTTCAAGCAAATGGCAGAAAGTTAATTATTTTGACTGCTGTTATACTTAATTTTAAAAGAGCTTTCTCAAATGTAGATTACGTATTTTTGTTTGGTTTTAATTTTTTTAATTTTTTAATTTTTAATTTATTTATGATAGAGAGAGAGAGAGAGAGGTGCAGAGACAGGTAGAGGGAGAAGCAGGCTCTATGCACCGGGAGCCCGATGTGGGATTCGATCCCGGGTCTCCAGGATTGCGCCCTGGGCCAAAGGCAGGCGCCAAACCGCTGCGCCCCCCAGGGATCCCTGGTTTTAATTTTTTTTGAAGATTTTATTTATTTGAGAGAGAGAGAGAGAGAGAGAGAGAGAGAGACCACTAAGGTGGGGGGGGGAGTCGGAGAGGAAGAGAGCCAAGCCGACTGACTCCCTGCTGAGCTGGGAGCCTGATAATGGGGCCCAATTCCAGGTCTCTGAGATCAGGATCTGAGCAGAAGTCAGAAGCTTAACCAACTGAGGCACCCAGGTGCCCCTACATTCCCTGTTAATAGGTGTTTATAATGCCTTAAATTTTTGGGTCCCCTGTAGATGACCAGAACTAAATTTTATTTGAAATGCCATTGGATTCTCTCTTCACAAATCCAAACATTTAAATCTCAAATCCTGCCCCGTAAAATCATATGTATTTTTCTCTTACAACTTTTAAGATAAATCCTTTCCTTCTCCTTTCCACTGATTCCTATTACCATAGTCAGGTCTTGTGATACAGAGCTCTGACCCTTTCTGCTTCATCTCTTGGTTTAGATTTTTTGCCAGTACCAAAAAGTGCTTGTAGTTCATTTCTTAGTTACATGTCTGCATTGATGCTGCAGTTCAGGGACACTTTATTCTTACTGATTTTTTTCCAGTTTAATTAAAAATAATGTTTATAAGGGCATAAGCTAAGTAAAGAAACAGCTCTATGGGACGCCTGGGTGGCTCAGCAGTTGTCTGCCTTTGGCTCAGGGTGTGATCCTGGGATCCGGGATCAAGTCCCACATTGGGCTCCTTGTGGGGAGCCTGCTTTTCCCTCTGCCTATGTCTCTGCCTCTCTCTCTCTGTGTCTCTCATGAGTAAATAAATAAAATATTAAAAAAAAAGAAACTGAGCTCTAGTTTCTGTTGTTTGACGAAGAAAGTGTGAGGAAAGAGAAGCAAAACCAAACAATAATAGCAAAATATCTGAGAAAATTTAGTATTTTTCTCTAAATGGTGTTTATTTAGTTATTTTCTTCTAAATTTATGTATTTCCTTTATTTATTAAACTAACCTCTAAAGGAATTGAGTTAGTATTTGATGGTAAGATATACTACAGCTTCTGAAACACCATTTGAAATAATCTGTCTGCATTTGGATAGCTGCCTTATGAAACAGTCTGTACCCTTTTTCAGAAAGATTTTGTGTTATCACTGGTTTGTACAAGTTAGGGAAGCTATTACTAAATTGTTTTGTTAGATTTGCTTTAAATAATGATTATATATTTAAAAATGCACTAATGAAATTTCTATTTTTATTGGGGCATTTAAGACAAAGCTGTAATTCTTCAGTGATTTCTTTGATATGATCACATGAATTTTGGCTAAATAAATATTTTTTCTAGATAACTACTATTTGAAAAATAGAAAAATATGCTTGAAAACAAAAACGAGTTTTGCTAATGGGTTGTCATTTAGTTTCTAAGTATTCATTAACCAGGAGGTGGCTAATGAGCAGATGTTTAATGAGCAACAAAAATGAATAGACAGGTTTTTTGCTTGTTTATTTTACGCTGACGGAAGGTATAGCTGTGGTTGATTAAATAAAATTAAAAAACATCCAGTTTGATGTGATTCAATGGAAAGATGTTCTAATAATAGAATTGAATATGGGGTGGAAACTTGCATTAGAATTTCAGAAAAGTATTGATATAATTTTAGAGGTAAATGAAAATAATTCATGAATAGCATTAATAAAGTTATAGAAACAAATGTCATCAACTCATGTCAATCTATTGTGCGATGTTTAAAACATATTATGCAATGTTTTCTTGCCCTCTTTTGTATCTCGTTAGGTAATTGCCATGTTATTGCTCATTTACGGGGGTGGGAAATTGTGTCACTTTTTGGTTTTTCAAATTCTATATATCCATGGATTCTTCCATCTTGAACTCAAGTTTACTTAACTGAGATTTCTTATATACTGTGCATCACTCATAAGATAATCACAAGGGTATTAGAAAAGCAATAGAAAGATCTGCACACACCTTTAGTCGTAAGATATTTGGAAAATTAAATGAATTTGCATTTTATAAAAGGGAGAATCCCAGTCTTCAGATGACTTTTCCATTTTGAGACAACTGTTTTTTTCACTTTCTTCTATTTGGTCTATCATTTAAAGCTAATTTTCAGATACAGAACTCTTAAATTTTGGTTTCCTAAATGAAATTTTTCAAAGAAGCCAGTTGTTATCCCTTTACCTTAATAAAAATCCTTTGCGGGTCCATCTGTGCAAATATTTCCTTTTATGGGCCTTCAAGCATTACATTTTATTAATGATCTGTTGTAATTCTACTTCACTTCCCTACAGTAATTACCAAAGCAAAAATTATAGCTTTTCTCTGAATTTTACCTCATGCCTGTTGATGAAATCAAATTGTTTTCTTTAACCCCCTTCTCAATCTAAATCTGGAACACATTTTGGGGAGTAACGCAGCTGAATTAATCATAATTTATTCCATAATTTATTTCTGCAGTCATTAAGGAAATTTTATAATATTATACTAATATATTTGTCTTTATTTTTATATTTAATTTATATGCTGATGCAGCCAAACTGTACAGATTAAATACCCTATAATGATCAAATTCAAGTGTAATTTTTCATGTCCATAAAATACCACAACATTAGGCTTCTAATTACATGTTTGATTCTTTTTAATGGATTTGTAATTGATGGCAAAGACCCCTCTGAATTGCCTAATAAAAGGAGCGTGAGAATTGGAATCAGCCACTGAATACCACAGCCACTTCTTCCTTTGTATTACTATAAAGGATTTATCTGTGTGTTACTCTAATGATGTTTTCATTTAATATTATAGTTAATATTATGTAACATTATGCATAGAAATGAGCTTTGGAAAATGTAAATATTGTAGTAGGAGTGTCTGAAGACAACCTAATTATTATCCTAGATTATTAGATGCACAGTGATCCTGCAGGTCTGTCTTGGGTCAAGTGACTGATTTAAGGACTGGACTGCTTACATTGACTAGAACTTGCAAAATTTAGATGTTTATCTAATTCACACCGTCCTGTATAACACAAAACTAGGTCTATTCCTCATGAATCCTCTTTAATATGATCACTTCTTAATTTATTTCACAAACTCTCCCAATCTATCCCAGAGATAGAAAAGTGAAAGTTATAAATTTCTTTAAGGATGCCCTGGAGAAATTATCATTTTAGAATCCATGTCATTTAATTATGCCAAAATCTGTTTTCAGCAGAATTTAAGTCAGAGATTATGTGCTACGCATGTTACTTTTTTTCAGGAGGGTTTATGAATATCAGCAGAACTCTAGAGCCTCAAGAATATGCATTAATTCACATTGCTCTCTGTGTTCCTCATTGACCCCTTTGGTTCGTTCTTTTTAATTCCAGCTCAATGTTATGCCAACCCCACTTAGTCTAGTATTCACTTTTTTCATTTTTGTCTTGCTGGAATGTAAGATACTAAAGTCAGAGCCTGTGTCTTATTGATCTCTGGATTCCCCGTAGAGTTCATCACTGGTCTAGCAAGGGAGCTGAAAGATGTTTTAGTACTGAGTGTTTTACCTTCTTGGTGCTTTACTGTCTTGATCAGGGAAATGAAAACGAACACATTATATAAGTCCCTGTGTGATTGTTAGAGTTAAATGAGTTAATGCCCTAGATTAGTGCTTAGAATATATAGGCATAAAAATGTTAGCTATTATTGGTTATCACAAGTGTTCTTTTCTTGGAGGTTGTAGGAACCCTGATAGTGCTATCCAAAATGAATGTGGCTGTGATATTAAATATTTGTTTGGTAACAGTATTAGAACCTTGATTTCTTTTTATCAAGTGACTTTGAATTTGTCAGTCTTCAGACCAAGTAATCTGGGCCCAACCTCACTTGGTTTCCACTAAAAGGGGGGTTTGTACCAGCTACAGAGAGGGCTGTCAATAGCAGATTTTTAAAAAGTTTTTATTTAAATTCTGTTTAATTAACATATGGTGTAATCTTAGTTTCAGGTGTACAAGTAGTGATTCAGCATTTCCTTATGACACCAATGCTCATCACAAGTGCCCTTCTTCATCCCCATCGCCTGTTTAACCCATCCACCACTCACCTCCCCTGTGATAACCACCAGTTCTCTAGATTTTTGTTTCTTCAGGAACTGCTTCAGTTGTAGATGATCCCATGCTTAAGGTCATTCCCTTTCTCTGGGTCTGTCTATAGCCTATAATAAGTAGAGGTGATATATAAAGGTCTGGCTTTCACTACCCAGCTCAGAAAAAAAAAAAAATATAGCACTCCCATGCAAACTCCAGAGATTCCACAGGGTTAGTTGAAGCTGCCATTGGGTCCATATTACAGTTTGGCATTATCTCTTCCATTTATTTAGAAGAGAGTGAGAGCTTGTGAGTGAGGGGGAGAGGGAGGAGAGAGATGATCTTTTTTTTTTTTTTAAGATTTTTTATTTATTCAGAGAGAGAGAGAGAGACAGACTCCATGCAGGGAGCCTGACGTGGGACTCGATCCTGGATCTCGAGGATCACGCCCTGGGCCAAAGGCAGGCACCAAACCGCTGAGCCACCCAGGGATCCCAGAGAGAGGATCTTAAGTAGGATCCATGGCTCAGTGCAGAGCCCAGCTCTGGGCTTGATCTCACAACCTTTAGATCATAATCTGAGCCCAAATCAAGAGTCAAACTTTTCACCCACTGAGTTACCCAGGTGCCTCAACATCTCCCTCTTCTTAAGCCTGTATCTCTCCCTCCAATTTAACAGGTGTTGATCCCAAGAGCACACCTTAATAAATATCCTAAATACTAAAGCACCTCAGAGTCTGTTTCCAGGAAACCCAGCCTGAGATACATAGTACTAGTACTTTTCACATAGTGGATGTTTAATAAACAGATATAAAATTGAGCGGAAAGACAAAATACAAAGCATTTTATCTTCAGCGTGCAAACTCCGGTGTCCTGGTTACATTTAGCTGCGGATAAGACTAAGTCACAATAGGTGCTCTGGCTCAGTGTTGTAGCTTCCACACCTGGTGAAGTGTCTGATGCCCTAACAGAGGCTCATGGCAAATTCTTCTCTGCAAAATAGCAGGCAGAATGTTTCTGGCTGTTTAACAACTTCTGTTGCCCTCTCCTCTTTATGTCAACCCTTTGGGCTCTCACAAAAGTGTAGAAATATCTTTATCTCCATTACTGCAAGACAATGACTAATGTCCTGTTTTGCATGGTTAAGATGTAACAGAAACAGTGGCTTGGGTAGTCAACCTTGAAGACATTTCTCCATTATTGTTATTGTTGTCTCCATTGAAAGGAGAGACTTTTTTTTTTTTTTTTTTTTTTTTTTTAGGAGAGACTCTTTTAACCATGATCTTAGTGAGCTCTATAACTGGGGACTCCCATGAAGCCTTTTTCTTCATGGATCCCAGAGATTTTCATCCAAGTCCTACGACAGGTATGACTTGTAGCATCTTTCTAGCACAGAGTAAAGATTCTGTGGCATCTGTGCTGGACAGAGTCCAAGGAATTGTCATCTACACTAAGCATTGAAAATCTTTCCTTCCTCCAAACCCATAAACTCCATCTTCCTTAGAATGAATTTCTTCCCGGAAAGACTTTTGGTCTCTTAGGCAAATAGACCTCTGGTGGCCCACACAGTAATCCTGCCAACCAGACAAGCTCAGACAGGTTAGAAACCCTATAATGAATCTAATTTAGGTTCCAGCTGGAGTTTCCACTATAATTAGAAAGTAAATGATTGTATAGTATCTTGCTTATTCTTTCCTTTAAAGCAAAAATAAAAATAGACAATAATAGACTATTAGTACAGAACTCTTGACTTTTTAAGGAAATTTAGAGAAAATAAAGGGTTCATAGGCTTCAGATGGTCAATTCTATTTTTTTTTTTGTATTTTGGTGTTTTTCTGTGCTTCACTATTCCCATTACCATTTTTCACCATTTACTTGCCCTTTAAGGGTATGCATATAATTTCCTTTACTTAGACACTTTTTTAATAGAAGCAAAAAAAAAAAATATAAGCCAAAAGCCAAAAATTCTGATTTTTTTGTGTGTTCTACTGTGAAGACATTGAGAATGGTTATTATAATTTTACAGAATGAATAAATTATCTTCATAGACCTATTTAAAAATTTAAAATTTGCTTCTGAGTATTTATATAGTAGTTATACATTTAAATGTTGAAGGAGAAAATGAATTTGTAATATAAAAATTGGAGGTGGGCATCAGGGTATAGGTGATAAATTTTTCTAATCCTTTCATGCTATCTGTATTTCCAAAATTTTTTTATTACAAATTCTGATGAAACTCATCTGTGAAGCTTATGGACTAGATAGTATTTTAAATAGTTAACATTTATTAATTTCCAGTTATTTTTATGTGTTTTTCCTTGCTTAGTTTTCCTGAATTCTGGAGGTCAACTTTGTGGACTACATTTTATAAGTAACCTATTATTATTATCTCTAAATTTATTTTTTTGCAATTTATTTTCATGTGACATCTTTTAAATTTATTAATTTACACACTTATGTTTTTGGCCTCATATTATTCCTAATGCTGTATATTTTTCTCTATTTTTTGGTCACAAGGATATTCTTTTTAAGAAACTAGTTTTTATTTTTAATCATTTCTTTCTGTCTTTTTGTGTTTAATATTGTATTACATTAAACTAATTTTTTATCCATATTGGTCCTCAATTTTTTATTTTATTGCTCATTTTCTTCTTTATAGTATATACTATTAGTGTGTATGCAAATAGTATAATATATACATATATATGTAATATATACACACACATACTATATACATATACTCTTCCCATAGGTTTAGATTTGAACTATTCTTTTTTTTAACTCTGTATCTTTATATAATTGGGAATCTCAGTTTTTATTTCCTTGTAGGTTTAGAAGATGATCCTTAGAAATACTAATTACTCAGCCAACTCAACATCTAGAATGAAATTTCTTATTTTCAGTGGTTTGACTTCAGAATTAGAAACTAATTTTGACAAAATAAGCATTGTATACTACAGCTTATTATTCCCTAGTCAACTGTCATCACCATAGTTTTTTGTCATTTTGTGCTATTGCATAATCTTATCACAAATATTTTTAATAGTATTGCATATTAGGAGTCTAGGCATAAATATAAATTCATTGTTGAGTATAGTTTGGACAATACTCCATACTGTGCAAGATATAAGGTATTCAGATGTCTGAATATCTTGTATCTTATATAAGGTAAGCAAACATCTGTTTGCTTTTAAAATTCATGTTAACACTTTTACTTCAGTTTATAAAACTTGCTACTAATATACTCCTGTGCTCTAACTTCATCCATTAATGTAAAATGTGAAGATTATAACTTTGATTCAGTACATGAAGATATACTACTCATATATAATAGCTCATGATGATTATAACAAAATATATAGAAGTATGATTTGTAATCATAGACTTAATGAAATTTGCTGAAGAGTAATTGTCTATGTATTAATATTAACACATATACATGTAGAATCAGTATATATTAATACCTCAAATGTTCATGATTTATGATTTTTGGACATTCAATTATTAGACATATTGGAGAGTTCCATTTCCAAGTCTGTGCATAAGTAGAAATAAAATGCCATGGCCAAGTTTCAAGATATGAGAGAAAAATATTGTTTCCAGGTGAGTTCATAACTGGCAACTCTATAGTAGTAATTCAAAAAGTAAATAAATTGGTTCCAAAAGAAGTTATATCAAGCTCCACTTTAAATTGTTAGAAGATAAATGAATTGAAAATTTGACGTAAGCAATATATTTTTGTAAAAGCTAACTCAAGTCTTCCCATTAAATTTAGATTCTGAGTATTTGTCTTGAAGAGGTATATTCATGTAGGAAAAGCATGACAAAACCCAAATGTGTACTATTTACTTATAGCTAACCCTTAACTTTTAAAAAATTCTTTCTCATCGTCCTGAGAGAATAATCAATGAGAGTGTTTATATCTCATACATCTTTACAGATAAAAGCCTTCTTAGGGTGAAATTTCTTAAGTGCAGAAATAAAGAAGCTATCACTTAAAACATCAAGTTTGGATCATTTCCTTTTATTTTAAGATTCATAGGAAAATGTATATCATAAACACGTTAATGGGAAATGAAACAATGAGCTACAGGAAAGAAATTCATGTATGGTATTTCTTTTTCTAGCATTTCTTAAGTATGGAAAAACCCAACTTTTTTACCTGTTATGTTTGGTATATATTTGATATGTCTGGATAAACAGAGAAAAGAGATTAAAACAGAGAAGCCACTGGGGCACCTGGGTGGCTCAGTCCATTAAGCATCTGACTCTTGATTTCAGCTCAAGTCAGGTCATGATCTTAGCATTGTGAGATTGAGCCCCATGTCAGGCTGTGTGCTGAGCATGGATCCTGCTTAAGATTCTCTCTCCTCCTCACTCTGCCCCTCACCTCCCCACTCTCTTTAAAATAAATAAATAAATAAATAAATAAATAAATAAATAAATACATACATACATACATACATACATACATACATATATACATACATACAGAGAAGCCAGTAAGGTAAGCTAAATTACTTTCTGAACACTTAGACACCAACTATGTAATCAACCTGTGATGCCATTCAAATAACTTACGGATGTGTGTGTATGTGATTATGTTTGCTGGGCAACTTAGTACAATAGTTTAAAAGTAACCTTATCATCTCTCTTGATCTAGCAAGATATTATTTAATAGGTCATGAGCAGGAAACTACACTGACGATTCCCTTTACTAAAAATAATGGTAGGTTTAACATATTAATAAGATATGTTTTAGGTAGAAGATAATGATGGGAAGCCCGAGATAGTTTGAGAGCAGCCCTATTTGATCAGTGTCTTCTTAGTCTGTGCTCATTAATTAGAGTTAGAATGAACTCTCAAAAGGACAAACAGTTTCTTGGTTACTTTTCTAAGTACAAAAGCATATCATATCTCAAAACAAAATTGGAAGCATTGGGGGAACTACTGGTAGAGGTGAATGGTTAGGAGAAGGCTCAGGAGCCCCCATGTGGGATTAGACTAATCACCTCATCACTCTGTGCCTGTTATTTACACTACCTAAACCTTAATTTCCTGATTTGTAAGATCATAATAAGGAGCCTAACTCAAAGACTTGATAGAAGAATTGAAAGAGAAAACCCATGTTAATACAATGCCTGGAATATCCCATGCTCAGTAATTATGAGCTCTTATCACCATTATTATTACACTTACATATCTCTAAATGTATATTACACATTTCTATGGGACTAGAAATCCATTAGGATGAATAAAAGATAAAATAGTACACCTGTTCTTAAAGTACCTCATTTTAGGACTAGCTTTATATCCAATAAACTATTTTCTCTCTGGGGATAGATATTCTGGCTTAGGCATTCTTACTTGCACTGAATCAACTACTCTCTGTGTCCATGGTTAAAAAACAACAAACAAAAATCGAGAAAAGCCAGTGTCTATATAATAGAAACCTTATGAAGGCTGACAGGATTCATTTTAATATCTAAATATGGAGTCAGGTTGTATTTATTTATGAAACTTCCCAAGAGTGTATACCTTGATCAATAACATATATTGAATACATTTGTGAAGAAAAGGACAGAAACATTGTGGAATTCCAACAGAAATTAATGAGGAAATATATTTTATTTGACTTTTCCTTATTTTCTCCTACAGTGTAATTTTATTTTACATTTGTAGGACTATGTTGCCCGTTCTTCTAGCTCATTTATCAAGTTGCAAAAATTCCTCAAGAGACAAATTAAAATAAATAGATAATTGCCAGTGGAGAGCAAGTGACAGAGATATGTGTTGTTTTTATCACAAAAGACTTCTACTGTTACTTCTAAAGAAAAAACTGATCTGAAAGGCAAAGAAGAGACAGTCTTGTTCAGGGTTACTTAATTCATTGAACTGTTGCTACTCTAGAAAGTTGGAGTGCATCTTTGATTTATGCAGTTAAAAATTGAGAATAAACAGAGATAGAAATGGATATTGTAATGAAAAGGCCAAGGGCAACCTGCAGATTTGAGGATACGCTTCAGTAATTGGAACTGGAATCATGTAACATCAAAGAAACCAAACAGTTGACTCTTTGTACCTTTTTTCCTCTCCCATCTATTTTTTGGCATTATAGAACCTCTTTAATAATATGTTGGAGTGAATACTTTTTATTATCCATAATCCTACTTCTTTGAAAAATACCTTTTAAGGAATGTTTCTTTGTTATATATTTTGCCTGGAAACAATCTTAAATATAATTGTTGAGTTACTATATTGTATACCTGAAACTATTATAACACGATGTTAAATATACTGAAATTAAAATAAAAAACAATAAGCACAATCTTCAAGAGCAAAATGTATAATATTACGTTTATGGTAAACATATAATATGCTTATATAAATAATCTCATATAAATATATAATATATAACATAAGATGTATAAAAATATAAATTATACAAACTTATAATACTAGAAAAGATTCATTTATCTAAGATCAGATTTAAGGGCAAACTTCTCTGTATGTTGGCAAATTGAATTTAAATAAAATATTTTAAGGACACCTGGGTGGCTCAGTGGTTGAGCGTCTTCCTTTAGCTCAGGATGTGATCCCGGGGTCCAGGATCCAGTCCCATATCGGGCTCCCTGCGGGGAGCCTGCTTCTCCCTCTGCCTCTGTCTCTGCCTCTGTGTGTCTCTCATGAATAAGTGAATAAAATCTTTAAAAAATATTTTAAAAAATAAAAATAAGACAGCAAATAGATGGGTCCTGTTTTTTATCCAGTCTGAAACCCTGTGCCTTTTGATGGGGTCATTAAGCCCGTTCACGTTCAGAGTTACTATTGAAAGATACGAGTTTATTTTATTTTTTTTCTTTTTTTTTTGAAAGATATGAGTTTAGTGTCATCATGCTACTTATTCAGTCCCTGTTTTTGTGGATTGTTCCATTGGACTTCGTCTTAAAGAGGAATTTTAAGAGTCCCCCTTAAAATTTCTCGCAGAGCTGGTTTGGTGGTCACATATTCTTTCAATTCCTGCCTGTCTTGGAAGCTTTTTATCTCTCCTTCTATTCTGAATGAGAGCCTTGCTGGATAGAGTATTCTTGGCTGCATGTTCTTCTCATTTAGCACCCTGAATATATCCTGCCAGCCCTTTCTGGCCTGCCAGGTCTCTGTGGAGAGGTCTGCTGTTAATCTGATATTCCTCCCCATGTAAGTTAGGGATCTCTGGTCTCTTGCTGCTTTAAGGATCTTCCCTTTATCTTTGGAAGTTAGAAGCTTCACTATTAAATGTCAAGGTGTTGAACGGTTTTTATTGATTTTAGGGGGGGATCTATTTCCTGGATCTGAATGCCTGTTTCCCTTCCCAGATTAGGAAAGTTTTCAGCTATGATTTGTTCAAATACATATTCTGGACCTCTGTCCTTTTTGGCGCCCTCGGGAACCCCAGTTAAACGTAGATTTTTCTTCCTCATGCTGTCACTTATTTCCCTTAATCTATCCTCATGAGGTTCCTCAAAGAGTTAAAAATAGATCTGCCCTATGACCCAGAAATTGCACTGCTGGGGATTTACCCCAAAGATACAGATGCAATGAAACGCCGGGACACCTGCACCCCGATGTTTCTAGCAGCAATGTCCACAATAGCCAAACTATGGAAGGAGCCTCGGTGTCCATCGAAAGATGAATGGATAAAGAAGATGTGGTTTATGTATACAATGGAATATTACTCAGCCATTAGAAACGACAAATACCCACCATTTGCTTCAACGTGGATGGAACTGGAGGGTATTATGCTGGGTGAAGTAAGTCAATCGGAGAAGGACAAACAGTGTATGTTCTCATTTATTTGGGGAATATGAATAATAGTGAAAGGGAATATAAGGGAAGGGAGAAAAATGAGTGGGAAATATCAGAAAGGGAGACAGAACATGAGAAACTCCTAACTCTGGGAAATGAACTAGGGGTGGTGGAGGGGGAGGAGGGCGGGGGGTGGGGGTGAATGGGTGACGGGCACTGAGGAGGGCACTTGATGGGATGAGCACTGGGTGTTATTCTATATGTTGGCAAATTGAACACCAATAAAAATAAATTTATATAAAAAATAAAAAATAAAAATAAAGGCACACTTCTAGGAGTTAAAATGTTTTCTTTATAAGTAGTTTAAACTTCACTTTATAAACGTTGATGAAAATATTATACAGAATTTACAATAGGAGTTACACGAAGGTCAAAAGATTAGAGGCAAGAGGAGAGAGATTGCAACAAGTACTAATAAACTGTTGGGATGTAGTAAAGAGGTGGGATTACTTGTCAGTGGATGAATTGTATATTCTGCTTTCATAGTTTGAAATGGTTCAGTTCCATTTTCAAGATTTCATATATATAACCCTAATATACTGAAGTTTTCCAGACTTCAGAGGAGTAACCTCTACTTTTATTGTCCAATAGTTGAACACTATAATCCATAAGTGTAGGTGATCCCCAATCAGGACAAAGTATTTTCACATTCTGCAAAATCTGATTGTTACTTGTCATCTCTCATTTGATTTTTCTCTCAGTTTCTCCCTAGTTGTAACTGGGCTTCTGGGGGAGCATCTCCATGCAACTTATGCTTTTACTTTAACCAAGGCATTTCTAAAGTTGTCATTTTTAAAAGACTTTTTCCTAAGGGTTGAAGATAATATAATGCAGTGATGACACTAACTACCACAATCTGGAGATCACTTGGCTCTGCTCCTAGAGGCTTCAGGCCTCTCACCTTCCCTGGGATTTTCTTTTTTTTCTTTTTTTTTTGCAGCCATTTTTCTCTTTAGACCCTCTTCTTCATTATGTGATACTCCCCAGATGTTACCCTACCTACAAAAGACCAGAAAATCCAACTCCTCTATCTAGATCTCAACCACTGGGAAGAAAATATGATATTCCTGCAAAGAATTTCATCCTCTCAATCAAAATGACTTCTCTGTAATTAGACATAATGCTTACCACTTCATCAAGAACCACTGCACCAGTGATCAGTAATGCTTAAGAACTCCCGGTGGATTGATGACAAATACTGTACAAAAAGAATGTACCAAAGTGGCCCCCAAGTACCTTTCTCTCTCACCACCTCCAAAAAACAAACTAACAAAAAAAACAACAACAACAAAAAAACCCTCTAGCTTTCCAAAGTAAAAAGAAAAAAAATAAATGAAAGCTTATATAGCACTTTGTTCCCATTTTCAGTAGTTTCTTTTCTTTTTAATACAATTGACTCTATTCCTACAGTACATTCCCATTTTTAGTTTAGATTTCAGAAATACTGGGATCTAGTTGTTGAGAGTGTGTGTGTGTGGTTGTGTGTGTGTGTTTATTCTGTGATGTTATTTCATTGTGCTCATGGATATCTAAGAGCAGTTTTTACATTATTATGTCAAGAACACATAAAATACCCATCTACTCTCTAATAACACAAAGTATATTTTATTGTGCAATTTATATTAAAGGCATCACCAAACATTTGTTGATACACTCAAAGAAAATAAAGAGAAACATATAGCAGTTGTCTGTAGAGTTAGAAGTATGTTATGTCAAGGATAAGATTTACATAGATTTTGAAACACTTTGTTTTATCAGGTATACATTCGGGTACTGATGAAAGCAGGCTTACACTGAAATTCAAAAGAATTGTTTTTCTTTTCTTTTTTAAAATTTCATTTATATATTGACTCATTGGGTCATGTTTTTCCATGTTGGCTAAACAAAAAAAAAACAGTTTTTTCTCTTATAGTCCATTTTTTATTTTTTGATATATGAAAATAGCTTTTCCATTTTTCAATGCATTTCTTACTGTAGCCAACCAAATACAGATGTCTTCATATTAATTTGCATTACACTATTTTCTCCTGCCTTGTTTGAAGATTTCTTCTGCCTTGTGCTGGTGGCAGGCTGGTTGTGTTTCACATTAATGGACAGTATTTCCAAGGTGTGTTTCTAGGATATTTAAGTAAATTTTAAACTCTGTAACAGAAGAAACCCAACCTGAAAGGCAGCCAAAAGCAGAGTGGGGGAGAATCTATGGTTCAGATCCTATGTTCAGGGCTCTTCACTGACCCCAAAGCACTTCTAAGGACTTCCAAGGCTTTTCTGAGCAGTTTAAAAGCATAAAAAATGTAATCATTTAAATCCACTTATGGGAAATGTCCTTAAGTGCTATCTATTATTTCATCTACTTCTTGAGAGGGTCCTTGTGGGTGTCCCTTCTCCAAGCTTGCCCTTAAAAATGTATTGTGGTCCTCCTACCTGCGTAGTGGATGGTGCCTTCAATCAGGTTAGGTTCCTTGCTTGTGGTCTCCTGCAGTAGCATGAGGCAGGGGATGGGAGCATGCATGGATTTCCTGTCGTTGCCAGGTGCTCCACATACACATGAATTCCTCCTTGCTCAGATGAGGAAACACACCTGTGTGCTGTTCAATAGGGTATTAAATTTAAATTCATGAAAATTAAATAAAATTCAATTCCTCCATCGAACTAGCAATATTTCAAATACTTAGTAGCTGCATACTGCTAGTGGCCACAATAAAAATTTTTAAAAAAGAGAGGATCATCCATGATCATTGGTTTCCAATAGTTGCTTAAAATATGACACTCAAACTTGACTTTAATAACCCAGATATTCCTTGACCATGGGTGAATGTATTTCTCCCTTTGTTCCTCTCTTTCTCCTCCTCTCCTCCTCATCCTCCACTTTCCTCTTCCATCTCCTCTTCTTACAGTTGACTTGCTGACTCTCACTCTCTTGCTGTGGCATAGAAATTATTTCTTTTACAGCAACTTCAGTTTTCATTAGCTATTTCATCTACCATGTCACACGTTTACTCTTTTTTATGCTTGAAATGAAGAACTTCTTTTTATCTTATGTGTGTCAACTTCTTTGCATTTTTGTGTTTTTTGATCTAGTGCATAGCAGTTGAAATATAAGAGAAATATAGATGAAGGCAGGGAAAGAAGTTTATACTATGTCAGTTGATTCAGAAGAGAATTTTTAAAGCCAAAGTTTGAAGCTAAATGTGTCAGAGATTTGGGACATTAATAAGATATGGTATTGGAAGAAAGTAGTGTGAGCAGAGATGAAGTCTTTCAAAATTTCAGATTTGACTTTGGTTAACTTAATTTAAAACTCCAATGAGGGCAGCCCAGGTGGCTCAGCGGTTTAGCGCTGCCTTCAGCACTGGCCATGATCCTGGAGACCTGGGATCAAGTCCCACATCGGGCTCTCTGCATGGAGCCTGCTTCTCTCTCTCTCTGTGTGTGTTTCTCATGAATAAATAAAATAAAATTAAAAGTAATAAAACTCCGATGAGATACTACCTAACACCTGTTAGGATGGCTATTACAAAAACAAACAAACAAACAAACAAAAAGAATTGTTGGCCAGGATGTGGAGAAACTGAAACCTTTGTATACTGTTGGTGGGAATGCAAAATGGTGCAGCTGCTACAGGAAACAATATGGGGGTCACTGAAAAATTAAAAATAGAACTACCATATGATCCATCAATCTCACTTTTGGATATTTATCCAAAAGACTTGCAATTAGGATTTCAAAGAGATATTAGTATGCAGATGTTTATTGCAGTGTTTTTCTTAAGAAACAACCTGTATTTCCATCAACAGATGAATGGATAAAGTACAATGAAGTATTATTCTGCTTTAATAAAGTAGCAAATTCTGCAAATGTGACAACATTGATAAACCTCATAAAAAGATAAACACTGCATGATTCCATTTACATGATATATCTAAAATTGTCAAACTCATAGAATTTAAAAAAATGGAGTTATGATTGCTAGGAACTGAGAGAAGGGGAAAATGGAGAGCTACTAATCAATGAGCATAAAGTTTCAGTTAAAGAAGATAAGTAAGTTCCAGAAATCTGCTGTACAACATTGCACCTATAATCAACAATACTGTACTGTAGACTTAAACATTGTTAGGAGGGTATATGTTTTATGAAGTGTTCTTAAAAATAAAAATATTTTTAAAAGTTTTATTTAAATGAAATTAATATTTCATTCTAGACTTTGTGTCTAAGAAGATGTATATGGGAGTATTTTGTAAATAGGAACGGAATTAAGCAATTATATTAGGGAACATTTTAACCTAAGAACCTTTTTATACTTAGAATACAATAGCCTGTTGTGTGTATTAATGTCATCTTTATCTTTTACATAGCATTTATGATATAAGCCATATTTTATTGAGAAGTTAAAAATGGTTTTGCACAGTATCCTCTTTGACTTTATTTTTTTTCCTCTTTGACTTTAAATTAACCTATTCTCAATCTCTAAAATAGTGGTTCTTAGAGAGGATGTTTTGTTCCACAGATTTAACATCTAGAGATATTTTTGGCCTTCACAATTGTGCATGAGTGTGGGGTGCTGCTAGTACTTAGTGGACAGAGACCAACAATGCTGCTAATCTTCTGCCTTGAACAGCATCACCACTGTAAACCAAGAATTATCCAATGCAAATTGTCAATAGAGTGGAGGTTGAGAAATACTGCTGTGGAAGTTAAAAGGTTGTAATGTCTGAATAATTATTTTTGGCAGTATGTTTGGTCAGATGTAGAAATGCCCAACTTAATGGATTTTGTATAATTATATGTATTATGTGAAATATATTGTACACATGTCTGAACTATAATCTGATTATGAAGTTAGGGTTATGTTTATACACACTTGACATATATTTGTAAAAAGTGTATATTATAGATACACTAATAATGTATATTTATTCCATTGGTACTAAGTTCAATAGGATTTCTTATGCATAATACTCAGTTTAAAGTGGTAATATTTTGATATATTTCAACTTACCACATCACTGAAAAACAACAAAAGGATCACATCATTGAAAATAGTCACTGATAGTCAAACCATTTTTATACCTATTCTGATGTTCAATGACATGTAAATGTGCTACATTATAAATGCATAATCATATCTGTGTATGTATCTGTACATTTTCTAAATCTCCTAAGTTTTAGAACATATTCCTTAAAAATTATTTTATTTGAAGAAAAATATTCCAATTGAAATATGTTTAATTGTCCCTTTTAATTTTCTATCCAGATGTTTAAATTTATTCTGAAGGAGATAATTTCAGGCATCAAAAATGAGAAACATGAGTTTCAAGATGTATAGGAACATTAGTAATATTAAATGCCAAGTAAAACTGTCTATCTGGACAAGGTGTAATCTATCACACAATATTAAGCAGATGTAGAAGGTGACAAAATTGGAATACTGAGATATGTCTATTTTTTCAATAACTGTAGCTTAATGGAGGGGAGTAAGGATGGTATATGTATGTACATATGTGTATACAGATATCCTCTACTTTTGGAAAGCTCATGCTAAGCCACTTCACTTTTACAAAAGACCTACATTAATACCTGTTTTTGCTAACTGAAAAACCCAAAAAGGATTTTCACTGTTATAAAAAAAAAAGTTTCAAAAGCAGAAAATATACTTCAGTGCTTGTTTTGCAGCGAGGCTTTATCAGAGGCAGGACACACTCCAAGCAACAAGAGTGGCCCCACCAACCTGCTTCCCTGGAAACTATATTCAGCATCACATGCTCAAGCAGCCATAGCTTGAACTGTGCCTGTGAGCATCTGTACTCTATCTAGATTTATTTTGTGCATCTGTTAGCAAGATGCATCCTAAGGCATTGGAAAAGCCTAAGAAAGGTTATTTTTTGGGTCTGGGAAAGCTAAAGATTTTTTCTTCCACGTAGGTTAATGTTAATTGTTTCTTTACTTTACACTATTTCAACTTATGAAAGGTTCCATCGACATGCTCTACTTTCAGATAGCAGGGGAGATAAAGATATAGGTATAGGTGTATATATGCATTCTTATTGGGAAAAGGAATAAGGTTTTTTTACCTGTTCACTGGCAAACTTTAATATAACAAACTTAAGCATAGGACTAGTAGAGAAGTGGGAGCTATAAAATGATGAGGAATTCCTTGATGGAGAGTGCTTATGAAAGGAGGGCAAATCATCCAGGATCCTAGTAAACTTTTTTGGGCAATAGCCATATAGCAAGAAATGCTAAGAGGGAAAGGAAAAATCCAAATGAAGATGGGTCTAAAATTAAATTTTTTTCTTTTTTTTCCCAAGCATTTATTATATTATGGTTAGTTAACATACTAATATTAGTTTGCAGTGTAGAATTTAGTGACTTATCACTTGCATACAACACCAGGTGCTCATCATGACATGTGTACTCTTTAATCCCCACCACCCACTTAACCCATCCCCTTCACCTCCCCTCCAGCAACCTTTAGTTTATTCTCTATAGTTAAGAGTCTGTTTTCTGTTTTGCATCTTTTTTTTTTCCTCCCCTATGTTCTTAAAGGATCTCCTCAGCTGGCTTCCTCTTCTCTCCAAGGTATAAAGAGGCTTAGTGGGAAAAGAGAAAGATAAAAGATGTGAAGGTTCAGAATAGCTATTCATAGCGAAGAAACTAGCTATGGACATAAGCTGGAAGTGTGAAGAGTTCAACTGAATGGTACCAATCTACAAAATATGCAGCTACTTTGATATTTCTATTCTAAAAGAGAGTTAAAGGCCATATTAAATATTAAACAGTCTCTTTCAGAGTGTTCTTGAAAATACAGTCTTAGTGTCATTTCAAGTTATTGCTGAGGCTTGGCTTGTTAGTTGGCTGCTGTTAACAACCACAGTTATAGATACTGAACACATCATTTTTGTTCTATTGTAAGGTGTACTTCTGTTTTTTTTCTGGTTTTAGAGATAAAGGCCAGGACCATTTAGATTTAGGTGCATTTTATACAACTAGATTTGATCAATGTTAATGACCCCTTTCTTTTCTGGGTTGAAGGAGGGAGAGCTTTCTTATATTTAAAAAAAATGAAATTCTCAATAGATAATCTGAATGGAAACCATTCATTCATTCATTCATTCATTCACTGATGAGTTAGAATTTAGGTAGATAATTTTGCTGATGCTTAAAAGCAAAATATCCCTTAAGCTTTTATTTCTTTGAAACATATACTAACTATGGCAAAATAATAGAAATTAAATAGTTATTGGTATTGATTAGATGTTTAAAATATAAATTTGGTTTGACGTATAGTTGTGTCTTAAAGGTCTATTTATAGTTCTCTATTTGGGTCTGGACTGCTGTTATTTAATTCGGTTAATCTATCAAATATTCATGATGCAGTTTAAAAATATTTATTTACAGTGTTTTGATATTCAGTTACAATAATATCACAGAAATAATAGTAGTACTTTGCTGTAATAGCAATTACCATCACACTGTACATTCTATATTGAAAAACAGGTTTAATAGAGAGTAGAGAGTGGGAGAGCACCAACTTTACAAAATAAGGATTGTCTAGGCACTTTTAATCTAGATATTCCTGCTCTCTTAACTTAAATGATAAAGCAAAAAAGCACTCATATGTTTACTTGGTAGTCAGAAATGGTAAAACATAAAGCTAAACATTAATTGGGGGAGGCTGTTTTTTTAAGTGAGGAGAATGTCTTGAAAGAAAGTTTTTTTTTTTTAATTTTTAACTGTCCGTGTATACAGAAATGTAAACAAAGCTGAAGGATAGTATTTGGGCATACATAAAATCACCATTTGCAAAACACTAATAGCAACATCTCAAAATATTTTTTGTCTTTTGGTCATTTTTTCTTAAACACACAGAAATCATCATTTCCAACATAGAATATCATCCATAAAACATCTATTTTTAAAAACATCAAAAAATCACTAAAAATTACATTTGGTGGTAAATCAAATGATATACACCCAACATACAATTGGCATCTACTCAGTGCCACATCTTAGGCAGGCTGGGATACAGCATGCCTGCCCTTTCAGGACTTGATAACTAAAGAGGAAGCTGGAGGGAGACAAATAATTACATAAATAATAAGAGCATTGTGATAAGTAGGAGAAGAGATGATACTATTTTTGTTTTATTTATAAGGATACTGAGCCTCAGAGAAAGCACGTGGCTCCAATGAGGTTGTTAGACTGGAAAAAAGTAGACAATTTGAGATCAAACCTATTTTATTTCTGGTTTTATATCCAGTACTCTTTTGGAGCTTTCATTGTATTTACATTAATTTAACTATGTTTTGACGTATTCCATGACTTTTTTTTTCCTTGAGTGAATGTGACATAGGTCTATCAATTGAGAATTATTTTCCAAAATTATCTTACAGTGGTCTGGTTTATGTTGTATAATGTTTACTTGCAATATCTTTTATTTATGTATTTTTTTAAGATTTTTTATTTGTTTATTCATGCGAGAGACAGAGAGAGGCAGAGACATAGGCAGAGGGAGAAGCAGGCTCCCCGCAGGGAGCCCGATGCGGGACTGGATCCCAGGACTCTGGGACCACGACCCGAGCCAAAGGCGCTCATTCACTGAGCCACCCAGGTGCCCCTTGCAATATCTTTTACATTTATTGTTAATTAAGTTTAAGTTTAATTAAACTTACTTGGAACATTTTCTTGAATTGTTTGTTCTTTATGTTCTGATTGATGGCCTGTGAAGTTATGTGATGTCTTAAAACAGAGGCTGTTGCTACATCAAACTAACAGTGGGAGCCTGATTTGTATCCTTCCCTAAATTCCTACATTGAAGTCCTAAGTACCAATACCTCAGAATGTGACCCGGATGTGCAGACAAGTTCTTTCCAGAGCTCACTGCGTTAAAATTAGGTAATTAGGGTGGGCTCTAATTCCAATATGACTTATATCTTTATAAAAAGGGGAAATCTGGAGATAAACACCCAAGAGTAATTCCTTGTGGAGATGGAGGCAGGAATGGAGGTAATTCAGCTAAAGCCAAAGGCCACCAAAAGATTGCTAGTTAGCTACCAGAAGTTAGGAAAAAGATACAACAGATCTCCCCTCCAGACCTCAGAAGGAACCAACCCTATTGACACCTTGATCTCAGACTTCCAGCCTCCAGAACTGTAAGACAAGCTTCAGTTGCTTAAACCACCAAGTTTGTAGAATTTTGTTAATAGCAGCCTGGCAAGCTGATACATCAACTAATAGGCAAATGTTTTGAATGAGAAAAATGTATTATTTGTTTTTATATTTATACTAATACAGAGGCCAATCATAGCTTGCCTTGAAAAGAAAGCCCTCATATATGGACGATTGGAAATAATAATCTAATCATTTTCAGAAAACAAAATTATTATGCTTATCTGGGTTTGAAAAGTATATTCTATGTCAACAATGAGAAAGATGATTATATATAATATATATGAAGAAATATATGTGAAGAAAATAGTGTTTTGAGTTCTCAAAACGTGAAGCATTTAAATTTACAGATCTTTGCAGTGTTAACCTTTTATTGTTATTTATCATAATGAAATGTAATGTGAAAAGAGAGCATTAACATTGGCATAAAATAATAAAATTTTAGTTTTTTTTTCTAGTCCAAAGTAATCCTACTTAACTATTTTTTTTACCCACTGCTGGCAAAACCAGTTCTGTAGTACCTACAAGTAAATAGATTTATAATCTCAGAATTAGTGCTGAATCTTAAACTTACTCTTCAAGTCAGAAAACTGTCTTTACAGTCTTAACACCATGGAAATGATGAAATGTGGAATTTGAAGTTTAAAAATCACATATAAATTTAAGTGTCAGAGGAAAGAATAAATTTCCCAGTTAATAAAATTCCCACCTTAAATGTGTGACAGACTCTAAAAGGAAAAAAGAAATAACAAAAACAATCCAAACAAAACAAAAATCAAATCTCATGTGATAAAATGTGCTTAGTAAATTATTATCAATGCTTTCTATAATATTTGTTAATGAGGTACCATTCTAATTAATATATATATTTGCATTTTAAATAGCATTAAGAGCTTATTAATTATGAGGCAAACTATTACATTTGGGAATAAAATAACTAAAAAATAAAGGCTTTTTATATCAGTAGAGTCTTTGGTCTGGTGGCATGGGATCTTTGCACAAATGCTGACACCAGAAAGAAAGCAAAATTGGAGGATATAATGAGAGATAATAACAGGCAATTTTTTTGATTTAGACATGTAGGAAGAGATGTGTTATTTGAGACATGAGTGATGCTGGAGACTTCTGTTGAAGACTTGAGCATATATGTCAATAGAAGGAATAGGACCTATGAAAACTGAGCTGTGAGATTTTAGTACATGCTGAAAATAAAGTAAGGTCAGTGTGGCTATAGCACAGTAAATGGGGATGTTCTGCAGCTGCAGATATAGACGGTTTAAGACTACACCAGTCCCTGAAGGACATGTTAAACGTTTTGATATTAATCCAAGTACTTAACCTTAATCATCCTCCAGGTGTCTGTTTAAGCTTTGAGTGAAATAAAAGAAGACCAAGTCCAGCTGTCCCAAAGAACAAGGTTTATCTTTATTCTGCTTCTTAAAAAGACTGACCTAGCACTTTCGTGGAATGTGCAGTGCAAAAGACTTCTTAATATCTTTTCTCCAAAGTTTCTCAATTATAGCACTCATTAAAGATTGCACTCCTTTGTCATTGATGTATTGAGACAGGTCCCACATTATGGTTTCTTGTCATGTATGCCCTTTTGCTCCACCAAAATCATCCTGGCTTCCATCTGCAAGCCATATTAATCACTCTAGGAATTGCTGTAGGTTCAGAACCCTTTGAGAAGTGTGGTTTCTCTTGCACTTTGATTGATTGTTTATTAGAAAATCAAGTGTACAGTTTTTAATAAAATTCTACATTGTGTTCCACTACGCTGAGAAATATTAATCTCAGGTCTCCAGACATAGTTTTTAGTTTATTGTAACTTTGTATAGTGGTTGGGCTGTTACTGCATTTTCCCTTATGTTAACCTAGACATCAAATCTGTAAGATCTTGGTCTGTTGACTGCTTGATTACCCACCATCACCTCTTTTTAGAGCCAAGAGTCTCATTTAGAAATAATAGAATATTATAGAAATGACAGGCCAACAGTACTTCTGTTCCTTGAGTTCCATTTAACACAGGTATTAACTTGAAAATCCTAAGTCTTGTGTGCCCTGGTTTTTCATTTTCATCATATGAATAACAATCTTAAAGAACTCAAGCTTTATTGTTTCCAGTGATAGCTGAGAATCACAAAAGACCCTTAAAATAACACCAAAGACAAATACTTGAAGCAAGTCCACAGCAGAAGCATCATAAGTTTGTAGGCAAACTGGCATGGTAGGACCATTTTCATTCACTTTTGAATAAATGAATCTCCTTTACAGAGTGTTTCTACTCATGTAAATATTCTTTGTTATTAAAAATGGTGGCTGTATTCCTGTATGACAGGGTGTCCAGAGTCCCAAGTCATTGAGGCTGGCTGTTACTAGTTAATTTAATATTCATAGTTTGAAATTGTTGAGTACTAATTATTATTCAAGGTCATGAAAGTATTTTGTTATTTAGATGGAAATATGTGCTATGACTAATATATTTATTGTTAGCCATTTACAAAATGGCTTATATATAAGAATTGTATGTCAATAAATTTGAGCAAATTAGACAAAGGAGTGTTCTATTTCATTTCAAAGATAATTTTAATTCACTAACTCTTAGCTAGATTAATGCTCCTAATAAAAATTAAGCACTCCCCAATGCATGGCATGTGTACCAAATGACCTCATTAAATAGGTATATGGAGAACAGATGCCTCTATGACCTGTCTCCAGATTTACTGAGGAGGGAGTGTCCTTGTTTTAGTGTCCCTATGATCAGTGAATGAATCTCTAATTAAATACACAAGGACAATATTTCCTCATGGGATATTCTCTGTGCAGTTTGGCAAAATTTGAAACGTTTTACAAGATTCGTCTTTTGCTGAAAAAAATTATCATTTTCTTTAAAAACCAATAAATCCTTGATTTTTTAATCAGATTTTAATCTTTGAATATATTTTTTCATTAGAATGCCCTTTCCAGGCAATGGGGGTGTCAGTCTTTAGGTTCCTTTTTGTAAATATTACCAGATTTTAAAATGATACCTATTTTGAATTTTTCTATAATTTTTCTATTTTTTCTATAATATTAATCACTATGAATGCATTGTTTTCTGTAACATACATAGGTGTCTAATGAAACCATTATTTTTTGTTGTTACTGTTGTTGTTGCTTCTGCTATTGCTATTGGTTTTATAGGTTTCTCTTAGCTAAGAAATAATAGAACTGTTAAACCAATACCTGACTTTGTGTCATGTTACCAATGGTGCCTCCATGTACAGGAATAATATGGATTATTAACTGAAGAGTGAGGTATCTCCCCTTAATTATGATGGTAGCAGTATATACACTTAGACAAGTAGTGATTCACTTTAAGTCATTATGTTGAAGATAAAGTGTAACAAACTGTTGATATAGTTCAAAAAATATAGAAGAATCATTTTCTTTTTTGGCCATTAGTTTAAATTGTGCTTTCAATTTTAGAGAATTTGATTTTTTTTAGCACCACTTGGGAGTTTTTTAATCAGAAAAATCCTAAATATTATAATTCTACCAACTTGGTTTGAACTAAGAACTTTTAATGATTTTGGAGGAAAGTAGATGGGGGAGACCTAAAAGGAGTGGTTTAAAAGGTATTAGATACAATTTTCCCTTCTGGGAGGTAAGAATTTGGATTTATAACCCTCTTTTCCATCATGAAAAATAAGTAAAAATCATTGGTTAAAACAAATGCGATTTATTTTTATTTAAATTTTTGAAAGTAAGTTTGAATTGGACTCTGTGAAGGTAATCAGAATAACTGTTACTCAATGAAATCAAGATTTGATCAAAACAGAATGTTTCCCAAAATTATATAGAAACATTCCACTCCACATTCTTGAATTACTGTGTAGTATATTCTGAAGACTAGGCCCTCAGCTATAAATTGAATGAAGGATGAATGATACCATGCTAGAATGGGTGTTGAGAAACCCTCTAGCAAATCTGCATTAGATAGATATATGAGGCTTATATCTATCTAATTTTATTTTCACTGAATCACTTTAAATGATTTCTTCTATAGGTCCTAATTTCCTTTAAGTCCTTTCAAGTAGAAATAGAATATATCTTATAAAATTATAGATTCATAGATTTTTGTTTTTTGTGATGGCTTATTTTACTCAGCTTAATGTCGATAAGGTATATCAGTGTTATAGCATGTGTCACAATTTCTTTCATTTTATAAGAATGAATAATATTTCATTGCATATATATACATACATATATGTAATAAAATGTATACATATGTGTATGTATATATAATTATATATACACATAATATATTTTGTTTATAGTTTCAAATTTTATCCAAAAATTTTTAAAGTATATTGACATTGCATTAAAACATGTCATATCTGATGCATCCTCCTCAGTCATAGTGAACAATTTAGTGTATAATGCAAAATTGCAGTGAATGTGGTATTATATATATAATATATATAATTCAGCATTTCCATTAGTCCCTGCACATGTTTACTTAAGTACCACAGAAGAGTTGGGTCTCAGATTTTCACTATACCTTTAGTATACCCAAATTGAACAAGTATTTAAGAGTTTCATGTTTCATATTTATGACCTCAAAGTCCACTCTATATAACCACATTGTCCAAATGAGTTTTGGAAATTATCATTCAACAGTTTTCTCCCCATTCCAGCATAATAGAATGGCATGCCATGTTGTTGGAACCACTCCAAGTGATCTTCCCCTACCCTGTCAAGTGCAAGCATTTATAGGTCACTTAATGTGATCAATAAATCAAATATGTGCTTATATGTCTAGTCTTTGTGACCACAGTGTGTTTTAGGCAGGTTCATTTTTCTTATTTTATAGAAAAGGAATCTGAAACTCTGAGGTTTTAAGTGACTTGCCTGAGGATCAAGTGCTTTTGTCAGTCAAGAATAGAACTAAGATCTCTTGATTCTCCAGCCATAGCTCTTTCTGTAATACAGTGTCCTTTATGGTTTCTGATGTATTATTTTTATTACAAGTTTGTTTGCTTAGCCTTGGTTTGCAAAAGCCACACTTTCGTAATTATGTCTTGAAATTATCACTTAATTAAAGCCATGTTTAATGCCTTATCTCCCGAGAAAAATATCCAAGTATGCCATATTCCTGTCTGAGATATGATATGTAAAGAAATAGAATTACTTATCATAAATGTGTTGATATTACAAAAATGGTAATATATAATTCAAAATATTTTAATGAATTTAAAATAAATGAATTCATAAGATAAATGGTTAATACAAGGATACCTTGAAGATGTGCTTTAATGTTCAATATCAGTTGGAATGCTGATTTAATATTAGAATCCAGGTCAATTGACTGGAACTCTTCCAGTGGGTCAGGATCTAGAATTTATCAGTGGGTCAGGGTCTGGTAGATGGATAAGGTGAAAAGCATAGTCATTTATTGCTTCTGAAGAACCATCCCTGTGACCAGATGGAGTTGAGCTAACACTTGTTCTTTGTTGTTTCCTGTGTCTTTCTCCGTGTTCATTTTGGTATTAATAAAATCAGATTAAAGGTTTTTCTTTGACAAGATTGATTTGGGGAAAGTACTAAAGAATCATCTTTGTTAAAAAAAAAAAGAATCATCTTTGTTAATGGTAGTGATTGTTTTATGTGTGGACATTACCTATACAAGATTCGGTTCCCATTTTAACAATTGCTGACAGAGCCACATTCTCATATCTGAGTCATGCCTTAATGACAGCATAGGGACAGATTCATTATATACTGAGATAGACTGTGATAGATAAGTAAGAGCTGAATCCTACAGATGTTTGTTGAGATGGATAGAATCAATATGTATTGATGATGTAATAGCTGATAAGTAATACCCAGTGAACATAAGTAGGTATCATACAGGATTATATAAATAGGTTTAAAACCTAGGAGACAGTAATTTTATATCAGTCACAATGGCAAGAAAGTGATAAAAGCAAAAACTTACTCTAGGACAGCTTCTGTTAATTCATAATCAGTTCTGTGTGGTCCCTTTAGATCTGCCTGTGTTAATGCCCAAATGAAATCAGAGGCTTCCAGATAAGCCTGACTTTGCTGCAATGTGGAATGGTTGTGGTAGATATAAATGGCAATTCCAGAAATCTTCAGCATGTTGTTCAAGTAAACTTCTACTTTGCTCCAAAGTCACAATAACCTGGTCTAATTGCTCATGTTTTAAATGTATGTAAATTTTCCTTTTTGGAATATTCAGTCTTTAAATCCCATATGAACACGATTCAATACAGAAATATAAAATAAGAGAAACTTAACTTAAAAATGAAAATCTCGAAAGAAAAACTTGAGAAACGTATTTTAAAAAATGGAAAACATTCTGATGATGTAATTTAAGAATATGATCATGAAGATCAGCATTTTCAAAAGAAGTTTGATAAAAGTATAATTTGTATTACAAGAGAAATGAACTGAAAACATTCTTCCATAGTGCTTTTATGGGATTTTTAAAAGCTGACTACGCATTTAATGCTGCACATAATGAAACTTGGACCTTTACAATTTACTAAAACAACAACAACAAAAAAGAAAAAAACAAAAAACTTAAACAAAAAGGATCTCTTTAGTTTCTGTCCTAATCTCTTTGCGTGCTTTGCTAAGTAATTATTTCAGGCTTATACTTGCAAAAATTTGTTAGAAAATTAGAGCCATTTAATTTTTTTACTGCTTTCTTTTGTGCACATTTCGCTTTGTCTAGTTTTCCCTTTTTAAAGATCTTTATAGCTCTTTCAGTTAAGTTTGAGACATGTCATTCCCTCTTCCTTCCTTTGTTTCTTTCCTAAATATCATTTGTCTTAAAACTAGGTCAGTCTGCTTTGATTTAATTTCCTTGCTTTCTGAAGATTATTGATTCCAAAATAAGTTCCCTGACATTTAATATTATATATGATTCATAAAATAGTTTTTAAAGTCCTCACAATTGGGCATGTGCATATGTAATGTTTTCCAGGCTCCTAACAGGCTACGTTTTTTTCAGGCCCCATGGGGGGGTGTATGGAACATAATTTTTTTTTTAAGATTTTATTTATTCATGAAACACACAGGGAGAGAGAGAGGGACAGAGCCACAGGCAGAGGGAGAAGCAGGCTCCATGCAGGGAGCCCGATGTGGGACTCGACCCCAGGTCTCCAGGATCACACCCTGGGCCAAAGGTGGTGCTAAACCGCTGAGCCACCTGGGCTGCCCCAACATAATTCTGCTCAGACGGGCCCGTTTTTTCTTGGAGTAAAATGAGCAGAATCCCATAGGGCACAAATTGCTTCTCAGCTGTTGTCTCCCATCTGGTCAGGGAGGCTCAGAGAATTGGGAGGCCTCTCGTTTGCAATGAGTACATTGACAGAGAGTATGAGGTGCCTGTAACCTTGGCCATATTGTTTGGGCAATTTCTTCCCATGATCACAGATTGTTTGTCAGGGAAAAGGAGGAAGTGTGTTGAGCAGAGAAGTCAGAGAAAGGAGATCTGGAATCATTTTTCACCTCATGTGAGATCGGTGATCTGAGACAAGTATTCAGCCTCTCTTAGTTTCAGATTCTTATTTAGGAAAAAAGCGGGGTGATGGGTGGGAATCCCTGGGTGGCCCAGCGGTTTAGTGCCTGCCTTTGGCCCAGGGTGTTGTCCTGGGGTCCCGGGATCGGGTCCTGCGTTTGGCTTCCTACATGGAGCCTGCTTCTGCATCTCTCTCTCTCTCTCTCTCTCTATCATGAATAAATAAATTTTAAAAAAAGAAAAAAGGGGGACAACTCCTACCTTTTAAGAAAACTTTATGACAAGATATTTTAGAGGAAGTGCATGGCATAGGTTTTTCCATAATTTGCAACTCAGGTGATAATTACTTAAGGTAGATAACATGTATCCCTGGAATTGATTTAGTGCTTTGCTTCATCCCAGTATTTCCACATTAGATGATTTAAACCTAAGCAAAGAAAATACTCTGTCTTCTGTTGCAGATTTTAGGTTTGGATTTTTTTTTTCCTTTTCCTTAATAGGATAGGCCTTCAGTTGCCTTTCAAAGATAATTGAAGGATTATTGAAAAGGAATCATCTTCTGGGCTTTGCACACAATTAAGAACAACATACCCCTGTTTTTCTGTCTTGTTTCTCAATTTCAGATTAATGAGACTCATTACCTTTTGAGGCTGTAATATTTTTTAAGTGATAATGCCCAGATGTTATCAATGTTACATAACCTAAAAAGTAAAATGGAATGTTTGCTTTAATATTTGCACATTTTATAAGTAAAAACTAAGAAGTACAGAATGAAAATTCTTTTTCCCTCTATAAAGAAATAAAATAGTTCAAACACAGAAAAAGCAGGAACTCAAAATATTAAGATAAATTTGAGATAAACTCTCACTGACTACATTGCAAAAGAGATACAGGAGTATTTTAACTGACCTTTACTAATAGACCACAGATCACTATTTTATGGCATTCAGCTTTATTCATTCACTGGAACACCATGTTACTCATTTACTTGATGTAGAGAGAGGAAATTGTCATGTGACTTTTATAGGCCAAATTGTAACTGACTCTTTAGGGTTTTGGTGAAGTCAGCAGTGAAATTTGAAGATTAGAATTTAGGGAAGACTGTAATCAAATTTTGAATTTAACCGAACAAGAATGGTAGCAGAATTATTTAATAGTAATAGTGAAATTGAAGTCAGTAAACTTCTAATTCATAACACTTTAAGAATATAGGTTAATTTTCAGTGAAGGTGTTGTCTCACGTGTAAGGGGAGTGTGTTTGATTTTGTTCTATGTTAACGTATAACAAAATAGTAGCATTTAGTGTTACTACCTCTTACTTAGACTCGGTTATTTTTAGGGCTTGTGTATTTGAGTGCTTGTGTATGAATTTGAGGCTTGGCTACATACGTGTTTTTTCATGTAAAACAGTATGGTGTTATATGGATTCAGCCTACTTTTGTATTGAAGAATTGATTGTAATTTCTGAGTTGTTTTTAATTGTGGATCATCATCTGACCATTGACATAAGTGGCACTTATTTTAGGTGTCCTGTTTCACAGAATATTTAATCTCTCTAACATTATGGCTGCTAAATTTAGTTTGAAAAGTAGCTTTTATGAAAAATTAGTTTTTATTAAAGACTTCATTAAAAGTGATACTAAATGTTACTATTACTTTTGCTATTACTACTGCAGTTATTATACCTAACACTACTACAGCTAGCAATAGCTAAAGTGCATTTACCATGCACTGTCAATAGTACTTTTGGAGCTTACCTGAGCCTTTGCAGTTACCTGAAGGAGTCACTGGTCTGATTTGTTGTGGTCATCTTTATATCACATGTTTCCTTGTAGTAGAACTGTAGTTTGTCCATTTCCTTCTCTACTATATTCGAGATGTACTAGATGCCTTAGATTTTAGCTAATTCACCAGTCTCTTAGGCCTCTAAGCTTTTGCACTTCGCTTCCACTGCCTGAAAAGCTCTTCCTCTTTCTTTATTTCAGGATGGGGGACATATATCCAAGTATTGTATAGTTCAGAAATCCCCCTAGCTTCTCCTAAAAATCTGAGTGGGAAATCTACTGTTTGCTCCTTCCAGAGTCTTTTCCTTCTACCATGGCATTTGTCAAAACAGAGTATCTGTTGATTTGGGTCTCTCACTGGCTCCTTTATTCCCTGAGGTTAGAAATCTCCATTATGATCAGTAGTAGTGATAGTAGTAGTGGCAACAGTCCTGGTAATAATAGTGGTAGTGGTAGTAGCAGTTTTAATAGTAATAGCATTTGTATTTCCAACGTGTTAGTATATATAGCACCTGGAACTCATTGCAGGCCTGATGTTTGAAAGGATGAATGAATACATGAATGAAAGGATGGATAAAATGATATCTTTGTGGTAATTATCATCTCCATTTTACAGGAGAGAAAGCTATGGTTTCGATAGGTGAAACTCTTTGCAGACCTATCAGTTGAGCTTGGAAACTAGACTCCAGTGAACTCTAAAATCCATCTTTTTTATTTAATGGAGATTTTTATTGATATAATTGTAGATTCAGTGTTGTGTTAGGGTTTTCCAGAGAAATCAACCAGTAATAAGTGGGTGGATGGATGGATGAATGGATGGATAGATAGGTAGATAGAGATAGATCTAGAAAACATTTGTTATAAGATACTGGCTCACATGGTTATGAGGCTAAAAAGTGTCATGATCTGCTGGTCTGGAGACCCAGGAGAGCTGGTAGTGATGTTTGAGAATTTGAGTGCTGGAAAGCCAATCATTTAGATTCCAGTCTAAGTTGAAAGCCTAAGAGCTAAGAATCGAGGATAGGAGATCAATGTACCAGATGAGAGGAAATTCAAACTTTCTTTGCCTTTTTGTTCCATTTAGGCCCTCAAAGAATTGAATGGTACCCACCATATTGTGGAGGGCCATCTACTTTACTGAGTCTACAATTCCAATGCCAGTCTCTTCTAGAATCACTGTCACAGACACAACCAGATAAAATGTTTAACTAGCCATCTAGGTATCCTCTTTGACTCAGTCAAGTTGACACATAAAATTAATCATTGTAAGAGATCAGAAAAATTCCTTTTAAACCTTGTCCAGTTTTCCTCAATGGCAAGATTTTGCAGAACTCTAGTATAATATTATAACTAGGAAATTGACATTGATGTACCTAGCTGATTCAAACTTTTCTCAGTTTTACTCATTTTTATGTGTTTTGGGTGTAATAAGTTCTGTACAGTTTTATTATCTGTGTAGGTTCCTGTATCAACCAACATAGTGGAAATACTGAACAGTTCCAGTACTACAAAGATTTTCACATTGTGCCTTCACAACAACAGATACTTCCCTCCTCACGCCCCCACCAGGTCCCAACTCCTAGCAATCACTAATCTGCATTCATTTCTAAAATTCTGATGTTTTAAAACTGCTATGTGAATGGAATTATATTAGCATGTAATATTTAAGATTCTTCAATTTATAATATTGTGGTAATCAGGGGCTCTTGAGTGGCTCAGTTGGTTGGGTTACTGACTTCACCTCAGGTCATGATCCAGCAGTCCCAGGATTAAGCCCAATTTAGGCTCCTTGCTCAGTGGGGAGTTTGCTTCTCCCTCTTACTCTGCCCTTCCCTGCTTGTGTTCTTTCTCTCTGGCTCACTCAGTCTCAAATGGATTAAAAAAAATCTTTAAAAAATATTGTGGTAATCAATAAAGAAGTAGTAATAATATTAATAATTTACTTTCATCTGTGGATATTATATATATCACACTGATTAAGAGACTATCATAATTGGATGCTTCTTTTCCATGCCATGAAGACAGGGACTATGTCATCTGTCCCCCACCCCCCATTTTGTTGCTTCCCAATTGACTTGTACAGCACACATCATGTAGTTGATAATAAATATTTGTCTAAAAGAATGAATAACTTTGTAGTTAAAATTGTAGAGCTTAAAAAAATTGTAGAGCTTTATACTCTGGGTTTATAGTAAAAACAGGACCCTTTCATGTTTGATAATTTTCACTCATGTAAAAAAAAATATTTTTATATTGAGTTATAGTAGTTGTCACTGCACTGGTGTGATTTTACAGATACTAGAGAAACCTATGCACCCATCCTGCCATCTCCACTTCTGCTTCAATCATTGTTAAAATTACTCCATTATCACATTATCATAGGATTCAGAAGGCCAAAATTTAATCTTTCTTAAAAATTGAATTATAATTGATGTTAGTATTATTAGTTTAGATTATTAGTATTATATTAGTTTCAGGTATACAACATAGTGATTCAACATTTGTATGCATTGCAAAATGATCACCATGGAAAGTCTAGCTGTCATTTGTCACCATACAATATTAATATAATATTGACTGTGTTTTCCATGTTTCACATTGTATCTCCATGATTAATTTCTTTTATAATTGGAAGTTTGTACTGCTGATCCCCTTCATGCATTTTTGCCTTTCCTCACTCCCCTTCTCTCTGGCAGTCACTAGACTGTTCTTTGTATCTAGGAATCTGAGTTTTGTTTTGTTTTTATTGGTTGTTTTGATTTTAGATTCTTCATATAAGTGAATTGTGCAATATTTTTCTTTCTTTGTCTGACTTATTTCATTTAGTATGATACCCCCAGAGTCCATCCAAGTTGTTGCAAATGGCAAGATTTCATTCCTTTTTTATGACTGAGTAGTAGTCTATTGTATGTGCATGTATGTGATATCTAAAGATACCTTATTGCGTATGTGATTTGCAAATATCTTCTTCCATTCCATAGGATGCTTTTTCATTTTGTTGGTTTTCTTTGCTGTACAGAAGCTTTTTAGCTTGATGTAGCCCCATTTGTTTATTTTTGCTTATTTTCCTTGGCTTTGGAAAATTTTAAAATTTTAAAAAAGTCACTAAAAAGCTTATAGCTTTTGTTTTCTTCTATAAGTTTTATGGCTTAAGACCTTACATTTAAATCTTTAACCTGTTTTGAGGTAATTTTTGTATATGGTGTAAGGTAATAGTCTAGTTTCATTCTTTTCACATGTAGCTGTCCAATTTTCCCAGCACCATTTATTGAAGGGGCTGTCCTTTTCCTGCTGTATATTCTTGCCCCTTTTTTTATATATTAGTTGACCTTACATGAGTAGTATGGGCATTTGGCAATATTAATTATCCAGAGCCATGAACATAGAATATCTTTTCATTTATTTGTGTTCTTTAATTTCTTTCACCAATGTCTTAGAGGGTTCAATGTATAGATTTTTCACTTTCTCGGCTAAATTTATTCCTAGGTATTTTATTATTTTTGATGCAATTGTAAACGGGATTGTTTTCTTGACTTCTCTTTCTGATAGTTTGTGGATAGTGTATAGAAATGCAATGGATTTCTGTGTATTCATTTTGTATCTTACAAGTTTACTAAATTCGCTTATTAGTCCTAACAGGTTTCTGTTTGTTTGTTTCTGTTTATTTAGTCTTGGAACACTGTAAATTTTTAGGAATTTATCCATTTCTTCTAGGTTGTCAAGTTTACTGGCATGTAACTGTTCATAGTAGTCTCTTATGTGAGTATTTCTTTCTTTATTTTTTAAAAGATTGTATTTATTTATTCATGAGAGGTACATAGAGAAAGAGACACAGGCACAAGCAGAGGGAGAATTCACACCCTGGGCTGAAGATGGTGCTAAACCACTGAGCCACCCAAGCTGCCCATTCTTTTGTATTTCTGTGGTAGAATTTGTAGCTTCTCTTTCATTCCTGATTTTATATATTTGAGCCTTCTCTTTTTTCTTGGTGAGTCTAGCCAAAGGTTCATCTATTTTATTTATCCCTTCAGAAAATCAACTCTTAATTTCATTTATCTTTCCTATTTTCTTCTTGGTTTCTATTTTCTTTATTTACACTATGACCTTTATTAATTACTTCCTTTGACTAAATTTGGGCTTTACTTGTTCTTTTTCTACTTCTTTTAGATATAAAGTTAAATTATTTAAGATTTCTCTTATTTCCTGAGACAGGCCTATATTGCTATGAATTTCCCTCTTAGGATCACTTTTTGCTGCATCCCATAGATTTTTGTGATTTGTATTTACACTTTCATTTGTCTTTAGGTATTTTTATATTTGTTTTTGATTTCTAACATGGCCTAACATGTGATCTATCCTGGAGAATGTTCCATGTGTACTTGAGAAGAATGTGTGTTTTGCTTCTGAATGTATCTATCAATTCCATCTGATCTAATGTGTAATTGAAAGCTGATGGTTTTTTACTTATTTTCTATCTGAATGCTCTATCCATTGATGTAAGTGGGGTTCTAAAATCCCCTACTATTGTATTGCTGTCTTTTTCTCCCTTTAGGTCTTTTTTTTTTTTTTTTCAAGTCTTTTTTTTTTTTAATTTATATATGATAGTCACAGAGAGAGAGAGAGAGAGAGAGAGAGAGAGAGAGAGAGAGAGAGGCAGAGACACAGGCAGAGGGAGAAGCAGGCTCCATGCACCGGGAGCCCGATGTGGGATTCGATCCCGGGTCTCCAGGTTGCGCCCTGAGCCAAAAGCAGGTGCCAAACTGCTGCACCACCCAGGGATCCCTCCCTTTAGGTCTTTTAACACATGCTTTATATATTTCAGACCTTCTGTTGGATATATACATATATATATATGTGTGTATATATATAATATTTATAATATTTTATCTTATAATAAATCTTTATCTTAAAACATAAGATATATATATATATATATATATATATATATATATAATATTTTCTTGCTGAATTAAATGCTTTATCATTATGTAGTTCCCTCTTTGTCTTGTCCCCCCTCTATGGTCTTTTTTAAAGATTTTATTTTTACTTAATCTCTACACCCAACTTGGGCCTCAAACTCACAGAGATCAAGAGTCATACACTGCTCTGACTGAGCCAGCCAGGCACATCTCTACAGTCCTTTTTAAATTCTACTTTGTCTGACATATTATAGGTATACCAGTTTTATTTTTGTTTCCATTTGTGTGTAATATCTTTTCCCATCTCTTCACTTTCATTCTGTGTGTGTCCTTACTTCTGAAGTGAATCTCTTAAATTTAGGCAGTATATAGATGTGAGATGTGTCTTTTTCTTTAACCCGTTCATCCATTCTGAGAGTCTATTTACCTTTAAAATAATTATCGATAGGGAGATATACACTTGCTGTCATTTTGTTGATTGTTTTCTGGTTGTTTTTGTAGTTCTTCTCTTTTCCTCTCTTCTGTTTATCTCCTACCTTGTGGTTTGGTAATTTCCTTTGTTATATTTAGATTCTTTTTTTTTTCATTTTCTTTTGTGTACTTACTATAAGGTTTTGTTTTGTGGTTATTGTGAGGTTTGTGTATATCATCCTATGTATAGAATGGTTTATTTGAAGTAATAGCAACTTAAATTTGAACATATTCCAAAACTCTACCTTTTTATTCTCCTTCCACATTTTATGTTTTGATATCACATTGTATATCTTTTTAAATCTATTTCTTAACTAATTATTGTTTTAATTTTGCTACTTTTGTGTTTTAACCTTCATAGTAGCTGTATAAGTGTTTGATGTACTACTTTTACAATATACCTTTCCCAGTAAGATTTTTACTTTCACGTTTTCTTGTTATTAATTAGTATGGTTTCTTTTCAGCTCAAAGAAGTCCTTGTATAGATGATAAATCTTTCTGTTCAGTTTTTCCCTAGTTGTCAGTTAACCCTTGAACCTTTGTGATTGTCTAAATTGCCTGGTTCACTATTGATAGGTCCCAGTTGTTGAGGGTTTTCTTAGACCTGTCAGTGTTCCAAGGCTAGGAATCTCTTTTAGCATGAACTTGCTACTTATACGGAAATGCATAATGGTAGAATTGTATGTGCACAATAGACCACTGTTCAAAATACATTCTATATCTTAAATGGCCAGGAAAGGTTTATCTCATCTTCCTATACAACTTCATTTGTCTGTACTACAGTACTTAGGATGCATAAGGTTGATTTTGCAAAGCTGCAACGGTCAGGGCTATCAAAAAGCAATGTACAGTTTCAGTGTAGTAACATGTCACCACCTCAGAATCTGTAATTAGACATTTTGAAAGATTTACATAATAAGATGTGTAACAGTAGTTGTGGTGGTGTTTAAATGTGAGTTCTAAATAAAATGGACAGTTAATTCATCTAGAAGAGTGAAGAGAGCAGTTTTATTTGGTTTAAAATGTTGTAGTTTGTGCTTCAAGAAGTTCCTGATTTTATTCTTGATTTTTTTTCAAATACAAAAATCAATCCATCCTTTTAATAATGATATTTATCCTATTGTGGACATATCTAACATTGTAGTGTCTTTCTGGCAAGACAAGAATTGCATAAGAATTTAAGTTGTCTCTAACATTTAGATTACGCATGGTTGTTTTTCCTCTTAAATTCTTTACTGATAATTGTGAGGAGTAGAAAAGAAATTTCAGGTTTGACAAATATTATAGTATACTTTTTTTTGTATTCCCTTAAGGATTTATGTTGCTTGCTCTCATTTACTTCTTCAGATCCCCTCTATACTTCTGCACCCTTCTCTTGTCCTAGAAACTGTCTTGTATTTTAGTCAGTTGGGATGGGCCAATAGGGAGTCCTTTCAAGAGACAGAACAGAAGGGGATCTGAGTGTTTATTCTTTGACTTACTCTTTGAGACTGTGTCCTGCCCTAATGTCACTGTTTCCCTTCAGGTAACTCATCCACACATCTCTCCCGGATTTTGATAGCCACTCCTTTCATTGAGGAGACTAGTGGTAACTGCTCCTTCCCGGTTAGCTCTGGTGGCAGAACTTCCCTCATTGTTTCCCTATTCCTTGTCCACATCTTTGTAATTAGTCCCTTTGCAAATAAAATGCTATCTTAATTTGAGTGTACCAGCTGTATCCTGTGTGGACCATGGGGAGTTACAGCATTTTGGATAGTGCAGACAGGATGTGGAATCCAGTGAGACAGGAAATTGTGCAATTATTGCATAAGGTACTAAAAATGCCTCTTATTTGGAACTTCTGTTTGGTTTTGGCCTTTGGGAGGCAGAAATGATGGTCTGCTTTCACATCATTTCTGACAAAATCTCATCTGTGTGTGATCAGTAATTGTGTGATCACATAAAGACTCAATATGACTAAGAATAGTGTATCAGGAATTAGTTATGTCCTCAAATTTGTCCTTACTCTCTGAGCATTGTTTTTCAAATACATATAAATAATCTAAATTTATCTTGAAATATATATCTCCTCATTGGTTTTATATGTTGAAGGTCTTTAAAGTGCTTTGGAACCGTAATTACATTATACCAAGAATATGACACTATATTAAATCATAATTAATTTGTATGTAAGGTTAATAGCTTTCAAATAATTAAATATGATCCATATTTGTAATCAATACAAATATTAAATGTACTACCCAAATCACTTTAGAAGAAGCATTACCTCCTTTTCAAACAGCATATGTCAATAAAAATTTAAATAATGCAAAGCCAATATAATGGATATTAGGTTATTCCAAAATTATAATTCATGTTGCATTGTTTAATGTACTAATATACATGATATCGAATAATCTTCCAGTACTATATTTAAATTATATATAATTGCATTTCTCAGCTGTAAATTTTCAAGAAAAAATTGTGTTGAAATTCTTCACATTGTGAAACTGAACTAAAAACAGAATGTCCATGTTGTTACTTCATACTTTCATATTAGAGGAAAGCTCTCAGTCACATATAACAACCCTTGTGATCGATCATGTTGCAAACAGAGAAGTATTGATAGTCTTATGTCCCAGGGGTTCGTTTTGTTATCAACTTTTTTCCTTCAGGGTCAGCTCTTGGGAGTTATTTTTTTTTTTTAATTGAGATATAATTGACATGTCATTTTATGTACACTTAAGATGTACATGTGTTGATTTGATTCATTTATGTATTGCAATATGATTACCACCATAGCATTAGTTAACACCTTATGATGTCACACACTTTGCTTTTTTGTAGTGAAAACAATTTAGATCTGGTTTCTTAGCAGCTTTGAAGTTATAGTATTATAGTATTATAGTATTATTGACTATAATTACTATGCTTTGCATTAGATTTGCAGAACTTATTTATGATTTTAACAATCAGGGTTCACTGAAACTGATTACTGAGCACATCCATTCACAGCCAGAGACCTTCATCGGTAGTGGTTTTTAAGCTTTAGGGATCATAGATTTATAATTTGGGTAGCTAGCCATATTATTGTAATCTTTTGTGAGTTTTTAGTTTGTTTTGTTTTGCTTTTTTAGTAAAAACTGGCTGTTCAAAGCCTTCCACTCAATACACAGAGTTTAGAACTAGAGGAATTATGCTTTGCAAGAAAATGGAAGCTTTATTTGAAAATACAATAAAAAATTACCCCAATAGAAGTATTTGGAACAATTACTGTTAATAAAGAAACCTACCTTTAAAAATAATTTTGTTTTCTGAAAAACTTTCTCCAGTAGCATTTTGCTATTCTCAAAGTTGTGGTGTAATTTAGAATATAACTGCTTATTTTGGCCAGAAAACTTCTATGTGCTTTTTTCTCCCTAATGTATCTATCCCATCTGCTGCCTATTAGTGGCAATCAAACCCACAATAAAGAATCACATTAAAAACCACCACTTTTTTTTTCTGTTAGTTTTCTGAAATTATCACACTACTGGTAATGATGGAGGCTGAATATTTCTCTGAACATCTCTTTGTAATTGAAATTGGATACCTATACCAGACTGTCTGAAACTGAGATTTGAACATGGATGCCCATGACATCTGGAACAACTGTTGTCTGCCTTCTTTCATTTTCTCTGTTTGTCTTGTTCAGTTAGTGTGTCCCTCTGCTCTCCCACAGCATCCTCCACTGAGATCTGTCACTGCTCTTTACATAGCATATTTAAGCTGTCTGCCCATGTCCATGTGTTCCTAAAGGTCAACTGACAGTATACGTCAATGGTGAAATATGCTACTAATTTTTTTCTTTTGAGTTTATATCCCCTGTGTGCATTAAATTGCAACTCCTAGTTTAATAATTGTCATCCTCTTTCCTTCTTCTTTCATCCAACAGATCATATTCTCAAACAGAAAATAAATATTCAGAAGCCAAGAGACATCAATATAGTAACACTAACAACATTAGCAACAACAGCGTGTTGCTAATGGGTTGGAGTGTGGGAATTGGAGGAAGGGACATGAACTGCTACTGTCCTCCAGCTCCTTTCTACTCAAGATTTGGGCTGAGGATCAGCAACATCAGCAGCCCATGGAACGTTGTTGGAAATGCAGATTCTAGGTCCTGCTCCAGACATAGTCAGAATCTGCCATTCACAATTTCCAAGCAATGTGTGTACATGTTGGTGGTTGAGAAGCACTGCTTTTCTCTCTTTTTCTAATTTCTTTGTGTCTTTCTATCCACGATTGTCAAATCTGCTGAAGTTTTTCGGGGTATGTGGATTTTTAATGTGAAAGTTCTTAATTTTCAAAAATTATCTAATTTGGTTTTTGTTGTTACTGTCATTTTTCCCCCTATACTTTCTGGGACCAGTGAAACAAACTGAAAATATCATTAGGTCTGAGAGGCCATCAGTTTGCAAACTGTTCCAAAACATCTGATGTCAGAAGTAAATGTGGGCAGCTTTATTGTATTTTCAGGAAACTGTAGTACCTAAAAAACTAAGCAAACAATAAAAAATCAAGTATTGCTCTCTATAGATATGTCAAGTTTTGTTTAGTTTTTAATAAACAGCCCAAGTTTATTTTATCCATAATGCTGGTTGCTTTCACTATTGTACCGTGTGTATCGTAGTCATACAGCAGCTGGAGTGACCCTATCAGAAACAGAGTCGAAACTGTCATTTTCTCCAGTGGCCTCTAAATTTCTCAGGAATAAAAGTTGGCACCTTGCAAACTTTTTGAAAGACCGTCACTCCACTTTCTCTTGTTTAAAATTATGTTCAGGCACCCTAGCAAGTTTGCTGTTTCCTCAACCACCTAGAAGAACTCCCCCCCAGTGCTGCTTACCCAGATTCAAGCATGTCTCGCTCTTCAGCTACTTAAGGGCTGTTGCAAATGTAATTTTCACAATGAGGACTTCTCTGATGAAAACTGGAAGTTGATAGCCTTCCACTTTCACTCCAGCCCCCTTCTTCTATGCTTTCCCTCCAGATCATTCACCATCATCAGACTTCTGTGAATTGGTTTATTTGTTCATTTCCTGTCTTTCACCACTCCAGGGTTCATTCTGTGAAAGGGACTTTTGGTCTTTTTTTTTTCCTGATGTACATCCCTGGTCTGAGTGCAAGGCTTGGCACATGGGTGGTAGCTTCTTAATAACAGGTGTGGCAGAAATGGATTACATCCTTGCTTAAAAATTATGTGACATTACTCACAGGTTTTAGTTTGTTTGGTAATAGTACACAGTTGAAGGAGATTTTATTAAGTGTGTAGTGCAGGTATAACGTGATTAGAATCTTTTTTATTCCGTAGGTTATATGTTTCTGTGGGTTATTTATTCCTCTGCTATCCTGAAAGTTTTATGACTATATTATTTTACTTTTAAATGTGCCCGTAACATATCTTCTTTAATAAAATTCTTTTAAATTGTGAGTGCTAAATTGTGATTATCAACTCTATTCTAAATTGTATATCTGAGCTCTATTTTATTATTTGCTTTGAACAAATAAAATAGAAATATAAATAAAAATATAAAATATAAAATAAAAATAAAATTTGTTTTGAACAAATAATAAAATAAAATAGGAAATCCTTCAAATAAAATAGGAAATCTCATACGGTATAATTTAAAAAGTCCAGTTATCCTTTGAAAAGTTTTTTTCCCCTAAATCAGAATGGCAAAGAAATGATCTTACATAATTCTTTCTTTAAATATTTTACATTTTACTGAGAATGACAAGTATGATTCTGAGTACTATTTAGTTATTAGCATAAGAAAGAGATTTGAAACCGTATGTTACTTTTCTCAAGTGCACTATCTAGCCTCATAATCATCTGACACTGAATAGGTTATTCTAAATAGAATATCTTTTTTTAAAAAAAATATTTATTTACTCATGAGAGACACACACACAGAGAGAGAGAGAGAGAGAGAGAGAGAGAGGCAGAAACATAGGTAGAGGGAGAAGCAGGCTCCTTGCGGGGAGCCCAATGCGGGACTCGATCCCGGATCCCAGGATCATGCCCTGAGTTGAAAGCAGGCGCTCAACCGCTGAGCCACCCAGGTGTCCCATAGATAGAATATCTTAAAATGCACATGTGATTTATTCCTCTAATTACATCTCAATATTAAAGAAATAATCCTTTTAAAAAAGATTTTTCTTTTTCTTTCTTTTTTTAATTTTTTAATTTTTTTTACTTTTTTATAAAATGCTGAGATGTACACAGAAACCGCTTGATAGCTAATATTAATTTATGTATTCTCCATCAAATAGGGGATAGTTTTAGAAATGTTTTTAATGAATAAATTAAACCCTAACAAACTAGATGTTCAATAAATATTTGATAGGTAACAAATTAATTCATTAAAAATGAATTTGTGGTCAGTGATAGGTGGGGAACTTGCCTGTCATGAGAAGGGTCATGAGGCTCTTTTGATAAAATGGAATTGGTAGTCGGTGGTTGGTAGAGGGTCTCTTGACTTACAAGTTAATTAAAATGTACTCAATGAAGCATTATCAGATGTTTCTACTGTGATAGTCAAAAATAACCTTAAAAGAATGACAATTTTGAATTCTCATTTAATTTATTTTAATGATGTAGAATACTTAGTAGACTTCTTATAGCTTCTTTTGAGTTGAATTTCAATTTAAGCATTAAAAATAATTGTAAATATTTATTTTACCCTTATATGCTGCAAAATAGATGGTTAGGCTAGAAGAATTTACTGCACTAATAATTTAATTTTACCTCTCAGTCTTAGTGGAAATATCTATTAGCACGTATAGTTATTTTTATTTTATAAATAATGACAGCTTATAGTAGCTACCTGCTTTGATGCTAGTAAGAAGACACATAAATGAGTAGCATTTCTCAGAATACTTATAGAGATATTAGGTTAAATATATCAAGTTAGTTGGCTTAATACTTCTTTTTTAATCTGGAAAACAAAATAGGCAAAAGAGTGATACAACTTGGGAAATCTGGATAGGAACTCAAATCCCTTGATTCTCAACTAAGCCATGTGTATATATGTAATATATAATTACATACTGTAGACATTCCCCAGAGATTAAGCTGATATATAATTCAGCTAGTATATAATAGAAAATAATACTTCATATCTCTTTATTTATATGTTGTTTTTATTATTTGTGTAGTAAAATTTTATTTAATATTATAGAAAATATTAAAATAAAAATAGCAATGTCAATTACAAGTACTCAGCAGAATTTTTGTAGCAATGAGTGGAATGTCAGTTACTTGACATTACCTATAGTTTTCATAACTTTTTAAAAAAGATTTTATTTATGAGAGAGAGAGAGAGAGAGAGAGAGAGAGAGAGAGAGAGAGAGGTGAGAAGCAGGCTCCATGCAGGAGTCTGATGTGAGACTTGATCCCAGGACTCCAGGATCTCACTCTGGGCTGAAGGCAGACGCTCAACCATTGAGCCACCCAGGTGTCCCAATTTTCATAACTTTTTAATAACTTTTCATTAAGTGTCAAGTCCAAAGATACCAGAAAATACAGGAATTAGAGGAAGGTCAGGAAGACAATTGGTTATCCCCAGGAAAATTGATAGGAGTAATAAATTGGGTCAAAGTTTAAATGGTATGGTGCTAAAAGCAGGCATGGTTGGTATATGAATAGCAAGGAGGCTGAGATTTTGGCATCTTCCTCTTGACCTATCATTTTGCCTCTTCACTTTCTCCTCCCCTAAAATAGTATAGCCTTCTTTTTTTACAACTACCTCTCTATCTTCTCTAGATGCTATTGGACACTGCCATCAAGTCAGATATGGACATGTGCTGTAATCTCATACAGTCATTGTTAAGTTTATTTCCAAGGGAGATAGCAGAAAAGAGCCTGTTCCTCTTTGGATCATGGGTTAATAGGATGTGTACATGAAAGGATGAAAGGCTCTGTAGATGACCCTTCAAGGGAAACCATGAAAAAATGATAATAAAATTCTTTGTAGTATACAGGTCCTTGCCCCACTAGTCCTCAGTTTCACTTTGCCTTGCCTGCTATGTGGTTACATGAGCCAGTAATTCTTGCTTAGACTGAAACTAGGTTCATTTAATTCTCAGCTCGAGTTTTGATTAATGCATCTTCTGTGGCAAGAATAGTTCCTAATAGTGCTGAGGTCAGATTATATATTAGGATATGCTATACTGAACTCACAATTTAAGGTACAGAAGAAACAGGGAACAAATATAATATAGGAAAATAGAACATAAAGATGAAAGGGTGTTAGCAGGCATCAAGTTCAGTATCCATTAATGTGGACAATGAAGTAAAAATTCCCATAATATTTTCAATGAGATGTCCCCACTCATTTAATTAATGAATCATCATATTGACCTCAGATCTGGAATCCCACAACTTTCCATAGAAAGCTGCTCCTTTCAGAGCTCTCTCATAATCAAGCAACAACCTAAAGCCAAGTAAAAAGGAGATGTGCATAATCAAGATTTGTCATCTACCTAGGTCTTAATCTAGCAATGTCTGTCATACTTATTTCTTGAACAGGACTTCTTTAGCTTCTAACCTTGATCCAGATAGGGATTATTTAATATTTTGGTTCACTGTGTGTCTCCTTCCAGCCTAGCATTCAAATTCTCTTCTGAATACTCTCTTTCCTTTGGCTTTTGGTTTGGGAAGCCTTTATGGATCATTCTCTTAAATCACAAATTTCCCCTATGGTTTTCTCCACAGAATCATTCATTGGACTGTGTGCATGTAGGGGAAAAGGGAGACCCAGATAGATATTTTGCAGTATTCTTGCTTATATGAATAATTTGAGTCCCCAAATCTGCATATTGGGACAATTCTGGTGAGCCAGTTTTGTAATTTCAGAAAAGAAATCCCAGACTGACCAGCAAGAGTGATGTTTTCATCAGGCCACTCTCCTGAAACCTCCCTTACCACTGAGGCCCTAAAAGATCACGTAGAAACAAGTTTCAGAGACCTTCAGGGCATTAGATTGACCTCTTAAACAGGTTGGAAGAGAGTATCATAAAACACAGAAATGTGGGAAAGGAAATCATGTGGGTCCTGGTCTTAGCTCACAAGACCCCATCCAAAGGTCACTTCCAGCTATGCTCAGCCTTCAGCACCAAAGGGGTACTTAGAAAATTTTCAAGGCATCAGGAAGCCTGAGGTTTAGTGTTTCAGGACCTCATCAGGGGCCCTGCTTTTCTACTCTAAAGGTATACTTGGCTTACTTGTCCCTCTTTTTGGCTCCAGTCATAATGGTTACAAAGATAGCTTTCCCTGAGTCAGGAACTTATTATACTCCCATCCTTACCTTCTGACCTTCTAATATTTTATGACTGTGACTAGCATTGCCAGTCATTCCATTGCCCAAAAAGATGAGTTGGAATCATCACCTATCTATTCATCCTCCAATACACAATCCATCACAACTCATGCAGCCTGGACCTCTTAAATAAAATGATCTTGGATGTCATTCACTAGTTTCCATCTTTATAACCTCCTTCATGGACCAAGACAATAGTGCTATAATCACTTTGTAATTATTCACATCCATTCTAGTCCCTCTTCTCGAGAGAGCATCCTTTATAAACTGGAGGTATGATTATATCACATTTGCTGCCAAAAAATTCACATTTAGTCACCTTTCAGTCTTAGAATGAAGTATGAACAGACTAATCTAAGGACAGTTTCCTTACTGGGGCCTGTTTTTGCATTGCCTCATCTTTCCCATCTCTCCCCCTTAGCAGCATCTTTCTCTGTGACTGATGTTGGTCTCCAGGCTCCAAAATGCAATCTGTATTTCAGTCCTTTGTACTTTCATCCTTTGCCTCTAATGATCTTATCTTCCTTCCTTGCTTTTTACATTTCATCTAGTATAATTTCCTCAAGGAGACCTTTTTCTCAAGGAAATGTCTCTGAGTGGGTCAGATGCCTCTTCTCTAAGCTCTCATTGTATTTTGTACTCATGAGATATTTCATCAAATTTGTAAATTTAATACATTTGCATTCCCCACTGTGTCAGCTCCATGAGAAGAGATCCAGGACCTCATTTTGCCATACACTGTATATTTGACCTTTAGTATTGTGACTGGCTGTACAGGTTGAATATTGAAAAAAAAACCACTACTTGGAAATTGAAATTTATGACAGATAATGAAATTAAAGTGTTTATTGTTAAATTTATATGCACAAATATACATTTGATGATAACTTGTAGAGACATTGATTTGTTTTAAAAGCATACAAAAACAAAGAAAACAAATGATTAGCCAGATAGTTCAAAAAATAAATGTATTTAGGAAGAAAAAGGAGACATATGCCCTTAAAAAAGCCTGCAGGAAAGGTAACATAAAGATAATCCCAATGCTTGGAGATTATTATTATTATTATTTTTTTTACGTGAAGGGTAAGGTAAGGAATATGCTCAGTCATTAAATATGATTCTTCTAGGTAAACTGTTACTTAGAATATCAAGAAAGTGAGATTTCCTTGGATGAAAACACTTCAATGTGGTGTTATAAATGTAAGTTATTTCAGGGTTTTACAATACACTTTTAGAATGACTATAAGCTTTATTTTGAACTTAAAAAAAATCACGTGTATTACAAGGTAGCTTTCTGCAGAGGTATTAGATGCGACATTATTTGAAGGTTTACGTATAGATGTAAGTCAGCATGTTTAAAGACAACTCTCAAAGGGTAGATTAACTAAAAGATTTAAGAAAATTCAGATTAAACACTTCTAATTGGCAAAATTTCCATAGGGATATTAATCATAATCAGTGAATAATAAAGAATATTGGTGTATATTAGAGACATAATTGTTGACTTCTAAGAGAGTTTTAGGTTTCTCTGAGCATTGATATTAACCATTAAAAAGAAATCACTCTGTTAGCTTTCTCCAGATAGATTTATTAATTAACATTTGATTAGTTAAATATGGTCACTTTCCTGAAGTAGAACTGTTGTCTTGAATGTCTTGAGAAATATTAAGTCAATTCAGATTATGTCTACGTTTTAAAAAATGAAGTGTATACCATTTCTAAGATGGGAGTGTTAGTAACTTCATTGTCAAAAAAATATAAGGCAACAAATAAATTCTTTCAAAGCACGTATGCTACAGTTTAATTTTTTCATTTGGAGGTGTATTTTTTGGAGGAGGGTATAGATCACATGAGTGACATTAATCACAGAAGAAAAATTAAGGCATACATATATACATAAGATGTTTGATACTTGAAGCACTAGTGTGATTATGTTAAGCATATAAACATATTTCATAAGTTTTTCAGAGTCATCTATCAAAAGACGCAGCTAACTTTGCTTTTAACAAAAGACGAGAAAAGGGAGAAAACATGAAATATATGGACAATGAGTACATGTTCAAAAAAGTATGGAAGCAAATGTAAAGTGAAACTAAAAAGGTAAGATCTTTAAGGGAGAATGACTGATAAAATATTTCTCAAATAAGCCTGTTTCTACAAAAAATGAAGGTATTGTGTACCTGTGAAAATATAAATAAAATCATTGGAACATGGGTATTGTAAAGAAAAATATCAGTGAATAAAAAATATTAAATACTTGTGTATAATTTATTAAATAAAGAAAATCATGTTAATTTTTATCCTTTGTTTCAAATTTCAAAGTATCAGCTTTCCCATAGTATCTTTTAGAGAGCCATGATTTATCTTTTCTTTATATTTCTAATGTAACACAGTATCTGAAAGAGAGCAAAGCTCATTAAGGATCGGCTGTTGAATATTACACCCTTCCCATCAGAAATTCACAGATGTATTTTTTAAAAAGAAAGGAAGTGAGAGACAAGAGAGAAGAAACTAATGAGGCAGATTGCATCAGACAATATGATCAGAACATCTGTTTATGGGACACTAAAAAGTCCTTAATTATCCTATGGGAAGATCCATGAAGATTCTTCATTTTCCCCTTGCGTTTGTCTTTGTCTTACCTAAAACCCCTTACCTATTACTGTTAATTTTATTTAATACATTAGATAACAATGTCACAATTTCTTATCAACAAGGGTGTTCGCCAGGTTTTTCAAAGTTCATTATCTCAGACAGAATAGATTAGATGTTGACTTTAAGTGTTTTAATTCACTTCGTTTTAAATTCCCAATTGTTTAGTGTCAATTTCTTTTGACATTTTCACTGTAACGATCTCTCAAAGTACATTTGCATAGAACTGCAGGACCATAAAATGACACTGCAAAATGAACCTATGCAAACAAATCAATGGGAAAATTATGATTATTCCCATTTAAATTTTTTGTTAAAATATTAAAACATCTCTTACGTTGTTCATAAATGCATAGAGGCATGAAAAAAATAGTAAAACTAATATTTAAAACACTATAGTTTAAAACATTAGGCATATTAAGAATTCAAATGATTTCTTTTTTTGTAAAATACTTCTCCGGATTTGTGTGAACAGTGCTTGCCTTCTCATTGTTTAGTTCATGGTTAGTATCATTTTTTTCTGATACCTTAGTGGATTGTCATATTTCTTTCTAAGTTTGGATCAACTTTCTAATATTCTTTGTCCTTTCAATATCGTGGAATATTTTTGAGAGTTCCTTTGATGTGATTTTTTTTTTTTTTTGCATCACTTCCTTTGGAATATCTTCCACCTTTTTGTCACAATCAATTTTTTCATCTGTGCCAAGTTTTGCCTGACCCAACTTCCTTTGGCTTCATATCTAGAGCCTCTTCAATGGCAGCAGTATCTGCATTTCCAAGTAAGTTATTTCTTCTATAACTCCACTTGCCTTTGACTTCACTTCAGCATTATTACTTTTAGTTTCTTCCTTAGTTTTCACTGGCCAGTTCCCTCATTGTTGATCCATTTCTGTGAAATATCATATGAGTTTAACACTGGGACACCATGAGACAATACAACCATTGGCTTTGCTTTTGGTTCATGAACTGAATGGGTTGATCTGACCAATCCCCGAAAGACTATAGAAGAAGTGACATGATGGGTCATTGGTCATGATAAACATCTGTTATTTACATAGTACTTTATGTACTGAGGAGCTGGCAGTTACCTGTGTACTTAAGGCAGTTATGGTCAACATGCCATTGTAACAATATAGCCCTGAACCGTGTTTTAGTGGCTATTATTTAAGTGAACTGTGGAAACCAAAATTCATACACCTTGGAACTGTGTAAAGCAAAGACTACCTGCATTTTTGTTATTTGGTATGTATATTGCTTATTTTATTTTTTGTATGGACATACATGTAAAATATTTCATCTTTTCCATTTTTAAATTTAGTATCTCTAAAATAAAAATATGTGAGTTTATGGAAATTAAAATAGAACCTAGTAAGACTAAGCACAGGCCCTGGCTCTACCGTTGGCCTGAAGGCTTAAGGTCTGTTTCCTCTACTTTTCAGGATTACTTTTTATTTTTTTTAAGTTTTTATTTAAATTCCAGTTAGTTAACATCCAGGGTACAATATAGTGATTCAGCACTTTCATACAACACCGATGCTCATCACAATAAGTGCCATCCTTAATCCCCATCACCTATTATCTCATCCCTCTACCTACTTCCTTTCTTGAAACCATTAGTTTGTTCTTTATAGTATGCAGGTTCCTTAATAAATTTAAAAATATAAATACCCTGCAATCTAGCAGTTGCACCACTAGGTATTTACTACAAAATACAAAAATACTAATTCAAAGGAATAAATGTACCCCGATCTTTATAGCAGCATTATCTACAATAGCCAAATTATGGAAGCAGCCCAAGTGTCCATTGACTGATGCATGGCTAAAGATATGGTATACATATACCATGGAATATTACTCAGCCGTAAATTAGAACAAAATCTTGCCGTTTGCAAGAACACTGATGGAGTTAGTATTACGCTAAGTGGAATAAGTCAGCCAGAGTAAGACAAATACCATCTGATTTCACTTATATGTGAAATTGAAGAAATAAAACAAATGAGCAAGGGGGGAGAAGGCAAACCAAAAAACAGACTCTTAAAATTATCCATTATTAACAGAGATGTCACTTAAAACTTCTCATATGTTTACTGTTTTAAATACAGACTTTTCTGTATTTTTATTTTTTAAAGATTTATTATTATTTATTTATTTATTTATTAATTATTTATTTATTTATGATAGACATAGAAGTTGAGAGAGAGAGAGAGAGAGAGAGAGAGAGGCAGAGACACAGGAGGAGGGAAAAGCAGGCTTCATGCTGGGAGCCCGGCATGGGATTCGATCCCGGGACTCCAGGATCATGCCCTGGGCCAAAGGCAGGCGCTAAACCACTGAGCCACCCAGAGATCCCCAACTTTTCTGTATTTTAAATTGCACATAAATTTCAGTGATGGTCCTGCTTATGTTGAATGAACTTGGACACATAATAGATACCTGTTGGGTGAACAGTAAAAACCTATCTGGCTGTTTCAAGCATGCCAAGGCCAGTGACTATAAGAAGGGTCTGCAGACATTCTCTTGCACCAAACTAATTCTTTACCAGACCTCAGGGATTGATTCATCCTAACCAAAGCACAAAAAAAGCAATTGATGAGTCAACTCAAATCTTTGAATTGGTAACAAAAATAACTATGAATTAGATGAATATTGTCGCACTGCATTTTGTAATGCATTCTTTCACAGATAGGAATCTCAACAACACTTTCAGTTGCCATGTTATGGGCTTGGACAAAAAGCTAGAATTAGAGGGCTCTACCCTCAAAGAGAAAATGAGTACGTGTTCTCATTGACAGGCCCCTCAAGAGGCAGGATGCCTGACACCTGAAAGTACATATTCTAGAGTAGTACATCACATTATGGTAGCCATTAACCACCATGGTACTTGAGCACTTGAAATGTGGCTGATACAAATTAAAACATTTTTTGAGTGTAAAACACCAATAAAAAATAAATTCACAAAAAATGTGCTGAATTTGAAGGATTACTATGAAAAAATAATGTAAAAATCTAATAATTTTTGTATCAATTATATATTGAAATAATATTTGGATGTATTGGTTTAAATGTTATTCGTATTAGTTTCACCTATTTCTTTTTACTTTTCTCAGTGTGTCTACAGGAACTTTAACATTGCATTATGTGACTCAATGGGTGAGCTTGGCTCCAGAGCCATAGTGAACTAGGTTCAACTTCCAGCTTCACAATTTCCTTGTCATGTGACAGTGGCCCTGGCACATAACCTTTTTGTTCTGTTTCCTTATCTGTCAAATGCAGAAAATAACAATTACTAGAATATAATTTTAAATGCTTTATTTAAATAAGTTAATAATAAGTATTAAGCACTTAGATATTTGTCTGACATTTACTTAAGCACTATATGTCAGTTACTATTGTTGAGCATTGACCAACAGAGGAAATGCATTGAACATTTTTTCTTTTAAACTCTTTTGTATTTTTGTGTTCTTACAATCAGCATCCTTTACTCTTTCCAGACATATTGCTGTATAATTGTATCAGATTATACTTTGCTTACGTCAGCCATATCAAGACATCTTTTCTTAAGAATACACACAGGACTGTTGACAGAGTTGAAACACAGCCCAATTTCATCACTGTCATGTTTATATTTCATCAGGAGCATATTCACACACCATACTACTTTTTGGTTTACTTCTATGCATAATAATTGTACCCATTGTGTGTGTGTGTGTGTGTGTGTGTGTTAATTATAATTACTTTCCTGACCAAAGTATGGCTTTTTTTTTTCCACATTGTGGCGAAATAATGGGAACTCTTTTATTTTTTATGAGAGCTCTCTTCTTAGTAAGAAATGATTATGCTATTTAGTTTCAAAAGTAACTTTTTTCAATATGCATCTACACCTATGTTTTTTTAATTTTATTTTTAAAAAGTAACAATTTCCATTTAATATAAATTAAATAATATGTAAACGTTAACTGGAATTTTGAATATAAGAATGTTTAATACTAGTGTGTGGTACTGTGGTTCCTATTATAGTGCCAAATAACCACAGATGTTGTATGAATTTATAGTTTATAGGTTCATTGGTAAATTTAACTTTTAGATATATTTATGAAAAATATTTTAATGTAGATATGATTTCTAAATGTAGTTGGCTTAAATAGATTTCTGTGGTAAACCAAGGAGGAATTGAATTCATATCTGTTTTATGTTAAAAACATAACTTGTGTTTAGATGTTTAACAAAATAATTCTTTTAGGTATCTGTAATATAATTTTGCATTACCTCACCATAATTGATGACTGTATATCAATATTCTTCTCTGTGTTTTATTTAATGACCAGTGCTTCTACAACTGGAATAACCATAATCCAAAATAACCATTCCTCAAACACAGACTTCAAATGACGTGACTCTAGTGTTTTTACATCCTTCTCTTTTGCTCAATGTCTAGGCTTATGATGTAGTCATAATAGATATTAACAGGTAACCACACTCATCTTTCATTATGTACAATGAAAACAGCAAGACTTTGGCAAAGTTTTTAATCACAGTTATGGATTTTTTCAGTTTGAAATATTTCTATTCTGATGTTAATTTTCTCTTAAAAAGATATCCTCTTATCTAACTCATTTTACTTCCCATTCTATGGTTAGTTAATTTATCTATTAATAGCAGATGATAAACTTCATCTAGAGCTTTCCTAAAGTCTATACTTTATGAATTGAATTTGAATGTATTGAGGCAGTAAAAACTTCAAAGTATTGTAATGGGTTTGTTAAGCATGAATTCTCCTGCCTGAATTCATGTTGGCTATAATTAATCAAATTATGCTTTACCAGGTGTGCATTTGCTATGCTCCCTAAATACTTTTCCATGAATTTAATTCTACAGCAGATGTTAACCTTTGTCACTCTTAATTCATCTTCTATTGTTCATTTTATATTACATTCTGTGATTTAAGTATCTGTTTAATGAACTAATAATACTCATTAAGGTAATAGAATAGATTATTTATTCCAGTTGAACTTATTAGTTATTTTAACTGGAATTTCCCATGGATTTAATCTTAACTATGTCCTTAAACTCTGAATTCTTATAGTCAACAAATATGCGGGAAATAAATATTATAAATTAAATTCTAAGTTTTAAAAGGTATCATTCCATTTTTTTTAACTTAGTTTTCACTTTAATCATGTGGACAAAGAAAATGAGACTTTCTGTATTAACATTTATCCAGATGGAAAAGTATCATAATCAATCCCACAAAGAAGATACTTGAGCTCTATGCTGGGGTCTTCACGTAATGAGAAAACATTACAATTACAGCTGGTCTTAAAACGTGCCTAATTCAAAAAGTAAAGAAAATAATTTAAGATATTTATCTTCTGTTAGATAGATAATACTATGACATATGCCATCAATCTTTAATATTGTCATAGATTATCATTATTTGGTTTTGCAGTAGGGGAACAGTTAAAAGCACAAAAACAATGTTCTATTGGTAATTTTAAATAGAACACAAAATATTTTGTCTTTTTAAAACTGTTATCTTTGTGCAGGTACAAGTGATGAGTAAAAAGAAAGTGTGGCCATAATAAAAAACAATTAACAAGTACCACAACTGGGTGACTTAAACAACAAAAGTATTTTTTTTTTAAGATTTCATATATTTGAGAGAGAGAGAGAAAACATGTGTGTGTGTGTGTAAGAGAGAGAGAGGGAGAGGGAGAGAGAGAGAGAAAGAGAGAGAACATGGGCAGAGGGAAGGGCAGAGGGAGAAGCAGTCTATACTTTATGAATTGAATTTGAGTGTATTGAGGCAGTAAAAACTTCAAAGTATTGTAATGGGTATGTTAAGCATCCCTGCCCCAGGAGCAGGAGCCTGATGTGTGGCTCTCTGTGGGGCTGGATCCCAGGACCTTGGGATTATGACCTGAGTTGAAGGCAGATGCTTAACCGACTGAGCCACCCAAGTGCCCCAGTGAAAGTATTCTTTTTCATGGTTAGGTAGGCTAGAGTCTAAGTTCAATGTTTTAGCAGAGTTGGGTCCTTTTGAAGCTTTTTCTCCTTGGCTTGTAGGTGACCTTCTTTTCCATGTGTCTTCACATCATCGTCCCTCCTTATGTATTTGTGCCCAACTTCCTTTCTTATTTTTATTTTTATTTATTTATTTTTATTTATTTATGATAGACATAGAAAGAGGGGGGCAGAGACACAGGCAGAGGGAGAAGCAGGCTCCATGCAGGGAGCCCGATGTGGGACTTGATCGCAGGGCTCCAGGATCATGCCCTGGGCCAAAGGCAGGCACTAAACCGCTGAACCACCCAGGGATTCCCCCCAACTTCCTTTCTTATTAGAACACTAGTCATATTGGTTAAGGGCCTACCCTAGTAACCTCTCTGTAACTTAATTACTCCTTCAAAAACCCTATTTCCAAATATGGTAACATTTTTGTGGTATAGGGGGCTAAGACTTCAACATTCATTGTTTTAAGGGGACACAGTTCATCTCCTAACACCCTGAAAAAATTTAAATTTAAACGAACATGCAAAATATTTCTGACATTAAGTTTATTAAATCAGAACTTGTGTTGTCATTTTTATTTCATTTGCAAAAAGATTTCATTAACAAGATATATAATTAAATGTTATGCTTTAAATATAAACTGAAGAGAAATTTTTGATGAAAGAAGATGCTTACAATGTCAAAATGTTCCTTTGTTTCTGACAGTCCTGAAACCTGCAGTGTTTCTTGATTTTTCATACATTTGCAGGAGGCAATAAGTACTATAGAACTCCATGCACAGTATTACTCATTAATAGATATTTTTAATAAATAAAAATGGAATATGGTTCTCTAGAACTTTTTGGAATCATAACAGCATTATTTTTTCTTGAGTTCAACATAGATCTTTTTGTCTACTATATTTGCCTCACAAAAATATCCAGCATACAAATATTTAGATAGTAATCATGATTTATATAAATTTTTACTCATATTTTTCTATTTGTTGGAATTATAACATTTTTAAATGTAATTTGTTTAAATAAAAAATAAGTGAATATTAAAGGAAGTACTTTACATTCTATTCTTGCTATGATATATACCTTTAGAATTTAATTTTATAAAATTGAAAGTACATGTTATATAATATAGTTCTAAATTATTTTTAGTTTTTTAGTACTGTATGAATAAAATTTTTGTAAATAGCTTCATTTCAATTTTTTGTTTTTTTGTAGCTTTTTTGGCTCTTATAATACTATAAATGTTGAAGTCAATTTTTAGAAAACTTAATTATTTATAAAGATGTGCATTGATATTATTAGATAAATGCAAGTTTAAGGATCTATAATGCTATTGTTTCAATGCTATCACTGTATTTTCTTACTATTAGACTTATTAGCTTTTTTCTCTATATATCTTCATAATAGACCTATTTTATAATGTGATGAATTTATGTTTTCATAGAACTACCCTTATTATTCTTACATCTGACATTATATTAAAAATATTCATATATATATCAGAGCAAAAAGGGATGATCCATTTTTAACGTGTTACCATAGATTAGATATTAAACCTATTAACAGATTTATTGCTAACACTAGCTCTATTAGGGAGGTATTTTTGTCTTCATTTTACAGACAAGTAAGCTGAGGTTCAGTGGATTGAGCTGAGGAATTAGTTCCATTTCATTCCAAAGCTGAAATATTTTCTGTGATGTGCCCTGAGACATGAGGAGGAATGTATTTCATAACTTTCTCTGAATGTTCCTTAATCATATTTGGCTGGGATGTAAAAGTTGACAAAAAAGAAATGCTTTTGAAGTTTCCATCAATATGGAAACCCTTTTATTAAATCTATTATTTCTCAGAGGCCTAAAGTGGACTCATCTAGTGCACTTATTTCAAGAAATTACCAGAAACTGATGGAGGGAACATTTCCTGCCTGAAATGTCCAGGCATAGGAAGAGCTAGGGGATAAGGTTTGGTGGCAGTACTAAGAGAAGGTTAGGAATCCAATGGGGAACCCATACCCAAGTGGAGTGACCATCCATGAATTCACTTGTTCACTAGTATGTTAATAGGCAGGGTATTGTTGAGCTCTCATAGTGTGTTAGATATTATCCAGAAGGCCGTGGAGGCAGAAGGAGTGAAAGAAATGAGAAAGAAAGCCAAACCTGAGATCTGTAATCAAACAGAATTCTAGACCATAGAAAGGCGGATGGATCCTGGATGCTGCCTTGAATTGTAGTGAAGTACACATATTTTGCCTTTATTTATCATTGATTTTGGAGTACTAGGGTCAGCCAACCTACATTAAATGTATAAACTAAGAGTAAGGAAATGGGATCTAAGAAAAGGGCCGGTTGTTAGCTTTAATCATTTCCAAGTGCCAGAGGGAATCTTGGTAGATTTCCTCCATTTCTTCCCTTGGACCTAGAGTTTATAGTAGATATCTCAATGCCCCTAACCCACCTGTCATACCATAGTTACTTCTACACTGCTGGACATAATTTAGTCATGACACTTCTGCTTATCTTGCCTTTATTTTTTTTAACTTTCATTTTGAAAATAAATGCTATATAGCCTCTAGTTGCCTGTATTCCGGCATGATTTTTGCCATGGGTGTAACTTGCCATGTTTTTAAAGCATCTTTTGTTTTCTTTTAGCCAGCACAGACTAAGAAATTAAGCAATGTTTTGGTTATTTTGTTTATTGATATATTTTTAATTTCTCCCTCCACCCCTTCCCTCTCTCACTCCCCCCTTTCCTTCCTTCCTTCTTTCCTTAATTTTTTTTTGCATTTTTCAGACTTGAGTCCAGTTCCTCCAAATATGGACTTTTGATATAATTGGCCTCTCGTTCTACTCAGATTGCCTTCTTTTCTCCTTTCTTGTTTCTCTGGCTTGTGACTTCTAGTAAATCTCCTTCCTCACCTATGCAGGGCCTAGAGATGTAGATAAACATCCCTTTTTTGGGGGAGCACACTTCTTTCAGGGATCCCTTTGCCCTTTCATTTGTCTTAATGTAACAAATGTGCTTCCCTAGGATAGTTTGCTAGGCCTAATATTTTTAATCTGTAACATTGACTTCCTAAGCCCTAAATGTCCCCAACAGTACTTCCCAATGAAATCTACGTAGCATGGTGGTATTTAAGGGCACACTGTGTATGTAATGTATGATACTATCTATTTTCTGAGGAAGTAGTTACTTAATGGTCTAATGTGAATCTATAATATTTACTCTTTAAAAAATACTTTCACAAACATTATTTCAATATAACCTTTTATGTGAATAAATACTAAATAGCACGTGTCAGTTTTCCTTAAAAATTAATATGCAGAAGCATGCACACCCCTAAGCTATACAGATAATAGACAATAAATATATGTTGTTTGTACATGGGAAATATGCATGAAAAATATAACAAATACTTAATCATAGTTAATTATAAAACAGAAATGATGCTTCATTTCTCTTGTGTTTTTCCTTTGTGATTATGATTCCTTAGAGACCACTTTTTATTTTTGGAAGCATAAGCAATGAATACTACCCTACTTATAATGAAATATGCATGTTCTTAAAGAATCAAGGACGACTCAATATAACCAAGTGCTTTTCTGTCTCCGGAGTCAGACTGCCCATGTCCGAACACCATCTTCAATGTTTCCTGGCTGTTTGACTCTGTGCAGGTCACTGAACTTCTCCATACCTCAGTTTCATAATTCAAAAAGTATCGATAACATACATAATTTATTGTGTTGAGGATTAAACGGGATAATGTGAAGCACCTAGTAAGCACCAAATAATTGTTATTTATGATTATTCTTTTTATAGATACTATAACTTTAAACTTTATTTCAAATCTAGATTTCTGACATCATAGGGTAAAACATGGCACCTTTGTTGGACAAGTAAAAGAAAAATTACTTATGACTCAGTAATCTGAGAAGCTAATACTGAGAAGTGAGATATTTAAATGTAACCTTTTTTCAAAAAATCAGAATAATGTTCTCTAACTTTTGCACTTGATCTTAGCCAAAAGGCCAAGAACTGATGTGTTCTTTGACTTTTGAAGTAATGAAACAAACAAAAGCAGCAGAAATTAAGAATGAATTTAGGTGGTTGCACAAACAACTGAATAATCCAAAAAAAGAAAATTAATTAAAATCATTAGTTTTGTGATCCCACTTTTATTTTTTGAGTTTATGCAAGGCTGCTACCTGAAACTACAGATTTTACAATTATTGGTGGAATTTATCAAACACCTCCAGTTCTCACCTTTTTGGGTATGTTCCTGGATTGTATTTGCCTGCCTCTGAAGTTAGGCCTTGTATGTAACAAATTTTGGCCTGTGAAGTACGAGGAGTGGCAGTTGTTACCTTTCTTTGCTCTCCTCTGATGATCCTGGAAGCTCTAGTCAAGAGGAAGCTTCCATCATCCTGAGACTGTGACCATGATCAGAGAGCCCCCTGCTGACCTTCATTGGAGATGAAGCAAAAGCAAAACATAAACCCTTTAGTTAAAATAAGACTTTGGAGTTGTAGGCGGACTATAACATAGCAAGCCTGAAGCTGTCCTGTCACAACATTTATTTAAATTTTAAATTTAAATGTATAGTATAATATGATATGATATAGGATATATGACATGATATAAAACTTTTTATTAGAAACACTATTTACTTATAATTTTTAATTTGAAAGATTGTAAGAAGTTGACAGTCTGATTTTTTTAGTTCCTCAAAATATACTACTTCTCAAGTGGTAGTTCATGTATGTTATGGTTCTCGTGTGTTACAGAAAACTTTAAACAGAGTAGCTTAAGGGAAGTGAATTGGGCATTTAATAAGACTCTTTTGCACTTAACTAATAATTCATGGATATGCACCAAAACAATTACAATGAAAATTGGTTTCAAGTGCAAAATATGTGTAGAGCACTGTGATAAGTTTTTGAAGGAAAAAAGTAAATGAAAATAGTGGAAATGAGATATTCTCATATGATGGTTTTCTAACTTGATGCTGAGTTATAAAAATTCCAGTAGAAACTATCATTAATGTATTGTGAAACACTTTGAAAAGGTCTTTCAGTGAATCAACCTGTCTTTGGTTTGGGGATTTTTTTAAAATGAGAGTAATAATAAAAGAAAGAAGGAAAGACAGAAAGAAAGAAAGGGAGAGAAAGGCACCATTCTCTCGCTGTTGCTATTTTCCTGATAGGTGTTAGGGAGAAATTAAAAAAAAAATCCTAATATATTATTATGTAATATATCCAAATGTCTTACATACTATTGTGACTTTGCCATTTTTATAAAATCTGTCATAAATAGTTTTAAGTCTCATCATCTAATGCATGCATTCTTGTCTTGTCTTTTTATCAAAGGATTCATTCTTGTGAATCAACAAGGCATAGACCCAGACCAAAGAGAGCTTTCATCGTTTTTAAGAAAGTGACGCTAGCTTACAGTCTCCTAGGAAACTCAAAAATTCAGCAGCTGTAGAAAGTCCAAGTTTTACAAAACAGCTATTATTGGGGGTAAAATCTTCCAAAGAAGCCTTCCCTGTAACCTCACCTTATTTTTAAATTTAGTCTAAGAAATACTTATACAGTATTAATGGTTAGTCATTTGTTACAGGAAGAAAAAAATGAACAAAACCCTGATTTGGACAGTTTCCATATTCCTTGATCTGTGTGGAACTGCAATTAAACTCAGGAAACTTAACAAAAAGCTGATTATTTGAAGGGAATGGTCATCAAACAAACAGAAAAAAAATACAAATTCAGTAGGCACGAACAGAATCATTAATGAGGCAGTATAATAGCAATTAATTAGGAGAAATGTATATCCATCCCAGAGAAATATGTATTTCAAAATATAAAATATAAAATTAACAATACATGAAATAGCCAATTTCTCTCCATGAAATTAAGAGCTTGAGCTAAATGAGCTTCAAAATTGCTTTCGAGAGAAAAAAAAAATCTACAATACTTTTTTTTTTTTTCCACTTTTGTAAGTGTCTAGCATAGCATGCTCAGTTTGTTACTTATGTTCTCTTTTGGATGCTAAGAGAGCAGTACAAAGGAATATTGCTTTTAGAAATATGTACCTGTTTTACATTCCATGCTGCTGTGGAAGATGGTTATACATTTTGCTTTCAAAGGAATATTAACTTTTTGTAATTAGGTGAACACGGCCTAATGTTAGTCATTTCATTTGTGTGTGTTAATGATTCCTTAAATATCAATGGATCTTGATGAGAAAAAAATCCTACTTTTAAGAAAGAAAAATTAAATTCTAAAACCATTTCCTTGACAACAAAAAAAATAACAGCTGTGAAAATAAACATGCTTGTGGAATTTTCAGCATGTTGACTCATGCTTGTCACAGTGGAGTGGAACAACAAAGAGGGATGTCTGACATCCAGCAGATCTAAATAGAAACCCACCCTCCCTTTTTTTTCAGTATTATTTCTGGGACTTTGGAAAAGTTAAGTAACTCCTCTGAAACTCAGTTTCTTTATGTGAAAAATTCAGTCATTATAATTACCTCAAAGGTGTAGGATATTTTTTAATTGAGATACTGTCTTAAGTTTTTAGTAAATGTATTACCCTTTCTCCTCTCTCTTCCTAAAGAAACTTAAGTAAGTTCTTTTTAAGCAGTTGCTATAATGTGATATATATGTGTATATATCATTATCGGAGAATATATATATTCTGATATATATGTTTTATATATATTAGTGTGTTTTGTATATTTGCATGTGAAATGCAAAATAGATAAGATGGAAAAATAAAAACAAGGAAAATATTTGCCATACATCTTATATAATAAAGGCTTCCGATCATCTATGTATTTTTTCTCATAGGTAGTTCCTTATATGTATACTTTTATAGAGTTTTTATTAATTGCCATGCGTTTACTTTAATCATGGCATTGAATAAGGCAGACACATTTTGCTGTCATGGGATATGTATTCCAGTGAAGAAGAGAAAATGAGAAATAATAAGCAATTGCACTACTAGGTATTTATGCAAAAGATTAATTTCAATTAATAAGCAATTGTACCACTAGGTATTTATGCAAAGGATACAAACTGCATTCTGATGTTTGTAGCAGCATTATCAACGATAGCCAAATAATGGGAAGAGCCCAAATGTCCATTAACTAATGAATGGATAAAGCAGTCATTATTTTATGTGTATATAGGAATATTACTCAGCCATAAAAAATAATGAAATCTTGCCATTTGCAATGATGTGAATGGGGCTAGAGAGTATTATGCTAAGCAGCACAAGTCCGAGAAAGACAAAAAACATATGATTTCACTCATGTGTAATTTAAGAAACAAAACAGATGAATATGAGCATGAGGAAAAAGAGAGAGGCAAACCATAACACAGAGAGAACAAATTGAGGGTTGCTGGAGGGGAAGTGTGTGTGTGGGGGGCGACGTGGGTTAAATGGGTGATGGTCATTAAGGAGAGCACTTGTGATGAGCACTGGGTGTAGTGATGAATCACTAAATTCTACACCTGAAACTAATGTTATATTGTCTGTTAACTAACTGGAATTTAAATGAAAACTTGAAAAACTCAAAAATTAAATGCATTAATGTGGAGAGGAACTAAAGACTCCTGCCATGAACAATGAAAGTGAGCTTAGAATGGATTCTCTGGCCCCAGACAAGTCTAAGATTGCAACCCTAGAAGACAGCTTGATTGCAATTTTATTGGAGCCATAACTACTTGTTTAAGCTCCTGCTAGATTCTTGAGCTTCAGAAATAGTGTGGAAAATTAACTGCTTATCACCTCAAGTACTCATGGAGATCTTTTTTATGCAGCAGTAAATGATGAATACACAAGAGTGCTTAGAAATGAAATGACTTGATTGTAGGATTTCACAGACTTCGGTAGAGTTTGAATTTTAAGTTATTAAAAAAGCTTAAGTTATTAAGTGATTTGAAATTATGAAATATATATATACATACATACATACATACATAAAGGGATCTGACTTTGTTATAAATAAAACTGAATTGGTTCTTAAAACACAGTAATTTGAGGACCATAAGAATTCATCAGGATGTCAAGTTAATTAGGAGTAAAACAGATGTGTGTATGATAATGATTAGAATTGAATAGAACAAACACAAGTGGAACTATTGGGTACAAAGGTGATAGAACTGGCAAGAAATGCTAAAGATTGGGATATCCTTAATATACATGATTACTTAAGATCGATGAGAAAAATAAAAGGCACATAACTAATGAATTTATAAATGACAAAATGCATTTGCAAAAGATGCTCAATCTCATTATTATGGGCAAAAAAATCAATAATAATGACATTTTCATCCCACAGATTTAAAAAGACTGATAACCTCTTCATTGGCAAGCCCGGAAAACTGTTCAGTCTCATTTATTGTAGATATGAGTCTAAACTGATATAAACTCTCTGAAGCTAGTCTGCAAAATGCATACACTTTGTTCCAGAGATTCTTCTTCTAGGAATTTATTCTAATGAAATATTTGAAATATTAATAGAATACTCATTGTTCACTCCAAGATTATTTATGTTTGTGGAAATTTGGAAGTACTTGATAGACTCATCCTTGTATGTGTAACGAATCATGCTAATGGCATAATGTTAAGCAAAATAATGGTTTCAGGATGGTGTGTTGATCATGAATCCATGTATGTAAAATATCCATGCCATTGTTTGTGTGTGTGTATGTATGTGTGTGCGTGCATTAAAAGGTAATATTCAGAAGAATGTTCAGCAGTTGTCAATATTCTAAGTAGTGGAGATCATTTTTTTGCTTTCTTTAGATTTTTCTCTATTAAGGTTCTTTTTGCTGACATGTTTTTAATATTTTTTGTATATAGACTTTACTTTTTATTATTTTTATTATTTTTTTTAGACTTTACTTTTTAAAGAAATTTTAGGCTCCCGAAGATATTGAGAAAAAGGTAGAGAGATTTTCCGTATACCCTCTGCAAAATGTGCCTCTCTGCTTCTCCCATTAACATCCCTAACCAGACGAGTATATTTTTAAATTAATCAACCTACATAGACAAATCATTGTAACCCAAAGTCCATAGTATCCTTGATGTTGTACATTCTCTGGGTTTGGACAAATATATGATGGCGTGCATCTATCAATCTTTATAGTATATTTTCACTAAAAATCCTTTCTTCTCTGCTTACTCATTCCTCCCTCTCACCTACCCCCTGGCAACCACTGATCTTTTTACTGTCTCCATAGTTTTGTCTTTTCCAGAATGTTATATAGTTGGAATAAAACAGTACATTCTTTCACTTAACAATATGCATTTAAGGTCCCTCTCTGACTTTTTGTTGTTTTATAGCTCATTTCTTTTCAGCACTGAATATTATTCCATTGTCTAGACTTGCTACAGTTTATTTATTCATTCATTGAAGAACATCATGGTTGCTTCCAAATTTTGGCAATTATGAATAAAGTTGCCATAGACATATGTGTGCAGATTTTTGTGTAGACATGTGTTCAACTTCTTTGGATAAATAAATACTAAGGAGTTTAATTGCTGTATCATATGGCAAGGGTATGCTTAGTTCTTTAAAAAAACTGCCCAAGAAGCACCTGGTTGGCTCAGTTGTTAACAGCCTGCCTTCAGTTCAGGTCAAGATCCCAGGGTCCAGGGATTGAGCCCCGCATTATGCTCCATTATACTCCATGCTTAGCAGGGGGTCTGCCTCTCCCTGTCCCTCTGCCTGCTGATCCCCCTGCTTGTGCTCTCTCTCTCTGTCAAATAAATAAATAAAATTGTTTAATAAATCAATAAATAATAAAATAAAAAAAATGCCAAAATGTCTTACAAAGTGGCTGTACCATTTTGCACTGTCATCAGTAATGGTGAGCATTCCTGTTGCCCCACATTCTCATCAGCATTTGGTGTTGTCAGTGTTCTGGATTTTTACAATTCTAATCTACCACAGGGTGTGTGGGTATTTTATTTGTTGCTTTAATTTGTATTTCTCTGGTGAAATTTGATGCTCAGTCTCTTTTCATATGCATATATGCCCTCTGTATTTTTTTTTTTTTTTGGCGAAGTATCTGTTAAGGTGTTTGGCCTTTTTTTTGGGGGGGGGTTGTTTATCTTCTTATGGCTGAGTTTTAAGAATCCTTCGTATAGTTTGAATAACAGCCCGTTATCAAATGTGTCCTTTACACATGTGTTCTCCCAGCCTGTGGCTTTTATTCTCATTCTCTTGACAGTGTCTTTGGCAGAACAGGAGTTTAGATTCCAGTGAAGTCCAGCGTATCAATTCTTTCTGCGCCTTTGATTGACATGTTATTTTTACAAATACAGATAATCCAAAACTATGTAAAAAAGAAAATAAACTAACTGAAGAAAAAATACTTAAAAGTCATAATCTATATCGTGATTTTCTAGTGTAGCAAATAAGTACAGAAATGATTCTCTTGCAGTAGTCCTTTTCCCTATTCAAATCTTTTCTTTATAGTGATAATTTAAGATTCACAGTTACCTACCTTATTTACTTTTTCAAGACTTTAATAATCGTTCTTTGCATTTATTGATTTTAATTAGAGCAGAAAAATATAGGAATAATAAGAGAAAATAAAACTGGATTGATCATTGAGGAGAAAATAAAATATCAGAACATAGTTTTTTTTTTAGAGGAGATATATATATATTTGCTACAGACTTATCAAATTTCCTGGTTTTCAGATAAATCATGGACCAGGCACATATGTTTCATAGAGATTGCTAAAGTGATGTATTCGTTCTGTCAGTTTTTGCAAAATAATTTAATTGGGTAAAAAGTATTTCCCAAAACTTATTCTCACGTTAAATGGTAGTTTATTCAAGATCTAATGTAGTAATATTAAGAGAATTGTATCCACTGAAATGCTGCTTTATAATTTTGGCTTTCAAGACTGACCAAGAATCATATTTAAAATCTGTAAGAAAGTTCTGCTTTCCATATTTATTTGATAGTAATGTATCTAGTTCAGGGTTTACTAGAGGTCTTAACCTTTCAGGCAATTTAATCTGGCAATAACAGCTATAATAATAATGTGTTACTTTTGTAATTACTCATCTCATTTGTGCTTTACATTCAGTGTCTCATTTTATATTTATCATAACTTGGGGTAGCTTTGATTAATGGCATCCACTTGAGAAATCAGAGAGCTGAGGCTCAGAGGGGTTAAATGGTTTATTCACCATTATAAATCTAGTAAGTAGTGGAGAAAGAAAATAACTCCAGAGCTTAGAATGAAATAATGCCTCCAAAACAGTAAATCAGACTTTTTTTTTTTTTGCATTCAAAGCTTGTATACTTATTCACACAACTTTCAGAATGTCCCATTTGGTTTCACTATTGAACAGGGACAGGAAATTATTTCTGAAAAATGTTTTCCCACTCCAGCTTCTCAACCTACACTTTTCTCTCTGTATAGTAAATATTGCAGTTTTAAATAGAAAATAGGGCAATATTCTATTTCTAATAGAATATGGCAACTGCCATGTTTTCTATTTAATTTTTGTTTTGAGTATACTTAATTCAATTAAAAATGACTTCATATAAGTCCTAATAAACTGTACTTACTGCATTTAAGCATCTAAGACAAGACTGTAGTCCTACAGAGCTTATAAAGTTGATTGGGGATATAAGGCATGTTAGAAAAATCATTGAACAGAAACAACACCTTGTAATCAATGCTTTCATTATTAACAATTTGGGTCTTATCTCTTCAGCACTACCCAGTGAATATGATATGAGCTGAATTTACTTCAACCTTGATGTTATTGCTAAGATTTACAAGATATTTATTGGAATAGGAGTTGTATTTGTCTTCTTTAATCTGGTCACTTCATAAGAAACTTATTCATAAGATACTACTTGATTATAATCTAGTATTGTTCTACAGTTTATTAGTGTTTTAATGAACATTTGAAAGTTCCCAGTATACATTATTGCACATGTGAGTGGAAATATGTTTGTTCTATGTAAAGCACCTGTAATATCTGAGTGACCATGAAGTTTAATTATTTTAATTGTATGTTTTTATTTTATTCATTTTTTTGTATATTATATCTCAAGAATGTCCTTATGTCCAAAGGCTAAATTGTTTCACTTAATCATAATCAAATATTTTTAAAAAACAATTTGACTCATAAATGCTTTTATTTTTCATTAAAAGCATTAAAATGTACTGCCTGCCAGGCTTTAAGTTTCACCCAGGAATTCTACAAAGTGAGGCCGTATTTTAGACAACTGAATTTCTTTCACAGTTTAATTTCTGTTATAAAAGTTGAAAAACAGCAATGTAGAATACATTTAGCCATCAGTGGCACTTTTAATTTTGAAGCTATACAGAAGCTGTCACACTGCCATCCAAATGGTTGTCAAAAACGAGTATGCTAATTGAAAAGCTTTGGCTATGAAATGAAGTGTTGCAATTTTATCAAGCAGAGATAAGAACTCCATATAATATGTGGGTTTTAAGGCAAATTGATTATCAAGTTGTAAGACCGGGCCACAATTAGAAAATTCTACATAGATAGGTTTTTCAATTTCTGATTTGTTGTGAAGACTACACAGAATTTAGAATAAGGATATTTCTACCTGGAAATTCCTCACTGTCAAAGCTCATGAATCTTTTTGTTTTCTGTTGGACCTGGAGGACTATCTGGTACACAAAATACTGAATTTCAGGAATTTATAATCAAACTCAGAAATCATATGCTTTTATCTCTGAATCAGAGTATGTATCCAAAAAATACAGGATAAATCAACCTCATTATTTACTATCTCTCAAATACCACCCAAGGTTGTGTTTGGGGTCAGAGTCCAATGTTTTTGATTGTAGTTATGGTAATGGTCTCTAGTTTTTGTGTTTTTTAAAAAATATATGTTTCTGGTATCTAAATTATTATAACAGTAACATAACATATATGCAAGGGTTGTTTAGTGGCTAGGGTCACCACTAATAGGAAAAGATAATACTGTTTGCAGTGGCTGGAATACATATTTTGATTTAATTAGAAAGAAAATGTCTTGCTTTTAAAATGTCTTTCCAAGGATAAGCCTGGTATAAGTGAGATATGATTCTGTTGTTTAAGATTAATGATATAAATGGCCAGTTAACTATGGTTCTGCACATCCTGGAAACTCTTGAATAAGATAATTTAAATATTTGAGTTGCATTATTTGACATATACATAAACACATATCTTAGATTTTTTTTAAGGTTTTGTTTATTTATTAGAGAGCACAGGTGGGGCAAGGAACAGAGGGAGAAGCAGACCCCCCACTGAGTGGGGAGCCCGATGTGGGACTTGATCTGGGACTCATGAACTGAGCTGAAGGCAGATGCCCAACCGACTGAGACACCCAGGCTCCATATCTTAAATTTTCTAATTTAAAAGTTTGCTAAATGCTTGAAATGCATGATTAACTTTCATAAGATAAAAGTGAACTTTTTTCCCTGTGTAGAAACATAACACAGTACCTCTATTGTTTAGTACCTAATTCCTAATACTATATTCCTTGTCTTTTTAAAAATTTCATTTTAGTGTTAATAAAACTATTATTTCATTTTAGTGAAATAAAACATGGTGGCTAACATTCAGTGAAGATACTTTTCCTAATCATTAAAAAAAAAATTCTACTTTATTTGACACAGCGAGAGAGTGAGAGAGTGAGTGCAAGAGAGTATGAGCAGGGGGAGGGGCAGAAGGAGAGGAAGGGACTGAAGGAGAGAGAGAAGCAGACTCCCCACTGAGCAGGAAACCTGACAGGTACTCCATCCCAGGACCCTGAAATCATGATCTGAGCCTAAGACCGGTACTCAACTGACTGAGCCACCCAGGCACCCACTTTCATATCATTTTTTAATGTAGTGATAAGACTGACAACTTGTTGAACTCCTAAGCTTATTTGTTAAGCTTGAACTTTCTTATAAATAAATATATAATCTAAATAAATATATAATCGACTTGTTGGGGTGCCTTGGTAGCTCAGTTAGTTGTGTCTGATTCCTGATTTTAGCTCAGGTCATGATCTCAGGGTCCTGGGATCAAGCCCAATTTGGTGGTCCCAACTCAGTGTACAGTCTGCTTGAGCTTCTCTGTCTTTCCCTCCTTCTGCCCCTCTCCCTGCTTGTGTACTTTCTCTTTCTCTGTGTCTAAAATAAATTTCAAAAAAAATCTTTAAAAATTATTTTTAAAAATTGTTAATTTAGTCATAGTATTATCGTATTTTTCACATCTATTAAATTTTGTGGACAAACTATAATTCATCTCTTTTTTCCTCAACTGTTAATGCAATATTTGGAATGTAGTAACATCTCACTTAATATTTAAAGAGAAGAACCTTAAAAATAGAATGCCAGTCCAGTGAGGTGAAAGAGAAAGTGTGAGTATTTCCTGTCCAAACTTCTATTAGATGTGAAACATATGTGAACATCACACTCTCTCTCTCTCTCTCTCTCTCTCTCTCTCTCTCACACACACACACACACACACACACACACTAACTCTTCAAATTGAGGTATGTAATGAAAGAATAATTTTATCAGTGGTATATAAACTATGCTTTATCAAAGTAACATACCAAATTATCATTAATCTATACTTTTCATGAAGGTCCCACAGAATGCCTTCTTCTGTGAATTAGTTTTTTTTTAAAGATTTTATTTATTTATTCATGATAGTCACACAGAGAGAGACAGAGAGGCAGAGACACAGACAGAGGGAGAAGCAGGCTCCATGCACCGGGAGCCCGACGTGGGATTCGATCCCGGGTCTCCAGGATCGCGCCCTGGGCCAAAGGCAGGCGCCAAACCGCTGCGCCACCCAGGGATCCCTGTGAATTAGTTTTGAAAACATCCTAATATTTTACTAAAACATTTGTTTGGAAACTGCATGTTTCCCTACTACAAAACTATCACTGAACATTGAACAAGGACAAGGAAAAGAATTTGTGCCTAAATACTGGCTCTACTAATTATAGATGGAGCAAATTTAGTACCTTAATTTAGAAGCTTCATCTCTTACTCCAGTACATTCAAACAATGACTACAGAATTGGTGAGATTATTAAAAAGTTTGGGGAAAAGAAGTGTCTAGATATCATGCATGTTTAATAACAATAGTTGAATAGCGTGGCATGTCATAGTACTAAACTAAAGAATCATTATGTAAATATTAGTTCAGTAAACAAATTCTTTGTTAGTTAATATACACTGTAGTATGAGTTTCAGGTGGACAGTACAGAGATTCAACACTTCCCTACAACACTCGGTGCTCATCACAAGTGCCCTCCTTAATCCTCATCACCTATTGCATCCATCCACCTACCCACCTCCCCTCTGGTAACCATCAGAACTATCCTTTGTTTAAAAGGTGATGAAATTAATTTTTCATTGAATATAGTTTCAGGCAAAGCATTATTCTCTGAACAAAAGATTATGCTTACTTTCATCCAAAATAGGATATTGTAATATCCATCTTGTTTTCCTTTCTAATCAATTTTTCTACATTTGAAGAAACTCAAACCTAAATGAATAACATATTGCAGTAACTATGTTATTCAAAGTGCTGATTATTCTGTTTTACTTTATTCATACAATACTGCTCCTTTAAAATATCCAATTTCACTCCAGGGATCAGGACTAGAATTGTGCATTTGGAACTCAAAGCACAGAGGTATTATTTAAAGCTATGGGATTGGATGTGATTCATTAGTCAGGAAATGGATAGCAGAAGAGATTCCAGGCTGAGCTCTGGGACATTGCAGCATTTGGAGGTCTACAGGATGAGGTTCGTCTCACAGGAAAACTTAGGACCCACATGGAGGAGAAGCAAGAGAGAACTGCTCCAAAAGCCAGGTGGAGAAAGTGATGCAAGAAGGGGAAACTGGGGGATTCCTGGGTGGCTCAGTGGTTTAGCACCTGCCTTAAGCCCCGGGCATGATCCTGGAGTCCTGGGATTGAGTCCCACATCAGGCTCCCTGCATGGAGCCTGCTTCTCCCTCTACCTGAGTCTCTGCCTCTCCGTGTGTCTCTCATGAATAAATAAATAAAATCTTTTAAAAAAGGGGGAAAACTGGCTGATCTTCTTACAGATCAGGGCAGATCAGATGCAGGGATAATTCACTCACTGGAACAAGAAGAAAGGCAAAGTGCAGGTGGTTACAGAAACTAGATGCTTGGTGAAACTGTGGTTAGATGGGGAAGGTGAAAGTTCTCTTATGATTCTACTATTTCTTTTTTTTTAATTATATTTACTTATTCATGAGACACACACAGAGACAGAGACACAGGCAGAGGGAGAAACAGCCTTCATGCAGGGAGCCTGATGCAGGATTCGATCCCAGGACCCTGGGATCACAACCTGAGCCGAAGGCAGATGTTCAACCACCTAGCCACTCAGACACCCCCCTACTATTTCTTTCTTTTTTTTTTTTTTTCAAAAATAAAGTCCCATTCATCTGATAAGTGTGAAGAGGTGGGAGGGAATGTTTGAGATGAGGAAAATGGAGAAGGCATTGGAGCGCTCCACCAGAGGACTCAGAACTCATTGACTAAGGACGTTATGTGTCCTCTCATTGACTTGTGTGTTTTTCAAAGCAAAAACTGGGCTTCATGACCAGTAGATATAAACTCCAATAGATTAATTATGGCAGAGTAGATTTTTAAAAGATTTTATTTATCTATTCATGAAACACACACACAAAGAGAAAGAGAGAGAGAGAGAGAGAGAGAGAGAGAGAGAGAGAGAGAGAGAGAGAGGCAGAGACACAGGCAGAAGGAGAAGCAGGCTCCTCTCAGGGAGCCTGACATGGGACTCAATCCCAGGACCCTGGGATCACGGCCTGAGCCGAAGGCAGACACTCAACCACTGAGTCACCCAGGTGCCCCTATGGCAGAATAGATTAATGTTTATTGTGTGAATAACTCAACCATTATTTTAATGAATCATGTAATACAGGCATACCTCCTTTTATTACACATTGCTTTGTTGCACTTTACAGATACTTTATATTTACAAATTGGAGGTTTGTGGCAATCCTGCCTTGAGCAAATCTATTGGTTCCATTTTTTTCCAACAGCATTTGCTCATACTATGTTTCTGTGTGACATTTTGTTTTTTCTCACAGTATTTCAGACTTTATTATTATTGTATTTGTTATGTTGACCTGTGATTAATGATTACAATTCACCAAAAGCTTTGGTGATGGTTAGCATTTTTTAGCAATAAAGTATTTTTTCATTAAGGTGTGTACATTTTTGAGACATAATGATATTGCATACTTAGTACAGATTATAGTATAGTGTAAACACATCTTTTATAGGGACGCCCAGGTGGCTCAGCGCTTTGGCGCCGCCTTCAGCCCAGGGTGTGATCCCGGAGACCCAAGATTGAGTCCCACATTGGGCTCCCTACGTGGAGCCTGCTTCTCCCTCTGCCTGTGTCTCTGACTTTTTCTCTCTTTCATGAATAAATGGATAAAATCTTAAAAAAAAAAAACATCTTTTATATGCACTGGAAAGCCAAAAAATTCACTTGACTCACCTTATTACAATATTTGCTTTGTTGCAGTTATCTGGAACCAACCACAGTTATCTCTGAAGTAGTGTGCCTGTAGTTGTATTAAAGCCTGCTTTAATAATATTCTGAATGGTTGAACCATTGTAATTTAGTATAGACATCCAGTTGTCATTTAATTACTATATTTATTATATACAAATTTATTTTTTGCCTTCTCTGTTAAAATACTATATTCTTAACATTTGAAGTTACTTTTTTTAAGATATAATATTTTATAGTGATTCCTTGTGTTTTATTTCTACTTTGCCACTCTTTTCTCCCTCCCTCTCTCTATATATGTATTTTCCTCTGTACCCCCTAAAACATATTTTTTTCTTACATTCTGCTCTGAATTCTGAATTTTGTGTTTAGAACATTTTTTTTGTCTGTAGAGAATAGAGGCAGCTTGAAAAAGGTAACTATTTTTCTAAAAGCATGACCCATCCTCATTCTTCTATTACTTACCTGTTTCTATTATAACTTCTATCAACAGTGTTGCTTTCCTATTTGAAATAAAGTTGAACTATCACAGGCAGCCTGAATGTACTTTAAATATACCTCAAAGGGAATTGAAATGTTATCAGTTCCTTCTTATACTTCCAGGCCTGCAGTCACTCCTCTCTGGTAGTTATTTTGTGACACACTGATTGCCAGATGGTATCAGTCCTGATAACTCCATTTAAGAAATGTACGGAAGAGAAAACTTTATCAGTGTCACCATCAGGCCTTATCACCCACAAGCCAGTGGTCAAGCTAGAAGAATAGTACAGATCATAAAGAATGTCCCGAAGCAGATTTTTATAGGAGATTGGCCAGTAAGATTGAAGTTGCACAGGATTCATCTTTTCACTCTTGAATCAATAACAAGTATTAGTAAAAGCATATCTTGAGGCCTCCTTCAACTACTTAGGTTTAGAATTGGCTTCCTAGGATTAAAAAGGATCTGGTGTGTTCTGTGGCTTTCCTACACCTGGCCTTGAAATGTGGCACCTCTGTTGCTGTCGGACACATAGCCATTTATTCACAGAACAACTTTGTGAAGAGTTAGCAAAAGATATTGGGTCTTTTAGAATTTAAGACCTATACCAGCAGTTCTCAGAGTGAGAATATCCTCCAAATGCATGCTAAAACTTTCAGGGGATTGTGAATTAAGCAAGCTATTTTCATAATAATGCTAAGACAATAATTGGACTTTTCTAGTGTGTCGACTTTTGCTCTTTCTAGTGGTCTAAAAGCAGTGGTGGGCAAAAGTGACCCTTAGCAAGAATAGTGCCACAAAATTATTCTAATGGTCATTTTCTTCACTATCACACAATCACAGGGAGAAGAAAGCCAATTTCATTTAAGAATGTTCTTCAATAAGCAGTAAAATGTAATGTGCTCAACACTTGACGACACATCTTTTCAATATTTAGTGTGACAAGATTGCAACAACATATAGAGCATTTCTGCTCTAAACAGAGATATAATTATCTTGAGGAAGAAGCAAATGTGGGTTATTTCAGTATGAGCTAAACTAGCTATCTTTTTAAACATGGGACATTATTCTAACTTGAGAAAAATGACTGACAAAACACGGTTATTCAGATTTGGGTTACCAGACATTTTTTTTTTCCTAAAATGTGCAAAGCAAGCCTGTCACTTCTAGGAAGCTAACAATATTTGTTGACATTCTTATAATTTGTGCTTTTAATCAGCTAATCCTAAATAGTGAGAAATATACTGCACTATGCATATTTGATGTGGGTTTTTCCGATTATTATTTATCTCAGGTTTTAAGACTTAAATTAATGCCTCTTTCATTTTGATTGACCTTCTGGTAATCCAATATTAATGCTGGTTTTAACTAGGTATAGTAATATTGTTAGGCAGTTGATTTAAATTTGAATGACCTCAACTTCATCATAATTGCTGTATTTTAGAGTTAAGACAGTCTAAAAGTGTCATATCATTCTCTGAGTTATAATCATTCATTTGAGTTATAATCACTCAGGTGAATCAACTAATTTTGCCATCTCTATTTTAGCTCCTGTTTCTATTTCTTGTTTAATCTGTGCTTTCAAAATTTATTCTTACTATTTACTCTGGGGATACTTATGAACCAAAAGAAAAACACCTCCCAATTTATATTCTATAGCATTTATTAGAAAAATGATAAGCTTTTTGAGTATGCCTTTTACATTACATCTGACTGGCCAAGAACTTCACTCCTCCCAGGTTTTGGGAGAAGAGTGTGGCAAGCTTCCTCGAGAATATTAGGGCATATACACACTTGAAAGTAACATAAAACATCTGATATCTTATTTTTATTTTGATATTAGTTTTTAAATAGACCTTTGTTCTGTATATAATATCTTATTCTTTAAATAGAATGTAGGCTGTTATAAGCAATATTTCATTTTCTTATATGGTACTTTTAAAAAGTATCATTTGTAAGTTGCTTGCAAGTGGTTTTGCATGAATGTGTTTCTAAAATTGTTTGGGAATACAAGTGTGATCATGGACTAATGAATCTCCTGGGATATAACCCTTAGTTTACAAGGGTCAGTGTTAATGCACCGCCATAGGAACACGTTAGTAATAAGGGTGGAGGTGTCATCTGTGCCAAATATGTTTCTTAAAACTAAAGAGCATGACAAACAATGTAGTTCAGGCTATTTTAATGATGCCAAGAGCACTGAAAAAGCAGTTTTATCAAAAGCTGTCATAATGAACCAATGAGCAGACTTTCTAGGGCAAGGGTAGGAGACTAGATGACAAACTAAACAGACCTCAGAGTTTTCCACAGCTTCCTCACCTTCAACTAAAGCATCTCTGCCTTTTTTTTTTTTAATTTTAATGACCTGGTTTACTCATTTTGTCTATTGCTTTCATTTGAAGACATAATTTTCCTACATGAAATAGTGTGAAAAAGATGCAAGAAAGCCATAATTAATGACTGTTCCTGCAAGTCATTGTTACATTTACTTGAGAAATTACCCACTGATGTTAGCTAGCATGAAAAAAGGAACTTTATTAGTTTTTTCTAGTCCATTCTTCTAGCATTAGTCTTTACTGTCTGCCCCCAGCCCTGAATGCTCAGTCACCATGTATCGCCCTTGTTGTTTAATTACCATATAGAGAATACTCAAGAAACAAGTTCTATAGGAATTGGTTAAGTTAAATAAAAACATTAAAATGTCAAATTTATTTTCAGTTACCCATCCCATTTAATTCTTCACTGCATGTCTTCTCCACAGTTAAAATATTAGGTTCATTCTGGTTCTAATGGCCAGATCAGTTATTAAAACTGCTCTTCTCACAGGTAATTAAATCCCATTACCAGCTTCTGTAGGTAGTTTCATGGAATGTCTCTGTATTCAGTGTTTATTTTCCTGGTTACAGGCTCCTTTAAGAAAATCTTCTCTAACATGACTTTTCTGAGATTGCTATCCTATAATTCTGTATTCTGCATTAAGCACCTTCATTTTTTGGGTACTCATGATTCTAAAAACTTCCTTCCCAACAATTGTACATGATTTTCCTGGAAAAAAAATATGAATTCAGAACCATGGAAATTGTGTCCATGTGTATGTGCGTGAGTGTACATGAGTGAGTGTGTGTGTGTGTGTGTGTGTGTGTGTGTGATTTGCAGTGTCTTCTGTGGAGAGAAGTAAAATCAATTCAAATTGGCTCAAAGAGGGATCCCTGGGTCGCACAGTGGTTTAGCGCCTGCCTTTGGCCCAGGGCGCGATCCTGGAGACCCGGGATCGAATCCCACGTCGGGCTCCTGGTGCATGGAGCCTGCTTCTCCCTCTGCCTGTGTCTCTGCCTCTCTCTCTTTGTGTGACTATCATAAATAAATAAAAAAATTAAAAAAAAAACCAAATTGGCTCAAAGATATTGAAATGTTATCTTGTGCGATAACAGGAAGTTCATGAGTAAGACTGGAGTTTAGGGTTCTAGCTCCACTTCTCTAGGATTCTTTTTCCTTTTTCATGGGTTGGGTTTTTCCTTGGTTAGACTGTTTCCAGTTTGGATACATCAGTTCTAGGCATCAAATCCAGATATAGTAATGTACAAAGGAAGATACTATATCTTCTATCCCTGCATTTCTTACCTGAGGATTAATCAATTTTCAGATCCTCCCAGCAGATGTCTCTTTTACCATAAGTGAGTTATGTGCCTTGTATCAACAGATTATCATGATTGCTTGAATGAATAATTTAGGGAAACCACTGCTCTGACTAGTATAGTACTGAAGGGGGAAATAGTTATTTTCCAGAACATTGTTAGATTGTTTGGAATATGGCATACAACAAAGAAAATGTACGCTTAAATACTTTGTAAGTTTATTGATATGTATAATAATATATGATGTCTAAAGGGAACTCACAAAGTTGTTTAGACATACTGGCCTTCATTTGATTTCTTTCAGTGTTAAGTCCTTTTCTTTGTTGACACTCTGGAACACCCCTTTTATTGGTCTGTTTAATTCTCTTCACTAGTTTCCTCAGATCACTTCCTTGAGGAGTTTTGAAGAATCTTCCTAGATCTTCGAAACTACTTCAAGTCCCTCTGTATTTTTCTTTTTCTATCACTTAAACACCAGTTGGGTAATCATTGATTTGATGGCTTTCATCTTATTGAATTGTATATTTAGTTTAATGTCATGTCAATTTTGGTCACTATCTTTAGCACCTATTTGGCCCATTTAACATAGTGCTGCAAGAAATAGTTGTTCACCGACTGACTCAACAAATATATTAATGAATGAATGTATGAATGAAGTCACAGAAAGAATTAAAATTACAAGGCAGTGGTCTTTGAAGAAAAACCAGAAACCACCAGTACTAGTCTTTATACAGAATCTGCTCTTCCATCATTTGATTTGACTTATGAAGATTTATTGAGAATTAATGGATGATTCACGGTTTGTGGTCCACATTTTTTTTTATTTTTTAAAATTTTTTTTCACATTTTTTAAAAAAAGATTTTATTTATTTATTCATGAGAGACAGAGAGAGAGGCAGAGACACAGGCAGAGGGAGAAGCATGCAAGGAGCCCGATGTGGGACTTGAACCTGGGAATTTGGGATCACGCCCTGAGCCAAAGGCAGGCACTCAACCGCTAAGCCACCCAGGTGTCCCATGTGATCCACATTTTTATGTGTATTTCTTTGAAATCAAGTGGTTTTCCTCACTTAATTTCAAGTTCTATGAAAACAGCTTGTGTTTCATTTGATGGACAACTGAAATAAGAACATGGCTCATTATTAGGCACATACTAAAACTTGAAAACTTAAATCCAATTCTGTTTGACAACTGGAATAATGAAGAGATTAAGTTATATGATATTCATGTCTTTTAATTATACTGACAGAACTAAAATAGTGCATTTATTTAGGAATAACTTTTCAAAGCTTAATGGAAAAATCAGTAAATATGAAATTGGAAAAAAAAATCCTCAATTTTTCCTTGTCAGAGTGCCCACCTGTTAGAATGCCTACGGAGACTCAACAAAAAATAGAGTAAGTTCTTGTGATGACATTGTTTGGCACCTTTGAATGTTCTTCAGAATGAGAATTTGTTACCTTCTTCTTATGCTCAATACTCTTGATGGTTTAAATGGATCTCATCATCAGCATGAAAGGAGTTCAGGTTATCACTGCACATGCCCAACCATCTGTTCTAAGGAATTATTTGTTACAAACAACCACGAAGACATAAAGAGTAAGGATATGATTCGATCTGAAAATGAGTTTAAGAACAGGTACCTTAATGGCATAGGAATGGGAGAGGTCATTCTGTCTTCCTGCAAGATGGGTGATCTAAACTGGACCCTGAAGCTTAACCAACTCAGATGAGCTAACAGAAAGGAACATTTTAGGTGGAGAGAAATTAATAAGGGAGAATGCTCCATATTCAATTACTGTATACAGTCTGATCAGTAGCCATATTAATTAGAGTAACACTGAAAGAAAGGCTTTTGCCTTAATTTTCTTTCTTCTCTTTTTCCCTTCTTTCTTTTTACTCATTCTCCTTCCATCCTCCTTCATTTTTCTTCTTTGTTTCTTCTTCTATCTCATTCTTATCTTTCCCTTTCCAGCGTTTCCACTACTGAATAGTCCCTTCTCCATCTCCACCCCCCAAATACACACTCCTGTGCTGTTCCAGTTGAGATAGCTTGCTTGTACTCTCCCCACACTCACTAATTTCTGATGTAAAAAGATTAGCACCTTAGTCCCAGTGTTTATGTATGACAGTGTTTTTAGGAACACAATTATGTTTATGTTATGCAGGTTCTTAATTTTATACTCACTCCTAGTTTTTGGATTAGTGAGCACTATCCTATGGGTACCTGTAATCATTTTCATCCTCCGCTTTTTTGTTTAATGGTTCCTGTTTTTGTTTGCTTTCATTTTGTTTTAAGCGTATTGTAGATTACTTTTTTGAAAGTTCAACTGTCATTTTTCATTTGGAAGATCATGATACTACATTTGAACTTCATTCAGAGCAACGTAATTGGGCATTTTCTTTCAGTTCTAATTCTCTTTTTATATGTTCTTTTTAGCATAATGATTACTTCACAGTAATATTATAGTTTTCTTCTTACTTTAATTAATGTCACATCTCAATTCTAAGTGCTTGTTTTCAGCCCCAGGGTACTAATTTCATATCTTGTTTCTTAAATTAGCTGAGTGTAAGCTCAGATTTCTGGTGGTTCTGATAGTCATATAGCTATTCCGTGTTCCCATCATAAGAAGAAATTAGTGTTTTAGTGAAGGATTTTGTGCTATTCTGTTAGGTATTTGATTTTAAAAGAACTGTAGTATTGTTTCATAGCCCTAAGTTGCATATTAAGCAATAATTGCTCTTCAGCTTATATATTTTTGTTATTGCTGGAATCATTCATAGTTTATAAAGTGGCAGAGAATGTACAAAATCTAATCAGATGCATCTTAAAATAACTGTTTTATTTTATTATTATCCTATTTAATAAGCCAATATAGAAAATAATGCAAGTTTTTTACAAGTTTTAAGATGATTTGTTTATGAACTCAATTTTTTTCTTTGATAATAAGGTCTAGGAACAAAAGAAGAGATTCTCTAGAGACATCTTATTAGTGCTACATCTAAAGTATTAGAAAAAATAATTACAAAAGCAGCTCATAGATATTGAGATTTATGTTTTTATATTTATACCACTAGAAATTTGAATCTCAAAATATAAATAGTTTAGCTTCATATTAAGTCAAATCTATTGTTCGTGTTCAGGTATAATCTTTCTACTTTGATACAAATTTTTGCAAAATCCCATTGTGACCTCATTCTGCCTTGGTCCCTAAGCACTGATTTTTCTCCATTACCTCAGTGTTTGATTTGTTGCCCAGTTAGTAGTGATAATTATATTGAAGCTCCATTGTTGTTATAATTGCTTTAATAAGTGTATTGTCTTTAGTTAGAAAGTTTACCTGTTGCATTTGTTCCTTATGTACTATAGAGAATACAAGATACTTTCTTAGGCCTCATTATTTTATTAGGGGATATAATGCATTTTCTGAATATAAGGATTTTGTTTATATTAATAGCTTTGTTATTGATTTCTGAGGATAATAACATATGAATTTGAGTTTTCTAGTATTTTGTTAAAAATGAAAAGTTGAAAAAGACAGTGATGTCACTTAACTGTTAGCAGTTATATCATTATAAAAAATACAAGTTATATGATGAAGAAAGTAACATTAATTTAGGGATAGAAAAGGAATTTCTGTGGTGTTGCTGTGTGCATGTCTGTGTGTGGGTGTGTAATTCCTTAGGACATGGTTTAAAGATGATTTTGGGAGTGTGGGTCGAAAGTAGGAAATATGTACTTATAGGCAGTGGAAGCTGTTCATGCAGAACCCTTGCAATAAAAGGGAGCTTGGGTTTGACAGGATGGGGAAAAGACCAGCTTGGTCCAACATGGAAAGGAATGTAATAATCTTTTTAAAGGCAATGAAAAATTTTAAAAGAAATTAATTTTTTTAAAAATGATTTTTGTTTGTATACTGTGAATGACTTTACTGAGAATACATTATTTCTTTATATGCTTGTTGAATTTCTCTGTTTTTCATTGATATTTCATATGATTACTATTTACAATATTGTTTTCTAATATTTCAGAAGTTTCTCTCAAACATCATACAAGTTTCTTTTTGTAAAAGTATGAACAATTACACTCTAACAATGTTGATTTCAACAGCTCTAATGTTTGCAGTGTACATCACAGATACTTCCTCCTTTTTTTCACCTTCTCCCTTTTTGTCTTTAACCTACTTATTAAAAATTATTCTTTACATTTTAATATAGTTATAATCCTCCAAGTACATTAATTGCCAAGGAGAGAGTGGATGAAATTAGTAGTCTTATTTAATATTTGCTGTTTGATATAAACTCCAAATGATGAAAGAAATTCTTCTATGTCATACTTTTATATTTAGTTGCATATCATAGCTAAAAATTTGGATAACTTTGACAAGGCTCTAATTGTGATTGGTAAAGTTATGGAAGTTTATTTACTCTGCTGTATTTATTAAGCAATTAAAATGTGTCCAAATACGATTAAGGATACAAAAGTAATCATGATCCTTCTTTTAAGGCCAGAGCTCTGAAAGATAAGAGAATCCATTCTAGCCAGTTTAAACAGAAAAGGATTTATCATGGATTATAGCTTGCTCACTGAAGTGTTTTGAGAGCTGATGGAAAAGGCTATATATAGGCTGAGTTTTCAAGAATGCCTCCCAGAATCATGTTATTCAGGTGGCCCACCAATGGATCTGATGCCTCCATCATGATGTGGTATATGATAAATCTGGAAGCTAATACCGGAGTTATCTGCAGATTCACATTGCTTCAGAAGAGGTGGTGAGACAAATTAAAGGGAAAAGGACAATTCATTGAGCTGAGCTGTTTCCAAAAACAACTGTGAAAATATGAGTGTGAGCTTTGAAGACAATGCATTCTTACGAGGATTTGACCCACTTGTATTTTACAAGGAGTTAAAACCAATTACTGTTATTACTAGAGGTCTGGTAATGCTTACAAGTTATAAAATAAAATATCAGAAGTAGCAAACACTGATAGGCTAGGAAAATAATCAACTTTTAGTTAGAGGAATTCTGTCCTATGATTGTCCATCTGTAATTTAATAGTAATTCAGTAATTTAACAATGATGACAAACACATTTTATTAAATTTCTTAATATATTCTGCTAAGGTGATTACATGAGATGGCACATGGCTCAATATGGGGAAAAAAGATCCTATTTTCTGTATATAGTCAAGGTACTCCATATACTATATAAAGCCTGAGTTTCATAATGGAGCCCTGATTTTAGTAATGGGCAGAAGATAAATAGTTGTGAATATTTTGCCCTCCCCCCCAGTGCATAATTTCTCCTTATATAAGTTGTAAATTTCCACAATAATGCTATACAAAAAGCTATCCCAATAATTATTGTATAAAACATCAACTATTTAGTATTTCTCACAATTCTGAAGGTTGGCTAAGTGATTCTTTCTGAGCCTACATTGGCTAATTTGGGCTGGGCTTTCTGTGGTATCTGCAGTCAAGTGGTAGGTTGACTGGAAAACTAGCTGGGTCTTAGCTGGGCTAATTCAGTTTTCCTTCACTTGACCTCATATCTTCTAGCAAGACAGCCCTGTGTTAATAAATCAGAGGCAGGAGTCCAAGAGTTTTGGAAGCATGCCAAACCTGTTGAACCTTCAGATTAGAGCTGACACACTGTGACTTCTCATACATTGTAGCCTAGGAAAGTTATTAAAGACTATTCTAGAAGTAAGAGAGAAATAAACTACAACTCTTGATAGATACTGCAAAACTGCATTGCAGACCATTCACCATACTCTCCTATACATTCTCCTATACAATTCAAGCAAGCTTATTACTCTCAATGAATTTACCCTCAGTGAGTTTTCCTCAACTACTTCTCCCTTATTAAAATAGCAACTCAGTTTCAAATAAACACATGTCTTAGCAGGCTATGTATTGTCCTTGCCAATAAAATTATCCAAGTGTAAGTAAATTTTAAAATGTTTTGAGCACATATTATTTGAAAATTCTCCTATGCACAATACAAAATTGAAAAAGAGAAACAAAACAATAATTTCCAGTATAGCCTGTAAGAAATCTGGAAGTTTTCATGTATTCTTAACAAATAAAAAGCTGAACAAACTGAAAAACAAAACAAAACAAAACATTTCTTAGATGTGAAGAGAAATGAGATCACAGGGTTTACCATTGCCCCTCAGGTTGAAGACAAGTGTTTACTGACAGGTATGCACAGAATTACAGCTTAACCTAAGCAGGGTTGAAACCTCCTCAGAAACCAGTGTCTGGGTAGGGAAGCCTGCATTGTAATTGAAGAATTGCTAGAAGCTCAGCATGGAAATGTCAGAGATAAATTCTCCAGAGAAATCCGCTCCTCGGGGGTCCCCATATTTCTGTGAATTTTATTTCCTGGAGTTATACCAGTTCTCTGTCACATGGTCTCACAGTGAATATCAGAGAAAAAGAAGCTTGTGCTCACCATAGAGAGGGCAAAAGGAGCCATTTTGAAGTAGGCCAGAGCATTCTGTAGTTTCCAACAAGGTCTGTTCTCAGTAGAGCCTAAACTGCTGAGATTTTATTGGAGCCTAAATGGCCTGGGTTATAGTAATACCCAACGGCTCCTCCTTCTACCCTTCCTTATAGGAAATTCTCAGCTCTTGTTCATCTAACCATCCTGTCCTACTTAAGAGAGAAAGGGGCCTGAGAAGCATATATAAAGTTCATAATCTAGAGGCAGAAGATCACAAAAAGACTGAGATCTAATTATAGGATGACAAAATGCTCCTTTCCCCCAACACCTTACCATCACTTTACTAATGACTTATTTACAGCATTGTGTAGCCAGTACATCATGGCTAGCAATCAAAAAAATTGTAAGACATACTAAAAGTCAAAAACATAATTTGAAAAGACAGAGCAACATCAGAAACAGACTCATGTGGAAGGGATAGTGAATTATTAGATTAGATGTTTAAAATAACTTGATTGATATGCTAAAGACTGTAGTACATAAAGTAGACAGACTGCAAGAACAGACGGGCCATGTAAACAAAGAACATGTCTAAGAAAGAAAAGGAAATGATAGAAGTAAGAAACTCTGTAAGAGACAGGAAGATATGCAATTGATGAACTTATTGGTAGACTGGACATTTCTAAAAAAAAATCTGAGATAAATAGAAACCTCCAAAACTGAAAAGCAATAGGAAAAATTATTGAAAAAAAGAAAATATTCAGATCTGTGTGACAAGTCTAGAAGCTATACTAGTATTGGAGATACCAGAAGAAGAATAGAAAGGGAGAAGAATGGGAGAAATATCTGAAACACTGAGTAAGGATTTCCCCAAATTAATATCAGACACCAAACCACAGAACCAGGAAGCTCAGAGACACCTAGCAGGTAAAATGTCAGAAAAACTATACGTAAGCACGTTCAAACTACAAAGAAACCAAAGATAAGGACAAAATCTTAAAGAAAAAAAAATACTTGTAGAAAAACAAAGGTGAGAATTGCATCTAATCTCTCAGAAACTATGCAAACAAGAAGACAGTGGAATGAAATATTTAAAAGGTTGAGAGAGAAAAAAATATATAATTTTGAACCCCAAAAAATTATCCTTCAAAAGTAAAGGAGAAACAAAGACTCTGATATGAGCAAAATTTAAGGAATCTGCTGCCTTGCAAGAAATGTTAAAAGAAATTCTTTAAAGAAAAGGAAAACAATATAAATCAGAAAGTCAGATCTACATAAAGAAAGGTAGAGCATGGGACAGGAAATAAATGTTAAGAACATTTATTATTCTTAACGGACCTAACAGATAAACGTTTGTTCAAAATAATAACAGCAATGCGTTTGAATATGTATGACCATATAGAATCATGGGAAAAAGTGTTCAATCTCATGTCACTAGGGACTTGGCACCACCAAATTCTGGCAAAGATCTGGAGCATCATAGACTCATATTCAGTGATGGTGGTAATGCAAAATAGTACAGCAACTTTGAAGGATAGTTTGGCAATTTCCTACAAAACTAAACACCCTTACCAAATGATTTGGCAGTTGTGCCCCTTAATATTTACACAAGGAATTGGAAAATTTATATCCCCCCAAAAAACTGCATGCAGATGTTTATAGTAGCTTTATTCATATTTTCCATTACTTCATAGCAACCAAAATACCCTTCAGTGGGTAAATGAATAAATGAACTGCGGTGCATCCAGAAAATGAAATATTATTCATCATTAACAAGAAATGCACCATCAGACAATGAAAAGTCATAGAGGAAACTTAAATGGATATTACTCAGTGAAAGGAGTTGATCTGAAAATGACATACACTGTATGATCTTCAAGTATATGACATTCAGAAAAAGGCAAAATTTTGAGAATAATAAAAATGAGCGGGTTCCAGTTGTTAAGAAAGAAAGGAAGATAAATAAGTGAGCCAGACAGGATTTTCAGGGCAGTATTCTGTATACTATGATGGTGGATATCTATCATTGTATGTTTGTCCAAACCCATAGAATGTACAATATCAAGAGTTAACTCTGGAGTAACTGTGGACTTTGGTTGGTAATGGTGTGTCAATATAGGTTCATCAAAGTTCATTAATTGTAACAAATGTGTCACTCTGCTGGTGGATGTCCATAATGGGGGAGGTTAGGCATGTGTAGCAGGAGGGAGCATTTGGGAAATCTCTGTACCTACTGCTCAATATTGCTATGAACTTAAAACTACTTCAAACATGTCTATTTAAAAAATAAACAGTAATTGGTGTCTACATTTGTCCTCCTTTAACACCTGTTCAATTTTATCTTCTTTCTTCAATTCTAAATTGTATACTCCAGGATTAAGGATTATATAACACACTGGCTACTAAACTTAACCTCAAGTGCTGTCCCCTGATGTGATGGATGTCTTTGAGATATTTTGTTGCCTTCTTTCTTCTTCTTCTTCTTCTTCTTCTTCTTCTTCTTCTTCTTCTTCTTCTTCTTCTTCTTCTTTTTTAAGATTTATTTATTTATTTATTAATGAGAGATGCGGATAGAGAGAGAGGCAGAGACATAGACAGAAGGAGAAGCAGGCTTCCCTCAGGGAGCCCAATGCGGGACTCAATTCTGGATCCCGTGAGCCAAAGGCAGACACTCAACCGCTGAGCCTCTCAGGAGTCCCTCTTGCTGCCTTATTTCTTTAGTAAATATCTATGATGGATGTTGCAAATAACATGTTTTGCTGTATATGAAGAAATAAGTTAGAAGAGTTAAAATATATTGGTTTTTATATTAATCACTTTAGTTATTCCTTATGACAACTTTATGATTTAGATGTTATGGCTATCCCATTTTACAGATGATGAATCAGAGTCACAGACAGAGATAACATTTAATTTCATTTCATATTGTTTTCAAATTACATTCAAAGGCAAATATTACCCTTAAAATGGCTAGGTTATGTTGCCCAAACTTACTCTGTTTAGCACAATACCCTTCAATCTTTTACAGTGAAATTATACTGAGTTCTTATACAATATTTAGAATTTAACAGTATCTACACACATCATTAGACAGCCTGGATTCTGTCTGGCTTACATGAAGAAAGGGCAAATATTACCCTTAAAATGGCTAGGTTATGTTGCCCAAACTTACTCTGTTTAGCACAATACCCTTCAATCTTTTACAGTGAAATTATACTGAGTTCTTATACAATATTTAGAATTTAACAGTATCTACACACATCATTAGACAGCCTGGATTCTGTCTGGCTTACATGAAGAAAGCAATATCAAATAGCATTTGTTACAGTCTTTCAGTAGTTAGTGTAGGTTTCTAAAATTGTAACCAACCATCAGTTCTGGAAGGTTATGTTTGCTGATTGAACTAGAATAATAGAAAGGGCAAAATATGTAGACATCAAATTAGGGAAATACCTTATCCTCACAAAAACTATGAACGTAAATAGAACAGGACACCTGGGTGGCTCAGTGGGTTAAGCCTCTGCCTACGGCTCAGGTCATGATCCTGGAGTCCCAGGATTAAGCTCCACGTTGGGTTCCCTGCGCAGTGGAGGGTCTGCTTCTCTCTCTCCCTCTGCACTCCACTCCCTAGCTTACATTCTCTCTCTCTTTCTTTCTCTCTCTCAAATAAATAATCTTAAAAAAAAAAAAAAAAACTTAAACCCATTGCATTGAATTTCTGAATCATGAACCAAACCTAACATATAGTTTAAAACTTGAACCGTGTTGTTATTTTAAGAACAGTTTTTTTTCTTCTTCTAGGCTTTCTTTCCTAGGATATGTCACCATTCTTTCAGTTTACCTGAGTTCCAACTCTAGTTCTGCAGCCATTCTATTAGAATAAAGAAAACTCGATCCTGCTTCTCTAATGAATGGTCTTAGTAGGTCATTAACGTTACCATTTTTACCCTGGGAAAAAAAGGGAATGTGTAAAACTGGAGGGTAAGATCTTGCAGGAGCCTGTACCAATTCTCTCCATCAGTCACAGTTGCTAGGCAGAGCTCAGAAACAGTAATCCAGGGTGCACAGCTTACTTTATCGCCAGAATGCTGTTGATGCTGAAAGCCAGATAAAAGGAGACAACATGGGGACACTTGGGCATTCTCTCCATGAGGGAAACTGTGGAGTGTACAGTTGGCCATCTGCCCTCTAGAAGTACCAAAATACCAAACTGTATCAGTGATGGCCAGCTGGGACATTGCCATCCTCTATTCCTCCCCATCCTCCTTCCTACATTCGTTTGATGCTAGAATATACTGGTGAGCTGGTTGTTAAGCACAGACTTCAAGAATTAAATTACATAAACTATAAATATAATTTTTTTAAAAAACAAAGAAGGGCAGCTCGGTGGCTCTGTTAAGTATCTGACTCTTGATTTTGGCTCAGGTCATGATCTTGGGGTCATGGAACCTCATATTGTACCCTGGGATCCACAAGGAGTCTGCTTGGGGTTCTCTCTCCCTCTCCCTCTGCCCTTCCCCACCTCTCTCACTCAAATAGATAAATAAATCTGTAAAAAACACAAAATCTAAAGATAACTCAAACTCCTCATTTTGTAATTATTTCATTACACATCTCTATGTTCTTTAGGTTATACATCTATTGTATATGACAGAAATACTATATAATTTAGTATTACTCTATGTCTTCTTTAAATGCCACACTTAGTAATGTCACATTTATGGCTGTTTAACTACTTTTGTGTGAGACCTACTATGCAGTTATTTCCCAGTGAATTCTTACTATTTCTCTACATAGGTTCTTCCTTCAACTATATCATATCCTGGTGTGAGATTTAGTTTATCTGACTGCTTTGTGGAAACCTAATTTAAAATATCTGCATGGAGATAAAAATATATTTTTTTGAAAAATCAAGCCATTTCAGCCAAAGTAGAAACCACAACTTCTTTTCTCTGTGAACCCCTTGACTCCAAACAAACCTTGTTTTCCAAACTTGTTGAACTGGCATGAAATCAGCACAGCACAATGGTCTCTAAATTGAACTTGAATGAACTTCATATTTCATTCATTTTCAGATTTGCTGGAAAGAAACATGGAAAAAGAGTTAAGCAAATACCTCATTTTTTTTCTTCTCCAGTATATCAGGTTCACCCAACAAAACAGTTGTCTGTAAAGCTTTTCCTCTAGCACTTACTCTGTTTGTGCCAAAGAATCCCAAAGCTTCTACTAATATTGTAATGTTTAACTAACATGCTTTCAAAAATTGGCTACATCCAATTATGTTTCTTAATAAGAATGTTCTATTAGTCTCATTTATAAAGGGTGTTTTTCTTAGTAAAACATAATGAAATAATTGCCTTCGACAGTGTTTAGTGAGAGAACTTTGACTGGGGTAAGTGCTGTGAAAAGATGAGGTCAGATTGGAGTTTCATTTGTCATGTTGTCATGGAACATTAAAAATATTTATAGAGAAAAATTTCTTTGAGTTAATGTAACCTAGTGAAAATTATTTTATTTTATTCATGAGAGACACAGAGAGAGAGGCAGAGACACAGGCAGAGGGAGAAGCAAGCTCCATGCAAGGAGCCCGATGTGGGATTCGATCCAGGGTCTCCAGGATCAGGCCCTGGGCTGAAGGTGGCGCTAAACCGCTGAGCCACCAGGCTGCCCAGTAATTTTTAAATTATTATGGTACCCTTCTCAGATTGTACAAAATGGTAAAATACATCCAAATAGATTTGCTTATTCATTAAGGCTAAACATATGTAGACCCATATGCACACACACATATATGTGTACTTTGAAAACAAGAAATTATTTTTTATTTTTTTATCTATATGTTTATATTTCTTTTTCTTTTTTTAAGATTTGATTTATTTATTCATGACAGACACAGAGAGAGAGAGAGGCAGACAGAGGCAGAGAGAGAAGCAGGCTCCATGCAGGGAGCCTGTCGTGGGACTCGATCCCCGGTATCCAGGATCAGGCCCTGGGCTGAAGGTGGTGCTAAACCGCCGGGCCACCGGGGCTGCCCCTATGTTTATATTTCTGTCACAATTACATAATAACCAAAGTATAAGCGTTTCATTAAATATCTTCAGTACAACGTCATATGCATGCTTTGTGTGGGATATGTGTAAATGTATGTGTGTTGTGGTTGTATTGTGGAAAATCATATATTTGATATATTTGTTGAAGCCCACTAATCTAATGAACCTGAAATTTCACAGTCACTTCTGTGGAAAGAGAAGCTCATCTTGTCATGAGAAATCTTGCTATATCAGATACATATATATGTATATATATATATATATTATATATAAGCTTTATAAAAATTAATGGCCTTATAATAGGAATATTAGCAATTAAATAAAATAACAATTTATTTGCTAAGCAGTAATATTGAAAAAAACTCAAATGTATGTTTAGACTTCCAATTTTATTTTTCTAACTGTTATAGATGTGCATTTTAAAAGTCATTGTCATATTTTGTAAGTTCGAAGAAACACCTTAAAGGTCAGAATAATGGTGCTTTTGCTTTCCAAAAACAAACCAATAAAAATACATATCAAAAAATTGCAACTAAATTTTAGTCTTTCAAGTATTTTTATCATAAGAACTTTCAAAAATAAGTAATATATATATATACATTTTTACTGTTTCATCTATGTTTTCCTATTATTAAAAAAGAATAGGAATCAGTCATATATATATATATATATATATATATATATATATATATATATACCTTGTGATTTTTACATGATTTTGTTTTGTTTATAAATAGTTTTGGCCTGACCCTTATGGAAATCATTACATAAGTAATAAATTTAGTACAAGTATAAAATGAATACATCAATGAACATTTAGAAGTAAATTTCAGAAAACAGGTATCCTGAAATAGAAGAAAGAGGCCAAAGTGAAACATTTCTAAGTATGGTCAAGTAACTGATTATATCTTTATTTAAACACATTTAAATAAATAGAAATATATCTATTTGTCTATCTAAACATATATATTTTATAACAAACTGTCCAAATTACCGAGAGAATGCACAATGATCTTAACAACTGGAAACTTGGCTGGCATTCAGCTCACAGATGGGATTGGTGTTTTGGGATGGCAAGTGCAGTACGTTTGCCACTCTATGTTACTACTACTGTTTCTCTTTAGTCAAGAAAAGGATTGTATGCCATGAGTGAAGTAGTGTGACTATGCTACTATATACTATATCTGGTATGTGTGTTTTAAGGAAGGTGAAATCAGAAAGAAGTCTGTGAATGGTAGACTGTAGTTAATACTGGCTTTGCTTCTTTGGTCGAAGAAAAAATACAGAGTGAATCAAATTTGTGCAGGAATAATTATTTTTCTTATATTTCAAGGATAAGGCCATAAGAGTAAGGTAAAGTCTTTAGTTCAGAATTAAATTTAATGCACACCTGGTATTCATAGATTTATCTAAGTATTATACATGTCACCATGACTTCCAACTTCACATCTGATAGAGAAACTTCGTTAGTATGCAAATAGAGACATGGGGTGGCTGATGGAGTAAATAAAACATGGACTGAGAAGATCAATATCTCTTCTGAATTAACTATTGAGACAAATGAAAAATAAAGGATGAAGGAAGATAAAAGTAAGAATTCTATACAACCACATGTAAAAGTTGAAATTTATAAGATCCTATAGAAACATAGCAGGAGTAGTATGTGATAATATACAGGTACTTTTAAACATTTGATTTGATTCTGGATGAAATATGAAATAAATATAAAATATAAAATATTTGGACTTTGTAAAGCAGGAAATAAAAATGAATTGAAAGCATATCTCAAGATAAAAAGTGATTTGACACAACAAGATAGTAATGAAACAAAAGATCAGGCTTGCCTGGGTGGCTCAGTGGTTGAGCATCTGCCTTCGGCCCAGGGCATGATCCCAGAGTTCCAGTATCAAGTCCCACTTTGGGCTCCCTGCGAGGAGCCTGCTTCTCCTCCTGCCTATGTCTCTGTCTCTCTCTGTGTCTCTCATGAATACATAAAATCTTTTAAAAAAGGAAGAAAAGAAACAAAATATCAATAGCTAAATTAAATCTACCCTTTGAGATGGTGAAGAACATAATTATTGCTGTACAAAATTGAATCAGAATTGTACAATAAACAATTGTACAATAAAAAAATAAAGGAAATAAGGAAATGTTTAAAGTACTAAAGACACTTTAGTATATTATATATGTGCACGATCAAGCTAAAAACCAAAGAAAGAATAGTGGATAGAAATGATCTAAAATAAATACAGCAAATACTGCAGATGTGTGTAACAAATATTAAATTATAAAATATGCTTAAATTGCTTCTTGAATAACAACCATCAATTTTGCAGATAGACAAATTTTATGACATGAATTTGCAGCTGCTATTTATTGTAAATATATTGGTCACATTAATCTGTATAATATCACAATTTAACAATTTTTAAACAATTGGTAGATTGAAACTAATTTAGAACAGTTACTATATTGTTTTCTTTATCAAAACCTTATTAATTAGAGCAAATGAGAAGGTTATAATAATAATCTAACTTTTTATAAATTTTTAAGCTGCCTGTTAATTCTGCAGGCAATAGAAAGTTTGACATAAGAAAGGAATATAAGTATGATAAATAAATTGTATGATGAATCTACTTTTTTTTTTATCAGAATCCACTATAGCTTCTATGGTACTTGTTTGGGTAATTTAAGGTGGATTATGGACTTAGAACATGCAGTCATGTACAAGAATAAATGAGCCTTTGCCTGAGACTTGAAGAAGAATTAATTAGTTAATTAAAGATTTATTTATCATTTTAGAGAGGGGGAAGGTCAGCGGAAAAGGGAGTGAGAGCACTGAATACAGAGCATGACACAGGGTTTGATCCCAGGATGCCTAGATCATGACCTCAGCTAAAACCAAGAGTCAGACACTTTATTTTTTTTTTTTTAATTTTTTATTTATTTATGATATTCACAGAGAGAGAGAGAGAGAGGCAGAGACACAGGCAGAGGGAGAAGCAGGCTCCATGCACCGGGAGCCCGACGTGGGATTCGATCCTGGGTCTCCAGGATCGCGCCCTGGGCCAAAGGCAGGCGCCAAACCACTGCGCCACCCAGGGATCCCGAGTCAGACACTTTAAAACGATTGAGCCACCCAGGCACCCTGGAATATCATTTCATTTAAAGAGGAATATGAAACCAATATCTTTAGAAAAATGAATATGTTTTGTTAGATATGGACTTCGAGAGAGAGAGAGAGAGAGAGAGAGAGAGAGAGGCAGAGACACAGGCAGAGGGAGAAGCATGCTCCATGCGGGGAGCCCAACGTGAGTCTCGATCCTGAGACTCCAGGATCCTGCCCTGGGCTGAAGGCAGGCAGTAAACTGCTGAGCCACCCGGGCTGCCCCTTCTCTAGCCTTTCTAATTATATTGTCAGATATGCACACATAAAGATGTTAAATAAGAAAGAAACAAAAAATATATATAAAATAAAAACAAGATAGTTTATATGGTCTAAGTATGTTTTCAACAAGAAAATTGTTCATGAAATGTCTTTCATTTCTTACAGTTTTGTTGTCTGTGGAACAATGCTAACATAATAATTTGCCAGGATTGAGCACTTTGTAACTCAGTGTTTTATACAACTGGAAATTATGCAAAAGTTATCCTGTTCATCTTGGGAAATGTATAGCTTCAAGAGGATTTTCTTAAAGACACTTAATAAAATATTCAATGGAATATCTCTTATTTTAGAATATTTTAGTCAATATTGGCCAGCTCTCTAAATTGTGGAATAAATTTTAAGTTTATGGGGATCAATATCCCAAACTCTTAGTGAGCCGTGTAATTGTCTCTCTTATAATTTTTTTAGGATTAATATAAAAGCCTCAATATAATATATGAAAAAGAAGCATATATAGTTAAAATTAATCCCAATTGTTAATTGATAGCCTATAGGGGATAGTCAGTAGAAATTAGTTAATATGGTTAAATATTGACTTAATTTGACATGGTACAATATCATTGCCTTTGAATACTATCCATAGCTGAGGAAATACTTCAGTTTTGCTCACTTTCTCTGTACTATAACCTTGCTTTTATGTAAATTACAGACTATTGTGGTATTTTTTAAAAGACATTAACTTACTATTAAATCAAAACCAGTTTAAATTCAATGGCATTTTTTTCTTAGTCATTTTAAATTCACAGAAAAATTGGGGGGAAAATACAGAGAAACTCATATACTCCCTGTCTGCATACATGCATAGCCAACCCCATTATCAGTATCACTTACTAGAGTGGTACATTTGTTACAACAGATGAACCTACACTGCTAGATCATTATCACCCAAAGCCTGTAATTTATCTTAGAATTCATTCTTGGTGCTGTACATTCTGTGGATTTGGACAGATGTATAATGACATGTATTCATCATTATAATATCATACAGAGGAGCTTCACTGCCTGCTATCCTTTTTTTTTAATTTTTTTGTTTATTTATGATAGTCACACACACACAGAGAGAGAGAGAGAGAGAGAGAGAGAGAGAGAGGCAGAGACATAGGCAGAGGGAGAAGCAGGCTCCATGCACCGGGAGCCCGACGTGGGATTCGATCCCGGGTCTCCAGGATCGCGCCCTGGGCCAAAGGCAGGTGCCAAACCGCTGCGCCACCCAGGGATCCCAACTGCCTGCTATCCTATTTATTCCTCTCACTTCCACCTCCTGGCAATTACTGATCTTTTCCTGTGTCCATAGTTTTGCCTTTTCCAAAATTTTATATAGTTGGAATTATACAATATGTAGTCTTCTCAAACTGGCCTCCTTCAGTTACTAATATGCATTTTAGATTCCTCTGTAACTGTTCATGGCTTGATGGATAATTTCTTTTTAATGCCAAATAATATTCCATTTTCTGAATGTACCATAGGTTATTCATCCATTTACCAACTGAAGGGCATCTTGGCTGCTTCCAGGTTTTGGAAATTATTAATAAAGCTGCTGTAAACATCAGTGTGTGTGAAGATTATTTTGTGGAATTAAGGATCAATTTTGGGGGTAAATATCAAGGAGCATAATTGCTAGATCATTTGGTAATACTATGTTTGGAAACTACCAAACTCTCTTCCAATGTGGCTGTACCACTTTTCATTCACACCAGCAATGTATAAGAGTTCCTACTGGTTCATAGCCTTGCTTGTATTTGTTGTAATCAATGTCACAGGTTTTGGCCATTGTAATAGATATGGATGGTATCTTATTTCTTTGATTTGCCTTTCCCTGATGACATGTGATGAGGAGTATCTTTTCGTATGCTCATTTTCCATTTATGTATCTTCTCTGATAAAGTGACCATTAAAGTCTTGGCCCATTTTTTAGTTTGGTTGGTTGTTTTCTTATTTTTTAGTTTTAAGAGCTCTTTATGTTTTGGATCACAGTCTTTTGCTAATTGTGTCCTTTGCCATTCTTCTGACACTATTGTTGACAGAACAATTGTTTTTAATTTAAATGAAACCCAGCCTGTCAGTTCTTTTCTTTTCTTTTCTTTTTTTTTTTTTTTTTTTCATGGCTCATGTCTTTGATGTCATATGCAAAAAAGCATCACTATACTCAAGGTTAGCTAGATTTTCTCCTATGTTATCTTTTAGGAGTTTTATAGTTTTGCATTTTACATCTGGGTCCATCCATTTCAAATTAGTTTTTGTACAGGATTTGGAATCTTTATCTAAATTTGTATGTGGGTGTGGATGTCTAATTGTTCTAGCACCATTTGTTGAAAAGAAAGTCCTTTGCTCCATGGTATTGCCTTGGCTTCTTTTTCAAAGAACAGTTGGCTCTGCTTATGTTGATCTATTTTTAAGCATTCTGTTCTGTTTCAGTGATCTATTTGTTTCTCTTTTTTTTTCCCTGATACTAACACTATGTTGCTTACTGTAGCTTTATATTACAACTTGAAGAGAGTAGTGTCAATTCTCCAACTTTGTTCTTCTCTTTCAAAATTGTGTTAGCTATTTTGAGTCTTTTAACTTTCCATATAAACGTCAGAATCAGTTTGTTAATATCCATAGAATAAACTTGCTGAGGATTTATTTGGGATTGCACAGAATCTATAGGTCAAGTTGGAAAGAACTGACAACTTAACAATATAGAGACTTCCTATCCATGAACATGGACTATCTGCAATAATTTAACTCTTTTTTAAGTCATTGGTTTTATACGTTTTTTTTTGTAGATTTTACACCTATTTATTTAGATTTATACCTACATATTTCATTTTTGGCCATGCTAATGAAAATGTTACTGTATTTTTTACTTCAAATTCCACTTTTTATTGCTGGTGTGTAGGAAAGTGGTTGATCTCTACACATTAACCTTGTGTCCTGTAACCTTGCTAAATTGCTTGTTAGTCTGGTAGGTTTTCTTTTTCAGTTATTTTGGATTTTCTACATAGACAATGTTGTCATCTGTCAACAAAAACAGTTATTTTGTGCATTTTTTGGTTTTTGTATTTTTGTTTTTAGAACACCTTTAGAAATCACATATATAATTCAACAACTTAAAATAATTGATTTTTAGTATACTCACAGAGTTGTACAACCATTACCCTAATCAATTTTGTAACATTTTCATTACCCATCAAAAAACTCCAGTTTTTGATCATTTTCTTTCCTCAGATCCATATATTTCTGAACAGTCACTCCCCATGTCTCTCTTACTTCTCTTATCCCTGGGAGAGCACTAATCTACTTAGTATCTATATGAATTTTCTCACTATAGACATTTTTGAACTTCTGTTTCTAATTCCTTTCATGTAACATGATGCATTCAAGATTCACTCATGTTGTAGCATGCATCGATTGGTACTTTATTCTTTTTTGTCGTGTTATTTATGATATCCAAAAATTATAAAAACTCAGATGTCCATCAGTGGATGAATGAATAACTAAAATGTATATCCATGCCATGGAATATTACTTGACAAAAACAATTTTATATAACTTTTGCTTCTTAAAAAAAATACCAAATTGTTGTAGTATCTAAAAATATATTAGGTTATTAAATGAAAACCGGTAGACAGCTACTTCTGTCTTTAGAGCCACCTGTGGGGAGTCTTCAAATGAAAACCAGTTGACAGTGTGATTTAGTTGAATATTAAAAATGGTGTGTGTGTGGGGGGGCAGACATTTATTAATATTGTAGTTCATATGCATATGAATTAGCGGTGCAGAAATAATGCTGTTAGGTTAAACTAGATGTTTTAGGTGTACAGTGATTACTTTTGATTTTAGTTAAAATAGAGGACAATATATTTAAAATTTTATTGTGAAATTCATAGATGTTTTGCTTACTCTAAGATCTATATGTGCATATGCAAAAATGTAATTATATCATAAAAATAATAGTTATTTTAATAAGGTTGAAATTATTATCTAGAAACTTCGAGCTAAGCTACTACCTATGAAAAAAAAGTAGCTGACACAGACATACCTGACTGATGCCTGGGGAAAATGGTAGTGGTAGAGACTAAAGTATCACCATTCATTAACCATGTCAAGAAGCAATGCCAGATTAGTAACTTTATAACTAGAGCATTATATATATATATCCACATTGGCCTTTATGCTCTACTATTTTAAAAATAATGATGTATTGTGGAGCACCTGGGTGGCCTAGTTGGTTGGTCGTCCAATACTTGATTTTAGCTAAAATCATGGTTCAGGCTTGTGGGATTGAGCTGTACATCTGGCACTATGCCACTATGTCATGGAGCCTGCTTGGGATTCTTTCTCTCTCTCTCTCCCTCTGCTCATTCCTGTCCCCATTGCTCACATACATGAGTGCACACACACTGTCTTTCTCTCTCTAAAAAATTTAAAAACTAAAAAAGTTATGTGTTGATTTATAATCTGTGTAGAATCATACCCTATTTTTCTCTAATTAGAGATCTGTTAACTACTGCAATTCTATATATAGGTGACACTACCTACAGAATAGCGCTGTATGAAAAATAAACAGCTATTCAATTTATATTGATATTCATATATTCAATTTATATTTCATTCAAAGATTTTAATTTAAAAATGTATGTAATAAAAGTTAGCAACTTTCCCTAATTTTTCTTTTTCTTTTTCTTGCCTCAATATCCATTTCATCTCTTATACCTCATTCATTTTTTCAATATATATTGAACTTCTACCATGTGTAAGATCCTGTGTAAGATTCTGGATATATAGAAGTGAAAAATATAAAATATATATCTATGTAAATAACTATGTAGGTATATTAGTTTTCTATAAATTCTATAACAAATGGCCATAAAGCTGGTAGTTTAAAACAACACAAAAGTATCATTCTGACTGCTGGAAGTTAGAATTTTGAAATTAATCGCAAAGAACTAAAATCTAGGTATTGGCATATTTTCCTTCTTGAGGCTGTAGTGAAGAATCCTTTTTTTTACCTTTTCTAATTTCTAACGGCTACCTGCATATATTTGCTCAAAGTTACTTCTGTCTTTAGAGCCTCCTGTGGGGAGTCTTCAAATCCACCTCTCTTGCTTTCTCTCACTGTAGGTCTTGCTGTCCTTCTCTCTTTTTCTTTGACCTCCAATTAGTCACAGGTTCTCTGACTCCCCTGCCATCCTCTTTCCCTTAGATAGACCCTTGTGATCACATTTGGTCCACACAAATAATATACAGTAATCTTCCCATCTCACTTCAAAACCTTAACTTAATCCCATTAGCAAAGCCCTCCCCCGACCATGTAAATGAAAAAAATTCATGGGTCCTAGGGATTATAAATGGGCATCTTCAGTTGAGGGAGCATTTTTCTGTCTACTGCAGGAGATATGCTTATATTTCTGTTACAACTGCATTTATAATATATGTGTGTATATTGAGTGGGAGAAAAATGTTCAGTATTCTCATTTTAGATTTAACAGAGTCCCTATACTTATTAAAATAAGTTATTATTAAATTCCATAAATCTTGCTAAAGATTTTGATAAGAAGTTCTTTATGGTATAAACACAGATTTTGGTTTTGTATTATTGTCATAGATAAATATCTCTTCTTATGAAAACATTTTGTTATGGAATATAAAACAGAGACAACTACATAAAGCAGGAATTTGCACCATAATTAACATTTAAAAAAAAAGATCATCACATAAACCACAGCACAGTACAGAACCTTATAAGAACTCTGCCAGCACTCTAGAAGCATTTGCATGTTGCTTCCAGGGCATACTCTTTAGAGATAACTGCTGTTCTACCTTCTAGTAATCATTTCCTTGATATTTTTAGCCCTTAGATGTATGCCCTTAAACAATATATTCATTCCTGCTTTTATGATATAAATCAAATTACATTCTGTGTATTATGATATGTCTTGCTTACTTTGCTCAGATTATATTTATAAAATCCATCCATCATTTTGTATATAAATCTGGATTATTTATATGATATCTGTACAGAATTTCACTGATTTAATTTAAAATGCAATAGTCTTAGACTGGAACATATTAAAACCTACAAATTGAAATAACAAGATAGGATGATAGTGATGATAATAACAAGGAATTATGTTGGCTTTCCTATCTCATTACACTTCTATCACCAGTCTATACAGCATGTTCTTTACTGTTAGTATGAAAAAGCAGCCATATCTGGGACATTTACCATTTCTGTGGCAAAGGAAACAAGTAAATGGTTTGAATTGGATTTTGTCCTTTAAAGCATCTTCCTGGAACTGACACAGAACTTCCATTCCTAATCATAACCCAAGTAGGTCACAGGCTCATACGTGATTTCAAAGAGGCAGGGAAGTACACAATTACACAAAGTAATTGTGTAGCTGGAGTGGAAAGGTCTGGCTGTATCTCATGAATTGCAGTAATCAGTTCTGTGACTACAGTATTAATTAGTCATCAAATACTCAATTTACTGTCCTTTCTTCTCACAAAATAATCCTCAAGTACATAGTCATTGTATAAAAAAGTACATTATTAATTGGTAACAATATTGGGAAAATGCAATTACCAAGTTTAAAGTTTGTGAGCCTATTTTAAGATGTAAGTTAAACATGCTGCTTGTATAGTAAAATTTACAAGAGGGAACATTACACTACGAAGAGTCTACTAAAAATATGACTGTATATGCCAGAGTATATAAAAGTGATCTTACCTAAAAACATCACTTACAAAATTAGAACTTTGGAAAGAATCATGCTTTTTTATATTGTGACATTTCACATCATAGCATATTTCTTAAAAACGTTAGTCCTTTAAAGTGCCTATAAAATATTTTAAATCAGGTGAGACTTTTGTGTCATTCAGTATGACTTAGGAAAATATTGACAGCATGAGGATGAGTTCCTTCTCGTTGCTTCCAAGCCTTAGAGGATATCCTTTGAAGACAGTAGTCAGTTTTAGGGGATGTTTTTTTGTGTACATGCTGAGATTCTTTTCAGCGCTCTTTGTGATGGCTGGCTTCTTTTCTTTCCCTTCTTGGGTGTAAGGTATTAGCCGGAAATTGGCACCATACTTTCGTATTGGTATATTTGGCAAGAGCATTTTTAACAGTGTTTCCTTAAACTCAGCTCACTCCAGACATCAGCTTGTTGCCATCTTGTCTAGGGTCTATATTCCTAGAACTGAGAAACACATCTTATGTCCCCCTTCCAAACTCTAATCAAGGCACTTCAAAAAGCAAGTCCTGCCACTTGCTAAAGCCTTATCTTGGAAATAGCTACATTTCATATTCCCTAAATGTTTACAAGCACAGACTTCATTAATTGTTGGACTAAAATGTCAAAGTGAAATTTCCCCCATCGGTTTGCTTAGAGCTGACCCAGGTATTATCATTCTCTCCAATCCACTCTGTAAACTGCCTTTACAGCACTTTTCAAACTTGGTGTGATACTGAAAAACAAAAACAGGGGCTTTTGAGACAAATAGGCATGTTTGACATACCTTTTCTATGCCTCATTTTCATTATCTGTAAATTGGAGATGATAATGATAATAGTTCCCAAATCTTAAGCTATATCTTCTGTTTAGTGTCTTTATTTGCCTACCACATTGTGGGAATCAATTAAAAGTAATTGTTTATATCAAATGACTGGCTCTCACCCCCACCATTTTGTGAACTATATGAGAATAAAGGTTGCATTTTTCACATTATCACCACCCAAATCTACAGCAGTATTGCAAACAGAATGCAATCTGTATATACCAGCATTAGACTCTAACAGATAACTGCTTTTAGCTGTGACATATTAACAAAAAAGTGTAAGTTCGTTTTGGTGATTTTGAAAAATATTCCTAATAATTAAAGCACAGTTTTATAGCTAAGCATACTCATGCCAAAAATATGTTTCATGTTTTAGTATTTGGCTATTTGACATTGTGGTCATTGACTTTAGGTGATATTAAATATCTCTGCATTTACAATGCAGTCATTATATGTAATTTTTTGCATAGTTATTCATTACTTTGTTCGCGCTAGGATATTTCACAATAAAGAATGTAGTGAGTTGGATAGTGGCCTTCCCCAGTTACCTTCTTTGAGAAAAAGGTCTTCGCAGATTTATCTAGTTCATTAGGTCTACCCTAGCGAAATATCACAGAATGGATGACTTCAAACACACAAGTTCATCGTCTTACCGTTTTGGAGGTTAGAAGTCCAAGAAGGAGGTATTAGCAGATGTGGTCTGTGATGAGGCCATTCTCCTCAGCTTATAGATGGCTTCTTGGCTTAGAGATGGTCTTTCCTCTGTGTGCCTCCTTTCTGTGTACAAATTTTCTTTTCTAATAAAGACAGCAGTCAGATTGTATCAGGACCCAAACATGTGGCCTCCTTTTACCTTAATTACCATTTTAAAGACCTTATTTCCATATACAGTTATATTCTGTGGTACTGGGGACTAGGCCTTTAACATAGGAATGTTGTGGGGACACAGTTCAGCCCATAGCAGCAGATGTAATTGAATTAAGGGTTTTTATATGAAGTTTATCTGCCTGGGCCCTAAATTCAGCAGCAGTTATTTTTCTAAGAAAAAGATAGTGGAGGGGACGCCTGGGTTGCTCAGCGGTTCAGTCTGCCTTCAGCTCAGGGCCTGATCCCAGGGTAGAGTCCCTCATTGGGCTCTCAAAGGGAGCCTGCTTCTCCTTCTGCCTGTGTCTCTGCCTCTCTCTTATTTCATTCTCATGAATAAAAAAATAGAATAAAATAAAATAAAAAGATAGTGGGGGATTTGAGGTCAACAGAAAATAAGGAGGCAACATGACCACAAAGGGAGATATTGAAGTGAGTGCCCACAAATCAAGGAATGCACATAGCCACTGGAAGCTGCAAGAGGTGAGGAACTAGATTCTCCCCTACAGCCCTGGAGCATAATCCTGCCACATTTCAGAATTCTAGCCAACAGAGCTACAAGAGAATACATTTCTTTTTTTTCCCCCCATTTTGAGTTTTTTTTTCCAATTAATTAACATATGTAGTATTACTCGTTTCAGAGGTAGTGTTCAGTGTTTCATCAGTTGTATAAAACACCCAATGCTCATTGCATCACATGCCCTCCTTAATACCTATCACCCAGTTACCCAATCTCCTCACCTTCCTCCCCTACAGCAGCTCTCAGTTTGTGTACTATGATTAGGTGTCTCTTATGGTTTGTTTCCCTCTCTGATTTCGTCGTTTTATTTTTCCCTCCCTTCCTCTATGCTCTTCTGTTTTGTTATTTTTTAAAGATTTTGTTTGTTTGTTTATTTGTTTTTGAGAGACAGAACGCTTGTGAGCATGAGCTGTGTGTACGTGGGGCAGAGGTGCAGAGGGAGAGGGAGAAGCAGGCTCCCTACTGAATAGGGAGCCTCTGATATGGGGCCCTATCCCAGGATGGTGAGATCTTGACCTGATCCAAGGCAGATGTTTAACTGACTGAGCTACTTAAATTCCACATTTTGTATTTTGATTCTTAAATTCCACATATGAGTGAAATCATATGATAATTGTCTTTCTTTGATTTACTTATTCATTTCTGTTGTTTTAAGTCACCAAGTTTGTGGTAATTTATTATGGCATCCTCAGAAAACTAATACAAATTTGTTAATGTCTCTAGTTCTTGGCACCTGTTCCTGAAGATTTAGAATGATTTTTCATAAACACCCTTAACCTGTTTGTTTCTGTAGAAAACAAGAAGGAAATTAATATACAAGATACACAATAATATCCATATATATACATATATAATTGCAACAATCTATATATGTCTTTATTTTATATTCTTTTACATTGATGTAGGAGAAATATGTAAGAAATTTTTGAATTCTTATTTTCAGAATTTTAAAGTGCTGGAAAAAATTAGGATTGTTTGAAAACGTGTACAGAAAAGAAGTCTACAATATAAATTTATAAGAATTTGCCAGTAACCTATATATGCCTATATATATGCCTATATATGCATATATCTATATATTAAAATACTTAAAATATTTAAAATGCCAATCCATAATGAATTTTAGTTCTACTACCTTTGTTAAACTCAGTTTGCTAATAATTTAATTATTTAATTTAATTATAAAATTTAGTTATCTAGTATAAATAAATCTAAAATTATTTTTAGTTTATTATTATCAAGATTTGCTTTGTTGGAAATATACTGGTAACTTCCATGTTAAGAAAGTGTTCATGATGAACAGTTTATTCACTGAGGAAGATGATATTCCAAGAATTTAGGACATGGTAATGATGGATTCTGAGATTTACCCAGAGTTTCTTTTCAAAGATTATTTTCCTATTGCTAGAGTAAATTGTCAGGCTACTTATTACTTAGAAAGTAAGAAAAATCTTGAAATCCACTTCTAAATCATTAAAATGGGTATAATGTTAATTGTATCAATTTCAAAAGTCTTAGACTAATATAAAAAAAGTCTTGAAAAATAAATGGTACTGCAAATTTAAACAGTTTTGTGAGATATAAAGATAAATTATTGTATTGCAATACCTGGATATCAAATATAAAAGTTTCTATTTTAGTAATGTTGGCTAGAGCATCTGAAAACTCCATATGGGGCCTCTGGGCACAGCAAATATATTAAGTAAGCCAGAACTTCAGTAAATGATTCTTAGTGAAAATAGAACTATTAACAGAAACATGATAATTTGTATCCTACCATTAGTGCTATTTTCCTTTTGGGCTTCAATAAATTACCATCATGATGTTAACAAGCAAGGTATATTTTAATTTTGGAAATACGGAATAAAAATCACATGAAGCCGACAGGTTTTTCTTCACTGTGAATCGCATCAACTGCTTTCTCTTAGTGGGATCACCAGAGTTCAGAATCTTGTACTCTGATTACAGCTGTTAGTTTACTCAGAGGTTATCAGCAAGAGCTTACATTATTCTTTAGTGCCCTTTTTTCTCCCTTTTGTTCAAATTGCCTCCTAGGAAGTCTTGAAAAATCACTTTATTTTTTCAGTATTTTTAACATGTTACAATTTCTGAATCCATACAGTATTAGGAATGCTGTCTAATTCAATTTAAGGACTGTCAAATCAATAAGTTAATAAAAATCTCTGCATATTGCTGGTGGCACGGGTGCAGAGGTCGCCCTAAGACAGTGTATAGTGAACAACCAGGAATGGAGGGAAATGATTTTCTTAATTTAACCCTGACTTGAGATGCACTCAGTACCAAAGGCCTTTTGCAACCATCCAAATGGACTCTTTACCATAGTCCTAGAGGCAGTAGATTCTCTCCATAGTATCTTAATTAATATTTTCTCATCTTTGCACATTTTTGTGAGTTTGCTCCTGACAAAATTGGAGGACATGGCGTTTCATAATTGCAAAATTTATACTACGTAAAATATTTTTGATTTTGTTGCTAGCAAACTTGTAGAGTGGCTACAAGTGTGTGTATAAACATGATATGTTGCCGTTTGACAAACTTTTCTATTTCCTGTAAATTGCTCTTCCATTAGGAGGGACAGCTTGTCGGGTGTCTCTTTTTATGATGCTAACAGCTGCTGGTGATCTTTGCTTAGATCCATTAATTCACCAACAGTTAGAAATGATGCTATTTTAATTCCATCATTCTATCCTCACTTATTAGTAGATATCTTTATAAAGAAGAACATCCCTTTAGCAAGGCTCCAGTGATTACCTGAACATAATAATAGAGATAAGAATCACTCATGCCCTGACATGATGAAAACCACCACATCACTTACACACACACATTTTTTCCTGTGGACAGTTCACTGTTCCGCACACCACCTGCCCACTTCCTCCCCACCCTGCTCCCCAGTACAGTTAGGATATACATATGTGCTCAAAGTATGAGAAGCTTTGTTATGATGTGATTCTGCTTTCATGACAATGATAAGCTTTAGTTTTAAGTATTTACTGAATGCCCTCTAGAACTTCTGTGCAGTTAATGAGGGAAGATTTCAAAATTGTGGGCTATGAGGCACCCATAATTCCACAATTAGGATTACCATTTGAATCCAACAAGAGCATTGTAATGTAGGTGAGACTGCTATCATCACTTCTGTTTTACACATGAGACACAGAGATTTCGAGGTCAGCTTGTTCCTGGACAAAACCCCTGGGAAGAAGTAGGGCTAGGATTGACATCCAGGTATTCTTAGTCAACTGCCTGTCTTCCTGTCTTTCCAGTCCTTTTTTTTTTTTCTCTCTCTTTATTTCCTTTCCCTTCACCCTAAAGCTCACCTTTATTCATATGCAAATGAAAAAAAAAAAGAAAGAAAACATTCCTCCACCAACTATATGGCTACTAGTGGTATCAGAGAGGCAGGAGGGGAAGCACTTGATTCATTCCTATCAATGACTAGTTTTCAGAATAAAGATTTGCCTATTTAGAACCTTCATTAGTGAACAATTAGTTTATATAAACATTGTTATAAACTCTTGAATATAAATGAATATGATGGATTTCCTTCCATCCACTCAGATGATTCTCCTTTTTTGATACTCAAATTTTCTCAATTTCTACTCGTAGGAGCCTCTTCAGTTTAGTTAAATTCTTTGGACACAGCCCAACTAAGTCTTTGGTAGCTTCCAAGCTCTCTGGAATAACAGTGTTCCAGGTTTAACTTATATATCTCCTTCTATTAACCAGAAATCAGACATATCTCCAAAATGAACTGCTTCCTTTTGCTGGGCAACTGTATCTGGACTCTAATCTGGGTGCTAGGGATGCTTATTACTATTGCATTCTACCTTGTTCTACACACTTCAGAGAACAGAGCTGTGAAAATAGTTGCTAGATTTCTTATCTGACATAGCTACATAGATGAAATAAGTCAAGTCCGTGCTGAGTTTTCCAATTCAAATTCAGCTTTTAAGGGTTTTCGTATAATTGATTCATTTCACTTCTTTACTTGTCTCCTGCTTTTCAGCAACTTTAGAAATAATTGAATTAGAGTAACATTTGCTGTACTTCACAATGAACATACAAGAGCCTCAGCAATATAAAAAACAAAAGAACAACCAAAAATGAATACTGTAAATAGTTTATTTTTTGATAGTTTTTTCTGTCCTTAGGCTGTATCTCACTATAAACATACAGTCAAATTGCTCTGGCTAAAGTCACTTGGAATCATTCAACCGTGTGTGTGTTTGTGGGTCATGTGTCTGTTCAATAACTAGACACATATTTAAATTCACTTTTCCGTTTTTTTCTTTTGTTCTTTTCTTTTTCATTGTATTTGTGTAAAATATTTTGAATGGGTTTCCAGCCAAAAAGCAAAGCAAAGTGTGTATAATATGGATGTATTATTTTTCTCCCCTTTTTCACTTATGATACATGGGGAGCAAATCATAGTTATATACAAGAGTACTTGTTCCTTTGTAGAGCTGGATTTCAGAGATATAGCACACTTTATTCAATTGAATCTTCATTGGAAAAAAATGTGGCTTATTGCCAGTTTTGTTGGTTCCCACTCCATCCCATGGATTCTGCTATTATTTGCTTAGTTTAAAGAAGATATTCTTTTCAAAAGTATTTTTGCTAGTGTATATTTTAGATACATTCCTATGAAGTTATATTGCTGGGTCAAAGGGTAAATAATTTAAAAATCTGTCATGTTGTTGGTTCATAGGCTCCTTGGGCGCTTCCCAGGTGTATTCTTAAACTGGTTCCTTTACTTAGAGGGCTCAGAGGTACTGAAGAAAGAGTCAGACCACTCCAGATTGGTAGGTGGTAGGTTTAATAAGCAAGGAAATTCATATAACATGGCTTGTCTTGGGTGGCTGCAAGATGAGTAGATCTCCATACCTGCCTGCCAGATCTTTAAAGTTTACGTAGAGTCCTTAACTGGGTTCAGTCAAGTGTACCTTCCAGATGGTCTTAATACCACATTACTATCTCAAGGCCATGTCCTGCAGGCAGCCTCAGAGATCAGGTAGGGCAAGCTGAATCCAAATTCCAATGACAGAGGAGAGGATGTCAAGCCTCTTATCACCTGGGTCCAGTTCATGGGTCAACTGGTGGTCACATCTTCTTGACCTCCTCCAACACACATAGGCCAAATTACTCTTTATAGTGATTTTATCATTGTATCATCCTGTCAGCAATGTATGAAGGTTAATATTTAGCTGCCCCCTAGTTAGTTGAATATGCTGTTATATTTTTTACTTTTTGCCAATGAAGAGTTGAGAAAATGGCATTTCAGTTTCTGGATTATTTCCATTTCTTTTTTCTAGAAAGTGTGTGTTCCTTTCTCTACTTTTTAGTGTTGTTGAAGATTTTCTCTAACTTTAGAGCTCTTCATTAAGCATAGTAGCTCCTTGATATTTTAAGTTCCAAATATTTTTCACAGTTTGACATTTGTCTATTTACTTATAGTGTCTTTTGCTATGCAAGTTTCAAAATGTAATCAAGTTTATCTCATATTTTCCTTATTGCTTCTGGATTTTGAGTTATAGCTTTAAATATTTTTTCTTCTCCCATTTATAAAAAGGACAGCCAAGTTTTCTTCTGTTATGTATATAGTTTTTATCCTTTTATATTTAAATCTCTAGCCATTTTGGAATTTATCCTCATATATCATATGATGAACAGATAAAATTTTATCTCTTTTCCTTACTGTCTCCAGTTATCCAAACACCACTTACAAGAATACATTTTTTGTCTTTTTTTCTAATATGCCATTTTCCCTTTGGAACCTTGTTTTTTCTTGCACCCAAACACAGTTTAGAGTATTTTAAATTTTAGGCATCCTGTGGACCTTTTCTCCTTTTTGTTTATTTTGTTTGTCCCTAAAATGTTTTGGACAAAAATTACTTCTGCTTGTTTGTTTTTACAAATAAACTTTTTTTTTAAAATTTTTATTTATTTATGATAGTCACACAGGGAGAGAGAGAGAGAGAGAGGCAGAGACACAGGCAGAGGGAGAAGCATGCACTGGGAGCCTGACGTGGGATTCGATCCTGGGTCTCCAGGATCGCGCCCTGGGCCAAAGGCAGGTGCCAAACCGCTGCGCCACCCAGGGATCCCACAAATAAACTTTTGAATCATATTCTTATGCTTCAGATAATTGATGTGATTTCATTGGCATTGCCAAAAATGCTTAACTTTTCATTTTCACATTTTCATAATGTGGGATTTTCCTTTCACGGGATATAGTATTTGTATTTTGGTTATGTGTATTACTTTTATGCCTGTTTGTGATTGTCCTTTTTTTTCAATATTTCAAAGTAAAATTGGTTTATTATATGCCAGCATTAAAAAGGCAAGTAAAGAATTAAAAAAAAACATTTAAAATAAAATTTTAAAATGATATATTAAAAAAAAAGTTCAAGATGTGTAAACTGCAAACAAAAGAACATTGCTGGGAGAAATCAAGACTCAAACACGTGCAGACACACCCTATGATCATGTATTAAATGTCTCAACAGTAGCAAAGTGGCACTTCTTTCTAAATCTGTATATCCCACTTAATCTCAATATTTATATATAACATATATAATTTTATATAATTTTATATTATATATATATTATAAATAAGTATATATTTTTTAAATTTAGGATGTCTTATACATGACATGTCTTTGAATTTCTTTTATCTTACCATCATACAACACAGGAGAAATCCTCTCCAGCTTAGATCAACACTCCTGCTCCCAAATGCCTAACACAATGCCTCCATCATTCCTTTTTCCCTCTTTTTTACATTTGTAGTTTTAACTATAGACGAAGAAGGAAGAATACAAAATCTAAGCATCTTGATTAATAAAATGCTTAGTCAGTAACTGATATATGAGGAAATCTAGAGAAACAGGCAGAAAGTGTTCCAAGAGTAATGGAACTTTTCCTTGAAAAGTCAAAGATTGGCTTGCATATATATGAAAAACAAATCAATGTGTGAGAAGTTGGAAGAAAGATTGATCACTGAGGATTGAAAAACTTTATTGCCACTGATATGAATATTAAGCAATCTTAGTCTCTGCATGAATGAATTCCTAGTAGAGAATTCAATGCATTTTGATACATCAGTCATTTTATTTTATGATGACTCCACTGAACTTTTAAAAAGTTTCTTATCATTGAAAAACAAGAAAACCTTTGGTAGTGACAAAGCAAAAGCAGAAAGAAAGGCTTTGAAGCTAATGCTAACATGAATTGCAAATATTTTTACAATGGCTTCATTCAGTATGACAAGAAAAACAACACAAATTTTAAATTGTGTTATTTGTTTTTATTGGTAAGATTTTTCACCGTCTTGAATATTACTTAGATGTTTTTAAGTTGAATAGTTATGAAATGGAGTATAAATTAACAACTTATTGAAATTTATATGTGTAATCACAATGATGAAAACAATCTTGATGTTCCCCATGTAACCATGCACTGTCTTCTACAGAATTAAATATTGATGAGAACTATTTTGATTTTGGTTTTGTTATGCAATATAATTTTAGTCGTTTGTTATTTAGGGTAGCTTATAAAACTGTATGCTACGGACAATAAGATGAAGCCAAAATAGAAGAGGGTAAAAGGATTATTGCAAAAGGAAACTATGAATAGTAAACTATGGCCAACACAAGAGAACTTATAAATTAAAGATTTATCTTTAAGAGGTTTATGATCTCCAGTATGCATGGAACAATCCAAGACACTGAAGATAAAAAAGATGAATAAATAAGATTTTTTTTTTTAACCTAAGAACTTTACAGTCTAGTAGGAAAGATAAGCAGTGACTCAGGTGAAGTATGATACATTTAACAATAGCAGTGTACTTAAGGAGTTTCAGAAAATAGTGAAGACTATGATTAAATTTGCCTGAGGGAAGCAAGAGAGCCAGGAAGGCTTCACAGAGAAGCAGGCTTATAGACAGTAAAGATGGCAATATCTTTAAATAGCAGCTGTGCCTGGAAACTTTTGCAGTGGAGAGGCACATTTTTCTACAGTCTTCAAAAATAAAAATAATAATGGATCAAGTGAAAATATGAATTGAATAAATTCTATCACTGTATGCTGCTGTACAACTATTAGAAATATAAGAATAAGCATCTGTGATTACCTAAAACATTCATAATATTTTTACTGAAATAAAATATTCTATTTCGTTTTAACTTTAAGAAGATAAGCTACTACAGGTAAGATCACAGCCTTACTTTACCTTTAGCTTCTATTCAGTTTCTTGTGTTTGTTTTGTCTTGACTATTGCACATTATAAAAAGCAAACTGTCTTTCTGACATAAATATGATCTGATTCTTTTGAGCAGGTGTTTAAGCCTTCTGTGGTGATCTTAAATACCTCATGTGGACTGAAATTACCTGAAGGGTTTGAGCATAAATATTAGGACCACAGAAATGAAGGCTTTCTCTATTTTAAACATTGTTGATCAGGGAGGAAATTCCACAAGCCTGGTTTGCTGGAGAGCAGATTTCTGATGCTTCACAGTATCACCTTTATTTCATTGCTATTTTCTCTGGAAAATTTTTTTCTCCTCTAAGGAGAAGATATTGTTAAAATTGAGATTTTAAAACAAACCCAAAAGAAGACAAATATATATATAGCATTTCACTCCAGAAACATTTATTTATTTATTTATTTATTTATTTATTTATTTATTTATTTATTGGAATCTTTCAAAGTAGAGAATAATGCTGGGCAGCAGTTTTCTTTGTGGGAAGCTTTTTTAGCAACTGCTGTGAGACGTAGTCACATGTTCTTAAGTTGTCATAGTTATGAATAGTTCTGAGAATTTCCCTGAGTTTTCCCAGTATATTCAGTTAATGCACAGATTTTTGCATACACTTTGACTTGAATGTATTTACTAATCTGCAAATAATTCTTAGAACAGAAATAGAAACAATTGTGATTCTAAAGCTGTATATCTCATACAATATTTTCTATATTTGTGCTGTAAGGCATACATAGCTACCTTTTTTTATTTTTCAAATAGGAATCCACTTTATCCACCAACACTTCTAGAAAGTCTATTTTTCCACTTTTAATATCATAGAGCCTTTGTCAAAACCAGTAGACCATGTATATGTGGATCTATTTCCAGACTATTATGTTCCATTAATCTAAATTTCTATTATTATTCCAACACCAAACTATCTTCAGTTCTTTATGTTTATATAAATTACTGAAATTAGGTATTATGTATTTTCTTACTTTAAGTTTTCAAAATTGTTTTAGCTATTCTCTTTTTTGTATAATTTAGAAACTTCTTGAAAATTTCCTTAAAAATGTCTGCAGAGAATTTTGGGAATATTGCATTGAATCTATAGATCAGTTTCCTCAGTTTTTTTAGAACTTTAATTTTTCTTGGGAATTTTTTGCTACTTTTAAGTGTTCAGGTATCATGTGTAATTTGTTAATCTTCTCCCTAAGTATCTTATGTTTTTATATTATTTAAAAGTTACTGTTTTTCAAGCAAAGATATATTTATTTGTTGATATGTGGAAATACAATTAGTTTTTGTATATTGACCTATGCTCTGCTGACATATTTACCTATTAATTCTTACAGTTTTTTGTGTTAGGTTCTATAAGTTTGTTACAAATCATCCGAGAATCATGTAGTTTTACTTCTTATAATATTTATAGTATCTTTCTCCATATTTGTTTTCTTTTTTAAAAAAGATTTTATTTATTTATTTAAGACAGAGACAGAGAGAGAGAGAGCATGGGGCAAAGAGGGACAGAGGGAGAGGGACATGCAGACTCCCTGCTGAGCAGGAAGCACTATCAGGGCTCCCTCCCAAGACCTGAGCCTAAGGCAAATACTTAACCCACTGAACCACTCAGGTGCCCCTGTATATTTGTCTTTTGCCTGTTTTACTGCTTGAGAACTCCAGGACAATGTTAAACAGAAGTGAGAACAGACATCCTGGTCTACTTCCTAATTTTATGGAAAAAAACATTCAGGTTTTCACCATTAAATATAATTTTAAATGGAGGCATTTTGCAAATATTCTTTATTAGATTGAGAAAATGTTCTTCTGTTTATGGTTTAGTGACATATTTAATTATTAATGAATGTTGAGTTTTGTCAGATGCTTTTTTGGCATCTCTACCGATGATCATATCACTTCCCTTTTATTTTATAAATATGGCAATTTATATTGTTTGATATCCATTCTTGGGATAAATCCAACTTGGTCATGATATGTTATCTGTTTTATGTATTGGTTTCAATTTGCTAATGTTTTCTTTTTGATTGCCATGTCTATGTTTCTGACTGTGCTATTATTTTCTAGTAATATCTTTTTCTGTATTTGGTATAAGTCTAATACTCTTTTGATTAGTTAGTTGGGAAGTGTTCTGTGTTTGTTTTCTGGAAGAGTTTATATGTTTGATGTTTGTTCATTCTTTCTTTGCTTCCTTCCTTCCTTTCTTTTTTGATGCTATTTCTTTCTTAAATTACTTGATGAAATTCACCAGGAAAGTAATTTTTGTCTGGAGTTTTCTTTGTAGGAATATTTTTAAAATATCATATTTGTTTCTTTAATATTTACATGTTTATTTAGTTGATATTATTATGTTACTTGGAAGGTTTTGTCTTTTTTCTTTTAAGGATAATTAAATTTGCATCTTTATTTTCTAATATTCAAACCAAAACATTTAAAAAAATACTTCTGCATCTGATAAATTTTGATATATTTCATTAATACATGATATTTTCTAATTTCCTTTTTTGATCTGCGGGTTATTTAGAAGTGGCTATTTAATTTCAAATATTTGTAATATACCAAATATTTATTTTGAATTTATTTACCGTATGTTTAGAGAATATACTTGGGTTGATTTAGTTATATCATACTTACTAAGACCTATTTTATGGCCCAGAAGATCATCTATTTTACAGAATATTCAGTGTACACTAGAAAAGAGGTCAACAATGATTTGTTATAGGGTACTATTACTATTTTTTTATGTGAAGTTTGTTGATAGGACCATTCATATATTCCCATTTTTTTCCTATTTTGGTTGCTTGTTTAAATTACTCAGAGAGTAGTGTTAAAATCTCTAACAATATTGTTAATTCGTTTTTTTTTAATTGTGTCAGATATTTCTTTTCAGTTCTTTTATATTGAAGCTCTATTATTAGCAATATATTCATAAAGGTTTTCTTAACACAAATTTTAATGTCGTTCTTGTGAAATTAGTCTTTTATTATATTGAAACACCCCTCTCTATATCTGATCATATTGTAATGAATTTTGTTTTGCCCCATAGTAAGATAGCCTTCCTTGCTGTCTTATGATTAATGTTTACATGGTATCTTTTTCTCATGCTTATATTTTTAAATATGTGTTTTCACTATTTTCCAATTAGTATTTTTTTCTGATACAGTATCAGAATTCCCTTAAATGTGTTCCTCTATGCATAAATTAATTTTTTAATCTAGCTGTTTGTAAGGTCTTATCTTTATCATTGATTTGTAGCAATATTGTCATGATGTACCTCAGTGTGATTTTTAAATTTTTAAAATAAGTCTAATTAGTAGTGCCTTATCCTTTTATGTGGGTTTTAAGAAATATTGCTGATTGATGTATTTATCCTAATTAGAGATTGCTGAGCTTTTTGAATTTGTGGGCTTATATTTTTTCATCAAATATGGAAATTTTATATTTTTCTTCAAGCATGTTTTGTTTCACTTTTCTGAGACTCTTATGTAATGTATGTTGGATTTCTTGGTGTTAATTCAGACCACTGATACTTTATTCATTTATTTATTTTTATTGGTTAATATTACTGATATGTCTTCACGTTCATTAATATTTTTCCTACAGTTTCAATCTGCTATTAAACTCATCCAGTGAATATTTAATTTTAGATATTGTACTGACAACTGTTAAATTTCATTTAATTTCTTGATTTCTTTTTTTTTGTAACTCCGTTTCTCTCTTTATTATAATTCATATTTCCCTTTAAATCCTTGACATATGTATTAATTCCATTTTATTTGTCATTTTCATTTATTTCTTTTCATATATTTTTCTCCTAGTCCATGATTCTTCTTGAGTCTACTATTTTTTGTTGTATACTGGTCATCATGAGTGTCACATTGTTAAGTTTCTGGTTTTTGATGTTTTCCCCTAAAGAGGATTGTATTTTGCTGTGATGACGATTTATTTGAAGATTAAGTTGATCTGTTTAAGCACCTTCTTAATGAATTTTATGGGAGACTTTGAGGAAGCAGTAGTTTAGAACTAGCATAGCTGGACTTAAAGGTCTTGGCCTTTTTTAAGTCCCTACTGAATGTTCCATTTTCTCAACAAATTTCTCTGTCTTCTTCAAGCTTGGAACTCTTTCAGCCTTGTAAGTTGTAGTGTTTTCTAAACTTTTGTCATTCCTTAGTATTTGTTCTTTCCCTCTGAAAGGTTAGTTTAGGACTCAGCAATAGACTCAAGGGGACTTATGTGATGCTGGAGCTCCTTATCTGTGTGGCCTTTTTTCTTTCTAATCCTCTGACACAAATTTTAGCTGCCTTAACTCCTCTGAGCTTAACTTTCTGTCTTCATAAATTATAGAAATTATTGTCCTCTGTCACCACCGTGTACTGGTGTCTAGTTTATGCCTCTAGGCAGAAAGTTAGGATGATCTTAAGCCTCATGGTTATTTTTCATTTCTCAGGTCAGTGTACTGTATAGCCTATTGTCTGTGAAAATATTTTGTTCTGATTCAGTTTTAAGTTGATTAGATAGAGGGTTTGTCTGGAACCAATTATACCATCTTGGCCAGCAATGGAAAGTCTACTATTCTTCTTTTTAATAATATATTCTTTATTAGAAGCCTTTACAAAACCATATTCTTTTAATATGGAACATAATTCCCTTGTCATTTTGTGTGTCTCCTTCTGATTTCAGTTTAAATGCCTCCACCCCATCTCCCCCTCCACCCCAACACCCTAGAAGCTGTCTGGGATCTGTGAGTCCATATATCCTCTGTATTTGCTGCCATGGTCCTCTGTATTTGCTGCCATGGGATTCTGTGCTTTCTCCATTAATCCATTTGTTATACTACACCATGTTTATTTGACATTGACTTGTTTATGTACATAACTGGAGAGTATGATCAAAATATTGTAATAGAAAAATAATGAAATATTTAGTTCTATAAATGTAAATAATTAAGTCCAAGTTTAGGGAAAAATGAATTAATTTCAAGTTCAGGAAAAAAAAAACATCATGACTTTTATAGGATATGACTGTGAGCAATATGGAATGCTAGGAAGCCACATTATAGGCATAGGAGATCATGTGAACAAAGGCACAGAAACTGGAAAATTAGAAAACATAGAAGTGAATATAAATCTAACTTGGGGAACAATCTGAAGGATATTGAATAATACAATGATGATTGGAAAATTGCATTCAACTCAATCAGTTTTTCAGCAAAAGACCAGTGGGTTCAGATACTTCTGGTCGCATACAGGTAGAGGAAGCAAATTTAATCAGAAGCTATAAGAGTAGAAAATAAGATACAATGCTCAGATAGATGTGTGGGAATGAGGAAGGTCCAAAGTGTATGCCTCATGTTTATTTTTCTTGCCTAATACCTGCTTATGTTTTTATAACTGAGCTAGAGAATACACAACATAAAAAGTTGAGAGGATGAAATCACGTAACTTTTAGCATGAAAGATTGGAGAAGCCTGCTTCAAGTTTGGGTAGATATATCTATCTGGCAATTGGATTTGGATTTTCCAGGTAACAAAAAAGTATAGGACATAGAATAACAAGGTAGATAACACCACAAAGAAGCAAGTAGTCAATTTCATACAGGGAATTACATCAATAAAATAACCCATTTTATCTAGCTTATCAATGATATCCAAAAAAGGGGAATTAATATTGAACAAAAAAATGCATGCACTTTTACAACAATGCTATATATGAATGTTACTTGATAGTGGTTTGCACAAACCAACTCTAAAAATATTAAATTAAATATGGATAGCATATTATTTGATACTGAAGAAGTATTTTAACTTAATTCAGCATAAGGATGGCATAGTGGTCCTGTTCAAAAAGAAGTCTAAGATAATAGGTCTGTGTTAGTAAGATATGTGATGACAAATTGTGTTTTAACTGATATTTGCTTTAAAATACTGTAGTAAAGCCAAAAAGGGAAGGACATATAAAATGAATGGAAAAATATTGATCATTCTTGATGCCATGTGCTCTAGTTTTGTCTATGTTTGACAATTTCTGTGAGATTAAAAATTCAAGTGTGCAATTTTAAAGAAAGTTTTTGATTATAGATTTTAGAAAAATACACAAATATGCTAATATATGAACACATATATGTGTATGTGTATATATGACACTTTAAGTTATAAATTATATAAAATTGCTATAGGATGAAATAAAGAATTAGAAGACCAACAGCAGATATCTTGAAGCTAATAATCATTTAGGTAGTTGGAAAACGGTTAGCTATAGAACCCATTCAAAAATCTGGAGAAATGGTGGTGAGCGGGGCTTTCACTATGATAATGAAAATAAAATTATGAAGAAAGGAAATGCACACATGCACCATCGTTTTGGTAAAAATACAAAGATTGGGCAACTGCTTCAAGTTTGGAGGGAAAAGAGGAGAGAAAATTCAGTTTTGAAACCAAAGTTTTGGATTGACTGTAGTAATGCTGTCAACCAAAATAGCAAACAGGGAAAGGATTGTAGCTCTAGGAGGAAATATGATGGATATGATCTCACTCTAAGATAGTCCATTAAAGAAAAGACACTTCAGAAAATGCGTTCCATATGAGTCCTCACATTATCTCTCCCTACACACTCTAATTTTTGAATCTGCTTAATGCCACTATAAATGTTTTTATTTGAATATATTAAAAAATTGGATCTGGGCAGCCTGGGTGGGTTAGCAGTTTGGTGCTGCCTTCAGCCCAGGGTATGATCCTGGAGTCCTGGGATCGAGTCCCATGTCAGGCTCCCTGCATGGAGCCTGCTTCTCCCTCTGCCTGTGTCTCTGCACCCCCCCCCCTCTGATGAATAAATAAATAAAATCTTAAAAAAATTTGATCCATTTAAATTTTTACATTTTATAGAAACTCATTAACATGTTGAAATTAAGTATATGTTTGTCTATATCTTGTGGATCTTTTATTTTTACTTTTTAAAGTAAATTAGTACAGGATGCTATAGTTGTGTGTTAATCATGATTATTCATAATATCACTATGACTATCCTGGTGCATTTTATTTTATTCTTCTTTTTTGTCAACCTCTGGCTAAATAGATGATTTATTAGTGGCATGATGAAGTTTGGACGTTTACATTAGCTTTAGTATATGGTAAGAGCTCCTTTTTTGAAGTAAGACCTTTAAATCAATAAACTTAATAGAAATCACTATAATATACAAAATATGCTGAGCAAGATGCATGAAATACCAGGAAAACCTGGGGAAACACCCTTTAAAATAGTTTAAAAAATTAATAATTAGTCTAATTTAATTTGATGTGTAGAACAACCATATTAAACTTTTATTTCCATCTATGAAGAAGGTCCTTCTTTCTTTAAATTATCATTGATAATAAGGGTGTTGTAATCTGTACACCTCTGCTTCCTACCCTTGGACTCAATATCTGTAAAATGTTCAGAGACCACTCCAAGCCATATTGAATATTCATCAATCTTTTCAGACACCTATACACAATGATATAAAAAATAAAAATGGCCATGCTACTATAGTATGCTGCTTCTATAATATTCCTGTCTCCTATTATAAGGGATGAAGCATTTTCTCTTCTGTTTAATAGAAACAAACCAAAATAAGGTAAATTCCAAATTAGTAGTGTTTGAATTCCAAAGGAATAAATTTATTCTGGACACACCTAAACATCTTTGGTTAGATGGTAATGAGGCCAACAAGAACAACAGTATTTTGAACATTAAATCATTTCATAACAAATGTTTGTCCTTCCTTTTTGATCTGGTATGGGAGACATATATGACAACACAAGTGTGGCATGGCTTATCAGGAACTTCTTGATAATCCTATGAAAGTGATATTAAGGGGGAGCCTGGGTGGCTCAGTGGTTTAGCGCTGCCTTCAGCCCAGGGCCTGATCCTGGAGACCCGGGATTGAGTCCCACGTCGGGCTCCCTGCATGGAGCCTCCTTCTCCCTCTGCCTGTGTTTCTGCCTTTCTCTCTCCCTGCATCTCTCATGAATAAATAAATAAAATCTTAAAAAAAAGAAAGTGATATTAATTGGTTGCTAATTTGCCTATAATACTAAGTCATTAACGGTGGAATTAGTTGTAGATAGATAAGTAGGTAGATAGATGGACATAAATAGATACATAGGTCATATATATATAGATATAGATATATAGATACAAAGATTAAGGTATAAAAGTGGATATGGCTATCATTATAGATATATGCCATGCTATCTAGATGGTATTCTTTTATGGACATTTTCCAGAAAAACAAAACAAAACAAAGAAAATTAGTTGAGAAGAACTTAACATATCAAAAAGAATGGAGGGTTACTTCCAGAAACCACAATCATAACTGTTTACAAAACTATGACTATTATGCAGTTGTAATTTCTCCTAACAAAGGCACTGGGGAAATTCCTATATAGGGTTGGCCAAGAAGATGGCATCTATTCTAATAAGGACTTATTGTCTCTTCTTTATTAATTGTCTAAGTCCCACCTTTCTTCTCTCACAGTTGCCTAATACCTTTTCTTTTTACAGAATCCAAATTATTACTGGTAGAAATTTCTGTTACTGTACACACAGTTTTTCATTTCACCGCAGAGGAGCAGCTGTATTCCTACGAATTTTTTTTTCCCACTTCTCTCTAATAGACTCTGTAACGTACCTGACACGTGTTCCTTATTCCCATGGAATGGCTTCTCTATTCATCTATGGACTCATAGCTGTATCTTTCACTCAACTGATGTGTTACTGCTGCATTAATAGAAAGGAGTTATGTCCTGCCCAGAATTTTGGCAGGAAGAGTAATTCACCCCTTGAATCCGAGCTAAAATTAGCCTCCACATTGGTTAGAAATATGAACACCTTGTTATGTCCTATGCAATACCATTGAACGTTTTTCCCTGGCTGCTGCACTATGGATTTGTCTTAACTATATTTTACATTCAATGTTATGGATTGCAGTAGCTCCAAGAGTTGGTAAAATTCTGCTTTTGTACCATCACAAATTATTTTGAACACAGGTCTGTTGGAAGTCTTTAGGATGCTATGTAGGCTTATGGTCGCACAACAGTTATATATTTAGATTTCAGAGAGTAATCATGTATCACCGTATTTGTACTATCATCATATTTGTGCATTGTCAAGTAAATGAAGGGAGAGAATTAAGTACATTACACTTTATAATGTGTGTCCTGTTACAAAATCTTCAGAATGAGAACTTCCTTTATATGGAATAATCTGCGTTTTTAAAAAAGATCTTCATAAAACATGCAAAGAACAGCTGCCTGTACTTGCAGCTGCAAGACAGAAATATTTTGGTACACAGTTTCTATTTGTACTGAGGCAGGTGAAGGTTAGAAGGATCCACTCTAGGCAAAATGGTGAAGTCTTTGAAGTTTTGTTGTCGTTCTTGTTTAATTTCTACTAAATTGAACATCCTTACAGCAGCTCCTTCCTCTAATTGCAGAAATGTGAAGCTTGGAGGCACACCTCATTCTCTCAGACATAGATATTTGTACTTAACAGAAGGGAGCCATTGAGGTTAAAGGTCTGGATTTTGAGCTCACCTTGATCTGGGTTTAAATTTCACCTCTGAATCTTTTACTGGCTGTGTGATCTTTGAAAGTTTAACATTGATGTTATTTCATATATTTGTGGGGAGCCTCAGTGGCTCAATTGGTTGAGCATCTGCCTTCCGCTCAGGTCCTGATCCCGTGGTCCTGGGATCGAGTCCCACGTCAGGCTTCCTGCAGGAAACCTACTCCTCCCTCTGCCTATGTCTCTGCCTCTCTCTCTGTGTCTCTCATGAATGAATAAATAAAATCTTAAAAGAAAAAAACAAAACAATGTTTTTCTCATGTATTTGTTTACTCAAAAATTGTTGAACTATGATAGGCATAGATATAAAATACCAGCAAGTCTCCCATCTTGGCTTATGAGAATTAAATATAGTAACTGATTTAGAATAATGAATCAAATGTATTTGGAATAGAGTATGTGCTGAATAGAATTTAAATTTTCTCTTACTCTAAAGTTAATTATAATTTAAAACTCATTCACATAATTTTGCATACACTGTGGATATAAATATGTGTATACATATCATGTGTGTACATATTGTGTATGTGTGTTTTGTTCTAGTTAATTTTTATTATGTGAATATCTTATCAAGTAAGATAATAATATATATGTACATACATAAAATATTGAACTCTGACATTGAAATTGGACTGGATGAGTGATATATACAGGGAAAGAAAGGGCCTCCAAAAAGTAGGCATTTATCAATATTGAAGGAAGGAACAACTGAGAAAGTCAATTTCTACTTACCATGTTTCCAAATATGTTGTGCCTTTATGAACCATAATTAGACAAGGGTTTGCTTCACCATTTCTCATTATCAAATTCTCTAACTATATGCATTGTGTAATTTTTTTTCTACTGGATTCAATTGTTATTTTATTTAATCTTCATGTGACTATTTAGTGTCACCATGTGAAAAATGGAAAAAAAAAAGATAACATCTGCAAGTTTAAAATAAGCATCGAGAAACAGTAGTTTACCTAGTAATGTCATTGATCCTTCTATTTCCACGATATAAAATTTGACTTAACTATCATTTCTTGTAGCAAAAATATTTTTTAAGTCCATGCTTATTTCAGTCAAGAATTTTACAAAATTTACAAAATTTTTACAAAATTTGCATTGAATATTCATGCTGCATGACAAATGAAGCTAAATTTAATAAAGGACATTTTATTAAAGATAAATGTTTTATTTCTTTCCCATACAAGATTCTAAAATCTTGCAATATTTTCTAAAATATTTATAAAAGTTCAAAGGAATGTTAACGTTAGTTAAACAATTTTAAAGATGAAAACATATTTAAAGGTGAAAAGATTTATGGACTATACTATGCCCTCATTATCACTAAAATTGAATAAATCTGATCTGTGCAATCATTTATTAATAACTTACTATTTCCTTTTTTATATTTTAACTCCATAATACAGTGTTGTTTGTGCAAGAAAATATTGCAAAAAGTGAATTTTCTAGGACATCACTGTGAAGTGTGAAAAAAAAGCTCCAACATCATTACTTTTTAGTCTTTGTTTGCAATGGCATTTGCTTCAGTTGTTCATGTAATCATTTAGTCTTGTTATATATTCTACTGAATGAGCATGGGAACACTGAAAAATATTAGAAAGATTTTTAATTCAGTTTAGGTTATTGACTAAAAGGATTCTGGCTATAAATTCATAAGATCACTTCATGCTGTAACAGTGAAGTCCCTGAAATATTGATTGAGAACTTTGTATTCTCAACCTATGTGTTGGTTTTCTCTTGCTATCTGGCACACCTCCATTACAAAACACCGAAAGAAATTTTCCTATAAATCAATTTAGACAAAAGAAAAAGCAGATCATTGAAAACAAAATTATAATACATGAATATACAATTGATTAGATAGAAAAAAAAGATCAGTAATCTTAACACATAGAAAAAAGGACTAAGTTAGGAATTAAAATGCCAATAAGACACTTGCTTCATTTTTTTATTATATAATTTTCATGTATTTGACAAATATGAATTAAGCTCTTCTGAGGTCCAAATTTTAGAGTAATTTTTTGGGAGTTAGAGTTGATTTTAGTATACTAACAATCAGATAATCACTAAAAGTTTCTTCCAAATGGTAGTCCACCATACTAGATTTATGACAATCTCATAATTGTGGAGTTGAGTGAGCTGAGTGAATGTATCATCTTCTATATTATATATTAATATATATCTTAGTGTTATTGTAAGGGCCAAATATAAACATGAAGGCCAAAAGCTAAAAAGAAGAGCTAACAAGCCTGAGGCACCCTTGAATAATAGATAAATACATTCAGACTCCGGGAAGGCCAAATGAGCAGAGATTCGGAGTCATGCAAATAAAGCACCATTCTAGGTCTGTATGACAGATGCAAAAGCATTTGTCTCAGTAGTGTGTTTCATTATATTAGATTTGTACTTTAATACTTTTACATTAGTTGGGTTTTTTTTTTAGTCAACTGACATTTGTTTGAGGAGTTCCTATCAAGTTAGCCAACATTCGGTGTACATGAAAATCTTTTTCTCGTAGGATTTGTATATATTTATGTTAGGAAAAACTTTCAATTTACTACATGGAATATATATTTAGGATATATGGTTTTAAATATTTTCCACCATTCTGTTCTGACCACAGTTGGCGTACTGTGATTTAGTTCTGACCCCAGACAACCGCCTGGAGGTAGTGCAGACCCCATGAAGTAAGGCCTCAGTTCTCCACAAGACTGCCTTTATTTGAGACAAGCTGCAAGTGAAGTCACCAGTCCACCCATTCTTCTGAATGCCTGAATTCAAATACTAGGGTTTGCATGACTCTCTCAGCCTTGAAAATTTGTTAGAATAACTCCTAGAACTCAGAAAAGCATTCAACATCTGTACTTTAATTATGAAGGATACAACTTAGGAAAAATCTTAATGAAGAGCCAGAGAGTAAGGTCTGGAAGAGTCATGAATAGTGCTTTCATGACCATTTCTTATGGAATCTGGACAAGTCACCATCCCAGCACTTTAATGTGTGCACTTACTAGGAAGCTCCACTCTGTATGGTCCAAAGTTGAGGTTGCATTACCTATGGCATGATTGACTAAATCAATGGCCACATGACTGAAATCAGTGGCAATGTGACTGAAAACATTGCCCAGATTCCAGAGTTAGAATCTCCTTCCCAGGAACCAGGAATGAAACTAGTCAAAAGTCTTTATTATATAACAGATACCATTTACATCATATTTGAATTCATAGCCAGATGTATGTGGATTAGAAGTATGTGGTACACGGGTACAGTTGAGACCGTTTTGGAATAATTTGGTTCATGAGATATATGATAGAATGTAAAAAGTAAAAATATTTCATATCTCATTTGTTTCTTATTTACTCTCTGCATTATATCTCTCAAAAACAATTGCGATTTTGGCAGGAGGAATTCTATGACTAGAATCCTCATGTGTATTTCACTGAATTTATGATATATTTAGAGATATTTATTACAATACTCATATTTGCATATTCAGTCATTTCTTATCCTGCTTTAAAAGACTTACCCCATATCCAATTGAAAAGCAAATTCAGAGAATGATTTATTTCACAGAGATACTCATCTGCACCACGTTTGGAATGTAATCATATTTTCACAAAATAAAATTCTAGGACATGATTTCAAAACTATTTCATATAATGAAGGACAACTCTCGGCAGAAGTTTAAAAAATATTCTTCCTGTGAAATAGGAAAATAAAATGGGTCATGTGTCTGAAAAATATACATAAAACATAGAGACGAATGTTTGCTGATTCACCAGATTGTACATTTTCATGAGCAGTTGTGCTTAAAACTTTGTTTAAATATCAGTTTAGCAAATTACTAGCATAAAATATCACAATTTACATATGACTGTAGGCTGTTAAGGGATTGGAGTTTATTTAGATCATGAGAAACTGCATGAAAAACGAAGGTCCTCTCAAGTTCATATACCTCCTCTCTTCCCATTTAGTTGAAAAGCCCAAATTGCACATTACTTCTTCCCGGTATTATACTTGACATATATACTTAAATGATTACAGGCATGAAAAAGAAGAAAAAAATTCTTGGTAATGATTGGCATGTACCAAGATGTAGACAAAAGCTTGTAAAAAGCTTTGCTGGATTACCCCAAACCCTAGGAAGCAAGCAATTGCTATTTCTAAATGTTACCGGCATCAACACTGATATGAAATATATCCTTTATTGATAAAGAAAAAACAGGTGGACGTTTAATCTGTCAAAAAGTATCATGAGTAAGGAGTTTAAATTTTTCACTTGGAAGAAATTTGGCAGTTCCTGTGAGGAGATTAAACTGCTTTTATGAATAGATAAAAAAGGGAAGTCCCAATTGCTTACTCAGTCCTTGTGCTTAAAATAATGAAGTGTCCAATTAGCATATTCTTTCATCCCCTTTCCTAAATAGTAATGTTGAAGCAAAAAGAGACATTTATATAATCATATATTTCTGTCCTTGATATATGGCATTGAATTAATGATGTCAGGGGTACAGACTGAGAAATAAACTAAGCAATTCCCCTGAAGAAGCTTACACTCCAGTAAAAATAAAGATAAATGCATTATTTTCAGTGGTGACAGCCAAAATCAAGGTCAGTGATTACCTGTAGGAGAAAGCATGATTGAAGTACTTCAAAGGCCGTTCACTAGAAGAGAAAGATGTACAAAGATAGAAAGGAGGATAAAACTCCGTGGTTCAGAATGCAACCCACTTATCTGGTTCCCTTACTATGCTAAATGTGTATTTATTAATCAGCGCTCTTTCTCATTGAAGACATTTTGTTTAGTAAAAGTGATATTTTATGGTTTTAATTCTCTTTATCTCTCTCTCACACACACACATGCACACGTATGTATATACACACACACTCTGCAAACCCAGCATTCTCATGTATTTTTAGTTTGCTTTTTTCTTACATTAAAGAGACACAAAACATCTGAGAGATGCAGTAATAAATGTGTAATCAAGTGTGTTATTATTGATCACAACTTATTTTAAAATCAAGAAAAGCCAGCAAGAGTCAGGCAGAACAAATATTTGATTATACCACGTTTCCATGGGATGTAGACAGCAGCACTGAGTTACAGAATGAGACCCTGCTCACTTCCTTTCCTCCTACCTGGCAAAATTTTTGTTAGATAAGGCAAAGGATGAACAGTTACTGAATCACCAGTGGTTTGAAGCATACAAGAACAATTACAAATAATAAGATAATAGGTGGGCAGTATCTGTTTACTGAATTTGGGCTCAAAAAGGCAAGAAGAAAAATTATCCCCACAGAACGTAATGCTCAGAAGGTATTTCAACTCATAATTTAAAAAAAAAAAGAATGCAAGGGGTGTCTGGGTGGCTCAGTGGGTTCAGTTCATCATCTCAGGGTCCTGGGATCCAGTTCTCTGTGGGGGGTAGCTCCTTGCTCAGTGAGGAGGAGTCTACTTCTCCCTCTCCCTTTCCCTCTGACCTGCACCTGCTCGTGCTCTCTCTGTCTCTCAAATAAATCACATCTTTGAAAAAATTAATGCAAGAAATCACCTTTTTAGAAATGTCTTCTTGCACATTTACATGGGCTAGCATATCCTAAAGGTATATTTGTCCTGTAATTTTTTTAGGTTGATACAGAGTGGTCTACTTCCACCTTCTTTCATTCCACATGAAGGAAAACACATAAAACCACCTAAAGCTTACTTACTCTATCTATCTATCTATCTATCTATCTATCTATCTATCTATCTATCTATCTATCTATCTATCTATCTATCTATCATCATCTATTTAATGTGCCAGGAACACTTGTAACAACTTCTATGAGTTATCTATTTAATCATTACAAAAGATCTATGGAAAATTATTATTATTCTCTTTTACACATAAATTAAGGCCAAACAAATTTAGGTAAAGTAAAGGTTTTTCATTTAGCTAGTGTTGGGATAAAGATTTGAGCCTGACATTGCTTTCAGAAACTTGTGTTCTACCCCTTAATTATTGATGTGGGACTAGATCAGGACTTGATTACTCCAGTTTTCTCCTGGCCCAACATATCTGAGTTGGACTATTGTAGTGAAATGAAAACTGAAAAATGCTACTTGCATCGTTGAGGTCTACTGGGAGTCTCAACTAACACTCTGGTACCCAAAAAGTCTCTCATTATAGATAAACTCGAGTGGAAAGTTGCCACTAGGTGGCACCAAATACAATCAGAAGTAGAAGGATAGCTCGCGTCCCAAGGTATCAGGTCCTTTAGGTCAGTTTGGCTGAAAAATGTAATTCTGAGGTTTACAGTATTGAGAATTTTTGGGCTTCACATATTCTTGTTACAGTGGGGTTTTCTATATTTGATTGGAAATTGAAAAAAAATTCCAGAAAGAAGATTATTAAAATTTTATGGATGCTTGCAAATACTTTCAGAGAAACTACATTTGATCATTTGAATCAGAATCTGAGACTTGCAAGGAAGTTTAAAGGCAATTAATCTGAACAGATGGAATGACTGAATTCCTCTTAAAATAGCTGGGGTTTTTTTGTTTGTTTTTTTGTTTCTTTGTTTTTAAGTAGAGTTATTGCCTGAACTTCTCTAATAAGAAACACAGTCCCTGAAGACTACTTGTGCCATCTTTGGTCGAATCACAATTATAAAGTGCTCTATGAGAGTGGGCAGAAAGATAGAAAAAGAGTCCTAAGCAGGCTCCACAGCCAGCATGGAGCCCGATGTAGGGCTCTATTTCATGACCTTGAGTTCATGACCTGAATTGAAGTCAAGAGTTGGACCTTTAACTGACTAACCAGACACCCCAGAAAGTGCTTTTTTAAAATTGAGCCAAAATCTACATTTAAATAACTTTTACTTTACTCTGTTGCTTCTTAGTCATGTTTATATTTATTCATTAACTTATTGAAGAAGTATTAATTCAGTGATTTACCTTATGCTTGACACTGTGTGAGATGCCAGATGGTTAAGGGGTCAAATAGTGAGTCAAACAGACAAAACTCTTGCCATTGTGGGGTTTATAGTCTAATGAGAGGAACAGACAGTTATCAGCTAATCATTGTGATTGTAGATCGTGTTAAATTCTCTGAATGCACAGAGAAAGGTTTGAGATAGTAATAAGGAAAATAAGACGATCCAGTTCTTACCGTATGCCAGACACTGTTGTAAGTACTCTTCACACACTGTCATATTTCATTCTTAAAACAACCTTGTTAGTGTTTATCCTCTAAACCACCTTTGATAATTCACTAGTTAGAACTCAGAGGGCTCACAAAAGCTTTTTCTGATAATACAAATACAGTATTTGTATTACTGTTCACTGCATTGAACAGATACAGATTGAAATGGGCAAAAGAAAATGGTACATAAGACAAAGTCCAGGAGAAGCCAAAGTGTAAGCTTCAAAGTGTCTCTTCCCAGTGGAGTCACACTGGGACACACCTAATTCTCCCACTTATGATATATGGCCGTACATGCAAAGTGCTATACATGCAAAGTACTGTCAACTAGGGAATTCACCCAAGTTTTGGTATGTAGAAATTTTATTGAAATCAGTCCATAGGCATGCAATACCCTCATGACTAACCATAGCCACTCGAACTCCAGTCTCCTGTCAGATCAAAAACAAACATTCACTGTAAATCAGTTTGTCCAAACTGGTTCCACATGGCCAAAGGGCCCAGGCATACAAACACACTCTTACCAGGCAGATCATTCCAAGAGTTAGGAAATTATTCTCCAAGAATCAGCCAGTGTCTTTCTTTGGAATGTGAATGGTTAAAACAACTCAAGTCTGCTGAATTAAATTTGACTTCTCAGTCCTGTCCAAGGCTCTCTTATTGTAAAGCAATTATTATTTTTTCTGAACATCTACATTTAGTATAACATCTGTCATATAACAAACTAATGAGAATTACAAATGTATTTGCTGTTTTCCCAACAAAATCAGCCCTTGCACATATATCAGATATATTATGGACAAGCATCATTAAAATTGGCCATTATTCAGTTATTTTTTGGGTTCTAAGTTGGTTGGCGACAAGCCAGTCACTCTACACAGGCTTGTAATGAGACTGGTTAAGTAGGGATAATAATTCAGTTTCAGCCTTCTTTGTATTTTTAAAATAGGCTCATCCTCTGTGGCATTTTGGATTCATTCTGTGATGCTTACTGCTTTATTCCCATTAGAACCCATTGTCTTTTACAGTTCTGCTTCATAACTTTCTACCTACAAAAACACAGATGATAAGTATTTATGCACAGCACAATGTGGCCTATTGGGCATGCAGTTACCTATTTTGCCCATATTATCAGGGGCACTTCTAAGCATTTAGTCATCACTGTTTATAGTTACATAGTGATTAGTATGCTAAGAATTATATACCACCTCATACTCTGATGACCTAATGGAGAAGAGTTTTTAGAAATGTCTTCACAAATGGTATCTTTTGTAGTAGATGTAACCAGAAAAATGAGAGCCCAAACATTCTGGTATAATACTAGAATTCCACTCAGTCATCAATGATTGGTTTGGATCATCATCATATTGTATGACCAAAATATCTCCCAGAACAATACAATTCAGTTTTATAGGTTTTCATTTGAACTTGTTACTTTCTGAAAGTAGGGATTGTCTTGGAAAACAGATGGCTTCACCCTCTTGGACATCTGGTATAATAATTGTGCTATTGGCCTTTCTTTGGAATATGCAGAGTTTTAACAACTCAGGACTGTGGAGATCACTCTTTACTGCCCAGATAGCTGCTATTTGTATCCCCAGATGACATTTCGACTTGGACATGTGATTAATAACCTTCTCAAAATCCAATGATGCAACTTTAGAAAAGTTGATCAAAGAAGGAAAGAGTGACATTTAAACAAAGCGTAAGGAGTGAAAAGGAGCTAATCTTAGAAAGAATGGAATGGAAGGCACTCCAAATGAGGAAGTTACTGGTCTAAAGTCCCTGAGATAGGAGAAAACCCTGAATATTCAGGGGATTGTAGAAAGTTAAATGAGGATGTAGCATAGTCAAGAATGAGTGAGGGAAAACATGATGTGAGGTAAAATTCAAGAGATAGACTGGGCCAGATTATGTAGGACTTTTAACATTTTTTTAAGAGTAAGGGATTGTAGGATGATGTATTTCTTTTTCAAAAAGAATCCTTCTTTCATGTAAGTGCTGGATTATGGTAGAGGAAGAAGAGATTATGGATGAAAGTAGGTTGCAGTTTTAGGTAGGATGATGGAGAACAATGAAACAAGAGATGAATTCAAGTTAATTTTGGGGAAATAAAATCCAGAGCATGAGATACATCAGTGAAAAATCAGTCATTTAAAGCTTTGTTTTTACTGACCTTGCATTCTGTTTGAGAGAGACACAATAAATATAACAAATAAGCAAATTATATATTAAAGATATAAATAATATAGAAAAGTAGAACAAGGCAAGAAAGATTATGAGTACAGAATGAAAAAGAAACACTGACTTGAATGGAGTGGTCAATGCGGTCTTACTAAAAAAGTGGCATTGGAGCCATTGCTTCCATTATTTCTCCAGATAATTTGATCCTCTTCTCTGAACTCTAATGTGGTTCTTTTTGTGATGTGTTTTAAGAAAAAAATACCAATTGTCTTTACCTGATTGAGTTTCTAATTGTCATAATCTATACTACAAAATTTTATTTTGTTGCTTTTCCTTACTTAATGCTTCATGGGCTTCTAAGCAGCTGTTTATTTTTCACCATACTACATCTGTTTCTAAAAGATATTTTTGGTGGAACAGAGTCATTCTGGTTAGTTAGAATATTCCATTTCATCAAATTTTATCAATATCAGTGTAAGAAATAGTCACATCCTTTGCCTTAACCTGTTAAGTACTCTGCTCTAATTGGTGCCTTATCTCCCCTTGATGTTCTTAGTTTCATTTTTTTCCTCATTCTCTTTTTCTTACCTACCTAATCTCTGTAGAAATGGCTTTTAATTTTGGGGGGAAGTAAAGTACAGAAAGGAGGTTTTCCAGTCAGTGGGTGGGAATTAAAGTGAATGTTTTTGTCCTGTTTCCAGAGAGGCCTGCCAATCTTACCTAAAAGAGAATGACATCCTCTCTCTCTTCTTGAAATTTATTATTCTTTATAATCAGATTATCAAAAAGCTTTACTCATGATTAGAAAATAGATTTTGAAGTGGAGAAAATGCATATCCCAAGGTAATAGGATTTGCTTTCATATGACAAGTAAATCTTCGTTTTTAGTTTGAGTAATTTAGAAGAAAGATACTACATATTGTCCATAAAAATCTTATGAGCTTCCACGCAAATTAACCCAAAGGAAGTAGAAGATAATCAATAATAAAAATTAAAGAAGTCAATGCCAATGAAAACAGGAAATCAGTAGTGATAACAAAACCAAAAGCTTGTTTTTTTTTGTTTTTTTTTTTTTTTTTTAATCAAAAAATTGATGAGTTTCTAGCCAGGCTGAGAAAAAAAAAAAAAAAAAAGGAAACACAAATTGCTCATATCAAAGGAAATGAAAAAGGGGCTATCACTACAGATTTCATGGACATTAAAAGGATACTAAAAGAATACTATGAATAACTTTATAGTGACAAATTTGAGAACATAGATGAAATGGACAAATTTCTTGAAAGTCACAGTCTGCCACAACTCACAAGAGAGAAAATAATCCAAATTAAAGACATCAAAACAACAATTAATAACCTTCCGGAACAGAAAGAGCAGGTCTATACAGGTTCACTGGTGAATCCAATTAATAATGAAAGAAGAAATCATACCAATTCTCAACAATCTCTTTCAGAAACTAGAAACAGAGATAATTTCTCCTACTTTATTTTGTTAGTCTTGGATTACTGAAACCAGACAAAGTCATTACAAAAAAGAAAGAAAAAGGACCACAAAACAATGTCCTTCATTTATATGGATGCAAATATTTTTTACTGACATTCAATAAAATGCCAGTAAATTAAATCCAACAATGTATAAACAAAATTATATACCATGACCAAGTGGGGTTTATTCTAGATAAAGGTTAATTCAACATTTACAAATCAACTGATGATACGTTTTATCACATCACAAGTTCTTGAAAATCACATGGTGATATCAATAGCTACAGAAAAGTTTTTGACAAAATCCAACACCCATTCATTACTAAAATCTCTGCAAACTAATAATAGAGGGGAACTTCTTTAACTTGATAAAGAAGATGTACAAAGAACCTACAGCTAACACCATACTGTAGAGTGAGAAAACTTGAAGCTTTCCACCAAGAACAGGAATGAGGTAAAGATAGCCCTTCTCACTACTGCTTTTTGAAATTGTACTGGAAGTCTTATCTAATGCAATAAGACAAGAAAAGGAAGTAAAAGACATACAGTTTGGGAAGGAAGAAACAAAACTTTGTTCATGGTTATCTATATAAAAAATCTGAAAGAACCGTTGGAAAAAAACCTCCTAAGTACTAATAAATGGTAATAGCACAGTCACAGTATACAAAATTAAAGTACAAAAAGTACTTTATTTATCATCAATGAACAAGTGGCACTTGAAATTAAAAATACATTACCATTTACAGTATTACTAAAAAGAAATACTTAGCTTGAATCTTTTTTTTTTTAAGATTTTATTTATTTATTCATGAGAGACAGAAAGAGAGAGGCAAAGACATAGGCAGAGGGAGAAGCAGGCTCCCGTTAGGGAGACTGATGCAGAGCTCGATCTCAGGACCTCAGGATCATGACGTGGGCCAAAGGTCACCACTGAACAACCCAGACACCCGCTTAGCTATAAATATAATAAAATACGTACAAAGTCTATATGAGGAAAAGAAGAAAACTCCGATGAAAGATATCAAAGAAGAACTAAATAAATTGAAATATATTTTATGTTCATGAATGATAAGATTCAATATTGTCAAGATATCAGTTTTTCCCAACTTGATCTACAGGTTCAGTGCAATCCCAGTCAAAATCCCAGCAAATTATTTGGTGAATATCAACGGACTGATTCTAAAGGTTATATGTTGAGGCAAAAAAGCTGGCATATCCACCTCAGTACTGAAGAAGGGCAATGTTAGAAGACTAATAAAGCTCTACTTCTAAGACTTAACAAAGAGCTTCTGTAATCAAGACATGGTAGTACTGCTGAAATATTACACAAATAGAGCAGTGGAACAGAATACAGAGGGAATGAACATGTCCATATAAGTAGAGTCAACTTTTTTGACACAGGAGCAAAGGCAACACAATGGAACAAATACACCTTTTTTCACAAATAGTGAAACAACCAAGCATCAATATGCCCCCCTCCCCCCAAAAAAACTAGACATATACCTTACAACTTTCAAAAAATTAACTCAAAATGAATCTTAGACTTAAATGTCAAATATAAAATTCAAAACTATAGAAGTCCTATGAGATAAAATAGAAGAAAACCTACATAACTTTGGGTATGGTAGTAACTTAGTAGACACAATACTAAAGACATTACCATGAAAGGAAGAATTAAGCTAGACTTCATTAAAACAAGCAAACAAAACGCACAAAACAAAACCTACACTGTCCAGAAAATGAGAAGACAGGCCACAGACTGGGAGAAAATATTTGTAGAAGACACAATGGACAAAAGATTGTTACCCAGAATATACAAAGAACTCTTAAAACTAGTAAGGAAATGGATAATGCAATTAATAAATGGGCAACAGACATGAAGAGAAACCTCACCAAAAATATACAATGGCAATTAAGTATATGAAAAAATGGTCATTAGAGGATTGCAAATTAAAATAGCAAGATACCCTACAAACCTATTAGAGTGGCCAATATCCAAAGTGCTGACAATACCAAATGCTGGTGAGGATGTGGAGAAAAAGAAATTCTCATGCATTGCTGGTGGGAATGCAAAAAAAGGTACCGGCATTTTGGAATATAGCAGTTTGGCAGCTTTTTTGCAAAACTAAATAGTCTTGCCATATAATCCAGCAGTCACATAACTTGATGCTTACCCACATGATTTGAAGACTTATATTTTTTTTAAAGAAGGATTTTATTTATTCATGAGAGAGACATACACACACACACAGACACAGAGGCATAGGCAGAGGGAGAAGCAGGCTCCATGCAGGAAGCCCAAAGTGGGACTCGATCCCAGGACTCCAGGATCACGCCCTGACCAAAGGCAGATGCTCAACCACTGAGCCTCCCAGGTGTCCCTGAAAACTTGTACCTATCACAGAAACTTGCATGTGGGAACTTAAATGCATTTTACTAATTATAAGAAGCAATCTGAAAAGGCTACATACCACATTTTTCCAACCATATGATATTCTGTAAAAAGCAAAACTGTGGAGATGGTTAAAAGATCAGTGTTTGCCAGGTGTTGGGGCACAGCAAGGGATGAAGAGGCTGAGTACAGAGGATTTTTAGGGCAATAAAAGCATTTTGTATATTACTACAATGGTGGATACATATCGTTATACATTCATCAGATGAGACACCTGGGTGGCTCAGCGGTTGAGCATCTGCCTTCGGCCTAGGGTGTGATCCTAGGATCCGGGATCGAGTCCCACATTGGGCTCCCTGCATGGAACCTGCTTCTCCCTCTGCCTATGTCTCTGCCTCTCTCTGTGTGTCTCTCATGAATAAATAAATAAAAATCTTCAAAGAAAAAAATATATTATACATTCATCAGATACCAAGAGTGAACTATAACATAAACTATGGACTTTGGTGGGGATGTACCAATGTAGGTTTATTGGTACAAATACACCACTGTGCTAGGGGGTGTCGATATTGTGGGAGGTATGTGTGTGTGAGAATAGCAACCTTCCATACTTTCTACTCAACTTTGTTGTGAACCTAAGACTGGTCTAAAATAAAGATTATTTTTTAAAAATGTGATGTGATTTCAGGTGCCTGGTGCCTCAATTGGTTAAACGTCTGCTTTCAGCTCAGGTCATGATTTCAGTGGCTTGGTATGAGCCATGTTGGTCTGTGCTCAGCGGGGAGTCTGCTTCTGCCTCTTCCTCTGGCCCTCCCCCACCTGTGCTAGCTCTCCCTTGCTTTCAAATAAATAAATAAATCTTAAACAACAACAACAAAAAAATTAGGCGATCAGTTCCAAACTTCTTCCTTTTATTTTAGAGGTACTTGGACACATCTTCAGCTTTAAATTTTGATATTGTAATAGATTACATGGTCAATTAGACAAGGGTGTGATAATACATTTATAATGTGACACTTTCAGCTTCTGCTGTGATTAATTGCCATGCATTAAACATTGGCTGAGAAACCACACTTGGTAATGATCATGGGATTATTACTTATTTGAAAGGGTTCTAAACTCGAGGAAGGCAAAGACTTGCAGGATGTTTTCTTAGGAAATTCTTTGAAATTACAAATACTGGTGCTGCAATGCCTTGTAAATGGTGAGACATTCGTAACAGTAATCTAGGAATAAAACTAAACTGTATTGACCACTCCAAGTGTGCCAGACACTGGTATTAAGAGACATCACATGAGGGGATCCCTGGGTGGCGCAGCGGTTTGGCGCCTGCCTTTGGCCCAGGGCGCGATCCTGGAGACCCGGGATCGAATCCCACATCGGGCTCCCGGTGCATGGAGCCTGCTTCTCCCTCTGCCTGTGTCTCTGCCTCTCTCTCTCTCTGTGACTATCATAAATAAATAAAATTAAAAAAAAAGAGACATCACATGAATAATATTATTTTTGTCCTGGGAGTATCCTTGTTTTGTAGGGTCTATTTCAACCTGTTGTGGCATTAAGGAATTTGTGAGGCACCCACACCTATAGTAATTGCTAGAAGTCACATAGGTAGAGAATGTTGGAGTCAGATGATCATGGTCTTGCCTCCAGAGTATGATCTTGTCTCCTACCTTCCTCTTAACTGTCACTGACTGGAAATGCAAGAGCAGTGAGTTTTAAAGAAAATATTTCATTCTCTTGGTTTCTAGGTCAGTAGCCATCTGAGATTGATGGGTGAAGAGAAACAACAAACAAAACAAAATCTCAAATATTTTCTGTAGCCTAAAGATTGTGAAGTACAGTTGATTGAATAACAAACTATTTTAACTGAGAATACTCATGTGGGCAGACAGAAAAGTTGATGTTAAATCAGCAGAATATAGTTTTGGTGGCCAGAGTAAATGGAATTGTACTAACTAGTGTAGTAGCAGGTTTATATTCTGTTTATAATTTCATATTGCAAGGACTTCTTATATTTTTTAAAAGCCCAATCATCGTAAACAAATGAATCACTTTTTATGTCTTTTATTCCCCCAGTAACCTTAATAAATCAGCGTAGCCCAGACAGAATGTAACTCCTCCACATATTTATTTGCCTTACCAAATATAGATGATCTTATTTTTCCCCCTAGTCTAGTGTCCTATTTAAACTTTTTTAGCAAGCTTGCATTTGTTTCCAGTTGTTTTCTGACAGAATAGTGACAAAGTCATCAGTTTGGTAAATTAGGAGAAAAAATAACAGATTTTTCACATCTGGAGCCTCAGGCTAAATTAAAAAAAAAAAAAACCTCTACAGACACTCATAGCACCTTTATTTAAAAGCATCATAATAGTTTGTGATGTCTTACAAATCGTCCAATAAAAAATCATTTTCTTCTTTCATACATTTATGTCATTTTGATCTAACTTAATTTTAAACTTTAGGATAAGTTTCTTAAAGTAATACATGTATATATTACTTTAATATGTATTAGTATATAAATAAATAATATGTATTTATATATTAAAATTTATATATAAGTATAAAATTAAGTATATATATATGTATATGTATATATATATATATATATATATATATATATATATATATATATAGACTTCTTATTCCTACTCACATTCCATCTATAAGTATGAAACACTGTCCTGTAGAAATACACATTAAAATAATGGCTTCTTAGTATACACTTTACATACACATTGCATATTGAACAGTTGAGGTCATATATAAATATATAATCAGTTAGTAGCCATTTATAAGGTTTGACATAATTATATGGGAGAAGCAACTGCATTGGCTTAAAAGTACTTCAACGTTTAAATGGGTGTAGTGTTTCCTCTCACTAAATGGCACCATCAATTTCATCTAGAGCTTCAGGCAATTCATTAATACTTTAGCAGATGAATATATGACATTTAAAATATTTATCTAACTGAGAACTGAAGACGTAAACTGCACCAAACATGCTATTGGCTGAGATTTTTCAGAAAATTTACAGACGTAGAAATCACTTTTCATATATATCTCATAATGTTGTTTTCCAGATGTGTATTTCATAAAGAAGAAATCAACAGTAAATATGAAACTATATTTGTTTAATTCACTTCTCCTACTTGATCTGCTGCTGCTTTCAATTTTTACCCCGTAATATTATTTATGAGACTCAATAATAGTGAACTTGACTAATGGTAACAGTGTAAAATGTATCTACACTTTGCTTTCTTGCGTGGGGCTTTGAGAGGGCAAAGTAATGTAAATAATTAATATAACACAATGCCTAGAGCAGAAAGAGTATTTAAGAATTGTACAAATGAAAAAATGATGGCATTTTGTATTTTTATTTATGAACATACAAGAACATTTCTCTGTTGGTAAAGAAGTGTATCTCAGAAAGGAACTATTTGTACTCAGGTGTTAATTTCTTGCTCTTCATTGGAAAGGAAGTGGTTGAAGCTCAATGGAATTAAATATGGTAGTGTAATGAAGAGTTATATATACAGTACTGTACTTTAGAGTAGCCATATATCAGCATAACACAAACTTACTTAGAGATATATTAATAGCATTTTGTTCCTTCAACTTCTAGGGTTGTCAGTTACACTGAGTCTGGTATCTACTTAGAGGTGCACCATGGCAGTGAGGTAAAACATAATGCATTTTGCACACCTTCATTTATCTTTACTGACAAATATAGTAGAGAATGGCCTGAAGGATACACTATGAAACATGCGAAGTTGGCTTTATTTAGTTATTTCTTTAGGTTTCCTTGCAGGAAGTCAAGAGCAGAACTCCAAAGGCAATGCCATGAAACTTCTTTTGTAGGAGGCCTAGACAATTTCACACATATATGCTAATTTTCTTTTTTTTTTAATTTTTTTTCTTTTTTAATTTTTTTTAAATTTATTTATGATAGTCAGAGAGAGAGAGAGAGAGAGGCAGAGACACAGGCAGAGGGAGAAGCAGGCTCCATGCACCGGGAGCCCGACGTGGGATTCGATCCCGGGTCTCCAGGATCGCGCCCTGGGCCAAAGGCAGGCGCCAAACCGCTGCGCCACCCAGGGATCCCCCTATATGCTAATTTTCTGAGGTATTATTACTATTTCTTAAGATTTTATTTATTTACTCATGAGAGACACATAAAAAACCAGAGACATAGGCAGAAGGAGAACCAGGCTCCCAGGACTCTGGAATCATACCCTGAGCCCAAGGCAGATGCTCAACTACTGAGCCACCAGGTGCCCCCTATTCTGAGGTATTAAATCCTGCATTTTCCTACATCCTTGGAATAACAAGTAGTATGCTTAGTTAAAGAAATATTCCTGATACTTTCAAAGTATCTGTATATACCACTTTTTATTAATCAGGTATCTGGTAAATATTAGCACGAGTCTGTTCACAGCCATACGTTCTAGCAAGCCTAGATATCATACATAGTATCATAGTACTCATGTGGCTGATAAGTAGTGTATCAATAGGCTTAAAGGTCATGAGACTTAGAGTTGACCTATAATTTTGAAACTTAGAGATTTAAGCAAAGATTCACCCCCTATTTACAATATGTTTAGTGGTAGATTTGCCAGAGTAAGCAAATGCTGATACAGTGCCTACTTAAATTTGAATTTTAGGTAAATAATGTGTAATTTCTCAGTATAAGTATCTCCCACACAGTATTTGGAACATATTTATACTTTTAAAAATCAGTTTTTAGGGGATCCCTTGGTGGCCCAGCGGTTTAGCACCTGCCTTCAGCCCAGACATGATCCTGGAGACCCGGGATCGAGTCTCATGTCAGGCTCCCTGCGTGGAGCCTTCTACTCCCCCTGCCTGTGTCTCTGCCTCTCTCTCTCTCTCTCTCTCTGTCTTTCATGAATAAATAAACAAAATCTTAAAAAAATCAGTTTTTATCTGAATGTTTTTTGATTATCTTACATTTAATCAGATAGCACCCTATATTGGGATATCTAGGAGCAGATGAGGCTGGACATCATTTTTGCCACATGACCAGCACTGTTTGAGGGATAATGAACTTACCACAAAACTATGTTTCTGGAAGGAAATAAGCATGAATATCATTTTAAAATTCAATTCATTCAACAAATATTTTTTGAGTGCCGACTGGATGTGAGGAATTCTGCAAGGTCCTTGGCAGTGAAAACATAGGATCACTGACTTTAGCGAGAGAACATTTTAGATAGGAGACAGATAATAAGCAAAATGAATCAGTAATTTTAAATGAAGAGAGATGGTATGATATAAATAAAACACTAATGTGAGAGAAAGGAGGCCATCTTTAATGGCCTTTAAATAAAGAGGCCAGGGAAAGACTGGCTGAGGGGATAGACATGACCTAACACCTAAAAATTAAGAGTGATGTGAATTAGTCATAGGAAAATTGGAGATAAGAACATGCTTGGGAGTGGGGATTCTTCTATAACAATGCCCTTATCACAAAAGGACTCAATATGGAATGTAAAGGAAAATTATTTATGGAACAGAGTGAAACATTTTATAGAAACATTAAATAGGTCTTTGCAAATCATAATGAGAATTTGTTTTTTTTTTTATTTTGTTTTCCTGTTTTACTTTTCAAAGTAGAAAGCCATTGGATTCCTCAAAGCAGAAAAATAGCAAACTTTGGTTTCTATTTTCAGAAGATGAGTTCAAGTAATACAGGGAGAATATATGGGAGAGAACATAAATACAAACTGGCAGACAAATTAAGATGCAAATGCAGTAGTCTAGGGGGCAGGTAGGAAGATGGCAGATTTGGAAAACCAGAGTGGTAGCAGTAAAAATGACAAGAAGTGGAGAAATGTAAGGTTTGCTTTCAGGAAGTGACAAGGGCTCCTTAGGCCTACAAAGGAAAGGGCTCCTGAGACCTACAAAGGGCTGAGTGGTTGGGACTAAAAAAAACAGTAATGAAGGATGACTCAGCATTCTAGCTAAGAGTAGTACCAGTGCACTTACTCAGAGAAGGAAGATCATAGGAAGAATAATCATAGGAAGAAGGGAGTTGTGAAATAAAATCAAGTGTTAATTTTTATTTATTTTTTTTCAAGTGTTAATTTTTAAAAGTGATAAATGAACATATGCTTTGGTAGATATCCTAATTATTGTTATTATTATTTTATTATCTTAAAATATTTATTTATTTATTTATTTATTTATTTATTTATTTATTTATTTATTTATTTTTAGAGAGAGACCCTGAGATCATACCTGACCCAAAATCAAGAGTCAGACATTTAACAAACTGAGCTACCCAGGTGCTTCCTAATTATTTGTTGTTTGATTCCTAGCATGAAATAGCCTAACATTTCTATCTAATAGTCAAAACAATGAATTTAACTTTTTCTCCCCCTTATCTCCTAGAGGACTAATTCTCTGTAGAAACTTTGGTTAAAAACAGATATATCTAAAAATCAATGTTCCTTAAATTTTAGGAAGACGAAGTGTGTTTAAGCAATACATGATACTCTAAAAAAAAGAGCACTGAGGTAGCTGTGAAATGATTCTGAAAAACCCAGTTGTCCAATCAAGAGATAACACCTGTGAATTATTTGATTTTGAATAGGCTATTTGTATTACTCTGTTACCTTTCCCAAGTCATTTCTCTAGAGATCTTAGATGAAATCAATCATACTTCATAAGTGTATTGATGACTTCAGTGCCATTTCCAGTTTATTTGACTAAAAGTTATCTTCGAATAATTCACAGAAAGTTCTATAACCATAAATACTGAGAAATAGGAGTGTAATTTCAAAAATCTATATATAATTGAGATATCCTTCTAATGATGATGGATAATCATAATTGAATTTCATTATTAGCCATCTGTCTTTCATATCCATTTGCTGATTTGGCTTTCTAATAAAATCATGACAAATATTAATCTGGTTTTTAGAAACATTGACTTTACAATTTTTCTATGAAAAATGTAAATAGGCATAATACATTTGATAATATAGTGTTAAAAGAAACTGAAACATACTGAAATTTTTAAGAGTGTATTTGAACAAAAATCAATATGAATGGGCAGCATCTAATCTAGCAGATAAAAGGAGCTCCTAAAAGCTGCACAAAATGAGAGACTTTTATAAGCAGCAAAGCAGGTTGGTTATTGCAAAGTTACTTATTTTGGGGGGATGGGTGGAGTCTATCAGGCAGACAGTCTAACTAGTGCTAATGAAGTGATTCCTTATTGACTAGTTTAAGATTCCACTTCTGGGAGATCTGAAACTATAATAAACTGTAATTAAGTCTCAGTTTGGTGACACAGGACTTTGCATAAGTGACTCATTTTGAGTTTGTTGTCTTAACTTTGACAATTCTTCTGTTTGATCAGCCTCACAAAACCCAAACCATCACAATCAAATAAATCAGATGAAGACCTCATTCAAGGAGTCATTTTTTTAAGCCAACTTGTTTATTCAGTGATGTTACATAACCGGGTTTCAATTTCCCCAGAAGTATTAATTCAAGTGCAGCAAGGGTGTTGGCCATAGCACAAACACCTCCTTACTCAGCTAAAATACAATCAAGGGTTATCCTATTATCAAGAACAAAGCTGGGGCAGCCTGGGTGGCTCAGCGGTTTAGCGCCACCTTCAGTCCAGGGCGTGATCCTGGAGATCCGGGACGGAGTCCCACATCAGGCTCCCTGCATGGAGCCTGCTTCTCCCTCTGCCTTTGTCTCTGCCTCTCTCTCTTTCTCTCTCTGTGTCTCTCATGAATAAATAAATAAAATCTTAAAAAAAAAAGAACAAAACTACCCAGAGAGTTTAGGGATTTGGGGGGGCCACTATTGCTTTCACAGAGATTCTGCAATATCTTCAAGAGTGAAGAAGTGATTCCTGATCAGAGCCTCATTTGTACTCATTCTTGCCAGGGGAGTAGAAACCCACCAAAGGAAGTGGATTTTGAATCATGAATGCTTCCTGGTAATTCCTGACTTGGGACTGGGAAGATGGCAGACAGCCAGGGAGGCCAGTAGAATTTAAGGATGTATAGACTACACAAGTGGTTTTATTCTGGTTTCCCTGGATTTATGTCCCTTTCTTTGTACAGACTCTTGACTCAAGGCTCCCCAGATTGGGGTTGTTAACTAGAGAATAGGAAAGGGACCTCCAGGATTAGGGAGTGTGACACAGTAGAGAGGGAGCTGACATTTTTCCAGAGGAACTGAGGCATTAAAGATCAGAGAGAAGTTTCTGACAGGAGAAACTACAGGATCACCATCAAAGTGGCAAACACAACAGTGGTGCAGAAGTTGGATCAACCTCCTTTGCAATAGCCTGAGACATGTGAACAATGGGATTATCTTTCCAGGCCAGAGAAAAGCAAAACATGTCCAAAGAATAAAGACATTCATGATGTAAAAAAACAGGAAAAGAGTGTTCAGAGAGTGAAGGAGGAATAGAATAAAACATTCTTGATTCAACATCTTGGGAGGAAGCAGACTACCTTGATGGCAGCAACTTCTCTGATTTTGAGATCTCCAACATTCCCACAGGACCAGATGCACTGTGCCATATTTTGGGGAGCCCCAACCTGCTGGTTGCCATGCCAAGTTCTCAGGATGCAAAACAGGACAAACTAAAAGCAGTAGTTATCCCTGGGATAGAAGGATCAACAGCATGTGGACACCTGAAAGCAAATCCATGAGTCATAATTCAAAGATCTAATTCTTACAAATGTGGAGGGTTGTTTTTTTTTGGGGGGTGGGTGGGTAGGTTGGTTGTTGTTTTGCCTGCCAATCTGAATTTGGGAAGAAAGGGACAATATGAAATGTTACCTTTCTCTCTTGACCAGGCACTATGGATAGAGATTTGGGAGAGTTGGCTTTGGCAACAATTCTCACTCTTTGCCAGCTTCTGCTAGTTTGTTCAGAATCCCATTGATATGCTGTAAAGTGAGTCTGGGTGTTCTAGTCAATCTCATCCTGGTTACAAGCAAATGTAGAGGAGGAAATTGATATTTCCTCTACCCTTTATGGTGAATACTTGGCTGAGACCCCTTTTTCTCTAGGCATCTCAAAAATGGATGAGGTTATCTGGATTAAAAGTTCCCCACTGTGGCCACTGTAATTCAAGGCTATCTTTGATAAGGTTAATCTGCTTGTTCAGCTTTAAAACAAAATTTTGTTCTTCTCTTGCCTTACACTGGACCCAGTCCAGTTTCTAAGTCAGACCCAATCTTATGCCAGCTGATTTCTGGGCTCAGTCTGGGAAAAGAAATGCTCTCAAATAAAATCTGGAAGCACATAATGTAAAAGCTGCAAAGCTAGATCTGAGAGGGACTTAACCCACAGCCTTAAGAGGCAGCAGGAAAGCAGTGAGTTTGCAGGGCTTACAGGTACCTCAACCTGGTTGCTCATTGCTCTTGGGAGCCTTCAGGGGCCTCTTTCAGTTCTTCCTTCTGACACCAGAATTGCTTAAAGATAAACTGAGGTGTATTAAAAATTTTAAGAGTTTATCTGAGCAAAAATTGATTCGAATCCGGCAGCATCCAATCCAGGAGATAGGAAGTGCTATAGCACATGAAAGCCTTTTATAGACAGAAAGGAATGGAAACAAGGAAGTTATACAAGACAAAAAAAAAAAAGCAAGTTGGTTATCAAGGGAACTTTCCTTTAGGGGATAGCTGGGGCCTATCATGCAGATTACCTGACTAGCTCAGATTAGGTGACTGTTGACTGGTTTAATAATCCATTTCTGGGAGAGCTAAAACTGGAATTAGGCTTGATTTGATGATGTGGGTTTTAGCATAAGTAACTCTCCTTTGAGCCTGCAGCCTTGTTTTTGACAATAGAAAATTAAAACATGATCAAAATGTGAGTAAACTTACTTAGAGGAAGAAAATAACATAGTTAAGATAGCTTTTATGTAAAATGTTTTTAAAATTTGAAAAAATATATTAAAATGTATTTTTCAGAAGTTCACTGTCCATGAAGAAGGTTTGAGATTTTATATGTTCAATATATATTTATGGCTTTTGTGATAAATCCTTTTCCAAATGAGAATGTATCATATACTTTATTTTCCAGCTTTTATATACAATCATGAAATTGTAGTAAACCATGGTTTTGTTAAAACAGGTAGATAATGTGATATACTTTTCTTTACAGAATCAACATTTAACTGTACTAGATAATTGTTGTACTAGTTATTTATTACTGAGGATTATAGAGCTGTTTGTTGATGTAATGATAAAAGAGAAAAAGAAGAAACCCATAATTTAGAAATTAAAATCTTCTCAACATCATTCTCTATTACAACCAAAAATTGCATCTAAATAGAAATATCTAAGTCATATTAAATACCAATGCCTATTTACCTAGAATATTTCTAGTCTTTTTATTGGCACAACTCTAATGGATTTTCATAAGACAATGCCAACCACATTGACAGAGAGGGAGAAAGAGAGAGTGAAAGAAAGAGATAAAGGAGAAAGGGAAGGAGAGACAGGACGGATATATTATAGGAGCTATTACGAAAGTTTTCTCACAAACAACTAATTTATTTTCTTTCTTTCTTTTTCTTTCTTTCTTTCTTTCTTTCTTTCTTTCTTTCTTTCTTTCTTCTTCTTCTTCTTCTTCTTCTTCTTCTTCTTTCTTTCTTTTCTTTTCTTTTTCTTCTTTCTTTATCATCTTTAGCTTTATCAGAAACTTAGAGGATGATGTACAGTCTATGTTTATTAATTTACTTTATTAGTATCTCTGACTCAAAATTTGGATCTATTCATAATGTTTTTAATAGAGTTATCTTGAACTGCTGTAGAAACATTTATTAATTAGGTTTACCAAATACCTTTGAAATGCTTGTTATTTTATGTGAAGATAAATGAATTATGTAGTTATTTTTGTTTCATATTCTTGTATCAAAATTATTTATAATACATATTTAAGCCAATAAAATGAAATCATATATTACAATTTTTGTGAAAACTTATTTTATATAATATATATTAATATAGCACAATATATTAACATATTTTCCCCTCTTTTTCTCTCCCCACCCACCCCCCTGGCCCTTTCTTCCTCCCTCTCTCCCTCCTTTTCTTCCTTCCAACAATGAATGGGACATTTCCCCTTCAATGAAATGAACTGTACTTCATCTTCCTTGTCACACTGACCATCACTGCTTTTGCCCTGGAATAATATTACTGATAGGTAAGTTCATAATATAAAAAGAGTATTTTGCTGTATAATGCCTAGCATATATTTTGGGAAAACATTTTACACATGTTTGCAATTCTCTTTGGGTAGGATTGGATAGGAATTAAGTACTGACAATTGTAATGTCATTATTTTGGAGTTTAATCACTTCAGTTGAAAATCAGTCTTTTGTATCTGATTAAAGATAATAAGGATAATAACAATAAGGATATTGGCAAATGAATTACTTAATATAAGGCATATTACTATTTTCTTCTTGTCATGATAATTCACATAACATTTTTTCTCACCAAAGCAACCAATCTGGATGCATTATTCCATTTTCATTTCTGATAGAACAGTTATAAGCCTGAATTTAACTAGTGCTCTGATTTACCTTTTCTGAGAGGAAGGCAGAGACCAAGACAATGAAGAGTTGGGGTAGAGTGGGAGGGATGGAGAGAGGGAGACATACACTAGTTCAGCTTATAGAAAACATCAAACATGGCAAACACGGCTTTCTTTTCATTTTAATTTAAAGATTTAGATTTATTGTTAACTTCTGATTTCTCCAACATTCCCTCTACAATTTTCAATTCTTATATAAACTGTTCATTCAGTTTAGGAAAACTTTAATTTTCTGAATTTTTGTCAGAAAGTTATTTTCTAAGAACGTTATTTAACACAGAATACTCTATGTTGAATACATACTATGATCCTATCACTGAGGCTTAAAGAGATAAATTAGACATGCTTGCTGATCTCATACTCTAGTATTTCCAAGTGGACCTTTTAAAGTGTGGAACAATTTATAATCTGCCTTCAGTAATCATTTGGTTTAAACTCTTAATCTAGTCTTATATAATTCTTTAACACTGGTAGAAATTATTTTTAAAATAATAGTATTATAAGTACATTGTTTAAAATAACACATTTTTAGTATTTAAAAGATAATTAAGGATTACCTATTGTCACTACCTCTGACATGGCCTTCTTATGCTTAGGTCTCATAGTTGAAAAGCACACATTTTGGCTGCAGACTAGTGTCACATATTGGCATAGAGCAGGGCAAAGATTTGTCACAAAGGTTGTGTCTGTCTTACAAATATTTGCTAGTTGTCTTAGAATTAGTGAGGGCAGATTCAGAGGTGAAGGACTGTAATATCTGAACACTGCAGTCTTGAAAGTTTCACTCATATCCTGATAAGTACTTTTCAGGGATGCCTCTCAGTTCTTAGAATGTTTTCATGAAATTAAGGTTTGAAATGTTTTTTCCTTCTAAAGAACTTAAGAACTTTTGTGTTTTAAAAACTATTTGGAAACTATATTAACTATAGTTTTTACTGCATTACTAAATTAATGTTTTCTGACGGTTTGTTTGAGGTATTTCTCTGTATATTTGAAAGCAGTACAAAATTATATATACCTAAAAAATTGAATTTATCATACAAATTCCTCTTTTTCTCCCTTCACAAACTGCTTTGCCTTAAGAAATTATTTTTTTTTACTATAAAAATACTAATGAGAAATTCCAGTCAATACTAAAATGACATTCTCCCAAAATGCTACGGGTGTTAACTATAATTAATCCCAATAGCTCTTGTCTTCTTTTATGTGTGACGTTTGTCAAAAAGCCATCCTCATACTTTTGGCTTATTATGGTGTATCTGGGCAGTTTTATTCAAATTAGAAAGTATATTAACTTCATGACAGATACAAATATCTCTGGTTATTACATGTGTCATTTTCATGAGGAATATGTAATTGCTGTATTTTATTTTTTTAATTTTTTTATGTCTCAGGTTTTATTTAAATTCTAGTTAATTAACATATAGTGTAATATTGATTTCAGGAATAGAATTTAGTGATTCATCACTTACATAAAACCCCCAGTGCTTATCACAAATGCCCTCCTTAATACCCATCACCCATTTATCCCATCCTCCATCGACCTCCAGCAACCCTCAATTTGTTCTCTATCTTTAAGAGTCTCTTATAGATGGTTTACTTCCCTCTCTCCTTTTTTTTTTCTTCCTTCTCCCTATGTTCATTTGTTTCATTTCTTAAATTCCACATCTGAGTGAAATCATCTGATACATGTCTTTCTCTGTCTGACTTACTTTGCTTAGCATAATATCCTCTAGCTCCATCCATGTTGCTGCAAATGGCAAGATTTCATTCTTTGTGATGGCTGAGTAATATTTCATTTATATATACCAACCACCACTTCTTTATTCATTCATCAGTCAGTGGACATTTGGGCTATTTCCATAATTTGGGTATTGCTGATAATTCTGCCATAAACATCAGGGTGCATGTATCCCTTCAGATCAGTATTTTTCTATCCTTTGAGTAAATACCTAGTAGTGCATTGCTAGGTCATAGCGTAGTTGTATTTTTAACTTTTCGAGGAACCTCCATACTGATTTCCATAGTGACTGTACCAGTTTGCATTCCCACCAACAATACAAGGTTTCCCCTTCTCTGTATCGTTACCAGTACCTGTTGTTTCTTGTGTTGTTGACTTTATCCATCTCAGAGGTGTGAGGTGATAACACTCATCATCAGGGAAATACAAATGAAAGCTACAATAAGATATATAATTGTTTTATAGTCAGCCTTGCTTGTGCAAACATAGAACATTATGGGCTAACTCTGGAAGCAGTATAGTATCTACCACAGAGGGACCATTCATGTGCTATTTCAGTTCTTTACTGATGTGTAACAAAAACAGACCTAAACTTCATAGTTGTTTTAAAAACAACAACAACAACAACAATGAATTATTCCTTATAATGTTGTTGGTTCATTGGGAATTTGATTGCATTGCCAAATGGAGCTCCTACAAGGTTCAGAATGACCTCATGGAAATGCCTAACTATTGTGCCCCTGCCATAGGAGAGATCAGCTGGAGTTTTGGGGCAGGGACAGCATTTGTTCTCCACATTGACTTCTTCTCAGCACTACTTGAGCATCCTTTGAGAATAATGGCTAAGTCCCAAGGAGGAGTGTTGGCAAAAGCTGTGCAACTCTAAAGATCCAGACCTCACAGTTACACAGTATCACTCTTGCCACATGCAATTTTTTCAAGCCTTTGTGGATGGAGACAGAGAAGGGGAAGGAAAATAAGTTTTCTTCTCCTTGACTATGAGTTAATTCTATTTATTTATTCAGCAAATAATTGCTTGCTGTATTGAAAAATCTTGTAGATTTTGGGCGCTTAAAGATGAGTATTTTCTCATGCATTTACGTATTAATTCTTTTGCCTTGTTTCACAAAAGGTTAACATATGTATTAGAACTTATGATAAAACACTCTAAAATAGTATCACAAACAGAGCAACACCATATAGAAAACTATCAGCCTAGGAAGTAGGAAGAAGGTCATAAAAAGAAATCCATACATTGCATTGATGTCTTTGCCCTCAAACTATAGCAAAGCTATGGGCAATTCAGGAACATTCTCTTATGAAAAAGCTATCAATATGATGTGGTGGGTGTATGCACATGTGTGTTTTAAAAGAATGTTGCGGTATTCTGCAATCACATCAACTCTGAAAGTGGCATTTTTTTTTCTTTTATGTCTTCTGTTCATGGGCACTGGGCTTCAGTTTTGTTGAAAACAAGCTATCATCTCAAAACTAGATCAATGATACAACTATACATTTTCACATTAGAAAAAAAGATTGATGGAATTACATTTTATAAAGATACAAACTCAGTTTCATATGCCTTTCCTACATGTTATTCCCTGGTGTTGAATTTCAATGCAATAAGGCGATGTGCTGATAGAAGGAAATTTACTTTTGATTTAAGTTCTAAAATCATACTGTCTTTTACAGAACACAATTCTGTAGTTTGTTTGTAAATATGTAGTAGTTGAGTGTGTCTCTTCACAAAATTACCATTTTGTAGCACATAATCTCAGCATTGTAGGCAAGTAAAAACCTATTCTGTTCTCATCTTACAATGTCTATTTAGTAGAAGTGGAATATTCAATGTTGATGCAGAAATATATAATTTACAATAACTAATGCTGTTTTCATACTTAACCTAACCTAAACCTTAACCTATTCATTGCAATGAATAAAAATCTTTGACAATGTGCATTTTCTTTAAAATTTTATTTATTTATTCATAAGAGACACAAAGAGAGAGAGGCAGAGTCACAGACAGAGGGAGAAGCAGGCTTCATGCAGGGAGCCTGATGTGGGACTCAATCCCGGGTCTCTGGGGTCACGCCCTGGGCTGAAGTTGGCGCTAAACCGCTGAGCCACCGAGGCTGCCCTACAATGTGCATTTTATGGGTATGGTGATGAGTGTGATGGCCCCGCACCCTTTGTAAGACTGCTGCTTGCCAATCAAACGCATTCTTGTATTAGGGCCTTTGCACTTTCTGAAACTTCTACTGGAATGCTTTTCTCCAGATACTTTCATAACTAGGCTTCTTCCTCTGCTCAGATCTTTACTGAAATGTTGCCTTCTCTGTGACAACCTCTCAGTCTTCCAGTATTTCTTGTCTCCTTTTCTATTTTCTTTTTACACATTATTTGTTACCATTCAGACTGATAACGTATTAATTTATCAGCCTATTCTCTCCCTGCTCCATTAGATGTAATCTTCGTGACTACCAGGAATATTTTTTAGTTTAATATTTCTCATAGCTATAGCCCTATCACCTACAATAGCTACTGATACATAGTAGTCACTTAGTAATCTTTTTAAATAAATGAATGGATCATTATTGAGGCAATGATAACTCAGCATTAATCCTAAATGAAATATTTAACATATATATTTAACTGGTGTTCACATAAAGCTTTTTATGTTGATTCTTTTAGAGAATTATTTAGTAACCTTACGACAAGGTGAATTCCCAACAGCAATAGGAAATACATATTAATTTGCACTTTGACACATCTCACTAAATGTAAGAAACATATATAATGTGAAGTTTATGGACAGTATGAAAACATTTTAACTATTTTAGTGGGAAAGCTATTTTCATAATAATTTCAGAATACATATTTTGAGCCATTCAGTCACCCTATGTCTTTTGATCAAAGCATTTAGTCCTTTTACATTTAAAGTAATTACTGATAGATATATACTCCTTACCATTTTGTTATTTGTTTTATGGTTGTTTTTGTAGTTCTTTTGTGTCCCTTTTGTCTCTTGCTCTTTTACCCTTGTGGTTTGATGGCTTTCTTTAGTGTTATTCTTGGATTCCTTTTTCTTTATTTTTTTGTGTCTCTATTATAGGGTTTTGATTGATGGCTACCATTAGATTCCTATGTAACATCTTAAACATAGAAGAGTCTCTATATTAAGTTGATGGTTGCTGAAATTTGAATCTATATTTTCAGAATCCATATTTTCATATGACATAAATCCCCATAGTTTTACTTTGGTCTTGGATTGTTGAAACAGTAGCCTCAACTTTGATATTCATCTCCATTATACCAGCTATTAATGTGCTTCATGATCCCAAATAACATCTATAAATGTTGTCATGTGTCTGTTTTAAAATGTTCATTAGTGTTTTGCTCTCTTTGAATTCGCTTTGATAAAATTTATATTAGCAATCTCCACCAACCCAGTTTTATTTTAGCTGTTCAATTTAGAATATTACTTCACACACAATTGCTATCATAGTCCTAATGCACTGGAAAGCCAATATATTTGTAAAATATACTTTAGATATGATTTTGATGGAGATTGGCACTTGACAGCTCGACAGGCTGGGCAGTATTTTTCTATTAAGATGCATGTATACCTTGTCCAAATCATTTTAGTCACTTGCTCAAAATGTTCAATGGAACATTTGAAATAATCTCATAATAACATTTTCCCTTCTGTGAAATAAAATATTCTAGGAAAAGTTAAGATAATTTTTGTAGTAACCTTTAAAGTTAAATTTTGAAAATTTATGATATCTGTATTAAATAGTACCATACAAATGATAAGTTCACTCAACCAGCATAAACTGTACATATGTTCCATGACACACATGGCACTAAAAATAGGAATATAATAATAGGTAGCAGTTCTTGGGATGTCACTATATCTTAGGCACTGTGCTGTCACTTTATATAAATTACTTTGTGCATCCTGTACTCCTACTTATGAGGCAGGCATTAATTTATTATTTCCATTTTACAGCAGAGGAAATGCAGGGACACCAAGGTTAAATAATTTGCTTGGGTCATACAACTGATAAATTATAAAGCGAGGATTCAAATGCTTGTGGTTTGACGGTAGAAGGCAGTCTCTTAATCCCAGTGCTATGCTGCCTCCCATATAACTGTGAATAACTAGGCCACAGCAGTGATTGTTAATGAAAGAGAGAAACAAACAGATCTATCTTTACTTTACTGTGCAGTGAGTTTTATGAGAAGGGTAAGTAAGGATGCCATGAGAACATGTTGGAGCAGCCAGCTAAAGGAGCTTTGGGTGGCAAGGAAGTAAGTTGAGGAAACTTGGTGAGGATACAGACCTACTTTGTCTTTTCATTGTTACATTCTTCAGCCTGGCCATGACGGTGCTTTGTGGGAAAATGCACTAAACAGATGTGACATCTAAACAAAAATCTTAAAAGTATGAAATATGGAGGATTCTTTCTTGAATATTTCATATGGATCTGAGCTGAGAGGAGCTGAAAGTATTTGTTTTAGCTCATGTCATATTCTTAATCTTTTGTATCTAAAAGAATACCACAATCTGTACTGACCAAAAATAAGTAGGTGGTCAAAGTCCAATTTGCTGTACTGAGACCAAGTTGGAAAAGTGACAAAAGTGTAAATAAAAAAGAAAGTAAATCTTACTAACTCCACAGTCTCACATTTTCATTTTAATGGTACGGCAATTTAATAGAGGTATAGAATTGGATGCTAATCACCAAGTTTTAAAGTTTCTCACCATAATAGGAGTTTACCAGAATATTTATTTGCTAAGATACTAAAATATGAGAAAGGAAAAAAAAATATTCACTGGCTAATACATAGATACCCATACAAATATTACAAAAAAAAGGGAAGAATATGCTTCAACATTTTTTTCAGGGCCCTGGAGGGGTTTTATTATTATTATACATTTTTTGTCTGTTTTGTTTAAAATGCTTTTAAGAGAGGTAATTTAGTTTATTGGGTCATACCATTGACAAAAACATACAGTTAAGATTAGGAATCTGTGAAGAGAGTAAAATTAAAGAGTCCATTTCTGTGAGATATGGGAAATGCTAATGACTTCATATGCCAAGGGAAGGCTTTAAAGTTGGTATTTGTAAAGAAAAAAGAAAAAGAAAGAAAAAAAAAAAGAAAGAGAAATTTAAAAAAAATAAGAAAGTATCCCTTAACTTAAAAGAATACTTGAACATTTTCTGCCTTAACTGTCCAGTATATTTTGACACATGGAAAGACTGATGACTTCATGCCGTGGTTCTCAAAACAGGCTGCTTCTTAGAATCACCATGGGAATGCTTAAAAATACTGAAGCCTGGGCTCCTCCTCTAGATTAAGACTTAAGTGGGCCTGATGGAGACCTGGTCATGAATATATTTTTTAAAGCTCCCAGGTGATTCCAAGGCACAACCGTTGTTGAAAACTAATAACTCAGGGCTTTATAGCAAATTAAAGTTGGGAGGATTATTTCTTGGGAAGAGTTAATATTCTGATAACAGTGTCCCTACGTGGTGTCCCTGTTTCTTGCCAGTTTTTCAATCTAGTAAATACTGAGAGTGTTAATAATTAAAGAAATTGTCCCTTATTCCCAGGGAGCTTCTAATGAAATGAATCAATATTGAAACGCATAGGCTGTTTCTAGGAAGAGCAAATGAAATGTATTCTTTGGGAAACTGTTCAGCAAATACTGTCATTTTAGTACTTCTGTAGCCTATTTTTTTTTTTTTTTTACAAAAGGAGCTTAAGGTTTCAAGTGGAGGAATAACTGTACATTTACGGATGGATTTGTCAGAGGAGATAGAGGAGTCAACACTAATTTGGTCAATGTGGACAAATGACACCATATTCTCAGTATGAGGAAAATAATATGCAAAATATATATGCAAAACAATGATGCATGTTTTAGAATTTTCATAGTACCACATAGCAAGTTAAAATGCTTAATCCTCTACAGTTATGAAGTCTAACACTTAACACACTTTTAATACCTTAAGATATTTACTATAGTGTTTTGGTTTTCAAATGTATACATTATACATTTTTAAGAATGCTTGCCAAAAAATCACATTCATCCAGTTTACTCTAGATTTGATACTTTGTTCTATGCTTGTTACTTTTGACATTAGATGGGGGTTAGCAAAGACTCAGGCTAGAGGGTTTTGAAACTCCTATGACATGTGGTCATAAGACATTTTTTATTCAGATACTCAGCAAATTTATCCTTGACTAACTTGTCCATCATATTTAATTTCAAGTTTATCTTTTTTGACTTTTAAAATTGCTATTTTTCTTTCAGAATTGTTTTTACTTTACTTGTAGAAGATTACCTTTTCCATTATATTCTATGACCCTCTATGGAAATACAATTATTAATGTTAATTATTTGCTTTTACCTTTAAAAGTTTGCCGTATAGTCACTTTGAAAAATTGTTTGACCATATCTTCCATAACTTCATTTGTAGCTATTTGTGCTATGACTCAGCTTGTCTGGTCTTAATTGTGGTAGCAACTGAAATGAAAAAGTTATTTCATAGTAGCACTATTTCAGTTAACCCCAAATGGCAAAACTATGCCAATCAGTAATAAAGTGGAAAAAATGCATTCTGTTATATTCACAATAATTATAATATAGCAATAACAAATAAAGGCCTCGAGTTATATGCATAATATCAGTTGATTTTCTATACATCATGTTTAGGAAAAAGAATGGGAAAAGTAAAAGCATATAACATATAATTATATTAACATACAATTTACAAAAAGCTATTGTATTATTTCGGAAGGCAGGATAATGGCCTGGGACAGATTGTAACTACAAAACAACACAAGAGGTATTTCTAGGGCACAGATATTGTCATCTTTCTTGATGTATAGTCTAATTATTCTCAGTTGTGAAAATTCAAAATGACATAATTTTACAATGTGTGTATTTTTCACTATATCTGTTGTACTTGAATAAAATGTTGAAAGAAACATCCAAAATTTTGCCAAAACTGAGCTACAATCCTAAAAATCCAGATAGATCTTTTCCCTTTTTTCCAATATTTCTGAAAAATAACTTAGAATAAAAACAAAATATGGAATTTGTAATTATTACAAAGAGCAAAATATATTTCTAGATATTCTAAAGCATCAATTTTTCACAGGCCAAAAATCAACTACTCCTGAAGTGCCTGGGTAGCTCAGTTGGTTGGACAGATGCCTAGTCAACATAATTTCAGCTCAGGTCATAATCTCGGGGAATTGGGATTGAGCCCCCTACTGGGCTCTGTGCTCGGCAAGGAACCTGCTTGGGATTCTCTCCTTCTCCCTCTGCCCCACTACCTGTTCTCTCATGCTCGTGCTACCTTTCTCTCACAAATAAATAAATAAAATCTTAAAAAATAACTACTCCTTTACTTTTTTATTTGTGATATTTAAACTAATACCATGATGATCAACAGGAGGTTTAGTAATTTATGTGACCCAGCAGGAGCCATAGGATTTATTCTAGGTATACCATTATTCTTTCTCCTTCTAATAGGTTTCTAAACTTTTCAACTTATGTGCATTATGTACACTCTAAATGAGGTTTAAACTAACCTCATATATATATCAGATATATATCAGATACTTATAATATGTATATATAGTTTTTAAAGATTCAGTGAGACTTCAGGTGGTTGGCAAATGAGAAAACTATCTTTCAGAATTCATTGTGAATTATAAAAAAATAAGTTTTATTTGTAGGAAATTTTAGTGCTTTTATTTCAATTTAATTATTGACTTAGTAACTAATTTAGGTAGTTTTTATATGAGATAATCATGACATAAAAATAGGAAATGGAAATTAAGATCGCTAAAATTTAGAAATTATTAATATAAGAAAATAAATGTGTTCCTGATTTTTAAATGTAGTTTATTATCATTGTTCTTTGAAAGGGTAACTCATGCTAATTAATTCCGGTAGTAGAGTATTACTAGCTTTTTATGTATGATAGAATTACCTATTTCTTATTTATATATCTTGTCTGCAGAATTACCCCAGGAATAAACTAATCTTAGCAAAACATGCTATCTTTTTTTTTTAGTTATTTATGATAGTCACAGAGAGAGAGAGAGAGAGAGAGAGAGAGAGAGAGATTGGCAGAGACACAGGCAGAGGGAGAGGCAGGCTCCATGCAGGGAGCCCGACGTGGGACTCGATCCCGGGACTCCAGGATCAGGCCCTGGGCGAAAGGTGGCGCTAAACTGCTGAGCCACCCAGGCTGCCCACAAATGACAATTTTTAAGAGATTCTTAAATGTAATAATTATGCACATAAATAATACTATGATTAGAAACTTCTGGTTTCGGGCAGCCCGGATGGCTCAGCAGTTTAGCGCCGCCTTTAGCCCAGGGCCTGATCCTGGAGTCCCAGGATCGAGTCCCACGTCGGGCTCCCTGCATGGAGCCTGCCTCTCCCTCTGCCTGTGTCTCTGCCAATCTCTCTCTCTCTCTCTCTCTCTCTCTCTCTCTCTCTGTCTCTGTCTCTTTCTCTCTCTGTTTATCGTGAATAAATAAAATCTTTAAAAATATATATATTAAATTAAAAAATCTTAAAAAAAAGAAAAATTTCTGGTTTCAAAGTCTTTCTGGATGTTCAATTATTTTTATTATCTCAAATATACAATAGTTCTTGTATTATAATTTATCCCAATGTATTTTTAGGATTTGGAAATATAACATTGTTAGAAAAAAGAGAGGGAGAGAGCAAGAGTAAGAATGTGTGTATGTATGTGAATTACGAATTTAAATGACATTTTAAGAGTACATTTTAAATATTAAAATATGCACATTTAAGATAGACCTATTTATTTAAATATTTATGAATCTTGATTTTAAGTCATGTTGAAAAGTCAGTTGAACTTTGATCAGTTTCTGTCCTATATTGCCATATCTTCTTTTCCTTTTTTATTTAGATGCTTTGCAAGAAGGCGTTTTATTTTGTTTTGAATACTTGTAAAGTAATACTTGTAAAATAATGAAATTTGCTTTAGCTACTAATTCTAAAAGTTGTCCCCAGCAAATATCCATTTAGAACTCATATCTTTAAGAAAAGTTTGTAGACATTTGCTATTTTTAATGTACAGGGCACATTTTTCTAACAGCAAAGCTATAGATACTATTTGGAAGATGTCTATGCTCACCACTAGATGACCAATGCTGCAAATGTAGACACCATTTCAAAATGATTTCCTTATTATTAACTCCTGTCATTCTGGAACAGACTAGATTGAGTATGTATAATGGGATGGGGGACGTATAGTTTATTATTGATTGCCCTGATAATGAGGAAGCATTGTTATCAGTCATGGTTAAACATCACTGATGATATAGTGTACATTTGTGGGTTTGTGTATGTTAAAAATGATTAAATTTTTGTAAAAGTCTGCAAACATTGTACTCCAACAGCTACATAAAGCAGTAAATACTCCACAAGTTTAAAAATTTATAGTTTTCCATGTGTTTACCATTTTGCTTTCTCTCATTATTCTCAAATGTATTGTTTTTAGGAAAACTTTAAAGAGTAGGGAAAATAAATTATTATTAATCTATTATAAAGAGAAGAAAATTAGGACCCAGATGGGTTAAATGGCTTTCCAAAGGTCACAAGGGTAATAGTTGTTTGAGTAAAGACCAAAATCTGTGTCTTCTAATTATTTTTTGTTTGTTTTTTCTCCAATTAGCTTGAAATGTATGCCTGGATTGGCCAGGAGTTTATAGAACATGATCTCTGTTAAAAAGAACACTTCAAGATTATATTTGAAATTGGCCTAATTTAACAAAGTAAAAAGAAAACAATGAATTTTTTTTTTGAGTTCTGTGACATCCAATTACATTTACAAATCCGGGAATTAATTTCAATTCATAAATTAAAAAATACATAACACCATCATATCTCATACCACTAGTATATAAGAAACTATTTACTTTCATGGTAATAATTCATTTTATCTTGTTTTCCATCTATACAAAACAGCAATAAGTGTGAACTTTAAGAAATTATATTGTAAGAATGTTGAATATACCTTCCCTTCCAGTATAAATTTATAATGTGAGAAGAATTTTTACATGGACATAAGTCTTGATGATACCCAAACATCCATCCTCAGTAGTGAGTAGGCTGTGGGTCATGAAGGGCATTGAAAAGAGAAATCATCATTTTCTCTCCTTTTTTTTGCTGTCTTTTTTAATGATGTCATTATAAAGTCAAGAGCTAAATAAATTTTTTGTTCCAAATATAACTGTTATATGACATAAACCAAGCAAATAGAAGGTCATGACACAAATGGTTCTAGTTATTAAAACTTTATCCCTTCCTTGGGGTTATGCCATATGACTTTGTATAATCGTTGTGTCTTGGGTATTCATTAAACCTGTCTCCCTGGTGAATGAGCACATTAGTGAAATAACACATCAAATTGTCATGAGAGTTGAAATCAAAGGGGTAGATTATGTCACCATGGTTAGATACATAATATCTGTGAAATTCTATACTGCAAACTTTATGTTATGTTGCAAAAAAAAGTAAAATATGAAGGAAATAACTTTAAATATTGGTCAGTATAGCTGTTAATACATATACATACTTGTGGGTTTTATTTATTTTATTTTTTTAATTTTTTTAATTTTATTTATTTATGATAGTCACAGAGAGAGAGAGAGAGGCAGAGACACAGGCAGAGGGAGAAGCAGGCTCCATGCACCGGGAGCCCGACGTGGGATTCGATCCCGGGTCTCCAGGATCGCGCCCTGGGCTAAAGGCAGGCGCCAAACCGCTGCGCCACCCAGGGATCCCTACTTGTGGGTTTTAGCAAATATTCAGTAGTTTATGGAAATCAGGACAAAGTTCCTAGTTAATTATTTTTCATATTCAGTGATGGAATAAAGGTAAAATTACTATCCATTAAAGTTCTTTAACAAATGTATTTTAAAATAAAAATGAGTTATTTCATATGGAAGACTGAAATGTTTCTGTAATTGGCTGTGCTTTACAAAACCCAGCAATCTCATTTCATGGTATTTATCTCTAAAGGAAGCTCTTACTAAAATAAAGCTGGATTTAATTCTGACTAGAGATGCCCCATTAACAATCAGCAAGATGCTGGATTAAAATAAGTGTTTGATAAATAATTTCATAAGGGGCCCTTGGATTTTCTAGCCATGAAGCAGTACCTATATTTATGCTCTTTGCCAATGGCAAAAGTAAATAAAGCCAGTGAATTGCAGGGAAGGACGGGGCTCATTGCCTCATGTGGGTCCCATGGATCCCAAAGAGTCACATGAAAAGAGATGAAGGGTTCCGTCCAATGGTGAATAGTTTAGTCCATTTTAAAAACAATAGCATACGAGAGCTAGATACATTCACACTGCCTTGAGCAGTCGAATAACAAATGAAATATAAACCTTCAAAGTACAGAACCTTTTTGTCAAGTGCAATTTATGTAGAGTCCCTTGGTACACAAAGTATAAAAAGGAGGGCTGATTAAAATGGGGCAGGTGTCTTGGAAACCAGCCCAGAAACTTATGAGAATCCTCCAGGGATCCCAAGCCTTCAGTAGAACACATGTGCATTTTAGCTTATACGATGTTAGACCTAATAAAACTTCAGTATTTATCTAATCCCACTCCTTCATTGTGCAAATGAGATATTAAAGTTCTTCAGATTTGGGGGTTTGCCTTTTAATCCCAAAGGAAGTAGTCAGAAACTTTCTGTCTTCTGAAACCACATCAGGGGTATTAAAACCATTTGGCTCTTAAAAATTTGCTCAGTTGATACCTATTTTAGTAGCAAATCATTTTTTTGAAGACAACTTTTAAATATATAATAAAAATGAGAATAAAAATGTGTCATCTCTTACAGAATGGCTTTGAAGTTAATAATGAAAATTTTAAAAAGAAAACTACTTCTAGATAAGATTTAAATATTGTGTAAGTAAGGGTGTCAAGGATTACTAATTGGATGTTAAAGTTTCCAGACTTGACTATAGTTGCAAGATATAAACAATATCATAAATCCAAAGTTAAGTGAGAGAGAATCACGTTTTCAAAACAGTTATTTTAAACCTGGTTACTTCTGGATTACTCTTGAACCCTCGCCCACCAAAGGGTGTAAAAATGAGGAACTGTTTGATGTTGTGGCAGAAAGATATTTTTGAAGTGCGCCTCTTTGGATAAAACTGCTAGGAATTTACTCATTTCTGTGCCAAAGGCAAATATGTGGATTGGTACTCTTGTCTTCTCTGATCAGCCTTTTATGGGACCGCTTAGCAATGTGTCCCTGGCTGTCAGGGGAAGACTGTAAAATAATGTCCACCTAGTCTTTGAATATTCTGTAGGAGAGAGATGGGCAAGTGAGTTGTATTGGTGATGGAATAAAGGAAGTTAATTGTTAAATTGCAGTAATTCTTGACTTCTAGAATTATCCAAGAGAAGAATGCCTGTGTGTTAATAATGACCAGATTCGGGCCATGCAGAAGTGATGTATTGGGGAAGAGAGGGATTTATTTGGGCTGTATCCAACTGAGCAATGAAAACTGACAAAACAGAAGCTGGAAAGAGACCATTGGATTCCTAGGTGTTAAGAAGTGAGCAAACAGCTGCTGGAAAAATTACCTCAAGTGAGGACAGGCCTCCAAATACTGACAGACATGTGCTGTGAATAAATAAATTAGTTTGTACTCTTTCCTAGTTCCAGAAAGCACAGCACCACCTCCCGATATTGCTGGCTTACCTTTCTTATCCACCCACCCATCCACACTCCACTCCCTACCACCTACTTCAACCCACAAGCTTTTAACCAGGGCCAAAGAGAAGAACTTTCCCCACTAAACAAATTTGAAATGAGGCAATGGGGGAAAATAAATTTGCTTTATGATTAGACCCTGAATCTTGTTTCTTCAGTATTGTAGCTATTGATGTAAGAACTTATCATTGATAGTAATAATACATTTGGAAGCAAGATTAAGTCCACGCTCCTAGGTAAGATTATAAAGCTTCTGGATTCTTTTGTATTGCCTGAATTCAGTGTGTACATGCATGTGTGTGTGTGTGTCTGTCTGTCTGTCTAGTGCAGGAAGTTAAGAGAACAGACTCTAGATCAACACTAGCTGGGATTACATTCCAGCTGTACCACTTACATTGTGACACTAGTTAATTTTTGATGCCTTAATTTGCTTCTCTTTAAAATGTGTGTAAGAATAGTACCTATCTTATGGGGCTCTTTTAAGAAATGAATAAGATGAATGATTCTGAGCACATGTAAAGTTCTATAAAAATATTTATTATTGCTAACACTGTTATAAATGAGAGTGCTGGTTAGCTGGATATCTTGTTACTGACAATGTTAGATCAAAGGTCAGACATATTTACATATTTATTAAAAACTGTCAAACTATGTTCTGAAAAGCCATTTACAAATAATCTCCCTTTAGATTTAAAAGCAAAAGTTACATGTAAATGGAGGCCATGTGAAGGGAAACATCAGGAGGTTCCTTTGGCGATGAATGATAGTTTGTAGAGAGCCAGCCACTTTGAAAGTTATTTGGGAGAAATACACAGAACAGGTGGACTGTATGACCTGTTTGCCCTGTGAAAATTAGTATTTGAAGTGACCCGATTCTCAACCTGAGAATTTTCAAAGTGACAAATTATGCTCATTTGGCTTGTAATGATGTCCTGATTATAGGCTATAAGACCAATGATGGATTTCCTTGACTTCTTAATGTTCTCAAATCCTGTTGTGACCTTTCCATATCCAAGTATGTAGCAATGTTTTCAGAAACAGCTAAAAGTTTCATAATTATATGTTTAAATATGTATTTCTTTCATGTCAGAGGATAAACTGACATGTTTTATATCAGTCTTTCTGTAGGTGTCTTAATCCTTATTTATTTATTTTTTATTTAAACAACTGTGTGATTAAAGCAGTTTCAGGAATTACCTAATTTCTCATGTCTTGGGTAAGACGTACTTTAGACATACCTGTGAAAAAGTATTTAAGATTTTTAAAATATATTTATTTATTTTAGAGAGAGAGAGGGAGGGAGACAGCACAAGCGGGAGGAGCAGAGGGAGAGGAAGAGAGGAAGAGAGCAGTCTGTGCTGAGTGCAGAATCCATTGTGAGGCTCAAGCTCACCTTCCTGAGATCACGACCTGAGCCAAAACCAAGAGTTGGATGCTTAATCGACTGCGCCACCCAGACGCCCCTGTTTTAAGATTATTTTAAAATTATTTTCATTAGTACATTCTTAGTATTTATTGAGTTTCTGCTGTGCAGCAGGCATAAAGCCAGGTACTGGAGAAACAGATGTGAACAACAGGCAGACTAGGTCACTGTCGTCGTGCTGCTTACAACCTAGGGATGGTCTGTCAACAATCTCACATTTGTGACTTGCTGGCATTTTGAGGACATGGATTAGATCACCTGGGGAAACTTGAGAAGAGGCTTGGTTTTAAAAACTAAAGATCAGAGAAGCCCATGAATGAGAAAGAGAAACAAGTGCAGTGGAATAAAAATCCTGAGTGCTCTAAAACGGAGCAGAAGAGATTGTTTCCTAAGGGGGGGTGGTAAAGTCCACAAACACCACTAATGCTTGGTGTATGATGTAGAAACATAGAGGTTATTGGAAACCTTGACAGAGCCTGTTCTGGCCAGGGTGGCAGTTGAACCCAAACTGAGGAGGATTTAGGAGTCCATCAGAAAAGAGAATTGGAGACAGTACAGCAACCAGAAGGTTAGCCAAACAGGACGCAGAGAATTGGGATGTTTGCTGGAGGGACATGTGGCCCCGGGTGCGTTTTAAAGACAGTGAATCTAAGAGCAAGACCGAATAAGCCCTGTGGGGCTGAAATGATGATGTGAGAAACCCGAGAATGAATGAATGAAGGTTCTAGCATGGGAGGAGGTGTAATGAAATTACAGATTGAGGTCAGCAGTACCAATCTACTGCTAATGAGAAGAGACTTGACAGGGAAGGGATTTCAAGGGGCTAAGCGCCAGCCTCAAGATTTTATGCCTCTCTCAGTGCGGTGAGGCTATTGGCATAGGGTGATAGACCAAGGTACGCTGCTTCAAGGAGGGTAAAATAATTATTTTATATACTTACAAATAATGGGCTATTTAGGTTTCTTCTTCAGGGTAGTTTGTTTATGTGAAATACTTAATTTTGAATTCAATAGATTTTGGCCTTAAACTTAAGCTCCTTTTATTTTTTTCTTTATTTTTTAAGATTTTATTTATTCATTCATGAGAAACACAGAGAGAGGCAGAGACATAGCAGTCTTCATGCAGGGAGCCCAATGCAGGACTCGATCCCAGGACCCTGGGATCAAGCCTGGGACAAAGGCAGATGCTCAACCACTGAGGCACCCAAGTGCCCCTTAATCTCCTTTTCTTGATTATGCCAGTTACCTAAAATATTAATTCTGTGCCCAGCTTTCTCCTTTATCCCAGTCCATCCAAACAGATTATGTCTCTATCGCTTATGTCTAAGCCAAACTGGGTATAGAATGAACACTCAGATTTCAGCTGGATGAATGAATGGGTTGTAGGTGTATCATATTTATATTATATTTAGTTGTTTCCTTCTTTATTATTTAATAAAATATCCTGTAAAATCTGACCTGTTTGAATCATGCTAAGAGGAAGAAAAGATAAGCTTTTTTACCTATCACTGGCAGAAACGTTAAGGAAAGTAGACTGTTCTGGGAATAATCGTGGCCATGAGAGTAAAAACAAACATGAGAACTTCAAAGAACACCTGAAAATAAGTGGAGAGGATATATATACTTCATTTAATTTTCATTACAGTTAATATCACAGTTTATTTTCAGAAGTTCTCAATAATGAGTTACTATTTCAGGTGTAGAGGAAAATATAGTTAAATGTTGGTATTAAACTTAAAACATCTTTGTCTTAGTGATCATTTTGTAGTGAATTATGTTGCATGTGATACAGTTTCTCTTTCATATGAGAAGACCACAGTTTTTCAAAAAAATATTTAAAAAGATAATAAAATATGATAATTAAACAACCCACTTTTAATTTTATCATTTGAAATAGATTCCCAGTGTATGACCTTTACCTTTAATAGAAAGAGTCTGACCTTAGTGAATAGTTCTAATTTCTCTTTTATTAAAACCATAATTGTAATTGATGTACAGCTTTTCTTTACTTTATAATATGGTTGATCACTTCTTTATCAGAAAAGCATTCCAGGTTGGAATGAATTTGAAGTATGGCTAAATAAATAAATAAACACACACACACATACATACACACATATACACTTACACACGTGTGATACATGCACATACAATATCATTTATAATCATAGTTACTGAGTTCTCATAATATGCTAGGACTTGACTGAAGCACTTTACATCTATTAATTCATTAATTTTCATAAATGGGTAGGTATATCTCCCATTTTAAAGACAAGAAAACTGAGACAAAGAGTTTAATATATATATTTATATATATATATATAAATAATATATATATATATATATATAAATAATTAACTGGAGGGACGCCTAGGTGCCTCAGTTGGTCAAGCATCTTACTCTTGATTTTAACTCAGGTCATGATCTCAGAGTCTTAAGATCAAGCCTCACGTGGGGCTCTGCACTGGGTGTGGAGCTTGCTTAAAACACTCCCTCTCCTTCTCCCTCTGCCCCTCTCCCTCCTAAAATAAATAAATAAATCTTTAAAAAATAATTAACTGGAGCTGACCTCCATTTTGCAAGGGAGAGAGCTGATACTCCAGGGATACATGATGATAATGAAAGGATAGAAAGTGGTATTGTAAATTGAGGGTGGGGAATAAATTTTATAGCAACCACTGAGGCAATAAAGGAAGGAGAACATTAACTACCATTGTTCATTTTTATTGCCATATTTCTGTAGAAAAACAAATAGAAATAGAAGGAAATAAATGTGAATGAATGTATAAAATTGTTAAGACATAAGAACTATAACATTTCACTTGGTGTCCTAAAGTTTAGAATAAAAGAAAAATAATAACTCTGAATTAAAGTATTCCATATTTATGCCTTTAAGGAAAATTTGATTCTACAGAGAAGGCTTCGAGTATTTACCTTATTCTTAAAGATCCATATAGAAATACATGAATAAGAACCTAAAATAATCAGTAAAAAAACAGAGTCAAGAGGGAAAGTAAAATAATTAGGTCACTGCACCTATCTTTTCAAAACCATTATAGTTTTGTTTCTGTGATGACATGAGGTTCCGTCTATAGTAGATCATCCCAAAGGTGTGCAGTTCTGAAAAAATAATATTAATACAACATCATTAGCAAGAAGTATTTTTTTATAGGAGTAAAGAATAGGATCTGGAATGTGGAACACATTTTGTGTTTTATATAAAATGATAAAAAAGACTGAATAAAAATTATTCTGATGTATGTTTGATCAACTAACTCTTTAACATTTTTTTTGACAGTTTGTGCAGTGTTGCAGATATTGCTGTAACTGTAATGAACAGCTCAGTGTGTGAATATGAAATGTTAGACTTCAGTAATATTTCCTTGATTTTATATTTTCAGATACATCAAACCTAGGAGGGAAGTGATTGAATGGGAAATAAAACTGAGCTAAATTGACCTTATAAACTTGTAGTAGGGATGGAAAGACTTTTTTTTTTAAGATTTTATTCATTTATTTGACACAGAGAGAGAGAGAGGGAGAGAGAGCAAGAACCAGGGGGAGAGGCAGAGGAAGAAGCAGACTCCCTGCTGAGCAGGGAGCCCCACACAGAGCTCAGTCCAAAACCCTGTGATCATGACCTGAGAATAAGGCAGACACTTAAATGATTGAACCACCAGGTGCCCCAGACTTTAAAATTTTGATAGGATTGATTAATATCTGAGTTTAGATTGTTAAAATAATCTGAATTCTAAAACTATATTTCACATTCTTAGTCATCGTAAACTGCATCAGAGTGTGAATCTGCTAGTTGATCTAAGTTCTAACCAATCCCACTTTGGTTTGAATAAGGTCATATGGTGTGTTAAACATGGGCAGGCACCACTCTGAGCCCCAAGAAAGGACTTACTCCTGCTTCCGGAGATTTGTCAAGAGACAGACTTTAGCTGTCAGCCCACTTAAGGATTTTCCAACTTGAGAGTCATTTTACCCAAAGTCATGTCCTTCTTGGGACAGTGTGGATCTGACGACTAAGTAGGGATAAAAAGACTTGAGCACTTCAGTCCAATACAAGATAATGCTGAGGGACCATTTAAGTTCCACAGCTCTCTATGAGGATTGCTGGACCCATTGTACTTGCAACCAGCTTTGTAGCTCAATTCTTTTTTCTCCACCTAATCCTTCATTCCTCACTTCTTTTTCAAAGAGGTTGACTTCTGAACACTAAATATTTCTTGGAGTCTGCTGCACAAAGGATTCAAGTTATAATATAAGGATCTGGAGCTCTTAACAAAGTTACCACCTAGGCCCAAGATCAAATTCTATAGGAACTGTCTCAGTTTGTTTGGGCTGCTATATTAAAATACCACAGACTGAGGAGCTTATATATGGCAGAAATATATTGCTCACAGTTCTAAATATTGGAAAACCAAGATCAGGGTGCCAGCATGGTCGGTGAGGGTGCTCTTTCTGTAAACAGCCTTCTTATGTCCTCACATGGCACAGGGCAGAGAGCACTGTGGGATCTTTTTTTATGGACTATAATCCCATTCATGAGAGCTCCACCCTCAAGACCTAATCACCTCCCAAAGACCTCACCATTACGTTAATACCGTTACAGTGGGTACTAGAATTCCAATATGTGCATTTTACAGGGACGCATTTAGACCACAGTGGGAGCCAAGTGGGTAAGTTACTGAGTGAATCAGCCTAAATATAAAATAATAGCAAGTATGACAATGAGACCATGGGAACCAGAAACTGGGGAGCACAGGCCTTCTCTAAAAACAAATGAGCAAAACGTATTGCGAGGCAAACAAAATATATTTTCGATCCAAAGGGGAAGACTCATTGTTGCTAAATCTTCAAAGCATAAAGTCGTGTGGAAAGGGAGGGAGAAAGAAGTAAAGCAACACTCAGGATTCTCAAATCTTAAACTATGAATTAAATGTTACAGTTTCTAACTAAAATATGACAAAACAGAATTTAATGCAAATTATTTCTGCACTTTTTGTGTAAAGAATATACTTTGCCAAGTTCCTTCCTGTTCCATGGCTAAAGAGCCGTCAGTATAGAAATGATGAAGGTCAGTAAAATACATACAGTAGACTGAGTTGAGGAATTTGACAAGAAAACGCTGAGACAAAAATCAAAAGCCCCCTTGAACACAGTTAACATGGAACTGAAATATCAGGCTTGGTGAAATGGAAGCATTGCACATTTGGTGACAAAAGATTCGGGCTGAAGGTTGTCTCCATAGTTACTACAGCGAGGGATATAAGTGATATTTTCCATGCCTTGATCTTTATCTCTGTTAAAAAATGCTAATATAAATACTTTCCACTTTACCTGGTTCATTACACTCTTGTGAGGATCATCGGAGTTAATGTATATGAAAACACTTTATCAGTGTTTATTCCTTCATCATACACACGCGCACACACACACACACACACACACACACACACACACTCGTTAGGATTTTTTCAGCTGTTTCTCTTCTATCCAAGACGAATTCACTTATTTTCTTAAATATAATGTCTTTCCCTTTAGAGATCTGTCCTTTTTCACCTTTCACTATTGTTAACTCTATATATTTGCATTTTAATGCAATTAAAGTTATTATAAATTTCTAATGTGCATTACTTTGATTTAGTGTAACCATACAGAATACAAAGAATAATCTGTTCTTTCAATTTAGACAAAATGCATTTTAATGGGGAAGAAAACTATGTAACAAAGTGAGTTGAATTAGAATATTCATACCATGAATAGAGAATGACCTTATGTAAAGATGAATTAAAATGCTTTGGAAGTTGTAAGGAAACTTACTGTTTCTCTTAATAAAATCAAACATTGGTCATTCAAGGCTAGCAATAGAAGAGGAAGAAATTTTACTTTTCTGACTCCTGTCCTCAAGATTAACTTTCTTCTCAAGGTCTGTTAATAATAACCACTGGTCTAAGCATATGGAGCAGAAAAAGGCATTATATTCTTTAAGGCTCCTGCCTGTGGCTATAAACTTCCCTGTGCTCCTCTGTATATTATAAACAATATACCTCAATCAACAGCACAGAGCTCCCCATATAACAAATTCTTGATACATAAATTCTTAATGAACATAAATATCAGAGACCAAAATGGAGCATTAAGAAGTGCTTTTACTATTGTTGCATGAATAAAACAAAAGCAATGTAAACACAGAGAATTAACATTCCACCATTAACCTTGAACTTAGTGTCCTTATTCAGAGGATGGACCTAACGAGCTGTGGATGACCTTATTTCATGACCTCAATAGAGAACAAGATAAGAATAAAATAAATTTAACATATATATATATATATATATATATATATGAAATGCACATATATACTGCATAGAGACTGTTTGCCATATAATAGGATAGAATGTCAGATAGTTTGTAAAAGATTTATTATACAAGTTTGTCTTTTTGTTATATAATTGTCTAAAATTCCGAGAAAATACTTAAGTCATAGCTATTTATGTCATATCATGTGTCTCCTGTTAGACAAAACACTTCAAGGCTAAAGCCTGGATATCCTTTGAATATTCCACAGCATTTATACAGTGACTTATGCAGTCTAATAAATGGCCATTGAAAGAGAAAATAAAACTCTAGGATAATTAAAACTTCACAATTTTACTGGTGCACATATTAACTGACTGTATTTCTGTGCCACTACATCAAGACTTCCCCCCCAAACTTGAGGGATAATAAGAAAATGTTTCAGTTTTTGTTTTATTATTATTATTTTTTTTAATCTTTAAAGAGGCACACCTAAAAGTAGAGGAAAATAAAAACAAACAAACCAAGGCAGGATGGACTGGACTAAAGGCTGATAGATCCAATAACTATGCCATGCATTCCTGGCTTGACCCCTGGTAACAGTGCCGTGAAAGTATATATAGAAAATGTACTTGGAAAAGGGGTGCTTTACTTTGGATAGCAATGAAATGAACTTACATTGGGGTCAACACTCGGTTCATACCAGGAAACACTGCCTGATGGTTCTCAGAAGTTGCATGACTCATGTAGCTGATCAACCATTAGGAGTAGATTCTGAGAATTCCAAATGAGACAACACCATGCCAGTAAGAAAACTGAAATCTTCATTTGTCTCTCATTAGTAGTTTTCCCAGCTATTATTTTTTCTGGTTCTAAGAGATAAAAAGGATAGAAAACAGTAAGTGGCTAGATAAAACTGTCAGGTACAATTTGTTAAGCCTTAAACTTTCTGGTCACTATGGAACAGGGGATCAGACACACCAGAAAATGCAGATCACATCTTTAGACAGTGTATTTGCTGTTTAATTTATCTTCTATTTATCAGGTTATGATATAGCTAAATTAGTGACAAGGCTCAAAATGTGATTGCTCTAAAAATAATCTTCTAATTATGTGAACCTTGACCTCTTTGAACCTCAAACCTCTCAAAACATCTTGATTCTTTGAGAAATAAAATTGTCTTTTAAATGTGTGTGTGTGTGTGGCATGCACATGCATATGTATGCTTAACTTACATTCTTCTAACTTTATACATTTTTAGGTTCAGTGATAATGTATCTATAGATCTTTTTTTCTACAACTGCATTGGAGTGTATAGTAATCAGTAAATGATTTAAGAATACATTATATGATTTTATGTGTATTTCCACCTCTCAAGTAGTTTGCTGGAATAATATAATGCATGTGGAATATAATGAGACTACTGTTGCTTATTGATACTACAGGTGCAGATAATTAAGCCCACCTCTATAGTAAAACAATATTCCCAATTTCGTTTCATTTCTTTACCATACATTTATTTTATGAGTTGATATTAGAAGATGTGGGAGCTAATACTATAAATATGACTATAGCCTCTAGTTTCAAGGCTCTTGTTTTGGGGCTGATTGAAATAGTCTATCAGGACCTAAAGACAAGACAGCTTCCGAAGTTCATGATCTTGAGTTATGCTGCTTTCTCCCCTTTTAGCAAGGAAATGCCTCTTTTAATAAGACAAATGTCATCCCCTATGATTAGTGGGTGAAAGCCAGAATTCTAGAACAGCAGGTGTACCACCAAATGATCTCAAATCAGATAACCTAAACATGGCTCCATAACAACAAATGACCCCGGACTTTTTTCTGACAAAAAAAGGACAATAATGATAACTTTGTACTGTCAGTTAATGGAAAGAAAAACATAACCCAGAAGAAAGAAAAAAAAAAACAACAACAACTGGATGACTCAGGCAGTTTCAATATCTACTAAATGTATCTGTGTTCCTTAGACTGAGTACAGAATGTGCTTCACTGTCAGTTGTTTTTAATATACATATTAAAATGTTTTTCCAACAATGGCAATAAAGTAGATACTGTAAAGCAGTGGTTCTCATCCCTGGCCTGCACTTTTTAATCTCTTAAGGAAATATACTCACACTCAGATTTTCTGTTTCCTTTGAATGAAGGCAGCAGCTTTGGATCAGTTTCAGAGAGGTAACTTTCTAGAATGTATACTGTTTTATCACATTTTTATCAGAGTATTTTGAATGTAATTATTTGTTTCTCTGGTCACCATTATGAATACTAGTTGTCTGCCTCCAATTTCAGAGGCTCTTGAAATGGGCCAAGAACCTGGGGTCCAAGAACACCAGTGATTTCATGGATTGAACTTTAAATGTAATTAGTATTTTGGAACTCTATTTTAATTTGTATTCAATTCTGTATTATTTTATCTTTATTTATATGCAGTGGATAAATATATATAATGTGCCCAATACAATATTGTACATATTATATCTATTTAATAGTTATAGCTTATTTAAATTATAATTCAGAGACAGAGTCATCAGACTGTCAAATGAATCATTGACACAAAAAATTCAAAAAGATACAAAAAAAAAGTTTAAGGAATCCCATGTAAGTGTAATTTGACTTTTAAATTAGTTGCCTCCTCAGAGCTATGGTCTTTATTTCTTTTGTTGTTTTTGTTTTCTTGTCTCTCTTGTTAATAACTAGCTCTAGATTCGCTTATATATTTACTTGTTCTTGTCTATTTCACCTGGGAAATGAAAAACTAGTATACTCTAGAGTGATTTTCTGAAAGCTCATAAAAGTCAACTGTACAAACTTATCGCACATAGATTTAATGACATTTATTTTGCCAGTCTTAAGGCTTTGGGGGGGGTATCACTTCATATACACAGTAAGAACCTCAGAGTGAGTTTGAAATTGTCCATAATATTCTCCAGTAGTATGATTTCCAATAGGATAGAAATTTTGTATTATTCATTCCTGAATCCCAGGAGTCTAGTGCATTTCCTAACACATGGTAGATGTTCAATCTATGTTTGATGCACAAAGGAGTAAAAAACATGAGATGATGCTGTTCTGTTGTAGAAAGCCTGAACTACACAACAGTGAGAGAGTTTTGCAGATATCTTTGCTTGAGATAATCCTCAATTTTGGAACAAATAGAATTTAATGGCTTTCCTAATTCCTTTAGGAAATGTATTGATATTGAGAAGTTGATTTTTGCTCTATTACTGGGATTCAGAATTGATTGACTTATAAATATAGAGACTTATTTGTAAGTTAAGTTTACTGACATTTATTTTAAGAGTTCTTCCTTTGCATCATGACAATTTAAAGTCAATAACTTTTCTGTTTCTTCTTATTAATCAATACAAGTTTTTGACATTGTTATAGAATGTTTGACATATTTTTTAACACTGAAAGTCATTCATTTATTCATTCAATTAAGTGCCTATTGGCTTTTAGCAAGTATTTCCTGATATAGCTGGTTACTTTGACCTCTGCTTACTACAATGCTCCATCTTGAATTTTGAAATATGCTTACCTACTGAGTCAGAACTCTCATCTAGAAGTGATTTTACTATTGTCTTTCTTAATTCTTAAAATTTTTAGCTTTAAGCTCTGACTCTGACATCATGACATAAGCATGACAGTTATTCATAGAGAACCATGCCAGCATAATAAAAATATAAAATAAATATTTATGGTTCCAAAGATAGTTACTGCTGAAATTATTTTTATGGGCATGTTTTACCTTTGAGATTTCCAATAGCTTTGTTATATTTTATAATAAACACTTTATAACCTTGTGGTACATAATCTGTATAAATCAATTCAGAACAAAGAAATTTCTTTGGAAGCCTGTTTTTTGTTTTTTTATTTTGTTTTTCTTAAATAATATTTTCAAGCCTGAGATAATTTTTAAAACTGGAAGAAAGGCCACACTGGAAATCAGATCTGGTTTCCAGCCAATATTCTGTTAAAGAGTCTTCCAACCTTGGCACTAAGGTTAAAATGGACCCCTTATATTGTACCATGAATATTTGCATAGACTGAAATGAAATCATCCTATTTGAAGTAACCTTTTTCAGACTGGTGATACTTCTGCTCTCTAACATATATAGTGAAAGGTTTTAGAAAAATTGGCTTGTTGCCAATGTATTCATATCATTGCATACAGCCATCTGGCAAATATTTTCCTTAATTGCTTTTTGGGGTGTTATGCATAGCAAGGAACTACTGTAGCTCTCTTGACTACAATTTCTACATTAATACGGAACTTGATCCTCTGATAGTAGTTACTTGCACTTTCCATTTTTCCTTTACACCCTTTGCTTAATTTCTAAATTTCCCTTTCATAGGTACATGTATTACTATTTGTAATAAAAGACATGTGAGATATTTACTGGATGTTTCAATAAAAATTATGTATTTATATGAACATATATACATGTATGTATGTTCATATGTATAGCTGTATAACATATAGTGAATCCACACACATACACTAAAAATTCTGATGAGAAGACAGACATTTATTGTTCACATAATGTACCATTAATGATGTGGATTTTGTAATATTTTACCTGCTGAAGAAACTTTAATATATTTTAGTATTAGAACTGAACATTAGCTTTTTTCTGTATGTCTTCAGACATTTTAATCATAAATTTCTCATAAAACCATTCAATAGCTTACAACTGAGTGTTGTAAATACTAAGTATATCAGGACTTTGGACCTATTAATTGTGGACGTTTAAAATTTTATTTTAATTTTTATCAGTGCTTGGCTACTACTGCAGACTGCCTGAATCAGAATATGCTGGAATATGGTCTAGACATATAATTTCCTTTAAATTTCTCACGTCACTATGATGTGTATAAACTTCCTTGAAACCCACTGCTTTTTATGTAGATTATACCTCGTTTAACTCTTGTTTTAAGTTTAGAAATATTTTAAAAATCATGATATTATAAAGCCTACTTTTTTCCTTTAAAATAGAATAACAATGAGATAAAATCAGCACAGTGAATAACCTGCATTCTTACATTTGACTACTCAAAAGAAGTTTCCAAAATCCCTAATTTTCTTTTTTTTTGAGATTTTATTTATTTATTCATGAGAGAGAGAGAGGCAGAGACACAGGCAGAGAGAGAAGCAGGCTCCACGCAGGGAGCCTGACGTGGGACTCCATCCCTGGTCACCAGGATCACGGCCCGGGCTGAAGGCGGTGCTAAACCACTGAGCCAGCCGGACTGCCCCCAAATCCCTGATTTTCAAAGAAACTTTAAAGTTTCAAGAAACTTTTTTTTTTTTAAGATTTTATACTTTATTCATGAGAGACAAAGACAGAGAGGCAGAGACAGGCAGAGGGAGAAACAGGTTCCCTGCAGGGAGCCTGATGCGGGACTTGATCCAAGGACCCAGGACCAGGGATCACACCCTGAGCCAAAGACAGACACTCAACCACTCGGCCACCCAGGTGTCTCAAAAAACTTTAAGAGTACTCTTAGCAGTTTATCCAATGTCATGTCCCCTAAAATACTTGCTATGTTTTCTTGGACATAGTAGATATTAGCAGCTATAAATTCAATAAATGAAGGGTGTTTAGAAGAGTATACAGATGATAGAATAATATTTATTTTGCAATGCATTGAATTCCACAGCATAGTTGTAAATTTATATGTATTAATAAGCTCAATTTTACGTCATGATAGGTAGATTTTCATAGGATAAAGTTGAATATTGGTTCTTAGAAACTTCTCTTATTACTAAACTAATTCAAACTATATTCAACAGGTATTTAAGTTATATTTATATATGGAAATATGAAAGCCCACTTTATAGTTGATTCACCTAATTATGCTCCACAATTCTACTGTAGTAGCAGACAAAGACACTTGAAGCACAGTAAAATGTCATATAGCCCTACTAAGTCAGAACATTAATGGCATCAGAAATATTATCTCCACTAAGTTCTTATATTTTTTTAAAGAATCCATTTTTACAATACTGATGTTTTATGACTTCATGTTATAGATGTTATATGCTTCTGCAACATAAAATGTCATGCTTAATAATTTTCTTGATTTTGTCACAATTTGGAATCCAGGTTATTTTAAATTGATGCCTTAGTTTCTTAGCATATAAATTGGAGATAATGTAACTATTTTGGTAATGATTATCAAATAAAAGGATAAAAGCACTGATTCATTCAGTAGGAACCCAATGCTGCTTGGTTTGGTATCTATAACATCTGCAGTTAACTCAGATTATTATAGACATTAAATAATGTCTTATTAAAACTATGAGGGGATAATTTGAATATGGATGAGGAGATAGCCAGTGTCTCTTTCTTTAGGATGTACAAGGTATTTATAAATGTCTACATGAGCCAAAATCATATTAATGGATATTTCTCAGAATTTTAACATTGTCTTTAGAAAATTAAAAAAATACATTATGCTGATTATTGAATATTAAAAACAAATAGGGGCTTTTATACCAAGAAGAGCTTAAATAATGTTTGATACACTTAATGAAGCAAACTTGGTTGTAGCTTTGACAGAAAAAAAGTTCTGGGACAATTGGATCTTCTTAAAATTCAAAGGAACCTGGGCCATTATAATAAGCACCGTTTGTGCACTGTGAACAGTGATTTGATTCATGTTAAATTACTACTGGTATTTAAATTTCATCATGCTTTAGTTTTACTTGTATTTAATTTGTAAACTCTAGATTTAATATTTGTATTATAATTTCCAAACAGGAAACCTAGAAAACATTTTCCTTTATAATCATACTATTTGATATACTATAATCCAAATACAGACTCTGCAGTCAATAAGGATGAAGCAGTTAATTCTGCTCAGGGGAGTACTGGAAGGTTTTGCCAAGATGATACCATTTTGAGAATTCTCATCTTGAAGAATGAATACAAGGATGGTAGGCCAAGACAGGGCAAGAGAAAGGCTAAGGGCAGTAAGGTACATAAAAAGGCAAAAAACAACAAAACAAGAGAAAACTTACTACATGAGGAAGTGACAGAAATATAGATAATTGTTAAGGATCTTTTGTGCTCAATGAGAGAATTCGGATTTCAATACATTGTCACTGAATCCAACAAATACAAAAAGCAAGGGAACATAAAATAGACATTTATAAGTCAATTGTATGTATATTGGCTTTTTGTAAATTAAATCATGTTTTATATAACATTAGAACCCTGTTGGTTAAGGACCCCTGAAGTAAATGGCTTATAATGGAAATAAATTGTCCTACCACTTGTGATGAGCATAGCATAACAACCAAAGTTGTTGAATCACTTTGTTGTACACCTGAAACTAATGTAACATTATGTGTCAACTATACTAAAAAATAATAATAAATACGTTTTTATTTTTAATAACTGCTAAACTAAATTAAAAATGAGTAGTGGGAGGAGGGGCAAGATGGCGGAAGAGCAGGGTCCCCAAATCACCTGTCCCCAAAAAATTACCTAGATAACCTTCAAACCATCCTGAAAATCTACGAATTCGACCTGAGATGTAAAGAGAGACCAGCTGGAACGCTACAGTGAGAAGAGTCCGCGCTTCTATCCAGGTAGGAAGACGGGGAAAAAGAAATAAAGGAACAAAAGGCCTCCGAGGGGGAGGGGCCCCGCGAGGAGCCGGGCTGAGGCCGGGGCGAGTGTCCCCAGGACAGGAGAGCCCCGTCCCCGTCCCGGAGGAGCAGGAGCTGCACCAACCTTCCCGGGCGGGCGGAAAGGGGCTCGCAGGGAGTTGGAGCAGGACCCAGGAGGGCGGGGATGCCCTCGGGCTCCCGGGGACACTAACAGACACCTGCGCCCGGGAGAGTGCTCCGAGCTCCCTAAGGGCTGCAGCGCGCACGGCGGGACCGACCGGAGCAGCTCGGAGGGGCTCGGGCGGCGGCTCCGCGGAGGGGGCTGCGGGGCGGGAGCGCGAATCCCACAGCGCAGGCCCCGGAGCACAGGGCGCCGGGACACAGCCCAGGATCCGGCCTCCCCCGGGACAGGCAGAGGCCGGGAGGGCCCAGGACAGCAAGGACGCTCCTGCCCGAGCTGAGCAGATCAGCGGCCCCGCCCCGGAGCCTCCAGGCCCTGCGGACGGAGAGCCGAGAGCCCCGAGCCCCGTAGTTCCTGCGGAGGCTGAATCCAGGCTTCCAGAGTTGCCATAGCAACTGCGGCTGTTCCTCCTGGGACCTCACGGGGTAAACAACCCCCCTGAGCCCGGCAGCAGGCAGGGGCAGAGCAGCTCCCCAAGTGCTAACACCTGAAAATCAGCACAGCAGGCCCCTCCCCCAGAAGACCAGCTGGACGGACCAGTGATACTCCCCCGTGTTCCAATACAACTTGTTTTTGGCCACTCTGCACTGAGCAAAATGACTAGAAGGAAAACCTCACCTCAAAAGAAAGAATCAGAAACAGCCCTCTCTCCCACAGAGTTACAAAATCTGGATTACACTTCAATGTCAGAAAGCCAATTCAGAAGCACTATTCTACAGCTACTGGTGGCTCTAGAAAAAAGCATTAAGGACTCACGAGACTTCATGACTGCAGAATTTAGATCCAATCAGGCAGAAATTAAAAATCAATTGAATGAGATGCAATCCAAACTAGAAGTCCTAACGACGAGGGTTAACGAGGTGGAAGAACGAGTGAGTGACATAGAAGACAAGTTAATGGCAAAGAGGGAAACTGAGGAAAAAAGAGACAATCAATTAAAGGACCATGAAGACAGATTAAGGGAAATAAATGACAGCCTAAGGAAGAAAAACCTACGTTTAATTGGGGTTCCCGAGGGCGCCGAAAGGGACAGAGGGCCAGAATATGTATTTGAACAAATCCTAGCTGAAAACTTTCCCAATCTGGGAAGGGAAACAGGCATTCAGATCCAGGAAATAGAGAGATCCCCCCCTAAAATCAATAAAAACCGTTCAACACCTCGACATCTAATAGTGAAGCTTGCAAATTCCAAAGATAAAGAGAAGATCCTTAAAGCAGCAAGAGACAAGAAGTCCCTGACTTTCATGGGGAGGAATATTAGGGTAACAGCAGACCTCTCCACAGAGACGTGGCAGGCCAGAAAGGGCTGGCAGGATATATTCAGGGTCCTAAATGAGAAGAACATGCAACCAAGAATACTTTATCCAGCAAGGCTCTCATTCAAAATGGAAGGAGAGATAAAGAGCTTCCAAGACAGGCAGGGACTGAAAGAATATGTGACCTCCAAACCAGCTCTGCAAGAAATTTTAAGGGGGACTCTTAAAATTCCCCTTTAAGAAGAAGTTCAGTGGAACAATCCACAAAAACAAGGACTAAATAGATATCATGATGACACTAAACTCATATCTGTCAATAGTAACTCTGAACGTGAACGGGCTTAATGACCCCATCAAAAGGCGCAGGGTTTCAGACTGGATAAAAAAACAGGACCCATCTATTTGCTGTCTACAAGAGACTCATTTTAGACAGAAAGACACCTACAACCTGAAAATAAAAGGTTGGAGAACCATTTACCATTCAAATGGTTCTCAAAATATATCCTAAAAACTATAGAACACTTCTGAAAGAAATTGAGGAAGACACAAAGAGATGGAAAAATATTCCACGCTCATGGATTGGCAGAATTAATATTGTGAAAATGTCAATTTTACCCAGGGCAATTTACACGTATAATGCAATCCCTATCAAAATACCATGGACTTTCTTCAGAGACTTAGAACAAGTTATTTTAAGATCTGTGTGGAATCAGAAAAGACCCCGAACAGCCAGGGGAATTTTAAAAAAGAAAACCATAGCTGGGGGCATCACAATGCCAGATTTCAGGTTGTACTACAAAGCTGTGTTCATCAAGACAGTGTGGTACTGGCACAAAAACAGACACATAGATCAATGGAACAGAATAGAGAACCCAGAAGTGGACCCTGAACTTTATGGTCAACTAATATACGATAAAGGAGGAAAGACGATCCACTGGAAGAAAGACAGTCTCTTCAATAAATGGTGCTGGGAAAATTGGACATCCACATGCAGAAGAATGAAACTGGACCACTCTCTTGCACCATACACAAAGATAAACTCAAAATAGATGAAAGATCTAAATGTGAGACAAGATTCCATCAAAATCCCAGAGGAGAACTCAGGCAACACCCTTTTTGAACTTGGCCACAGTAACCGGAGAAGGACAAACAGTGTATGTTCTCATTCATTTGGGGAATATGAATAATAGTGAAAGGGAATATAAAGGAAGGGAGAAGAAATGTGTGAGAAATATCAGAAAGGGAGACAAAACATAAAGACTTCTAACTCTGGGAAATGAACTAGGGGTGGTGGAGGGGGAGGAGGGTGGGGGGTGGGGGTGAATGGGTGACGGGCACTGAGGGGGACACTTGACGGGATGAGCACTGGGTGTTATGCTGTATGTTGGTAAATTAAACACCAATAAAAATTAATTTATATATAAAAAAATGAGTAGTGATCCTTGTTTCAGAAATACCTGAAACATTTATCTGCTTATGAACAATTTTATTATCTGCCTTCTCTGCTGAGTAATTAGATATGAAACTTTTAGGTATTACAGAACCATATCATTCGAGATGGACCTTTGTCCCCCAAGAAAAAATACTACCCAATCAGAAAGCAACAAATTCCAAGTATTAGAACTGCGCAATGAGAGTACACTGTATGCATAAATCCAAAGCCACGTTTCAGTGTGCCTTGGCTACTTAATCAACAATCAGACCTTCTTTGAGAATTTTTTCTTGGTAATTGTTTGCTGATTTAACTACCTTTGCTACCTTATTTTGTTTATAATTTTATTTTTGTTTTCTTAGTTTTATTATATTGAGGACCATATAGTAATTTTCCATAATAATTTTGCATGGAATGTAGAACCTGCTAAATCAGATGGCTTGACAGAATTTTTTTAATCTAGATTGTTTTCTTAAATAAATTTGGTGTAACATTGTAAAAAAAAAGATACCATCCTATAAATTATCTGAAAAATAAAATAGGGAAAACAGATACAGATAATCTACAAAATATATTGTAGATTATGTGGTCAAATTTTTGCATACATATAACACATAGCACAGAATCATAATATTGTTATGTTAAAATGCAAATTTTCCCATTAATTGGGCAAAACTTCAGCAAAATTGAGGTTTAATTTTAAGGGTAGGAAAGAGGGGTGCCTGGGTGGCTCAGTCGGTTAAGTGTCTTCGGATCAAGTCCTGCTCCCAGAGTCCCGGGATCAAGTGCCCTATCAGGCTCCCTGTTCAGTGGGGGAATCTTCTCCCTCTGCCCCTCATTCTGAATGTTCTCTCTCTCTCCCTTTCTCTCTCTCTCCCCCTTTCTCTCTCAAATAAAAATCTTAAAAAAAAAAGGATAGGAAAAAATGTGTGCAAGGGTGAGTTTTGGCAGTCAAGAAGAAACAGTATTATCTATGCCAGATGTTTGTCCGTCTTTGCACCGTTTTCCTATGACTAGGCACTCGAAAACATGGAACTTTGGTGCTTGAAGGAAATTAAAGCCATCCTGCTGAATCTGTCATGCCAAGCCGGGTATCAGGTCTAGGACTCTAGCACAAAGGAGCAAACTAGATTGTCCACAGAGAGCTGTGGGGTTTGCCCACAGAGAGCTGAATAAGAACCTGATTTTTAGGAGCAGAGCACAAAGTTATTATATGAGTCTTCAAATAACCAACCTGTAGTATATATTGCAGCTATGAATTATGTTGGTTTATTCAGGTATTTATTCCCAAGTCAAGGATAGCATAAGAACTTGTCAGCAGGTAGGAACGAATATGGATATGATGGCAGAGATCTAAACCTATAAGCATAAGAAGACCCTCCCCAAATGATAAAATACCACACAATTGAAATGCATAGAAATTGGTTGACTGCAAAATTATCAAAAAGGTAAACTGCATATCATAATGAAACACAAATGTTCTAGATTCACCTAAAGCTATAATATAACCTGTTTAAGAAAAGTATGACTGTCAGTTTTCCAAGTTAAATAATAAGACTATGCCTCTGAATTATGAAGCAACTTTTTAATACATTATTAATTTTTTGTTACTATGAACTTAAGTAACCAATTAATGGAAATGCTGTTGACACATAAGTCGCTTTGAAGTTGATTACAATTAGTTGCTAGAAAGAATTCCAAGGTATATTGAAAGTATATCAGTTATAAATATTTCCAGGGTATAAAGTGGAATAGAAAAATTTTAAAGTGTGGAATGTAGCATTGGACAATTGTATGTGACCTTGAATCAATTGACAATGAATAGAACTTATTAAAGAAAAATTTTAATTATCAGTTCAAACCATTTAAATGTCTTCACACTAATAAAATGCAATCTGTACTAGGCAGCAGGGGAGGATGGAATTGTCTCAGTTGTAATATTAATACCAATTAAAATATTTTGTAATATTAAGAGCCTCGGCAGGCAGATATCTATTAAGTATCATGATTTTATTCTTAGTCCATTTTTAAATTAGAATGACTTGAGTAAAATACTTAGAATCTTCTTTATTTTAGCTTATTTGTGGCAAAATGTATGTAAGTTTCAAGCCTTATTTAATGGATGTATTTGACAATAGATCAAAATTTGGTTATAAGATAATATGAGTGCTTGGTAAGTGGTACTACTTATTTGGAGATTATTATAAGAGAGATCTTAAGGAAAAAATCTTGGACATTCTCACCTGTATACAGCTACTTAGCTTATGTTCAAAGAGACCCATGGAAAAATAAGTAGCTGTTTAGTTCTTAAAATTCCCAGCATAAGTTTTCTCATTGCATCATTTCATCTCATGCAATGTTTTTATTTTCAACTAAAATGATCTACTTAAATTTATAAACATATTTTCTCTTTTTGTGGTTTATGTTTAGTGAGGTAAATGTTGAGAGTGGACTATAAGAGTTTCACACTTAATAAGCAGGGGTTGAACAGGATTTTTAAAAATCTGGATTCGTACATTGATACTTGTTTATGTTTGGGCTTAACATAAAAATAATCCTGAGTCTATGATCTATACTGATGTTGCATTGCTATGTGCTTGCTTTATTTACACTGTGAAATTTCTACTATCAGTATCCTATCAAGAGGTAAATTTGAGAACATGAAATGGTAATGGGCAAGAGTTAAGAACTGATTCCCATTTCTGGAGTTGATAATGGGCTTAGGTTGCATTTTAAAGCATAGTGGTTCATCTGGTGATGGGGGAGCAGATCTTGGTTACATGAAGCAGGGAGATTAGAGAAACTTTCAGCCAGTCATGGGAATGGATCTGTGCACAGACATATGGACTGGTGATATCCCTTCACAGGAGGACTGAGAAGAAGAAGCAGTGGCAAATACTAGAAACCCATTATCCTCAAAAAAGTGGTACTTGACACACTTTTGCTGTCCACCCACCTCCAACCCCCTCGAAAGCAGCATAGAATTATGGCAAAGTGGTCAGAGTGGAAGAACCTGAGAAACTTGTCCTGAGCATAGTCTCTGAGGAGTAGACTGGGATTGGAAGTCCTGGATAATATTTTATTATAAATTCAGTAGTTTATGTCACTGTCATGGGTTTGGATGAGAACACAGAAAATAAACAGTTGTTCCTTCTGCCACACAATAGTCGAAATACTACTATAGATAAAACTTGGCCATGCAGTTCACTGTTTTCCCTTATCTCCCATAAAGTTCATTTTACCTTGAGACATTTTATTAGTTGCAGAACATCACCATCTTGGTAATTATTGCACTTAAATTTGGTAATAGATTAGAAATACATACAAAAATACACTATTTACCAGTTATGATAATTCTAAGCTATCATGTTATTTAATGTTCATAACTTAAAGTTTTAATCACCTAAGGCCTACAAGCTGAAAGAATTGAAGTTGACTCTTGAACACAGGTTTGAGTTGTGTGGGTCCATTTATACATGGATTTTTTACAGTACAGACTGTAAATATAGACTGTCTTTTATAACTTTCTTAATGAGCTTCTTTGTCTAGCTTACTTTATTGTGAGAATACAGTATTAATATGTATAACATACAAAATATGTGTGAATTTACTAATTATTTATAAGCCTCTGGTCAGTAGTACACTATTAGTAGCAGGTAAATTGGGGGGGGGCATCAAAAGTTATACAGACTTTCTATTACACAGGGGCATCAGCACACTAACCCCCATGCTGTTCAAGTGTCAACTGTAATTTCTTGAACACTTCTTCAAATAGTTATTTAAGAGCACTGGGCCACTCCATGACTGATGTACTGTAAGAATCTTTCATGAAGTACAAATTCTTACAGATTCAAGAAAAATAAGAGAGCTAAATAACTCTCTTTCCAGAGTTATTTCATGAGTGTCGTGAAAGGTGAGCTTGTATTTGTGAGGACAGATTTACCTGTATTAATCAACAGGCAAGATTTCTTTGTTGACTGGAAACAAATGAAGCAAGCATTCCATTCTCTGGGCAACCAGAGAGATTATAGGACAAGTCAGCTGCACGGTTGCCCAAGACTGTAATCTACAAGGAGTGTTAGAATGTCTTTGAAAGGCAATAAGGTAGAGAACATCTTATTTACCAGAATTCCCCTTGAGGAAGAATATGTTTTGTAGTTGAAGGGGGTCCTTTGATAAGTCACTGATGTGTAGGTGTAAAGGGAAGAGAGAGAGAGAGAGAGAGTGAGGAGAATGGGAAGTGGGGAGGAACCACCAAACTGGGCAGTAAGGGGCTTTCTATATAAGAGAAGTTCGGGGATCCCTGGGTGGCGCAGCGGTTTGGCGCATGCCTTTGGCCCAGGGCGCGATCCTGGAGACCCAGGATCGAATCCCACATCAGGCTCCCGGTGCGTGGAGCCTGCTTCTCCCTCTGCCTGTGTCTCTGCCTCTCTCTCTCTCTCTCTCTGTGTGTGACTATCATAAATTAAAATTAAAAAAAAGAATTCCATATATATATAAGAGAAGTTCATGGCTTTTTATTAATCTCCCCAAACAGAGACACATGCGCGTGTGCACATGAATTACTAATATCAGAAATTGCTAGCAATAGTTCTTTCCCATCTTTCTTTCATAAATCACTGAATAAATATTCCTAAAAGATTTTATTTATTTATTCATGAGAAACAGAGAGTGCGGCAGAGACATAGGCAGAGGGAGAAGCAGGTTCCTCGCAGGGAGCCCGATGTGGGACTTGATCCCCAGATTGGCATCACACCCTGAGCTGAAGGCAGACGCTCAACCACCCAGGCATCACAATCACTGAATAAATTTTAACAGTCTTAAACTCTATGCTAAATAAGCCTAAATATTATTTTTTAAATTATGCCTTTTTTTTTTTTAGGTTCAGCTCCAAGGTCAACAACATCCGTTCCCCAAATATAAACTTAGCAATTGATGGGCAGTTTCATCCAAAATCCATGAAAACTTTTTGCTTAACAGTAGTGCATCTGATTTTTTTTGTAAAGCATTTTTATTATTAGAAACAATATGCTGTCATATTCACCAGACATGGTGATAAATCATTTAGGAACAAGCTTTATTTAATCCGTACAACAGCCATAGGTAACATATGTTATGAGCCAGGATTCAAGTTTAATTCAAATCTGCCTGACCCTAGAGTCCTTGGCACCTTGGTATTTTCAGTGTATTTCAGGAAATAGCCTTAATTTAGGTACCAAACCTATAGTTACACTCTTTGCCACCTAGTGTGTTAAACAGGATTATTTGTTTCTTTTGTGTTGAGCTATAGAAGTTATCTAGATAAAGAGAGGAAAATATGATGAAATATCTTGTAAAATCCAAGTTATAGGAAGGGCAGTACATATTTTCTGAAAAAATACATAGGTCTGAGATTGAGATGCTGTTAATTTCCTCTCTACTACAGTCACTGCTTCTCTCCTCATGTTCCTTTCATTGTCCTCTCTCTCTGAAAATGAGCTTCTTTTGCTCCGAAGACCTATAATAGAAATATACTGTCAAATTCAGCCTGTAAAATGCTGTTCTGGCCAGATTATAAATCCTGACAGATAGAGCCTTGTTAGTGCTCTTTGCCCTGAGTCTTTATACCTTTATACTGTTGAAGATTCAGAGAAAATGGATCAATTACACATTATTGGTACTGATTTAAAATGATACAGTGACTCTAGAAATCAGTTTGGTAGTTTCTTAGAAAACTTCATATGTAGGGCACATGGGTGGTTCAGTCAGTTAAGCATCTATTCTTCGCTCAGAACATAATCTCAGGGTCCTGGGACGGAGCCCTGCATCAGGCTCCCTGCTCCAAGGGGAGTTTGCTTCTCCCTCTCCCTATGTGCCCCCCCATTCTTCTTTTTCTCTCTCTCAAATAAATAAAGTCCATAAGAAAAATAAAAAATAAAAAATGAAACTGTATATGTAGTTAACCATATGACCCAGCAATTGCATTCTTCAGTTTGTATTTCAGAAAAATGAAAATATGTATTTACATAAAACCTGCATGCAGGGCAGACCCGGTGGCGCAGTGGTTTAGCGTCGCCTGCAGCCCAGGGCGTGATACTGGAGACCCGGGATCAAGTCCCACATTGGGCTCTCTGCATGGAGCCTGCTTCTCCCTCTGTCTGTGTCTCTGCCTCTCTCTCTCTCTCTCTCTCTCTCTCTCTCTCTCTCTCTCAATCTGTGTGTGTTTCTCATTAATAAATACAAATAAAATCTTAAAAAAAAAACCTGCATGCAGATGCCCATTTCAGCTTTATTTGTAATAATCCCAAACTGGAATTAGCTCAGCAATCTTTCAACAGGTGAATTGTTACATAAACTGTAGAACATACATTCCATGGAATAGTAGTCTGTTTAATAGGGAATGGTTAAATTTGTAACAAGTTGGATGAATATCAGGTCATTGTGCTGAATGAAAAAAAAAATCCAGGAAAGTTGTATACTGTATTATTTTATTATCTAAAATTTTTGAAGTGGCAAAATTTGGAAATAGAGAACACATTATTGAGTCATAGGGTCAAAGATGTTAGTGGGACAGGTGAACAGTGTATATGAGGACAAAAAGCAAGAGGACAGATCCTGTGGTGTTGGAAGCATTCCCTATTGTTATGACTATGGTGGTAGATTTACAAAATTATACAGTTAATAAAATCATAGAGAGCTTAATAAACATATAATACATATACCAAATGACTGTAAGCTAACTTGAGGAAATCTGAATAATATAGGTGGTCTCTACCAATGACAATATCTTATTTGTGATGTTATACTATAGTTTTGCAGAAGGCTGTCATCAGAGAAAATTGGGCAATATGTATATGTGGTATATTTGTGTTGCTGTATTGTATTTTGTATCACATCTTCATGTGAATCTTCAATAATCTCTGTTAAAATCTCAACTTGAAAATATACATAACTAAGTAAATACTTGTCCCATGAAAGAATAAGTGAACAAGTCAGTGAAGAATTTCTAGCTATGTGTGGATCTGTAATAACTTATGACTGCTTTTTCTTAAACTTACTAAAAACCTAAAATTACTACTAAACCTCCTAGACACATAGGAGGATAGGCATTCTTCTCATGTGACTGGTATGGATTTAGTATATCTAACTTGTAACTTTAGTACTAAGTTTAGAGTTGCCAATTATTGACTAAAGGTTAAGCTACAATTTTAAATCGTTTAAAATAATAATTTTTGGTAAATGCTTCCCAATTTCAACTGATTTATAAATAACATTTTATATTGTTACCTCACTTAAAATATGATACGTAGTTCATGACCTCATAAAATATACTAGGAAGCCATATTGCTCAAACTCTGAGTATGGCATGCTATATCAAGAACTTTCAAGGTAAAAGCATTGGGATGATGCTATTAGGAACAGTGCTTTTGAGGATATGTTCATATTATACAGCCTTTTACACCTTTTACTGAAGTAAAATCTTTTTTTTTTTTTTGAATCTTATTTTTCTGTCTTCAGTTCTCCACAGGCTCATTATCATTTGAAACATGTTTTGTAAATCTTCGGGTTTCATATAAACATAGCTACCCATGATGTCAAAACTTCACAGAAGTATATAAATATCACATAGATTGACAACATGAAATAACTAGGTGCACCCCACATGCAATGGAAGAGTACACATCCTGTTTTTTTTTTTTTTACACATCCTGTTTTTTGATAGATTTTATTTTAAAAAACTGCCTAACATAAATAAAAACATGATATTAGGGGTGATTCTTTGAAGGACATTCCAGACATTCTACAAATGAACCTCTTGATCAGCTCAGATCAATGGAACTGAGTTTTTGGCAACCACATATTGACCGCTGCCACTAAATATACATATGCACCTGAAATCTTGGTGATTTATTTGAGAGGACAATATCTGAAAATCAATTTCTACTTTGAGTGCAACCTGCTAAGATATACCAAAGCTAAATTCTAAGTGTTTGTTTTATTTTCCTTCCTTCTGTGAATGAATTTCACTTACACTAAAGATGTGTAGGAAGTGAAGCTCATGGTACTGTGTGGGTGTTTTTGTGCTTTCCACCTATTTTTGTGTAACTTTTCAATTTTTGAGAAATACAGTCTTTCCAAGTAAAGCATTTTATGAAATATGCTTGTGGAGTCCAGATTGTTGAAATAAGTATGGTAATTACCCATGCTTTGCATTCTTTAGTAATGTCAGCATTTCTAAATAGCCAGCTCCAATTTTCTTTCTATGATATCTAATTTCTATGAAGTACTTATTAAATTATACAACGGTTAGTGAAAAGTTAATTTGAGTAAAGTCACATATTTAATATGGATGCCAAGACAATTGGCAATGTAAGTACAATGTCTTAAGATTGAAGTTTTTTTCTTCTCACTCAAATAATTACTGTTAACTCTTGAGAAACTCCCAGAGAGTTTTATTTCTTGATACAATACAGGCTGTGCTCTCAGCACAAGACATTATAATGAAGGAGAAAAATTTGCAATCAAGTTTAGACCTTGAAATATATTTGGGTATTTGCATTAAAGGAAATCACTAAAATCATGACTGCCATAGTAAAGCAAACAAGTTTGTAAAAAAAAAAAAGAAATAATGAAATTAGGATTAGTTTCTTAGAGGGACTAAAGTTCTGATATAAATAATTTTAGTTTGAAGTTACACAAAACAATCTCTTGGCAAGAGGAATAATGATGTCACTCTGGAAATATGGTGATTTTAGAACTCTTTAATATATTTAACAATACACATTGAATGTGAAAGGATAGAACTGATATTTTTTACTGATCAGTTTATTTGTGAAGATCAAAATCTACAAAATAAAAACCCGTGGTGATGGAAAGATCATAGAGTATAAAGGACTTCTATAGAACCAACTCCAAATGTTAAGGATATTCTAAGAGAAGCTCCATGAATCTAGTGAACTTATGTGCTTCAGATTTTCCATATATGTATGTGTTCATTTTTCTACAAAGAGTAATACATGCTGTGTCAAAAAACTTTCAGGATAAAACAGTTTGGGCCATGCTGTCTGGATCAGAGCCATAGGGATGTACTCACATTAAAACAGCAACACAGCTAAGAGCTGTTCGAAGAACACACTTAAGGATTATTTTTAACGCAATCAGTTCATTGAAATGACTATTTCTTAAATGTTGCTTGAATAAATAAAATAGAGCTTTTCATTCTTTGAGCCTGAGCAAAAAGATATGAAGATCTCTCTCTCTCTCTCTCTCTCTCTCTCTCTATATATATATATATATATATATATATATATATATCTTCTGGGTTATCAGATATTTGATGAAGATTCTTTCCATGAAGGATAAGAGGAAAGTCTCTCTAATAACAGAATCTTTCTTCTCTTTTTCCTACCTCTATCCATTTGCATGGGAAGAAATATAACTAGTTAGACCAAAAAAAATATATATATATATATATCCCCAAACCTAGAGAAAATTCAAGCTAAACTGAAGTAGAAGACTAGTAAAATAATTATTTTGATAACAGAAACAGGCATCGTCCACTTCCCAGACCTTTGGGTCTCAGGCCTCTATATCCAATTTGAGCAGAGATAGTCAAGAAATCTGTAGTGGGTTTTGACTGTGTGTCGGCCGCTGTGCTAAGGCACCAGGAAAGTATCAGTTAGTCTCGAGCTAGACATTTAATTATCAGTCAGAAGGAGCTTAGTGAATATAGACAGGCAAGAATTAAAAGAGAAGACAAGAATATATAGGACACCCATTGACAATAATAATAATGTCACCTGCCACCAGGGCATTGATAGCTCAGTATGAGCAACATTTGGGGAGAATCACTGCTGAGGCAAATTGTATACAGGAGTCTACATCTGTGTACAAACTCTAGAGCACAAAGTCTGGACACATCAATGTGAAAGGTAACCATCCATCTAGCCTTGAAGCATAGAGATACTAAATACCAACAAGTATATGCTACTGATATTGAATCCGTGTTTAAATAATACATTTTTTATTTCTTTGATTTATTGAATCATATTATCACAAAAGTGGAGGTGTGTAATGCACTTTAAAAATGAAAAGAAAATCTTAAATGTAGCTCCTACAAGTGGTAGGAGGAACTTTAGAAATAATCCCCCAAATTCTCATCCTGTAGTTATTCAGTTAAACATGAATCTAGGTACTGCTGGAAGGGACTTTGCAGATGGAATTAAGAATACTCATCAACTGACCTTAAGTAGGGAGATTATCCTGGATCTAGTGTACTCACATAAGCCTTTAAATCAGCAGAGGAAAACAGAAGTGTCAGTTAGATAAGAGAAGACAGAGGCAAGGAAAAGGCACAGCCAAAGGAGAGGTCTGAAATTCAAAGCATGAGGAGAACTCAAGGACATCTGCTGGCATGGAAGATGAAGGAAAGGAACCACAGCCAGGGACTGCAGGTGGCCTCCAGAAGATGACTGCAATCCCCGGCTGAAAGCCTGGGGAAAAAAAAAAAAAAAAAAACTTAGTTCTACAACCATATGGAACTGAATTCTGTAAAACCTTAGAACCTCCAGGTTCTAAGGAACCCAGCCCTACCAACACCTTGACTTAGCCCTTGTGCAGAGGACAAGTTCTGCATGTTGTCAGTACTTTTGAACCACAAAAACTGGGAGAGATAATAAATGGGTGCCTTTAAGTTTGTGGCCCTTTGGCAATAGGAACCAGATACATTGCACAAGTGCATTTAGAATATACTCTTAGGCGGGGCCTACTTGTGCTTCCAAGCATGACCAGTATGCTGAACCAAGAGAAATCCAGTGCACAGAAAACTTAATCACCAGATTCCAGCTAGTACACGTTGAAATAGTAGTTTTAGAATTATTTCTTACTTTAAAGATTTGCAATGCAGTACACTTTCAGAAAGCCCTCTTGGAGTTCTAGTTCATTGCTATTCAGACTTTAATGTTGGGCATTTTCACTTTGAAAGGATATTCAGGGGCTAGAAGTTATATAGAAATAAACCAAATATGTGGCTTAATCCTAGCCTGCAGGGCAGACCAGTTCAGCTGTGCTGCGTCACTCATTACATTGCTTAATTTACTTTTAAAAGAAGAGCAGGAGGCTATCCTAATACTACCTAAATATCTAATACAGTTTGGGAAGTAAATTTGCCCTCCTGAATTTTCACAAAAGAAAATTAAAACAAAAACAAAAACATACAGTGGATGACAATGAGAATCATCTTGTATGTTGTTTCTGTGAACCAAGTTACCATTTGATTTCCTTTCTCAGACATACACTAGCATATCAGTACCACAGATTATGGACAAAATTTGAAAGCATTAGACTCCTTGATATGCAGAGAAAATGAGATGAGATCTTTATAGGGACATTATTTTTGATAACATATGTTACGAGCCTTTATAACATAGAGTAGGCTCAAAGCTTTGAAGATCCTGTTATAAATATCAGGTATCATTGAGCCCCTGAGGCCCAAAGATTATATTTGCCCAAAATCAGCATCATGAAGGTTTCCTTTTTGATATTTTTGCCACTATAATGGTCATTAAATTGGTCTACATATTATTTTAAAGAGAGAGTAACAAGATTTATGTGAGTGGCTCATTAACAAAAATACACCCATTTGCAAATAGCAGTTGTAATAAAATGAGAATTTTCAGATAGTTTCTAAATGGCACGCCCATTAGCTAATATCCTGTATATTTTTATTCTATGACTTTCTTCCACTAGAAATCAAGAGAAACTCCCCTAAGAGGACACACAGCCTTTTACATTTTCTTTTCCTCCTAAGAGGCTGCCAGTGTCAGCTGTTCCATTGGACAACTGTTTGTCAACTACATAGTAAATAGTTGCACTGAAGGTTGCGTTTGGAAGAGAAAATGCCCCCCTCCACCAAAGATGTCTCTGTCCCTGGAACCTGTTAATATGTTGTGTTACATGGCAAAGGAAAAATAAAGATGGAAATAAGGTTTTTTTTTTAAGATTTTATTTATTCATGAGAGGCACAGAGAGAGAGAGAGAGAGAGAGAGAGAGAGAGAGAGAGAGAGAGAGAGAGGCAGAGACACAGGCAGAGGGAGAAGCAGGCAAGCAGGCTCCATGCAGGGAGCCTGATGTGAGACTTGATCCTGGGACTCCAGGATCACGCCCTGGACAAAAGGCAGGCACCAAACTGCTGAGCCACCCAGGGATCCCCCGAAAATAAGATTTTTAATCAGCTGACCTTAAAATAGAAATATTCTCCCCTAGTCTCTTCGTCAAGAAACACGGCCTTACTGATACCCTAAATTTAGCCCAGTAAGACCTGTGTCAGGCTTGTGACCTAAAGACAGTAAATTTGTCTTGTGTAAAGACACAAACAAGTTTGTGATACTTTATTATAGCAGCAAATGGAAAGCTAATTCAAAAGTGAATAGTTGCATGCTATTAATTTGGTTCTACTCAATTTAAAATATTCACTTCAGTCCCTTAAGGAACTTTACCTCCTATCACCCCACCTTGTCTTTAATTCTATTCTATTCCATCTGCCAAATATATTTCCATTTAGTGATCCTTCAAAATAATTCCCCTGTACATTTCAAAATGTAATATGTTTTATGTTAAAAAGCATTTTATGTTAAATGCTTTTTTCTCCATTTTATGTTAAATCTCCATTTTATGTTAAAAAGCAAGTTCTTTTTCAATCTGGGCTGAGGTAGGGATTCTGCATTTGTACCAAGCTGCTGGCCCACAGATGATACTTTGCTACCCTGAGTCAATGAGTTTGCCACAGATAGAACTACCTTCAAACCAGCAGCTGAGTCATACGTAATTCTCTCTCTATAATTTTAAAGAACTTATTAACAAGCATATATACATTATATATATATATATATACATATAAAACAAAGGTGTATTTTTGGAAAACTCTTGTGTATTCTAGGAGTTCTAAAACTCTTAACTTCCATATTGAGAAAATAAATAGGTTTGAGAGATTTAGTAACATTGTCAGGATTAGAGTTGCTCATGAAAATCTCCCAAAATATTGTGCTACAAAGTATCCAGAATTCTAATTAAAAACAAACAAAACACTTTGGCTACCTTTCTGAATTGTTTGTACAAAGAGCCTTCTGATAATTAGTGGTTAGTGTTTAGAGATGCATACTAGAATATGAAATTTCTCTTGCATTGTAGCTTCTTAATTGATGTGCTCTCCAGAATTCAGTACAGATTACAAAATCAACTGACTGTGTCTGCTATTATGACTAAGTGCAAAGATAACCACTTCCCTTTGAAAGTCTGCATTTATCTTCACACATAGTCATTATCTCCAAGGAGAGCTATAGATAGATGGTGGTGAAAGAAATAATAACTTCCCAGTAATTCCAGGAGATGATCTAAATAGACCAGTACACATCATATCGTGGTTTCCAGTTATCCAGGGGCCTTTTAAAAACCAGTATTTACGCCTCCTCCCAGACCAGCTAAAATAGTATTGGACCTAAAGCATTAACACTTTTTAAAGTTCTCCAGGTGATTCCAGTGGTCTGTCAGGTCAGGGTTGAGGTTCATTGGTCTGGAACTGCACTATCTAATATAGTAACCACTAGCCACATGTGAATATTGAGTAGTTGACATATGTGTAGTTCAAATTGAGATATTCTGTAAATGTAAAAACACACCAAATGTTGAGGGCCTAATGTGAAAAATGAATGTGAAAGATATCATTAGAAAACAAATTTTTTTAAAAAAAGATATCATTAGTATTTTCTATATTGATATATTGAAATGATAATAATTTGGGTATATTAGATCAATTAATATGTTATAAAAGTTAACACCTTCTGTGTCTTTTTACTTTTATTTTTTTTTAAGATATTTACTTATTTAGCACAAGTGGGAGGAGGGGCAGAGAGAGAGAGGAAGAGAGAATCTCAAGCAGACTCTGCGCTGAGTGTGGAGCCCAACATGGGCTCGACTCAAGACCCTAGATCATTACTTGAGCTGAAATCAGAGTTGAAAGCTTAACTAACTGAGCCACCTAAGCATACTTTTACTTTTTACTAATGTAGCTGCTGGAAAATTTAAAATTATTTTTGTGGCTTATACTTGTGAGCTGCTAAGATTCTTCTATTCAGTGCTCCTCTAGAAAGTCATATAGGCTTTTAATCTGTTAACTCACAGAGTACTTCTTTCTTCTGCTGTTATTTCACTCTGTCTTGCAATGTATTTTAAACTGCTGGTGCTCAGACTATCCTGCCACTACTTTAGTAGAAATTGAGTGAAGCAAGTCAGCTATCATAGACATCTCCAACTTTTGCCATATAGAACTTTCCTTCTTCCTATTCCTCAATGAATATATGGAATCCACAGATGATGCCATTATTTGATTATTTATGGGCATTAAAGTTTCACTGCATATCTCAGTACGATATATAGCAATATTCTACAATTTTTTTTCAGGAGAAATTCTCCCTTTAAATATCAATAACCAGAGAACCACTGATTATTAAATACTGGTGAAATAAAATTGGAAAAAAGTAATCTTTTATCTTGGAAAATGATCATGGCTTCTTTTTTTAAGATTTTTTTAATTTATTCATTCATGAGAGACAGAGAGAGAGAGAGAGAGAGAGAGAGAGAGAGAGACAGAGAGGCAGAGACACAGGCAGAGGGAGAAGCAGGCTCCATGCAGGGAGCCCGACGCAGGACTCGATCCCAGAACTCTAGGATCACACCCTGGGCTGAAGGCAGGTGCCAAACCGCTGAGCCACCCAGGGATCCCCTGATCATGGCTTCTTATATTCAAAAGGAATATGGTGATATGGGACAATTTGTACAATAATTGTATGTGTTTCTACTCTCCTTTTTATCTGTCTTTTGTTTTGTTTTTTTTTTCCTGTCCTTAACTCCATTCATATTTTTAGAGGAGTGGGAGAATATAAATCTTTTAAGACTGCATATTTTCAAGTGACCTAGATAAATTATGTTATCCTTCTTTTGTTTGAAGAGTTTTTTCCTTAGTCCCCTTTCATTTTATGAAAAAAATTATTTATTTGTTTGTTTATTTATTTTTAAAGATTTTATTTATTCATGGGAGACAGAAAGAAAGAGAGAGTGAGAGAGAAAGAGAGAGAGAAAGAGAAAGAGAGAGAGAGAGAGAGAGAGAGAGAGAGAGAGAGAGACAGGCAGAGGGAGAAGCAGGCTCCATGCAGGGAGCCTGATGTGGGACTTGATCCTGGTACTCCAGGATCATACCCTGAGCCGGAAGGCAGACACAACCGCTGAACCACCCAGGCGTGTGTCCCTTATGAGAAAATTTAAGGAAAATATATACTCTGTCATTTTCTTTTTTTTACTCTTTTTCTACATTTTTTTTTCTTTTGGGACAAAAGCTTTATTGATCCATGTGAAGCCTATTATCCTACATATTTTCCATTACTTCTACTTTTCTCTTTTAGAAAGGTAATTATTTTCCAATGAATACATGAAATACGAATTTTAAAAATATTTCTCCTAAGAATTAAAGTTATGCACATCTGGGGAGTATATATGTGTATGATAAACACAAACACACAGATATTCGTTGTATTATTCATGGTTTTCCACAGAAACAGAATCAGTAAGACGTATATGGGGAGCAGCTCAAGATGGTGGCATACGAAGACCCTGAACTCACACAGACATACCAGATCTACAGCTAAAATACTTCTTTCTGAAAAAGACCTGAAACTTAGCTGAATGGCTCCTTCACAATGAAGGATAAAAAGACCATGTCAAGATGAGTAGATGATGGAGAGATGAGGTCTCACCAGAAACAACCCTGATGTGATGACTCACAAGCAGGAGAGATCTCACAAATATGGATCATATGCCTGAAGAGCAAAGGGCTTGAGCTCCACATTAGGTACCCCAAGCTTGGGACCTTCACCAAAGAGATGAGCCCTAAAACATCTGGCCTTGAAAACCAATAAGGGAGACCTAAAGGCTATAGGAAACTGAGACTTGTCTCTTGAAGGGCTTGTGCAGACTCACCTGCCCCAGAACCTAGCACAAAAGCAGAAGATTGAAAAGTGTCTAGAATATATGTGAAGGAGATTCATGTGGGTTGGTTTTAAAGCATTTTTTGGACAGAAAGAGGTCTGTTGGAATTCACTCGGGATGCAAGTTTTGGCAATTGCAATTTTTGTGCTCTCTTTCTACCTTGCTAATGCCTTTGTCCTGCCCCTGTACTCTTCTGTGGCCTTTCCCTGCTAAACTTAGCAAGCAGGCTCGCTCCACCATGATGCTCTTACACAACCTGTCTCATTAAACCCAGTAGGCAGGCAGGCATGCCCTAGCCTGGAACTTCCTCATGACCCTCCCACCACCGGTAAACTTGGTGGGCAGGTTTGCCAACACCCATTGTGCTCCACAGCCCCACCAAAGCCAGTGAGTGAGCACAGTACACACAGGGGACCCCCCCTTTTTTTAAGATTTATTTATTTATTTATTCATGATAGACAGAGAGAGAGAGAGAGAGAGAGAGAGAGAGAGAGAGAGAGAGGCAGAGACACAGGAGGAGGAAGAAGCAGGCTCCATGCAGGGAGCCCGACGTGGGACTCGATCCCGAGGGGACCCCCTTTTGAATGCCTAGTCTGGTGGCCAAAGGAGCATGCATTTATGGGCCTCAGGGGACTGAAACAATTAGAGAGACTGTTCTTGGAAGATTATCATCCCCCAGGGTACTGCACAAACAGCAGACTGAAACACACAGATCTTCCTGTGACCACTCCTTCAAGACTGGGAAGGATAGCTTTTCTGCCTAATACGTAAAACAAATACAGCGTTCAAGCAAAATGAGGAAACAGAGGGATATGCCTCAAACAAAATAATGAAATAAAACCCCAGGAAAAAAATCCTCAATGAAACAAAGAAAAGTATTAGTTATAGTGAAGGGTTCAAAGTAATGATCATAAAGTAGCTCACTGATTTCAAGAAAATGAATGAACACAGAAAACTTCAACTAAGACATAGAAAATATAAGAAAGTGCCAAAAGAGTCACAGAGTTAAAAAATACAGTAATTGAACTGAAAAATACACGAGAGGGCATCAATAGCAGACTAGATGAAGCAGAAGAAGGGATCATTGACCTGGAAGAGAGTGCAGTGAAATCCACTCAGAGCACCAAAAAGAAAAAGATTTTAAAATATAAAGATGCTTTAAGGGACTTCTTGACAACATCAAGCAGAACAGCATTCATATAATAGAGGTTCTAAAAGGAGAAGAAAGGGACAAAAAACTTATTTAAGAAATAATGACTGAAAACTTCCCTAACCTGGTGAAGGAAACAAGCATCCACATCTAGGAATTTTTGAGACTACCAAATAAGATCAATCCAAAGAGGTCCAAAACCAAGACAAAATGTCAAAAATTAAAGATAAGTAGAATTTTAAAAGTAGTAGGAAAAACAACTTGTTACATACTTGTTGAACTCCCTAAGATTCTCAGCAGATTTTCATCAGAAACTCTGTAGGCCAGAAGAGAGTGGCAAAATATAAAAAGGCTGAAAGCAAAAACACTTAAAACAAGAATACCCTGCCTGGTAATGTTATTCAAAATTGAAGGAGAAGTAAAGAGTTTTTTAAACAAGTGAAAATTGGAGTTCACCACCACCAAACTGGTCTTACAGAAATATTAAAAAACCTTCTATAAACTGAAAAGGAATGGTACTGATTAGTAACAAGAAACTCTATAAAAGGGATCCCTGGGTGGCGCAGCGGTTTAGCGCCTGCCTTTGGCCCAGGGCGCGATCCTGGAGACCCGGGATCGAATCCCACGTCAGGCTCCCAGTGCATGGAGCTTGCTTCTCCCTCTGCCTATGTCTCTGCCTCTCTCTCTCACTGTGTGCCTATCATAAATAAATAAAAATTAAAAAAAAAAGAAAGAAACTCTATAAAAGTAAAAATGTCACTGGTTAAAGTAAATATATAATAATGGTAGTAGATTCATCACTTTTAAAGCTAACTTAAAGGCTAAAAGCCAAAAGAAGCAAAAATAACTATAACTACAACAATTAGTTAAGAGATACACAAGTAAAAAAAAGAGAGAGATAAAATGTGACACCAAAACCATAAATAACAATAAAAATGGAGAGTTTAGAATGCATTCAGACTTCACTAGCTATCAACTTAAAATAGACTGGTAAATATATTAGCTAATATATTTAAGCCTCATGGTAACCACAAAACAAAAGCCTATAATAAAAACACAAAAGATAATGTGAATGGATCTAAATATGACACTAAAGTAGGGTACAAACCACAAGAGAAGAGATCAAGGAAAGAAGAAACAGAGAACTAAAAATAGCCATAAAATCATTAACAAAATGGCAGTCAGCACATACCTATCTGTAATTGAAATGTAAATGGACCTAATTATCCAATCAAAAGACATATAGTACCTGAATGCAAAAAAAAAAAAAAAAAAAAAAAGTAAGACCCACCTATATGCTGCTTTTGAGAATCAGATATATAAAGACATGCACAGAATGAAAGTGAATGAATTGAAAAGTTATTCCACACAAATGGAAACCAAATGAAAACTAGCATAGCTATGCTTATGTCAGACCAAATAGACTTTAAAACAAAGACTGTAATAAAAGATGAAAATGTGCATTACTGAATCATAAAGGAGTCAATCCAGCAAGAAGATGGATTTGCAAATATTTTTAAATATTTAAACACCCAATGTAGGAGCACCTAAATATTTAAATCAAATATTAATTTGTAACAGATATTTGTAATATGTTTGTAAATATTTAAGCATCCAACATAGGAGCAACTAAATACTTAAAGTAAATATTACCAGATCTAAAGAGACAAAGCAATAGCAATATGATAATAGTAGAAGATTTTAAGACTCCATAACATCAATGGATAGATCATTCAAACAGAAGATAAGAAAACATAAGTGACATCGTAGACCAGATGGACTTAACAAATATATACAGAACATTCCATCCCACAGCAGCAGGATATACATACTACTTCTCAAGAGCACATGGAACACTTTCTAGGACAGATCATCTATTAGGCTGCAAAATAAGTCTCAATAAATTTAAGAAGGTTGAAATCACACAAAGCATCTTTTCAGAGCACAGTGATATGAACCTAGAAATCAATCACAAAAAGAAAAGTGGAAAAGTCTGCAAATATGTGGAGATTAAACAATGTGCTACTGAAAAACTAACAGGCCAATAAAGAAATCAAAAGAGAAATCAAAAAATACCTTGAGACAAATGAAAATGAAAATACGATATACCAAATTCAGTTGGATGCAGCAAAAGTAGTTCTAAAAGGAAAGTTCATAATGGCCTACTTCAAGTTCAAGAAAAATAAAAAAAAGGAATTTAATTTTATATATAAAGGAACTAAAAAAAGAGGAGCCAATGAAGCCCAAAATTAGTAGAAGGAAGGAAATAGTAACAGTGGAAATAAATGAAATAGAGACTAAAAAGACAATAGAAAAGATCAGTTAAACTGGAAGCTGATTTTTGAAAGGATAAACAAAATTGATAAATCTTTAGTTAGACTCAATAAGAAAAAAAGAGAGAGGGTTGAAATAAAATCAGAAATGAAAGAAGCAAAGTTACTACTGGTACTGAAGGAACACAAAGGGAGTGAGACTAATTTGAAAAATCATATGCTAACAAATTGGACAACCTAGAAGAAATGGATAAATTCCTAAAACATGTAATTTCAAGACTGAATCATTAAAAAAAAAATAGAAAATCTGAATAAACTGATTACTAGAACAGAAAATGAATCAGTAACCAAAAACTTCCCAGGGCAGCCCAGGTGGCTCAGCAGTTTAGCACCGCCTTCGGCCCAGGGCCTGATCCTGGAGACCCGGGATCATCTCCCACATTGGGCTCCCTGCATGGAGCCTGCTTCTCCCTCTGCCTGTGTCTCTGCCTCTCTCTCTCTCTGTCTCCCTCTCTCTCTGTGTCTCTCATGAATAAATAAATAAATCTTAAAAAAAACACCTCATAAAACATAAGTGTCCAGGACTAGACAACTTCACTGATGAATTCTATAAAACATTCAAAGATGATTTAATATCTACCCTTTTCAGGCTATCCCAAAAAATTGAATAGGTGAAATGCTCCTAAACTTCTTTTACGAAGCAGGCATTATTACCCTGATACTAAAATCAGACCACAAGGACACCACAGAAAAATAAAATTATAGGCTGATATACCTATGAACATATATGCAGAAATACTCAACAGAATATCATTGAACCTAATTTAATAATATATTAAATATATTTAAAAGATCATACACTGTGATCAGTTGGGATTTAGTCCAGGAATGCAAGGATGGTTCAGCATTCACAAGTCAATTGAAGTAATCAATGTTATACACTACATTAACAAAATGAAGGGTAAAAAATAATATGATTATCTCAATAGGTGTAGAAAAAAACATTTGGGACAAAGTGGGTATAGAGGAATGTACCTAAACATAATTAAAGCCATATACAAGCCCACTGCTAACATCATACACAGTGGTGAAAGTTGAGAATTTTTTTCTCTAAGATTAGAAAGAAAAGGATGAGTATTCTTTCCACTTTTATTCAACATGGTATTGGAAGTCCTATCCAAGCAATTAGGCAGGAAAAGTAAGTAAAAAGGATATATATTTTAAAGGATAAGTAAAACTGTGACTATTTGCAAACAACATAATTTTATATAAAGAGAAATGCTAAAGACTACACAAAAAAAGACCTATTTGAAATAATAAAGTAAAATGCAAGATAGAAAATCAATATACAAAGATCTACTATAGAGCATCTGGGGGGCTCAGTCAGTTAGGGTCTGACTCTTGATTTTGGCTCAGGTCATGATCTCAGGGTCATGAGATGGAGCTCTGCATTGGGCTCTGTGTCTAGCAGGGAATCAGCTTGAGATTCCTTCCCTCTCCTTTTCCCTCTCTAAAATAAATCTTTTTAAAAAATCTGTTGCATTTTTTGTACCACTAACAATAAGATATAAAAAAGAGAAATTAAGAAAACCATCCCATTACAATTGTATCCAAAAGAATGAAATATCTAGGAATAAATTTAACCAAAGCAGTGAAAGACCTGCTCACTGAAAACTACAATATACTGATGAAAGAAATTAAGGAAATAAAATATATCCCATGCTATGGATTAGAAGAATTGATATTGTCAAAATGTCCATAAAGAAAATGTGATATATATATCATATATATAGATATATATTATATTGTATATATATAAATATAATATATACATGATATATATAACGGAATACTCAGCCATCAGAAAATGAAATATTGCCACTTGCAATGATGTGGATGGAATTAGAAAGTATTATGCTAAATGAAATAAGTCAACCAGAGAAAGACAATTATCATATGATCTCACTCATAGGTCGAATTTAAAAAACAAAAGAGAGAATCATAGGGGAAGAGAGAAAAAATAAAGACAAAATCAGAGAGGGAGACAAATCATAAGAGACTCTTAATCATAGGAAACAAGCAGGGTTGATGGAGGGGAAGGGGGAAGGAGGGATGGGATAGCTGGGTAGTGGGCAATGTGATGTAATGAGCAATTGGCATTAAAAAATAAGTTAAAAAATAATTTTAAAAGTCCGTGTTTTCCAAAGCAATATATAGATTCAATGTAATATGTGTCAAAATCCCAATGGCATTCTTTTCACAAAAATTAAAGAAACTATTTTAAAATTTGTATGAAACAACAAAAGATACCAAATATCCCAAACAATCTGATCAGAATAGAGAGCTCAGAAATAAGCCCATGCATGTATGGTCAATTATTTTATGACAAAAGAGATAAGAATATATAATGAGAGAAGGACAGTTTCATCATATGGCATAATCAGCCATATGCAAAAGAATGAAATTGGACTATTATCATACACCATACATAAAAAATTAACTCAGAGTGGATTAAAGGCTTGAGTTTAAAACCAGAAACCATAATACTCATAGAAGAAAACATACGTGCTAAGCTCCTTGGCCCTGCTATTGGTGATGTTTTTAAAATGTGATTTCAAAGACAATGGCAATAAGAGCTAAAATAAACAAATAAGACTACATCAAACTAACAAGCATCTATCTGCATGGCAAAGGAAATTAAAAAAAAAAATAAAAGGCAACCTACTGAATGGGAGAAGATATTTTCATATTACGTATCCAATAAGTGGTTAAGATCCAAAATATATAAAGAACTCATACAATTCAATAACAACAAAAACATACAACTCAAAAAAAAAAAAAACACATCATCACTAATCATTAGGGAAATGCAAATCAAAATCGCAATGAAGTATCATTTCATGCCTCTCAGAACGGCTATTATCAAAGAGAAAAGAAATAATGAGTGTTGGCAAGGATGTAGAGGAATAGGAACCCTAGTGTACTACTGCTGAGAACGCAAATGAATGTAGGCACAATGGAAAACAATATGGTGGTTCCTCAAAAAACTACAAGTAGAACTACCATATTAGGGATCCCTGGGTGACTCAGCAGTTCAGCGCCTGCCTTTGACCCAGGGCGTGATCCTGGAGTCCTGGGATCAAGTCCCACGTTGGGCTCCCTACAAGGGAGCATGGAGCCTGCTTCTCCCTCTGCCTGTGTCTCTGCCTCTCTCTCCTTCTCTCTGTGTATCTCATGAATAAATAAATGAAATCTTTAAAAAAAGAACTACTATATGATACAAAAATTCCACTTTTGGATATTTATCTGAAGAAAATGAAAACACTGGGGTGCCTGGGTGGCTCAGTTGGTTAAGCCAGGATCAAGTCCCACATCAGGCTTCCAGCTTAGTGGGGAGTCTGCTTCTCCCTCTCCGTCTACCCCTCCCCCTGCTCCTTCTCTCTGTCTCTCTCTCTTTCACTCTCTCTCAAATAAAAAAAAGAAATTGAAACACTAATTTGAAAAGATATATGCACTCCTGTGTTCATTGTAGAATTACTCTTTATAGCCAAGATTGGAAAACTACCTAAGTGCCCTTTAATAGATAAATCGGTAAAGAAGATGTGATATTTATTTAAATATATATATATATATATATATATTACTTTATATATGTATTTGTAAATACATATCTATTCATAAATTTATTTTATGAATATTTATATATTATTTATATTTATTTTGCATATATATTTATAAAAAACTATATCAGAAAGGAATATACTCCGCCATAAGGAAGAATGAAATTTTGTTACTTCTAACATTGATGGGCCTTGGGGAGCACAGCATCACTATATTTCCCTCAATAAATAATTCTTATGCTAAGTGGAATAATTCAGACAGAGAAAGATAGATAGCAAATAATTTCATTTATATGTGGGATCTAAAAAGTAAAACAAAGCAAAACCTGTCTCATACAGAGAACAGACTGGTAGTTGCTAGAGGGCAGGAGGGTTGAAAGATGGGTGAAATGGCAGAGGTACAAACTTCCAGTCATAACATATATAAATCATGGGGATGCAATGTACAGCATGGGACCATAGTCACTAATATTCTATCCTATATAATGCAACTTTATATCCTGACAAGGGAAAGGAGACTTATTATATTGATCATTCCACATTGTATATGAATATCAGATCATTATGTTGTACTCCTGAAACTAGTATAATGTTATATGTCAATAATATCTCCAAATAGGATATACATGGGCATATTAATGAAAGATTTATTTTAAGGAATTACCTCATGTGATCTTGGGAATGCAAGTCTGAAATTTGTAGGACAACCTCTGAGGTTGAAAATGGGATTTCTGTATTATAGTTTTGAGGCAGAATTATTTTGTTTTGTGAGAGTGTGTTTTTGGTCTTAAGATCTACTGATTGGATGAGGCCTACCCACATTATTGAGGGCAATCTTCTTTACTTACATCAACTAATTGTGAAAGTTAGTTACATTTACAAAATACTGACACTGCAACTAGACTAGTGTTGGATCAAACAACTGGCACCATAGGCACTTAGCCAAGTGGATATATTATATATATATATATATATATATATATATATATATATATATATATATATTTAAGCTTTTGTTCTTTATTAAATTCTCTTAAGCGTTACCAATATTATTATTCAAGTTTAAGACAGGGAATATCTTATGAAGTACTTATGGGTTCTCTTCTTATAAATAAATTTATAAAGAACACATCCACTAATTCATCTCTACTTTCCCTAAGCTGCTCAATTTTCTAAAATTGAAATGAACAATTCTGGTCTACTAAAACCAGAGCTGAGGCTTTTCAATATGTTCAATTACAATACTTTTAATTTAACTGAGTGGTTGGTGTGTTTTGATGATTTTAACTATTACACAGCAGTATGTACTCATCACCCCGGTCTTCTTCAGCCTCAATTATATTAAAAATTCATATATATATATATATATATATATATATATAATATTTTATATATTTATATATTTGTATTTTATATTTTATTTATTTTTATAAAATAAAATATTCATGAAAAATTTTATATTTTATGTATTTACAAAATATATATAAATATACATATTATATTTTATATTTTATTTGTTTTTATAAAATAAAAATTTATAAAAATATTTTATATTTTTATATATTTAAATATATTTGATATGTTTATATTTATATATATTATATATATAATTACATGAAGTATATATATGAAGTACATATATGGATCATTTAGAACTATTTTTAGTAGAATAAATTAAATTTATATATACACATATATACACACAAAAATTTATATTTTATTTATGTCAATCTCTCCATCTAAAGATTCATAGGAGAGTAACTATATTCTGAAGTTATTAAAAGCCTCACATAATAAAAATATCTAGGGATGCCTGGCTGGCTCAGTCAGAAGAGCATTCAGCTCTTGATCTTGGGGTCATGAGTTCAAGCCCCATGTTGGGTAGAGAGACTACCAAAAATAGATAAACTTAAAAAGATATCTAAATTATTTGGTATCTTAAATTACACCAAAATTTTTGTACATCCGCACACACAGACACAAACACACACAGAGAAAGATATCAAGTCTTGGAGGATCCAGAAGAGTTCAGAATCACAGAAATACAAACTCTACATGAAGAACACATAATTCTATGTTCCCATTCTCAATGGAGCCTTAATGAGAATATAACTAAACTCAATCATGATTGACATATTTTTTATTAAATTCATATATACTGTTGGAAGTGAGCCCACTAGATGGAATCCAAACATAAGGGTCATTTAGAAGGATTTTTATTAAAATAAATGAAATTTAAAATAGGCTTACAAATTTATTGAACTGCAAATTGTTGGTAAAAAAAGACATTTATTCGGGGTAATTTGTCAGTCAGAAAGTATAAAATTAAGTACTAAAGAAGATATCACTTTGGAATAGTTCATATGTACATAGGTCAGTAAATACAGAAATACATTTTATCAGCTTGGGAGAAAAACACATAATAGTAATGATTTCAGCTCACTAAACAATTCTAAAAATTCTGGCTATAATCACTTCCCTCATTTAAACATCATGGTTATATTACGTAGTGTTCATTGGACTATGAGTAGCTGTAATGCATTTTTAATATAGTCTTACTATAATAAAATATCGACTAGCTTTTTACATATTTGGTCTTCCATCAATATATTTATTATATTTATTTTTCAACTTTGTATTGTTCTCTTGCCATATTGGGATGTTTCTATTCGTTCTGGCTTATTTCTTTAGCACCATTCATGTTTTTAACACTTTGGCTTTACTCAAGTTAGAAGCAGTGAATAAATTAATAGATAGATCTGAACAGTTATATAATTTTACCCACTAAAACATTTAATTTTCTTATATCCTGCTAATGCCTATTAGAGCACATCATAAAATTCTTTTCATTAATGCCAATTGCACAAAAACTAATTGAGTGAATACAGTGGAAGGAAAATATAATGAACTAATTGGTATGCAAATCATTAGCAAAGTGAAGCTAAAAGATTTAAAAATGTAATAGCTTCACATTCTTTTAAAGCAGAAGTTCATATTATACATACTCAACCAGAAGAATCCCATGTGTTTTTAATATTACCATGAAAAATAAGGGAAACAGTGTTATTTTTAAATTGATGGCCACTCTCTTTGAATCCTTGTCTTTGACTGAAATCTGTTGACCTGAGTAGTAAGCTTCTTTTCATTGATTAAGTTGTGATGTCATTGTTACAGTACTTATTAAGCAAGAAAAAAAGATAAGGGATTGGCAAATGTGAATTTAAGTCCTTCTGATAGTCAATGACTGTGACTTCATCTCTCAAATTTTAAGAAGGCTAGTCTATAAAATCGGGAAAATAGCATTTTCTACATGGTTGTGATAAAAGACAATGCTTTATGTGGTTGAACAATAACATGGGCTTGAACAATGCAGGCTCACATATTTTTTTCAATAGGTATATAAACTTATAGTATTGATAGATACAGTATAGTCCTGTAAATGTAATTTCTCTTTTTCATGATTTTCTTAATAACATTTCATTTTCTCTAGCTTACTGTATTGTAAGAATACATTATAATACATATAGCATATAAAATATGTGTTGATTATTTATGTTATTGGGAAGGCTTCCAGTCAACAGTAGTCTGTTAGAAGTGAAGTTTTTTGGGAGTCAGAAGTTATATGTGGATCTTCAACTTTGTAGGGTGGAATCCGCTCCCCTAATTCCTGCATTGTTCAAGGGTCAACTATAATTATTCTCTATAATATCCAATCTGTTGTACCTATACTAATATATAAATGACGCATTTGTATTATATTGTTGATGTGGCTTAAATACATACATCCAGCCATCCTTAGAAATGATATGTACAGACACATCCCTCTCTAAGTCTTATTTTAAAGAATATTCTTTATATCCCGGTATATTAAATTGTCTACCATATAATCACCTGTGTTTAGTGTTTTGTATATACCATCTCAGTATCCATAACAACCTCAAAGAGGTAGGGACTCTACTCCCCATTATTGATAAAGTAAGTGATATTCAGAAATAATAAGCATCTCTAATCCCTCTAGATATTAGTCACAGTTCATGTGGAAGGCTGTCTGAATATAGAACCTGCACTGTAGCACAATACCTTATTTTTCATGTTAGTTGTCTAACTAGTTGTCTGTTACTCTTCAACATGACATCTGCTTCTACTAAGCCATTGATATTATTCATTCAAATACTTTCAATATCTGAAACGTAAAATCCAAGTTTTCTTAATCTTATTTTATGTCATAAAGCTATTAACACTGTGGAAGCCCTCCTCCTTTTTTAATATTCTGCTGTCCTATACCTCCTCGACCCTCCCCTTCTCTCACTGGGTGTCTCATTAACTTGTAGCATATTGTGGAAGAAGGGGACTGGACTATGGATATGGACCTGGATTAGAATCCTATATCTCAGGAAAGTCACCTGTTTCTCAACCATTGTTTGTTCATCAATGGAGAATAATGCTACCTATCTTGCAGGGATGTTATGAAGATTGAGTGGGTAACATTTGTAAAGCACCTAATAGTTTGTATGCCACTTCAAAATTTGGTTGCATTACCTTACTAACTTACTTTTGAGAATGGGGCCAGGAGATGTATGGGTTTTCTAAAGTTCTGCCATTGAACTCTCTTCTCCTACACATTTTATTTCTATTGTACGTTTCATCTACACTCATGTTTCTAAATATTATTTTATTTTTGGCTACCTCTAATTATTCTATTCTTCTGTTCTACGTACTGCTCTCACTTTCTCATGGCTTACTTGACTGTTGCATTAATCTCTGCTCTTTTTTTCTTTCTTTAAATATTTCATTTATGTATTCATGAGAGACACACACACATAAAGAGAGAGAGAGAGAGAGAGAGAGAGAGAGAGGCAGAGACACAGGCAGAGGGAGAAGCAGGCTCCATGCAGGAAGCCCAACGTGGGACTCCATCCTGGGTCTCCCGGATCACACCCTGGGCTGAAGGCGGTGCCAAACCGCTGAGACACCGGGCCTGCCCTCTGCTCTGTTTTGTTCATTTTGTGTCACCCTATACTCCATTCTCAAAACACTCCTCTTAATACAAACATTTTATTTTAATATATAAATTCCAAAATGGCTAGTGACTATCTACTGCTATCCAAAAAACTAAAATGCACCTATCAAAATGTTAAATTTATTTGAAAATCCCCCTGAAATCTGTCTTCCTAGTAAACATTGTCTATTTTGTCTATTCTTGAAATCAAACTCATTCAAGACTAAATCAAATGGTTCCCCATAACTAAATGGTTCCATAATAACTAAAGTTATTGGAGATTTTTCTAAAGAGATGATGTCCTCATCACACTTTTTTATTTATTACATACCTGGTTAACAACTTTCCCAGAAAACTTTCTCTAGCTCTTCTCTCATTTTACACAACACACATATGTACATGGTGTATACATATATCTCCCGTTACTATTCACTAAATTGCCTTGATTAGATGCCACGTTGTGTTGTCACCTTTATATAATTTCTTACATGGTTCTTGGGTCTAGAAATACTGAAGATTAATTAGCAAATTTCTAGAATAACAGAAATGCCCAAGCAGTAAAGATAGATTCAATAACATTTAATAGTTTTTAAAATTCTACTTTTTCTGATTTTTCCCTCTTTTATCTGTGGGAACCATTAGACACATCAATACCATGCTTTTAAAATCCTGACCATCCTGTTATATTGTCTAAGAGAACATACTTACTTTCTCATTTCTCAATAAAACTCAGGGTTTTTTTAGGTATATAAAAGAAATGGTGAAGAAGTAGAAAAGAAAACATTGCCCTTCTTTCTTTCAAGCCAAGTATACATGTCTTCAGATCAGTAATAGCCACCTTAGAGAGTACTAGAATGAGGATTTTGTGAGCCATGCAGTGCCTCCCTCTAAAGAATGTATAAAACAGGAGAACATAAAGCTTGAATTAATGTACCATGCAATGTTCTATGATATATAGAAAATTTTGTCAGTACCATTGAAACAGCCTTGCTTTGCAAGTTCTTTTCAGACTAGAGCTTGAGTGAGCCATACAATTGAAAAAGATAATAGTTATATTAATGAGATTCAGAAACTATGCTTTATCTCAAAACACTGCCAAACTAAATACAATGTAAACAGAGATAAAATGGCATGCTTAAGAAGAATCAAGCATAATCTAGAAACAAAAAATAAAGCAGAAAAAGCATTTGCAATCATCACGTTTCAAACACAATTGGAGAGATCTGAAATATAGCCCATCAGAAGGAGAAAGCAATCACTGAACACTGTGCATGACAGGGTTGGGGAGTGGGAGATTCAGAGCTCTGTAGAACATTTGTTATCATAGTGGAGCTCCATAAGTGCTTTTCTTACAAAACCACTGACACTGAGTGCTCAATCCAGCCACACAAATGTGCAGTGATTTGAATGTTAGCACAGAAAGTCAAAGACAAAATTTCCCCCCATGGGTGTTACCAAATACTGTAAAGCCTTTATGACTTAAAGGATTTTCACATTTGTTCTCATCTGTGAATAGGATATGAATCTTTCCAAGGGAGAAAAACAATCTTATTTACTGTAACTGGCACAGAGTAGCTCTGTGCTTCATATGTTACTGAATTTCCACTATGCTTAAGATGTTTTAGTTGTATCTGGAATATATAGGATGTTCAAAGATAATCTAGGTAGAATGTAAACAAATGTTTGGATGCTGTTATCTCAGATTTTGTTTCAAGTAGATGTCCTTCACCAAGGGATTATTTTAAAGAATTAATTTTTTGCACAAATATCTGTAATCTTTACAGAAACACATAGATATATGTTAAATATATTTTAGAAATAATATATAACTTTATCCATAAGATTCACTTAACCTTTTGAATTTACATTAAATCCAAAGAAAAGTAAAAGAAGGAGATTAGCATTTATATGGAGGCTATTTGGAACAATCTTATTTTTTTAAAATATTGTATTTATTCATTAGAGACACACACAGAGAGAGAAAGAGAGAGGCAGAGACACAGGCAGAGGGAGAAGCAGGCTCCATGCAGGGAGCCTGACACAGGACTTGATCCCGGGACCCCAGGATCACACCCTGGGCCAAACACAGCACTAAACCGCTGAGCCACCAGGGCTGCCCTGGAACAATCTTATTTTTAATATATGATTGGCCAACAAAGACAGGACCTGGACAGATATCCTTGTTGATTCTTATGGAGAAATAATAGATTTTAAATTTTTATATGGAACTATTGTCAGTAATATCACTTCTCTCAAATATTTTTAAAGTGATTAAAGCTGATGAAGTAGAAATGTCCCTTGCATATTATCTTTAAATTAAAATAATAAAAAAATATGTATTGTAATAGAAACATGTGAAGAATTCTGCTTCATTATATATTTATTATATATTAGAATGGCAGTCACAAAAGGCTCACTGCTTTGCACAGCAGAGAAAGTCAACTTAAAAATCCTAGAAAATACTTAGAGTCATCTGGCATGCATTATTTATTTTGAAGGTAAAGAAATTCACATATAAGAGAGGTTGCAGACTCACCCAAGCTCACATTGTTAAAGTCACATTTGGACCTTTCTACCTTAATGTACTAATTAAAATAATGTTGAATAATCTATTATAGGTGTCAGAATATATATATGTATAATATAACACTGATACTAGATATGAATCCTACTTATTCCTTTTAATTTTCTTTTTCCATAATATTCTGTTTAATTTCTTAATCTTTACCTTTAAACTTTACCTAAAGTTAAAATTATAAATATACAGCAAATCAAAATGGAAACCAAAATTGCAATACTGTTATTTTCCAGTAACAATATTACAACAGTTGATTTTGAATGAGGTGACACACTAAGAATTTGTATCTACTGTCATCGGTAGTAACATTTAAAATAACTATCCTAGGATTTTAGAAGAGGCAATGCAAAGAGAAACTGAGAAATAGATGTCCAAAAGCTACGTTAATATACATTGCTTCAGACTTAATTTTGAGTAAATAAAATCAGAATAACACTTTGAAATTCCTGACATAATTCTAACTGCAAAGAGCAAAACTGTGAGATTATAAGAATTGCATAGCAGGCAGGTTTTGTGGGCTAAATGCAGTAGGCTGTACTGTGCATATTCCAGAAATAAAAATGTAGTGTCCCACCTAACCTAGAGAATAGCAAGAAGACAAATGCCCGGATGAAGTCACTTTGGATTTCCTTGTATCATCCGGAGATTTGTGTGTGTGTGTGTGTGTGTGTGTGTGTGTATAATCATGTCCATCTACTCACAGCATTTGTTATTCAGAAAGAACAGCTTGCTCAAAAAAAAAAAAAACTATATATTCACATCTGAAAGTAATAGAGTAGAACATTTGGATCTCTGTATAGTTAAGAAACTTTAGCATGAGCATTCTTATAATTCAATAATTGATACATTTTTGTTATATAGATTTGGATATTTTCACATTAATTCAGAGATTGCAGAATATCCTTCATTCATCTCAGTAATACTTTAAAAATATCTTTGCATATTGCATCCAGGAAAAAACTATTCCATGATATCTATATCTTCTATCTCTAAAACTTCATAACAGTTCCAAATAATATCACCACACTAGTCAGAAAGAGTTTTCTTTTTAGTCACCATTGTATAAGTTTTGTCCTTCACAGTTTACCTTGACCAAGGAAGGTTAATGAGAGATAAAACCCAGATCTTGTTCTACTCCCCAAAGTTAAGGACTCTAGTTCAGAGCCACATCAGCTGGTAGGACAGGACAACTCTTTGTAATATCTTTTCCCAGGAGTTGCATCTTTTTAAAAATTTGTAAACTTTGAGTGATAGCTGCTGTCTTTGGATACTGGCCACTCAAGAATGTTTGTGAATACTCCAGGAGCTATACAAACTATGCTGTGCCATTCCCTATGTATAGAGAGATGATTCAATTAGGAGATAGTCTTTGATTATCCTCTGATCATTTACACTATCCTACCAAAAAGCAGGAAGACTACCTGTTAGAATCATTTGTGATTCTTCATTCATTCAACAGATACTCATTGAGAATATATTATTCTGGGTATATCTTGGTGAATAAATAGCTAAAATACTTGTACTCATGGACCATCTATTCCACTAACTCTAAAGAGATGATAAAGGTAAACAAGTAAGTTGTACAGTGTGTTAAATGCTGGTAAGGAATATTAAATAAAGCAGCAAATTAAGCAAGCAGAAGTAGTCAGGGTGGGGGTCAAGATAGAGGTTTGAGCAAACAGTGAAGAAGGTAAGAGAGTGATCAGTCTTCCTGCTGGACTCATAAAAGATCTTTGATTTTTATTCTGAGTGAAAAGTGGAGCCACTGATAAAATTTGATTAGCTATGTAATAAGATCTAACTCATGTTTTTACGTAATTACTGTTCAAATAAACAATCTTGCTGCTGTGTGATCAAACTTCTGTTTTTAAGTGGTTGAACTTACTACACTATTGATAATGGAATCAAATATTGAAAGAGGAATGCCAATTAGACATTATGGCAAATATCCAGAGTGAGAGAGAATTGACTTTTGAGAGAATTTTAGCAGTGAAAATGGTGTAGAGTGATCAGATTCTAAGTATCATTTCAAGGTAAACCCACAGTATTTTCTGATTTATTACATGTCAGTTGTGAAGGAAAGAGAGGAATAAAGATTATGAAAATCCATAGGATTTCCCCATCAAAATTATTGAACCATAATATTTCTCCATCAGTTTGTCTATTCCTTAAGGAAGCAAGACACATTCCACCATTCCGTATATGCATAATCCACCAAATTCTCACTGTTTGTCCAGCTCTACTATTTTATTATAGAGAGGAACTGAAACTCATGTTGAAAATAGTACCAAATATTCACTATGACCAAATAATGGCCATCAGTCAATAAACAGCCTCATCATGATCAGGGAAATGCAGATGAAAACAGCAGTGAGATACCATTCCAAACCCATCAATTTGATGAAAAAATAAAAATATGTTAATGCTGAATGTTGGTAAGGATATGACAAAGGAATCACTCTCATGTATTTTTGATGGGAGTGCAAGACAGCAAAACAATTTAATAAAACATTTGACAATACTTGGTGAAGATGAAGTCCTCATGTTTACTTTAATGCAGCACATCTTCCCCTAGGTACAGATACTGTAGATTCTCCTGCACGTCTTCTCAAGGAGGCAGCAACAAGTATGTGAAGCACATACTTTGTAATAGACAAAACAAAAACAAAAACAAAACCACAAAAAATAACCTTGATGTTTATTAACATGTAAATGCATATAATTTAGTATTTATACAGTAGAATTTTATTATTTATCTATTGTTATTTAACAATCTAAAATGTAGCTGCTTAAGACAACACACGTTTAATTATTTTACGTTGCTGTGTATCAGGAGTCTGGGCATGACTTAGCTGAGTCCTCTGGCTCAAGATCGCTCATAATATTGTAGTCAAGATGTTAGCCAGAGCTGTTCTCTCATCCCAACATCCCAATCTGGGGAGAGTCTGCTTCCAAGTTCACTCAAGTGTTTGTTGGCAGGATTTGGTTCCTAGTGAGCTGTTGAGCTGAGAGCCTCAGATCCTTGTTGGTTATTAAAAGCCTCCCTTACTTCCTTGTTATATAGGCTTCTCACCACATGGCAGTGGACTTCCATCAGAGCAAACAAAAGGGTAAGAGAAGGTGAGCAAGAAAGAAGCCAGAATCTTTATGATCTAATGTCAGAAGCGTCATCTCATTGCTTTTGATTTTCATTCCAAACAAGTCGGTGGGAAGCAGGGTTCATTGACATACATCTTAGAAACTGTCTACCACAGCTCATAAGAGCAATTAAAATACAGAACAATAAAACATATGATCTAATGCTGCAAGTACCAGTCTCTGTATAAATACCAAACATGCAATGTTGCATGTTGAATGAAAAGGACAAGGTGCATAAAATTATATACAGTGCAGTACTACTTCTATAAAGCACAAATATATATAATAGATGATAGATACATAGTAGATGGTAGATTGAAAGAAAAGATGGAAATATAAACACTATTCAGGGCAGCAGTTTTTCTGTTTGTAGAAGAGGAGGGGATAATATCAGGAGGTTTAAACAGAAGGGTTTAATTGTTTTTGCAAGAATTTATTTCATACTCTGAGTGTTAAGTATTACATGATTATTTATACATGTTTTAAAATGCTTCAGTAAAAAAATTGAGAACCTGCATTCTACTTCAAGAGGGACTCAACCATGTTATGGAATTTTATCTACAGAGTGAATGGAAAAGTCCTGCTCCATACTCTAGGGATAAAGCATACAGTGCAATGTCTGTTTGGCTCATTCTTAGCTCCTCAAACTCATGGTACATGCAAATTCATCACATCCTCACTGATTCTCAAAAGCAAGCCTCCAACACTATTTGAATCTCATTGTATCCCACTTATTTTAGTTTGCTGGAACCAACTTGCTTTCCTGATCTGTTTTAACAATTTTATCTGGACCACTTTACACCAAATTATGAGTATTATCCTCAATTTTTTTTATTCCAACACTTGTTTCTCAACTGACTTTCAGCATTGAGTCAATAGGAATACCATACAGCCTTTGCTATATTATCTTTCTCTAGCTACAAATGTATTCGTGGCCGTTTAGCTTAGATAAATAAATAGCTAAAGATGTTTTCTTAAATTTGATTTGACTTCAACCAAAATTTCATATTTTTTTCCTATTTTAAAGAGGCCATGGAACCTGTCTTGGGGCAAGTCATTGTCATTCTGTCTACCAATATACTTTTTTAGTTTTCCGGGTAATGATTATGATTATTTTTTTAAATAAGGAGATACCTTTCAAAAAACAGACATAGCAATGATAATGACATATAATGTAACTTTGTACTTATATAGACGGGAATTTTATGTTTCTCAAAGAGAATTTTGCATTTATAAAAAAAACATATTAGATTGAGTATGAGGTTAATATATTCTGTTAGATACTCTGTATCCAGTTTTGTATGATTGGGAATATATCTATATTTTGTTGATAAATATAAAATCAATGAAGTTAGATGAAATATACTTCTAAATTAAATTAAATTTGTGATATACCTGAAGATCCAAATAGAATAAAATTTCTGCACCTCATTTGTAATCTTGAAACCAAAACCAAACAAGAGTAGCCCAGGAAAATTAAATCATAGGCCTCTCTTCCAAAACTACATAAATAAATAAAATAAAATATTAATATAACAAATAGACAGACACACACATACATACACACACAACAACTTTCCCAGAATACATGGGTACTTTAACATTACAGAGACTATTAATACAATTCTCCACATTACTAGATTAAAGGAGAAACAAAGAAACATGCATATGATTATTTTAGTTGACGTAAGAAATGGAAAAATTTAAAACTTGTTTATAAGTACTATTAGCAAACTGGGACTAAAAGTTAGCTTTCTTAACCTGATAAATTGCATCTACCAGTAGCAAATAGAGCAAGTATAAATAATGGAGAGACTTAGGTCATATTTTCCTTAAGAAATAAGATAAAATCCCTGCCAACAATCCATTTTTATTGAACATAATATTAAAGTTGTCACGGGCACACTAAGTAAACACAAATAAACCAAAAAATTAAAAAGGACTGGAAAAGGAAGATAAATGGTAGTACTTGTAGATGACCTAATTGGTGACAAAAAATACAACAATCAACTAAGTATCCTTCAGCTAAAGAATAAAGAACTGTGATTTATTCCCACAATGCAATAATATTGTGTACCCATGAAAATGACTGAAGTGTACCTTTATGAATCACTATGGATAAAGTTTTCAAAATCCAGTATTTAGTGAAATGCTAAAATGTTAAAACTATTTAAAATAAGATGCAATTCATGTAAGACTTTAAAACACACAAAATATTGTGTGTGTTCAAATTGTGCATATATGGCCTAATAACAAAACTGCTCTTGGGAATCATTTACTACCTTGGGGGTAATTTTTATTCCTAGGGAGGAAAAAAGGAGAAGAAATGGGGGTTGAAAATATTCTGCATTTGATGCAACTCTAACACTTTTTTATTAAAGAGAACAATTTAGATAATATATAAATGCCACTTAACATTACATCTAAGTACTGGATCATAATTAACTGTTATGTTTTTAGTCTGTATTTTTTTAATGTTTGAGGCATTCTGTTGCTGTTTTTAAAAGCTAAAACAAGTAATTTTTCATTACAAATTAAAATGTTTAAAATTATTTTGTATATTTAAAATATTAACTATGAAATTACTTTTTTTTGTATTTCAAAGTATGTATGTGCACACACACGTATGTGTGTACCCTTGTGGAAGTCTTGGCTTAATAATTATAGTGGGCCTTTGCTTCTTCAGTCACTTTTGCTGCCACTTGTCGACCAAAAACATATTGAACCATAAGAGAGTTTATTGTAGTATTTGAGGGGATTTTAAATTATCAAGTAGATTTAAAAATAAAAAAATAATGCATTCTCAAATGCTTATCATTTTATTATCTTAAGAACCTATGTTGACTTGCTAGGTTGATTACTATAGATCCTAATTAACTATTAAGCTATAGAGATATTTTCCTTGTAATCGACTGACTTTGTTCATGTCAGAATTTTATTTCAGATACTATGAGTAATAAACTATAAAACTATTTGTAAGAAGCTACCAGTTTTGCCAAAAGCTTAGCTTATTGGCTGATATCTTAAGCACAGTACAAATACTATACTTCTTTTATTAAATTCCACACTGAGATCATATGATAATTGTCTTTCTCTGATTGACTTATTTCCCTTATCATATTATTCTCTAGTTCTATATACATCATTGCAAGTGGCAAGATTTCATTTTTTTTGAGTAGTATTCCACTCTCTATATAAAGCCACATCTTGTCTATCCATCTGTTGGTGGACATCTGGGCTCCTTCCATAGTTTGGTTTTTGTAGACATCGCTACTATAAACTTTGGAGTGCAGGTGCCCCTTCGGATCAGTACATTTTTATTAGTACAATTGTTGGGTTGTAGGGTAGTTTTATTCTCACATTTTGAGGAAACTCCATACTGTTTTACAGAGTGATTGCACCAGCTTGTACTCCCACCGTCAGTGTAAAGGGTTCCCCTTTCTCCTCATCCTTGCCAACATCTGTTGTTTCCTGACTTGTTAATTTTAGCCATTCTGACTGGTGTGAGGTGATATCTAATTGTGGTTTTGATTTGTGTTATTTACCTGATGCCAAGTGATGTTGAACATTTTTTCATGTGTCTGTTACCCATTTGTATGTCTTCTTTGGAGGAATGTATGTTCATGTCTTTTGCCCATTTCTTGATTGGATTATTTGTTGTTTGGGTGTTGAGTTTGAGAAGTTATTTATAGATTTTGGATACTAGCCCTTTATCTGATTAGTCATTTGCCAACATCTTCTCCCATTCCGTTGATTGTCTTTTGGTTTTGTCAACTGTTTCCTTTGCTGTGCAAAAGCTTTTCATCTTGATGAAGCCCCAGTAGTTAATTTTTGCCTTTGTTTCCCTTGCCTTCACAGATGTATCTAGCAAGAAGTTGCTGTGCCTGAGGTGACAGGGGTGGCTGCCTGTGTTCCCCTCTAGGATTTTAATGGATTCCTCTCTCACATTTAGATCTTTCATCCATTTTGAGTCTATTTTTGTGTATGGTGTAAGGAAATGGTCTAGTTTCATTCTTCTGCATGTGGTGTCCATTTGTGGAAGAAACTGTCTTTTTATCCATTGGATGTCCTTTCCTGCTTGTCAAAGACTAGTTGACCATAGAGTTGAGGATCCATCTGGGCTCTCTATTCTGCTCTTTTGATCTATGTGACTGTTTTTGTGCCAGTACCATACAGTCTTGATGATTACAGCTTTGTAATAGAACTTGAAGTTCAGAATTGTCATGCCACCAGCTTTGGTTTTCTTTTCAACAGTCCTTTGACTATTCAGGATCTTTTCTGGTTCCATATAAATTTTAGGTTTGTTTGTTCCAGCTCTGTAAAAAAAAAAAAAAAAAAAGTTGATGGTATTTTAATAGGGATTGCATTGAATGTATAGATTGCTCTAGATAGCATAGACATTTTAACATTATTTGTTCTTCCAATCCATAAGCATGGAATGTTTTTCTATTTCTTTTGTTTTTCTCAATTTCTCTCATGAGTATTCTATAGTTTTCTGAGCACAGATCCTTTGCCTTTTTTTGAGGGCGGGTTTATTCCTGGGTATTTTACTGTTTTTGGTGCTAATGTGAATGGGATTAGCTTAATTTCTTTTTGTCTCATTGTGATTGTTAGTATATAGAAAGGCAACTGATTTGTGTGCATTAATTTTATATCCTGCCAATTTCCTGAATTCCTGTATGAATTATAGCAATTTAGGGGTGGAGTCTTTGGGTTTTCCACATAAAGTGTCATGTAATCTTAGCAGAGTGAATGTTTGACTTCTTCTTTGCCAATTCAGATCGCTTTTGTTTCTTTTTGTTGTCTGATTGCTGAGACTAGGACTTCTAATACTATGTTGAACAGCAGTGTAAAGTGGGCATCCCTGTTGTGCCTTTGACCTTAGGGCAAAAGCTTTCAGTTTTTCCCCATTGAGAATGGTATTTGCTGTGGGCTTTTCATATATGGTTTTTATGGTGTTGAAGTATGTTCTCACTAGCCTTACACTGTGAAGAGTTTTAATCAAGAAAGGATATTATGCTTTATCAAATGCTTTTTCTGCATCTTTTGACAGGATTGAGAGGATCATATAGTTCTTGTCCTTTGTCTTATTAATGTAGTGTATAACATTGATTAATTTGTGGTTGTTGAACCACCCTTGCAGCTTAGAAGTAAATCACACTTGGTCATGGTGTATAAACTTTTGGTTAGTATCTTGGTGAGAATTTTTGCATCCATGTTTATCAGGGATATTGGCCTGTAATTCTTTTCTTTTTTTTAAAGATTTTATTTATTCATAATAGAGAAAGAGAGCGAGAGAGAGAGAGGCATAGACATAGGCAGAGGGAGAAGCAGGCCGCATGCAGGGAGCCCGATGTGGGACTTGATCCCGGGACTCCAGAATCATGCCCTGAGCCAAAGGGAGATGCTTAACCCCTGAGCCACACTTGGTCTGTAATTCTTATGCTTAAACCCAGCAAGAGAAGAGAATTAATAAAGATTAGAGCAAAAATCAATGAAATAGAAACCAAAAGAACAATATAATACTTCAACAAAACTAGCAGCTGGTTCTTTGAAAGAATTAAGTTTGATAAACTTCTGGCCAGACTTATCAAAAAGAAAAGAGAAAAGACCCAAATAAATAAAATCATGAATGAAAGAGAACAGATCACAACCAATACTGAAGAAATACAAACATTTCTAAGAACATTTTATGAGCAACTATATGCCAGCAAATTAGATAATCTTGAAGAAATGGATGCATTCCTAGAGATGTATAAACTACCAAAACGGAGACAGGAGGAAATAGAAAACCTGAACAGACCCATAACCAGCAAAGAAATTGAAGCTGTAATCAAAAATCTCCCAACAAACAAGCATCCAGGGCTGGATGCTTCCTAGAGGTTTTCTACCAAACATTTAAAGAAGAATTGATACCTACCTATTCTTCTGAATCTGTTTCAAAAAATAGAAATGAAAGGAAAACTTCCAAACTCTTTCTATGAGGCCAGCGTTACCTTGATCCCAAAACCAGATAGTAATTACATTTCTACTGGTTTCTCTATTCTGTGGACATTTCTAAGTACTTTGCATACATTAATTTATTTAATCCTCATAGAATCCTGTGGTCACTACTTCTCCATACGAGGAAGTGAAGTGAAGAGTGTCAAGTTATGTGGCCAAGATCACAAAGCTAGGAAGTGGTATATTTGGTATTTTTAGTCTGATAATCTCTCTTTAGAGGTAAGCTGTCATCTCATCTCATTCATTGTGATATCAGTCCCTATTCCATAACTAGGTCAAAAATATTTAGTGAATGCATTCTTGTATTAGTCATTGTATTTAAGTTGGAAATATGGAAGCAATACAGATTTTTAATGCTCTAAAAATTAAATTAACTATCTCAGAGGTGTTTACAAGCTAATAATCACTTAGTTGGGTTTTTGGAAATCATATTAAATTAAATATTGAATAAAGACAACAAAAAATGATATATCTAACATTTTGAGCATATATTATATGCCAGGGAACTGTTTTTTCTAAGGGCTTGAGGTATATTGATTTATTCAAAACACACACATACACACACACACGACATAATTACATTATCACATTTAACAGTGAACAGTTTGAAGCAGATATTTTAAATAATTTGTCTGAAGTCTCACAGCTATGAGGTACCAGATTTGGATATGGGATTGGGCTCTATTAGTAGTCATCAAATGCCATACTTTTGCTATTTCTTTTTAAATTAATAATGAAAAAAATGTTTTATTTTAATAAAGCCAGAATTTATTAAAAATTAAAAATAATATCTAATATGGTTATATAGACTGTATTTAGTCTATATAGTTTTAAAATGATTATTACTTAAAATTTTTTTCAATAAACATTCTTTGGTTTGTTTCTTGACCTGCAGACAACACTTTGCTATACAGATGATGCTGTGCTCTCTCATTTGCTATGATACCAACATTGTTTTGGTCTCGTGTCTTTTCTCTTTCCCCTCTTGCCATATATTTAATTTGTTTTTTTAAATAAATCTCTCCCTCTCTCTCTTATTATTTTTTAATTTTTTTTAAATTGTGGATGGTAAAATAGTTTCAGATTTGCTTTATTTTAATGTCCTTGCTTAAAACATTAAAATTAGAAACCTGTGTGGCCCTAAATTATTGTTTTGTTTTTATTATGTGATTTGGCTGACCATGAAATCCAAGTCTGTGGCCTAAAGATGTCAAAGCATCACTTTCTAATCGCACATTGTGCTTTGATGCTAAAAGTACAAATATGATTTTGTGATACTTTTTCCTTCCCCTCTATCCCTTTATTTCCATTCTCACTTCATTATGATGAAAATAGCAAGTCCACCTTACTCATCTTTGTAAAATTTTTATTGCTAGTGAGATGCTTATCCATAATTGTCTAAGAATTTTGTCAAAATTGAATTGTGTTGTCCTCCAAAATGTTTCCACCAATGTACATAGTTGTATTGTAGGTGGATAGGATATTTCATTATAGCAAGAGTCCTATGAGAGATATGTAATAATGATTTGTACAATTATAAAATATTTTTGAAGACATTGCTCCAGTGTGTGCTGGCTGCTAAAATTTTGACATCCTCACAAAATTGCCAAGCAATTAAGAATGATGGCAAGACTAGCAATTGGAAATTAATCATTGCTAAAAACGTAGAAGTGTTATATTGATTTGCACTAAGAAAAAATTAAAAGTACAATGCCAAAAGTACCTGGTTGTCTAACTATTGCAGCTAAAGAGCTGATTTAGTAGATGAGGGGGCAGTAAATTTAACCGAACTATTCATAAAACAGAGATGTGCATGGAACATTCAAAATATTGCCTAATAAATTGAACTCCTATGGAATTTATATGACAGTTCTCCCTTTTAATAATTTAATGGGAAAAGTTCTGACAAAAACTTACAGGAATGTATGTATCATTATCATATACTTCCTGGGAAAACAGTATGAGATATGCACTTTTGGAGAACGTAACAGACTATAAAATTAAATATAAAGGCCAAAACACTTGGCTTATTTTAGGTGTAATTTTATACTCTAGCATGAATGCATATTTTTGTAGATTATTGCTGTTTAAGGACTCTATCTACTTTATTATGTTTCATGGTTTAATCATTGCCAGAAATTATTAAAAGGGCAAAATTTAGGAGGAAGTTAACAAATCTTATTTCTGAAAACTTAAAAACACGAACTGATTGAAGTAAATCTTGTATAGGATCATCCTGCTGGACTTAGGAGCAATCATGAGAAGATACTATTTATGGATATTATGTAGTTTGTACTGTTTCCAACCAAAATGATCTTACCTTAATGTGTTACTTTTCCAGCTGTTGGGAGGTCAGGAATTACGAGAACTGATGTATATTTCTTTACATATCTAACCTCATTTAGGGGTGTATATAACTACTGTTTCTCACAAAACAGAACATAGTACTGAGTCTTCTTGTGTCATTATAAAAGCCAGCTTTGTTCATTTTAATGAAATTCTGTTCTCTTGAAATTGACCATTTCTCTTCTGGCTCTTGGGTTTTTGTTTTTGTTTTTTATTTAGCTTCTAATTTAGGAACATACTTCTGCATATCCACCACATTCTTATTAAATGCATAATTTTTCGGATAATCTTAAGCCTTTTCGTGACACCTGCATGGCCCATGCTTAAGCATCTGACTTTGACTCAGGTGATGACCTCAGAGGCCTAGGATTAAGCCCTGGGTAGGGCTCCTCACTCAATGAGGAGTCAGCTTCAGGATTCTCCCTCTGTCCCTTCCCCTGCTCGTGCTCCTTTCTCTATCTCAAATAAATAAAATCTTATAAAAAAAACATCTTAAGCTTTTTCTCCCCATTTTCTTGCACTAGTGTGCCAACTATGACAATACCCGATCCAAACAGAAGTTCCTAAGAGGCTTTCAGATGGTCGATGGTACTAGATTCCTATCATACCCATAATTATAGCATTACTTAAATATAAACCAGTCCTGCATATTCGAAGTTTTCTATTACACCCAAATTATATGACATAAATATAAAAAAAATTCTGAAAATAAAGTTTATACAAATACACATTTATATTTAGTTGCCACCAAAAACAGAGATTGATGACTTAAAAACAAGAATTTTATTAATTTACAAAATTAATGTTAGTCTAATTATAAAGTCTTTGAACGAAATAATTTCGTATCTCTTACTAGAAGAATCAGTCAGTAAGTATTGTGACTAAGTTATACAGCTATGTTTGAATATTACTTGATTTGCCACCTGATGGCAGTCGTGTGTTTGGTATCAGAAGGGCAGTTAGCTTCTCTTCTGGTGAATGGGGTTTAGATGATTTAGACACATAGTCAGTGATCTTAGGAAAACTAAACTTGTTATGTGGAGAATAATATCAATTACCAAGACTAATTTTTGCTAGATATAGGAGGATATATTTACGCGAAAGTTTTTATCCACTTTATTGAGAGATCATTTGACAAATAAAGTTGTAGGATATTTAAAGTGCACAACATGATGATTTGATGTAATATGCATTTAAAAGGATTCTGCCTATCAAGTTAATTAATTCATCCATCTCCTCACAGATATATCTTTTGTGTGTGTGAAAACATTAAGTTCTTTCATATTTCAATTATGCAATATGGTGTTATCAACCATAGTCACCGTGTCATATAGTAGATCTTCAGACCTTATTTATCCTATAATTAAAATGTGTTACCCTTTCACCAATCTCTTCCTATCTCCCCCTCCCCCATCCCCTAGCAACCTCTTTGTAACTTCTTATTTCCATGAGTTCAACTGTTGTCTTTTTATTCCACATGTCAATGATAATCATGATTCTATTCTCTGTCTGGCTTATTGCACTTAGCATAATGCTTTCCAGGTTCATCTATGTAGTTGCAATGACAATTTCCTTCTTTTTAAAGGCTGTATAATAGTACAGTGTGTGTCTGTGTGTGAATGTGTGTGTGTATAGACACCAGATTTTAAAATTCTTTTATCTGTTGATGGACACTAAGATTTTTTCCATATCTTGGCTATTGTGAATCATGCTGCTATGTACATAGGAATACAGATATCTCTTGGAGGTAATGATTTCATTTCCTTTGGACATATACTCAGAAGTGCAATTGCATCATATGGTAGTTCTTTTTTTTTTTTCATATGAGAGTTCTTTTTTTAATTTCTTGAGGAATCTCCACAATGATTTACATTGACTCTGTAGTACTTCACATTCTCACCAACAGTGTACGCGGGTTTCCTTTTCTGTACATCTTTTCCATCTTTTTGATAAGACACATCATTACATTATTATCTCATCATGGTTTAAATTACATCCTTCTGATATTAGTGATGTTGAGCACCTTTTCATGCACCTGTTGGCTATTTGTATGTTTTCTTTGGGAAAATATTTATTCAGGCCCTTTGCCGATTTTTTAACTGAGTAATTTGTTTTTTTTTTTGCTATTGAGTTGTACATGTGTCTTGTATATTTTGAATATTAATCCCTCATCAAATCTGTGGTTTGGGCTTATTTTCTCCCATTTCATAAGTTGCATGTTTTTAAATAAAGAGTAAATATTATTTTAAAAATATTTTAAACAGGATTTTATCTTTTAAAATCATTCCCTGGTGTAATACCAAGATTGTTTCAATTATACAGGAGATCCTTTTCATCAGTAACCCTCCAGTCAACTCCCTCTTATGAGTATTAACGATTTCTTGCTGTCAAGACACTGATATTGAGTATACTTAAATTTAAATTGGAATTGTTTAAATGTACTTTGGCAGATGAAATTTTGATATGACCAACCATGAAAAAAAATTAAAAGTAAAACCACAAGAAGTTATATATGCTTTTCTTCTTCATGAAATTAGTAATTTTGGTTATAATGCATATTTTTCTTGCTATGTAGAGATTGTAACCAAAAAGATAAATTGTGAGTTTTTTTTTTTTTTTGTATTTAGTAATGGAGGTTAAATCTGGTAATCATACCAAATAACTATCACTATACATATTAACCTTCTGAAATAAGATATAATTTCTATATAGTGTAATGGAAAGTGTATAGTATATTTAATAGCATACCTAAAGCTCATAACTTTCACACACATTGAAAACAAATTAAGAATTATGATTAAATTGATGATTAACTAATATTTTAGAGTATTATATATTTAGAGTATTATGTATTCAAAGAAATTCTGAATAATTATTGACCAACCATGACCAACCATTATGAAAGTTTCATTAACATCCACCCCTAGTAAAGAAAAGGAGGATCTGAGGGCTAATTTTTAAAATATTTTCAGAGGTTTTACTAATAGCCAAAGTAAACATTAATATTGGAAAAATTAACAATCACCTCTTGAAGGATATTGCATATCACTGCATTAATTTATTTTTCCATTTATTAACAATATACTATGTACCAGAAAAGCACCTTCCCTGGGAGGTGCCATGATTGGTGCAGAAATAGGGTAGGACATCTGCCGTCATGAAATTTATACCCTTTACGCAGTAAGAAAATGAGCAAGATATGTGAGGATAGGAAAAATACAAGAAACTATATGAGCCTGCAATGAAAGTATCTTAGAGTCAGGATCAGGAAAAATCCCCTGTGGGAAAAGATACTAATAAGCACTGAAATATCTTTTAAATGGGGATATGTGTCTTAGGAAAGAAATTTAAATCACAATGTGAATGAACTCCTCTTCTTAAGAGAGTGTTTAAACTATTGATTCATTCCCAAAGAAAATTTTTATGTTAAAATACTGTGAAAGAGAGAGGAGGGGCAAGATGGCGGAGGAGTAGGGTCCCCAAATCACCTGTCCCCAACAAATTACCTAGATAACCTTCAAACCATCCTGAAAATCTACGAATTCGGCCTGAGATGTAAAGAGAGACCAGCTGGACCGCTACAGTGAGAAGAGTTCGCGCTTCTATCAAGGTAGGAAGACGGGGAAAGAGAAATAAAGGAACAAAAGGCCTCCGAGGGGGAGGGGCCCCGCGAGGAGCCGGGCTGAGGCCGGGGCGAGTGTCCCCAGGACAGGAGAGCCCCGTCCCGTCCCGGAGGAGCAGGAGCTGCACCAACCTTCCCGGGCGGGCGGAAAGGGGCTCGCAGGGAGTTGGAGCAGGACCCAGGAGGGCGGGGATGCCCTCGGGCTCCCGGGGACACTAACAGACACCTGCGAGCGCAGGAGAGTGCTCCGAGCTCCCTAAGGGCTGCAGCACGCACCGGAGCAGTTCGGAGGGGCTCGGGAGCGGCTCCAGGGAGGGAGCTGCGGGGCGGGAGCGCGAATCCAACAACACAGGCCCGGAGCACAGGGCGCCGGGACACAGCCCAGGATCCGGCCTCCCCCCGGGACAGGCAGAGGCCGGGAGGGCCCAGGACAGCAAGGACGCTCCTGCCCTGAGCTGAGCAGATCAGCGGCCCCGCCCCAGAGCCTCCAGGCCCTGCCGAGAGCCCCGAGCCCCGTAGTTCCTGCGGAGGCTGAATCCAGGCTTCCAGAGTTGCCATAGCAACTGCGGCTGATCCTTCTGAGACCTCACGGGGTAAACAACCCCCGCTGAGCCCTGCAGCAGGCAGGGGCAGAGCAGCTCCCCCAAGTGCTAACACGTGAAAATCAGCGCAACAGGCCCCTCCCCCAGAAGACCAGCTGGACGGACCAGTTCCAGGGGAAGTCAAGGGACTTAAACTCTACAGAAATACTCCCCCGTGTTTTTTTTTTTCTTTTCTTTTTTCTTTTCTTTTTGATTTCTGATTGCTTCCCCCACCCCCTTTTTTTTTCACCTTTCTTTCTTTTTCTTTCCCTTTTTCTTCTCTTATTTCCTTTTTCTTTTCTTTTTCTTTTTTCTTTTTCTCTTTTCTTTCCTTCTCTCTCTTTCTCTCATTTTCCCAATACAACTTGTTTTTGGCCACTCCGCACTGAGCAAAATGACTAGAAGGAAAACCTCACCTCAAAAGAAAGAATCAGAAACAGCCCTCTCTCCCACAGAGCTACAAAATCTGGATTACAATTCAATGTCAGAAAGCCAATTCAGAAGCACTATTATACAGCTACTGGTGGCTCTAGAAAAAAGCATTAAGGACTCACGAGACTTCATGACTGCAGAATTTAGATCCAATCAGGCAGAAATTAAAAATCAACTGAATGAGATGCAATCCAAACTAGAAGTCCTAACGACGAGGGTTAACGAGGTGGAAGAACGAGTGAGTGACATAGAAGACAAGTTAATGGCAAAGAGGGAAACTGAGGAAAAAAGAGATAAACAATTAAAGAACCATGAAGACAGATTAAGGGAAATAAATGACACTCTAAGGAAGAAAAATCTACGTTTAATTGGGGTTCCCGAGGGCGCCGAAAGGGACAGAGGGCCAGAATATGTATTTGAACAAATCCTAGCTGAAAACTTTCCCAATCTGGGAAGGGAAACAGGCATTCAGATCCAGGAAATAGAGAGATCCCCCCCTAAAATCAATAAAAACCGTTCAACACCTCGACATCTAATAGTGAAGCTTGCAAATTCCAAAGATAAAGAGAAGATCCTTAAAGCAGCAAGAGACAAGAAGTCCCTGACTTTCATGGGGAGGAATATTAGGGTAACAGCAGACCTCTCCACAGAGACCTGGCAGGCCAGAAAGGGCTGGCAGGATATATTCAGGGTCCTAAATGAGAAGAACATGCATCCAAGAATACTTTATCCAGCAAGGCTCTCATTCAAAATGGAAGGAGAGATAAAGAGCTTCCAAGACAGGCAGGAACTGAAAGAATATGTGACCTCCAAACCAGCTCTGCAAGAAATTTTAAGGGGGACTCTTAAAATTCCCCTTTAAGAAGAAGTTCAGTGGAACAATCCACAAAAACAAGGACTAAATAGATATCATGATGACACTAAACTCATATCTGTCAATAGTAACTCTGAACGTGAACGGGCTTAATGACCCCATCAAAAGGCGCAGGGTTTCAGACTGGATAAAAAAGCAGGACCCATCTATTTGCTGTCTACAAGAGACTCATTTTAGACAGAAAGACACCTACAACCTGAAAATAAAAGGTTGGAGAACCATTTACCATTCAAATGGTTCTCAAAAGAAAGCAGGGGTAGCCATCCTTATATCAGATAAACTAAAATTCACTCCGAAGACAGTAGTGAGAGACGAAGAGGGACACTATATCATACTTAAAGGATCTATCCAACAAGAGGACTTAACAATCCTCAATATATATGCCCCGAATGTGGGAGCTGCCAAATACTTAAACGAATTATTAACCAAAGTAAAGAAATACTTAGATAATAATACACTTATACTTGGTGACTTCAATCTAGCTCTCTCTACCCTTGATAGGTCTTCTAAACACAACATCTCCAAAGAAACGAGAGCTTTAAATGATACACTGGACCAGATAGATTTCACAGATATCTACAGAACTTTACATCCAAACTCAACTGAATACACATTCTTCTCAAGTGCACATGGAACTTTTTCCAGAATAGACCACATACTGGGTCACAAATCGGGTCTGAACCGATACCAAAAGATTGGGATCGTCCCCTGCATATTCTCAGACCATAACGCCTTGAAATTAGAACTCAATCACAAGAAGAAGTTTGGAAGGACCTCAAACACATGGAGGTTAAGGACCATCCTGCTAAAAGATAAAAGGGTCAACCAGGAAATTAAGGAAGAATTAAAAAGATTCATGGAAACTAATGAGAATGAAGATACAACTGTTCAAAATCTTTGGGATGCAGCAAAAGCAGTCCTGAGGGGGAAATACATCGCAATACAAGCATCCATTCAAAAACTGGAAAGAACTCAAATACAAAAGCTAACCTTACACATAAAGGAGCTAGAGAAGAAGCAGCAAATCGACCCGACGCCCAGCAGAAGAAGAGAGTTAATTAAAATTCGAGCAGAACACAACGAAATTGAGACCAGAAGAACTGTGGAACAGATCAATAGAACCAGGAGTTGGTTCTTTGAAAGAATTAATAAGATAGATAAACCATTAGCCAACCTTATTAAAAAGAAGAGAGAGAAGACTCAAATTAATAAAATCATGAATGAGAAAGGAGAGATCACTACCAACACCAAGGAAATACAAACGATTTTAAAAACATATTATGAACAGCTCTACGCCAATAAATTAGGCAATCTAGAAGAAATGGACGCATTCCTGGAAAGCCACAAACTACCAAAACTGGAGCAGGAAGAAATAGAAAACCTGAACAGGCCAATAACCAGGGAGGAAATTGAAGAAGTCATCAAAAACCTCCCAAGACACAAGAGTCCAGGGCCAGATGGCTTCCCAGGGGAATTCTATCAAACGTTTAAAGAAGAAATCATACCTATTCTACTAAAGCTGTTTGGAAAGATAGAAAGAGATGGAGTACTTCCAAACTCATTCTATGAGGCCAGCATCACCTTAATTCCAAAACCAGACAAAGACCCCACCAAAAAGGAGAATTACAGACCAATATCCCTGATGAACATGGATGCAAAAATTCTCAACAAGATACTAGCCAATAGGATCCAACAACACATTAAGAAAATTATTCACCATGACCAAGTAGGATTTATCCCCGGGATGCAAGGCTGGTTCAACACTCGTAAAACAATCAATGTGATTCATCATATCAGCAAGAGAAAAACCAAGAACCATATGATCCTCTCATTAGATGCAGAGAAAGCATTTGACAAAATACAGCATCCATTCCTGATCAAAACTCTTCAGAGTGTAGGGATAGAGGGAACTTTCCTCGATATCTTAAAAGCCATCTACGAAAAGCCCACAGCAAATATCATTCTCAATGGGGAAGCACTGGGAGCCTTTCCCCTAAGATCAGGAACCAGACAGGGATGTCCACTCTCACCACTGCTATTCAACATAGTATTGGAAGTCCTAGCCTCAGCAATCAGACAACAAAAAGACATTAAAGGCATTCAAATTGGCAAAGAAGAAGTCAAACTCTCCCTCTTCGCCGATGACATGATACTCTACATAGAAAACCCAAAAGCCTCCACCCCAAGATTGCTAGAACTCATACAGCAATTTGGTAGCGTGGCAGGATACAAAATCAATGCCCAGAAATCAATGGCATTCCTATACACTAACAATGAGACTGAAGAAAGAGAAATTAAGGAGTCAATCCCATTTACAATTGCACCCAAAAGCATAAGATACCTAGGAATAAACCTAACCAAAGAGGTAAAGGATCTATACCCTAAAAACTATAGAACACTTCTGAAAGAAATTGAGGAAGACACAAAGAGATGGAAAAATATTCCATGCTCATGGATTGGCAGAATTAATATTGTGAAAATGTCAATGCTACCCAGGGCAATTTACACGTTCAATGCAATCCCTATCAAAATACCATGGACTTTTTTCAGAGACTTAGAACAAATTATTTTAAGATTTGTGTGGAATCAGAAAAGACCCCGAATAGCCAGGGGAATTTTAAAAAAGAAAACCATAGCTGGGGGCATCACAATGCCAGATTTCAGGTTGTACTACAAAGCTGTGGTCATCAAGACAGTGTGGTACTGGCACAAAAACAGACACATAGACCAATGGAACAGAATAGAGAATCCAGAAATGGACCCTGAACTTTATGGTCAACTAATATTCGACAAAGGAGGAAAGACGATCCACTGGAAGAAAGACAGTCTCTTCAATAAATGGTGCTGGGAAAATTGGTCATCCACATGCAGAAGAATGAAACTAGACCACTCTCTTGCACCATACACAAAGATAAACTCAAAATGGATGAAAGATTTAAATGTGAGACAAGACTCCATCAAAATCCTAGAGGAGAACACAGGCAACACCCTTTTTGAACTTGGCCACAGTAACTTCTTGCAAGATACATCCACGAAAACAAAAGAAACAAAAGCAAAAATGAACTATTGGGACTTCATCAAGATAAGAAGCTTTTGCACAGCAAAGGATACAGTCAACAAAACTCAAAGACAACCTACAGAATGGGAGAAGATATTTGCAAATAACATATCAGATAAAGGGCTAGTTTCCAAAATCTATAAAGAACTTATTAAACTCAACACCAAAGAAACAAACAATCCAATCATGAAATGGGCAAAAGACATGAAGAGAAATCTCACAGAGGAAGACATAGACATGGCCAACATGCACATGAGAAAATGCTCTGCATCACTTGCCATCAGGGAAATACAAATCAAAACCACAATGAGATACCACCTCACACCAGTGAGAATGGGGAAAATTAATAAGGCAGGAAACAACAAATGTTGGAGAGGATGCGGAGAAAAGGGAACCCTCTTACACTGTTGGTGGGAATGTGAACTGGTGCAGCCACTCTGGAAAACTGTGTGGAGGTTCCTCAAAGAATTAAAAATAGACCTGCCCTACGACCCAGCAATTGCACTGTTAGGGATTTACCCCGAAGATTCAGATGCAATGAAACGCCGGGGCACCTGCACCCCGATGTTTCTAGCAGCCATGTCCACAATAGCCAAACTGTGGAAGGAGCCTCGGTGCCCATCGAAAGATGAATGGATAAAGAAGATGTGGTTTATGTATACAATGGAATATTACTCAGCCATTAGAAACAACAAATACCCACCATTTGCTTCAACGTGGATGGAACTGGAGGGTATTATGCTGAGTGAAGTAAGTCAATCGGAGAAGGACAAACAGTGTATGTTCTCACTCATTTGGGGAATATGAATAATAGTGAAGGGGAATATAAGGGAAGGGAGAAGAAATGTGTGGGAGATATCAGAAAGGGACACAGAACATAAAGACTTCTAACTCTGGGAAATGAACTAGGGGTGGTGGAAGGGGAGGAGGGCGGGGGGTGGGGGTGAATGGGTGACGGGCACGGAGGGGGACACCTGACGGGATGAGCACTGGGTGTTATTCTGTATGTTGGTAAATTGAACACCAATAAAAAATAATTTATAAAAAAAAATACTGTGAAAGATGCTGATTTTCAATTCTGTAATAACTTTTTTAGTGATGACATTTCTCATTTGCACATTATCCATGGTGTGAACCATATATGCACTTTTTTTCCCCAGCATTAATGACCTCTTAGCCCAAACTTTCCCTAAGAGTTAATGAGTATCTGGAGTAGAGGAGCTTTTAAGAGGAGTTGAGGACCCTTGATCCTTATGGTCATTACCTTACAGGAAATGCCTGACCAGCAGGTCATTATTGCTGTTATTGTGCGGAGAATTTAAATAAATGATGAATAAATCGCTCAGTAGATTCTTTTCCAATTCACATAGATATTTAGTAAAAAGTAAATTGCAACTAATGGTATTTGAGTTCCATATTTTACTTTTATAGTGGCTACGTTTATAATGACATAACATTGTCTATAATATTTTCCAATTTTATAAGTGAAACATTGCAGGAAAAGAGTTTTCAAGTAATTTCCACGTATCCATCTGGCAAGTTAAAATAGGACATCAAATTTAATTATTCAAACACCTTTAGTATTAGATAACTTTATGGCAGGTACACAAGAAAAATAAAGGATATTTAACATGAATATTGATATGCTTTGTTAACAAAGAAAAGTAGCTTTATCTTTTTGCTTTTTACCAATTTAAACTTTTATTAGAACTTAATGAAATACAAATGTTCACATATTTTACATCTTAGGTTTGGACAAGTAAGAAACCCTTGGGATTGAAAGATTTCCAGATATTTGTAAGGAAATTTAATGCATAGTTTCTTTATTCTCAGATTGAATAATCTCAAAATTATTATTTTATATGTGAATTTAATTGGCCAGTGTCGAAAAAAATAGATCAGTAGATGGACCTAGTCCACTTCATTACTTCTAGAAATTCTATTAAATTAAATTCATTAATCATGAAACTCTCCAGAGATATCTAAAATTATGAACTGAAAATAGCGTGAGTGCAAGTGACCAATACACTTCCAAATCAATTAGGACCCTTTGTATTGAATATAACAGAAAATTCAGATAAAACTGGTATAAATAATGAATGGAATTAATTCACTTAATTAAAAGTATAGTGGGATGATTGACTGTAGATGCACCTTCATCCAGCTGCAGTTTGCTTAGTTCCTTCTCCACATTCAGATCTTGGCTCAAAGGTCAATACCACTAGGACGACCTGGTGTCAACCTCTATCTTTACCGGACTAGATGAAGTCCCTTTGCTCTATGTTCTCATAGTACATTCTAGTGTTTTCTTGTTGTACTTAGTAATAAGTGTAAGAGTAGTAGTAATCTTCTTATTATTAAAGTTTGTAATTAATTATTTCCTTGCCTGGTATATCTTCAGCATATAGTCTGCACTTACTGAGTCTAATGAATGCTTCAATGAAATCAAGCACCCATCACCTTTCTTAACACATAACATGACCATGGACATCAATACTGTCAGTGTTACTTTCTCTTGGCCTTTGTTCGCTGTTTGTGACTGCATTGCTCTCTTCTGAAATTCTGCCTTCCATGAAACTTCCCTGTTTCTCAAAACAAAACAAAAACTAAACTGTCTTTGAAACCCATGAGATAAAAAAAAAAAAAAAGAAAGAAAGAAACCCATGAGATACTCTCTTTTTTTTTAGTATTGGTTATGGTCAAATATCCTCTAGTGATTTGAGGATGTGTGTTATTTTCTCTACTAGATCATTAAATTTGGAGAGTATGAATTGTCTTGTGTTTCAATTTTCTATGGTGGAGAATTCACAGCTATAAATAAATATATTTGAATTAATAAATAAAAGATGCACTCCTCTTATTTGACAATTTGATGTCGTTTACAGCTACCAGTGTTTCCTTGTAAATGTGAAGGGGATCTGAATCTTGATTTGGGTAGTTAGTGCTCTACAATATCATATTTAATCAAATTTGTGCAAATTACATTCCATAAGACTGCCTGCTTTAATTTTTTTTAATTTTTATTTATTTATGATAGTCACAGAGAGAGAGAGAGAGAGAGAGAGAGAGAGAGAGAGAGAGAGGCAGAGACATAGGCAGAGGGTGAAACAGTCTCCATGCACCGGGAGCCCGACGTGGGATTCGATCCTGGGTCTCCAGGATCACGCCCTGGGCCAAAGGCAGGCGCTAAACTGCTGCACCACCCAGGGATCCCAAGACTGCCTGCTTTTAAAAGAATCATCCCTTAATAAAAAATAAATAACAGAGTAGATTTTTATTATATAATGGTCTCCCCATATCCATTTATAAGTGAAATAGAATGAGATAAACTCAGTTCTCTTTCATGATGACTTATATTTCATAAACATGAAATACTTACTAGGCAACTTCATTGTTCTCTTTCCCATGAGATAGAATCTCAATAACATCAGTAGATAGTAAGACATAAAAAAATCAGTTTCACTCTGATAGGTAGTTACTAAATCCAATATGTATAAAATGAAAATGTTTCTGTAGGCTTTCAAAAATGGTTCTTTAAAAAGTATTTTCTGTTTTTTTTTTGTAATATCTAAGAAATATGTATAGCCATTAGTAGGTGGAGGTGTTGATTTTGATAAGCAAGTGTAAACTGTTTCCAAAATAATTTATTTCTTTATGTTTATGCTTAGTAGTTTTGCTTATATTTATGAAACTTGGATATTCCTGTATAACTCTTAAATCATGAACATTGTGCTCAGATAAAATAATTATTGATATACATTATGAAAGACTATTTCCTATTTTTGTAGGCATTTTCAAAATAAAATCTTTAAACTTGGGAGCATTGGATTTAAGCTTATGACACTGTAGTATTTATAAATCTTTTTTATAATATTTAGTATTTATTTTTAAGAGAGAAAGAGAGGATGCACAAGTTAGGTGAAAGGCAGAGGGAGAGAGAGAGAAATAGATAATCCTCAAGCAGATTCCCAGTGAGCACGGAACCCAACATGGGGCTCTATACCAGGACCCTGAGATCATGATTTGATTTATTTTTGAGCCAAAATAAAGAGTTGGCCACTCAAGCTAAATAAAAAGTTTTTATTTATTATTTAGATTTTTTATTTAGATTATTAGGATTGTTTGAGGTCACAGCATATCTGATGATCTAATAACACACATAATAATAGCAAACTCTTGAGCTTAAGCTATACCCACAGAGATCACTGTGTGTGCCAATCCGTGTGTGTGTGTGTGTGTGTGTCTACGTTTTACAAATAACATCTGGAGTCCTATGTTTTCTCTATTACCTAAAATGTCATTAATAATTACAAAATCTTTAATGTAGACATTTTGGCAGTGTGGAGGTGCAGGACAGAAAACTAATGTTAAATATGCAGTTCTGTTTTTGCACAGTTTCTGTCTTATGTGTCCATTTTCAAAGTTCTCTCTCTCTCTCTCTTTTTTTTTTTAAGTTCTCTCTATTTTTTGTTTCCCTTAAGGCCTAAACTGTTAACCTTGGAATTCTGCCCCTTATTTATGTTTCTATCCCTGGTTTCTCTGCTTTCCAAACCATTAATTACTGATTGATAGTTAATCCTATTTCTGGAGGCACATGGTTGGTATTTTCAGGAGAACGAACAGAAATAATACAGCTGTAATGGGCATGACTACCTAATTCCATAATCCTTTCATTAGTCAGGCATCCCGTTTAGTAGAGTATTTAATCCTGCCGAGAGCCCTGAGGGAACGGCTCATATTGTCACTGTGATTTCGAATTTTTTAAGGGTTCATATCATTACATCTGAAGAAAAGTTCTCTTTAACTACTTTCTATAATAAGCTATGGCAATAAGTAGGTGCAACATAAAACTTTTGGCATATTTAAATATTTCATAGCAAGTGGTGGTACAATGATGGACCTTGGGACTACTATTTTCTCTTTCTAGCATTCCAACTCCAAATTCTCAATTCCTTTATGAATCAGAAACCCATTTGCTAACTTCTGACAGTCTTCATTTAAATGTTCCTTTAGGGGTCCCTGGGTGGCGCAGCGGTTTGGCGCCTGCCTTTGGCCCAGGGCGCGATCCTGGAGACCCGGGATCGAATCCCACGTCGGGCTCCCGGTGCATGGGGCCTGCTTCTCCCTCTGCCTGTGTCTCTGCCTCTCTCTCTCTCTGTGTGACTATCATAAATAAATAAAAAAAAAATTAAAAAAAAAATAAAATAAATGTTCCTTTAACCTGCTTTATAGCCCAAAGTTATGTTGAAATAAAGAATTTCTCTCCCAGATTAAGAATATCTATTTTATATACTGTTTTCCACTTCATGAAAGCACGTGTTCCCAGAAGTAGGAATCAGTTCAAAATTTACAGTTCTCCAGATTAATTTGAGACTTGTCTTTCCAGAAATTTTAAAGGTAAATCCTATTTGCTTTACATTATATTATCCTAATGAAGAGCATTGCTACAAAAAGAAATAAAGTTCATTTATCAAATCATGGAGTATAGTTATGATTTAAGTAGGGTTTTTAAAACAATATTCATATTTAGTGTTCCTTGACAGTTTTAAACACTATTAAATACTGGATTGCAGATACTAAAAAAATAGGATAGGATTTTTGGAGGATATCTGTTCCTTTGAAAAATTATATTCAATGCATTTAAATCCTTAAAACCAAAACCCACAACATCATGCTAAATTTGCAAAATGAATTACTTTGATTTTCTATAAAAGTTTGCCATACAAATTGATAATTAGGACAAAACATAAGAAAATTATTTAGATTTACATCTTTATGTTTCCCTTAAAATAGTTATTAAAATCATTTTTTTTCTTAATCTAACAGTATTCTTCTAACACTGAATATTGGAAGTTTTACAAATAGTCTTTTAATTATGGAATAGAGTTTACTTTTGAACATAAAGATTGTAGAAGACCAAATATATTATCATAAATGAAAATACAAAAGCAGATTAAGATGAAATCATAGAAACATTTAAAACTATGAATACTTTAGTTTTGAGCATAAACTTAATTTTAAAAACAAGTTTTTGTTTTTAATTGAGTAGAATCAGGGTGCATCAATATTTTTTCCTCTTGACATTAGTATTTGTTAGCTCAGACCTACATCAAATCACCTTTGAAGAGGGTGAAATCTGTAAAAAAATTTTTGAAAAAGGAATCTTTAGTCACTTTTAGCAACAAACATTAGAGCAGTAGTCTTTCCTGTAAAGAGTTGTAATAAGTGGTCATTTTCCCTTGAAATAATCAACTGGCAGTTCAGAGAGTTGTTTACCTCAATTTCCTAGGGTTGCACAGTAGCAGCTCCTCAAATATGTATTATAATACTGATAAAGGCTTCAATCACGTGGCATAATCTTCTCAGAGCAATTCCCCCTGGTGGGTCATTACAGCAAATAATGGAAGCATTTGTAATCTCTAGATAAAATTGGCCTAAATGAAATTAGATTTCCAGTTTTCTTCATATGAGAATATTTCCTAATGTTGTCAGCATTTATTGAGCAATAAACTGGGGTGTTGACATTGTACAAAAGAGAGACACAGAGCTCCCCCATTTCCTTTAGCTTTATCTCTAAAATGTTTGTTTTTTAAATTAAACATTTATGCAAACTGTAAATTCAGATGCTGTAGAAACCCAATGCAGAAAGGGCTGGTGAGCAGTTTTTTCCCTGCGGCATTGGCAACTCATAATTTTTTGTAAAAAAAAGTTTCTGTATGAAAAGGGAGAGTGTGCATGCCACCACAGCCATCTTCAGGCAACACTCATCCAAGGAGACATCTGGAGCAGAAAATTTTAAGAGGGGAAAAAATGTGGTTGGTGGTAGAAAACAGTAGGCAAGCAGTCTGTTAGCAATAATCTATATATAGGGTATTATGCTTTGCAACCAGCAAGTATTCATAAAAATTAATGATCTACCTATAAAGAACTTATTGGATAGTCCTGATAATGATTTAGTGTCATGATTGTTCAGTTTTCGGTTGGTATTAGTAAAATGTAAAGCTTTGTCTAAGCATTGAATTTGCAAGTACCATCTATCTAATTATTGAAACTTTTTGCAAACTTGTATCTGATGTATGTATTTATGACCACAAATTAGCGACCATTCAGGAATAACATTTGGACACTCATTCCCAAAATGGTGGGAATTCTTTCTGCTCTTACAGCACATTATATCATTGATCAGTCTGTACCTACAAGGCATGGCGGCTTTAAATGAAAATATTCTAATGTATAATATATATGTGATTTAATTTGGATGCATTTTATGGAATAGGATTTTAAAAATTAAGGTCAGAGATACTTTAAGATTATCTATATATAATTATATTATAATTATTAAATTACATATCAATAGGTAATAAATGTATAAACACAAATAAATATAAATAATTTTAGGTAATCTTACATGTTTTTCATTCCAAACAGCAATTGCTTTAGGAAAATCTGTGGCTAATTTTCTCTGTCTCTGTCCCTGTTTCTCATGCACACCGACACACTCAGACACAATAACACCATCACCTTGCTTCCATTTCTTCTAGAAGAAGTTGTGTTGTAGCCAATACATATTTTTGATATTGCAAAGCGCTTGTACTGAAGAAATACTAAAAGAATAAAATAAAACTGTTTTAAATGGGAATATATCAAGTGCCCAATAGACTTCTTTTAGCCATTTATGAATTGCAAACTCATCCCATTTATGGTGGCATACATACCTAAAAAGTAATGTGCAAAAGCCTAAATGCTTTCTCCCAAAAGTTTAGAAAGTTTTAGTGATTAGGGCCCCTAGGTGGCTTAATTAAGTGTCCAACCCGACTCTTGATTACAGCTCAGATCACAATCTCAGGGTCATGAGATGGCACCCTGCCTTTAAGGTGGTCTCCACCCTGGGCATGGAGCCTGGTTAAGATTCTCTCCCTCTACCCCCACACAACATATGTGCTCAGTCTCTCTCTCTCTCTCTCTCTCTCTCTCTCTCTCTCTCTCTCAAAAAAAAAAAAATTAGTGATTGAAATAATATTAGCATGCAAAATTATTTCAGAGGAATTTGCTATTTTTTTAAAAAAAAGCAAAATTCTCCAATCTGCATTAACTGCTTCCAAAAGAAAATTGGCTTTTGGACTACACTATTGCATATCCACCCTGTGGAAAAACTACTTCATTTTTCTCCTTCTTTGTCTGACAGGTGGTGTGGTAGAAAGTATGCTTAACCTAATTCTTGTTCTGTCACTAATTATCTAAATCATCTTTGGGGAAATCTCTTATTGGAGTGACCATTTATCCTTTTGGAAAACTGTGCTATTTATAATAGTTTATGAATTTATATTTTTATATCTGCCATCTTATATTATTCTTGTATCACTCCTATGAGACATTGGGGAATCATGATTATATTTTTATATCTATTATCTTGTATTATTCTTACATAAATCCTATGAGACATATTGATCATCCCATGATCTGTTACCCATTAAGATGTCATGACTCGTTGGGGACTGGAAATGAATGTAAGCAAGTTATCTATCTTCTATATATCAACTCTCATCTGAAGAAACAGGGATACTTATATCTATTTCACAGGGTTGTGAGGATTGAGTTATTTATTTATTTATTTATTTATTTATTTATTTATTTATTTATGATAGGCACACAGTGAGAGAGAGAGAGAGGCTGAGACACAGGCAGAGGGAGAAGCAGGCTCCATACACCGGGAACCTGACGTGGGATTCGATCCCGGGTCTCCAGGATCGCGCCCTGGGCCAAAGGCAGGCGCCAAACCACTGCGCCACCCAGGGATCCCTAGGATTGAGTTAATATTTATAAAATTTTCAGAATAGTCCTTGGCAAGAGTAAGTACCAAATAAATACACAATTATTATTCCTGTTATTATAAACAACAGCATCATTAGCATTACCATAATACAGTTAAAATTACTAGGACCAGAAATCTTACAGGGCTTATTTCAGTGATTAGATTAAAAACCTATACAAAGGATTTGGAACTGTTTTAGGAAGTGTAACTGTCTTTTTTGTACAGTATAATTAATAAATTCAGAGCACATTTTGGACCATAATGTGTCTCAAATATCTTCAGTTAAAAACAAACAAAAAAAATCACTGACCTTTAAAAGGCCAGTAAAACAATGGCAACAACAAAAAAATTATTTTTAAAAACATATATTGTGCTGGGAATCCCTGGGTGGCTCAGTGGTTTAGCACCTGCCTTCGGCCCAGGACATGGAGTCCTGGAGTCGAGTCCTGAGGTCCTGGAGTCCTGGGGTCAAGTCCCACATAGGGCTCCCTGCATGGAGCCTGCTTCTCCCTCTGCCTGTGTCTCTGCCTCTCTCTCTGTGTCTCTCATGAATAAATAAATGGAATCTTTATTTTTAAATTTATTTATGATAGTCACAGAGAGAGAGAGAGAGGCACAGAGACATAGGCAGAGGGAGAAGCAGGCTCCATGCACCGGGAGCCCGATGTGGGATTCGATCCTCGGTCTCCAGGATCATGCCCTGGGCCAAAGGCAGGCACCAAACCGCTGCGCCACCCAGGGATCCCTAAATGGAATCTTTAAAAAACAAACAAACATATATTGTGCTTTAGGAGATTATTTTTACTGACCTTAAAACAACCATAGTTTCCCGATGATTTATCTATGAGAAAAGTCTTTTAGGACCCCTTTCTAACTGATGAAAGAAGTATCACATCACAATCTATATAGGCTAGTCCTGTTTACTTAAACTTCTAAGTTCTATGAAGTGTTTCACATATAGCTGTTACTTTCCATATTTTATAAATTATGGAATTAAAACACGTATATGCAAATTAACTTAGCCACGCTCAATGAGGATGTGTGATAGAGTTTATGCTGTAGCCCAGATTTATTCTGCCAGTTCACGCACGTGCTTTACCCTGCTGCAGTAGGGCAGATGGTGGAGACGACTCTAATGACAAGCTGTCTGGGAAGTCTTGCCAACTCCATTCATGTGAAGCACTTGCCAGGTTGTAAAGGGTTTATTCCAGGTAATTTAAGGAGCTGAAATAGAGACTGATTTAATTTTTAAAAATGTAACCCATGATTTGATACAAAAACTTGCATACTTCTGAACATCCTGTTGACCAAAATGTCGGCTTAGAGTATATTGTGCTTGTAATCAATAAAGTTTGGTCCTGAGAGTTCAAAAACTGTCTTCATTACTTGGTTAGCTTCCCCACTAATTGATGGTACAAGGAAAAAGAAAAAAAAAAAAACCTACTAATTGTAAATAAGGTCTAGCTAGAAATCTAGGTTGAGAGCTTGAAGAATAATGTTATTAAATAAAGATTTGGGAACTATTAAAATAATATATCTCAGAAGAAGACTGTGGAAATTCATTCATTCAGCGAGTTATACCACATTATACTATAATTGTTGAGCACCCATTAAAGTGCTGGAACTATTTTGAGTGGTAGGAATACGAAGACAGCACAGGAAGTCTATTGACAAATGTTTACTGGTTATTTGTTCTTAATATTTAAATAGGAGGTAAGACTTTTGGAATCACCACCAAGTGAAAGAAGTAAAGAAAAGCTTTTCCAGTCAGAGAAGAAATAAGAATAGCCAAGAAATGGTGGAAGAAAAGCTATAGAAGAAGATAATTGTTCCCTGTGTGTTCTAGACCTTCTTATTTCAAGGAAAACCAGATAAACTATCAGTTAAGCTGTCTTAAATACCTAAATTAATACTTCATACAAAGAGATAATTGAGAGATAAAACAGAGGATCTTGAAAGAAATACAGAAAACCCATAGGGCAGATGCTCCTAAGGTTTTAAAAACCCAAGAAATGATCTAATGCCAGTGCATACAGGCAGTGTTTGCATGAAACTCAGTGTCTCAGAGGTTCAATATTTCTATTAGTGAAGAGCAAAAGTCTTAAAACTGTAGGAAGGAATCATTTAGAATGCATATATATGTTCCAGACCATTTGAGAAAGAGAGTTACACCTTGAAAAAAATCATAAAATACTATTAATTCTTTGTAGGGGAAATATTATAGCTCATAAAGTTTAGCAGAGGTTCTATTATTACTGATTGAAAGATATTTGGGGCTGTATTACCTTTTTTTTTTTTTTTTTGGATTTTAACAAGTACAGACATGCTTGGGCTTACCAGTTGATGAGAATTTATTTTACTGTTAAGATATGTTGAAAAATAAGTCTTCAAAGCCATTTTGTCTATCGTAATCGGCTAGGTTTGACTTTGGTCCTGACACTTAATCCTGACATGAGTGGTCATAGTAATGCAATCATATGACCTTGTAGCTTAAGACATAACTGAGGCCATTTGCCAGCACTTAGATGCTGATTAGAAGTTGGAAGTATAAATTACTTGCAAATGTCATAGCTTGTCCTCTAGAACAGTCATAAAATACATGTTTCTGGGAAAGAATAGAAGAGAAGGGATGGGTCCTATTCGAGGAAAGTAAAGTAGAGCTTATTTTAAAAATAAACAAAAACAAAGACAAAAAGAAAAACGTATGGGGAAAGACAGAGAGCAGGGGTTCTCATTCCAAGATGTACATCTGAACTACCTGCTGAATGTTTTTTCTATCCTTTCCAAATTGTTTTAATTGACCTAGGATGGTCCCCAAACATTGGCATATCTTAAAAACAGCCTAGGTAATCTTATGTAGAAACAGAGTTGATTGCCATTTGTCAAGATTAGAAGGAATATTTTTCTGCCTATGTATACTAAGATGAGACCTGATCAAAGTTGGGAGAAAGCCCTGGAAGTACACAGAATATCCTATTTTCTGCATTAGTTTTGGCTAGCTAGTCAAAAGAATAAATTCCCTTCAACATGAAAGGAAATTTTTCCTTCCTAGAAGAGAAAACCAAAACTTAGTCAAGGAATAGCTACGCTAAAAACTGTAGTTATTGGAAATACATAGTTAACTTAGTTTTGACATCAAGTTTGTCATCTATACAAATTCTAATATCTGATTGTAAACTTTTCAAGCACATTGCTGCTTTATCTTCTTAGAAAAAGATGAAATTTTGTTATTAACTCAATGAAGTTTCCAGGGGAAAATAAAAACCTTTTAAAATTTTTGTTTTTAATTGAATTTATATATACCCTCCACATTAAATGCTCAAATTATGCATAAAGAAAACAAAAAAAATAAGGACTGCTGTATCACAGTACTTCATTATGATATTCACAGTACTTCACAGTACTTTATTGGTTAACTAAAGGATACTGATTTGAAGGGACACATGCACCCAGATGTTTGTAGCGGCATTATCAACAATAGCCAAACTATACAAAGAGCCCAGATGTCCATTGACTGATCAATGGATGAAGGAGATGCAGGGCCGTCTGTGTGTGTCTGTGTGTGTCTGTGTATACATACACCATTATACATACCTTATCCTCTTTGCTCAGGAGGGCTCAGTCCCAGAGGATCTCAGGAAGATGACGAAGGTGGCCACTGACTGTGCACATGGGTGCGGAGGAGGAGGTGGACAGGTGTGTGTGTGTGTGTGTGTGTATAATGGACAGGTGTATATATATATACATATATATATACACACATATATATGTATATATATATAATGGATTATATATTATATAATATATATAATGGATTATCACACAGCCATCAAAAAGAATGAAACCTTGCCATTTGAAACAATATGAATGAAGTTAGAGTGTATTATACTAAGCAAAATAAGTCAGTCAGAGAAAGACAAATACCCTATGATTTCACTCATATGTGGAATTTAAGAAACAAAACAGATGAACATAGAGGAAGTGGGAAAAAAAGAGAGCAAGAAGCAAACCATAAGAGACTCTTAACTATAGAGAACAAACTGAGGGTTGCTGGAGAGGAGGTGAACAGGAAATGGGCTAAATAGGTGATGGGTATTAAGGAGGACACTTGTGATGAGCACTAGGTGCTGTATGTAAGAAACGAATCAGGAAATTCTACACCTGAAACCAATTTTACCATATATGTTAACTGACTAGAATATAAAATTTGAAATTAAGATACAAACAACTTCATTGGGTGACTCTTTTCCCAGCTTCCCCCTTGAATTGAATCCATGACAAATGATGTGCCTCCTCAGTAACAAGCACTGCCAGAAAAAGTCAAAATTCTTCAAATCATGATTTAAAATAAATTGACCAGTATCCAAGGAGGATACCGCCTGTAAGATCGGTGGTTGAAATAATGTTGAGCAACATCTTGAACCACTCTTTACGCGTTTCTCCACATTTCCATGGGTCAGCCATCACAGTCGCATTTCATGTACATGCATTTCTTCAAGCTTTAAGCTGTTTTCTCTGCCCAGATGACCTTTCTCTCCCTGTATCACTCATTCTTCATTCAGAGATCAAATATCATAAACCTGTGAACTCTTCACAATATACTGCACTCACCACTTCTGGGGCTAAGATAATGACTCTTTCCTTTGTGCTTCCATTAGCTTTTGCAGTTTTATCACACTGTATGTTAATATCGGAGTGATTGCATATGTGTGTGTGACAGAGAGATACATATCTCCCTTATTTGTTGGGGGTTAAGTTGTTTGAGAACATAAATGTGTCTTTTCCCTTTGTCATAAGCATAAGTTTTTTTTTTCCTGTTTTGGGGTGCACATGAAAAGTTGTTCTATTGCCCAGATGGACTGGGCAGAAAGCTTCAATGGCCAGATAAGCCATCTCTTCAGTAAGATTTCTGGGACAAGACATGAAAATAATATAGGTCAGAGTATCTCTTTCCTTGAACCCAAATTACCAGAAATTACTTTTTAAACATGTGCCAAAGTCTTTCACTGTACTACTCCCTTAAAATCATGTTGTAAATATCAGAGCTTGTAATTTATTGGTTTATTTTATACCATATATTTATCTGGTATTTTTCTTATGAAAACCATTATTTGCATTCTTCCTCTCTCTTTTTCTCCTCTTCGTTATGAGAGAGGGAGAGGGAAGAAAGGAGGGAGAGAAAATGAGAAGGAACAAAGGAAGGATAAAAGGAAAATAGGTAGATAGATAGATGGTAGGAAGTGAGATGTGAGTACCTAGATGGTGGATATGGTGGTTTTAAAATAAGCCCATAAATTCATAGTTTTCCTTTCAAGTGATGGAACCTAATTTTTCTTCCTTTTTGAGTGGATTGTAGTTAATGGCTTACTTCTGGCAAATAGAATAGAGGGTAAAATGACAATGTGCTGGTTTTGAGACTAGGTGATAAAAGCACTGAGCCTTCCCCCTCCCTTTCTCTGTCTTGGATGCCTCACTGTGTGGGTAGTGAATTGCCATGCCCTCAGGGCACCCAAGCAGCCTGTAGTGGGGCGGATGTAGCCAGGAACTGAGGTTTCCTGTTGCCAGCCCTGTGATTTAAGTTGTCTTGGAAGTGAATCATCCAGGTGACATCCCAACTGCCACCACATGAAAAATGCTGGCCTAAACCACCCACCTAAGCCTCTTTTGACATCTTGATTCCAGAAACTGTTAGATAAATATCTGTTGTTTTAAGTTATAATGTTTAGGATAATAATGATTTGCATCACTAGATACTACAGTAAATTGGAGAGAAGTAGATGTATGATACATCTGAGAGAAGTAGAAATAGAGAAAAATATTACAGATTTATGCTTACAAATTCATAAATATATGCAATAACAGAGCTACAGCTACCATTTTTTAAATAAGTTTTGCCTCCAAGTTTTTGTTTTGTTCATTTTTTTGTAATTGCCAATTTTACAGAAACCTGCAAACTCTTCCTTTTTCTAACCTATTTCATACTTACTACATTTTCTGGATATTGACAATAACCACATTGTAATACAGGAAACAGAACAACTCGGTGGAAAAATAAAAACACTTCCTTACTCATTTGGCTCAAATTTTTAAATTTTAAAAATGAAATTTTTTTAACTTTCGGTGACACCATCAGTATCTTTACTTATATAAGCCACCTTAGTTTATCTACCTAATATTAGCATTTCTGTGATTGAATTGTCTAATACCTCTATTTTATTTTCCCTAGTACATTCAGACCCACTACAGTATTTATCACCACCACTGGTTTAGACAGCAAACACATGATTCAAAATTTTTAGAACAGAAACCTATAAGTCATGACCTTCATCTACTTTTTGGAGAACAATGGATGTGAGCTTTATAGATGGAGGCTTAGAATTCTAAGGCTACATAGCTAGGATGTGACTAGTGTGTCACATTACACTGTCTCTATAGTAGTTTATTATGTTAAAGAATATGAATTAAACAGAGAGACTGTGGTTGTTTGGCTACTTCAGACAAATCTATTAAAGACAAGAAGAAAAAATGTTCAGAATGAACCTTTGATTTAAAAGTTAAAATCTATTTTATTTTGGAATATTTGTGTTTCACTAACTGTGTCGTTGATGAATGAAATTCTATCTAGGTAGACCTAAAATAGTTACTGTGAAAGTGAAATATAACTACCCTGTAATTTCTGATGAATTATTTTTTATCCCCTGAGGAACTCTGTGTTGAATGAAATGAGTCACCATATAATCATATTGTTTATCGTAACCAGTGCTTGTAGATTCATATTGCCATGTAATTACACTATTAAAGTATAAAGTAGGACAAATGCACATTCATTCTTATTCACACCTGCTTTTCTTCGATCATCCTGTTTGATGTGATTAACTCAGGGGAGAATTTTTCTACTACTGCTCATTACTGTACAGAGGCTTTCTTTCTTTCATTTTTAAAAGCATGAGTTTAAACTGACTTTAAAGGCCTAAGGTTGGAGGAAAGAATAGACAGAAGGGTGACAAGGGGTGGAGAGGAAGTGTGCCCACGCTTGCGTGTGTGTGTGTGTGTGTGTGTGTGAGAGAGAGAGAGAGAGGGAGACAGAGAGAGAGAGACAGAGAGACAGAGAGAGAGAGAGGAGAGAGAGATCCTTGATGTAAAGAAAGACCATAGGCCTTATTATCTCCACGTAGAGCATCAATCCTCCAGAAGTGAGAATCTAACTTACTGATCCAATTGCGTAGTCCTTCCCTGATCATTGACTCCCACCTCTCCTAGAAAGCAGTCTTTTTTAGAGGACATAGTTATTCTAACTCCAGATGATGATCTCTAAGTCCCTTTGTTTTGCTTTCTGTCCATTTAACTAGTCGTCATTATCCTTTCACGATTTAAAGAATATCATTTTGCTTCTCATTAAACAATTGAGTAGCTTTCCTTTTTCCCTTTATAACCTTTTAGTGCTCTTCTACTAAATGTTCTTTGACTCAATAAGACAAACCATCACACTTAAGAGTTCTTGCTTTCCTACAAAAGTATAGAGTTCACTAAGATTTACAGTTTTCTTCATGTACCAAAATGCTTTGCTCTCAAAATAGAAACATAAAACTTTGATGAAAACTTTCAGATGCTTAAAAAAAAAATGCAAGTCAGGTAATGATAATTTCTGGAAAAGACTTTATTTCTCCTTATTTCTATCTCTTTTTATCTTTTCCAATAATGTGGCAAAGAATAGTACTACTACTACTACTACTACTACTACTAATAATAATAATAATAATAATAAATCAAGGTGATAAAGTAATGTTACCTAGGAAGTAAATCAAAAAGAATGTAGTTTTTTTCTGCATCCGAACCAGTTATTCAATAGCCCTGTACTCCAACATTTTCACATGGGATTCTGCAGAAAATTAAGTTTTATAGAAAATGATTTGACTGATTCTTTCAAGCAAGGTATATTGCTAATATTATTATTGATGCATATGAGAGGAGTTAATAGGTTGCATATAATGCCTTGGGGCACTGGACTTTAATTCTCCTGTAGAACTGTGGTTCAGTAGAGCTGTTCCACTCTCAGGGTATGAAAAAATTATCTGCCTGTCCCATCTCCCTCCTTTTTGGCCAACCAGGGAAGGCAGTTGGAGTCCACATTAGGGCCTCCATCTTCAGTTATATTATAAACATATTCTCACATTTCTGAAATTTGTGTTGTATAGCCAATGTGTACATTCAGTAAAGTAGTATTTTCTTTGTTTCATGATACACCTTCGCTAAAATGACCCTACCTTATAATAAATGTCTTACTAGGGTTAAGAAAATTGAATACCTTCTTTTTGCACCCCATCAGCATCCCCTTACAGATTTATTTTTCTCCCTCAATCCTTTGGCACTAAAATAGAATGTCTCTGCAGCAAACAGGATTTTTCTCTAAATAAAATATTATGACAATTGTTTAAATTTAAATTGGGTGAAATATTTATAATTGAATTGTTTCTTCTGTTAAATTCTTTAGATCTGTGATTTTTCCTACTGCATGGATTATAGAATGAAATAACAGTAGATTTAATGCAACCAAATATATTTAATGGTTATAAGAGTAATGGATTAATAGTGCATGGTTTTCCACCAAGTTTACCATGCCTCTCTGTGGTCTAGCATTTGAATGATTTCAAGAACCACTGCCCTGAGGCCTTTTTTTTTTTTTTTGCTGGTTGATAATGTGCAGTAATAGGTTCAGATAGACTAATTTGTGTCTAAGTGATAGATAATATATCTTCCTCCCAGATAGTATTTAACTTGATTAAAATGGACAGGTCAACATAAGGCATTTCAAGTGGGAATTTCAAGCACCATTGAAAGCTAATTGGGCAAGACAAAGCTTATAAGGAAGAAAGTATACTTGGAGTCGCCAAAATTCTAAATGGTTACTAGGAAAAATTATATTTGCATCAAATTTGATACAAGCACTTTGATCCTCCTCAGTCCATGCTGCCAAGGGAGCTGCTTACTTTACCTAGAAATTTTACTTTCATTACTGATTAACAAACTGGAAAAAATGCGATTTGACTTATATAATGTGACCACATGTGCCACATGTTTCAAAATTTGTATTTGATAGTTATTTAAAAATATGTGAGAATTATGACAGTCTTTTTTTAAACATTTTTCCTAAAAGGGAAAAAGAAATAAGCAAACATATCAAGATACACAGTACATGTGTCAACAAGCCTAATGTTTATATAGACCCTGGTAGATAACTGCATTAGTGAAGAGAGGAAATACAGATACCACCACAGACATGGGCATGGATGATCTCCCAGAAGACATTCAAATTCACTTTTTGAGGCAATCTTGTGGGCCAAACAAGACATTTCTACTGGCCATCTCATGTCAATGGATTACCAGCCTGTAACTCCTGAAAGGAAATTTCAGTTCCAAATCTTCTCTTAATTTGTGAATATGTTATTAAGTATATTACATTTCTCTTTTTTTAATATTTTATATATTTATTCATGAGAGACACAAAGAGAGGCAGAGACATAGGCAGAGGGAGAAGCAGGCTCCCTACAAGGAGCCCAGTGTGGGATCCAATCCCAGGATCCTGGGATCATGACCTGAGCCAAAAGCAAATGCTCAACCACTGAGCCACCCAGGGGCCCCAAGTATATCAATTTTCATTCAATGTGATTGTAAGGATTATTTTATAAGATGTATAAGTAACTATTTAACAAATTCCCTTTCTGGTCTGGTTATATTTTATTCACAAAAAACAATTTTGGTCATAGATTTTTTTTTTCTACAGCTAATCTTTTTTTGTTTTTGTTTTTGTTTTTTTTTCTACAGCTAATCTAATATTACATTATTACAACTGCTTATTGTTTATTAGATAATATGTCCTCCACTAGTGCAGAACTAGATTAAGTGCATGATTCTGTTTAACACCTGACTTGTCTATTCTCTCTCATAGGGAAAGAATTAAATGAAGTCTTTTTTTTTTCCTTTTTGATTATATGTCATTAAAAAAGGCTAAGTGCTCCTTCTCTCTTTTTCTCTAACATGCATAAGCTAGAATTATTCTTAACAGATAACTTCATCTAAGGCTGACTCTGATTATCTTTGCTCTATAACCTATCTAAATATGTTCTTTAAAGATAGAAAATAGATTATGGAAGATACCAAAACAGGAGATGCACAGGAAAATCTTTCTAAAACTAAATCAGGATAAAACAAGAGTAATGTAAATACCGCAGTTGTGACTTAAGTATTCATGCTATTTTATATCAAACAATTAAACAATAAAAATATTTCCACACCCATGCTCTCTTTTTGTGCTCTTAAACACGTGGGAAATTACACTGAATAAATTAGTAGCCAGAATCAGGGCACCTCAGTGGCTCAGTGGTTGAGCGTCTGCTTTTGGCCCAGGTCATGATCCTCTGGCCCTAGGATGGAGTCCCACATCAGGCTTCCTGCTGGGAGCCTGCTTCTTCCTCTGCTTATGTCTCTGCTTCTCCCTGTGTCTCTCATCAATCAATCAATCAATCAATCAATCAGTCTTTAAAAAAATAAAAACGAATAGCCAGAATCAATTATAAAATGAAAATGAAATCATCTTCTTTCAGTCTTCAAAAACTTCTTTTTTTTTCTCTCTTCTCTCCTTCCCACTCATCCTCTCCTCACTTCCTTCCTTCTCTGTCCCTGTAGAGACATCATTTCCCTACCACTCAGCCAGATCCAAGACTTCCAGTTAAGTTCTAGCATATACAATAAGTTCAGCCTATTTTTGTGCCATTAGAAGTATCACCACCATCTGGCTCTAAATTGTTGAATCTACCAAAACCCCTGGAAAATGGCTTCCTCCTACCTGCCTTGTGTTTTTGATTGTATTCTTTCCATGGTCTACAGGTAATTTTCTTTCTTTCCAATTCCAGTTGTTGCATAAGTATGTCTTTGGACTGCTTCTTCTAAAGTCCATCCACAAACTGTCAGTTTTTAATGTTGACTTCTTTTTTTTTTTTTAAGATTTTACTTATTTATTCATGATAGGGCGGGGGAGAGACACAGCCAGAGGGAGAAGCAGGCTCCATGCTGGGAGCCTGACGTGGGACTCCATCCCAGGACTCCAGGATCACGCCCTGGGCCAAAGGCAGACGCTGAACCACTGAGCCACCCAGGGATCCCCTAATGTTGCCTTCTTTATGCTAGTGTCACACTTTGCTTATCTATGTTTCTCACATTCTTTCTTGAACATTACGTTGGTTGGGTATGGCTCATCTTTCCACTAAATTAATTTTTTTTAAAAAAATTATTTGGGATCCCTGGGTGGCGCAGTGGTTTGGCGCCTGCCTTTGGCCCAGGGCGCGATTCTGGAGACCCCGGATCGAATCCCACGTCGGGCTCCCGGTGCATGGAGCCTGCTTCTCCCTCTGCCTATGTCTCTGCCTCTTTCTCTCTCTGTGTGTGACTATCATAAAATAAATAAAAATTTAAAAAAAGGAAAAAAATAAAAATAAAAAATTATTTATTTATTAATGAGAGACATAGAGAGAGGCAGAGACACAGGCAGAGAGAGAAGTAGGCTCCATGCAGGGAGCCTGAAATGGGACTCGATCCTCGGATTCCAGGACCACACCCTGGGCCCAAAGCAAGCTCAACTGCTGAGCCACCCAGAGATCCCTCCACTAAATTAAATTGAGCATAATCTCATTATCTTCTCCCCCTCTTTAAGTGTTAGTTTTTTATTCTAAAAGAGAATGACCAGAAACACTGAGTACTGAAGAATCTGTTCATGTCACTTTTTGTAAAAATTCTTAATGGAGTGTGAATATTTTATTTTCTTATGTATCTTTTTTGTATTAATGATGAGGTTAATGAATGAATGCAAATACTTAATTTGAACTGCAGCTGATTTATTTTTGTAATCCTAGCAATACCTAGAACCATTCCTCCTTTATATGGTAAGTCCTTAATAAATACTATTTAACCGAATCTAATATCAGTTCTTATATTAGAAAACTATTAAAATTAAATCGCCTATACTTTTAAACTGGTAGATATCAAGAACCAGCTTAAAAAAAAAAAAAAAAAAAAAAGAACCAGCTTAGACACTGAGGTTCTAGGGCCCAGTAGGCATCCGGCCAAGATTTCTGAAACAGAGTTGCTAGTGATTATAAGCCCAGGCTTTGGCATCAGAACTCAGTGAGATATTTTAACTTTCAGATGCTAGAAATTTTGAAACACAGAGGAATTACAAAATCCAAGACCTGTATTGAATTCCCAAATAAAAGAATCAAAAAGTAAAATATTAAAAAAGATTAGTCAAACTAATAGCATTGATCAGAAGCAAATACCAAAATAAGAAGTCAACTGCAGGAGTCCCCAAAACAAGATAGCCCACATTTTAATTTCATTGTATTTACTTTGTTTCTCTTACTTATTTTCTTTGTGTGTCAAACACTGCATTAAGCTTGTCACGTTATTGTTCATTTTAATTCTTAGAAAGACTCTATAAATTCAGTGGTATCCATCTGCTAAAACTAGGAGACATCAAGAAGACTAACTGACACTTCAGAGCTATTGGGTGGCAGGCCAGGATCTCTTAATCAAGTCTGACCAATACTTGAGTCCTAATCACTCAACATTTCCTTAGAAATCTTGACTGATAGCCTATAATCAAAACTGTTATTTGTGGCTTGGATTTTATTTGCCAAATGAGTTGTGTTTGTAAATGATCAGAAAATGGCACGTTGGTCATTTGGCATTATCCTCTTGCTGAGATTCCCACCTCCAGAACATCTTTTGGAAAGAGATTGGGTTTAAAGACTAGACCATAACCATCATCTGGCCCGTAATCTTCTTATAATGCAAGTTACTGAAGTTGGCCCTATTCTACTATGCAGTATGCTTCATTTCTTCACTTGCCCAGTCTAGGTTTGGAGTAGAGTTGTGCCAAAGCAGGATACTTCTAAGATGGAATAAATATACATGAAGTATTTGGGGATTGGTAGTGCTAGAATTAGGGAACCACTTCAGTCATTTCAGAAAACTTGGGATGGTAGGTCCTCCATTTGTGACAAGGTTGGTTTTATATCGCTGTTGTGAAAACAGACATTATTCCCATCAAACTATTTGTGGTTGATAGTAAGCATATGTATTAGGGATTTTTTTTACAATTTTTTTTCCTTCTAAACGAGTTTGATTCCAAGTTGAAATCTTGGGTAGAATAAACCACAAGCTATCAAAATGACATAGACAACACAGTTAGGATACAGCAAAAGTGTTGGTATCCTGAAGTCTTTTGAAGATTGAAGGTCATAATATCTCTATTCTTTTTGGGACTGGTCATGGCCCTGGCACTGGAATCATGCTTTCCTATACTGCAGAGTGCTACAGCTTATCAGTAGCTTCCAGACTTCCCTGGGGGGTATGCCCTATTTAATGAAAAGACTGGAGTGCTTTTTGTGCCTCACTTTGTTAAAGACTTTTCCTCCCAAGATCTAAGCTGGTGGTTTTAATCAAGCAGCGCTTCAACATCCTATGAACCCTCTATGCTATCTCTGCTTGCTTCTGCATCCCTGGTACTATGGCCAGCAGGAAGTAATCTGCTGCTATCATTATATGCTGTCCTTCAGCTGATGGTGTTTTTTTTTTCTTTTTTTTCTTTCTTTTTTTTTTTTTTTTTGCTTATGTGATAGAGTGCCTTTCAAAGTACCTGACTAGAAACACTTTATCAAAGTATTCTGAAGAATGCTCCCTATTTTCTTTTTCCCCCTATAGCATGGTTTATTTCCCTAATTCATTTTTTTTCTATAGCATTACTTATTTCTCATGTTAGTCTGTCTCCCACCTGCTAGAATGTAAACTTCACGAGGGTAGGGATCTCTGTCTGTTTTCTTCACAGATGTACCTGATTGCCTGGAATAGTACTTGCATGTAGTAGGTTCCTTGTAAATAGTTGCTGAATGATGTAGCCCAATGATTTGGCATAGTGTGAGCTATCCCTACCTACTGTAGGCTATGGTGATTAGATCTAAGAGTCTTAGGATGCCAAGCTCATTCAGTAATTGTCATCGTCCCCCAGAAAATAGTTTTATTGAAAAATCTGCCCTGAAATATAATCCCTGGTTATGACGGACACTGGATGGGTAAGTACTGAGGTAATTGTCTTTATATATATAAGCCCATGTTTGGAGATGAATTTTCTATAAGACAGGGATAGACTGCATTAGGATATGTCTTAATCCAGGCTGCTATAATAAGACTAGGTGGTTTAAATAGCAAGCATTTATTTCTCACAGTTTCAGAAGCCGACAGTCTAAGAACAGAGTGCCAGCACAGTCAAGTCTGGTGAAGACCCTCTCTGGTGAAGACAAGTATATTGTTGTATATTCACATGGTAGAAAGAGAATGAAAAAGCTCTTTGGAGTCCCTTTTATAAAGCCACTAGCTCCAGTCACATGATCTTATTATTTCCCAGAGACCTCACTTCATACTACCATCACATTGAGATCAACATAAGAATTTCAGGGGAACAGGGACGTTCAGTCCTCTGCCGGGCAGATCAGGATGAGGATTGATTGAAATAATATTCCCAGTTATTAGAATACTATAAATGTTACTGGGGTTCAGACTAGTCCCCTTCCTTGCATACAGAGATCAGTTATTTTACCTGGGTTGTATAAAGTTGGATGATAGATTGCTTATATCTTCTTGCATACAGAAGGGCTATTGGATGCCTTTGATTGTTGGTTTGAGTGTTCACGCTTAGAGACTGAAATAGAGTCCCTCCTCCCTCCACTTGTTGATGACCTAAAATTCAACCTTAAATAATCATGTGCATTTCTTTTTTTTTAACTTTTTTTAATTTTTTATTTATTTATGATATTCACAGAGAGAGAGAGAGAGGGGGGCAGAGACATAGGCAGAGGGAGAAGCAGGCTCCATGCACCGGGAGCCCGACGTGGGATTCGATCCCGATCTCCAGGATCGCGCCCTGGGCCAAAGGCAGGCACCAAACCGCTGCGCCACCCAGGGATCCCATCATGTGCATTTCTAAAGGAATGCTATGTTTTCAAATGCAGAGAACAGAGGCTCATACAAGTCCAATCTAAAGAACAAGTTACAATATATTCAAATATATTATAGTTCTTCAGCCTAGAGATTCAAGTACTAACCTGTTAATTAACCTCTAGATGAAGTCACTTCTGTGTGTTGGACATACCTGTGATACCCCATCTGTATACTTAGTAACACTAGAAAAGCAACAGTCTTTACCACTAGTGTTTTTGATATGTCATTGTCTGTTCTCTCCTTTGGCTTTCCTGCAGTAGACCTGCAATCATTCATCTTTTTAATCAAGCTGCTAATATAGAATAGAACTCTGCAGTGATTTAGTATGTCCTAGAAGTCATTATCATAGGCTTTCTGTATGTAGGAGGAGAATTTGACCCTGTTCCAGTTTTTCAGATAAACAAGATAAAAAAAGAAACCACTTGCCTGGGATTGCCATTAAACCGTAAACTCTTTGGCTTGTAAAATTAAGTGATGGATTGAATTAGAATACAACCGATTTCTCTGCAGATTAGGAGCAAAGACTGGTCACTGGAGTAATCACAGAATTGACAGCTAAGCACTCCCTTCTGTCAATTAAGTGGGGAGTGAGTAATTGGAGAGACAGAAACTTCAGGAACCTCTGATGCTGGATAAAATGTCCTATGAAATCCTTGTGGCTGTGATTAGAGTGTGTTATTTGCCATCTAAGACTGTAAAGGCTCAAGAAATCTAATAGTGTCTTCTAAATTTTTACCAGACCAAATGGTACAACAAATAAAATAATCCAGGAACCAGAGATGAAAGAGAAAGAACATGAAACTTGATTTTTTTTTTTTCTGAGCTAGCCATACTTATATTATCTTAGCTAGCATATATAGTGGGGAGGGGAAACCCACTTATGTAAATTTTCAGTGATTGGGAGATCCATTGATATATACATGATTCTGTTGTTCTTGGGTCAACTGCCCATTTGGGGCTCTGCTCAGTTTCCTGACCCCTTGGACTCATGTCGAGAGGGACTAACTGATGAAATTTAAAAGTACAACTGTAAGGCAGAGTCACATAAATTTAATTAATATTGAAAAAGTAGACAAAGTTGAGCACTATGAGTTATACAATATATGGTTTTACTGTTAATATTCTATTTAAAAGTATATGTATTTAAAATTCACTCTTTCTTTACTTCTTTTAAGGTTCTAAGCTAGGTCACAAAATATTAAAGTACAAAATACTTTTATCACCCCCAGTACTCAGTATTCAATTGCATGAATTGTAGTTATTTTGAATGAAAAAGGTTAATGAATAGGTGAGCATGTTATTTTGGTTTTGAAACCTATCATAGAACTCACTGATACAGTAATAATCATCTTTCTTTGCAATCAACAAATCAATCAATCAAATAGTACATATTCAGATTTGCTTCTTTCATTATTTATATGATATCAAAATAGAAAGGTCTGATTATAGAAAATATTTAAAAATATAAGTTAAGGGATCCCTGGGTGGCGCAGTGGTTTGGCGCCTGCCTTTGGCCCAGGGCGCGATCCTGGAGACCCGGGATCGAATCCCACATCGGGCTCCCGGTGCATGGAGCCTGCTTCTCTCTCTGCCTATGTCTCTGCCTCTCTCTCTTTCTCTCTCTGTGACTATCATAAATAAATAAAAAATAAAAATAAAAAAAAAATATAAGTTAAAATAAGTACCCTCTCTTTCCTGGCAGTGTGAGTGGGGAATAGATTTGTACCCTTTTATTTGACAAATTTAGATTTGAATGTGTTGATTAAAAAAAAAAATCCAACTCATGTATGCATTCCTTCTTTAAGAAATGAAATAGATGCCAGCAATATTCCAGATTATTTAATACATTTAGTAAAGCATTGTGTTTTCTCAGAAAAAATTCTAATTAGAGATAAGGCCATATAAACAAATAACTATCCTTCAAATATGGTAGGTTAGACAGAGTGATATGCTGAAGGAGCTATAGACACAAAGAGACAAAGAGAATGAGGCAGACAACCTAATTCTGGAAGGTAGAAGAAAAGAGAAAAATAGGAGGCTTGCCATGTTGAAGAAGAGGAGCTGCATGAAACAGGTGTAAAAAGGGGAGACTTCTGATGTACAAATAATAATCTCCCAGGGGTCTTGTTGGAGAAGGAGTCATATGCACATGTGACAGAATTTGAAACATATGATACCCTGAAATATTAATTACTATGCTAGTTTGGCAGAAATCAATCACTTTGATATTATTATAATTTTTCTTAGCACTGATTTAGAAATTTGGTTACTTCAGGTGTGTTTATTACATTATAATAGCTTAAGAGTAACTATCTCGTCCACAATTTTCTGCATAAATGCTGACAGAGACAATAGCTTTTTTGTTGTTGTTGTTCGTAAGGATGAAACTTCAACTTTTGCAATAGCATCCTAATGCCCGAGCTGATATGTGAGAAGGTGGGGCATTTGGGAGGTGATGAGGTTATGAGAGTGCAGCCCTCATGATGGGATTAGTGCCCTTTTAAAAGGGACCTCAAAGAGCTCTCATTTTCTTTTCACCATGTGAAGACACAAGGAAGTAGGCAGTCTGCACCCTGGGAGAGAGCCTTCGCCAAGGCAGGACCATGCCAGTGTCAGGATCTTGGACATCCAACCTTCAGAAATGATAAATTAATGTTTGTTATTGATAAATCACCCAGCTTATGGTATTTGGCTATAGCAGTCTAGGTGGACCGAGACTGAAGTGAAAAAAACTTGCTTAAATACATTCTAACTACATTTGGATTGAGTAAACAATTTCTCAGTTTATTTGGGATGAAAAACGAGCAGTACAGTTTGAATGGCAATCTTAGTGGTGTGCAAACATGGAGCAGTCGTCTTAGCTAAGAGGAACAAAAATACGAAATTTGTCTTTGTGAGCACCTCTGGAGCTAATGAAGAGGAGGTGTTCCAGTGATTGCAGTTAACATTCATTTGGTATTTACTTTGTATCAGACACTTTGTTTCATCCCAAAGACAGAATATGGGTTTATTCCAGTTTATACAATTAATTCAATATCATTCAGGTAAATTCTGAATCTTCAATGCCACCTTCCTCAGATAGTAGCATCTGTGTGTCTGGTATGGTAGGGAAACCTTCCTTTCTCTCTCTCTCTCTCTCTCTCTCTCTCTCTCTCTCTCTCTCTGTCTTTTTCTATTAAAGAGAGAATGGGGAGGGGGAGAAGAGGGAGAGAGAAAATTGGTTTTTGTTTTTTTTTTTTTTTAAGATTTCATTTATTTATTTATGAGAGACATAGGCAGAGGGAAAAGCAGGTTCCCCACTGGGAGCCTGATGCGAGACTCGATCCCACGACTCCAGGATCATGCCTGAGCCAAAGGCAGATGCTCAACCACTGAGCCACCCAGGTGCCCTATAGGAAAGGGAGAATCTTAAGCAGGCTCCACATCTAGCCAGTGAGCCTGACGTGGGCCTCGATCTCATGATCCTGAGATCATGACTTGAGCCGAAATCAAGAGTTGGATGCTCTACAGAAAGTCCCTGTGCCCCAAGGGGGAAACCCTCCTATGTAAACTTGGAGACACTGGCCGGTCTCTGGTCTCTTAGTTCTAACTGTCGTCCTTGCTTCAGCTGCTTGGTTTGGTTTGGTTTCCAGCCCTGCTAGGGTTCCTGATTCCTTGAACTGGTGTCTTAGAGAAATTGCTGGTGAATATGTGGTTTGTCCTGTGAACCAAGTCACAGGTGAGGAATTCTCTCATGCGGCCTCAGCTGCACTTCAGCTGCTGTTGGTGCTGAGGACTCCTCAGAGTTCTCCTACATTTTCTGCCCTGTCCGTGGCGGGTGTGTGCCTCACTGTCAGTCACTCACCTCTCAGCAGGGAACCCCCCACAGCAAGCCTCATGCCTGATGCTGCTTTCTGCTCCATGAGACTTGTGTGGGTTTGGGGACATTGCATCCTCCTGCACCACACAGGAGTCAGGAGCACACCCTGCAACAGTACTAACTCCCTCTCTTTTTACTCACTCTGTCACTCTGAGTTCTCCTTCGCCTTGGGTTGTTGCAGTCACCAGTTGTGGAGTTGCTGCTGTTCACACATAGAGCCTGTTCACACATGGAGCCACACAAAATTGCAAGGTCCCATTTCTCTGATTCCAGCCTTCCTCTACACCTGTGGACAGCCTCTCATTCCGTTAGCCCAAAGTAGGAAGCTGTAGAAATTGAGTCCTGGCTTCTCCACGTTTTACATGTCTTTTCTGATTCTCTTGGCTCCCTGGAAGAGGGGGTAGGCTATCTGCTCTCTTCCCATCTGGAAGGGATTATCCCCAACTTAATTTTTCCGCCCCGCTGAGGAGGTAACCAGTCTGCTCTTTCACTCAGTCTTCAACAACATAGCACCAAGTATTTTGGAAATCGAACGTTACTTCAGATGGAAATCGAACGTTACTTGGAAGTGGTCTAAGCACAGAACTACTTCTGGTTTATCTTGGCACCTGCTGAAATAGATAAACCTTCTGGACTCATTTCCTCATCTGGAACCTGAGATCACTAGACTAGAGATCCTGTAGACACCTCCAGGCTGTAATAATCTGACGGAGATGTTTAAAACGCTTTCATTTAAAAAGAAAAGTCGTGGGGTGGGGCACCGGGTGGCTCAGTGGTTGAGCATCTGCCTTTGGCTCAGGTCATGATCCCAGGGTCTTGGGATCGAGTCCCGCATCAGGCTGGCTCCTTGCTTCTCCCTTTGCCTGTGTCTGTGCCTCTCTCTCTGTGCATCTCATAAATAAATCAAATCTTTTTTAAAAAAGGTTTCTCTATATTTAACGATCCAAACTAATTTGCTCTTTTTAAAAATTTCTCTGGCTTGCCTCCATGACTCCGTGAACACATTGGAATAAATCATATGTAAAATATCCTTTTTTTGGTAATATTTAATCTTAGTATTATATGCTCCTGGTCATAATATAAAGTTATCATTGATTTGGAGGCCTAGGAAACAAAACTGTTGTTGACTTCTTAAAACATATAAATTGCTTACTTCATGAAACTATAAACTTTTCAGCTTCATGAAATATTATTGTGGTTATATAACAACAAACTTGATATATATGTGCTCAGGCAAATCTACTCCATGATCCCATACATGGTTATAGAGTGAGCCACTCAATGAGTAACTAATTGCATATATCTTTGAATGATAAATGTCAGTTTTATTCTAGTAATTGCTGTTAGTTACCCTGTGCTATTGAAAACTTTTAAAAATATTATGACTCATGCCTATAGTCTTTCAAAATTGTTTGTTTTAATGGAGTGTATTCCTTTAGAAATATATTGGACTCTGTGACATAATGTACTCATGTTATAATAATTTTATGATCTGCACTGAGCAAAGGATATTAGTATACTCTTACATTATGGATGACATCCTTCATTGGTCCTTTATAATTATGCTTCTGATTTAAAACATTTTTGTTCCTAAAGTTGCAGAATACTTGTTCTTTCTTTTTTTCCACACTATTTCACACTAGAATTTGCAATATCCCGACAGGTTTCACATTTTCTGACAATGTATATCAAGGGAGGCTGATAAGCACTATTAGTGTTGAATAGCCAGCCCAATGAGACGACTCAGGGAAGGAAGGCAGGTGAACATTCTGGCATAGCTGTGCTGTGATGGATGTTTGATTTTTGATTTGTCAGGCTTATAAATAAGGTTTAGACTAACCTTAATCTGGAGAGAAAGTCCACACACTTGAAGTAGACAAAGCACTTACATAGGCATCCAGACACTTAGGAATTAGCCCCAACGCAAACACTCTTCCTTAATTTAATTTATTACCGCATAGTATTAGCAGTGATTCAAAATTTCACACAATGTTCTATGCTGGTTTCGTCAAGGCAGCTAATAAGTTACATGTCTAAGTGGTGTCTGTTGAAATAAACTTGGATTGGATGTAGAACTTGGACTTAGCTGCCACTTCATGATATTTTAGTTTTAATTAAATGTCACACTCAAAATAAGTGATGAGTGAGCTGTGCTTGGTCTGGTAATGGACTCCAAGCCTGCCCACCACGTAAGCACAGATTGCTTCACTCATCACTCAGACGACATCTTCTAGACTAATTGGAATGAGGGATATTTTTTCACTTTTATTTACATTAAAAGATTTAAGAAAAAGGATTTACTTTAAAATATGGGACAGATGGTATTTTTCCTTCCAGTTTTATAAATATAAAGTAATGCCATTATTTTATTTTTATTAATAAACTATTTTGTTGAGTGTGCTGTGTGTTGAAGTTTATCTAAATTTGGAGTTTCAAAAAATAAGTATTGACATATTTGGAGTTTCAACTTCTATATTTCATTCTAAATTTATTGCATGCTATTTAATTTCAGACAATGGATTTTGAGAAAAATCATTTTGTCTGTTACAACAAAAATATATTTGAATCTGCAGTAACTTCATTTCACAAACATTTCCTCTTTGCTATGACTTATTCATAATTTCTTGATAAGCCCAGGTTTTTAAATGTTTGACATGTAGGAAAATCTCAATACATAAGTGATTGATTTTTGTTCAGTGCTGTGGTTCCATGACATATGAGTGTAACGATCATAAAATATATTGTCTCACCATGATGGTCTTCCCAAGCTGATCATTTCTTGACATTTCTTTATAGACATTCTCACTTTCCTTATCCTTCTTTCTTTTTCCTTATTCACCCTTTCTTTTCCTTCACATGTCTCTTTTGAACATTGGTTACTTTTTGAGTACCAATCATTTGAATGACATATTTGTACACATATTCACGAGTAAAATGCATATCTGAATTGAAACACAAACACTCACAATTACTGAATAATCCATGGTAGCAGAACATTTTACTTGAGTCACTTAATATGTCACTAATGTAATTTATGCAAATTTTATAAATTTAGCAAGATCTAGATTCTCAAAAATAGAATAGTCTATAGAAAATAAAAGTGATTTGAAACTCCTTTTTATTCAATTCAACCAACAGAAACATCCATGGAGGAATATGAATAAGAAAGTTTCATTTGTTTTTATTTCATTGCCTATAGTATCACTCCATTTATGTATACATTTTTTAATTTTTTATTTAAATTCCAGTTAGTTAACACACAGTGTAATATTAGTTTCAAGTGTAAAATATAATGATTCAACTCTTCCATACAGCACTCAGTTCTCGTGCCCTCCTTAATACCCATCCCTTATTTCACCCATCCCCATCCAATCTCTTCTGGTAACCATCAGTTTGTTCTCTATAGTTAAGAGTCTATTTCTTGGTTTGCATCTCTCTTTATATTTTTCCCCCTTGCTCATTTGGTTTGTTTCTTAAGTTCCACATATGAGTGAAATCATGTGGTATGACTTTATTTGGCTTATTGTGCTTAGTATAATACTCTCTAGCTCTATGTACACTGTTGCAAATGGCAAGATTTCATTCTTTTTTACAGTCAAGTAATACTCCATTGCATATATACACCACATCTTCCTTATCTGTTCATTAGTAGATGGACACTTGGGCTGCTTCCATAATTTGGCTATTGTAGATAATGCTGCTATAAACATTGATGTGCATGTCCCTTTGAATTAGTATTTTTGTATTCTTTGGGTAAATTCCTAGTACTGTCAACTGATTAAAGCATTGCCCAGCACATAGTAAATATCATATATGTGTTTGGAGTAGAAGAGAATATGTAGAACTCCAAGAGAAGAAATCAAAGAAGAGATCACTAAGAAATGCAGAAATTTAGGGCATATATGGAAGAAGAGATGTATCCAAGAAGACTAAAATAGGAGGATGTAGAAAAGTGAGCAGAGAATAAATATGTAGGAATCAAGGAATGGGACAGTTAAAAACAAAATAGCAGCGCCTCATCCTTCATTAAGTCAGGTTTTTTTTTTTTCAAAGCTGAAAAGTGTTACTGAATTTGGAAATTGGATGGTTGTGGTTGACCTTAGAATAGCAAGCTTATTAGTTGAATGAAAAGAACTGAAGTAAAGTGGAATAGAATAAAGAATGACTGGGGGCCTCAAGAGTTTCTTTCTTTCTTTCTTTCTTTCTTTCTTTCTTTCTTTCTTTCTTTCTTTCTTTTTCTCTTTTTCTTCTTCCTTTCCTTTCTTCTTTCTTTTTCTTCTTTTTTTTTGTTTTTTTAAGTAATATGATGAAGACAAATAGGATGTACCATAGTAATTTCAGAGAGAAGCAAGGAAAGGATGATTTTTCTTTTTATATTATTTGGTTATTTTGTTTTGTTCTCTCTCTCTTTTTTTTTTTTCACTTAATAGTTAGGATGGAATTTTAGGATGGAAGTCCTTAGGTGGATTCTATAGTTTGACAGGAAGGGGCCAACTGAACAGAAGCATTAGAGAGTCGGGCTTTTTCTTTTAGAAGAAGCCAAGTGATCTAGCAACTGCGACATTTGTTTTCCTAACTTAGGATAGGAAAATTGAATTCAAATATCAAAACAAAACAAAACAAAACAAACCATGCAGCTGGAGAGAAATTACACTAAAAAGTTTAACTTCATCTTGATAAACTTAGATGAAAAATTTATTTAAAAATAATTCTCATGAAACATTCATAGCATCAAATTTCCTAAAGTGTTTGATGACAGAGTATTTTTTTGAATATTTATTTCTTAAATGTTTCAAAAGTTCTGAATTTTCTTGAACATTTTCAAAATCTAATAAGCCACTTAGACGGTTGTACTATAATGACATGAAAATTCAATAATAAAAATGTGAACAAGTAAACTTTACATAATTCTCTTAAAGCAGGTAAGTTTTAAAACGTTTTCAATGAAAAATTGAGAATATCATACTCATTTGGTATCAGTAATTTATAAGGACTTTAAGTGAGTAAGATTCCTTGAGAGTTTCTGTAATTACTCGGCAAGTGCCTTCGTTCCCCAAGTCCCTGGATGTAGAGGCCAAGGAATAAAAGTGCTTACTTGAGAAATGTTACAAGTCATTGTATCAAGATAAATCAGTGCCTTAAGTTCTCTCTGCATGTCTGTTGAATTTTAAGTGAATCCAACTCTGCTTTGTGTCAGGCATATAGTAGACTGATGAAGTTGTCAGCTTTTAAACCTCTGTAGGTGATAAACTGGCCCTTTTTAAATGCCATTGTTAAATGTTGTATCAAACTGCAACAGGCTCCTGGGCCCCTCATGGCACTTAGAAATGCCAGTGACTTCATTATATTTATATTCCTGTGAATTAAGAAACTCTATTTCGAATATCTGCTACTTGATATGCATGCTTAAATTTATAAATATTAATTTAAGCTTTATTATGATAGCGATTACCTTTGTGTTGCCTATGTTCTATCTTGAGAAATAATTTTTATTTAGGAAATAAATTGCAGTTCTGTATATTCTTTTCATTAGCTCTCCTCCTGATATTCTTTACCATGTTGGTGACCCCTGTTTCACTGAAGTAGAAAATCTTAATATCTTTGACTTTTTCCCTATTCATCCTAATTTTCTAATTGATCCCAGGTGTAACTTCTATTTTGATCTTTCTTTGTTATTACATCTGTTCCGGTCTTTCCAAATTCTTTGCCACAAGCCAACTCAGATACTCAACATAACTACCCTAGAGTGCATGTCCCCTTAATTATTGTCAGTCATCCTATCTTTGCCTAACCTTTACTAAATGCCAATTTTGTCATGTCAGTATCTATTTATAAATAATTAATGAAGAAAAAATTAAGGTTTGACATTTACCATGGCTTTTGAGATCCTCCAATGTCTTTTCAAAACTATTTCTCCAATGATAATATATTACCAATATTATACATGAACTTAACCTCCTCTATATTGATTTACTAACTATCCTCTGAATGTTCCTTGAATACTATTACCTTACCTGGAATGTCCACCAGCATACATAATCCTTACTTGGAATGTTTATCCTCTTTCTGTCTATTATAATATCTTTCATATTTTTTAAAGTTTTATTGTCCACTATGCAGGGTTCCTGTTTATAAATCTCTTGATGGTCATAATTGATACATGTCATCTTATTATTTATCATTTTATATAGTGTTAATCTTTGCAAATAACTTATAATTCCTTTGATTTTGGAATTATGGTTTATTATTTTTGTATACCACTGAATTTAAAAGAGTGATTTGCAAAATGCATATAGTTAATAAACACTGATTTTTATAGACAATTTTTATTTTTTTAAAATTAAATCAACCTATTAAGGTTGACATTACATTCATTTATTTGAGAATAGTTCACAGAGAACATAGGTTTATCAATGTTCCACTTTTCAGTCTGTGGGTTAAAGTTTTTTCTTACCCTTCAGAAACTTTCATAAAGAAGAGCACCTGGCTGGCTCAGTCAGAAGAGCATGTGACTTTTGATCTAAGGGTTGTGAGTATACCCACATAGATGGGGTATAGAGATTTCTTAAATAAATAAAACTTTTAAAAAAAGAATGTATTATGAAGATGCATTTTTTTTACTATTCAACCTTAATTCTAATACAAAAAGATGATTTATTGGTTGAATTTTAAGAAATGCCATATGTAATCAGTAATGACTTATAAGAGGTGAATCTATGAAATATTATACTCTACACAGTCTTCTTTAAAGTTATTATGTCTATTCCAAATATATAAAAAAGTAGAACATCAAAATGAGATTGTTGAGGATCAATGAATGCCATTTAAGTTTCAAATTCCAATCCTACATAGAAATTTTAATTAGAAATGCTTAATATTATTTTTTCTAAATGAAATAAAGGCCTCATATTTCTCTCCACTTTCATTTTTTGTGTGTGTAAGTTGAAACACCAGAAATGAAGGAGAGATTAACAAGGTAGGTATCAAATAGATGAGTCCTATCCAGTTTTTTATGGACACAACTTTTGAAACTACAAAACTTTAATTTTCTTCTGATATTTGGGTCCAAAATGAGACTATTGGAGGTGGCCATGGGTCACGAATGATTACAAGGGACTCTGGATGTTAAATCACGAGAGCCATGATTAAGACATGACCTTAAATTTTAGTTCTTCAAGTTTTTCCTAATATGCACATGTTTTGATGTATCTATAGAGGTCAATAGTGTAAATTGAGCCTTTGGGAAATGTATTAAAGTAGGTTATTACATATTTTGTTTATATATTTTAACAACCTGAAATATAGCAGTGTGTCTAGTCACCATAATGTCCATGAAAAATATGTTCTTGATTAATGGGTGAATTGATAGTTTTTCTTAATGAAAAATTAACCAAGTATTTTAATATAAATTAACTAATTAATTTCAGGCTCAATTCCATTTTATTACAGTGATAGGATATTTATCATACCCATCAGCAAATTAGTATAAAGTTATCGAGAACTATATTTAACATTTGAAGTGCTTACATCCTTCAAGTTTTGTCTTTTCTATAAACTTTTCCTTAAGAAAGCAAATTTACCACAAAGACCAAATATGGAAATTATTTAAACAACAATTGGCAGACATTTCTCAAACTGTCTGATATACTTAAATTCAATTTAAGGGAATGAAGTCATTCCAAAATTTTATAATGTCAATAATGTCAGTGTCCTGTATCTGCCGTGTAATAAGCTCTTGGTGTTTATCCATTGTTCTGCCATATAGTCATATTTTTTTATCAGTTTAATTAAGCAAAGAACAGAAGTGAGGTTGATGAGCCTTCTCTTTCAGAAATTTACATTTAAATAAGGTAGAGAAATTAATATAAGTAGCTATTATGTAAGTTTGATGAAAATGCCTACTGATCAAAGATATTTATTTATTGATAGCATAAAGAGACTATCAAAGAATGTTTTGTAAAGTTATTGATATTTTACTCTTGCTTTGAGGATAGAATATAGCCAGCCGTGTGGACACGTGAAAAAGGGAGAGAAAGCCGGAGGAAATAGGTTTGAGTGAATACATAGTGGCAGGAAAATAAGAGTCCAGGGAGAAAGGACAAGGATAATTAATTGTGGTTGTCTCTAGCTTCAGAACATTGAGAAAGATTAATTGGAAATAAACTTGGAAAGGTAAGTTTTCTTTCAATTAAAATTTGTATAATAATTGGGCTCAGTTAATCCACTTTGAGGACTTTTGAACTAGGAAGGTGAAATTGAACAGTTTTAGAAACTTATGCATACAACAGCCTGAGAAATACTTCATGGAAAAAGAGATTGAAGAGAGAAAAGTCAGAAAAAGAAATAAATAATCTGATATATCACCATCTCAGATTAAAATAAACATCTCACATCAAAATTAATGAGTACATGTGTTAAGAAAAGTATTGGAAATAAATAAGAATGCAAGCAAATGATATTTCAGAGGCTGTATCTCCAAGACTTGAAAACTGATTGACCGTGACCAAAACATGGAATATAAACAGAGAGCAAGTTTTGGTGGAAGGGAAATGGGTTCAGTTTGCACATAGAAAATTTGAAATTAAAACATGCTGTCCAAACGGAATTCTAGCTGAGGGTTGGAAATCACAAGATTAGATTTTGGAAAAGCGCATACTAAAGATTCAAATTAAAAAGCAGGGGCAGCCCTGGTGGCTCAGTGGTTTAGCGCCGCCTTCAGCCCAGGGCCTGATCCTGGAGTCCTGTGATAAAGTCCTGTGTCGGGCTCCCAGCATGGAGCCTGCTTCTCCCTCTGCCTCTGTCTGTGCCTCTCTCTTTCTGTGTCTCTCACGAATAAATAAATAAAATATTTAAAAAATAATAATAATTCTAGTTACCTTCTAAAATTTTAGAATATTCAGCTATTTTATTTCAACTTTGACAACAAACTTATTGAACATCTCTATTTTATTACTATTTTCCTTGTTCCTTCACTTATTTATTTATCTTGTGAAAATAATGTTCATTCACATTTCTTATGTAATATTTTTCTTCTTTTCATGGAAATATTTTAGTAGATGGTTAAAATGTAGTTTATATTTTTATTGTTATGATGACAGTATAAGATTCACTCTTTCAAACAAGGCTCCATATGTTGGGCAAACATTTTCTGTAGTTATTGCCCAATGTGGTAGTACATATACAACCAAGAATGTAAATATGAAAGTGAATATGAATTTACTTATTTACGTGATCAACAAATTTGAACATGTTAGATTTAATAAGTCTTATATCTGGTCTGGTTGTGAATTACATCTAATCAGACATAATGCTGTTAGACTATATTTTATAATTAGATTGTATTTTATAAAACTTTCATTTCTTTTTACAGGTAACAAAAATTTACAGGGAAAATAATTGCTGTTTGGACTGTGGAGTTTATAGATCATGTAATAAAATCTTAGAATTCATGTTGAAAGCCATACTAAATTATTATTTAATTTTTTTTCAGCTCTTCTTCAAGTGACAATTTCACTTAGCAAAGTAGAGCTTAGTGTGGGTGAATCTAAATTCTTCACATGTACAGGTATGTATTTCTACAAATATTTTCAGATGATGACTTGTTTTATGCTTTAATAATTTAATATTATATATTTGCAAAATTTAGTGAAAAATTCTCTGAAAATAAAACCTTATTATCATTGGGCTTATGGGACTGGGAAGTGTTAATAACCATATTTTGCATGTTAAAAAGTATGAATTTTATTTCTGTTAATTCCAAGTTATTAATTTTTCCTGCAAAACAAACTAGCTCATTTATTTTGAAAATAACTTATTATCAAATATATTATATGCACAATAACTTAAATAAATTCAAATATTATTCTTGTATAAATGGTAATATGAGGATGAATGAAAATATTATAACTGAATTATCTTTGTAAATATATAATGAATAAATTAGATATGGCACACTGCATTATAGTTGTACCTGAATGAAAACTTTGGGACAAAGAAAATCAAATCCATCCTTATGAAAAAGTGAATTAAAAAAAAGTAAATATTGAATCAGCAAAACTTTTTGCAAGAATTTTGAGACTATTAATCAAAAATATCATATACCATAATACCTGTGGGAAGTTTTATGGACCTTGTTTAGTTTAATCATGCATATGCAGAATTTTTTCAGAAGACATTTAAATACCTAAGCAATGAATTCTAATTCAGAGTACTATAGAGCTCACAAATGCACACATTTGACTTCTATTTATATTCATCAAATTCATTTTTATGCATACAAGCCTTCATAGCCAAAGTTTTAAAAAGTATTCATCCAATGCCAGAATTGCTTTTTAGAGTATTTTATTTTTTTAAAGATTTTATTGATTTGTTCATGAGACACACAGAGAGAAGGCAGAGACACAGGCAGAGGGAGAAGCAGGCTCCTTGCAGGGAGCCGGATGTGGGACTTCCAGAACTCTGGGATCATGCCCTGAGCTAAAGGCAGACACTCAACAGCTGAGCCACCCAGGCGTCCCAACTTTTTAGAGTATTTTAAAATTGTTTGTATTCCTGATTATGCTTAAGTAATTCAAAATTGGCTTAAAATAGGCATTTCTGACATAAAATGAATTATAAAAGTCTTGAGAATTGCATGACTTACTTAAATTATTATTAAAATCAATAAAGATAGAAAGTTATAAAATTTATAAATAGTATATACTATTTTATATATATATTTCATGATATTTGAATGTATAATATCACATTTTATAAAAAACTAATAGAAGCCATGATTCTTCATATGTTTGCCTTCCTAAAGGTCTGAATTAATAAGTCTATTGATACATATTTTTGCATATTGACAAGTAGAAAGGTAGAGAACAAGTGAGATATTGGTTTATCATCATTTATTATGTTAGCATAGCTTTAGCATAAGAAAGTAGATCATTGTTTATGAATCCATCCATGTTTTATATACACAAGTGCACATATGCACACACAGCTCAATTGTGTCACATATTCACAGAATAGTAGTTAAAAATTTTGTATATACACAGCGATTTAAATTATATAATGTTATTACCTCTGTACGTATTACATAAGGTCAAATTAAGACATAATTTTAAAGAATGAATTAACATCATTCAGTGATACTAAGTTTCGCTCTTAAAATAAGATAAAATAATGAAATACTTTCTTTTCCTTGTATAAAGTTGTATAACCAAGAGCCATACTGTTGTCATGTAAATTTCCTTATATACATTAAATACAGTAATAAAACAAGAGTCTAAAAATCAGATGCGGGAAACCCTTGCAAGTCGGAATGCTTTCATATATTTTTTCCACTACAGTGCTGACCAAGTTGATATGACTCTGAAGTTTCCTAACACACTAAAGCATAGACATCTGAACTCAGTAAAATATATGTCTAAAATTGATATATCGGACCCTCAGAGAGCTAAATAAAAGTATGTCATAACTAGCAAATGAATTTGTATACCACATTTTTAAGAAAATACAAAATTTAATGATATTTATCAGTATGTCCAATAGTCTAGTCTTAATAAATAACATAGAAAGTTTCACTGGAAATTAGTAGTTGTTAGAGATGACATAAAAAGAGAATCATGGGGATCCCTGGGTGGCACAGTGGTTTGGCGCCTGCCTTTGGCCCAGGGCGCGATCCTGGAGACCCGGGATCGAATCCCACGTCGGGCTCCCGGTGCATGGAGCCTGCTTCTCCCTCTGCCTGTGTCTCTGCCTCTCTCTCTCTCACTGTGTGCCTATCATAAATAAATAAAAATTAAAAAAAGATTAAAAAAAAGAGAGAATCATGACTGCTCTCTGAAAATCCATAATAAACTCTCCATGATAATGGAATTTTATACCATATTATTAAGGAAAAGAATGCCCAAAATATTTCACAGAATATCCTAGTTACTGTATAAAGTGAGATTTTTGTACTGTTCAAATTTAAAGTGCTACTCATTTAAATTATTCATTTGTAACTTCTCTGTGGAGAGAGGAATTAAAACACATACCTCCCCCAAATGAGTCATTCCATAACTCTAAGATTTTATGGTTCTGTCCAGAAAGAACTGAAGATAACATATCTAATATCCATTTAAGATTTAACTAAACTGTCTTTCATACTTTTTGCTCAAGCATGTCTAATTTGATATGGTAAGCACAATAATTTGTTCCTACAGCCATTTCTTGGTAATAAAATAAGAAGGAACAATGTTTTTCAAAGTTGTCCTGCCAATGTTAGTTAACTTTATGCATTTTCCCCTGATACTTTTGAGTTAATAGCATATACTGCTTCCACAAATTATCTCTCAACTAATTAGGTGAAATACATCCTTTTCGTGAGTAAAAGCAAATATTGGAAGTTTTTATGAAGAGGATAAGAACCTGGATTCTAAATTGGAAAACTTAAATAAATGTTTACCCTATAATGATTTGGTTGTAATTGCCTAACAGTAGAAGTATCATTTCAATGTATTCTAATTATCGTATGATTAAATAGTTAACAGTTTTAGATTAAAATTATGAAATTATTCATTTCATTTGAGAAAAGAGATTAGGACTCCATTTCAAAAATAATTATTAACCTTATCTGTATAAGTTTAACAACTTGGGAAATTAATTCTAAATTCAGTATTATCAAAAGCCAAAGTTTATTTTGTGTAAGATTTACATTGTTATGAGCTGTACTTAATTGGGAAAAAAGTGCTATCTCCTGACCCTAGCAAGGAGAATTGGGAACAGGTGAAATCATGTTAGTAATCGTGTTTCTGTTCAGATGTATTGATCACATTTAATTTATGTCTGACTCGGTGGCCAAAGCAAGCTTCGTAACTTAACTGCAGTAATAATTCATAGATTGCTATGGTAAAATTTCAACTATCAGAGCTTAAATACCAAACTGGAAGTTTCCTATAGAACTTCTGGGTTTTGCTTATGCAAACAGGATTGAATTCTCAACACTGAATAAATACGAATGAACATGTGTGCTAACATTTGTGTTTACTTTCAATTTTGTAAGATTTTTCAGACTTCCAGCCTTCTCTTATTTACATTTTCCCCCAAAATTGTTAAAAATTGTTACATAATAGTAAATGTCAATGCCAAAACAAACACTTGAAACATATTTTCAAACATTTCTTTTCCATTGCTCTTTGCAGCAATTGGTGAACCTGAGAGTATAGATTGGTATAATCCTCAAGGAGAGAAGATAATTTCAACCCAGAGAGTAGCAGTGCAAAAGGAAGGTGTTAGATCACGATTAACCATCTATAATGCGAACATAGAGGATGCAGGGATCTATCGTTGTCAAGCAACAGATGCCAAAGGACAGACACAAGAAGCTACAGTTGTTTTGGAAATTTACCGTAAGTCATGCATTTATTAGTTGATTGAAATTGTGGTTGTATAAAAACTTGAACAAAAAATGCATTTAATAAAAAATAACACCCATGAAGAACTATGTGATAGGCAACGTTCTAAGACCATTATAAGTATCAGCTTGTTCATATTTTACCATAGTGCATCTCTAAAATAGAATGGATAATAGGAAATAGTTTATTATAAACATGTAGATGGAGCCACTTCTGTTGGTTAAATAAGAGAGGTGAAAATGTTTTAATATTCTCCACCCATTAAAAATCTGTTGGACAAATAGAAAACAGTAGATTATTTAATGTTAAGAAATTTATAGGGAGTACTTTTTCATTCTAAAATAAAGTTCAGGATTAGAACAAGTGAAATAACATATATGGTAACACTGAACAGTCTAGAATGAGAACTGAGAAAAGGTCAGTGAAGAAGAGTAGACACACAAAAAACTGAAAACTCATCTACTGGAGAATAATATCTAGCTGAATTCTTCACCATCAGAATTTTCATTAACAAGGTTCCACACTTACACCTCATTTTATGACTTGAGATTGCCCGCTCTCTGCATTCCTTCACCCTTCTTACATTTAGGAACCCTTAGCCTATTTGTTTGTTTGTTTGAAGATTTATTTATTTATTTTAAAGAAAGAGGAGGGGGAAGGGCAGGGTGCAAGGGTGGGGGGGCTGGGAGACAGTCTTAAGTAGACTGCTTGCTGAGCAGGAAGCCCAACGCAAGGCTGAGCACAGAGCCCGACACAGGGCTCCATCTCATGACCCTGAGATCACAATCTGAGCCCAAACTGAGAGTCCAGTGCTTAACTGACTGCACCACCGTAGTGGCCCAGGAATCATTAACCTGTTTAAAAACACTGTAAAGCCTGTTGACTCCCTAGGCTGTATCACTTACTTTAGTGGCTTTGAGCAAATACCTATCCTCTCTGTCTTCAGTTTTGTCATCTATATAATGGATATAATACTATTACCTACCTCATACACAGTTATTTTGAGCACTACATTAATTAATATTGTACAGTGCTTAGAACAATGCCTTAAAATTAATACGTGATAGTATTTCTACTATGTATTAAGAAAAATATGTGAAAATCTATAAAATTTTAAATACTGTCGTAAGACATCTCTTCCTTATAGATTTATTATTATTATTATTATTATTATTATTATTATTCTAGAAATAAGACAGGAAGAAAAAGAAAGGCAAAGCATTCCCACAGCATGACTTCCTCTTTGATGCCCAGGGCAAATTGTTGGCATATTACTGCCCTCTCTGTTTCTGATTTAGATTTTCACCCCACTCCTTTTGGCTTCTAAGCTCCTTAAGAAAAGTTGGTGTAACTATTTATGTGACTCTACTGTATCTATTTCATAAATAGAAAAAAAATTAATTGAAGTGATCCTTTCACAGACATAGTATTTGGAAAGATTTTTCCTTACTTTGAATGATGCCTGGCATTTTGAAGATGCCTGGTGTTGTTTTGTAAACTAAAGAAATGACTTTTTTTATTTTTCCTGGCAAAAACAATGAATTACTTTTGCGAAAACTTATCAACAGGCATAAATACCCATGTTCATTCATTCTTTCAACACATTTATTGGGTGTCTCTACATAACAGACAATATTCTGAGTCCTAGACACTCGTTAAAACGGAAATGTCACTGGCCACTGGGTGCTTATATTTTAGTGAGCAGAGAAAGATAAGCAATGAATGAGCTTAGAAAAATACATGGATGCCATTTATACATGCTATAGAATTCTATAGTGAAGAAAGCTAATAAGATAAAGAGATGGAGAGAAGTGGATTAGCAAGGGAGATAGTTACTTTATTTGTGAAGGTTGAGCAGAAATCTGAAGGAATTCAAAGGATCACAATTGCCTGAGGATGAGAACAAACCTGAAATGCAATTCCTTGAATTGCAAAGACAGTTTGTCTGGATCACAGGGACTAGGAAAAGAGAGAAGAAATTGAGATCCAAGTTGTGGGTTGACTCCAGTTCACTTAGGATCTAATATGGCGTTGTGAGGACTTTGACTTTTCTTCTCAGTGAGATGTGAAGTTCTTGGGTAGAGGAATTACATTATTTGGCTTAAGGTTTTAAAAGATCTAGAGTTAACTAATGATTTAATCATAGCATCAGTCAGCACAGATTTTGGAATATGTTATTGGGAGAACTGAGCAAGCAATAATACTTTTATGGTTTGTTTTACTTTCTTGATACAGAAAAACTCACTTTCAAAGAAGTGGTATCTCCTCAAGAATTCAAACAAGGAGAGGATGCAGAAGTGGTTTGCCGAGTCAGCAGCTCACCTGCCCCTGTTGTCAGCTGGTTGTATCATAATGAGGAAGTCACCGCTCTTTCCGACAGTTAGTATTTGGGTAACTCCCTAAATTATATGTTCTAATAACATTACAATTTTTAGAAAGACTGGATCCACCTTGTTGAATATAGAAATTTTTTTTTTTTTATCCTGAGCATCAAATAACTGTTCTGAGGACTTTAAAGTTTTAAAGTAGGGATTGGCAAACCATAGACCTTGGACTGAATTCAGCCCCTCTGCTATTTTTGTGTGGTATCATGAGATTGCAGCCAAACTTCAGTGTTACATAGAATGCATGGCCAATTTGGGGACAGGGTTGAGCAGCTATGACACAGATGGTGTAACCTACCAAGCCTACAAGACTTACCATTTGGAGACTTACAAGAAAAGTTTGCTGACTCTATCTTATTCAAGAAAAAGTTAGTACAAACAGTATAAAGATAATAAGTGAGTGAAGGAATCAATCCTGATCCATCCAAATTCTACATATTATAGTTCAAACATCATCCCGTAGGCTCATCTACATAATCTTATAATAATATCTATATGAATCCTGTTTATTATTCTGGCACTATTCTTTCAGAGACATCTATGTGTTCTAAATATTATGGTAAAATGCATATGGATAATAGACAAAAAAGTACATTCATTCAAATTGTCTTCATAATTTTGATTCAGATTGAGCTAAAATTCCAGAATAATATGACATCTGAAATTGAAAGCATAATTTGCTTACATTATGCTACTTTACCATTGTGCATTGGGAAGCATTTTCAATTTAGAATATATTTCAATGCACCTGCATTGCAGAGAGTTACAAAATAATTGAATCTTTTTAAATACTCTCCATCTTGGATGATTCCGTTGTGTGTTTTCTAGGAGATAAAACTTATAGCATAAAGGAGAGAGAGCAGATAGTATCTATTTTTGAATATGTACAGAGAATGTGCCATAATCATGTTTAATAGTCATTTTTTTAAATTTTGAGACAATTTTTCTGGTCTTAGCATTTTCAGCACTTGTCATTTATTGACTACCTCTCTTTTTTTCTATTATAACAAGTTAGTGAGAAATAATACTTTATTTCCTCTGACTTTATTTCAGGATAACCGCTTTATATCTTATTAACAAATCACATGAGTACATTGTGCAATGTATTTTCAGCAATTTTTACCTCAATAGTAAAGAAAAGGTAATTCTTGTATAGCAGTTAAATGACAATGTCTAAACATTTTCAGATTGCCTCATCTTAGACTTCAAGTGTGCATCTGGTTTATTGTGAACCTTAATTACATGAAGGTTTTGAAATGAATTATAGTTTTTAAAAGACACGTAGAATAAAAGCCTCAAAGCAGAGATTGATAGTCAAGTGTGTTGGTGACGGAGGAGCGCTATTTCTGTGATACAGCTCACACATTTTTTTTCCCCAGTATCCAGGGAGGAGATGATTTGAAGCTGGAATGCCATTATGGTTCTACTCCTTTCCTTGGCCTAGAAACTTTGAATCTTCTAAGTACTCTGTATCTAATTCAGATTCCCTATCTGTAAACAGTGGGGTTATTATCTCCAATTTCAACAATAGTTGTTGAGTTTCAATAAGACTTTAGGCACATAATAAATATTTTTTAAATGAATGAATGTTTGTATATATATCAGTTTCTCAACACAATGACATTCATCTTTATCCTCCCTTCTCATTGAGTTTTGAAATCTCAAGAATCAGTGTTACCAGAATTATATGCACTTGGCTATAACTAGAACAACAACAACCAAAAAATCCAATGCAGGAGAAGTGACTAGTCTAGAGTAAGCATGAAATGAAACATGGCTCTGAGTTGTATGGCAAGCAAAGAAAAAAAGACATTTTTTTTCTTTTAAACTCTAGGATATAAAGGATTTAGGTGAATTGTGAGGAGGGACAAACTTTTCTAATCTTTTAATATTGAAGGAACTCACCACATAGTTCATTGTGGAGCAATTTGCAAATTCATAATGGATTTATAAGAAATAATATTCTTCACCTGATTATACCTTGTATGGCCCTTTTATTAAAGCTAATGGAATAAGATTACATTTATAACTATGAAAGGAACATGTAAAGAGATTTAGAATAATGTAGTATGTCCAGGTAACTTCCTAAAGCCTTAATGTGGTACGTGAGTAAAGTTTGCAGGCTCCAGATGATATAATGAAAGGTTGGAAATGTCCATCTTATTAGCCTTGCTTTTGGTAGCAGCTGTATGGCAGGTATTCATAATTAAAATTCCAATAGAATATTTGAAGTGGAGGTTTTCCATGTTGCTTGTTGAAAGGAATCCATCTGCTAAAGAACCCAAGCATTTAGGGAGTAAATGTGCCACTTTGTTACAAAGCTGAATATCTTGACTTAGTATCCTCAGGATGGAGGGATATGCTATTGCAGCTGCTCATTCAACCTCAGCCAGTTTGAAAGCTATCTGTAAAATATCCTAGATGCCTTTATAATTGTCTAATGAAGTACCTTGTTTGCATCAAAAACTATGGATAATTTTGTTCAATATTTTTTAATGTAATCTACTTCCAGTATAAAAATTCATTCAATTTTAAACTAGTTGTTGAAAACCTAATGTGTGCTATTTAGCATGCTGAATGGTGGCTAGTCATAGTTATCAAGGTAAATAAGTACACTGCCTTCAAAATGCTAATAATTGGGCAGCCAGGGTGGCTTAGTGGTTTAGTGCTGCCTTCAGCCCAGGGCCTGATCCTGGAGACCCGAGATTGAGTCTCACGTCAGGCTCCCTGCATGGCGCCTGCTTCTCCCTCCCCCTTGTCTCTGACTCTCTGTCTCTGTGTCTCTCATGAATAAATAAATAAATCCTTTAAAAAATGCTAATACTCTAGTAGAAAAGATTAATAGAGAATCAATGAAAACAAGGTATATTGAGGTCTATGAAAAGAAAAATGCAATGACAGAGGATGATTAAAAAAAAAAAAGAATACCTCAACCGGTTAGGGCAGGGGAGGGTGTCCAAGATGTCTGCTGAAGAGAGAAATAATCCTTAAATATGAAAAGGAGTAAGCCAGGCAAAGAGTGGTAGGGACTTTTCAGAAGGGAAAAATGCCATCTGCAGTGGCCTGGAGGTAAAAGACACTATGAATGATGCTTTTCAGAAATTGGAATTAGTTCATTATAATGGGAATTTTTGAATATGTGCAACTAGAATACTCATACTAATAGACAAATATAAACTAGGATTGATCATAAAGGACTAACAAGAAAGGAAACTGGAAAGGAAGGTTGAGCCAAGTCATTATGGCCTTAAAATCCCTGCTAAAGAATCTGGAGTTTATCCAAAGGGAACATCACTAAAGGATATTAATCAAGGCAGTAACATGACCCAATATGAATTTGAGAAAGATATTAATGCTTCAGTGAGGAGAATGAATTGGATGGTCATCAAGGCAAAACTCCAGGCAGTGATAACAATTCAAATCCTAATGAAATAGTTGCTGAAGGAGAAGGAGATTTAGACTAAGTAATGATCAAGGCAGAAGTCACAGGACATAAGGTTTGATTAAATATGCAATGGAGAAAGATGGAGAAGTCAAGGATGACTCAAGGAATTTGACTTGGGCAGATAGTTCAACATAAAGATGCATGAAGACAGAACTGGGGAGACCATATGCAAAATTCCAGGGATAGATAGTAAAGTAAATTTTTCATTTGCTAATTTTGAAGTACTTAACAGTCCTTTTGAGTAACGACATCCAGTCTACTGTTAAACACTTTTATAATCATTTAATGGTCTGGTCTGAAGAAAAATTGCTAGTCTCAAAATATAGATGGTGATTGAAGCCATAAGAGTGGATGAGACCAATCATCAGTGGCTGGGGAAGGAGAAGAGAAGAGAACTAGAAAACAATTTGCCTAGAGAAACATAAAGCAGATCACTTATTGAGTATTACCTTATTTTATTTATTTTAATGCAGTAATGAAAATTTGCATTTTAATAATGAAACTTCTGTATAATTGAGTGAAGCAAATAGTCTCTAATAATCAAATAGTTCTGATATCCAGAGTTATGTGTGATTGACTAAAGCAGTGCCTTCTGAGCTGAAAATCATGGTTGTTGCTTTATAATCAACATTTCTGTCTCTGGGATCTTCTGAATCTACATATTTCCACTCTGTGTTAATTTTCTCTTGCTTACCCATATGAAGCAAAGTCCTAGTCTGATGACTCCCCTATTTGTGTTTGTAGCCCAAACTAGAATTGATATGGTGTTAAGGAGTTGCATTAAGGAAACACGATAGCAGATCAATCCCAAATCTGAATTGAGCTACAAACTGGCTGATATCAAAGCAGTTAATTTCTTATTTATACAAAGTCCAGTTAGCAGCAGACCTAGGGGTAGGACTGCACCCAATGCATCCATTCATCACTCTAGGCGGAGGGAGGCTCTACCTTTATCTCATGTGCCTTCCATGTTTGCCCTAACCTATCAAGCCACCAGATAAGGAAAGAGCAGTAAACATTGGAATAGATCCAAAAAGTAAATTTCAATGGTATAACAATAAACAGCTCATCCCAGAGATGAATACCTTAAACTAATCGGCGTTTATACTTTACCAAAAGGTCCAAGGGGGTCAAGGACATATTTTTCTTATTTACCAAAGCATCTCAAATACTGTACATACCAAATAGATGATGTTTAATGATGTATTAATTAATGAAATTTAAGATATTGCTTTTGCAACGTTTTAAAATAGGACCAGATATCAGACCATTCTTTACTTGATAAGAAGGGAAAAGCTCTTAGCACTACGACAAAATTGTGATGATTCAAAAATCAGGCCAGACCTTCTAGAAGCACTGTCAGGCTGAGATGATGCCTAGGCCAGCCAGATTATTTTAAGCAATCTACTAATGCATGCCCTGTAACAGCTTATTTTTAATGTATATTCATGTGCATATACTCACATGTAAAATGGAATATTCAAATAAAAATAATCATGTCTAATCTGTTCATTCCTAAAGTGAATTATCTTGCATTCAGAAAAAAATTCAAATAAATTCAGTATGTGGCCATTTTATATATCCTCTATGTGAATTGAATATTATTGTATCATTTAGCTGCCTCCTCAGAGTATACAAAATTATTAGTTTAATTATTGTGTGAGGAAGACTGTTCAATTTTCTAAACCTTTCCCATACACAAGTTGCTACATATTTGCAGTCAAAATGTCTTCATGTTTGCAATATCTAATCTCTCAGCATTGTTCTTTTGTGTATCATTTCTGCATTCAGAGTACCAAGGGGAAAATAATAGCCTAACCGTTTTATGTGGAAATAAAGTCTTGAATGTGTTTTAGAAAAAAAAAAAAGGTGTAACAAGGCAGTGTGGAGTGGAAAAATTGAAGCCATGAAATTACATTTTACTTTCAAATTTGAATTTGTTTGTTGATGAAAAGTTTGATAGTGTCAGACAAGTGCCATATTTTAACTCTTAGCAATTTAGAGCACACTGGACTCTGCTTTCAATTACTGATATCATTTCCTCCCCTTTGCTTACTTTCCAGATCGCTTTGCTATGCTAGCCAACAATAATCTGCAGATTCTCAACATCAATAAAAGTGATGAAGGTATATACAGGTGTGAAGGAAGAGTAGAGGCTAGGGGAGAAATTGACTTCCGTGATATCATCGTTATTGTTAATGGTAAGCAGAGAATACTTTGTATGTATCTTATTATTATTGCATGTTAGGAATATGTTTATTGAAAGGGCAGCCATGCACACGGAGCATTCTAATACACCTCTTCTTTACCTGGAGGAAATCTCCTCATCCCAGCAATAGAATCTGTTACATTGTGTGTAGCCTCAAGGACAGGATCCATGACTTATTTAACATCATCCACTTCTTTTACAAAGATTCTCTAAGACACTAGCTGCCTTTTTCTGGCTTTGTAGTTGAAAGAATGCTAAATGAAACCTAGTAAAGTATCATACTAGATTTTATTTTTAAATTGCATGAATCACTTGTTGCTTAAACTAATCTATTTAACAGTTTTGTAGGTTTTCTCAGATTTAAATTTAATAATTGATTCCACAGGGAGATTGATAACTAAGTTTATGATATCATGATGACACCTCTTCTTCCAAACTTGGCTTCTCCTGCTATATTTCCTGCCTGTGTTAACATGACATTCTGTGAGCCCAGATGATATATTAATGTTATCCTGGTTGTCTCCATTTTGGTAATCTAATCTGTAAATGACATGTGCATTGCATACTTTTAACATCTTTAAAATATATTCTACTATGATATTACTCCGTAAGAGTGAGCCCTTTCAAAATTTTTTTTCTGGAATTGCTACAACCTTTTTCCTTTACTCTTAGTCTCATGATTTCAACAACTTTTTCTCCATCCAGCCCTCCAACACTTAAAATTGTCAATGCTTCCCATTACCTTTGAGCCAAAATCAAAACCACTTTTTTGCTATAGGAATCCTTTTATGATCACCAGCCCCTCTTCCCTAACATTCAGCCATGAGCAGCTTACGCTTCAGCCATATGGAAATACAAGTAGTAACAGTACACAGATGCAGTTTTGTTTTTTCTTCTTCTTGAAAATAACAAGTTAGGGGTGCCTAGGTGACTCTGTCGGTTAAACATCCGGCTCTTGATTTCAGCTCAGGTCATGATCTCAGGGTTGTGAGTTGGAGCCCCACATCAGGCTCTGCACTAGTCATGGAGCCTGCTTAAATGCTCTCTCCCTCTCCTGCTACCCCTCCCACCACAAAAAGTAAAATAACAAGTTAGTGATAACTATAATGATAGGATTCTGTAAGCAGAATGTCATTTGTTCTTTTTAGAATAGACAAAATATAATATTAAGGAGTTAGCCACATGTTTCCTGTGAGTTAGAGCAAGGACAGAGAAATGAATCTGTGTCTTCTTCTGTATTCTATCCCCATCCCACCATGAGCTCTCTCTCTCCAGGGTCTTGAAGACTGGAGAATACTAGGAATCTCATATAGTTCTAAAAGAGTTCATTGGTCTTTTCTTACTTGCAGCAAAGGAGTTTAACCACAAAGTTCTTGCTGAAGGAGAAGGAGAATATTAAAATACTGCTATCTTTTTTTCTCTCCTTCTCCAAGTTGTAATTCATTGGGATTTGTGGATAATATAATGGAATAGACCAGATGGTATGACATGAAAACTAGACAGGCTGGTAAAAATTGCACATGCTCATGAAGGAGGCCAAATGGCCAGGCTTTCAGAGAAGAAGCTTTTCTCTTTTAGAAATGCAGAGCCCAGTGTTTATTAAGAGTACCATACCCCAGAGGTTTTGACCTTCAACACAAGGGAATGGTTTCCGTGCATGAAGAATAAAGTGCAGATGTGTATCTATATATGTATCTCCATCTATTTCTATTACCATTAAGCATCTTTAAACTATTTCTATTATGTCCAGGAAACAAAGATAACTTACACTGTTTAATTATTGACATTTTTATACTGTGCTTTATTTTCAAAATAATTTATGCTGGCATATGTAAGTATATTTTGTCACAGACAAATCATTGTGCTGAGTATTCTTTTATGAAAATGGGGATTATAATATTCTTACATATAAAGTTTTGGAGGCAGTATGTAAATATTTACTATTATATGTTATATATATGGATATATATGTCAAATTATGCACATATTTTACACTAAAACATTAACTGAAGTCTGATACTACAAAAGAAATGTTATCTAGCCAACATAGCATGTTCACCCTTCATTAACTATTTTGTTATTGTAATTTCTCATGTAATACACTTAATAAGTGTTCTAATCCATTTCCATACTAGTTTATCTGTGAATGTTTATACATGATTACATTTATTTTAAAAGAGGCATTATTTGGGTATGAATGTTTTGGGTTAACAAAGTTTGAATCTTCAAGTCCATCGTGGTGTACGCTCAAAGTGGAATATTTAGTTCTGAATGTCTATTCCTATTATGTCAGGGTTCACAAGTAGGTAAACATGAGATTGTATTCTTTTGTACCACTCAAATCAATCATGTAGACAGTTTTCTGTTCTGCCTGCATCAGGTGGAGGCTCCCAAAGGCAGGCAAATCATTCTCCTTCCATATCCCAATTTCCTCTAACAGAATCAACTACAGATCCTAATCTGACCTTTGCTCGATCATTGCTTTATCTCTACTTCTTCTAATTAGTCACATTTTCCCTTTCTGGTCACAGACACTCATACCTTAGAATTCCTGGTGCCACTACTCTTCAAAATAACAGTGTTCACAAAAATCAGCCATTGATTTATTTCACTTCTGGATGATGCAGTTGGACCCTGTCAAGGGATTGCATTGACTAATGCCACCAGTTCATCTGTGCTTTTCTCTCACATTTTGCCTTTACTTCAGCCAGAAAAATCATTCTGTTCTGGTCTTATTGACTCTGGTGCTACTTACTGACTACTGGCTCCTTTTAAATTTTGAACTCTTATTAGAATTATCCCCCTATTAATTCTCTCTAATAAAACCTCTTAAAGATGTTTCAATGAAAAGTTCAAGGGTACAAAAATAATTAATAATAATAATAATAATAATAATAATAATAAAGCAATAGCTTTATCCACATTATCTTATCTCTTTTTAATTACAAATTTGATTTCTTCTATGACTTTTTCCTTAATTTATGTTGCAAGCCCTCTCTCTTAATTGCTAATAATTTTTATCCTAACTGATTTATATTTTATCCTGGACCTCCTTTACTTGTCTCCTTTCTCCTCAAGTACACTAGAGTCCCAACCAAAGACTCCAGGCAACTCCTTATGTACATTTCACTACTTCCTGTAAAATCTTGGCTCTGGAAGAAATTCTTCTCTTTCTTCTATATTTTGTGTTTGAAAATGTTTCCCTCAAATTTCCTTTCTTCCAATTCATACTTTTTGTTTCAATAATTAGTTGAAAGATATATTTGCTAGGTTCCTCTGTGGTACTAAATGTTAGGAATATTTTTTCCTTTTCTTTGCTTTTATTTTCTTTTCTTTCTTTTCTTTTCTTTTCTTTTCTTTTCTTTTCTTTTCTTTTCTTTCTTTTCTTTTCTTTCTTTCTTTTCTTTTTTCTTTTTCCTTTTTTCCAAAGCTGTATTTATTTGACAGAGAATAGGGAGAGCCAGAGAGCACAAGCAAGAGGTATGGCAGCAGGTTGGGGGAGAAGCAGGCTTCCCACTAAGTAGGGAGTGGGATGCAGGGTTTCCTCCCAGCCCCCTGTGATCATGACTTGAGCCTAAGGCAGATGCTTAACTGACTGAGACATCCAGATGCCCCAGGAATATTTTTTTTCTTAACTTCCTCAGTGACTTTCTTACTATATTTTTTAATGCCTGTGTACAGTTTTCCACAAATACTTCTCTCCTCCACTGAAAAGGTTATATATCACTGCTCATTGATATGTGGATTATGGTGCTTCTGGTGGGAGAGTTATGCATCCCCACCCAATTGATGATGTTACTGGTCTGGTCAATGGCGTATAAGCAAACACAGTATACATTATGATTGAAATAAGCTGCAAGAAGAATCACATGTTTCTTATCCTGTTCTTTCCTTCTGACATGAAACTAACATGACACAAAGAGAGACTTCTCATTCACCTTGGACACCATGTTGAAGACATGTGCAGCAGAGTCACAGCTGGTCTGCAGGTGCAGACACGTAACATAAATAAGAAGTTAAAGCATATTTTTTTAAGCTCTGAAATATAAGAGTCATTTGTTATCGCAGAAAAGCAGACAAATGCAACGTCAGTGGCTTTTTCCTACTTAAAATAAGCAAATTAAATACTGTTTAACCTAGGGGTACTTCTAAAATTACTTCGCTGACTGTGGCACAGGCATCTTATAATCCTACTTTCCCCTGATGGTGATCGTTCTTATGATTTTCTTATCACCTTATCAAAATATTGGAAATTCAACTGAAGACTTTGGATAGCAGTTTCAATATTAACTTATATTGCATTTGTATATTTATTGAACAGGTACATATGAAGTGCTAACTGTATGTTTCACAGTATGTTATGCTCAAAATACTAGTAGGCTTAATGTAACATCATTTCCCTCAAAGCACTTAGAGTTTTATCTTATTAACTTAAGGTAATCAACTTTACTAAAGTCCTTTATTGTTTATGAGACAGTTGGATACAAAAGCATATACTAAGGGTAATTTATATGGATATACATGGACTATTTTATAATAAGAAGAGGCACCTAATGTGGCTTAAAGGGAGACATGCTTGGTATTTGGGACAAATCTATTGATGAAAAAGTGTTACCTTATAGAACAGAGAGAGAGAGAGAGAGAGAGAGAGAGAGAGAGAGAGAGAGAGTGATAGAGAAATAAAACAGTATCTATAAAAGAGAAGAGAGGTATGATATGAAAAAGCATCCAAAAACTGTGACTGGATGTGATATTTTGGGGAGGGAGTGGCAGTAGTGTTAGGTGAAGATACAGCTGGAAAACAGGTAGGGCCAGATCATGGAGGACTATGGACTATCTTCTATGAGACGGAGATGAACTGACATGGAAGAACAGGAAAACTAGAGAGCAAGGGCATTGACAGAAGGATAGAAGCAGGGAGAGAAAGTGAGTTAGTTAAAGTGAAAGATAATTAGGGCCAGTGCTAAAAGACAGAGAAGTGGAGAAGGAGATACATAATCAGGTATTATTTGAAGCAAAGTCTTTGTGTTACGCATGTGTCACAGAGGCTAGAGCAATCAAGGGTAATTTGATGGTTTTTAGTGTAGATTCTAGGTTTTTTGTATAATAAATGGAAACAGAAGTGACCAACAAATTGAGAACTAAAATATATCTGCTGAATTTGACCATTATGAGATTACCAGAGACATTAGAGTCAATGATAGTGTTGAATAGCCTGGAAAAAATTCATACTGCAATGTCTTGAAGAATGTACATTGTACATTCATTTGAAGAATGAAGGTAGCAAAGACACAGCATTTGTTACCCCAGCTCATTGGAATCATTTGTTAAATAGGAAACATCACAAGTTTGAATTAAAGACTTGAGGAAATGGTTGGAGTTTTAGGACATTTGTAAGGAAGATAGTCCTTGAACAAAAGGAGGACATCTTTTATGCTGAGCCTGGAGCAAGAGAGTCAGAAATGAGTTAGGATGTGGATAAATTAATTCAAAGATAGGTCTGGTTGATAATTTGAGAGAAATGTTGCCACATGAGTTCACTATTCTATTTCCAATCACCTGGCTTCCGTCACCTAGCAAACATTGATATACTCTGGATATTGCTCAAATATTTCTCCATGGTTTTATGTGTTTACATCTGCTCTTTATTGGATTTTCAAGTAAGCTTTCTAACATGCCTAAAATTTTTTTTCACAAATCTTCCAGTGGCTCTCTTCCTTTTATTATTATACCTGACTTTATTACATATTTGATAAATTGCCCATATTCTCTATAAATTCCTGGATGCTTTTTACTAGATAGTTATATTATGCACCCCCCCACACAGACACACTACTACAAAATCTTAGTTACATTTCTTAAAAGAAAATCAAAATCATTTCTGTCTTTTTAACCCATGCCCCATCAGACTCCTAGCCCTTCGTTAAGTAGAACAGTCTCTAAAGCTGCTCAGAAAATGTCCATACAAATGACAGGTCTGGAAATAAGTCTTAAATTTAAAGTGTAGTCAATAGAAAGTTATTTTCATAAAATGCTCTTTTAAAGTATAATGATTCATTATTTTCCAAATCTTTTGTAAATTTGTGGAGAGTGATCCACTAATTGCCAATTCAAACTTGGGATAATGGAAGCAGGAACAATTCAGAGTGGATGAAAAACACCTAGTGGTATAATTTTACAGCAATTGTGTCTTTAGTCTTCCTTTGAACATTAAAATCAACAGTGAGTGACAATGGCCAGAGATATTTGTGCAAGTACACGTCAGAATGGATAGTGCACTTTGTTAATGCAGTGGCCTTCAGGCAGTGATTTTGTATTCCTACCCATTTCTACCCATTTCTGAAAATTAAGAACATTGGATACTTTTCTTTAAAAAAAAATGAAAAGTCAGAATTTTCTTCTTTAAATTTTATACAACGTTATATAACATAAAGGATATAGAAAAATAGAAAAGATAGTGAACTAGCCTCTTTATCAATAATATAATTGAATCAACCATTCAGAGCAATAGGTTAAGTCAGTTTAATGACTGCAAATTATGATGGAATTTCTAAGTAATAGCAATAATATGTAATTCACCAAAGAATTACTAAATAGCATTTGTCAAAACCAGACTATTTTCTGATGTTATTATTATTTTTTTACCCCTAATGGTCCCATTAATTTTGAAAGATTACAAGTCTAAGAATATAAGGTAGAATTTTTTTTTTTCTTTTTACTCTTATCCAATGCTATTTTAGAAACTTCCAGGGACACCTGAGTGGCTCAGTCAGTTAAGCATCTGTCTTCAGCTCAGATCATGATCTCAGGGTCCTGGGATAAGCCCCAAGTCAAGCTTCTGCTCAGCAGGGAATCTGTTTCTCTCTCTGGCTCTCCACTCTCCTGCTCATGCTGGCTCTCCCTCTCTCACTTTCTCAAATAAATAAATAAAATCTTAAAAAAAAAAAGAAAAGAAATCTCCATACTATAGAAATGTGACAGATATCGGGATGCCTGGGTGGCTCAGCAGTTGAGCACCTCCCTTCGGCCCAGTATGTGATCCTGGAATCTCGGGATCAAGTCCCACATCAGGCTCCCCATAGGGAGCCTGCTTTTCCCTCTGCCTATGTCTCTTCCTCTCTCTGTGTGTCTCTCTCACGAATAAATAAATAAAATTAAAAAAAAAAAAGAAATGTGACAGATATGTTAGCATGAGAATCCACTTCCCCAGCCTCAGTGCTTGAGTTCAGCCAAGAAAGAATTCAGAGCCAAACTCTTAAATAAGCAAGGGTCAAAGTGAAACACTCTCAAGGCGGGGGAGTGGGCAGGTGTGACTGCATGCCAGGGGCCAGGGGCCAGGTTATCTTTTCTTTTTTATGTTTGCATAGGTTATGAGTCATAGCTAGGGTGGTCTCTGACTGAGGTTGCTTTTAGTCATCTAAGGGACTCCTCCTGCCTGTTGGGAGGAGAAGTCTTTGACTCTCTATGGTCTTTGTTGGAACTGCCATGGCAGCCTTCCCCCATAGGGAGGGAGGGTCAAAACAGGAATGTAAATGTATCAGAATGAAGCTAGAGTTTGCTATAGGACTGAATTAATAGGGAAGAATGCATGTGGATCCCCTGGGGTCTTTCCTTGCTGTTTGGAACTTGGTTTCCACCCTGTATATCAGTCTGAAAGCACGTATTCCCTGCTCATATCTAGCTAACTGCCTATTCTATCAGATAGATAGACAGATGAATCACCTACATATATCTAAGGACATTTTTTTTTGCCTTTCCCATCAACATAAATAATTGGCGTGAATATTTAATATAGTTTCTTCCTTTTCTTCAATCTGTATTTCTTTTTTGCCCAGAATTTCCTAGGCCCAAAGGGCATAATATTATATTTGCAAGGTTGTAGAAAAGCATACATTTATTCCTTTCCAAAGGCAGAATTATCCCATTGTTTGAATCAGATCCCAGCTCTGAACTCAACCATCCTCTGAATGGTGGTTTCCTGCTGGTTAGGTAGAGATCGGTCTTTGTAATTTTTCTGTAACCCTTGGTTAATAAGTACAGAAGTGAATACTATCATTTGTGAAAGCAATAACAAAAATTTCAAGAAATCTATAGTGGCTACAAGATTCTGCAACGATGGAAATATTTTACATTTCATGGAATCAATCAGTAAAGTAAAAGACACCATCAGCCTATTATCTGGCATTGTGCAGATGAATGACATTGAGGACAATTAGTGTCTAAATTACATTCATGATATTCATGAGTTCTGTTCTTCAAAGTCTGCTACACTAAAGGATAACTTAGGAAGCAGTGTCACTATTTTATTCATACTGCAAGTTACTTATGACCAATATTTCTTGCTTTCACTTACTATTTTTTTGCATCATATCCTATGATTTTCAATAAAAGTGTAGGTAGCCAGAGCATGTGTATTTTTAACAGTGGAAATAGTTAAGAAACAGAATTCCATTTAAGTATGGATTAAATAAATATCCAGTTGTAAGTAAAATTAGTTCCCTAAACTGAACACATTTTTAAGTACAGTATGGTTTGCCCCTTTATGTAGGTACATTTAGTTTTACCAGGGTAAAGGAGTGTGTAGGCTCTATATAAAATGAGTCTTCTGTCTCTGTCTCACACATATACACACACAAAAGTAGCCTGATTTCTATTTTCTCTGTAAGACTTAATTCAAGTATCATGTCTAGCAAGCTTTTCAATTTTATCTGCCTCATTACCTGACTTTCTCTCCTTGAGATCTCATAGCACTAAGTTCATCTCTGTAAAATCTTCCCAAGTTCAGTTATTTGAGAGGACTCGCCAAATTCCATACAGAATACTCACGTGAAAGGTCTTATTTTAAAGGAAAGAGTATGCATGGCGCAGCAAGAGGAAAATAATGCAGGTGAACATCAGGCAGGCCTCCGGACACAGTCCCCAGTGTGAGATCCTCAAAAATCCTCTTTGCGGGATCCCTGGGTGGCGCAGCGGTTTGGCGCCTGCCTTTGGCCCAGGGCGCAATCCTGGAGACCCAGGATCGAATCCCACATCGGGCTCCCGGTGCATGGAGCCTGCTTCTCCCTCTGCCTATGTCTCTGCGTCTCTCTCTCTCTCCCTCTCTCTCTCTCTCTCTGTGACTATCATAAATAAATAAAAAAAAAATTAAAAAAAGATCCTCTTTGCTCTTTACCTTGAACCACCATCTGAGTGAGGAATCTCCAAGAAGCCTTCAGTGGGGGTCCTTAAGTAATTAAAGCAACTTTTATAAATTGGCCAGTCCAGGTTCAAGCTGTTAGGGCAGAAAATGTTTGGAGATTGCTAAGGGAGTTTCTGGCTCATCATAAATTTCAAAGCCTTTATCTTTGTCCAAAGTCAAATAACAGACATCCACGTATGCCCAAAAGTCTTTTAGAACTTTCTTAGCTGAGCTATTAACCACCTCCATCTCTACAATCTCTCTCTCAGTGTACCTTTCACACTGATTTGAAATTATCTATTTGTGTGTGAAATTATCTCAGACTAGATCATTAATGCTTCAAGAACAAAGGTAATATTTTATAGCATCAAGAAATACCTTAGAGTTTTGGAACTCTTAGAAAGCAGTCAACTTTAGGAATAATTTATTCAGCTTTTAATTATTTTATACAAAAGTATCAATACCCCAGTCACAAAAGACATTTTATTTGATAATTATCATGGCTTACTTTTTTTTCTCCTTAGGTTAAATAATGCAAATTATCTTACCTTGAGGACGTTTCTCCCTTATATTACTGATCTACCAATCCAATTTTAGTTATGTTGCATGTATTTTAACAGTCTTATTGAGTTATATATAATACATAATAAACTGCATATTTAAAATGCCATATATATACATATATATGTATATATGAATGCCATATATATAATATGACTAATGACAATCAGGATAATACCCATTATCCACAGAAGTTCCCAGAATTTATATAAAACTAAGCATGTGGGAATGCCTGGGTGGCTCAGCGGTTGAGTGTATGCCTTTGGCTCAGGTTGTAATCCCAGAGTCCCACATCGGGCTCCCTGCATGGAGCCTTCTTCTCCCTCTGCCTATGTCTCTCTCTCTCTCTCTCTCTCTCTCTCTCTCTCTTTCTCTCTCTCTCATGAAATAAATAAAATCTTAAAAAATATAAAAATAAAAGTAATCATGTAAGGGTGCCTGGGTGGCTCAGTCGGTTAAGTGTCTGACTCTTTTTCAGCTCAGGTCATGATCTCAGAGTAATGAGATACACCCCTGAGTCAGACTCCATACTGGACATTGGAGCCTGCCTAAGATTCTCTCTCTCCCTATCTACTCCTCCCCGCCCCTCCCAGCTCACTCCCTCTCTCTAAAACTAAAATAAAGTAAAATAAAAATAAAAAATAAGAGTAATCATACCGTATATACTTTTTTTTTTTTTATGATAGTCACACACACAGAGAGAGAGAGGCAGAGACACAGGCAGAGGGAGAAGCAGGCTCCATGCACCGGGAGCCCGATGTGGGATTCGATCCCGGGTCTCCAGGATCGCGCCCTGGGCCAAAGGCAGGCGCCAAACCGCTGCGCCACCCAGGGATCCCGTATATACTCTTCTAAGTGACTTCTTTCACTCAGCAAAATTATTTGGAGATTCATTCATGTTGTTCCATGCAAATAATAACGTTATTCCTTCGTATTTCTTAGTAACATTTGATTTTAGGAATATTTCACAATTTGCTTATCTATTCACCCAAATGACTGTTTGGAATGTTTCAAGTTTTTGCCTTAAAAATGAAGCTTCTATAAACATTTGTATGTATGAGTCTTTGCATGGATATATGTTTTTATTTTTCCTGGAATAATACCTTTGAGAGGTATGACTGGATCATAGGATATGTATGTGTTTAACCTTCTTTTTAAAAAATTCACCAAATAATTTTCCAAAGTGGTTGGACTACTTTATATTCCCAAAAGCTGTGTATTGGTTGCTCCACATCCTCAACAGAACACCCTATGGTCAGACCATTTATGATAACATATTTAATAAGTGTTTAGTAGTTTCACATTTGAAGATTTAATTTGCATTTCTCTAATGACTAAAGATGTGGAGCAACCATCAGTTTTCTTTTAAAATCTTTAATCCACTTTTTTTTTTTTTACTGGATTATTTTCTTATTATGGCGATTTCAATTGCCTTGACCCTAATCTTTCAGAGGAAATATTCATTCTCTCAGTATCAAATATTTGGTTAGGTATAGGCTTTGCAGAGCTGCTCTTTATCAGGTTGAAAAGTGACCTTTCCCTAGATTGGTAAAAAATTTCATCAATAATGAATTATGGATTTTTCCAAGTACTTCTTTTCTGAATCTAATGAGATAATAATATAGTTTGTGCTCTTTTAATCTCTTAATTTGGTGAAATACATTGCTTGATTTTAGAATGTTAACTAATTGTATATTTCCACATGGCCATAATGTGTTATTCTTTCATATAATGTTGGATTTACTTTTCTGGAATTTTTTGCATCTGTATTCTAAGCGATATTATTCTGCAGTTTCTTGAGGAGGGGTTGTTTGTTTGTTTTTCAGTTTTCTTCTCTTTTATGCCTTTCTCTTATTTTGGTACAAGAATATTATCGGCCTCATTGAATGAATTGGAAAGAACTTTCTTTATATTGAGAAAGTTTGTGCTTAGTTTATTTTTTTCATTAAATATTTAGTAAAGTTCATCATTAAAGCCATCTGGGTCTAGAGTTTACATTGTGGGAAGATTTTAAGCTGCTATTTCAACCTTTAATAGATAAAAGTTTATCCACTTGAAGTTATCTATTTTTTCTTAAGTGGAATTTAGTGGTTTATACCTTTCAAGGAATTTGTCCATTTTATCTAGGTTACTGACTCTATTGGCATAAAACTGTTCACAATATCCCACTATTATCCTGCTGATACCTTTAGAATCTACAGTCATCTTGACTTTTTCAGTTCCACTATTGGCAACTTGTATCCTCTCTCTCCTCCTCTTTCTCTGCCTTGTCTCTTTTTCTCTCACTTTCTCTCTCTGTCCCTCACTCCTGTCTCATCTTTTCTGATCAGTGTGGCTAGAATTTTGCTAGTTATATTGGTCTCTTAAAGGAACTGATTTGGTTTAATTAGTTTTTTTTTTTCTATTTTATCTTTTCTTGCTTATCCTGGGTTTAACTTGATCCTCTTTTCTGTTTTTTTTTTTTTTTTTTTTTAAATTTAAACCTAAAGACGCTGGTTTGAATTTTTTTTTTTCCTCTAAAGCATACATGCTTGAGAATGTCCGTGTTTTTTTTTTTTTTAAGATTTTATTTATTTATTCATGAGAGACACACAGAGAGAGGCAGAGACACAGGCAGAGAGAGAAGCAGGCTCCATGCAGGGAGCCCAATATGGGACTTGATTCCGGGAGTCCAGTATCACTCCCTGAGTTGAAGGCAGACGCTTAACTGCTGAGCCACCCAGGTGTCCCGAGAATTTCCTATTTGTACAGTTTTAACTTCATTCCACAACTTTTAATATGCTGTGTATATTTGCCACTCAGTTCGAATGTTTTGCAGTTTCCCTTCTGATTTCTTATTTGTCCTGTGGGTTATTTAGAATTGTGTTAGTTTTCAAATACATGGGGATTTTTGTAAATATTGTTCTGTCATAGTTTCTAGTTTGGTTCTAATGTGGTTAGAGAACCCACTTTCTTTGGTTTAGATCTTTTCAGATATATTCTCTGTAGAGTAGAAAAGAAAGTGTGATCTGCTGGTTTGGTTAGAGTCTTAATAATAATCAGTTAGGTTAAGGTCAATTGATAATGTTAATCAAGTCTTCTTTATCCTTTTTAACTTCTTGTCTACTTGCTCTATTAATTATTGAGAGAGGGCTGTTCAATTTGTTAGATTTGTGTATTTCTCCTTGTAATTCTATTAGTTTCTATTTCTATTAGTGTTTCAAAACTGTTATTTTATGCATAAGTTTAGAATTATGTCCTCTTGATGAATTGACTTTGATCATTAGATTAGGCAGTATATAGACGGTTTAGTGGTCTTTTTTTTTTTAATGGTCAATTCTAACAATCCTTGACTTTGCATTGGAATATTCACACAATTTATATTAAATGTCTTATTGATTTAATTGGGTTTAAATCTTGCTATTTGTTTTCCATATATCTTATTGTTCTTTGTTCATTTCTTCTATTTTTGACTCCTTTAATTTTTGAAGTATTTTGTATCAATCAATTGATTTTCTATCCTGGCTCTTTAACTATAAATCATTGTTGTGTTATTTTAGTAATTAATTTTCACAGTCCTTTATCAAGTGATGTTATACTATTCACACATTGAGTAACAGTATTTCCTTCCACCTTTTGTGTAATTATCATCATATGTTTTATATCTATATAAATTATAAACCTTGTATCAGTTCTCCATCTATGGTAACAAAGTACCACAAATTTGGTGGCTTGAAACAATACAGATTTATTACTCCATAGTTTCTATAGATCAGAAATCCAAGTAAGCTCAGCTGGGATCTTCTCAGGGAATTATAGGTCCACAATCAAGGTATTAGTGGGATTGCCCTCCTTGCTATCAACTCTGAGGAAGAATCTCTTCTAATATTCAGATTGTTGACAGGTTTGTCCTCTTTTTTTGTAGGACTGAGGCTCTAATTCCTTGCTAGATATCACCCACAGGAGACTGTCTTTGGCTTTGAGGGGCATTTCTGGTGCTTAACATGCAGACTTTTATTTCCAGTGCCAACAAAGGTGTAGTCAGTCCTTCTCATACTTGGAGTATTTGTGACATTCCCTTCTGCTGCATCTCCTTCTGCCTTCTGTTTGGTATTCGAACTGGAGAATGTTCTCTACTTTTAAGGGCTCATGCAGTTGGTCTGACCTGGATTATCTAGGATACTTTTCCTACTATAATGTTTTAATCCTATTATTATCTGAAAATCTTCTTTGCCATTTAACTTAACGTATTTATAAATGGCTGGGCTTATGGCATGGGTGACATTGACATCTTTACAGAGGAAGGGGACATTATTCTCTACTACCACTTTTCTATTTATTTGTTTAAATTGTCAATGAGCTCTTAAGGTGACTTTAATAAGGAAAGCAAATTTATATATATATATGTATATATATATATATATATATATACATATATATATATATCTCCACATTGTTACCATCTCTAGAGTTCTTCATTATTTAGTATGTATCCAGATTTCTATCTGATACCACACCTCAAATGTCTGATTGACTTCCTTTAGCATCTTTTTACAGGGCAGGTCTGCTAGTGATTATTCACTTCACCTGCTGTATATCTGTGAAAATCTTCATTTTGCCTTCATGTTTGAAATACAATTTTGCTAAGTATAGAATCTCAAATTGAATTCTTTAGCCCTCCTAGATTCTCAACGATTTTTCTATCACTTGTTTTAAGCAATTAGGATTTGATATACCTTGGAGTAATTTTCTTTATTATTCTTGTATTTGGGTTTTGTTGACAAACTTGTATTATAATCTTTAGCAAATTTGGAAATCTTTTAACCAGTAGGTCTTCACATATTGTTTTCTGTCCCACACTCCTCTGGAACTCCAATTTCACATAGACTAGACCAATTGAACTTACTCCACATCTCTCAGATGTTCTGTTCATTTTCTTTTAGTCTTTTTTTTTTCTTCTTGATGTATTAATTTTCTGGATAGTTTCTGTTACTATTTTCAAGTTATCTTCTGCAAGTTTAATCTACAATTAATTCTGTCTTCTGTATTTTACATTCAGACACTGTAGTTTTAATATCTATAAGTTTGATTTTTTAAGTCTATAACATGATCAGCCTTTGCTCTAAATTCTTGAACATATGGAATGCAGTTATAGTGACTGTTTTAATATTCTTTTCTGCTAATTCTATCATCTGTGCCACTTCTGGGTCACTTATGGTTGAATGTATTTTTTTTCCTCATCCTGTCTCATATTGCTTGCTTCTTTTCATGGTGAGTAATTTTAAATTGGTTGCCAGAATTTGTGGATTTTACTCTTTTGCTGTGCTGAATATCTTTGCATTTATTTTAGTTTTTTTTTTTTTTCAGAAATGTAGATGAATTACTTGGAAACAGTTTCATCCTTTCAGTTCATGTTTTTAAGTTTTTTTTAGGTGGAATCAAAATAGTCCAGAGCTAATTTTGCCTCATTCTTGAGGTAAAAATCTTTCTAAATTCCTTATTTGACAAATTTTATGAGATGTTTGGTTTGGCTTTGTTTTTCTCATTAAAAAAAAAAATTCTGGCTGGTGGGAATAAAAACTATTTGTTTCTCTAAGCTTTGCAAATTGTTTCTCCTGAATCTTTTGGGAAGTTCTTTCCCTGACCTCAGTAGTTTCTTCTCATGAACAGATGTGCAACAGTACTCATCTGGAAGCTACAGGGAAACTCACTGCAGATCTCAGGATGTCCTTATTGCACACCTGTCTCCTGTCTGGCACTCTGCCCTGTGAACTACAGCCCTCTTTGCTTCCCCTGAGTGCGTTCTCTGCCTCAATTCAGAGAGACTTCTCCACTCCAACTGGGCTCCTCTTCCCTTTACTGCAGCATAGAAACTCTCTAGACAATTAGCTGGGGCAGTAATAGGACTCACTCATTTCCTCTTATATTTCAGAGATCACTGTTGACTGCTTTGTCGACTGATTCACAATGTCTTGAAGACTTGCTTTGTACAGTGTGTCAGATTTCTTGGTTCTTTTACTTAGTAAGATAAATTTGTGCACCTCTTTCTGCATCTTGGCTGGAAGCTTACTTCTTTTTTTCTCTTGTATTCTTTCAGCATAGTAAACATAATCCTAGAGAGAATGGTAAGGATTTTAATAATGTTAGTAATATGTTTCATTTAATGTGATGTTGCTCACTTGTACCTAAATCCTAACTTTAAAATATTACAGTCTCCTGTTCTGTACTGAATTCAAAGTCATTTTGTATCTACATATCTGTGTCTAAATTTCATTTTCTGCCTATGTTGCCCACACATTTTCCTTTGAAATTAATGCATTTTTGTTAATTAATTAACTTAATTGTACTCCAGTTTTGACACTGGACTATTGCTAGCAGGGTGGCACAAAACTACTCTGAAAGAGCCAAAACCATGAACTGAAATGTGGCCAAATTTCTAGGTGTTTCAGAAAACAGGAAGAATCCAGAAGCTGTGGAATCTGCAGTTCACAATAGATAAAAACAAGCAGCAAGAAGTGAAGGGATTTTCAGAATACATCTGGCAGATAGGAATAATGAGTTAAAGAAAGGGGAGGAGTTTAATAAAGTAAAGTTGAAAAAAACACACCCTAATGTGAGTCAAGACTCCCTCAGATTTTGGGAAATTTCTGAAATTCTCCTGCTTTTTAAATTTTATTTATTTATTTATTTATTTATTTATTTATTTATTTATTTTATTTAAAGATTTTATCTGTTGATTCACAAGAGACACAGAGAGAGAGGCAGAGACATAGGCAGAGGAGAAGCAGTCTCTCTCAGTGAGCCTGATGGGGGACTCAATTCCAGGACCCCAGGATCAGAACCTGAGCCAAAGACAGACCCTCAACCACTGGGTCACCCAGGCATATTGATTTTCCTGCTTCTAAACGATGAGGAACTGACTTCTCCAGGAGTTGTGGTGACATTTCAGATGTCACCTTATTGAATCTGGTAGATAATTGCCATACACTTAATTATACATTAATTAATGCCATTATTTAAATTATACAATGATAGTATTTATAATACAATTATAATTTCGTAAAACCTTACCACATTTTTTGAAGTTTGCCTATTTGCTTTATATTAACATCAGTAAAATTTACTTCTTTTTTATATTTACTGTACAGTTCAATGAATTTTAATGTATACATAGATTCATGTAACCACCTCCACCAGATTCAGTAACACTTTTATTTTTTTCTCTTTGAAGTTACATCTTCCTGCAACCTCTCAGCCCCACACAACCACCATTCCCTTTCCTTCACTCTAATTTTGTCTTTTCAAGAATGTCATGTAAATGGAATCATCTAAATCCTAGCCTTATCTAGGGTAAATACCTTGGGTTTGGTTGCAGGGCTATAAGGTAAGTGCATGTTTTTATCTTCATGAGAAACTGCCAAGTCATTTTCCACAATGGCTGTGTAATTTTGAATTCTCTCTAGAAATACATACGAAGTCAAGTTGCTTCTCATTCATACCAGTGCTTGATTTTGTCAGTTTCGTAATTTTATTTTTTGTTTGTTTTTAATGTGATACATCAAAAGAGGTGTGTAGTGAAATATCTGGTCCTAATCTGCATTTCTGCAATGCATTGCAATGGCTTTATGCAGTGGCCAAAGATAGTGCACTCCTTTTCATGTTCTTATCTCTCATTTCTCTTCTGGTATCTCCTCTTCAGTGAAATGTCTCTCTGCAATGTCTGTACCCATGTTCTAATTGGATTTTTTTTTCTTCACTATTACATTGTTAGAGTTCCTTACAAATTGTCAGTGCAATTTTGCCTTCTAAACAGCCTCTTTAGTGATGTATCTGTTCACTTCTTAGGCACTTTTTTTCTCCTATTGTTGAGTTTAGATTGTCTTTATATATTTCAGATACAATTCCCTGTTTGGAGATGTGATATGCAAGTACTTCCCCCATGCTGTGGCTTATCTTTTCATTCTCTTCACAGTGTAACTCAGAAGGCAAAGCCTTTTAACTTTAAAGAAGTCCAAGTATTAATCTTTTTCTTTATGGACCATTTTTTTTGAAAGTGTCATGTCTAAGAACTCTTCACTTAACCCCAAGTCACAGAGACTTTTCTCTCAAGTTTTCTTGTAAACGTTCTATACTTTTATATTTTCAATTTAGGTCTTTGATTCATTTGAGGCTCATTTTTGTATGAGGGATGAGTTCTCTGTCCTCAGGTTCATGTATTTGCATATAGATATGCAAATATTTAAAAACCATTACTAAAACATTACTATTTCTCAAAGTATTGAAATGCCTTTGCAGAGGCATCTGGGTGCTTCAGTGGTTGGGTGTCTGGCTTTTGCTGTGGTCATGATCCTGGGGTCCTAAGATTGAGTCGTGCATCGGGCTCCCCACAGGGAGCCTGCTTCTCTCTCTGCCTGTGTCTCAGCCTCTCTCTATGTCTCTCAGGAATGAATAAATAAAATCTAAAAAAAAAAAAAAAGAGAGAGAGAGAGAGAAAGAAATGGCTTTGCACCTTGTAAACTAAAATTTTAAGACATTGGTTGTATCATATGAGTCTATTTCTGGACTCTCTTTCCTGTTCCACTGATCTGTGCACCTATCCCTGCACCATTATTATGCTTCCTCAGTTGCATAGCTTTACCCATGCCTTAGAATCAGATAGTACAATTACTATGATTTTGTTCTTCTTTTACAAAAATGTTTTACTAGTTTCTTTGCCTTTCACTTAAACTTTAGAGTCATTCTGTCTACAAAATGGTATACTACTGGGATTTTAGTTAGAATTGTGCAGAGTCTTGATAGCAATTTTGAAATATTTGACATTTTCTTCAATGTTGAGTCTACAAATATATGAATGGTATATCTCTTCATTTATTAAGGTATTTTTTCATTTATTTAATCTGTAGTTTTTAGCTTTCAGATGTCATACATGAATGCTGTTTGATTAATACCTAAGTGTTCTATATTGGTGCTATTGTATATGGTTTTATATTTTAATATATCATTAAAATAATATAAATATTTATAATATAAATGTATGTTAATATATAATTGTTCACTGCAAATATGTATACAGAAATATGATTGTGTTTGTATGTTTTGCTCATATCTTGTGACTGTGTTATGGGCATTTATTAGTTCTAGCAATGCTTTTATAGATTTTTGGATATGCAGTGAAGACAACTATGCATCTGCAAATTGGAAGAAAATGATTTTTTCCTCTCCAATTGTCTGCCTTTTATTCTTATTTCTTGCTTAGTCCTGGGTTCAGTATGATGTTAAACAGGAGTGTTGAGTGGGGACTTCTTTACTTGTTCCCAGTCTTAGAAATAAAATATTCATCCTTTTACCTCACCATCCTATGGGTTTGGTTTGTTTTCATTTTATTCTGTTTCTCATTCTTCTATTTCCTCTTCCCTGCCTTCTTTTGGATTATGTGAACATTATTTAGTATTCTATTTATCTACTACGTCATTGGCTATATCTGTTTTTTTTTTTCTCATGGCTATTGTGATTACAATGTGCCTATTTATCTTGGAACCAAGAGTTTACTGTTTCAGTTGAAATGTAGAAGCTGTAGCACCATATGTCCTTATACCCCCTTCTTCTTTGTCTTAATTGTCTTATGTACTATATCTGTATTAACTGAAAATCTCTATTATACAATGCTAAAGTTCTATTTCAAACATTAAACATATTTTTACAAACATATTTACCATTTCTCTTGCTCTTTCTTCATCCCTGAAGCTACCTCTGATAAAATGTGTCTTTTGTCAGAAGAGTTTCCTTTTCCAGTTCATTAAGGATCAAATCTCCTGGCAGAAGCTTTAATTGTCTTTTATCTGAGCATGATAATGTATTTTACCCTCATTTCTGAAGGATATTTTTGCTGGACATAGAACTTTTTTCTAAAATATCTGTCTTTGTGACACTTTAAAAATATTGTACTCCGCCTTTTGGCCTCCATAGTTTCTGATAAGAAACCTACAGTTATTTGAATTATTGTTTTCCTAAAACTGATACATCTTTTGTATTTGTATGGCTTTGGTTTTTAGCAATTTTATGATGTTGATATCTTTATTTTCACAATCTGTAGAAATTCAGGCCACATATTGTGACCAGACTTCTGTGGGGTGTGGATTAAAAATTTTACATTTTCACAACCTCTGCAGTATTTTCAGATCTGTATGCATGTGCACCTGGGGCCATTTCAGTACCTGTGTGGTGGTTTATCTCTTAGTTCAATTCTCAAAGTCTTGGGACTGTTTAAGATCAGATCTCCAAATGTACAGCTCAAAGCTGAACCCAAGATTTCATGAATAACCTTTAGTTCCCTGGACTAAAACCTGGGGTTTTATCTACCCCTCAGTGCCACAGATGTGCCTTTATTGAGGGTCAACTAGCTGGAGGAAAGAGAAGGAGCAAAGCAATGGGATTTGCCTTGCCCTCTTGGGAGCACAGCTCTTCTAACTGATGAGAAAGAATTTCTTCTCGCTGAGACTCAGGCACTTGCAGGCTTTGCAGGCTCCCACTGCTGTGTCCCAGGAGAACTCTTCTGTTCTCTGAGACTGAACCAGAAGGCATCTCTGGATCAACATCAGGCCATACTGATTTTTTTTTTCTGAGTATCCAGCTGCCTTCAGTCCAGGCCAACGGTTCTGAAGGAAAAATAATAATAATAATAATAATAATAATAATAATAATAATGTGGTTTTTGTGTTTGCTTTTTACAGATTTTCTTATAGTATTTCAAATTCTGTTATTTTTCTAATAATGATGTGCTTGCTACTATTTACATTCGAAATCCTCAAAGAGATTATGCATGTGTGCTGTCTAAGCCTTAGAGAAGAATTAAGTGATAAGGCAGGATGCATTGGGGCGACTCTCATTAACCCAGAACTGGAAATCTGTATTATTATTTTTAAACTTGTTGACATGTAAATGATCAGAATTTTTCTGTTCGTTTTTTAAACTCAAAATGAGTATCTTCTCAATAAAGATATTAACTGAAATGATTTACAGCAGCTCACTTGATTGATAATTTGTCATTCAAGTGTGGCTCTGAACTTTTAGCTCAGACTCTAGGATGGCTCAGACTACTTACTTTTTCCATGAGTATATTTAAGACCATTTATATCTACTTAGAGGGGAACAAAGGAAATCTGTAACTCTCTTTCTGGCAGCATATGACTGATGGAAATTATATTGGTCTTATAAAATCTGTTCTTTTAAAAAATATATAATAATTGTAACTTCCTAAAATTATGAGCTGTATGATCATTTGATGATTTATTCTAATATCTATTCAGATTTTATAATAAACTGAACAGTTTTTAATATAATACCAAGAAGCCCTTTTCTCCCAAAGTTTTTGTCATCAGCCTTACCTTCATTCCTGTCATATAAATGAGCCAAAGAAAAACCCCTTCCTCCTATTTAATTGCCATGTTGTTTTTGCTTTCCTAGCATGCTGGGACCATTAGCTCAAAGCCTAATTAGCACCAAATTCATATTTTTACACATCTATTGTTTTAAATATAGCCAAAATATGCATATTTTAACCATTTAGAATCTGCCTGCTTTGCACACCTTGCAGAAGTGCACTCACCTTCTGCTAGCTGTAGACAAGACAAACTCTGGGCCACCCCAGGCCACTGCTGCCCTCTGGAGCTCCCCTGCTGAGCTGCTGAGTGACATCACCTAGACACAGAAGCCTCCCTCTCAAACCCACCTCTCCCAGTAGTTTCTTTGACCTCCTCCCATTCTGGAGACACACACTGTCTCTGGAAGGTCTCCTGCCAGGAAGATTTTACCCCCTTCTGCAACCTGTCCAAGCACCACCCAGACTCTTTAGGAATGTGTTCTGAAACTGTACATATTAATTTTAAACCTATATTATGGCTTTGATTTTATTTTTTTATTTTTTTATAATAAATTTATTTTTTATTGGTGTTTAATTTACCAACATACAGAATAACACCCAGTGCTCATCCCGTCAAGTGCCCCCCTCAGTGCCCGTCACCCATTCACTCCCAACCCCCCGCCCTCCTCCCCTTCGGCTTTGATTTTAAATTACTTTTCTTTATATAATATGATATATATATCATATTAGGCATTGAAATGGGAAGTTTTAAAAATATTTAATTCATTTAAATTTTAAAATGTTAATTTATTGTCAAAAATAATAAGTATGCTAATCTAAATACCATGTTAAAATAACATTTTCAAAAATACAGTTACGTAGGAGCTTCTTTTTACATTAAAAAATTATTATTGTAGTATAGTTGATGTATAATGTTACTCGAATATACACCTTAGTGATGTAATAATTCTATACATTATTCAGTATTCACCATGATAACTGTAGTCACCATCTGTCATTATACAGCATGATTACAGTATTAGTGACTATTTTCCCTGTTTCAATTTTATATAATATATATTATGTATATATGTGAGTGTGTATATATACATATACATACATATATATATATATATATATATATATATATATATATATATATACAACTTTTCGTTCTCCATTCATCTATCAGTGGACACTTTGGTTGTTTCCATATCTTGGCTATTATAAATATTACTGAAATAAAGAGAGGGATGCTTATATCTTTTTGAATTACTGTTTTCATTTTCTTTGGATAAATACCCAGTAGTGAAATTACTGGATCAGGGATCCCTGGGTGGCGCAGTGGTTTAGCGCCTGCCTTTGGCCCAGGGCGCGATCCTGGAGACCCGGGATCGAATCCCACGTCGGGCTCCCGGTGCATGGAGCCTGCTTCTCCCTCTGCCTGTGTCTCTGCCTCTCTCTCTCTCTCTCTCTCTCTGTGACTATCATAAATAAATAAAAATTAAAAAAAATATATTTAAAAAAAATTAAAAAAAAAGAAATTACTGGATCATATAGTATTTCTATTTTTAATTTTTTAAGTTTACTTCATACTGTTCTCCATAGCGATGCACCAATTTACATTCTGACCAACAGTACCTGAGGATTCCCTTTTCTCCATATCTTCACCAACACTTGTTATTTCTTGTCTTTTTGATGCTAGCCATTCTGGATGTGAGGTGATATATCATATGTGATTTTGATGTGCTTGTAGTTTTGATTTCCCCAATGATTACTAAAGTTCAGCATCTTTTCATGTGTTTGTTGGCCATCTGTTAATGTCTTCTATGGAAATGTGTCAATTTAGATCCTCTGTCCATTTTTAAATAAGATTATTTGGATTTTTGGTGTTGAGTTGTAGAAGTTCTTTAAATGTTTTGGATATTAACCCCTTATTGGGTATATCATTTACAAATATATGCATATGTCTCTTCATGCAAGGAAAACAGAAGGAAACAAACTATTGGGACTACTCCAAGACAAAAAGACATCCTTTTGTTTTGTTTTGTATTTTAAATTTTTAGCAAGTTTCTCTAGTGTGTACTATAACAGAAGATAGGGAGATTCTTGTATCTGTTGCTGCATTCAATCTTCTGTGATATATTTTTGAACCTGAGAAAAAGACTCTTTTAGATTAGGTGGTTATTGAACTTTTCCTCCATTAGCACAATCCAATAACTGGGATTGTAAAAACTGTGGGAATTTTGCAGGAGAAATCCCTACTCACAGAGATATGTGGTTGGTAAAGGGTTTTGAAGGCTTCTGAGGTTCATGAAACATACTTTGAGTACTATAGAATATTGTTGATATAAAGTGTACTCAGAAAAACATAAAAATTATCATGCTTAATTGTGAAAATATTCCTCAGCATGTCTAAGACTTTCAGACTTTTTATAAAATTTTGCCCTGAGGTATCTTCTATATTAACTTGAGTCTTTTATTTAGTTATCATCTCTTACTGTGGGAACAAAAAGAAAATCAAAGCAGTGCTTTCCGTGCTTCCAATTGTAATTTTTTTACTTGGACTTTCTTTAATAAGGGTTATAATGCTTATAGACATTCAGCTATGGATTAACTTTAGGAATTATCTGAAAATTATTTACTTCAACTTTTATTGTTTTACTTTCTTATTGTTCATTTATACTTTTTTCTGGTGATAAAAATAATCCATAGCTGAAGTCAAAAATTGTGTAGTGACAACTGAGGGCACTTTGATTTAATTTTCTTCAGTCAAAATTATATATATATATATATATACTCCTTGACATATAAATTTTACTACTAGATAATTAACTGGAGCATTGATTGCAGTAGATAAAGATTGTAATAGATAAATATTTGGATATTCCCAGGTGACATACAATGTCCAGTAGTTTATCCACAGGGTAGAAGACTGTGCAATTTGAACAGGAGTGAAAAGTTCTCTACATTGTGACATGAATATATCCCTTTATTAGTAGTACTATTAGTTTGAGAAAAGAAGCATGGTATAAAAAAGGCTTTATTTTGTAAAAGGAAGAAGGAAACCAAAAAATATTAAAAATGTTAATATTTGCATAAAATTACAAGTAATTAATTAAGTGGTTAAGGAGGAAAGGAGAAAAGTCAAGAATTTGCCTATCAATTTCATTTCATTATTGAACCTGTGAATATGATCTACTTTGAAAGTCAAAGTAAAAGAACATAAAAATGTGATTTATTTGACAAAATTTGGAAAATACAGAAAAGCATAATAATGCAACAAAGCTCCAGTTAACATTTTCTCTTTCCTTTTATACTTTCCCCTGAAAGCAATATTTATTTGCCAATATTTATGACATTTTCCATATTAGAGTTTACTATGAATAGAATTTGATATGGTAACAGAAATAACTCCCTTGAGTTTTTTTTTTTTTAAAGCAACATTTTGGGCCAATTTTGTAATCAGATGAAATCAGATAAAACCCTTACTGTTTTCCTCAGATAGGTTTGATTTTAAAACTCAGTTTCAACAGATTATTATAATTATGTTACTATTTTACTATATTTACATATTAGGAAAGTATATGCAGAAAATGCCCACCAATGAGTTACCAATTCTCAGTCGAGTACATTAAAAATTGGGCTATTGTGGACATGGCTGCTAGAAACATCGTGGTGCAGGTGCCCCGGCGTTTCATTGCATCTGAATCTTCGGGGTAAATCCCTAACAGTGCAATTGCTGGGTAGTAGGGCAGGTCTATTTTTAATTCTTTGAGGAACCTCCACACAGTTTTCCAGAGTGGTTGCACCAGTTCACATTCCCACCAACAGTGTAAGAGGGTTCCCTTTTCTCCGCATCCTCTCCAACATTTGTTGTTTCCTGCCTTATTAATTTTCCCCATTCTCACTGGTGTGAGGTGGTATCTCATTGTGGTTTTGATTTGTATTTCCCTGATGGCAAGTGATGCAGAGCATTTTCTCATGTGCATGTTGGCCATGTCTATGTCTTCCTCTGTGAGATTTCTCTTCATGTCTTTTGCCCATTTCATGATTGGATTGTTTGTTTCTTTGGTGTTGAGTTTAAGAAGTTCTTTATAGATTTTGGAAACTAGCCCTTTATCTGATATGTTATTTGCAAATATCATCTCCCATTCTGTAGGTTGTCTTTGAGTTTTGTTGACTGTATCCTTTGCTGTGCAAAAGCTTCTTATCTTGATGAAGTCCCAATAGTTCATTTTTACTTTTGTTTCTTTTGTTTTCGTGGATGTATCTTGCAAGAAGTTACTGTGGCCAAGTTCAAAAAGGGTGTTGCCTGTGTTCTCCTCTAGGATTTTGATGGAGTCTTGTCTCACATTTAAATCTTTCATCCATTTTGAGTTTATCTTTGTGTATGGTGCAAGAGAGTGGTCTAGTTTCATTCTTCTGCATGTGGATGACCAATTTTCCCAGCACCATTTATTGAAGAGACTGTCTTTCTTCCAGTGGATCGTCTTTCCTCCTTTGTCGAATATTAGTTGACCATAAAGTTCAGGGTCCATTTCTGGGTTCTCTATTCTGTTCCATTGGTCTATGTGTCTGTTTTTGTGCCAGTACCACACTGTCTTGATGACCACAGCTTTGTACAACCTGAAATCTGGCATTGTGATGCCCCTTTTTGATTAGATTTTATAGAAGGAAGTAGTAAGTATGCTAACACTCCGCATGAGAAACTATGTCCATTTGAAAAGAAATGACTATAACACTTAATTTACTATTACCAATGAGCTAGATTTTCTTTCAAAATGAAATGGTATAATTTATTAGCTTTTCTTTATGTTAATCTTATATTTTGTATTTGTTAAATTTATGTCTTGAGTTCCTCAAAAAAACCTTATTCTTACTTAGTAGCACCTTAAATTGAACATCCTCATAAATACCAAGTGAAGGATTATTGCAAATAACTAGAATGAATATTAATGAAAATTGAGAGATGTTAGATGATATAATAGCCTATGAAACAGAAGTAAAGAGCAAAATAAAAAAATAAAAAATAGAATAAAGAAAAATCCATGCACATGTGATATCATCAAGGCCTGATAAGACTATTAGATAGTATTAATCAAATGAGCAAAATCATGATGAGAATGCATTATACATAATTTAATTTTCTTACTGCCTAGCGTCTACATAATATTAAAATACCAATCATTCTTTTACTACATACTATCAGCAGCTAAGTACATGAAAAAGTGCTGAAGAGTTAAGTTGTACTTGCTTCCGTGTCAAAGGAGTAGTCTTAAAATTAAACTGAAAAAAATGGACTTTTCTAGCATCCCTGAATAATATGAATCAGCTTTGCCAATGTGGTTTCCTAGTTGTTTCATTTTTTCTCTCTTCAGTGTATATGTAAAATGGAAAGAACCACATGTGGATGAACTCATGGAAAGACCTGAGGAAAGAAATTAAATTACTTTCCATATACATTAAGGCAAACAATATAGAATATTAAAACCAGAAGGTACTTCAGTGTTAACATGATCTATCTCTTCTCTTGGGACTGATGTAGCATATATGATTTTTCCCTCTTCTTTTTTTTTATTTTGGTAAATATTGCATAACATAAAAATTTACCAACTTAACCCTTTTAAAATGTACAGTCAGGTGGCATTAAATACATTAATAATGTTGTACAGCTCTTTTCCTCTTATAAAACTGAAACTCTATACCCATTTAACAATAACTTCCTATTCTCCTCTTCCACCTCTTGTCCTTTCCATATTCCTCTTGTTATTCCACCTCACCTAGCAGCCCCTGACAACACAATTCCACTTTCTGTTTCTATAATTTTCACTACTCTGTGTACATAGTAAGCAGAATAACAAAGTATTTGTCGTTCTGTGACTGTTTTATTTTACTTAGTTTAGCTTCCTCAAGGTTCATCCATGTGCAGTATATGTCAGAATTAACTTTCCTTTTAAAGCTAAATAATATTCCATTTTGTGTATAACACAGTTTGCTCATCCTTTCATTCATTGATGGACATTTGGGTTGCTTCTACTTGTAAAATATTGTGAATAATGCTGCTATGAATATGAACATGGCTGTGCAAATACCTCTTTGAGACTTTGCTTGCCGCTTACCTTCCATGTCTTCTCCTGGAAGCTGGAAGCCTTCAATAAACTCCAGAGATGCAAGACAGTTACGTGAGCCAGATTCTGCAGTTGCTGCCCAGATGGGGAGACAGATGACTGGTGCTTACTATTTTCCCATTCTTTTCAAATCTCCCCTTATGCTAATGTCTGAGAGGCACATAGCCTTAATAGTAAAAACAAGGAAAAGTTAAAAAAACAAACAAACAAACAAACAAACACATGAGTCTTAATTTTAGTAGTCTTCTGCTGGATAGAGAACAGACATGTGAATTTATTTGATGATATATATTTTGGTCAGATGTGGTTAATCAGTGAGTTATAAAAGAGTAGCTTTCCTGACAATGATGGTGATTGGGGGTGGGGATGTTGTTACCCTTCTCTTGAATAAATTTGGAGGAATTATTGATAGGTGGTCAGTTTGAACCACAAGAGTTTTCCATAGTTAATACCATGTTTTCATTTTCTGAGAAATATTTAAGGGGTAATGCGTGGAGGGAGATTGTAAGACATAAAATATATGTGGAACTACTGGGTGCTATTGTTGATGAAAGGGAATTAAGCTATCAAATTAGTGGGATCTTTGATTCCTGAACAGCCAGTGAGGGGAATTAGAACATGAAGATGGACCAAAATTTACATTTAAGTCAGAGTTCTGGGGCTATCTGCCTCCCATTCTCATGTTTCTTAAAGCTAAAGAATGAGAACTGAAACTTGCCAGAAAACATTGACTACTTAATATATGTGGAATATAAATCTTTTTAAAGTTATTAGAACTAGATATTTCAGATACTGTCAAATACAAAAAGTATTTTTAAGAAGTTAAAATAGAGTAGAAAAATTATACTAGATATGGGTCTTATGAGATGACAAGATGACAAGATGAAATATAATCGTAATCCCTTTTTAAATTAATTAATCCAACTAAATAGCAAATTCAGAACCAATGAGGTATTACACATAAAATGCTCTGTAGTCTAAAACAGTGACTAATGAATTCTCTGAACATGTTGGCATCAGAATTAGTGAACACTTCTGCAGGTTTTGAATGCTGTTATCCTTCAGAATAGCTCTGGCATTACTCTTCAAAGTACCATATAAATAAGCAATAATAATATTGTTCAACAAATCCACATTGTAATTAAGAATGCACATTTCATTAGCAGAGTCACTCTATCATATAACGTAAACTTTAAGATTTTGCAATTCTTACAGATCATCCAGCGTATGCATTTTACATTATAGAAAATTATGATAATAATATTTTACATTATAGAAAATTATGGTAAATAATTTGTTTAAGGTAGTAAAAATAACAGGATAAGAACTGGAGCATGTGATTCTCCATTTTGAAGTCTTTCTTTAAAATAAAAAGATTTTGTTTATGAGAGAGAGAAAGATGTGTACAAGCGTGGGGGAGGGGCAGAGAAAGAGAAGGGAGAAGTAGGCTCCCCACAGAGTAGGGAGCTTAGTGCAGGGCTCAATCCCAGGACCCTAGTATCATGACCTGAACCAAAGGCAGACACTTAACCGACTGAGCCACCCAGGTGCCCTGAAGTATTCCTATTTACACAAATACTTTACCATAGCGAGAATTTCTACTAAAGAGTTCATTTTCATTATAATTATCTAATGGGTTACAAATATTTATTGTTGTAATAAAATGTAGCCATGATGCTATTGGAACCACCTTTTTTATAACAAAATGAAAGGCAATACATTTTGATTAAAATGTGCTATAATTACAAAAGAAGTAAAACAAGTTACAGAAAGTCTAATTTCATTGTAGTTAAATGCATAGTTAATATCTGAAAAAGGGTCCATCCTATTGTAATACTTGTAATTATTATGTTACTTTAGAGACACCGTGTCAGATCATGTCCCTTGTATCTAAATTCATAAAGGCAGAAACTTGATTTAGTGTGCTTAATTGCTAAGATACATATCATCTCCCATCCCTACCATCGATGGCAATGATAAGCATCAGTGCTGACCTGAATGTTATTGTAGATGTATTTAATTTTTATCACACTTCTAAATGCCTGTCTGGTCATGTTGTTTAGGATATATAAAAAACAATTCTAATGATATAATTAATTTTAGGAATATAATTTTGTCATATTCGATTGAAAATCATAAAAGTGCGCATTAAATAAAAATTTATGCTCTACTTTGAAATTTAGCATCTATTATGGACGCTATTGATTTGTTTTTTGCAAACAGTACATTTTAGCAACAGTTTCAACATGTTCAAAATGTGCAGCCTATACAGTTTTTGTGATGTAATTAGTTAGAAATTGGGAAGCTTAATTTTAAAATTGAATTGTTCATGAAAATCTATTTCATACTCTCTATGGCTCCAGCAGTTTCTCTTCATAAAATGTTCTATAGTTGTATGAAGAAATTAAGTGCAGTTAATCAGAAAGAACATTATAGTTTGACACCTAATTTGAAAGCCCTGTCTTGAAGCAGTGAAGGATTGCTTATAGAATTACATACACCAATGAGAACCCAAGTAGGAAATCCATTTATGCTCCAAGTAGATCTCAGTGTTGATGTCAATCAGGGCGCTATAGTCTGTCTTTTTGTGAGAAATATTTCATAAACGTATGTATATATAAATTTGTTAAAATGTCTAGTTTCTTGTTTCATCTAGTTTGATAGGTTAAAAATAGTAACATAATATTAAGGTGAATCATCTACTTATTGTACATTGGAAGGCAGGTCAGTGGTCTTAAGGTCACTTACTGTGCAACCAAGTTCGTCCTGTTGAAACAAAGATATAGAAGTAAGCTATCAGGTTCTGAAGCTTAGCATTTTAACAACAACAAAAGTAGTTGTAAGAAAGTCCCAATTGTGTTGATGAAATGTTTTTCATCTCTATTTAATCTGTGTTCATCTCTTTTTTTCAGTGCCGCCAGCAATCACAATGCCTCAGAAAACCTTTAATGCCACAGCAGAGAGAGGAGAAGAGATGACGTTATCTTGCAGGGCCTCTGGCTCTCCTGAGCCCTCCATCTCCTGGTACAGGTAGGTTATTGTGCGTACATATCCTTCTGACTTGTGTCCAGAATCAATTTCATGGAACCATATTTCTGATGTGATTTTATCAAGAATAAAAGTATTCTTTTGAATTTGAATAAAAGGTCATGATGGTTTTGTTTTCTCTTAAATTGGTTAGGTTAAATTGTTAGAGAGATTAACAGAGAGATGGAACCCAAGTCAAAGGCTACACCCATTGCATTGGTTATTCTTTGTATAAGGCACGTTTGAGCAAAAATGGGCCCAGAAATCTAATGACTGATTCAACTACGTTACATTAATGTTACTGCTAGAGAGTGTCTAGAAATAGGAATATTAGAATTAATGGCACCATCACTGTATGTGTATAGAAATCATATTTTATTAGAATGTAATTACGTATTTTATTTATGTACCATATTATTCAGGAAAAAAGCTCATTATGTACAGTTAAATTTCCATAAATATAATGTCATTTTTAAAAAGCTTACTTCATCAAATGAATAAACTCTCTTTTCTAAATCTATTCTTTGACAGTTTACTTTTATATATTTGTTTTAGATTTTAGAGTGTTATTTGATTTCTATTAACATCAAACAGCTATCAACATATTTCATTCTTTTAGGTTGTGGATCTGCTGTTCAAAGGGAGACAATGGGGAATCCCTGGGTGGCTCAGTTGTCTTGCGCCTGCCTTTGACCCAGGGCGTGATCCTGGAGTCCTGGGATAGAGTCCCACATCGGGCTCCTTGCATGGAGCATGCTTCTCCCTCTGCCTTTGTCTTTGCCTCTCTGTCTCTCTCTGTCTCTCTCTCTCTGTCTCTCTCTCTCTCTCTCTCTCTCTCTCTCTCTCTCTCTGTCTCTCATGAATTAATAAATAAAAACTTTAAAAAAATAAAAAAAGAGAGACAATGAAACTTTACAAATGGATGTTATTAATACATATTAGTTATTAGTTCAGGTTACCACTCAAACATGGCTACAGATATTTATAGAATTTCTTCTACACTTCATAAACCCATAATGTAAGAATAATCACAAGAAAACAATTAGTAGAAATATATTCACATTGACAAAAGTAGCCATAGTGAGGATTAGATTTTTTAAAAAGCTATTTTAAGAAGGATAATTGCAGTCTGATTCCCTTTTTTTCTATTACTTCCTGAGCACTTACAGATATTCTACCCATTTCAAACTTTTATCTATTTAATATGGCAGGTAGCCATAAACAAGATGTTTCTTCAAATAGAGAAATAGATGTTCTTTGCAAACATTAATTCCTTGCTGACATACTGTTGGTATTTTTTAAAGGATTATACATCAAACATGAACATATTCACCCCAGATAATGATCATGTATCTCAGAGACTACTGGTTTCTGGTGTGTATCCTTAAAAGTCAATATTACATCTAATTGCAGCAAGAAAAGCTCTTGGATCATTCATTACAATTAACAAATATTGTTCTAGAATCTCATTCTCATCATTGTATCTTTCCAGAGAGACTTCCTTCTGTTTAGATTTCTGTCTTAAAGTTCAACATTTGTTCAAAATTCTCATATTTAGGTGGAAACATAATTATCATAGAGGCTAGAATAAATCAAAATCAGAACCTAATGTAGTAAGTCATTTAAATCTATAATGTTTTTATCTTTATATTTTTATGGCATTTGTTTCATCCCTCTAATGGTGTAAATAATAATTGTTACGTTCTCTAGGTATTTAATATATAATGGGAGAATGGGAGTGAGTATATGATAATGACATCAACAAATTTAAAATTAGTATTAGCAAAAGTTTTTGTTTTTATATGCAGATAAAAGCATGTTATCCTTGTCCCCCCCCCAAAAAAAAAATCCTGTAATCATTAGGTAATATAGAGTAGCAGCCCAACGAGAAAGACCCAGTCTCCCTGTTGCACAGAGATAATATGTCCAAGGGGTATGAGAGAAGCCAAAAAAGAAAATAGTTAAGGACCAAAGAATGGGGGAAAATTAAAAAAAAAATTCACAAAGAGAATCAGGAGCACTTGGTGAGGCCAAAATGCCAGTAAAAGCAGCTACCTCTAAAGTATCTCTTTCTTTGTTCCATTCAAATGCTTCTTCTCTATCTGTTGAAAATACCATATGGATTTTTATCATTAGCCCATTAATCAGGGAATTCCATTAGTTTTCAAATGTTAAAACAGTTTTGTGTTCCTTGAATGCACCCACTTGATTATGCTGCATTGTCTTTTTGATGTCTTGTTGGAGTCATGATGCTAGTATTTTGTGAAAATTGTCACATTCAGTTATGAGAGATAACTGTTTTATTGTGTTGTTGTTCTTGACTTGCTTGGGATCAGGGCAATACTGACCTCACAGAATGAGTTAGGAAAGCGTTCTTCTTTTGTTTTCTGGTAGAGTTTATATAATGCTTGTTATTTTTTACTTAAATATTTGGAAAATTTTCTAGTGAAACAGGCTGTGCTAGAACTTTTCTTGTGTAAAGGTTTAACTACAAATTCAGATTCTTTCATACATCTAAGTCTATCCCAGTAATACATATATCTGTTGATATATATGTATATATATTTCCAGCAATTTGTCCATTTCATTGTTTTTTACTAGCTTAAAGTCATTTATAGTATTATTTTATTATACTTGTAATTTGTGCATTATCTATATTGATATTCCCTCTCTCATCCTGATAACCTGGTAATTGGTTATTTGTTCTACTCTCTTTTTCATCCTCATTAGTCTAGATAGAGGTTTATGAAAAGAATGATCTCAATGATCAGCTTTTGATTTCAATTATTTTCTATTGTGTTTTTCTATTTTCTAGTTCATTGATTTCTGCTTTTATTTTTATTATTGTCTTTCTTTTGTTAACTTTGTGTTTAATAGTCTCTTCTTTTTCAGTTAAAGTGGATACTTATTGATTTCAATCATTTATACTTTTTCTAATATAAGCATACCTTTTCTCCTTTAAATAATACTTTAATTGCACCTTACTAATTTTAATATGTCACAATTCCATTTTTGTCCAGTTCAAATATATTTTTAAAGATTTTATTTATTAGAGAGAGAGAGAGAGTTTAAGCGTGAGTTGGGGGTGGGGCAGAGGGAGAGAGAGAAGCAGGCTCCCCATTGGGTGCAGAGCCTGATGCAGGGCTCAATCGTAGGGTCCTGAGATCATGATCTGAGCCAAAGGCAAACACTTAACTGACTGAGACACTCAGGCACTCTTAGTTCGATTATTTGTAATTTTTTTTCTTGTCATGTTATTTTGTCTGCTTCAAATTTTATTTAAATTCCATTGAGTTAACATATGGTGTAATATTAATTTTAGGTATAAAATTTTAGAGATTCATCACTCTGGTATAATACCCATTGCTCATGAGAATAAGTGCCCTCCCTAATCCCCATTACCCATTTAATCCATCCCCCTCATTGGCCCTCCAGCAACCCTCAGTTTTTTCTGTGTAGTTAAGAATCTGTGTTATGGTTTGCCTCTCTTCTTTTTCCCCCCATATTCATTTGTTTAGTGTCTTAAATTCCACATATGAATGAAATCCTATGGTATTTGTCTTTCTCTGACTTATTTTGCTTAACATAATACACTCTAACTCCATCCACATTATTGCAAAAGGCAAGATTTCATTGTTTTTGATAGCTGAGTAATATTCTGTTGGATATATATATACCACATCTTTTTCATCCATTCATCAGTCCATGGACATTTGAGCTCTTTCCATAATTCGGCTATCATTGATTATGCTACTATAAAGATTGGGGTACATGTGTCCCTTCGAATCTGTTCTTGTAATGTTATTTTTGACATTGGTTATTTAGAATGCTGTTGATTTGTTTCATATGTATTTCTGTTATTAGTTTCTAACTTAAATTCCATAACTGTCAGAAAACATACTTGCATATGTTATCAATTTATTTAAATTTATTAGGTTTCATTTTATGATCTATATTTTTAAATATTTTGTTTGCATTTGACCATACATACACACACACATCCATGTGTATACATATGTATGTATGTGTGTGTGTATATGTATATATTTATATTCAACTATTGTGTGGAGTAGTCTCTAAATATCAAATAAATCAGCTAGTTGATTAGTATTCTTCACATCTATACTCTTACTGATTTGACAACTATTGTCTATATTTGTGCTCAGTTCTGTTTTGTTCCATGTCTTTTGAAGGTCTGTTGTATGTTTAGATATTTATCAATATCAGATCAATATTATAAAAATTATTAAAGAACTTTGTTTAGAAATAAAATGATACCAGATAGAACTTTGAGTACTTTTTTCTGTTTCTAATTTTTTTGTCTTTAAACTCAATAAATTATATTGACATATTTTCAAGTTCATTGATAGTTTTATTTTGCAATGTTTAATCTGCTCTCAAATCTATCAGAGTATTTTTCATCATCCCATTTTTTATCTCTATAAGTTTGAGGAAGGACTTTTTTTGAAGCAAAATTGGTATATAATATTATTAGTTTCAGATATACATCAAATTTGATTTTTGTATGCATTATAAAGTGATCACCACAATAAGTCTAGTTATAGTCTGTGACCAGACAGTGGTTTCCCTTTACCCGTTTCACCCACCCACTGTCTTCCTCTCTGATATCTACCAGTCCATTCTTTGTATCCATGAGATTGTTGTGTTTGTTCATTTCTTTTGTTTTTTTTTTTAGATTCCACATGCTTATGTTTCTGATGTTGGATATTACATCTTTACATTTTATGTATATAGCTTAATAAATTATTGTAGTTTTAGTTGCTTTTACTACCTTTGTCTTCTAACCTTCACTGTAAGTTTTTAATTGGTTAATCCACTATCTTTAGCATATATTTGCCTTTTCCAATTAGATTTTTACTTTCATGTTTTCTTGTTAATAGCTAGTACCTTTTCTTTTCAGCTTGAAGAATTACCTTTAACATTTCTTACAGAGATGGTCTATTGATTTTCTCTTTTTCTTTAACTTTTGATGTTTTAATTATAATGTGTCATAATATGGATCTCTTAGGTTAGGACTCATCTCTTTTGGAGCTCTCTATGCTTCCTGGACCTGGATGTCTATTTCCTTCCCTAGGTTGGTTAAGTTGTCAGCCATTATTTCTTCAAACAAGTTTTCTGTCCCTTTCCTTCACTTTTTAAAAATCTCTTTGTTGTTGTTCAAGACAGTTCCACTGTCTTGTCTTCCAGGTTGCAGCTCTGTTCTGCTTCATCCAAACTGTGGTTGAAACACTTTCTATTTTTAGTTCAGTTATTATTTTCTTTAGTTCTGTGACTTCTATTTGATACTTTCTTATATTTTCTGTCTCTTTGAAGTTCTCAGTGTGTTTGTCCATTCTTCTCCCAATTCAGTGAGCATCTTTATGACCATTAATTTGAACTCTTTGTCAGATAAATTACTCATCTCCATTTCATCAAGGATTTTTTTTTTTTCTTTTCTGGGGTTTTATCTTGTTTGTTCTTTTGGAATGTATTCTTGTTTTCTTATTTTGCTTTTCTCTGTATTTTTGTTTCTGTGTATTGGGTGGAACAGCTACCTCTCATTCTAGAAGTAATGGCCTTGATTGGATGATGAAACTTTTCATTCAACCTTATCCTAGTTTTTGGTCATCTCTAGAACCTTTGTGCTTACCTATATAGCCTGATTTATTCTTAATCAGGAAGCACACACAAGTTGAATGAACAACTTGCTCCACTGAGACTCAAGGAGAGCATATGGGCAGAACCCCTCCTGGGTTCAGAGAGGCTATGGGAGAACCCAGAGGGAGCCCAGGATAGGAGGGAACCAATTGGCAATTGCAGGGCCATCAAAGCTCATGGGCAGGACAAGCCAAGAAGTTGAAGCAGGGCTATGGTAGAACACAGGGAATGGAGGAAGCCCTACTATACTATTAAGATTGGATGAGAATGTAAAAATGGTGCTCACCATCATCTTCTCCCCTGGAGAAAGTCCTACCATACCCCTGTGTCTCCAGGACATGCTAATGAATCTCCATTGCATATGGAAAGATGTTTTCCAAACCACATATTTTTTTAGATTCCTAGGGTGAATGAGTCTGCATGAGACCTTTAAAAGCAGCCTCTCTATTTCTCACAGCTTTTTGGATGTCTGGGATGTAAGCCTTTTTGCTTTGCAGAGTCAGATATTTTGGGTGCTCATCTCTCCAGTATAATACCTAAGGGCTAAGGTGTCTGCTATGGGGTATAAAGTCCTCACTCCTCACTTAGAAACTATAAATTTGTGATCCCTCCAAGTAGTGATTTGCCATACTGAGGATAGGGATTTTGGTGAGGCCATGTCTCTGCCTCTTGCCTATCTCAGTGTAGCCTTTTATCTTTATTGTGAAGAAGCTCTTAACTAGTTTTCCAGTATTTTTCAAGGAGAATTGATCCCTGTGTAGTTGAAGATATGGTGTGTCTGTGGGAGGAGTTTAGGTCAGGACCACCATCTTGAACCACCACTCTATTTATTTGATATTTATTACACATTCTATTATAGAGGATTTTCTTTTTTTTTTCTATTCCTCTCCTACAACACTCGTGTTTAACTTCCTTGAACATACAGAATATATTAGAATAGTTATTTTAACAGTCTTTTCTCCATCATCTGTGTCATTTCTGGATCTTTTTAGTTGATTGAATTTTCTCCTTGTTATGTGTCATATTCTCCCACTTATATACTATCCTGGTAATTTTTGGTTGAGTGCCAGGTACTAAGGATTTTATGTTCTGGAGTCCTGGATATTCTTGTATTCTCTTACTCTAGTTAGATGCAGAAAGTAAACTTGGGAAAAGTTTGATCTTTTGAGAATTGCTTTTAGGCTCTTTTAGTGGATGCAGAGCCGCCTTTAGCTTGAATTAACTTGGTTCCATTACTGAAGCAATATTCTTCTAAAGAGGTGACTTGATGTCCTGCATTTTGGGAGGTCTTTATACTCTGGATGGTTGAGATGCAAAGTATTCCTGGTTCTGGGATTGTTGTGCTTTGTCTTTTTCAGTGGTTCCTTCCATATACTGGGAAAGCCTTACTGGCATGCAGTCACTTATAAGGAGTTAGTTAAAGATGATTTGGGGGTGCACTGCAAATCTCTTTACCCTCTTTCTTGTGTAGCTGTCTTTTCTTATATTCTCTGATCCACAAATTCTAGCTACCTTAACCTCCTCCAGCTGAGAACTCTGCCTAGCTTGTGTTTGGGTTCTCTCTCTATGAGCTACAGCTTGGAGCAGTCTGTAAATAGTAGGCTGTGGTGGTCCTTATAGGTCACCCTCATGAGCTACTTGTTGATAGTGTTTGAAAACTGTTATTTAGTCTATGTCTAGTGTTGTTTGGAGTTTACAATGAGAAGGTAGATATGGACCCTGTTACTCCATTATGGTTTAAAGTGGAATTATCCTCACTTCTTTATAATTTCTACTAATTCCCTAGTTCTAATCCCTATTTTCTTGTGCCTAGAAAAGGGTTACTTAGAGAATTGGTTTGCATCTTAAAGTTTGGGCTTACAGAATTCAGTCAGAATTCTTTGGGAGTCTTTTTCAGGCATAACATTCCTCAGAAGTGGATAGTAAATAATAACAAGTATATTCTATATCACAGGCTTATTAGGAGATAGGTATTAAAGAGCTATTACTTTGGTTATATCCCTTGCTGATATTTTTAAATTGACCATAGTCTTTACATACTTATTTCCTCTAAATCTCTTTAAGATCTACCCATCTGCTTCAGAGCCCAAGTCATATTTTTTTTTCCCATGAAAATTTCCGGAATTTTTCACCTATATTCTTTTTCCTTCTCTCCCAAAATAGAGATCCTTCCTTGCCCCTACCCAACACAAAAAAAGAATATGAAAAAATTCATTAATGGGATTTTCCTTATCCTTTGGTACTGCTGTTACTGCCAATCTTATGAATTCTTCATGATAGGTAGCCATGTCTCACTCATTTGCTGTACTTCAGACATTTAGCACAATATTCCAAATGAGGTGGGGAAATAACTCTATCAGAAAGAACACTAGAATGTATTTAATCTGTTGCTTATATTACTGTGTAAATCTAGGTATCTTCATCTGTGATTTCAGGATTGGGAAAATCATACTTAAAAATTTAGTTCTCGGGGATCCCTGGGTGGCACAGCGGTTTAGCGCCTGCCTTTGGCCCAGGGCGCGATCCTGGAGACCCGGGATGGAATCCCACGTCGGGCTCCCGGTGCATGGAGCCTGCTTCTCCCTCTGCCTGTGTCTCTGCCTCTCTCTCTCTCTCTCTCTCTCTCTCTCTCTCTCTCTCTCTCTCTCTGTGACTATCATAAATAAATAATTAATTTTTTTAAAAAATTAGTTCTCTAATCTGTGAATGAAGGTAGGAGTGAAAATGAACAAATGAGCTAACTGTGAGTTTTGAAGTCAGTAGAATACATAAGGAAAGTGTCTTATAAGGCATAAATTGCTTAAACCTCTAGTGTATTATTATTATTGTTCTTCTTGTTCCACAAATTAATAATTTCTATTGACTAGAGTAAGAAATACATTGTATTACTAGTTGCTGTGAAAGTTCTAACTATACATTATATTCTAGACAAAATTACTGAAACATTATTTTTAGTTGTTATGAGATTTAGACTAATAAAAATATGAATAAACTATAAAAAAAATACAAATCAGGAGAATCCCTGGGTGGCTCAGCAGTTTAGCGCCTGCCTTCGGCCTAGGGTGTGATCCGAAACCCCGGGGTCAAGTCCCACATCAGGCTCCCTGCATGCAGCCTGCTTCTCCCTCTGCCTCTGTCTCTGCCTCTGTCTCTCTCTCTGTGTCTCTCATGAATAAATAAATAAATAAAAACCAAAAGCAATATACATTAAAAAAAACAAAGCAAGATATATATACATATTAGTATTTTACAAACTCTACTCTTGAACCCTGCTCTTAGGAAATTTTTGCACATTTCATGATATCTTTAGAGATGTCAATAAGAAATGGAAAAGCAGATGTTAATGAGTCATAAAAGGAGAAGTATTATGTTAGGATATGTGCCAATGCTTTCTGGAAAGTGAAACTAGAATTCACTGGAAAGATCATTTAGTGTATTGAAGAAACATTCTCTTTCATTCTAGGAAATATTTGTTATAATTCTTTCAGGATTTTTTTTTTTAATTTAAACTTGTATGGCCAAATAGATGTCTCATCCCCTTAGGACATATCCTTAACGTTTTACATTAATGGGCCTTACAATCAATTCAGTTCTTCAAAATAGGACCTATCCTTAACGTTTTACATTAGTGCACCTTACAATCAATTCAGTTCTTCAAAATACCATTATAAGAAAAACATAGAGGGAAAACTAAATGAGAAAGAAAAGGAGGAGGAAGAGGAAATGAGAATAAATTAGAATGGAAGAGAATGTACAGTATAAGAAGGTTTCACACATATGAAGGGGAATTGTAGAAATAGTTTAAGATGTAAGTATATTTAAAGTATTTCTTACTATAAGTTATTATACAAAGTTCAAAAGACATTGTTTTAATAGGTAACAAAAACTAGAACTGGAAGAGAGTGAAGACTATTTCAACTCGAAAAGAACTTGGAAAATATTGAAAATTAATTGTATCTAAGAGGGAACATATATAAGAAAAGTGGTTTCTTCTCATAAATGATTTAAATAATAATATTCAACATAATTTTTCTAACTGCATTTGCACATAATTTTTTCATCTTACCCTCTCATCGCTGGTACTTATTTGCGATATAAATTTGTAACATATTTAAATTGCATTTACTTTGAAACTTCTTTAATGGATGTTTCCATAAAAATTCTGTTAAAGTGTCCTAGGAACTTAGTCAATAAGCATGTGTTGACTTACCAAATAAAAAGTATATAGGGAGTTAAGATCAATTAAACAAAAATTTTTTTTGCTAGTAAGCAAAGTAAAAATTGAACCAGTGTGCTTTTTTGCCTAAGGTCAGTGTTAAGATTTCAGCATAGCTCAGATGTTATTCTTGTCTCTAAATTCAAAGCAATTTTCAAGTATAATTTGAATATCTAATAATTGAGATTCACTGGGCTATTCAGAGTATACTTAATGATTAGAATATAGCTTTGTCTATCAAAACCCATGAAATGGGTGACGACTACTGGTCAAAAAATGGAATACAATCTCCCCCTGAGTTACAAAGTCAGATTTATGAAGATCAACCTCTGTTTTCTTCTTTAGGAATGGCAAGTTCATTGAAGAAAATGAAAAGTACGTATTGAAAGGAAGCCATACAGAGCTCACTGTCAGGAACATAATTAATAGTGATGCGGGTCCTTATGTCTGCAGGGCCACAAATAAAGCAGGAGAAGATGAAAAGCAGGCATTCCTCCAGGTCTTTGGTAAGTATTCTAGCATAGTGGTTAAAATTATAGTGTCTAGAGGGAGGTCTGAGTCAAATTCTCCTCTGTCACTTATAGTCACTAACTTTTCCAAAATTAAATGTGTTTTCTCATCTGAAATATATTTTAGCATTGCAGCTACCGGAGAGAATTATTTTAAGAATTACATGAAATGATACATGTATATTCTTGCAAAATATTGGCTAACTCATAATAGGAGATAGAAATTTAAGAGATAATCAGTAAATATGCAAATGTCACACATAAACACATATATACTCCTCAACATAGGTACCATATGACTTTAAAAGAGGAAATTTTTATTTTTGTAGTTTAAGAGAGGAAAAAATATCTAGAGGTCTTTTAAATTGCAAAATTTCAAAAGGAATTATAATTTGCATGTTTGTTTCTAAGCCACTTCAAATTATTTTTATGATAATGAGAATTATTTTCTAAAGCTTTTTCTCCTGTACTTTGCAAGTCTCTTGGCATCTCATTCAAGCAAAGCATGCTGCTGTAACGCTACAAACTTAAAAATTCTATACTATACTAATATGGACTTAAATGGAAGTATTTCCCTTCCATACAGATTGAATAACGTATGTATTCTTTACAGTACAGCCTCACATAATACAGCTTAAAAATGAGACTACCTATGAGAATGGTCAAGTCACTCTTATATGTGAAGCAGAAGGGGAGCCTATTCCAGAAATCACTTGGAAGAGAGCAGTAGATGGCATCACATTTTCTGAAGGCGATAAGGTAATAAGAACTCAGTATATAATGATTTTCAATGCCATTGTATTTTCAGAGTTTTGTGTATTATTAAATCTCATGGTGGACTCCAACTTAAGTAACTTGTAGGAATGCAAGAAATGGTTTAAAAAGGTAACTACCACAGTCAGCCTAAAACTAAGTGGAGGAGAAAAAAGTGAAAGTGTGATATTTGAAGATGTTTTCATTAAGCCACAAAAATCTTAGGTTGCTAATATTATTGTTTGCTTACATGGACTTTTAGCATACATTGAATCTATAAATTGTGTTATTACAATTTTAGCTCACCCACTTCATGCTGTGAAAATGAAAACCATTCAAATTCACCAGATTCTGCTTCATTATTAACTCTTTACTCTTTAGAATTGTTGTTATGCAGTGGGAGATTGGTTTTGGCTTTCATGTAATTTAGTATCTAATAAAGAGAAATAAGCCCAAACACAACAAAATACAGCATTTTGGCAATTGCCATTCCCCTGTAATAGGCAACCTGTTCTGAGAATGCATTAAAATCTCTAACAAATTAATTAATAGATTTTTTATTATTGTTATTTTTCATTATTCATATAAAACTCCAAAGTATAGACAAAAGTGAAACAGAAAGGAAAAGATATTGAATTCGTGATATGATGAGCTGACATTTCACACATGTAAAAAGGATAAAATTAATATTACAGATCTCTTTTCTTAATATTAAGGAGAACCCCTTTTAAACTTTTCATTTATTTAATTCAGATCTGTGATGGACAGTGATTTCTACAATATAAATACCTTTGACTTACCAACATTAATAGCAGAAAAATTTGAAACCAATTTATCTAAAAGACATTCTCTATCCCTCCAATTCATCATGTAGTTTTTAACAATATGATAACTCCATAAATTGACAAAATAGCTACCTCCCTGACTATTTACTGTTTATTCTTTGCAAGAATTGCATTCACATATGTGATATGTACATATGTATGTATCATACGTACATATGATATACATGACATGTATTCATATATATCTATATATCACACTTCTTTGCCTCATTTCCTCCTCATAATGGCATTTTTAAGAGTTAATCCTTTTTGGTAATAGTTATGTTATTTTGGTATTCGTATTTTATATATACAAATTGAAAATCAAATTTATAAAATATCTTCTGGCAATCCAGAGAAACCATAGAGTTTGCCTTAACATTTTCTTGTTAGAGAATCACAGATATTATTAAGACATAGTTGCCAAATCTGAAAGGTATGTTTCCATAAAACTATTTAATTTTTTCTAAGATTTTATGTATTTATTTATGAGAGACACAGAGAGAAAGGCAGAGACATAGGGAGAGAGAGAAGCAGGCTCCTCACAAGGAGCCCAACGTGGGACTCGATCCTGGCACTCCAGGATCATGCCCTGAGCCAAAGGCAGGCACTCAACCACTGAGCCACCCAGGCGTGCCTCCATAAAACTATTTTAAATTATATATATATATATATATATATAAATAGATATATAGAACTGTAGGTAATTGTTTGTCAATTCAGTACATTTCTTTAGACAAGATCACTCAAGAATAATGATTGTCATGTCTATAAGCCCTTATCAATTATACGTCCATATTCCTACCTCATGCTTCCATTATTTTCTTGTCTGCTGTAAAATTTCTAAAAGTTCTCATCTTTTTTTTTCATTAGTAGCTGTTTATTGATGAATGATTTGATGTAAAGTTATTTAAAAATATATGGAGTACTTGACGAATTTGCATGTCATCCTCACACAGGGGCCATGCTAATCTCTATATCTTTCCTATTTTAGTATATGTGCTGCCAAAGGGAACAAGCCAGCAACTAAAAGTTCTCATCTTAAAGATAGTGTTCACTCTCCATTTAATAGATGTTTCCTTATGTGTATACCAAAAATGAGAGACACATTATGTTCAGTTTTTTTTAATCATGAAGTTTTCAAGTAACTAGAAGGCTATGATATTTTTTTCTACACTATAAACTCCAAACCACCCAAAACACACAGAAATTTCTTCTCTAGTAGGTATGAACAATAATCAACAGGTTTTGTTTGAACAAAACTTTCTCTATTAAATAATTCATCTTTTCTTGGTGGGGTGGGGGGGTTATTTGTTACCACAATTCTAGAACCCATATACTCTTTGGTTTTTCCAAATGTTTTTTCCTTTTGTTTTTCCAAATGGTTTTTCTTTTATCCAGTATATAAGAAATGTAGGTTATTCACTTTCTATCTTGACATTTCTCCAAAGTTATTTTAAGATTCATATCTTATTTTCTGCGTGGTAAGCCTCCTTTCTCCTAACATTACTAGCTTCTTCAGCAGCCAAAATTCAAAAACTGAATGTTTGACCTAAGCTTTGAAATAAGACATATCTCGTTTGAATCTCACCCCTGCCATTTGACAAGATTATTTGAACTCTATTATTAATATGAGTTTCTTCATCTTTAAAATGTGGATAGTAATACTTCCCTTAAAGAACAAGAAATGAGGAGTATACCAAACTCTTTATATTTTGTAAATATTCAATAAACTTTATTTTTTCTTTGTTATATTACTTTGCCATATTACATAATTTTCAAAGCATACTTTATCTTATTTCTGTTATTTGGAACAAATTCTAGTTGTTAATAGACTCCATAAAGTCTGGTGCCTAAGATTTGATTAAACAGTATCACAGAGTATATTCAGGTCCTATCTCTTGTCACGAAAAGCATGAGATTATATTTTCAACAAGAATCATTTGGAGAGCCTGTTAAAATGCACTCTCTAGAATCCCATTTCCCAGGGTTGATTTGGTAATGCTAACACAGGACCAAGAAGTACATATTTAATAAACTTATAAGGTTGGTATCATATGGATTGAATTCAGGCCATACCCTGAAAAACAATTCTCTAAGTCAAATGATATTTAACAACTAATCCTGTCAACAGAAATATGCTCTTAACAGATTACTTGGCAGCTGATAGGGGCTTGGGAAATACTGAACAAAACAAATCAAAACTTCCCATCATGCATACACTATCAAAGTTTAATGAAACTGCTAATTATTTAGATCATAGACAGTGAAACAACATCAGTGCAATATGGCTCAAACTTACAACTTCGCCCAGAAATATGACAATGTATTTAGCAAATATGTTCATCAATGTAGATTTTCAAAGTATGTGGTCTCAATCAATAGTATACACTTTCCTTGCCTAATTCTTAATCACCAGCTAAAACAAAAGAAATAAATGGGGATTAAATGTCATGTGGCTTAAATCTGCAGGTAAGTGAATGTCTTATACCAAACTAGAGCATTAGATAGACTTACACAGCACAGTCCTGAATAGCATTAAACCTTGTAGCCCTCCACTGTGGGAGACTAGGTGTCACTGCTAAGGTTACCACCATGGCTGTGAGAGCAAGGGAGAACCTGTGTCCATTCTGAAAATACAAAGAGAATATCTCGGAAAAGCATATTCAGTATGATGTCCCCATATTTACCAATAAAACGTCTGCCTAGTTCTCATGGGGGAGAGTAATTAAGGAATTGGAAGGTCCAGTACGTATGTTAGCAGAGCTCCCTTCCTATGGAATAAATGTTAGGAGTCCATGAGAAATGTGCACTGCCTGACAAACTTTATGTTAATAACATCTTAAAAAGCACTGTACATGCATTGTTGCAATTTAACTTCTGGTATTCTTACTGCATGGTAAATGACCTCAAAACATAGTGGCACAAAACAACCTTTTTCTTTTGCTCATGATTTTGTGGATCAGGAATTTGGGGAGGCTTGGCTAAGTGGACAAGGCACCTCAAATGGGCTCACAGGTAGTTGTTTTCCATATCTGTAGTTTTGCTGAAAACTGAATGAGGCATATTTAGATACCATAAAAGATCTGTGCATAATAAAGCATCCTTCAGAAATGATAACAAAAAATATGGTACTTAAATACAGAGTCCTTTTAAACTCATGACTATTTCATCTAATCCACTTTAATGAATCCTATCTACATTTAAAATAGTATATATAATTTTTAAAACTTCAGAAAATTTCAAACGTGTAATATGTAAGAAAAGGAGCTTTAAAAATATTTTAATATTAATTGTTATTTCAGAAAAACAATTCATTGTTCATTTTATTATTAAAAAATTCAGTTTTAACTAACTTTTAATTACCCATGTATTGAAAAATTTCTAGGCACTTTACGTTAGTGCAACTTAAGTATTATTTATGATTTTCCATAAAAAATATTGATTTACTGATGTTATCCAGAAATTCATTAAACTGACAGCTTAATATTGGCATATTATTTTGGAGTCATCGTAAGATACATTTGTTTTAAAAATCATAAATCCCTAGCCCTTTCATTTAATAGATATTATACACATAATTTTAATAATATTATAAATATATATATATATATATAAAGTTTAAGATACAACCAAAGCTATTTTTATGGAATATAAAACAGCCATGAATTAAAACTTATAAATTGTTTTGTAATTTACAAACTAAGCAATCTAATTTTATATTAAAAACTTTATTTTTAAAATAAAACCATGCTTCTTTCACAGAATTGATCTATGGATTATGTAAGATTATATTTCTAGAGTGTTTTGACATAGTCCCTGGCATTAATTCTTATCATCTATTTTGAACCTGTTTCTTTAAATCATTCCTTCTTATAATTCTTATTACTCAATAAACGTTAGTATATGTAAGATTATAGGTTTTGATGAATTAGTGTGGGATGTCATGCAAAATGTCACACAAGTCAAAATATAATCCTAATTTTGTCACTTTGGTGTGTCATTCACTATATTACTTCTTATATCTGACCTCAGTTTTTGCAGGTCCAAATCAGGATAATAATGAAATGTCCCTGGAAAAAGTTTCTGGAGATGAAGATGTTATGTTTCCACATAACTATATGCCAGACACAAATTGAATATCTTAAAAATGTTTTTTTTTCTTGTCCTTGGGGGTATCCAGTCTTCTGATATTTTATGCATGAGAAAATGATCATATTAATTCCCTGTTAATGACTGCTGTCACAAAGGAAACCAGTTAAAAAAATTGAGCATGGTCATATGTCCCGTATGAATAACACAAAAACAGGAGAATAGTGTTATAGTTTTTATAGATTGTGCTTCTGTGACATAGCTGTATATAGAAATTTACTATAAAATCATCTCTAGCAATATCAATTCTAGATCTTGTAACTATATATCACATTCCGTTTGGAAGTTGACAATCTGAATTTGAGTATTCATCTTACTGTATGCTTGATGTCAATCTCCATCCCTGCAAGGGAGCACAGATGAGGGCTCAAACTTCCTGGCTTGGATGAGAATAGGCTTTTATGCTAAAGAAAGACTGGTGTTTCTTCTTAAGAGACACCAAATATCACAGATTTCTTTCTGCTCTCTCAGATCTGTCTTCTCCTACACCCCCAAATTTTCCTCTGTAGGAAGTGATTCATTTTTTGGACCCATGTAAATCTCCCACATTACATAGCAATAAATATTGATTCTAAATAAACCCTTATGCATTGTAATAAAGACTAGACAGGTCATTAAAATAGGAAGAAAAAAATGTCACACTCCACAAAGCAAGATGACTTAACAGTGCCTGGTCCATAAGTTTTCAAAATATGGTTTCATAGTCATCTGATAAGCCTGATGTCTTTTAAACATTTTTTAAAGCAATATTGTCACTTTTTATTTTAAGAGTAAATGGAAGTAAAAAGATCTACAGGGAGTGATTTTTACTTTTAGAATTCTTACAAAATGGTAAACATGACAGCATGCAACCCCATATATATGAGTAGAATGTTTTATATAATAATTATAAAGTGCTTATAATATTGTCTGGGAGATGACATCTTACACATGCCACTTATATACTCTTAAGATACAGAATCTGTAATTATCTTATTCCTGGTACACTTGTCCTGCATAATAAATTATAGGCCTTCCTCTACTAGAAATTAATCCCACCCTACATTGCATAAGAAGTATTTGAAATGTATAGCAGTAAGTTATAACTGTCTTGAAGCAGAATTTCTCAAACATTAGTCATTTGACAGCTTCATCTCCTCTGTAATCATGTGCTGCCTGTTATACACCTATTTTTTTCTTTAAATTGAATTAGTTTTCGATTTATTCTAATCCTACCCCAAAATGTCAGTGGAATCAAAAGTATGATTATATACTAGTTATGTTTTAAATATCATTAAATAAATATAAAGCTATAAGATAAAATTGTTTTTCAAAGTCATACTAAACGTGTGTACCTTCACTGATACACAGACTATACTTTTTAAATGACTACTTTTTGTGTCAAACATACTTTGAATTAACATGATACAAAGTTTAGGTATGAAATTTTGTGGAGTAGAACACATTCACACATAGTCTGATTAAGACAAAAACCAATTTCCCGTCCTCTTCTTGTTGGGACCAAACACTTCCCTAAACAAACATGGTTCATTATTAATTAAAGGCAAAAGAGATTACAGATACTAGTAACAGAAACTCATTTAGTTTCAGTCCTTAATACCAAGTGATCCTTTCAAAATGATGCCAATAGGGCAGCCCTGGTGGCTCAGTGGTTTAGCGGCGCCTTCAGTGCAGCGTGTGATCTTGGAGACCAGGGATCAAGTCTCATGTCAGGCTCCCTGCATGGAGCCTGCTTCTCCCTCTGCCTGTCTCTGTGCCTTTCTCTCTCTCTCTCTCTCTCTCTCTCTCTCTCTCTCTCTGTCTGTCTCTCGTGAATAAATAAAATCTTCAAAAATAAAAAACTGCTTCAAAATGATGCCAATAAACTTAATGCATAAAGTGGAGTGGTTAACCTCAAAAACAATTTCTTCCTATTTTTTGCTGAAGTAAAATACCAAATTCTACTCCTAGTCTGAATTTAGATCAAGTCAAAACTTTGTGATTAAAATAATAGGATTTTCCATTCTTTTAAATTCCTTTTGAAAAGTGTGTCTGTGTCCAAGAAAGCTAGCTGATTCTTCATCAACTTTTGTATTTTAAGCCCATATTGCTTTTTGTTACTTCACAGTATTTAAACTGAAATTTGAGATTAAAAATAATTAAGTATGAATACTTTAACATTTCATTCTGTACTTATGTACAGAAGTCATAGTTGTACTGAAATGTCCCTTTCTATTTTAATATTGTAGAAGTGGTAAGCAAATTTCTCCAGGTATTTAGACGCTGTGATCTGGACAATACTTACTTAAAATGCTCTTGCAGACTAAAATACCAGGTCAAAGAGATTTCTGGCAGTAATAAGGATAGGCAGTTCTTTCATACAACAACTTTTTTTTCATACAACTTCTTGAACAAAATATGACACTTTACATTTTATAACAATTTAAATATCTCAGCATATATTTATTATTACATGACTATATTCATTATTATATTATTATTTTATGCTTTGGGATATTATTCCTTATTGTCTATGTACAGCTTTGGACCTAAGGAAACATCCAGTCTATTTATTTATTTTTTTAAGATTTTATTTATTTATTCATGAGAGAGAGGCAGAGACACAGGCAGAGGAAGAAGCAGGCTCCTCTCAGGGAGCCTGATGCTGGACTCCATCCTGAAACGCCAGAATCACGCTCTGAGCTGAAGGCAGATGCTCAACCACTGAGCCACCTAGGTGTCCCGGGAAACTTCCCATTTAAAAAATGATTTATTTAAAACCCTTCTAATGAAAGGCAGAAGGTAATGGATTGAATGTTTCATGTCACATGAAAAGCTACACTGAAAATTCTTAGATCTTTTATATTTAAAATGAGAAGATTACATTAACCTTTTCTGTGTTTCTCTCTTTTTTTTAACTCTAAAGTAAATATGACTTCTTGAAAAGATAAATTTCATAAAATGTAAGCAGTAAAATAATCTTTAAAGTGATAGGGTTTTATATGACTAATGTTTTCTTTATCATTTACCCAAATTCATTTAACAGCTATCAACAAATACTACTGAGAACTGTTATGTTTGCATGAACTCTGCTAGGTACAAAGAATGCAGCAGTGGAAAAAAAAAATCTTCTACATTATGGTGCATACAACTTCGGAGGGAGATGGAATCAAAGCACATTTAAAATCAGTAGTCTTTTCCCTATGAATATGCAATTTTGAATTATGCAATTTGCACATCCAAAATACCAATTTTGAGTATGTAAGTGCGTTTTTACAAGACTACAGATATTGCTTTGGCATATTTTTTTTGTGCTATCGCAGACCCAGTTCAACTTGTTCTTCTGGTTGGCCTGTGTATCATGCACTTGGAGAGTAGGTCTACTCTCATAGAATATCTCCACTCCGCTTGCTCCAGGATGATAAAAATTGCATAGACTGATTTAAAAACAAAAAACAAAAATAATGGCATAAGTGGCTGCATCTTTGTATTATAAGGAAAAATGAAAGATTTTCAACTTCATTTTCCTCTTTAAATAGAAATTACCAAAATAAGACCAACAAATCCACAATTATTGATTTAAAAGAGAGACTGTAGAGTTTCAAATATCTGCACTTTATTATAAATACCCTAGTGAAATGAAAGGCTAAAATATGGCATATTTATAGCATCATCTTTAAGTATGAAGGACAGAATGTCTGTATCTTTTATATATCTTTTAAGTAGCTATACTTCTGGGCAAATTTTTTACAGCTGTATTTTTATCACTTTTATGATGAATTTTATTTATACCTTTTTACCAAAGCTAGAAGATCCATTTTGGCATGCAGTTATGGGCAATTCTTAGTGCCTGATTCTGAGACTGATAAAACAAAACAAAAACACATGAATAGAGGTCAAGGTGAGAACTATAATGTAAAAAAATAAATAGGCAAATAAAATCAATAAAATGTTTTAGTACAAAATTGAAAGAGCAGTGATGATATATTTGTTCAAATATTTTAAAGACATCCATACATACAGTTGAACTAGCTGTATTGCTTAATGCAGGTAATCGTATGGCAAAAGGGGAGAAGTTATTAAAAGGCATAGACTTCCATGAATCAAGGATTACAGATAATGAAATTGTTAAATTTCAAATGAAAGAATGCCCAGTCTCTTGAATTCCTCTAGCGCAATTTGCAAAATCAATGTCTGAAAGGAACACCTTTCTTTTAATGTGCTGTGCGTTAGAGGATCTCAAGGAGCTATCCATAGAGTAAGATACATTAAAAAAAATAATCTGCATAACCCATGGGTTCTTAACTATGTTAGCTTTGGTATTCCCAGTTCATTTAAAATACAGTGTTATGAATTAGTGCTATGTATAAGTCACAACATTGAAATAATAACTTAGTATAGTGAGGCGGTGTTTGCAATCTCCTTTTTCTATATAGCTTTTCCATACAACTCAGTTATAAGAAAAATTAAGATTACTTTAGTAAAATCTTTACATTGGGGGCGGGGAGTCAATTCTGATTGTAGAGAAGAATGCCAAAGAACATATTTCTGGCACCTGTAGATTTTAATGCCTGTATTTTTTTTTCCCTTTGTAGAGATAATGGGCTTTTCTGAAGGATTTTGTGTTTGAATGACATTTTTAAGGTCCTCCTAATGCATTTTTTTCATACTAGTGCTCTGAGAGCAATATTATAGGTCCCTGCTGGGCAATAGGCAAAATGGATACTTCTATCCCCCATCTGATGTAGGTGGTAGAATAGAATTAGGCAGGTTGGAAATCTTCCTGAATGCTACTGAGCTTGCTGAGAGGTGGGTTTTCAATCATTTACAGCTTCCTGAAATTCTGTTTCCAGCCCACAGCTTGAATAACAATTATCAAAGAAGTCAAGCCATAAGTTCAACATATGCTTTTAAAAACTACTTTTGATAAAATTCGGTGAAATATTTTAAAAATAAGAGTGTCATTATTCTTTTAAAAAACATTATTTATTAATGAACTATTATTTTTAAATGTATTATAAGAATTTCTACTTGAAAGAAGCCGTCATCAGGTTTGTAAGATAACATTAGTTCATGATTTCGCAGGAATTGTTCTAGGGAAACATATTATTTATATACTGAAAGTGATTTCAGTATGGCTTTGTAGCAGAAAATATTTTTTCTTATAAATACTTTGTCCTACATCGACTTCAATTGATATTTATTTCTTCTTATGAAGCAATCTAGTACTGTCCCCGAAAAAATATAAAATCATATAGCTATAAGGAAATATGGAGGTGTCAGTGAATATTAATAGACCAAAAAATAAATTTTCTGGTATTTGTAACTTCTATATTTTAGTAAATAATATTAACAAAATTCAAGAAACAAGATGAAGCAAATTTGAATAAATGCATGACAGCTATGCAGTCATTTGGGTATGATTTAAAATAATATATATGAAAACTAAATTCAAATTACTATATAATAAATGCAGCATATCTGAGAAAATATTTAATCCAACATCTAATAAAGGACTTGCATAAAAATAATACATCTGATGTATTTCGTTGTCAACTTTAAGCATCCAACAAAAACAGGTGCATAAAAGAATGTTACTTTCACAATAATTAACAAATAAACCTGAATACATTTTAATGAAAATTACCTTAGCATAATTACTGCAGTGCCTTCATTGCCCTTGACTCAGAGGTGAACAGTAAAGTTAAATGATGTATTAAACAAAGATATTCAATAATAGCTGTGTTCGGCCATCTTTTTAGCACTGGTGTTTATGATAGGGATTCAGGGTGGGACAAAAATATTTTACATGTAAATCAGTTTTGGCTATTAATGTTACATTGTCATGATCTACATCTTGGAGCAGCATTATTACTGTTGCTTTGTAATCCACAGAAAGTTCTTTCGAGTTTCTAAATCTCTTATCCTCAGATTATTTTAGATGCATATTTAATAGTACATATACTTATAAGAAAAATGTATTTATACTCTATCAGATATGTAGAAGCAATGCATTTCTAATATTTGTGGATTCTACTGTTTTTTCCCTGACCTAGACCACTCATCTTGCTCAACTTTTTTAATCCCTAGCCTAAAATTTCATTGTCTATTATTATAATTACGACTTCATACGCATTGCTCAATTTTTTTTTTTTTGGGCTTCGTGAAATGTTTCTGGCAAAACAGCACTCGTGGTTTAATTAACCTCCACATCTATTCCACACATGTGGTAGGACAGCTGAGCTTACATGGAGGAAAAGCTTGTAATCATTCTGAATGGTCTCTCCTTAAAGTTGTGGTGCATACCCTGTGGGCGTTTTGTTGTTGTTGTTGTTGTTGTTGTGTACCATTCATCCCACATTCTTCTGGTCCATTTTCTTGACTAGTTTTAGACAACTATCTTCAGTTCATTTCCTACATCCTCATATTTGCAAATTTCCTCTATCCCCAAAGTTTTGCTGATGATCTGCTGTTTTATTAAGAAGCAATCAAAAAAAAAAAAAACTTTAACAGATTCCTACTACTACATCTACACTCATACATATCTGAACCTGTATGTTACTGTGAATGCAATATCTGAGTTTTTTACGTGGCTCCTAGTACACTTTCTAACATATGAATATCAGTCCAGTAATTCAGATCCTTATTCTCAACAATATTTTTACCCAGTACCTTATTTATCATTCCTGTCAACCTCCAAAAATATTCTATTATTTTTCTTTTATGTATATATTGCATATATAACATATGCATTTTATATGTATATCTGTAACATACACACATACCTACTACACATATCCTTCATATATGTGAATATATGTGTGTATAACATATAGACAGGCAGAGGATGGATGGATGGATAGATAGATATCTCATATAGCTTCCATATGCCGGTGAAACTAAACTCATTTCTCTCAATAGTAACTCTGAACGTGAACAGGATTTCAGACTGATTTTCTATCCTGTGTAGTCACAGCAAAATCCCTTGAAAATGTTGTTTAACCTTGCTCTAATTTTCTTCCTCCAATTATTTCCTGAACATAAGCTTTGATCATATCACTCCACTGAAGCTCTCTGACAAATTTACCAGTAATGTTCATCTTCTTAAAACTCAGTGGTAAATTATCAGCCCCCCTTTTTTTTTCTACCTAGTAACAACAGTGACCCAATGAAATTATCTCTTTTGCTTAAATCTTGTTCTTTAGTTTGCAATATACTTCTGGGTTTTCGTTTGCCACACTTCTCTCTCCTTTCAGTGCCCTTTGATTAATCTTTGCCTTCTAATTGGCCTCTAAGTGATTAAAGGCCTTCTTGGTTTGGGGCCCATTCTTGAATTCCTTTCTCTATGCTTATTCCCTGACTTATTCATCTAGTCTTATGGCTTTGTTTACCACTTGGACCCAGTAAACTCTAAACCTCAACCAATGGACCTCTTCATTGCATCCTAGTCTTTATCCAGTCATGTACCAGACAACTTCATTTGGATATTAAATACGTAGTTTAAAGTGAAAATATCTACTACAGATCTGTCCATTATCTTCATATTTGCTTCTTCCTCCATCATCTCAACCTTATTAAATGGTGACACTTTCCTTATAGTTACATAGACTAAAATTCTTGGAGTTATCTTTGATTCTTATCTATTATTACAGCCATATTCTTTTTTTTAATCTTCTAGCCCAGTATTAAATATATTCAAAATTTGTTCATTTCTTAACACCTACTTATTACTGCTCTGGTCCAAGCCATCATAATTACTTGGCCTAGATTATTACAATAGATTTGAAGAGATCTCAGTGCATTAGTCTCCTTAAAATAGCTAGATTGCTTCACTTGAAGTAAGCCAGATAATATCATTCTTTTGTTCAGAAGCTTCCAGTAGTTTCTCATATCATTTGGAAATTCCTTCTATTACCTGCATGGCTCTGTAGGTAGGCCACTCTTCCAATCTCTGTTATCTCCTTTTTTCCCATATGTCCTACTATCAAGATTAATTAGTTTCAACCAAGTAAAATTTCACATTCCTCCATCAATCCTTGAATATTGCAAGTTTTTCAATAGTGTGTCTACTATATCCATCTAGAATATTAACTGCACATAGCAACTAATAAGTGTAGTGAAAACTGTCACAAATCTTTGATGTACTGACTACAGTTTCCAATTACTTTTGAATCTTCTGAGAGTCCTTGACTGACAAACTGAGGTCTATATAATAGATGGTTGATTTTTAACAGGTATTAACTCTGAATACATTTTGGTTAATTATTGAGTTCTTCATGTAAACTAAGGATAAGTTGCAGACCACTGTTCTTTCAATTACAAAATTCAGAGCCACTTAAGAACTTAAATATCTCTAAAACATGAGAGTTAATTTCCTCTGTGGACGTTTGCATTCAACTCTGAAGTTCACTGTATCTATCAGAGTCATAGGAGCTGTGATGATTCAGGGACAAATTTTAATTATAGAGACATGTAATGCTAAAATAATAGTAGCATATCTATTGATCAAAATTTGAATGAATTGATATAATTGTTTGATTACTTAGTAAGTTAATAATCTGTTTATCCATAAATTAAAATGCACTTTGGATTCAAGGGATAGATAAGGTGATAATTAAGAGGTTCCGTTCACAAAATGTATAGAAATAGGAGATTATCAAGCCATTAAATTGCACATTTTTTGTATGTGTATCATGGAGAAGATGTTGGTGGTTTATTGAGGCCTTATCCATCTCTTCCTATATTATAAGAAAACTGCCTGGCTGGCTATTTTGATCAGCACTTTGAGATAGGACGTTACATATTTATTCACTAATAGTATGCTTTTTTAGTACCTTCTCATAAAATTACAACACTCTGTCCTGTGTTATAATTATTTGACCTCTTCTTATGCTTGCATATTCCAGCACACAATTAGAGGCTTGATGAAAGCTGTTTCTCATCAATTTTATGTCTTGTAGCCAAGGTAGTATAATTTCCCAGACCATCTCTGATCCCCGGGCATTTAGTTTCACCAGATCTCCCTTTAATGATAATGTTCTTAATTTTTTCATGGTCTAATGATTGATACACATCACTGTAAAGATTCACCACAGATATTTCTGATTTATAATTTTTGGATTATTTTAAGGAAAATTACTACCATATAGAAATACAAGATGCTTTATCTTCTCTTAATGTCTTTGACAAATTCCACACAGTACCTTCTCTTTTTCATGGTTTCAGGTTGCAGCATTGATTCATTTATCCCATCAAACATTTTTAGTTCTCCTCCTCCTTTGTATTATCATTTTAATAACTTCTATTATATCCTTTCTGAAGAGTTCCTTCTCTTTAATTGAAGGCTTCTAACAATAATAAAAAGTTTGCTTTGCATATGCATTCTTTCTTGTAGCTTACCTATTCTTTATGGAGGATTACTTTATTTGGTATAAAACAAGCAAAATCCAAACCAAAAACAAAAGCAGCTCAATGGAGTTTATATATTTGTTACATACAGTTTTAATTTTTAGCCATTTCTTGGAGATAGGTTGTTTCTGTGTCTGTGTAATGATTTGATGAAATTGTGGGTTTTGGTATTTTGGTGCGTAGTGAGTAATTTTTGGTTTTTACATTCATGCCTTATATAAGGCATTTCCAATAAATATACACTGCTTTCATTTATGATAATTATGTTCATTAGCTATGAGTCAAATAGCAACACAGCTACCCAATGCCTGGTTATGAGACTTTGAAATAAGGTTTTAATCACTCAGCATAGCTCCCTGTTCAAAAAGGAGCATATATTTGCTATAACACTAGTGACACATATAATAATTATATATGTTAGCTGTATAAGATTTTTTATATATCCAATGATGTAGACATTTAAATATATATTTGGCATGATGTAATTCTTAAAAACGAAGGAAAAACATACACATACATTGCCAGGTACTTTTTTTCTTCCCCTTTTTTTTAAGTTTTTATTTAAATTCCAGTTAGTTAACATATAGTATAATATTAGTTTCAGATATAGAATTTAGTGATTCATCACTTACAAATAACACCCAGTGCTCATCACAAGTGCCCTTCTTAATCTCCAACACCCATTTATCCTATCCCTCCACTTTCTTCCCCTCTAGCAATTCTCAGTTTATTCTCTACCATAGCTGGATTTATGGTTCTCCCCTCCCCCATCCTTTTTTTTTTATCCCTATGTTCAACTGCCCAAGTATTTCTTGTGGTTGACTTCAAGTTTCATAGTGTTGTCCTTGAAAAATATGCATGGTATGATATGAATCTGTTTGTATTTGTTGAGGTCTGATTTGTGATCCAGTATGTAATCTGTTCTGGAGAATGTCCCATGTGCACTCAAAAAGAATGCTACTTTAGGATGAAATATTCTGATTATATCTGTTAAGTCCATCTTATCCAGTGTGTCATTCAAAGTCATGGTTTTCTTAATTGATTTTCTGCTTGGATGATCTGTCCATTGCTCTGATTGGGGTGTTAAAGTTTCTTACTATTATTATATTATTATCCATGAGTTCCATTATGTTTGTTATTAATTGTCTTACATATTTGGATACTCTCAAGTTAGGGGCATATTTACAATTATTAGATCTTCTCATTGGATAGACCTCTTTATTGTTATGTGGTGCCCTTCATCATTTCTTGTTACAGTCTTTGGCTTAAAATCTAGTTTGTCTGATATAAGTATGGCTACTCCATCTTTCTTTTGTCATCTGCTACATAGATAATGGTCTCCATTCCCTCAAGTTCAATCTGTAGGTATCATTAGGTCTAAAATTAGTCTCTTGTAGGCAGCATATAGATGGATCTTAGTTTTTTTTATCCATTCTGATACCTTATGTCTTTTGATTGGAGCATTTAGTCCATTTGCATTCAGAGTGGTTATTGATGGATATGAACTTAGTGCCATTGTAATACTTTTTTAAGTCTTTGTTTCTGGAGATTTTTCTCTGTTCCTTTCTAGCCTTTGTTGCTTTTCATCTTTCTTTCCCACTAAAAGAGTTCTCTTTACTATTTCTTGCAGGGCTGGTTTAGTGATCACAAACACCTTTACTTTTTGTTTGTCTAGGCAACTTTTTATGTCTCCTTTTATTCTGAATGACAGCCTTGCTGGATAAAGTATCCTTCCGCATATTTTTCCCATTCAGCGCATTGAATATATCATGTCATTCTCTTCTGTCCTGCCAAGTTTCTGAAGAGAGGTCTACTGTTAACCTTATTTGACTTCCCTTGTAAGTTGGAGACTTTTCTCTTGTTTTTAGGATTTTTTCCTTATCTCTGTATTTTGCAAATTTAACTACAATATATCTTGGTGCTGGCCTGCTATTGATTTTGCTGGAAGTTCTCTGTGCCTCCTGGATTTGGATATCAGTTTCCTTCCGCAGATTGAGAAGTTTTCAGCTATAATTTACTCAAATAAACATTCTGCCTCTTTTTCCCTCTTTCTTCTGAGATTCCTATGATACAAATGTTTTTACACATTATGGAGTTGCCGAGCTCCCTAAGTCTACATTTGTGATCCAATATTTTTCTTTCCCTCTTCTTTTCATCGTCATCATTCTCTATAATTTTTTGTCTATATCACTTATTCATTCCTCCACATTTTCCATCCTTGTGGTCATTATATCCAATTGGTTTTATATCTCAGTTTTAGCATTTTTTTATTTCTGTCTGACTAGTTTTTAGACGTGTGCTCTTTTATCTGTGTGGTAAGGGATGCCCTGTTGTCTTCTATGCTTTTTTCAAGCCCAGCTAAAATCCTTATGATTATTGTTTTAAATTCTGGATCAGGCATATTACTTATATCTGTTTCAATTAAATCCTTGACCTTTTCTTGTTCTTTCTTTTGAGATGAATTCCTCTGTTTCGGCATTTTGTCTAGGTCCTTGTTTTCTTTCTGTGTTAGGAAAGCCTGTTATGTTTCCTGCTCCTGAGAGTAATGGCTTTATTAAGAAGAGGTCATATGCTGTCCAGGGCCTGGCACTTCTGTGTCTCAGGTGTGTGCTGTGTGCACTATGCTGCTGTGTTTTGGCTGCTCTTTCTCTCAGGTCAGCCCTCTGCAGAATTTCTCCTTGCCTGCAGTAGGAAGTGTTTGGACATTGGCCAGAGTGTGGTGAGTTTTAACTAGATGTGCCCTGATCTGCTTGTTAAAAAAGAGATTTGATGTTATTTCCACTAGAGCTGAAGCTTTGCAGAGCTCTCTGGTCAGTAGATGTGGTGCATGTGGGGAGGGGAAAGCATCGTGCTGGTTTTCTGGGTGATGAGCCCTCTGTGCTAGTTCTCAGGCATGCTTGCCCAAGAAGAGCAGCACTTGCAGAGCCTAGGGGCCAGGACTTGGTGTATGCAGTTTAGGCAGCCAATGTTGGCTCTTTGCTGCTAACTGAAGTTAGTTTATGCTGAGGAATAGGGGAGAGAAATGGTGTTACTGGCTCTTTGTCCCCAGAGAGGAAATGCCACCTATCCCAGATCTACTCCAAAGATGAGGAACCCTCTCTCCCATTATGTCTCAGGGCATCCTTACATCATGCCATTTGCCACTGGGCTATCTGCCCTTATCCACAAGAGCACTGCAGTGCCCTCAGGGGCTTCACACCAGCCAACGTGTGTACCTCCAAAACTCCACTCTTTGAGCCTTGCTGGTGGTTAAAACTCACAAAAATCAGCTCCTCTCATTTTCCCAGTTAGTGACTTTGGGGAATTGTTTTCCTTGTGTGATCCCCTATGTGTCCCCTCCCCCTTCACTCTCTCTGTGATCAGGGCTCCCTCTCCTCCACAGCACCCTCAATCCATTTCTCCCCCCAAACCACGTCTCTGCACCTCCACAATGTGGCCTCTTTACCTCTGGTTGTGGTTTGTTCTGTCAGCCCTCAGATCAGTTTCTTGGGTATACAGAATGATTTTATATTTATCTAGCTGTGTTGAAAGGATAAGACAAGGCTGGTGTCCTCCAACTACTCTGCCATTTTAGTTCCTCCTAACAAAATATGTTTTAACTTATGGTTTCAGTCTGATGAAAATGATGTTAAAAGTGATATGTACTCTAAGAGTTTTCATATCTATGACAAAAAGTGATCATTAGAGGGTAAATAGGTAAATTTTCTGATGGTAAGTGTGGAATTAGTGACAACTTAAAATACTTGTTGGGGCCCCTGGGTGGCTCAGGCAGTAAGGATCGGACTCTATTTTGGCTCAGGTCACAGCCTCAGGGTCCTGGGATTGAGCCCATGTTGGGCTCCCCACTCAGCAGGGAGTCTGCTTGTCTCCCTCTCCCTCTGCCCCTCCTTATGCTCTCTCTCTCAAATAAATAAATCTTTAAAAATTACCTATTAGAGCTTCTCTTTTATAATGGATAAAGCAGGGCTTGATTTATGCTCTGGCTTTAAACAACAAGTAAAATTTATGACATTATGGGCAGCACATTGATCCCATTTGAGAAGAGAAACAAATGATATGAGTCTTATGATTGCTCAAGCATAATATCGGGAGAGAGTTTCCAGGTTACAGCAAAGAGATGAATGGTCTGGTTGTTTCTCTTAGTTAAAGAAACAGTTTCCGAATTTGAGTCATCCATGATGCTAGAATTCGCAGTATGGAATACTAGAGAGGAGAGAGCTCTGTAGGAAAGAGGGAAATTCACACAGAGAGAGGTCCAAAGATCTTCAGTATTTTTCCCTGATGTTTTAAGCTGAGTACCAATATGTGTATGTGTGAGAGACTATTCAGAGATACAGAAAGAACCACTGGAATACTGAACAATGTTGCTTTAGTAGTGTGACCAAATTAGTCCTGAACTAAAGATTGCTCCCACCTCCCCTAACAAAATTTAAAATTTCAAAAGAATAAAATTGTTTTCAAGGATTTTAACAGTGTCTCAGAGAAGAGACCAAACACACTCAAAGGAATTAAAAAAAAAAAAAAATACTGCACTCAAAGTGTCTGGCACCCTATCAAAAATTATGGCAAGAAATATATAACGAATAGCAAACAAAAATACATCAATTAATATAAACAAATCCATTAATGACATAGGAGAGAGTAGATAAGAATATTCATATATGGGCAGCCCCCGGGGCTCAGCGGTTTAGCGCCACCTTCAGCCCAGGGTGTGATCCTGGAGACCCTGGATTGAGTCCCTCATAGGGCTCCCTGCATGGAGCCTGCTTCTCCCTCTGTCTGTGTCTTTGCACCTCTCTCTCTCTCTCTCTCTCTCTTTTTCTCTTATGAATAAATAAATAAAATCTAAAAAAAAGAATATTCATATATGTATTTTTACATATACTTATATACTGTCTAAAAAAGAGCATGAGCATAATAAGGAGACACAAAAGAAACAAAGTAAATAAGAATTCTAGAGATCAAGAAACGTCTGAAGTAAAAAAAAAAACATGGAATTAATAGCAGATTACATACTACGGAAGAAAAAAATTTTAAAAAAATTTTAAGAATTTAAAAAAAAAGATACTACAGAAGAAAAGATTAGTGAAATCAAAGAACAATATAACCTATTCAAATGTATACAGGGAGGAAACAGACTAATATATTCTTTCAGTAGTCCTGTCTTTTTGTTTTGTTTTGTTTTGTCTTAAGTATTGACCAAAGATGACATAGGATAAGGGCTCTATTTGTCCCATTAGTTAAAGCAAAGAAAAATGTTCCCAAAATATTTTTAGTTTCTTCATACTAAAGTGGAAAAAAATCCATTATAGAATATCTTGTAGGATTTGTATAAAGATATACTAATGGCAACGCATAGTGACTACAATTAGCATTTATTGAATATATGGTATATGTCAGGTATTTTTTAAGCACTTCATATAGCATTATTGTATTACTTCCTATTTGGTATTATGCTTCTGCTTTTAAAACTTCTTTTGTCTAGAATTTGAACTGGATTACCATACTCCTTAAACTGGTTACATAATTGATTATAACATTTTCAATGTACCTAGAACTGAGCTTACCTAATCTTATATGATTCTAACTAGTTGTGGGAAAAAGCAGCAAAGAGTAAATACAGTGTATTAGACAACTTGTACTGTGATAACTCTAGCAAAATAAATGACATTGAAATATCAGTGCCTTTCAATTAAGAATTTTATGGATTTTTATGTATTGACTTTGGGTTCAGATCTTCTCTACATTGTTCCAACAGTTCAGGAAATGATCTAAAGGAATAGATCCATCTTGACTGTGCTGTTTATAATTTCCCATGGTAAATGTATGATGTAACTGAAAACAAAGGCAAAAGATTAGAGAACAGTATAATGAAATTTCATGTCTATTCTTCACATTTACAGGTATTAATATTGTGTTATTCCAATTCTAGTATTTTTAATATTGTGCTTCTTCTATTTCCAATGACTATCTTTGTGCCAGACAGTAAAACATTTTAAATTTTAGAATAAAAAACATGGAACCAGGTGACCTATGGATTCTTCAAAGCCTTAAAATCATGAAATCTGTGCTTATTAGTGATTACTCATACTACTTCCAGAGCAGTATGACTTAATAACACAATATCAATGTTCACAAGTTAAGTTCAGTTATGTGACGTAAGTCATTGCACTACATCTGAGTATCTTATAATAAATGTTGACTAGGAGGGTTTAGAGTATAATGTGCCTCATTTTTTCACAACCCTTTTCTGTCTTTCCATGGTTGTGTGACATGAAACTAAATTTTACCTTAATAGAGGATGTGATTTTTGGATCTGAGTATCTTCTTGGCTTCTTTACTTCTTATTGATTTTTTAATAACCAGTTGTTCTTACATATCTTATTTTCCATTATAAAGGATACACAGAAAAAAAATGGGACTCCAGAAATGATAGTGACCATTCTATTTTTCTTGATTTCTTAACCTTGGAGAAAGCACTGGAATTTTACATAGATGATACTTTGAATCAGTGGTATATTCTAAGTCCTGACTTTCTATTCTAGTCCCATACTTATGACTTAAATTCGTGTGTTTTGAATTTTCTAAACAATCCTGATATCAAATATTTTGTTTTATTATCCTTAGGTTAGATTTAAATGCCATACATAATTACACAACAAAAAATAAGTCTTGTCAGGCAGATTAGCCAACAGTTATGCCAGAATTATGGTCAGTTATACTATAAGCATATTCTTCTTATTAAAATTTACTTTCTTGAAGCTCTAATCACAATGAATGGCCATAATAAGTAATAGTGAATATCACAGACATGGGGTCATGTTACTTTATATGGCTTTGACCAGTATAAATTTCAGGGAGGTGATGCATAATCATTGGAATCCTAAAATTTTAAAACCATTGAATGGTATCATTGAGTTCATATCAATGTAACACTTACAAGACTGACCTTTCACACCAAAGTCATGGTCTTTGAATAGGGAAGGTCATCCTGATGAAGAGCAAAGTCAAGGATACATGCAAACCGTCCACAAATGTGATGGCAATTACAGACAAATTTAATATCTAGAGTTTTATTTTAGCATTATGGATATAATAAAATATGAATCCCATTATTCAGTAATTTAATTATGTGTGAAATGTTTTATCATTTATCAGTAGGATTTTGCTCTCCTATGGTAGTTTCTTTGTCCTATTTTAATTTTGTTCTTTACTGAATATATTACAAATTTTTCATTGACAAAATATTATAAATAATTGGGATGTAGCTTATGGGACTGTGAGAAAAGTCTAGCAGTAGTAATGCACTGGTGAGTAAAAAGAAGATAGGAGAGTTATTATTTCTCTGTGAGACAGAATACCCTTCGCTATCACAATGAAATGGATGTTGTATAAACTTATATATTTATCTCTTGGATATGGATATCAGATGTTTTATGCAAATTTATTTATCATGTAATAACATATGCTAAGCTCTTTACAAATAGTCACTCGTTTAATCTGCATAGCAGATTATGAGTGTTGCACTCCCATTATACAGAGACAGAAACTAAGATACAGCTGAATTAAGTAATTAACTCCAGGTCATAAAGGTTGTAGGTGGCAGAATTATGATATATAAACTTTCCAGTCTGGTTCTGCCGTCTTAGCTGCTATGTTATGCTAAAGTTGGCATCAACACTCGGGCATTAATATGAAATAAGCAGTTCACATTCTGAAAACCCATCATTTTGACAACTGTTAGTTGGAACCCACCTTATATAATTTTTTTGAAGTTAAAATCTGTGAAGAGTTTATTCTAGTTTCAATTTATATCAACATCTCATTTATTAACATTTCAATTTTAAATATCAATTTTAAAGTACTGAAAATATAATATGGAACAGAATTATGCCAGTTATTAAAATATGGGTACATATCATAAAAGATGAATATATGCATGCATATGTATAATTTATAGACATACAATAGTTTACTAATGATAGATTATATTTCCCATCCTGGGCTCTGTGACAGAAACCTAGAAATACTCTCTTCCCTTTTTCTTTCATCACCATTTCTCATCCAATCATTCACTAAACACTGTTGATTCTCCTTTAAAGCATTTATAGAATGTATTCACTTCTCTCTATCTCCACTACCACTACCTTTTCTTAGCACCTTATCCATGCAGTATGCTTCCCATGGGCCTCCCTTCTCCCTCTTGAATTCATCCTTCACCCCACAGCATGAATGATCTTTTCAAAGAGCAAACACATTTGCCTTGTAGGCCTGAAACCTTTCATATCCTTTTCCAATTGCTTATGGAACACCCAAATTCCTTCTTTAATTTTTAACACTTTTATTTACAAATAATCCATGCAGGATGCAATTCACTCATTAAAGAATACAATTAAATGCCTGTTAGTATATTTGCAGAGCTGTGCAATTAACCACAAAATCAATTTTGGAATATTTTTCATCATCTGAAAAAGAAATTCCTCCCCTCTTGGCCATCACTCTCCATCTCCCCAAGCAGCTGCCGATATACTTCTGTATCCATAGATTTGTCTCTTCTGGAAATTTCATATAAATGGAAGCAGTCAATATGTAGCCTCTGTTACTAGCTTTTTTCACTTAGCCTAATGTTTTCAAGGTTCATCCATATTGTAGCCTGTGTGTAAGTATTTAATTTCTTTTCATTGCCATATAACATTCCATTGTATGACTAGATCCTTCTATTTATGCATGCAGTAGTAGATGGACATTGTAATGATTTAATTTTGTGGTTTTATTAATAATGCTATCATGGACACACATGTATAAGATTTTGTGTGCACATATATCTTTAATTCTCTGGTGAGTGTAATTGCTAAGTCATAAGATAACTCTGTGTTTAATATTCAGGATAACTGTCAAATTTTTTTTTATTCAAACCACCTGCTCCATTTTTCATTCTCACCACCAGCCAATTTGTCCACAGCTTCACTGATACTATTATCTGTCTTTTTGATTACAGCTAGCCCAGAGGGTGGGAAGTGGTATTGTGGTTTTGATTGACAGTTTCGTGGTAGCTAATGATGTTGAGCATCTTTTCATGGTATTACTGGTCTTCCTTTGACTTTTGAGCCTCATTACAGCAGTCCTGTCCCTCTCTGGCCACTTTATCTCTTGCCCCTCTCCACTTTATATTGAGTATTCTAGTTCCAGTGAGCTTCTTTCATCTTTCTGAATGTGCCATTTTTTTTCCTTCTAGTTCAGACCTATGTAGTTCCCATTTCCTTCCTCCTTTGTTTCTTCTTTTAGCTTGGCCAGAGCAATTTTGTCAATTTGTGATGTGCACAGTTGTGCAGAGCCTGACACTCACAAGGGCCCTGTGTGCTTCCATGTATTGCTGTGGTTGCCTTGAAATTCACAATAAGTTTTAGACAAGATATCCCACATTTCATTTTGCAGTAGGTCTTGAAAATTATGTAGTCAGCCTGGTGCTGGACCCATCTTTATTACTTATCCTTCAGATCTCAGTTTAGACAAACATACCTGTAAGACATAGTCCCCCACCTCCATAGACTGTATCATGTGTGTTTCCTGAACCTCATCTATACCAGCATGCATTATGATTTGTCATTTTTTTTATCTATGCCCTTTGACCTATGAAACTACAGGCTCTGCCTTTCTGATTCATTATGATGTCCTCAGAAACCAGCAGAGAGGTAAGATATGTAGTTCAACCCCATAGTTATGGCTCAGCAATGGGCCACATAAGGAAAGTAATTCCAAATATGAACTCCAGGGCCAGACAGCCTTGACATCCAGTGCTATAATTTGTAAGATGTGTGGAAACTGCATATTTGATGTTTTTGTTCCTCCATTTCCTCATCTTTATTTTTTAAAATATTTTTATTTATTTATTTACTCATGAGAGAGAGAGAGGCAGAGACATAGGCAGAGGGCTTCCTGCAAGGAGCCTGATGCAGGACTCAATCCCAGGACCCTGGGATCATGACCTGAGCCAAAGGCAGATGCACAACCACTGAGCCACTCAGGTGGCCCATTTCCTCATCTTTAAAGTGGGAAAAATAATAGTCCAAATCTCATAGTAGTAGTATTAGGATTAATTGGGGATTTAGTGAACTAATAAATGTAGAACATTTAAAATAGTATCTTAACTACCACTGTTACCTGCTATCTGTGCTATATTCAGTTCCTATTTGTTGAATAAATTATTGACTCTATATACAAAGAGAGAAGAGGGCATTAGAACCTAGGGAAAAATTATGTAAATTAAGAAATTACATTGTTCATATCACTCTTCCTTGCATGAATTTGCAATGCTAGAAAGAAGGGTAATTATACAAAAGATCAGTTTAGGGAATCAGAGCAGGAAGAAAATTAAGAAGCTGGGAGCAAGCTCAGAGGAAAAAGAAATTAATGCTAAGAGTAGGTATAGGAATCTTATAAGGAAGGAAGAGAATCTTTCTGTTTAAAATTCTTGCAGAGGGATCCCTGGGTGGCGCAGCGGTTTAGTGCCTGCCTTTGGCCCAGGGCGCGATCCTGGAGACCCTGGATCGAATCCCACGTCGGGCTCCCAGTGCATGGAGCCTGCTTCTCCCTCTGCCTGTGTCTCTGCCTCTCTCTCTCTCTGTGTGTGTGTGTGTGACTATCATAAATAAATAAAAAAATAAAAAAAAATTAAAAAAAAAATTCTTGCAGAAATTATTCAACTTAACCCAATGTTAACATAATTTTGAGAGGTTAGCTTGAGTAAATTAATACCAGTAACCTTTGGAACATATTTCCTTGTTTATGTAATTAAGAGTTATGCTTTTACATTACCTCAAAGTATTTGAAGTTGCATTTAATTTACAGTCAATGAAGTTAGAATGCCATTACAAAAAGGCAAACAGAATGTATGATATAGGGATGCATGGTTTCTGTGTGTCTGTATTTGTCTTGGGTCCGGTGTGCTGTCTCTGTTTGCCAGTTCAACATCAGGAGAGCCTATGTACCCTCACTCTCTTCTCTGTGCCTACTGGCTTCTCTCAGTTGCTTCATATGCCTTCTGGGGGCACCAGCTTTAAGTTCTCTCTATAAACTGTTCCTCTTTCATTATTCTCAGATCATAATCCAAAACTCAGTTTATCAGGGAACATTCTTCTCACTCTACCCCACCCCTCCATTTACTCATCCTTAAAATGGAATTTTGGCATTCCTACATGGTACTTTTCAGTTTGTTTGTATTATTTTTTCAAATTAATATCTGCCGAATTTTAATCTCCCAAAGGGTAAAAATGGTTCAGTTTTGCACAACATGTATCTCCAGTGCCTGGGTGCTTTTTGTAGAATAATTGCACAAGAAAACAATTGCTGAGTAACTAAGTGACATAATTCACAAATCTCCCAAAAGGCCAAAGGAGCCAATGACATCAGTATATAGAATACAGATAGGGAATATCACCACCTCAAATGTGTTGTATACTACAACTGGGTTCTAAACCTGGCAATAAATATCTGGTCAGCACGGTCACAAAAACAACCTGTAAACATGATACATTGCATAATTTCAAATGTCCAGCAATTAAAATTGACAACAAAATATTTGTGTTGGAACTAAACTCTAGAAGGTAGTTATCACATAGGTATTTCATTAAGTGATTCTTTTTTTATCATTAAGTGATTCTTGATTGGACAGTAAGCTCTATCAATAAACATTTTTTCAGTACACTCTATAAATAACCATTTTATAAAAATATTGAAATATCATTCAAATAAGCAGTTCTTAAATTGACCTTTTGGAAAGGCAAAGAATATAACATTAAGTCAAATCAGAGTGTCTTTCTGTAAAGGATTGGAATAATAATGTATAGTCAGGCACTTTACTTTCTAATCATCTTACTTAATGCAGTGATATACCCTGAAAATACTAGATGGACAGCTAATATGCCCATTAACCTGTCTCAATCAACTATCAGATTCTTGCATGAATATTTGGTAGGTGGTGAATCAAAGCCAAGATATAAATTAATTTTCTCTCAGAAATATGTAATCCCTTTTTGTAACACAAAGAGAAAGATGTCCTTTGAAATGTCAGATATGAGAAGGAATGACTTTGGTCTTCTAATGTAAGTATTTGAGACAAATGCACATTGTAATTATTACAGAGTCAATGTCAAGTCTGAAAATGACTTATGATTTCTCAGGGAATCCCACACTTTCCCAAAGAAATTCTGTTCTTCCAGAATTTCTGTTAATAATTTCAGATACAGGGATCCCTGGGTGGCGCAGCGGTTTGGCGCCTGCCTTTGGCCCAGGGCGTGATCTTGGAGACCCAGGATCGAATCCCACGTCGGGCTCCCAGTGCATGGAGCCTGCTTCTCCCTCTGCCTGTGTCTCTGCCTCTCTCTCTCTCTGTGTGTGTGTGTGTGTGTGTGTGTGTGTGAGACTGTCATAAATAAAAAATAATAATAATTTCAGATACATTGAAAATAACTTTTCAATTCCAACATCTTTACTAGTATCATACTAATTTTTAAAGACACCAGTCTTTCCTAAGTCAAAAGCCATATCATTTACAGCAGGTAATAACATGAGGACCTGTTTATTTTCAAAGGAGGCATATTTTCTCTATCAATTCTGTGAAAGAACAATGTTTTTCCTAATAGAAAAATGAAGAATTTGTTTTGTATTATTAAAAAGGTATTTTATCACATTAATAAAGTTACTAACTGCAAATTTTTAACTCATAGTAAATCATAGCTGGAGGAATACTTTTCCTTTACTCACCTATATCTAAATTTCGCTATAACTTAATTTGCTTTAAAGATATTAGAATATAATGGCCCTGTTCTTGGTACTAGTCCAGGTGACTTTAACATAAAGTGCCATAAAAATAAAAATGTTCTCACATTTGTTCAACTATAATATCCTACAGGATGAATTCTGAAGTTCCAATTAGATTAGAAAAAGTAGTGTGTTCTAAGAAAAGCACAGAGTTCAAAGTAGTACATTTAATAATTATATAAAACAGTTGATTTATTTTGAATATAAACTGATATTTTCCCAAGAAATTAAAGGGATGATGACAGAACCCTGCCATGTAAACATAGAAGAGGTAAAGGGGGAAAGGTTGAGACAGGTCTGTGGAGGGTGCTTATGGAAATGACAGTAATTCAGATTAATTGGAATCCAAATTAATGGTATCCAAATTATAAAGTGTGCTTAAACAAAAAATCGATGTCTTAGACAGAAAGGAGATGTCACATGGAAGTCCTTAAATGTCAGGCTGAGACATTGGGATTTTATTCAGATGTCAGTACAATGTTATTCATGATTATAGAGCACATGGTATATGAAACCTTCATGAAGTTGTTAGGAGAATTAAAAGTTTGCTTTTAGAAAAACTTGTTCTTAGCTACACAAGAAATAATTTCTGCATCTGCAATGAGACTTTGCTAGAGAAACATAGGAAATAACATTATGCTGATGGCTTTTGCAGAGTCAGGGAATCTTTTTCAGTTGCATTCACCCTGAGTGTGATTGTTCTCTCTGAAACCCAGAGATGCCCGTTAGCATTCTTCCAACTCAGCAGCACGACTAAATTTACAAATAGGAGAAACAGAGAGCAGATAGGTCCATGGAAATACAGTTGGTAGACATTGAACATAATGTTGAACAAGATGATAAACTGAGATTTATCATCACTTACCATGTAAATGGATAAAGACTCAGCAACTGATCTAAGACTGAAGACATGGTCTACCATGGAGCATGGAAAACGATTAGTACCATTCATGGAAGGAAAGACCACAGGAGTAGATCATGTTGTGCTGGGTGAGGGAGTGATATGTTCAGATATACCCATGCTGATTGAAAAACATCAAATGGGCATGTCCTGAAAGAGACATATCTGGTTCCATAGCTCTCCCGGGAAAGAGGAATATTGCCTAGAGAAAGAGTGACTACAGGTCATGACAACTGCTAATATGGGAGGCGATGAGAATGTCTAAGCAGAGTTCATTGGTTGTGTTCAGGACAGAATACAGGGTCCCCCAAAGAGAGGAAACCTCAACCCAGACTAACAAGTAGTCAGAAAGTGACACTGGGAGAAAACACAATAGAGTGTGGGCGTCCTGAAAGCCAAGGGAAGTTTGCACATAAGGAAGGAAGGGTAGTTTGTAGGGTCCAATGATAGAGATGCAGTAAGATAAGGAAATAATACTCATTTAGTTATCAAAAAGTAGTTAGTTACTTAGTATAACAAAGTGACCATTCTGCTTTTTTGAGATTACTCATTCTAATTTTAATTTCTGTGAGTTTCTGCATTTTTTTTCTCTTCAGTAAGTACTTGGGTTGGCCACTGAACATCTTAATTATTGGAAAAAGAGAATGTCTTTTGCTTGAAAGCCTTACCTTACTATTTTTTAGCAATACTTGAGAGCTGAGGAACATATATTTGGTCTGATCTGGGTCACATAATACATTCCTTGCATGTTTTTGTTTCTTTGTTTTTGAAAACCATTTTACGATCATGATAGTAAATGAATTATGAGTGGCTGATATGATTGCATAGTAATTGCATTCCTTTATAAAACTAGAAGGCAAAAAAGTGATCATACTGTGTCCCAATCAACTTCATGTTTGAAAAGGAGCTTTAAAATAGTCTTGATATTAATAAAAGAAAATAAACAAGTTTTAATGATACAAAGGACACATATTGAAATTCATTTGAATTTCAGTTATATAAAAAATTAAACAGCCATTATGTTATTACATAATAACTTACATATTTCAAATTAAATGTATGGCATGTAGTTTTTATTGAGGCACTAAAACCTCAAATATTGAAAATAATCAATTCAGTAATATTAAAGTACATATTACAAATGAATTATAAAATGGCAGATACCACTATATTTCCTGATTGTGCAAAGTAAAATTCAGTAAAGTAACTACCTCTGTTTTAATATGTGTGCTATCAAGGTATTTAAATGATTTAAGAAAACAATTGTAGGCATACCGATTAGGTTGCACACAAGAATTCTTATTTGCAATATAATCTCTAGGCTATTGGATTATGAGCAACTCCTTGATTTGCATCAATATTCATAGGGCATGTGATTAATCTTTTTCATGTTGTTTCCATTTACTTTCTAAGAATGACTTACATAGTGCTGTTTTTAATAATTTATCTGTTATAAATATGGTACCTAACAGACTTTGGAGCAGTGCTGTTTCATGCATTCAAAATAAATATAAATTCTTCTTAAAGCTTTAATTTTCATACATCTTTATACACTGACTTTACATGGTGAAATGGAAACTAAAGTGAAGGAGGAATATCATTTTCACTGGTGGGTTGCAGCCAGAATTGAATGGGCATTGTTGTTCCATTCTGTTTGTGAGGAGCATAATTGGAAGCCAACAAAGCCCTTCCTAGAACATGCAAGCTTTTTAAAAAGCAAAGAGTGCACTAAATTAAGAGGTTGATAAAATATGTGTTGAAGTTTTTACTACATGTTGGTGTCCCTGTAAGCAAGTGGGTGGGTAAAATGGAAAAGCTAAAAACAGAAAGTCATAAACACAGAAACATTGGTTTTTAAAAAAAGTAATGCAGGTAAGACTTTATTTTCGTTTATTATATATGTGATAAACACCCTATGTTTGGTCATAATTTTGCACAAAACAAGCGTAAAATCTTTCTTTTTCCTGAATCGATGTAAACAGAGCCCAGATGGCCGTATCGAAGTCAAAGGGCAGCATGGAAGCTCATCACTGCATATTAAAGATGTGAAGTTGTCAGATTCAGGGAGATATGACTGTGAAGCTGCAAGTAGAATTGGAGGGCACCAAAAGAGCATGTACCTTGATATTGAATGTAAGTTATTTTCATTTTTATGTTTATTAAAACAACTTTTTCTGCTTTGACAAGTATGAGTTTTGGTAGGATCATCGAAATACCTGTGTAGTTCATGATTTGATGCATAGCTCTAGAACTATTGTTGGCATTCAAAGTCAGTTATTAGAGACATCTAGTGGATGTTATAGGACATTTCACAGTACTATATAGATTTAATGGTTTTGATACTACTTGTCCTGAAAACTTTGATTTTCTTTTTTGAAGTGTTTAACCCAAACACAATACAAATTGAATTGCATTAGTTATCAGTAATTGGTCAGTATCTTCTTAGAGTTTTATCTGTTTATTTATAATAGTAATAGTTCTGTGTATCACCTGTGTAGTTATTTTGTTAAATTATTTTGCATCCTCATAAGATATGAAATACTGTTTTTAAGATGATTGTATCAGCATTCATATTTTATCAGAGTAGTGTTTATTGTCTGTAAGTGGGAATTATGACAAGGAGATGTAATATTTGAGGAATATGAAGGCTAATGCACAATCCACCTTCCAATCCCACTCCACTGAGTGGGATTTTAGAATAATTTCACATATATGTTTCTAAAAAGGAAGTAATTTAATAGTATTTTCATTGAATATTTAGGAATCATCAATGTTGGAGATTCTCTGATGTTTGAGAGGACATAACGGTCATAGTGGGGATGTATAAGATGCTCTTATTGACAAAACATTGGAGAATTTCTAGTGCGTTAATATTGATAAAATGTGGTGATTAATAACTGTGAAATAAGATGTATTTTCGTGGAGAATGCCTTTAGAAAGTAAATATTTCCTCAAGAACAGACACAAATAATCCATGTTATTTTACATATTCATAAGTGTTCTTGTTAAGAAATTCATGGAAAGGCCAATTAATTACAAAATTGTGAAGGATATTAAATAATTATTTCACAAATTGCAGGTTTCATTTTCTAAAGGTAGAGAACTTCCAAGAAAGTCCTTTTATTGTCACCATATATCTTTAAAAAATAGAGACCAGCAAAAAAAAAAAAAGCCATAATAACGGTACGCACAGAGGAAGAAGTGATACTGATAACTTATTTAGCTTTATTTCCTAACACTATTTTCTGCTATTTTCCCATTATTTTATATGTATTAACATGTCACATATTAATAGATATATCTTTTTCAAGTCAACAGCATTTGTACAAATTATGAACATTTCTCAAATTTTCAACATCTTTGTTTATATTTTGTAATTCAAAATGAGTATTTTAAGTCAAAATTTACCTTACTATTTTTTTACTTTTTTAAGTGTGAACCTGCATGAGCAAAAATTTAAGGGTGCCAAAACATGATTTATATTAGAGCTGCCCAACCAGTTTGGAGGGGCAGTTCATAGAATACTTCCAGCCTTTTCTCACTGTGCCAAAGAAATGGTAGGCATCATATTCTCTTAATAAAACTTACTTTAGAGCTTGTTTCCTTCGCATTTTGTAAATCTTTAAATGCTTATTTAATATATCCTAGAATTACTACTAAATTATTGCTATAAGTACTCAGAAAAGTGGAGCTCATGAGAAATGAGCATTGTTGATATTTCCGAAACAGAGTAAGGCTGACTGGGTCCTATAGGCAATATTAGGTTAATATATCAGTGCTAGGTTTGGTGCTAATTAGTTGTTTGACATGCATCCCTGGGACCTTGATTTCCATATACGTGAATTAAGAAGGTTAAGGGAAGAAATTTGTGGGGCTTCATTATACTTAACCATGTAAAAATGCTTTTACTCAAGTATAGTCACATCCTACAATCCTAGAACTTCTTAATTGTCCTCCATGCATGCCTACCTGAGTTTTCATTATGAAATAAATAACAAGTTAAATTAAGGTCTACAATTTCTGTCCTGTTTTAAAACTTCATTGAAAAGAATTTTAAAATGCCATACTGGAGCAAACCGAGAATCTTTTCATTAAGCTGTTTAAGATTTAGAATTGGTACTGAGTGACTGTAGACACAAAATGAATAAAACAGAGCTCATGCTTCATTAGAACACTGGGATTGAGAGAGATTTAAATCAAACCTCAACTTGAATTCAAATTTCCAAGAGATAGATGGAGAAAAATATCAAGATAATGTGAAATGCTGATGTATAATGTCATGAGATTTTTAGTTATTACTGATTTCAAATAGGTAGAAAGCAATAGGGTAAACAAATGATTGTATATTGCAGTACAAATTGCATGTTCTTGTGATCTTCTAATAACATGACGACTTTAACACACACACACACACACACACACACACACAAATGCTTAGGATACTCTTTTTCAAGGACTAATATAACGAAGTACAAGTTGCTTTTGATCACAGAGGCATTTCTCCTTTGCTTAAAGGTATAGACATTGGTTGGCCTGTTTAATTTTCTGAAGTATATGTTTAGAATAAAGCTCACCAGCAAATTATACAGTATCTCTTATTTAGCCAGGATCAAAAAGAAACAACTTTCTTTGTAAAAGAATGTTTTGAGAATTCTTTGAACATTCCTTGAGATTGTTGTTGCTACCTGTTGATTAGAAGCTGGCTAGGTAAATCTATTTCAAAGATAATAAAATACTTTGTTTCAACTATTGAACCATTGTCTTAATAATTTTTGTTTTATGGATAGCTTTTAGAGCATGTGATCAATTTTTCCTTTAAACAATTAAACATTGAATTTTATTTTTCTTTATTAAGAATAATTAGAGAAATAAATACCCCTTGTTGACAATTTTATTAAAATATAGTTGGATTGTAGTTATGATGCCAATATATAAAGGGCAAAATGCTAACAGTTTTGACATATGGAAGTGCCTGCATATGTGTCACCATTATCTAAACAAACATTTACATAACCTCCAAGGATTTTCTCAAGCTCCTTTGTAATCTATTCTTTCATTCTCCTCCCCAAGCAACTGTTAGTCTACTTTCTATCACTATAATTTAGTTGCACTTCCAGAACTTTATATACATGGAATCGTACATTAATTTTAATTTTTTACTAAGCACTTTCAGTCAACATACATGAATAAAAAAATTATAATTTGTTTCTGTCTTTGCATTGTGTGAATAAAACAAAGTTAGTTTATTTAGTCACCTGTTGATGGGCATTTGGTTGTTTTAAGTCTGGGCCTATTATGAAAAGCTCTTGTGAACATTTTTTAACATTGTGTAGAGATTTGTTCTTTTTTCTGGAATAAAAATGTCTCTTTGAAGAGCAAAAGATTTTAATTTTGTTCCAGTCCAACTTATCATATTGGACTCGTGATATTTTTCATGTTCCATCTAAGAAATCATTACCTAACCTACGACCACAAAGATTTATGACTAGGCTTTTATTTATTTTATTTTATTTTATTTTATTATTTTATTTTATTTTATTTTATTTTATTATTTGTTTTAAAGATTTTATTTATTTGAGAGACAGAGCACAAGCAGTGGGGATGAGTGCGGTTAAAGGGAGAAACAGAATCCCTGCTGAGTAAGGAACCTGATGCAGGGCTCCATCACAAGACCCTGAGATCATGACCTGAGCTGAAGGCAGTCACTTAAGCAACTGAGCCACCCAGGTACCTCTAGGCTAGGCTCTATTTTTAATGTTTTGTTGATTTGGATTTTGCATGATAGTCTATGATCTATTTTGGATTCATTTTTGTGGAGTTAATATATATTATTTTTTCATATATATATATCGAAATGACTCAGCACTAATTTTGACTTTCCTTTTTCTAGCTAAGGATTTGTCAATATTGTTAATATTTATAAAATACTAGCTTTGGACTTTGTTAATTTACATTTTTTGTATATAAATCTGTTTTCTAGATTGTTGATTTCCATTTTATTTTCAATATTTCCATTCTATATATTTTGGACTTGCTTCAACCTTTGATTATATTATAATATTTCCTTGAAGTGAAATATTAGGTCATTTACTTTAAATATTTCTTATTTTCTAATACCATATAAGACTCTACATTTGCCACTAAAAAATACTTCACCACAATCCAAAAATTATGTTATATTTTTATTGTCATTTATTTGAAAATGTTTTCTAATTTTTCTAGTGATTTCATCTTTGGTCCATAGTTATTTGTAAGGATTTAATCTCCAGATATTTAGTGTTTTCCTACATATTTTGCTATTATTTATTTCTAATTTAATTCAGTTTTGTATAAAAATACCCCCTTAGGTCACCTGGGTGGCTCAGTGGTTGAGCATCTACCTTTGGCTCAGGCCATGATCCTGGGGTCCTAGGATTGAGTCCCGCATCAGGCTCCTCATTAGGAACCTGCTTCTCCCTCAGCTTATGCTCTGCCTCCCTCTCTGTGTTTCTCATGAATAAATAAGTAAAATCTTTAAAAATACATACATACATACATAAATACATAAATAATAATTAAATAAACTCCCTTGTGTGATTTTTAGCCATTTTTCCTTATTGAGACTTATGCCCCAGTGTATGATCTATCTCAACAACTACACAGTGTATATAAAAAGCATATATATTCTGCAGTCATAGAATACTGTGTTCTATAAATATCCATTAGATAGAGGTAGGTGACAGTGCTGTGTAAATCTTCTGTCTTTACTGACTTTTTTGTAGAGCTGTTTTATGACAGTGAGAGTTGTTAAAATCCTCTACCATGATTGTGAACTTTTCTCTCCCACTTTAATCTGTTGATTTTTGCATCACGTATCTTTATTTTTTTTTTTGATTTCTCAGGGTGAGCTTTATTTTTTTTTTTTTATAAATTAATTTTTATTGGTGTTCAATTTACCAACATACAGAATAACACCCAGTGCTCATCCCGTCAAGTGTCCCCCTCCGTGCCCGTCACCCATTCACCCCCACCCCCCGCCCTCCTCCCCTTCCACCACCCCTAGTTCATTTCCCAGAGTTAGAAGTCTTTATGTTCTGTGTCCCTTTCTGATATCTCCCACACATTTCTTCTCCCTTCCCTTATATTCCCCTTCACTATTATTCATATTCCCCAAATAAGTGAGAACATACACTGTTTGTCCTTCTCCGATTGACTTACTTCACTCAGCATAATACCCTCCAGTTCCATCCACGTTGAAGCAAATGGTGGGTATTTGTTGTTTCTAATGGCTGAGTAATATTCCATTGTATACATAAACCACATCTTCTTTATCCATTCATCTTTCGATGGGCACCGAGGCTCCTTCCACAGTTTGGCTATTGTGGACATGGCTGCTAGAAACATCGGGGTGCAGGTGCCCCGGCGTTTCATTGCATCTGAATCTTCGGGGTAAATCCCTAACAGTGCAATTGCTGGGTCGTAGGGCAGGTCTATTTTTAATTCTTTGAGGAACCTCCACACAGTTTTCCAGAGTGGCTGCACCAGTTCACATTCCCACCAACAGTGTAAGAGGGTTCCCTTTTCTCCGCATCCTCTCCAACATTTGTTGTTTCCTGCCTTGTTAATTTTCCCCATTCTCACTGGTGTGAGGTGGTATCTCATTGTGGTTTTGATTTGTATTTCCCTGATGGCAAGTGATGCAGAGCATTTTCTCATGTGCATGTTGGCCATGTCTATGTCTTCCTCTGTGAGATTTCTCTTCATGTCTTTTGCCCATTTCATGATTGGATTATTTGTTTCTTTGGTGTTGAGTTTAATAAGTTCTTTATAGATTTTGGAAACTAGCCCTTTATCTGATATGTTATTTGCAAATATCTTCTCCCATTCTGTAGGTTGTCTTTGAGTTTTGTTGACTGTATCCTTTGCTGTGCAAAAGCTTCTTATCTTGATGAAGTCCCAATAGTTCATTTTTGCTTTTGTTTCTTTTGTTTTCGTGGATGTATCTTGCAAGAAGTTACTGTGGCCAAGTTCAAAAAGGGTGTTGCCTGTGTTCTCCTCTAGGATTTTGATGGAGTCTTGTCTCACATTTAAATCTTTCATCCATTCAGAGAAAGCATTTGACAAAATACAGCATCCATTCCTGATTAAAACTCTTCAGAGTGTAGGGATAGAGGGAACTTTCCTCGATATCTTAAAAGCCATCTACGAAAAGCCCACAGCAAATATCATTCTCAATGGGGAAGCACTGGGAGCCTTTCCCCTAAGATCAGGAACCAGACAGGGATGTCCACTCTCACCACTGCTATTCAACATAGTATTGGAAGTCCTAGCCTCAGCAATCAGACAACAAAAAGACATTAAAGGCATTCAAATTGGCAAAGAAGAAGTCAAACTCTCCCTCTTCGCCGATGACATGATACTCTACATAGAAAACCCAAAAGCCTCCACCCCAAGATTGCTAGAACTCATACAGCAATTTGGTAGCGTGGCAGGATACAAAATCAATGCCCAGAAATCAATGACATTCCTATACACTAACAATGAGACTGAAGAAAGAGAAATTAAGGAGTCAATCCCATTTACAATTGCACCCAAAAGCATAAGATACCTAGGAATAAACCTAACCAAAGAGGTAAAGGATCTATACCCTAAAAACTATAGAACACTTCTGAAAGAAATTGAGGAAGACACAAAGAGATGGAAAAATATTCCATGCTCATGGATTGGCAGAATTAATATTGTGAAAATGTCAATGTTACCCAGGGCAATTTACACGTTCAATGCAATCCCTATCAAAATACCATGGACTTTTTTCAGAGACTTAGAACAAATTATTTTAAGATTTGTGTGGAATCAGAAAAGACCCCGAATAGCCAGGGGAATTTTAAAAAAGAAAACCATAGCTGGGGGCATCACAATGCCAGATTTCAGGTTGTACTACAAAGCTGTGGTCATCAAGACAGTGTGGTACTGGCACAAAAACAGACACATAGACCAATGGAACAGAATAGAGAATCCAGAAATGGACCCTGAACTTTATGGTCAACTAATATTCGACAAAGGAGGAAAGACGATCCACTGGAAGAAAGACAGTCTCTTCAATAAATGGTGCTGGGAAAATTGGTCATCCACATGCAGAAGAATGAAACTAGACCACTCTCTTGCATCACGTATCTTTAAGTTCAGTGAGGCCATGCTCATTTATAGCTTGTATGTTGTATTCATTTTCTATTTCTGCTAAAACCAATGACAGCAAACTTAATTGCTGGAAACAGCCCAAATACATTATTGTTCAGTTCTGAAGGTCAGAGGTTCAAAATTATTTTCACTTGAATAAAATGTCAGAAGGGCTGTGTTCCTCTATGGAGGCTCTAGGGCAGATTGTTTTCTGTCCATTTCAGCTTCTAAAATCTGCCCACATTTTTTGGCTCTTGGTCCTCTTCCATCTTTAAAGCCAGCGATGGCAGATGGAGTCTCTCTCACATCACCTCATCTAATTCTGGGGCTCTTCTCACTTCTCTGTCTCTGACTTTCCATTACATGAGACCCACATTGGATAATCCGGGATATTCTTCTCAAATTAACATATTTAACTTCATCACAGCTGCAGAGTTCCTTTTGACATGTAAAATGACATGCTTGCAGGTTCCAGAGATGATGATGTGAATGTGAATATCTTTGGAGGGGCAGGTCATTGTTTGCTCTCCCACATATGTTTTCCTCATGAATTATTTCCCTTATTTTCTCCACTAATCATTTGCCTAGAATTATTTTGTCTAATATTCAGATAACTAGTCATACCTTTTTGTTCTTACTGTTTATACACCCTTTTTCATTTATTTACTTTCTGCCTCGCTGTATTTTTATGTGAAATTAAAATGTGTCTTTTTAGGCGGCTTATGACAGAATATTGCTTTTTCATTCATACTGTCAATCTCTAACTTAACATCAGAGTGTTTAAAGTAGGAATCAGTGATAAGTGGACCAGTTAATAAATATTTTAAATTTTCATGATATAATCTCTATCACCTGCAAACTATCTTAAAGGCTCATACATTTTTCTCTTACAAATGATTAAAAATGTAAAAAAAGATTCTTAACTGTAAGCATACATATAAGAGATCCTTGAAGTATATTTTGTCCATGGTTCATAGTTTGTCATAGTTCATAGGCTACACTGTTAAATTGAATGTTGTTATTGATATAATATCATTCAGGTGTAAAATTTGTTTTCTACATGTTCTGTTTGATTTTTCTTCATTATTTTTAGTTATATAAGATTTTAATGATTTATTTTAATTTGTATATTGGCTATATATTTGTATGTTGGCAATATATTTATTTTAATTTTTATGTTGGCAATATAGTTGTAGTTTTTTTTTTTTTTGGTTTAAGTGATTCTCTCGGAATTATAATACACAAACCTAACATTTCACAGTCTTACATTGAGCTAATATTTTGATACCTTATATTAAATAGAGGAACTTCACAACCATATAGATACCTTTACACCTGCCCCACCACTGATCTTTTTATTTTTTATTTCATATGCATTATATCTATATTCATTGAAATCTCACCAGAAAGTATGTTAAATTTCTACTGAATGGTCATACATATTTTTGGGAACTGAAAATAAAATATTTTAATTCACTTATCCATTGACCATTTATTTTGCTTTTCTTCATCCCTTAAGTTCCAAATTTCTTTTTGATAGTATAATCCTTCAGCCTGAAGAAATTTCTTCTCCATTAATTTTAGAGCATATATGTTTGGGATAGACTCTTTTTTTTTTCATCTGAAAATATTCTCCTCATCCCTCATTCCTGAAGGATATTTTTCCCCCCTGGAAAGAATTCTGGATTGACATTTCTTTTTAAAGTTTGGTTCCACTATCTTCTAACCTCCTGGTTTCTGATGAGAATTTCATGATCATTTGAATTGTGAATTCCTTATATGCCACATGTCATTATTCACTACTTTCAAATTACTTTCTTTCTCTAATTTATTCTTAGCTCTGAATGGAATGTGTTAGGTGCAGTTTTCTTTGAGTTTTTTGTTTGGGGTGTACTGAGCTTCTTAAGTCTGTAAATTTTATTTGTCAATCTATTTGAGCAATTTGGACATTATTTCTTCAATTATTAGTTCTTTCCTAATCTTTTTCTCATCTCTAGGGCTTTGCTCAACTCATGTGAGACCTTTTGAAATTATCTAAAAAACCCCTGAGGTACTGTTCAGTTTTACACATTTTAACTATTCACTGTTCTTTAAATTAGGTAATTTCTGGTGTTTTCTATTCAAATTAACAGAACCTTTATCCCACTATTTCCTTTCTGTTCCTAAGCTCAATCAGTGAGTTCTTTGTTTTAAAATATTAATTTTTGTTCCTGAATTTCTTTGTTCTTTTTTCTGTTTATCTCCTGACATTTTTTATCCTTATTCATTTTATGCATGCTCTCCTTTATCTGATTGAGCATAGTTAGAATAGCCAGTCCAAAATCTATAAATCTAAAATCTGATAGAATCAACATTTGGGTCATCTTGGAATACATTTGTTGATTGTCTTTTCCCTTTAGAATTGATCATATTTTTCTGGTTCACTGAATGTCAAGAAATGTTGGATTGAGTCCTGGTTACTATAATTATTATGATGTGCACACTGTAAGACTTTTGACAAACATCTGGAAAAAGAGTATTAAGCAGATATTCACTCCTAATTCTGTGTGCCTACTGTGAGCAGTGACTCAAATCTCAATTAACTTCTTAAAGCCTTTGCTATATAAATTTGTGCCTGTCCCATACATTCAAAGTTCAGGGGTTAGGTTGATTTCTGTGGTTTATTTTTTAATTTTTTTAAAAGATTTTATTTATTTATTCATGAAAGACGCAGAGAAAGATGCAGAGACATAGGATGAGGGAGAAGTAGGCTCCTTGTGGGGAACCTGATGCAGGACTCAATCCTGGGACTACAGGATCACTCCCTGAGCCAAAGGCAGATGCTCAACCACTGAACCGCTCAGGCATCCCAATTTCTGTGGTTTATGTGCAGAATTATGGCATCTCCTCTATGACCCCTATTTGGAATTGCCCCCTTGCTACTCATCCTGTATTGGCTTCTTCCAAGGAACTGCTCTATTTCTAGACAGATTTTAACTCCAGTATCACTGTGAAGCTCGACTAAGGCCTGCCCTTTAGACAAAACCAGGAGAGAGAAAAAGAAGTGGGAAACCAATTTTGATTCCCTTCCATAATGTCCTTGATTTTGTTTAATCTATAGAAGTCTTATATAGTGACTTTTGTTATTGTTTTTGTGTTTTTGTTTAATTTGTATCATCTCTAAAACTTTTAATCATTACTAGTAGAGGAAATGGACAATCAGATTTATACTGCCATTATGGAAGCAGAAATTTCTATATATTATATACATATAATTTTAAATCACAAAAATATTTGGTTTCCCTAGTTTCCAGAATTGAGGTACAAATTTTTAATTTCAGTTTTTGGAGTGTTTAGTATATTTCTTCATTTCCCTTTTTTTTCAAATTTCATGTTTTTGATTTTATTTTTTATAAATCATATGTTCTCAAATAAAGCATTATACTGATCAAAGATTATTTAAAATCCAAAGTCCTAAAAAGAAGTAGAGTTTCTTTTCTCCCTTTTACTACTTTGATCTTCTGTGCAATTTCATTTATCTATACACAAACCTTAATTATCCCGAAAACTGTATTAAGTTATTCCAATGTAAATCATTTCAGATTTTAAATTAAGAGATAGGATAGCTTTAGCTGAAGTTTAGAGTTAGATGTTCAAAGTTTTTAATAGTATCCCTTAGAAATTATCCTATAGAGAGATAATTCTAATTCTACTGATACAGGCTATATTTCATGCAAAACAAAATATCTTCTATTTTTAAGATGAATAAGTACATTTAACAGTACATTCCGTTGACATTCTTTTTCCTTCTTTTTTTAAAATCTCCAATTGAAAGAAGGTTTTCCTGCGGTTATAACCTACACACAGATGCTACATATTAGCTATCTCCTTTTGTTTTCTCCTCCAGATGGATACCTTTTAAATAGCCATTACAAATTATCGATAAGTCTCTAGAAGTCTAGCTTGCTTTGATTGATCCAAATTGTTACGCTATTTCTTCATATAATTTAATGAGAATTCCTTATTTTTCACAATTGAAATTACTCATGAATTCTAGGAGGATACAAAATATGTTGGGATCCTAACCCACTTTTCCAACCTTATATTACATTTAAGAATAAATTTTAGCTTTAGCATGATAATATTTTGTCTATCCATGTGGCTAACCTCTTCTCTATTGTATGTACATGAGATTACTACCTCATGGGTAATATAATGTATTAAAACTGAATCTAAAAATGCTTAAAGTTGATGAGAATTATAGTGGAAAATCCATTTATGCTAAGTTATGTAAATATGCTGAGAGATGAATTTTACTTAAATATAAATCAACATAATTATTAATCTTAATTTCATTAATTGCTATAGTTCAGATTTTATTCTTGTGATAGAAATAGAGGAAATGCCACAATGTTATCATTTGTCTACAGTAGTTAACATTATTTTGGGGTGTTGTTAAATGATCATTTGGAATATGTAACCATGGTCATAATTTAAAATTTAGTTGGCCTGCTCTTCTCTTCCAATTATTTTCCTTGTAAATTAGTGTAATTGCATTATGAAATTTGGAACTCTCTTTACATTTGTGATAACACTATTGTAACAAATCTTCATCTTCTTTCATATAAAGACTAGTAGAAATTTTTATTTTGATTGAATATTGGGCCAATATAAGTACTGAAACTTATTTCCTGGTAATTAAAGCCTATGTTGTTATAAGATAGGATGTTTTATTTAGCAGCTAAATTACAATAGCAATAAAACTTTTGGAACCTGATAGGCAATGCTACGATAAGTTATTTTTGTAAATAAATATTTACGAATGAGAATGGTAATAATATTTTTATTCTGTTTAAATCAAAAACAGTATAGGAACTATGAAAACTACAAAGGCATTGCACAATGTTATAAAACACTGACCAGAACAATCTTCATTGCCTGACTCAAGCAGCTACAGTCTTATTTCTAAAAAAGAGTGAAAAAGAATCAAGCCATTTATAATTGATACCAACTGTATTTACTGTAATAGCACTAAACTTAAAGTATTTAAATTAAACTCCCTTCTTAAAAAATTCAAAACCTCTTTTATGTTTCTCTGAAACAGATTTCTTGGCTTCCTGCCAGTTCATTTTCAACATTTCAAAGGCATTACTTTTACTAAGAAACAGAAGTTCAACTAAAGTTCCAATTTATAAAAAAAAGGAGACAACAGGCATGTGATATGTGGTTTAATGCAATAAGCACCGATTACATAGTACATTTGATTGAAATTAGGATATCATTAAGCTTTGTGACTACAGACTCATTGCATATTACCTGTTAATTAGACTTAATTATTTTATGTGATAAATTTAACAATTACAATGTAACAATGCATGTTAAGAAATGAATTTTTCATTTACATTTTTTTCTCCTCCAGCTCTCTGCACCTGCTTTTATTTCTTATTAGACTAATAGCAATAGTTATGCTCATTTTTCCTGTGATATAAAAGCATTAGTAATATCAGAAACTGTTTAAGGATGTGGCAATATTAATTAATCTTATAACAGACTCATGTTACTTCCATATTTACATGCATTCCATAGAATTGATACATCTTTCATCACATAAATTCTTTCCTCATATTTTGCACTCTCAAGATAACAGGGATTCTGGTAGCATGATCTGCTGCATGTACAAGATGAAGTAGATAAAATGTGAATAAGATTTTAATATTTAAAAATTATCTTAGTAAATACTTTGAAATTAGAAAACCTTCTTGGTCATAGTAGACACACATTTATATATGTGATTGAAATATTGTATTATGATCCTAACTTTTATACTAACCATAATACATTTAAGCTGTCCAGACTTTAAAGAAAATGGCTTATTTGTAGAAATAAGTTGGTTCTAATGCTAACAACAGCTTAGGTTTTATATCCAGTATGATAATTTCAAGGACAGTATTTGAGAGGCATATAAAACTTATACCTACATGCTGAAGATAAGAATAGAATATTAAGAAAAAAGGTGAAAAATCTTTTACTGCTCTGCTGTATTTTTTTAACCCAAACTTTCCATGTATCTCCTGGGAAATTTTGAAATACCATGCTCGTCAGGTAAAGATACTATCAGTTATTCCAATCTTATTCCATTTTTGTCTATTTCTGATAGACATCATCTGATTCAAATAAAATCATGTTGAAATGTACTTCAGAGATTATGATGATAAATTGTTGAGGAATTTTAGGAAATATCCAGCTCTTGAGAGAATAAACCTTAGAAATGTTTAAATATCAAACAAAGAAATAAAAATAGCCATATTATATAGCCCCTGAATTTATCACTGCCTCTTGGCACTTGCTTAACTTAACTGCCCAGAAATAGTGAGCTCTACCTCCAGTTTGCCACAGTTGTCCATCCTTCCTCTGGATTGATTCCTTTCCCCAGGAATCCCAGTTCACACTAGCAAGTGAGTGTCTCAATTTGAGCTGCTATATAACAAGGTATCATAGACTGAATGGCTTAAACACAAACATTTATTTCTCACTGTTCTGCAGGCTGGAAGTCCAAGAACAGGATGCCAGTGTGGTCAGGTTATTGGTCAGAACATTTTTCTGGTTATGTCCTTATATGGCCTTTCCTTGATGCAAGCACAGACATACCTTCTATCTCCTCCTCTTTCCTTAAGGACATTAATCCCATGAAGGGATTCTACTCTTTTGACTTCATCAAAACTAATTACCTCTCAAAGGTCCCCCCACCTCCAAATCCCATTATATTAACGATTAGGGCTTTAACCTACGAAATTGGGGTGAGGTGGGAACCCCCTCATTCATTCCATAGCAGTGAACTTTCTGGATTTGACAGAGAAGATCACTTCACAGATGGAACTAGAGCACAAGTTCACAGAGTGAAGCTGTCCACCAAGATCACATCATACTAAGACTTCACTGACATTGAGTTTTTATCATCTTAAAGATCCTGGAAGATATGCTAAGACCTTGTGGCAGACAGCCTGTGTTAGTCCATTTAGGCTGCTGTAACAAAATGCCATAGATTGGGTGGCTTGTAAACAGCAAAAGTTTGTTTTGCATGGAAGGCTGGGAGTCCATGGTCAGGGAGCCAGGATGGTGGGGTTCTGGTTCAGACTACTGGCTTCTGTTTATATCCCCATAGGATGGAGAGCAGGGCCCAGAAACAATGTTCTCTTCTGACTCTTACAGGGCATTGCTCCCATTCATGAGAGGTCCACCCTTACAACCTCATCTACTACTCATCATCTCCCAGAGGCCATGTCTCCTACTGCCAACATATTGGGGAGTAGAGTTGCAGCATATGAATTTGGTAGGGATGGGACAGAAACATTCAGTTTGTAACAGTGCTTCTCCACTTTCCTCCTCTTCCTTGAGACAGGGTGCCAAAAGATTTACCTTGTTGTATTTGCCACTTTAATCCTTAGTCTGTGATAGCATGGCCACCAAAAGTTATGATATTGATTCTTGAAAAAGACCACCAAAGGCTTGAATCCAGTGAGCCAGAACTCTGTGGCCATAAATCCTTTAATCTTCTAAATTCTATTCTTTAATTTCTTTGGAGCAGTGGCAAGGACAAGCTTTTCCTAATATTATCTATGTATTCTTGATATCTATCCACTGACTGAAGTCAGCTTTTGTTTGTGATGATTTGAAATAGATAGTTTTCTAATATATTGAGCTTTACAAAAATATTTGAATATCATGGTATTAGCAGCTGTCCTTACATTTTAATGAATCTGCTGGATCTAATCCTAGGATGTTGCTAATTTAAATTATGGAAACTTCAGTTTCCGGTTTTGTACAGAGGGAGAGAGAGAGATGGATCTAAACTCATTATTTTATGAATTTAGGCATATTGAGGTTAGGATCTTAATTATATATTTTTTCACTCAACAGTATTTATCAGGCATGTAGTACAAACCAAGCAGTTTTCCAGGTGTTGAGTATAGAGAATTAAACTAAGCAAGAAAAAATGACTTTATAAACCTCACCCTGTGTCAAGGAAAACAGATAATAAAACAAAGTTGTAAAATATATAATATGGGACAGTGAAAAGGATCAAGGAGAAGAAAATAGAGCAGTGCAGTGAGATGCAGCTAATGCTATGATATTCAGACATAATAAACATCCCAGAACTCTGCGGCACTTGATAATAATTCCCATGCTCAAATGGAACCAGCTGATACAGGCAGGCTTTCTATAGGGAGCTCTGTGTCAAGCAACAAGGCTAAATTCCATTCTATGGATCCAGTGACACTTGTAACCAGGCAGAAGAGGTGACAACTACAGGGAGGAAACTGTCTTGTGACAATGACAGAGGCACAAGAGAACAAGCCCCTTACCGAGAGCTGATTTCATGTGTCTGCTCATGTCACATACAAAAAGTCATGTGGCTAAGCCTATCATCAATCCAGCAGGGGAACACACTCCTACTGAGAGGGCTTTGGAAGTGACTATCTGCTGAATATATCAAAACTATATACCTGTGAATGAAAGATAATTTTAAAATGATATTCAAGTTTGTGAAAACTTATGTATCTACACTTTTTCTCTAAGTTGCTTCAGAATTGTTGTATCATCACATATTGAATAAGGAAAAACATAATTTTCACTAAGTTGTTTTAAAGATATTAAAGAAGTAAATGGTATTTTTGTAACTTCATTTAATGAGCATAATAATTACTTGGGTTAATAACATTTATTGTATAACATTAGAATTAATGTATTATTAGGGCTCTTCAAAGATGCAAAATGATTGAAGGGATATACAAATATTGCTATATATCTAGGTAACTGGAATCCACTTATGTGGATCAGCTAAGAAACTATTATAAAATAACATATAATTTAATGCAATTATAATTAAAAATGTGTCATAGAGACTATACAAATGAGCAGTAATAGAAAAAAAAACACATAAAAGCCTCTTAGAAATGCAGTATCATCACAATATCCTGAAGTAGAAACTAAGATCAGATAATGTTGATTCTATATCCATACAACTTCAAAAACCTATGTAACTCATTTGCCTTACTACATTTACTCATATGGATCATTTTTAGTTGTTTGATTTTGTACAATGAAATATTCTTTCCTACAATAAGTGGAAATTTTTCCAGTGTAATGTAATATGCACAAAGCCAAAGCCAATTATTTTGAACATCTCTCTTTTTCGAAAGTGGGGTAAAAAAAGAAAGTAAAAGGAACACATATTTGTGATTTTCTAGAAGCTCTCTGGGAAATCCCAAAGCTATTTTTGTATGTAGTAGGTATCCTTAAATCTTTATTTCTTTTTTTCTAAATTTAGAGTTTTATTTTGGGAAAGCAAAATCAAAAGCACTTTCACAGGTTTGTCCACCTGCTTGAATTAAAATTGTAGGTGACTGAGAAACTACTTGGTTACCTATTTTATCAAATTGACAATAAACTGTTTTAAAATAAACATAAATGGTAAAAAAAAATGCTTCCTTGGTCAAACCTTCATTATACATTGGTATTTTTCTTTCAGACTATGGTTTACAATGTGTTGTTTCAATATTATTTTTATTTAATTCTCTACTTCCTAAACCCGTTAATGTTATTATAAAACTGTAGATTATTTGTAATATATATTTTGTACATAATAGTGTAATACCAGCTGCTTGATACTTTTTGCCATATACATTCATTAAATTAATATTTATTTAATGCTTACTATATGCTAGGCAGTATATTGGCCCCGGGGAAACCCAAATAAAGGATGCACATTTTTTAGCTCAATAAAAGAAAAACCTGAAGATGGAGATCTATGTCAATATTATTTTAGGAGAGACTGTACATTTTTTGTTTTTGTTTATTTTACTAAGATGCAGTGCTCTGAAAATATATCACACATGATTCACTTCTAATCATAGCTTGAATTACTTTTATTCCATTTGGCTCAAAATATTTTGCTATGTTACATAAAAATAATTTAATTTTAACAATAGCTTCTCACCTCTTTAAATAAAAGAGTGTTCTAATCAAATACACATTAAAAATATACATGTCAACATAAACAGCAGTTAAGCAGGAAGAAATTGTGATCAAAGTCCAATTAAATAATACAATGAGGGCACCTGGGTGACTCATTCACTTGGGTAGTGGACTCTAGATTTCAGATCAGGTCATGATTTCAAGGTCATGAGAGCCAACCCCACCTTGCTTCTGCAGTCAGCAGCAGGGAGTTGACTTGATTCTTTCTCTCTGTCCACCCCCCCACACACTCACTCACACTTGCACACTCTCTCAAGTAAATAAATCTTATAAATAAATAAATAAATAAATCTAAACTATGATTCTTTGAAAGCTAAAAATATGTGATAATTGATACCAACTTTTATTCAAGACATTTAAAGGAAGATAGAAAAGGTTTACATAATTCCCTGCATTTCAGCTTTTCAACTAAGAGGCAATAAATATAAAGGTAAAGTAGTGATAATAATAATATCTAATGTAATTGCAACTAAATTTGTTCATTATACAACATGCTTAAACATTGATAGGTCATAAGCACCACGTTAACTGTTATCATTATTATTTCTATTGTTATTATTATTATTATTATTATTATTATATTATGGCGATAATACTGAGAGTTTTTGTTGTTTGGTTTCCATTATTGTGACCCAGACATTCCTTTGTGCATATAAGCAACATTCTAGAATACACAATAATGCACTTTGAAATATAATAGTGAAAATGTTTTAGTTTGTTTTTGAAATCTTTTAGCTCATCAGTGTTTGATAAGTTTGGGAAAAGAATTAAATTTACTGCAAATAAGATTAATAACCTAGATATCAAATTGAATCACTAGAAAAAAACTGTACTTTTAACTTGATAGGGCTTTCTTTTCAACTCTAATAGTAGTGACAAACTCCAAAATTATTTGACATGAATAAGCACAAATAACATAAATAACAGAATGCGCTATAGTTAAATTAGACTCTGAAGAAACTAACAATATTGTTATTTATAAAACAACTGTAACACTGCTATATCCGTATGTCCAATCAATCTTTTTTTGACAACTCAGAAATTTTTACCAAAGAGATCCACTCAGGCTTTGTTTCCTAAATGTCTATGTAAAATTGTGCATAATAATAATATAGTCCTTAAAAAACTGCAGTTTTATGGAAAATTGAATTATATCAAGCATCAATAGAGGAAAAATTAACCATAGGTAGTAAAATACTTTTATCAGTATACATATGTATGGTTTAAGGAAGAGAAATATTAAGACAAGTAAAAGAAGAGTAGTAATAGAAATAATAATTTGCTGTACTTGTAATCAAGCTTCTCTTAATTAGTAATAATTATATCACTAATATTAGTCAAATTAAAGAGAACCCTAAAAATCCTGTATAAGCATTATCTTCATATGACACTTAGGACTCCAGGGTCGTAAAATATGCTGAGGTTTATGCATTCCTGGGTTGTTCAAATTTGGTACAGAAAGTGCACATCCAACACTATGGTTGGTTAATTGGCAATAAGCACACATCTAATTTAGTATTCCACGTAGCCACTAGAATTCCCATGATACATGGACTGAATCCAGTTAATTGCCGTAGCTGATTCCACCTATGAGTGAACATGCAGTAGAGCTGGGTCTATGAAATTATTAATTGAATTATCCTCTAAATGTGCCAAAGGATATATTAGTTTTTATTCCCTTGGTAGTTTCCCTCAGCATAAATCAAATGAGAAAATTCAGTGCCTGAAAAAAAGCATCAAGGTGTTTTAGATATTAAAAAAACATGTGCAGTTAATTCTTAGTTAATTTAAGGGGCTGGCTTCTTCACAAAATAGGCAATCAGAATCTACAAAAGACAATGTATTAGCACAGAATTAATATAGGATTAAAGTCCTAAATTCTGTGATACTAAGAAAATGAAACAAATGTTCATTCTTCTCTATTACATGCAATGATAATATTTAGAATCTATACTTAACCTGGATTTTCATTCATTTATTTAACTGTTATTTACTGAATGTCAAATATAAATTAAGGTGCCATACAGAACTCAGAAAAGAAACAAGAAGCTAGTGCAAAGTGCTGAAAGCAGGAAAGTTAGGGATGGTCCTCACCATCCCTCATCCATCTCAGGATGGATTGAGTTAACTCAGAGACAAAGTAGACACAGAAATAGGCATAGGCCAGCTAATGTGGAACTTTATAAATCTTTTAAAAAGTTTTTGATTTAAGAAGTGTGAAGAGAATCTTATAGCAAGGATTAATCAGAATAGTGACGTTATCTTAAAATAGAAGCTGGTAGGCCAGGAAACCAGTAAGGACCAGCCTTCTAAAGTTAACCAGGTAATGATGATGGCCTCAACCGGGAATATAATAGTGATAACTGGAAGAAGTGAATGGTATTTTTATATGCTGTGATTTATTGGTGAGGAATAAATGTCGAACTTTTAAGAATATTTCATTTTATTGTGTTTCTTAAAAATCTAATATTAAATAAAAAGAATTTGAAAATTTTGTGCCAGAAAGTATGATGATTAGAAGAGGGGGTGGTATTTCGTGGCAGTATAGAAATTATTTGGAGAGTGTGTGAGACAGATTTGCTATAATTCCAGTACAGTTTTAGAAGTGCAATACGTGTTATCAATATGATTTTTAAAGTCAAATTTATTTTTCATCGATTTTAAATCTTACCCTCTCATATGCCTTTCAATTTGATTCTCAAAATGGATAGTGTATAGTGTGTGTGTATAGTGAGTTGCCTGATTCTGTTATTCATGAACATTTGGAAATTCAGGTCAAGGATTTTTATAGATCAGATCCCAGAGCCTGTGTGTTGTGTTTTGTTATCAGCTCCCAGCCTGCTCATGAGCAAGCAGAATTCAGGAATCCAGGCCAGCACCAAGCGAGAAGTAAGACTTAACTTAGGTCACAGGTACCAATCACAGATAAACCATGTTCAGAAAAAAGCCTTCAGAGACTATGAGAGACTGACAGGAGAAAGTGAAAAGCTTGCATTAAGCAAATAATCCAGGAGGGAAGTTTCGTGCAGTGTCAGGAATGCTGTGATGAGTGCTGGCTGCGCATTCAGCCCTAAGTCTCAGCCATAAGACAAATAATAAGGCAAAATAAGAAAACACATTCACCAAACAAGAGTAACTTGGCACCAAGTCTGAAAAGTTTCTTTAATGTCTCCTGGTACTCCTGGAACATGCTTTTCCTGATCCCCACTTTGAGGAAATGACAAAATCAGATACTGACACACTCTGCTGTTTCTTCTTATGCTGGCAAATTTAAATTAGAGATTCAGTTAAGGTCATGGACATAAGTACTGTTGAAATGTCCTAGCTCAGCTACCATTTAATTAAACATAAATAATTTCTCTTTAGAGATCTTCCTGTTGTGATAATAGCTAGGAGAACACAGATCCTTGATTTTTAAGGTCTGTTTTCATTTTACATTCGGTTTTACATGTTCTCCTTCTCACAGTCTGTGCAATCATATATATAGTTTTATTAATCATATTCATAAGTAGAATATATGGAAACCTGAAAATCATGTGCTTCCTAGTATTTTCACCACCAAAGAGCTCACATGATTTTCTCTCATGCACTTTTAACTTATTAAAATGATATTTAGTAAGAAGGCTTATTCTTCATTTGCATTATATGTGTACATATATATGTAATTACATGTATGCGTGTATAGTAAACTACCAGCCATGAGATAATTAACTATCCTGAAGTATTTATAATTCTAGCCAAAAGCAAATGTCACTTTTATATGGTCCAATGCCTCTTTATATATGGTAAATATTATAACCCTCTTTCTATATTTTTAATTTGTCCAAGACATATTTTCTGTGTTAGTAAACTCCTAGAGTTAAAGAAACAAGTTCAACTATTAGTTCTAGAAAGAAAAAAATTAAAAACCCAAAGCTCAAATTAATAAACAGAAAATTAAGAGGACATAATTGCTATCTGGCATCATTGGGACCTGAATCCAATAGAAGGCCTGACACTATTTTGAATATTTTATTATTGTTATTATTATTATTATTAATTATTATGTATTATATAATAATTCCAATATAATTATATTCACTTATAAACAGTAACTGCAAATTTCTGTCTTCTATTATAGTTCAGCCTCCAGTCTGTGTGTATGTGTGTCCAGATTCTTATTGTCAGGTTTGATGGGAAGATTCAAGGTTCAGTGCTAATACCTTTGACACAAGAACCTTACCCATTCCACTTCCATTGCACTACATATTGCCTTCATTATAGTTATGTATTTTTGCATCTTCCTGATCCACTAAGATAGGATTCCCTGCTGTCACGAATCCCCCACATTTTAATAGTACTTAGCATAAAATAGACAAACAAAAATGATTTGGGTAATTAGTGCAGCAGCCACCCCTCCCAGAGCAGTGTATTAGAATATTTAAGAGGAAGCTTTAGACATCTGATTTTTTTTCCCCACAAGCTCAAAATATGATTTGATGGATAGCCAGGTTGGCAAAACTTTTATACCTAAACAGTTATATCCACACTTACTAGTGGTAGCTTTGTGTCAGTGGGCATAAATTACTGTTTAAATCTTAAGCATATTACCTCATGTGCAGTAGCTACAGTTTTTGAAATATGCAAATGAAGCCACTTATGAGTTATTCCAAATAATATTTCTCAACAAATAAAACAGATTGCTTAAAATCTCCCTGAAATGATAGATATATAAGTGTGTGCACTAGAGCAAATACACACAGACACACACATGTAAGTTTGTAAGGCTTGTAAGTTCACTAAGACAAAAAAGTATCAAAATTAGAATTTCACTGTTGAAAAGGTACAGAATGAGAAAGATACCAGTATATATGTTTGCTATTTTTAGAATATGCAATTTTATGTTCACTATTTTTGGGATATTTTAGAAAAATATCCTCTATCTTAGCAGTTACATTTAGTGTTTTTTTGCTATATCCTATAAGTGATATTTTTAATAACAAAACCCCATGTTTTTCATTATATTCTAGAATAGTCTTTTATTAGAGGCAATATATGTGCAAGTGTATTGACATCCAAAAATAATCTATAAATCATAATTATCAGATTCAGATATGAAGAGAGCATATTCAAAATGTCAGTTGCATAGCACATGTTAGTAATTATAATGATAGAAGCAATGTAACATATTTTCAACTCTTAATGTTTTGAAAAGTAATAACAACCTACTTTCTTCATAAATGTCCTAATAGGAAGTTGAATATCAAGCTCAACTTTGGAAATTCCAATGAATTTTCCTCATATAAAAATTACATAGTATATGCATTTTGTATAGATTATTTATTTTAGACAGAGACAGCATGGGGGAGGGAAGGGCAGAGGGAGAGGGAGAAACTCCCCACTGAGCATGAAGTTGGAATAGGGGCTTGATCTCAGGACGCTGAGATCATGACCTGAGCCGAAATCAAGAGTTAGACACCCAACAGAATGAGCCACCCAGGTGTCCTAGTAAATAAAAAAATATAATTTAAAAAGTGTTAAGAAACAATTATTACATTTTAAGGAACTAGTAAATATGCTCATTTGGGGATTAAATGTATTCTTTATTGAGATGTTGAATGATATCTTCCATTTATTTTAGGAATTTTAATGCAAGACTTCATTTATTATGGATCAAGAGCAAAAGTGCTGTGGCTAGCTTATTCATAATTTCTTAACCATGAGAGGGCCAGACAGCAAATTTTGAGATTACTTTGAAATATCAATTTATATATAAGCTGCAACCAAACAAATTTTATGCACTACTTTAATATATCTTATTAATTCAAAATGAAAAGTATGTTCAAATTTCCACACTGGAGCTAAGGGGATTACCTTTGACTTTGATATTGAAACAGTGGATTAATTTTTCTCCCTCTTTGCAATTTTAGTAAACTTCTAGTTTATTATTTTAGTTTTTTGTGTCTTGATGCTGACAATGATGTATCTATAAGTTCTTTCAAGTTACCTTAAATTATAAAATAAACTTGAAAGAACATAAAAACTTCAAGTAGGTGGGGAACCTTGTCTTTTATGTTCATCATTCGATCCCCATATGCAGAAGAGAACACAAGTTGAAATCAGGAAATATTTATAAGATGTAAATTCTACAACAAAGCAAAATATACTTTATTGTCTTCTTGTTCTTGCTTCTATATTCCTTCTTCTTTTCCTCCTCTCTTTCCTTCATCCTTTACTCCTCCTTCTTTTTCTCCCCACTCCAGATTTCGTTATTCTCTATTGACCTTAATGTGAGATTAACTTTCCTGAGTTTTTATTCAAGAACTATTTATTCAAGGATATATTGCTTAAATGCAATTCTAACCATAAAACCATTAGTGCAGAAAATGACTGCTCTGCCCCAGAATACATTTATTCTTACATCATAGCTTCTCATACATGAGCAGAGAAATTGGAGAAGTGGTCATGATTTAAATCATTTCATTTTATTGGCATCACCTGGACATAAGTGAGTGTGCACTCGTTTCCATCATTTTTTTTCTAAACCGCATACATGTTTCTTTTATTGCTTAAATATAGCATATAGGAGTAATAAATATTTCCTTGATTACTTGGTATAATCACTTCAAACTTTAATTTTCTATTAATGATCTTTAGGAATGAGTCTCTGAAAATGTACTTAGTTATTACTAGAATAACTGTCACAGTGTGTGATTTCATAACATGATCATAAAGAGCCAAAAGTCTATGGGTTGGCTCTGCCACCACCTTCCCAAATATCCCAGAATCAAGTTTCTTGTATGTGAAACAAAGATTTGTAGATGACTCTCATGTTCCTTTTCAGATATTAGATGCTATGAGATCTGTCTAGTTCTGCCAAACTTGAAATGACCATGTACACAAAAGACAAGTTTAATTTTGTTCATAGGTAAATACAATAAATACAAAGATCTCTTCACGTAATGAGAACTTGGTGAATTCACACACAGTTGGGTGTTAATCTTTCATATCTCCTCCTCTGAAAGTCTGGTTGGGGTAAATTTCTTTATTGTGTGATTGATTTTTAAAAATTGTCTAATTCTAACAACTTCAGTTACACAAAATATAGGAGATATTTTGTATTTTGACAACCAAGTCAGCATCTTAAACTATGTAAGCTATCTGATATATAATTATGACCAAAAATTAAGTAGTTCTTAACACTGCCATATTTGCTTCAGATCTTTCTTTGTTGTTGTTATTGTTCTTGTTTTCTTTCCTCTTAAAAGGAAATAAGTTCTTCCTTATTTGGGGAGGGGTAATCTATCTTTTGTCAAAGAGAAATTATACTGACACTTAAAAATAGTAAGGAAGACTTTATTGGAATGGGGGTCAAGACTGTTGCAATAGGAGAGAGAGATTGAACTCAACTCCAAATACAATAAAGACAAGTGAGGATTTATAGCCAAGGAGCAGAATGACAGAAGTCAGTGGAAAATTACTAACAGAAACTTTATTCAATTTCAGCTGTAATGTGATTCTCGCTAAACTCTCATGCTAGAATTCTCACTAAAGGCAGGCCTGGGTCATGGGCTTTAAGGGTGAGTAAGAAGGAACTTGATCAGATTTCAAAGATATTCAGATATCAATGCTTGAACGATCCCCACTAAACAGACTTAGCAGGATTCTTCACTAAAGGTAGAATAAAGGAAGAAGCAGAGCAGGGCAGGACCTAATCACAAAGCCACATCCCTATAGAAAGACTTATAGGGGATCCCTGGGTGGCACAGCAGTTTAGCGCCTGCCTTTGGCCCAGGGCGCGATCCTGGAGACCCGGGATCGAATCCCACGTCGGGCTCCCGGTGCACGGAGCCTGCTTCTCCCTCTGCCTGTGTCTCTGCCTCTCTCTCTCTCACTGTGTGCCTATCATAAATAAATAAATAAATAAATAAATAAATAAATAAATAAATAAATAGAAAGAAGAAAGAAAGAAAGAAAGAAAGAAAGAAAGAAAGAAAGAAAGAAAGAAAGACTTATAGAAGCCTGATGAAAGTTTTGTCAAGGAGGGCATTGTTGCCATTTTCCTTGCTTCTCATTGTTACCAGAAGGTTTCTAAGGGACGCCTCTACTTTTCCATCCCATGAATGAAATATTTCATCTTGTCACTATATTGATTTCATTGACTTTTTTCTCTACTTTGCTCAGATAAAATGTTCTTCCAATAAAGTGATTTCTGCTCATTGAATTTTTTAGAATTATTTATTTTGGACTTGAATAGGATTTGGAGGACATATAATGCCTTGGGAGAAGTTTCCACTACTTTATGTTCTGTTTATGCCATATTCTTCACTCCTCTTCCTTCCCCCTGCTGTTTTGTTAACTGCTCAAGTTTATTTCCTCTGCACAATATTTGAAGCTTTTCATGATGGGAAAGGCCTACTTCTTAAAAAGGCCGATTCTCTGAAAATTACTATATTTGATTTATCAACATGAAATATGCCTACTTGTTTCTAGCCTGAAGTTTTCACATGCTGCCTGTGCCAAAGTCACATCCTTCTTCAAACAGTGACCCAGCACTAATTGTTGGATTTTATTAATGTGCCAATCTTGTGCCATTGAATATTGGTGCCTTGCTACAATATCTGGTTTGATATCTACAAAGCATATAACATATAGAAATTTACTTTGTGTTTAATTGTGGATGGAAATTATCAATATTTCCTTGCCTCACACCACAAATATATTTTTTTAATGTGGCTTTCAGAATAGCATGTACTGCCTGTAAGCATGTTTGCATTCAACATCAGTGTTTCCAAATTGAATTCCTACTGAGATCATCAGGCAAACAATTAGCAGCAATTGCTTGCTTTTATAGAAAAATCAAATCTTGCCCTAAGTTTATGGTTAAATTATAATAACATGATACATATTCACACAGATGCCACATTGTGGACAGAGTAGACTGTGAGTCAGCTATTAATAGTTCCGCTAGCATGTATGATTTTCATACTGGGCTATATTTATATGTAAATAAATTACCCATAAACCTTTCCTTAGAATATTATAATATTAAAGAGATTATATTTCATATTTAGTAAGTGTAATAAAATGTTTTATAGATAGAGCTAGAGATAAAGATATAGATAGAACCTAAGCTTTTGACTCTGAATATCAGGAACTTTGGTTTCTCTTACAACTGCACCCCTAATTAGTTACACATCCTTAGATTTTTCACTTAATCTTCCCAGACCTTGAAAAAGTTTTGTTTTTGTTTTGTTTTGTTTTGTTTTGTTTGCTATTCTCCTTGAAAATACCTTCTGTTCAATATATGTGAACTGTTGAATTGAAAACTCATCGATGGCTTAATTTCAAGTAAATTTGATATACAGTGTTTGAGAACCAAGTCACCATCTTACACTATGTAAGCTATCAGGTATATAATTGTGACCAAGACATATCTTAGCTCCTAAGATTCAAATCATTTGGTGGAGAAACAGTGATGTAGATCCTCTCACTTCCTATTACTGTGCTGAGGGAACACACAAAATCTGTGGGAGCACCAAGTACAGAAGCTCACTCACAATAGAAAGTCATGGAAAGGCTGTGTTTAGGTAGTATGGAGCTTAGTTTTGAAGGCAGCCAGGTGAAGGAAGGACGGGCACATTACAAGCTGAAGGATAATCACAGCAGATACCTTTATGTAATATTCAGCACACCTGAGTGCCAAGATGTGTTACTACATAGCTACACAATTCTCTTTGGAGGGACAGTAATCTGTTTTTGAGTTTTTGTTAAGATAACAATGCATTAGAAGTCCTGTGTTTAAACTTTAGATATTTCTATGTATTTTTCTGGAGAGATACCTAAGACTGGATTGCAGAACCAAAATTATAAGGCTTTTTAAGATTCTTTGTCTTCTGAGGAATTGTTCAAATTGTACTCACTTCAATCATGTATGATGGGATCCACATCACCAAAATGTTGCTAGCAGTGAATAATATAATTTTGTTCCTGGGGTGAATAGATATAGAATGAATGGTCTCTGGTTAAAATCACCCTAAATTCACATCCCAGACCTACAACTTCGTGCTAGGATAGCTTGACAGCTCTTACTCCAGATCCTTCATGCTTACAACAGGATGACACCTTCCACACAAGATTATTGAAAAGATAAAATAGAATAAAATAGAATAAAATATATAATCTTACCGTCTTACGTAGAAAACATTCAATTAATATTTCATACTCCTCTGTGAGACTGGCATAACAAACATACACTAAAAAAAGGACAAGAATTTTTAAATCACTTGTGCATTTGTACTACAGATTATAATCTGTATACAGATTCTTTTGTATCTTACATAAAATCCTTTGGTACAACAAAATTACTTTAGCTCAGTTTTAAGTAATTAGAGGTAGTAAAACAAAACATTCAAGTTAGATTACTGAAATTGATAATTTACGAAGTGATACAAAGTTTTTAAAGGTTAATAACAATAATAGTGTAAATACCAGCAACATTTTATCTACCGCTTAATATAGGATTTTGCTTTTATGCAAAAATTTTAAAGATGAATTCTTTCAAATAATTATACAGCCAAAATATTGAGACTAGAAGAAGTTTTATAATTGATTGGCATTTGTGCTACATCATAGTTCTAGATTGGAGCAGGACTAAAAACCACATTTGTGTGTCTTCACAATTAGGTTATTTCAATAAAATAATATAATAATATTGTATATTTTCTCTTAAACTATTTTTATATAGAGGTCTGACGTAGGATCCTGAGAATTGACAGAGCTTCATAGGGACTGATTAATTTTCAAATCAACTTTGTGGATTAAATTAAATCATTTCTGGTTTAATTAAAACTGGAAATGATATTTCAGGAAAAAAACTATTTCTTAATTGTGATATTAACATTTCAACTTAGATTTTATATCTGTTTCAAAATACCTGATAGAAGAAATTATATGAGTAAGACAATATTTAAAAATGACACAAGATCACTGATTTTGTTATCCTGAACTTACACTTTATAATGAGGTTTGTTCCACAAACAGATTTCACATATATAGATAGCCATTAATTAACTGGATTGATAATTTTTTGTCTGGGCACTAATGTTTCATATTTTAACAATTGGCCAACTTTGAATATTTCTATATTAATTTTAAAATTATTCGATGAGACAGTCAAATGACATATTATCATAAATTCCAGTGTCGTGTATTAATAAATATATGAAATTAGAATTGCTGCAGCTTCTTTTTGTAGTCAAGTAGTAATTACTATTGTTTATACTAATTGATTATCTTAAAGAAAAGGTCTATAAATGTTATGTTATTTTGCTTTACAGATGCTCCCAAGTTTATATCAAACCAAACAATTTATTACTCTTGGGAAGGAAACCCTATCAATATAAGCTGTGATGTGAAATCTAATCCACCAGCATCAGTCCATTGGAGAAGAGAGAAATTAGTCCTGCCAGCTAAAAACACCACTAATTTAAGGACATACAGTGCAGGGAGAAAGATGATATTAGAGGTAAGTCTTGTACATATGAATAAGTTGTATTATTTTATGAGTTATCTGCTATTTTGGAATACATATAAATATGTTAATATAAATACATTTATATAACAAATATATAATATCTATACACATACAAATCTCATTATATATCTTTCTTGTGTATTTACTTAAAAGGGAAATTTTATGTGTTGGACTATGGCCCATTAATGATTAATATCTCACTATTTACTTATATAGAAATATGAGTGTATAGCAAAAGCCATTATTTATCATAAATTTATTTTTGGAAAAAAATTATATCAGGACAAAATAGGGTGAGAGAATGAGTAATTCATCATTTATTAAGGGCTAAAAGTTCAATTTCAGTCTTGATACTAGCTATTGATTCTGAGACCATGCCTTCTAAGACTGGCATATGTAACTTCTTGCTGGGTACATACTTAGAACTTTCTAAATAAACCAGATTTACTTTTTCAGTGCCTTATTTAATTTTATTTTTTAATTTTTTAAAGATTTTGTTTATTTATTTGAGAGGGAGAATGAATGATGGGGAGGGAGAGAGAGAGAAAGAGAGAGAGAGAGAGAGAGAGAGAGAGAGAGAGAGAGAGAGAGAGTAGGCTCCCCCTGAGTAGGGAGCCCTGATGTGGGCCTCGATCCCAGGACCTGGGATCATGACTTTAGCTGAAGGCAGGTGCTTCACCGACTGAACCACCCAGGCACCCCTCACTTCATTTTATATTATATTATTTTATATTTACATTTAAATTAAGATTGTAGATAATTGTCTTTATGCTGTCAAGTGCCTGGCATTTAAATTCTGTTTGAATACAATACCAATACCTTTTATTTATTAATTATAGATTGTGTGTGTGTGTGTGTGTGTGTGTGTGTGTGGCAATTCACAAACTTTGTGTGTCCATGGTCACGATCATGAACCCTTCTAATTTATCACGCTTTCGGTTCAATTGAAATCTTCCTTGGGTAGCCTTCTTTCACTGAAAGTATACTGTGTTTTGTTTCACTAAAAGGATACTGTATTTTTCCTTGTGATTCAATTTATAGACATTTTATATACGCATGTTTTAAAATAACATCTGATACTCCTAATTCATTAACTTAAAGGTATTCTAATCGGTGCCACATTAACTCTTCTATCTGATAATAGGACTTCATAAAATGTTGGTTAATGGAAGGAATTAGCTAGCACTTCCCCCAAATATTTGGGTAACTGACTCTTTGCTAATTAGGCAATTGCTTAATCTGTTTCTTTTTTTTTAATTTTGTGTTTTATTTATTTATTAATATAGCCAAAAAGATAAAAGGCTAGACTCTAAAAAGAGCTATTGTTTTACATTCGATATTCGAGGCCTAGGGAAGAGAAGCTTTGACTATCACTTATATATATGCCCAACAAATACACATATTATAAAATATTAGTAAGACGAACATCTGTGCACACCACCCATCCCAGAGGATTTAGACACCTTGGGGTGGGTGGTGTCTAAATCTGTTTTGATTTAAATTGGCTTCTTTGTAACTGTATTAAAATTAACTGGGTGAGTTGACACAAAGGTCAATTTTACAGACATTTGGGTAGATTTAACTCACCCAAATTTAAAAACAGGTTAGGTTTAACTTTAGTTCTGGACACCGTGTTATTGTGTTTGGGCTGCTGTAATGAATACGACAGGTGGGGTAGCTTAAACAAAATAACCTTCTCCCTCCTGCATATTTCTGTAGGCTAGAAGTCCAGATAAAGGTGCCAGAGGATTGGCTTTTGGTGAAACTTCTGTCCTTGGGTTGTAGATATGCCTTCTAAACATGTACTCACATGGCCTTCCCTCTGTGCACATAAAGAGAGAGGTCCGGTGTCTTGTTATCTTATAAGGACATCAGGGCCTATTTTTATGATTTCTTTTAACCTCAGTTACTTCCTTTAAAGACCATATTTCCAAATAACCTTAAGCGGTTAGGATTTCAACATATGACTTTTGTTGGGTGACACAATTTATTCCATAGCAGATCAGTATAAGTTCATGTTTAAATAGCAGACTAATCTGTGATTTCTGCTTTTAGTTCATTTTACCACTTTTCAGTTTCTAGGATAGCTCATAATTCTTCATAGTCAATGTCAAGCAACATGTTATAAATCTGACATTTAAATATTTTAAATGTTTTATATTTAAAAATTGTATTCATATAAAGCTCTCATTTTATTTACTTTTCTGCTTAAATGGCATTCCTCCCCACCCAAAAGTCAAAACTAAACAATTTTTGTTTATACGTACCACATGATCTGTTGATTAAAGCATTGACCTTGAACGTATACTTTTATGTATATACTATTTTTAAAACAAAATTAAAATCTTGAATAAATAACTAGAGGGTAGCTAATGCAACTTAAAACAAAATAATAACTACAAAAATGAAAAAGCAAAGATAAGCATTACTAAATTTGAATTAATAGCATACATCGTTGCTTAGGATAGTACAGTATTATTTTTTGTTAGTAATCATAATAGTCATGTAACTGGTCATTCTTAAGAATATTTTATACATTTAATACAATATTAAATTTGCAACTGATAACAAGTTGATCAATAACAGATTTCTTGAACTGATTTTTTAAAGTTTTTCATTGAGTAAATATATATATATAGTCTTTTAAATTTATGAATTCTTAAACATAAAAAGTAATCTATAAATCTTTGGATTAGTGTCAATAAAATCATCTGTAAAGGTCATCCATTTTTTTTTTTCCCTGAGCACTTCCTGAGGTAATAAATCAACATTTTAATATATGGGAAAAAACTTGTTATAGGAACTCTGTAATAGGTTGATTGGAAAAAATATTCTGCTTTTGATCATTTGTATTGCTGTTCTTTGCCCTAAGTAAAATGCTAACTATTAAATATGTGATTTTCTCACCATGGAACACAAAGAAAGAGGAAATCAAATTTTTGCAGAGTAGGAGAAAGAACAGTGAGCTCCTTTATTAACACTGTACTCCCAGCTCATATTTTGATGTTAAAAACTATATCAAACTATATCTGAATTATTATGTACTAAGAAAGCCCAGTATCTTAGGTAAACTTGAATTATGTTAACTGAATATTAAAGTGTGAAAAAGTTAAATAAATAAATAAATAAATAAATAAATAAATAAATAAATAAATAAAGTATGAAAAGGTTGAGCCATATGTAGATATTCCTACCACTTCCTGGATAAATATCAGCAATAACTGATATATTTTAAACATTTAAATATTTTAAAATTAATGCTTTATATGTCTGTTGTATAATATTTTATTTTTGACAAAATTAACTATCATTTAATCGTGCTGGAATTGGGCGTAAAGCCACTATTGGGCGTTGCATTCATACTGTTTTCCTAGAACACATCAGATAGGCTGCAGAACACATGATTTGATCAGATTATATCTAGGCCTTTGGGTTTTTTTTTTAATAATCTGTGCTATTAGAGGTGTTTTTTGTATTTGGTAATCATACATGATAAAGAAGTTATTTCAGATAAAACTGTAAAACTTTTATCTTTTGATTAGTGAACACCTGGGAACAGAAGACAAAACAATCAAATGAAAAAACCCTGAATTGAGCCTTTTAAAAGTTGTTCCAATGAAACTAGCTATATTTGAATTACTTTTTTAATACTGAGGGGCTGCACAATATTCCTGATTCTCTGTCATGGCCATCCTGTCTACATTTTATCAGTACAGCATACATTATTCCCTGTGGACTATACAAATAACCCCCCATGCCTGTAAATGGTAGAAAAATTTTTGGCAGATTCCTTTCTCTCTAGTAAAGTTATTTTCAAGTTAAATTAGCCTGGTATATTAAAAGCTGAATGTAAGAAAAATGAATGTTTTAATCACTCAGGAGTACTTACATAAGAATGATTAAAGCTTCTAATCCTTAAAACTTATGATCTATTCCTAGATAGACAGCTAACCAGAGAATGAATGACACAGCTTTTTTGTACTTTTTCACAATCACCATCTTCAATGGACCTCAAAATTACACTTTTAGTTAATAGCCTCCCATTACCACAAAATCATTTTCCCCCTTTTGGGATAGAGTTGAAATTAACAGCAACTCTTGTTGTAAGCATATTCTCTCTTAATAACAGTTACTGGGATTGAAAATTATATCTATTACTATCATCAGATCTCTTTTTTGAATTGATACTTCAAAATTTCGGTACATATGAATTACAGGGTTGGTCACAATGTTCAGCAATAGATTCCTGGAAGGTTAACTTAATTATGGATTTCAAATATGTGAGGACTGAGGTCAGCTATTTTCCACCTAAACTGAAAGAGAATGATACAAATTGAACAGAAATGGAGGCAAGATACTGTTATTAGCTATCCATATAATGTGCCTGTCTGCAAGGATTGCTACACAAGGGTGACATTTTCTTTCAAGATACCTTCCTGGAAAGATTGATTGATTGATTGATTTTTGAATGAGTCTTCATCCTTCATTAATATTTCACAATCAATAAAGTCATGAGAGGGAAAGAAAACTGATGCATTTCCTGGCTTTCTTGAACTTTAAATCTGCTTGACTTCATCCTAAAAACAAAACAAAAAACAAAGCAAAAAAAAAAAAAAAGGGTTAATTAACATTGCTTTTGATATAGTGTTCTCTTTTCAAGTTCATGTCGGCAGCAGTTGCAGAATATATATATTTTTTCAAACTGTGTTCTACTTTCAGAGGTTTACATATGTAAATATCTAATGATTTTTTCTTTTGACTAGATATAATCAAATTGTGGCATTTGTCTACTGACTAAATTATTGGTTAACCTATGTTTCATCTAGTCCTGTGGAAATATGGGTCCATTTCTTAGATCTTAAAAGGTTGTGATGCTTACTAAATACAGAAAAAAGGAGTTATGGCAAGGCATTGTGAATAATTGAACACGTGTGAAGTTGGTAGTCATATTAGAGTCTATTTTAAAACTGCCATGATACTGTTTCAAAATTGTTAAACTTTTATTATTATTAATATTTTAGATAGCACCTACATCTGACAATGACTTTGGACGATATAATTGCACAGCCACTAACCGTATAGGAACAAGATTTCAAGAATATATTCTTGCTTTGGCTGGTAAGTATAGCACAATAATTTCTGAGATCTCATAAAATATTTTTATAAGCAAATAGCTTTACATTTTTATAGGTCATAATACATGTTATAATTAGGATGAATGGGCCAGTGCTTAAAAATTAGGAATAGTTGCATCTGACGGATAGTGAGGACTTAAAACACTTTTACAAATCAAGATTGATTTTAAACCCTGATTCTAATCCCCCAACTTTACAAGTGAGCTATCTACGAAAGAAATAGGAAAGATATATCTTAAGAAAGTGAATTATATTTTATGTTAAGTAAGAATCCTATCAAAAAATTTAAAAGACCTCTTGAGAGAAAATACACTAAAATTAATCTATTTTAAAATCTTAAACTTGAAAGTACAAATAATCTTATTTTCAAGAAAATTTGGAGCTTACATAACATTGAAAACTATTGCATTTTGTGCATGAAAACATTCTAGTTCTTCCTCAAGAGCTTAAAGATATAGAGATCATAACTTGTAGATACAACTCATTTTAACTAGAAACCAGTTATGTTTTTATTTATATAAATAAGTTACATATAAGGCACACATATATATCTATAGAATTTGCATTATGTTTTACAAGACTGATTGGAAGTCTGAAAATATACATAGCAGTATATTTACATAGCTCAGAAGATACAAAAACATGATTTATTGTCTTTAGGGCTAGTTACAGAAATATCAGAAAATTATTGAAATGTTCTGTTGTAATAGAATAACTAGTTTCCATGAAAATTTTTAGAATGTTTTCTTAGTGTTCTAGTATATAACTAGTAACTTGATTAAGAAATATTTTTCTTTCTATTGATATGTAAAGTCACATCATTAGTTTCAAAGACCAAACGAGAAATTTAAAAGTTTACAAAGCAAGTAATACTAAAATTATTATGTGACTGAAATCTGCTTATCTCCAATTCGGGTTTTTCTACATGAAGGAGAAGGGAGAGAAGGGATTGTGTGAAGTGCTTTAGGGAAGAAGGAGGGGAAGGAAAATATTGAGATGAAAGGAATTTGATTTAGGGAGAAAAGAGGGAGAAAAGGATTAAGGAAGAAAGGAAATAAACAAGTATTTATTGCCTACCATGACGTCATTAGAAAATTGATCTCAATGAAAATCATAGAAAATAGACTATCCACATTTAGATTATGAATAAACCATTACACAAGCATAAATTGTAGGAAAATTAAATGTGCTAAGTCATATCAAAATTCACTGATAATGAATTGAAGTGAGCATCATCTGTACTGATCAGAAGCATTTACTCCTTATATTAATTCCAAGACTCTGAAAATTAGGCAAATTTTCTTGTAGTTAGTATGAACTTTTTTATAAATATAGCTATAAATGTGATCAATATATGTATATACAATTAATTAACATTGATATACCATTTTACATTGTTTTCTTACAAATCATATAGGTTTGGATCTATTAGGTAAACTTATTAATAACAAGATATGTTTTTTAAATTTTTAAGTGCTTGTAATTCCAGAAAAAATATGAAAAATAGAACATTATATTCATGAGATTTTAATATCTTATTAAATTTTCAAGAAATATTTAATGCCTGTACATTTTCATATCTCACATTTCTTATGGTAACATTTTTTATTGAAAAATATATTTGATATGTATCCTTCTAATGAAGATATTAACTTAATGAGTTTCCCTCAACCTAACCATAAAAAAAAAAATAGAATATGTTCACTCAAGCGAAGAGCTAAAATGTTATTGGAAATATTTCTTAAATATGCAACTTTCCTAATATTTCAAAATTTTGTGACAAATACATACTGAATATTTGTTTCAGAAAGAGATAGATTCGGGGGGATCCCTGGGTGGCGCAGAGGTTTAGCTCCTGCCTTTGGCCCAGGGCGCAATCCTGGAGACCCGGGATCGAATCCCACGTCGGGCTCCCGGTGCATGGAGCCTGCTTCTCCCTCTGCCTGTGTCTCTGCCTCTCTCTCTCTCTCTCTCTCTCTCTGTGTGTGTGTGTGTGTGTGTGTGTGTGTGACTATCATAAATAAATAAATAAAATTTAAAAAAAAATAAAAAAAAAGAGAGAGATTCGATTGAAATTGTAGCAGAGATATAAAAATGAATTAGACCCACAGACTTAGAGGGGAAACACATTTAAACATCAGCATTTATAAACATTATTCATTTGATGGACCTTTTTATTTAATGCTTACAAAATTAATGAAGAATTTGAAAAATGAAAGTGCAATATGATTTTAAATAAAATGTAAGAGAAATGTTATGTACAAATTTAAATATTTCAAAATAGATGTAAGTATCACAGCTCAATATCTCATTAGCTTATCTGACCTAGTAAAAGGTCCAGATCATTTGGCATATGGTATCTTATTATAAAAGATTACTTTGATTCAAAATGGCAATAAATTAAAACAGTGACAATTAAACATGAAATGATGTGCTATCTATTCAGTGAAAAATACAGCAAAAAGCTACCTTTTAAATTCCCTTTGTTTCAAAATCTTTGTTTCCTTTTTCTTTTCCGTTTTTCTTTTCTTCCTTTTTTTTTTTTTTTACCTCGTTTATAATGAAGTCTTACATCTGAGCAAGTAGACATCTGTATGCAGGTTGGAGCGGAGCAGCCTAGCACAGGATGTCTGACTCTCAGCAGAGTTAAAAGACTAATGAGGGGTCCAGTGGTCTAGTGTGGGTGTTGGAGTCTAGGCAAGTGAGAAGGATTTGCATGTGCCAAGACAGAAACAGCAACTCAGAGAGGAGTGTTGGAATCTAATCAGTATAAGGAGAGGCCCAAATAAATTGGTGGGAGCAGTGATGGGTGATTCATTTCTACAAGCCTATGGGTAACATCAGTAATTGCATACAGACACACAAATTAGAATGACCCTAGGGTAATGGTTGGGTATTGGAGTTATTGATGTGAAATCAGGTTTTAATGTATGTAGCTAGATATAGAAAGGAGAAAAGAAGTAAAGGAATGTGTGTGTGTTTACTCAGCCATGTCTACAAGGAACTTCTTTTTGTCAGGAATCTTACTTAGAAAACAATTTCTGTATGTGTAAGTGATGAATCACTAAATTCTACACCTGAAACCAATTTTACTGTATGTGGTAACTAAAATTGAAATAAAACCTTAAAATTAAAAAAAATATATATTGCTGAGCTAGCTCTATCTACTGGGAGGACTTGGGAGCTCCCACACAGCAAAGCACTACATGTCTCTGGCAGCGACATCTTGGTTTCTAAATACTGTTTTTCACTAAAAATAACCAAGATTTCTTGTACAATGGCTGATTCTAGGAGTGGGACAAAGAGAGTACAAGATAAGCCTGGAACAATGTGTTGTGCCAGGAGGAAAGAAATTTAAAAAAGAATAAAGACATGTCGAAAACAACCATCAACTGTTTTTTTGTTGTTGTTGTTGTTGTTCTTTAAGATTTTATTTATCTTATCTCTCCCTAGAGAGAGACAGAAATAGCAAGAGAGAACTTGAGTAGGGAGTGTCAGAAGGAGATGACTACTCGCTGAGCTAGAGAGCCCAGTCCCTGGACTGGAGCTCAATACCTGGACCCTGGGATCATGACCTGAGCTGAAGGCAGACAGTTAACCAACTGAGCCACCCAGGTTCCCCCATCAAGCATTTCTTTCTCTTTTTTTTTTTAAAAGATTCCATTCATTTATTCATGAGAGACACAGAGAGAGAGAGGCAAGGACACACAGGAAGAGGGAGAAGCAGGCTCCATGCAGGGAGCCCGACGTGGGACTCGATCCCAGGTCTCCAGGATTATGCCCTGGGCAGAAGGCCACGCTAAACCACTGAGCCACCGGGGCTGCCCCAATCAAGCATTTCTAACAAATGCCACCATACAAATGAATTCACCTGAGGGGCATCAATGGTTGCTAATGCAGGTGTATATTGAAAAAAAAAAAATAGCGAGCTAGATGACCAAAAAATAAACGGAAATACTTTTAAAGTGCCTATCCTCAAATTATTTTTTAATTACAAAGGAAAAATAGCTACATTACATTTGTAAACCTACCAAATCCCACTTTGATTAAGTGATCAAAATTAGCATCATCAGTAATGAGAAAATTAAATTTGGGCGCTATCAGAAATAGGCAGCAAGAACACAGAATAACAATTGTAATATTCCTGCCAAAAATGCATAACCAGAATCTAGTATGAGGAAATAGAAGACAAACCCAAATTGAGGTACTATCTACAAAATAACCAGCCTTCGAAGTGTCAAAGCCACACAAAGGAATGATTAAGGAACTTTCTATATTAAAGGACAGTAAAGATAAATAACAAATAAATGCCATGCCTGTATCTTTTGATATAAAGGACATTACTGGGATGATAGGTGAAATTTGATTGCAGTCTTTGGATTAGATAGTAATTTGTTTTATAGAGCTTATGTAGGAGAGTGTTTTGTTATAGTAAATACTAAAGTTAGCACCATATCAATTTATTTTAAATGGCTCAGATTTAAAAAGATAGGTTCTACACACTATTCTTGTACACTGTCTATAAACATGAAATTATATTTTTAAAAAAGGAGTAAGGGCACATCGGTGGCTCAGTTGGTGTCTGACTCTTGAAATCAGCTCAGGTCTTGATCTTGGGGTTATGAGTTTCAAGTCCAAGCCTTGCATTGGAGTCCACACTGGGCATACACTCTACCTTAAAAAAGCAACATAACTTGTGAATATAGGTAGCATTCTTGATTTAAAAAAAAATCCAATCTTTTGTGTGGACATACATAGCTTCATATATGATCTTATAGTTTTAAAATACTGAAAAGAATATTTGCATGTTAAATAATTCATTGATTCACAGACACGTGTTATTTCAAATATGGAGGTATAATTTTTATTCTAAAATACAGAATTTTATTATAAAATAGATTTTATTCGAAATAAAATTTAGACACTTTTCAAAAATATCTTAATAGATATGATGATAATACTGTTCTTAACAATCAAGGCATAGACTTAGTAGGATATGGAAGACTATGGAATAATAGGGTATCAAAATTGGCATATAGACACCACTTATATTCATGTGCTGGATATTTTACCCATGTGCTTCCAACTTCATTTTCCTTTATCTTTGCTAGGAAAGAACAGCTTGATAAAGTTCTAGCAAGAAGATGCATAGGAGTGATTAACTAAGTTGAATCTTGAGTAGTCATTGATATAATTCTCAAAGTACCTCATGGAAGTACATGAGATACTATTTATACATATTTTACAGAAGAAAGATACATTCAGAAATTAGGGAAAATATGTAAAAAACACAATTTATAATAATAATTATAATTAATATTGTACCTATTCTGATGATGATTTAAATAGTAAGTAGGATAAAATACTGGCTAGTCCAAGGTCTCCAGTGATTAAAGTGTCAGTGAGAAAATAGCATTCTTTTTTTTTTTTTTCTGGTCATGTTTCCTACATGTGATCTTAATGGGCCAAGTGCTAATTTTAATTTCATTTTTGTTTTTACAGTCTCAGAATTAATATCAAGGAACTTATATCCATTTGTCACATGAATTTTTTAAATAAAATTTATTTAGCTGTGCTTAGATTAAATCAGAAAAACCTTGAACAAGTTCTTCCTATCAGGCCCTGGCTTCATATTTAGGAGCAAGGATTGTTTCACTTCTCTTTGATTTATATCCTGTCTTTGGAAAACTACAATTAATGGGAAATATCAAGTATTTCCCATATGTGTTTGATAACAATTTTGTTACTGCCTCTCTCTCTAGCTCTCTCTCTCTCTCTCTCTCTCTCTCTCTCTGTGCCTATCATAAATAAATAAATAAATAAATAAATAAATAAATAAATAAATAAATCGATCTTAAAAAAATGAAGAGAGAGATAGAGAGGTGGTTTTTTTAGGATTTATTTTTTTATTTACTCATGAGAGACACAGAGGCAATAGCAGAGACATAGGCAGAGGGAAACGCAGGCTCCCCAATCAGAGCCCAATGTGGGACTTGATCCCAGGACCCTGGGATCACAACCTGAGCCAAAGGCAGATGCTCAACCACTAAGCCACCCAGGCAGCCCCTTTTTAAAGACTTCTTTTTAAAAAAATATTTTATTTATTTATTCATGAGAGACACACAGAGAGAGAGAAGCAGAGACACAAGCAGAGGGAAAAGCAGGCTCCATGCAGGGAAGCCCAATATGGGACTCGATCCTGGGACTCTAGGATCACTCCTTGAGCTGAAGGCAGGTGCTTAACTACTGAGCCACCCAGGTGTCCCTAATCTAACTTTTGAACATTATCAAATGATTCCATTAATAATTTTAATATTCTTAATTCATTTCATCTTTAACTCTTAACTGTAAACTTTTTCATATTAAATCTTAATATGATGAGCTCCCATTTGCTTCATTAGTTGATGTGCTTTTCTGATAAAGTCACCTTTTCCTGTGCACTTTTAGGGGAAGGACTCTGCTGTAAGCTATTAGGCAACATATCACACATTGGGGAATGGGTGCTTCTGTCCTGAAGGGGGTTTCAGTGCTCCACAGAAGCCATTCCAAGATCCACCTGATAAGAATTGTGTGAAGGTTAAGTGAAAAAATGGATTCAAAGCACCAGCACAGGGCATGTACTCAATAAGTATTAGCTAGCTACTATTATGGCCAAGTTGTAGTTCATATTGATTACTTTGGATAAAAGTCAGTTTGTTAAATATCTCTTTAGATATAACACATAGATCTAGAAAAAAATACATAGATCTAGACACTTGTAGACCAATGCATAGTAAAACTGGATAATGTGATAATGACCTCACTTATATGGAGGTCATGACTTTTCTATTAAAGGATACAAAATTTCATTTGATTTTGCCACGTTTTTCCTTTTGGTCCTACATCTTTTTCACACTAACTGCTCTTAAGTGAGTTCTGTGCTGTACTTTACAACTGATTTTTATTTTAACCTTGGTCAGGACCCTGTACTTAACCCTATTAAATCTCATCTTGTCCATTTGGGCTCACCTTTTTAGCCTACTGAGACCCTGTCAAATTCAATGTTTTAGCCCTCTTTCCAGGATTGACTTAATTCAAAAATATCAAGTGTGGTCATCTCTATTTTCACTTAAGTCATTAAGAAGTCTATCAAGTCATTTTTGAGAATAGAAACCTGCTTATATGCTAACCTGAATCAATTGAACAGAATTCTGTATTTATGGAATTATAGTCAGTCTACTTGTCCTTATATCTGAATCATATTTTTTCTGGACCCTTATTATATATAAAGCTTGAAAGCAGATTCAAGTTTGTTCATTTAGAAACACACTTTCTTCAGCTGAATATAAAGTCAGGTTTCTTTTACATGATCAGTTTTATTATCTAGCCTGGAAAAATCTACATCTTGCTCTTTTTTCTAAAACTATGAGGCAAATTTTTGTGTGTCGTCAGAAATTATTTATGGCTTAATCAACTTAATTTTGTAATTCCCCTGCTCCTCTGAAAAAAAGGAAATTAGAATAGCTAGATATTATTTTTAAGGAGCCCATGCTTGCATCAATTTTTAATCATTTCTTAGTTCACTCACTCAAAAACCTGTATAATGAGTTTCTAATAAGTGCCAGGTACTGTGTTAGATCTTGAGAATCAGAAGATGAGTAATATGTGGCCCCCACTCTTTACATTGAAGTAAGAGTACAAAATAAAAGGGTGATGATAGAAATGTAGGTGAAATATTTAGAAATGCAAAATGGAATTCTGTTTAGAATTCTTGGTATCAATTTCTAAGTGAAGTCTGAAAGACACTAGAAACAGAACCATTGAAAAGAAATGGCAAGAATCAAAGGTACCATGCTGCGGAATGGCATGGATTGTACAGTAATGAGAGACAGGAGGCCATATTATGTGAGGGGATCAGTGGTGGTGACGCAAACAGGAAAGTAGCGAGATGGTCAGATTATGCATGTCCTTAGAAACTTTTAGCATGTTTGCATTCTCCTGCACCATGTTTATAGCAAGGGAAGTTTGGAGTTTTTAGTTATAAAGCAGCATGATCCTTTTATGTTGGTAGGATTGTAGACATTGATCTAAACATGGCCTAGATACCAGTATGTGGCAATTGCCAATTTCCATGTTTCTCTAAATATCCTAAAATTTCTAAGTGTAAACTCAAACGTCTCAAAGTAATGTCCTTTGTTCCAGAAAGGGAGATGATAGAAAAAGAATGTGTATATATAAACATATATATATTTTATATGTATATATATTTTTTATGTATGTATATGTATGTGTGTATAACAGGCAGATGGATTGCTTTTCTTTTGTTCTGGAGGGTATCAGTGTGGGAAAAAAAAGTAAGCTTTTTATTTCTGTAATGAAAAATAATTCTTATCTTAAAAAAATCATCCTGACCTTATAAATTCTTCTGGCCACTACATAATTTCTCTGCCTCTTACTCTTCCTTAATAAATAAACTTCACAAAAGAATTGATTATATTTTCTGTACCTAATTACTTTCCTCTTATTCTGGCACACATCTTCAAGTCAGGTTTTTACCTCTACTGCTCTATAAAACCTATTATTAAGGTATCCATTGAGCTGCTCATGCTCAATCAGTGGCCCATTTTTCAGTCCTCATACTTCTTGATCTAATAGCAGAATATTACCCAGTTGATCATTTCTTTCTCCTTGAATAATCTCTCCAGCCCCCAACTTAGCTAGCATGTCACCATGCTTTTCTGGTTTTCCTTCTTCCTCATTGGGCCCTACTTGATATTTTTTGTTAGTTGTTATAAATCTCTCTGACCTCTTAAAATTCACTGGAACTCCATTTTTGGATCTCTTTGTTTTTATAAACTTTCATCCTTGATACATTAAGTTCGTATGGATTTTTTTTTAAATTTTGAGGTAGTTGTAGATTCACATATAATTGCAAGATATAATACAGAGATCCATGTACCCTGTACCCAGTTTCTGCCAATGGTAACATCTTGCAAAATTGTTGTACAGTATTATAACCATGATATTGGCATCAGTACAGTCAATATACAATCAAATACAGAATACCACCATTTGTATGGATTTAAATACCCCTTGTATTCCACCTGTAACTCTAATATACATCTTCAGCTTGGATCTTTTCCCCGAATGCTATATTTTTATATCCAACTGCTTAATTCCCTCTCTACTTAGGTGTTCTGTAGGCAATGCAAATGTTAAGATATCCAGATATCCAAAGCCAATCTCCTATATTCACCCCTACATATCTTCTTTTGTCATTCTTTCCATCTCAGTAAATGGCAACTGTCTCTTTCCACTTGTTTGGGCCAAGAAACACACAGTTATCCTTAAATCTACTTACTTACTCAGGCCCAACCCTTTGACAAGTCTTGTTGATTCTACTGGCAAAATATTTCAAGAGTCTCATTGCTTTCATGTCAAATTCTGCATTCTGGTTGTTTTTATTTGTTTGGTTGGTTGCTTTACTTTTGCTTTTAATATAGATAGTTGCATAAATTCCTAAACTGGTCTTCCTGCTTTGGCCTATGTCACCCTAGAGTATAGGTTAAATTTAAAAAATAAATAAATAAAGAGGAGTTCTTTAAAAACTAAAACAAACAAACAAAAATCATAAGTCTCTTCTGCTCAGAGCATTTTGGTGGCTTACCATTTTGTCCAGTGATGAAGTCATCATGATTATAAAGGCTTCATAATGTTTCTTACTACACTGTCTTCATTGGCTTCTCTGACCTTTGTCTCCTTTCTCCCACCTTAGTTATGCTCCTACGCACATATCACCCCCTTCTTTAAAACTCCAAGGCATATGTAATTTTTGTACTATTTTCTCTTCCTAGCATTTCGAGTTGAATTTTTTTCTCCTTTAGGTCCTTGGTTAAATATTACCTTTTTTAGCAAAGATACTCTTGTCCACTCAATTTATTTTTTTTAATTTTTTTAACTTTTATTCAAATTCAGTTAATTACCGTATAGTGTATTATTAGTTTCAGAGGCAGAGTTTAGTGATTCATCAGTTGCATATAACACCAAATGCTCATCACACATCACATGTCCTCCTTAACACCCATCACCCATCTCCCCACCCCTTTCCTCTCTAGCAACTCTGTTTATTTCCTATAGTTGAGAGTCTCTTATGCTTTGGCTCCCTCTCTGATTTCAACTTATTTTGTTTTTAAAACTCCAACACTCCCAATTCTCATCCCTGTACTCCCAACCATCTCCCTTGCTCGCTTAATTTTTGACCACAATATTTACAATAAATAATTTGTATATATAATTTCTTCTATGTAGTTACGATATAACCACCATAAGAGTAATGATTGCTGTCTCAGTTTTACCCCAGACATAGAAAACTGCCTAGCTTGTAGTAAGTTTAGATGAATTATTGAAGGTATAAAGGATTTAGTATATTCTATTTAATTTGCTGATTGATCATAGTTGAATTGTCCAATTAATAGGGGACATAGGAGTCAGTGACTTATGAGAAGGGTACACACTTGACTATTATAGAAGGTAATAATTTCCACTGGTATCTCAAGAGTAAGTGAGCACTTCAAAGGACAATATTAGAGGTAAAAATGATGTAATTAAAGAGAGATCCCTGGGTTACTTCAGTTTAATTGTTGGACTTAGCAGGATAGGAACAAATAAAATGAAAAACAATTATTCACAGTTAATATAATCACTTGTACAAAGAAAAATTTAAACATGAGTGATCAAATGCTGTGAAAAGATTGGTAGACTAATGCTTTGGATTTGCAATTGGAGAAAGACGGATAGGTTGTGAAATTTATAAGGTTTCAATGTGTTGCAAATTTACTCTTATGTTAGATTAAGCTTACAATTTAAATAGGAAAAATATATACAAAATCTTATTGGAAATAAAGTGGCCACTCAGAGCAGAGGCCAATGGAACCCATCTCAGCATAGTCCCCCACGGGCATGCAATTAATACTGATACTGCATATTCCATGTCTTGCTAAATTCAGGAGGGTCAATCCTTTATGTGACCCCTTAATATTTGGGTCTTTTATCACATTGGAGACTGAGACACAAACCAAGCAGAAAAGAACTTCATATTGAGAGTTGGGTGGTTATAAAATCATTGGAGAGGCAGAGAAAGGGGAAGATAAGAGAATCACCAGTCTTCCAGCTTCAAGGTCACAATCTAGCAAAGTACAGCTCAGAGGTCAAGTCTTCAACTATTAACCAACCGGAGGTCAGGAAGTCCTACTGCCAAGCTACCCCCTGCTGACTTCACAGCCACCCTGCACCAGAAACTGTGTGAATAGTCTTGGAGTAGGGAGTACAGCTTCTGTCTTCATTCACATTGTTAGGTCCTCTTGTTCATATGCACCTCCATTGAAAAGTGGAAGTAGTGTTCATTCCTCTTCAGTATTCTAAACCACTTACTTGTGCATCTCATCCTGAGCTTTTGTGGCACTTCAAACCATACCAGCAAGTGAGTCTGGGAAATGAAAATTTTATCCTTCCATTTCTTATGATAAAGGGGAGTAGCTTAGATGATAGAAATAGATGTGATGTGTCAACAGAAAATGTCTAAGGTACTTCTATTACCTAGATTTAAAGCACCATTCTGGACAAATATTCAATTGAGTACTTCCACTTAAGAGAAGTTTGACAAATACTGAACTCTTCCAACTGATCTAAGTTTAGCAATACCATATCCTCATCTGGGGAGAAAGAGCTGAGTCAGTGACTCAGCCTTACCTTTGTCACTGGCACCCCAGCATTTCAGGAAACCAAATTGCCAAAGTAAAGTAAAGATGCCAAGCCAGAAATCAGAGATAGCCTGTTGGAACAGCATGAAAGGGAAGCAAAAGAAGAGTTTATGGCCTGAGAAGAAAGTAGGGTGAAGACAGTTTGTCGTGTGAGAGAGATTTATAGTTCATGGTAGCAAGATGCAAAAAGAAGTAAAAACACAAAAGAGAAGAAGAGGGAAGAGAAGAGCTCTCTGGCGATGCAGTGTCCTGGAGAACAGACATGTTAAAGAAATTACACTCAAAGATGGAGTGTTTGCCCTTCAAAAAAAGAGGAAGGCAGCCTTCCATTACAGGTTCATTCAGAAGCCATTGAATACAATTTGAGTGAGCTTACTTGATAACTTCTATTTTCCCTCTTGATATTAAGGTCTTTTTATATTTGGGGAGAATTGTGGATGCAGTCGAGGAATAGTTTGAACAGTTAAAACACATATGCATGCAAACACACACATGCACACACACAGCTAATCTTTGTTGTTGCTGTCATTTCAACATATCTCAGCTTATCCTGAATCCTGAAGGAATATTATTTTGTAATTCCATGATTCATCTCCTTTTAAAAAATGTTTCTAAAACATTTACTCATCCGTGATTTCCTATGCACTCACATTATATTCATGAGCTCACGACCTTCCCCTTCGCATGAGTATCTTTGGACATATATTTTCAGAATTTTGCTTTTTAGAGTGTATCTTTACTTTGGGATTCTTTTGTTATTGTTGTTAGAAAGAGGAATATGATTATTTGATGTATTATTTTGAAACTGTTTTCACACATCTATGTATATATCTGATTGTCGTACTCTTTTTTGTTGTTTTAAATAAGACTCCATGTAACAAGTACTTCCACTTCACTTACTAGTTGCTCTTTTTTATTTATTTATTTTTAAAGATTTTATTTATTCATTCATGATAGACAGAGAGAGAGACAGAGAGAGAGAGAGAGAGAGAGAGAAGCAGAGACCCAGGCAGAGGGAGATGCGGGCTCCATGCAGGGAGCCTGATGTGGGGACTCGATCCCGGGACTCCAGGATCGCGCCCTGAGCCAAAGGCAGGCGCCAAACCGCTGAGCCACCCAGGGATCCCCTCGTTGCTCTTTTTTTTTTTTTTTTTAAATTTTTTATTTATTTATGATAGTCACAGAGAGAGAGAGAGAGGCGCAGAGACACAGGCAGAGGGAGAAGCAGGCTCCATGCATCGGGAGCCCGACGTGGGACTCGATCCCGGGTCTCCAGGATCGCGCCCTGGGCCAAAGGCAGGCGCCAAACCGCTGCGCCACCCAGGGATCCCTCGTTGCTCTTTTTTAATTCCATTATTTTATTTTATCGGAATTAAAGTCAGAGAAGCAACTTTTTCCATTGTGTTTGTACCTTTCACAAGATAAAATAATCACCAAAGCATACTTTTTAGAAGTTTCACTTTTATACTTTGGCTAAAGGCATATGTATGCATATCAAAATGTTTATTATATTTGTTACATTATAGCTGTGGCTTTAAGCATATATATAAATATCAAAATGTTTATCAACATTATTTATACACTGACAGCCTTTTTAAAGAAAGGATAAGTGAAAATAGGATTTGTGAATTTCCAGTGGTTTATGTCCATCAACTTATCCTCACAACAGCAACTTATAGTATACACATTTTTACCTTTTGTGTAGGAGGAAACTAAGAGTCAATGCATTTAATTTGCCCAGGGTCATACAGCAACTCCTACAACAATCTGCTAAAGATTGTTTCTGTCCTGCTCCTACATCATGACATTCTTTGCTATCATATATTGTCCATGTCTCTAAGCTGAACCTCAATGTTCTGTCTCTTACCTTCCATATAACCAAAATATTGACAATGGCTGTGGATACATAATAATACAATAGAAAGGGTGTGGCTATCAGAGATAACAAAATGGCAATGATTAACATTTACTTAGTCTATCTCAGGTTCTGTTTTGTGCACTGCATTACTTGATCCTTATAGCAATCTTAGCAGTGAGTATTATTCTAATCTCCATTTTAGAAAGAAACAGGTGAAAAGACAAAGGATTTGCCCAAGATTGCTATTGAAAAAAGTAGCAAGGCCAGTATTTGGATCCATAGATTCTGATGATATAGTTCCAGGCTCTTCATCTAGCTCTATGCTGTGGTTCTGGTATAGGTGAAAAGAAAGAATAAAGAAAGAAACATGTTTGTACAGTTCTATTCATTTAGTGATGGGTGGCATTCATTAATTATTGAGATGGAAGGTGCTAGGAAGTAGTTTAGAAAAATAGGCTAACAATGATGGGAGTTTCGTTTATGGAATTCAATACCCACAAGCCCCATTGGAAACATAGGACTGTATTGGATAGTCTTCAACAATACAATCCTCTGTTTGCATAGATCCAGTGAGGTCGATAATTCAGGGTATTGGAAGCCAGACTGAAAAGTCTAAAATTGATATTATAAAGAGGAGGAAGCTTCTGAATACCTTGCTCAGGGAAGTGACATAATTAGAGTGGTGCTTTAGAAAGATTGATTTTACATTTACATGCCATATGCATTGAAATTTGGTGGGATGTCCAATAGGAAAGGAAACCAAGAGCCACTAATGGCATTGGGCTTAACTAATAGGCCTTGGGCTTAACAGTGGAAACAGGAAGGAAGAGTAGAACACAAGAATTATGATGTGGGAATGATGAAAATAATTTTGTGACTTATTGTGATGTATATAAGAGATAGACTCAAGGATGAACATGACTATAAAACAATTGAGAGAGTGGAGAGAAGAATTAGAGATATTGGTTTTAGGCCTCTAAGATCTGAATATGTTCTGTACCTTTGTATACTATTTTTAATTCTAATCTCCATTTTAGAAAGAAAAATACTGGTGAAAAGACAAGGGATTTGCCCAAGATTGCTATTGAAAAAAGTAGCAAGGCCAGTCTTTGGATCCATAGATTCCGTTAAAATGAAATGTTTAATTCATCATCTATTTCCCAGGGTTGAGTATAGTCCAGTTATTTTTCTCAATGGCATATATATATACATAAGTATGGAATCATTTGGTAGTCAGGAAGAGGTTGAACATACAAAATCAGAATGTAAAAGAAAAAATATTTAGGAAGTTACTAGAGCTGCAAGTCATAAGCATGTTTTTTTTTTTTCCTTTTAGTCAGGTAACAGAAAGAAGAGATCAACAAAAAATAAATACAAATGAAAAACCAGGGTAAGAGTCAGCCCATCTGAAAATAGACTATCTGGCTAGAAAAAAATATGCACTGCTCAGGTTTTGGTAATGGTATCTTTGTGCTAAGGAAAAAAAAAGACTCTTATTTTTCTGTAGTTGTATTATGTCACAGGCACAGCTCAGCTAATATTGCATACCTCTGTGGTCAGAGTAAGAACCAAGAACCATGTCCATTCTGAATGTGTGGTCAAAGGTGGAGCCCAAGAGGTATCACATATCTCCCTCCACGAACCGCTCCCCCCTCCCCCGTACTTAGTACCTTTCCTTTTTTAAATGAAACCTTAAATTGAAGATTATAATTGCTATGATGTCCAATTTAGACCTGACTGACATTAGAGAGTCATGAGCATGAGGTGAAGAATTGGCATCTTATTATGAGCAATCAGAGTGTGGATGTATGTTTTTTTTCCCCTGCAAATTTTAGATCAGACCTACAGATTAAAAAAACCTATAGTCATAACCTAAGAATTAAAGAAACATGAGGATATAATAATGTTTATGTATGGCAGCTTTCATAGATTTTTTAAGGTAACTTAAAATTTTTATTTCCAGATAAGATTTTAGTAACAATATGACTTTGGGATGCATCAGTATTCTGCACATTAATTTCCAAACCTTTGAATTTTTCCATAATACACTTAATAGGATATCCAAATAATTTACAGTTACTAATTAAAGCTAAAATGTACACTGTTACATTACTCTACAATATTCTTATCCAGAGGCCATAAGCCTGTCTTTCTGGCTCTTGCCCAGTACCATTTATAAGGCATACTTTTATGTGATCTGCAGTGCTCTCTTTCAACTCTAGCAAATAAGGCACACTTGACTTTTGACAGCCATTAGAAATTTTTATAGGAATGTTTGATTGTATCAGAACAGGAATTTGCATTTACTGCATTATTTTTAATCAAGTTTTTTTTTCTCTTTTTATAAAATTAATTTCAGAGATATATTTTTATATATACATATATTTTAAAGATTTATTTATTTATTTGAGAGAGAGTGGGGATGAGGGGCAGAGGGAGAGGAAGTCTTAAGCAGACTCTGCGCTGAGCTGGGCTCATTCTCACAACCCTGAGATCATGACCTGAGCTGAAACCATGAGTCTTATGCTTAACCGATTGTGCCACCCACATGCCCCTTACTTACATGTTTTTATAGCATATGTATATATTTTATGTAAATTATATATAAATTTCAAACTTTATGATGATTTCAAATGTGGTATTGAAAAGAAAGAAAGAGGAGTGCACCTGGCTGACTCAGTTACTGGAATGTGTGACTCTTGATCTCAAGGTCATGAGTTCAAGCCCCATGTTCAGTGTAGAGATTACTTCTTTAAAAAGGGGTAGAGGAAGAGAAATTGAGAGATAGATATCCCTTCAATGTTTAATTGCCTCTAATTCTTCATGTGTCTGGAGTAGATGTTTCATTGATTTCCTCATAGGACTTTTTTCTCTATTTTCTCCTCTAGCCTCTTTACCATTTTTTATAATTATTTATAAAGTTTTGTATACTGGAAAATAAAGTTTCATGCAGGATACATTATTGAGCTTGAAACAATGTGAGTAATGGATTTATACAAAAACACACACAAGACAGATTTTATAGCTGTTTTTAAAATATAGGGGTTACAATTTAAATATTCCAAATAAAGCTTTATTCTAGTAAATAATATATAAGTGAAACTAAAACAGGTCATGTGCAGCTTTATTTAGTTCATAATGACATTTACTCTAAACACTTTCCCCAAAATTATTAATAAAATTTTAATGAACAAAAATAAATCTCACATCTTCATAAAAGTTACTTATGCTAATGATTGAATAAAGTCTTTGTTCTTCTTGTATTTTAACTGTACCTGCATTCTCCTTTCCTCTCTAACTTTCTGTCACACATACTTAAATACACACACATACATACTCATATACACATAAGAGCTTGTTTTCCTTGAATGCAAATGAAATCCTCATATTATATAGAAAAGGCAGCAGTAAAATTATTGCCAAAATCAATGGAATTTCATAATGAATATTTTACTCTTTATTTGCTGTAGTTAAAAAGATTGATTAATGTATACTTCTTTGCCATTTGAAGACATCATTCAGCAGTTTATGCAAGCCTTCTAATTCAAATATATTAAGCAACATGGGAAGCAATTTTCCTTTATTCCTAATTAGCAGAATACCATTAAGTCTTAATAATGGCCATCCATATTAAGCCATCCATTATCCTGGCTTATATTTCCTTTGTTTTCACTTTTTCATAGATGTGCCATCCAGTCCCTATGGAGTGAAGATTATAGAGCTGTCACAGACCACAGCCAAGGTTTCTTTCAACAAGCCGGACTCCCATGGAGGTGTGCCTATTCATCACTATCAAGTGGATGTCAAAGAAGTAGCATCAGAAACCTGGAAAATAGTACGCTCCCATGGAGTTCAAAGTGAGTCAGTGATTTCAAAGTATGTTGGTTAATTCAAGCTGATCTCCAATGTTCTTGTGTGTTTGGGTTTTTATTTTCCTTCAACATGTACTTTTTTTTTTCTTTTAATAATGTAGAGCTGCCCTACTCTTCTTGAGAATGACTTTACTAGGAGTTGGAAAGTTTTCATCTTTAATAAAGATGGGAGAGTTTAACAAAATCACCAAAGTTCAATTTTATGGAAGAAAAGTTAGTATTTAGAATTGTGGTGGTGGAAAAACAACTCCTGACATGTCAGATTTGATGATCCAATATTCTGAAATATCTTTGGTTTTCATTTATTAGTAAGATGTCTTCCAAAAGTAGGCGTAAAAGTCATACTATAAAGTGTGGATGTCTTATTGTATGTATTTATGAAGCCATCTATAAAAACTCATCTGTCTACTAAACTTTATTTCAAAATTGTGTTTTGAAACTCAGGTTTTTATTACCAATTATGGCATTTTGGAGAATAAGCTAATTCTGGGAAGTTAAAACAATTTACAGCACCACTTTTCACTTGTATAGAATTTCATCATGTTGTAAAAATGTGATTTGTTTTCCCACTAAAAGAAGAAACTAAAGTATAAAATCATAATAAACTATGAGAAGTGGACTCTATTGGCTGGGATGTAGAACTACATTGCATAGCTGAAAAGGATAGTAAGGAAAATAGTGAGGAAATGATGGTTCCATAGTGCCCCTTCTCTGCTGGCCCTGGCCTGGGGCCCTGGCTGGATCCTAACATGTATGGTGTAAGGGAGCTGTAAAAGCCATGAGCTGTCCTATGAAAAAAGTATGAGCCCTCCTGTGAAGAATTGTCCTAGTCATTCCAGTTTCACCTATGCTGGCACTTACTTGTTCCGTTTTTACTGGGATCAACTGTATGTTTTTGATAGAAGTGCCAGAAATATTAATCAATATGTCACAATCATTTACCACATGCTTCAAATAATGCTCCCCAAACACATCAGCTCTTATCATTTATTTTAATGATGAGAGGCTTTGCGTAAGTAATATTCTTTGTGCAAATGCTGTGTGGTTTAGGAGAGAAGACAATGTCCCAAAGGAATGAACAAGTGAGTTCTTACTCTAGGGGAAGAAACTATTATCCTAGATTCAAGAATAATTTTTTAAGAGAGAGGTGAAAGCTGAGAGATAGCAAGAGAAATGAATTCTTTCTGACACTATGGAACACTCAAAGTGGGTGCTTGTGCACAATCATGAGGAAATGTTAAAGCTGAATATTAGAGACATTAAACTTGGCAAAATAGTAGTGCCACACCTAACCCTTCCTCTCTGGGGAAGAAGATTAACAGAATCTCTCACCACTTCTTACAAAATAAAACCCCATGGGAAGAATGTTTAAGGCCCCGATCTGGCGGAGTTATTCCTGTTCAAAAACCTGATGTTGTTACTCCATGCATCCATCTCTCAGAAGCAGATTTCCACGTTCATAAAACAGGCATATAAGAAAGAACATATATGAATTCACAAGAAGAGATCACTGTCCTCGAAATTAGTTGGTCAGAATATCTATGATAGGTATACTCTTTACCTGTGAGTATTTTATGGAGGAAAGAAAACATGAGTCAGAAACCTGTTTGGTGAGTCTTGAATATCAGTCAGGGAAGTTACGCAAATGAGCTATCTAATGCCCTCAGACTGGGACACCATAAAGCTTGCCAGTGAGACCAAAGTACTCAAAGTCCTGGTTTCTCTTCCTCTTCGTATAAGAACACTGATCCCTTCACAGGGCTCTACCTTCATGACCCATAAAGCATAATTACCCTCCCAAGGCCCACCTCTAAATACTATCACATTAGAAATTTGGGTTTCAACATATGAATGGGGGGTGGGCACAATTCAGTTCATAGTTCCAAAAAACTCATTGTATTTTAGTCACTGTGTTAAGAACTGAAAATAAATCAATAGATTTTGAGCACAAACTGAAGAATGTGGTATTATCAATATCTTCTCTTTTACAGAGTATGAACCTGAGGGTTATCTATATAAAGGAGAAAACTGAGACTAGAAAGTTTAGCTTCTTATCTCTAAAGTAATACAGATAAATAATAAACTAAAACTCAAGCCCTAGCAGGAAATCTGATTCCAGAGCCTGTACTGTTGACTCTTATGCACCTTTCATCCTCTATTCAGTCAAGAGTTGAGAAAGTGTAACAGAAATTACTGCCCTGTAAAGTATTAATATGACCCATTATATCTATGTGTGCATGTGTGTGTATATATTATATGTATATATATATATATATATATAGTTTGAAGGTATATAATATAATTTTATGTACATTTATCTATAAATAATTTTATAGTATATATATATATATTTATTGTGTAATATGTCTGTGTGTGTGTGTTTGTTACAATATGTTTTAGAAACTTAGTAGAAGGAGTTACATAGAGAATGTAGGGAATGATTTGCCTAACGATGTTAAATATGAATTAGAGTTGAAATATCCCTATTATTTAGAAGTTTCTTCTTAAAAAGAGGAAAGCAGGAAGGAAGGGACAGGAAGGAAGGGAGGGAGAGAAAAAGGAAAGAACAAGAACCTGTCAGAATGACTATGGTTTTACATCTTAAGCATGTTTCTTCACTCCACCCAATATATGTATGGTTAACTAGGTGACAGGATCCAGAACACGTATGATAGATATTGTGTACATGTGAGTTGTGAGATTATGTGATGTATTAATTGGTGGTTTCAAAAGGATTACAATTGGGAGAAAAATTGGGTTTTGGCCCAAGGCCAAGACAAACAATTTTTTTTCTGGTCCACACTTCTACATTCTTCCAAAAACTTTGAGATTCCTGGCTGCATACAGGGGTCTAAGCCTGAGATCTCCCTCTCTCTTCTTTCCCCAGTGACGACATTCCAACCCAATCTCCTCTATTATACATCTGTGCAAAAGCTCTCAGCTGTCTGAGTATCACTGATAATTTCCACAAGACTGCAGTAATTGATAGAAAAACAATTGCATGACTAATCCTCTAGCTTCAGGTCTCACCATTCACGTCATTTTTTTTTCATATATCAGAGTTTGCCTTCATTTTCTATGAGATAATATGTGCATTTAAAGAGATTTTTGAAAATGGTATGTAAAATTGTAAGCATATTTTAAAAATTTGATTTTCTTGCTGTGTAGGTGACCATACTGTTGAAATTCTGAAGACATATTTTAAAGCACATACATGGTTTTGAATAATGGAGAAATGCTTCTTCGGTACCTTTGTTTTATAGTTTGTACTTCTCATTCATCTTAAAGCTTAAGAGAGTTTTGTAAGCATATTTACTGTCTTTGAGACATTTGTTAGAAGATAAATTTAGGTTTATCTATGAAAAGACAGTTACTATGGTCATGAACATTTCAGCTACTACTTTTTACCCTCAGCTGGTTTTATTTATTTAATTTTATGTGAGTTTAGTTGATGTTCAGTTAATTTTCTTTGTTCATAAATATCTATAATTCATTATGTACTGTTCATGTGTCTATTTCAACCTAGAAGTAAATATCAGCTCTTGTTTGATTGTGGTGGCATAAGCAAGAAAATTTTAGCAAAAAAAAAAAAAAAGCCTGTTATTAGAGTCTGATTCTAAATAACTCATTAATTAATTTCCAGTGAATTTCACCTGCTTACTCTGCACCTGGTCCTAGGTTTAGAGTGCAATTGCAGTCTGGACCAGTTATTATATTCTTCAAGGTTTAGCTGAAGTCTTACTGATCATCCCAATCACTGATGTGACACAAAACTAAATTTCAAAAACATGAAGAATTATGAACAGGTCTGATATCAACAACTTGAACTATTTAAACCTGTGAGTCATTCTGACATTTAATTTTGAGTGAAAAATATGTAGCACAGGTGTAGCAAGACTTTTTGATTGGGAGGGATACATGACATTTTCATTACCCTATCATTTAACACTTTGTAAGCATGTTCTATATACTTCATTGGGCACAAATGAAGAGAAGATAATAATCTTGCAAAACAGCTACTCATTTTTCAGTATTAAAAATGAAAAATTAACACTTTGAAATATTAGGTTCTTTTTATCAGAGAATAGAAGAATTCTTCAGATAGCATAATCTATTTCTTTTAATTTTGAAATGTTTAGCCAGATAGAATCACACACAGACATCCTTTCGATCTCAACCAAGATTATTATATGCTCTGCTTCATTTGGGTCTAAGGTTATAGCAGAATTTCTCTTTGTTCCTGAAAATAAGGGAGATAATTTTTATTTGAAAATAGTTGCATTTTGTAAATGGGACACTCATTAGGAATATATTCAAATTTTTACCATTTTTATTAATTGAAGGATGTAATAATAACTAGCTACAATTTGGAAGTAAGTACACAGTTGGACTCTACAGTTCATTCATTGCATAATTTCACTAAACCTTCAATATGACTTCACAGGTTGCAGTTGCAGTATGTATATTTTAATCTGTAAATGGTAATTTTAATATTACAGCATTTAGTTTGTAAATGTTGTGATTAAGGTTATGTACATGTTTCATTATTACATATAATGCCAAACTTTTTATCCAGGTTTTGATTTTAGTTCTATTTTAATTAAAATTTAAAGGAAGGGATGCCTGGGTGGCTCAGTGGTTTAACGCCTGCCTTTGGCCCAGAGTGTGATCCTGGAGTCCTGGGATTGAGTCCCACATCGGGCTTCCTGCATGGAGCTTGCTTCTCCCTCTGCTTGTGTCTCTACCTCTCTCTCTCTATGTCTCTCATGAATAAATAAATAAATAATTTAAAAAAAATAAAATATAAAGGAAAAAATATCAACTTATATGGTAGATAAATCCATTTTCAGCTTTATGAAGGAGTTTTTCCAAGATTGTTTTGAAGTATAGGTTTGGATTTATAAATTATATGCCTGTATCTGATAGGCCCACAAACTTATTTTAAATAGGAGCTTAAACTGGAATAGAATGAAAATTAATCAAATCCTGAGAAAGATTTCTGTGCAACTTAAGAGATGCTACTTCCCGGTGTCTTCCTTTGTCTCAAGGGTTGGGGGGGGGTGCCCTAAAATCAATGGCATCAACAGCTCTCTTGGAATAAAGAATCTTTCTGGCTTGAATTCTCCCAAACCACAAACTTAATATCATATATATATATATATATATATATATATATATATATATTCAAGCTGACTCTCCACATAACAATGATAAGTTTATTTATTATATGCATGGAATTTCCTTGTACCAACAGCGCTGTTACATATTCCTCCATGTTTTAGTTTTTCACCAGAAATCACCTCCATGCCCTGCTGTCCTTTCACCATCCCACCCCTATTCAATTTCTCTTAATGTAACAGGCTTGATATGGCCTACAAAGTGTTCTTTTGCATTATTTGCCTCAGAGAATTGTTTAGCTTTTAAAGCTGGACATTAATGCCTTTTAGAAAGTTAAGATAGATTTTGGTACAGTTTTTTGTAACTTTTTCCCATTGTTTTGTATTAGAATTTCTTAGTCAAATGTTACGTTTTTTAAATTAATCCTCCTATGTTGCCAGTGTTTTCTCTCATTGTCTCTACTTTTATCTTTTACTCTGCCCTAAATTTTTCAACACTTATTTTTTTATAGTTTACCTATCAACTTTTAAAATTGTTAAATCTTCCATTATCAGATAACTTAATTCATGTGTGCAATATATTCTCTTCTCTCTCTGCTAACTGTAATTATAATTCATTGTCAGAGTTATTTTTGCTTTCTGATTTCATTTTATTTTCCTGGGCTTACTTTGTTTTTGTTGTTGTTACTTGTTTTGTTCTCTGTCATTCACATTGAAAATTTTCACCAAGTATTTGGTGATCCTTTCCTTGGATATGTGCATTTAAAAGTGAGAAAAAAATCATGCCTGAGCTCTATGCAAAAGGCAGGGTTTTTCAAGCCTTGACATTAGATGGGTTTGTAACTTCCTCATCAACAGAGGTCTGTGAAATAGTAATTATTTTTGGATATCCTTTTTGAGGCTTTTCAATTATTATTGGTATACCTGGCTACCAGGACACTGTGAAAAGCAGATTGTATCATATGGAGTCAGATGCTTTCCACAAAGTTTTGTCTAGCACATCAACTCCATGCTCTCTCATGTTTAGAATTCCAGAGCACAAAACTTCTTAGGTCCCAGTTATCCAGGTAATAGACCTATCATCTTCCTTTTAGGTGAAAGTGAGGAATTCATCTTCTTTTAAATCTGAGAAGAGGGCAGGATAATACAATTGTTTAAATGTTTGATGATCATCCAATCTCGTGCTTTCATCTTTTTGGACTTAAAATTCCTGATATTTTCTTGACTTCTGTAGGTCTAGTTTACCTCTCCTTATCATCTCATCTTATACAGAGTTTTATAATTTTTGATGTAATATTATATTTTTATAAGTGGGTTTTTCAACTTTTAAAACAGACAATATTAATATGTTTATATATTGATGACATAGTATTGAAAATCACACTTTTAAGAAAAATGAGCATATCAATGTTACTGAGTAATGATTAGCACCTATAACCAGCTAATCTTCTTACTCTGTTGTGGGTTTATAGGCAAAAAGAAATTCACGTTTTTCTTGGAAACTGGATAGCTTCATAGGCACATTCAGTAGAAATTTTAAATATAAATTAAACTTCAATATTTGACCGTTTTTCTAATATTACTAAAAATAACAAAGGCCATTAGATGTGGACCAGTGTAAGGTTGCATATATTGTATAATATATCACCACAAGAACTATTTACAATAGACTGTCATATAAGGGAATCCACTGAAATCATTACAGTAATTCTGCCTACTGGTAGATATTATTACATTTTGTAAAAGAACCTGTTAGAGTCCAAAGATAATTTAATACAACCAGCTCTTTTTTGAAAAACATGCTATTTGATATTCATCTCATTTTTTTTGTTGTTCTTGTTCAAAAACCCATTAATTGTGCTATAGAGTTCAGATTACTTAGTAGTTCCTGGATTCTTCAGGGGTAATTGAGGAACATTCTGTATATATACAATGCTATGTCGACAAGGAGGGAATGATAATATAATAGTGCAGATTTCTTTCTTTTAAATTATTAATTCATTTTCGTCGTGAAAATATACAGGATTGGGCTTCTTCTGAATTGTGACTCCAAAAAAAGTAACTTATTGTCAGTGGAAACATTATATTAAAGTTACTGTTTATAAATGTTTTGCTGTGATTATTGAATATAAGACCTTCTTGCTTTTGTTCATACTTAAGAAGAAGGCCAGTGATTATTTAAAATACAGGAGGAAAATAATGAGAACGAGCATCATAACTCAACCAAAGTCAGAGTAAGCCCAAACAGGTATTTCTTCGAATGTGTGACTTTCCTAAATTTATCAGGAATTTTCTATGTTGTGTTACGGCACCACTAAAAACAATGAAAGAAATAATTGATAGGTCTTTGTTACTTAAAACTTTTTTTTTCATTTTTTTGTCTTTTTTATTTTTTTTTGGAAATACATCTCAGATGTCCCTGTGTAACAAATGACATGATCATACTTTTAGGTTCTTTCTGTCTTCTGTCTCTCCTGTCTACCAACCAAATACATAATGGTCTCATTTAACTATAAAAAGGAATTTCCTTTTTTTTTCTTTTACCTTCGTGTGTGTTTTGCCTGTGTTCTTGAAACACAATTATAAATTTTCTTTTGTTTTGTGATATTTTGGTAGGCATTATTTTCTAAAAAATGAGTAAAGGGTTAATGTGTTACAGTGACATGAACATGACAGTTACTTTATGTTTACAATGCTATATTATACCAGGTCTCAACAAACTTCCTTGGCTACCAATTGTGTTTGAAAAGGGTCTGAGAGGGTTTTGGAGTTTGTTTTTTAAGTAATCTGTAGGCATTACTCTTTTTTATTTTAGTAGGAATGATTTTTCTGTAGGAGGATGTATAGTTTTCCTATTGTTTTCCAATGGCTAAAAGTTATCACAGCATCATTTCCAATTACATTTAAGATTTTTATTCCAATGTTTCTTTAATAAATGTTATTTATAGTTGCCTGGGTGGCACTGGATTTTCATATATCATACTACTAAATATTACAATTTTAGAAACAATTTTAAATAATCATTGTTTAAAATTAGTTCTAAACTACTGCAGATTTTAAAATCTTAGTGGGGATCCCTGGGTGGCGCAGCGGTTTAGCGCCTGCCTTTGGCCCAGGGCGCCATCCTGGAGACCCGGGATCGAATCCCACTTCGGACTCCCAGTGCATGGAGCCTGCTTCTCCCTCTGCCTGTGTCTCTGCCTCTCTCTCTCTCTCTCTCTCTCTCTCTCGCTCTCTCTGTGTGTGTGTGTGACTATCACAAATAAATAAGTAAAATCTTAGTAAATTCCAGTGCTTTTAAAAATTCTCCACAAGGAATATCTTCTACAATTATACTCTTTTCAACATATTTCAACATAAATGCTCCTGAAGAAAAATGGTTATCATTTTAATGACTGTGTTTCACATGGTAAAAGAGAAATTGACTGCAAAAATCATATGTCTATATTAAATACAAGTGCAATAAGCTTTTATAATTGCAAAAGAAAGCATAAAAGTAGTCCACATTAATTCTAATTATTTTCAGTGAATGGAACTTTGTTCTAATTTGAATGTAATAGAAATAATTCTGTAGGTTAAAAATCTAAACAAGAATATCTTGGACTTTTCATTGTGCCTGTTTTAAAAACAATGAGCTAAATTAGAAATTTATGTATAGTAGAAATCTTAATGAATTTAAACTATATAGATCTAAATATATGGGGAATGAGACTAAGAAGGAAATTGAGTGAAATAATACCCTTAAGTAAAATTATTTGTATGTTAGAAACTTCCCCTCACATCTCAGTATGAAGACCCAAGTCATTTGTAATTCTGCATTCAGCCTGGTCTCTTCTATAATGATAAAGAGAACTTCTACACAAATAATTCTTAACTTTTTAATAAAATTAAGGAACAAGTCTGTATGTATATAATTTTATAAATCAGAGAAATAACTGGTATGAAAAAATGAACTTAATTTATATAAGAAAGATGTGAGTAATGAGAAAAGAAACATATTTTGTGAGTGTTTTATAGTAATTTAATCCACAGAAGGATGGCAGTATTCATTGTTACTAGAAACTTAAAAAAATAAGAGTCCATCTCGCTCTCAAACACTTTTTTGAACACCTTAATATTCAGTGTAAATATAATTTTTCCTAGAATATAGCTCATAAATTTTTCTTAATTCTGACAAAGAATCACTGTGGGCTGACCATCATGGTTATTTTAATAGTGAATTTAACTAATAAGGAATCTTAGAAGACATGTTTAAATTTTATATCCCTAAAATTTTTAAAATCATACCTAACACATTTCACTTTATTAAATAAACATTATTTGATTTTTTGATTGTTAAGGTTCAATATTAGTAACAACCTTTTCTGTATTAGAGTAAATAAATATTCTCAATGTTTAAGGAGGAGTGTAGAGCTTTTCCTTTATATGCTAAGTGGCTCAAGATTCTTCTATCTTTGGAAGGGTTCTAGGGGCCTTCCTCAGGAGTGCCATCCTGTAAGCAGGATGTCTGTCATGGACTGGCATGACCAGAAATGGTTTCAGAGACTGACAATACTCTGGTTCTCAACTCTTGTACATCACATGTGAACCATGGAGATAATGTTCTTTTCATATCTTGCCATCTCATATGTTCCTTGGTTTTTCTGTATACACAGGTCTGATTAGCATTTTATACTAATAATGCACCGTTTTGACTTTTCTCACAGCCCTTTTTAAAAATCACTATTATGTATAGCAGTGATTATCAAAATAGGATTCTTGTATTCCACGATATATAAAGGATCAGCCATTAAGGTCCATTTCTCTAATCAAATTATATGTTATGATTCAGATAACCACATTTATAAATAATTGACAGTATAAGTATGTATGTGTGTGTACATGTATGTGAGAGTGTATGTGCTTCATATGTCCCTTTTCTTCGTCTCATAAGACGTCCCTAAATAAACACATAGCACATCAAAGCCTTTCCACTCACTGTGTCATACATGTGTTCTATGTTCTTATGGCCAAACTTGAGTTTGTGTTACTCCTTCCACTCTCTTATCCATCCTTCAAGATCCAATATAAATTTGAGCTTTTTGGTAAGGGTTTATTTACTTTTTAGTAGAAATATTTTTACATTCCTTTGAAACCCTAGAGTAAATATTGCTTATACTAGTATTTGCCAGCTTCTCACCTCATAATATAAGTATTAAGGCACAAGTCACATTTCTCTATCTTGATTGCACATTTGAGAGCCTGTGTAACATATTGTATGAACCTTTGAATCTTCTACATCACCTGAGATGAATGAATGGATTACTTAATTACTAGGTTTACTTATACTCAAATAAAATTATATAGTGTTTAACTATTTCCAAACATCTGTAAATTATTAGTGGGTCCCTGCTAAATTAAATGGAGCCATCTAAGCAAGTTGGTTGGTTTTTCCTTTCTTTAAAGTTTTCAGATTCCACAAGCTTTTCTGGATACTAATGTTATGGAATTTGCTGTTCCATAAAATCTGATGCTATTGTATATTAAAACTCCCTTTCAATTATTAAAATTTTAAAAATCTTTTGTAGCTTTTTTAAAAATAGTCTAAATCGGGATCCCTGGGTGGCGCAGCGGTTTAGCGCCTGCCTTTGGCCCAGGGCGCGATCCTGGAGACCTGGGATCGAATCCCACGTCGGGCTCCCGGTGCATGGAGCCTGCTTCTCCATCTGCCTTTGTCTCTGCCTCTCTCTCTCTCTCTGTGACTATCATAAATAAATAAAAATTTAAAAAAAAAGAAAAAAAATAGTCTAAATCTAGACATAAGTAGACAATTGAGAAAATAGAGACAGCAGTTTATCTTTCTCTAAAAAAGCAGCCTTAATTATTCCTGTTTTTCTCCACACTTCAGACCAAAGGTAAGCATCCAACCACTGTAGGTCATGTACTTCTGCTACTGGCTCACCTAACATTAAAAAAGAAGACCTCCTTACGTGTTAGAACATCCTTGTGCAGTTCTGGCAACTGGGCATGTCAATGGACAGTTAGGATATCTATCACGTCATAAAAAAATTAGTATGCTCTGTAAAACTGTGTCCATTTAGCATATTTTGCTAGAGATCATCATCCTCACAACTGGGTATTGTGACACAGACACATATAGCAAGAACTTTGGAATCGGAGTTCAAGACATGTGATCTCATGTTCAGGGTAGCATTGTTTTATCCCCGGATCTATCGGTGAGGCTGCTTATCCTACATATATCTAATCCATGGATATGGGATGTATTTCCATTTATTGATCTTTCCTCTAATGTCTTTCACAAAATTTTTACAAAAGATATTTTGTAGTTTCTGTTGTGCAAGTCTTAAATTTATTTCATTGAGTTAATTCCTGTTTCATTCTTTTTGATGCTATTAAAATGGAATTTTTTTAATTTTCCTTTTTAAATTGTTCATTGTTAGTGTACAGAAAAGCATCTGATTTGGAGTGTTGACTTTGTGTTTTTTCACTTCATTGAATTCATTTTTTATTAGTAAAAGTTTTTGTGGGATTTTTAGGATTTTCTACATATAAGATCACATCATCTCTGAACAGAGATAAGTTTACTTCTTTCTTTCTAATGTAAATGCCTTTTATTTTTTCTTGCCTAATTGCTCTGGTTAGAAATCCCAGCATTATGTGAAATAGAAGTGATGAAATCATCTTTGCCTTGTTCCTGATTCTGGAGAAAAAGATTTAATATTTCACCATTAAATATGATTAACTGGAGATTTTTAATATTATGTTGAAGTATTTATTTTTTCCTAGTTGTTTGAGTGTTTTTATTCATGATGGTTATTAAATTTTGTCAAATGCTTTTTCTGCATTAAGATGATGATATAATTTTTTATCCTATAATTGTAGTGTTTAATTTTGTATGTTGAAACACCCTTGCTTTCCAAGAATAAATTCTTCTTAGTCATAGTGGATAAACTTTTTAATATGCTGCTGAATTTGGTTTGCTAATGTGTTTTGAGGATTTCTGTATCACTGTTCATAAAAGATACTGATTTGTAGTCTAATTTTTTTTTGTAGTGTTTTGTCTGGTTTTGGTATCATGTTAATACTGGCCTCAGAATGAATTAGGAAGTATTCCCTCCTCTTCATTTTTTCGTTTGTTTTTTGTTTGTTTGTTTTAGGAACTTTTGAGAAAAATTGTTTATAGTTTTTCTTTTTCTTTTTAAAAAAGATTTATTTGTTTAATAAGAGAGGACGCAGGGCAGCCCCAGTGGTGCAGCAGGGTCGTGATCCTGGAGACCCGGGATCGAGTCCCATGTCAGGCTCCCTGCATGGAGCCCGCTTCTCCCTCTGCCTGTGTCTCTGCGTCTCTCTCTCTCTCTCTCTCTCTCTCTCTCTCTCTCTCTGAATAAATAAAATTTAAAAAAAAATTAGAGGAGGGATCCCTGGGTGGCGCAGCGGTTTGGCGCCTGCCTTTGGCCCAGGGCGCGATCCTGGAGACCCGGGATCGAATCCCATATCGGGCTCCCAGTGCATGGAGCCTGCTTCTCCCTCTGCCTGTGTCTCTGCCTCTCTCTCTCTCTCTCTCTCTCTCTCTCTCTCTCTGACTATCATAAATAAATAAAAATTTAAAAAAAATAAAAATAAAAAAATGAGAGGAGGCAGAGAAAGAGAGAATTCTGAAGTAGACTCCTTGCTGAGCATGGAGCCTGACTCAGGACTGAGATCATGTCCTGACCCGAAATCAAGAGTTGGCCACTTAACCAACTGAGCCACCCAAGCACTCCAGTATTAGTTTTTATTTAAATGTTTGATAGAATTCATCAGAAACTTTTGAGTCTAGGGCTTTTCTTTGTCAGGAGAATTTTGAATACTGATTCAATCTTTCTACTAGGTATGAGTCTATTCAAATTTTCTATTTATGATTTAGTCTTAGTAGGCTTTATGTATCTAGAAATTTGTCCTTTTCATCTAGGTTATCCAGTTAGCATACAGTTCATAGTAGTCTCATAATCCTTTTTATTTATGTAAAATTTATAGTAATGTCTCCAGTTAATATCTGGTTTTAGTAATAGAGTATCTTTTTTTTTTTTTTGTCTTAGTCTATGTAGTTAAAGTTTTGTTTTTGTTTTTTTTGTTTTTTAACTTGTTGATCTTTTTTGAAGAATCAACTTTTGGTATCATTACCTCTATTACTTTTCTATTCTCTATTTCATTTTTGTCTGTCCAAATTATTATTATTCTTTAACTTTGCTGGCTTTGAGAAGAGTCATTTCTTCTTTTTCTAGTTCATAAGTTGTTGATTTCAGATCTTTCTTGTTTCTTAATGTAAGCATTTAGTGCTATGATTTCCTCCTGAGCCTGCCTTTTGCTGGTTCCCATTAGTTTTTCATACATGCTATTTTCATTTTTATTCATCTCTAAGTTTTCCTAACTACCCTCGTGATTTCTTCTTTGACTTGTTGGTTTGTTTAAGAATGTAATGTTTGATTTTCATGATTTTGTGAATTTTTGAATTTCCTTCTGTTACTGATTTCTGACTTTATACTGCTCTGGTCAGAAAAGTTACTTGATATAATATATATCTTTTAAAGTCTGTTGTGACTTAGTTTGTGGCCTAACATATGGTCTATCTTGGAAAATACCCATGTGCAGTTAAGAATAATCTAATTGTTTGGACAGTATTCTACACTTAATTGGTTTGTTTTGTTGTTTAATTCCTCTGTTTCTTTACTTATCTTTTATCTGAATGTGCTATCCATTATTGTGAGTGGAGTATTGAAGACTCCAAATACTATTATTAAATTATTTCTCTCTTCATTTCTGTCAGTATTTGCTTCACATGTATCTTGATTATCTGTTAATAAACATGTATATTTTTATAATTGTTATATTTTCTTGCTGTGTTGAAACTTCCATTAATATATAATTTCCTTTTTGTCTTCTGTGACACTTTTTGATTTAAAGTCTGTTTTCTCTGATATTAGTATAACCAGCCCTGCTTTCTTATGGTTATTATTTACATGGATAAACTTTTCCATCCTTTCACTTTCAGTCAGTTAGTACTTTAGGATCTAAAGTAAATCTCCTATAGATTCTAGTCATTCTGCCAATTTCTGTCTTTTGATTGGAGAGTTTAATCCATTTACATTTAAAGTAATTATCAATAAGGGGGAACTTATGTCATTTTGCTGTTTGTTTTCTTTATGTCTTACAGCTTCTTGGTCCTTTGTTTTCCACCTTGCTGTCTTCTTTTGTATTTAGTCAATTTTTTGTGGTGAAATGTTTAAATTCTGATCTCGTCTACTTTTGTGTTTATCCTCTAGCTATTTTCTTTGTGATTACCATGGGAACTTCCTTTAACATCCTAAAGTTATAATGCTTTAATTTGAATATATACTAGCTCTACTTCAGTAATATACAAAAAGTCTACTCTTTTATAGCTATAAGAATGGAGACATCCTTTTTGGTTGTTGATATCAAAAAATTACATCTTTATGCATTGTGTGCCAAAAAATTACATCTTTATGCATTGTGTGCCCAAGAACATGAATCAGTAATTATTTTAAATGTGTTAATATTTTAAATTATATACAAAAACAAAATTTGGAGTTACAAACAAAGTTACAATAATATCAGCTTTTAGAATACTTAAAAAAATATAATCTCTTTAATCACTTAGAAAACCACCAGTGCAGTTATTAATCATTGTTCTAACAGTACCAGCTTTTGTGATTAACTCTGTATTTGCCTTCATTTTTATAAGACTGTGAATTATTGTCTTGTGTCCTTTTCTTTTACTCTGCAAGACTCCCTCAAGCTTTTTTGCAGACTAAGCCTAGCAGTAACAAAGCAACTCAGCTTTTGTCTATCCAGAATGTCTGTTTATCCCTCATTTTTGATGAACAATTCTGTCAAATATAGCACAGTTTTCTTTTTTAGCACTTGAATAAACCATCTCTCTGCCTTTTGGCCTTCACAGTTTCTGATGAGAAATCTGCTAAGAATGTTATTAAGGATGACTTATATATAATGAGTGACTTCTTTCTTGCTGCTTCCAAGATTCTCTCTTGGTCTTCAGCTTTTAAAATTTTGATGAAAATGTGGCTTAATATGGGCCTCTTTGAGTTCATTTACTCTGAAATTCATTGAACTTCTTGGATATTTACATTCATGGCTGAGGTTTTCAGATATTATTTCTCCAAATATTCTCTGTTTCTTTCTTGCTTTTTTTCTTGTGGGACTCCCACAGTACGATTATTTTTGCCCCCTTGATCATGTCTCACTGGTCCCTTAGGCTCTGTTCATTTTTCTCAAATCTTTTTTTCTTTCTGTTCCTTAGAGTCAAGATTTTTTATCATTTATTTTCAGGTTCATTGGTTCTTTCTATAGCTCACTCAGATATACCTGTGAAACCTTCTAACAAATTTCTCACTTTAGTTATTGTACTTTTAAGCTCCACAATTTCTTACTGATTTCTTTTTAGATTTTCTGCCTTTATTTTGGTCATAGATTGTTTTTTGTTGTTTTCTTTGTTTTCTTTGTTCACATCTTCCTTTAGTTCTTTACTTAGAACTAAAGATGGTTGTTCTAAAAACCCTTTTCTGGTATATCCACTATGATATATTTTTCAGGAAAAGTTTATGTTGATTAAATTTTTTTCCTTAAATGGGCCATGATTCCTGTTTCTTTGTTTGCCTTGTGAAACTTGTGTTAAAAACTGGACATTTGAATTTAATAATATGAAAACTCTGGGAATCATATCTCCCCCTTCCCCAGCATTAACTCTTGGTATTCCTGTTTATTATTTTTAAAAAATATTGTTGTTGTAGGCTCTATCTGTGCCAAGGATCAGACTGTCGTGTAAATGTAAGGTCTCCTTAGGGCACCAGTTCCTTTAATACCTGGGAAGTCACTTTGGCCAGAAGAGATGGGGCATGCAACAGTGAAGGGGTGTGCAACAACAATGGCTGCCCCCCTCCTTGTCCGCATTTCTGTGATGAAAAGCAGCAATCAAAATCAGAGTCAGATCCCTGGTATTTAGAGGAGAGTGCCCTTTTTTACCCAGCCTGACTCTCACATGCTGTGTGCAAGCCACTCTAGAAACATGTGTGCAGCTGCCTTCTATTTGGCTGGGATGGGAATGGGTAGCTGCTACTGTGCTAACAGGTGAAATTGAGCAAAATTTACCAAATTGGCATCCATATCTTCCCTAGAATTTGCATGCTTTTAATAGACTCTAAGTTTCCAAAATATTTACATCAGACAGATTCTGCCAGTACAGTTGCTGTTTAGGTGGGGAGACAAGATTCCTGGTGCTTCCCCCTTCACTATCTTCCTAGAATCCTCCCTTTCCATTTATAATTCTTCACATTCATTGACAATTTAATTATAGACATTTGTTCTTTTAGCTTTAAAATTCAAGATTCAGATGATTTTTTAAACACTTTCATGAGAGGTTCCAGTGGAATTGTTCAGATGATCATCTTCAGTTTCTATGAAGTATTCATAAAAAATGAATTATGTACATGAATATTTAGCCATAGAATTGTCTGGCTCAAAATATAAATTCTCCAAAAATCACTTTAAAATGCTCTAAGTCAAATAATTTGATAGCTTTATAAATATATATATAGAAATATATTTTCATAAAATACTCCAAATATTTACAGATAATTTTTTGACAGAAGTTGTTAAAGGATATGATATTTATAAAATATGAATGGCAAGCATTCATATTAACTTACTTGAAATGCTTAAGGTTTGCTGGAAAATGAAATACATACATGTTAAAAAGGAACATAATACATGATCCAAAGTATCTAGATAAAGTAAAATGTTTCTATGTTCTGAAATTCATTAAAAAATAGCGAGCACTTGATTAGAACTAATGGAGATGTCTGGGTTAACTATAGAAAAGCATGGTTTCTTTATTTTTTATTTTTTTTAAAGATTTATTTATTTATGATAGACACAGATAAGAGAGAGAGAGGCAGAGACACAGGCAGAGGGAGAAGCAGGCTCCATCCCGGGAGCCCGATGCCGGACTGGATCCCGGGACTCCAGGATCGCGCCCTGGGCCAAAGGCAGGCGCCGAACCGCTGAGCCACCCAGGGATCCCCAGCATGGTTTCTTTAGATGAAATTTCAAGTACTGTTACGAATTTTAAAAATACTATATAACTTCCTTGGAAATAGAGAAAGAAGAGTTTTTTAGAAGAAACTAGAGAGAAAACTGCCCAAGTAGCACTTGGTTCTGATAAATGATAAATGGTAGAGCAAAACCAGTTCATCCCTCATTATTTGGAAAAGTGGCTAGGAATATATGGGCTTTAGTGGGATATATGAAATAATCTATTTGATTTAGTTTAAAAATAAATAAGACAGAGTAAATTGGACAAAATGCCCATAAGCAGACCCAGCTGGTAAAAGCCTCTTTCCAGTGACAGGGCTCAGAATCTGAACTCAAGGATCCGATAGTCTGATCTAACTTTGCTTTGTATCTCTCATCATTGCATTTTGGCTTTTATTATAATATGCTCCTGTCAACTAAAGGAGAAAATCACTGAGTTGTGTTTATTTTATGGTGCTCAGAATTTATGAGGATCATCAGCATGCATTTACATTGTTCTTTCTGATAACAATCCAGAAATGCGTGAGTATTCTAAGAGATTGTGTTCTCTGATAGCTTAAATTAAATTTAAAAGGCATATACATTATTGCCATTTTTGTTAGTTTATCATTTTTAGTTTTATATGTAATTAGTGTCTTTGGGAAAATGGAACACATTTTCCTACATTTAGGTTTATGAGGATTTTTTTCAACTCCTTTTTTACAAAGGATTTTCTGTACTCTAGTTTTAAAGGCCAGGATTAGGTTGGGAAAGGATGTAAAGTTTTAACTCTAAAACAGAATCTTTTTTAAATCTAAGCGTTGCTACTTAGTGGCTGGTTGATCTTTCTGAGCTTCCATTTATTTATCGAATGCTGAATACAACCAAACTATACTAGTCGAAGTGTGAAATGAATAGCACCAAATGGAATTTGAACAGTGGATTCCCCCCCCCCCCGCAACAAGAAGTTTTTCTTGGGGAAATAAAATGTACTTTAGTGTTCAGCAGTGTAAGAGTAGAGTCAATAAGTGATAAAGGATATCAGCTATAGATTTAGCAGTGCCCTCTTTGGGTCAGTTTCTTGTAAAGTGATGTTTTCTTTGGGATATTTTTTTAAATATGCCATATCAATTCAAAAACTATTTTTTTATTTATAAATTAATTTTTATTGGTGTTCAATTTACCAACATACAGAATAACACCCAGTGTTCATCCCGTCAAGTGCCCCTCAGTGCCCATCACCCATTCACCCCCACCCCCCGCCCTCCTCCCCTTCCACCACCCCTAGTTCATTTCCCAGAGTTAGGAGTCTTTATGTTCTGTCTCCCTTTCTGATATTTCCACACATTTCTATTTAATTCTTGCTTTGCATTCAAAATGTGAAGCCTCTATAAGGGGTGGAGACTCTCCCTGTATATATATAAACAGCTCACCAGATTCTTACAATAAAATGCTTCCAACAATTACACAGCCAACTACAAAAGTAGGGAGCATAATCAATGAGAAAAAATATATATGTTGTTAGGAGATTAAATACCTGAAATGTAGCTTAAAGTTTCTATAGGCACGGTGGAGGGCGGGGGCAGAGGAGGGCATTTAATTACCAAAGCTTAATTTATGCTGACAGCCTCTGCCAAACAAACAAACAAAACTATGGCAACAAAAAGTTTGTAGCATTAAAAGTTTTGTGGACACAGACATTTTAAGAAATTAGCCTATTTATAAATGAAAAGTAATACTCTGATTACTTTTAATCATCAGGAGATTTCATGAATATTTTACAAAAACCTATTGTTTAGACTATAGAAAGAGATGTTTGGTAATTATAGATCTATCATATTTTACATACCAAGTGGGTCCTGAAAACAAGTATCATTTGAACTTTTGAATAGTAAATTCAATGAATAAATTTTGTGTGCTAAGAAATATATTTGAAGTGAGAAGAGTATGAATTGTTTGTGAAAAAAATATTCTTTGATGAAACCATCCTGTTTTGAAATCAAAATTTTTATCTAGAGTATACTTCAAAGGGAAGCCATTTGTTTTCAAGAGACAGTATGTATTTCTTATGTAAAATCCCATGTCAGTTAAAACTGACTTGTTAAATTGTTTTTTTTATGCATAGTTTATACTCATGATGGAAGAGAACATAAAGTGGTACAATAAAGAAAAAATTATGAATATCCTAAGTGATGACCTGTGGTCTTAAAATAGTGCCGTCAACATACTGTTTTGAGTAAAAGTCACAGACAAACCACATAATTATTTGATTAATTATTCCTTCTGCTTTTCATCAGTACGTATCAATATGAATTATGTATTACACAGAATCTAATCATAATAAATGTTATACATCTTAAAGTATATATCTGTGCAAGTTATATATTATGATTCATAGAAATTTTTAGGCACTTTTGAAAAGATGAGATATTCTTTTGCAACTAATGGAATCTTGAAACACAATGTGATTTGTACAAAAATGCATATTTTACTTTTCAAAAGTAAATGAAAATCTAACTGAACTGAGAAGGTTGCTTACATAAACTTCTTAAAACTTTGCACTGTTAATGGAATAATTCCACAAGTCATTTATATGTATGTAGAGAATAACTGGAGTAAAAGTATTTAAATAAATTCTACATTATGGATAAATACACTTTTATTTAAACCTATTGCAAACTCCTGCAGAAGACAGTATGGTAATTCTCTCTCTCTCTCTCTCTCTCTCTCTCTCTCTATCTCTCAAAGAAAAAGAAAAAAAGAAATGAAAGTTTTTTTTGTTTTATTTTCATTGTGTAGAGAACAAAAGCTGAATCTTAGGTGAGAAACTTCAGGAAATTTTATTATATTTTCAGATTTATCTGAGGAGATAAGCAGCAAGTGCAATTTTGAATGCTGAGTCCCATCTTAGCTAAGCTTTATGATTTCTCATAGCTGTCTGACATGCCTCACAGTTCCTGACAACATAAATAAGTGGCATTTCAGGTGGGTAATACAGCACTTCTCCATCCAGGGAGTCTTTATCTGCTAATATTGACTAGTTGGAAAACCCAATGGAGAGGCCTGAGGTTTTAAGAGAGCCAAAAGAGCATAGCTAAATTTAATCTCACTTTACAACTTTACTCAACCTAATTAGTTTGCAAATATGTAATTTATTTTGCTCTGAGGGTTATAAGGATTCTGCTTCTCTTGACAGTTGAAGGGATGGGATTTATAATACCTAATTTGGACAAACAAAAACTTACTTTATTCAACTCCCTTTAATGAACTCTGATTCCCTCCTTAAAGGGAAAATGAAACCAGATTTTTCTCTCTAGCAATACTATTTCCATACTTACAAAAGTAACGTAAAAAAAAGTTTCTGTTTTCCGTCATTTGCTAGTTTAAATGTCATTATTTTATGCATTTTAATATTTGATGCACCTTTGCATTTGCAGCCAGGTGACAAATGGTTTTTTATGAAACTCAATTGTATTAAACCAGGCAGAAACATTAAATTAATGAGGAAAACAAGAACCTTTATAGAACCAATACCTATTGCCATGTCACAGAAAAATTCATGGTGGTTTATAATTTTCAGAAGAATTGCATTGTGATTTCCAAACCATGCTGACTGAATGTAACTATAAAAATACCTTAATTTGTGCCATTTTTCCTTAGAGAACTTGTAGTAGTTTGTAACCTAGATCTACTTTCACCTAATTTCTGAGTTCAAATTTCTAACAAATTATAGGGAAAGAACCCATCCCACACCTCAGTTTGTGGTTCTTTTGTTGTATTGTATGGGCACATTTGGGGAAAGCAAGTCTTCTATTAACTAACTTCATAATTTGAGGTATGAGTCTATTATAGAGTACACAGCTTTTCGTTTTTCAAGTGGTAGTTTGCTTTCAATCTCTACCTTGGGTATTCAGAAACCCCGTGTTTGGTAATATGCCAGGAAATTGTGGATGACAATGTATATATCCTCTCATTTAAGAAAGGCAAGTCAAATTACAGATCCGGGCTTTACCTCCCCTGAACCTTTTCCTTTACCTCTCTTTGAATTAGTCCCAGTTTAAGAAGTTCTTTCTATTTCAACACAATAATCTTCATGTTCGCACAATGTTAATAAGCCTCATAATAAGTGTTATTGTACCGAAACCCTTACAGTCAGAACTCAAAAACCGACTTCTTCTTGTATATAAACTTCGTAAAACTTGCTTCAATAGGTTTACTTCCATGCTTCTCCCCTATAATTTTGAAGGCCCTCCATCAGGCCCCCTCATCCACTTTACCTATGAGTGTTGTATAGCTCAGCACTGTAATAACAGTTCAGCCAACATTTAAGCTCTTTGCTCTTCTCCTCCGTGCACCGCTCTTAGACACCAGAGGGGGGGAGTCTAACATGGAGAACAGAAGAATATGAGGAGACTTGATTTCAAAATAATTATAATGTAATTAGAGAAATGAGTTTCCCCTGGGCAGAGACAGAGGGACACTCAAAGCTCCTCACAAGCCCTGTGAAATGGTAAAAGAGGAAGAATGCTGACCAGTTAAGCCAGAAAGAGCTTTCACTAGAAACATTCAGATAATTCAAGTAAATGCGGGAGGTATTTGGGAAGGGAGAGGGGGTTGATGTTTTCATTGTTTAATCTAAAAACCTCATTTCCCCCTCATTGCATAAGCTCTGATACATTTAATTTACATTTAATTTACAATTAAAATTGTATGATTTCAGTTCTAGTGTTTTACTTGCTGAGTTGTATGAAGACAACTAAACATACACATTAGGGATTGTTCTCACCTACATTGCTGAGTTACAGAGTATCAATGTTCTTAAAATGATGATAGCAGTTGCATCTTTACATCATAGAAATATGGACAGGCATAGCACAGAGCAAAGTGGTCTGCAACAGGAAGACATCTATAGCAATTTCTCCAATATCCTTATGTAGCATACTGCCTAAATAGATATCTATGCAAATGTTAATATTTATCAATAAGTGTATAAATACAGAGTATTTTGCCATTAAATGGAGGCAAAGATGAACAACTTCTGGATGATCCATTATTTTGCATCATGAGCAACATAGATCATCAGTGCATGGTGATGATTATTTTACAGAGCACAAACTATTTTATCTGAATATTCTTACAATTTATTTTTGTACTTTTGTTTCTATGACACTTAATAAAACTGTCTTTATTGATGAGGTGGGAGACTAACTCAGCCATGAGACTTGGTGGAATCTCAGTGTGTGGTAGAATAAGGCTCAGAACCAAATGACTTCTTTCATGATTTTAAAGCATGCATCACAACAGTGTCTTGCAAGAGTTTGTGTAGTCAAACTAACACCTGTACGAGTCTTCTATGTCCCTATGCTACATTAAGTCATTCTCCAGTAGGGTAAAGGAAATGGCAATCAAACACTCAAACACTGACTGCTCCATGACAACACATTCACATTGAACATTGACTAGTCTGTGACAGTATTGGTTGTCCAAAGGCATTTTTTTTATTTTTATTTTATTTTTTTTTAATGAATCCAACTTAGTTTCATTTTTTTTGTTGTTTTTTTATGATAGTCACAGAGAGAGAGAGAGAGAGAGAGAGAGAGAGAGAGAGGCAGAGACATAGGCAGAGAGAAGCAGGCTCCATGCACCAGGAGCCCGATGTGGGATTTGATCCCGGGTCTCCAGGATCGCGCCCTGGGCCAAAGGCAGGCACCAAACTGCTGCGCCACCCAGGGATCCCCTCCAAAGGCATTTTTATTACAAGCCCTGACGAACAAATATGTTCGTCGTTATAAAGCTTTGAAAATCTCTGCAGAACAGTAAGCCTATTTCATATTGGCTTTAAATTTGTTATAGTTATTTACTGGGAAAATTGGTAAGATATGATGACTTTTAAACTCTTGAATTCCTTGTTATACTAACATTGAATGGAAGCTTTCTTTCAAGAACAGTAGGATTCCAACTTCTCAGCATGTTAGCTTTCTAACTTTTCATTTGATTTCCTCCTCCCTTTCCATAATCTGCATGATCTAATTCACTAACCTCTCAATTGTAGCTATTTATTTTTCTTGGACTGATTTATATATTCATTGATTTCAGGTCACCAACCAACTGGATTTGGGTTTCTTGAAAAAGCTCACAGGTTGTTAGCTTGTCAGCAACAGTTGGATTCAAGATACAATAAACAGTTGTATTCCCATTTATCCTTATGGCTTATAATAAGTCAGATATCCCTTCCCATCAGTTCTTTCCCACATGACCTCCTGTAACTTTGACACCAAGTATTATAATCTGAGGTTTTGACAAAGCAGTGGAAACTCCAAAACAAGATCAGTTTTTGTTTTTGTTTTTTTACTTATAAATTTATTTTTTTATTGGTGTTCAATTTGCCAACATATAGAATAACACCCAGTGCTCATCCCATCAAGTGCCCACCTCAGTGCCTGTCACCCAGTCACCCCCACCCCCCCACCTCCCCTTCCACCACCCCTAGTTCATTTCCCAGAATTAGGAGTCTTTCATGTTCTATCTCCCTTTCTGATATTTCCCACTCATTTTTTCTCCTTTCCCCTTTATTCCCTTTCAATATTTTTTATATTCCCCAAATGAATGAGACCATATAATGTTTGTCCTTCTACGATTGACTTCTTTCACTCAGCATAATACCCTCCAGTTCCATCCACGTTGAAGCAAATGGTGGGTATTTGTCATTTCTAATGGCTGAGTAGATCAGTTTTATTACGAGGTAGAGAAACCGAGAAATACGAATGTCAATTTTACCAATTGGAAATATATCCTTTCTGCTGGTTTTAGAACATCTGTCCTGTATTAAATAAGGTCTGGTTGATGTCTTTTTCTTTTTTGCCATTAAGAATTATCTGTCACATATGATAGAATATATCAGATACATATTATATATATATAATTTTTATATATTTTAATTCTGCATTTTAAACAAAAAATATCTTTACTGTGCATTCAGCAACTTTTTTCTTTTCTGTAGTTTAATAAGTGATTCAGTGAGATTAAATAATTATAATAAAAAAGCTAAAGAGATGTCATGATAATGAATATTAGGGAAAAAAGGAAACAAAAGGAAATATCAAAACAAATTCATTAAGTATATTCATAAAATGTGGAATGAAATATATCATCTAAAATCTATAATTAGTTTTCAGAAATATGTTAATAAATAATATATATCAGCTTCACTCATGGTTGATATAAAGCAGTATTTCTACAGATATGTTCCTGGTTATCTATGATTTAAGCTTTTTTTACGATTCATTATATCTTCTATTATGAATTGGTCATTTTACTTAGAGTTATTGTATAAGCCAGATATAATTTCTTTGTGATTGTTTTTGAAGGCATTGCTACTTCCACTGGTAAATTTTTGCACTACTTAGAAAAAGCAGTAGGACAGCTATGAAATTTTGTTGGCTTCCTCAGAGGAATTTGTAAGGATATATTTTAAAGCTGCAATTGTACCCAGAATTCTTTGGCAAATGGAAGAGGTTGGCATGACCCAGGAAACATTTTTAATAACTTTTTTGGATTCTCTCTTATTGGTGTCATGTTGAATCCAGGTCTAATAAAGTATAGAATTAAGAAATTCAGAGAGAAAATACAAGAGGTGACAACTTTCAAAATAGCATTAAAAATAATTTGACTTGATTTGATTTGAGATTTTCAAATAAATGATCTACGTTGGTTGTAGAGTCAGTTTTGTGACACTTTTCTGACATGAGTTTAACACCTTATACCGGAGGCCAGAATTCTGTGTACTTAATTCTACATCTTATGAATTCCCATAGAAATAATCATTTTAAAGTAGATAGAATATTTGGAAAGCAAACAGTAAGGATGTTTTGCTTAGCTCACTTTTATTTCTTGAATACATTGTGAATGTAAGAATCATAAAAGAAGCTACTGATTTTCTTCTTTGGAAGTTACTGCATAGAATTAGAAAGCTAAATGAAATAGAAGTGAAAGGAGAGTGTTCACAAATCATTCTTTTTTTATATATATTTCCTATTTTTTCAGGTATTTTCTGGAAAGATTTACAGTGAAATTGTTTACTTAGCTTTGTAATAGATCGATTTGTTTACTTATTAAAATATATTAACCATACACACATATATATTTTTTTCTTCTTCTAGCAATGGTTGTTTTGAGCAACCTAGAACCAAATACAACTTATGAAATCAGGGTTGCAGCAGTAAATGGAAAAGGGCAAGGAGACTACAGTAAAATAGAAATCTTCCAGACATTACCAGTTCGTAAGTAGTTATCTCTGTTTTGCTCTCTTTCACTATTCTCTTCACTAGCAAATTGAAGGGATCTTGAAATGCAGAGAAGTGTTTCAACGCTTTGGGGAAGTGAATTATGTCTTTGGTGAAGTAGTTTCTGAACATGGTGGCATCTGAGATTTATAAAAATAACTTTGCTCTGGAACAAGGCAAAAAGGAAAAGGTGCACTATGATACAGTAAAACTGCCCTCAGGAAATTTTCCTCATCAGGAAGGTATCCTATTCATTTATAGCCTGATTAATTGGATTATATTGCTCAGACCATAGTCTGTGAGAAAGTAAAAATAGTGACTTTGTAATATGTCCAATATTCCATTCTTTTGATGAGACATGACTACTGCCTTTATCCCCCATAAAGGGCCCATTTAGGCTCTAAGTGTGAGAAAATGACACCACTGAATTAATCCATTATCATGGTGACTGCAGAAGATTAACTATTGTAGCCTTGTCCCCGCTACTATCCTTTTAGAGGATATTGTAAATCAATTGAGTTATATAATGCAAAGATAAATTTGAAAAGACCTCTGTTTCCTTTATGCTGAATAAATTATTTGAAAATGTGAGAAATTTGTCTGTGACCCAACAAATGCTATTGCAAAATTTGTGTATCACCCTGCTTCTTATATACACCTAATATGACAAAATGGCCACGATAAATCATCTTACTCTAATTTGTGACCCACTCTTGGTTTTCATAAAATCTGTCAGATGTCTCATTTTTTCCATTTCCAATGCCTATGTCTTTTTCAGTCCCTCCCTATTTTCTCTCCAGGATGACTGCTGGTACATCTTGACTCACAACCGTACTTTCAGACTAAAATAATTCTAGAGCAACTTTACACAGATTTAAGCAAATCTGTCCCTTCTTTACTTAGAATCCTCAACATCAGCTTTCACCTTCACACCTTCTGTGCACACACACATTTGCCTGCCTTTCCTCCTCTTACCCCTTCCTCAGTGGCCATAGTGCTCTGGGCATCATAGGTGAAAATCAGGTTTGATCCATCTGTATTCCCTTTCCAATGTGCTGTGCATTCTGTCTTAATTCCTCTCTCCTGGTCACTGCACATCAGCCTCCAAACAGGGACCAGTAAGACCCTGACTAACCACTCCAACTTCTCAACTTCTCCTCCTTCAACTCAGCATGATTCCCTTCCTTCGTACCTAGAACACCTTCCTAGGTGTTTCTAACATAAAACCCCTCTCCTTTACTATTTTTTCATCTTTCCTTTTTTAAATTCTAATGCTTCTGGGATGCCTGGGTGGCTAAGCGGCTGAGCCTCACCTTAGGCTCAGGAAGTGATCCCAAAGTCCCGGGATTGAGTCCCATATCCAGCTCCCTGCATAGGGAGCCTGCTTCTCCCCCTGCCTGTGTCTCTGCTTCTCTCTCTGTGTGTCTTTCATGAATAAATAAATAAATAAATAAATAGTCTTAAAAAATCTTTTTAAATAAAATAAATTCTAACACTTTTAATTTCTTAGTGTACTGACTGCAGTTGACTTGCAGACTTCTGTCCTAGACATTCAGACTTTAAGGGCCAGGTCTTAGTGTTTTGAATAGTAAATATATATTTTAGTTGCTTCGAAAGATTTTTTTTAATTTACTTATTTGAGAGAGAGAGAGAATCCAAGTGTATGGTGGAGCAGGAGGAGAGGAAGTAGGAAAGCAAACTCTATGCTGAGCATGGAGTCCATGACAGGCTCCATCCCACCACCCTGAGATCATGACCTGAGCCAAAACTGAGATTCAGATGCTTAACTGACTGAGCCACCCAGATGCCCAGTAGCTGCTTCTCAAGACTTTTTGGAAGTTTAAATAAGGTGGTATATGCCAAGTACTTAATATGACATAACTATCCATTATTACTTCTCTATTACTATTTATATTATTACTCTTGCATAAACATTCCATTAAACTGCTAATGGAAACCTTATTTTGATCAACTCCTTTTTGATAGCACTAACATTTGTTTGGAACTTTGTTTTCTTCTCAAAGAAATAACAACTGTAATGGAATCACAATTTTAGAATATTGTAAAGGTTAAATGTAGACATAAATATTTTAAATATATATATTAAAACATTTGTGACTGAAAATACAGTTCCTACTGTATAATTATTGTCTCAAAATGCTATTGTCAAAATAATATGATTACAGTATTATTAAATGAATTCATGCTATACAGCATACATTCTAAAATTTAATTTATAAATTATACTAAACTGAATATAAAATTCATTTACAATACTTAAATTTTCCATAATCTCTTAAGTCTTTTAAAGAAATTATTGTACCAGTTTTTACAGACATTTTAATTCACTTATTGAAAATATGTTACATTGAATACGGATTATATCATAATATCTGAACACTAATTAATTTTAGCAAAATCACTCCAAAATACCTCTATTTACTTTGTTTCTATATGGCTCTAGTATGCTAAGCTGCTTTATTTTTTATTTGCACATCAACATATCCTACTGGCATATTTCTTTAATGATATGCCTTTTCTCAAATAAACTTCTCACTTCATAGGTTTATAAACACCATATTAAGAAAAGATAACCTGCTGAGAAAAAAAAAAAAAACAGATTCCCCCAAGTTTGGAGACATAAAATCCTCTTCAACTCTATTCTGCTTACTTTGTCTTGACATTCCTCTGAGTAGACCCATAGTACCAGTTTCTGGAACCTTGCAAACTAAAGCATGTCCTCAGAAAGTTCCTTAGTATTGCTATATTCCTCTCTATATGAATTGGAAGAATTAAAGGTAGAGAATGCCAGCACATGCCAAAGGACATCACATAAGTGACACACAGCAAATAGTTCCCATTCCAAGTTGCTAAGCAGTGATGGTATCTTTCACATAGAAAACTCTTACAGTCCACTAGATCCCTGTTCAGGTTAAACATATAAGCATCTTTGTTATAAGACCACCTCCATGGGAAGAAAAACATCAAAGGCAAGTATGTTCATGATGTCAAAAGGAAAAAAAAAACATATATTGGAACACATGTCTATCAATTGGATACAACAAAATTTCTGTAATTCAAATCTACATCTAGTTAAAAAATACTCAGTATGGAGTGCCTGGATGGCTCAGTTGGTTAAGCGTCCAACTCGTGGTTTCAGCTCAGGTCATGATCTCAGAGTAAAGAGATCGAGCCCCATATCAGGTTTCATGCTCAGCATGGATTCTGCTCGAGATTTTGTCTTTCCATCTCCCTCTGCTCCTACTCCTTCTCACATGTTCTCTCTTCCCCTCTCTCTTTTTTCCTCTCTCTCTCCCTAAAAATAAATAGATAAATCTTAAGAAAATACTCATTAAAGCAATATGTAATTGCTAAGCCATTATCTTTCTTGGTAAGTATGTATTCTATATAGTTTGATAACTTAATATGTTTGTATTAATACGCATGTACACAATGTAAACCAAAATTACATTGTTAAACATGATTGCACACTATTAATAACACAAGAAAAAATTACATTTGTATAATGCAGTACTATTCCCAGAACATTTGCATATCAATTTGAATAATATTTTGATTCTCAGGTTTCACAATTTTGTCATGACACTTTTAGATTTATCTAGATTTATGAATGTTGCTGTTTCTTGAATGGGGAGAAAGGACCAGAGATTTTATCACACCAAAGGGTAAATTCAGGATCACATCATGTTTTTTTATTACATGACATTGTTCTCTTTATTAGAATGCAGTTTCTCCAGGTATCTGAGGTGTGTGTAAACATCAAGAATGTTGTTTTGCTTATTAAGGTGAACCAAGTCCTCCATCCATACATGGGCAGCCAAGCAGTGGGAAGAGCTTTAAACTCAGTATCACCAAGCAGGATGATGGAGGAGCCCCTATTTTGGAATACATTGTGAAGTATAGAAGTGTAAGTACCTTTTTATTATAATCTTTGTACAGTGTTTCCAAATTGCATTTAATTTGCATTAAATTCATAGGCATATTAGGTGTCGATGTATATTAAATAGTAATGATCAACAGTTCTCATAGAAATTCAACTGCTAATTGTCCATTGCTGAAATTCATCATTATAAATTGTGAAATACTTGTCTTTTGAGTCTGTGTGAAAAATCATTATAAATTGTGAAATACTTGTCTTTCGCATCCGTGTGAAAAATCTAAGCATTAATCATGCAAATCATGCCATGTATTCAACTTGTGCTTTCTAAACTTCACATTTCAGAAATGAAGTAACATTTCCTTGTTTTTCTGACAAGTTTAACAGGACATTTCACCTTCCATTCTGCTTGATGTTAGTAGCTTCAAGCTAAGCCCCTCTTCTCAATTTAGTTATTGTATCAAAAATGTTTTATTTTTATTTTTATGAATTATTAAATTATTAGTACCTTAACTTTATTAGGTATGTGATATTAATAATTTCATTAAAAAATTATTCTCATCCACATTTAACAAAGAATGGCCACATTGAACTTGTGGAAGAAGGATTAGTTTCTTTTAAGTTTAATTAGCACTAGCTAATATGGAATTTTGGACAGCTAAGAACTCCTTTGGAACTTATACATGTAGGGGTGAAGGACATCTGCTTGTAGAGTGATGAAGAAAGTGACCCAGTGGATTTTGCCTTTGGCTGAAAATTATGTCAAGAGCCACTAAAAGTGACTTCTCTTAACTTTGTAATAAGTGCCATCGAATATTTGTGTCTACTGTGGAATATGTTAAAAGTGAAATGCAATTTTAAATTAAATTTTATAATGTTTATTTATTAACATTTATGATTATCTGTGTCATACAGTGTCAATTTTAAGTTTACATTTGCTGGACACCTCATAATACTTTCTAAGTTTATTATATTTTAGCAAATATATATTTTAGCAAATTATACCAAGTAATTGCTCCTTAATAGTCTATAAATGATTTTCAGCTGTTTCCCACAAATTCATAATTTTGTAAGTTGTAGTATTTTTTAATTCAAACATCTAAGTTTTAAAGTTTAGTAAAAAAAAGAGTTTTATTTAGAAGTTTGATATTGAATAGCATACTTAAAATTATTAATTTTAGACATCAGTCTTTTAAATTTAAAATAAATATCCCCTTCCGGGACCCTTTTTGTTGCAGGTTTCATGCTGGGAATGATGAGCAGCTGTGGGTATTTTGTGGCTAATTGTCTATGAAGGTTTCATGCCTCTACCCCAAAATGGCTCTGAATGGCTCACCAGTCTTTCTATGAATTTGATGGTTTCATGCTACTCAAGCCAGGTTTCATGGCCATTCTTATTTGACCATCTGGAAACTCTCTGGAAGGGAAAGAGTCCTAAGGGTCATAGGCCTGAACAGAATCATGAATTAAACGGGGAGAACAGACCTCAATGCAGATTGTGGCCTACCATTGGACAGAATTTTTGGCACAAAATACAGGTGGATGATAGGAATTCATAGGCAACTCCAATAAAATCCCATTTTTAAACTGAGCTACAATGAGGAGTTATAAAAATACATCTAAAAATTTGCTATGAATGTAATTTGTACCTAAAATTAAAAGTGATGTTTGACTTATCCTTTCTAAAGAGTTTGATACTGGAATTAATACCAGTGCTATGTTGAATTCAACCAGAATCATTTATTTCAACTGATGATAGCAAGTATTTATTATTTCCTATTGTATCTTTTCTTCATATACTAGTGGCTTTTATTAATGCAGCATTATATTTTAGGAATGTATGACTTTTTCATCTTATAAAATCAGGCACCCGTAATATTTTTCTTCATGTCTTTCATCTTTAGCATGTTGGCTTTTATCTTCATGTAGATTATCTTGTGTTTTAAGACAGTGGATTCACATCCACATTCCAAATGTAGAGAAGGTAAAAAGCACAAAAGAATAATAGGCTATTTTTGTCTTTATTTTCTAGCAATACAGTACAAATTTTCCAAAAACTCCACTGAGCAAAATTAAAATTATGTCCCATTAGACAAATAGTTCTCAAGACTGTCACTAAATAAAAAATGGTTAGTTGGGAGTTAGGTCAACTAAATAATAGGGTCTGGGGTCTGCCACAAATTGTTAAAATAATTATCTTTATTGTCACAACAACTGTCTTAGTCCACTAGCGCTACCATAACAAAATACCATAGTTGTCATAAGCAACAGAAATCTGCTGTCTCACAGTTCTGGAGGTTAGAATTCCAAGATCGAGGTGCCAGCAGATTTGGTTTCTTCTGAGGCCTCCCTTTTTGCCTTCTTCCTGTCATGACCTTTTGTTTGTATACATACATCCCTGACCGCTCTTCATCTTCTTATAAAAATATCAGTCATAAGTGTTCCATCCAAATAACCTCCTTACAGACATATATCCTAATAAAGTCACATTGGAATTTAGGGATTTAATATATGAATGGGGGAGGGACACAATTCAGTCCATAACAAGTTATCAGTTATGCATGAATCCTGTGTATCTGAAAGGACTCACTATTGGCATTTTAAATATAATAGTGAGCCCTCCAGAAATCTACCCCCTATTACAGAATGTTTAGTATCCCTGCCCTCACTCACTATATTACCAGTTGTGTCCTTGATCATTATTGAACCCAAAAATGTCCCCTAGAGTAGCACTGCATCTGTTTAGAACCAATTATATTCACAAAATGGGGGGAAAATGGCATTTTAGATATTCAAGGGGAAATTATAAATATTATAATAATTTATTTTATTTTATTATCTATTTCTAGTATTTATTAATTTAATTAATAATGCAAGTCATTTAAAATGCTGCCAAATTAATTTTTATTTCTTTAACATGGATTAAAATTAATGTCTTATGCAAAGTTTTGTGTGAAACATATATGGATGCAAGTAAGTTAAAGTGTTAAGTATAATAGATTCAAAAACATGGAATAATTCAAATTTCCATAAAGATGATGTAAATATTTTTTACATAATTGTAACTTTCATTCTTTTTCCCTTCTCTTTCCCTTCTCTTCTCTATTTTATTTTTTTTAATTTTTATTTATTTATGATAGTCACACACAGAGAGAGAGAGAGAGAGAGAGAGAGAGAGGCAGAGACACAGGCAGAGGGAGAAGCAGGCCCCATGCACTGGGAGCCCGATGTGGGATTCGATCCCAGATCTCCAGGATCGCTCCCTGGACCAAAGGCAGGCGCCAAACCGCTGTGCCACCCAGGGATCCCCAAAACTTTATAATCTAAACATTAGTTTTGCAGCAGTAAGTGTTGAATTGAAATCCGCTTACAGAGATTGTATCGACCCCTCGACCACTCTCCCATCTCACTTCAAATGACCAGCTCTGTACATCCAAAATACAGCCATTCTGACCCACTTTATCTTTACCATATCATTTATGGTATGTCTTCTACTTAAACACATCAACATTATGTCCATATTTCTGTTTATTTTTCTTTTCCTTCCTTCTCTGCCTCCTTCATCCTACAAACATCATGCTCTGCAGGTCTAATTGGGAAATTCTATGATTCAATGTAAGTTCTATTAATGTGGTCAAACAGTAGCAGATCTTGGGAAGGAATAACTTTCTCCACATATTCTTTCTCAATTGATTACTTCTTCACATTTAAAAATTTGCATTTTAAGATTTGGTAGCTAGATATTCATGGCAGCATTTGCCTTGATATTTGCACTTGTATAGAAATAGTAACTATTTCAAAAACGTTTTTAATCATCTCTTCTCTTTGTATGATTCCAAGCCCCTTCATCTATTAGTTTCTCAAACTGGATGAATTCCACAGTGGAGTAAACTACAACTGAAAAACTTGAAAAATTATTTAGCTATATGCAATGTATTTTTTAATTGTATGACCTCCATGGAAGGAAGTAGAGGAATTCAGAAAGTAAACATCATAAGGATTTTAATCTTGATTGCCTCTTTGACCCTATCTTTCAATTTCTCCATGTGCATGGGACTGTATATTTAGGAACACATAGGAACACATCTAGGAACAACAAAACTAAGCTAATATATTCCTAATGTGACTGTTGACTGCTAGCAGACATTGAATCTAAGTATGAAACCTGCATTTCACCAGAATGAGGATAAGACAAATCATATCCTAATATAGAGAATGTGTAACTCAATATAGACCAGGAGCAACATACTATTCCATGTTATCTTATAGTAGATAGAGCACATGACTTCATTCAGTTACACATTAAGAAGACAGAATTTATGAGATCAGAACTAGAGTAGTAAAATAATTAGATGTCTCTATGGATTCTTTGTGAAAATTAATGTCTGTAACAGTAAGTCAGTAGGATTAAACCATGTATTTGGAGAATAGACAAGCTTATTAATTTCAAAATGTATATGGAAAAATGAAAGAAATTATTTTATGAACAGAATATTTTACATCTACTTTGTGTTGTAGAGTCAATATAAGTGCATATAATTTAATAAATAGCTTTTTACATGCTTCCATGAGTTTTTCACTGTTTTCTCCCAGATTTGATGATAGCTGTGGGATCATAACTATCACTTAGTGTTGGCACATTAAATAAGTTTCCTGAGCTGAGAAGGACTAAAAAAATTAGTTGCTTAAAATCAATTGTGAAGAAGGTACTTTAGGGACTAGCAACAGTGCTCTAGCATACGTTTCTGAGTCTTAATTGACCTTCTTAAGCTACTTGGAGTCTCTGGAAGGTGTATCTCAATTGCCGTAGGAAAAGAAAATTTTTAAAAGGATATTAAAATGATACCTACATAAAATTGAGTTCTTGTTGAGATAACTTATTTTCTAATTAATTATTAATGATAATAACCTATTTTCTGATTTTCTTATATTTAGGTGGGTATACTGAAATTTATTTAAAGCCATCAGTATAATTTTGAAGCATTTTCAAGTAATAACTATGGCCATTAAACAATCCTAAGCTTTTTGATAATTTTCCTTTGCACCTAGTGAAGAGGATAAGTTTTATTCATTCTCGTATTGATATCTTCAAAAAGACTTTGTTGTCTGAATGAATAAAGCTATCAAAGAATCAATGAATGAATCAGTCTGTGTTGAATAATTGTAAGTAATTATATAATTAGATTAACAAATATAAGAAATAATGCAAGAGGAAAAAACACTTGCATTGGGTGAATTTTTATGGGTTTCGAGAAAACAAAGCGATTAATAGGAAAAATTATATTTTAGTTTTCCCTAAAGAGATATGTGAGTGATGGAGACTAGGAGTAGGTTAAGTAGGATCCAGTTTACAACATTTTATCAAGCTTCAGGAAATGGAATAAAGGCAATTTGAATCAGTTGTGACAATAGAAAAAAAGAAATTAGAATTTGCATCAACTGTGCTGATTCAGTTAGAAAGAAAGTAGAATTTGAAACTTTACTAAAATCCTCCAAATCTTATACCTTTTCCAATCACAATTGTGTCTGTGTTTGTGTGTATTTGTGTGTGTGTGCATGCATGCATGGTGTGTTTCTGTATGTTTCTGTATGTAATTGCTAAATTATCTCTCCTATAATCAGAGTAATAAATGGAGCTGTAGAGAATTCTGGGATGATTCTTACAAAAGATCATACAAATAGTGAGTAGCTGAATCATGCTACCAGGTAATCCAGGAAGCAGAAACTGCCTTTCGTGGAAACACAAAATCTTAAAGTTTAACACATGGGAGGAATGTCTGGGTGGCTCAGCGGTTGAGCATCTGCCTTCCATTCAAGTCATGATCCCGGAGTCCTGAGATTGAGTACCACATCAGGCTCCCCATAGGGACCCTTCTCTGTCTCTCTCTGTCTCTCTGTCTCTCTGTCTCTCTGTCTCTCTCTCTCTCTCTCATGTGCATGCAAGCACTCTCTCTCTCTCTCTCTCTCTCTCTCTCTCTCTCTCTCTGTGTCTCATGAATAAATAAAATCTTAAAAACAAAGAAAAACAAAGCATAACACATGAGATTCACAAGAACCTTAAAATTCATCTAATTAGTACAAGCACATTGCCTCTCCTGTCCTCTGTTGATCCTACTTTCATTTAAGATGATATTGACCATATATTCTCTGACACTTGCAAAAGGATTAGTGAATTACTTCTTATAAATAAATGCAGTCAGCAAGTCCTCTGCAAATAAAACCAACACACCCTTCATCTCCTCTCAGCTTTCCTCCCTAGACAGATGATAGCAAATATTTCCCCATATGCTGATATTATGATTTCAAAATAACTATTAAGGAGAAATCTTAATTGTCATTTGGCCCTGCTGTCTATTTTCTGAGAAAAAGGATTGCTTAAGAGAAGCTATATCAAAGCAAAATGGCCATTTTTCTTTTAGTAGCTGCCCTTCAACATTTAATTGGCTTATTAATAATAGCCCTATTCAGCAAATCATCTCATTAAGTTACCTAGGGGAACATTTTGCAACTAGATTATCTTAAATCATTCCCTAGGCATTTAAATTCTGTAAATTAGGCACTCTACAGATGCATAATTGAGATTTTGATACCTAGGGGAGTATTTGGTAACACCCACTTTAATTTTTTTTCCCTATTCCCCATGAACAGCAATTTAGGGATTAAAAAAGCCTCCTTGTCTAATATTGAAGGGAAAATGAAATTGACTTAAATGGGGGGAGATCTTAGAACTCCCTTTGGTTCCTTATGCCATCAGTCCAGCTACCTAAAATGATGGAGGGGTTTTTAATTTATCATACTAAGAGCTTCAGCAATTAAGAGTTAAATGATAGGTATTTCAGAAGAGACTATCTACATGTCTTATGCATGTCAGGAAGTATCACTTCAAATGCTCAGTTCCCAGAAATACTATTTTTGGAGGATTATGTGAAGGACATGAAGTGTCTCCATCACTATGAAGAATAAATTTTATCCTGAGATAATCCAGACCTCAGCTGTTGGCTCATTTTCTGGCTCTTTTACCCACATCTCTATTCAGATCCAAAGCAAAACTCAACTCTGGATTTTCATCAAGATATTCATTCTCACCAAGCACTTCATAGTTACTTAGAACTTATGGAATTATTAGGATAAAAAGAAGGCCACAAGAGCAACTCTTTCCTGCTCTATGTACCTCTTGTCTTTATCTAACCTTTCAACTCTCCTATTTCTCACCCATTCCTTCCTATAGATGTGTATGTGTATACACAGTATAGAACATATCAGATATTTATGTTACATAGATTTTATTGTGTCTATGTATGTGTTTATATATGTGCCACACATACACACATATATAGACACAACATATATGTCTATACACACACAGTGCTCTGCAAATAATAAAACCAATAAAATCTATACCTTCACATATGTATACACATATGCATATAATATGTCCTCTAATGTCATTTTTGAATACATATTTTTAAGGGTTCTTTTTGTTCAATATCTATAGCATTTTTACATTTACTGAAAACAATAAGTCTATAGTGTGTTTCTTACTATCTCCCAGTGTTCATGCACCTTTCTGAGATTTTCATCATTGTGCTTATGTTTGGGTCTAAACCGCTGAGAAAGAATCACACTTTTTTATTAAGTTAGGACATATGAAAAATGGCCCTGGAGTTTATTATTTCCAATGAGGATGATGTCACCTCCCTAGAAGAAACATTCCTAGCCCTGGGATTTAATATTAAGTTTCCCTGTTTCATGCTCCCAGAGCATTCTTGGTTTTTCAAAGAGCTCGTGTCTTTCTTCTCACTTGATGTGAACTCCAAGATGAGCATATTCTACATGTGTTGTTCACTATTGTGTTCATAGTTCTAGAATAGGCCCTCTACCCAGTAAAGGCAGAATGAATAGTTGATGGATGGATTGATAAGGAATGAAGGTGGTGGGAAAATCATGGCTGTTTGGTACAGCTGTCCCAAGCATTTCAAAAGCATGCCTAACCTCCTTTCTTAGACTTACGAGTCATGTAGTGATGTAGGCAAGTTACAAGCATTCTGGTCCAAATTATTCGTTTTTCCACTGGTCTCTTCAGTATTCCTCAATAGTAATGGACAACAATTTATTAACTTAATCCATTTATAAGCTTCAAAAAGCAAAGGAAATGTCTCTTGTTTATATGGCTAACTTTAAGTGCTTTTCCAGAACTCGTGGCTTCATTAGGGGTGCTAATATCTTTAGTTTTAGATGAATTATCAAAATAGCCTGATGCTTTTGTAATAAAAGTTCTATATAACCAAAAATAATTAAGTAGGAAGATAGAGTAATAGTATGGCATCAAATTAATAACGTCTTCTTGTCTCCTTTTAATGGGCACTTCATGTTTGTAGTACCATCAATTTAATGCAATCATGCATTTAACTCCCATAATTTCATTTCAGAGAATAAACCCTCAATTTTCACCATAAATGCTGAAAACATTGTTATGCTTTATAGCCAAAGAAACATTGTAAAATATTGGCTCAACATAAAGTAATACTGGGCTGAGCTCTGAAGTTAAAAAGGATTCATCTGTCTGCCCTTTATCTGTCTACCTACCTAAATCTATCTATCTATCTATCTATCTATCTATCTATCTATCGCCAGGCTCTAATTTACTTATAATTATATCTCTGGGAAATTGAGTTTTGCAGTTGCAGTGATAATTTATTAAATACATCATTCCAGAAAAAATATTATTTTATTTTCATACAGTTATTATGGAAATAAGTTCTCCTTAGTAATGGCTGTCATTTGTTAAGTGTTTATGATTCCTAAGGCCCTGGACGACCCAAAGTACTTGGTTTTCCTCATTGTTCCCTCATGAAAGCTGACAGATGCAACTGTTACTATCATTTCTATAATAGAGATAAACAAGGCATTGAGGTTAAGGAACTTACCAGTGTTTAAATGGTTAACATGGCACAGCCAAATGTTCACATTGTTTAGGATAGTTTGTCACTAAATTGTATAGATTTATTTTTCTGTGTTAATTGTAATCATAGTATATTTTTGAAATAGAGGATAATTATAAAATATGTTCTAAAGCCTTTATTTTAGAATCAGGATTTAAGTGTAGGTGTCCAAGGACAGCATAACATATTTTATTTTCTTATGCTAATAACATTTTAACAGGTAATAATTTTTCTTACATATTGTTTTATTATGACTCTAAAACATCAGAGTAATAAAAATTTAAATCTATAAAAAATATCCAGCCTCTATTTGCAAGACATTGTATCTCCCCCCACACCACCTCAAACCTTAAACAGTAGTCTCTGGCAATTATTTTTTTTTTCTGGCAATTATTTTAATGGATATACTAGACTTTTTCTGTAAATCATGTTTTATTTTTTCTGTACACATGACTATTAATAATTGAAAAATGGCCAAACAGTAAAATTATACCTGTGAAGTAAAAATAAAGATATTAATGAGGGTGAATCATCAACCACTGAATTATCAGGAATTAATTAGGAAATCATTGGCTAAAATTTTAAAAATAATACATATAGAAAATTCTTAGAAATGACTTCGTTGATAAAGCAACTTTATCAACTTTCTGTAGATGATAAATATCTTTTTTCACTATTAATAAACCACTTTTTCTATCTGAAGATAAATTATTTTTTTTTAAATTACAGCTTTAGTATATGGGTATTTACAAAATATATTTGTATTGCCTCTACAGAAAGATAAAGAAGATCAGTGGCTAGAGAAAAAAGTCCAGGGAAATAAAGACCACATTATTTTGGAGCATCTACAGTGGACAATGGGGTATGAAGTTCAAATTACAGCTGCCAATAGATTGGGATATTCAGAACCAACAGTCTATGAGTTCAGCATGCCACCAAAACCGAACATTATTAAAGGTAAGCAAAACTATATGCTTTCTTAGGCTGGCAATAAATATGATATCATCTTTTTTTATAACTCTTCTGGATTTTTTCTTAATATTGAAAACATAATTTTATAGAAGAAAGTGTAAATTCCAAGTTCTAATCATAATTATTGTGACATGTCTTACTCAAGATTTTTCAAGTCATTCTTGTCATGGAGTATCACTTAACTTGTAAATACACGCTGACAATTTTGGTGAAGTGATGGAGAGAGGATGAATGGGGAGGGGGTGGAAGATAAGAGTGAAGTGTCAAAAGTCAACATGAAAGATTTCTGATGAGACCAAACAATTTTTGCAAAGAAGACAACTTTTCTACCAAACAATGGAGGCTGGTCCTTCACTTTTGGAAAAATGTGGTCAAAGATAAATAAATAAATAAATAAATAAATAAATAAATAAATAAATAAATAAATAGAATCTTTAAAAATAATAATAACTTGATTACCTCTGTAAAACCCTCTGATAAGCCCATCCATGACTAGTCAAGCAAGTTGATTTTGGAAAGATAGACTCAAACACCCAGTGAGGCAGAAAGGGCCACAGAAGTAGCCTTAGAAAAAAAAATTTAATTAGAGTTAAAGGAGGCTCACAATGTTGCAGGACACCCTACATCCATATTCACAGCACACTGGTGGATTCTACCTTTATTAAGTAACAATTCTTGCATCATTATATGCTTGTGATACAATCAAAGTCCACAGAGAGATGTTAACATTTTTTTCAGATACATTTTGTAGAGGTAAAGATGCAAGAATTTTCCTGATTTATAGTCATATTTGACTCTGTGATTGTCACATGGATCATATTTTAACATCTATCATTCCTTTAAATATAATATGTAATATTTACTGGGGCATTTTAAATGTATGTGTATGAATATATATAATATACATATGCTCTTCATATGCATATATGTAGACATGAGAGCAGCATATTCGTAAGCATGGCTTATTGAAGTCATATGAAAGTATCAGTATTGTTACATAACATTTTTGAAACTGGGTTAAAAATAAAGTTTGTCAGTTCAGTCATGCTGTTTAACCCTCTTGTAACTTCAAATTGATATTAATATCATTATTATGAGCTTGTGATCTATATATCTTCTCTTTCAAATTGAAAGGATTTTTATATAGTTAATCTTTCTATTAAAAAATAATTATTATTGGTTATATGGTTTAAAAGTAATTGATATTTTGACTTTGCATTATTAATATTAATTAAGTGCTTCCAATTATCATTTAAAATTAGGAAGTTGGGGGCATCTAGAACTAATATTGATATAATATCATTTTTAAAAATTTATGAACTACTTTTGCATTTATTATCTCATTATTTAATTCATATATCTCTGAATCTGAATTGAACAAGGAAAAGTTATACTCACTTTACAGATATAAATTTGGGGGTTAAGGGATCTGTTCAAGATCAGAGCTACTTTAGTCATATGACGAATCCAGTACCGTTATAAGATGATACACCTAACCAAGAATAATGGTTGAATACACTGTCAGGTTCATTGCCTTGGTGACTTTGAAACATTGGTAACTACTTCTACAATTACAATGTTTTATATTTGTAGTAATTATCCTCTATACAAATATCTGCAGCATGATATAAATATGATTCTAAATCTGAATTAAAATCTTCAAAGGATGATAGCAACAGTGTACTCTATTTCCTAAATCTTTAATTTAGCTAATATGTTTGGAGGAAATAATTATTTCTATTGAGATAAAAATTAATATTGTATGAAGTTAGAAGACAAAATTTAATGACATTTTTAATGACATTTTTAATGACATTTTATAGGTAAGACAGAAACTGTAAAAAAATAGATTTTAGGCAGGTTACTTTATGTTATACTTTCAGAGTCCCTGCTATTTTTTAAAAAATTGTTAATAAAAAACAAAAATAAGTATGGAAAAAGGATAAATAAATAAGAATATATGTATATACATATATGCATACATATATACATACATATAATTACGTAAGATATATTATGATACATTTACTATAAAAACATATTTTGTTTCAATTTCAAAATCAATTTGTGGGAAGTACCTGGAAGAAAAATGGAAAAATTATGGTTTATAGTTTCAGCTTTGCTTTTGTTACTTAATTACTCTTGATATGCTTTTTCTTATCTCTGAGTTAGTTCTTCTGGATCTGCAATGTTAAGATTCATTCATTTGTTCCAGATATTTATTGGGATCTTGCTTTGTGACAAGGACAGAGATGAGTAGAGAGGAATGACCTGTGAAAATTACAGAACTGGCCTCTGTCCTCAAAGATTTTACAATCTCCTAGGGAAGATAGACATAAAACCAGAGTTAGAATAACCACCAAATAATTACAACTAGGAGATGTGCTGGTGCTGTATGCTGCCATGAGGGGGGTTGGCATTTGCACCTAACTTGGGGTGATAGAGTGGGGGTAGGGAGGGGTTCTTGTAGAAAGTGCCTTCCCAAAAGAAATTTACAGGAAATGAGCCTTCCAGGGAAGGTGTCATATATAGAAGAAGCCTTTAAGGAAGAGAAAAAAAGTTGATCTGCTTTAAGAACTTTAAAAAACATGGCCAAAGAGAACCTGGAGATGTGTGAACAGAGATAAAAGATAGAGAGGGATGTAATCCAAGGTCTTCTGAAAACTGCATAAACAATCATAAGAGAGTACTCACTTCAGCAGCACATATACTAAAAAAACAATCTTAAGAGAGATCCTAAACGCAATAAGAAATCATTTCAAGCAAGGACATTATATGAGTAGATAGGCATTACCGACAGATTAATCTTGCTCATATGGGTAAAAGGAAGAGATGGATGAACAAGAACACTTAAAAGAAAGTGATAGCGGTAGAAAAAAAAACATGAATAAATTCTGGACATAGTATAATGTAGGTTAACCTTAAATGTGTAACAGATCGAATTCAGTAAATATTGATGACTTTTGAGTCTCCTGCTTGGAGGTTGGAACAATGTTGGCATCATCTCTCAGGATAAAGAATTTGAGGAGCAGGATTTGGAGAATAGGATCAAACATAAGATCAGTGTGTTATTCACTAAGTTTGAAATGTCAAGTAGTAGTTATGTGTGTGCACTAAGATAAGAAAACTATCATAGACTGGAAACATACATTATGATGTTAATACTAAAGAGGTGAATGGTATCTGAAGCCTGGGTGAGGATAACAATTACACAATGAATAGTGCCTAAGTTCTATGAAAAGGAGTCAATGTCTAAAATACTCGAAGATATCTCCCTGGTACCTAGAAGGGTGACTGGCACAACATATATGTCAAGGAGTACTTCTTGGGATTACTGAGTAGAGAAGAACTGAGCCCCCAAGGAATTAAAATAATATAAGAAAGAGCAAACCACATCCCTCCCATGAGAATAAGATGTCGTAGAGGTCCTGTAAAAACAGACGACTGTAGTATCTTGGAAGTTAAGAGAGAGTCATCTTTCAAAAAGAGAAGCTGTAAATCACATTTGCCACTTTAGATGCTGCTGAGAGGTCAGTGGAACTCAATCGAAAGAGATGTGAAGTGTCCTTCGTACAAACAACTTTGCTGAAGTGGCTGAGAGAGAAATTAGGTAGGAGTGGGATGAGGATTTTATGTGAGGTTAGGGAGGTTTAGACTCCATGTTTATTTAATGCTTTTAAGAAGCTTCGCTATGAAGGTGAGCAGAGATTAAAAAAAGAAAAACAGTGTCGGAAGGACTTTTAGGATGAAAAAAGCTGGAGTCTGTTTCACAGCTGATGAAGCAGATCATGCAGTCAAGGAGAAGTCAGAAAAAGCTATCTGAGAAGGTAGGAGAAAGAATTTCTCCTCTCTAAACTGTGCAGCTGATGCAAAGCAGTAACAGCTTCCTGAAAAAGGGGAAAGAAGAAGGAAAGATTAATTTATCTATAAAAATGTCACAAGATGATGTCTAATTAACTATAGCCACCAACTTGAATCCTGAATCCACTGGCTGCAAAAGCCTTGTGGAAAGCCACATGAAAGACGTGCCTTTATAGTTTAAGAATTGTTCGGTTTAGCTCCAGAAGGTTTCTCTGGGCAATTTTAAAGGCTGTGAAGAGAGATGGTGAGTTTGGGAGTCTTTATGCCAACAGAATCCGATAGAGTTAAAATTATGTATTGGTAAATAAGGAAAATGATCTGCATGTGCCTTCACCAAAATTACTCTTGTAGCTGTATGATTTCTTATACCATTTTAAAGTAAATATTATAAATTCAAACTCATATCTGAAATATGTTATCTATAATAAACTAGCAGACCTTAAGTCTTTCTATCCAGTTTTAGAAGATGTAAACTTTCCAAGTTAATTTAGTTTTAATTAGTTTTTGGTAGCATGCATTGCACACTGTCTAAATAAGTTTATGGACTTTTGAATTTAAAAAGTCATTGCTCATGTGCATTCAATATATTTAACTTTTGTAAGCAACAGGATAAATGTAAAGTACACATACTTGTTGGACTGAAGAACTATTTTTTAACATTATGCTCACCTTCTGTTTATATATATTATATTGATAATAATGGCCTTTCTACATATATATATTAGTGGATATCACACTTCTCCATAGTTCATTATCCTAACTTAAAAAGTACTTTGTGATGAATAGTATTTTCTCATTTTCTCTTATTAAACGTGTTTATTTTGAAAGATGTGTTTCTTGATTTACATAGAAATAGGGTGCAAAATCACAATCTTGTTTCTTTTTGGAATATTCACACAGCATAATGCTGTCTCTTTTTATTTATGACCAATGAGAATATTCAAATGTTATGACTCGTTCTTATAAAATGATTACAAATCTATAGGAGGAGAGTCTGATAAAATGACATTTATGGATTCATTCTATAATCTCTCTGATTAAAAATACTCCTAACTTGGTAGAATGAATATAATCTAATGTTTTAAAAAATCCTTAAAAAATAAATACATAAAATAAAAAATCCTTGATGATTTTATTTATTTCAATTTATTTGAAAAACATTTCCCACCATTTCTTTTGGTTTGTGACATGCTTAATTCTGTTTCTTTTAACCAAAAAGAGGGAACTTTTTTCTTTTAATATTGTTCCCTTTTTCTGCTTTTGTTACTATGAATTGAACACATGTCTAATTTTAGCACTATCAATATAATTTGGGAAGAAAGAATTCCATTCATACATTGTTAAGATATGATGATGAAATAATTCTACCATCTGAACTCAAGCATGTAATACATCTCTGAGAGTTCCTCAAATTTAAGAAGATAACAAAGAAATTATATAATCACCATCACTAAATATATTGCTACAAATTTTAGGTCTTTTCTTTTTGTGTTTTCATGGTTTTTTTGATTATACCTCTAATAAACTGTAGAGGAAAATTATTTTGATGATGCTCAGTCTAGTTCCAAGAAACCTAGTATAATTCAACATAAACAAACCAACTCATTCAAAGGCATGGCCAATACTAAAATGTCTTCTTAAAGTTTAATTTATGATCTGTTTGGAATATAAATAAGAGAAATTTTAAAACAATGGTGAACCTGAAGTTTAGTTAATTGGGGAGAACTTCATTTTACTATCTGAAAATCTCAAAGCTAAGTGTTAATACTACACCCAAAGCAATATTTCTTTGAAGCACGTAATGAAAAAGTAAACCTATATTTTCATGATTTTTTTTTAATTTTTAAAGAGATTATTTTTAAAGAGGTACAATCACATGTGTCTAGAGTTTGCCTTTGGTCTGTTGGGCCAGTGCTCCTTGCTCTTCTATTCTTATGGCAAATTTTCATTGTGTGAAATGTAATTCTCACTGCTATTTCTTGGTAGTTTTATTCACTGTTAAAAACATACTCTTATTAAATATTTTTTCTAAGATAAAATGGTAGCAAAAAGTACTATCAGTAAACACTGCAGAATGTGACGAGCTCAAATTAATAGTAGCAATGTGAATTTACCAGTAGCCCAGTTATATGACAGCTGCCTGCCCCCTGGCTCATAAGTTACATCTTCACTAGAGAATAATTAAGATGCTTATATTAAATAATCAAAGACAACTATTGTCTGGTTTATGTGAAATAAGAGTAACTAATATGGCTCAGATATGTTTTTAATATGTGACAGCTATTTAGAAATGTTCTATACAGATTTTAGCCATTCTTTGTCTTGTATCAAAGTAATTTTTTGTAGGTAATGTGTAACGGCTTTGTGTAAATCTTGCATTAATTATTCTCTTTTTTTTTTCTTTCCTACTGTCACTTTTTTCCTTTTCTTTACTTTCATGTTTGTAACCCTACTCTTTTCTTCCTTAATTATTTTATTCTTACTCTATTTTCAAAAACAATTTCCGTCATGCAGATAAATGCTGTGAAGCGAATAAAGGCGAAAATGGAAGCCAGTCATGGCAGCTGAATGCTGCTGGGTTTTCTTTCATTATAGCCATAAGTTTGTCTTGGATGTTTTAATGTTGTTGTTATATATTTCCTTTTATGCCTTGCAAGTTTACAAGACTAATCGGGAATTATGATAAAAGATTTTCTATGGTCCAACTAATTATGCATGTATTTTCACCCATGAACAATTAGCCTATTTTCCTTTCTGCAAATTGTCAATCTTTAAAGTAGATAATTTGTCAGAAAATCACTGAAAGAAAGAGAATCAGGAATGTTTCTTCCAGGATACAGTTCACTGCATAACTTGCTTCGTTCCAAAGTTTCCTTTAATTTCTAAGGTTGACCTTGTTAAATATCATGTCACTTTTACTTGAAACATAAGCATTTGCTGCATCTAATCTTCTTTCATTTGATTATTTTGCAAATATAGTTCAATATCCATAACCATACACTGTATAAATAGTAATTTTATTATGTAGAATTGTGGATCTTTTATATTGGTTTCATTGTTACTCTTTCAAATGTAAGTTTCTAACTTCATGGACATTTATAAAATTTCATGGTGTTTACCATTTATATAGAACATAAACCTGGTAACTTTTATTATATTAGATGTGTATCCCTACTGTGCTGCCTATTTTCCTTTTATTGACCTAAAATGTCATAGGAATAAAAGTGAAAGTGTTTCCTCTTTTAAATTTGAACACCAATTTAAAATATCCAGACTTTTCATTAAGTGAAAATATATCTCTGCAAATATCCCAAAGTAAATAATAAATTAATTTTGAATGTGTTTAAAAAGTTGCACCCTGTTCACTGGTTATGGATTGTGCTGTGAGCTGGCATCAAAAATTGATGTTGTAATAACATATATGCATACTTATTTTTCACATCTTTCTGGACATGTAAGAGTCAATATATTTGCAAGGACCAGAGACAGAAGTAAATAATTTAGCTACTACTTGCAAGAAGATGAAATTGAGTTCCATTTTTCAAAGGAAGCTGGATTTGAGTATCATGAGTAATGATTTCAGTTTTCACATTTTCATGCATTATAAAATAAGAAGTGTTTTCTGCTTTTCACTCCCAACCACACCCTAGTGAATGATCTTACTACTCTTTCTGGATAATTAGAAAGCAATCAGATTTACATACGTGCGCAAAAGTGACCATACTTATATGGTAAATCATATTGTTGGATTCTAGGCTTTGAGAATCATTCATCAAAAACTATTTACTTTGTTGCATGAAGGTATTCTCTTACTCTTTCAAAAAACTAGCTATAGGATCCTATTATGTAAGATCTAAGGCTAGACTTCTCTTTAGTAGTCTATCTTCTTTATCTTTTCTAAACTCTGCAGTGCACTGCTGTCTTTCTTTCTTCTGACCTAGCAATGGACCTTTAGAAGTAACTCATCCACAGATTAAACATACTTCTGCCTCCTTCCCTTCTCTTCTGCTGAGACAAAGGAACTTCTAGACTTTAGTATGAAAATCTAACCTGCTTATGGGGAATGTTCTATTTTTGAAATCACCTTAGCCAACTTTTTTTTTATTAAAGAACTAATTATAAGTGCATATAATATTCAAGGATATCTGTGCTTATAAAAGATATGTAGACTTATTGGTTACTAATATGTAGAAAGTGTTGGGAAAAAAGTTTCAATGACTCTTCCAGGAACAATTTTTCTGTTCACTATAACCTGACTGGATCTCTCCAATAAGATAAATGCTTCTTCAAGAAAGTCATGTAGAAATTATTTTGACATAGTATATGATAGCAAAATATTTTTTAAGAACATGGAATAGGTCTCCTATAAGATAACATAGTTGATTTTTTTAATTTAATATTCTATGACTTAAGGTTACCAACAGTGATATGAAGAAGATTCGAAATCAGGTTTACATGATACCTAAAATAATATTTTGACAGTTGATAAAATAATCTAAAATTAAACTTTTATTCTTACAGAAGTACTTACATTTAATAAATTCAGCATTTAGTTTTTTAAAAAGATTTTATTTATTTATTCATGAGAGACAGAAAGAGAGAGACAAAGACAAAGGCAGAGGGAAAAGCAGGCTCCTGCAAGGAGCCAGATGAAGGACTCCAATCCAGGACCCTGGGATCATGACTTAAGCCAAAGGCAGATGCTCAACCTCTGAACCACCCAGGAACCCTTCATTTAGTTTTTTTTTGTTTGTTTGTTTGTTTGTTTTTTTTTTATAAATTAATTTTTATTGGTGTTCAATTTACCAACATACAGAATAACACCCAGTGCTCATCCCGTCAAGTGTCCCCCTCCGTGCCCGTCACCCATTCACCCCCACCCCCCGCCCTCCTCCCCTTCCACCACCCCTAGTTCGTTTCCCAGAGTTAGGAGTCTTTATGTTCTGTGTCCCTTTCTGATATCTCCCACACATTTCTTCTCCCTTCCCTTATATTCCCCTTCACTATTATTCATATTCCCCAAATGAGTGAGAACATACACTGTTTGTCCTTCTCCGATTGACTTACTCACTCAGCATAATACCCTCCAGTTCCATCCACGTTGAAGCAAATGGTGGGTATTTGTTGTTTCTAATGGCTGAGTAATATTCCATTGTATACATAAACCACATCTTCTTTATCCATTCATCTTTCGATGGGCACCGAGGCTCCTTCCACAGTTTGGCTATCACGGACATGGCTGCTAGAAACATCGGGGTGCAGGTGCCCCGGCGTTTCATTGCATCTGAATCTTTATAAACTTTAAGTACACATCAGGTTTTTAATCCTGAAATTTTAATGAGCAACCTTTCATTTGACCAAATGTTTATGCTTAGAAGACGTTATTTTACAGTTCTGAGAAATGCATAAATTCTTGAAAATAGATCCTCAGATATCTTAAAATACAGGCTCTGTGCTTTGGTTTATTTCCACAAGAAATAGGAAAGCACAAAACTCTGAACAGTATAGCTATAGCATTTCAATAAACGAAACCTTAGGGATTATAAATTACCATCTCAGATTTAAAAAAATAATAATAATGTTAAGTGTTGCTAAGTTATCTTTTTTTATAATCTGAGTTTTAGTCTTATTATATGCAACCATGTAATCTGACAGTGCTTTTTAGTCTAATTAGTATCTGCCTATAAGTCTAAGTGAATGTGATTATTGGTAAGCAAAACATAAAAATTCAGCTTATTTTATGTCTCTCCCTCATATTACCTAATGATTTTTTTCATCCAATAGATTTTTAAATAAAATGCTGTGTCTGAAATGTATAAAATAGGAACTTGTGTGTTAAGGTGAGTTTTATGTTAATCATTACATTTAATGTGTCTATGTCTATTGACATGTATATCATATCTCCAAATGTTTAATCATTCCAAAATTTTGTTAACGGGCATATTATATGAGTTATTAGGTTAGGCTGATTTACTTATGGATGATTGCGGCTTTGGCATGTGGAGCATCAGGGTTAATTTCTTGTATAAACATAGATATCTCCCTTTTTTCTCCTCCCAGCTCTTGCTTGGTCTGTCTTCTTTTCTCCTTTAATTATTCAGTGCTACTGGTTTCTCTACCCCAAACCAAATTCTGTAATTATTCATCAGATCACTATAAAGCTCACCAATACCACGTGCCAGATGTGCCAGCAGAGTATGCCTAGCAAGTAGCAGTAAATTCTTTTCTATGAAACTTCTTACATGGGAGATTCATAGGTCAATTAACATTTTTCATCCTCTCTCCTCATATTAGTCATTGGGAATAGCTATACTTTATAAAAGCTACACTCATACTATTTCCAAAAACATTACACAAAAGAACATATATGCATTCATTCCTGGTAGACATGGACAAGATTAAAATGTCTTATGGCTTTATTTTTTTTAATTTATTTCCATTATTTCCTTCACCTAAAGTTTCTTAAGTATTTTTAAAAATTATATAAGTAAATAAATATATTCTAGACATTGGATTAATAGTGTATATGTAATTTCAGTTGGACATATAAAATGAATACATGTGCAAATAATTTAATTGCAAATAGTTTTTACTATTTAAATATACAGAAGATTTTTTTAATTAAGAGTTATAAATACAAGTATGCACAGTAGTTCATAGGTTCTACAATTTGGATCAATTTGGAAGCCATTATAATTTAACTCAAATATTTTCCATATAAGAATGGCCACTTACCATATTTAAATTAAAACTGAAATACGGAAAATTCTACTGTAGTTTCAACTTTATACAATTGGATTTGTGATTAGGCAGTTATATTCAACAAAACAGAGTTGCAAGAGGTAATTAATCATTTTTGGGTCAGGATTAGCTCTATTATGTATCTGAAAAGCGTCTTATTTATAATATGGTATACCTACACTGGGAATAGAAAAATAAATTTTAAAATTACAAATGATTTTAGTGATTTAAGGTAGATATTTATATTACCAATACAACCATTAACTATGTTTGGGGCGAGTTTTCAAGAAGAGTTAGCTCATGTTACCTATAATAGTATTTGCAGTTTGAAGTAGTTAAGAAACCTCTCTAGTTATGTAAAATCATCTGAAAATTTCCACCTGTTTGTTTTTGGTTATGATATTGGCAGCACTGGGAGCTTTAGTGTGTTACAATACTACCTAATTAAATGTTATTTTTAATTTTCTTTAACCCTTATGTATTATAATTTTGCTTAATGAATACAGATATCAGATCATAAAGTTATATCTAAATGTGCCATTTTATGCATCTTATTATTATGGCTCAAATCTGTGAGGTATAATGTAATACCCTTCAAACAACCTTTGAATAGGTACAAATTAAGTAGGTTTTCTCTTATTATGGCTTAATTCCTTCCTTCATTCTTTTCTTCCCATTCATTCCATCATTTTCTCTCTTCTTCCCTCCCTCCCTCCATTCTTTCCTTCCAATTCATAATTTCTAATAGTCCCTCTCTCTCCCTGTCTCTTTCCTCTATTCCTCTTTTTTCCTCCTCTTTGTCTCTCTTGCTCTCCTCTCTCTCTCGCCCACCCTCCAGCCTTCCTTCCCTCCCTCTGGATTTCTAGCCATAAATAAATAGGATGTATTTTTTCTATTCCTTTTCCATTAATCAGTGGTAAATATTAAAGTCTTAGCATTTGTGGTTTGGATATATGTCTTAAAACCTTCAGAAAGACTAACGCATTGAATGGGTAGCTCAAATTTGCATAATTCAAATGACTAGAGATGCAAATATTTGACAAATCGCCCTTGAAATTATTTCAGTATGAATTGAAATTAGTAAAAATTCCATTTCCAAATCAGCTGATGATGTCATAAAAAATAAAGAGAATTATTTAGTCACTATTAATTCTTGATAGTTTATCATAGAATTCAGAAGATATTACCACAGTAAATTTTAGGATCTAACTAAAGAAAAAAAAAACATCTAATTAACCTGATTTCTTCGGTATTGCCATCTATATTGGTAGAGTTAACATTTAGAGTTAATATTTTTTAACTTTTAAATATAAAGCTTTAGTATTATCTCTTTTTAATTTATTGTATCTAAAAACTTGATGAAATACATAATGTTTATTATAGTATATTAAGCAGCATCTCAATTTTTATCTAAGGTAAAAAATTCGGTAATCTTAAATCTAATTTAATTGTTCTGAAATAAGACAGAGATGTGAGTGTAATATCAATGCTTCGTTTTCCAAATGCCTTTGGTTTTAATATCTTCTTATCTAAAATGAATCAGATAAAGATTTTTTGATAGTAGTCCACTCTTCTCCTATAGCTATTCATTAATTTCGAAGCCCAAACTGAAAAAATTGAAACAGCCAAGGAAAACTCATATGTTCAAGAGTTCTATTATTATAGCTTCACTGATCTGAACTGCAGCTGATGTCCTTACTGCTTTGTTGATAGACTATAATTCATAGACTATTATTTTACCTAATTTTAAAAGATAGATTCACTCAAGTATAATCAAAATTCATTTTAAGTGTGAACTAATTGTATTTTTAGGTATATTGTAAATTTTCTTAATTTGTGTGTGTTGAGTTAAATTAAGTTATTCTTTATCATTCCATTTAACTAATCAAATATAAAGTTACATATTTGCAAGCACTACATAATGTTAAGAGATAGCATCTTTTTATTAATTATATCATATTTATTTTTATGCTATACCTGTACTAAATGGGAACTATGAAATAAGTCTCCTAGTTAATTTTTTAAATTCAAGCAATTAAAAATTACTGTTTTAAGTAACATCCATGATTCATGAGCTTCTTTAAGAATATTTTTATCTCACATCTTACACTGATTTTATGTATAACACTTGTGTTTTAAAGTGACTATTTCTGATCACTTTAATTGCATTTGTTTTCATCATAGCTTATTTTCTTGAAAAAAAAATGTACGTTGTAAATGTATTGTCTTCAATATCATCTCTTATTTGAAACCCCCAACATAATATCCAGCACTATGTGTAATCCTATGCATGTGTTTCATAGTATATTAAATGTCATTTTATTTTCTGTACCTCTGTGTCTCCATTGTTGTAATAAAGAAAACTGAGGAAAATCTTTGTTATATGTGTTTTCTTTATTACTGGTACAAATTTTTTCTGTCCTTGTTGTGTGTTTTCATTTCTAACTTGGTCAAATCCAATATCTCAATGTAATAAACATATAATCATTGAGTGACTTCTTTTTGGGATAAATAAATACATCATCAGTCGGCTCATATTGTAAAAATAATTTAGATACACTATTAAATACTGTTTCTTTCATAGTAAACTAGTTCAAGTCTTCTTAGAAGACTTCGATAACCAGTAAGAGATGAAAGTAATTATACTATCTTAATAAAATACAAGAATATAGTTAATAATTTTAATAATGCAAGCATTGTTAAATAGTTTCCTTTCCTAGCAAAAGTTTATAAAGGCAGAGATAAATGCTTAAAGAGATTTTTAAAATGTCTTTGGTTAATGTATTGCTATAATTTGGCTTAAGCACCATAAGAATAAAATTATAGAAAGTTCCTAAGTTTCTCTGCTTATACACAGCCAGGGTATGAAACAAAAATGACTTTGGTTCTATTCTTTAATTAATTCTATTTTTTAATGTGTACTGCCACACATGCTGTGTGGAATATTTAATTGACTCTTCATAAAGTATCTTTAAAGTATCATTATCCCATATTTTAGATGAAAATAGTGAGGTCTAAAGAAGTTGAATAATTTAGGTAGAGTCACAGTTAGAATCCAGGTCCAGTGCTCTTAATGAAACATTATATTTCTTTTTTTGTTTTAGTAGTGGACCTGGATTCAAATGACAGTTCTTTAATATGGAAATTATTCAGTTAGTTTTTACAAAGGATAAATTGCTGCATTAGATATGAATATGTATTTCTCTTATATAAATGAAGTCAAGTGCTGCACTGCCAGATAAAAATGAAACAGTGTAGAAATTACAAAGGAGAAAATGTTCACTTTCGAGATTTGCATAATTTTAAGGCACATTTAATCTTTCTTATTCCAGAACAGCCTAGTCTTAAATGTAGGTCTTAATATATATATCCCCCATTAAAACATATTTATATACATTTCAAAATGAAAATTTTAACATAATATTTTGTTATAACTTTTGAGCTCTTTCAGTTGATTCAACAGTTACAGAGGTTTTAGATGTGGGGAGAGAAAGAAAGTTGTTTTTCTTTGCTGTTCTTGTTTTTATTTTTCCTGAAACCCTTTGACAATGAGACAGTATCAAAAGGGAAGTATCTGGGAATTATTGGACATTTTTATAGTGACTGTCACAGTGACTTTACATTACTCTATTAGCTTTATATTACTTTCTTGTTTGGGATCACTATGAAAAAGCTAAAGAGATTTGAGGAAATCTATTCGAATAGCATCATCAATACCAATATCTTATGTAAACAAACTGAGGATCAGAGAAGCCAAATTGGGAGGCATTAACTCTCAGCATTCCTCCTGTCTTTGTTTTATCAAATTACACTGAATCAGAGAAAGAATAACTCAATCCCTAGTCTATAATTCATACAGACTTTGTCTTTGTCCCACTTCCTTTAATTTCTTCTTGATTGCCTCAAAGAAAAAACAATGTGAGTTAAGAAAGGCCATGTATAAATCAACTACAGTTCCTTCCAGTAATCTCCATACTTCATTCAACAAGTCAGCTTACCTTTCTCACTTCCACTCTTATACAAAGCTCCTTTCCCATGATCAATGTAATATAATAAACTCACACTCAGTTTCTAGCCCTAAAGGAATATCAAATTAAATGTGATCACTTTATGATTTTTACATATTTCCTGAAAATACCTTATAAAATGACTTTTTTGCATTGTTAGTGGGAAGAGGTTATTTTCTAGTAATATTTTTGTGTACTGTCTAATAAAAACTAAAACAGGTGTTTTCATATCAGCCAGCATCTATCCTTTTAATTTTAAGAAATCAAAATAAACAGCTTTGAACCAGAATTTACATAGTGGCTATATGCTTGCTTCTCTACTGATTTCTCATTTATTATTACAAAGAGAAACAATTAAAATATTTAAAAAATCATATTATAATTAATATAGACTATTTTTTCCTTACTTAGATAAGGTTAACAAAAGTAAAAATCAGCTCTTCAAACTAGCATTTCTGTTTTGAATGCATGAACAACAACTTTGAATTTACTATTGTCTCTATATAATTTCACAAAGGCTAAATATATATGTTACATAGAAGATTAAATGCAAAACTCTCTGATGTTCTTGAAAAATGATAAGAAAAATATTGTTTCACAGTGCTTATTGGTGGAAAACAGAAAAAAAATATTGTGGCATTTTTATATACTGGCGTGTTCCATCAAATGGCTCAGACATGAAGGAAAGTTTATTTAAGGGAATATAACCATTGCTCTACAGCAAGGGCTGGTTTGGTTCATCGGTGAGTCCCATAATACTAAAACAGGAAGCCAAAAATGTTTAAGACTTTCCTGTGTGTCATCACTTAGAAGGTCATTTTTTTTAAATTAATGAAGGACATAAAAGATTGTTTATTGAATTTATAGACTTTCTCAGTCAATTGAGGCATGTTAGCCATTTTTGGGGGGAAGATTTTCAAGATATGACATTGTATTTTTTTTTCCCATTTTCGGAAAGACTTTGCTTTTGAGAAGTTTCAGGTTCACACCAAAATTGAGAGGAATGTACAGAGTTCCCCATTTCTTCCTGCCCCAGTACATGTATAGCCTTTCCCCTTATCAACTTGGAGAATGGTCCATTTGTTACAATTGATCGACCTCGATTGATACCACTGACATCGTTTTTACTCAGAGACCAGTTTTTGCATTAGGATTTATTTTTGGTGTTGCCCATTATATGGTTTTTGATAAATGTATAATGAAATGTGCACACCATTATAGTATTTTACAAAAGTTTCACGGCTCTAAAAATCCTCCATTGTCTGCCTGTTTGTCCCTCCTTCTCTCCTAACCCCTGGCAACCACTGGTCTTTTTTACAGCCTCTATAGTTTTCCTTTTCTGTAATGTCATGTAGTTGGAATCATATAGCACATAACTTTTTCAGAAGATTGGCTCCTCTCACTTAGTAATATGCATTTAAAGTTCTTTCATGTATCTTCATGTTGTGATGGCTCATTTTTTTTCAGCATTGAATAATAATATTCCACTGTCTAGATGTACCACAGTGTATTCATTCATCCAGAGGAGCGTATCTTAGATGTACTTTTTGAATATATTGAAAATCTGCACTTCTATTTTAAAGTATACTATATGATATATTATTTTGAAGTACTATGTAATAATATACATTATAAGTGGTCTTACATATTTAGATGTTTCATTTTAATAATGTAATGGGGGTTTTAAAATAGAACCCTAAGGCAGAAATTGAAATCTCTACAACTCAATATAGTGAATGTCTAAAGCTGGAAAATTTTCAAAACCTAGTGGTATAAATTCCTTAGAAAATAATAGGATCCATATATTTGTTCATATTTTCCATTTATTGTCTTAAATATTTATAAAATTCAAAGGTCTGTATATTTAATAATTTTGCAATAGATTAAACAGTTTGTAATTTAAACAATTTGTAAAATATTGTAGTTTAATCTTACTCAGTTATGATTCAATTTTGTAATATAGAGTCTTTAAGAAAAAAAGTATTTTGGGGGCACCTGGGTGGTTCAGTCAGTTGAGCGTTCAACTGCATTTTAGCTCAGGTCATGATCTTAGGGTCATGAGATGGAGCCTATGTGGGGCTTCACTCTCAGTACAGTCTGCGGTCCTTTTCCCTCTGCCAGCACTCATGTGCTCGCTCTCTCTCTCTCTCAAATAAATAAATTAATTAAATCTTATTAAAAAAGAAAATATGGTATTATTTACCTGTGCAAAGTATTCCATATTCAATAAATGGAACTAACTAATGTTAACAGAAAAAATGAATTTGGCCGGTTAATGGTTAAACCAAAGAACTAAAATTTAAGTTATTCTATTCTTTAACACTGGTTCATGTCTGTTTTTATCATATTCATTCCAATCTAAGAAGTTTTTTCCCTATAAGTCAATAAAAACCTTCATTATCTTATGAGAAATACTCAAATCATCTTCACCAAAGAAAAATAACACATACCATAAGATTTAAACTGCATATGGAAAAGTACAGTTAGTGAGATAACAATAAATTTCCAAAGTAGCGGTTTGAATAAATAGTTATGACATATAAAATATTTTATATCTTGCATTTTTTTTGTGTGTGTGAAATGATCAGTGGTTTCCATTCCAACACACTTAGCAATTTTGAAATGTCAGTGTAGTTAGGAGCACAGGTATTCTGTTGTGGAAGGACTCTAGATATTTCACAATCTCTCATGGTTTGTTGCACCAGATTTATAAAAAACACTTAGAAATACTCATTTCTAAAGTTTTCAGTTATTTGAAACATTTACCAAAAATGTGCTGTTATCTGTTAGATAACACTTTTTTTTTCAAAATCAGGACAGCTTATATCTTTAATTCCTTTCCTTATATTAAATATACTACTTTAACTTTTTCTGAGAATGTGTTTTCATCAACACTCCCATAGAAGAATTATAACTATATTTTAGAGTGTTCCTTTTTACAGGGAATTGTTTTCAAAAGATAAATACTAAAACCTTAGAAGGATTGTGTAGATAATAAATTTTAAAAATGATGTGAAGGAGATGAGCCACTTAGAATGTCATTCCATTACAAATTACACAGAACAGTTATATGTAATTGTAAATATATATTATGTAAATGATAATACTTTACCTTATACAGTGTCCATTTTTAAACCATATTAATGGTCACTAATTAATGTTCTATCACTAATCACATGTTCTAGGCTGAGTCTATTTTCTCACTGCTTCAAGTATCAAACAGAGATTGACAAGCCTGGGTGCGTTATGGAAATGGAGGTGGAATAGGAGACAGAAAAGACTGGACAGGTGTTTGAAGCCATAGCCCAGGCTTCCACTAGCTTCTTTCCTGCAACAGATTCTACTTCCCTTCCTATGTATCTCTAACAACTCTCTACCATCTTTTGTGAAAAGATCACACGTTTGAGGTTCTGTTGGTGGGGGTGACTAATTTTGGTTTGGGTGATTTATTTATCTATTCAGTTTGCAAGGTCCACATTTTTAATTTCATCATTTTTATCACTTCACTTTGACCTTTTCAACCATCTTCAGTATTTTATCTCTAATATTTACATATATATGCTAATTTCAAAACATACCATATATTTTCATACATATCCACATTTACTCATGGCGTATCCTGTCAAAAATCACCTCCTGTCATCACATGGAAATGTTCTCATTCTTCAATACCATTTCAAGCATTGTCTTCTCTATTACGTCTTACTTGACCACGAACTACTAACATATATGATTTTCCCCCCATCTGCTCAGGTTACATTAATTTTTACCACTAGTAAAGCAATCAATTGCATTGCATTTGAGTTTCCAGTTACATGTCTTACTCTTCTCTCTCAATTTATATGAGTCCCCAGTGAAGAGAGTTGTTTGCCTTTTTATTTCATCTTCACAACTGCTTGATAAGATTGTTTAATAAGATTGTGCTAAATTAAAGGATGATGATGTATTTTGGCTCAATTCAGCCTTGGGCAAAAATATTTCTGTATTATCAAAGGAGAAGAAGATATTTTGAAAAGATATTTTATAATTCTGCCTTTGTAAACAAACATATCTAGGAAAAGACATTCTTAGGAAAATGTATAGTTTTGTAATTATAAATCATACACACACACACACAATTCTCTTCCCATTACCAAACCAAATATCCTCAATTAGCTAATTAGCTAATTAGATAATTATCTTGCCCCAAATCAGATAGTAAATATAAGTAAGTAAATAGACAAATAAGTAAAGTCTGGTTTATCTGTGCTGCCCTCTCAACCTACCTTCTCCCAAATAATACTTCCTAGTAAGGATAAGTGACTTGAAGGGAAATTTGTATTATCATTGAGTGTGTGTGTGTGTGTGTGTGTGTGTGTGTGATATATGTATATATATATTTGTTATATGTGTAAAGAACATAATGACATAAGAATCAAAATAACTAAATAATAGAGACACAGTGGTAAGAAATAGATGATATAAAATACAATCTTCACCCCCCCCATACAAAGAAATTTGGTAGTAAGCAAGAAAACGTTTACATCAATATCACTTAACTGAGTACATCCAGAAAAGACAACACCACCTTATTAAAATGTACTGAAATATCTTGAGGATTTAAAACACATAGTAACAGTAGGCTTTGTTAATATATTTGAATAATACTGAAAAATCATTGGTAAATTTTACTTATAATATTAAAAACCTGAAAATTTCAGGAGTGCCTGGGTGGTACAGTTAGTTAAGCATTCAACTCTTGGTTTCAATCAAGTCATGATCTCAGGGACATGAGATCAAGCTCTTCATTGGGCTCCACACTCAGCTTGGAGTCTGCTGGGTTTCTCTGTCTCTGCTCCTATATCCTGCCCCCTACATTCTCTTTCTTTCTCTCTAAAATAAATAAATCACCTTTTGAAATTTCACCTTTTGAAATTAATGTGTGGATACACAAATAGTGTTATCAAGGATTATCAGATATTAATCTCGGACATGAACTTTTATAATTTGTTTTTGGATTACTGAAAGAGCTCCAATAAACTCAATACATGTTCTTTCAATACACAGCAAATTACTTTTGTGTGATCCTAAAACTCAAACATCTGTCAGGCTGATCACAATGCACTTATAAATAGTGCAATTCCATACAATTATATACTCTTCTCATGATTATAACTTTTAATTTTTAATATAGTTCTAAAGATTTTAAATTTTAAAATCCCAAGATTCCTTTCCCCAAATGCAATCCCTTATAAAAGACTCCACAATTTTCTTTTCACCATTAACAATACTCTTACACAGCCATCACAGATATTAGTAGCATTACATACTTTTTCTTTACACTGTTCATTGAAAACTGCATGCCTAAAAATTCATGTTGCACCCACACAGTTTTCACTCAGCTAGTTCACTAAGCAGTTAAATATCCAAATAATATGAACTTGAGTGAACTTAAAAAGTTGCTAATAAGTGCACTTTGTCAGGAAGCTGAACGATGTAAATACTTTCATTATCTCATGAATATTAGAAGCTTTTCCAAGAGGGAACCAAGATACAACAGAGAAAAGATCAGAATACAAAAGAGGTACAGTCTTTATTTTCGGGAAGAGGTTTTTGATTCTTTAGCAATAATCTGTTGCAAGTTTCAACCTTATTTTTGTTTCAGTGAAGACAAATGTGTCTAAAATGCACAAATAACCATAACAACAAATGTAACAATAATAACAGCAAGAAAAAAAATCTAATGGTGAAGTAAAGAGGGCAGGTGAATTACAGAATAGAATACTATATATATATATATATATATATATACATATATATATATATATATACACACACACATACTATATCTATAATATAAATATTCTTATCCCAAACCAGGAAAAAGCAGTTTCATCTATAAGAGTCAAAAAGAGCATTTTTAATAATTCTCTTGCTTTCATTTATTTTAACATCACCCTTACAAAGATCAAGAAAGATTATGACATACAGAAGTATGGGAATGAATGACCAGAAAGATAATTTGCTATATGAATAATGAACAAATGAAAAAGGAATGGTATTTAACCATGCTGAGCTCTAGTCATAGTGAAATTCACATCTAAAACCAGAAGAATGAAAATGGTTTTAAACCTTAGACCTTGGGATCCCTGGGTGGCGCAGCGGTTTGGCGCCTGCCTTTGACCCAGGGCGCGATCCTGGAGACAAGGGATCGAATCCCACGTCGGGTTCCAGTGCATGGAGGCTGCTTCTGCCTCTCTCTCTCTCTCTCTCTCTCTCTCTCTCTCTCATAAATAAATAAAAATAAAAAAACCTTAGACCTTAATGAAGACAGTTTATCAAAAATAATGATACAAAAACACTTGTAAAATGTAAATACATGTTTACAATTATTTTTATGCATCACAGTTCATAAGTGTTAGCAATATTCAAATGTTTAAGCTTCTAAAATATAGGAAGGTTTGGGGTAAAAGTGGGGAAATTCTATATTTTTTTGGGAAATTCTATTTTTTAAAGAAAATACTGTAAACAAAAATAAAAATAAGTTACTATAAAAATGAGCATAAAGTAACAAGTATAACAAATGAAATAATAATGCATTTGTACAGTTCTTAGGAATTCCCAAATCATTTTCATAATATGATTCTCATATTTTAGCTAGGATACATTAGAATTATTACTCACATTTTATCAATAATGAAAAACAATAAAATTGTATTATGATCTAGTTATATCTAATTGCAATGTGTGAGCCACAAAATGCATGAACAATGCATTGCATTGTGTGTCTATCAAAGTGTAAATGTCATAAAATATTACCTATTTATAATTTAAATGAAAAAAATGTATCTTAGGAGAGTACATTCCAATTTTCCTGGGTGTATGTGGAAGCAACAAAAAAATAGTTTAGATGGAGGAAGAATATAAAATCCAAGTATAGTTGCTCTTCAGTTTCCAGTTTGATTTTTAATTTTTTTTAAATTAGCAGAAAACAGTTTTAATACTTGCTGATGCAATTTGTAATATTTTCCTTCTTTTTAATTAATACAGATTAAAGGGGTTATTAACCACACACTGGAAACTTCAGAAGTCCAAACCTTTGTTTCAAACAGGGATATTAAATATTAATCAAAATAGAATGGATCTATCAATTCAGGAATGAACACCAGGCACCCTAAATGCAGGAGGTCTGTGGTCATGACACAGAGAAATGTGGTATTTGGAAAAATGGGAACAGTGTGACATGTGCTCAGTTTACTAAGATGAGTGGTTTTAACACTTCCCTCTTTAATAGTGAATTTTATAATATGAATAAATCAACATTTACTTTTTTTCCTCATTTATGATTACTACTACCAAGGTGAGCTGAAAGTCATGTTTTTCATTAAATATATAAAAATAGATATTTATAATGATTTTTTCTAAATACAATATATAAATATCACATTTACAAACATATGCCTGATTCTCCATTTAGTTTAGCTGAGAAAAGGCTATCAAATCCAAAGATAAATCTTAACATAATTTAGGATCTGTTTAACAGATCTGTTATTCCCAGTAAGAGAATAGAAAGTCTTGTAAATGCGTAATAAGACATTTATTTACACAATTCCATAGGTTGGATAATATTATTTTCTTTCTTGACAAGTGGGTTATGTCAAGAAATGTAAATACTGTAGCTTTGCCTATAGTGGGGGAATGTTGTGATTAGACTTTATTTTCAATATCCCCATCATTTTTAAAATTGTGAGGCTTATTAAACTTTTTATAACTTTTTAAAAATTATTATTTTGTTGAACTAGTCTAGACCTTGTCTCATTTCTATACTTTTGTTCTTTCTGCTACACTTTTTTATTCTTTGTTAATGTGGAGATCCTAGGGAAAAATCATAAAACATTAATTTACCAATTTAAGATAATTTCCAAGTCTGTAAGTGACAGATGATTTTTGAAAACAGCTTGTTTATCAACAGTGTGAGAAACTGTGAAATCCTTAGGGATGATAGTTGGTTTTGAATCCAGTGCAACGTCCTTTTTTGGGGGGTGGGGTGGGGATGTATTACTGTAGAGTGTGCCTTCTATAATGCAAAATTACCACTAATTCTAGTGAAAACCTACTATTAACTGTATGCCTTTATTAATATAAAAGTCTTTTTTTTCTTTTTTTGAGCTCTTTGTTCCTTTATTTTTTTCAATAATAAATTTATTTTTTATGGTGTTCAATTTGCCAACATACAGAATAACACCTAGTGCTCATCCCGTCAAGTTCCCCCCCTCAGTGCCCGTCACCCATTCACCCCCACCCCCCACCTTCCTCCCCTTCCACCACCCCTAGTTCATTTCCCAGAGTTAGGAGTCTTCATGTTCTGTCTCCCTTTCTGATATTTCCTACCCATTTCTTCTCCCTTCCCTTCTATTTCCTTTCACTATTATTTATATTCCCCAAATTAACGGGACCATATAATGTTTGTCCTTCTCCGATTGACTTATTTCACTCAGCATAATACCCTCCAGTTCCATCCACGTTGAAGCAAATGGTGGGTATTATTCTTTTGTTCTTTGCTTGTATTTTTTGGAGCTTAATGAATGAAAAATTTTAGGAACTTGTGCTTTGTAAGTAGAAAAGGACTTAAAAGGATGTATAATCCTAAAGATTTATTTTAATTTCTATTAGTTCTATTTTAGTACGTATCAGAAAGCCCATCTAGTTCTACACTAATTAGGCAGGCACTCAGTGAAAGTTTGTGAAGCATACATGGTTTGATAGTCTTTTTTTTTTTAACTGTACAGCCACAAAGTCTTTAGTTAATCCAGATCTGATTTTAAAGTAGCTCCCATTGTGGCTCAGATGGAGCCCAACTCAGAAAACCACCTGCTTCACCTCTTTTCACATGGGACATATATGAGTAAACATGCATGCTTATAGATTTACACCTAGATTTTCCATAGATCAACTGATATTTGAAAGTGTGTTACTCTGAGCAGGATGAAGGAATAACAAACATACAAGAAAGGAGACAAGTATACCTACTGCGATTTTGGAGGATATGGTACCTAGCAATGTTATGAGAAACACCAAAAGTTTTTGAATGTCTTCTTGTCTTTCATAGACTTACACTATTTACTTACTTATATTTAGGAATATCTCTTATGGAAAGAGCTACCATTATTCTGGGAGGAAAAAATAAATCTCCCCTCTTAGGACCCATTAAATTAAGAAAATTTTTTTCTTCATATCTTTATTGCCTTTCCAAGTCTGAAAGTCATTTTCAATCTATTTGGAGGAGATGATATGTACACATAGAAAAATAGTTAAGTAAAATACTAAACTATTTAAAGTGTCAAAAAACAAGGCTAGTTTTATGAATATAATGTACTGGTTTTTGAAAAACTATTATCAAATGTAATACATTTCACAGAAAATTAATTCCGTGTTTTAGTTGTGAATTAATTTCTACAACAGAAACATAAAGATATGCATGTGACAAATTTTAAATGTTTTTTTTCTCATTTTAATGCTTTGGATTTATGTTTTTATTTCAGTTAGGATGTGATTACACAAGGTCTGGGGAATAATATGGCTTGAGCTTGACAATTTCTGAATTTCATGGGACAGAAGGTCACCTGGGAAGGAAGTTATAGAAATACAATCAGAATGACTCTCCTATTTGCGCTCAATAGCAAAATATATACCAAAAAACAAATGTTTAAACTTTATAATTCCTAAATTATTTATTCTTATTAAATTCTAGTATAAAATACTCTATCAAAAAGCAATACAAAATGATCACTAAAAAGAGAGCTAATAGCAAGAATACATAAATAAGGGGCACGTGGGTGGCTCAGTCAGTTAAGCATCTGCTTTCAGGTCAGGTCATAGTCCCAAGGTCCTGGGATCAAGTCCCACGAGGAGCTCCCTGATCTGTGGGGGGCCTGCTTCTCCCTCCGTCTCTGCCTTCCCCCCTCTCTCACTGTCTTTCATGAATAATTAAAGCTTTAAAAAACTAAAATAAAGAATACATAAATAAATGATTTACACGTTTGTACCTCATTTAAATTGTTGTTCCTCTAGTAGTGTAGAGAAAAAATAGATATTTTCCTGTTCAAAGAAACTACATGTTTTATTTACTATGTTACCCCTCTCCTGATTTTTTTTAAAGATTTTTTATTTATTTACTCATTTGAGACACAGAGAGAGAGAGTCAGAGACATAGGCAGAGGGAGAAGTAGGCTCCCTGGGTGGAGCCAGATGTGAGACTTGATCCCAGACCCCAAGATCATGACCTGAGCCAAAGGCAGATGCTCAACCACTGAGCAACCCAGGCATCCCTCCTCTTCTGATTATTTGATGAGGAATATACAATACAAAACTGACACAAGTACAAACAATATAAAACCTGAAGCTAAATATTCTTCACTGATACTGATCTAATATCAAGGATTATCCTGAGACTTAGGCCACTATACTCTCTGGACCTCAGTTTTCTTATCTGTAATGTAGAGATAACACCATTTTCCTATGTCATGGAGTTGTAAAAATTATCATAAAATATCGTATCATAAAGGACGTGTAAGTATTCTGGAAAGCTAGCAAAAAAAAGTTGAACTTAAAATCTTTTAAATTATCACTAGGCTCAGTTTTGATTTGTTAAATAATTAAAACTGTAATGAAATTACAAAAGAAAGTATATTCTATATGTCACAGAAAAAAATAAATCATTGTTAGTCCCCAAATCCTAGTGATGTAATTTACATGTGGTCATGATTTTGTTTCTGAAAAAGCCAAAGACAAGTAAGTAAATTTTCACACCAGAGTAAATAGGTGCTAGAAAAAAAAAAATGAAAACATTAGAAAATTTGGCTTTCATAGTTATTGTCTAATTTCATGGGATGTGAGAAAATATTAGCATTTAAATACATTGTTAAGCCAATTTTTAAAAACCATAACTTAACAAGAAAATTAAATATCTATTACATAAACTGTCTTGCTGTCCACCCTCTCCTCTGCAAAGACAAAACATATTCAGTTTTCCATAAAAATAACTTCAAGTAACTCTCAACATTTATAATCATGAGCTTAAAAGATATAATTTTGTTTCCTTAGGAAAAAAGTAATTAGCATTTTAGCATCAATATTCCTTTACCATAAGTTGCTTTACAAATATAATGTTTCTAAGAGCTTTTCTAAAGATGGTAATAAAGCAGATCAGTATGCTGGTTTAATGATAAAAAGGTCATAAATAAAATATTTATTATTTAAAAGCTAACTAGCTAAAACTAAGTAAAGAAAATAATGTGACTGTATTCTTAAGAGAATAATCAGTGTTTAATAAGAGAAAGTGTCCCACATTAGGGTGCTGATGAAAAAAATATGCTTACAGAATAGATTAAATTTAGAAGATCAATTTTTTTCTAGCAAAATTTCATTTCCCCAGAATTTTATAATAGCAAAATAGTAGTAGTAGTAGTAGTAGTAGTAGTAGTAAGAGTAATAGTAGTGCTAATATTGCCAATATTTGTTAAATTTTTACTCTGCACTGGACAATAAATGTAGAGGTGTTAAGTACATTAATATGTTCACAACACTCTTTCTAAAACCCCATGACCTAGTTTCTGATTGTTGCTGTTCCTATAATTGTTCTCATTTTAATAAAGTGACATTGCAGCCTTGAGAAGTTAACTGCCTCACTCAAGGATATACAGCAGTATGTGATGGACACCAGGTTCAGTGCATTTAAGTAGAAAGCCAGTCCTTTCATACTTAAAAATGGTGAATAAAAGGGTGCCTGGGTGGCTCAGATGGCTAAGTGTCTGAAGCTTGATCTCAGCTCAGGTCTGGATCTCAGGGTCACAAGGTCAAGCCCTGCATGGGGCTCTATGCTGGGGGTGGAGCTTACATTAAAAAAAAAAGGTAAATGAAGATTTAATAATGGGCCAGGTAGATCATCATTGACCTGGGGGATTTATTGTCTAGAACAGTGCTGCATGGGAGAGGAACCTAAGTGAAGCAAAAGAAAAGGCAATAGTTTATAACAGAAGGTTCATTTGGTCAATATATCCAGAAGGCCTAATGCCCGATCAGATTTCTATTTTTCAACTCTTTTTTGAGCTTTAGTTGTTGAATCATGTGCAGTAGAGCAAAATGAATTTCTGTGGACTTTGAAAAAAAATTTAGCTTTATATGTAATCAAAGACATTTCATAGATGAATTGTCCTTATTATATTGTAATGTACATTCAGGTAGGAATCGCGTATATTCAAAAAAGGATAATGGAATAAAAAGTATAAAATGATTTTCTAATTGTCAAAAGAAAGCCTGGTTTGCTTAATGTATTATTTTTATAGCTTGAGACGCTAAGTTTTTTTTTTCAATCTTGCCTATAGATATATCTTTCATAAATAACATTTAGAATCTCACTCTCCATTTGTGTATTGGAACTTTGTAGAAAACTTATTTATCCTCCAACACAGTTATTTGTTTGCTTCCTGTTTCTCTTTATCAGAAGTAAAAGAACTATTATCAATATCACACTTGCTTGGAAGTGTAATTGCTTGGAAGTTGCAAGTTTGTTGATTTAAGACTTCAGGAATTCTTACCTGCAATTTCACAGAAATGCTATAGAAGTACCTCCATGTTCTAGCACAGGTGAACCACAAAGTCACCTGGGTAAGAAGCCAGGAACTATGTCACAAATAGAATGAATTCTTTTTTTTTTTTTTAAAGAACATGCATTTCCTGGGGAAAAAAAATAAATATAGATGTGAGGCTCAGTCATTCAGTGGAAAAATCAACTAGGATTTAGACAGATCTGTCATCATCTAGCATCAGCTTGATTTAAAATGCAAATGAGTTACATTGATTCCTTTATATCACAATTTCTTCAAGTCACTATTAAAATATTATACCTAATTTTAAAAATATAACTTAGAAAAACTTTGTTTTACATAGCTATTTTTCAGAAGTGATTTTCTTCAAACTAAGTATGCATCTGTCCCTCAATTGCATTGCACACATCTTAGATATTTAAGATGCCATTATGATGCTGAGTAATAAATATATTTTATCATTAAAAAGAATAATTATAATTTTATAATGTTATGTAAGCAAATGCTAATATAATTATGTTAAGAATCATTTTGAATAATTCTCTTAACACTGTCTTACAAGAATTATTTTCTTCCCTCAGATAGATAACAAAGTATCACCAGTTTAATCTCTTTCCATGGTACTTATTTTTGTGCCAACACTGTTGTGATTGTGTGGTCTAACATCATTTTTGACTATAGGCATGAAACACTTGATACATCCTCACTTCCACTCTCCTTCTTGCTATTTCTACTTTGTCAGTCAGCATATTCCATCCTATTCCCAGTTACCTCTTTCATGGATAGTTTCTGTATGACTTTCAAGAATTTCCACAACCACATGTCAAGGAAAAATGACTCCCATTGTCCCTAGCCTTCCCATGGTACACTTCAGAAAGGTCATAAGTACCATAGCTCTGAAAAAGTTTGCTTCTAGTCTAATATGATTTAGTAAGATATTAGCTGAAAAAATACAAGTAAATAATTTATTCTAAAATGATGATTTTCAAAATATTCATACACAGATATTTTAAAATGTATTCTCTGTCAAAACAAAGTGCTTGGAGTGCACATAATTTGCAAGTTCAAGGCTTAACTGAGATAATTCTATATGAAACATTTATTTAACCTTCTCCTACAGGAGTTTTGACTACATTTTCCTCTTAATAATGTGATGATCCATTAATGGTTATGAGTTTCTAATAGAGTACAGTTGGGGCTATAATAATATTCATTATCTTCCTCTTGGGAAATCAAAAATATATTGGAAAGAGAGCTACTTAAGAGTATTTTTCTAAATGAAGTCTGAAAAAATATTTCAGGGACCCCTGGGTGGCTCAGTGGTTGAGCATCTGCCTTTGGCTCAGGGCGTGATCCCCAGGGTCCTGGGATCAAGTGTCACATCTGGTTCCCCATGGGAAGCCTGCTTCTCCCTCTGCCTATGTCTCTTCCTCTGTCTCTCATGAATAAATAAATAAAATCTTTTAAAAAAGAAAAATATATATTTCAAAACATTAACATGTCAGTTGCTTAAAATATTATTAGAAAGCCAGAGAATGGTTCCCAAAAATCATGAAATTAAAATTTACCAGTGACTCACTTTTTTCCTGTCTCTTTAGTTAAGATTCATTTTCAAAATAACTATTTTTTTCTAATTTGGAGCTTAGTAAAATTATTTTCTTTTATTTTTTTAAGATACGCTTTTTAATGGTCTTGGGCTCGGAGCAGTCATTGGCCTGGGCGTGGCGGCACTCTTGCTAATCCTTGTGGTAACGGACGTCAGCTGCTTCTTTATTCGGCAATGTGGGTTATTGATGTGCATCACGAGGAGAATGTGCGGGAAGAAAAGTGGTTCTAGTGGGAAAAGTAAAGAACTCGAAGAAGGAAAAGCTGCATACCTGTGAGTAGCAGATATTTGCAGCAATTACATTACACAAGTGCCACAGTCAAGTTTGAATCTTTTGCTCAGGGACTGTGCTGAGCAGAGTAAAGAGCTCAACTTTAAGATCAGTGAACACTATTGTCTACTTTCTGATCTAATGACCTTAAATAATATAACATGTTATGGAGCCAAATGCTTTTGAAAACAGATTATTAAAAAATAAATCTTAAAATGGGATCCACACAAAAATTAGTTACTGTTATGATTTAAATATAAACAGATGGAAATATAGACAATGGTACAAATATATTTATCATTTCTTCCACCGTTTTTCAGTTCATGTTGAATAAAAGAAGGATATAGATGGTAATTTGAGTTAAAAACTTGGGTAAGCTGAGTAAAAACATGTATTATGCAAATTCCTTCAAGTGTAAGAGGTGACTAATAGAGGCTTCAAGATTGTATAGAGATGTTGTATGTGCCATGCAATACATTATTACAGATTCTAAACTAACTCTTCCAAATTTTGATCAAAAGATGACTATATGTTAGAATTTGGCACTCTCTGTGGCATCTCCTTCAGTTAGAATATGAATTTCAAGAAAATACACAGAGCGGAATACTATAGAAAACTCTTTTGTTATGTAAAAGATCAACTAAGAGGTTTTAATACTTTTTGTTTTGTTTTGTGGCCTTTTGCTAGATTTTATCTAATATCAAAAACACAAAAGGCTCAATTAAAAAAAAAGAGGACACAGGAGAACATGCACATTCACATATAAACATGCAATGTTTATGTATATGTGCGTTTGCATACATATACATATATGTGTATATTAAACCCTGTAATCAAAAATAAGCATTCTTAGGAATTGAGAACATTTCCTTTACTTTTTAAATCTTAGTCTTTCTATTCCACATCTAACACATACAAAAGAGTTAAAAGAATTTTATAGCCAACACCCATTTATCATCTATGTGGATTATAGAAAAAATATTTTATTTTCTTTCTCTTATCACATATTTATCTATTCCCTCAATCCATTATTTTATTTTTTGCATTTCATAGTGTATCTATCCACTGAACCCTACATAATTCATTGACCTGCCTATCACTGCATGCAATTCAAAATGTGTTAATGTTCTCTTTAGGTAAAACTTGCATAGTATAAAATGCACAAACTGTTCCATTTGATGAGTTTTGACAAATGTTTATATCTGTATAATCCAACCCCTATCAAAATTCAGAAATAGCATCATCCGCAAAATTTCTCTCATGTTTCTATCCAGAAAACTAACATTACCTCACCCTGCCCCAGGCAACTATAATTCTGTTTTTTAAAATCATAAATAATTTTTAGCTGTTATAGAACTTGATAAAAATGGGTTCCTGTAATATTGACTCTTTTGTATCTGGCTTCCTTCATTCAGCATCATGTTTTAAGATTCATTCATAGTGTTCTGCTTATTAGTAGTTCATTTATTTTTATTGTTGAGTCATCACTATTTGCTTCTCTATGCATACTTTTAGGCATCTATAGTCTCATGCACTAATTTCTAGGCTTCACAATATAGGAGAAACCATTCTTTAATAGCTGTATTGAGTTTTGTTTTTTACTTTGTTTTGTTTTGTTTACATCTCCAAGCTTATTTCAGTCCTACTAAGCAATTTGTCTATGTCCATTTCTTATGGATTCTCTATAAGGGATATTTCACCTCACAGGATGCCAAATCAGATAGTATACATTTTCATTTCAAAAACATTAGATTCATTTCAATATCAAAATGCCACCTACTTACTTGTTGGACACAGATCACGGCAAAGAACAAACAGAAATCAGGCTCCACTTCACACTTTGAACCAGATAGTAATGTGTCCCATAGTAAATGTAGCGGGATCAATTCACTATCCACCATCTCTTGCTAGAACAAAGTCTACTTTTAATAACTTGCTGTGCTTTTACATTATTACCTAAATAAAAATATACCAAACTTAGCTTTAGTCTTTTTCACATATTAAGAGAAATATATATTATATAATATCATATATATATGATTTATATATTGTATAAAACCATGTATCACACACATATATGTGTGTTATGATATTATATAATATATATATCACACATACACATATAACTCAAAGCTTAATTTTATGTATCTCTATTCTTGTTGAACCACTTAGCAAATGTTTCCTGGATAAATGCTAGGTAATAAGCACTGCTATACAACCAAGCAGTAAAGAGATGACAAAAGTAAGTAAGAATTTTATTCACATAGAGTTCTTATTCTGACTTATGAAGACAATAATAAGCAGTAACTAAAAAAGGAAGTGTTTAATAGCAATAAGCACTAAAAAGAAAAAAAAAAACAAAAATCGAGTGATAAATTCTTACTACAGATTGGGTCATGAGACGCCTTGCAGGGAAAATGAAGGAGGGTGTAGCATGAGTGATCGTGGGCAAGAATATAATAATCAGGGCAGGAATATCCTATAAGGTGGAATAATTAATACAAAAGTTGTTAAGGCAGAAACCATCTTACTATGTTAAAGGCCAATGAACATGAGTGATGCCAGTCAGAGAGAGTCTGGTACAAATGTCATGTTAGAGAATTACTAGATACCAAAGTATTAAATTTACTTCAGTCCAAGTAAGAAATATTTTTAAATAGAAAGCTCCTGTAAGTTTTTTTAATTGATTTTATTTATTCATTCATTTATTTGAAAGAGAGAGTGAGGTAGGGTAGCGGTAGAGGATGAGGGAGAGGGAGAAAAAATCAAGCAGACTCTGTGTTGCATGTGGAGCCCCATGTGGGGCTTGATTTCACAACCTGAGATCATGATTTGAGCTGAAACAAAAAGTCAGATGCTTAACTGATAAGCAACCCAGGCATGCCCAATAAGTTTTTAAAGATTGCTTTAGCTACTTGTGAGGAATGAATTACAGAAAGGTTGATAGGTATAGAGGAATTATTTAGAATCAGAATGATGGAGTGGAAGGACCTTGAAATAATCCAAATAAAAAATAACATTTTTTGAACCAAGGTATAGACATATAAAATGTATGGAGTCTAGATACAGCTGAGGTAGAGTCAAATACTATGTGTTGATTTGACTTTGGGGTGAACTAAAGAGAGAAATCATGTTTTTGTCTTAATTAACTGGAGGATATTGGTGACCATGTGCAAAACAATGAGGATATTCAAGTTCTGCCATTTATTTTTATTTCACTCTATTAATTGGTAATTTATCCATCAACACTTTGGTTGATAAGTCCTGCTGGGTTTAATTAACCTTAAAGACTTGGGAAGATGAAAACACAGGGTTCATTCCTTGCTTGTTATCCATCATAACTTTTTATATCATTATTTCCTGTGCTTTGGGAAAACAGTTTTCAAATATTTTTCAAATATTCAGTGTTTGATTTGGGAAGGTATGATATATATTTTTCAAGAATATTACATAAAATTGCAATGAGAAATAGAATATAACTGATTTGATGGATTGGATCTCCACTGGCCTTTAAACAAGATCTGAAGCATTCTTAGACTAGTACTTTCATGTTATCACAATTAAAAACTATACAGCTTTATTACAGAATACGGTAATTACACACTTAGAGAATTCTTGTTTAAAGAGTATCAAGTTCCAGAAAAGAGAAATTAAAGTCCATGGCATACAGAATGGCATTCGTGTAAAGTTCTAGAATATTATATCATTTGGCTCTTGTAAATTTAAATTTACATTTATCTTGCATTCTTATCATTTATCTAATAAAAATGGTGAATGATTTCTATTTTATCAAACTGTACTTATACTCTTGCTTACCCAAGCATTAATTTATGCAAATAAATATTTATTGAACACCTACATAGGCACCATTCTAAGCCCCAGAAATACAACTCTGAAGTAAAGCAAACTAGTCCCATCCATCATCTAGCTTTTACTCTACTGGGAAACACATTTCAGTTAAAAAACAACCAAATGGATGAATAAATAAATAATTTATGTTATAAATGCTACATAAAAAAGGAAAGGATTTTCCTGATTAGACTTACCTGAGCAAGCTGTAAAGGAAATAAATTATTAAAAATTAATAAGATGTAACTAGCCAAGGTGTATGCATGTATGTGTATGTGTGGAAATGGCTTTTCAATGTTCAGAGAGATATCCAAATCCAGCCCCCTTTACTGCCATGTGAGAGAAAGGAAATACATAACTCCAGTCCATTACAGCCATTCTGACTCACTTCAGAAGCCTGAGAAACAGTTGTGACATTTACAGTTCAGGGGCAGAGACTTAATGAAGCCTAATGATAAGACTATTAAATGTACCCTCTCCACATCCCACTTTACCATCATGTTAGTAAATGCCTGTATTTAGCAGTTCCTTCTAACTAGTACATCATGTCCAAGTATCAAGAAAACTATAAGTTATACTGAAGGCAAAAATCATTTTGAAGAAGCAGAACTAGCATCAGGGCCAGATTCAGAGAAGGCGGGGAGGGATGTTGGAATTATGAGACCAAGATTTTTTTTAAGTATATGATTAATATGGTGAGAACACTGTAGGACAGCATGAAAGAATAGATGGTCTGTGTAGTAGAGAGATGGAAATTCTGAAAAATAATCCAAAAGAAATGCTAGAGACCAAAAACATCGTAGTAGAAACGAACAATGCCCTTGATGAGCTTGCAAATAGACTAGACATAGCTGAAGAAAGAATCTCGGAGCTTTGAGGAGATTTAAAAGAAAATACCAAACTTAAAAGCAAACAGAGGGGCACCTGGGTGGCTTGGTCAGTTAAGCGTCTGGCTTTTGATTTTGGCTCAGATCATGCATATGTTATGATATTTTTATTTAAGCTATTTTCTTGAAAATATGAATATACATTATAGTTAAAATAATTCATATAATTCATAGAAACATTTAAAACAATAAAACATCTCATATATAAATTTTATCTTCTGAATTGTAATATAGGAGCAATATTTTTGATGCTATATTTCAAATAAAAATTTTAAAGCATATGGGTAGTTAGAGGGAAAAGCTACTTTATGTCATAATTTTCTTTAGCAATCATTTTTTATTTATTTTGCAAAATAAACTACACAATCAAATTTAAATTTGGACTTTTATAAAAAATTAACACAGCTTTGAGGAGAAAAAGAATTCTAGATAAAATGGAACTTCTCCTTTCTATTTTCCTGAGTGAAAATTATGTGGGTGAGATGAATTTAAATTAAAAAAAAATTTTAGTGGTATTCTTAATCTGACTGTGTTGGATTTTTGGCAGAGGGAGGTGGGATTAAGTTGAGATGCTAAACTATGTTTCATAATGCTTCTATTTTTGCATTACATGAGTAAGGTTTTTTGTTTGTTTATTTTTTAGGAAAGATGGATCAAAAGAACCAATAGTGGAGATGAGAACAGAGGATGAAAGAATCACTAATCATGAGGATGGGAGCCCAGTAAATGAGCCAAATGAAACCACACCACTAACAGAACCTGAGTAAGTAAATTCAAATGCGTAATTATTTTTGGATAAAAGTTAACATGATAAATTATAACATGATCTAATGATAACATGTTGTAATTACTTATAGCATATATTTCCAAATAACATCATTTATAGAAAAATATTTCTTTTTCAAATAAAATACATGTGAATATCAAAAACCACTTTTTAAAAGATTTTATTTATTTGAGAGAGAGAGACAAGCAAGAGAGAGAGAGAGCTAGCATGAGTGAGGTAGGGAGGGGCAAAGGGAGAGGGAGAAGCAGACTCCCTGCAGAGTGGAAGCTGGACTTGGGACTCCATCCCAGGATCCTGAGACCATGGCCTGAGTGGAAGGCAGACACCCAACTGATAGAGCCACTCAGGTGCCTCTGTAAACCATTTTCTACTTAGACATTTCATATGAAAATGTTATATCAATACCAGAGAAAATCAACTGTTCAAACATGTATTTTTAATTTTATGTAAAATTATCAAAAACATGGAACATGTTAGAGTCAGATTTTCTTACACTTATTTTACTCTTTAAGAAAGTGATACTTTCAGGGCGTCCAGGGGGCTCAGTCAGTTAAGGTTTAAGCATCCAACTCTTGATTTCAACTCAGGGTCATGATCTCAAGGTTGTGAGATGGAACCTCCTGCACTCAGTTGGGGAGTCTGCTTGAGATTCTCTCTCTCCCTCTGCCTCCCTGCACCCAGCTCATGTTCCCTCTCTCTAAAATAAATAAATGTTTGTTTTTAAAAGAATGTATACTTTCAAAATGTGATATCTGCTGAAATATAAAAAAGTCATTATTCTGAATATGAATATCACAATTTAAAATAAAAATAGTGTGAAAATATACACAAGTGTACTTTAAAAGGAAAGAAGAGTCATTAGGAAGAGAAAGAAATACTGTTAAATTGTCTATCATTTTAATGTCTATATAGCAACAGGTGCTTGCTCTTCATTCAAGATTATATTATTTACTTCTTTCTACACCCGTCAGAGGTCCATTGTAGACATAGCAGATATTTATTTCAACTACATCTGCAAAGAGGATGTACACATTCAAAGATGATGATGTTCATCAACGTGAAAGTTAAAGTGATTAAAGTCAAAGTCATTATGAGGGAATGATAATAGTATTCTATGGAATGTATTAGATACCAACAAAACCATAGCTATCACATTATTCTTTAAAAACTGCTCACTAAAGTGACTTCTAAATTTTATTTTTTTAAGGATCCCTTTTTCTTTACCAGCAAAGATTCCCTTGCAGAGAAATTTGATTTAGGCTTCTCATCCTGAATGGTAGGCTGTGAGTTGTCACAGGTGAAGAAAATAACTTGTTGCAGAAATTCCCTGATATCTGCTCTCAAGGGGCTGAAATAATTACTATTTAGAGAAATTCAAAGTACTACTATGTAGCTAAAATTTCAGTATAAATCCTCAGGTCATGTCAATGACTGCATTTAGAGATTATTATCTTCTAAACTGAAGTTTACTCTTTAGAGGCAGCTTTTACAAGATGGGTTCTATAGTTTCCCCTTCAGAAATTAGAAGAATTTTCAATGAAGCAAAATATTACAAAACAAACAAATTTCTATATACTTATTAACACCTGCAATCAGATTGGTGTGTATGAAAACTAGCTAAGATCTGGGTTTTATATGTAAGCTATGAATCACTAAATTCTACTCCTGAAACTAACATTACACTGTATGGTAACTAACTGGAGTTTAAACTTTTTTTTTAATTTTTATTTATTTATGATAGTCACACACAGAGAGAGAGAGAGAGAGGCAGAGACACAGGCAGAGGGAGAAGCAGGCTCCACTGGAAGCCCGACGTGGGATTCGATCCCGGGTCTCCAGGATCGCGCCCTGGGCCAAAGGCAGGCGCTAAACCGCTGCACCACCCAGGGTTCCTCCCTAACTAACTGGAGTTCAAATAAAAACTTGTAACCACAAAAAGACAAAACAAAACACTAGCTAAAAAATATCCTTACATGTGACAGGATAATATTTCGCAAAAAAAACAAAACAAAACAAAACAAAAACAAAAACAAAAATAAAAATAAAAAAGATGATCTTATAACTACTCCAGTCCTCAATTATAGAAAAGAAATAGTCAACATAAAAACAATAGAATTAACAGTAATCTCTAAAAACAATTAACATAAATGTAAGTAGTGAAAATTATATATGCAAATATTCATCATCCAAGAATTAGTTGAAAACACTGGTTAATTACAATGTTAGAGTTCTTCGAATAAGAGATATATTAAGCATTATGCTAACCTTTTATCCAAGCTCTAAATTTCTCTGTGTTTTCCTGCTTAGAAGTGACCCATTGGTTTTATCTTATATTATCAATGTTTGCAATATTTGGGAATGGGAGAACTGAAGAACTGTGAAGGCATTATTATAATATAAATTAAAGAAACTGCCCTAGTAGGCACAAAGTAGATGGTACTTCATTCCCAGCAATGGGTTGTAGTAACTTTTACCTGCGACTTACCTTTGTTTGGTTAGTTTTCACTAATAGTTTTCATCTTCAGAATACAATACATTCAAAAATAGAAAAGAAATTACAAGTAAATCCCAGAGAAACTAACATAGTAACATTCACTACACCACAAAATGATGACATTATTTTTTTATGATGACATTAAAGTACAGAATTGAACTGGAATTTGTTTTTGATGTGGAAAAAGTATTTTGTCAAGGGAGGAAATTTTACCCCCAAAGCCACGTACACAAGGCATAATCGTTAACCATTGAATTCAAGAGTGGTAGAAAAAATTATACACCTTGAATCATTGTCATGATAGTAAGATTTGTGAAGCTATCATAATATTTAGAAATAAAGGGGTGCCTAGATGGGTCAGTCGAATAAGCATCTGTCTTTGGCTTGGGCCGTGATTCTAGGGTCCTGGGATTGAGCCCAGCTTTGGGCCCCCCATGTAGCAGGGAGTCTGCTTCTCTTTCCTTCTGCCCCTCATGCTCCCCCTTCCTCTACTTGTGCTCTCTTTCTTGCTTTCTTAAAAAAATAAATAAAATCTAAAAAAAGAGAAGATGAGGAGAAGGAGAAGGAAAAGGAGAAGAAGAAGAAGAAAGAAGAAGAAGAAGAAGAAGAAAGAAGAAGAAAGAAGAAGAAGAAGAAGAAGAAGAAGAAGAAGAAGAAAGAGAGCTTGTTTTTCTTAGTTATAATTGAAAACAACTTTCAAAAAGTGTGCTCATAGGAGATCCCTGGGTTGTTCAGCAGTTTAGCGCCTGCCTTCAGCCCAGGGTGTGATCCTGGAGTCCTGGGATCAAGTCCCACATTAGGGTCCCTGTATGGAGCCTACTTCTCCCTCTGCCTGTGTCTCTGCCTCCGTGTGTGTGTGTCTCTCATGAATACATAAAAAAAAGAGAGAGAGAGATTCTTTCTCCTTTAAAAAAATATGCTCATAAATAATACCAAAAACAACAAAAAATAATAGTGACAAGAGGCTAAAGAAAACATATATAGTCAATGTAGAAAAGTGAGAAAGTCCTTAAATGCATTTACTTCCATTAAGTTCCAAAGAATATAGCTAATTCACCCAGCTTTCGAATTGTGTAATAGAATATGGCAGCAACTTTTAACAGTTTTTATTTTTAAACAGTTTTTATTTGAAAAAATGTATGTACTAGTAACTCACCTATTTGATACATAAAAATACTGGCTTGTTTAAATTCCAAACAATTACATTTTTCATACTAATGACTGTTTATCAATTCTAAGCCACCCTATAGTGAACAATTTGGTGCATGTAAACCGACAAATACCTCAAATGTCTCATTAATTGTTCTGTGCTATATCACATATTTACAATGGACAATATTAGTTAATTATTTAATTATTTTTCTATCAATTTTAACAAATCTGATTTTTTTTTCATTCTAATAATTGTGGCCATTGCCTTCTATAAAGCAATAATGTAAGCATTAAAGAATACCACATAAATTACCTTAGAAAATGAACTTCATTACTTTTATATTTCCTTCCAGAAAATTGCCTTTAAAAGAAGAAAATGGAAAAGAAGTCTTAAATCAAGAAACTATAGAAATTAAGGTTTCTAATGACATCATCCAATCAAAAGAAGACGACAGCAAAGCATAACACCAAGATCACAGAGGCTTGGGCAATGCTACAAAGAGCATTTGGATTGCAGTGACCCTATGACCAAAACTATTCCATTGACCTTAATTTCTTGGGAAACTTCTAGCTTGGAATAGCTTGTACACATATACATATGATCAAATATTCCTACCCATGGTCCATTACCTTTTGTTGTTGTTGTTATTGTTGTTGTTCATTTTGTTATGAATTTCAGTAGAGAGACCTGACTGGCATCAACTCTTGGGTATCAGTTTGATTCTGTGATTGAAGTACTGCAATTTATTATACATCTAAAGTGCTCTGTTTGTTAAGAAACATATATTTCATTCAATGACCTCTCCAACCAACAGGGGTTTAAGAAAAAACAAAAGGAAAGAAAAACTTTGTGAGCTAAATGTGTAAGAATGCCCTGCATGTTTTTCATTCTATCTTGGGCAAATAGATGATTAAAGTAGATTTCAGTTTAAGATGAAAACAGTTAATAAATGTTACACTTTTTATCAGGAGAATTTCAGGGAACATGGGCTTGAAGGAGCCAGTATCTTTAGCAGATAAGTTGAGAGAAACTGGAAAATTATTTTTAAGTTATAACTACAGTGCTATTTCAATGTTCATTTTTAGTAGACTAAAGTGCCAGATCAAAATTGTTACCCATTTGAACGAATATTAGTTGTGTGTAAAATTAGATTAGAAAGATTCCGTAAATCTCTCTCTTTATATATGCCATAATCACTCACAATGGATTACACAAAATAATAAATGTATTGCAAGTGAAAATAATATGATTTCTGCCCTCAGCTTCAAATAAAGTAAATTGAAATGGTAACAATATCAATGTTGTCTTGATATATTTATAAATATGTGATTATCTTTTATTTTTTAAATAATTTTATCAAAAAATAAGTCCTTAGTGTTGAAATACTTCAACCCGTATCCTCGGATATGCTTTTGGACCATTGTTTTAGATAATCATTGTTTAAAAATCCATTTTCCCAATGTTATAGGTCAATCATTAAATGTAATTGGCTACTGGAAATTAAGATCCTTAGTGGTTAAATTAAGAAGAAATCAACATTTACACATGCCATAAAAGTGTCAGTGATAAACAATTGAATTGCCACTCTCTGTTTTTCTTCTTGATGTTGTAGCTAGAAGTCATTTTAAAATTTTGATAAATAACTTTGGTTGAAGAAATTCCTTGGCTGTTCAACACAAACTTTCTAATGTTACTTGATAGGGCCTAAACCAGAATAAAATACTTATTAACTTCCAAGCTATGCAAGCTCCCAGAGGTAAAAGACTGAAATGTGATTTTTAATTCATATGTGAGGTAAAATAAATGTATTTATGTTTATAAATATACATACCAGTTGGGAGCAGGTTTTAGATTATTTGTTATCCTAGAGAGCCAAAGGTTTCTTTAGGCCCCATTACATTCATAATCTTTAGTGTTTCAGGTGGTATTATAGCTCAAATATTGGCTGGTTGGGAAGTGCATACCAACAGAACATTGAAAGAGAGTTTTAACAGTGCAGAGCAACCTGCTTCGCATGTCTCTCTGAAGAGATAACTTGATGAATACATCAAATGCAATATTAATGCTGCTCATGAGCACTTTTCTCTACAAAGTGCTTGAAACTGTCAGGCAAGGAGAGACAACTAATTTCACAGAACTTTAGTTATTAGCAGGACAGAATGTGTCCATCTGCATGTTTGTGGACTAAATCTCCAGCATCATGTTCATAATTCACAGGATTATAGTGCAGGAATATCCCCCTTGATATTTTTTTCTGACATATTCTGAAGAAATGCTGTGCCTCCCTAGGAATTTGAGTAGAAATTATCCACCTGGTCTTTTGATAGACTTGACTGTTGCTATCTATTTATGTTGGTTTGATCACCTCTTTGCTTTATTTGACGTTTTTTTTTCCCCTTTTGTACCAATGTGCTATAACTAGTCAAAGTACTTGAATTTATTTGTGCAAAGTAAACAGGCTTAGTAAAATGTCCATGAAGCAATAGCCATGAATGCTAACTTTTCCTGGATAGGGCTGGTTTTAAACTGATAATGGTGAAAGAATTAGAAAAACTGAGAAACCAGTTTAGCATGTTTACTATTATTATATTTGTGCTATACTTCAAGAACAGAGAAATCATAATAAAGAACAAATATTTTTGTGTTTCCTCAGTTTGAAAGTTTGTCTCTCTCATTGCTTTGGACTTTCCATGTAAAGCAATTTACTTAAATATTTCTTTTATATATATATTATATATATATACATATACATATATATGCTGTTAAATTTCTTGCCACTAATGTGGAGTAATGATCTGAGTTAGCAGATAATTTGAAACTAATTGTAGACAAACCGTTTCAAGTGCACTGTTTCAATTGTCTGAGTGGTCCTTATCTCTTATCCTTGCAATCTATGCCATGCAGGAGCAAGGCAATACTGTGATGAAAAATAATAATAATGATAATAATAATAATAATAACGTTTCAATGGAATGCTCCAACTTGCTCTATTTTTAAAAGTTTCCAAATAAGAGATGCTTGTAGTAAATTGTAAAATATGAGTAAAACTGAAATAATCTGTTCTTATTTTCATTCTTATTCTAAACATGCCATATAACCATATAAATGTTATTTTTACTGTCTGAGAGTGCTCTTAAATATTAATATAAAATGTCAAAAGATTTGACGGAATATAAGTGGGTTAAATAATCAACCCTATGCTAATTTAAACAAAGAAGAGAAAAGTAACTAAAAATATTGATATTTCTTGATAGGTAATGTGCAATTAGGCAATGACAATCTATATTCAACAACATATAGGAAGGAACAGTAATATCAGAATTTTGACACATTCTGTTTTTAAAACTGGCATAAATTAATGTGTCAACATATTTTACAATGATCTGCAAAAGAACTTAAGAATTGTGATTTCTATAGATTCGTTATTTTTGTTGATTGATTTATTGTCATTCTTTTGATGCTAATGCTAACATTAATGTAATGTTTCTCTAGTTTTCCCTTATTTTTAATATTAATAGTTATACATTTTTTCAAAGATGATTTGATCCAGCAAAGTTTACATGAATCTGAGTCTTTGGTTTAAACGTTTATATAAATAGGATTTTATTAATCAAATTATTTATTTGAGTGCCAACAATTAATTGTAACTTTATAATCAGACCTTTATTTTATGCTTCTTATTTTAAATAATTAAGATGTATTTGTGCCTTTGGATTAGCATGATATTCTGCTTTATTAAAGGAAAAAATCAACTGCAATCTTTATTGATTAATTTTGTTCATATCTGTGACACTTAAGTGGTACTGTCTTATTTACATTTAGTGAATAAGCTCAACTTAAATTACTTTACTTTGAATACAAAATCTAAATATAATAAATAATACTGTGCAACTTACTTCATTCATAACAAAGCAATTCCTTTAATGCACATGTAAAATATATTTCATTTTGTCTACACTATTGTTCTAGATGATAAATACATTCTAGATATTGTTAAAATTGAGTTCTACCACTTGTAAGACAAAGACAACATGATATTTTAGGATAGGGTAAATTATTTTAGTGTCACTTGGGTCTACATTATCTTGTACATTTGTTTGGGGTCCATACGTCATCCTTTATTATTGATAATCTAACCACTGATAAAAATATCTACAAGAGATATAATAGAAAGAATAATCTCCATTTCTTAAGAAATATTGGAATAGCATATTACAATTACTTATTAAAGTTGCAATGTTCTTTTTCATGAAGAATAATGTAAATGCTCAATGTCAGTTGCTCATGGAGTTCTTCCTCATAATCATATCCAGAATGTTTACTCAACAAACTTTATGAGTAAGGGAAAATATTTTTTAAATGAATTGTTTGCATTATTTATATTTAGAGAGGAAAGATTTGCATCTTTGTGTTAATCCTTTGAAGTATCATTACATTGTCTCTCACACTGAAATGGCATATGAAAGTATTAGGGTATACTAAAATTAAACTATGTAAGGTCACAGAAATGAAGTACTTCAGTCCTGAAGTGAAAATCTTTCAAGAAAGCTTTCTACTCATGCATTTAATCATGTTCTGAGATGAAACAATGATATGTGTAAACGGGAAGCTTATAAAAAGAGCCTAGACGTAGTACTCGCTGAACAAATACAATTTTTCCTTCCAGGTCTTTCCAAATCTCCTTTTTTAAAAATGCATTTACCGATGTAGATGCATTCTTTTAACAACACTATATGAGAATGCAGATTATTTCCCCTCAGAGATTTTTATAATATATATAATGTTTAATATTTGTTTGATAACACATTTAACATTCTTAAAAATAGCTCATTATTCACTATAAAATTTTATCAATAACTTAAATACCTTAGCTGGTACCACCACTTTAGTTTTTTTTAATATAATTTTCAGGTTTTTGGCCATGGACGTTCATAATTATTAATATAAAAACTGCTTATATAAATTTAACATTGCCACTTTTTTTTTCTAAAATAAAAACATATAATACACTAAAAGTAGCATCTGGTTTTAGCCTTCTTTGGGAAAAAATAAGCCATGCAATGGCTTGGAGCATTTCAAATCACAACCAGGCATAGGAGACTAGAGAAACAAAAAACTGAAAGAATCAAGAAAGGCAAACTGAATTCCTATATTTAGGATAGATTGGAAGGATGTAAGTGTGAGAAGTGCTGGACCAGGGACTGGGAACACCACTTAGATAAAAATTAAGGCCAATTATACTGGTGCAAAGAGAAGACTCAATCAGATCCAGAGAAAAAAAGTTAACTTAGAACCTAATAACCTAATATTCAATTTTGCAGATAGGATTTATTTCAAAAACAATATGCATTATATAAAATGGTACTGTTAAGAAAAAACATATTTGTTCCAATTCTTAAAGGAATGTTCATGGTTTAGCATTTTTGCCTCTAAACTGTGTTAGGAATATGTGAACTTCTTACAAATAAAATTAGAAAACCTTTTTGTTCCCTTTTGGTGTATGAATTCTATGCTGTGTTCAGTATGCATAAAAACATACTTTTCTTTAACGTATATATCCATTCAAATTCTATATTCTTAAGTTAGCTACCACGAAGTTCTCTTATTGTTTCAATATAGTATGTCCCTATGAAATGCTGTATATATATGTCTAAACTGTAAAAATTATACTGCAAATGTTGAAGTTTTGTATTTATGAGAGACATTGAAAGTATGGCTTACAGTATATCAAAATTGTCACTCTTCACCATTTGTATATTAATAGTAAAGATACTTTTACTTTAATAAAGTGTTGCATTTATGTTTATTTTGAATAACATCTCTGCATTGAGTGAGCTTATGACTTGACATTTCTTTTTTTTCAGATATTTTCATTTTTAAAGAATTTCCAAATTTATCTCTATACATTAAAAAAAGGAATACGAAAAAAAGGAATACTTTCTGCCATTTTGCCCTATGCTGAATCACAATATTTTGATAATAAACGGTTGGTAAGAACAGTACTTAAACGAGCAGCATTAGCACTTGGGAATTTGTTAGAAATGAATATAAGTTTCTGGACCTCACCACAAACCCCCTAAATTAGAAGAATCTGGGAGGGGCTACAGGAATTTGTATTTTAACAAGCCTTTCTAGTAACCTAATGCACCCAGAAATCTGAGAGCTAGTGGATTGGAGACACATTTGGGTGACAATCTAGAAGTAAAAACTTCTAGTTCATGTTGAAATTTTATTTCTCATTATTATATAGATTATGTTCAAGCAGGACTTCACGAGTTATAAGAGAAACCAGTCATTCTTCACATGCTTTTATAAGGTGTTTTCATTTTTTTTTAACCAGTGTAAAGTTCAATGTATTCTTAAAATGAAAAAAAAAAAAAAAGAAAGGAAAGCAAATACCAAATTTTCACAAGGGAACAATTCTCAATATAAGCCTTACAAATACCACAAAGTACATACATATGTAGAGTAAAAATAATATTAATAGTTGGTCAAGAATGAAAAAAAACATTTATATATGGTGCTTGTTCTGTCAGTTACCCTGCATTTAAAGAACAGTTATAATAAAATACAAAATATACCATGAGAAAGAGGCTGAAACAAAGTCTCTGATATATGATAAAAATGCATCAGGTAACTCTGTTAATAATAGAATTTCTTCTATTTCTTTTTAACCTAAGCTATCACCTACTATAATCCTCTTTATTTGTAATATAGGTAATGAATGTATGTCTCCTAAGAATCATGTCATATATGGAGTCAGCACTTTACATTTCTTTTTAAATTTAATTACTTTTTCTGAATGCATTTTCAACACACAGTTAGAATGTTCTCAATCATAAATAATGTTTTCTGTTTTATGTGAAGGGTCTTATATATGTTCTTATCCTTGGCATAACTTTGTTCACCAAAATAAAATGCATGCATTTGGATATTTTCACTTTCCTGGATAACTTAAGTCATTTTCCAGAGTCAGAATTTGGGGGTGGGGGATGCAGGGAGGAGGCAACTGTACTATTATACTAGAATAATATTAAATTTAATCAAAATTTAATTTACTTTGTCATTTTATTAATCTAGCAGGCTATAAAGGCAGAGGTTTCTAGTATTAAGATATTAAGATTTGGGGAAAAAAGACTAACCTGATGATTCAGCTAATATCAACATCTCTTCTTTCACCTTGAATTTTCACATTCCTCTGCAGATCCCTTTATCTTCCTTTATCTGTCATAACAAAAGCATGATCAATGTCTAGAACTGACCTGGCAAGACTGAGATATATAGAGGAAAGAATGATAGCTAAAATCAATCCACTAACAATGGAAAAGTCAAGCAATTACAAACTATCTTGGAAGAATCGTTTTATAAGTAGAGGGTTGTAAAAGGAAGTGGTAATGTTCCTTCTAATTAAAGAGGAAGGAACATATGCAAGAGAACACTCAGTAGAGGTTGGGGAAACTTGGTCACCATGTCTGACCATGTGAAGCTCCCCTAACAATTCTAATGAAAACAACCCCTGGAAAGCATAAACAAAATTTTCATTAAGTCAGGAACCAAGAGACCCATATCTTTACTCACCAGAAAAAAAGATGAGGAAAGAATGTCTCACAAAGTTGCAGTGGGGATAGAACTGAGATTACTAAAGTAATAGTAGGAAACAGATAAGAATCTAAGTATTAGAATTAGAATAAACTTGGGCTCACAGTCCAATTCTACAACCTATGTCAAGCTCTAAGCTTAAACAATTTATGTAAAAAATTAAATCTTGATTCCATCATCTATAAAATGTGGTTAGATAATAATCATCTCCAAGAGTTGATGTAAAGATTTATTGAGGGATCCCTGGGTGGCGCAGTGGTTTAGCGCCTGCCTTTAGCCCAGGGCGCGATCCTGGAGACCCGGGATGGAATCCCACGTCGGGCTCCCGGTGCATGGAGCCTGCTTCTCCCTCTGCCTGTGTCTCTGCCTCTCTCTCTCTCTCTCTCTCTCTCTCTCTCTGTGACTATCATAAATAAATTAAAAAAATAAAATAAAGGATTTATTGAGATATTATTAATAAAACTCTTTATGCAGTGTCTACCACAGAAAATAACAATAAGATAGCCATGATTATCTCTATATCTGCCATTTTTTAATACTGATCCTAATTAAATTGTGCTAGACAGCTACTTCACATTCTTTAGAGACTGACCATAAATAAGTCAATTGTTTACTAATCTATTAAATTATCTATTAATAGGTTAAGTTTGAGTCATTAAAAGCTTGAAAGTATGGCTTTCCATTTCATTATTTCTTTTACTTCTGTTTTAATTATCTTTTGTTAAATATAAATCAAGCCAAAATATAATGGCTTAAAACATCAACAATATTATTTTTCATGACCATATCTGTTAATTTGACTTGGCTCGGCAATTATTTTCCTCCATATGGTGTAGCCAAGTTCACTTATATTGCTACTGGTTTCTAAGAAGAAATCCTACAAATGGAAGCCTCATTGTATATATACTTACCAAGACTTGCATCACACTTGAGATATTCAAGTAATGAATAACATATAGTCAATGTGTGAGCATAATGTAACAAGAGCATGACATATTTGAGCAACACTCCTAAGTATGGAAACATTCTCTTTCTGTCCCCTAATGTTTCACATCTTTTCTACATGCAATGTGTACTTATCCCTTTCCCAAGATTTCCAAAGTCTTATTTCATTAGTTTAAGAGACTTGAGCTTCAATTTCAGACTTTAATCAACTCAATAACTTTGAAATGTCAATAAGGCTCCTTGGTTATTATAACTTGGGTGGGCCTTTCCAGTACAGAGACACTAAAAAGACAATATAACTGCCCCAGGGAAACCCTACAGATAATTAATTGTGAGATATAAGCAGAAAAAAAAAAAGCACTAGACATTGCCGTTTAAGATAAAAAGGGAGAAAATGAAGGAATTCAACAATTACCGTGTCTACAGAAAATTTGAAATCCAGCCAGTCAAACATCACCAGTTCCCCCTTGCTTCCAACAGAGGGCATTTTAACTTTGGTTTGAATTTGTGCCAGTCCTTACTAAATCTGTTGCTCCCAGTGGCTCCTAGGAAAACTCTTTGAGGTATACTTCTTTTCTGTGGAAAATGGTGTGTGTAGCTAAGTAAATTTCTTGTCTTGCTACCTGGCCAAATATATCTAGTACTTACAAATCTATTTCCGTTTAAACCAAGTCCTCTTAAGTTCAAGCTAATACAACTCCTCTATTTTATCTTATATATATATTTTTAAGATTCCATTTATTTATTCATGAGAGACACACAGAGAGAGGCAGAGACATAGGCAGAGGGAGAAGCAGGATTCCTGCAGGGAGCCTGATGTGGGACTTGATCCCGGGACTCCAAGATCATACCCTGAGCTGAAGGCAAACACAACTGCAGAGCTACCCAGGTGTTCCACTAACACAATTCCTTTAGAAACTGAGGGGTGTTTTTGTTTTTCTTTGTTATGGTTGTTTTATTTATTTATTTATTTTTGTTGTTGTTGTTTTTATGTATCAAATTATAACCATTACATTTGACAAAATCCACACTCTCAAATCTTTTTAAGGCAGTGTCTTCTCTGTGTTGGGCTGCAAAATGAGCTATTGAATAATGCTCTTAAGACTCTTTAAAGCCCATTTGTCTAATTAAGAAAGTCTATAAAACACTTCCTTAAGTGTCTTAAGCAATTCCTTAAATTCTATGTGATGCAAAACAAAGGAAACCCTTGATTTTTGACCTCAAGATTATGTTTTACTGACAATAGCTTAATTTGATATTTATCCTTATGCCATTTATTGCTTTGTGAAACTTTTGATAGCAATAAGTGTGGGGATGAGAGAACAAGTCTTGGATTAAAAATTGTTCCTCTGAATTCTGCTTAAAATTTGAGTATGTCTTGTTAGCAAATCTTTCTCTTGAAAGATCTTATCATACCTGAGAGGGAAAAAAAAAAAGATAGATACCACTTTCAGTATGTTGCCTGGATATCTCCTTAGTCAGATTTACAAACTCGTTAATTACATTTTCTGTTTCCCAATTTATCACAGGTAACAGTTTGTTACCTAACTGTTACCTACCTAATTGTTCTGCCTAATTGTTACCTAACTGATTGTTCTGCCAGTATAAAAGGTAGTTTTGTCTCTGGTATCTGATAGTAACTGTTCTAGTGGACTTCATGGTCTCCTTACCCTATTCAGTCCTCTAGCTCCTATCCAGTCACAAAGCTAAAGACAGAAGTTTCAGATTTTGTTACAGTAGTAACCCACTTGCAGTTATACTTTGTGTCTCACTTATCTGAGCTGTATCAGTTTCCTACTGTTGCCACAAAAAAGTACAAGGAAATTGGTGACTTAAAAAATAAAATAAAATAAAAAACCCAACCCCGGGTGCCTTGGTGTTCCAGTCAGTTAGCCATCAATTCTTGGTTTACATTCAGATCATCATCTCATAGGTTCTGGGATCAAGCTCCACCTTGGGCTCCATGCTCAGTAAGGAGTCTGCTTGAGACTTTCCCTCCCTATCCCTCTCCCTCCCACTCATGCTCTCTCTATCCCTCTCTATGTCTTTCTCTTTCTCAAATAACAAATCTAAAAAAGAAAAAAAAAAAAACACAACCTGCAAGTGTATTATTCCATATTTGTAGAGGTGAGACTCTGATATGGGCTTCACAGGGCTAATATCAAGACGCCAGCAGGATTGTATTTGTCTGAAGGCTTCTAGAATGCCTTAGTCAGTTCAAGCTGCTATAACAAGTTACCATAGTATTGGTGGCTTAAACAAAAAAACATTTATTTCTTACAGTTATGGAGATGGGAAGTCTGAAATTAGGGTGCGAGCATGGGGATTGGGGGATTTGGTGAAGGCCTTCTTTCTGATTATGTTCTCACATAGACTTTTCCTGGTGTGTGTATTCAGACAGTAAAAGAAGAAGGGGAGAAGGAAGGGAAAGAGGAAGACAGAGAGGGAGAAGAGGAGAGAGAGAAAGAGAGAGAAAGAGCAAGGGGAAGTCTCATTTTATAATTTTCTTTTTATGAGGGCATTAACTTCACCATGAAGGCCTGATTCTCATGACCTAACCTAAGCTTAATTATCTCCCATAAACTTCACCTCTAAATACCATCACATTGGAGATTACAGTTTCAACACAAAAATTTGAGGGTGATACAAATATTCAGTTGATAACATGAACACTGCCCACATTCCTTGACTCTTAGTACCCTTCCATCTGCAATGGTACACTCAGGCCTCTGTTTTTGTCAGCAAGCCTTCTCTGACTCCTACTCCCTGCCTCCCTATTTCTTATTAAGAAGCCTGTGATCATATCGAGTACAACTGGATAATCCAACGTAATCTCCTCCTTCTCATAGCTCCTAACTTAATCAAATACACAAAGCTTTTTTTCTTCACATATAAGGCAAGATATTTGCAGGTTTTAGGGATTAGGACCCAGACAGGCTTTGAGGGTTATTGCTCTGCCTACCAATCTACATTATAAACTATTATCAAATATAATGGTAAAACAACAACACTATTATATTATGATTCTTTTGTGTTGACTTTGCACAATTTAATGTGATTTTTCCCCCTACTGATGTGCTAAGGTCAGTAACACAACCACATTCAGCTGGAAACTGAGGGGAAACTAGCATGTGGAAAATTATCTCTCATCCTCTAGATCTTTCTCCACAGAGCCTCAAATCATTCTGTAGTCCAGTACAAAGATCTTTAGAGTATGGTGAATGGCTTTCAAAGAGAGTTTTCAGGAGCACAAATTCCAGCGTGCAATTATTTATCAACCGTCTGTTTGCATTACTCTTGTTAATATGACAACAGCTTCCAAATGTTGTGCCCACTCAGTCACTGTGAGAGAGGGTTTCATCAAGACACATGATGGATTAGCAGCGACAAATAAAACATATCCTACTAAGCAGTGAAATGGCTCAAAATATTAAATTTGCAATAGATAAAAAGAGGTTTTACACTCAGAAAGAAAATCATAGAATAGAATGAAATAATAGAGTGTATACAGGCACTAGACACCTCCTTGTTAATTTCCATTATTTTTATAACTGAAATTCTGATCAGCAAAAAGATGAAATGTTTTTTCTTGGATTTATATATCTGGGAAGTAGCAGAAACAGGATTCAAATTCAGGTCAAGCAATATCTATTCTGATTTTTTCCAGTAAGCATCACATATCAAGAGACAACATATATTAATGATGAATTTAAAATTAATTTCAGAATATATCTGGTTTAAACTCAAGATCTTCAGTTATGCTCTCCATATATATATTGGATTTGACAACAAAGGAATATTAATAGAATCAGCTACATAACTTCAAAATATACTCTTTGGTGATATATTTAAGTGTAAGAAATAAAACATGTACAGCTTAAAAATATAAAGACCAATATTATAGAACATACGTTAAAGCCCGGTTATTTAAAATTCAAAGAAAAAATTATCAACCTCAAATAAAATTATGTGAATAATCACCTACCTTGTTTTTACTCCAGAGTATAAGAAATGTTGAAAGTCAAACTCTGCAGTCTAAGAATGTTTGAAAAAACATTGATTACTTTAAAATAATCAGTAATATTTATTTCTCAAAAGATTTTATTTATTTATTTATTCATGAGAAACAGAGAGAGAGAGAGAGAGAGAGAGAGAGGCAGAGACACAGGCAGAGGGAGAAGCAGTCTCCATGCAGGGAGCCTGACATTGAACTCTATCCCGGGTCTCTAGGATCAGGCCCTGGGCTGCAGGTGGCCTCAACCACTGAGCCACCCCGGCTGCCCAAAATAATCAGTAATATTTAAAATTCAGTAATTGACTTGACGGTATGAGCACTGGGTGATATGATATATGTTGGCAAATGAACTCCAATTTAAAAAATAAAATAAATAAAATAAAAAATAAAATAAAATAAAATTCAGTAAATGAAAGGAGAGAACTGGCTATGTTTTGTTGTTGTTGTTGTTGTTGTTTAGTCTTTGTTCTATCTCTTGTTGACAAGAAATTATTCATAGGTCGTGATTTAAAAACATATTCTAAAAATCACATTTATTGGGGATTTTACATTAGCTATTTTATAATTTATTCAGATTTTAAACTATCCCATACTTTATAAATTGAGCAATAATTGTGATTTTCAATTGTACATAATAGGTAAATGAAAAATCAAATTATGTTCAGAGAACACACTTTGTTATGACTTGACTACTTTTAAATTTATTGAGACTTATTATATAACACAGAGCATCATCTATCTTCACAAACATTCCATCTAAACTTGAAAAGAATGTGTTTGCTTCTGCATTTTTGTGGAGTTTTCTATGAATATCAATTATATCAATTTGGTTGATAATGCTATGTAAGGGTTCTGTATCCTTACTGATTTTCTGTCTCCTAATTCTATCCATTATTCACAGAATGGTGTTAAAATCTGCAACTCTAGTCATGAATTTTTCTATTTCTCCGTGCAGTTCTATCAGTTTTTTCTACTTTTGTTTTGAAGCTCATTATTACATATAGAAATATTTAGAATTGTTATGTCTTCCTGACGAATTGGCTCCTTTATCATTGTAAAAAGATCTTACTTATCCCTCATATAATTCTTTGCTCTGAAATCTACTTTGTCTTATATTAAGACAATACTAACTACCAATAAAAAAGTAAGCTATATGAATAATACTGCAATAAATATGTAGTGCTGATATCTTCTGGATACTATGTTTTTATTTCCTTGGGATATGTACCCAGAAGTGGAATTGTTGGATCACATAGTAGTTCAAATTTTCATTTCTTGAGGAACCTTTAGGAGCTGTATCAATTTACATTCTAACAGTGCACAAAGGTTCCCTTTTCTTTACTCCTTGTCAACATTTGTTATCTCTTGTCTTTTTGATGATAGTCATTCTAACAGATATGAGGTGATATCTCATTGTAGTTTTGACTTGCATTTCCCTGATGATTAGTGATGTTGAACATCTTTTCATGTACCTATTGGCTCTTTGTGTATCTTTTTTGGAGAAATGTCTATGCAGTTCCTCTACCCATTTTTTAATCAGATTGTTTGCTGTTTATTGAGTTGTATGATCCAAAATCATGAAAATTGGAATGGAAATTACTTAAGCACTCATCAATTGATAAATGGACAAAGAATATATGATATATAGTTTAAATATATATATAGTATACATAATATATATATATTTCATAAGAAATAAGCATAAGAAAGAAGAGCATAAGAAAGAAGAGCATTCTGTCATTTGTGACAACATCATGGACCTTGAGGGCACTATGCTAAGTGAGATAAATCAGGTAGAGAAAGACAAATACTGTATGATATCAATTATATGTGGAATCTCAAAAACCATACCGTGTAAAAGAAGAGTATAATGGTGGTCACGAAGAGCTAGTGAGGAAATTGGGAAAATATTGTTAATGGGTATAAATTTGCAGTCAGAAGATGAGTAAGTTCTGGAGATCTAATGCACAGCATTGTGGTTATAGTCAACCATACTGTATTATATATAGTATATCTAGTTAAGATATTATATACCTACACAATATGTCCTTTATATCTGAGTTTAAAAAAGAAGTGAACCATTGCCACAATGTACATTATTCTCAAAAGTATTAATTTGAGTGAAAAAAATCTGGAAACAAGAACAGGTTTTATGATTCCATTTATTAAAGAAAGCAAGAAGAAACAAAAACAAAACAAATTTTATGAAATGTAACCTAATCCATAGTGAAATAAATGTCAGTGATTTTCTGGGGGTGGAGAAACTGGAGTGGAGCAGAAGGAAGAGATTTCAAAGGGGTACAGAACAAATTTGTGCAGATGATTCATGTATTTATTATTTTAATTGTTTTGATGCTTTCACAGTTACATACATTTGACAAAAATGGCCATATTGCATAAATACACATGTACATTCTATTTTTTACTAATCATGCCTCAACAAGTTTGTCGAAATGGAACATACATTTTTATGACTCTGATAAAAATATAACAAAATCTGTGCTGTGTAACAATTGATGAGGTCAAGTTGTAACTTCAAAAAAGAACATGCATTTTTTTCACTAAAGATATCAAAATATTATTCATCAAGTGCCCCTCAATTTCTTGGTGAATGATTAATGAAATATACTATAAAGATGTATCATAATTTTGCTGTTATATTCACTTTCTTTGTTTTTTTAATATTCACTTTCTTTGATATCCCATCTGAAAAAGTCTCATTTTATTCTGACAGTTATGAAAACTGAATTTCTTTCTGAATGAAATTGAATATTTATTTTGTAATTTGGAGATTTTCTATTTTTTTATTTTTTTTAATTTTATTTATTTATTAATGAGAGACACACACAGAGAGGTAGAGACACAAGCAGAGGGAGAAGCAGGCTCCATGCAGGGAGTCCCGATCCTGGGACTCCAGGATCACACCCTAGGCTGAAGGCAGGCACTAAACCGCTGAGCTACCCAGGTGTTCCTATGGAGATATTTTAATATACCTATGATAGAAAATTAAGTTTTAATTAAAGTGAATAGGATGTGTAGCTTAAAAATTATATTTAGCAGTGATTATTGTGAATAAAGCACCATTGCTTAAAACTCAAGGTGAAAAAAAAGAAGTAAAATAAGTTACTTTTGTCAGTTCATTAAGAATGAATGAGTGAATGGATGAATGAATGAATGAATGAATGAAAGGTCATAGACCTAAATGTTAAATACACAACTATAAAACTCCTAGAAGATAACAGAGGAGAAATTTAGATGACCTTGGTTATGGCAAGATGTTTTACATATGACACCAAAGACATGATCCATGAAAGAAATAATTTATAAGCTGGACTTAATTAAAGCTAAATACTTTTGCTTTGTGAAAGACAATGTCAAGAGAATAAGAAGAGATGCCACAGGAGCACCTTTGTGGCTCAGTTGGTTAAGCACCCAATTCTGGGTTTTGGTTCAAGTCATGATGATTTCACGGGTTGTGGGATTGAGCCTCACATTAGGCTCCATGCTCAATGGGGAATCTTCTCAAGAATTCTTTCCTTCTTCCCCTCTTCCTACTCACATGTGCTTTCTGTCTCTCAAAGGAAGAAAGAAAGAAAGAAAGAAAGAAAGAAAGAGAAAAGAAGAATGGAAAAAATGAAAAAAGAAGCCACAGACTAGGAGAAAATATTTGCAAAATACACATCTGATAATGGACTGTTATTCAAAATATACAGAAAACTCTTAAAATTCAACAATAAGAAAACAAACAACTTCATTAAAAAATGGACTAAAGGCTAACACATATCTCACCAAAGAAGATATATAGATAGCTAATAAGCATATGAAGAGATGCTCCACATCATATAATGTCAGGAAAATGCAAAACAAAACAATAATACAATATTACTACACACCTATAATGGCCATAAATCTAGGATACTGATAAAATTAAACACTGGTAAGGATGTGGAGCAAGAAGAATTCTCATATGTTACTGATAGGAATGCAAAATTGTACAATCGCTTTGGAAGACAGTTTAGTGTTTTCTTACAATACTAAACATGCTCTTACCATATGATCCAACAACTCTGCTTCAAGGTATTTACTCAAAGAAGTTGAAAACATGTTTGCACAAAAACCTACACAAAGACCTCTAAACATCTATGTTTATTTGGTGACTTTATTCATAAATGACAAAACTTGGAAGCAACCAAGATGTTTTTTCACAGGCGAATGGATAAACTGTGGCATATCCAGACAATGGAATATTATTTAGCATCAAAAATAAATGAACTATCAAGCCATGAGAATAAAATAGATGGAGGAAACTAAAAATCATATTACTCAGTGAAAATAACTAATCTAAGAAAGCTACATAGTGCAGGATTCCAACAATATGACATTCTGTAAATGACAAAACTATGGAGACAATACACAGGTCAGTGACTGCCATCTATGGGAATGAGGGAGAGTTGAATAGGTAGAGCACAGAGAATTTTGAGGGCATGGAAAATATCCCATATAGTACTATAATGATGGACATATGTCATTATATATTTTTCCAATTCTGTAGAATATACAACATCAAAAGTGAGCCCTAAGGTGAACTATGGACTTTAGTTGATTATGATGTGTAACTGTAGATTCATTTTTGGAACAAATTACCACTCTGGTGACTGCTGTTGATAATAGGGGTGGCTCTGCATGTGTGGGAGCAGGACATATGTGTATCTTCTCATTTTTTTTTTGTGAGCTGAGAATTGCTCTTAAAAAATAGTATAACAAAACCATACATTAGGATACAAAACAAGTGTCAATAATTTTAAAAAATGAAGTCATCTCATGTACTTTTTCCAACCACAAGTCTATGAAACCAGAAATCAACCTCAAGAAAATATCTGGGAAGAACACAAAGGCATGGAGGTTAAAAAGCATGCTACTAAAAAAAAAAAAAAAAAAAAAAAAAAAACGAAAGAAAAAAAAGCATGCTACTAAACAATAAATAGGTCAACAAAGAAATCAAAAAGGAAATAAAAAAGTACATGAAGACAAATGAAAATGAAAACACAATAGTCTAAAATCTTTGGGATTCAGCAACAATGGTTTTAAGAGAGAAGTTTATAGTAATATAGGCCTACTTCAAGAATCAAGAAAAATCTCAAATAAACAACCCAACCTTACATCTAAAGAGCTGGAAAAAGAACAAACAAAATCCAAATCTAGTAGAAAGAAGGAAATAGTAAATATTAGAGCAGAAATAAACAAAATATAAATGAAAAACAAACAAACAAACAAAAAACAAGAGAACACCAATGGAACCAGAAGCTGATTCTTTGTAAAGAACAAAACTGATAAACTGTTAGCCAGATGCAGCAAGAAAGAAAGAGGACTCAAAAATCAAAATAAGAAAGGAAAGAAGAGAAATAACAACTGACACCACAGAAATACAAAGGATTATAAGCGAATATTATGAAAAATTATACGCCAACAAATTGGACAACTTAGAAGAAATGGATAAATTCTTAGAAACATGTAACCCCCCAAAACGAACCAGGAAAAATTAATAACTTTGAACAGACCAATTACCAGCAATGAAATTGAATCAGTAATCCAAAACGCCCAAAATACAAAGGTCCAGGGTTAGATGGTTTCACAACAGAATTTAGCTAAACATGTAAAGAAGAGTTAACACCTATTCTTCTCAAACTGTTTCAGAAATTGGAAGAGGATGGAAAGCTTCCAAATTCATTCTACAAAGCCAACACTACCCTGATATCAAAACCAGATAAAGACACCACAAAAAAAGAGAACTACAGGCCAGTATCTCTGATAAGCATAGATGCAAAAAATCCTCAACAAAATATTAGCAAACTGAATCCAGCAATACATTTAAAAAAACCCACCATGATCAACTGGAATTTATTTCTAGGATGCCAATGTGGTTTAATCTTTGGAAATCAAAGTGATACATCATATAAACAAGAGAAGATAAAAACCATTTGATCATTTCAATAGATGCAGAAGAAGCATTTGACATCAATTACATGATAAAAATTCATGATAAAAACCCTCAACAAAGTGGCTTTAGAAGGAACATTCTTCAACATAATAAAGTCTGTATATAAAAAATTAACAGCTAACTCATACTTAATGGTGAAAAACTGAAAGTTTTTCCCCCTAAGATCAGGAACAATACTACTATGTTCCCTCATTGTGTTTATTTAGCATAGTACTAGATGTGCTAGCCACAGCAATCAGACAAGAAAAATAAATAAAAGCCATCAAATAGGTAAGGAAGAAGTAAAGCTATCACTATCTGCAGATGACATGATAATATGTATAGAAAATCTGAAAGACTCCACAAAAAATTACTAAAAGTGATTAATAAATTCAATAAATTTGCAGGGGACAGAATCAATATACAGAAATCCATTGCATTTCTGTACATTAATAATGCAGTAGCAGAAAGAAAAATTAAGAAATCAGTCTAATTTACAACTGCACCAGAAATTGTAAATTATCTTGGAATGAACTGAACCTTGGAGTTGAAAGTCTTATACTCTGAAAACTATAAAACATTGATTAAAGAAACTGACATAAACAAATGAGAAGGCACTCCATGCTCATGGATTTGGAGAACAAATATTAAAATATCCATATACCCAAAGCAATCTACAGACTTAATTCAATCCTTATAAAAAAAAGCAATGGCATTTTTCATAGAACTAAAACAAATAATTCTAAAATATATATGTAACAACAAAAGACCCCAAATAGCCAAAGCAGTCTTGGAAAGGAACAAACCTGAAGGTATCACAATCCCAGTTTTTAAGCTATGCCATGAAGCTACAGTTTTCATAACAGTATATTACTGGCACAAAAGTAGACACTCAGATTCAGTGGAGCAGAAGAGAGAGCCCATAAATAAACCAATGAGATGGTCAATTAATATGAAAAGAATGAAACTGGACCATTTCCTTATACCATATATGCACAAAAATAAACCCAGGCATCCCAAAACCATAAACAGTTTAGAAGAGACAACAGATAATATTTTCTTTGACAGTGGCTACAGCAATATTTTTCTATATATGGCTCCGAACGCAACAAAAGCAAAAGCAGACTATTGGGACTACATCAAAATAAAAATCTTCTTCACAGAAAAACAAAAGACAACCTACTGAATGAAAGAAGATATTTATAAATGATATATATCTAATAATGGGTTAGTATCCAAAACATATAAAGAACTTACACAATTCAATACTAAAATACACAAATAAGCCAATTTAAAAATGGCCAGAAGACATGGACAGACATTTTTAAAAGAAGACATACAGATAACAAACACACACATGAAAAGAAGCTCACCATTACTGTCAGAGAAATGCAAATCCAAATCATAATGATATATCACCTCACACCTGTCAGAATGGTTAAAATCAAAAGCACAAGAAACAATAAGTTTTGGCAAAGAGGTAGAGAAAAAGAAACACTTGTGCACTGTTGGTTGGAATGCAAACTGGTATACCCACTTATGGAAAACTCTAGAGTTACTTCAAAAAATTAAAAATCAAAAATAGAAGTACCATACAATCCAGTAATTCCACTACTGCATATTTACCCAAAGAATATGAAAATGCTAATTCAACAAGATATATGTGCCTCCATGTTTATTGTTGCCTTATTATAATAGCCAAATTATGGAAATAACCCAAGTATCCATTGACAGATGAATGAGTAAAGAAGATGTAGTATATATGCATAATGGGACCTTACTTCAGCCATAAAAAAGGAATGAAATGTTTCCATATGCAACAGCTTAGATGGATCTAAGAGCTCTAAGAGAATATAATGCTAACTGAAATAAATCAGAGATAAACAAATGCCATATGATTTCACTCATATGTGGAATTTAAGAAACAAAACAAAGGATCAAAATAAAACAGAGACACACAAAAAACAGATTCTTAAATATAGAGAACAAACTGGTGGTTACCAGAGGGGAGATAGGTAGGGGGATGAGTGAAATACGTGAAGGTAATTTCCTTCAGAGTATACTTGTCATGACATGAAAGTTATCATGGCCACAAACCGAATAGAAACTTAAGATCTAGACTTCATCAGAGAAGGCCACATTGATGGGTAGATTTGATTTCCCTTGAATTTTTGATGGAAAATTGAAAAAGTGCATTTTTCAGATCCACAACAGCAGAATGATGCTGGCTGATGATGTAACCCTGGACAACTTGATCGTGGCTAAAGATAATCTCTCCAGTGCCCATATCAAGGCGTTCTGCACAGAAACTAGTCTGGTGGCTTGGAGAGAATGTAGAATGAAATTAACAAATCACCTCAAAAAATCTAAAGAAAGTGTTCTTTATTCATAAAACAAGAAGGCACCCCTGAGGGGCTCTGTTTCCAGCGACCACAGTTGCCTTCAAGGAAATGTTTGGGAGTGTCCCCACCCCTTGGAGGGATGAGGTTGGGAAAGTTGCCTGGATGAACCCATGTTCCAGTTGCTCTTTCTTAGCAGAACCTGCTGTGTCCATTTTTGAAGTGACATGTAGGATTCCCACAAGGCTGCCTGCCTTCATCCATGGCTCACATGTAGTACTTTCTCTCCAATAAAGTGTGTTCTTTCTAAAAAAAAAAAAAGGGGGGGGGGAGATGTCAAAATTAAGAAAAAAAATTTGATCAGGCTACTTCAAAAGTATGTTTAAGTTTTTGCTTTATTATTTTTTTTAGTTTTCACTTTATTTACAATGTTTTTGGATGGATCTCATTGTATAGTTTCTGAGTGGATGCTATAGTGGATAATACAAAATACATATTTGATTTATAACAATCTACTAATGATATATTTCCAGTTGGGACAAAGTGTGGAAACCTCATTTCCATTTAGATTTTTTTTGCCTTTAATTTCCCAAAATTTAATTATGATTTTTTTTTTTTTTTGGATTTAACTGTTAGGGATCCACTCTGTTTCTTGGATCTGTAGGTTTGCATATTTTGCCAACATTGGCAGATTTTCAGCCATAATTTATTTAAATGCTCCTTTAGCTCTACTCTCTTTCTCCTCTCCTGTGGGACTCTGAATATGCCTGTGTGGGATCATTTTTTATTGTTTTATAGGTCCCTGTGGCTGTGTTCAATATTTTTTCAGCTATGTTTTTTATCTCTGTTGTTCATACTAGGTAAATTTTATTGCTTGGACTTTAAGCTTATTGATTCTATCCTTTGTCATATCTACTATTGAGTCTGTCTAGTGGGTTTTCAAAAGTATCTTTTACTCTATTTTTCAGTTATATGATATCAATTTGATTCTAATTTAAGCTCTACAATATGTATTTGATTGTTTTACAAATCTTAGTTCTTTGCTGGGATTTTCTTTTCTTTTTTTAAAATCTGCTTCAAAAGAATCTGTAATTGATCACAGAAGCATTTTTGTGATAGGTGCTTTAAGATCCTTGTGAGATCATTCATTTCAGTGTTGGCATCAGTTGGCTTCTCTTATGTAAGCCATTATTTTCTTAGTTCTTAGTATGGTGGGTGATTTTCAACAGAATCCTGGGCATTTTGTCTATTGTGTAATATTACATTTTTAATATTTATCTTTAATAATTTTACACTGAATTTATACTAAGATATTCTTGAATTAGAGGAAGATTCCCTATTAAACACTTTATAGTAAATAAGAAGTGGTTAGTCCCCCTAAAGGACTTTATCTTACTCCTAGGCCAACAAAATGATAGCCCACAGGATTTTTTTTGCTTTGTGAGTGGCTTGACTTGTCATAGGTGAGGGAGAAGAAAAAATTTTATCTGCTTCTAAAAAGGGGAAAGAGATCAATATCTCTGTATTCCTGAAAATGTATCTTTATTCCAGACATTTGTGATGTAAATAACACGTTTGATGGGTGCCAGATAGCCCTACACTATAAGGAAGAACTCTTTTCAAGGTCCAGGTCCAAAGAATTCTTTCTTGAAATGTAAATATTGAGGAAAATAACTCCATGTGCTCAGGGCTCATTTGTAGCTTACTGAGAAACTTAGCAGGAGTAGAATCATCTGGTTCTCTTAGGAGAAATTTTACTCTTATTTCACATTAGAACAATCAAGTAGATAGAAGGCTGCAGATCTAATTCACATGGTATATAAAGAGTCTTTGGAAACTATGACCTTTTTATAGGAATACTGAGAAATTGGGGAAGTTTTATGTCCCCACAATTAGGAGATTCTGGGATATATATATATATATATATATATATATATATATATATCTCCATCTTGATAGATAGATAGATATAGATATGAAAAGAGAGGGAGAGAGAGAGAGAAATAGAATATGAGCATGAGCAGAGGGAGATGGAGGGAGAAGCAGACTCCTGGCTGAGCAGAGTCCTTGCAGGCCTGATCACACAACTCTGAGATCCCTACCCCAGCTAAACCAAAAGTCAGAGGCTTAACCCAGGTACCCCTACTTCATTGTTTTTACCTTTGTTTATTCTTTTCAACAGTGGGCACCTTGTTTAGGTTTAAGCCCCAAGATTTAGTTGACTTTTGTAGGCTGTCAGTGGACTTCTCAGATCTTTGCAATTGTCTTGGTTGACTTGGTTTATCTGTTGCAACTTGCACTCTCCCTTCCCTTGATCATGCTGCCTCAGGTGGCAGTAGGGTGTCCCTGGATTGGGAGATTAGAGGAGGATTTGGTGGGGTTCCACTAAAAATCTCTCTTCTTTCTACCCCAAGCCAGCCAGAGTCTCTGGGCAGGAAAAAGAGATATCAGGCCCACATAGACAAAGAGGCTGCTAAGAGGGTTGTCTTCTATTTGGCAGGAAAGAAGAATGCTTCCCCTGCTGGCTGCTTGTCATTATGGGGTTCCCAATTGACCTCCTTAGCCCTGATGCTGTCAGAGGGATTCTGATTCAAGAAAGAAATCAACCTCCCTGGACATGCCTTCTGAAGGCATGGGATCTGGGTGGTCTCTATGTCTGTGTTGTTGTGAGGGTGCAGCCAAACTACCTCTGTGTTGTTCTTCAGATCTTGGCTTCTCTAACCCACTCTCTTCTTTCTATCTGTCAGTGCTCTGTTGGTTGTCTCTTATGTTATTACCAGGGTTTATAGTTGTACTTTGTGCATAGGAACAGGAAAGAATAGGGAGAAATGAGTCTATACCATCTTGTTTTGACTGTAAGCCCCTCTAAAGGAAGCAAAAATGGAAATCTAAGAAGATGTATTTTGGGTGTGCTTTAGGGAAAGAAGATAACCTGTTATAATATGCTATGAATGTCTAAAAAAATTACTGTTGATACAAGCATATAAAATTGAAGGAAAAACTGTTTTTAAAAAAAGCAATTGTGACAACAGATTATTTTCCAAGTATCTTTAAATATTTGCTTTACAAAAGCAACAATGGAAAGTAGAATGTTGATGGTGCTATATTTTAGGAAAGAAAGATACTTTTGAGAACATTATGCTTTAAGAATTGTCTTGAGCCTGAAAACATGAATATAGTAGTGAAAAATATATACTTTTATAAGATTTACTGTTTTAAAATATATATATATATATGTATATATATATATTTATATATAGTTTTATAATTTTAAGGGCATTAGCTTTAATTTATTTTGATGACTAAACTATCCACTACTGATATCAATCATATCTAGGTTATTTTTTAACTCTATCTTATTATTGCCTTATCATTGTTGTGGTAATTTGTTGCTTTAACTAACTGGTTTCTTTTCCATTTTCTATTCTTTTAGCACATATGGACTGTGTGAGCCATAGTAAAACATTTTTCACACTATCAGAATGTCGCTCTGTATTCAAGGCCGAGCAAAAGATGCAATCCCACGCAGAGATATACTTGGATTTTGGCAGGGAATATCAGGGTAAATACAGTTTCCTATTAGATGAGGATGTTAATACCAAAAGTTGAGTGGCAATCTTGAAATCGCATGTGGTTTTTATCTGAAAAAGGTAACTTAAAGAAACAGAATCAATTGGTGGAGAGAAACTAAATTTAATGACATTAATTGAACTCTAAAAGAAGTTGTGTTGGAGCACCTGGGTGGCTCAGTTGGTTGAACATCCGACCCTTGATTTTGGCTCAGGTCACAATCTTAAGGTCCTGAGATGGAGCTCCATGTCTGGCTCCATGCTCAGCAGAGAATTTGTTTGAGATTCTCTGTCTCCTTCTTCCTTTGCCCCTTCTCCCCACTCTCTCCATCTCTATTGCTCTCAAATAAATAAATATATAACCTTTAAAAGAAGTTGTGTCAAAGCTGTGCATTCCTCTGGAATTTTCAGTTAGAGAAGTTAATACATTCCCTAACTTAAATCAGTTTGAGTAAGGTCTTTCTGTATGTATCCTAATAGTATTCCTAAGTAATGCAATAATTACAATGTTCTTTCACTTTTATTTAACTCCTTATCTGTATCTACATCTTTCCCAGAAGATTGAAGTTCAAAAATTGGGGTCCAGTTTAACTGCACAGGTTTCTTTGTGAGGTGTGGTCAATTGGTAATAACTTGGAATATAATTTATTTCTTCCCACTAGCTATTTACTTACAGATAGGGTACCCTAGGAGGACCCATAAAAATAATGATCACTCTTCATTAAGAGGGTCAGAAGGAAATTGGGCCATCTGTGATGTTCCCAATGGTAAATAATAAGTGGATGTCAAACAAATAACAATGAAAAGCCCCGGCAGGGTTTTTAATGTTCTGATAATAACAGAAGCTGTGAGTGACCTATGCTGTAATGGCTGTAAATGACATGAACATGAATGAGTCATTAAGGTTTTGCTATTCAAAATTTTACTCTAAATAGAGGACATCCTAAGATGGGAATGAGGTTGAGGGAGAGTATAGTTATATTAAGGACCATAAAAATTTTACCTCGACAGCATACATTATATCAAAATTGAAGCATTTAAAAGATAATTATGCTGTTTAAATTCTTAGCCTTTCCAGATTTGCAAACCAAAAATACTTTTTAAAAAACTATCAAATAGCTGTTTTCTGGCTCCAGTTATATGATTTCAAATGGATATCGCTTGTAGATTATTAGGTAGGTCATCAATGGAACCTGACGTGTTCTCGTGTCTTCATACTGTTACAAAGCCAGAGAGGTGGCAAACCCGGTGACAGCCTCTTATTCCATGGAGGAACTAAGTGATCACACTCACATTTTCCATTGTGGTTTTCCTGAAGTTGTGCTCAGTAGCTAATCAAGTATATTATTTCTATTGCCAGCAGTGAGCTCATTTGGAAGAGATTCAATTCCATGCCAAGGACAATAACCTTCCTTGTTCAGCTTGTCCATTTCAGTCCTATTTTGTGCCTTCCCCCTCCCCCATCAGTCCTGTACACCACAGCCTGACACATACAAATTGTTAAAACCTAATCTCCCAGCTTCTTCTTTACCCACTGTCCTGATCTCTACATGTTTTTTTCATAATTGGATCTCTATTCTTTTTGCCTACCCACAGACCCTCTCAAGACCTTGCCCGCAGTGATTCTTCTATCTAAAATGTTCTTCCTTTCTTCTCAATCTGTAAAGCTCTTTTCCATTCTTTATGTCCAGCTCATGTCTTAGTATCTATGCACTTCCTGTCCTGACTTAGCTACTCCTTTCTCTTCTCCCACAGTACCTCTCCATGCCTCTATTTTATTTTCCTCGTTCCAATTTCTCAACAGACTGAACTGGACGAGAAGGAAGAAAAGTTGTTCATTCATTAGAGTTTCTTTGATTGATGATTTATTTTTTACAAGAAATCTTTCTTTAATGAGTCAATGATTTAAAAATGATTCCAAGACTATTCTGGAGGTCAAATCCTTTCTAAGGATCAAAGATAGACTAAAGGCTGTCTTTGAAACCTACAAAATTATTCAAATCCATTGTGCATGTTTCCTTATGTACACAAAGAAACCATCATTTGATGAGTTTCTCAATGTGTCCCATGAACAAAAGAGGTTGAGGGCCATGGCTCTAAGGGATTAGGTAAGAAAGCTGAGATCAAGAAACAGTGGAGGAACTCCTCTCTTATTTTTTTTTCACACGTTCTTAGGATTTCTTTCTTTTTTTATTGTGACAAAATTAAATAATATTAAATTTATTATTTAAATTATTTCAAGTTTATAGTTCTGTAGCATTAAATACAGTTGACCCTTGACCAACACCAGTTTGAATGGCATGAGTCTACTTATGTGCAGATTTATTCCTGTAAATATAAAACAATTCTGTAAATATATTTTCTCTTCCTTATGAATTATCCTAATAATATTTTCTTTTCTCTAGCTTACTTTATTATAAGAACATAGTATATAATACATACAACATACAAAATATGTGTTAATCGACTGTGTTATTGGTAAAGCTTCTGTTCAACAGAAGCTATTAATAGATTTTGGAGAGTCAGAAGTTATATGCAGATTTCTGACTGCATGGGGGAGCCATGTTCTTTGCCCCTATGCTGTACAAGGGTAAACTCTACATATGCATTGTTCATCCTGAGTTTTTTATTGGATAACATTTCCACAAATATCGAGCTAGATCATAATGCTTTATTTAATTTGAATTTAAAAATGACCACAAAACTAAATTATTACTAATCCCCAATAAGATTTTTAGAAATGTTGGCCTGAATTAGCAGTCTCAAAGACAAAAATAAAATTCCAGTTCAATTATGGGTTTTGACATTTTATTTTATTTTATTTTATTTTAAGATTTATTTATTTATTTATTCATGATAGAGAGAGAGAGAGGCAGAGACACAGGAGGAGGGAGAAGCAACTCCATGCTGGGAGCCCAACGCGGGACTGGATCCCGGGACTCCAGGATCATGCCCGGGGCCAAAGGCAGGCGCCAAACCACTGAGCCACCCAGGGATCCCTGGGTTTTGGCATTTTAAAATAAAAACGGTCATTCTATGCTTTTTGCATAAAGCTCAGTTTTGCAATTAATGAATGATTCAAAAAACAATTCAAGGGAATATCATGTGACATACAGCGTACTTCCAACTAAATTATTAACTCATCTGATTCTGTCCCAAACTGAACACAAGCTAAAAAAAAAAAAATGTGACTGTGAAGAATAATAAACTGCTCCATTTGTGTGCTTGCTAGATTACTTTAGACAAACTATGCAGTCATAAATTTCTATATATTCTTCTCTTGCCTCATGGCACAATAGTGTCTTAAATAAGCAGGAGTTACAGGAAAATTAATGTCCCCTTTTTATATAATGAGTAGAATTAATGATGTATTTAACTTTGTTCATTTGATTGACTATCTCTTTTATTAAGCCGTGACTAAAGTGTTCATTTTATTTGCTACAACATACTCAGATTCTAACTCAGAGCCTGGCACATAACCAGAACTCAATTATATTCTTGGTAAAGGAATGTTTGTTTCATTAGCTATGTGACTGACTGTCTGAATGAATGAATGAATGAATGAATGAAGAATGAATGATCTCTTCCTCCCTGTTTGGCCTGGCTTCCCTCCTAGCATCACCTCGCCCATGTGCCTCTCTGTCCTCTAATTCCTTCTTTTTTATCCCTCTAATTCCTTCTTATCTAGCAAATTTTGGCACATCCTCTGCTCTCTGTTCTCTCTGTTTCCAACACCTTTCTTTTTTTCTCCCTCAGAATCTTCATTTCTTCCTGTCAATGTACCTTTCCTCAATTATGTGTGATTTCACACTAAAATTGCCAGAGAAGCCCTGTTGCTTTGTCTTCTTACAAGCAGAATATGCAATAAAAATATTTTTTATGCTGTGCAATAAAAATATTGTTGTTATGCAACATCCTTTTGTTTCTCTTTTGAATTATTTAAAAGGTAAGGTGTTATAAATGTTTATTTTTTATTCTTAAAAAAAAGCTTCTTTTTCTTGCTTGCTATACTTGATTGTAGATTTTTCTATCTTGTGGGTTTGGAATCCTTGAAATAAAAATGGTCTATATATACCACAGAAATGGAGGATGAGAAAAACATTATTGAAAGAGAGATCAATCTTACCAATCTAAGCAAAAACTAACAGACATGCACAATTAAAATCCTCACATTCCATAGTTTTTAATGCGTTAGAAATAGATTATGGGTTTGCGTAGTTGTTTCAATTATTGGTTTAGAAAGTGATTTTTCTGTATACCAGAATCTTGACAATATTTAAGTTAAATTTTTACACAATGAAATATACATAGATACAAAATAGATAAAAAAACTCCATAGGCTTAAGGATCTTAACCACATGTAAAACCAAACAAATGCATTAATTAAAAACAAAATCACATTCTTAATAAAATTTGAATTAGCACTACTACATTTATGTGATGTGTACTATTGATTTATTGAAATTGTAATGTTGATGTTGGGTTTGGCTGTAAAATGCATCTTTTGAATTTTCCTTCTTTCCTTGATCACTGCTATTCAGAACATAATATATTCCCCTTTGAGATGTTTCTATTATTTCTATGATTATATATCCTTTAAAAATTAGTGTTTTTTATCAATTCTTCATATTTTATGGGATCAATTATTTCAATAATGCACTCACCAAATATGATGATTTTAAATTAATACCAGTTCTAAAGAACAGTTATAAGTTAGTAAGTAAAGGACCATAGTCAGATAATATTCTACTTGAACTATCCAGTTTGGGTGGCCTGTTTTTGTTTGTTTGTATGTTTGTTCAGTTTGTTTTGTTCTGTTTTAGTTCAGTATATCCGTACTAGTTTACCCTTTAGGACAACTTAAATCCCCTACTTCTTTCACATTTTTCCCTCAATTTAAACCACAGTGAAATCTTGAACTCTGAACCATAAATTAATTTTACTTTTACTTGTTACAGAGAAGCTCATATACAAAAGCAAGTAAGTAAATGCAAAAATCACATGGCAATGTTTGCTTATGAAGTTTACATCTAGAATATTTTGATGCTGATTTTTTCAAGACCATCATACAATTTAAATCCCATGACTAAATTATGCTAGACCTTTGTAGAGCCTTTAGAAACCTGTAAGAAGTATTTTTGTGCCTTAATAAGTTAAGTCTTCAGTAGAATCCCATGATACGTGACAACTTCACTTTATATAGATTCTTAAATAAAGATTTGGATAAGTTCAATTTGTAACAACATTCCACCACACGGTTATAATCTACAAGACTAGCATTCAGTATCAGCTCTATCTGATTCCACTTTTTATTCTCCCCATCACTGCTGATCAGTTTCTGCTGTACTTATTTGGTATAGCCTCAGTAACACTATTTCACTACTTTGATAAACGTAGCTCAGCATTATGCACGAGCCACAAGACATTTGAAAATATTATATTAAATTCCAAGATAAAATTGACCCAAATCCTTCCAAGTGCCACGAAGTACGTCTGTGATAAACTCTCAAAATTAAAAGAAAAAAATATTTAATTCAGCAATGCTCAGTAATGTATTTCTCTTTTAGACCTACAGTGTTTGGATGTATGGCCCCTTTGAGTAGAATCCCAAAGAAAGTCCTGAGATCAAAAAAAAAAAAAACTCATAGAAATTTCTATACTTTATAGATGTGCTATAATTAACAGGACTGAGAATTCCTAACAGAGAGTAGTAGAAAGAGAGGGGAGAAAAAGCTTGAAATTCGGAAGACGATGTTGGCTTATCACAAACTTTAGATCATTCATTCATTGTGCCATGTTGTGTAGCATGTACTCATTGCACTTATTGTACTCATCTATTCCATCCTCAAAGAATGCAACATGAAGTTGAGTTATTCTCCTTTATTCAATGTCTCCTTTACTCGATATCAATCAGTATGTACTTCCATTAGTGTTTAAATGAACTTTTCTTTGTGTTTAGCACCATTAGATTGGGACCCGCTATGGTGACTGAAATGGTATAGAGGCAATGGTATAGAGGTATAGTGGTAGCAAAGGCAGAGGAAAATTATGAGATATTTGATCTCAATGGCAGTCAGTTTGATATTTGGTATTTAATGGAAAATAAGTGAGCATTCTCAACCCTGACCTTTTCACCATAAATTACATTACTGTTATATATTTTCCTTCATTAGTTTTTCTTCTAATTTTTTTTTTCCTCCTGGAAAGCAATTGACTTGAATAAAATCCCATCTTTTCTGAATCACAGCATATATTCTGTTTGAATGTGGATATTAATTTATTTTTTTCCTAAAGCTATCTAACATGGGTGTTCTTACATAGCCTCAGGATAAATGTTAGGGCTTCAAAGGTTTTAGTTTAGTTTTGTTTTTATCTCACCTTTAGCCTGCTGTGAACCATTTTTCTTAAAATTAGAAAATCCATTCCTTTAAATTTGATTGGCACTGACTCAAAACAATGTATCCTAACTTTTGCTGGCATAGTTTGTGCCAATTATGCTCTAAAGAGTATTAGGATAATTCAAATCTACACAACAAAACAACTAAAAGTATTGAATAGAGATAACAAATTAAAATATTTCATAGGGTATTTGAGACTAAATCGACAGCCAATTAAAAAAGGAAAGAAGCTATTCTGCAATATAACCTGAGAAAAGTGAAATCCTACTATAACAGAAGAATGCTGCTAACTTTTCATAGGAGCACAGATTTGCCAGAAGAAAGTAAATATTTGACCTCCTCACACTGTAGATAAGACAAAGTCCCAAAATTCTGTCACTAGCATGTCCATGTGACCAGTTTGAGAGGCTACCAAGATATGTATGGGTCTTTAAGAGTGATACAGGCCATTAAGGACAAGTTTTCTTTGGAGAATTAAAAAAAAAAAACCCAAAACCAGTAATCTTTTAGTGCCTAGTGTAGCCATAGCTCATGGTCCCAAGAAGCATCTAAAGCATGTAGCAGCTCCATTGGACACCGATTAAACTGACTAGTTATGTTTGCCTGTCATCCATCTACTTGCCCCCAGAAGCTAAGAGAAGGTCTCCTTCTCATCATTTTCCTGAGAAATAGACTTAAGTATGCCCTAACAGGAGATGAAATAAAGAAGATCTGTATTCAGTGTTTCATCAAGAGTGATGGCAAGGTCCAAACTGATATAACCTACCTTGCTGGCTTTATGAATGTTATCAGCACTGACAAGCCTGAGGAGAATTTCCATCTGATCTATGACACCCAGGGTCTCTTTGCTGTTAATTGGCTTACACCTAAAGAGGCCAAGTATAAGTTATAGAAAGTGAGAAAGATCTTTGTGGGGACAAAAGGAATCCCTCACTTGGTGACACAGGATGCTCACTCCACCCACTATCCAGATCCCCTCATCAAGGTGAATGACACCATTCAGATTGATTTGGAGACTGGAAAGATTACTGATTTCATCAAATATGGTAATCTGTGGATGGTGACTAGAAGTGCTAACCTGGGAAGAACTGGTGTGATCACCAACAAAGAGAGATACCATTTTTCTTTTGATGTAGTTCACATGAAAGATACAATGGCAACAGCTTTGCCACCTGGCTCTCCACCTTTTTTTTTTTTTTTAATTTATGATAGTCACACACACACACACACACACAGAGAGAGAGAGAGAGAGAGAGGCAGAGACAAAGGCAGAGGGAGAAGCAGGCTCCATGCACTGGGAGCCCGATGTGGGATTTGATCCCGGGTCTCCAGGATCGCGCCCTGGGCCAAAGGCAGGCACCAAACCACTGCGCCACCCAGGGATCCCCTCCACCTTTTTTTTTTATTGGTAAAGGAAACAAACCATGAATATCTCTTCCCAGTGGAAGAGGTATCCACCTCACCATTGCTGAGGAGAGAAACAAGAGACTGGCAGTCAAAAAATGCTCCTCAAGACAGGGCAGATTGTTGCCATGGCCTCTCTCTCTTGGTATGTCACTGATCAGGAGTCAACACTGGAGCCTGCCATGTATGGTACTAGAGGGTGCATTTGACTACCGAACAAAAGTGGAATCTGTGGGCCATGTGGTCATTTTTTTTCACCTTTCCACTCTTATGGATTGAGAAGGAAAGAGCTGCTGGTTTTTCTCCAGGCGTTACTTAAGAGGATTTCATAATAGTCCATTTTTTTTCTTGATAAGGATAGAGAAGGCTAAAACTTAAAGCAAAACTGGAACATTGAGAAATTTGTTCCAGAGACTTTTTTAAAGTACTAATTATTAAAGTTTATTTCTTAGTTTGTTACTGGAGAGTTGGATAAAAAAAGAAAATTTAAATGCTTGACTCTTTGGGACACCTATTGGTGGCTCATTAAGTTGAGCATCTACCTTCAGCTGAGGTCATAATCCTGGGGTCCTTGGATCAAGTCCCACATCAGGCTTCCCATAGGGAGTTTGCTTCCCCCTCTGCCTCCATCTCTGCCTCTGTCTCTCTCATGAATAAATAAATAAAATTAAAAAAAATGCTTGACTCTTTGAAGAAATAATGCTTTGATGTTACAGATATATTTATGCCTTAGTTGGCTTTGGTTCAGAAAGTTTCTCATTCTCCACCTAACTCTGGGAAATGAACAAGGGGTGGTGGAAAGGGAGGTGGGCAGGGGGTTGGGGTGACTGGGTGATGGGCACTGAGAGGGGCACTTGATGGGATGAGCACTGGGTGTTTTGCTATATGTTGGCAAATTGAACTCCAATAAAAAAAAAGATAGTTTCTCATTCTCCATTTATGTTAACCCCTTTCTCATGTTCAATTTATTTTTCTCCTTTTCTTTCACATGAAAAAAAAAAGCCCCACACTTTGGTTTAGGGGCAGTAATAAGAAATAAATCTTCTGAGATTTTACTTTAATTAAAAAGAGCTATGTCTGCTTATAATGTTTTCTTTCTGCATGCAGTGAAATTCTATTATGGATGCTGATGGACAGAGAAGTAGAATGTGTGCATCTATATATGGGTCCATAGAAAAAAACAAATATTAATCTAGTAGTTTCACATTACTTGGGAGGCTCTATGTTTTATAACATTTCCCATTACAATTAGATATCATATCAGGATACTCAATTTTTAAATACATGTTTATATTTTCAGAAAGGCAAAGATAATTTCTGGAAGGAAAACCCATGACTATCTTTTTTATTTTTCCCCCAAATAACTTTGTTTTTAGCAACAGTATATAGTTTTTTCTCAAAGTATTTATGACTCAGAAGAATTTCAGAAGCCACCTCTCTATACAGAATAAAGAGGGAATCCATCCCTCATACTGTTTGATATCATCTGTGATGTTGGAAATGTTCTTGCTGTCTAACACAGGAACCACTAGCCATGTGCCACCGCTGAATACTTGCATTGTAACTAATACGGGTAATTAAAACTTAAATTTTGTCATTTTAATTCATTTAAACTTCATGAATAGGCAGTTAGCTGTTAGGCAGTTAGCTGCTACCCTATTATTCAATGCAGCATGAACAGCAGTGCCTTTAAAATATACTTGCTCTGGAAGATGTTTTTTCTCCTTGTATTTAATAATACCAGGAAAAGATGCTACTTTCCTCCGTATATTCTAGCCAATATAGTTCTAGTGGCTTAACAGGTATTTGATTTCTCTTTCTCTGTCCAGCACCAGTTGCTGGCTGCATACAGGAGTCTGCTATGCTTAGGGACAGAGGCCAGTTCCATCTTCACAGCTCTGCCACATGCAGTCAAGGGCTGCATCATTGGTGAGCAAAAATGTGGATAACTCCCAAAGGCTCCTAACTGACTGGCACCAGAAGTGACACGTGTAACGTTGCCTCACAACCCATTAGTCAGAATAGTCACATGGCCTCTGTGTACCTGCAGGAGGGCTTGGAACTTCCCAGGGCCCACAGCAAGGAAAGCAGATAATGGTGAGCAGAATAATCACTATTGCCCTTTATTTCACCTGTGTGATCATGGACATATTGGACTCTCCAAATTCCAGTTTCTTCATCTTCTTAAAATGTGAGAATTCAAGCTGATCTAGAAGTTCTTTGAGGATTAAATAGGATAATCTTGTGGAAATTGCACCACATACAATATGGCTCATAGTAAATGCACAATAAGGGTCAGTTCTATTGCTTTCTTAGGTCATTGTTCATTTTTTGTGCTGAGTTTTTCCTTTCATTCTCAGTTTAAATGTATGCATGCACTGTAAACCTATCTACTTACAATTTCACTTGGTGTGATATTTGTAAACTTTTTTCTAATAGGATGAAATTATTCAGTGACAAAATATTAAAGAAAACATGAAATATAATAAGTCCTTTAGAATAATTGTTGACACAAAGCATTTATTACCTAGTAGCATATCTATCCACTTGGGAACTCAATTAATATAGAAATCCACATAAAAATTGAAAAAATATGAAAGTGTCATCTTTTGGTAATCACTTTTCTCTTTACTTTCAGTAGTAAAAGTTTCATAAATCTGAATTACTCTTCAAAAGAGAACCATACAGTGTTTTCAGGCATGGTGTGGGCAATTTGAGGGAGGAAGCAAATGGAAAATTAACTACGTATAATGAATACTTGAGTAAATATTAAAATAAAAATATGTTTATATAGCTAGAGGGTAAGTTCCAGCTGCTCCTAGGCATATTTAAATTATGCATTCTTATTTTAGAGGATATGTGACCTTTATATTGCTCTATTTTGGAAATGGCTTCTGTTCATGATTTTGGTAAGAAAATGCCATGTGTGCTCTTATTTAATTGTTTCTAATCAGATTCTAACTAGTATTCAATAATAATAAGGCTGCTCGATTAGTGTCCTTCACTTTAGTGATGGCTTAACAGTGATGGTTACATTATTTCATATGAACATGCTAGAAAGACAAAAAAAAAAAAAAAAACAACAACAAAAAAAAAAAACAAACAAAAACCAGAGAAGGTCATCTTAGTTCTTGAGATTGAGACTACTTGACCAGTATAATATCTCATTGATGCATCATGAGAGCTGAGAAGAGTTTTAGTCTCATCATAGTGAAGATATTCAGTGCCTTCTGGTGAGTATTTGATCGCAGTAGCATATGGTGGAATCACCCTGACTTCTCCTCACACCCATTGTCCCCTTACACACACACACACACACACACACACACACACACACACACCAGTACCTACTCTTCTCTGCATTTTTCTTCTTTTTACATTCCTCTGTTGTAGTTCTTAGAATGGAGACTGTTTCAATCCTGGTTTGGACATAGACATATTCCAATGGGGCCTATGTTACAATGACATGTCTTCACCTACCATTTGTTCATTCACAACTAGTTTGAGGATGAAATGCAGCAAAGGATAAGCAAAGGCTGGTGCCAATAGCTCTTCCTTTAAATAAACAATCCCATTTCCAATAAACTGCTATCTGCTGCTCTGCTACCCCACGTTTAAGAACTCTCTGATCCCATACCCAAACTTGAGAAAAAAATAAACTTTAAAAATGTTAAATGTGGCTCCAGTTATCTGACACAGGTTTTACAGTGTCTTCACTTACTAAGGTTTATATCCCTTTCAGTATAATATTTTTAAGCAATATTTCCCAGCATGATTAAAACTCGGAATTTCGGGATGCTTGTGGGGCTCAGCGATTGAGCTCCTGCCTTTGGCTCAGGGCATGATCCCAGGATCTGAGACTGAGTCCCACATCAGGCTCCTTGCATGGAGCCTGCTTCTCCCTCTGCCTATATCTCTGTCTCTCTCTGTGCCTCTCATGAATAAATAAAATTTTAAAATAACTTGGAATTTCATAAAACTTAGTCAATGTAATTTTAATATAAAAGACAATTTTCATTCAGACAGAAAACTGAGCTTCCTAGATGCCACTTTGTTTTCTGTGTGTGTCTGCATGTGCATGCAACTTATCAGCCCTATTAAATCACCTTGTTATGCTCAACCTTGCATCTGAAGCACTGAGCACCAAAGACCATCATTAACAAGAAATAGCTTCTATTTCAAGTTCCTATAAAATCCATTGTTGTGTCTCTAATTTTCTTGTTAGTAGTTCTAAAACTAATCAGGATATGTTTCTCTCTCATCTCAAAATTAGTTGTGAAGTTATGTACAACCCAAGGAATCTCTCATTTGCTTCTTTGCCAGGTGGGAAGATTTTTCAAATTGAATTATAGTCTTTAAAGCTGAATTTCATGATTGCAAAAGCAAGGGGAAAAAAAGAAACAAACATACCATAGAGTGGACACCGCTCTTGTAAGAAGGGACTGAGAGTATTCAATGAAACATTTTAGCAAAATATACCTTTCAAACCAGTCTATCCTGACAGAAGTTTCTAGGCAAAATTACTCATTAGCATTTAATCAAGACAGTCCGGGGCCTTGCATATGCCTCCAGCAACTGTCAAGATACCGTATTTATATGATGAATAAAGTGACAATGGAAACAAAGGTTCTTCATAGTCTAATGTGTCAAATTTAGAACACAGTGTAAACCATTAGTTCCAGAGTATGTGCATATGAAGTTAATATTTCCCTGTCAAATTCCAGCACAACTTTAACGTCTATTCCATAGTGAGAAATATATAGATTATAGATTTAAAAAAAGAAACAGTTAAATTGATCTAATGCAAAAGGTGCATAAAAGTAAGGTATAATTGTTCATAATAATATGTATACTTTTAGCTCAATCTGTTTTACAGTTATTAATAAAAATATGAATATTTATAGATTAGATACCAGACTGGGTACAAATATCTTCTCCTTGCCTTCTCAAGGTCTCATTAAATGTCAGAACTTCTTAAGTTTTGTGGAGATAAAAAAGATTTATACTAGGTATATTTCATATATATTTTAATATTCTAAAATATACTAATACACATGTATAAATGTAATGTATTTCCATAATTTTGCTCTATTGATAAACTAAGCAATGTGTGTCAGGTAAAAGTTATTTGAAGGCAACAAAAAGCATATTATACACTTTAAGCAAAAAGTAATACATGGAAATTGGTAAACACAAAAATGTTGGAAGATCTGGAAAAGCAGGCTTCAGGTTGGGCCACCATTATAATGACTCCCAAAACTGTTGTTGAAATCAGCATGACTGCTGCATGCTGATCCCAGGCACTGATCCACCAGAACTGTGGGCCCTGGAGCAAGTGAGTCTCTGCTTGCTTATTACTGTCTAATAAAACCTTAGTCATGAGACCTTTCAGTTGTATATCAGTGGACCATATGCTTGGGGGATGATTGCTAACATATATCTTGGGTGTTAGAAATAAAAGAAATTTCCAAAGGAATTTTTATATGTTAAAGTAGATGTACAGGATCCTCTGGGGTTGGGATAATATTAAGCTAAGATTGCCTTTTGCCTTTAGCAAAGTACCAACATCGAGGCATCTGAGTTCCTAGAGGAAAGTCACTCTGCCTGTTTCAAGGACTTGTCAGTGGGCTATAAGTCATAAGGAAATTTAATTTTTCTTTTGCCTTTGCTTCCCATATCAGTGGATACCTCTCCCATTCAACTGTTACTTCCTCAAATCAAATTCTTTTGATTTTTTTCCATGCAAATATTTAATCTCTTCTGTCCCTTTATCTCTCTTCATTGTGTTATTTTAGGCTTTCATGTTTTCTGGTTTAGAATCCTCCAGTAGAACCATCCCATATCCCATTCTTTCAGTCCTCTTGGAAGTCAAATTTCAACATGGCCATCAGAGAGATCTGCCTAAAATACAAATCTAACTCCGCTTCTGCTCTGCTCTAAAGCATTCAGGGATCCTCTTACCTAAAAGGTACAGGCTAAGAGCCATAGTGTAACAATTATATGACTCTCCATATTATCTATATCTTCAGGAACCTTTAAAGTTCCCCCCTTTGTATTTGTATTTCCACAATGCCAAATAACTTGCCACATCCTATATGTATCCAGATGCCAAAACATTTCTCTTCTTTATGCCCTGCTTGCCCTCTGACTATCCTGTTCCTGAGTCTCCTTACCTGCTCAAAAGAGGTTTCCATGACTACTCCTTCTCCATGCTTAGTAATATATGCCCTCTAAACACATATTATCCTATATACTTAGTACTCATTTAACTTGCCAGATTATTTTAGAATAATCTCTTTTTTTGTGGGTCTGCTTTTCAGATAGTTGGATTCTTTGGATCAGCATCTATATCAAAATTACTTCTATCCTGTTAGCTCATCAAATAAGGGCTCATCAAATAAATTAATTAGTTAACAAATGACTTATTAATGATTCTTTTATCATTAAGAGGTATAACACACCTCGTCCATGTCAAGAGTGATATTCTTGAACTACCAGTATTGCTAGGCTACCAGCATTGCTAAAGAATTCATAGCTAAGGATATTCTAAAGAAATAATTTCCTAAAAATTGAAAATGTTAACTGATATATTTAATGCAATGGAGGGTAAACATAAAGCTTTTTTTTCTCATTCTGTGTGTTGCTCCTGTCCTAAGAAAGGTGTTTCTTTGAGCAGGTGCCTCCAGGTGTCAGCCTGCAGGGAGTCATTTAAAACTGGGGCACACCAGGGTAGTTTCCATGGAAGCAGAAATTAACCCCCAGGAACCTCGTATGTTTTAAGAGCCTTCAGGAGCACATCTGGTATAGCCTCCATCAGAGACAACAATTGAGGCAAATTCTTATTATAAAAGACAAGTAGAAGGAAGAGCAACCACCTTAATCATCATTTCCTATACTGCTATAAATCTTCCTTTGAAGTGGCATGTGTTTTATAAGAATATTCAGAGTAAATAGACACTCTTTAGTTTGATTTTTAAAGTTTTCTTTTTTCCAAAATTATAAATTATTTTTATTTAGTCTATTTTACAATAGTAATAATTGATATTTAAGATTGATAAACACTTTCTGTCAAATAGTTTATCCATGCTATTGCTTTCAGCCCAAGTTTTTCTTTTTTTAATATTTGCAAATAGCTTTAGTGATATTTTTCCAGGAAAGGTTTCAATAACCCCCAAAAAAAGACTGTTTAGGGACAGCCCGGGTGGCTCAGCGGTTTAGCCCACCTTCAGCCCAGGGCCTGATCCTGGAGACCCGGGATCGAGTCCCACGTCGGGATCCCTGCATGGAGCCTACTTCTCCCTCTGCCTGTGTCTCTGCCTCTCTCTCTCTCTCTCTCTCTGTGCCTCTCTCTCTCTCTCTCTCTTTCTGTGCCTCTCATGAATAAATAAATAAAATCTTAAAAAAAAAAAAAAACGAAAAAAGACTGTTTAAGATTGCTACTCATCATGAAGGAAAATACTGTGACCTAACAACTCTCATTGTTAGGAAAAATTATTTAAGAATTATATTAGGTTTATTTAACAATATGTGCCAGGCACTGCTGTGTTTTATACATATTGATTCATTTAATATTATACATTTATAAATATGAACTCATTTAATCATAGCAACCCTCTCAAATAGAAACAATTATCATCTCCCCCTATTCACATAAAAAGGAAACTCTGTCAGAATCCGCTTAAAAAATTTGCCCAGATCATGTAGTTAAAAAGTTATAAAGCCAAAGGTTGGCCTTTATCCTTCTGGAATCAGAGTTCAAGCTCCTCGCTGCTGTGTCCTGTCATCATTTTCTTGTTTCTGGTGCAGAGTAAATGGAGATCCCAATAAGCAAAGGCTTAAAAAGTCCTGTTTGGATCTAGTTTCATGCAAAGATTTAAGATTTGGAAAGAGTGAAAAGAACATGAACAGAATTCTTGTTACAAATTCTTCCACAAGTGTTTGTTCCTTGCTCTTGTCTGGAATTTGCAACTGCTTAAACTCTCCTCTTTGCCTTATGTCTGTGACTTTCACTGGAATATCAATGGATAATGAATTCCTACAACCCGAAAAAATTATTTTACTTAATAAGTGGATCCAAAGCAAAGGCTAACTCTCACACTCTCACATCTATTTCAAAATTGACAGTGAGTAGTATAATTAAGGAAGCAAGAGTCTTAAGGAGAACTATGTCCTCTTACCTGTATTGTCAATAAAATATTATAAAATAACACTAAATTAAAAATCCTCCCCCTTTTCTGGCTATATCCATTGAAATGTTCCAGGAGGAATTTCAAACCTGTGATTCATCTAAATGTCCAGACTCTTGTTCTTCCATACAATAATTTTTCCACTAAATGGAATCATGACCCTTTGGAGAAATGAATTCATCATGTTTGGAATTGAAAGGTACAAAGTAAGCCCAGAATGCATTGCTATGTCAGAAAGTAAGACAGCTTTTAAGTTTTATTGGTTCATGTCAAATACTAAATTGACAGAGGTTCATACTGTCCAAGTAGCAATAATTTTAAATCAAATGGATATTGACTGGATTTGCCTTATTATTATATTAAAGTTATATAGTTATATTAAAAAATAATAAGTCCATAATGAAACATATACACAAAGATGCTAGCCAATGGTACTGATAAAGATGAAGAGGATAGAATGCATTGTGCTGAGTCTTCCTAATCAATTATTTTGTTATCACTAATTTGTTATGCCAAGGAAGAACATGAAAATTAGTAATGTAAATAAAACAGAGACATTGTTTACCTCTACTGATTTGAAATCATCCTCTAGATTGTATCTTGGATCGCAAAAAGACCTGCAAGGTATCTTGAATTCACTTTTAAGTATCTTAAAGAGTTTTATGATCTTAAGATTACAAAAGACTGGTGAAATTTAAAGGCATCCAAACTTACCCTTTTTTAAGGGCTTCTGGAATGTCAGCGTCATTGTGTGAAGAGCCCAGTCAATGCTTTCTCAGCTAAACAATCATTTAATAAGCAAAAATCATAAATAGTCTCTCTAAATGGCATTAAGGACATACATCAAACGGAGAAGTACTTGTTCAAGAAAATCTACTATATCATAGTACAAGCAAAGTGTCTGTCATTGATGTTGTTTTCCACATCATTCACCAAAATTAACTAAAAATATACTGCAGACTTAAATTTAAGAACAAAAATTACAGAACTTTTGGAAAAAGAGAATTTAAGAATAAATGTTATGACCTGGAGTTAAGCAATAATTTCTTAGATATGACACCAAAAGAAAGATAAATTGTATACTTCATCATAGCTGTAAACTTTATGCTCCAAATAATACTACCAAAGAATTGAAAAGGCAACCCACAAAATGGGAGTAAATTTTTGAAATTTATATCTCTGATAAGGGATTTGGATCCCAAAGAAAATTTATAGCCCAATATATAAATTTAAATAATATAATTGAATACCGACAAGAGATCTGAATGGATATTTCTCCAAGGAAGACATGTAAATAGCTAGTGAACAGATGAAAATGCACTCAACATCACTGTTAGTAGGGAAATATAAATCAAAACCTTGAAATGATTTCTATGGCTATAATCACAGGCAGATAATAACAAGTGTTGATGAAGATGTGGAGAAGATGTTATCCTTATACATTTCTGATGGACTTTGGAAATCAAAGGGTTTTCCAAATATTTTGGCAGTTTCTCAAATGGTTAAATATAGAGATACCATATGACCTAGCAATTCCACCCCTAAGTGGACCCAAGGTCATGAAAACATGTCCACACAAAAACTTGTAGATGAATATTCATAGTAGCATTATTCATAATAGCCAAAATGTTGAAACAATCTAAATGTCCATCAAATTATGAATAGATAAATAAAATGTGGTATATCCACACAATGGATATTATTTATCAACAAAGTATTGATCAGGCTACAATATAAATAAACCTTAGAAACATTGTGCTAAATGAAAGAATTCAGTCATAAAATACCATATATGCATATAAATTATTTTTAAACAAATGTAAATTTAAAAATATTTAACTGTATTTTCAGAATATATCTTTAAATATATTTAACCTTAATTCTGCCTCCCGTTTCTTCAAAATATGTATTTTAAATATCTTCTAAAAATCTATATGAATTTGACTTCACTTCCTGGTTGCTTTTTATGTTGTCAAACTGTATACTTTGACACTTTTTAAATATATAATATCACTTTTTAAATATATAATATTAGCCAATCCTTTAAAGTTTGTATATTTTTGAGTAAAAGTGCCTCCTTTCTCTGTGGATCACAGGATTACTCAACAAAGTAAGAGGTGATTGAATGTATCTTGGCTTTTATCTATGAATAAAATGAAAAGCCATAGCAGTGGTATGTTAAGAAATGGTGTGAAGTAGCTTCCTGCCTTCTGGCCTTCCAGTTATTTAATGTCCACCTGTCTTCTTCCTGAATACAGGGATTTCTTTTTAGTTATTTGTGGAAGCCACATATATAAAATATATATGTGTATGTATATTGTTTATTGTATATATAGTATATAAAATACTACATGTCTGTGATATGTGTGTATATATATATATATATACATATACTCAGAACATTTGCCTTCTTCAGGAAATTTTAAAGTCATTTACTTTTTTAAAAAAAAGATTTATTAATTTATTTTAGAGGGAGAGAGAAGACGATTAGGGAGAGGGGCAGAAGAAGAGAGAGAGGGAGAGAAGTAGACTTCCTTCCCACTCAGCAGGGAGCCAGGTGTTGGGCTCAATCTCATGACCCTGAGATCACGACATGAGCTGAAACCAAGAACTGGTTGCCTAACCCACCGAGCCACAAGGTGCCCCAAAGTAATTTACTTTTAAAAGTTAGGGAAGTATCATTGTAGTGGAACAGTCAAGAATATTAACGGTGCACTGGTTCTAGAAGTTACGTGGCTTCCCTCTCTTCAACACAGAGCACAGAATGTCATAATCTATATATTCATTCATTCATTTATCCATTCCTGAATATATTCAATAGCGTTTATTATTAGTGAATAATAATTGGGTGAATAATAATTACTGAACTTAAAGCTAAGAAGCCATCTTCTTGAAGTGAATGCCTAGTAGAAGAGATAAGCTAACATTTAAAATTGTGTCTTTAAAGCATGCAATGGAGATTGAGAATAACTTGAGTAACTGACTAATTTAACCTTAAAGGTGGTCCAATTAAGCTGTTAAAATGTGTTTTTACGTCTAATTTCCAATCCTTCCTATAAATGCTGTATATTTTCAGATATCTAATTTATATACAAAACAAATTTCTAGGTTTATGTGTTAGTTGAGCTTGAAAAATCTTTTGTAGGGGATCAATTTAGCTCTTAAAATAAGTTGATCCTATTATTCAATTGTGTTGGCAAAACAGAGCTATTTTATTGTTTTCATTTGTGTCAGTTATGGTAACACCCAGTTGATGTTTACAATACTTCATTTACTCTTCCTGTATGTGTATTATGTTCACCTGGCCTGTTCAATACTACTGCTCCATTATTGTTTACATTATTATTCAGAGCATTTATTATCCAGAAGAGTGAAGCGTATCTGCTTCTTTAACTAGGAAATAAACCTCAGGAGAGTACGTCATGGACTGCGACATACTACATGTTCAAGAAGTATTTATTTAATAAACCATTGACTTAGCTGACTATGCATTTGGGTGCTAGTTTTCAGTTCTCTGAGACTAACTATGTGCCTTCCCAGATGTTCACATATTCTAATACTGATTTATGCTAATCATGCTTCTCTTAATTTGTCCCCTTCTCACAGAAATAAACTTCATTTTCTTAAGTTACCTATAATCAATTCTTCAAGTTTTTAATTACTTTCTTTGCCCCAAAGTGAAAGTCTTATTTCTGAAAATGATGTATTATGCTGGAATATGCTTTATCAGTGCATGTAAGTTTAATTAAAGTAGCGAATTCTAGGTAAGTTTTCTTGTCAAAACAAATTTGTTAAACATAGTGACATTTGGAACCACTGAAAAACAAATTATGCACTGTAATCCTTGATTCCAAGGATTCTATTATTTTTTATTTTGCTTTCACGTCAATTTATTTTTAAAACCTAGTTGAGGGCAGCCCGGGTGGCTCAGTGGTTTAGCACCGCCTTCAGCCCAGGGCGTGATCCTGGAGACCCGTGATCGAGTCCCACCTCAGGCTCCCCGCATGGAGCCTGCTTCTCCCTCTGCCTGTGTCTCTGCCTCTCTCTCTCTCTCTCTCTCTCTCTCTCTCTCTCTCTGTCTCTCATGAATAAATAAATAAAATCTTTAAAAAAAACCTAGTTGAATTAATATATTGATCCAATAGTTAACTAAAACAATCATAAATGTCTAGTATAGTTTAACTATTAGTTTAAAATTTGTGATTATACTATCCATTAAAATTCTAATAATATTATGTCTATTTCATGAACATAAATTATTATGAATTCTATTGCCTTACACTTATGTGACAATAAAACACATTTTACACATGTTTGTTTTAGATAAAAAAATATTTCTCAGATTTATAAAGTATATAAAACAGTGCCAGAAGTTTGGTATGTAAGAACATTTATTGACTACTGTGGATCACAAGTGGAAGGATCATTTTTATTCCTTCATCAAATTTAAATTGAGTAATTATAACATTGCAATACTATAGTAGGCAGAATAATCAGGATTTTTTTTTCTAGGAATAGGTTAATTTAGTTATTAGAGTCTTGAATAAGATACAGAAAAAGCAGGGATCCCAAATAAATTTGAGTCAATAAGTGAATAAACAGGAAGAGTCAAACTTTTTTGCATAGGAGTAATTTAAGAACCGAAACAGAAGAGGATTGTGATGGTGGAGGTGGAGAATAGGAAATGGTATGGTGGACATTACAAAATCTAGGTCAGCAGATCTTTGCTTGACTGTGAGTAATAGCAAATGGCAAAAACAAAAACAATAAAGCTGGCCTACACAGTTTTAATAAAAGCATTATGTCTTACAATTAGAAATCCAAGGTGGAGTGAAAGTGAGATCAGTTGCTTAGTAATATCATAAAGGGTCAGATTATTTTCACCATCTGCCCATCCTACAAGGGAACAAAAAGGAACAATTATGTATGTCTGGTTTCCTTTCTTGTCACAAAATGAATGCTTATTATGACCATAACTACATGTTTCATTGTTCCTACTGAACAGGCAGCTTTTCAAAGTTCATGACCTCAGCCAGACATATTCAGCTTAGGTCATATGACTGCCCTTGGACAAAGGGGAGTCACCATCAGAATATCATGCATTAATTGGCTTAGAATAAAAAAGATACAGCTTTGCAGCTAAGGATGGGGTCCTGAGGTATATGGGGCACAAGGATATTAAATGAAAAATTAATTTCTTTAGGAATGAAAGAAAGATTCTATGTGGGTAGTCAACATTTCCAATACAACAACTATGGATGTCGTGTGCAAATAGTGAACAAATATATAAAATGAACAAGCAAATAATATATGACTAACAAATGGACAAATGATTAAAAAATAATAATACAAAGGAAAGTAAAGAAGTTTACTTTTAGTAAAGAAGCTCAGAAGTTTCAGAACACACTGCATGGACTATGTTACATTTTGGGAGATTTCCTGTATTGTTTGTAAACAGATGGTGCAGAACAATTGGAATGATAACAGTTTTGGAGTCAACCAACATGGGTCAATTTATCACTCACCATTTTTATTATCTGTACAGCTTCTCTTGGGTAACTTTTTCTTTTTCTGAGTTTACATTTTTAGCAATAAAATCTTAACTTGAATAATGTTGGTGTGAGAATGAAATGAAAGGATGTATAAAATATATTAAACTCAGAATCACCCCTGTCCTTAGTCTTATGGAGGAATGTCCTTCTTTCACCTAATGGAAACTTCAAGAGACAGGTCAAAATCACTTCTTGTTTTTAACCATCTGCTGCAATTAATTGCAAAAATGGCAATAATTATCACGCTCTCTGTATCCATGCTCCTTTGCCATATGTCTTTGCAGCTCTTTCTTTCAAAAGATAGACTCCATGTTCCTACCCCATGAATCTAAGCTGGACCTGAAACTTGCTTTAACTAAAAAGACATTTTAAAAGACATGACATAATGCCAGTTCCATGTGTAGATTTCAAGAGTCCTTTTCACATTTCTGCGTTCCTTCTTTTGTCCTCTGTGACTGCCATATAAAAGAGTCTGGACTAAGGCACTGAAGATGGAGTGGCCCATGGACCAGTACTCAGCTCAATTTCTCAGCTGAAGCCTCAGATATATGTTAGTAAAGTCAGGATCAGCATATGCAACATAGAGCAAGGCCAGTTGCAAGCTGCTTTTCAAATCTGAAAGCTAAATGAATGCCAGTTGTTTTAAGCCACTACATATCAGAGTGATTAGTTTCACAGCACTACCTAGCCCACATGTCCTAAGGCACATTTATGCCTTTTGGTGTGCCAACAGTACATTGCACTCTTTCGTCAGCCCACTTATCACATCTTTCTTTGACTTGATATTGTCTCTTTTCTGTGACTCATCTATCCCACAGGGACAGAGACCATTTTTTTTTTCCCTCATCTTTGCAACCTTATAACTAGGTTAAATTCCTAACAAATAATAGGTATGTAGTAAATGCTATTAACTGGTGAATTCAATCAAAGTGGTCAGGCTATTTGTAACACATTGGCAAAATTTTAGATACTTCCTGTTTCCTTAGCTTATCCAGATAATGCAGCCATGACTTGCTTTACGTTTTCTCATAGCTGCAGAGGCATGAAACATCCTGAGAGATTCAGTGACATTTGCTATCCAAACATTTTTGTTCCAATTAATAGTGGTGCTTCTCAAGGGGAGTGCAGCACAAATGAGTGGTCTCAGAGACATTCTCTCCCTGGGAAAACTGAAGTGGAAAATCAAAATATGCCATGGTTTTAATGAAAAACAGTTTGCATAACTCTCAGTAGAAGTGGAAAACTGGGAATTATATTGTGAAATAGAGCGTGTCAAACACAATGTGGCCATTGCTCTCTGCTATTTTCTCTGGAATAATTCAACAGTAAAATCAATGAATTGACCGATTTATCTCTAACAAACCTGTAAGGATTCCATTATTTTGACAATGTTACTCTTTTAAAAATCTCTTTCTTTACCTTTCCTACCTATTAACCATAAAGCAATTGCAATTTGCTTTATGTATATGCTACATGTGTTACCATTGTATAGGAACTCAGCACTTAACCACATCTACACAGAAGTATTATCATAATAGATTTGTAAAACCCTTTCAAGTACATGAAATGCCATTTTTGTTTTAATGATGTCAATAATTGAGGGAGGTGGCTTCAGAAAGAACTGCCACTTTCATTTCATATTAAAGACAACAAAATGCAAAGAGTTAATGTATTAAATTTCAAAAAGTAATTAAGAGTCAAGATTAGAACTAAAATCTTACTTGAAAATCATTGTATTTTTTAACAAAACAAATATGATTTTATCTGATCTTTTAAAAATATGAATTTTTTATTATCCTCACCATTCTTCAATTTACCCTTGAGTACCAGCTTACTTATCTGACTCATGGTTTTACTTCAGGGCACTAAGGAGAGTTATGGAAACTTCTAAAACTGATTTCCAATGGTAGCAACTTTACATACTAAGTAAGTGTTTGCCTGTGAATATAAACAACCTTAAAGCTGATCATGAAGAATACGCAGCTCCTGATTTCTCAAGCAAGTAAATTAAAGAAATTTGCAGCCTGAGGTGACTCTGGAATTCTCAGTAATTATATGTGATTTTACCTACTTATACGGTCAGATATACATGTTAGAGAAAAATTATTCATTACCTTTATCACATATTGTGTGATATGTGCCACAAAGTGCCTATTATGTTCCAGGTGCCATGCCAAGTCCTGGCTCTATGGTAGTATATAAAACCAACATAGTGCCTGGTTCATGGAGGTTGTGCTCCAGTGGGAGACACATATTTTTAATAAATAGAAACACAAGTATGAAATTTGAAATTGCAATCAATGTTTTGGTGAAAAGAACATCCAGGTGCTCTGTAAAGAAACAATGAGGATAGATTGAGAGAGAATCAAAGGATGAGCATGCCAAGGAAATGGAAGAGTGAAGTCTCAGAGACAGGTGAGAGCTTGGAGCTCTGAGGGGCTGCTGGAGGGAAGCGAGTGAATCTAAGATGGCCGAGTGTTACATTTTGGGAAGGTGGGAGAAGCTAGGTCATATAGAGCCTTCAATATCAGCTTGTCTAAGAAGACTGAGAATCTAATTTTTTTTTGAAAGATCACCATGGCTGCTATGTGGAGACGGTTGAGAAGAATAGAAATGGAGAAACAAGGTAGACAAGTTATCAGAATAGCAGAGACAAGAGATTTTGTTGACTAGTATTCATATGGGACCAATGAAGATGCAATGAAGCACACACAGTTTTTGATTGTTTGGGGGGTAAAGTGATACAATAACAATCAATCAAGGTGATGGATTGCATATGGGGGTTCAGAAAACATATATATGTCAAGTATGACCTGCAGCTTTGTTGAAAGCATGTCTTCTATCTTGAAGATTTCCAAGATTCCTAGGAACAGTATGATGGATGTATTTAGGGAACGTTCAACATAAGACACATGCTACAACCACAGAAAAACCTAGAAGATGAGGAAATTAGGATATGTGAAATAAGCCAGTCACAAAATGACCACCATTTATATGAGGTATGTAAAGTAGCCAAATTCAGAGAATGAAAGTAGAATGGTGGTTGACAGGGTCTGAGGGAAGAAGGGAATGGGATATCAGTGCTCAATAGATACAGAATTTCAGTTGGGGGAGATGAAAAATTTCTGAAGACAGATAGTGACAATAGTTTGCAACAATGTGAATATGCTTAATGTGCACTGAACTTTCCACATAAAAATGGTTGAAGTGGCAAGTTTATATTATATATATTTACTATAATAAAAAATTAGAAAAAATATTGAACTCAGCAAATCAATGAATCTTCTCACTTGAATGAATTCATGAAAAACAGGCATGAATATTTAGGAATGTATTCCACATCAATTTAATGTATAATATATCAATGTGTGTATGAACTAAAGTGTAATGTAAGAAATTGTGCATCGTTGCTTTGGCTGCATTTTGAATTTTATTCAGTAATGCTCTGAGGATGTTTTGCATGCTCTGTGTGTCAGGTTTTAGGCATTGTCTTGTTCTTGTTAAGATCTGGTGTTCCACTTTTCCTCATTTTAAATAACTTTCACCTGACTTTCATTTCCATACCAATAAGTTCATTCTAGCAATAAAATTTTATTGTCAGTCTTTCCAAGTTTTTATTTTCACCTTTTTATGAATACTATCAGGAGACAAGAAAGAGCTTTACCCTTATATAACAATGTGCCACTCAAATTTATTTCCCAAAGTTAATCAAAAGTTTTGGAGGATTTACTTTCTCTTACGGTTATCCAAATGTGTCAATTTAGTAACATATAGGTGTTCTAAAAATTCAGCAGCACGAAGACCACGTTAAAGCCATTGCAATTATTAAACTGAATGAAACCTGGGCTTTTTGAATGTAAAGAAGGTATCTCTACCTACCCCTAGTTGGGCTCAATGTCTTACACATGAAAGGTATAGACCAGTAGAGTGGATATGTGTCATTGCCTATTATTTTTGGATTAGCCTTCTTCTTATATTTGGCTAAGCTCTCATGTTATTCAACAGAGAAGTGATGTAACTTGAAATCTTTGCTTTCCTTACAGTCAGGATGTGGGCATGCAATCTGTGTTTCCCCAACCAGATGTCCCCATGTGAGACCTTAAGTGAGCAACATGAAGGCACAGATCTGTATGAAGACCTAACTTGCTGAAGCAAGTGATGTTAGAGGTGTCTGGTGTTAGGAAAGCAGTGGGTCAAGGTCACATTCTTGAGCCAAAAGTAGTATCTGTGTGGGGCAGTTGTGTTTGCAGAGTGGTAAAGTTCTATGTACCACCTAACATAATTAATTATGTTTCTACTTCAAACAGTGAAAACTGATTCTATTCTTCAAAACAAAGAACAGATTTATAAAATTGATAGAAACATTTGTTCAGTGGTCTGCCAGTTGTTTATCATTAGCATTTGTAAAGAGCATTTATCATTCATGCAGTCAGTCATTGAATCAAGCACTTATTTACCATCTACACTATCACAAGAACAGAGTTGGGTCCAGGGTAGGCAAAGACTAATAACATATCACATACTTCTTTGCCTAAAGCATATTTAAGTCTAGTCAAGAAGACTAAGTCAATGCACAAGAATAGTAATAGTGAGATCGGGAGTATAAGTAATCAAACAGAATGTGAGATATGAGAATACAAGAGGAGCACTTTCACTAGCCTTGGGAGATCAGTGAAGGCTTCTGAGAAAAAATGGTGTTTTCCAGTTTGGTTAATAGGTCACCTGCATTAGGGTTACCTCCTGGTACTTGACCATGCCAGTTTGCTTGTCCTGCTCTATATCTACTATATGCAAATTTTTGGCTTTTTACTCAGGAATCATTGACCTGTGGAACTAACACCCCAAGAACAGAAGTTGGGTAAGGGAAGAAAATGAGTCTGGAAAGCTGCCTGTTCAAATTCCCAATAGAGGGAGCAGTAGATTGGTTAGTGTCCCAGACTAGAAGGTACAGATAGGGTTAAGCATCTCTAGGCTGATAGGTTTTGACATTAATGTAAAGTGCCAAAATTTTGTGTCAAAGAGATCTGAATTCGAATCTTCCACTAACTCCATTGGCTATCTTGTTACAGTTGTACAAGCCAATGTGTCGCCACCTTGACAAAAAAGACAATGATACCAAACACATTAGATGATAGTAAGGATTCAACAGTATTAATTGTTTGAAGACACTGACTTTCAAAAAAGATTAGTCTCTTCCTTACCTTTGGATGTGTTTCTGCCAAAAAGAGTTGCCTCTATTTTTGTTGGTTTGTTTTACAGATATTTGTCTTTAATAGTTGAATATGGATGTCAAAGAAGTGTACTGCCAATTCACTTTATGCAATGCACAGGAGAACAGCTGAACAGATGGGAGCTTAATAAATGACTTTCAACAATAGTCGTGATAGTGGTTCATACCTTCTTAAGTCATGTGTAATATTATTGAGTTCACATTCTACTAAAGAAACATAGCCTTAAAAAAATATATGGGAATGTACTTGTTGATTCCATGAATACTGGCTCCAACCTAGCCTGCAAAAAATAGCAAATGAGAGAAAGACATATTTGGCTAAATGTCAAAGAAAATATTTTAAAATGTACTGGGAAATATCTTAGCAGATGTTTCCCAATATTTAATATTGTTTTCGGGGAAGCTTTGTGTTGGCATAATATTTTCACTCAGATCTAAACTGCTTTGTTCCTAAGAAAATAAAAAGTGTATCCACCTCTCTGATTATGACCCTTTTGTTACTTATTTGAATAAAAGAGAGAGGACTAGAACAATTATGCCTGAAATCACTCTTTATTGAAACTTTCCAGTTTGATATTTCATGCTGTCCTTGTTTTCTTGATTTCCCATGAATTCAGATATTATTTTCTAATTATGGCAGCACAATAACAGCTGAGCTACAGCAGGCTTTTCCTATTACTGAGTTTGGTAAACAAGGTATTCATGATTTCAGCAGATGTCTCTGATCTGAGACATTTTGCTTCTTTCTAAGGAACAGATGAGTGAGACACAAGTCCATCATTCCAGGAACAATATGCTAATTACATAGTCCCAGCCCCAGGACTTTAGCCATTACTCCTCAACCAAGAACTATTTGCTCATCGTTGCTCATATACCATGTTGGTCATGTGCTCCTTTAAAATTGTTTTCATTTCTTTTACCTTGTAGATCATTGCCTAGAACTTTCAATACAGGGGCATCTGGGTGGGTGCCAACTGCCTTTGGCTCAGGTCTTGATCCCAGGGTCCTGGGATTAAGTCTGACATCGGGATCCCTGCAGGAAGTCTGCTTCTTCCTCTGCCTATGTCTCTGCCTCTCTCTCTATGTCTCTCATGAATAAATAAATAAATAAAAATCTTAAAAAAAGAAACAGAACTTGCAATACAATTTCGTTGTTACCTAACAGTAATTCCTCCCTCATTTTATAATATTGCTGTTAATATGGTACTACATTGCAAAAGTGCTTGTTCACAAGTATTTGTTATGGGTCTTTTTGCCTTAAGACATACTTATTTTTAAAGATTTTTTTTTATTTGAGGTGGGGAAGGGGAAGAGGAAGAGAATTTCAAGCAAACTCCCTAATGAGTGCCCACCTTGATCCCACAACACATGTGATCATGACCTGAGTGGAAACCAAGAGTTTCACACTCAACTTTCTGAGCCATACATGCACCCATTAGACATACATTTATTGTCTTCATATTGTCTGTGATTGTTTATAGACTCACCGTCTTTACTATCTACCATCTGTAGACAAAAGTATGTATTTCTTGCCATGTCGCACAAAACCTTCCATGATTTGATGTTAATCGGCCTTTTACAGATATATCACATGTCCTATCCTTTACAAATCTCATGCTCTAGCTGACATGAATTCTTTCTAAGACATGTCTAAATTTTCCTAACCTTTTCTATTGATTACTCTGTTTCTTTTCCCTGTAACAGATACCTTTTGCTCATATTTCCATAAGTTCCATCTTTAAGGCCATTATAAATAGAATCCCCTCTCAATGGATATGAAGGAGAGTTCTAATATTTTGCTATAACAAACAAGCTGCAGTGGACATTCTTGCCTATGTCTCCATATGTGTATGTACAAGAGTTTCTTGGGAATACACACATACTGCCTAACTGTCTAGTTTCCCTGATGCTTGGTAGATGGTGTGATGGCCCTCGGCAGATCCATCTTATGCTAGGAGGTAGGTGGGCTTTCATTTCCCTCACTGCTCTCCACTTGTTCTTACTGGAGCCATGTGACACCAAAGGAGGCATGCCACCCACTGCAGACTTCCAAAGAAGCCCATTGCATGTGCACCACTTTCAGGGAGCTGTCGGTAGAGTTCTGTCTTAGTGGGAGGCAGCAAAATCTCAAGCAGGAGCTCCTGCAGATTTCTCATTTCTTTCAAGGGAGATCTATGTGAGCCACCTCTTCTGAGGGCAGGAGCTGATGCTGGGCCTGACCAGGGGCCAGGGGCCCTGACTCCTGAGTTGACCATTCACTGACACTGAAGGGGAAAAGCCAAGTGTGAGAGTCCTTTACCCTGCTCATTTGGTTTTAAGAGAAGACCACCATAGTCTCAACAGTTTATTTTTGCTTTTGTTTCCTTTGCCTCAGGAGACACATCTAGAAAAACGTTGCTAGGGCCCATGTCAGAGAAATTATCGCCTATGCTCTCTTCTAGGATTTTTATGGTTTCATCTCTCACATTTTAGTCCTTAATTCCTTTCACATGTATTTTTGAATGTGGTATAAGGAAGTGGTCCAGTTTCATTCTTTTGCATGTAGCTGTCCAGTTTTCCCAACACCACTTGTGAATGAGGTGAAGGGGAATAAGAATAGACTTATAGTGATGAGGACTGAGTAATGTATTGTTGAATCACTGTATTATACACCAAAACTAATGTAACACTGTATGTTAATTATACTGGAATTAAAATTTTAAAATATGCATAAAATAAGAAAATAAAGTATGTTAAGAAAAAAAAAAAAGAAGAGAGAAGACTGCTGGACATGCTGACATGATAGCAGTGTAACTCTGGCCAAGACCTATTTTCCATGAGAATGTGCCTGAAGCTAGTACCCTATGACTACTCTTTTTTTTTTTTTTTAATTTATCCATTTGGGGACAATGGGATAATTTGCGCTTAAAATTGTTGGTACTGCTTAAAACCACATCTTTTTTTTTAACTACATCTATATATATTTACATCTATATTTATCTTTGGAGGCCAGGAAAACAAAAGCAAAAATGAACTATTGGTGGGAATGCAAACTGCCACAGCTGCTCTGGAAAACAGTATGGAGATTCCTCAGAAAATAAAAAAAGAAAACTACCCTACAACCCAGCAATTGCACTAGTAGGTATTTACCCAAAAGGTACAAAAATATTGATTCCAAGGGACACATGCACTCAGATGTTTATAGCAACATTATCAACAATAGTCAAATTATGGAAAGAGCCCAAATGTTCTTTGACTGTTGAATGGGTCAAGAAAGTGTGGGATGTGTACGTGTGTGTGTGTACTGAATATTATTTAGCCATCAAAAGAATGAAATCTTGCCATTTGCAATGACATGGATAGAGCCAGAGTGTATTATGCTAAGTGAAATAAGTCAGAGAATGACGACTATCATATGATTTCACCCATATGTGGACTTTAAGAAATGAAACAAATGAACATAAGGGAAAAAAAGTGAGAGAGGCAAACCAAGAGTGTATTGAAAAGAAAGTCTCTACAGAGAACAAACTGAGGGTTGCTGGAGGGGTTACTGGGCAGGGGGATGGATTAATTGGATGATGGAAATTAAATAGGGCACTTATTGTGATAATGTGTTTATGGCAGTAATGAATCACTCAATTCTACTCCCGAAATTAATATTACACTATATGTTAACTAACTAGCATTTAAATAAAAACTTGAAACTACCAAAAATATTTCCTATAAATGGGAATTTATAGGAAATTGAAATAAATTTTCAATTTTATAAATTATGCTGTATTGGTCATAAGTAGTAACATTTTAGATTTTTACCCAACAGTAATAATCTTACCATAGTTTAATATTCAATCCCTAGTTTTGGTAGATTTTAGATACTGCTAGGTTTTAAAACATTTTAATTTAAAAACATTTCACAAAATGTGATACCAATGATCTCAATGTGGCTTTAATTTTAATTTCCCTGAATACAAGTGACATTTCCTAAAATTCCATGATCATAGAAATTAGATAAATTTTATCCATACAATAGAGATAAACAGTGTAATCAAAGGAACTAGAGCTATATTATAAACATAGATCATTCTTAAAAATTAAAATATTGATTTTAAAAAGATGTATATACTTATATATCCTGCTTTCTATATAGTAGCATACCCCTTATATAAAACTTAAAAGCAGGTAAATCAAGCCTACTTATAGTTTATGGACACATTTATAAATAGCAAAAATGACTATTTCTGGGAACAGTAGTTAAGGGCTGTCATTGTGGAGGGGGACACAGACTTCCATTGTTTCTAGAATAGTCTATCTCACCAGTGGGCTTACAGGTATTTTATTTTTTTTCTATAGCTTCCCAGCTCATAAATATTTTTATGATTAAAAAATATGGGTTGCATACAGTTGATTGCTATTTTATTCTATGATCCTTCATTTTTCTTTCCATGACATAGAAGACAGAAAGTGAGCTATGCCTAACCTAACTCCATTCCATTGCTAAGCTACATGGTCTGAGTCACCTCAATGCCTTGTCCATATTGTGGCAAGTGCATGACAAATGGTCTCCCTGCTTCCTTCCCTACCCTTCTTTAAGGAGTCTATTTCATTTTGAAAACTGCCATTAGTTCTTCAAATATTTAAGTCAGATCATGTCGTTTTTTCTCCCCAAAGCCTTGTGATCAATTCCCATTCCAATCACAACAAAAAACATATTTCATACAATGGCCATAAGATGTTAATTTTCTCAGCTTATCTCTTACTATTCTATGATCAGAAATACAGGAGAATATCATAGGGCCTTGATTCTAGATATCCATTCTGTTTGGAACACTATTTCCAAAGATATGTGCTTAACTAATCCCCCTTACCTCCTTCATGTCTTTTTTCAGATCACACTTTCTCAAAGGGGTCCACTAAACCACTAATTTAAAGTCTTAACTTGCTCTCCAATGACACCACCTTGTTACAGATCTCTTCTCATTCTACTCCACTTTCCCCATTTTCAATAGCACTTGTCAATTATAACATGCTACACATTTACTTATGTACTAGGTTAATTATTTACTATGTGTTCCCTTCCACTAGAATATAAGCTCTCCAAAGCTGTGAATCTTTATTTGGTTCAACAATGATCTCAAGTAGCTATTATATGTGGCACTCAATAAATACCTTGTGTCATGATACCTAAATAACTGAGAGAAGAGAAAATGTCCATATTCTATCTTATACTTACTCTGGGTAATTGCTCATGTAGAACAAATCAGGACAGTTGGTGGCACTATATAAATATTTTCTCTCTGTGTGTATATTTGTGTATTCTTATGACTTCATCTGGCCAAATTTGTCAAAAAGTCACCATACACATGATGACACAAATCCATGAAGGTATTGCCAGGTTCTGTATTAGAGACATGAGGTTCAAGAATTCTGAACTTACATGAGAAAAATTCCTTCTCTAGAGAAGCCCACAATAATAATAATAATAATAATAATAATAATAATAATAATATGCAGTAATGATGATTTGAAGTCAAAAGATTGCTGACCCTAAAACAGTGTAGAAAACATGCACACACCACTTCTGATTACATTTTCTAAGAAAAATCCTACAGCCTTATCTAATTATATGAGAGTAGGAAAATCCAATCCTATTATGTTCCAGAAGCATAACCAGAAATATTTGGAACTATAATAATGACCATCTAATTGGCCTCACATAATTTAAGGCATTCTTCCCTCACACCCACCTTAAATGCTGCTTCTATAAACAGCTGCAGATGGGGAAAAGATCAAGCTCTGAGTATCTCATGTTAGTCAGATGAAAGAAAAGACTTGTGCATCGCTGAGACATCCACCCTTATTTACTAAAGACCAATTACTAAAGGACCAATGCTAATCCAAAATATCACAGGATTGAGCACTCTGGAAATTACCTTTTTTGCTAGATTATAACCAGAGAAGCATCTAACCTAATGGTTTCTATTCCTGAATTCCTCTTGGAATTACCTGCAACATTTTTTAAAGATACATCTTTTGGCATCACTTTAGGAGATCAAGAATGAGTAGATCTGATGTGAATATCATGGATACATGTTTAAAAAGAATATCTCAGCCAACAGATGCTGATGTTGCTACGTGGACTAGAATTTGTACCACTCTCCCGCAAAATGTTGAAACTATCAAGATTTTCTGACTTCCAAAAGATGAATTCAGATATAGTCTGGGGTCAAGGAATCAATATTTCTATCTAGTACCTCAAGTTATTCTAGTCATCTGGTCATCTGACAGTATTAACCCATTATTATAGAGGAAGGAACTGACAGTGAAAGTGAGTTGATCCCTCGTCTTTAAGGCTACATAGGGAGGTGCAATATTGTCATTAGAACTAACGAATAATAGAGAATATTCAAATTCATAAAGTGTAGAGATAATCTAGTTGCCTCAGTTAAAAATGAGAACATTTTTAAAAATTAAGTGGCTTACCCTCAGGGAAAGGAGTTTGCAACTCCTGAGTCCTAACACATAAGCCATGGGACACTGACTAAGTAGGACATTGTTTGGGAAAGGAGTTTGCAACTCCTGAGTCCTAACACATAAGCCATGGGACACTGACTAAGTAGGACATTGTTTTGTTTTTTTTTCCTTCCTTCCCTTCATCATTTCTTCCTCCCTCCCTCTCTTCCTTCCCTCCATTTATCCTTCCTTCTCTCCTTCCTTCCGTTCCTTAATGGTTTTCTGTACTAAAAAACTATTTTCAATTATTTGCTTGCTAGAGAGAGAGAGGAAGGGTTTGAGTCCTGAGCACCTGTCCAGAGTGGCAGAGTTAGTTCACAGGGCACGAGGAGGTGTCTTCTCGGGGCCACAGCCTTTCTTGAGCTCAAGCTGCTGCCTACAGATTCATACTGTCTTCTCAGCAGGATGCAAAATCTCAGCTGTTTGCCATTTCTCCCTGAAAGCTGCTCTTGCCCAATTCTTAATGTTTTTTAGGCTCAAGACTTTTAGCTGCTATTTGCTGCTATTGAAGGAAAGAAGTGTCCAGATTGATTTAGTTGAGTATTTTTTGTTAATCATTGTGAAAAAGTAGGAAATAAATAATTGAACTGATAAAATTTGAAACATAAGAAAATTTTCAAGTTTGTTATAGGCATCTTTTCTGGTCCATAATTGCTGATCTATATCCTAAAGAAATAAATTAGAATCTCTGAGATTTTGCACCCAACTTTTATTAATGATGAAAAGACTCACAAATAGTGACCACCACATCCCAGTTTCCCAAGCAAAATGATAAGGCATCATATGCTGTATAATAGGCATCTCCTCTCCTTGATGATAGACACTACAGTGAATACTAATGTGTCTTTTCAAAAATTAATTACAGAAAAAAGATACTTGAAAAGTTAATAAACTTCTTCAGTTATATCTCCAATTGTCTTTACTATTTCTGACTTTTAGCTTCTGCAGAATAAGCACAATATAAGTGAAACCAAATTTCCAGGTCATGGAGTCCTTTCTGAGGGATGAGAACTGTCCTGGAAATTTAAACACACTCCTTGAGCTCCTATGCCTTTGCTGCCTCATTTCACTAGCAATCAAGTCTACTCCAGATTTTTATAGGCTCAGGCCTTCAGTTAAGGGAAAAGGAAGTTACTGAAGAGAGGTAGTAGTAAACACTCATTCACATATCCATCCATATGATATGGATGTTCTTTTTTAAAATTCATATATATTTTAGTTGATGTTTCTAAAAGAAATGATTCAAACATGCACATGCAATATCCATGGTGCAATAACATTTCACTCCTAAAGAAATATTCATAATAAAATTTTAATATCACATTTGACAATTATTACAGGTTTTCTGATAGCAATTTTTGCTATTTCAAGTGGAAAAGAAAATAAGAAGGGAAATTATTAGGACAAAGGATTACCCTTGATTTTCTTCTGAAAAGATGGTAAAAACAAAAATTGATGGTCAGGTTTCACTGTGATTAACTTAACAGCAGACCCATTATTTATAGTTGCCCCCAAGGCTACACTGTATGTTAAGCCCATTTTTATAAAATTGTCTTTATACAATTATTCTTAATTATTTTGCCATTTTGTAGAAATGACTAATCCATGTGTCCTGAATGAAAAATATCTGCACAATTACCTAACTGCATTTTAATTCTTACCTACTGTTCCAAATCAGAGACTCAAACACCCAGTGCCTCTCTGAATTAATACTATAATTTTACATTACAAAGAAGACTATCAGAAGTGCCAATTTAATTACTGAAAATCAGCCAGTTTTCTTTCTCTTTTTTTACTATAAAAAAGCTTTATCTATAACATACAAAAATATTCAGATAGAAAGAATATTATTTTCCTTACAAAGTTCTTAAAAGTACTTAATGTCTTTTTTTTTCCTTTTGAGAAAGAGAAAGAGAGAGAGAGAGAGAAAGAGAGCGTGTATGGTGGATGAGGAGGGACAGAAGGATAAGGAGAGAGACAATCTTAAGCAGACTCTACGTTCAGCATGGAGCCCAACTCAGGGCTCAATCTCATGACCATAAGATCATTACCTGAGTGAAAATGTAACTTGGGTGCTCAGCCACACAGGTGCCCCTTAACATCTTTATATTTTGGCCAAAAATGGACTAGCTGCACTCACCTAAAACAAAACTCCTTCTGGATGACTGACAACTTTTGTAGACACAGCTGCAGTGTATAATGATGGTAGAATTGATTACTTAATTTTCATTTTATTCCTATTACAATTATAAATATATTTGGAGAAAGGTAATTTTCATAAAGATAAATCATTATGCATTCTTTCCTTGATTCAATCAGTGTTTGTTTTATTTTGAAACACCAGTGATGCATTTACTTCAGCCAGCAACTAAGTAGCATTAAGCAAAAATACTCCGCATCATAGAGCTTTCAGAATGCTCTAACATTAATGTAATTAAGAATTTCCTAAATGCCTGTAAATATGAAGACTTCAAGTCCCCACCATGAGAATCTTCTCTTTAAGTAGGTTGGAAAAGAGATGGGAAAAAAAAAAAAAAAGAAAAGAAAAGAGATGGGGCATCTGCATTTTTAGCAATTGTCCCAAATTTACGGTTAAAGGAATTGCATTTAGAGAAATGCAGGTTTGAAACCCAGTGAATTGAAATTAAACTTTATTTTTTTAAAATCTGAAAGAGTAACTCTTCTAACACTTGAAACCATGCCAATTTTTGTCTTGCCCAATGACTTTGTTAGCTAGTTTCTGAATAATTCTAATTAAAAGTGTTTATTACTTTGCACTTTCAAAACAAAAACTGAATTTCATCGACCTGTGAAAAATTTCTAATTGTTGAGTAGCTTTTATGTAAATAAAATATTTAACTTAATTTAAATAGAGGAAATTTTTAATTTTTTTTAAGAGAGAAAGAGAGAGAGGGTGTGTGTGTGTGTGTGTGTGTGTGTGTGTGTGTGTGAGTATAAGTGGCATGGGGAGGGGCGGAGGAAGAAAGAGAGAAAGAATCTCAAGCAGACTCCACTCCCAGCATGGAGCCCAAGTAGGAGCTCAGTCTCACAACCCTGAGATCATGACCAGAGCCAAAGAGTTGTGGAAGCTTTCCTGACTGAGCCTCCCAGGCACCACAAGGGTTTTTTTTTTTTTTTTTTATGTTCAAAAACTACATTCTTTTTTTTTTTTTAATTTATTTATGATAGTCACAGAGAGAGAGAGAGAGAGAGAGGCAGAGACACAGGCAGAGGGAGAAGCAGGCTCCATGCACCGGGAGCCCGATGTGGGATTCGATCCTGGGTCTCCAGGATCGCGCCCTGGGCCAAAGGCAGGCGCCAAACCGCTGCACCACCCAGGGATCCCAAAAACTACATTCTTAAATCAAATTTGTAGGAATATACAGTTTACTCTCAGAAAGTAATCAATACTTGTTTCTCACTTGGAAGTATTTTAAAGAAAAGTATATTTCCAGTCTGTAAACTTGGGACTAATTCTCACAATGGTCATATTGAGAAATATTTAGTTAGGTGATAAAAATCTCATTATTTCTTTATTTCCAAAGGTGGGGACTGGTTACAATGATATAGGGTAGTTTATTCTTCAGTTTTTATTTATGTTATAATTTTCAGTGCTTACAATCTCTTAACAAGAGACCATAAGCCACTATGTCCTCCTCTATGCTCAAAGGGATGTAATGATAGATAGGAAGGGGAAACAACAGCAGAATTTGGTATTTTTTAAAAAAATCTATCAGATTTTTTAATTAAAAATCTATCAGTTATATGCTCCTTTCATTTCCACTTTCTTCTCCTCCCTATTCCCATTTCTCCATCCTTCTAGTTTATCTGTAAGTCTTTGCTTTTTTGAAGTTCTCCCTCACCACGAAAAGAACATAGGCAGCTAACTTGCTGGTTCCAGGAAGAAGAGGAAGGACCTGGAAACAGAGTTGCTCCACTCACTGCAGACACAATCTCTACATCCTCAATCTGCTAGCAGAGTACCAGTGAGGAGCAGAGACAGTGAAGGTTCACTAAGCACCTGGCCAACTTGCACATATATGAGTGCTGATAAATGATTGCTGCTTTAAACTGCTACGTTTTGTGTTAGCTCTGCAGCAACAGCTGACACAAACAGGGGGGCAGGGTACAACCACCAGAAGCAGAGCTGGTCCGGGAGATGATGCCACTGGGGACATAGAAAGTGTAATCAGAAAAAAAAAAAAAAAAAAAAAAGAAAGTGTAATCAGGAAAAACAGACTTACAAGAGAAGGAAGATAAGAGATTTTTAGCTTAAGTCATTATGGAGATAAAAAGTTAGGGAATAACCAGTAAAATTCCATAAATTTTCATCCAAACTGTTAGGACCAAATATATATGGAATATAGAATTTGCAGACTTATGAAGTTATTAGAGTGTATATGTGATATATTTTGTAGCATTCATCAGCAGGTTCGAGGATGATGTCTCATAATAAATTACTCTGAAGCAAAACAAATAAATATTCACACCAAATAAATCCTATAAAATTCATGTCAATCAGGTCAGGTTTTGCTTCTAAATGAGTTATTAAAAATATTTTAGTTTTTAGAGCTTTACAAGTTTTGGAAGTGTAGATGAAGGCCCTGATATGTCAACATAGCAGAAAATTGCAAAAGTATGGAAAATTAGAAGAACCACTGAATTGTACGTTAAGGCTATAACCTTGTTGGACTACCTAAGATAAGAAAATAAAACTAAAAATTAGTTATGTTTAGTGAAAACTCTAAGCTATTGATGAAATAGTTGATAAAGGATACCCATGCTTTCCTCTGTAAGTAGGAAATTATCCAGCCCCAGTTCAAACTCCTTGTAATATTGTGACTTGAATGAAAAAAAAATAAATGGAAAATATAGTTTACTGCCTTTTCCATACACTTAATTGAAGAGATCTGCAAAGCCTGAGCAGAGTGTGGAATGTGGAATGAGAGGGCAAAGTGAAAGGTGGGTGAGTAATTTCACTCCAACTCAATTGCATGGCCATGGTCCCCAAGTGTCTTTTCAGCATGTGTTTTAAAGTAGTCTCTAGCTTATGAAAGACACAAAAGCATAATCATCTCCAGAAAGGTAACCAGAACTATCAGAAAACATAGAATTGTGTGGCATCCAGAGGCTCAAAGTAAAGACTTGTTACGGTCCAGTTCAAATCCACCTGATAATTTAACAGTATGATACAAGCTTAATTCACATCTGCTGATTTGTATGCCAACGAAAGAACTAGTCACTAGGCCCTTATTTCATGGTCTTTAACTTCATATTTAAAAAAATTCTGTAGTTTTGGGGCACCTAGGTGGCTCAGCTAAGCAACTGCCTTCGGCTCGGGTCATGATCCCAGGGTCCTGGGATGGAGCCCTGGAACAGGCTCCCCACTCAGTGGAGAATCTGCTTGTCCCTCTCCCTCTGCCCTTCCCCCACTGATTGTGCGCCCTCTCTCTCTCTCTTTCTTGTGTACTCTCTCAAATAAATGAGTAAATTCTTTTAAGAAATTAAAATTAACAAGTAAAAAAAATTGTGTTCATTGAAATCCCATCCTGTTATAAAATGCATTATCATTACTACTATTATTGATAATATCATTGGAAATGTAAAACTCTCTAGAATAATTTTAAGTGGCATTAAATGGAATAGCATATAATCTTGGGAATGTTCAGGTGCCATACATGGTAATTATATTTGGTAAATAAATGAACATGGAAAATTATGAGTCTCATCTTACTGTGGTTCATTTATTGGTTTAATAATGACATGTTCTTGACTAGATGAATGAATGATGAGTATGTTTTTAACCATCCATTAATATTGGACAGCTGAAAATGTTTTCTTTAGTATTTAAACAAGCTGTGTGTATTTGCCCATGTTTTCCTGTTCTTAATTTTCAGTTTGGTTTTTCAATACTTTTGTTGATATGGTCCGAATGTCAAATTTTTATGTATTAGTAAAATTTCCATGGAAACAAATAGAAAAATTTTCAGTCCATGGTTTGAATTTATTAAGTTTTCTTTTCTCAAACTAGTGTGACCATTTAAAACTGTATTTCCATGCTTGCTTCAGTATAATAATTTATAACAATTCATTTCTATGTGCAATGCTTTCTTTTTTACCACTTTGCTGAGTTATGATTGACAACAAAAAGGTGTATGTATTTAATGTATACAACCTGCTGAGTTTGGGGTTAAGTATATATCTATGAAACCATCACTACAATCAATGCTATAAACACATTCATCATCTACAAAAGTTTCCTCCTCTCTCTTTATTCTAATTTTTTTGTGATTAAAAACATGTAAGATCTATCGTCTCAGCAACTGTATAAGTAGAGAATGCAATTTGTTAACTGCTGGCATTATGCTGTACAGTAGATATGCATGACTTAATCATCTAAGCACAATGTTTCAAAGTCACATCTATTCAGAGGTTTGACTACATTAAAATCCAAAATAAGTATGATATCAGGTACAATGTGTATATATTAAAGCACTCAGAACACATTTGATATTAAAAAAGTGAATATTGCATATTGACTCTCATATTGCCATTTTCCCCAAAGTTGTTAATAAATGAAAAGGCTCTATAGTGTTTCTTTTTGGTAAAAGTTTGAGAATATTTCTCGATTACTTCAAAATATGAAGAGCTTTAATAAGTTAGCTATCCTGATACTATTTTATAAATGCTATTATTTCAAAGAGATGAATATATTCTAGGAGTCTGTTAAAAATGAACTTAGTTCAGAAGAGATTTGATCTTTGTAGGAAACTAATTATATGGAAAATGAATCATTCAAGATATCAAGTACTGAAAAATGACAATTCTAATTTTTGAAATTCAAAGATAGATCTGAATAGATATAATAAAGAATAGCAATTACAAATAAAAGAAAAATAAATTAAAACCTATCTAACTCTGCAGGTGGACAAAAGAACAAAACAGAAATTACAGACAAGATATATTATTAAAAACCAAGGATACCACAGTTTAAAAAAAACTTTAAAAATTGATTTTAAAAACCTTAAAATTTGTATTTCCAATGTGAATTTTGACTTCAGATGGATATATTCCCTAAAGATGTAAAAATGAACTTTTCCATTGAGAACAGAACTTGTCTAAGAGATATCAAAACTGTATTCCATATTATTATATCTGATTATAGCCAATTGAGACTCATAAGGTATTAAACATTAATAAATGACACAGACACCAGACTCTTATGATCTAAAGGCTCCTTCCTGATCAGTGAACAATGGGAATAGCAAAGAGCTAATCTTGATTTCTTCCTGATTCTGAGACAGAAGTAGCTCTAGTGCTGTTCCTATTTTAACAACTTCATGCAGAGATCCCACAGTTCATTTGAAGTAGTGGTCTAGAATTCTTTCATTTGATGAATGCTTACCTTCTAAATTAAGGTAGATCAAGTCCTGTGAAGGAAGGGTCAAGGAAGCTCTTATTTGTGACTTAGTATTGCTACTGAACCTTAATGTTAAGAAGATAAAGTACAGATTTCATACAAATACAAAATTAACATCTGTCGAATGTCTTAACTCATTAATGCATGTGGAAACTAGAAAGATGTGAAAATCAGTTCAAAGAGAAATTTGAAGAACACCTATATCTATATATTCGAAAATACATTTGCTAAAAGTTGCAAAAATGGGTTCATATTTTATAGGGAAATAAAATGCAAATGCAATAATTGGGGTCATATTTTCTACAGAGCAGAAGTCAATTGTATTTCCACTAAAAAACTGTACACTTTGCAATGGATAAGAATTATTTGCATTTCCATCCATTGTATACAATTTAAATTCCACCCTTACAGAGTCATAAAATTATCTATTTAAGGAAGGCAAACAAAGGTGTAAACACAGAAAAAAGTTCAATAACCCTTGAAGGATGACTAGGCAATGTCTAGAACTGCAATGTAAAGAAACTCAGTAATCTTATTTGCCATTTACATGTTGTGGAAAACTTTTCCTGAGAGTCTTTTAGTTGTGTCCAAGCCTGAGAGGTTTTCTTGATTTAATAACTCTTGTTTGGCTACCTTTATCTTTCTAATTTCTCAAAGTCTATAAACAGCTAATGGTGATGTTATTTTAGAACCTCCCACTAGAGACATTTCAATGCACAAAATCAAAATATTAGTTCACAATTTTGCTTTTACCTCAAAATACACTGTGCATCATAAATTTAAATAAAAATTTAATTTTGAGAAAGGCACACTTACAAAAAAAAATGCTTTTAGGCATAATCCTAAATGGAGTCAAACATTCTCAAACACAGAACTGGAATTAAAAAGGCAATTTTTAGCAATCTGCCCCTTCAACTCATAAGTAGAACCCAAAGTGACCAGACATCTCAACAGGACAGCAGGCATGGCATGATACAAAAAAACTATGGCTAGAATTAATAGAAAATAAAGGAATGCATTTCAAACACTAAGCATTAATTGACCTGTGCATTGCTTGGCACAAGTTGCATCTCAATGAATAGTTGGGGAAATAAGGACATAAATGCTCCAGGAGAATACAAAGATGCATAAGTAAATATCCTCAACTCCACAGGTACTCATAACTAATAGGTTTTTTGAGGAAATGTGAGGAAGTTATTTCAGCCCTAGGTCTCATGGATTGCAAACCTAAAGATCCTTAGTGATACAAAGCGCCATTAAAATAACAGATAGCTATTGTTCTATCATGACTGGCAAATGAATAGAAGGGGTTTGTATAAGGGGGAAAGCACTTCAGCTGAATAAACAGAGTGGTGACAGAAGCAAAAGAAAAAATTTATAGTAAACATCACTCTCAAGGGAAGGCACAGTACACAATAGATTAATAGATTAACTAGAATAGTTACCATTTCAGAATTAAGTCTACACCAGTCTGTCACTTCTGAGAATTCCGGATTCTATAACTGTCTCAAGATTGTGTCTTATCCTGCTGAATCTATTTAGCTATAGTAATTCAAAATAAAGCCCTTTATTTCTAGAGCAAAATAAAGAGATGAATAGTTTGAGTCCCTATCTTTAGTTGTCATCGGGTTGGACAGGGGGCATGGTGGAGAGTCAGGTAGAGAAATGTGTTTGCATGTGTGTGTATATACAGTGAGAAACAGAAAACAGAGACAGGAAAAAAGGAGAAGGAGGAGAAAGAGTTGAGAACAAAAAGAAGTAGAAGGAGAGAAAAGAAGCAGGGAGAGCAGGGAAGAGAGCCAACCTGGGCTTGAAACAAAATCTGGAATTCAATAGCAGAAAAGCCACATAATTATTTTGATATGGCACAAAATAGCTATATGCTTATACCTAAATTCACAGCCTCAGGTACATCTGCAGTGGGACAAGAGAGGGGAGAATGTCAAAACCTGTGCCCATTGGGTCATGGGTTTAGGTTATAAGAATCAGAAAAAATGTTCAGCATATTACATAAGTGTTCTCCTGCTGTTGATATGTTTGTAATTTTAAACCCCCTGGTTTTTTCTCTCTTCTTTCTGTTCTTTTGTCCTAATTTCTATGAATGTGGGTTCAAATCTTTTTTATATCCTTAACACCACTTTCCTTATCCCTAATTATCACAGCTAATAGTTTTAGACCTTAGAGACTATTTAACTAAGAAGGAAAAGTCTGCATTATGAAATAGTTCAACTCCAACCATGCCACCTCCACCAGCTGCTAAAATACCGAGCCTCTTCTGCTCCTACCAGCTCCAGGAGAACTGATGGAAACTAAATTTGTAGAAAGGATTTTGGTTGAAAACAAATTGATCAAAATAATGAATTGGTCAAAACAAGAATACTTACAATATGTTTCCTTTCACACAGTGATAACGTTTAATAGACAGAGGACATTTATGTACTTTAATTTGCCATCAGCTTTTTAAACCATTTGTCCCGTATATCCAAATTTATCATTTAAAACTTTAAATGTAATGTTAGTCAATTATTTCTACTCTATCTTTTAGCAATGTTTTCATAACATTTTAAATATTATTTCCAGCTCTAAGTAATTTTTTGAAAACGAATTTGTTGAAATGAATGTTGTAATCATCAAAGTTTATTTAAATAAATTTTGAGCACCCAAGGTAATGCAAAACTTGAAAACACTAATAATTCCATAGGTTACTACTTGTATTTTTTTGTTTTTTATGTAATCATTTAAGGCCCATGTTTCCTATTTGGCAATAGTTATTATACTTTTAAAAATTATAGGAAAAATTTTGAACAGGTTTTCAATTGGTATAATTTGCTTTGGTTTTATATAAATATTATTTGCAGTTATATTAAGAATTGAATTTCCAGGGATCCCTGGGTGGCATAGCGGTTTGGCACCTGCCTTTGGCCCAGGGCCCGATCCTGGAGACCCGGGATCGAATCCCACATCAGGCTCCTGGTGCCTGGAGCCTGCTTCTCCCTCTGCCTGTGTCTCTGCCTCTCTCTCTCTCTCTGTGTGTGACTATCATAAATAAATAAAAAAAAAATTAAAAAAAAAAAGAATTGAATTTCCATTGTTAAAAATACATTCAAGATTTGGAAATAAGCAGAAGGTTAAAACATGCCAGGTGTGTAAATAGAATAGTATTTCTAAGTGAAACTAAAAATCTTTAGAATAATCTAAATTTTTGTGTTTGGATATTTACTGAATATTAATTAACAAAACCAAAGGATAATTTCTGAATATTTTGTGTATCCAAAACTATACTCAAGGACATTAAAAATAAAACTCATATTGATACATTCACATACCTTTTCTCCCTAAGAGAATATAGAGAGGAATGTTGAAATTCTTTTGGATAGAAAAAGCTAATATCTACTTGGTGAATTCAAAATGATTGATGACCTTTCCTTACGGTTATTGATAGGGCCCCAAGAATAAATCCTAGAATTCTACAAAGGAATATTAACACTTTTAAAAAGAGTATGCTAGGAAGATGTTTTTTATTGTGATAAAATATAGATAAGGTAGGATTGACCATTTTAAACATTTTAAGTGCACAATTCAGCGCATTAAATTTCATTGAGTGCATTTACACAGTGCATTACCTCACCACTATTCCTCTTCAGAAATTTCTCATCATCTCATACCAAAACCCTCTACCCATTAAAAAATAATTCCTCATTCCCTGCTCCCCTCAAGCCCTGCTAACCTCTACTATGCTTTCAGGTCTCTGAATTTGACTATTTTTGGTACCTCATATAAGTGGAAGAATGTAATATTTATCATTTTGTTGTCTGGCTTATTTCATTTAGCATAATTTTTCAAGGTTTATTCATGTTGTAGCATGTGCCAGAATTTCATTCCTTTTTAAGGTTAAATATTCTATTGTAAATAGATAGATGATAGATAGATAGATAGATAGATAGATAGATAGATAGATGATAGATATCATATACACACACACACACACACATATCTCATTGGTTCTTCCATCCATCTGTTGATGGATTGTTTCCACTTTTTAGCTACTGTGAATAATGCTGCTATGAATATTGGTTTGCAATTATCTGTGGGGGCAAGGATTAGTCAAAACACCTCAAAATTTCCTACTGGTTTGAAGGTCACATTTTCTTGTTTAAGGATTTGCTTGATTGCTGTAGACTGTGCATCATTTTTCAGAGACCCTATAAGGTTTATAAAGCCAGTTTCTGGTTGTTTTTTGATGTTTCTATGAGTGCAAAGGGGCTTGGAGTTTTATAGTCCATTATTTTGTTCTCCAAGAGAAATCTTTAAGCAGAATTGTCTCAAAAAAATTTTTTTAATCTAAAAATGAAAATCTTGTGATATTGAAAATAATTTACCTTATATTTAGAAAATGTATTACACTTTTATGATATTCATGGTACACAGATCTAAATCTACCAAACTGTTTATACACCAGAGAAGTTCCCAGTATATGGCAGTAATGTCACACATTTTGTTTTTTAGCAATTGTATGAGGTTGGTGAGGCAAAGACTATTATCATTGTATCATGTATAAGGGAATTTAGACTTAGGAACAGAATGTGATCTATATAACTCCTAATTCGTGATCTGAAAACTTCAACACATGCTGTGTGATTTCTTCCCATCAGGACATTTTCCATCAGCCTTCTCTAGTTGGATTTTTTTGTTTAAAGTTATACACTCAAATGTTTAGTCATAACTTTTCTGCCAATTCTCATGACAGCTGCCAGGATATATTCAAGGGCCATAACCATTAATTGTACAATCTTCTTGGTCTTCCTGGGCCTTAATAAGTTATGAAAAGATGAATAGAAATGGTATTTATGGTTTGTTAGTGGAATCAGTGGTTTAAAATCAAGTTCCCATTGCCTCTGTCTACTCAAAGTTAAGCACTTCACCAAGTCTCTGCTCATTTTGCAGTGAAAATCAGCTCTCAGATTTGGACCAAGACCTGAACCACAGGCAGCTGAAAGAGTGAGTTAGGTTTGGCTTGGGAAACCATGGGTGAAATAAAAACAGAGATTATTAGATCAAACTTAAATAAAACTTTAACATAACAATATGACATTACACATTTGATGTCTCTTTGTTTTTGAACCACTGTTTGCTTTGATTCTCCTTTTTTTCTGGCCACTTCTCAGGAGAAACTGCTGGCTCTTATTCCTCTCACACACCAGAATTCACTGATATTTTTCAGGCTTAATTTTATTAATTTTCTCATCTCTCTTTGCATGATCTGCCTGATGATCTAATCTCATTGTCTCAACTGTGATCTACTTACTGAAGTTTATAAAGTCTTTCCTGAGCTCTAAAACTGTAGTTATTCATTCTCACATTTATTCATATTATAGACTTCTATAGAAAGTATTGATCAAGCATCCTTTTCAACTGCATCTTCTCAGAATTTTCAATTTGATTTCAAATTTAAGAAACTTAAATTTAACGTGTTATATTGAGGCCCCATTCTCTCTGTTTCCAGTGCACTCCTTTTCAGATTTCCTTATGACTATAACTGATATCCTCATGAATTCCCTAACCAAAATCCTAGTTCCTTTTCCCTTCCCACCCTGATTGAATCCACATTGATATAAATCTCCATCTCATCTCTTTTTCTTTTAAATAGGAATCATTTGCTTTAAAGAAATGATGAACTTACAACTAACAGCTATTGAAATTAATACAGACTGAATCATGAAGATGTTACTAAGAAGTGTAGAATTTGAGTTCAAAATTCACACTTGAATGACTAGAAGTTGATTAGCATCCACAAGTTTCATAAGGTGCTTCAAAGGTCTTAGATCTTGGAGCCTTTATTCAAAAGTTCTTATAGAACATGTTAGGATAACTACAAACAAATTAAAAATCTATCTATCCAGAGGCAATGTGTTTGAACTTCTGAAATCAATTCTTAAGTTATTCTTCCTGAGGTTTCATTATATTGTTTTCAAATGGCACTGGAGAATGAAAAAATGGAAACAATAAGATTTTACAAGAGTGAAAGCATTTATGAAACCATATAACTGCCAAAGAACATATTTTAAAGCATCTTAAATGGTTTGATTAATGAATAATTTAAAAAGTCATTGTAGCTAACTACTCCCATGTTAAATGACCTTTATCCCTTGGGCATCTGATAAAGAAAGATTCAGCTTTAAACAATATAAATTGAATTAGAAATTCACATGCTTACCCCAAAGTCATTCATTTTATGAACTGATTACCTCTTTTTTCTCCCCATTGATTTCTTTATGAATTTTCATACAGAATGAGTCATATGATGACTATGAGAAATTAAAAAAGGAATATTAGAGAAGAAATCTTGCAATAACCCATCTATGCTTGTAGCAAAATTTCCTGAATCCCTCGAAATTGCATGTCTAATTTCTACATATGTCATACTTCCAAGTCTGTGTTTTTGCTCAACTACTCTCCTGGTGTAGAACTTGCTTTTCTCTTTCTATGTCTAAATTCCTAACTCACAGGTCACCAACAGTGTAAAATTTACTTTGATTCTCTTGTGATTAATACATCATCACTTCCATGCATTCTCTCCTGTAACACTTTGTCTCTAATATGAGTACCTGCATCAATATTAATGTGCATTACAACTGGTTACATATGCTGATATAAACCCCATATATTCAGTAATATTCCCTTTCTACCTAATAAAGTGTTAGCTCATGAGGTCAGACACTATAACTTTAGCAGTTTTATATGTCCTTGGAAATAGCAAAATGCCTTGAACATGATAATTACTCAAAATTATTGACTTACCTGAATATACTGCTCTACAATATTCATATTCTGGTTAAACAAACTGACCTGGGAGCCCAAAACTTTCATAATCTGAATTCAATTTGGTTATGACTATATTTTGTATTAGTCCATACAGGTATTTTTGGTTTAATTTAAAAATAGTAAAAAAAAGAAAAAAAAGTTAAGAAAATGACTGTATTAGTCCATACAGGTATTCTTTGGTTCAATTTAAAAATAGTTAAGAAAAAGACTGTTATACTTATGTATGTTGTATTTTCTATTTAGTTCACATGATTATATGTTTATATATCTGTTATTACTGCCATATTAGTTGAAGAACAACAAAAATAAATGTATAAAATTTACCTATGCATAAACACTGGAAAAGCTTTCTTACATTCTTTCTGGATATTAAACACACTCAGAATCTTCCTGTGGTGATGATCTCTCTAGCTGGATATCTACTAAAATAGAAATGACTTTAATTAAAGTTCCTATTGAGACAGTTGCTTCTAGAACACAGGGTAATCCTCATGGATCAAGCAGTGGCCATCCTACTTATTTTCATAGCTAAGGTTTTATTCCTGATAGGGTAACCACTGTTCACCTTACTTTTAACAAAGAAATCACCTCCAGTGGGCTACAACTCTTTTACAGTTCTACAGGTTGGAAACATGGATATTTATTGCAGTTAAGGAATTAAGAATTTTAAAGAGGTGCTTTGCCAAAGCTAGCTGATAAATGACCTCATTCTCCTTCACGTTTATTGTCAACACCATGCTGTGCTGGCACTCCAAGATGTATGATGTGCTTCATGTCTTTCTGCATGAGTTTCAGAGGCACAGCTCTCTATAAAGAAGTGTGCTTAAATGGCTGATTTTCTTTGTTTACCAAAGACTATATCTTTTATAATTCATCAAAGTATAAAAAGACTATTTCAAGTAGTTTCTAATAATTACAAGCTAAAATACGAATGTAGAGGCTTTCCTCTATATTAGCTTTCTTCTTCTTCCTCTGCTGAAGGTTGGGTGGGCTTGATGAGTTTGCAGCCCAGGCAACCTCATGGAATCCCACACTCAATAGGGCCTTGTTGATGGTTTCCTGCTCTGCCATCACCATCTTAAAATTCTTAGTTGTTTTTGAACAAAACCCATGTAATTTCATTTCATTCCATTTTGAAATGCCTCTGGCATCATGGTTTAGAATGAATCAAGTGATTTTGGCTCCTGAGGCAGACAGATATAAACCAATTAGGTAAAGTTTCTTTATTTCCAATTCCTTGAACAGGCAGTTTCTATACTATGATCAAGAAAATTGTATTGCAACCTTTAATTTATTTTGCAAACTCCACATCCTTTGCTTTTTCCTTTTCCTAATGAAATGTTAGAAGCTCAACCTCTGAAAACATTAAAAACTATAGCTCATCTTGTTTGGTGTGGGTTGAAAGGAAAGGATGGTCCACTTTTCTCTGGGCATAGAGGTGGAGAGGGTAATTTGAAGATCATATGGCAGCACTGAGGAACCCATGCATGAGGCAAAACACTCTTTGGAAATAAAAAAAATCAATGAAGGCGAAAGCTATTGGAATAATTGCAAGTAAGTGAAAGTCTGTTAGTATTCAGAACCAAAACATTTTATTTAGAGGACTGAAGAGACATTTGAGTTGAATGGGCTTAAAAAATGTACTAGTCTTGGCTACTTGATAATAAAGTACAGCAGGCTTTCCAGAGGCTTACAATCTCTGTGTTAGAATTTTATTTTTTCTGAGTTAGAATTTTAAATCTCATGGGGCACCTGGGTGGCTCAGTGGTTGAGCATCTGCCTCTGGCCTAGGTTGTGATCCCAGGGTCCTGGGATTGAGTTCCACATCAGGCTCCCAGTAGGGAGCGTGCTTCTCCCTCTAGCTATGTCTCTGCCTCTCTCTCTCTCTCTCATGAACAAATAAATAAAGCAAACAACAACAAAAAATAATTTTAAATCTCAGATGATTTTTATCTTTACATCTAAATACAGAATATATCTAATTATAAAGCATACAGTTATGTACAAATTCTAAAATGTTATGGTAGTTTAGAATCTATCAAGGAAATATAACATAATTCTTAATATCAGCTTTCAGCTTATTGCTATGACCTCATTTATCATTGTGTAAAATTGTTTGATTAAAACTGGGTGTATCATACAAACATGTTGCACTTTATTGGAATTAGAAATAGCCCAGACACAATGCCATTAACAGGAGTGCAATGAACTATTCCATCATGAAGGGTCTTAGAATATTGGTAAACATTGCTCAGCATCCAAATTGAGCTTTAGACTCAGTATCTCATTATATAAGTGCAAGGCGTGAATTTTATATGCCGAGACGATGTCAAGCACTATTAAACTGACAAGGGTATAGAGAATGAACAATACAGACCTCTTGAAAACTCTCATTATTGCTTTCAGTCAGGTGGCTACAGGTATATATAGTTTCAAGAGAAAAATGGAATAATTTTTGAAAGCTGTCACTGATCAACATTCTAAATGCACACTTTTTAGGAAAAAACAACACATAGTGATTCTTTTCCAATATGCTTATCAGTCTGGTTATCAAAGTCATATTTCAACATTGGTTGTGTTCATTAAATTTGTACTTGAATATAAATGTTTGAATATGCATTTTTATGTAGCAAAAAAAAAAACATCTTTAAAAGAATCTAAAGTGGATTCAAGGACATACTTTGCAGTTGATGATTTACTAACTAGAGATATGACATTTTGATGATCCCTCAAATCTGTTTCCCAGAAGACCCATTGCCCTTTTAAAAGCCATGACGTGTCCTAATGCCTCAGTCACACCTGGGCCCTTGTGACTGGATTTTTTGAGTGATAGAAGTAATATGGATGACATCATTTTTCCTAAAAGCCAACTTGAGGAACTTTGAAGGCTTCGGCATCAGTGGGAAAAAGCCCAACCAAATAAATGATCTCTTCTACAGAAAAATTGAGCCTGAGAGAAGCATTGAGAAAAATACCATTTGACAATCAGTGAGACCCTTTGGGTTCTCATCTTACTTTGAGAATTCTGATTTTCCTTTATACTTCAACAGTAAGGAATATATTCATTCTAATGTTATGTCAACAATAGAGTCCAACATTTGATATTGCCTTTTCCTTTTTCTTTAAATAAGTAACTACTGGGAAGTGAAAGTATGTCTGGTTGACTGAAAGTGGTTAGAATGAGCCAGTAGCAGAGGCTAGAATAACAGAAAGCTGGATGAAGGTCCTCACAAGGCAGAGTTTGGTACCAAAGCAACTACTAAAGGGAAGAAGACAATATGATGTAGAAGCAGCATCCAGTGGAGAAAGGCCAACCTGGGTTAAAGTCATGACTCTGCCATTTACACATAGCTTATGAATAAATTACTATATATTTGTTAGAGGATTTTTTTTTCCTTTAGTGGTGGAGTTCTTGGTCATACCAATTGGAAGAATTAAGAGGTAGATCAGATGAAGAGTGGTGGGCAGCAAAGCAAAGTTTATTGAGGGACGGTACAAAGCTCCCAAAAAGGAATAGGACCTGTGAGGATTGCCACCAAAATTTATAAGTCTAGGGGTTTTTATGGGTTTGTTGGCAGGCTGTTTTAATCTGATTAACCCTCCCTGAGCCTGTCGCCCAATCAGGTTTTTGTCAAGTGGGAAAAGGTGGAGGACTCCTTCCAGGGTGGTGTAAAATCCTTTAAGGGTGGTTTCCTCTTAAGCTGATGGCCCTTTGTCCCTGTCTGACCTTCTTCCAACTATCCTTCATATTTTTGAGCTTCTCTTTACTCTTTTGGAACAGAAAAATGGCAATATCTTCAAAGACAGTAGGATTGAGATTACCTCCTGTAGTTAAAGCATCTGATAGAGTAACTGGTACTTTGTAATTGTTTCTAAATTTTGATTATTGTTACTGCCTTTTCAAGGAAAAATATTCCTTATATGTCAAAATTAATAAATGCCCATAAAATACATTGTTGCACAAACTTGGAGACAAGAAAAAAAAAACTTGGAAAAAATTTTATCAACTCACTTTTTCCTCATTCTGGGGAGAAATATTTCGATTTTTTTTTTCTTTCCTTTCCTGTGGCATTTTAGTGAAATAAGTGATAGCATGAATTCTGGGACTAGTCTGTGTTCAAATGTTGCCTATACCACTTTCTAGCTGGGTGATCTTCGGCAAGTTGTTTTCCTCTCTTGATGTGTCTTGGTTTCCTTGTACTTGAGTAATATGAGAGTGAATTCTAGGTTTCTATGAAGACTAAGTTAATCTTTAAATAGTTTGTAATAGTATTTAGCATATAGAAACTTCTATGTAAATAATAGATGTAACTTTTCAATAAAATGATTTTGGTGGAATTTTGAGATATTCATCGACATTTCATGTTGCAAATACTGCATACACATTTTGTGCAGATTTTTCATTTTAAAATATTTATTAAAATTATGTAAATTAATTTGCTAAAATACTGGTGCTGTTATTATAGCTTTAAATTTTATTTATTTTTCTAGCTTTAAATTTTAGCATCAATTTCAGAATTAGTAAAATAGACTTCCTTGTTTTTTTTTTTTAAGATTTTATTTATTTATTCATGAAAGATAGAGAGAGAGAGGCAGAGACATAGGCAGACAGAAAAGCAGGCTTCTTGCAGGGAGTCTGATGTGGGACATGATCCCAGAACCCTGGGATCACAACCTGAGCCAAAGGCAGATGCTCAACCACTGAGGTGCCCCTTCCTTATTTTTTTTTTTAAGATTGTATTTATTTCCTCATGATAGATACACAGAGAGAGGCAGAGACATAGGCAGAGGGAAAAGCAGGCTCCCTGCTGGGAGCCTGATGTGGGACTTGATCCCAGGACCCTGGGACCATGACCTGAGCCAGAGGCAGATGCTCAACCACTAAGCCACCTAGGCATCCCATTTAGACTACTTTAGAATCTGAAAACATACTGCTTCCTAAAGTCATTTGGAACAGGAGAATGGCAACATCTTCAAAGACAGTAGGATGGAGATTACTTCCTGTGGTTAAAGCATCTGATAGAGTTACTGGGACTTTGTTCCTAAATTTTGGCTATTTTGGTTATATATAATATTTGGCTATATATAACATATATATTCATGTGTGTCTTAATTTTAATTTAATTTAATTCAATTCAATTCAATTTAATTTTACCCATTCCCTTTACAATTGTAAACTTCCTAGGTGTACTAACTTTTTTTGTTTTCAAATGCACATTTGAGTCTTCATTCAAATGTGTACTTAACCTCATTCACTATTACTACCTTTCCCCTTGTTTAAAATATATACTTGAAACACTCTTCAAATGCATATAATCAACTTAATGGTTGTCCTCCTTTCTGAATTCCAAAACAGTTGTTGAAATGTGTTTGTGGGAGGAGTGAGGCTGTAGTGGGAAAGCCTTTCTTAGCCCAATATGAATGAGAATGTGAAAAAGAGGACCCACAGAAACTGAGGTGTGGCAATCACAGCACTAAACAGACCCTTTGATCTACTCCTGCATAGATTCTGGGGTAAAGAGCAGAGATGTGGTTCAGCATTTCCAATTCAACGTTTCCACCACATGCCAAAGTCAATATGGATCATTTGACTGAAGTCTTCAATCAGAAAGTGCTTTTTGTTTTGTTTGTTTTTGTTTTAACCTTTCACAGAAAAAGTCAACTTATTTTCTGTTTAAAAGAAATGGAATTCTGAAATAATATCCTCAAAGAAACTCTGAATATTCCTTTATTACCTACATAAAGAAAAATCAGCCAAGTGTTGTGCCCAAGATTCCGTATCTGAGAAACCACCAAGGAGCCGACACTGATGCAAACACACAAGGGTTTACTTACAAGCTCCAGCTTGGGTCCAAGAGTACCTGACACAGCGGAGCAGGGACTTGGACCCCAAAGTGAGTTACAGCTGAGTTTTTTAGGGGTTGGTCTAGGGGATCTTCAGAAGGGGTGGAGGAATTTTTTCCATTCCAATATGGGGGAAGGGTTGGGGAGTTTCTTAAGATCTGTTACGGGATTCTCTGCCCAGGGCATTCTGAGTTTTATTGTCTTTCCCATATAGGATTCCCTGCCCAGGACAATCTGCAGTTTTTCCTGTAAAGTTCAGCTCTTATTCCAGGGGACCTGAGAGGGCTGTACTTGTGCTAATGCTAAACTTGAGGTGGAATGGCCTTGATTTTTCTCAGCCTCCACACAAGAAAGATTGAAAAAGTATGAATATAAGATGGACTCAGAAAGCAACTAAAGTGTGTTAAAGCTTTCAGGTTTTAGGCATTGTGTTGGTTACATAACACAGTTTTTTGTTACTTGAAGAGGTTCTGTGAGTTGTATATTATTAACCCTTCTTCAGAGGGGAGAAATTTGAGTTAGAAAAAAAATAAGTAACTTATGCCCTTGAACATAGCTTCTTATTAAGATTTCAGTAGTATTGAAAATGTCTGCATAGCTTTATATAATTATATTTTATTTATATAAGGCATGTTTTGTTTCTTCTCAGGAAACCCAAACTCAAATGCTTTCTAACAGCATCCAGGATTGATGGAGGATGTAGTCAGCTAAAGATTATTGTGCTTAGAAATATACCACTTAAAAATAAATATATGATTCTGCTTATATGACATGTACAGACTAGGCACATCTATAGAGATAGGAAGTAGATTAAGGCGATTTAGGCCAGGCCTGGCAGTTGGAGGGGATAGCTAGAGGGTAGCTTTCTTTCTTTTTTTAAAAAATTTATTTATTCATGAGAATCAGAAAAAGAGAGAGAGAGAGAGAGAGAGAGAGAGGCAGAGACACAGGCAGAGAGAGAAGCAGGCTCCTTCAGGGAGCCTGACATGGGACTCGATCCTGGGTCTCCAGGATCAGGCCCTGGGCTGAAGGCAGGTGCTAAACTGCTGAGCCACCCAGCTGCCTGTATGGGATTCTTTTTGAGGTGATGAAAATGTTTTACAATGATAGTGGTAATGGTTATACAACATTATAAATATACTAAAAACCATTGAGTAGTACTCTTTATTTTCCTATTTTTACTTTTTAAATGTGAGTATGGTTGACACACAGTGTTACATTAGTTTCAGATATACAACATAGTGATTCAACAACTCTGTACATTATGCTATGCTCCCCACAAGTATAGTTACCATCTGTCACCATGCAGCACTGTTACAATACCATTCATTCAATTCCCTAAATTGTTCCTTTTTTTTCCCCCTGATTTACTCATTCCACAACTGGAAGTCTGTATTTCCCACTCGCTTTCACCCATGTGCCAATCCCTAACCCCCTTCCTTGTAGCAATGAACACAGCTGTACACTTCAAATAGGTATATTGTACAGTATGTGAATTATAACTCAATAAAGCTGTTATGGGACACCTGGGTGGCTCAGCGGTTTGGTGCCTGCCTTCAGCCCAGGGCATGATCCTGGAGTCCTGGGATCGAGTCCCATGTCGGGCTCCCTGCATGGGGTCTGCTTCTCCCTCTGCCTGTGTCTCTGCCTCTCTCTCTCGGTGTCTCTCATGAATAAATAAATAAACTCTTTAAAAAAAAAAGCTGCTACAAGGACTTAAGACAATCACAGGAAATTAAAGCACAAGTCTCCAATTTTGTTAAACTTGTGTCCATTTGGTTTTGGTAAACATATATCTTGTCCTCAGATATTACAGTAAGAATTAAGGGAAGTACCTGTGCCTATTTTCTGAATGAAGAAATTAGCTATGAGTTTTATTTATTTATTTAGATTTTATTTTTATTTATTCATGAGAGACACAAAGAAAGAGGCAGAGACATAAGCAGAGGGAGAAACAGGCCCCCTGTGGGGAGTCTGATGCGGGACTAGATCTCAAGACCCAGGATCATGACCTGAGCCAAAGGTAGATGCTCAATCACTGAGCCACCCAGATGCCCCAGCTATGATTTTTTTTTTTAAGATTTTATTTATTTACTTATGAGACACACAGAGAGTGAGAGAGAGAGGCAGAGACACAGGCAGAGGGAGGAGCAGGGTCCATGCAGGGAGCCTGACATGGGACTCGATCCCGGATCTCCAGGATCACGCCCTGGGCCCAAGGCAGCGCTAAACCACTGAGCCACCCGGGCTGCCCCCAGCTATGATTTTAAATGAAGACCAGTCAACACATTTTTTTTTCTCTTTATCAATGCTCAAGTTCAAGGAGCCAAAGGGAAGCAAAAAAATTGGATTTCATTAAGATTGTGCTTTAGAGAATGTAATAGTGCAAGAGAAAGGCAAGCGAGTTGATGGAGTATGCAAATAATTGCTTGTTATCAGATTATGGAGATCTTGGTTTATGCATAATGATAAAATTAAAGCTTGGTCATGAGAATAAATTGTGGAAGGCAAGTTCCCTGCAGAAGAAAAGATCCAGGAAGTAAGAGCCCAGGGGTCTTGGGATAATCTTTATAGATATTGAAATCACTTGGGATTTTATATGAATTATCTTGGGAAGACATCCAGTAGTTGAGGAAATAATTCTAAGAATAGTGGTAACAGGTTTGGGTTTGAATAGCTTAATCACATAAAATTCAAGGATTTTAAAAAATAATTTTATCTTTTTCCTTCCTTCCTTCCTTCCTTCCTTCCTTCCTTCCTTCCTTCCTTCCTTCCATCCTTCCTCCCTTCCTTCTTCCTTCCTCCCCCTCTCTCTTTCTTTCTTGGCAAATTTTCAGTTGGAATACTTCCTGCTTCTTTGAGATGTAAATATTTTCCAAGCCTCCTGTCAGTTTTATAATACTGGATTTTTTTTCCCCCCAAGGACCTAAGGAACCATTCCTTTGAAAAGTAATTATCAAGAATGATGGTGTCCCTAACAGTCTGTGGGATAGTAGAGGTCTAACTACTAAAATGGAACATTTAGCAAACGAGACGCCCTGCTCACATCCAAAGCCCTATCCCTTGATGCCCTCCAGTACTTTTTCATTAGCTGTGCTCAGTGCTTAAAAATGCTCTCAACCTTTTATTTCCATGGAGTTAAGCTCACCCTCTCTCTCCTATTGCAATAGTCTTGAACAAAGTATTCCTTGCCTATTTAAATCTGTGTGGTGCATTTAAAAAACATTTTATTTTTTTATTTGACAGAGAGAGAGAGAGAGGACAAGTAGGCAGAGTGGCAGGCAGAAAGAGAGGGAGAAGCAGGCTGCCAGCTGGGCAGAGAGCCCAATGTGGGACCTGATCCTGGGACCCTGGCATCATGACTTCAGCTCAAGGCAGATGTTTAATGGACTGAGCCACTCAGGTGCTCCATTTATGGTGCATTTTTAAAGATAATTTGTAAGTAATTGTGTTGTTTGCCACTGTAAAAAGGAGACTTTAGGTATGCCTCAATAGAAAGTGCTGAGAAAAGAGTTCTTGCTGGGTTATTGATAGGCAAAGTGAGATTTAAGCACAATTATCTCTGTTCACTGTACATGCTCCTCAATATCACTAACAGAGACCTTGACAGGAACTGGAATGCAAGTGAAGTTCTACCGAAACCTCTGCCTTATTATAATGCCACTTATTTAATGGGGCACCAAGGTGGTTCAGTGGGTTAAGCATCTGCCTTCAGTTCAGTTCATGATCTCTGAGTCCTGGGATTGAGTCCCGCAGCATTGGGCTTCCTGCTGAGCAAGGAGTCTGCTTCTCTCTCTTCCTCTCCTCTTCTCATTCCCACTGTTCATTCTCTCCCTCTTTCTCTCAAGTAAATAAATAAAGTCTTTTAAAAATATATAATGCCACTTATTTTAATAAAACTGATTCATTAAACACTGAAAAAATCCAATATAAATATTGAGGCAAAAGGTATAACCCAAGAGTGATCCAAACTAAGTACGTAGGATGACACAAAAATCTTGGGGATGAAGCATTGTCCTTTCCCTCCCATCTCCTGCAGAGAGTGAGCAGCCAGCATAAAACTCAATAAGCAAAAGCTAGAATCAGCCATTAGACATCAGCAGTCAAACTGAAGTCAGTTGACAGAGTCATCCAAATTTAGTGCAGAGGGATGGAGCCAGCAAGGCTACATTCAAAAATTACTATGTTTCCTCAAAATATTGTAACAGAAATAGGGTTTTTGTTAAATTTGTCTCTTAAAGATTCTATTTGTCAATGTTGGAAAGAGAAGAAGAAAGGAGAGAAGATGCATCTTGCTCAATTACCACGTAATGTATTACTGAAAAGTCAAAAGCATAAAAATACAAAATGAAAAAATTAGAGTGAAAAGTCTTTATAAAATACTTATGTATGATATATCTGTTCAAAAATACTTTAGCATTTTTACAAAATGCATAGTTTTTGCTTTGCAGGCCAAAGAAAGACAGTTTGAATATTTCTATTCTCTCATATTTCCTCCAATCGGCTATTGAATCAAAGTCATGAATCACTCTTAAGTATTTGAGGTTCTTTCTTTAAGTTGCTTTATGTCAAATTTCTCCTTGATTACTAAAAAAATTTCATTTTAAGAAAAGACTTATTTTTATGTAATCAGTGGAAATTTTGGAGCTGTAATCTATTTTTCCTAGGTATTTGCAAATATATTACATGTGAAACTGTAGGGATTAGTTTAGTGGCATTTTTGCAGGCAATATCCTCTTATCCTATTCCTGGCACACAATTCCAGAGTGCTCTAGGGTAATTAAACTAAACAAGACAGTAGTCTCCAAAACAGCCAGGAATTTCTGAGTATGTCAATTTTACATTCACTCAGAATTACATTTACTTTAGGTGGAGAGCTAAAGGCATATAAATTGTTTTATTTTATTTATTTTTATTTTTCCTTTAAAGGATCTTGAACTCTGAAGCTTGCTGATCTACTGGATTCAAATCCTGCATCAACCACTATTTAACTGTGTGGCTTTGGGCAAGTTAAAAAAAGTTATTTAACTGGCAGTCCAGGGGGCTAAGTGGTTCACTCATCTGCGAGTGACCGTGGGGTACAGCCTCAGCAATGGGGGAGCGGAGTGAACAGGTTGTGAGTACAAGCTACACCGTGAAAACACACTACTGAGGGCTCTCCCTAGGGCCCTGCCCTCCCCTAAACCCCACCCCCACCCCAGGGAAGACTGGACACTGGGCCATGCCCAGGGCTGGAGCGAAGCCCCATGTCCACCCTCCTGCTGCTGCTCTTGGCCTCGGGAGAGGCAGGGGCCCAGGGCCACGGGGCTGCCCCTCCTGGGTCTTGTCTCTGTTGATTCTTTTGTCAATGTTGCACAGTTTTTACTCCCTCCCCTTTTTGTAGTGGGCTGGGTTTTAAATTATAAATTTTAACTGCCTCTGGGTGGAAAAATAATTTTTAATAAACGCATTACCTCTTCAAAAAAAAAAAAAAAGCCGCGCTCCTTGGGCACCTTCAGCCCAGGGCCTGATCCTGGAGACCCGGGATCTCCCTCTGCCTGTGTCTCTGCCTCTCTCTCTCTCTCTCTCTGTCTCTCTCTGTCTCTCATTAATAAATAATTAAAATCTTTTTTTAAAAAGTTAATTAACAACAAGAACTCTCATTCATTTATTACTGGGAATTCAAAATGACACAGCCACTTTGGAAGACATTTTGACAGTTTCTTACAAGCCTAACCATACTCTTACTCTTTGATCCAGCAAACATGCTTCTTGGTATTTAACTACCTAAAGGAGTAGAAAAGTTATATCCACACAAAAACCTACAAACAGATGTTTACAGCAACTTTGTTCATAATTGCCAAAATGTGGAAGCAACCAAGATGTCCTTTAGCAGGTGAGTGAATAGAGAAATTATAGTACATGCAGTTAGCTGTTATTGAGAGCTAAAAAGAAAAGAGCCATCAAGCCATGAAAAGACATGGGGAAATGTAAATGTGAAAGAAACTAACCTGAAAAGGCTATATATACCTTATGATTTTGAGTATATGATAATTTGGAAAAGATAAAACTGTAGGGAAGGCATAAAGATTAGTATTTTTTAGGGGTTAAAGGGAGGGAGGGAGGGATAGGCAGGGCACAGAGGATTTTTAATGCAGTGAAACTATTCTGCAATGATGATTCTGTAATGATGAACATATGTATTTATACATTTGTCAAAACCTATAGAATGTACAACACAGGGATGAACCCAAGTGTTAACTATGTGTTAACTAAGTGATAATGATGTGTGAATGTAGGGTCATTATTTTGTACAAATGTACTTCTATGCTGGGGGATGCAGATAGGTGGTGAAGCTATGCATGTGCGGAGACGGGGGTATATGACAACTCTTTATATTTTCTGCTCAATTTTTCTATGAATGAAACTTCTCTAAGTTAAATTTTTTTCTAAGTTAAATTTATGAATTAAATAAAGTTACTTAAATGCTCTCAACTTCAGTTTTGTCCAATGAGGAATGTAGGTAATGATCACATCTATTTCATATAGTATCAGCAGGTACCATTTGCTTAGAACAGTGCTTGTCTCTTAATACACATGGGTTAGCTGTTATTAGTGGTAGTATATCAATTAGATTTACTATGACTTCTTTTCCATTTCTTTGATCTTTTTTTTTTCCTTTCAAAAGTTTACTTAAATTCAAGTTAGTTCACATATAGTGAGTGTAGTATTAGTTTAAGGGTAGAATTTACTGATTCATCACTTGCATATAACACCCAGTGTGTGTCACATTAAGTGCCCTTTTTAATGCCTATCACCCAGTTACCCCATCCCCCTACTTACCTCCTCTAGCAATTCTTACTTTGTTCCCTATATGTAAGAGTCAATTATAGTTTACTTCCATCTTTCTCTTATATTTCCTTCCTTTCCCTTATGTTCATCTGTTTTGTTTCTTAAATTCCATATGTGAGGGAAATCATATAATATTTGTCTTTCTCTGATTGCCTTTATTCACCCAGTATAATACTGTCTAGTTCTATCCATGTCATTGCAAATGGCAAGATTTCATTCTTCTTGATGGCTGAGTATATTCCAAGATGGGTATAGATATACATATGGATATGGATATGGATATAGATATAGATATAATCTCTTCTTTTATCCTTTCCTTAGTCAATGGACATTGGGTCTCTTTCCGTATTTTGGCTACTGTGGTTATTGTTGCTATAAACATTGGGGTACATGTGCCTATTCAAATCACTATGTTTGTATCCTTTGGGTAAATACCTAGTAGTGTAATGGCTGGGCCCTAGGGTAGTTCTGTTCTTAACTTTTTGAGAAACCTCCAAATTGTTTTCCAGAGTGGCTGCATCAGTTTTCATTCCTACCATTGGTGCACAAGTTTTCCTTTTTCTCCACATCCTCTCCAACACCTATTGCCTCTTATGTTATCGATTTTAGCCATTCTGAATGGTCTGAGGTGATATCTCATTGTATATTTGATTTGTATTTCCCTGATGATGAGTAATGTTGAACATCTTTTCATCTGCCTCTTGGCCATCTGGACATCTTCTTTGGAGAAATGTCTGTTCATTTCTTCTGCCCATTTCTTGACTGGATTTTTTATTTTTGGGAGGTTTTAGTTTAATAAGTTTCTTATATATTTTGGACACTAACCCTATATCCTATATGTCATTTGAGTCTCTTCTCCCATTTGCATATGTGGCTTTTTAGTTTTGTTAATTGTTCTCTTTGCTGAAGCTCTTTGTCTTGATGAAGTCCCAAATAATTCATTTTTGCCTTTGTTTCTCTTGCCTCTGAAGACGTGTCTAATAAGAAATTGTTGCAGCTGAGGTCAAAGAGAATACTGTCTGTGTTTTCCTCTAGGATGTTGATGGATTCCTGTCTCACATTTAGGTCTTTCATTCATTTTGAATTAATTTTTGTGTACAGTGTTAAGAAAGTGGTCCAGTTTCATTCTTTTGCATGTTGCTGTCCAGTCTTCTCACCACCATTTGTTGAAGAGACTTTTTCCTGCTGAATATTCTTTTCTGCTTTGTTGAAGATCAGTTGACCATATAGGTGAGGATCCATTTCTGGGTTCTATATTCTGTTCCATTGATCTGTGTGTCTTTTTTTTATGCAAGAGAACCATACTGTCTTTATGATTATAGTCTTGTAATAGAGCTTAAAGTCTGAAATTGTGATGCCTTCAGCTTTGTTTTTCTTTTTCAGTATTACCTCATTACGAGGTCTTTTCTAGTTCCATACAAATTTTAGAATTGTTTGTTTTATCTCTGTGAAAAATGCTGGTGTTATTTTGATAAGGGTTCCACTGAATGTCTAGATTGTTTTGGGTAGTATAGACATTTTAACGATATTTGTTCTTCCAATCTATGAGCACAGAATGTTTTTCCATTTATTTGTGTCTTCCTCAATTTCTTTCATAAGTGTTTTATAGTTTTCAGAGCACAGTCATTTTACCTTTTTGGTTAGATTTATTCCTAAGTATCTTATGGTTTTTGTTGTAATTGTAAATAGGATCAATTCCTTGATTTTCCTTTCTGCTACTTCATTATTACTGTATAGAAATGTAACAGCCTTCCATGCATTGATTTTTATCCTGCAACTTTGCTGAATTCCTGTATCAGTTCTAGCAAATTTTTGGTAGAGTCTTTCAGGTTTTCTACATAGAGTATCACGTCATTTATGAAGAGTAAAAGTTTGGCTTCTTTGCCAATTTGGATGCCTTTTATTTCTTTTTGTTGTCTGACTGCTGAGGCTAGGACTTCCAGTACTACGTTGAGCAATAATGGTGGGGACATCCCTGTCATGCTCCTGACTTTAGAGGAAAAGCTCTGTTTTTCCCCATTGAGAATGATATTAGCTGTGGGTCTTTTGTATATGGCCTTTATGATGTTGAGGTGTATTCCTCCTATCCCTACTTTCTTGAGGGCTTCTTAATCAAGAAATAGTGCTCTATTTTGTCAAATGCTTTTTCTGCATTTATTGAGAGGATCATATGGATATTATCTTTTCTTTTATTAATGTGATTGATTTGCATATGTTGAACCATCCCTGCAGCCCAGGAATAAATCTCATTTGGTCATGGAGTCTAAAACCTTTGGGATGCAGCAAAGGCAATTGTAAGAGGGAAGTAAATAGCAATACAGGTCCTCCTCAAAAAGCAAGGAAAGTCTCAAATACACAACTTAACCTTACACCTAGAGGAGCTGGAAAAAGAACAGCAAAGAAAGCCTAAATCCAGCAGGAGGGAAATAACAAAGATTAGAGCAGAAATAAATGACATAGAAATTAAAAAAAAAAAAAAAACAGAACAGATCAATGAAACTAGGAGCTGGTTCTTTAACTTGTCTATACATTAACAAAATCTATAAATCCCGCACTCGACTTTTCAAAAAGAAAAGAGACAGGACCCAAATAAAATCATGAAGGAATGAGGAGAGATCACAACCAACACCGCAGAAATACATTTCTTTGTTCTTTATAGTCACCACCCACCCACACTTAATCTGTGAAGCACACTAAACAGAAGTCCTTATCCCTTCTTTACATCAAGAAACAAAAGGTAAGAACTCAAATAAGTTCTATAGATCATAGGTCAGACTGGAAATAGGCCTTCTGTCTCTTAAAACATTTTTTTCCATTACACACTTTGTCTAAGGCCACCTTTACACTCTTAAAATTACAGCCAACTCTGCATAGTACAGTATTAATGGAAAATTCATGCATATGAGAACCATGCAAAGCAAGGAATGCCTGCATTGAGGAACCCAAAGAACTTCTTGATGTAGCTTATATCTCTGGATGTTGACCTTATGAGATATTTAAACTGAGAAATTTAAAAATCCAAGACACATAAGAATGTGATTCATGATTCTTCAGATTTTTTTTAGTTTATATCAGATTTTTTAAATTTTTATTTTATTATGATTTTTTTATTGGAGTTCAATTTGCCAGCATATACCATAACACCCAGTGTTCATCCCACTAAGTGCCCCCCTCAGTGCCCACCACCCAGTCACCCCAACCCCCGCCCACTTCCCCTTCCACTACCCCTTGTTCATTTCCCAGAGTTAGGTGTCTAATGACACCAATAATAAAATTACACAGTATGCTCCTGAGAGAATAAGAGTGAGAGGCAAGAAAAATCTTCATCTTTTTTATAAAAATAAATCAATTTGACCTCTTAGATGTTAATGAAAATGTTTTGGAATACCTAGCAGTCCCCAAACCAGAATTTAAGAACAACTGCAACATACAGTATGTCATGAGAAGGCTTCATACATGGCTGTCCCTGTCCTCAGATACCTCAGTGGCTCCCTGCTCTTTAAAGGGAGCTTTCTCATATTCTTCCAATTGTCTTTCAGCTTGATCATTAATTTTACACTAGACAACTTCTGAGTCTATGTCCCCTTCATGTCCATTGATATCTTTCCCTCAGGTGTATGCTTCCTTGGGAGAAAACAGGCCTTAATATCTAAGAGCTTTCTGCCTGTATGAAACTCAGCTCAATTCATGCATAGCAGAGCCTGGGAAAGGAAGCAGCTTTGGTCTCAGCTAAAGAACCAGAGAACCCTGAGCTGAATAGGCTTCAGAAGCCACAGAGGTGGCCTCGGCCATACTGGAGGATGAAGTGGATGCTTTGATGTAATTAAGTGAGTGGAGGCCACAGAATGAGGTATAGAGTTGAGCAGGACAGGGCAGTGGAAGAGCCAACTGAGACCTATCCAGAGGCTTCATGAATAATCAACAGTGTGGAGAAACACTGGTTGGCTACTTAATGCAGTTTATACAAAGTAATTTCCTTTGTTTTTAAAACATCATGAATGTCGATGAAATGCCCTTTCATTTCACATTTAAGCTATAAAATGTCACCAGCATTTCCAGTTTATTAGATGATGTGTTTCTTTAAAACTTTTGGTTTCACAAATACCATGCTCTATTGTTGCATAAGGTCAGAATTATTTTCTGCCTGTTTATATGCAGTTTGACAAACTAAATCAATTTTTGGTCTTTAGGAGAATAGAGTCAGAGCTGATATGTTAGACTTTGTATACATAGCAGTTTTTCATAAGGGTTCCTTATACTGAGGGATGTGATAGGTATTGAAACATCTCCGTATCACAGGCTTTCACATGCAAGTTGGCATAGGATATGCTGATTAATAGCTGGATATCCTGTCCTGTCATTCACTGAACTCTTATTTTGCACATATCATTGGACTGAGTGCTGAATATAAAAAATAAGTGTAAAATGTAGTCTTCTATAAAGGCTTATCATGGTCTAGATGAGAAAACACATAGGCATCCATGAACATATGTGGGTGAACACAATGTAGTTATAATAATGTAAGGTAAATGCTAAATGTCAGGTGCTATAGACCAGAAATATGGGAGGCTAGAGAAGGGATCTATGGTGGAAATCTGTTTAGGAATGTATCTCTTCCCCTGCCCCCCACCATGGGATATCATAAGAGCACAATAAACCCCAGTAGTATGTATATGGCTCTTGCCTGGTTAATTAGCATATTTTTCTTGCTAGCCACACTGCTTCAAACTGGACCAATGAGAATCTGCTTCCTGATCTACTGAAGAGAATGTGGATGGAACTATTTCTGTGAAGGTCCTAGGCTCGTAGGATTAAATCATGGAAGTACTCCTGATTATCTTTGCCACTCAATTAGAAGAGCCTTCTGGGAATAAAGTTTAAGACAAAGAAAACAGTATTGAGAGATGCAGAGAGAGAGGTATTCCTGGATCTCATTATACCTAGAGTTTCTTCTACCCCTGCACTTTTCTGGGGATGTTGACCAAAAAAAATTCTTCCTATTCTTAAATCAATTTGAGTTCAATTGACGAAACCAGCCATTAAATGAGCCCTGATTCACAGAGGAAGAATAATCACTTGAAGACTGAAATTGCCCAAGAAGGCTTCTTGGAATGATTTGAACAGAATCCTGAATGCTGTTGAGACCCAATTAAGAGGGAAGGATGAAAAAGGATATTTAAGACAGGGAAAACACAGAGGGCAAAATCCAGAGTGGAAAGTTTAAAGTCTAAAAGTGTGTAATATAGAGTGGCTTCATGTATGGAAAGAGATCCAAAGTTTTATGAAAGGGAAAGGATTCAATTTAGCAGAGATAGAAGCGGTAGATGGCTTTAGGGGTGCTCATATTTAAGCAGTGGAATACAGAATTGAAATTAATGAAGGAAATCTACAAAGAAGAGAATCCAAATAACCAATAGAGAAGGGAAAAATGTATATGTTATATATATATATATATATGATAGAGATGTATCTATACCTGTATGTATGTATTTATCTATTTATCTACCTGTATCTGTATATGTATATCTATTAGAAATATGGGTTTTTGTCCTGCCACTGGCCCTGTAAAATTGTACATGTAATCTTAAGCCATTTACAGGCAGGTGCCAAAATCCCCTTCCAGCTTTAATTATTGTTTTGTTTCATATTTATTTTAGCAAAAGTAACACATTCAAGTAAATTTATAAAAAATCAATGTTACCAAAGTTTTTAGTAAAAACTACCTTTTTTTCTGTCTGTTTACTGTTTCTCTCTCTCCACTCCCAACTTCAGCACTAGAAAAAAAATACTTCCAAGTCTTCCAGCTGTTTCTTTATATATTAGCTTCATATTTCTACATAGCATTTATACTGTTTCATTTTAAATTTTCAATTTCAAACATCATCTATTTTCTTCCTGCCAAGTTGACACCCTCTTCTACTTTTCCTCAAATAGAATCATGATTTTTGGTCACATTCTGAGTCAGTATTTATTTAGCCTATATCAATATTTAGCCTATCATCAATACTCTTCTCCACTGAGTCACACAGGGCTGTGAGTATGATGCATTTTTTAATCAAATAGGTTTCACTTTTCTGCTTCAACAAACTAGTCAAATACTTTTTAGGAATATTGTTTTCTAAATGCTCAAATATATCATGATAACCTACCAACTTCACTTTCCTTTCTTGATCTTTCTGGAGCTCTCACTCTTCTCTTTTCCTTCTCAACCTCAAGCTTCTTATTTTCAATCCTGTTTGCAAGGTATTCCAGGGCTCCAAGTTCTCACCCGTCTAGGCTTCAATGGGATCATTTTGCTCTGGAGTTGTTCCTCCCCTTTCTCTGCTAAGTCAGCTACTGCTTCTGTATCTGCTGACTTTTACAAAAACATGTTAAAATCTCATTAGGGTTTGTACATATTAGTTTTCAAGTTTTTAAAAAAAGCTTCTTTTCTCTGTTTTAGTTTTGAATAGGAGATAACCAGCATGGAACTAACTTACCTTAATTATCTAGAAATTCCCCCATTCACTTTAATCTCTTTTGTTCCTGCCTCCAAATATCTGAATTTTATATTCTCCATATTCTCTTTGGAATATAAAGTTGTTGTTTTTTTTTTTTTTTTTCCCCAGAATCTTCAAAATTTTTTTAAAAGGTTCTTTTATCCCTTAAAGTCACTTCTTGGCATTTAGTGTTATCCCCAAATGCACTCATTTTTGTCCCTTAAACTCACCATTTATATTCCCCAGAGTCCCCACATTTCACTTTTTATTAAGAATTATAAATAACTCAGAAATAATTTTCAGATCCCTATGCTTCTGCTAATAGATTTTAGTAACGTCTCTGACTTGCTTTATAGTCACATATAAGGGTATATCAATCACTTTGAAAACTGATTATGGAACAATGCCTATACTTTAAGAATCTCCTTAAAATTAGTGGCCTGCACATATATACAGGTATCTTAATAAGTTAATAGGCATTTGCCCTTAGAAAACAGCCACCCCAGAAGACTGTGGTATATTATAACTTTAGCTATTGGCAGTTTGAAACATGAAAACTTGAGTAATAATAGGTTCCAAAGCTTTTTTTGCAGTTTCCCCTGATGGTCCCATACTACCGGATAGATTCACTATCAATCAACTGGAGATGGCAACCCCAACTCAATACAAGAGCTATTGATTTCACCCACAGCTGCTATGGGCCAGAAATGCAAATTTTACTTGTTATTTATTTATTTTTTGTAGAAATGCAAATTTTTTATCAATCCTTCCATGTGTTTTTTCCTTGACAATGAAAGCAAAACCAAAAACAAAACAAAGAAACATCAAAACAAAAAAACAAAAAAAACAAAATTAAAAGAACCCTCCCATCTAATTTAATTAGCAAAAAAGTTGATAGATGTGCAGCTTAGTTTTAGTTGCTAACTATGGTCTTTTGTGTCTTTATTCAATGACACAGCCCTGAGAAATTCCTCTTAACCTGTATGTGTTTAATTTTTTTTAAGTTTTTAAGTCTTCCAAGTACTTTTGACAATTACCTAAATTCTAGTTGTCCATGCCTATTGGAGCCATTTGTCAAGACTGGCAGCAGAAAGGGAGAGATTCAGTCAATCCTCATTATTCTTAGATTTTGTATTTGCAAATTTGTCTACTTGCTAAAATTTATATATATATATCCCCCAAATCAGTATTCCCAGTATGTGAAGGTCATTCACAGACATGCCCAGAGCATCAAAAAATGCAATTGACCCATAATGAACTTCTGCCGCTGACATGGACCAAGGCCACTCTGGCCACTCTGGCTTCTAGTGTCAGCTCTCACACTCTAAGTGAGCATCCTTACTCTACGTGAGCAGTCTATTTAGTGCTATGTTTTCTGTATTTTTGTTTTTGTTATTGTTGATGATGATTTAGCTGTTTAAGATGGCCCCGTAGTTAATGTTAAAGTTACTCTAAATTTCCTAAAGGCATCTTCTTAGGTGATGATATGCCTTTCTGATAAAATACATGTGTTAGATAAGGTTCATTCAGGCATCAGATATACTGCTGAATTCAGTGTTAATGAATTAGCACTATATATTAAAAAGTCTTTAAATAGAAGCACACATAAAAATAAGATTATGTATATGGCTGTTGCACATGTTGTGATCAGAGTCTCACAGTACATAATTCTGTATTTTCCCTGGAACAATGGTTCCCCACTTGCTACATCAGTGTTCACAGAGGCTTTATAAAACATAATTACCAAGCATAATGAGAATGGACTGTATTTACTTATTAACCCCACAGATGCCTATTCTAATTCAAAAAACTTGAGTTAAAAGTTATTGCGCAGATTTCAAGTCAAGGATGGATAAATAGGTTAGCCTCCACTACTTCTTACTGTTATATGAAGACTCAAAATAACAAAGTTAATAGTTTTATTTTCAAATGTATTTGTTCACTTTTGTTCAAAAAATGATTAAACAAAACAATAGATGATATAAACAAAATGTATTTAACCATGAGACTGTAGTTTTCATTCTGAGAATTGCAAAAGGGAAGGAAGGCAGGAAGCTTTTTTGGGTAAAGAATAACGAAAAAGGAAAAGACAAAAAGAAAATATCTGATTGGCTAGGGTCACATAGTCAGCCTTGTTAGTGGTGAGAAGGAACCAGAAAGTAAGTATGGTGCCCAGAGCAGGCTTTGTTTGTGTTTGGGGATTGGCTGACTGGATTTATAATACTACATTTCTCCTCAAGCAAAGTATTTATAGGGACATGAAAGTTATCTGAGATTCAGTTCCCTGATGTACCACCTGGGGCAGAAGCAAACTCCGTGTTGGGCCTAGAAACTTATTTCAACACTTTAATGGACCACAGGGAAACAAAAGGAATGACCCAAGTATCTTTGTCAAAGCAAAGCTGCTTTTTTTTTTCCTTTTATGTCATGAACATGTATATAATCTTAAAATTGTCTTTTATATTAATTTACTTTCAAATTTATTTCTTATGTTTTTTGATACTTGGAATTATAGCAACATCTGCACTTTTTTTAAGAAGGAAGTTTTTGTTTTTGTTTTTTTTAAAGATTTTATTTATCTATTCATGAGAGACACACAGAGAGAGAGGTAGAGACATAGGCAGAGGGAAAAGGAGGCTCCATGCAGGAAGCCAAACGTGAGACTCGATTCCAGCATTCTGGGATCACACCCTGAGGCAGGCGCCCACCACTGAGCCACCCAGGTGTCCCAACATCTGAACTTTTAAACCCAAAGTATTATGTTGTTTACTGGCTTCAATGAGTATATGCTGAGTTACCTGCCTGGTAAAACAATCAAACCCCTATAATATTTCTGTCCTTTTCTTGAAAAATTCTGAAATATTAGTTTTAAGTTCTATAGAATCATATATTGAATGTAAAATATATTATTAGTTGATGCTAATACATAACAAAACTGAGTATTTAACTGTCATAATTCATCTGCAGTTTCATTTCAATTAAAATAAAACAGGCTATAAATGAATGTTTCAAATTATTTTGCTACGCTCTGATTTTTTTCCTCACTAGGAATTACAGCTGCAGCAAAATAAACTACAACCTAATATATAGGTAATAAGTTGGTGGTTTATACAGTCATGTGGATTTTTTTATGTTAGTTTGAATATTTACGGACTTGGATGCATTGAAATCAGAGTGTTTTTCTTGTAACTCTACATGCAAATATTTGATTAAATGACCCTTGTCAATGACACAAAGTCTTGAAAGTTAGCTTGTCAGGTTATTATCAATAATTAAGATAAGACTGAACATACCTTGCTTCCCCAGTTCTGCTTTATTTGCAAAACTTTTTTTTTCCTTAAAAAAAGTATCTTCCCAGTTGCTGAAGCAGAAAAATTACTTTATTTCTACCTCAGTGGAGCTTCTGTTTTGGTGGTTGAAACACCTGCTATGCATATATTATGTAAAGAACATACCAATCATTTAGAATGAAATTTTAAATATAAGTGCCAGACATTACTGAAACCTGTTTCATAATGTGCTTATGTATCATTTTCATTGTTTTACTATTTTATTGCTGTAGAAGCAGGCAGGCATGCGTGTGTGTGTGGGTGTGTGCTTGTGTAATTAATGGGTGAGAGTAACAACTATGGTTAACATAAGCCAATAACCTTAGTTATTTACCTGTGCTAACACTATTTGACAAGAATTCTATAAAAATGACGCAAAAATTTCCAATCCTTGTGTTTCTGCTTCATTCTATTTGCATTGGGGTATTTGCATTTAATCATTGATGCTTTTCAAATTGTCTTTGTCTCTCAGAACACAGACTGAGAATGCCCTACACATTTTAAGGACATGTAGATGTATTCCACAAACTTCAACTAAAATAGAAAGTGACACTAGAAACAAGTGAAATGTGAAGAAAGTGAAATTTGACCTACTGCCCAAAGCTTGTTAATTACTTCCTTTATTTCAATTGTGATCATGAAGTCTCAAGCAATTTATCCATCCCAACCAGAATTTTACAATTGATATTTATATAGGCCTTTCTCATCTTCGTTATTTCCTCATTTGGTTTTTTTTTTGTTTGTTTGTTGTTTTTTGTTTTTGTTTTTTAAGTCAAACACTTGAGAGGGTATATGGATGCATTACCTGCATTGTAAACAATCTGTTTCAGTCTGGATTACATTATCACTGATTTGCAGAAGGTACTATTACAATTCGCAAAAATGGGAGCTTATCTCACTAACATCCTCAACTAACGTCCTCCTTGAAACACTTTTTTTTTCTTGTCTTTTATGACATATCTCTTTTGGTTTCCTCCTACTTCTTCGCCTTATTTTACCCAGTCTTACACATCTTTTAGCTGGACTTTTTACAACCCAGGCCTTTAATCTTTTAATATGTAAATTCTGCACTATTTTCAAAGGATTTTTTCCATATTAACTGGCTTTTTTTTTCTTGCTCTACAACTTCTATGACTTCCAGCACTGACTTCTCCTTGAATATCCACATTCCTATGTTCAAATACTCACTTCAGATCTCCATGTTATTTCCAGATATCTTTAATTCAGTCTGTCCAAAAGTGAACCCATGAATTCCCATCTGCCATTTTTTTGTAGCCCAGTTTAAAGTGACTTCATTGGCCTTCAAATGATCAAATTTAGACAAGCTAGATTTTTCTAGATTTCTTCTTTCTTATCCTCCTCATCTAATTGATTATCAAGTTCTATTTATTTTACTCATTAGATATCTTTAGAATATACTGTTTTCTAAATGTTTCACTCCTTTTGTGGTTCATGTTATTATCATTTCTTACCTAGATTATGGCAGCAACCCAATAACTGGTTTCTGTCAACTCATTTTTTTATTCCTCATCCAAATTAATTTTTTGTCTGCATGTGTAATTAATGTTATACAACATGATGCCAAAGGCAATGGACAGTCAATAAAAGATATAAAATTGGATGTTATTATTGTATGTATGAGAGAAGATATTTGGCATTACTGAAGCATCTGGGTTGAAGGAAGACTCTGGTTTGAGGGGTGATGAGTTCATTTTAAGGGCCTGAGACTAGTAAATAGTAATAGAAATGAAAAAAAGGAGTTAGATAAGTAACTACTTTTCAGTATGGTGTTTGTGGCTAGTAGATGTGGATATGGTGGTGAGAAGGACTCCTGGCAGTCTGAGCAAGTCAAAGAGAAGCTGTCCTTTACTAAGAAATATATGTATATTTTTTCTCTTCTCTCTCTCTCTCTCTCTCTCTCTCTCTCTCTCTATATATATATATATATATATATATATATATATATCCTGATTAGATTTAATGCAATCTTCTTTAGCAATGCCTAAGAAAATGACAGTATTCTCTTTCTTATCAATTAGCCACCATGTGCGTGTGTGTGTGTAAATATATGAGTGTATGAAGGTACACGTTTATAAATACATATGCCATTTATATGCACACATGCATACACATATATGTACATATATACATGTATGCTTATAATGCATATACACATATGTGTGCATACATGTGTGTATGCATTTATACATGTGCATACACACATGCATGCAATACATATATAAATATGCCTAATGTATAGATAATGACAAGAATATTTGTTTCTCTTGGTCTGTCTCAGTAATCTAGTGCTTTCTAGGATAAATTGAATGTGGGAAATATGGTTCAGAGAGAAATTGATCAATACTTTCTGAACAGATCAAATAGCATTATCTAGAAATCATTTTCTTTCACAGGCTATAATAAACTGTTAAACCTAACCAAGATTTATTAATTTCTTCATAAACTTTTTGTGTCTGATGATAATTGTGAGTCTAATTTATTTTCTGAGCCCAAAACTTACCAAATCATCTTTAGCAAGTTATTGGGGCCACATTAGCTCTCTGAACATCTACATTTATGTATAAAAAAATATGTTTGGATATCTAGCATTAATGAAGAAAGATGAAAACAAACTAGTTCTATGACATGGTAATTGTTAAGCTAAAGACTGGAAATTGTACAGATTTTGATTCTTCTTTTGCCTTTCTTTTTATATTATTACTATCTCAGTCAGTTCATGCTGCTATAACAAACTACCATGGACTAAGTGGCTTGTAGATAATAGAAATTTCTCTCTCATAATTCTGGGTGATGAAAGTTCAAGATCAGGGTGCCAGCATGGTCAGGTTCTGGTGAGAGTCCTTTTCTGGATTGTAGATTGCCATCTTCTGGAATCCTCATATGGTAGAAAGAGGGTGACAGAACTCTAAAGGTCCTTATTATAACTAAGTCTATTCATAAGGACCCCACCCTCATGACCTAATCACCTCTCCAAGGCCCTCCCTCCTAATATAATGATGGTGGAAGTTTAGATTTCAACCTACGAATTTGGAGTGGGGGAAGAGACACATTCAGTTTTGCAAATAGAATATTTAATATTCCAAGCTTATTAGTCTATGTGAATTCCTTTCAAATTTTCATCATTCATCAACAGGGTGAGTGATAAATTTAAACAACTAAATATACATATCTCATGGTATTGACATTTTTCTTTATGAAATAATTTTGTAAAAAATAAGATCTTTGGGTAGCCCCGGTGGCGCTGTGGTTTAGCCCCGCCTGCAGCCCGGGGTGTGATCCTGGAGACCCGGGATGGAGTCCCATATTGGGCTCCCTGCATGGAGCCTGCTTCTCCCTCTGCCTGTGTGTGTGTGTGTGTGTGTGTGTGTGTGTGTCATGAATAAATAAATAAAATCTCTTAAAAAATAAGATCTTTGCAATATAATAAGTATTTCAGAGGAAGTAACAAAATTTCTCAACTTCAATAATTATTTTGAATATTTTTTTAAATTTTTTTAATTTTTATTTATTTATGATAGTCACAGAGAGAGAGAGAGAGGGAGGCAGAGACACAGGCAGAGGGAGAAGCAGGCTCCATGTACCGGGAGCCCGACGTGGGATTCGATCCCGGGTCTCCAGGATCGCGCCCTGGGCCAAAGGCAGGCGCCAAACCGCTGCGCCACCCAGGGATCCCTATTTTGAATATTCTTAACAGAAATTTCAGTAAAAAAGAGAATAGATTTCATATTTAATATGTAGTTTCACTAGTTTTTTTTACTCAATTTTTTTATGTTATCCCTATGTGCTAGAGATATATGTAATCTGCAGTCACATATATTAACATTTACTATTATTTTTATTTAGAAAATAATTATTTTTCAATATACTAAGGTACAAAGTAAATAAGCATAATATTAATTGAGACCATAGTTTTCCTTAAATGTATGGGAATAGTATTGTAGCATAGTGGAAGTATGGCCAAATCTGGCTTTTCTTTGCATAACTATTCCATTATATATTATTGGTAAAGAGAGAAATCATCAAATAAGATGGGCAGATTTTTTCCTATTTTCTTGTCTTGAAATTGAGGAATACCAAGACATAAACAACTAAAGGATAAGAATCCATGTCTACTCCATGGTCAGAGTCCTTTGATTTTAATTTCAGCCCCTTCCACTTGTAGGTAGATGATCATAGAAAAATTCCTTTCCTCATTCTACCTCTAAACCAGAGATATGTATAATGCTGTCATAGGCCTACTGAGAGTTTACTTGAAATAATTCATGGAAAATACTTGTCACTCAATAATTTTTTAAAAGGTAGCATATTATAAAAATCTATAGAATTTTCAGCTTTTTTAAAGACTACTGAAAGATATAGTGTACATAAGGGTATTGAACCAATGAAATTCTACTTCGTAATGAACAAATGGATGTTTTCAGTCTTGACTTCTTCCGAGGACTCAAATTTCCATAAGTATGTCTAAGCCATCCCAATAAATATTTAATCTGTCTTTAGTTTAGTAAGAATCTATATAAATGAGGGATGCCTGGGTTGTTCAATAGTTGAGCATCTGCCTTGGGTTCAGAGTGTGGTCCTGGCGCCCTGGGATCGAGTCCCACATTGGGCTCCCTACATGGAGCCTGCTTTTCCTTCTGTTTATGTCTCTGCTTCTCTCTGTGCTCTTATGAATATCTTTAAAAAGAAGAACTTATATAGATGAAATACAGTAGATATATTTTTAAGCAGATAGCTATACTTTATACCTTAGGTTTTAATAATTACAAAGAGTTTAATATCCAGCCTAAGGTATATATTGGCATTTTAAAAAAGCATTTACATCACTCCTTTAAACATTTCCAATGGAAGCAAAGTACTCTAATTATTTAATATCCACTATTATATATTTTTAGGAATATATATCAACATTGTTTTGCTTAACCAGCAGAAATTTTACATTTTTTCTTCTAAATACATTTTTCTTCTAAATACATTTTTTCTTCTAAAACCAATTTCATTCAACTTCTCACACTTAACTTTTATTATAAGGTGATAAATTTTATGCAAAGAAGAGTTTTATTGATTTAATTTATTTTTGTGGCCATAAGCCCCTCTAAACATTGAAAAATTATTTTTTTTTAAAAGATTTTACTTATTTATTCATGAGAGACACACAGAGAGAGGCAGAGACATAGGCAGAGAAGTAGGGAGCCCAATGTGGGACTTAATCCCAGGACTCTGGGATCACATCCTGAGCTGAAGGCAGATGCTCAACCACTAAACCACCCAGCCATCCTTATTATCACTATAAGTTTAGTGTTGAGGAGGCATTTTATTTTTAAATTTGGAGATTTTTAGTATACAGTGGTGGAAAATTAGACTGAAAACTCCATTAAAGACTCTTAGCAAAGATTTAATATAAAAGGTGTAATTCCTTCAATTCTTTTAAACTACCTGTAGCCACATACTCTTGAATGTCTCCATATACTTTAGTGGCAGCCAAAAGCTGGGTGGTAGACCACTGATGTGAGGAACAGCACCACACTGGTTAGCTAAACAACTTCACAAAGGATCTTTTTGGCTTGCTTCTTTCAGATTTCCTCTCCTAGGCTTGCTTTTAAATAGGAATTCTGGAGAATCATAGGAAAACTTAAAAATACAAAACAAAACAACAGAATTCTGATGTTTAACATTTTTAAAAATCTTACCTAAATTTGTTAGGGCTGTTGTTGTTTTCTTCCTCTTTCTTTTTCTTTCTTTTTTTTTTTAAGGATTTTATTTATTTATTCATAGAGACAGAGAGAGAGGGAGGCAGAGACACAGGCAGAGGGAGAAGCAGGTTTCATGCAGGGAGCCTGATGTGGGACTTGATCCCAGGACTCCAGGATCAGGCTCTGGACTGAAGGTGGCACTAAACTGCTGAGGCATCCTGGCTGCCCTCTTTTTTTTTTTTTTTTTTTTTTTTTAAATCAAGGCTGGATAGTCTCTTGGGGCATAGTCTCTTTTGTGTACAGAACAGTTTCTTATTTTAATTTCCTACATAATTTAAAACTTGATGAATTGATTTCATTAGCACATTAAGTCTGCACAGCACTTACATTGCCCATTTCTCTTAACACAAACTAAAGTAAAAAAATAACCTCTGTTGTTGTTTGAGATTTCATTTGAGTAGATTGGGTTCTGACTGATTGCCTCATCACAAGTTGCATTGATTAAGATGAAAGTAGCTACACTTCTTACATCTTCTCAACATCTTATTTAAAGCTTATTTCAAACTTTTATTCGTTTTAGAAATTGTGCATTATACATCCTTGGAAATAGTTTCCAAAAATTCCTTAAGCCTTTAATGTATTCACAAGCTTTGATTTTCACCTTGGCCACACCAACGCCTTTCATCTAGGGCAATTTTTAAAAATCAGCTGCATTCTTTATCGAATGAAAGTTGCATACGACTGATAAAAGCAAAGATCCATGGTCTATTTCTAAAAGAAAGAAGTAGTTTCCCTGTCCCAAGACCTGTACAGTAATTGTGGACACATTAATTTTCATTCAACTTGATATCCATCAAAAGGGGTAAGTAGTAATTGAAATACTACAGTCCAAGATCTCTTCTAAAAATAAAATTTAAAGGGTACCTTACTGGTTTGGGGGGGCTAGATCCTGATACTTTGGACAAACATTATGTTTTAAACATCTAAGGGAGTCGAAATTTTAATTACTGTTATTGAAGAGGGAAAATTTGAAACAACCACACGTAGATTAAAGTCCTGAAACATTTAGGTGCACTTGGGTGGTTCAGTTGGTTAATGTCTGACTTGATTTCAGTTTAGGTCATGGTCTCAGGGTCATGAGATCTAGCCCCTGGTTGGGCTTCACATTCAGTGGGGCATTTGCTTGAGATTCTCTCTCTCCCTTTCCCCCCCTATTCCTGTTACCTCTCTCAAAATAAATAAATAAAATCTTAAAACAAAAAACAAGTCTTTAAGGGCTTTCTATTAAAAAAAAGTACCGGGGATCCCTGGGTGGCGCAGCGGTTTGGCGCCTGCCTTTGGCCCAGGGCGGGATCCTGGAGACCAGGGATCGAATCCCACGTCGGGCTCCCGGTGCATGGAGCCTGCTTCTCCCTCTGCCTGTGTCTCTGCCTCTCCCTCTCTCTCTGTGACTATCATAAATAAATAAAAAAATTAAAAATAAAAAAAAATTAAAAAAAAATAAAATAAATAAAATAAAGTACCAATATGTTTGTCATGAAAAGATCCAAGTCATAATATCGCATCATAAAGAAAATGTCCATTAATATGGCAATCTGAATAACTGAACTTTCAATTTTCAATGTGCATTGTGGAATAATATTGAACGATAAATAGGATTAACCAAGCTCTTATTATATACTTGGTTCTGGGCTAAGGATTTTAACTATGTTATACCATTTAATCATAGCAACTCTGCGAAGCATGCATTTTTAAATTGGACTTGACAAAGGTGTAAACTGAGGCTTATGTGATACAGATAAATCCAGGATTTAAATCTTCAACTACATGATGCTGAGGTCTGTGCTTGAAAGCCTTCACTACCTCTCTGAAAAGGAGTTTATTCTAACATCCAAGGGGAGGATAGTTAGGGGGAAACAAGAAAGGGGATTAAGACATACAAACTTCCAGTTATAAAATAAATAGGTCACAGATATGAAAATTACAGCATAGGGAATATAATCAATAAAATTGTAATAATGAGGCAGCCCCGGTGACTCAGCAGTTTAGCGCCACCTTCAGTCCAGGATGTGATCCTGGAGACTTGGGATCGAGTCCCACATCAGGCTCCTTGCATGGAGCTTGCTTCTCCCTCTGCCTCTCTGTCTCTCTGTGTCTCTCATGAATAAATAAATAAAATATTTTTAAAAATTGTAATAATGTTGTTTGATGACAGATGGTGCCTGCACTTCTCATGGTGAGCACTAAGTAATATATAGAATTCTTGTATCAATGTAATGTACACCTGAATCTAATACAACATTGTACGTTGATTATACTTCAATTAAAAGAGGGAAAAAAAGAATTTCAACAGAAAAGAGGAGAGATAAATAGTACAAGTAATTAAAATTAGTATGCTTATATTTTTTTCTTGCTGTGTTTTATTGATGAAGACAATAGATCCTTCCTGAACTGCTAACTTGATTTCTAATAGCAGGGCATAAGAGGTCTGGGTAGCAGTTGCTTCATCACAAATTCAATGTTGTGGTGATTCAATAAGATGTTACACTTTTGAAAGTTTGTATCATTCTGCTGAAATAGAAAAATGAAAATGCATTATCTTTGAAAGCAAAACTAACAAGATAGTAAATGTTGACTATACCTTTTCCTTGAGAACTCCACCCTGTCATGATTTGTTGATTTGCAGCAATGACAATTCTTTTAGATCTTTTTCTTGAAGGTCAGTCTTGAAGGCTTCTTAAAGAAGCCTAATGCAAATTTATTTAGTTGCATTAGGATTTGGGACAGTTTCTCTTATAGTCATGAAACCATAATCTTATCTGGTTGGCATAAGGTTGGAGGATCAGTAAAGTCATGATGACTGCAAGGTTGGGACTCTGTGCACGAGAGAGAAACTCTAGGCATGAAAGGTTTATAAGACTTTAATATAGGTATTGTTTCTGGTAATGAAAAAGACAAACAGAGATAGACACTGTGGAAATTCATTAGTACTAAAAACCCGTAAAGCACTATGTCAAAACCCATTTCTTGTCAAAAACATTTAACTTCATCTTAGTTCTTGACTGGGGACAGCCAATCAATCACACAATCAACACTTGCTGAGTATGATACAAGGCAAAACTCTAAGCATAGCCTCTGCCCTTCTCAATATGTAACCTACTTAGTCTTTCTACAGACAACTTTTAGACATAGCTTTTAGTGTCCTTCAAAATCTTTAAAGCCAAATTATCTGCATAAAGATATTTAATACAGTGATGTTTCTAGTGAAAAGATATCCAGTGTTTCTTTCCCTCAAACACCTTACTTTTTGTTTGTTACCCCATTTCAGAGATGATCTAATAAGAAAATACTAACAGCTGTTTCATTGTGAGTTTTGGTGCCAAGGCTTGAATAAGTTCATATTTAATTCAAGAAGACACACAGTAGGGACTGCTAGTATCCAAGATCGGACCACACTCATACGTAATTCAAAACCAAAGATTTAGTAGGACTCTGCAACTGGTTTTTGAATGAATTAGCCCAGCTGTTGTAATGGTAACTGACAGTTGTTATTCAGCAAATTAGGATTTAGCAGGAAAGAAACATAAATTAGACTGCAAACCTACCCTGTTGTCCATGATATGTGTGAGTTAAGATTTAATACCACCCTTAAAAAGTTTAGTTCATGCACCCCGATGTTTCTAGCAGCAATGTCCACAGTAGCCAAACTGTGGAAGGAGCCTCGGTGCCCATCGAAAGATGAATGGATAAAGAAGATGTGGTTTATGTATACAATGGAATATTACTCAACCATTAGAAACGACAAATACCCACCATTTGCTTCAACGTGGATGGAACTGGAGGGTATTATGCTGAGTGAAGTAAGTCAATCGGAGAAGGACAAACAGTGTATGTTCTCATTCATTTGGGGAATATGAATAATAGTGAAAGGGAATATAAGGGAAGGGAGAAGAAATGTGTGAGAAATATCAGAAAGGGAGACAGAACATAAAGACTCCTAACTCTGGGAAACGAACTAGGGGTGGTGGAAGGGGAGGAGGGCGGGGAGTGGGGGTGAATGGGTGATGGGCTCTGAGGGGGACACTTGACGGGATGAGCACTGGGTGTTATTCTGTATGTTGGTAAATTGAACACCAATAAAAATTAATTTATTAAAAAAAAGTTTAGTTCAGAGATTCTTAAGAAGTTATTCAAAATGGGTGAATCCAGTGATCACACACTTTTGACTTCAGAGTTCATTTTCTTCCACTGACCTATATAATGTACTGTCTTATTAATTTATCTCTTGTGGAGAAACATGGGATATTGAAAATATTATGTAAGTAGTCTCTCTGTATACTAACAAACAAACATGATTGTATGTTTGCTCTTACTTGGTTCCTATGCCCAGCAGTTTCACCAGGCAAGCATTATATAAAATCTACATTCATTTGTGTATCCCACCCTAGAGTTTTAAAAAATGACCATGAATATATCAAGATACAATTAAAAAGGAAAAGAAAGAAACGTTATTTTAATTCAGATGCTGCAATAATGCTGCATGCCATTATGTACCCTATAATCTTTTTGTGTGTGTGTGCACATATATGTCTTTTCTGAATTTTGAGAATCCCCTGAAGTTAAAGGATGTTTCATGCAAGATGAGATAGATGAGTCTATGGAGAAGTTAAAAATTAGGGTGATTATTAATTTTGGTCCAGATTCTCACACTATATTTCTAGGAGAAACCTAAGCCAATACCATAATTCTCATAAGGTTGAAGTTCAACCAGAGCAAGAAATTGATCATATACATGTTCAATCACTAAACCTACATCCTGACAGAATAATGATGTAGATTTCACATTTCAAAAACGGTATTGCATACCAAGTATAAATTCTAAATTTATTCTAGAAACCTTGAGCTCGATAATTTAATAGCAGTGTTACCTAGTAATTGGAACTAAAAAGATTTAACATGCTGTCTTTTAGTTTTACTTATGCAGGGCAAATTATTTACATCACTTGTCTCCAATTATGGAGGCTGACTTCTAAGGGCAGAGCAATTTTTCAGAGCTGCCTCTGGGAAAAGAGGATAAACTAAAAGATAAATTTGGTCTGGAAACTCTATCTTATAGAACCATCCTTGCTAATACAAAAATTAAAAACTGATTTTAATAAATATTTTTTGTTATTAAGAAAAACAAGGATTTTACATTTGCACTTTTATGAAGACCTAAAACCCTTGTTTTGTACTCCATTGTCATCTTGCACTTGTAGGAATCTGAAGATTAAGCATGTCTTACAGAGCTGTAAAACAAACAGAATCCTTCAGGGTTGTTTCTCTACCCTTGAAGTCAGAAGCTGATTTTTCAAACAGTGGTGTGAAGAAATTAAACATGACCTGAAGCAGGATAGAACAATACTGTAGAGATAAACAAATCCCTTCTGCTCTACCAATTTTGTTATGAGTGATTCAAAGGAGCAAAGTTATAGAGCAGAACATGGTTGCTATGAAATTGCAGATCACTTCAGCAAGAGAGAAATGCTGTGGGTTTATAATTGTATTTGAAGAGACTTAACTTGATTTTTTTCCCAGATTAAAAAAAAATTGATGTCATTAAAGCTTTACACAATTTAGATTAATGATAGTGTGACTTTTTTCCTCGAAAACAATCTAAACATTAGTGAGTTATTAGGCATTTACTAATTGCTTAAGAAATTTAAATATTTAGTGATGATTTATTAAAGTATGGGACTTTCTGCAGCTTTTATATATTTATTTATACAATGACCATTCTTGTCCAATTGATATAGTTACTGATGTAGCAAGCATAGCTGGATTGAACAAGAAACAAGATGGGATGCCAGGGTGGCTCAGTGGTTAAGTGTCCACCTTTGGCTCAAGGTGTGATCCTGGAATCCTGGGATTGAGTTCTACATCAAGCTCTCTGCGTGGAACCTGCTTCTTCTCCTTCTGCCTATGTCTCTGCCTCTCTCTCTCTCTCCCTCTCTCTCTCTCTCTGTGTGTGTGTGTGTGTCTTGTGAATAAATGAATACAATCTTAAAAAGAAAAACAAGGAAATAAGATGAAACAGAGGTGTTGGCAAACTTGGATAAATGTTTTTTGGTTGAGATCATAAAAATAAAATGCGAAAAAAACAAATTAAAAACGTGATTATATGGAATTTTTGCAAAGATAATCTTTTTCAGACAGTTACAAGTTAGTTCTCTACCTGGGGCTCCACCCAGAGTGTGGAGTCTACTTGAGATTCTCTCCCTTTGCTCCTACCCCTCTCACATATGCTCTCTCTCTCTGTTTGTCAAATAAGTAAAATCTTTAAAAAATACATCAACTTTCTACAAAGTTTTTTTCTACAATGCATTTTTTTGCTCTCAGTGTCCAATAAACCTGAAATTAAAATCTCATTAATGATTTTCATCATCTATTGTTATAACCATATAAAAAACTCATGTAAAAATTCTTCATATAATTCTTAAATAATTCTAACATACATGTCAGGGAAAGATTTCTAATCTGACTAAAGCCTACTGCATAGTAGCCCTACTGCATAGTAGCAAAAATATATTATATAAGAAAGTGGAGAATGGAATCCCAAGACATTGACACCTCAGTAGAAATATTTTGACAGTGAATGTGTAGAATGAACAAGAATGGAAAATGATGAAAGCAATGTTGAAATGATAAAAGACTAGTTTTGGAAATTAGGGAACTATGTAAGGCATGTAATGAATGCTCTCCTTTCATGCTCAGTTTCCCTTACTAGTTTATTTTAGTATATGTCTATCTACACCTTTCTTTGGATTGGTTATATGAAAATTTTCAAACACCATTTTGTCAGTATTAGATATGATCAGTGGAATGCTGGGACTGCTATTCCAATAATCTACCTAGGTTTTTACTGATAGGAAAATTGGGCAAAGTCTATGGATGCTGGTAGATGTGATGTTCACTCTAGACAATGATAACCAGAACTGTGTGTCATATACTCACAGAACACACAGACCAAGAGAAGAGGGGAGAAAATTGACAAAAAGGGGAGTTTAGTATACTACTAATTATGTCATTCTCTCCATTTGGGGATATGTTGAAATGCTTCCAGAATGTATAGATAATTTACAACAGAGTATACTTCCAGAATGTACAAATAATTTACAACAGAGTATGGAAAGAATCTTATTTGAAAAAAAAAATTGGAAGAGGGGCACCTGGAAGGCTCAGTTAAGAGTCTGCCTTCAGCTCAGGTCATGATCCCAGGACTGACCCGGCATCAAGCTCCCTGCTGCGGGGAGCCTGCTTCTCCATCTCCTCTCTGTGATGCTCCCTCTGCTTGTGCTCTCTCTGTGTCAAATAAATAAATACAATCTTGAAAAAAATTAGAAGAGAAAGAACTAAAAATATTATTCAAATTCAACATCTCTAATTTCAATTTTATGGCTTTGTTTCAAATAAATAAGCAAAAAAAATGAAAGGAAATTAATGTGAGGAGATAGTAAATTTCACTTTACATGCATTTGTCTCTAAGATAATACAACCAAAATGGAGTAGCTGGGAATATGGAATTGGTTTTTGAGGAAGAGTGAAACAGAGAGGAATTGGCCAAATGCAGCCAAGAAGTCAGACTTGAAGACTGAAAAAGTTTGTGTTCTCTCCTGAACTGAGCATATAGAGAACTGAAACAGACAACCAAGAACTGAGCCTTAATTGAGACCTTACTATGAATTTCTCTTACTGTATGCACGTTTCCAAAGCCTATGTTCTTCTTCACATTTCACTAAATCAGTCATACCTGGGCATATAGTGATAGATTTCGACATTTGGTGAAGTAAAGCATTGAGTGTAAATAGAATCAAAACATTAAAGAAGTGATAGATTTCAGCATTTGGTGAAGTAAGGCATTGAGTGTAAATAGAATAAAAACATTAAAGAAATATACAGAAACACAAATGTAAGGACTTTGAAGTTAAACTTTTACTTTTTGTGACCACTACAGCTTATCAAGCCCCTAGTATTATGCTGGATATGAAGAGAAGCAGGCATTGGATTTGATGTATTTGTGTTTTCAACATTTAGCATTCCATACCATATATATTAACTACAAAAAAAAATTGAAAAAGACCTCACCTTAGGGAATCCATCATTCAGTTTGGAAGAGTAAACATATATGATTCTAAAAATGTGAAACATATACATAAGTAATTTATACTAAGAGTTTAGTAAAAAATTATAGGCATTCAGATAATATATATTTTTGTGCATCAAATTAAATAAAATGACCATTAAAGAATACAGTTCAATAAAAATTGTGATATAAATGAACAAAGAAAGTATCAGAAACAAAATTTCAGAGTTCATGATAAGCTTGTCATTTGATCATGGTGTCAAATCCTCATCTACTGAAATACTGAGAGAAGAAAACAAGACATATTCTACACTCACAGCTTCCCTGTCATTGTGGATGGATCTGACCCCTCCTCTCCTTTCAGTCTCCCATTATGCTTCTCCTTCAAGTTTTGCCATTATAACTTACCATGGATGCAGGTTTCCAGAGTCACTCCTTTGCCATTTCCAAGTCTGTAAACAATGTCTATGCAGTCTTCCTAAAGTGGTAAGGTGACAGTTCACTGCTCACTTGGTCTTTTGCGGATTTCCACTGCTATGAATTTTTCACAGGCAATTTCTAGTTGTTTTGTATAGGATGGTTCATTCAGAGGTTTCATGGAATATTTCTGGAAGTAAAAGTGGTTTATGGGACACCTGGGTGACTCAGCTGTTGAGTGTCTGCCTTTGGCCCAGGGCGTGATCCTGGAGTCCCTCTGATGGAGTCCCACATTGGGCTCCCTGCAAGGAGCCTACTTCTCCCTCTGCCTATGTCTCTGCCTTTCTCTGCGTCTCTCATGAATAAATAAATAAAATCTTAAAAAAAATAGTTTGTAAACAGTTTCTTAATGGGAAAACAGCTAAGTAATACAAGGAAAGGGTATTTTAAATGGCTTTCTTTTATCAATAATTAAAACTTGTCCTAAAGTGTCTACATGTGTCCATGTAGTAACAAGTGAGAAATGCCATGGTCTTAAATGGAAGCAAGGGAAGCAAGGGAAGACAGATTAGCCACGGAGGCTCTTACCTGGAAGCAGCAATTAAATTGGTTTACTCTTCAACAGGTCTGTGAGTAGGGTGCATTGGAAGAGAGCAGAAATACCAAACACCCACCTATCAACATAGTCCTTTCCATCTGGTTTGATGTTAAAAGTCTGAAAAAGTGCCAATAGGCCAAATATTAGAGAAAACAGTGGAAGATATGATGGAATGAATTTAGATAAGATTGAACAGATTAGATAAAAACAATGTTCATATTTGGTGATTTTCTTTTTTTCTTTTTTTCTTTTTTTTTTTTAAGATTGGTTGATTGATTTGAGAGAGAGACAGCTGAGGACAGAGGCAGAGGGAGAGGGGGAGGGAGGAGCAGACTTCAGCTGTGCAGGAAGCCCATTACGGGGTTGGATCCCAGGACCCCGAGATCATGACCTGAAGTGAAGGCAGATGCTCAACCAAATGAGCCACCCAGGCACCCCTGTATTCAGTGATTTTCAGGTTTGAGGAATGTTATTTGAGGTTCAAGGACAAGTCTTGTCTTATGTTGCTTTGTTTTAATTCAATTCTTGTTCGAAGCCCTTGGAAGTAATGGTGTGCCCTCTCTTGGACCACATAGTAAAAGCAAAGAAGAGCTGGACATGTGTGTTATAGCTTTCCAGGCAGTTCTGATAGGACTCCACTTTTCACCAAGTATCACTGCAAAATATCAAATTGTAGAATTCTAAGTCCAAATAAAAACATCAGCCAATTTTTTTCATTTATTTCTAAATCCTCAGATGGCTAAGGCAGGATGCTACATTGGAACAAAAATGCATTTATCTCTTCTAAATATTTGTTAAAATGACAGCAAAGGAATAAGTAAAAGAGAGCTGTACGTCATAGGAAATAGCACATGCAAGATTTTCAACAAATCAATGGAATTAAGAGAGGAGAAGTGAATGTTAATTGATAATGAAAACGAAAGCCCACATAGCATCATAGCTTGAGAATGTTGGGATATGAGACATTTGTTCAGGGAAGGGAGGCAGTCCTACCAATAGAATCCTGGGGAAGTTCTGGATGAAGCAGAAGCAAATACCGGTAAGGCAATAATGAGAAATGAGGCCCAAATCATATAGATTAATGGAAAAAAATTAAAAATAATGGGAAAAAATATTCTTCTAGTTTATTTCCCACTTTAACTTTCCAGAAGAAAATAATAAAGCTCCCTCAGCAAAAATGGCTGGTTATCCACTCATCTAACCTGCCACCAAAACAGCACTAACAGACCTTCCACAATCCTACTTCAAAATGTCAGTTGGCAAGCAAAAGGCATGATTATTTTAAGATATGAAAGATAAACTCTAAAAAAGAATAAAGAGGAGTAATTTTACCTCAGCATTATTAGAAGGAATTGAGGGACAAAATATAATTGGGGGAAAAACAAAAACTTAAATCTATCCTTGGAAAGACTGAAAGGAGATACTGCATCCATGAAACAGACTATTTTGAATTCACTAAAATTAACAAGAAAAGTAGGGTTGGGAGAGAAAGCCAAGAAAAACTCCAGGAACAAAAAGGAAAAGAAATGAGAAGAAGGCAAGAAAGGACAAAGATATAAGGAGATTCCATACCAGACTTAAGAGATTTCCCAAAACAAAGAATCAGAAAGTAGAGCAGAGAAGAATATCAAGCATTATTTTTTTTTGCCATTGGTGAATAAGGATCTATGCCTCTGAATGAAAAGGCCTATTGATGGTTCAGAACAATTATTGGGACAACAACAAAAAGATCTAGGTAACATATAACATTGTGGGATTCCCAACTTCTTAGGATCAAGAGATTACATAGAGTATCCAAACAGTAAACCAAAGGCCTGTAAAGAGTAACAGTTGTCAAACTGGTGGCAGGTATTTTATCAGGAAGAAATTAGAAGACAGTGGAGTACAGATCTCTGAAAAAAAAAAAATCACCATTTATCCAAATTTCCATATTCTGCCAAACAATATACCCAGTGAGGGTAGAAAAAAGTTGATAGATGAGGAATGAACATTTTATTTTATTTTTTTATTTTTTGTTTTTATTTATTTATGATAGTCACAGAGAGAGAGAGAGAGAGAGAAGCAGAGACACAGGCAGAGGGAGAAGCAGGCTCCATGCACCGGGAGCCCGACGTGGGATTCGATCCCGGGTCTCCAGGATCGAGCCCTGGGCCAAAGGCAGGTGCTAAAGCGCTGCGCCACCCAGGGATCCCAGAATGAACATTTTATAAAGAAAATGGAAATAATGAATACAGGAAAAAGAATAACTACCAGGGAAACAGAGCAGAAAACTTGCTGGTTGTCTTGATTCTAAGGTTCTGGAAAGTAGTGTTCCCTGGTAAAAATGAGGCATTGATAGAAAGGATATATGGCTGGACACTCTGAAAATCTTGTGGATAAATTAAAGGCATTGTGTGTGGCATTAAAAATAGAGATGTAACTTACACTTAGCTCATCAACATTCTCCCTGAGTGGTACAGGAGTTGTGACATTAAACCCAAAGTGAAACAAGTAAAATCCTTGCTCAGTTCTGAAGAATATCTGGAGTCAGAGGGAAAGGGAATGTTTTCTGTTGACATGCATTTCTTAGAACCATTTCATGGACACTGTCTAATAAACATAACCATGGCTTTAGTAGAGAGTATAAAACTCACCAAAATTAATGAGTTAGAAATGAGAGTACAGCCAGCTGAGTATGACAACTGTCATTAGGGGCAGGTTGTCAGGGGGACAAATGGAAACAGAAATGTGTCCTTTTTAGAAAATGAGAATTCAAGAGTTACTACCTGTGGTAGAGGGAACAAAATTGGGGCCGAAATCTTCAGGGGCTGGAAATGGGGCAATTTGGTATAGTGACATAAGTAAGCATAGAGAAGGGTTTTATACAGCTGAGCTACTGTAGCACAGAGGATGAGGCAAGTGGCAAACACCCACAATTTTTTGAGAACTTTTTTTCTAGGTCCAATCTTTTATTTTTTTTTAATTTTTTTAAAATTTTTATTTATTTATGATAGTCACACACACAGAGAGAGAGAGGCAGGGACATAGGCAGAGGGAGAAGCAGGCTCCATGCACCGGGAGTCCAACATGGGATTCGATCCCGGGTCTCTAGGATCACGCCCTGGGCCAAAGGCAGGCGCTAAACCGCTGCGCCACCCAGGGATCCCTCTGGGTCCAATCTTTTAGAAAGTTTTCCTGGTTAAGATGCAGAGCAATGATATGCACAAAACAACAATCACTGTTTTACAGAAAAATAGCCAAGGTTCAAGGAGATTAAGTAACCTGTCACATTTATGCAGCTGTAAAGAGATATGAGCTGGGTTTGAACGTGTTTCTACTGCTTGTAAAGCTCCTACTCAATGCACTGTTTCATGCTTCTTTCTCCAAAGGTCACTTCTTCAGTAAAAAGTGCTGGGGCATGAATCTGGACCTTCTGATTCCAAAACTGGTTTACTTACTGCTTCATAGTTCACACTCTGAACCAAGAACTGCTGTGTTCAGGGAGTAAAAGAAGAAAAGAATCATCAAGGATTAAAAAAAAAAAGAAGTCCGTGCTCCATGCTTTTTTTATCAAGACTCTGTCTGGAGGTAGCCTGAAGAAATACCACTGCTGTTACAATTATAGGAAATCATGAAAGCCAAATCCAGCCATTAACTATAGTAAAACCCTGACCTACATAATGACTTTCCCAAGCTTTAGGACAATAAAGATATCAGATTAGTCCAGAGAAAGAAAGCAGATACTATTTCCTTTTAAACATGCATTGACATTAATGCAGATTTGTGAGATAAAAATTATACCTTTGTGTTTATTCAAAAAACTGTATAAAAAGCCCATATATTTGGTACTGACCTCTGTGATTTCCTATATTTTCTCTTATGAAAATATATGGAAATGAATTTTAATAATTCCCAATCTTCTTATTTTTGATCTTTTAGAAGTAAATATTTAAAAACACTGCCTATTATTTCCCTATTACAATATCAAGATAACCTAAAATACAATTGTTTCTGTGATACCTGGTATTGTATAAGTTGTACCTAAACTCCATATGAGAATTTTCCATTAACATTTAAATGTCAGAATTTCTATTTTATTTCAACAATGGAAATTAGGACATCCATATTTTTTTTAAAGTAAGTACCATTCAAAGGACTTCATATGTTAGTTTGACAGTGGCCTTTGTGCTTCAAATACTTTTAAATCTCTATATAAATCAGTTCCAAAATGCAGTTTGCTTTGCCAATAGTACACAACCTGTCTCTTACCTGCAGGTGACAGATACACAGTTTTGTAGAACTTCTTGCAGCATATCTATATTCAAATGAAGAGTTTTGGGGGTACACTACCAAAATACAGTTAGGGTTTTTTAAATATTTTATTTATTCATGAGAGACACAGACAGAGACATAGGCAGAGAGAAAAGTGGGCTCCCCACAAGGAGCCCAATGTGGAACTCGACCCCTGGACACAGGATCACGCCCTGCGCCAAAGGCGGAGGCTCAACCGCTGAGCCACCCAGGCATCCCAATATAGTTAATTTTATCAGGCTAAATCATTGCAAAATAGTATCTATAATGGTTATTTTAAATTTGTGATCTACTTTGCCTTTGAATATATACTAAAGATCAGGGGGACAAAAGGGAATATGTTGGTCATCTAATGTTTAACCCACCAAATCTACTTCAATTTTATGTATACTTTAAATATGAAGAGACATAGATTTTATATTAAAGTAAAGCTACATGGAGATTTTTGTTTCAAGCTGGGTTTTTTTTGAAGTTTTATTTACAATGTAAAAGAAACAATTCTTGAAAATGCTAATAAATAAAGCAAAAAGAGACAGCGCTCTCTTCCTCCTACTCAGCCAGCCTATCCATGGATATGTTCACATGCTGGCAAAATTTCACAGTAGTTTCATGTTATCTGTGCCTAGATGATGGTCAGGATCTCAGTGTGTGCTCTGTTGTTGGCCTGTGAGGTTGAACATTCCCTGGCTTCAGGTTCAGCCTCCCCTCACCCAGCCACCTTAGCTTTTGAGCACATGCTTCTTTCTGTAGCAGGATTTGCAGTAGATCCCTTCATCATGAATCCCCACTGCTGTGCTATTTAAATTGTGCTATCTAATTTTTTCCTGCAAACCATGCACAAAAAGCAGCAGTGTGGAAGCTTCCCCCATCACAATGCATGTCTTCAGCATGGTACACGGTCCTCCCACAGGCCCTTACTTGTTTCCATCTCCTCAGACTAGCATTTCCTGTGGGAGGCAGGACCACATACTGCCAGACCAGATTGAACCTATTGGGGCGGGGGGGGACCTATGATGACACTTTTTGTGTTACGTAAGTTAGAATGGATTTGGAGCCGGCACTGTAAATTTATTCTTATTACATGTTAGCCAGTTTTGTTTTGTTTTATTGTTTTTAAAGATTTTATTTATTCATAAGAGACACAGAGAGAGAGGGGCAGAGACACAGGCAGAGGAAGAAGCAGGCTCCCTGTGGAAAGCCTGACGCAGGACTCAATCCCAGGACCCCAGAATCATGATGTGAGCCAAAGGCACATACTCAACCACCAAGCCATCCAGGTGCCACCTGATGGTGGCATGAGATTCATGAGAGACAAATTCATGGCATTTATTCATGAGAGACACACAGAGAAAGGCGGAGACATAGACAGAGGGAGAAGCAGGCTCCCTGATACATGAGCCAGTTTTGAGCCTTTGAATAAGAAGTTTTGAGACAGAAAATACTACTATGGAAAAATCAAAATACCATTGAAAAGATTCAAAACAGTGTCACAGATTTAGTTTGGGACTCAGAAGACAGGACAAGAACTGTAGGGATGGCTCCTTGATAAAATATTTTTGAAGGGAATGGAGTGATTTTGTGGAGACAGAGTTGGTTAATCAGGGGTCTTGTTTGGTACATTTGAATTTGAAATGCCTGTCAGATCACCTTGTGGCAATATCTGTATATTTCCGGCAAGGAGCTAAGGAGGATGGTAAAGAACCAGCTTTCCTCTGCATCTCAATGTGGTGGGAGGAAGGAACTGTGGAGGACAGTTAACCAATTTAGGCAGAACAAGGAGTTCCAAGGTGAATATTCTGGATCCTATGTGTGTTCAGCTACCTGATAATTTTCATTATCAACATCAATCATATACATTTAAAAAATGATGAAAAGAATATTTCAACTATATAATGTAAGAATAGATTAATCACTACATCATACAGGTCCAAGCCATTAATCATTAAAAACAACAACAACAAAAAGACAAACTCCATTTCACCCAGAAACTATCTAAACAACAGCAACAAAAAGCAGAAATTATAAAAGCAAAACTTTTTTTATAAAAATAAAACCGCTGTATAATGAAATATACTGTCAGTAGTAAACAAGCAACAAATTATTAAAAATAATTGCTGTATGTATAAGATACAAAGAGTTAACAGAACATTTAAAGACTTATTATAAATCAATAAATAATAGACAAACTTTCTAGTGAAAAAAATTGAGCTATGGTTAAGCCAGACAATATATAATACACGAAGGAAAATTTCATTATGAAGAATACGTCCAATATTTTAAAAATCTAGTGGTGGTCCAAGAACTGCAAATAAAATAGCAATGCAGTAAGACAACAAATCAAATGTCTCACATGTTTAGAAAATACTCCCTTCAGGGATTCCTGGGTGGTGCAGCGGTTTAGCGCCTGCCTTTGGCCCAGGGCGCGATCCTGGAGACCCGAGATCGAATCCCACGTCGGGCTCCCGGTGCATGGAGCCTGCTTCTCCCTCTGCCTGCGTCTCTGCCTCTCTCTCTCTGTGTGACTATCATAAATAAAAAAAAAAATTAAAAAAAAAATCCCAACAGAGGCATCTAGGATTGACTGTCCCTTGGTCTCTGCTAGGTATATCTTTGAAGCTTATCCATTGTCTGTACTAAATATGACAGGTATTTTTTTAGCTTTTCTGTAAGTTCTATGAGCCAGTCTATATACTTAAGATTGTTTGCTTGCTTAATGGACTATACTTGGTTTCTGTTGCTTGCTATCAGAGAACTTGAAATAAATTAGATATATTTACTGAGGAAATATGGTCACCAAATATTGGTGATTATAGAAAGAAACCTCAACACAACATATTCATGTGGTTATAATTTTTAATTTTTTTCCAGTATATTTGCTCTCCAAATAAATAAGCATATTTTAATATTTAGCTAATGAAATATAAGTAATATATTTAATAAAATATGAAGAATAACAATATATGTTTAGTATATTTGGTTTAAAACATAATCCATATTGTATATTATAGACCCAATAATTGTATTTGAATCTACAATTATCTCAATAAAAATTTATATTAAAATGCCTTATGAGTATATAAAAGATGTCCAAATTCATTTACAAATAGATAAATGCAAATTAAAATAGTAAGGAAACATATTATACATAATAGATTGGCAAAATAATAACCTTTGAAACCTACAGTCGATCAGGGTGCACTATTTCATAATGTGTGTGTACCAGTGTTCCAGGCATGAAACAGACAGGGTCTCTGCTCAGGATTTCACAAGGCTGCAGTCAAGTTGGCAATAAGGCTGAATTCCTTTCTTGAGCTTGGGATCTCTTGAGGTTCATGTGATTATTAGTAGAATTCATCTTGCTACTGTATGAGTATGGTATTTCTTTTCTTGCTGTCAATTGAAAGCAACTCTTAGCTCCCAGAGACCATTCGAATTTTTCTGTCATGGATCTTTCTTAAGCCCCTCTCATCATGACAGTTTACTTCTTAAAGACTAGTACACTCTGGTTTTACTCTGCTAAGATGGGGTCTACAACATAGTCTTAGCAATGACTATCCCCTCATCTTTCCTATCTCCTATCAGCACAATCAAGCCAGAGTTTCCCCACACTCAAAGTGAATGGATTTTTCAGGGGCATAACACATAAGGTATATGTCCACAATGAGTTACTTTATAATTCCTTGTTTCAATATCTCACTAACCCTGCTTTTAAAATAACCAAATCAGGGTATGGGGTTAACAAAGTCCAGTTTATTCATATTAGATTCAGTCTTGCAATTTGACTGTGTTGATCACAGTGAACAAATTAAATAGTTTCAGGTCATTTGAACATATCATCGTGGAAACATGCATGGAGAATCCAACTTAATATAAAATACTAAATTTAAAGAATGTCCAAAAGTGTGAACTATTCTTTTTTAAAGATTTTATTTATTTATTCATGACAGAGAGAGAGAGAGAGAGAGAGAGAGAGAGAGAGAGAGAGAGAAGCAGGCTCTGTGCTGGGGGCCTGACGCGGGACTTGTTCCCTGTCTCCAGGATCACACCCCAGGCTGAAGGTGGCACTAAACCACAAGGCCACCAGGGCTGCCCAAGTGTGAACCATCTTGATCTGATATTAACTTTGCATGATCCTCTCTAAGGTGGAAAAAAAAAAAGCCCTCTTGAATTGTTCAGAAAATCTTTGAGTGTGTAATAAATAAATGTCCTTCAAAAAAAGAAATTTTGAGTTATTTTTGGAAGTAGTTTGAAAAAAGACAAGATTCAATCAATCTTACTTGAGGCTAGAGAGAGATTTTGGTTAAAATAATACAGGATATTCATATCCATTCTATATTTATATTTCCCTGAGCTAAAAATCAATTTAGCCAAAAGGATCATGTTTATTTATACATGAAGAAGGATATGACATAAAGACAAATATAATTCCTAACCTCATGTTTCACTTTTTCATAGTAAGCATAAAATATACAAATGGAACATAAATTTGAAAAAAGTTAATATTTAATAAGAAGTCTAACAATTTTTGAAGCAGATATTCTGCTGTAAGGACATGTGTAAAATATAAGACTTAATGATTATTGAGATCTGGCTGAGAATGTGATAAAGTCAGGATAGGATGAGGTATACCCAAGGAAAAAGGAAGGCTGATATATTAATTTTAGTGCCTATAATTCCTCTAATCAAAGTTTTATTTGGAGCTTTAACAAAAATAACTTAACTTTCTAATTTTCTTTACTTAACTATTGTCATTGTTAAATGGAAAACGTCTCACAATACATTCTTGTAGAGCTTTTATATTTTTATTTTATTTAGATTATACAACTCAAAATCAGTAAATTGACATACTAATTACCTTAATTTTTAATTTTTCCTCTGGATTTTATTTTGGCATGTAAAGTTATGGACGTTTAAATCAATACATTTGTCATTTTAATTAAGGATGAATTTATTTTAAGGCATTTATTTTATGACTTAAAGTGTGTGTGTGTGTGTATTTTTCCGCCTGAAAAATTTTTAGTAAAGCTAAGTAAATTTTTTGTCTCTTTGAATATGGGTTAGCAAAAAAAATAATATAAAATGTGAAGAATTATATTATTGAGGGGAATATTTATGGTATGCATAGCTGGAAATTGCTGCTTTTATATTATGTTTTCCATTATAGAGAATAATTTTTTGAGGATAAATTGTTTGAATACAAATGAATAAGTATTCATATTTAAGATTAACTACAATAAGAGTTTAATCATCAAGAATTGAAAAGATAATACATTCACATAGTACTATACCGATATTCCATACATGTGTAAACTAAGACTGAATATTAATTTTCTTTCAAATCATGCAAAAAACAATTCATAAATGTATGAACTGAGATTCAATGTAATGTGAAAGAATATTGCTTCTTAACATAATTTTATGATTGAGATGTTCTGTGTGGAAATGCCCAGCATGGTATCGTTATAGTAACATTTCAGTAGCAGTTTCAACCATAATGGTTGATAAAAAGTGTGTGAATGACAATACTACACTTCCTGCAAGGAGACAAAGGGTGTTAGGTGAAAGTTTTAGTTTAGTTCTAGGCAGCTACACCAAATTGCTGGAAGAATCAGAAGTTCAACAGACAGGTCCATTTTCTAGGAAGGCAGGGCAAGAATTGTTGAAATAGTTTTGAAGGAAACTATTTCCAAGGAAATTTGCCGGAGGCTTAAAAAGTACAAATTCCAAAAGCATCTCTTATAAATTCCACATGGCTTTAGCTTCCTTTAGGAAGATTTCTGGGTTGACAAGCTGTATCTGTTTTGATGCTAAGATCTTTCTCAGGACAAAGGAAATTCAATTGCTCAAATCAGGAAAATCCATGGCTGAGGCAGAACTAGCGAGGGTCACCCCTAGTTTTGCTTCTCACTGTACAGTATCTTGGAATATTTGCAAGAAAAACATATGTCCAAGCTCTTACCAACAGACTATTTAAATTGATCAGCAATTTGGTGTAGCTGCCTAGATCTGGGTGGGTCTCAAGTATTGTTTTGTTGGTTTATTACTTTATATTGCTGCCGTAACAGATGACCACAAACTCAGTGATTTAAAACAATACAAAATCTCTTACCTCGCAGTTCTGCAGGTCTGATGGGCTGGTGTTGCATGACTTGGCTGGTCCCTCTGGTTAGAATTTCAAAAGACCAAAAGCAAGGTGTCAGCAGGTAGATCCTCATATTTGGAAGATTTGGGGATGAATTCCTTGCTTGTTCAGCTTGTGGGCAGAATTCAATTCTCTGAATAGGTAGGACTGAGTTCCTTGTGTCCTCATCAGTTATAGACTGTGAACTATTACCAGATCCTGGAATCCTCTCGCATTCCCTGGCTCATGACCCACTTAACTCCATCCCTGGATTGGGTTATTTATTTTATTTATTTATTTATTTATTTATTTATGATTTTATTTATTTATTCATGAGAGACACACACAGAGAGAGAGAGAGAGAGAGAGAGAGAGAGAGAGAGACAGAAAGTCAGAGGGAGAAGCAGGTTCCATGCAGGGAGTCCATCCTGGGTCTCCAGGATCATGCCCTGGGCTGAAGGTGGCACTAAACCGCTGAGCCACCTGGGCTGCCTATGGGTTGAGTCCTTTATATGCATCAAATCCCCCTGAGCTACCCTCTGCCTCATCTCTCCTGCCTGTCCTTCCACATTCATCTGACTCTTCTCCTTCCTCTTCTAATCCAAAGAGCCATGTGATAACATGGAATCCGCCTGGGTAATTCAAGACCATCTCCTTATTTTAAGGTAAGCTAATAACCTTACTTTCCCCTGTAACATCCATTCACAGCAATACTTGGATTGGTGTTTGATTGAATAACCAAGGGATGGGAGTTTTGTGGGAATATCTTTAGAATTTGGCTACTACATTTTGTTTTAGGTTCTCTGAGTAATTCTATACTACAGTCAGGGTTGAAAAATATTGGTAGGGATGCATCCCTCCTTTCCTCCTACCTGACCTCAAATACTTCTGTCCTTCTACAAGAGTCGAATATATCCAGTATGGAGAGAAATTTAAAAATCTCTCTGGGACTTCTGGTTTCAGCTCTGACAATACAAAGAGCTTAGAACCTGTATTACACTTCTATTGCTGCTGTAACAAGATTTTACATAGTGGCTTCCAATAGCACAAATTTATTATCTTATGTTTCTGGAGGTCAAACATCCAAAATCAGTCTCACTGAGCTAAAGGAAAGGTGCATGACCTATCTTTTTTGTTCACAAATCTTTACCCAGATAAATAAGACCATGAATCAATAAACAATTTTATTTTTATTCAGGCTACTCTTATAAGCTATTTTTTTTCCAAGCAAAAAGCTCATTTGGGCAAAGAAGTCTCCCCTCAGACAATGGCGACAATGGGTTGTAACCTGGCCACACACCTTGCTTGTTTTTTTTTTTAAGATTTTATTTTTTGTTAATTATTTATTCATGAGAGAGAGAGAGAGAGAGAGAGAGAGAGAGGCAGAGACACAGGCAGAGGGAGAAGCAGGTTCCGTGCAGGGAGCCTGATGTGGGACTCAATCCCAGGTCTCCAGGATCACGCCCTAGGCTGAAGGCGTCGCTATACCAATGAGCCACCTGGGCTGCCCACACCTTGCTTGTTAAATACCAGTTTACTTTCAAGATCCTCAACTCACTGTTTCCATTAGTCTTAAATTATTATGGCACAATCTTTACCTAAATCCAATTAATCTTCTTCTCTGAATAAGGGAAATAATCTGAAATATTTGCTTGATCTCAGACCCCAACGATCTATAAATGTCCTTCTTTGTAAATCCCCTTCTGAGACACTGCAAAGACTCTTAAGTCTCTCTTACTGTAGTAGGACCAGTAAACTTTACTTGATAAACAGATTCTTCTGTTGCTTTTTTGATGGTGTCAGCAGTCAATACTTGTTTTATGGTTTGACAACTTGCACCCATTTTGTACACTGAAAATGTAGTACTGCTTTATTTTACCATTTAATGAAAAAAATAGAGTCTCAGAGAAGGTGACTGATTTGTACTATTATTTAGAAGTAAGAGACATAGAGTCAGGTTCTAATCCCTGGTTTGACTCAAAGTTCTCCCTGTGTCCAGTCATTTCTGTGCTCTACTACTTTTTTCTCTATATGGGTAAGCATCTTCTATGCAATAGAATAATTCATCTTTATCTCTCATTTTCATCATTCTCTGAGCATCCGTTCTACATTTTCAACCGCCTGCAGGACTTTTCCACTTGAATGCATTTCCATCATCTGACACCATTTAACTGATACCATTTAAACTAAACTCTTCTACCCCAAAAATGTAATTCTCCAGACTTCATTATTATACAGAAATTTGACAGTGGTTTTTAAAATCTTAAGCATGCATTTCTTGTCTCCCCATTAACATTGTAAATGTCCTGAGGATCTAGTAAGATACTTCTCAATACTGTCCTCTCTGCTAAGCACAGTGCAGTGTGAGGCATTCAGTACAAGGAAGAGAAGAGGAGGGTATCTAAATTGAACAGTGAAAAATGATTGAGCTATAAGTCATTTTAATTACTACATTAAATTAAGTTCAGTGTGACATTTAAAATTACAATTCAATTTGATTCAATGGTCATGAGCTAGCATCACCAGGGGTGCTCAGAAAAAAAATAAAAAAAACCAGGGGTACATGCAAAGGATAATTACTAAACCCTCACCCCTAAGCAAGCTGCTCTCAGGTTTCTGGTACAACGCAATGAGTTCTTGAGGTGATTCAAAGGAGGAGAGGAAAAAGGAAACAGAAAGGTAGAAGCTTCTTTTTATTATTTTTGCATTTTTTTCAGCTGAAATTGTCGACAGAAGAGGGACTTTTCAATTTTCAAGGATATTTGGAAAGGAAGCACATTTTAAAGAGAGAAGAGAAAGTGGAATACTAGGACGGACCTGAAGGATTAAGACCAGCAGTGCTATCACAGGAAGAAGGCTCTAAAATTGCTGAGCTTTCTTCTCTAGAATCACCTCAGTTGACTCCCATGCTGATGATGTAAGCAAAGGCAATCCTCCATTACTCTAAGTGTGCAAATCCTTCCCTGAGGATGATCAGCCACAAATATAACAAAAGTCATGTACAAGGGAGTGCAACGTTGTCCTACACCAGGCCTCTATCCAAGTCCCAAAATCAGTGGTGAAGGGAAATCAGGAAATCAAATGTAAAGATTTTCTCTCTGTGATGGAAACCTAGAAAAGCTTTAGACATCATCTATTAGGTCAGGGATAGATCTCATGATACAGCATTCATTTTCATTCAACAAAATCTAGCAAAGATATGCTTGATACTCTATTAATCTTGTAGGCACACAAAGGAAGTGAATACATAATGTATGTCCTCCGGGAGATGCATTTGCTTGTAGATATAAGCCTTTAGTGCTATGTGGGAATTCTACATTTCCCTATTCCATTCTCTGATCCATGCTCCTAGATGATTTCATACTGGGTCCCATCTTCTCAAACTTTCCAAATCTTCTCCACCATCCTTTCTCACAGAGGGTCATCTTGCTTTCTATTTCACTGAGAGAAGATGAGCAAACTGAAGAGAACTTCCACATGTTCTGACCACCAAATTCACTCACAGGGTGAGTACACCAGATTTAAATACCACCTGTTCACTGAACACTCCCAGATCCTTAACCTTGGCTCCAAACTTTCCCCTGAACTCCAGACTAATATTGGTGGGAGCTTACTCACAATAACTGCTGCCACCTTAGGTGTCTAAGAGGCATCCACATTTCAGTGTGTCCAAAAGATCCTCTAATCCTCATCCTAAAGGGAGGGGGTAGTTTCATTCTGCCAATTCCTTATGTTCAACATCTTGCATTTATCCAGGGCCTTTCCTTTCATCTGATGTCATGTGTCTTGTCCATCAGCAAATCCTATCTAATCTACCTTTGAAACACACACAGAATATTTTTTTAAGATTTATTTATTTATTTATGATAGACGGACAGAGAGAGAGAGAGAGAGAGAGAGAGAGAGGCAGAGACAGGAGGAGGGAGAAACAGGCTCCATGCCAGGAGCCCGATGTGGGACTCGATCCCGGGACTCCAGGATTGCGCCCTGGGCCAAAGGCAGGCGCTAAACCGCTGAGCCACTCAGGGATCCACACACACACAGAATCTAATCAAGTTTTACTGTTCATCGATATAAGCCAGGCCTACCACACCATCATCCCATGTGGAATGTTGCAGTAGATCCTAACTGTTCTCCCTACTGAGCTTTCTCTGTGATGCTCTATGCTTGTGATAACATTAAGGAGCCCAAGAATTCTAAATACAAACAGACTTCTTGGTTGTTTGGAAAGTAAGTTTGTCAATGTAGGAAACGTCTAGGTATTTTATTCAGGAATTGGCTGCACCAATTTATTCATTTTACATATTGGACATATAATTCTTGAGCTCCACTTGTATTATTACTCTGCAGCCCCTCATGTTGTGTGGAAGTGGGTGCCCTCCCTCTGACTCTTTTCCTTCTGCAGTCTACTGGCCTCTCTGTTTTTTCTCAAACATGCCAACATTGCTCCTACTTCAGGATCTTTTCACCTGCGTTTCTCTCTGCCCGGGACTAACTTGCTCAATTTTCACCTGATTCAAATGCATCTCCATTCCTGTATTCCCTTTTCTCCTATGCTATTTTATTTTTATTCTCTAAAAAAATACCACCAGCTAACTTTTAGAGACATAGTGTATGTTTGTTGTCTGTCCCATCCCACTTGAATGCAAGCTCTGTGAGAGCAGAGACCTGACCTAACGGATAGTATTGGCACTTGGGACTACTGCCTGCCATAGAATGGAGCTGCCATAGATATATTGTGAATAAATGAAGACTATTTCAGAATTGAGTATTTCTCTATGTCTGGGATTTCTATTTTCTCCTTAATATAAATATGCTTCACCTTCCAGTAGAACACCAAATATGGCCAGTTTTTCGGGAGTTAAGAAGATGACTAATAAAGTTTAGTGAGTAATAAGTGAAATACTATGGTAGGATGAGGTTTTCATGTTTTACATTGAAGGCCTCTGATTTGATACCATGTGACTTTTAGTCTCAGGTACACAAACATACCCAAACATCCAGAATATTATAAATTCATCTTAATCTCATGAATATCAAGTTTATTTGTGTGACTTTTAAGTATGAGTGACCTATGTTTGCCACCTCACATGTTTCATTTTAGTAGCCCCTAATCCTGGGACACATACTCCTTTATTTTATTTTATTTTATTTTATTATTTTATTTTATTTTATTTTATTTTATTTATTTTATTTTGACTTTATTTAAATTCGAGTAGTTAACATATAGTATATTATTAGTTTCAGGGGTAGAATTTAGTGATTCATCAGTTGCATTTATCATCCAGTGCTCATTACATCAAGTGTCCTCCTTAATGCCCATCACCCAAATACCACCCTTCCCCCACTTTCCCTCAAGTGACTCTCAGTTTGTTCTCTATGGTTAAGGGTTTATAATGGCTTGCCTCAATCTCTGTTTTTATATTACTTTATTTTTCCTTACCCTATGCTTGTCTATTTTGTTTCTTAAATTCCACATATGAGTGAAATCATATGGTACTTGTCTTTCTCTGATTGACTTATTTCGCTTAGCAGAATACGCTCCAGTTTCATCCACATCATTGCAAATGACAGGATTTCATTCTTTTTGATGGCTGAGTAATATTCCATTGTGTGTGTATACAGATATAGAGATAGAGGTAGAAACAGGGATATATACCACATCTTCCCTATCCATTCATCAGTCAATGACACATACTCTTTTAGCTCAAACATGTGAACATGAGCACACAGTAAAGAACCCTAAATTGCATTCCTACGAGTTTCTGTGCTAATGTGACACTCATTCTGTTTTTTTCTCTTCTCTCTTGTATAAAAGCATGTGACTTTAAAAAAAAAATTAAACATATTTATTACATACTCTAGGTATTGATTTTCAGCCATTTTAAATGTAAACTATTATCTTTTGGTTTATGTCACTGGTCTAATGAATCTATTTTAAAGTATGCTTTATACATGCAAATCACTTCTCAAAAGACATCATGTGTGATGAAATAGTATTTGGAGGTATTGGCCAGTATTGTGTTACATATATTATTCCCTTTTCCCCAGTCTTCATTCATTCAACAAACAATAGTGTTAGTTTCTTTGTAAATCTAAAATAGAGAATTTCTCTTCCTATATACAAACATGTTTGAAAATTAAACTTCCACTGTAAAATAGGGAACAAATGTTTCTATAATATTATAATAGTGTTGCCACTTGTAGCTTTGCAAATTTGATTAAGTATTGGCTTTTCTATAGTTACAGAAAACTACTTATCTTAGGAATATAACAGAGTAAGATTAATTTTAATTTTCCCAATGAATGCCTGAAGTTCATTCCTCAGCTATGTGACTAGTGAACATATTTTCCAAGGTCCAGTGGGGTTGCAATATTATTGACACATACGGATTTTAATACACTTATCTTGTTTCATTCATGTCAACAAGATAAATACTTTTCAAGATACCTGATTTTTCTTCCTATTCTCATACTTAATCAAGAATAAATCAGATAATCTAGACTGTGACTTAATTGCACTGCTGAACTAAAGATCAGTTTTGGTCATTTATCTAATCTTACAGAATGCTGAATTACTCCCAGCTAATTTTAATAAACTCCTCAGGTATATATATGTGTGTGTGTATGTGTGTGTGTATATGTGTATGTAAATCTAAGCTCAATATATTTAATTCCATTTTTAGATTAAAAGGTACATTTTGATAAAATAACTTTGATTACTTTGTTCTAATAAATATTTTCTTGCTCTGAACTGCCATGTGGAATACAAATTAAGCTTCTTTGTAAATCTAGTACCTATAGGCTAGTATCTCTAGCAAGAGTGTCACATATGAAATATGGTATAATACCCTCTGTTAGTAGAGCACAGACTTTGAATTTTTTTTCTCTTAGAAGTTTGATGGTTGGCATGAAATCATGCATATTATCTTGGCCTAGCCACCAAGAAGCAACTAACACTTATTCATAAAAAGTTTGGTTGACATTAGTGTTGCAGTCAGAGGGCAGGATAGAGTGATGCTAATTGACCCATATGAGAATTGGACTCAAGAACTTAGTTGCAGTAGAGTCAAGTGTCACTTACTTAATTAACTAGCTATTCTCTTGATATTATTCAAAATCGGCTTGCGTTGCGCATCACAACTCAAATGCTCCCTCACTCACTTTTGGCCTTCAGCAGGAACCTAAAGGTGTTTTAGGCTGCTTTTATAATATATATATATATATAATATAAATAAATGTAAAATTATAAATGTCTATATATAAAATTCTTTAAGTAAATAGCCCTAAGTATGTTGTCTTAGGGTAACTTACATGGTGAGAGTCCTAGAAGAAGTCCAATTTGTAAAATCTGTGATTTCACACGTGGCTGCATAGGTTTTGGCCCATTGAAATCATAAATATGCTTGAGAGGATGATGAAAACTCATGGGAAACACATGACCAGACTTATTGTCAACTGCTAAGACCTAGAGTCTCAGAAAGACATGGACACTAAGGAAGGACCTTCTCTAATGCCCTAGGCAGTGTGTATTGAATTTGGGATGAATCCCCTCTCTTCTTCTACCTCCCTCTCCCTGGAGAAACTACTAAAATGAGTATTAGGATAGAGGCCACTTATGACGCTGATGGAGGATTTTGAAAGCAACATTGAAAAATATTGCTTGAATGATCATTCAATCCAGCCTACCAAGATAACTTTTAACAAGCACCTCAAGAGGGGGGATATGTAATGAACTGAGCATGTAAATGAAATAAAATAATTACAATCTTAATGGGTAATGTAAAAAGTGAAAAAAACAGTCTCTGGATATTACATACTTTTTTTGTAAATAATTATTATCTTCATTGAAATGCATTATTAATAAAATTGATAAAGAATCTCCAGTCTAGATAACAGTCTAGGTAAAACTAATTAAAATCAATATATTACAGACAATCTAGTTGACTAATACTATAATTTGCTTTTGCATGTGAATACCCAACTATACACATTTTAGTCAAAGTTTTTTTTGTAAAAGATGTCATACTGGGGACGCCTGGGTGGCTCAGCGGTTTAGTGCCTGCCTTTGGCCCAGGGCGTGATCCTGGAGTCCCAGGATCGAGTCCCATATCGGTTCCCTTCATGGAGCCTGCTTCTCCCTCTGCCTGTGTCTCTGCCTCTCTCTTTCTCTGTGTCTCTCATGAATGAATAAATAAAATCTTAAAAAAAGTCATACTGAATAAAATTCAATAACATTCCTTTTTTAATTTATAGATTAATTCAATGATTGAAAAATGTTAATTTGTATATTAATAACTATGAACAACCTAGTTTCTTCTATAAATATGTTTGTTGATAGGGATGTAAGTTATGTTTATAGAATCATAAAATATTTCTAATGTGAAAATTATGATTTGTTTACCAACAAGTCAAACAGCTTTTGCTGTGTCTGTTGAAAGTAACGGTAATTCTTGTCTTCCTTCTCTCTTTTTACTTTAATTAACAGGAGGCTATTTTTGATATGCAATAATAGCAAGTATCAGTGTAGGTTTTGCCTGGTTCCTCTTACTGCAGTGGTATATAGTTGTCTGTATCCAATGCACTGGTGCAGACAATTTATCCCTGACTAGCTAGCAGACCTAGGAAGTATTTCTTTCTGGTCAGCTATGGAAACTGTGTTAAATGAAGTGGCTTAAGGGATCTACCAATGTTGTAGATTTTTTTTCATTGATGCATTTCCAGTATCTATTTATCTTTTCATGATGAAAGAGTCAATGGTAATCTTAAACTTTGAAATGCTCATGTAAATGCATCCTGTCTAAAGAAGAACAGATAGTTTAGGGGCAGTTGTTAAGTGTTCAAATTATTTACTAAGGTATAACAAACCCCTATTTTTATATTTAACCTAATGGCTTAAATAACAAACATTTCCTTATGATTGCTCATTTTCTATATCCTGAATTAGAACCAGACACAGGGGGAATGGCTTGTTTCTAATGGAAAGACTCTGATAACAGGAAAATTGAGTATCTGGAGTCTCCCTTACTCATATGTCTAATGGCTGAGTGGGAATGACTCCAAGGCTGAGGTCAGCAAGGAAGATAGAACAAGGCACCTATATAGATGCCTGTCTTTGAGTCCTGAACTTATCCCAAAATGGAATTTGGAATCTGAGAAGATACATCTCAAGAGGGACCATCCAGAGGGTAAGTGAAACAATATAACCAGGTGGTAGTCACATGACCTGTTATAAATGAGCCTCAGAGGTGCTATAGCACCATGTACTCTATTGGCTGAGGCTGGCACAAACCCTTGCAGATTTTAAGTGAAGGAGATAGAGATACGACTCTTGATGGAATGAGTATCAAAGAATTTGGAGTCATGTTTGAAAATTGTCAGGGGCTCTGGTGAGAGTAGTGGGAGGATAAGCCAGAGGTAGTTCCTTAAATAGAGCAGGAAATAGAGTAGTGTCCCAGCTAGCATATTTAATTTAGATAGCCCACATCTAGGAAAAAAATTATCTGATAGGGATGAAATACAAGTAAAAGGATGTGTAAGAAAGTGGTAATAAAGTTATTATCTTTATTATTAATAAAGGATGTGTAAGAAAGAGAAAAAAAGGCAAATTCTCCATTTTTTTGTTTTATTTAGAGCTACATAATATATTGGAAAAACACTAGAATTATTTATTTTACTATTTATTGCAGTGTCATGGTGACTCTTTTTCACTCAAATATTTATGTTCTTCTAGCAATTTGTTTAATGATTTCTTTTTATTCTGAAGCTTCCCAGGCAAATGCTAAGTGAAAAGGGAATTGAAACACATTACCAGGGATGCCTGGGTGGCTCAGTGGTTGAGTGTCTGCTTTTGGTCCAGGGTGTGATCCCTGAGTCCCAGGATTGAATTCCACATTAGGCTTCTAACAGGGGGCCTGCTTCTCCTTCTGCCTATGTTTCTGCCTTCCTCTCTCTGTGTCTCTCATGAATAAATAAATTAAATTAAATTAAAAAAAACACATTAGCACACTTTTTAAATATTTAATGTTAAAAAATAAAATAATGAATGGATGAATACAGATGCACACATACATACATACATACATACATACATACATACATAAAGTATTTTTTTCCTAAAGTGGGTCCTTTAAACTTGATTTTATACTTTCAGAAAATATTTTTGTTCCAAATTAATTTGAAGGAAATTTTAGTTCCTTATTTCACTTAGAATAATTCAAAATCATTATGAAAACATTCAAAATCAGTCATCATAGAAATACTGTGAGTGTAATACTCCTGTGTATATATTGGGAAAAGTAAAAATCTGTATCATAGGTATTAAAAAGAAAACAAACAGTGTATGTTCTCACTCATTTGGGGAATATGAATAATAGTGAAGGGGAATATAAGGGAAAGGAGAAGAAATGTGTGAGAGATATCAGAAAGGGACACAGAACATAAAGACTTCTAACTCTGGGAAATGAACTAGGGGTGGTGGAAGGGGAGGAGGGCGGGGGGTGGGGGTGAATGGGTGACGGGCACGGAGGGGGACACTTGACGGGATGAGCACTGGGTGTTATTCTGTATGTTGGTAAATTGAACACCAATAAAAATTAATTTATAAAAAAAAAAGTAAGGTAGAGCATAAAAATAAGATTATATGGCTCAGATGCTAAAAAAAAAAGAAAACAAATTCTAATATGCTGATAAATACTCAGCTTTTAAAAGGAATAGGTAATGTGCTGGTAAGTGTCAGCACTTACAAATGGGTAGAAAATGAAAGTTATGGGCAATAAAAATCTAAGTTGATATTTTTATCTAGTAATATGAAAGTTTTTTATCATTATACTTAAAGTCTCAAAGTGATAACTTTACTGCACGTGAATATTTATTGGTGCAAAGAATTTCAGGAAAATTTTGAAGATGATATACCTCTTCAGAGAAATTAATTATGCTCAATTATTTTATACAAATACAAAATTCAGATTGATAAGCAAAAGAAAAGGAGATTGGTTTCAATGTGTATAAGGGAGTGTTGTGCTTATTTGGAATGATTAAACTTTGTGAATAAAATATACTCAATATATAGTAGATGCTTAGCAAACTTAACTTATTCATTACCTGTCAATGTTTAGGCTTAATATAATTTATTTATAAGTTTCTTTAAATTTATATTGTTACTCTTATTTTTAAAATTTTTCTGCCAAAGCTTTAGGGCTTATAATTGACCTTCTTAACTACCATTAATTACATCTAAAAGGATTTTGACTAACACTTTTTGAAATTCAAATCAGCATTATAATTCTTTGAAAAATCTGATTTTCTCACTACTTTCCCTTTATGTTTACCCATAATTGATCTTTCTTTCTTGACAGCATTTTGGGGACATTGAGTGGCATCTGAAGGCAGTCATGACAGCATCTGTAGGAGATTTACAGCACTTAACCTGTCAGTGTTTCGTCCTTAGAATTAAAGAGGAACAGGATATCTTTAGAGCTCAGGTCTCATGCTTAGTTACGTTCAAAATATCTTGTAAAATTAGTTTCAATGTCAGCATACTAATGCCTATGTCAGCTTTTTAAAAAAGAGTGGCAATGATATACAGCCACCTAACTGACTACAGACTATAAAATAGATGGAGTGGTCAGATTTAATCCTAAGTAACCTTTTATCCAATGACAGTAATTACTTATTTGAACCTTTAATTCATTTAAATTTGCTTGAACTTTTAAGTGACTACCCACATATTTTCCCTTTTGACATGTAAAATTAAATGACTAATATGTAGAACAACCTACCTAGTGCTATGGTGTGATTGACAGTTGAAAAATCATAAAGCACCTTTTACATTTCCAACTTTGAAAAGCTGAATCTTTAATAAGATCAATTTATATTTGTTACTTTATTACATTAGTTTCACAGAAACATCCATTAAACTAAAAATTCAGGATTATGAATGAGATTCCAAGAGGTTCTGGAATATATGAAAATTTCCTATATATACATTCTTTGCTTGTGAGAAGTTCAAAATCATCCTATTTTCAAGTTTGTCTCTGACTTTGGTAAAGTTATGGTCACTACTTTAAATAGCATTTAAAGCATTTATGGAATAATGACAAAATGATCCTACCAAAAACACATTGTAAATGTATTGCGCCAGTGAAAAGATCTAATATAAATAGTCTTTTCATTCCCCTCCTCAAATATACCATTCTCTAACTCACTTGTATCTCTTAACACTGTTGGCTATGTTTATTGACAGTCTCTCTAATTCTAATACTAATTATTCGTGGTTTTCTGATGCCATCAACTATAAGAATAACTGGAGCAACTTGTTATAAATGACAATTATTGTGATCCATCTCAAGTTTCTAATTCAATAGTTCTTGGGTGCAGCCCTGGAACCAGTATGTTTAATAAACTCCCCCTAATTATTTTGCTTCTAGTTTTCCAAAGATCCTGGTTTGAGAAAAATTATTTGAGAATTTCATTTCCCTTATAGGAAAGATTATCTCTTTTCCCTATCCTCTATGTGAATTGCAAACAGCAGACAGAGTTAATAGCTCTTATACAATTATGAAGAAAAATGAAGGCATAATTTATACCTGAAAATTCTTGCTTTTGCATGTAAACTTTGGTGAGCATAATGCTATCAGTTTATTTTGCATTTTTCCTATCTTTTCTTTCATGAGTATTCTTACTTGATTATTATTTAGAATCAGAGGACATTAGAATTTTATATTGGACATCATATTACCTTATAATGAAGTAAATAATTGCCTCACTTTACAGATGAGGAACCTATCTAGAAAACATACGACTTTTTTTTTTTTTAAGTAATTAGAGGGATGCCTGGGTGGCACAGCGGTTAAGCTGAGCATCTGCCTTTAGCTCAGGGCATGATCCCTGGGTCAGGATGGAGTCCATAACCGGGCTCCGTGCGGGGAGCCTACTTCTCCCTCTGCCTGTGTGTCTGCCTTTCTGTCTTTGTCTCTCATGGATAAATAAATCTTTTTAAAAAAGTAAAAATAAAAGTAATTACATATTTAACATCATTTAAATAAAAAATTAGTTATATATAGTACTTGTTCTAGTATTAGAGCTAGAACTGACACTAAAATTAGTGTTATTTCTGAAATCTTCTTAAAAGAAATTTCTTGCTAAATAAGAACTTTGCTCAATAATAATATTTAACTTTATTTTTTATTTTGAATAATAAAAGTAAAAATAATACAAATATTCTCAACTAAGAAAGAATAGAAAGCTAAATAATTTCTTTGATTTTTCAAATGTTAGTACTCAGAGGTAAAAGGTATTTTCCAGACTTATTAATGGAATGCAGGTTTATATTTATGTACTTTTTATGTACAACATAATGTTCATATATATATGATTGATATATATCAATCTATATGATATATATAATTTATATATGATTGTCTTACAACTTGTTTTATGTAACACAATATCATTGATATTAAACCAATATACTGGTCCTAAAATTGAACTGTTGTTTTCAACAGCATCTAGCATATAAAAAGCATTAGCAAATATTATATTAAATATATTGAATAAATAAACCGATAGATGAATGAATTATATCTCTCAGTTCCTACATCTCTATGATACTGCATTTTTGTTTATTGCCATAACATTTTTCAATCAATGTATATAAGTAATAATATTTAAATAAGGTTGGATAAAGAATAACTAGCATAGATGTTCAATGCACATTTTTCTTTAAGAAATAATAAGTTATTTTATTTTTCCTTATTAGGAAAAAGAATAGGAAATAATTTTATATCATCAGAAGATATATCCATTATCACACTGCCTTTTAAATATCACAGGATATAAAATAAGCTGCCATATATTTGCCTCTTCTGCATATGTATGCACATATACATAGTAAATGGCTAACAACTAAAATAGTGAAAAATCATCAATGTACTAAGCTGAAGACATGATATTATATTTATTTACTCACCAGCCAACTATTGGATATGTACGATCAAGTGTCTATTATGTGTGTGAGTGTGTGTGTGTGTGTGTGTGTGATATAACAATCCATAAGATAACATGATCCCTATTTGAAAGCATAGATTTTTAATGAGGTAGTCTTACAGGCTCATCTGGTTTTTGCCATTTTTTAATTGTATAGCTGTATTTTATAGTCATCAAATAGTTAAGACATTTTCTGTAAAGCTCACGTTGCCAAAGTTTACAGTCATGGCGACTAAACCACCCATTTTATTGATAAACTTAATCTTCAGAATGTACTTATCCCTAATTTATTTACCCTTAGGGCATGTGCTTCTCAGAACTGGTGGTTATTCATTCATTTTTGTCTCATACTCGTTCCCCAACAACTCAAATTCTTGCTTTTCTGTCCCTTTTCACAAGACCAACCAAAATGTGTGTAATATATAAAATATCTAACTCATGGTCAGAAAATCAAAGTATTCTTACTTTCAGAAAATCTTCCCACTAGCACTAATTAAAACTTTTTTTCCTCTCGTTTTTTTTTTTCCTTTGCTCTTATTCTAGAGTACTTGATAGAAACTCACTAAAACCTCTAGAAGCTTAATTTTCCCTACTTAAAAGTATGGGGAGTAACAATACTGAGACCTAACACTGCCTGCAGACATAGCATGTCTGTTAGGACTAAGAATGAAAAGTGCCTACATTTTACTATTTGTTCCAGGAAACTCTTTCCCTGGAAGACAAGTCTATAAATCAGTAAATAATTTCATTGTTTCTTTCTGGAACTTCTCAGAAACCAATTTATCTGAAGACTAACTTGCTCAAGTAATTTCCTCCTCAGGACAGCAATTTGCCCATCTGGGCCCAAAGCCTCCTTTCCAGGACAATAACTTGTTCAACCAGGCAAAACCATTCAACTTTGGAACAAACTGTTGTTTGCTCACACTCACTTTCAAAACTCTCACTGTGCCCATTAATCTTAATTTTTTTTTCATAAAATTGGCTCATTTCAATTAAATGTCCACATTGAAATTCTACCTTAAATTCTCCACTCCCAGACCCTGAACACCTATTGATATTTGCCCTGTGGCCACACCAAGATGCATCAAACTGATGCCTTGTAGTTACAAACAATAGACTCAACTTTGCATGATCAATTCTGGCAATCTTCTGGAGATCTATAGCCAACACTTTTAGAAGTCCTGGCAAGATAGAATTAAGTTCCTTTACCACTGTTCAGTTTTCTGTCATCTAGTTCTCATTTCTGAGTGTATTTTTTCCCCTAGAAATAAGATACCCCTTTCAAGAATTCATTAATTATTAAATAAGATTTGCACATTTTTATCCTTGGTAAAAATATGTCCTATTACTGATGATACTGCTATTTGTCCCTATTTTCCCCTTTCCCAGGGAGTGCTATAATGTTGCCAAATTGATACTCTCTTTTAATGCAGCAGGTTGTAAACTCAACTTCGGTTGATGAACTTTTGGGAAGTCAAAGGTCTAAGCTGCTTGTGTCATAGGTTTACTGTAAATGTGAGAAACAAAACTAAACAAAACATTTGTCAGGCATTTGAGTGGCTCAGTGGTTGAGCATCTGCCTTCAGCCCACAGATGTCAGCCCCCTGAGAGCACCCTCACCTCCTCCGCGCAAAGGAGGATAGGGGATGAATATTCAAAGCCAGAGAAGGGAGATACACCCCAGGTCTTGATTCTGAGGTCTTGGGATGGAGTCCTGCATCAAGCTCCATGCAAGGAGCCTGCTTCTCTCTCTTCCTATGTCTTGCCTCTCTCTGTGTGTCTCTCACGAATAAATAAATAAAATCTTAAAAACAAAACAAAACAAAACAAAACTTTGTCAAATAATAAGTAGTCTTAAAAGTTTCCCCAGCTGTGATCAAATCCATGACCAGCTATAGTATTTTCCTCTTTATTGTCTATGATTTCTTCTTTTAGTCTCATTTCTCAGTGCAACCTATTTTTAGCCAAATATTATACACAACAGTCCACAATTGGATAGGAATGTCTTTATATCTGTGTTGAAACAGTAATTAGAGGTTGTTTGTGAATGTCTTCTGAAGTTTCCAAATCTCACTTCACACACCATCTTTTTCGCTCTATGACAACATAGATTTAATTTTTTTTTTTTTTAATTTCGTGTTACAGCTCTTAGGTTGCTAATTTCTAGTTGTACAATCCACACAAATGGTTGAAGTTCAGTTCTTCCCCCAAACAAATGCTGTGTTAACACCTTAACAAATATAATTGCTTTACCTATCTGTCAATACCTGCCATGGCTTTTAATAAAAACTTATTTTTAAGCTATTTTTTGACTAAGCATAAGAAGGATCATCTGGAGGTTGATTAAAGTCTAATTGTATTTAGGCAGACTTTAAGAACACCAACAACCATCCCTGTTCCTGATATTCAGTCTTGAGCTATTAATTCCCCTGTAGTCATTCGCTTCCGATCAACAGTACACAGCAAGGTTGAGGAGATGTCATTTCCCAGATTTTTTATAAAAGACCGTAACTTCTGTATTGCTAAAACATTCTTTCAATGACCTTCTTGATTTGTTCTTTAACCAAACAAACTGTCATGTGAGAGGGCCCGGGCAAGGAACTTTGAGCCATCTCCGGCTAACAGCCCACAGGTAACAAGGGCCCTGAATTCAACATCCCACAAGTGACTGAACAAGAAACACTAAGTGAACTTGTAAATGGTTTCTTCCTGAATCGAGAATTCAGGAGATGAGGCACCCTGGCCTGTACCTTGAGTATAGTCTTCTGTGAGAAACAGAGGGCTCAGCTGACCCATAGAAACTGTAATATAAGTGTGTATTGTGTCAATTGCAAAATTTGGGGGTAATGTGTTATTCAGCCATGGAAAACTAATGCACATAGTCTAATATATCAATTAGAATTCTTTATTTTGTGGTTACTTCTTGCTGTCTTTCAATTTTATTCTTCTCTGAGTGCAAGGATGATTTTAAACATAGGCTGTGTATCACAAAGGTTTTATGATTTATCCATTTAGAAGCCATAAAAATCATTTTTTTTGTAGCAAACATAACTCTTACTGATTAAACACTAAGTAGAGAGAGAGGCTTTTATTTTTGTTTTCATAGTCTGTGGAGCAGCACAGGGAGGAGTCCAGAGAGCCCAACTTGAAACAAAGCTTTCTCAAACACACAACAGGCTGTTGAGGAAACCACTCAAGCTTCTACTGCCCCACTAGGCTCTAGAGAAAGATTCCACAGTAATAGAAGCAGATTTGAGAAAGGACTCAAACTTAAAATTACTACCACTTCTGAGAGTTGGATGTGTGTTTCCAACTATGGTTGACCCTGGAACAATGTAGATTTTAGGGGTACTGACCCCCATGCAATTGAAAATCCATGTATATGACTTTTTTACTCCCTCCAAATTAAATACCAGCAGCCTGCTATTGATGAAAAGTCTTAACTGATAAAAGTGAATTAACACATATTTTGTATCTTAAGTGTATTATATACTGTATTCTTACAATAAAGTAAGCAAAAGAAAGAAAAATGTTATTAAGAAAACCCCAAGGAAGAGAAAATACATTTATAGTACTATACTGTACTATAGAAAATTTTCCCATATAGGTAGAACCACAGAGTTCAAGTCCATGCTGTTCAAGGGTCAACTGTAGTCCCTTCCAAACTGAAGTCTCTCTTGAGTTCATATGACTGGCAAACCAATGCTATATAGCTGAATATTGACTCCAATAGAGGCTGATAATTTTAGGTATTTTGAGATAAATCTTGAGTTGATGGGATTCAGGAGCTTGAAAATTCCCCCAGTATAGGATCTAAAGAAATAAAAGAACAAGCTTCAAAGAAATGAAAGCACATGTCCTGAAGCATGTATTTTGTTGTTTAATGAGAATCTTTGAGCACCATCCCAAAGCAGGAGATATCACACCAGTTGTAACATTTTAATATTATGAGTGCAATTCAAAGTTTTCCCACATTTCCTATTGCTAATTTTGAGATTAGAAAGGACAAGTCTTTGCACTCGAAAGCAAAGGAAATTACAATGCTTAATATTTGGAAAGTGACTTAACTATGCATTTTGGGAAGAGAAAGGACTGAGCAATGTGGTAAATTTACATCTGAAAAAAAATTTAAATACTCATTTTCTTAAAAGGAAAATTTTGAGAAAAATAAAGTATACATAGGAGAGATTCAAATATGTATTTGAAAACAAAGTGAGTCATAGTCATTCTGAAAATAAGAATAAAAAAGAATCAAAAAGGAAATATGACACTAAAGAAGTATAAATTGTTAAAGATATATTTTGATGGGTTAGTTACATATATGATTATGCATGGGCGGTTTTCCCTCATTGCAAAGCAGTCAAAACATAGTTGTCAACTACGTAAACTCCCTTATGATATAAAATATTCAAATCACATCTAGTTTTCTAGTAGTTTTTAGTGAGGATTCTACACTATATTTCCAAGGCTTGGATAGGTCTTCCTCTTCTAGTTCCAAACATTCATTTTAATTTTTATATTTGGCAAATTATATTACAATTTCCTGTGTACTTTTCTGGAATTTCATCTGAGCATAAATTACTTTAGAGTACAGAATGAGTCTCGTTCATCCTTACATCCATACTGGTTGCCCAAATCTGAAGCTAAAAATCATGGATACTACGGAGCTTCCTGTGGGCAAAAGTGAGACTTGATGTTTCACGTACATTTATTTGACAGACTAAACCATATCAATCTGTGAGATAGGAATACTAAAACTTTTTTTTTAATTAGAAAGTCTACTAGAGGAAAAATTAGTATTGAAGAAGTGATTTTTTGAATGCTTTACATTTTAAGATGTTGATTAACATGATATTAAAATGGAAATATGAACTTTAGTAATCAATTCTTAAAATAGCTTCAAAGAAGAGAGATCTGTATTTGAAATTATTTGGTATGCATAATAAAGGGCCTATTTTTTCTTATTATGCAATAAAGAGCTTTAAATAAACTTAAAATACACATTTTGTCTGGAACTGTTTTTCTGTCATCTGACAGTAAATTGTTTAGGTCCTTCTTACCTTAAAACTGTATTATTTTTACATATAAGTTATGGAACTAGAATGCCTGTACAATGCCTCTCTCCTATAAATGCTGTCCTTAAAATGCAAAGGCCCTCTATTATGTCATTTATGGTAGTCTCTAGTAGATATTATAAAATACAGTTTGAAATATATAATTGTTATATTTATTAAAATTGTCTTATTTCAAAGAGAATATATATGTCTTGATTTATTCATTCACATATTTATTTAAAAGCTTTAACTGTGAGTGTATGTCAATAGCCAACTTCCCAAGACACCACTAAAATCACTTCAAATTTGGTGCACCCAAGTAGTTCAGTTAGTAAAATATTTGACTCTTGGTTTTGGCTGACTTCAGTATCTCAGGGTGGTGAGATTGAGCCATGCATCAGGCTCCATGCTCAGTGCAGTATCTGCTTGGTTTTCTCTACTCTTCTCTCTCCCACACATGTGCTTGTGCTCTCTCTCTCTCTCAAATAAATAGAATATTTTTTAAAATAAAAAAATAAAATCACCCCAAATTTATTACTTACTACAGTAAGAAAGACTACTACCATTATAATCTTGATAGTGATTGCTCTGAAAAGAGGATGATTACTTTGACTAGTGTTTATATAAAGAGATATATGGAAGTTACTTAAATAATCAATAATATTATTGGAAACCTAATCTTTCTGGGTGAGAAATGTCCAGGAATAGTAAAATTAATTTAACAGAGTTCTTTTTTTAACATTTTATTTATTTATTTGAGAGAGAGAGAGAGTGGAAGCTAGGGAGAACACTAGCAAAGGGTGGGACAGAGGGAGAGGGAGAAGCAGACTCCCCAGTGAGCACAGAGTCAGACTAGGGGCTCCATCTCAGGACCCCAGGATCCTGATCTGAGTCAAAGGCAGCCACTTAACCACTGAGCCATCCAGGCACCTATCTTAATAATGCACTTTATAGAACCAAAAGGTTATAAAAGTAGGTCAGACTTGTGACTAGGTCAAAGTCAGAGAATACACAGGATCAGGCAAATATTTGCCAGGCCCTTTCTATATATGACCAAAGTGAATTATGGCCAAAGTGAATCATGGTAGCTCATCAGTGAAGTTTTAAAATAAAGAGTGGAGAAGAAGCACTGGCATATTTATTTATTATTCAGTAAGTGAATGTAAAAATTTTTCCAGTGTTCAGGCAAATATCTTCCTTTGCTTGTATAGCAACTACCTGTGTCTCTGTGTGTGTGTACTCTGTTGTGTGTGTGTGTGCGTGTTACCATCAACGGTAGAATTGTTGGCTAATGTCATGTCACTGACGTTGAAAAAGGACAGCACAAAGCCATGGCTTTTCATAATCTGTATTAAAATTATACAAATCTAAAAAAACCCAACTATATAAATCTTTTCTCAGTTTCTTGACATAACCTTATTTAATGCTGGTTACCTCACTGCTCATGGTGCTGTGTCATCCATTGTGCCACTTGTTAGTACTCGCTCCTCATGACTCACTCAGTGTTTATTATCAGGCTTCCTTGATGACAATAAATAATGCAAAACTTATTCACTGTATGAAAGAGGGTTCATAAGGTCATTTATTATCTATTTCAGTTTTCCTCATACTAAGTGTGGTACTGAACCAAGTCACTTGAATACTACTGCTATAGACCTTTGGAAGCTCAGTTTGAGTAAGGAATTTCTTCATCTTCATTTTCCTTGGAGCATTTTCTTCTTATTCTAATCCACAGATTCTATAGATAGACCCCTTGAAAGTCAGATCAAATCAAATATATTTTTTCATTCCTTGGATTCTTATAGGTTCCCTTAAACTGAGTATAAGGTTTGGATAGAAATTGCAATCATCACTGTTTTCACGTTTAAAAAATATCTCTTGAAAGTACTAGTTTAGTTTCTTAATAGTTTTACACTTTTATGGATTATGAGCTTTCTTCCTTTCTTCTCTTTCTGTCTTCCTTTCTTTCTTCTTATGTGACTAATGCCGTAATAAAACATGTCTTCACAATAAAAGACATTGATTGAAGATGGCAGAATGATTTGTTAAAAGAATGTAGTGTCGAGAAAATTACCAAACATTTGGAAATAAAGCAAAATTGAATATTCACTATAATGTTCTCTTAGTATTCTAATCGGGCATGTTTGAAGGTTTTTTTTAAGATTCAGATTTAGAGAGAGAGAGAGACAGAGAGAGAGAGAGAGTGGAGGGAAGGAACAGAGGGAAAAGCACAGAGAGAATCTCCAGCAGGCTCCTCACTGAGCCCAGAACTGGACTATACAGAGCTCCATCTCAGGACCCTGAGATCATGACCTGAGCGGATATCAGGGGCCAGAAGTTTAACTGACTGAACCACCCAAGTGCCCCCAATTGGGCATGTTTTAACAGGCCCTTCCAAGAACTATTTGATCCTCCAACTATGGTTTGGGGGGTCCCAAGAAGTACTCCAAATCCTTTCAAACATCTATGAGACCTTAATTTTTCCTACTACGTAGTGTATAAGGGATTTAGATTTAATTTCTAATATTGTAAATTTCAGTTGCTAGAATCAAAAAAACACAAAACTCATTAGCATCTTGAATTTTTTTTCTTTTTTTGTAAGTTTTCTATAATTTTTAGTATAAAGGATTACTGAGAACATTTTAAGAAGTCTAGCTATAGGAGAATATAACTAGTTTAATGTTGCTATTTGGATAGAGGCTATGAGATTATATATAAAGTGATATACTTGGTCTGTAAAAAAAAAAAGATTCAAAAGATAGGGCTTAATTGCCCACTAAGACACACATTAACCAATTTTGCATTTAAACTAGCATTACCAGTTTTTTGCTGTTTTTTATACATAAGCAGTCCTCAAGTGCTCTTAGAAACAACTTTACCATCTTATTGGCTCCCTCATTTGTAAGTTTAAAAATCTTTGATATGTGTTAAATCTGTACCTGGATTAAAGCCACATTTTTAACTTTTTGAAAGTTTACTTTGACAGCAGATTAACTGAGTTTTATATTTTATGTGAGTGGGAAAGACCTTATAATACAACCTTTGTTTTGCCCCAGAAAGGAAATTAAAACATAATATTGAACGAGAATGCCCAGATCTTTGTTAGCATTCCACAAAAATATAATTTCTTCTGAAATTCTGGTTTATTACAAGTTACTGTTTTTGAGGAAATGAAATAAATGTCATCTTCACAAAATTCAATTCTAGAAGTCTTGATTTCTATTTGAATTTACTAAACAAGATTTTGGGGACAGAATTGGTTAAAAGTATTAAAATGTATATAAGGCTAAATGTATTTTTAAAAATGAGTAGTAGAACATGCAAATATAGGACTATAGAATGAGGAAGGCTACAGATTTATTTTGTCTCTCCATAACACTGTTTAAATTTACAAATAATACAATAAAATGCCTTGAACATTTGAGAAAGAAACACACACACACACACACACACACACACACACACAAAAACCCAGATGGAGAAATGTAATAATCATCCTTAGAAATTATTATTGGAAAATAAATCTTTAAAATTCTGATATTCTGTTAATTCTGATATTTGATCAAACATATTTAGGTCGGTTGGGCAAAGTCTATTTATATTGCTTATGCAAGTACTACATATTCTGGAAAAAAACAACAACAAAAAAGAAAATATGTGTAACAAATAACAAAATATTGTATTTTCTATAAATATACAATTACTTAATTATGTAATGAGCATGGGCTATGGGCTAGGTCCTAGAAGTACTGAATAAGTATATTATCAAAAATATGTATTTAATTACTAGAAACTAATATTATTTCTGGTACTTTTATTTTATTTTATTTTTTATAGTTTTTTTTAAAATTTTTATTTATTTATGATAGTCACACACAGGGAGAGAGAGAGAGGCAGAGACATAAGCAGAGGGAGAAGGAGGCTCCATGCACTGGGAGCCCGACATGGGATTTGATCCCGGGTCTCCAGGATCACGCCCTGGGCCAAAGGCAGGCGCTAAACCACTGCGCCACCCAGGGATCCCTATTTCTGGTACTTTTAAATCCATAATTGGTCCAAGCATTAGTCTACTTAAGTCAGATTGTATCTGGTGATAGGTCTTTCTGCACATTATCTAGTTTTGAGAATTGTTAAATAGCGACATAAACTTTTAACAAAATAGCAAGAAATATTTTCCTTGATTTTTAAATTATTAAATATTTAATGAGCATGAGAAGTTTTATCTTATTCTATGCACTACACATGAAGAAGTTTTTTTTTATTTTTATTTTTTTACTTACTTATGATAGTCACAGAGAGAGAGAGAGAGAGAGAGAGAGGCAGAGACACAGGCAGAGGGAGAAGCAGGCTCCATGCACCGGGAGCCTGATGTGGGATTCGATCCCGGGTCTCCAGGATCGCGCCCTGGGCCAAAGACAGGCGCCAAACCGCTGCGCCACCCAGGGATCCCACATGAAGAAGTTTTATCTTATTCCATGCACTACACATGAAGAAGAAAGAATACTGGATTTTTTTCTGTTTTTGAGAGATGTAGTCTAGACTTGACACAACATGATACATAAAAATATTTCAATATGTTTTAAAACTGGAAGAAAAATGAAATGCTAGTAATTTACATTACTATTTCACTATTGGGAAAACTAAAACCCAAAGTATTTCAGTGACTTCGTTTAAAAGTAGACACAGATTTATTCAGTGGCAGAACTAAGACTAACACACAATAGTTATGACTCTGTGGAGGCTGAGAAAATTAAGGCCATTCCACTTTAAGTTCAGCGTTAGCACAAGTACAGCCATCCCAGGCCCCTGTGAATAAGAGCTGAACTTTACCTTACTTCAGGTACAGGAAGAAAACAGCTTACAGCTTAAAGCCCTAGAAAGCCCCATATTAGAATAAGAACAGAGCCCAAGCCAGTGGCAGGAAGCCTCATATTAGAATGAGAACAGAGCTCAATGCCCTTGAAAGCCCCATATCATAACGTAAACAGAACTTGAGAAATTCCTCCACCCCTTCTGGAGGTCCTTAAAACTAGACCAGCCCTTAAAACTAAGCTGTAACCCACCTCCGGGTCCAAGTCCCTGCTCCACTGCCTTGGGTATACTTGGACCCAAGCTCAAGCTTGTTAATAAACCCTCATGTGCTTGCATCTGTGTCGGTTCCTTGGTGGTTTCTTAGATTAGCAATGTTGGGCACAACATTTGGGGGCTCCTCTGGGATCTGAGAAACCCCCAGGACCCCATCCGTAGGGTTTCATGCGTGGTGAGTGCACTCAACTTTTTCCACTTTTTGTGCGCATATTCTCTGAGAGCTCTAAACTGTACTTTTACCTGTAGGAATTCCAGTCTGTATTGGGTCGGCATTGGCTTAGGCGGAGCGCTGGTGGGCCTTCGACTCGGGTCTTGAGGAGATGTCACTTGCCCCCACCCAGAGGATGGGAGTCCTCATCTGTAAAGAGGACGGGGGTCCTCATCTGTAAGGAGGGCCGGCTGCGAGCCATTCGGATTACTTTCTGTTTTGTCTCCGTGGCTGCACTGGAACGTTTTTGTCTGTGTTACTATGTCCTTGTTAACTGTGCATTTGTCTGTGTTCTGTGTCTTTGTTAACTATCATAACTGTTTACATAAGGAGAGGGAGATTTCAAATTTATTGCATATCAGAATGGCCAACCTTTGACATGGGATGGCCCAGAGAAGGAACTTTCCACCTACCTATTATCTTACAGGTTAAGGCCGTGATCTTCAGGGACAAACCCGACAGCCACCCTGACCAGGTGCTCTACATCCTGGCCTGGCAGGACATGATCGAGAATTCCCCTCCTTGGCTAAAATCCTTTTTACCCCCCAAAGTGCACAATTCGGCTAAAGGTAAGGAGAGACTCTGGGTCTAGCCCAGACTCTAGGGGCAGGTCTCCAGGCAGTCACGCAAGCCTACCAATCTGGCCAAGGTATATGATGTGAGACAGGGTAAGGATGAGTCAAGTCCAGCAGCCTTCTTAGAGAGTCATAGAGGCTTTTAGGCAGTACACCCCTATGAACCCAGAAGCCCCGGAAACCAAGGCCACAATTATCATGGCTTTTGTTAACCAGGCCTCTCCAGACATTAAAAAGAAATTGCAAAGAGTAGAGAGACTGGGAGAGAAGAGCTTGCAGGATTTAGTAATAGTAGCAGAAAGAGTCTGTAATAATAGAGAAAGTCCGGAAGAACAACAAACCAAACTAAGTGACCGGCAGACCCGAAACCTGGCCAAGATCCTGCTGGCCACAACCATGGATGACCCACGGGAAAGACGGAGGCACCTCAAGAAGCTGGCTTCAGGGACAGGTAAGGAGGATGGCCCTGGTCCCCGTCGGGAGCGCCCTAAACTAACAAAAACCAATGTGCTTATTGCAAAGAAGAGGGCCACTGGGTGAAAGATTGCCCTAACAAAAGATCTAAGGCCCCTGCCAAGATCTTAGAAATGGAGGACCTGGACGCTTGCATTGATGTCTGCTCCTTGGTGGTTTCTTGCATTTGCAATCTTGAGCACAACTCCAAGTCCAATTCTTGCTTTACTGCACAATATTATCCTCAGAAAAAGAAAGCAACGGAAAACAGAAAAACAGAAAACAGAAAAATGTGTTCAGTATCAATGTCTTAGCAAAATGGATTATTGGCAGTAACACATACAGAGAAGTAATCTCCTCAATCAGGTTTCTGTGTGACCCTCCATTGTAAGTGATAGAGAGATTTACAAAAGAGATTGACAATCTTTTTAGCCTCTACTGGAAGGAGCTGCCATTCATTTGCTAATCATGGAAGGAAGAAGAGATAGTTAAGAAAATTAATATATGGTGAACAAGAAAAGACAACTTGAAAGGAGATCAAGAAAATAATAATGACCTAGATAAAATAGAAGAATGTATATGGCATGAACCTGAGGACACATTCTGTCTGAGATAAGAACACTCAGGAAGTTAGATACCACTCATAGCTACAACAGAGAGCTGGGTGAAAGGATCAGTGAGCTTGTTGACCAATGCAGATTTTGAAAGGTTGACTGCATAAACTGGAAGATGGCTGCGATGGTGATATGTAATGATTATAATTAAAGTGGTAAAATCTACAAAATGAGAGATGAAAATTGTGAGGTCACCAGATATGCAGTATGTTGCTAAAACTCTTTTTTCTTGTTGGGTTTTTTTTTAAAAAGAGTAGCTGTTTTACAAATAGCCTTTGGATTTCAACTTGCTTTTGTAGGTGAGCCGTATTTGATTGAGCCCACTGTGTGAGGAATCTGAAATATCTAAAAATAATATCTTAGAGTAGGAGACCTCTTATTAAGCTCAATTGCTTCAGCAGTATGTTTAGGTAAACATAGATTTTTTTTTTTTTTTTTTTTTTTTTACTTTGTAGCACAATTTCTTCTTGACATTTTTGGATGTAAATTTTGCAAGGAAATACTAAAAGTATTTTTTAAAGTTACTTTTAATGTGTATGTTTTTATGACTCCGTGGAAAGTATCTCTATGTCATATTTCACTTTTCCTCAAGGATTCGCCTAGGATAGCAATGGTGAGAAGAGATTAATAATGCCTTTAGCCCAAGAAACTAGTATATCGGGGATATTCAGGGTAAAGGATAATCACAAAGGTTTAATGGCAATGTGAATCTACTGAGTATTGGCAGAGAAATTAAGAAGAAAAGCAAAAACAGAATTTACTCTTGAGACATTAGTGAGACATCTATAAAGAGACATCTGAGAGAGTTGGAGACAAGATTAAAACAAACAAAACAGAAAAACAGAGGAGAAGACAGGATTAAGGTACTGATTTCTTTAATCATTCCATGAGTTTTAAAGTCCTTGTTGATATCATTGGGGGAGGGGTGGTGGTGAGATACCTGGGGAATGAATATAAATAGGCATGGAAAAAAGGACTAATATTAATCATGAGATGCTCAACACCAGGAAGTAAAAGAGGAATGAGAAATTAAGTGTCCATATATCTTTCAAGGCATTTTTTACTAAGCCTGGTCCAAATATGTACAAGGAGATTGTGGTTTAGGGTAAAGTTTCAATTCAATCTGTGTTTGGAACCAGATATTCTAGGTTAAATCTTTTCTTCACTCTCTCCAGCTATTGCTCTTTGAGCATTAATGAGGGAGCAGGGCTAGTTTAGGAGAAAGGAGAACTGATATCCCACAAACAGCCCCCACTCAGGATGGGGTACTTGTGACATTCTTCAGGAAGCTTCCAGTTGTCTTAATGTTAATGCCTTGCTAGAAGGAAAAACAATCTTTAACTTGACAATTACATGGCCTCTGATATCTTGTAGGTCCTCCTTAGCATATGAAAATCCTTTTGCAATCTCCTTGTTGCTTGCATTCCAATTCCTATATAATCAGCCACCCCTCACAGGCCCAGGGCAGCAGCTTTTCCTGCTCACAGGTCCTGTCTTCGTGCTTTAATAAAACCGCTATTTTGCACCAAAGACGTCTTAAGAATTCTTTCTTGGTCGTTGGCTCTGGACCTCACCTATATTCCAAAACTTCATTAAGCATGACTTACAACTCTTCTTGGATTTGAGTTTCCTTGTTTGTGAAGTGTAAATAATAATACCCATACTTCTGTACTAACAGTAATTTGAAACTTAGGGCTGCAGTTTATGTAAGTTCTTAATTCAGGGTTATATACATAGGATTTTATGGAGTGATTTGACTAGAAATCACATTTTCCACTGATCTTAGAACTTTTAAGGCAGTATTGATAAAGTCAGTCGAGTCACCAATGAACTCCTTGCATTTCCTCATTACTTTAGTAGACAAGACTAGGAGCTGAAACAGTGAAGACGATTGTCAATGTCTCTGTTTCTTGGGTGAGGCATAGTAAAGTTCTCATAAATAGGAGTTTGGCCACCTACCACGCATCTGGAAATAATGGCTTAGAAAGAGGGAGATGACTCATTTAAAGATGAGCAATGGAACATTATGTTGACTGATAAACAATTTTCAGCCTTAAAATAACAATCTGTCAGTTCAAAACACAAATCTCCATTAAAAAGTAAATTAACATTTTTTGAAAGGATCTCTAAACATCCTAAATTTGGAAAAAAAATAATCTATCATCCCCCATTTATATGTAGGGCCTCCCGATAATGGAATGCAATACCCTTAAAAGGGAAATTCAGATTAAAGTTTCATCTCTTATAAACTAAATCTTTTATCCCAAAATGAAAGTGTTGCGTTTTTCAATGAAATGTGGTTTCTTCGATATTTAGAATTCAATATCTGCAAGAGCTGAATGAAAAGGAGCTTAATTGCTTAGAAGGACAATACATAACAGGGAATGGAAAGGAATAAGATATTTGATTCATGCATTTTCCCTCAATTTTGTGGATCTCTTTTGTTATGATTATCTTTAAGCCTCAAGGTACTTTTTCCCTTGTATATCATAAAATCTTTAATTAATCATTTGCTGGTGCATATAAAAATGAAATGAATTAGATTCAGCTCTGAATTATCGATAGTAATGGAAGAGTCACATGTAATTTAACAATTATAATATGGAGGGAATTGGTAAATATTTTTTGCAATAAAGTTAGATATAGACTCATTCAACATTCAATTGCCTACCCCATACATACACTTTCAGCTAGTCATTGCTCTGCTTTTGTAACTAACAACTTGAACTTCATCTCATCCATTGGATTCCCCAAAATCAAGAAGTTGGAAAAGCAGCTTATCTCAACAGCAATATAAGCTCATGGAATTTTTCAAAACATGATTCATTATCATCATCATTTATATGCCGTCTTTTGGTCCCTGTCTCAATATGCTAATGTTTGTGATGATGGCTTACTAAGTGGATTGTATATCTCCCTAACTAGATGATATAATACTCGGTAGAGGTCAATATTATGAATCAATATTATCTATATTTAAAGAAAAATTGCATTTCTTATGCCTTCAATCTCTTTATTGGAACATTTTACTAATACTATAGTGACCTTTGCCCACACATGCTCTTTTCCATGAGTGTATACATGAGTGTATCACTCTAAGCTATTGGTGAGAATTTTCTTTTCTTTTTAACTGATAAGTCCTTGTTCACATTCTTGAGTGCTAAACTACAAATAAAATAATATTCAGTTGAGAGAGAACTTATCTCCCAGGTGTTTACTTTTAAAATATGTAGTTTTGTTTATGGGGTATTTAGTTCTTAAACATACACATAGATATATGCAAAGGATCCATCATTTCTGACCTCATAATGAGTTATTGCAGGAATCCTAGCTCTCTCTTAGTGTGTGTAATATCATTTTGAGTTAAAGCAAGCACATTTAAAATTCCCAGATGTGCAATGTAACAATCACTATTTCTGGTAGGTTTGTTTCCAGGCATTTTGGACATGCAAATTTTCTTTGGAGAGGGTAAATTTAAACACCTGACAAAATTCTCTGATTGGAACAAATGACACTCTACCTCAGCCATCAACATCTTTTCTCTTTTGTAAATTTAAGAGAGGAGATGGAAGGAAAAAAAAAATAAAACTAGTTCTTTGGTAATTAGCCATGACTGGAGCAATTCAAATTCACAACTTAATGGCAATTCTGAATTGTTTTACATTACTTAAAGCAAAATGTTCTCACTTGGATCCATCATCCATTAAATGAGACATATTAATAAATGCTATATTAAAAAGCAAAGCTTAATTGAATACAAGATACTTATAGAAGATAGGTTCATCTTGCTTGAGGGTAATTTTTACTGCCTGCTGGAAAAGGTATATTCTCAAACTTAAAGGAAATGAGAGGTTTTTAGAAACCACACACCAATTTCCAAGATGAAACAGATACATTGGCCATTTTTTTCCATCTCTAAGCGACAAGCAACTCTAACATATCTTTACCCCCTTTTCTAAAAGATTGCCCTGGGTTAAAATATACATCCCAATAAAAAGTCTATCATATAGGAAAACCATGTAACCTTCCCTTCATAAGGAGACAATAAAGTTTTTTCTTTTTGGATACATGTAAAGTTCTTACTTCAGAAAGTTTACAATAAATAACACAAAATATAAAATTGTTTCATACTCTTTCAATCTATGCAAGAAGTTCTTTTGGCTAAAATATTTTTGAATTTAAAAAAAGAGCATTTGATGTCTATATATTGTTATGAAATGATTTATAGTATGATGCAGTTTACCTAAGAAAGATGGAGTATACAAAAACATTTGCTTATAGTAAGTAAAGCATGAAAAAATATACAGTAGAATTAAAAATAAGGGTTACTTATAATGAGAGAAATAAAATAGAGGAGATTTCTGTAATAATTAGGCTTCTTTAAATAGTCCTTGTTTTGTAAATTCTACTTTGGAGCTATGCAAATATTTCTTATAATCATTAAAAAATTGAATTAAAAATCCAAAATAATACAAACAAAAATAAAATGTAATAAATGCATGTGAAGATGTACAAAGTTGGTCATAGCCACACAGGTGGGAATGATGCCAAATGGATTTAAAATACAGTAATTTGTTAATTTGTAGTAGAACCAAAATAAGTATTGTGAAAGTTATTAGTATTTTTCAAAATTTATATTTCTTAAAGTGGTGTTGATAATTCCTTTCTGAGGTAATTGTATGTATTGTAAAGTATACAAATTGAATAATCATAATTTTTAAAATTCTATCACTCTTGATGTCTTGGAAAAATGACCTTCTCATCGTAGGTAAAAGAGATACAAATACAAGGTAAAGCAGATTAAGTACAATTACCTAAATTTGCCTATTTATTTACTTATTTATTTTTAATTAGGCTCCATGCACATCATGGAGCCCAACATCAGGCTTGACCTCATGACCCTAATACCAAGATCTGAGCTGAGATTAAGAGATAATTAACTGACTGAGGCACCCCAAATGGGAAATGCTATCATGAAGTCATGTACTTTATCTTGAAAATCAGCAAACAACAACAAATTTCTAGCATTTTCTACTAAAAAAGACTTAGAAAAAAATGGTTGCTCCCCTAGAAATAGCATGCCGAGATCAGCCTTCCATAAGATTTGATCCAGGACATGGAGGAGAAATGTCTTACTCTAACTAAGGATAATATACACAAGAGGAGTCTGCAACATCCTAATATCAGACAGCGAGGAAACTCTGGAAGAATGCTAGGATCATGTCAAATAAATTCAGGAACCTAAAAGAAGAAGCATCCACTGACCAAAGGTGGCACATGCTTGACATTACCAAAAATAAACCATCAAATATATTCACACCACGTTAATTAAAAAAATTTTTTTTGAAGCTTGAGTTAAAATTATAATTGAATTAAAATTATATTATTTTGAAGCTCCTAAAAATCAAAAAAAGAAAGAAGTATTTAGGTTTTTCTCTTAAAAATTGTATGTGATACTGGGTAATCAAGTAGGGAATGATAGGAAACTACTTTTTATAGAAACTTTCTAGGTAATACATAAAGAATGAACGATTGGATTAGAATTTTTTTTTTTGCTATACTCAGTGAATTAATGGATTTATGCATTAATCATCAATACTTGTTAACATCACACACACACACACACACACACACACACACAACCAGACCAGATGTGTTGCCTGATAAAAACTATGTGTCTCCTGTTGAAAACAACATTTAGATATATTATAAAATATTCTTGTTAAAAAAAAAAAAATCCAACCTGAAGCTAGATTCACCTACCAATGTATAGGGTATAACATGAAGAGAAAAAGCAGTTTTATTACTTTGCAGCAATACAGTCCTCCAAATCCAGAATGTGGGGAACACTATAGGAAGGCAACATTCAAAAAAAAAATGGGAATAACATAGAAACCAAAAACAGTATAATAAACAAATGAATGAAAAGGAGAGAAAGTGGGGAGGAAGGAGAAAATAAGAGGATGAAAGTCTGTAAAGGAAAAGTAACTCAAAACATAATAGATATTTACACATATTTTATTTTTTAAAAAAATTTTATTTATTCATTCATAGAGACACAGCTAGAGAGAGAGAGGCACAGACATAGGCAGAGGGAGAAGCAGGCACCACGCAGGGAGCATGATGTGGGACTCGATCCAGGGTCTCCAGGATCAAGCCCTGGGCCGCAGGCGGCACTAAACCGCTGCACCACGGGGGCTGCCAAGAAATTTACACATATTTTAAAGCATTGTTAAAAAATTGTGACACATGAAATGATTAGAATTCGAAAAGTGACACTGAATATTAAAGTATTTGTACTGGGGATCCCTGGGTGGTGCAGCGGTTTGGCGCCTGCCTTTGGCCTAGGGCGGGATCCTGGAGACCCGGGATCGAATCCCACGTCGGGCTCCCGGTGCATGGAGCCTGCTTCTCCCTCTGCCTATGTCTCTGCCTCTCTCTCTCTCTCTCTCTCTCTCTCTCTCTCTCTGTCTCTCTCTGTGACTATCATAAATAAATAAAATAAAAATAAAGTATTTGTACATATTTTAGGTGTATTAGAGATACTGTGGTTACATTTTTTAAAAGGCTTATTTTTTAAAGATACATAGTTAACTGTGTGAATGAAATGTTATAATTTATCTAATTTGCTTTATAATAAAAATAGAGGTGGGAGTGGGTGGAGATATAGATGACACATGAGTTGAGGAAAAATACCACAAGTGATAACTCTGGCAGCTGAGTGATGCCCACAAGGGATCTATTACATTATTGAATCTCCTATTCTTTCTTTCTTTCTTTCTTTCTTTCTTTCTTTCTTTCTTTCTTTCTTTCTTTCTTTCTTTCTTTCTTTCTTTCTTCTTTCTTTCTTTCTTTCTTTCTTTCTTTCTTTCTTTCTTTCTTTCTTTCTTTCTCTTTCTTTCTTTCTTTCTTTCTTTCTTTCTTTCTTTCTTTCTTCTTTCTTTCTTTCTTTCCTTTTCTTTCTTTCTTTCTTTCTTTTTTTCTTTTCTTTCTTTCCTTTTCTTTCTTTCTTTCTTTCTTTCTTTCTTTCTTTCTTTCTTTCTTTTTTTCTTCTTTCTTTCTTCTTTTCTCTTTCTTTTTCTTTCTTCTTCCTTTCTCTTTCTTCTTTCTTTCATTCTTTCTTTCTTTCTCTATCTTTTTGTCTTTCCTTCTTTCTGAATCTTTTCAATTAGTTGGGAATTTTCCATTATAAAAGTTAAAAACAATGTTAACATTTAGAGAAAGTGAGAACACTTGAGCACTTAGTTTAAGCCATTTTTAAATGCATTTTTTTTTTGAAAAATTTAAAGACATTCTGGGGCACTTGGATGGCTCAGTTTGTTGAGCAGCCACCTCTTGATTTTGGCTCAGCCACATGGGCTCTGTGCTCAGAGAGGTCTGCTTGAGATTCTCTCCCTCTCCCTCTGCCACTCCCCCTGCTTGCATTCTCTCTCTTCTGTCTCGCAAATAAATAAACCTTCAAAACAAAAAGCCACTTTCTGTTTTTGAGAACTGCACTGTCCAATATGCTATCCACTAATCATATGTGAATACTGAGCACTTGAAATGTGAGCTTAAATTAAAATGTAAATGCACAATAAATTTCATATACAATATAAATGAATAATATCTCATTCATAATTTTTCTAGTGATTACATATTGAAATGATGATATTTTTGGTATTGGTTCATGTAAATATCTTACTGGATAAGTTGTCCTTGTTCTTTTAACTTTCTTAGTGTGGTTACAGGAAAATTTAAAATTACATGTCATTTGTAGTATGTTTCCATTGTATAGTGCTATTCTATATAATATAGGAAGGCAAACTAAATAATACTACTAAGGGCTCTTGAGAAATTAGCTTTAATGTAGCAATATACCTGATGTAAATATGCAGATAATTATAAATGGCTAAAGCATTTAAGCCATCAAGAGAAACAATAACAAAAAAAAAAAGAGAGAAACAATAACAAATTACTTATTCAGCTAGCAGGATGTACTATATAGAAATGAAAAAAATGAATAAATTCAAAATCTGAAATGAAATACTCTCTGAGCATAATTTCTTGAATGTTATTATTAATTGATTAAGTATAGACAGTAAAATATACGTTTGTTAAATGTTATCTCTGGAATGATTGATCATTATTGTGCATAATCACAATTTTAACTGGGAAGGTTTTATTATATCTTAGAGAAACATTAAGAACTATAATGCTCAGATGCTCCAGAATTATGTTTAAATATTTAGTATTGAATTATTAAAAATGTCCTTCTATGTTTAGTACTTTCTCACAAGTTTCAAATGACAAATGAAACTCCAACATTTAAGATGAGATTTTTGTTAATCAGTAGAATTTATTCTCATAAAAATTTTCATTTTTTTTAAAGATTTTATTTATTTATTCATGAGAGAGAAAGAGCGAGAGAGGCAGAGACACAGGCAGAGGGAGAAGCAGGCTCCATGCAGGAAGCCTGACGTGGGACTTGATCCCGGGACTCCAGGATCACACCCTGGGCTGAAGGCAGCGCAAAACCGCTGAGCCACCTGGGTTGCCCATAAAAAAATTTCAAAGCTAATTTGGAAAAAGAATAAAGTAATGCACATAGGTTTAGATAGAAAAATGACTTAGCCATATCAATTTCTATTATTTTTCAAAAAAAAAAAAAGAACTTTTAGAAACTATTAGTACAAGGCAGCCCAGGTGGCTCAGGGGTTTAGTGCCACCTCCAGCCCAGGGCCTGATCCTGAAGACCCAGGATCGAGTCCCATATCAGGCTCCCTGCATGGAGCCTGCTTCTCCCTCTGCCTGTGTCTCTCCATCTCTCTGTCTCTCTCTCTCTCTGTCCCTCATGAATAAATAAATAAAATCTTAAAAAAAGAAACTATTAGTACAGTTATACCAAAGAAATTTGGGGGCACCTGGGTGACTCAGTGGTTGAGCATCTGCCATTGGCTCAGGTTCTGCATCGGGCTCCCTGAGGGAGAAGGTGGCTGCTTCTCCCTCTGCCTATGTCTCTGCTTCTCTCTCTGTGTCTCTCATGAATAAATGAATAATCTTTAAAACAATTTTTCTTGAATGTACTAAAACTTAGCACTTCATAATTAATCATGTATCGTTACATGTATCTACCTACATTTTAAAAAAGTAACTCTTTTCTGTCAAAAAGGAATGATTCTCTTTTCTCTCAAAAAAAAATTCATACTGCTTTTCATTACTCTCTTTCTCTTGTCTACCTCTTTGTGCATGGAGGTTATATTGAATTTGGTCTTGATTGAGTCTGAATCTTAATTCTATTATTATGTATCTGCTTTTTGCAGTTCTCTGACACTCTTCTGAGTAGCCAGAAAATACTGCGATCACGTTATTTATTGTGGTTTGTTGGGAATATATGAGTCTGAGAGAATATTTTACCAATGGGACATCCAACTCATTCAAAATTAAGATAACGGATATATTGTAATAAAAGTTAGGAGAATGTGGTTTCTCACTCTCGAAATATCTTATTGTACTGTATTCATGTTTCTCTTGTAATGATGAGAGATGATACAATGCCTACAGAATGAGATGAAGTGAGGTGAATGGGATAAGCATTATGACATACCCCTAGGCTACGATGGACCTTCTGACCACATATCAGAAGAAGGATCATCTGCTTTCTGACTGTGAACTGTAGTTAACTGGGGGTAACTGAAACTTTGGGAGGGGGACTGCTGTAATCAGTATCAGCCTGTGTGCCCATTTATTTGTCTGAAGTTTTTCAAAGATAATTTACTAACAGGAAGGAATGGCAGGTATAACAGGCATCTCTGGTTTTATTACAGCACAGATAGTGTGATTCTTATCTTTTCCATGTATGGATGAAAGTCTTTACAGATTAGAGGATGGACAGTGGTATTGAAATCACATAATAATGATGTATGGGGTCCTTGCCTTAGAGAAGAATATGAGACAATAATAGATGACTCAATAGGGCATTTGTAAATGGAAAGAGAATATAAATGTGGACTTGTCTAATCCCCAATTATGTAAATAAAAGTAAATTTGAGTATCTATCAGGATTGTGTTATAAAATGGAGGGGGATAAATTCCAGTGGCTAAATTGCCTCAGACAAATTGCCTCCCTTATATTTTATTCATTTTTGGACATGACTGCACTACTTAATAGAATGGCCAAACTAGGGAGTTTTCTGTAGGCTGCATGACTAAATAGAAAAAGTCGGGTCACATCTTTTTTATCCAATGCATACCAGCATATTGTTCTACATAGTTCTTTGAATGTCTGTTTTAAAATTTTTTCATCAAGTATTTACCCCTGTGCATTGCTGAAGGACACAGGGAATATACCGATGGCCAATTCAATTTTTAATTCATTTAAAAAAGTTAATTCAAAATGATTAGTTATGTTATTCTTTTATTTTCTTAGGAAAACTCTTTTCCTAAGTAATAAAACTAGAAAGAACATTTCAACTTCATTTATATCAGCTTCTCACATCATTCCCCTTTGGCACAATCAGTGTAAACGAGTCTCAATCTATTCTGGTTTCCATTGGCATTAAAAAAAATAAAAAAGACTAGCAGTTCCTCTCTGGCAGCCAACAAAACAGAAAACACAGAAAATCAGTTCTTAAAATTTAAAGTACTCTTTTTTTCTTCGCAGTTGTAACTGTGACTCACAGTTCAGGAGTGTGGTGAAAATGTAGGTGTGACATATGTGTGACATATCATGTTGCTTAAGAACATCAACAATCTCATGTACTCAAGAATGCCTTAAAAAAAAAGAAAAGAAAGAAAGAAAAACAAACCCAGAGGAAGTTCACTTCTTCTTCTAGGTAGTTTCTCTAATTTCTTCAGGTATAAAATTAAATAGCAATAACGGATGTGGTTCCTGAAAGAAAGAAAGAAAGAAAGAAAGAAAGAAAGAAAGAAAGAAAAGAAAAGAAAGAAAGAAAGAAAGAAAGAAAGAAAGAAAGAAAGAAGGAAGGAAGGAAGGAAGGAAGGAAGGAAGGAAGGAAGGAAGGAAGGAAGGAAGGACATTAAAGAAAAGAACTTTATTTAGGAGGGAAATATTTCTTAGAGTGCCTGCCAGCTATTTCAAAATTCAATACAATCCTCTGGATTTTAAATTACAGTAAATCAACTTGAGGAGGAACAAAAAGAAACTTCAGTGCCAAATCAGACCATTGAAAAGAACATATCCTCCCAAGAATGATGATCTATAATTAATGCCAATCATTTGATAAAGATTAGAAACTATACACCAGCCCCGAGGAAAAGTATAGTGATTTCCACTCACTATTTTAATAGAAAGAAACTGTGATTAGATCCAGTGGAAAAGCATATTGCAGGGTATAAGAATGATGATGATGATGGTGGTGGTGGTGGTGGTGGTGACGATGATGGAGACTTAGAGCACTCGAGAATGGTTTAAGTAAAAAAGGTAAAAGCAATCAAAGACAATGAAACATTCATTTTAGTTTAAAATAATAATTCAAAAAATTCTTTATTTTGATCTTTTACTCTTTTAAATGACTTTCATTTTCTTATACCTATCCTGGGTATCCTCTCCTTAGATTATGAACAAGTATTTTTCTTTGTGTTCATGCTCATACTTAGCTCATGATTACATCTGGCTAGATTTACTCAATTGCACTAGAGTTTCCAAAATAAGTTTAGTTTCACACTCTATTTAGGCTTTAAAAGCACTGCTTCATAGCTCCTACTGTATCTTTCTGGGTAGTTCAGTCCAAAACCCTCTAATACAACACATTTGACATTGTTTTCCAATTAACTATTCCCAGGTAACAAAGAATCCCCAAACTTAGCAGTTTAAATAAATAATTTTTCATTAACATGTCTCATAGTTCTGCAGGTTGCCTCTGCTCAATTGAGTAATCATCTCTTTTAGTTGCAGATAATATCTAAGGATAGATCAGTCTAAATTCTTAAGTGTGCTGGACATTCAAAGTGGGTACCTAACTCAGATGTCTGGTACTTTGGTACTTCTGTCTCTACCTCTCTGTCTTTGGTATCTCATTTCCTCCTCATGGCTTTGCCTTCTTAGAGCATGCTGGACTCAGGATATCAGCCCCTTTTATAAGGACCTGGCTTCCAAGAACAGGAATCAGAAGGTGAATGCCCAATTAGAGGCTATATCTGGAACTGGCACAGAATCGTTTTGCCTATATTTTATTGGTGAAAGCAGTCAGTATGTCTGCTTAGATTCAGAAAGGTTAAAAAATAGATTCCAATTACTGATAGGAAAGTGGTTATGCCATAGAATATGAATAGCATAGAATATGGGTGATACTGTTGTGTCTTTAAATAACCATGTGCCATCTATGCACTATTTCTTCGAATATACGAGCTTCATTCCTGATTGCTCACTCATATGTACACCAAAATTTTCTAAATGCTCTCACTTTTACTTTATAGAAAATATTGAAGACATAAGGTGGGTCCAACCTCAAATTTCAACCCCTAGTTCTATATGGATTTTTGTATCTGCTCTCCTATTACAGTGGGGAAGGATCTGTTTGTGACAAAAACTAAACTTTTCACTCTGCTAAGGATTTTATCCTTATATTCTTTCTTGGCACCTTATCATGCCACTTAATTTCTTTTCTTCAAGATCTTTGATTTCTCTCTTTCTACTCATGAATTCTCTGTTCATACAACACAGCTCAGTATTCCCCATTGTTAAAACAAAAAGGCACACATTGAACAAAACAAAAACAGAAGTTTTTCTGTATTCAATGTACTCATTCAATATCTATGAGGATATAATCTTGCCTATCTCTTGGTTTCACCACAAAATTTTTTGGAAGAGTCATCATCATTCCCTTCCTTTGTATATTCATTCTGTTCTAAAGGAGCTTGTCAAATGTCAATATAAACTCTGTGGTTTCTAAGTCCAAAGGGTACTTCTTAGTGTATCATATTAGAAATCTCAGCTGCCTTTGACAGAACAGACCATTTATTCTGGCATAAAGTGTACTGAAGTATTGCTGTTTCTGCCTCAATGTCTCACAACAGTTTTAGAGAGATAGCTTTTTCTGAATTTAGTTAAATTTGTCCTGGGGGCTAAAGAAGAATCTGAGGACAGAAGCAATGACTATTTCTTCTAATGTCTTAGTTAGATCAGGTTCATTATGTCCAGCTTCCTTATCCTTTAAAATGACTTTGTGCTAGAAGTTTCTTCACCATCTTAATAAAACTCCAGTTGTCTATTACCGTCATTCCATTGGACAATTTTCAATCACAGTTTAAGCTAAGTTTATACCAGTAATGTACTAGAGGAATAAAAAATATTTTTTCATAAAAATAAAGGAAAATAGGGGCACTATAGTCATTTCTGATGAAATTTCAATTTCTTAGGAGAGAAAATAGTCACTTCATAGCAAATGTATTTGGCACCAAAAAGGGCAATACAAAGATTAATATCTAATACGTTGTCTTAAATGGGAAAATAAAAACTAAAAATCCATCAATAACATGATCCTTTTTTCATGGGTTGTTTAAAATTTTGCTATGGGAATAAATCCATGAGCCTTTAAAAATTTTTATAACTATGTTTGTAGTGGATTGGTATCTCAAAGGTGGATCAAATCATTTTTTTCTTGTATAGTTAAACAAAAATTTACTGTGGTATGCTGAATCACTCTGACCTATATCAACTCTTTGATTTAATGCCTTGCTGCAATTTCAGCAGGTAGAAGTACAAATGAAAAATGAAATTTGGTATATTCTCTTCTCTGAAATAGACGGTGATTGTAAGGTTTGTTGTTGTTGTTTTTTATAGAATTTAGAACATAAGAGGGAAAAAATTAGCTCAGTTGGCAAGCTATTGAGAAATATCAAGAAGATCAAATATTTAGAGTTCTGATTCCAACTCAGAATTCTAAATAAGTTAAGATCTTCATTGAATGATCTGGGACTGATAAAACATGTTTATGGGACCTGCGTGGTTAATTTTATGTGTCATCTTGATTGCGGCACAGGATGCCCAGATATCTGGCTAAATAGTATTCCTGGGTACTTTTATTAGGGTGTTTCTGAAAGAGACTAGCATTAAATGATGAATTGACTAATACAGGTGACTCTCCTCAATGTGAATGGTCATTATCCAATTTGTTAAGGGCATGAATAGATCAAAAAAGTAGAGAAAGGTTGAATTCACTCTCTGCCCGACTGAGCTGGGACATTGGTTTTTTGCTGCTCTCCACATTCTCTTGGATCTCAGACCTTCAGACATGTACTGAAATCTGTATCATTAGCTCTTTGGATCCCAGGCCTTCAAATTATACCACCAGCTTCCTAGGATCTCCAGCTTGCAGATGGTGATTATGGGGCTTCTCAGACTATATGAGCCAGTATCTTCTAATAAGTCTTATTTTCTCTTTATATAAAATATGATCCCATCAGTTCCATTTCTCTGGAAAATACTAATACTGGATCTCAATGGCAGAGGATGCTAATATTTGGCTAATTATTGCTTATACCCAAGGATCAATGGTGATATTATAACACATAAATAACACTTCTAAAATACTTATTTTGGTAACACCATACCTCTAAGATGCTGCACATATAAATGGATTTTAAACTTCATTAAATTCTAGATCATTATTTGTATGAACTATGCCTTATCACTTAGTCTATTTAAAATAGGATGCTCTGATATATTAGCAGAATACACATGTGCTTGTGAACACAGGACCAAAGATAATCAAGAAATGAACAGGATAAAAATCTCATAAATGACAATAAAATTGTGAAATATTTTTATGAAAGGAAATTTGGGAGAAGACAGTGATGGAAAATATGAAAAATAATAATTTACATAAAGTGTCTTGTGTTTTCACATTGCTTCTAACTACTTCCTTCAAGAACATAATAACATCTATAAAATTTATGGCCTATACTTAGAATATATTCCAAAACACTATATACATATATACTTAAAGGTCTTAAAAACTGAAAGGTCTTCAAATAGTATGAAGGTCTTGAATTTCTTTAACATAAATTCCTTTCTATATATATAATCCTAGACATATTATATGTAGTGATAAAATATATATAATCATAATAATAAAAGTTAAAGTTATTTGGCTTTTATGATTATCTAAATTTGTGCTGTGGCTCACTCCGTCACATTTCTATAAGATACAATTTTAAAAATCAATCATATTGTGAATAGTAAATTGTTTGAACCCTCTGGTAATTTCTTTTAAATTATACAATAAAATATAGAACACAAAAATCATATGGGAAATAATTGAGTAGAAAAAAAAAGATGGAAGGCAAAATAAAACTTACCAAATTTATATTTATATTTATATTTTGTATGGACCAGTAATGTAGGAAGTAGGAAAGCTTAGGCTATGGGTAAGGGAAATGACCTTCAGTTTTGCCAAAGACAGTTCCTTCATTTGTGTCCTCAGTTCCTTCCATATCTTCTCTGGTGATTTTGTTTTCCTTATTGTGCTTTGCTTCTTAAAACTTTCTCCATGAAATCTTTCTTTAACTACAAAAAAACTTCATGACTTTCTAGCCTGCAAAATACTTTTCCCTTGCTACCACCACAATGTAATGTCTTCTCTTCATCATTATTACTGACATCAAATTTCCTTGCCAGTCCTTTAACTTTTTGCTGATCTTGTTTCACAAGCCTTTTAACACTACAGCAATGACTCCAGGATCGTACCTTTCATAGAATTTTCAGAAACATTTTTATTCCTCAGTTAGTCAATAGCCTCTTGTAAAGGTTTACACTTTTCTAGATTAGTAGTTTCTTCTATAGGGTGGATGCAGACTCTAGAGTCTAGACATGCTCACTCTAGAATTCAGACATGGGGGAAATATTTGCATATCCAGAGTCTAGGTTGGGACATTTGGGTAAATACTACTGGGAGCCACTTTTCATAAGTTACTTCCTGGGAAATAACTAACCTAGGGAAGGAGAAAATTGAAGCCCCCTGATTTCAAAAAAGGATGAAGATTCAGAGTTAAGGTGTGGATTATTCAAAGATATTACATGTCCCACCTGAGTAATTTCCCTAGGTCAAGTTTCCATAGAAATTACTAAATGATGGTGAGAGCTTAAGAACATAAGAGCAAAAAAGAAAATTGCCTCACTAGTATATTCATGAAAAACTGAAAAATAAAATTCTGTTGGCTTTGCAATAGTGAAGGAAAAATTACTGACAGAGATCTTTCCATGTCACAAGCATTTAGAACATTTGTTCTGTAGAGAATTTATATAATTAATGTATGAGACTTTTTCATGTTGTGGTTTAAAGTATAAGAGTGTCCACATACATTTTTGGGATTTCTTCAGGGAGCAGTTACTCAAAAACAAAAAAACAAAAAACAAAAACAAAAAACATGTATCATTAAACACATCAATCTGACTCCTGAAATATATACAAAAGTAATAAAAGTGACAGTATATAAAGATATATACATAAGAATATTTATCCCAGAATTATTTCTAAATAACAAAAATCAGAAATAGAGTTCTTATCATCAATAAGAAAATAGCTAGACAAAAATGGCCTATTTGTTCCATGGTAATATACCTCATGGAAAATTATGCAGACTTTAGGAGAAGAGATCTTTGTTTTGGTTTGAGAAAGAGTTCTCCAAGTTATTTTTGGATAGGAAATCAGCATGCAGAAAAAGTTGTATATCATTTCAATATTTCATAAATGAGGAAGGTTGAATACTAAATGTGTTGGTTAATTTTATGTGTCAGCTAAATGATGGATATCTAGATATTTGGTCAAACATTATTATGGATGTGTCTATGAGAGTGTTTCTGCAAGAGATTAACATTTGGATTGGTAGACTATCAGACTGTTCCCCACCTCCGCTCATGTAAGTAGGCCTCACCCAATCAGTTGAAAGCCTGAATAAAATAAAAAGATTGACTTGCCCATGAGTGAGAGGGAATTCTTTTTTTTCTGATTACACTGAGCTGGGACATTGGTTCTTTCCTACCTTTAGACACAAACTGAAACGTTGGTTCTTTCTGGGGTCTTGCCTTCTTACTGGAAATGCACCATCAGCTCTCCTGGGTCGCTAGCTTACTGACTATAGCTCTTGAGACTTTTTAGGCTCCATAATCATATGAGCCAATTCCTAATAATAAATATATATCTCATTATTTCAGTTTCTCTAGAGATCCCTGAATAATACACAGTTTATGCAATAATGCAAAACATCAGACTAGGAACTCAGGTACACACAAATTAGAGAATTTACACAGAATTAGATTTTTATGAATAGTTACAAGGATATAAGCAATCACTAGGCACAAACAATGCAGGAGATGCCAGAGACAGTAAAAGAGCTCACCGGGTACTTTATTTTTTTCTCTCTTTTAAGATTTTATTTATCCATTCATGACAGACACACAGAGAGAGGAGTGACACAGGCAGGGGGAAAAGCAGACCCTCCCACAGGGAGCCCCATGTGGGGCTGGATCTCGGACCCTGGGATCGCACCCTGAGCTGAAGGCAGACGTTCAACCACTGAGCCACCCAGGCATCCCTGACCAGGTGCTTTCTTATGACACCGAATATTTTGTGGCCCAGATTAAAATGTGAGGTTTCCAAAAAAATGACAGTGGCCACATAAATTATACCCAAAAAAGCCATCTTAATCATAAACCATCTCCATCATCCTCGGATGGTCACAAGCTTACACATTTCCCAGGAAGCTATGTTTAGCAAATGCCATTAAATTGTTTGCCAGGAAGCCTATCATTACCAAGTTTACAAGAAACATAGATCACATCACCTGAATTTTATTTCCTGGGAATACCAATGCCTTTCCAGAATTGAGAATAGATGGCAGATCTGCTGCTTTCACCATTTACTTTCTAGATGCTGATATGGATTATGTAGCAGGTGAAGCAGAGGTATGCAAAGGTAAGTAAGTAAATAAAATATAAACAAATAAATAAAGCAAGCTTTATGAAAAAAAGAAGACAATATCTATGAAAAGTCTTTATTTATGTAAAATAGTTATGCATTGGATTATAGATATTTTAAAAGTTTCTTTCCTCAAAAACCTTTTATAGTGCCCTGTATATTGTAGGTACTCAAATATTTCTTAAAAGAGTGCAAATGTCTACTGTTCAAATAATAACTCAAAGGATTAAAAATTTTCTTACAAAATATATAATATTATTTTAAAATTAAATGTGGCCCTCATTCCTCACATAATTCTGTAGAAAAATTTCTATGGAATGTGTTAGACTGAAAAGAATAAATTACACTAAAAGATTTTGGGCATCTGATTTGCCAGTGAAAATTGATGTGGGACTAAAACAGACCAAAAGTTCTCCAAACTTTACTTCATCAATTGCCTTGGAAATATGCTGTGAATATTAAAATAGCATTTTCATTTTTCTCATTCTCCTAATGCACATGCAAATTTCATCTTTGATTCACATTGGGGGTAGTCATTACTTTTAACTTGATTGTCTTAAAAGGCAAACGTCTAAATAAATGTCCACATTTATGACCAAAAGTGTTACAAGAAAATTGAAATGCTTCTCATATTGATGTGGGAAACAAAGGCAAAAGAAAATATTAAATTTCCTTACTACTTGACAAGTCCTTGAAACAGGCAGAGTGACCTTCCTCTAAGAACTCAGTTGCCTTGATGTTGATACTTCGCTGAGGGCAATCTTAGCTTAACATTATCCTGGCTTCCAGTATCCTATAAACCTTCTTCAACATATAAAAATTCCTTTGGAAACTTCTTGTATCTCTATCCTCTCAAAATGTATGCTAGCAATCATCCTTCAAACATATGGCCCACTGATATAAATTGAAGGGTCTTATGACTGAGGTTTTAATAAATGACCTTTTCCTAACAATAGCTAGCCCCTCAAGGTCCTGGAAACTATGCTTCCAAAGAGACGTAACGCTATCCCTAACTCCTTTCCAACTTGACAGTATATAATCAGCCACCCCTCACAACCCCACTGCAGCTCTTTCTTTCAATGGATCCTGTTCCCATACTTTAATAAAATCACCTCCTTGCACTGAAGACATGTCAAGAATTCTTTCTTAACCATTTGCTCTAAACCCCAACATTTCCATATCAATATTATCTAATACAAAATAAGATAAATTTATGCAAATGTTGTTACTCAAAGCAATGTCACAAAAAGCACTGCATCTCCTAAAAATAAAGTGTAGAAAGGAAGACATAGCTTTCAAAATTAGCAACAAAACAGTGCAAAGATATGTAAATTGCTCATTTCCTCCTTCACCTCCTTCTCTTCCCCCTCCTCTCCTTCCTTCCCCTTCTTGTTCTCCTCCTCTTCCTATTGTTTTCTTCCTGCTTGTCATGCTGCTCTTCTTCTGTATTCTAGGCTTCACAATTTTCTCTGATTGGGTGAAAATAATTCTGAGATTTGATGAAAGTTTAAAGGTAATAACTGTAATTTATTTCAGTTTTTTACACTGTAATATAATTTGTTGGTAGATTATTATTTTGGAGATCTTATTTCTGATCTTGTATACTATGACACACAAGGAGTTTATCTAATGAAATGAATTGAAACTATTATCAACAAGTATCAACAATGAAAAGTTGTTGACACTTTTTCATGAAATACACTTCCTAAAATCCTAATATCCAACTATTTTGTAGAAATATTGTTGAAGGGGATCCCTGGGTGGCTCAGCTGTTTAGCACCTGCCTTTGGCCCAGGGCGTGACCCTGGAGTCCTGGGATCGAGTCCCAAGTCTGGCTGCCAGCATGGAGCCTGTTTCTCCTTCCTCCTGTGTCTCTGCCTCTCTCTCTCTCTCTCTATGTCTATCATAAATAAATAAATAAATAAATAAATAAATAAATAAATAAATAAATCTTAAAAAAAAGAAATGTTGTTGAAAATGTGTTCCATTAGTATATCATTCTACCTAGAACTTTTTTAAAGAAAGAAGCATGGATGAACTAAATAAAACATTAGTTCTCAATTTATTGCTTCTAAAACATATTTGTAATTCTTTGATTTAGTTTATAATACATATAGATTACTCTCCAAAATCAAAACAAATTGAATATGTATGGGGAAAAATAACCAAATTTCATTTTGATACCAAAGATCAGAAAACTTAAGAGGAACTTAGATCGAATATTTTAGTCTCTCTTAATATGTTTTTATAGTTCAACTATATTCTATTCATATAGTTCCCTGTTCATAGACTACAGCATCCTAGGTCCACTGTTTATCCTACAGTATATACACACATATTTGCAATAAGATTCTGCTAAAGTATTTTTTTTTAAGATTTTATTTATTTATTCATGAAAGAGAGAGAGAGAGAGGCAGAGACACAGGCAGAGAGAGAAGCAGGCTCCATTCTGGAGGCCGATGTGGGACTCGATCCCCGGTCTCCAGGATCATGGCCTGAGCCAAAGGCAGGCGCCAAACCACTGAGCCACCCAGGGATCCCCTGCTAAAGTATTTTTAAGAAATTTTCTTAAGAGGGGTGCTTGGGATAAAAATTTAAAAAAAAAAAAGAAAGAAAGAAAGAAAGAGGGTACAGTTGATTAAGCTCCAACTCTTGGTTTCAGGTTAAGTCATGGTTTCAGGGCCTGAACTCAGGGTTGTGAAATCGAGCCCCATATTGGGCTCCGCACTCAGCACAGAATCTGCTTAATACTCTCTCTCCCACTCCCTCTGCACCACAAAGCCAGGCTCACACATGCTCTCTCTCTCTCTCTCTCTCTCTCTCTCTCTCTCTCTCAAATAAATAAATAAACATTAAGAAAAGAAAGAAACTTTCTTAAGAAACTTGAGAAAATTCTTCTCTGCTGCACAAGCTTACATTACCTGAGTACTTTTTAAAAACATCGTATTTTAAGATTTTCAAATCATTTATATGTGTTCCCATGCATTTACTTATAGTTATTTTGTTGTAAACTCATGTTATAATTCCAACATTATTCCCATTTACCATAAAATAAGTTCTTGTAACTTACTTATAATATGGAATTATGTAATATCCATATTATCTCTTTTTCAATTATTTGCCTGTAGTAGTTGATAAAAGGTTATCCAGTATCATTAACGTGTAGTAATATTTAAAAAAAAAGGGGGGGGGCAGCTCACGTGGCTCAGCGGTTTTAGCCCCGCCTTCAGCCCAAGGCCTGATTCTGGAGACCCCGGATCGAGTCCCATGCCCGGCTCCCTGCATGGCGCCTGCTTCTCCCTCTGCCTGTGCTCTGCCTCTCTCCCTCTCTCTGTGTCTCTCATGAATAAACAAATAAAATCTTAAAAAAAAAAATGTAGTCTATCTAATTTGGTTTGGTTTTCACACTTTTGGTCATATTTGCAGTAACTCACATTTCTATTAGAATGTTAATATGTGATATGGTCTTAGTTTCAGTTCTAACTCCTCATCCACTGGCATAAGTACTCACAGTTTCCTTATTTTAGAAAGTGAAGAACACAATCTAGATTTATGCATCTCTCATTTCTCCATGGAAGAACTTATACTGGTTGTGGAAAAAACATGGTCTACTCTGCAGGATTTACCTTACTTAAGAAACATTTCAGTATGCATTAGCAAAAACCTGCTACATTGTAATATCCTTTCTGTGTTATTGCTGAAACTTGAAATTTATACTCTTCTGAAAATTGAATAATTGGTATTCTTCAGTTAAATCTCTAAAATATAATTGGTAAAATACTTGTAGCCAGGTGAATTATTTTTATTAAACATCCTTACAGATGATGACCAAGATACTTGTTATTGTTTCAACTGAATTAATTTACAAACCAATGGGAAAAAATTTCTTTAATGTATATGTAAGATGTTGTGTGTGTTTATGTGTGTATACTTATCTATAAGTAACCTCGAAATCAGTAAACTTCTTCATTAATAACTTGCCAATCAATAGTCAGAGATGTCATGCACCAAAACAACCGTAGTATTTGGAATATTTTATTAACTCTCTTTTTTAAAAATAAAGATTTTATTTATTAATTCATGAGAGACACAGAGAGAGAGGCGGAGACACAGGCAGAGGGAGAAGCAGGCACCGTGCATGGAGCCCGATGTGGGACTCGATCCTGGAACTCCAGGATCATGCTCTGGGCCAAAGGCAGATGCTCAACCGCTGAGCCACCCAGGTATCCCTAACTCTTTCTACAATACTTTTAGTTTCATTTTTTCCATAATTAAAAAATGGAAAACTAGAAAATATTTATGATCAACACAAGTCAGCATTTCTTTTTTTATATTCATTTTTAATTTCTGAAAATTCTTTATGTTTGTGAAACTAATGTAGACAAAATATTCTAAGACAGTACATTATTACAAATATTTTATATTAAAAATAAATCCAAAATGAATTAGTGACCTAATGTGAGACCCAAAACCATGGAAATCTTAGAACACAGGCAGTAACTACTTTGGCATAAACTGCAGCAACTTTTTTCTAGATATGTCTCCTGAGGAAAGAGAAAAAAAAAGCAAAAATAAGCTATTGAGACTACATCAAAAACAACAACAACAACAACAAAAAAAAACTTCTGCATAGAAAAGGAAACAATCAATAAACCTAAAATGAGAGAAGATATTTGCAAATGACATATTTGATAAGGGGTTGGTATCAAAAATCTATAACAAACTTAACAAACTGAACATCAAAAATCAAATAATCCAGTTTGAAAATGAGCAAAAAGCATGAACAGACATTTCTCCAAAGAAGACATCCAGATGGCCAACAGACGTATGAAAAGATGCTCAACATCATGTATGATTAGGGAAATACAAATCAAAACTACTATGAGATATCATCTCACACCTGTCAGAATGACTAAAATCAACAACACAAGAAGTGACAGGTGTTGGAGAGGACGTCAAGAAAAAAAAGAACACTTGTGCATCACTGGTGGGAATGCAAACTGGTGCAGCTACTGTGGAAGACAGTATAAATATTCCTCAAAAAGTTAAATATAGAATTACCCTATGATCTTGCAATCATGCAATTGGGTATTTACCCAAAGAATCCAAAACACTAATTCAAAGGTATACATACACCCCTATGTTTATAGTGGCATTATTTACAATGGCCAAGATATGGAAGTAGCCCAAGTGTCCATCGACTGATGAATGGATAAAGAATAAGTGGTATATACATACAATGGACTATTCAGTCATAGAAAAGAATGAAATCTTGCCATTTGCAACAACATAGATGGAGCTAAAGAGTACAATGTGAAGCAAAATAAGTCAGGCAAGGAAAGACAAATATCATATGATTTCATTTATATGTGAAATTTGAGAAACAAAACAAATGAGCAAAGGGAGAAAAAGAATGAGAGAGAGAGACAAATCAAATAACAGACTCATAACCACAGAGAACAAACTGATGGTTATCAGAGGGGCAGGAGAGTGGGAGAAGTGGATTAAATAAGTGTTCATAATTTCCAAAGTATTGTATCTTAAAAATCATGAATGAGTTTTGAATTTTATCAAGTATCTTTTCTAAATGTATAAAATAATCATGATTATTTTCCCTTTATTCTATTAATGCATTGAATTACAATGATAGATTTACTGGTGTCGAATCATTCTTCCAAAACAACACAAAATCAGAGAGGGAGACAAGCCATTATAGTCATATTTTAAGTCCAATACTATGAGCCATCAATAGAGTGTATGGATTGGGTACTCTAGGATGGATCTTCTGAACTATCTCATTTATAGCCTCTAAATCTCAAACAAAACATTCCTCCTAATTGGGCTTCCTCACTGGTAAGTGATGGGGATTAAGGAGGCACTTGTGATGTATGGAGGGTTTCAATCAGTATCTTGTATGTCTGAAATGAATGTAACACTGTATGTTAATTAACTGGAATTAAAATAAACACTCAAATATATATTTCATATCAGTCAGGAAAACAGAAATACCAAAATAGGTATTTTGAAAGATATGATTTAGTGTAGGGTCATTTGTTTCATGGTTGCTGGCAGGTTGGAAAGTCAAAAAGGGAACATTCAGATTCAGAGCGACCAGGCTAGAGGAAGCAGCACTCATGGAAACCCAGAGAACAGGAGAAGGGATCCTATGAAGACCAAGCTGAGATGTTTCAGGAGGAACCATTGCCTGGCTGTTGCTGGTTGCTCCAGGAAGGAGGGTGCCTGAGGCTTGCCCTGGAGACCTGAAGGATCTGGAACTGGAAACAACAGCTGCTGTGCTTCTGTCAGTTCAGGTGTTCACTATGGGAAGAAGCTGGTAGGAACGGCATGCAAATAAAACAGAGTAGGTCCTTTCTCAAGACTCCTTTCTTTCTGACCTCCATCTGGTTCCTTCATGAAAAGAAACAGTAGAAAGCCTGAAAGAAAGAAAAAAGGCATGATGAGGTGCAGTCTTCATCTCACAAAACAAAGCAAAAAAGAATGTTCTATATTTAGAGTTGAAAGATAGAAGATAAAAGAATGGCACCATCTTTTGGTGATTCAAATATGGAATCCTAAAATTCCATTACTCAGATTAAAGGTAAACATACTTCTTCCAAGGCGAGGATGTCTTAAAGTCCCAGGAGACAGTGAAGTGTTCATTGTATTTTTCAAAGTATGTTTCATCTGCCACATAAGCTATGTATGAACTTAGATATGGCTCTTCTCCCTTCACAACTATAAAGAAAAGTCATTGGAAATGATTTTAAAGTGTGCTTTGCCATCCGTGTCTTTTCCAATTCTTTTAAATATGATGCATGGTTGTACATCCTGAGTAAATGTATATATTTAAATAGAAGGCACATTGATGGATCAGTTCTAATGTTCACATTTTAAATATTCCCCATATTGCTTCTATATAAATCTTGATTCATAAGCATTGAGAAAATAAATAAGCAAAATGTAAAGGGATATTTTTAGCTTTAAATGTATATGATCTGCTGCAAAATCAAATTTATTTTGTAGCTTATGTCCAAGTCAGCAAATTTCCACCAATATACACCATGATTTGACCATTTGTGGGTTTTGTTTTGTTTTTTTTTTTTTCCAAGAATTACTCACAGAAACAGAGAACTTCTGGAGCACACTTTAGTTATGGAAATTTGAGAATATTTTTAATGTAAAATTATGTTCACTTGATGAAGCAACTGAGGCATAGCAAATTACTCACCCTTGGATACCACACCTGGAGTGACAGAGCCCCTCTGCATCCCAGATTTCATGATGTCTAACTACTGTACTAAGTTCCTTGAAAAAATTATTTTGGGGCAATAGTATATACTTCAGCTCTTATATAGGGAGTCTGATTTATAACATGTCAGACTAAAGAATTAGGCTTTACAGATCATTTTTTTAACCTCGCTATTAATTTAAATTTTTTTCTGCTCTCATTTCATTTAACCTCTTCCAAAGTTCTCAATATATAAATTCTCCTAGCCTAGCTGTCTGTGGAACAAATGTCTGTAAGTTGGTGATGCCATTATTACTATCATCAGAACAATCAATATTCAAATTTAATTCAAGGAGCCTACATTCAATTGTTTTCAAACTGTTAGCATGGGTTGAATTATATTTAAGCACTTAATTTGATATACTGTATGAAATAGCTAACAATTAAATGGGGTTTCAATCTATCAAATACATTTTCATGACCTGATCACTCACTGTACTTTATTTATTTTTTAAAAATATTTTATTTATTTATTTAAGAGAGAGATTGAGAGAGAGGCAGAGACACAGACAGAGGGAGAAGCAGGCTCCATGCAGGGAGCCCAACATGGGGGACTCCAGGATCACGCTCTGGGCTGAAGGCAGGCACTAAACCACTGAGCCATCCAGGGATCCTCTGTACTTTATTCATTGAATACAGAACATTTAACATGAGAAATGTTAGCTTTTATTTAGAAAAACAGGATTTCCAATGACCTTGCCAGTTCTTGAAAATGCACTAGGTTATACCTTTTGCATGATACAAGACTTAGGACACACTTCCCCATTAAAACAAAACAAAACAAAACAAAACAAAACAAAAAACGTCTCAGAGGACAGTTTCTTATCTGTTCTATTTCCTCGTGGCCTGAAAAGTGCCTGACCATAGTTATCTCTCAATACCTATATGTTGAATGAATGAAGAAATTAATGAGCAAATGCACTGTTGTTCTGTATGAAACATGCCATGAGTGAAGGAATATAGGCACACACTTGATAGCTGATCATTTATAGAAATGGTATATTGGCAGTTTACAATATATTATTGAGCATTTAATTTACTGAGATTACGTTTTCATTAACATGATTTATAAAATTAAAAAAATACTGTATTAAGCTAACTGGATGCAGCATATGCTTTTAAAGCCCCATATCCCATCACTGCTGCACACCTTCAATTTCAGCACAGCCTCCATGAAAATATCTGGTAGGCTGTCCCACCTGAGATCATGTTTCTCTGCCTTTGTACAAAAAGCCTTTTTCTAAAGCTGAACAGGGCCCCTCAGTTTTCCTGAAGGTGCCACACAGAAGTTCAGGGACATTAGGACTACTGGGAATAAGCTTGTCTCTTGGGCATGGGCGTCAATGGAGAAATGTCCCAGCCTCCTGCCCTAGGCAGGAGATTCTAAATCTGCTTTATACAGCTCTTTACAGGGTCCCCAAGGGAATCAACCCAGATGCTCATGGCAATAACAACATTTCACCTACAGTGGTGACAGGAGGGGTGATCAGCTCTACATGGTTTCTTTAGGTTGCTGTTTGACAGCATATGACAGACATACAGCCCTTTAAGGACTGCCCGTTTCACTTATATTTTATCCTTTAGGTTGACTATGTCTACTTCTGAATCTCTTCTTTTGCTACCCTTTCTGAACCTCTAAAGCCCAGACATTTTGCCTCCAAGTATCGTTCTATTCCCTATGATTTATATCCCTTTGATATGATAAACACTCAAAATCGTAAGTTATGGATTTAGCTATTCTCAAATTTTGTTTCAAATTTCCACTGCATTTTTATTGCTTCAGGTTACCTTGGATTTTTCCTTCTTCCTGATTTGATAAATTTCACAGGACCACCTTAATCTGTTTCTGTCCATCCTGTGTGCTGTAGATTTTGTTCCTTCCTGGTTTACCCTGACCTTTAGAAAATACTCAGATATAACCTATTACTCACTTGAGACCAAAATATATATATATTTTTTCAAAGTTCTTTCTAATTTTTCTCATTACTCAGATGTGAATGGATTTAATACATTAAAGTATATTTATCTCTAGTGATTGTTTTTACTATAGCATAATTACTAATAGCACAAAAACACTAATTCTGAGTCAAAATATTTCAATATTCAAAATATTTCAATAGTCCAATGAATTTTTTAAATTATGTAACAATATGACTAAACTAACCTTTGCTTAACTTTTCAAGAGTGTTATGAATTGTTGGAGTGTGGAATTCAATTATTTTTCAAATTGGTAGTAAAAGTACAAGTCAATCTACTACATCATCATCTATTTTGGAGACAGAGACTGCAACATTTTCAGAATACAGCAAATGGACTAATTGTTGGCAACATTTCTTCTTGCTCTCATCAGAACCAGATTTTGAAAGCGTAGGTCATCCTTTGTTTCCTAAAGGCCATTATCCATTTTCAACTACGGATGCATTTTTAAGACTAACAAGACTAAGAAAGAATTACCCAGGCATGGCACACTTCCATAAGTATCCTTTCTATGGTCCCACAAGGACTATTTCTCATTGCACTTACTAGAATGTGACCCATCAATGGCTTTTAGATTGTTGGTGCCCCCTTTTAAATTCTTATACCATGGAAGAATTGGCAGTGTCTTTCCAATTTCTATCTAGTCCCAGAATTACTTTTCAAAATATACTCATAAACTTATCATTTGAATATTTAAAATGGTACACTTGAAAATTTTTATCCATCCATGCATTTATTTATTCAACAGCCATTTATTCGATCCCTACTGCATGTCATGATTTGAAAATATTTATAAACTATTGGTCATTTTTTTCATATTTTTATGGAAAACTACAGTACACTCATAGAATGAGAGGGTGGAAAATGAAAAGGAAAGAAAATTAGAAATGAACTCATCCAAGTTCCATCATTTTTATTGTACTAGATTAGATCACCAAAGCCCATATTAAGTAACTTGTCCAAAGTGAGCAAAATCAATTATAAACCAACCAAACAAACAAACAAACAAAAAATGACCCAGGTATCATGATTGTTCATCAGTATTTTTTTCCTCTAATAATCCAACATTTTCTCAATTCAGGCTGAATTAAATTAATATTAATCTCATTATTTTAGTCACTTGTTCATTCACATAACAAATATTCAGCAGGTGCCTATTATGACAAAAACTATTATATAAACTTGGTGTTACACAAATCCCTACTATTGTGACTATTATGTAAATAAATAATACATTATGTCAAAAGATTATATATACTATGAAGAAATACATGGAATGGATTAAGGGGCATTTAGACTGCAGAGAATGAGTATAGGAAAGGCTGAAACTTGAAAAGTCAATAACCTCCACTTAAGAGGTGAAATTTTCTTTTTCTTTTTCCTTTTCCTTTTTTTTTAAAGAAAGGCAGATTGCCACATGCAGCTCCTCATTTGGATGTGTCTAGAGTCTTGAAAGCTTGACCTTCCCACCTTCTCCTATGAATGGACCTTGAGAGCTAGTTTGGTGGCTCGAACAGGAGAGCACAGCCACTCATATCCTTGACTTAAGAACAGTCATCCTCTATCTGGGAAGATTGTCCTCTTCCACGGAGTGCCCAGCTTTGGGAGGAACACACATGGAGCAGTAAAGAGAAAAGGGACACAGGCCTAGCCAGCCAGATTAGTCAATGGACCCTGCTGATCAACAGAGTGATAGATATCCCAGCCAAATTGCCTTCATTTCCTAAGAGATGACATTTTAGCAAAAAAAAATTAAAGGGTGTGAGAAAGTTCACCAGGTGGACATTTTAGAAAACAACATGTTAGGCAGAGGAAGTAGCCTGGAAAATTCTTAGGCTGTGTGAAAGAAACCACCATGAAGAGGCCAATGTAGCTGGGGAGAGTAAGAGAGTGTGTCATGGAAATCGAGGTCAGAGAAGCAGTGGGTGAAGCCTGGACAGAAAGGATCCTAGGGTCATCAGAAGGAATTTGTATTTTACCCTGATGAAAATGAGAACCACAGCAAGGTTTTGATGAAAGGAATGACATGACTTATACCAATTGCTTTATTAAGAAGAAAATTTAAGGGTACAACAGTGGGCAAAGGTTCACCAGTCAGGTGGCTTCTGAAATACTGAGATAACCCTAACTCAGACTAGGATGGTCAGATCTGCATGCTGCATTTTATGGGGAGTTCTGAATGGGATGCAATGAAACAGTTTCTTCCAACAAAATTATTACATAGGAGCTTATTTCTAGCACTTAGAGAAGAGAGGTAACACCACAGCTTCAAAATATGGATAATTAGACTGCCAAAAAGTAAAATAGTGAGGTAGTGTCATCCAGATAGATGTGACTTCTAGGGGGGACAGTAGGAGATACAGTTCCAAAGTCAAAGAGCTTTCATAGCTGTGATCTTGTTACAATGAACTCAGAATGAGAAATATGAGGAAAATTTAAGACGCCTTTTATTTACTTGCTCTAGAATATTATCCTTGTATCTTTTTTCTTTTGAGATAATGGTAAATAATTAACAATTGTGTATATTTAAGGCATACTAGTTGATGATTTGATATGCATATACATTGTGTGAAATAATCATCACACTCAAGTTAATGAACATATTATCACTTTATGTATTTATACCATTTCTTCTTTTTTTTAACTTTCAAAATTTTAATTTTTTAATCTCCATGCCCAACATAGGGCTCAAACTTACAACACTGATATCAAGAGTCATATGCTCCACCAACTGAGCCAGTCAGGTACCCCCATCTTCTTTCTTTTTGAGTGTATATGGTGAGACACTTGATATCTATCCCGAGCTAATTTCAAGTATACAACATGGTATTGTTAACTATAGTTACACTGTTTATTTCTAAAACCTACTCACTTTGCAAAACATAAATTTTGTACCCCTTGACCAACATCTCCCCATTCTTCACCACCTCCCTTTCCTAGTAACTACCATTTTACCTTCTTCTGCTTCTGTACCTTTGACTATTTTAAATTCTACATATAAGTGAGATTATGCAGTATTTGTCTTTCTGTGTCTGGCTTATCACTTAGCATAATGTCCTTCAGGTTTATTCATATTGTTACAAAGGTCAGAATGCCATTCTTTTTAAAGGTTGAATAATATTCCTGTGTGTGTGTGTGTGTGTGTGTGTATGGATGTGTATCACTTTTTCTGGATCAAGATGAAATGCAAAACCTGAACAGACCAATAACAAATAAAGAGGTTGAACTGGCAATTGAAAACCTCCCACTGAAGCAAAGCCCAGGACCAGATGGTTCCAAGGGTAAATTCCACCAAACATTAACACACACACACACACAATTTTTTTAAACTTCTCCAAAATAAGAGGAGCACCTTTAAATTCATTTTATGAGGCCAGCATCACCCTGATACCAAAACCCAGAATACTACACACACACACACAAAAGCAAAGAGGTCAATATCCTTGGAACACAGGAGGAATGGTCCTCAATAAAATACTAGCAAACCAAATCCAGCAGTGCATTAAAAGGACCATACCATGATTTATCCCTGAGATACATATGCAGATGAAACAATGTCCTTAAATCTTTATTCATATTCATACTGTTTTTTTCTCAAACCCATGAAGCCAAATATATTTTAGAAATTAGAATTTTGGAGATGCTTTGATTAGCAGTATATACAGATCCTGTGTACCTAACAGTCCTAGTGGGATCTATTATCAAGCATAGTGTTATATTCACAGAAAATCATATGGATAGTAACTCTAAGTGGGAAAGAAAAGCTATAATCTCAAATCTATTCACTTCTGAAGTGAACATAGAGCAGGTCAAATAATATTGTCCACTGAGTTATGAAAATACTTTCAATTTTAAGAGGTTTTTGGGTTTTATAATCACAGATAAGTGATTATGCATCTGCATTTTATCATATGTTTTATCTCAGTTGCTGCAAATATATAGTCACTTGATCTAGAAACAGCTTAATGAAAGAATTCAAATGTACTTTGTGGTGTGTGGACTTAAATTAACGGCCAATATTACGTGCTGTCTTGACATCTCATAAAAAACAGGCTGCCATGATAAATTAAAAAGCAATTTAAAGATTTTTAGAATAAAAATACTTTGAGGAGCCTGAAGATTTAGTTGTCAATTCTAAAATGAGACTATATATAAAAGCTTAAATTCTCAGAGTTTTATCTGATCTAAATTTTAATATTGACAGAGTTGGAAAGACTATACTAACTATCCCTAATGTGCATCTGAGCACCGGTTGAATAATAAAATGTATATATAATAGAAGACATGCTTAATTGAAACGTGTTCATATTTTTGTAGTTTATTGGATAAACTTCTGGCATGACGAGAAACATAAAACATGTGCAGACATTTTGATATATTTTTCATTGATGTTCAGAAGATGACTTCCCAATGTATTTTATGTTGCCATAATTTTATGGCATGGGAGACACTTGTTTTCCATCGCTTTTCTGCTGTATTATTCCAAAGCCTCTGAAATGGAGAAAGTTCAGTTGCTTACACAAAAACATAATTCACTTGCCATTAGATTTATTGAGGGAAAGAAGCTGCCCTATTACATGTGTTCGATTTTTTATAGTCTGGGCTATACTGTTATTAAATTTAAATATTGGAAGATAGACTCAAAACATGGTGTGATAAAATATTTATTCTATTAGCATTTTTCACCAGTTTAATTCAGAAAATGTTACTAGTTATTTCAATTGCTCTTACTTTTCAAATATAATATTCTTATTAATATTGTGAGCAGTAAAACAGTCAACAAAAATTTCCTTCCCCTTTTACATTTTTATAAAAAATACAAAAATAGCATTTTCGTACACAACAGTAACTAATCATAGATTTATTTTTTCCTGTTACATAAATTTATTTCCCAGAGCCCTCTAGCAAGAAGAAGTCTCAATTTAGTCATGTTTAAAACTCTTACTAGTATTCCTTAAGTCTCTGTGAAGAAAAAACAATACAAAACTTCATCAAAAATATGTATTAGCCCCCTTGTTAAGTATTATAACACATACAAGTGTACAAGTTACATATATAATGTATATATAATGTGTGTGTAAATATATACAAATAAACATTATATATAAAAATATAGGTCATTATAATATGCTAACCTTTCTTTATCCTTACCAGGTGTATTCAATATTGCTCCCCACATATTTACCAAGTGTTACTTGCTATTTTTCCTAAGATTTTTCAACATTTTCTTCCTTCCTTATACAAATTTTGCTCTCTTCATTGATGCTAGTCTTAGAAAACTCCATTTGAGGATATCAAGAGCATTTTTATATGAGTTCTGCCAACTTCATTTTGTAGTCTAGAAGTTATACATCATGTATTTAAAAGTGCTTGGAAACAGCTGACGCATCTTTTTTTTTTTTTTCAAGACGATGCTAAAAGTCCCATCTAATTTAATGGACAGAACAGTTCTTTACAAGTTATGTTGTAAAAATATTCATTAACATTGATGGAGAGTGCTACTCAAACAGCAAAAAATGTGTCTGGAAAATCTTATTAAGATTCAGAGGCTCAAAAATGCAATTTAAGAGTTGAAAAACTTCAGTTGAAATTCAGCTACAAGGGTTCTATCAAAGGCAGCCTGGGTGGCTCAGCAGTTTGGTGCCACCTTCAGCCCAGGGTGTGATCCTGGAGACTTGAGATCAACTCCCACATCGAGCTCCCTGCATAGAATCTGTTTCTCCCTCTGCCTGTGTCTCTTCTTCTCTCTGTCTCTGTGTCTCTCACGAATAAATAAAATCTTAAAAAAAAGGGGTTCTATCAAATGCACATTTCAAAAATGGAATTTGCAACAAATATGATGAGTTTTTGTGTATTATTTTACACAAAGATATTTTACTTGGGCTTTGTATTTCTCTAATGTATTTGTAATACAGAGTGTCTACATAATCTCTCCTTTTTTAAAAATAAATTATTTATTTATGATAGTCACACACACAGAGAGAGAGAGAGGCAGAGACACAGGCAGAGGGAGAAGCAGGCTCCATGCACCGGGAGCCCGATGTGGGATTCGATCCCGGATCTCCCGGATCGCGCCCTGGGCCAAAGGCAGGCGCCAAACTGCTGCGCCACCCAGGGATCCCCATAATCTCTCCTTTTAAAACAATATTTTGAAATATCTTTATTCTGATTCCATCATGCATTTTATTTTATTTTTTCATGAATTGACTTTTGATTATGTTTCAGTCTTTATCTACATGCCACTACTCATCTATGGAACATATGTAAATACTTTAGAAACCAAATAGTTGAAACATAATTAATGTTACATATAAGAGTAAATGTCATCTGTTTTAATACTTTTGAAGCAAAATTGTAAATATTTTGTTGCTATGTGTTAAGAACTTTTTATGAATTAAAATATGTTTTTTATGCAGTATTTTTATGTCTTTGGAGCAAAAGAAGTACTGCTCATATCAGTTTTGCCTGCCATATTGACATAATTTTTCTTTCCAAAATATAAATAAGGAAAGCAGTTTCAGGGAAGCATAACAGTAAACAGTAAACATTCCTAATATTGCTAAATAATTAAAATTAAACTAAGATTATGTATTGTTAGGGATTTACATTTTTGAAAATTCGGTCAAGTATTCTTTCTCTTAGTTGTAATTAACAAACAGCTACACTGATGACCAAAAAGCCTTTTGTCACTATATTTCTGTAGGAAATGATGAAGAACATTTTAAAAATATTGGATCAAATATCACATCATAACACAAAGTCTTTCTCCTCCAAAAATAAATTATGCATGAGGGACACAGAAGATTAGATAATGGTTTAGACTATAAAACCAAATCTCTACCAACAAATTTATATTTTGAAGAGAGTAAACACTCTCTCTATATATATTCCATTACCCATTTTTACTTCTAACCACTTATAACACTTCAATCCAATTTAAAAAAAATCAATGTGGTTTACTTATTTATTTTTCTCATTTAAACCTTTTACAACTGGAAGTAAGTAACTCAAAAGGTTAATCAAGGAAATGACTTTATCGTGGTTTTGTGTTTTTCATTGTAGAATTTTAAGACAAACCAATTTATTTTTTTTAAAAGATGTATTTATTTATTTATTTTAGAGACAGAGAAAGAGAGAGTGAGAGAGTGCGCAAGCAGGGGAAGGAGCAGAGGGAGAAGGAAAAGAGAGAATCTTAAGCAGACTCCCTGCTGAGCACAGAGCCTGACCCTGGGATTGATCCTACTACTCCGAGATCATGACCTGAGCCAAAATCAATAGTTGGTTGCTTAACCAACTTAGCCACCCAGGCAGCCCTACATTTTAAATATTCTCTATTAATTGAATTGAATCCAACTTGAGCATTGAATTAAAGAAATCTAAAATGTCAGAATAGTTCGCTTAAAGTTAAGACTGGTTTCTCTCCACCAAGATCAGAGACTGTAAAGTGATATTAACAATGGAAAGAAAGATAATCATAAAAAAATGACAATGAAGGGGATGTCTTCACTTTCCCATTCCAACAGATATTCTATGGTCATATATCTATGCTATTTTCTCCTATAAATGTGCAACTATTATAAATATTACATGAATATTGGAAAATTGGATATGTTTAACTCAGGAGAAGACAGTATATCTAAAATAAAAATAGAAAGAGAGAATTTAAGAGCAATTGTTACTATACCGGATTTAAAAACCAAATGACAGCAGGACAACAAACCTCCCTGTCTATTCCTTTAGCACATGTAGAACTTGGAAATATAAATATTAAGTTGTCAGAAGCAAGTAATGTTCATAAAGAGGAGGAAGCTATTGCCATAGAGAGGAAATGAGTCAGTTCCGCTAACTTTAGCACTAAGGTATCTGGACTTCTTTACAAAATCCACTCTACTCTCCTACACCAACACCCAGTAAGTCTACAGATGGACTTGTTATAGAGTATAAAATTGTTAGTATGGGACATAGAAAATATTATTTGGCTTCCAAGGTCAAAGATGACATAAGATTTTAGGTGTTCTTAATATTTAAAAAAATAAAATAAAACTAAGTTCTTTGAGAATTGCTTGTGAGATGCCAGCATGTACTTTACTCTCTTCTGCCACGAGATTTGTACCTGAGTGCTTAGATAAATACTGTTTTCTGTAAATCACTTATTTTTCCCTCCATTCTCTACAATTTGTTTAAAGAATAAAGTCCAAAGTCAAATTTAGTCTTGTGAACCCAGAGATACTTCTGCCTTACTAGAAATACTCTTAATGATTTTCATAACAAAAAGGTTTGACTCTAAGTACAGTTTCAATAACTTTTTTAAAAAATAATTTATTTTATTTATTTATGATAGTCACACACACACACACACACACAGAGAGAGAGAGAGAGAGAGAGAGAGGTAGAGACACAGGCAGAGGGAGAAGCAGGCTCCATGCACCGGGAGCCTGACGTGGGATTCGATCCCGGGTCTCCAGGATCGCGCCCTGGGCCAAAGGCAGGTGCCAAACCTAACTTTTTTTTTAATTAGGGCTTCAACATTTTAGAGGAACACAATTCAGCCCATATATCACCCATTTAAAATCATGAAAGGATACACAATCTTCACATTAATTCGTTAGCATCTTTCATCTTATCTTAGTTTCCAATTTTTTTCATTTATAATATTATTTCAACAAATATTTAAGTAAATACCATGTGCTTGACATTGGGGATATAGAGGGAAAAGAAGAAAAACTCGACTCTCTTGCTTTTTTTTTTTTTTTGAGACTGATATTCTTGTATTATTTATGCCTAGACACATGTATTTTCGTGCCCAACAAACATCGGTTTGGATATATATCCCAGGTACATGAGTGTGGACAAGTCACTTAGTCTAGTTAACTGTTTCTTGATTGTAGAATTGAGAATGCTGATAGTATTTACCCACAGAATGATCATCAGAATTCAATGTGACTTAAGTACTGAATGGGATCAGCATGGTTCCCAGCAGAGAACGTACCAAATCCCTGATAATACCCATCATTGCCCTTTTCAAGATCACTAGAAGGCTGGCATTCATTCCACTGTGTCAGGATTGCTTGAGTGTTAGCCACTCTCTCCACAGCACTAGTGTGTGTGTGTGTGTGTGTGTGTGTGTGTGTGTGTGTTTCTCTGTGTAAATATTCATACTGCAAAATATTGATTTTTAAAAAATCAATTTGTCTCACCAATAATATCAAAATGTTTTTATGATGGATAAGAGTTATGCAAAAAGGTATTTATTTCATTTTCTAGTCAATAAAATTTTACTTAAATCATTCCAAGAAAATTATAATCAGTTCTAGTTTTTATCTTTGTGGCATTTCTTACTGGTATAAAAAAACAACTATTAGGGAATCATTCTTCACAACATAGTCTATCGCATTACTGTTTGCTTTCACTGCCTTCCAAATTGTGAGAAGTGGCCTGGACACCACTGTTTGCAGAATGTAACTCTCAACCACTATTAGCGTGGTCACTCTTATTTCCTTTTCCTTTACTGGGCTTTCCTTTATTAGTTAACCAATTAACAGATTATTTTTCCCTCCCCTGAATCTGTCCCAATTTTCCACAAAGCTGGAAAAAAAAAAAAGAAAAAGTGGAAAGAGTGGGGAAAAAAAAAAGAAAAAAGCCCCCAAAGCACTGAGAATATGATTTGGGAATCACTATATCATGTCTGAGTGCACTGCTTCTTCTTAGGATTCAGCACTATATTTGCTTTCCCTGGAGCTGCACCACTGATCTTGGCCAGTTCATTATCTACTCTGACACTCAGCTATGTATCTGCCACACTTGCGCATCTTACATTTTTGCATTTGGAAATTTATTTTCCTCTCCAGTTATATTTCCCTCATCTTATATTTAATGCATTTTGTTCTGTGTGTCTTTACACTCCTGGAGGTCACTTTAAATTGTTATCAGATTCTTTTAGTTTCAAGCTCTTTCCTTTTCTCTCTTGCTGTTTAATGTTATCTGAAGAGTCAATGAGCACAGTTGATATTCTATCATCCTGATTTCAGAATTCCTTCTCTTAAATGATTCATGACTTAACTCTGACCACACACTTCCAGTAAGATAGCAGTTATGCAATTATTATTCTGGTTATCTTTAATTGACCAAGGCCTGGAAATCAAACTCAAGGTTATGCTTGAAGACTTCTTCCACATTGTCTAAAAAATTAAGTCCAATTTACCTTTTCTAATATTTGTTGTTGTCAGTTATTTGATCCTAATATATTTTTCAGATTTGTTGTCACTATTTTTATAACCTGTGAAGACCGAACTGGAAAGGGGAGAAAACTGGAATAGATGGAATCAAGGGTTTCTTTCATTCATGCATGCCCTCATTTATCTGCTCAGTATCAGTATAGACCTAGTATGGGCCAGACATTTTGTAGGTGCTGGAGACACAATAATGTAATGAGACTATGATGCTTTGTTTTGAAGGTAAATAATTACAAATACAACTGTGTTACAATGTGGGCATAGTGACCAGAAAAAAAAATCTAATTTAGGATATAAAATGTGAATAGAAGTAAATTGGAAGAGGAGCATAGGAGAATACAAAAAGAGGGAATGATGTGGACAAAGGATTAGAGGAAAAAGAGAAAATTACCCCCTTTGCAGAAAGGAATTTTGAATGTATGATGAAGAATTCTATGAGATGGTATAGAAAATTTCAGCTCATGAATGACATAAGGATTTGGATTGTGAAATCAGAGCATCTACATGGACTTTTGTGTCATGTAATAAGATTGATAGTACAAAAAAATCTTTTGCGTAGTTGGTACGTATGATGTTTAATTTGGTCACATTGAAATAAAGATACATTCATGTTTCAACTAGAAATGGCAAGTATTTATTTCTGATATGTCTGTGGTACTTGATCTAGATTAGAGATGAAGTTTTGGGGCTCATTGTCATAAGTATGGTTAGTAAAAGCCATGTTGTGCAGGAGATACCACTGAAAGCACGTTTGAATTTTTTTCTTTCATGAAGTCCAGAGATTGTCAGTCCAAGATTGGAAAGTTCTTTCAGGGGTCCAGGACTTATGATATTCCTCTATTTTATTACCCATTGAACATGCCATTGCTTTGGACACTGATACGCCATCAGATCTCTGTCACTGAAGGATTTGTTTTCCCAGTTTTTAATGAACTGTCAGCACATTGTTGTCAACCACTCAAGGGGTAGTTTTAGGAGCAAAGAGCTGTCTCTCCTTGGGTCTCATGCTCCCCTGGATTACTGACAGCTAATGACTTATCAATACAGGAGTATGAAGCCTTCACCACTTCAAACCCACCTTGAGACTATTTCTGAAGGACAACTCTTGCTCCATAGATCTCATGAGATCACTGGAGGCTATTATGGGACCCCCATCTCAGTTCAATTTCAACCTTTGTCCAGTCCTGTTTCCTTGCCCTACATTCTACTGTGGATGATCTAAAAGGTACTATTAATAAATATCTTGCATGCCAAACTCCATTTCAGTATCCACGACTCAAATTGTGAAAGACTCTGTTCACAGGAATTTCTCATAGTCCATTTTCGCCTCTCCAGCTGTATCCATTATGTACAAATTCCAAACAACTTAAAGGAATTAAAAAAATACATTAAAGTCATTGCAAAGGTTATGCATTTTTATATCCCAGTGTCTAGAACTTAGTTTCAAAACTATACCTATCTGAAACTACCCTCAGAAATGTCATTTTTATTTTGGTTGGCTATGTGCCCAGATAGAATAGTCTGTGTAACATCTTTCCTTCTTCCTTCATTATGAGAAGCTATCTTAAGCCCTTGTTAGCTCTGAGTGGTGTCTATGAATTCAAGTCATGAATCTAAAGGGTGGATGAAAAATGAGGAGGATACAATCTTCAAACCATGGCTAAGTGCTATTATTTTTCCACAACAAAACATCACAACACTTTATTTATATAAGAATTTCCTGATGTTAAGCACTGGTTTTTTGGCTTGTTTTGGAAATAAATTATTTAACTGAGTGCAGATTATTTTATAAAAATGGCATTAATGAGTTCTATATACTTTTACTGATTACAGTCTATGTATCAATTGCTATGCTAGGCATTTCAATAGATGAAAAAGATTTGCTTGAGTGACTTTAGAACACAATTCATTTTGAACTCTTGGATTTGCAATTGTCAAAAGGGAAACGATATTTTTCTCAGGATATTTATTGCTATGCATGCCCAAGGTATGTTCTATCTCATGAGGGGCAAACCTCCTAGTTGAAGAGATATTATGTAAACATATTAAGCATCAACTATGAAAGATAACGTACATAATATACTACTTAGTGGCACATAGACACTAAGACTCATATCTTGATTAGGAACTTCTAAAAAACTGAATTTGCATATTTGTCATGCCATGATAACCCTATGCCAAAATATGTCCAGGTTTCTGTTTGCCAAAACATGATTGTCCATTATTATTTGAAATTGAAGTTTATGCCAGCTGGTCTTACTGATTTGTGATTTCAACAAAATATTTTAAAATACATTTACATTTTCTGATATTAATGTCTGACAAATAACATTAAGTCAACACCATTTACCCAGACTGTCACATAACACATACTTGAAATATAATTATCAATTTCATGTATATTTTACCCTCTCTTTGCCAATTTCTCAGGATTTTTCATAACTTTTTCCAAACATTATTCTCATTGCATTTTAAAGCCTCTTGGTTCTTGATTTTGATTTGATCTCATGAGATTTTGCTTCCATTGTGGCATTTCTGTTATTTTGTTCATGGGCAAACACTTGCTAGGTAGTGTCTTTGACAGAAAGGCTATGGCCTAAAGATGCCCACATAGTTGTCAGTTGTTAAAGATTTGTGGAAGAAGTAGGTGACAAGTCTTAGGGTTGGAGTTTAGCCTTTGTGTTTTATGGGTTTGTCCAAGCATGCTTTTCTGAGACCATATGCTTCTTTCAGTATGCCAGTTTTTAACCATTAAACATTTTCCTCACAATTTCCTTTTAATACACCAGTTAAAAATAAAAATACATTAGATACCACAATATAGATTATTGTGTGCCTTGCATGCTGTGGTAGGATGAATAATGGAGCCCCAAAAGGTATCCACATCCTAATTCCATGGAACCTGTGAATGTTACCTTACATGGCAAAAGGAAAGTTGCAAGTGAAATTAAGTTAGGATCTTGAGATGAGGGAATATGTCTGAATTTTCTAGATAGGCCCTGAATGTCACTGTATCCTTATAAAAGAAACATTTACTGCAGACTATAGAAAAGGAAAGCCATATGAAGGAAGCAGAGAGAAACAGAAAGAGAAAGAGATTTGACACTTTGAAGATGAAAAAGGTGTCTTATGAGTCAAGGAATACAATTCTAGGAGCTGGAAAAGGCAAGGAAACAAATTCTCCTTTAGTATCTCCAAAGAGAGAGTGGTCCAGCGAACATCTTGGTTTCAGTCAGGTGAAGCTGATTTTGGACTTTTGGCCTCCAGAACTCTAAGAGAATAAATGTGTATTATATTAAGCCATGACGTTTATAGCAAAGTCTGTTATACTTCATTATAGCAGGCATAAGAAACTATAAGTGCATATTGTATCATAATGGACTACTTTGAACTTTGTTTTTGTGGGTTATATTTAGTGAATGAATATTCTCATTATAAATGAAATCAATTTTCATTTGGTTTCTGTTTATTATCTCGATTTTCAGCTAAAATTTTGATAAAGAATTCTCATATATACTTGATATATATTCAGTATATAGGATAATTCCACACTGAAGCAATAACCAAAATAATTATTATTACACAAAGACAATATTTCTGTGGTTTTGGCAGAAACGAATTAGGTGCCATTCACCTCATCTCATCCCTCTAATTCTTGTATATATTTGTATCTAGATGTTCTTAAAACTCCTTATGAGATTCTACAATTATATGTTTTGCTAAAGCACTACAGTCAGTCTAAATTCATTTGAAAATTTAAAAGTCTCAATTTACATTTTCTTAGCACTTCTACGGAATCCACAATTTATAAAGAAATTAGGTATAATAAGGAGCAAAATTCAGTTATTATTTTTCTCTCTTTTAAATGATTTTTGTATTTTTTCCCCACGAGAGCTATGTAGCATATTTTGGACACTCAGATGAAAAGTAGCTTCACAAATTGAAGATGAAATAAATAGAACTGAAATAATTAGAAAAATGAGTTTTATTTTATTTTTATTTTTATTTTTTTTTGAAAAATGAGTTTTAAAAGTTACCCTGTTACACATGTAACTTTCAGTATGAGATAGAGTGACAGTGAAGTCCTTATGGACACTGAAACATTAATTGATGATAAATCATTTAGTGATTGACTTTACTGCCTTCTCTGAGCTCCAGTATAGATTACAGTAATTATTATTAAAAAATCTCTTTCCATTTAACATTTTATGATGACAGAAATCCTTAACTGGCTCATTTGAGAATCCAGTCTTTCTTAGATTTTGCCATTGGCTGCCTACTTATACAACAATTAAAGGAATATCTAAAAATTTTATTATTACAGTGAAATATGATCCTTATTTTTTAAATTTTAAATGATTGAAGCAATTAAAAACTATATTCTTACTAAAAGTGCCTTAGACAGAAAGCTGATGAATACCACAATTTTTACTGAAAATGGTACTCTTCATGACTTTGTAACACATTTCCTTACATGTCTATACCATTTTTTCTTCTCAGTACTCTTCCCTCATTCCATATTCTCAACAGATTAATTTATCAGTTAGCTACCTTTCTGAAGCCAGCAAGCTCATAAAACTTTTAGATCGCTACCCCATATTTCCTACTGAACCTTTTCTTATTGTATCAGTTTGTCCATAATCTCTAATAGGAAGGGAGGATGGGATATTCTGATATCATTCACTCATGTCTCAAGGAACACAATCGATTTACCATCCCTTCCTGACTTATATGCTCTAATTCATCTTTCTTCATTAGTTCTATTTCCAAATATGCTCTAGTTTGTTCTACCCCTTTATTATTTTCTTCAATCTGACCAACTCTTTAATCTCTTAATCTTTTTTTTTCTTTCCCTTAAACCTCTTGAAAATGCAGAGAACTTGTTGATTTCATTAGCTCATCATCCACTCATAACTCAAACCCTTGAAATCTAGTTTATATTTGGATCATTTCTCATGTCTGCAACCATTTATTTCTGACTGCTTCCTGAGTTGTCCTAGCATACTTCTCTCCCCCATATGTAGCTTTCTTTCTGAGATTAAATAATATGTAAGGTTAAATAAGGTTATATGTGACAAGAATTCTAGCTGTAAACTACAAAATAAATATAAAAGGAATTACTATAGTATAGATATTTGCAATAACAATTGTTTTTGTTAGTAGTATTATTTCTACTTTCTCAGTTTAAATATCATCTCTAGTAAATTAAATATGTCTCTTCTGATTCTTGTGCTAAGATTTAGTTTCATATATTTCATATATTATTTTTCATATATTATTTCATATATTTCATATACATGAAATAATATATTTCATATACTATTTCATATATTATTTTCATATATTATTTTTCTTCAGATGTAATTTCTATTTGGATATCATACCTTTTGATGACTCAAACATAGCAAATGTAAAATGCTTACTCAATTTTTTAGGGGGGAAACTGATGAGACCGCATTTGCCTTCTCTATTTCTACCATAGTCCTCCCAGTCACAAAACTGAAATGTCAGCATTTCCTTGGATTTAAAAGCAAGAATTCTGGACCCACTGCACAAGCTTACCAGTTATTAATTTTGTGTCCTTGAGAAATGCATTTTTTCTCTATGCTCCTCAATTTCTTCATCTTGAAAGTGGGATTAATAATAAAAACATATCTCACATAGTTGTTCTGTGGATTAAACACATTGAAATAGGGGCAGCTCGGGTGGCTCAGCGGTTTAGCGCCTGCCTTTGGCCCAGGGGTGATCCTGGAGTCCCGAGATTGAGTCTCCAGTCGGGCTTCCTGCATGGAGCCTGCTTCTCCCTTTGCCTGTGTCTCTGCCTCTCTCTCTCTGTGTGTCTCTCATGAATAAAAAATAAATAAAATCTTTAAAAATAAATAAATAAACACATTGAAATATATAACATTTAGGGAAGTGTCTAGCACACAGTACACATTATCTATGAGCCCATTATTATTATTTGATCTCATCTCTTATTTAACCAGTCAGAATCCTGATAATTTTCATTAGTAGGCTTTATGTTCTTACAAAAATAAAACAATTTAATTTGAGAAAATCGGGATCTGGTCCCAATCCCAATACTTTCTGGATCTTTTGGCAAGTCACCTCACTTTAAAGAAAGTCAGTTTTATTATGTAACGCGGTAAAACAAAAATGTGTGTGTTTATCTCATCTTTTTCTTTTAAGTTTTAAAGAACATTCTATGTTAAAATGTGTAGACATTTTAATATTATATGTTGTATGCATCTCCTTTTTTATTAATATTGTACTTAAGCTATTTTGAAGACTTACTATCTTGTGATCTGAGACAAAGAGGTTATGGAATAACACTGTCTTGTTTGGATCTTCAGCTTCATCACCCAAGATTAAGCAACTGCAGGTGAATTATTCAATGTACCTGAGCTTCATTTTCCCCCTATAAAATAGTGCCAGTAAAGGATCTCCTTGTGTGGACATCAGGAAGATTGATTAGGTAGTCAAACACAACAATGTCAAGCATATAGTAAATATATAGTAAATATGGATTGTTAGTATTCTGATTACTATCATTAACATACTCCCATGTTCCTTTTTTTTAAATATTTCATTTATTTATTTATTTAGAGAGAGTGCATGCACATGTGTGAGTAGTGGGTGGAGGGGCAGACGGAGAGAGAGAGAGAGAGAGAATCTCAGGCTGACTCCATGCTGAATGTGTAGCTTGACTGGAGACTTGATCTCATGAACTTGAGATCACGACTTGAGCCATAATCAAGAGTTGGTTGCCCAAAGAACTGAGCCCCTGCATGTTCCTTCTAATCCATTTTCAGTATATGCAAAATAAAAGTTTGTTAAAGGAATAAACGTGCCATATGGATATCAAGAGGGATAGGTTGAATTTTTACTTTTCCTATTTTTTCTTCTTTAACCAATTTAAAGATCACCTATTATATTTTTCACACCTAGCAATGATTAGAAAATAATTAAATTTAATTATTTAATTATTCTGAGAATAATGCAGGAAGACCTCAATATATATGTGTATATAATTATTTTCTAATCATTGCTAGGTGTGAAAAATGTTTTTTTACTTGTTAAGTCCAAAAAGTTTCATAACTACTAGCAAATATTTTCTCTAACCTGAATCAGTTTAAAAATTACAAAAAAATGCTTTTCCTTCTCTTACATTTTTTCTCCCATACCCAGAAATTTGAAAAAAAATGACATTGTCATTTTTATTTGCTACTATATTGCCAAGGGGAAGTACCTGTCAAGAAAACATCTGATTTAACGTAATTTTATCTCTTGCAAATCTTAACTATTTTGTTTTATCAGTTTAGTCCATGAATACTCATGTGTATTACATATACAAAGAAAAGAACAGTGATTAACATGGGCCAATGAACTAGTGACTACTTAGGAAAATTTTAAGTAATTTGGAGATATATATGATATCGATATTAATTATTTGATCACTACAGAATTTTTATGTTAAGATTATTAATATTTATAATAGAGTTTTTCTTAACAAATATTCCCAGCAAGGTAGAAAATATTATTTAGGTTTTCTCTGCATTAAAAATAAAATAATAATGTGTTCCAACAAAAGACACCAATGTTCCTTGGAGAAATGACTGATTTTATATTTAGGTGAGGCAAGGTGGAAGATGGGCATGTAATATATTGTTCCAGAAAGCAAGGGAGTATTCAAATTCTAATGTGAATGTATGAAAAGGGCAAGAATCTGGTGCAAAGGTGTTTTTATGGGACAAATTTAGGACAGATTGTGTATTTAAAGTGAAGAAAAAGCACAGAAAGAAAGAAATAAGAAAATGATTGATGTTAATACATTTTAAAAATTTGAATAACAAAAGTTTCCATGGATCCATAATGATATTTGAACAAAAAAGGGAGGAGGGTAAGAGAAAGCTCTTAGTAACAGAGCAATGAAACTTAATAACAGAGAAAGAATGATTGAAGATACTTTGCCACCATCAATGTAGTAATCATCAATGGAGATAAAGATTGGATAAAACTCTACTGGAGAACAAGGATATTTATAAGATATTTACAACATCTCAAAGTATCACCTTACAAATTACTTATTGACTGCAAACAGAAAAAAATTCCTTTACAATGGAGAAATCTGACAAACATCTTATCAAAGTGATTTGACTTAAACAAATATTGGGACACACTGATTCTATATATCTACCTACATACATTATGCAAAAAATATATATATACATCATGGTAATGCTACCTGCAACAAAGTTCAGTGTAGTTGTAAACATGGGGACAGATCGCACATATCCAGATTGTCTGATATTTCATATGAGAGACTGAGTATATAAATAGGCAGTGTCTAGATCATGCATAAAAATAGAATTTTGAGCCACAGTCTGAAAAAACATGCCCAAGAATTCAACCCATTATCTATAGTAGACAGTCCAGGAAGTCAACCTACAAGATTTGTAGTATATCATAATATCTCCTTAGCAACCAGTCAGGGAAATCAAATAATAACCTTTGTAAAAAATTGGCCCCAAGTGGCCAGGGCTTGATTAATAAGTGACAGCTTTGCTAATTTTTGTTCCTACTTTTAATTTAGGTTTAATAGGAGAAAGCCAAATATGTACCTTTAACAAATCACACAGGATACCTCACTTCTAGTTAGCTCAGCTATCAGCTTCCCTAGGTAAATGCCTCACACTAGGCCGTACTTGAAGCCTTCTCCTTTTCCCACTGTAATGCTTCCCCACTCATCTGCCTGCCTTTGAATGTGCCAAAACACAAATAATGGTGATTGACTCCCTTGCACAACAAGTTCTGAATAATAATGCTCATTCTCATTTGTGTGGTCTACTGAACTCTTAAAAAAGATCAATATCTTAAAGGAAGAAGAAACTACAGGTTTTATTTTACAGTACATAGGTATACAGTAATAAGTAGTATAGTCCATTTTTTAATATTTCAGTATGTGTGTGTGTGTAAACGTGTGTACTTGTGTTTGTGCATTCAGGTAGAAGAAGCTAAAAGATTAGATACCTGTAAACTGTGCAACAAATTGTTTTATGCTGTTTTTCATTAATTTGAAAATTAAAGGAATAGCAGGATGTGGAGAACAATTTAAGACTGGAGTTTGTTTGAAATAACTGAAGGACTGTGATTGACAGAAAGAATTTTAAGAAGTATATTCAGCTAAAAGGAATGTCATTGAAGAAAGGATTTATGTGTTTCAAGAGTTCAAGGCACAAAAAAGGAGGGCAAAACAGTATGTAAACAGTAGATAAAAAGTCAATATTTCCTGATGGCAATGAATAAAAACATGTATGATTGCTGAAATATATAATATATGTAGTATATATCTTTATATAATATGTTAAATATTATAATATTAATATAAGTATTATTGTTTATACAATTATATTAGCATTAAATAATATATAATATATTAAAATACATTTGTACATATATATTTAATATATATTACACTTTATATATTCCATATTTCTTGAGATAATATGGCTATATTTGTAAATAGTTAGAGCTCTGATGCTACATAATGGTAGGACAACATAGATCAATGCATTTTATAAACCTGATTTCACATTAGATTTACACATAAACACATGAATATCTTTATAGGAAAAACATCATAACTAACCCACATATGGCAATATACTCAGGATAACAATTCACTCTTTTTCTCTCTGTATACACAGAACACATATTCTAGTACCAGTCTATAATTTTAGCAGACAAACTCTGGATTTTTTTTTCTGTAAATTAAATTGTTGCTAGTAGTGTATTAGTTTTAAGTTGCCTTGCAATCCAGCTATTTTAATACACTTTATTATTTTATAATCTTACCTTAGAAATATTAATTCAACATATAGTGAAATTAATACATAGATAGATGTGGGACTCAATCCCGGGACTCCAGGATCGCGACCTGGGCCAAAGGCAGGTGCTAAACTGCTGAGCCACCCAGGGATCCCTGGTTATTTTCAAATAGTAATGATAATGGTCATTAGTGTTACAGGCAAACTTGAGATATCACTTATTATATCTCCATATTGTTCAAAGAACTTTATGTATGTTAAATCACTTACTCTTTACAACATAACTATCAGATCAATGTGGTAATTATCTCCTTTTGAAATACCAAAAAAATCCCGCCAAAACAAAAAAATTGACACCCAAAATTACTAAGTAATTTATTTAAGAGAGTAAGTGCTGAATCCAGACGTGTGCACTTGGGTCTGGTTTAAGTATCCATGCCCTTAACCACTGTGCCATAATACTTGTTTGTCACACCCGTTTGCCACTGTTACCTACAACAAGGAGGTGATTGCAATCCTCCAGGGAATGTTACCCACAAACACTGAACACAAGAGGGCATGTGTTGGATAGATGTGCTGACAGTAGCTGTGACCAAATATAGCTGAATTGGACCCCATTGTGCACTGTGCTGGCCCCAGAAATCTTGTCATGGGAGTGGGGGCTGATGAGCTTTGTATAAAAAGTAACATTCATAATGTGAAAGTGGCATAAAGGGCTCCCAGGATGCTCCCAATATAGAACCCCAGAAATAAAGATGCAAAGAAAGAATATGCAAGAAGTATTTAGGGGCCAACCTACATGGGATGGATTTTAGGAATTGTGGGAGATTGATTTGGGAATGAAGTTGAGGAACAGATTGTCAACAGTTTGAGGGTACACATTTGGATATGATATTGCAGAAAATGGAGAAACGAAAGAAGTAATGACAAACTAGTAGTATTAAGCTTAATTGAAATTGAGTATTGAAATTAATGTGACAGTTTTTAGATGCCTTTAGGGTAGGTCTACAGGGAGTCTGGTGCCTAGAAATCATTAAAAGTAGTGAACGTAGCAATCTAAATATGATGGTAGAGGCAAACATTTAAAAGAAACATGGAGGGATTCCTGGGTGGCTCAGTGATTGAGTGTCTGCCTTTGGCTCAGGGCATGATCCTGGAGTCCCAGGATCAAGTTCCACATCGGGCTTCCTGTGTGGGGCCTGCTTCTCCCTCTGCCTGTGTCTCTGCCTCTCTCTCTGTGTGTCTCTCATGAATAAATAGGTGGAATCTTTAAAATAAATAAATAAATAAATAAATAAATAAATAAATAAATAAATAAAACATGGATGCTTTATGGGAACATATTAATTGTTCATGAGTAGCTATTGAAATCTGTGTCAAAGAAAAGTGAATTTTTGAAGTTGTTCTGGGGTTAAACTAAATGGAAGAATATGGTACAATTGAAAGAAATAGGATTAATCTCTACTGTGAAAAATTGGATGATACCATACCACAAAGTTATGTTTAAGTTGAAAGAAGAAATAACTAACCATAATAGAATAGTATCAAAGAGGGATTTTGAATGTTAATCTCAATGGAGTTTCTGAAAAGTCTTCATTTTCATTCCTTTCTTTCTCCTTTCCTCCCTCTCTTCACTGCCCCCTCTCCCTTTCTTTATTTTCAGTTTTCTTCCTTCTCTCCCTCTCTCCTTCACTGTTTTCAAATTTATTCTTTTTTTTTTTTAATAGATACTCAGTAAGCACTATTCTGTGAATATTTTTGTTTCCTTTCTGGGTCAATAGCAATCCTATGAATTAGCTTAACACTGGATTAGATATGTGAGTTTCAGATCATGAAGTTAGTTTGTTCAGTCTAATAAACTACCACTTCATTTACATAGATGATGAAAATATCAATTTCATTATTAAGATAAATTTGAAATGAATGTATGAATTATTTGCTGCAATAAATAAACCTACATAACCAAAACTGTCTGTGGCCTAAAGGTTATTACAATCATATATCAAAAGTAAAGGATGTGTGCATGGGGTGTGTGTATATGTGGGTGTGTTTGATGATGTTCAAGAACCAAAGCCAATTATCGTGTTATGAGTCAATGCTTCCCAACAGCTGACACTTGGGCTTGCTGGCATTTTGAACTTCTTTCTGCCATTTGAAATAAGTTCATCAATTTGAATTAACATTTTCTTGTTAAGCCTGTTTTCCCCCTAACTCCCCACTAATGTATGAGCCATTATTAATACTTTCCTTTTTTCCACATTGCAGGAATTTTTAATGATTTTTTCCCTGTATTTCTTGAGATTTAATCACTAACATTTGAATACCATATGTTCCTCCTCATTTTCCTCCAGGGTAAAAATTTGAATCTCTGTACTGGTGCATGCAAACTTTTTTCATTGTTGCCAAACACATTATAGATAGGAGAATTGTGTATAGCTTGTGTTCCAGTGAATTGAATTAGTTTATCAGTTGAATGGTCACTTATTCCTTTGTTTCGTGAGGGAAAGCTAAAAGGCTTAGATGACGCAGACTGAAGGTGAATTTAGAAGGACATATGACTTAAGCTTTATAATATTACACAAAATATGCTATGTTTATATTGTGTGTGTCATAAATATTAATATATTTTTTGTTCTCTCAGTTGCTCACTCTATCACACAAAGTATTTAGGCCATTTTATGTATATATTGGGGAATGGAAGTTTTCAGCATTAAGCAGATAAGGGTCACAGGTAACCTTCCAGGGATTTTCATCCCCTGGGTAACAAAGAAGCTACAGACAATGCCCATGATGGTAGGTGAAAGTAGCAAAAAAACAATAGAATCTAAATAAAGTCAGCAGATAGGAAAGAGGAATGTTTCAATGTCAATCTGAATGGACCTCTGACTGAAGACCAAAATGGATGAAGAAAATCTCAGGATTCTCATGTTAGTAGACTGTTTCAAGGGTTAAATGATCATAGTATCTGGGCACTTAAAAAGAACTCCAGATGGAGTGACTTCAAGTCTTAAAGACTTAAAGTCACCTCAGTGATATGGGCCCTCAAAATAGAAAATAAGTTGAATACTTGGGAAAAATACATTATTTCTTTAATGCACTTGAGTTTGAGTTGACGTTCATAACTACAAATAAACTCCCAAAGAAAAATATCAATGGCCCATAAAGCTGTATATTTATCGTCATCTTTTAACCATGCTTCCAGTTTGACATATTGAGTTACTACTTTTCAAAAATGATACTCACTTTGCATTATTTAATAGTATCTGTAGTTCTTATCAAATGGCTGAACTTCCTTTTCATTTATGTACTAATCATTTCTCTAAGTATTTTGACTTCTCTTGAAATAGAAGTTATTTAAGTAGTAATATTTACTTTGAAAATTGTATTCATTGGGTTATCAAACTGCCTCATAGTTTAATTTTGGTTTCATTTTGTAATCCTTGTGATCCTATTAGTCTACCTCTTCTTGTCTGTTTCCATCTTCCTAAAATGAGAATAATACAATATCTCACAGCTACCTTTTTAGTTTTATCGTAAAATTAATAGTAATGGCCACAATGGTATTAAACAGAGTTGTGTAGCAAAGTAACAACAGAAATAGCAAAGTATCAAAGAAAAAAAAATGCCTAAATTGTTTGAGTTTTCTAATACAATGAATTGTATCAGACATTTTCTATTGATTAACTTATTTAATATTCACAGCAACTCCTGGGGTTGGCAATATTTTACCCCATTATATAAATAAGGAAACTTAGGTTTAAAAGATTAAGCCACTTCCTCATGCTACCTAGACGATCATGTTGGCTATAATTCCCATTTAGAGCTGGCTCTTGCAGTCACCATATGAGGCAAAGGGAAAACATTAGTCAGGTCGCAAATGATGGCTCTTTCTCCGACCTTAGTAGTTGTTCTCAAACTTTGGGACATTAGAAATATCTGAAGGACTACTTGAAACATGGATTGCTGAGTCCTTCCCCTGAATTTCTGGTTAATTAGGATTTGAGGGGAGGCCCAAGAATTTGTGTTTCTAACCAAATCCCAGGTGACAATAATGCTGATAGTCCCAGGAAAACACCTTGAGAACCACTGTTCTAGATCAGATATGTAGAGAAACCCATCAAGGTTATAAAGTGGCCTCATTGAAGGAATGGTAGGTGCTACTTATGTGTAGATAAGACCAGCCTACCATCTAACTGGAGGATACATTCATAAAATATTTGGCCTTGTCTGAAATTTCATCACTAGAAAACCATTACTTTCCAGTATTATGTTTTCTCCTGTTAAATTGAATTAATATTTTGGAAGGGATAGTGTCTATTCATCCAGTTTTAGCCCTTTTGGTGGACACAATCACAATGCAAAGATGAATAATGTATGGTCCCTGGTTTTAAGGCCCTTACTATCTATGGAATGAAACTAAACCTATAAGTAAATAATGCATAAAGATGTCATGCAAATTGGCAAAAAGTTCATTTATGGCACCAAAGCAGAGAATGACAATTCAACTTGAGTTAGAGCATGCAGTTGGGGGAGTTGAAAATGTGAAAAGTGAAAAAGGTTGGATACATGAGTTGATGTTTTAGTTTAGAAATGTTGAAATCCAAGGTTGGTGAAGCCTGGGCTATAGGAAAAGTAGATCTGAAGAACTAGGCTGGTACCAAACTATTGAGTTATGGCTGCAATGAGAATTTGGACTTCATGCAAAACAAGATTGTCAATTTCCAAATGTTTTGAGCAAGTGTGAAATATCTGCTTTGTGATTTTAAAGAGTAGTCTGATAACAATTTGCAGTGTTTACTGACCAGCAGACAGATCAAGATTAGTAAGATTAATTTTATTTATGAAATAATCCTGAGAAAAGAGAAATTCCTAGGATGTCTGGGTGGGTCAGCGGTTGAGCATCTGCCTTCGGCTCAAGGAGTAATCCTGTGGTCCTGGGATCAAGTACCACATCGGGCTTCCCACAGGGAGCCTGCTTCTCTCTCTGCCTATGTCTCTGCCTCTGTCTGTGTGTCTATCATGAATAAATAAATAAAATATTTTAAAAAAGGAATTTCTCAAATAAAGATGTGGCAGTGTGTATATATAGAGGGAATGGATATGTCAGAGAATCAAAAAGCGAGATTCATAGGGCTTTTCTGTTGTTAATTGCATGCAACTGGTACCACCAGAGACTGAAGGATCAGAATCAGACTCTGGCTAAGAAATTATACAGATCAGTGGTTCTCAAACTTTTGCATATTAGAATATCTGGGAACAACTTTGAAGCATCCTGATACACAGGCCATACCCCTTATAATTAATTCGGGAGCTGTGGTAGCAGCAGTAATCCCCAGATGAGTCCAAGTGCAGACCACGTTGTCATCCATAATTACTATCGATAATAGCACCATTTCCTAGATAGAGAATAGATATGTAATGTGGATAAGAATGTGTCAAAAAGAATGTAAATAGCAAAAGGATTTTAAAATATAGCAAATGGTCTAATAATAGAATAAATGGCCCTGGAAGTGATGAGAGAATGTAGGAGGCAGAGTAGAGGTGGAGGCACTAAAATTCCCATTTAATGATACATGCCTCAGTTTCTGAAATTAAAGGAAAGGAGGTAACACATTACCTACATATAAATAGAGTATTTACCAAACAGCAGGAAATTGGAATGTTCATGTCCAAAATAGCCTTGCATTCCACTGTTAAGAAGTAACAATGCCATCCCCAGTGACAAAGGGAAGGAGGGAATTGGGGTAGGAAACTTGGCAAAATCATTTTCAGCTATAGAACTGCATGGCAGGGAATGCTTGGTGGTGGGGGCCCGGTAAAGATGAGGAATATCTTAGAGGGAAATCATTTAGAAGAAGAGAAAAGATCATAGGAAAGTGATTGTTTGCTATTGTTTGCTTTGAACATGAACATTTTTCTTACTTTTGGAAACATCTTTTTAAGTACTACATGAAAAAATATAGTCTGTAAGGGAGCTCTCATATCCTGTACACACTGAGTTTTTGATCAAGTAGTGTGATCCAGAATAAGTACCTGACCCTCATGGACCAATTAGAGTCCTTCCCCAAGACTTCAGTAATTTGAAATAAGAATAAGCACAAGCCATTCCTTCTCTAGTATTAGAAGTTAGCTATCAAATGTGAGACTTGGACTCTGTGAGACCACTTTCTTCACCACATAGAGCTAACAGTCTGAAGTCAGAACAGAAGAAAGGCACCAAGGAAATAAAAACAGAAAAGGGAAATAGCAATAGGAGGAGAGAGGTATTAAGATTCCAGGTCCAGCCTTGAGCTCCCTGTGCTATTGTTGTCCAATCTTTCCTCCGAGTTGAAAGTACACTGTGGTATACTGGTTTCTTTTGAGAAATAATTATTTTCATTTCTAATTTTAGAAAAGACAGCTGTCTAATAATATAATAATAATATAATATAATAATAATAATAAAATACAAACCCTGGGACACCTGAGTGGCTCAGGCAGTTGAGCATCTGACTCTTGATCTCAGCTCAGGTCTTGCTCTTGGGTTCATGAATTCAAGTCCCAGATTGGGCTTCATACTGGGCATAGAGCCTACTTAGGAAAATGTAAGAACCCTATAAACTTGCCATTTGAAAAGTACATTTCCTGATCCCCTTGCAATAAGTTGGGCCCATGCCCAGTAGAACGTGATTGGAAATGCTGCGTGTTGTTTGCAGGCCAAATGAATTAGGAAGCATGAATGCCTTTTCCACTCTCTCTTTTTATTTAACCTGGAAGAAGACTGATCTGAGATCTTAGGAAAATATAGAAGGTAGTAGTCTAAATCTCTGAATTTTTAAGTGTAAAAAACAGTTATATGAAAACAAAAACTATAGTAGATATTTATGTGATGAAAAATAGTTCTGATTATGTTAAGCTACCAAAATTGTAGAATTTGTTATAATAGCTAGTGTTGCTCTAACTCCCTATATGATGCACTAGGAAAATCTGATTTGGACTTATATACATTGTAACAATGAATGCCAGTATGGTAGTCATTGTCTTGTTCACTAAATATTAACAGTCTTTAGGAAACATCAAGCTCTAACTAGTCCTTTTGGGAGGCTATATGACTAGATCTGGTCAAGGGTTGTCAGCATAACTAATATATGTTGTATTCCTGTTAAGAGCTTTAATTTGCAGTGTAAAACATAATTGAGCTTTTTTTTTTTTCCTAGTCCTCCCTTACTTTGGTGACTCTAATTACATTCTGTATTTGGTCCCAAAAAGTTGTCACCCATCTCTCTCTCTTTTTTTCTCTTTCTCTCTCTCTCTCTCTTTTTGTAAGTAGGCTCCATGCCCAGTATGGAGCCCAATGTGGGACTTCAAATCATGACCTTGAAATTAAGACGTAAGTGGAGATCAAGAGTCAGTCGTTAAACCAACTAAGCCACCCAGATGCTCCAGCTATCTCTGTTTATTATATTACTGTTATTTTTTATTTCAGTGTTTTGTTTTAGAAAGCTTCTCTTGCTATATCTCCAAATTTACTAATCTTCTGCAATGTTCAATTGGGTAAAAATCCCACCCTATGAATTTTTTATTTTGAACATTGTAGTTTTCAGCACTTACAGCTTGATGTGTCTTTCTGATATCTTCCATGTCTCTCTTAATATGTTCACGATTTCCTCTAGTTGCTTGAATACCTGAAATTTAATGTCTTTGTCTAGTAATTATAGCATATGTATCAATTCTATGAAAAGTTCAAATCATAGATTGTTCTTTCCATCACGTATAGACTTTTTCTACCTCTTTGTATGCATACCAGACACTGTGATGTTTACTTTCCTGGATGCTGCATTGTGCATGTGTGTGTACTCCTATAGATAATGTTTCTGCTTTGTTCTAAAGTGCATCAAAGTTATTTGGAAACAGACTGATCCTTTAGGGACTTGCTTTTAAATTTTGTTAGTTTGGACCACAGCAGCATTTATCTCAAGATTCAACCCAGTGCTTCATGAATGATGAGGATTTCAACTCTGGCAAGTGAGAAAGGTCCCTATTCTCAGCCAGGTCTCAAATTATTGTCTCTTCTGATCCCTTCGGGTCCTCTTCCCAAGCCTCCTAAACTTTTTGTTACATGTCTGCTAAATTCTTAAAGGCCACCATCTGTGGTTTTCTGGAGTTCTCCATCTGTATAGTCCTCTTTGGTATTCTGCTTTGTCAATTCCAGCTGTTTCTGCCCCCTCTCACTTCCTTTCCATCTTTCCCACTCAAGGAAATCCATTAGTTGGGATTCCCCCATTTCACAAAATGATATAGAAAATCTCAAAGTCTGAACCAGTTACATAATTTGCAGGCTCAGTGCAAATGGGAAATGCAAAAGCCCTTTTTCAAATACTATTAAGAATTTCAAGGCAGGGACGTCTGGGTGGCTCAGCAATTAAGCGTCTGCCTTCAGCTCAGGGCGTGATTCTGGAGTTCCAGGATCAAGTCTCCCATCAGGCTCCCTGCATGGAGCCTGCTTCTCCCTCTGCCTGTGTCTCTGCCTCTCTCTCTCTCTCTCTCTCTGTATCTTTCATGAATAAATAAATAAAATCTTTAAAAAAAGAAGGATTTCTTTTTTTTTTAAGAGGATTTTCAAGGCAGTGACAGCAGGCATTGCACTAAGTGTTCAATCTGTAACTGCATAGGTTTCATGACCATAAAGCCAGCATGCTCAAGGCAATAATTAAGGACAATTGCAGTGTTCTTCTAGCTTGTTTCCTATCTCATGGATTGTTAGCTTTCTTTGTCCAATGTCAATGTTTTAAAAACACTTCGTTTTATATTTTGTTCTGATTTTTAGGTTTCTCAGATGACAGAGCAAATCCTTTGTTTTTCACTCTCTCTTGTCCAGAAGTAAGTTTCCCTCATTAATCGGCTGACTAGGACCTTCTCCATTAGGTAGGGGCCTTTTATATTGGGATGACCTTAGTATATCAACTATTTTTCTTGGATTTTATCAATTCATTTTATCAAGTAATGTTAGATGGTAAATGATATAATTTTATTTAGCGTTCCTTTAAAATCTGACACATATATATGCATACAGACATACCTGTATGCTTTGCGGATATTGTATTGTTTACAAATCGAAGGTTAAAGACTTCAGTGGAGGAAGTAACCACAGAGGTAGTGGAGATAACAGGAGAGCTAGTATGAGAAGTGGAGCCTGAAGATGGGACTGGATTGCTGTCATCTCATGATAAAACTTGAATGGATGAAGATTGCTTCTTATGGATGAGCAAGGAAAGTAGTTTCTTGAGATAGAATCTACTGCTGGTAAAGATGCTCTGAAGATTGTTGAAATGACAACAAAGGATTTAGAATATCACAAAACTTAGTCAAAAAGCGGTGGCAGGGTTTGAGAGGATTGACTTCAATTTTAAAAGAAGTTCTACTGTGGGTAAAGTGCTATCAAACAGCATTGTGTGCTATGGAGAAATCGTTTGTGAAAGGAAGAGTCAATTGATGCAGCAAATTTCATTATTGTCTTGTTTAAGAAATTGCCACAGTCACCCCAAACTTCAGCTACCACCACTCTAATCAGTCAGTTTTAGCCATCAACACTGAGGCAAATGTTGCTCAAAAGCTTATTGAAATCTCATATAATGGTCAGTATTTTTAAATTCAGATATGTGCATTGCTTTTTTAGACATAATGCTATTGCATACTTAATATATACTACAGTATACTATAAACATAACTTCTATATGCACTGGAAAACCAAAAATTTTATTTGACTCACTTTGTTGTGGTAGCATGGAACCACATCTATAATATCTCTGAGATATTCCTATACCTGAATTATCATTTCTGGCACATCTACCAGAATTATTTATTAATGGAATTTGTGTTTGGTTGTGATATACTTTGAGATTTCTTGATGAATTATAGTATTTAGTGTGGTTCAAGTATCAGAACAAAATAGACTTTCACTTCATATGAGCAGATATTATAGATGTCTGGTCTTGGATACTATTATTAATGCTGGAGAACAAATTGCACATTTAATTTTCTGCAGGTACTTGGCAGATGTGTAAGGAAGTGTTCGGGATTAGTAACAGATACTAGCTCCAGAGGAGCTCCTGGGCAATTGTGGGATGGGCATTCAAGGAAAGTGTAAACCAATATTTTTTTTTTTCTTTTTGAAAGAAACTACAAATGTAGCTGTTCATGTGAAAAATAATAATAAAAATATTGTACAGGCCCTAAATATATGATGTCCATGTTTTTTTTTCTGTTGATGGTTTCTATTTTATGATCACTATCATAAAATGTTGTTGAGATTATTATTATAAAATATAACCAAGAAGAGTTTGTTCAAAAATAATAATATAAAAATATACAATAGCTGACTAGAATATAAACTAGAATGACTCTAGTTGAAGCTGTAAAGCTGTGAAAAAAGGTAAATATTCACAACCACCTCTACCTCCACCACAGAAGACTGACAGCCACTGGCTAAGAGTACATCAAGTTGTTTTCTAAGAAATAAAATGATTAAATTCTTTGCACTTGATGAATGATTAGATTGTTTTGTTTGTTTGTTTAGCCAAAGATGCTAAAAGCATTAAATTTAAAATATTTCTTTCTAGTATGGTAACCACTAATGACATGTGGTTATTAAGGCCTTAAAATGTAACTATTAAAAAATATAATATAAACACTATATTTTATAGACATACTAAAAATAAAAGGTAAAATACATTAATAATAATTTTTAATATTGATTACATGTTGAAATATTATTTGGATATATTAGACAAAGTGAAATACATTATTAGCATTAATTTGACCTTTTTCTTTATCTTTTTAGTGCAGCTACTAAAAATTCATTCATTTATTTATTTTTAAAGATTTATTTATTTATTTTTAGAGAGAGAGAGTGGGGGAGGGGCAAAGAGTGAGGGAGCCACAGAATTTCAGGTAGACTCCTCATTGAGAGCCAAGGCCAATATGGGCTCCATCTCATGACCCTAAGGTCATGAACCGAGCTGAAATCAAGAGGCAGATTCTCAACCTACTGAGCCACCAAAGCACCCCCCAAATTTATCTATCTATCTATCTATTTATTTATTTATTTATTTATTTATTTATTTATTTATTTATTTTTATTCATGAGAGACACACACACACACGCGCAGAGAGAGGGAGAGAGAGGCATAGGTAGAGGGAGAAGCAGGCTCCCTGTAGACAGCCCGATGCGAGACTTGATCCTGGATCCTGGGACCATGCCCTGAGCTGAAGGCAGACGCTCAACTGCTGAGCCACCCAGGCGTTCCCCCAGCCTAATTTAAAATTAAATATGTTTCTCACATTTTCTTTTAATGGTCAGTGCTGATCTCAAAGCACTTGGACATTGAAAAACATCAAAGAATAACAATGCAAAGAGCATAGCAGCAATTAGTTGTTTGCAAACTTTCAATTTTGTAAAGATTGAACCAAAAGTTTCTTTAAAAAGAGAAATGATTTAAAGCTATTGCTACTATTGATCTTTTCAAAAATTTTATAGATTATCAATACAAAAGATAGATTTTTCTACTATCTCTGCTTCTCTTTAGTAGCTTTGTTATTTTTAATAAAGGCCTGTTATTCCATATTTATGTCATTTCAAATATTTTTTCTTTATCTAATTTTATCTTCATAATAACACTATATGATAAGACAGAAATTACTCCATTTTATCTTTACATTTCCTTTACTCCTTTGTCTCTCTCTAGGGGACAGAGCAACTTAGAGAAACTAAACTCCTAAGTGAGTCATTCATTCAACATTCACAGTCAAGAAATCCTTCTTATTTTCACAAAATTGATACATCTTTGAAGAATTGGCTGTCCTCAAAATCACTCTTTTAGAGCCCAACATGCTACTTCTTCATCTACATGAACTCTCTCTACTTCTCAAGCTCTCATTTCACTTTGGATATTACTTCAGTCGCCCTTTGGAGACAATGGCATTGCTAAGCAACATCTTAGAATTGCTGAAGACAAGAATTCTAGCTGATGATAGGCTGGGAAGGAAGACAATATTATGAAGTCCAAAATTTCTCTCTCCATAATTAATGCCTCACCTCTCAAATAACTTGGTGACAGCTCTAAATCAGGTCTGCTTCATGGGAATAAGAAATAGTTCCAACTGTGCATAGTCACCAACTGAACCATCTAAGGTGTGAACAGTTGCCTGCTGTTGGGAAAATGTCAGTGGTGAAACACTTTTCATGTTCTAGGTGACCTTATTTGTACCGTGCAGAGAAAGAGAAGTTCTAGCTAACTATCAATATAACATATATATTGCCCACTTAGGGCTATCAGTGTTGCAGAACATGGGAAAGACACTGTTAAAATCTACCCTGTGTTTCTTTCTGTTGTATTTGTAACTTTATGACTATGCATCCACATCATAATTACTTTGAAAACCTCCATATTAGTTTTCTAATAATTCTATAATAAGATTACCACCGACCTGGGACTTAGTGGCTTAAACAACACAATTTATTATCTTGCATTTCTGTATGATAAGTATCTGACATGGACCTCACTGAGCTAAAATCAAGGTGTTGGCACATACTACATTATATTCCAGAGACTCATAAGAGAATCTGTACCCTCTATTCTACAGCTTGTAGAGGCCACCCACATTGCTTGGCTCATGGTCAACTTATTTCATCTTCAAAGCCAGTGCTTTGCATTGTCCAACCTTTCTCCCCTAATTAAATCTTCCTCTGATCACAAACGAGAAGGTTCTGCCCTTTTCAGCATTCGTGTGATTATACTGGGCCAGACTAATCTGCACATCTCAAAAGTCTTAACTTAATCACATTTCAACATCTTTTACAATGGAAGGTAACATATTAATGGATTTTGGCGATTAGAATGTGGGCACCCTTTTTTGGGGGATATTACTCTGCCTACCACAACTTCTGTTGCTCTGAGTCTTTCCACAGGATGTACACCTGTTAAAAGCAATAATTCTTTTCCCTTCACAGAGGTATTCTGCCAAAGAATACATTGCAATGGCATAAAAAATATCCCTGCCCATATAACAACCAAAAACCTTTCAAAAGCTGTTTATCTCAATATGATATCTTTAAATCATCTAATCTTCATCCAAACCAACCAAGACTTGGATTTATACATTAACAAGCTTACATAAGGAAAGCTGTTAAATAGAAAGATTTACCTTGTTTTAAATATTTTTTCTCTTTTAGCTATAGCAGATTTTGTAAATCTGACATTTTTACTTTGCTAATACTGACAAAAGCATTTTTTTTAAAATTCAAAGAACAAATCTTAAAGATTCAAAATCTTATTTAAGGTCCAAAATCAAGAAATTACATCTCCTGTTGAATTGATAATTTTTAAAAGTGGGTAAATATTAAGCCATCAAAATTTAAAATTTATTCACTGTATTAATGTTCTCCAGAGAAAAGTAACCATTGACCTATTAAGAAATACATCTGTATCTCTATGTTTCTGTTTGTGTGTCTATCTATCTATCTATCTATCTATCATCTATCATCAATCATCTATCTAAAGGAAGACTTATTTTAAGCAATTGACTCACACAGTTATTTTATATGTCCCAAATATGTAGCATTACTTAGCATGCTAGAAATGCAGGCAAGAGTTGATGCTGCAGTCTTAAATTCAAGATCTATAGGTGACTCAGCAGGCTAGGAACTCATGCAGGGTTTAAATATTGCAGACTTGAGGAAACTTTGCTTCTTCTTCAGGAAACTTAAGTCTTTTTTTATGGTCTTCAACTGATTGGATGAAATGTACTCACTCTGTGAAGAGTAATCTGTTTTACTTCAAGTCAACTGAATGTAAATGTTTATAGCATTCACAATTACCTCTATAGCCAAATCTAGAGTAGAGTATGAGTAAACAACTGAGCACTAAACAAGCTTCATCAGAAGGACTCATTATTTTTGTGAAGGCATTTAGATTAAATGTTTTCTTACATATTTTGACTTAGTAGATCTCTATTGAGGGCCTACTATATAGATGTCTACAACACAACATTTTAGGGGTGTTTGGCTGGCTCATTTGGAAGAACATGTGACTTTTTTTTAGAGAGAGAGAGAGAGAGAGAGAGACTCTTAAGCAGACTTCATGCTTAGCATGGAACATGACATGGGGCTTGATTTCAGGACACTGAGGTCATGACCTAAGCTGAAATCAAGAGCTAGATGCTTAACTGACTGAGTCACCTAAGTGCCCCAGAAGAGCGTGTGACTTGATCTTGGGGTCATGAGTTTGAGCCTCATGTGGGGTAGAGAGATTGCTTAAATAAATAAAGTTTTTTTTTTTTTTTAGAAAAAGATTTTACATATTTATTTAATTGACAGAATGAGAGAGAGATAGCATATACAAGCAGGCAGAGTGGCAGGCAGAGGCAGAGGGAGAAGCAGAGTCCATGCTGGGCAGAGAGCCCGACATTGGGCTTGATCCCAGGACCCTGGGATCATGACCTGGGCTGAAGGCATATGCTTAACCAACTGAACCACCCATGTACCCCTAAATAAAACTTTTTAAAAAAAAATAACATTTTACATATGAATATATGGATATCTACTAAGCACTGACACATAAGGCATAAACACATAAAGATGAATGAGATACCCTGAACTCAAGAAAATTGTTGTCTAATAAAAAAGATAAATATATGTAAAAATCATCACAGCACAGCATTCTTGACACTAAAAGAAGAATGAATTCAGTAGCATGATTGCAGTGTGAAAGGAGTGCTCATCGACACAGCCTAGGGAATCATGCTTGAACTAAAGAAACAGGCTAGTGGACAAAGTAAGGAGGGACATTACAGGCAGATCATAGACCAAATGGCATGACATTTTGTTGCTGTTCAGAGAGCTGAACATGTTGGTATATCTTAAATGCTGGCTAATGTTAGGGGGGTAAGTGGAGTCATACTGTGAACAGCCTTGAATGTCAGACTACATTTCATCTTGCAGGAACTAGAGTGCCATTAAAATAGTAGTTGTTAATTGGGAGAGTATTTCAGATTTGTCTTTACAGTTCTGAAAAAGCTACTTCCATTTGAGGAAACGCACTAGCTACTTGTTCCCTCCTCAGTGTCTCTAAAGAAAGAGAATGTGGAGATACTCATTCAGTCACCCAAATATTAAAGGATTGAGAATCATTTTTAATTTTTATCATGACTTACTAATAACATGAACAGATGATTCTGATTTACAATGCTTCTTTAGAACCATAGCATTTAAAGATGGTAAATGAGGGGAGAAGAATATCTCCTTTTCTTTATCTGTGTTGGAGCTTATTCTAATGGGTCTAGGGACAGATGAACGGGATTCTCCGGGTCTCACCAAACTACACCCTAGGTGCTGGCCATGTCTGCATTTTCATCAGAGGCTCTAGTAGGACAAGACACATTTCTAATTTCTCTCAAGTCATTGGCAGATTTTATCTCCTATGTCTGTGGGATAGACCTTCTTGGTTTTTAGCTCACTACCTGCTGAGGACTGGTCTTGGTTCTTAGAGTCTATCTATAATTTCTTGCCACATGACCCTCTCTATAGACCCTCTTGCAAATGGTAGCTACTTTCTTCTTTAATTTTCTAAAGATTTTACTTACTTATTTGAAAGTAAAAGAGAGCATGAGAGAGTGAGAGCACAAGAGAGAGGGAGAAGCAGACTACCCACTGAGCAGGCATCCTGGAAGCTTACTTTCAAGTACAGGAAGGGAGAATCTTTCATTTAAGGCTGCTAAAAATATGAAAGAGGTACCCTATCATTTTTGTCATCTTATTTCACCTAATCAAAGGAGCAATATTCCATTACCTTTGCCATATTCTGTGTGTGAGAAGCAACTCACAGGTCCCACCTGCACACAAGGAAAGGGAAATGCACAAAGATGTGAACATCAGGAAGTGGGGATTATTAGGGATCCTCCAGGATGGTCTTCTGCAATGTGATATGCAAAAAAATCATGTCTAAATCTTTTGGAAGCCTCCAGAAACTTCTTAAAGCATTCTGGATCAACAGGTGAAAATTATTTCCAGAATGTATAAATAGAGCAATGTGTTGAAAAATGCTTCAAGGTGCCTGGGTGCCTCAGTTGGGTAAAAGTCTGCCTTCAATTTAGGTCATGATCCTGGTGTCCTGGGATTGAGCCCCAAATCAGGCTCTCTGCTCAACAGGGAGTGTGCTTCTCCCTTGTCCTCTGCCTGTTGCTCCCCCTGCTTGTACTCTTTCTCTCACTCTGTCAAATAAATAAATAAAATCTTTTAAAAAATACTGCAAACACAAACACTACATTCATCAAATTACTAGGAAAAAGATGAAAATGCAACTTTTTAGTATAAAACGATTACAGATTAGTAATCTAGGAGGATTTCTAACAACAATCAATACTGATAACCATTGTTCCTTATTCATATTTAGGCTATTTTACATCAGATAACTTTCCTAATATATGCACAAGTTAGAAGCATAGCTTAAAAACTATCTGATGTAAAATAGCATATACATATATATATATACATCCTAAAAAATACACATATATATTCTTAACCCCTAAAAGTGCTGAAATGGACGTCTGATATTTTGGTAAAAAAATAATTTTATGTTGAATCATTGACAATCACAGATTTGCATTGAGCTTATGAAAATTCAAAGTGAAGTATATAATGATCCTGCCACATGGCTACAGTGAGTTTAATGAATCAATCTCAAAGTCCCCGCAGGAAAGCAAGAGTTGCTGCTACCTTTCAGGGATGACTTAATTTCAGTAGAATGACCACGTTCTACAGGCACACCGGGCAGCAAACAGTTTACTTGTTGGAGCCCCCCAAGCACACTGTATCATAGCACAATGAGAAAAAGTCCACAGAAGATGAAAAATGCCCTGTCGGGCTTCAAAAGGTACTACAGTTATAACCAGAATTACATGATTGTGTGACTTTTTTTTTATTTTTTTTTTGATTGTGTGACTTTTGAGTATTTTCCTACAACTGAAATATTGTGTTGCTAAAGTCAACTCTCGTTGGGGGGCAATATTTGCAGAAATATAATGGGCAGGTTAAAGCTGTTCAAGTCTCCTGGAAATGCATCTTTTATGTTATTTCTACAGTTATAATCAGTGGATCAAAATTTCTATCTTGTGTCTGTCTACCACCCAATTGTGTAAATCCTAATTGTGGACAGAATTTCAATCTTTATATGAAGCATTAACCTGAGTTATTTCTTTGTTACTGAGATTTGTATCCAATGGGCCTTTTTTGTCCTACATAGAGAACCCAATTTAATGAAAAATAACAGAGGAAAAATATATATGGTGTTTTGTGCATCATTTTGTCAGCAAACTTTTGTGTTATTTTCTTGTATTCTGATGTTATTTCCCCTTTCAGGATCTAGCTACACAAAGCAAATATTCCTAACTTATTCATATCATTTTGTCTTGATCAGCTTCTTCCACCCTGCCTTTCTCACTCTTCTATGCCTATCCTCAAATATAACTCAGATAATCATATAATATTTTAAAATATTGAGTATACCTGAATTGAACAGAATATTTCTAAAACCTGATTTATTGAGCTCCTATGTTAGTTATTCAATGTTTTATACAGGATAATTCATGTTATCAGTTCATAAGTATGCACTTAAGTGGAAAGTATTGTGTCTGGGTCTTGATTAGGTATTAAGCTTGAAATAGTTTCCTTTAATAGGCAGGTTTGAGCACACATACCTCCTGATAATATGTTTAATAGCAAAAATTTAAATAATTGATTAACCAAGCATACAAGCATTTGCATTACACATTCCTTCTTTTCTGTTATGTAGAAAGTGCCTGACTGTAGAAAAATCCTTGAAAATTGTCTTTTCTCATATACAACATGGTTTCATATCATTATAAATAAGACTTGACATGAACTCTTCTGACCATAATCTCCCAGTGCCATAGTGGCAATAGTAAAGACTATAACCTGTTGGTTCCTTCATTCTGTCATTTATTGATGCATATGACATTGTTGGAGTATTATTGTGTGCCAGCCATAATACAGAATATGAATCAGACATGCACCCTGAATGCAAAACAGATGCAACATAATAAGAACCCCCATAATTAAAATACAAGTTCCATTGTCATTTTGGATATGTTAATATTTATGCCTGCTCACCCATATGCTTTTGTGATGGAAGATGCCTATTCCTGTTTTATCCCCACCTTGTATCCCTCTAGTTCCATCTGCCTTAGTGGTTAAGCTTCATACTATATGACCCAGAACTTCTACTGTAAGGTCATGGTGATTTGATCAAAAAGATGATATATCATGAAAGCATTCAATTTACAGGCACCTACAGTTTATGCAAAATGGGCTTATAAAGATGATAATACCCAAGGACAATTTCTGAAACAGAAATTCAAGCTAAGCCTATATAAAGACTTTGAGTGATGTAGAAATTTCTGAAAGATCATTAGATTGAGTTAGGCTAGAGAAGCTGTTATGGGTCATGTTTCTCTGTAACAGTACATTGCTTCCTAACAGTACCTGAGTTACATTGGATATTTGAGAACTATGATAGGTAAATTAGGATTAGTTGGCCTGGACCAAATCTGTTAAGCAAAAGAATCCTCACTGATATCATTATCTCCAAGAAAACAGAGCTGAGAAGACTTTATAATCTTCGTGAATGTGGGCTGACTTTGGGGGGAAGTTGAATTTCCAAAAAATATTTCAAGCCTGTTCATCATTATTTTGTGTGTGATTCACATGAGGAATACATTGAGATTTTTCTCATGATGTCATTTCTAGGCATGAGTATAAATGGGGAAACATATGAGGAAAAATACTATTTATCATGTTGTTAGATAGTTGATGAAATATATTATCATTAAGAAATGGTTGGTTGCTTTAGAATGAGAGCCAGAAATTTCAGTGATATATTTTAGAGTGTGGGGTATTGAGTTTTCCAATGATGAGTACAACAGAATCTGTATTCCGTGTGTTCTTTTTACAGTGTGACTTATGATAGGATCTGTGTCCTCTCCCCTTGAAATTGAATGGCTCTTTGTGACAGTCTCAGCATAAGAATGTCATGCCCATCCACCCTGGTCTTTTGGGATGCTTGCTCCTAAAAAGGAGAGACAGTCCATGGAAAGGCTGTGTGCATGAGCTTTGGCTAACAGTATAGATGAGATTCCAGCTGATAGCTAGTCCTAAATTCACAGTGGTGACTGTGAATTAACCACCAGAAAGTATACCTTCCAGCTCTAGATAAATTGTTTCAGCTGAACCTCTTGAATTAAAGACAAGGTACCTGCTGAATCCCATCCAAGCCCTGCCAAAAACTAACAAACAAACAAAAAACAAAACAAAATGAAAAAACAAAACAAAACAAATACATGAACAAAATGATGAATAAATAACTGTTGTTCTACTCCACAAAGTTTTGTGATTTTTCTCTATAGCAATGGATAAATGATACAACCAGCAACTGATATATTGTGCTGCCTTTGATCTTTTTTTAAAAAAATTCTTTTTATAAATGGGGCCTTACTATTGCAGTTTCTGCTCTTATCCTAATACTGTACTTTTTAAAAACATTTTATTTATTTATGTGTGTGTGTGTGTGTGTGAGAGAGAGAGAGAGAGTGAGAGAGAGAGAGAGAGAGAGAGAGACAGGCAGAGGGAGAAACAGGCTCCATGCAGGGAGCCTGATGCAGGACTCGATCCTGGGACCCCAGGATCACACCCTGGGCTGAAGGCAGGCACTAAACCACTGAGCCACCCAGGGATCCCCTCTTAATACTGTACTTAAACAGTGGCACTGGTAGTTATATCTAACATTTATTTCATATGATTCACAAGATCTATAAATAATATCAGAATGGGGTTGTGAATGAAGTCGGAAATTAAGGAACACTAGAAATCCTAGACTTTAAGATTGGCAAATGCCTTTTTTTATAAATAATTTATTTATTCATGAAAGACACACAGAGAGGGGCAGAGACACAGGCAGAGGGAGAGGCAGGCTCCTTCAGGGGAGTTGAATGGGGGACTCCATCCCAGGACCCAGGAATTACAACCTGAGCCCAAGACAAATGTTCAGCCGCTGAGCCACCTAGGCACCCCAGCAAATGCCTTTAAAGAGACTTGTGTCCTTACTTCTAGATCTATTAACAAGTTATATTTCTGATCAGACTCTGTGAGGTGACTATGAAGGTGGGTATGGTGGTTGTATATGATGGCTAGGCCACATCCAGCAAATGCCATCTTTATAACTGATGTCATGAGTATCAGATAAATGGAAGCATTCATAATAGAGGATGCCATATACTGGGTTGATGCTCATTTCACCCATACTTCCTTATCTTGGAAACTTTTTGATTCTTGGCCAATTTTACCCAGGTAGCTTTGTTTTATACCATGTATCTATGCTTGCAGAGTAAAAAAAAATGTAGAACAGGGAATCCAGAAGCTTCTCTGGACCTATACAGACTTTGTGACACATTTTATAGAAAGATTCGCTGGATTATTCTGATTATCTTTCCAAGAAATGAACTAAAAGCATATGATTTGCACAAGGATATTGGAAATATACAAGGACATTTGAGTTTTATGAATATCAAAATAATGGGGGTTTTATAAAGCAAGAAAGAGAAGCACCTGGGTGGGATCAAGTCCCACATCAGGCTCCCCACAGGAAGCCTGCTTCTTCCTCTGCCTGTGTCTCTGCCTCTCTCTCTGTGTCTCTCATGAATCATAATAATAATAATAATAACAACAGCAAAAGAAAAGAAAGATATTTGAGCAAACTGAGGAATACTAAAATGTCTTTAGTTTCAGGTGTACAACACAGTGATTCATAAAGTTTATACATTGTACTATGTTCACCACAGGTATAGCTACCATCTGCCACTGTACTATACTCATTTTTTTTAATAAAACAAAATTACTTTAAGCTTTTTTTAAAAAAAAACCTTTCATTCTGAATTAAAATTAAATTTAATGTAAAAAAATTAAAAGGCATGTTTTTTCTCAAAAGAAAAAAGAGAGATTGTTAGAATATGAATAGGTCATATAGAGCAAAAGAGAATAAATAAACAGTAATTCATGTTGTTAAACTTGCCACAGTGACCTTGAATCCAGTTGAGTTATAAAACTAATCCTGATGGTTGGCTGTCTGTGAATCATGTCTTTAAATCCCCATGAAAACTGCCTCTTCCTTATTGTACCATCCTTATTCTTATAACATTCATCTCTGCTACCAATAAGCAAATTTCTTACAATCAAAAGAGCTAAAGAGAAACAAGAGTATACAATAGCAAATGGGTTCACAAAAGATACTATGATCAATAAGGGGCAGGTGAACCTCATTAGGATATGGCCTTGAACTGAGTCTTCAAAGATGAATAAATGTCCAATGGTGAAGGAAGATATACATCTAAGGGAAAAAATAGCATAGATAAAATTATGAAACATTCAGATTTAAAGTTCCACAACTATTTTAGAATAGCTGAAGCAGGAAATCCTAGATAGGACATAGTAATAGAGAGGTTGGAGGTAGAAGCAAAAGCCTTTTGATGGAGGCACATATATATCTCATTCTACAAAGTTTAGACTTGATATTGAAGGCAATAAAAAGTTACAAAAGACTTTATTCAGGACATGGCATAGCTGGATTTGCATTTTAGAAAGAACATTTCAAGGAGAGGATTAAAAGTAGGAAGGTCGGTGTATATATAGCTGATAGTATTAACACAGGTAATATATGACTCTGGTACAGAGAGTAGGTACAAAAATATAAAGATCTTATAATCAATTGAATCTTATTATTAATTACATGTGAAAAGTGTAGGTAATAAAGTCTAAAAAGAATTATTTTCCTGGTAATGGATGAAAAGGTTAAAATTGGGAAGGCAATACTAGATTCAATCTTTGGGTTACACCTCTTAATCTAGATCCTCACACCAAGAATCTTGGGTACATTCTTTTTTTTAAATTAATTATTTATTTATTTATGATAGTCACAGAGAGAGAGAGAGAGAGGCAGAGACACAGGCAGAGGGAGAAGCAGGCTCCATGCACCAGGAGCCCGACGTGGGATTCGATCCCGGGTCTCCAGGATCGCGCCCTGGGCCAAAGGCAGGAGCTAAATCGCTGTGCCACCCAGGGATCCCTCTTGGGTACATTCTTGATTTTTCTTTCTCTGTTATAAGAACTCCACAGAGTAGAATATATCATGATCATATGCCAAATCTAACCAATTTTTCGCCTTTCTTTTTTATATCTTAGTACTCAAAAATACTGACTGCAAACTGACGTACTGGCATGTGTGTTAAGGATTCTACCCTTGACCATCAAGTCAGTGTGAGTGAGAAGACTGATGGAAGATGTCAGGCAGAGTTAGGACTCAGGCTGACTTGGCTTGGCAGATGAGTTAAGTGTGAATGCAGGGTGGCAAGGAGAGAAATAGAGAATTATTCCTGTAATGTAAACTAAAGCTGGTTGAATTTATTTTCCTTTGCTGAATCAAACTTGTTCCTAGTTTCAAGGCATTATCTTTGCATTTCCTTTACATGAAACATCTTTCCCTTAGATTTTCATATGATTTATCAATAAGATCACAGGACTGGTCAGCTTGTCAAGGACTCCCTTCTTTAATACTTTACTCAAGTAGTTTGGCTTCTTATCATTCATCAACCAAGAATTCTGTTGTGGTTTATAAAAGGACATAGTACTCTCTGAAATTATAGTCTTTCTTTCATTTTTATATCATGTATTCCCCCATTAAAATATGAAGCCCATGAGAACAAGAACATTATTTTTCTTGTGGACACTGTGTTTTCCATGTTCACCATAGTACTTAGAGTGATATATGTATACACTGCAAGCTTCTGAATGGATTGACTAATGAAAGAAAAATAAGATGTGAGATATTTGATAGAGATAAGAATTGAATGAGATTCTCCAGAAATAATTGTATTAACCTTGAAGATAAGGGGAGGACTTTTGACATGCAATGGTAATTTGTGAGTTGAGAGTAAAAAAAAAAATTTAAAGATCATAGAATATAAATCATAAACCTAGAATTGATAAATAAAGAAATTGAAAGAAATAATTTTCTACCAGGCACTGTCCTAGGTACTTAATGTATTTAAACTCATATAAACTTTCAAGAACCATGACATACTTTTCTAATTAATTCAGAATTATATATTTTATCTATAAATATAAAGCATGAAGAGTTAAATTGTTAAAATTGATGTACTTACAGAACAGTGGAAAAAAATCCCATGTAAAACATAGAGCATGTACTAAATTCAGTCTTGATAAATATTTATATCTCTTTCAGTATGACAAATATGAAAGTTATTTGCATTTGGAAAAAATATTTTTGAGAATATTGGTCACTAAACTATGAAGTAACATATCTTTGTTGTTTTATATTTACCTGCTATCCATAAACCTAGATTTGATTAACAATAAACATTTCTACTGTTCAAATGCCTGAAGAAGCATTGTTCATGTTAAATTATAACCAGATACTCATACTTACATTGCTGGACTATCAATAAAACAATTCAAAGTTTACGGCACAGTGGCACATTGTACCTAGTGTTGTTATTGTGACATATTATGTTACCTTGTAATATGTCATACTGTAATTCAGACATTAACTTATGTGACTACTATTCTTTATCTAGAAAAAAGGATAGTATTCTCATTTCTTCCAAAAGCTGTAATTTGCATATTTCAGACTACAAAATATATCTATTTCCACAGTACTAGTTTCAATTATTTATTGGGATTCTTCATAATATACTGGTAAACATATTTTAAATTAACTTGTGAAAATAGGCAAATACATAAATAAAATAAGCAAAGAGCTGCAAGTTAATGGAATTCTGGGACATGAAATATGCTATTTAAATAAAGCACTGCTTCTACAATAGTGTTCCAGTTCTTCTTCAGCTATGTTTCTCAGATGGGGGGAATGCTTCACAATAGTTAAGTATGAAAAACAATTTTGTTTTTCTCTTCAAACTTAAAAAATTATTCCTTAAAGATAAATTACTAGGCAAAAGAAATAGGATAATAAGTTGCTGGAAGTAATAGTGATCCTTTTAGGAGTCAAAATTATCACTTCAGGGTTGAAGATAGGCACATAACACCATCACCATCCACTATACACACACACACACACACACACACACACTACATGCATATACATCACACACATATCACACCACATACACATACACACACTACACACACACACACACACACACACACACCCTAAATCTTAAAAATGTTAAATTCTTATAGAAAATAAAATCTATACCCAAGAAAACAAAGAGTTCAAATGTAGTCCTCCTATAAATATATTCCCAGAGGATTGCTTTTAAAATAAATTCCCTGGAGGGTTATTGATATGGGGGAAAGGTAAAGTGAGAGAGCAATGTACTGACTTACCAATTCACAATTAAATGTTGACAGTTTTGGTTTTATTTACTCCATCTTTTGGTCATCAGGGATCCCTTGTGAACAAGGAATTTCAGGGTTGAGTACTAGTGAGAAACACTGAAGTTTATTTGTGGAATTCAACACTGACATGTTAATCTGCAGGAGAAAGCCACTGTAGAATGCATACAATAATAAAATGAATATAATTACCAGTCTTGTGTCTTCATTTGGTTTAATGAGTACTTTTGAGAAAGGATGCTAATATATATTACGAATGATACACAAAGTTTTAATGATGAAGTACAATTTTCAGGAGTGCCAGGAAATTTAAACCCATTAATTAACTAAATAATTCATTAATTAATGCATTTAGTTTGAAGACTTTAATCTATGTATTAATACTTCCATTTAAGAATGAGTTGGGGATTCATAGAAGTAAAAATACGCAATGTTACACATTGAATTGTGAGAGAGAAGATTGCACAGCAGGTTAGAAATACTTCATAGCCTATTTTCTTTATACTACACTGCTGCAAAATTTCATAAAAATCTCAGATTTTGTGTTAAAACACTTTCAAGTATTGCACTCAATTATTTGAATACTTTTTCATGTTTTTTCAACTGCAGAGAGACCATAATAATTGTAGATATGTCTACAGAATTAGACAACAAAGGACAGAAAATGCTCCCTGAACTGTATATTTTACTAGAGAATTTACATACCTTCTTTTTGTGGTTGTTGGACACAATAATGCATGGAAAAGACTTGGAAGGTTTTTAGAAGAGAGCAAATATAACAATAATGGAAAGTATGGTGTATGAAGAAAGAGAAGAATCAGAAGTATCTTTCCTGAAAAGCCTACACTGATTAATGACTGTCCTCAAACCAGGGAAGGATGTGCTGGGGAATGGCTTCCAAACAGCTTCACAGATAAAAGCAATGGCAAATAATGGCTTTGAGAGCTTAAAGAACAGGATGCAACGTCTCATGCCGCTCAAGATAACTATAACTAAATCATTACAGTTGAAATGTTTTCCTGTTTCTAGAATTCTTCAGAGAATAGTAAAGATGCTGAAAAGAATATATGGAAGAGAATAAAGGACTATAGATGAGAAAACAGAGGTTCTGATTTTAGTTTTACAATTATCTGCATGATTTTGTAAAAGGCATTTCATTGGTCTGAATTTCAGATGCCTCTATTATAAAAAGGATAAAGATGGACTACAATGGTAGCTTTTGATCTTTTTGAGTCATGAACATTTTGCAAATTTGATGATAAATATGTCTCCTCTCTCCAGAAAAATGTCTTGCAGTTCCAATGTTACTTTTAATTTTAGGAATATAGTTAATACCTTGCAGCTTATTTATGGATCATCTCCAGAGATTCCTACTAGTAAATAATTCAGACTCAAAATCTACAATTGCATGAAATACTAGAATCACTTTATTTAAAAGATTTTATTTATTTATTCATGAGAGACACACAGAGAGAGACAAAGACATAGAGGATGCAGGGAGCCTAATGCAGAACTAGATCCCAGTACCTAGATCACACCCTGAGCCAAAGGCAGGTGCTCAACCACTGAGCCACCCAGGTGTCCCTAGAATCACTGTTTTGTTTCCTTTTCTTTATTATTATTATTATTATTATTATTATTATTATTATTATTAAGGGAGAGAGTGTAGAAGGAGGAGCAAAGGGAGAGGGAGAGAGAGGATACCAAGCAAGTTCACACTTAAAGCAGAGCCTGAGGCAGAGCTTTATATCACAACCCCCAGAAAATGAACTGAACTAAAATCAAAAGTCAGAGTCTTATGACTGAGCCACCCAGCAACCCCAGCTTTTGTTTATAAGTCATCTCCAATCAGAAAACTTAAACAAAGACCTGGAAGAAAACTACATGTTTTCAGTCCACATTTCTAGTGGCCAAAACCTGATCACATCGTCTCACTTCCTAGAAGTTAGAGAGAGGGGCAATGGATACTTTAGCTTTGTATGTTTACATACATATCTGCAGATGTCTCTTTTATCTGATAATAATACAATTCCATCATCTTATGTAAAGATTACAAAATAATTGCTAATAATTTCTTTGGAACAAGAGGGCAGAAACACTGTATACTTTTATTCATATGGACTCTCAGTGTCTCGAAAATATTTGTTGCTCAAATTTTCGTGATATCCATTTTGATTAAAACACTATTTTTAAGGAGTTATATGAGACAATTTTAATAATTTATCTTCCTTTATGAGTTAATCCACATGTCTCTTAAAATAAGAACACTGAATTAATTGTCTCCTGTCATCAGTGAATTTTATAATAAATAGAAATAAAATTTTGAAATTTCCATCATGTAAACATTTAATCAATATTTTCCTGGATCTTATTTATTTTATTTAACCTTTCAATTTGAAAATCTCTTACTCTATTAATGACATTATGCTGTTATATTTTCTTCCATAATCAGATTACTTTCATCCTTTATAAATACTTATCCTCCTTTTGTTTCCTAATTTTGTTGTTTTCTAAGGCTCTATTTTGGACCATTGCTTGTTTTGACCTTTTTCTTTTTCATGGAGAGTTCATGCATTTCCACTTTTTTTTTTCTACATTCTACATTTATATTCCCAGCCTTGCCTTTTTTTTTCACATTAGCTCTCTACTATAAACTCCATATACTGCCAAAACAAATAACTAATATCATAGCACCACAAATGCTTATGCCCTGCTCTTGGCAACTTGAAATCTTGCTCTTGATTCTTGATTCTTCCAGAAGTGATTCCCATGCTCTCCAGGAAGATGTTCTCCACAGGATCATCTTCATCTACCTCGCTCTCCATAGAAGAGAAGGGGTAAAGAAAACTTAAACAAAGACCTGGAAGAAAACTACGTGTTTTCAGTCCACATTTCTAGTGGCCAAAACCTGATCACATTGTCTCACTTCCTAGAAGTTAGAGAGAGGGGCATGGATACGTCAGCTTTGTATCCAGGAAGAAAAGAATCATTTGGTGAACACTTAAGAAATTCTTCACAGCAGTTCCCCTTCTCCTTTAATTAATCCATGTCCTTCCCATATTGGTTGACTTCCAGGTTTATTGAAGGCCTCAGTGAAGGAACATTTGATACCTCTGCCTAAAATCATGAAAGAGAAATCTGCCTTGATTTTTTTTAAGTTCAAATGTAAAATGCAAAAGACTACATATTTTTAGTAATTAGTGCCAATCTTAACAACTGAGACTCTTTGAAGTATAGAAGACATTTACTTCCAAGGAATTCAGAGGTAACTGTCAAATTGAGATTGCTTCATTCCTTGGTTTCCCATTGCAATGACAGCCTACTTACCAAGATAACCTTATTATTTCCTCTGCTTTATTAAAACTTGGACAGGCTTCAATCCTGACTCTAGGCTTCTGATTTCCTTTTTCTTAGAACATTTACTTTAAAAAATTTATAATTGAAAATTTTTTCTCTACCCTTCTAAAATGTATATCTTTTTAAAAAGTCTCTTGCCAATATTACAACCAAAGACTGTGTTACTTAAGGAGCTGGGGGCCATCTTTTTGAAATGTAATCATTAAGAAGAGAAAGCTTTTACCTTCCAGTCTAACTCCAAGTTGTAAAACTCCTTCTTTCCTGTCATGAAGATAGAAGAAAATTTACTTAAAAAAAAAGTGGTAAAGCCAAATATCAAACAGAAATAGCCTATTATCCTCTACCCCACATCTGAAAAAAATTTTCCCATTTTTTTCCTTTTTTTTCCCCCAACAGATTGGAGTTCATTTTTTTAAAGATTTTATTTATTTATTCATAGAGACACCCACACACACACACAGAGGCAGAGACACAGGCAGAGAGAGAAGCAGGCTCCATGCAGAGAGCCCGATGTGGGACTCAATCCAGGGTCTCCAGGATCACGCCCTGGGCTGCCGGTGGCGCTAAGCCGCTGCCCCAGATTGGAGTTCAGACTGCACTTTCCCCTTCACTATTACAAGAGTCTTTAATAGTCTTCCTTATCTGTTCAACTTTTCAGGTTTAAGTTTTGCTTGATACCATCTGGGAACATACTTAAGTCTTTGCCTCAAACCTCGATCCTACTGCTTACTTTACTTGGTGCTCAGACTTTTCCTAATTTTAATTGTTCATATGATTTTGGACTTTATTTTTGATCAATTCTAAAGCTGTTTTTTATCTACTAATCTTGCTAAGTCTACTTAGAAGTCCAGGAAACCACCAATCTTGTATATCACCAAGCTGTGGTATTGCTAGTACTGTCAAGACTTGTATTGTCAGGACTTCCTCTGTCTCACACCAGTTCAGATCTGAACCAGCCATGAAATCTGCCTGTTTATGACTCCAGACTTCCTTCCCCCACCTGTGTAGAATAGAGCTATGCTTATTACTTCTACCTCTTCAAACTCTGAGCAGTTCTTGAATAATTACATGTATATAAGTTCTCTCGCTTTGTTTTCATACTTTCCTATGATTTTTGGCTTGTAGGACTCAACTGATTGCTTTAACTCAATATATTTTCTATCTTGGATTAGCTGCCTTGCCTGACTTGATGATTACATGGGTGAGAGATGAGGTACTAGGTTCAGCTTTCTCATTGTAGCATACTCACTTTCTTTTCCCATTTCCAAAGCCACACTAATTGCAAACATTTTCCTAACTTTTTGGGGTGATCTTTCTTTAAGTAAGTGAGCCTTGACTTAAGTTTTTTTCATGAACTGGAAATAGAAATAGAATGCACAAATCAACTAGAAGAGGTCCTGGTTTATAAAAAAGTGATAAATTGAGGCTGCTAATGTTATTTGTGGGCTATTACTACATTGAATTTGATTCTTCTCTTTATTCTCACAGAGTTTGTCACTGAACCTTTGGCCTAATTAATAAACTAATTCATAATTCCCATTATGCATTACAACAGAGAGCCTCTCCATCTTTTACTTTTTGTGACACCCTTAGCATAGACCTTGAGTCTTTGAGGCAAGTTCAAGAAAATAACACTTTTTTTTCCCCTCAGTCATGTTAGAGTCACCTTCTTCTCAGAAAATATAATACCATAAAGTGTCAATCTAGGTCCACATATGAAGGTGAACACACCTATGATTATTTTTATTACAAAAAAATCCAGTTGTTCAACTAGGAGAAAGAATAGAATAATAATTCCTCAAACATCCATCATTCAAATTAAAAATGATCAATATTTTTCTGACCTTGTTTTCACTCTTTTCAATTTCTTCCTTCTTCTCTTATTTTCCTTTATTTTTCTCTAATTGATATTTCTAAACAAATTTCAGAACTTCATAGCCTTTCACTCATTTTATGACTATAAAAATAGGGTGGGGTGACTGGATGGGTCATTCAGTTTACCATATGACTTTTTGTTTTGTCTCAAGTCATGATCTCAGGGCCCTTGAATGGAGTCCCTCATTCACATCTGGGACCCATGCTCAGTGAGTAGTCTGCTTGAGATTCTCTCTCCCTCTCCCTAGGCCTTCCCCCCACTCAAACTCTCTCTCTTTCTCTCTCTCTGTCTAAAGTAAATAAATGAATGTTTTAAAAAATGGTGTTCTTTTCTTATGTAATGTCAGTGCCATTATCATACCTAACAAAATGTATAACTCATTAGTATCCTTGGTATATGATCTGTATGATGAATTCTTGATAGAATTTATTTAAATTTTCTGAGAGGTTGTCACAAGGTTAGATTTAAAATGAATTTTTTGGAGGTCTAATGAAGGTAATGAATGCCTGGCTTGTTTGACAGCGGAATGGATCATTTTTTAACATCCACCTTATCTACATGACATAATTTTTTCAGGAATAATAATAATAAGGTGAAACAAGTGGCAATAATGACCAGGAAAATGCAGAGTGAATATTGTATTTTATGGAATTTCACATGTATTAAATAATGACAGAATATATATATTTATATTTAAAAATATTGATATATATATATAATTGAGGAAAATGATGGATTAATGCTTTTTAATTGCACTGTTGCTTTTAAAACAATCATGCTTTTGTATTCTTCTGTTGCATTGATAAACAATCATTACAATTTGTGTGTTTTGAGCTTTACCCTACACAAATTTGTCAATGACTTCTTTAAAATTGATCTTCTTCATGTCCAATAGACATCAGCAAAATTATCAATCTTTTTTCTCTTGTTTGTTGCTCAAAGAAAGTTTCTTATTAATTTTAATTTTTAAAGCATTTTAATTTTCAAAAGTATTCTTTCACATGAAGTAAGTTGTTAAGTTGTTAAGAAAAGACTTAAATATAATTTTTGTAGAGATTCATAAAAATCTATTTGGAAATCTATATAGTGTTTTGTTTTTATTCTCATTCTTTTCCATTAAAATATCTGAAACAAAAATAAACATTATAAATTTCAATTATATTTCTTAAAAACTTCTGAAGTTATTTTTCTTCTATAATAATTATTTTAAAATGGCTGAATGATAGCAAGCTGACATTATTGATTCATTAATTTAGAATGAGTATCAGTACTTGATGAAAATAATCGAGGCAATACAATATTTCTTTTGATGTCTTTGACAGTATGAGTATCTTTTGTCAGTTCTCCAAGCATTAGTCTTTGAAATTTGATTCTACTATTCTTTGGAAGATTCCATTTTCTTACTTTTGCACCTGCATAATTAATAACATACTCCACAATTTCCATGCACCAATTTTCAAAGAATGATTTCAAAGCTTAGTGTTTCATTGTACATTCTTTAAGGCTGATTCTGGCTGTTTGTGAATACATTTTGTTTCTGATTAACCTCATTTAAAACTTCACATTGGGAGAAAAAGATAACTTATAAAAGAAAAATTGCATAAAAATTATATAATACTTGGAGTTAGAGACACAAATTGCACTGAAAGACGGTCAAACAGTTATGAATTCTTAGTAACTTACTCTCAAGATGAACATGCCTAGCTTAGTCTCAAACCACTGGGAGATGTATGTTACAACTCTAGAAATTCTCTGTATTAACTTCCACACAGAAATACTCTGTATTAATGTTTGTTAAAGGGTAAACATTACAAATGTGATAAGTTGGGGCTTACTGAGATATCACTAAAACAAAACATTAACTGCAGCTATTGTTTAGAACTTAGGCTAATGAAAGATATTTTCTGATATTATTTAGCATTATTGGCTCAGGGCAATAATAAAAAAAAAGACTGATTTTTAGTCAGCTTAATTTTTTTAAATAAATTTATTTTTTATTGGTGTTCAATTTACCAACATACAGAATAACACCCAGTGCTCATCCCGTCAAGTGTTCCCCTCAGTGCCCGTCGCCCATTCACCCCCACCCCCTCCCCTCCTCCCCTTCCACCACCCCAGTTCGTTTCCCAGAGTTAGGAGTCTTTATGTTCTGTCTCCCTTTCTGATATTTCCCACACATTTCTTCTCCCTTCCCTTATATTCCCTTTCACTATTGTTTATATTCCCCAAATGAATGAGACCATATAATGTTTGTCCTTCTCCGATTGACTTACTTCACTCAGCATAATACCCTCCAGTTCCATCCACATTGAAGCAAATGGTGGGTATTTGTCATTTCTAATGGCTGCGTAATATTCCATTGTATACATAAACCACATCTTCTTTATCCATTCATCTTTCGATGGACACCGAGGCTCCTTCCACAGTTTGGCTATTGTGGACATGGCTGCTATAAACATCGGGGTGCAGGTGTCCCAGCGTTTCATTGCATCTGTATCTTTGGGGTAAATCCCCAACAGTGCAATTGCTGGGTCGTAGGGCAGGTTTATTTTTAACTCTTTGAGGAACCTCCACACAGTTTTCCAGAGTGGCTGCACCATTTCACATTCCCAACTCTCCCTCTTCGCCGATGACATGATACTCTACATAGAAAACCCAAAAGCCTCCACCCCAAGATTGCTAGAACTCATACAGCAATTTGGTAGCGTGGCAGGATACAAAAATCAATGCCCAGAAATCAATGGCATTTCTATACACTAACAATGAGACTGAAGAAAGAGAAATTAAGGAGTCAGTCCTATTTACAATTGCACCCAAAAGCATAAGATACCTAGGAATAAACCTAACCAAAGAGGTAAAGGATCTATACCCTAAAAACTATAGAACACTTCTGAAAGAAATTGAGGAAGACACAAAGAGATGGAAAAATATTCCATGCTCATGGATTAGCAGAATTAATATTGGGAAAATGTCAATGTTACCCAGGGCAATTTACACGTTTAATGCAATCCCTATCAAAATACCATGGACTTTCTTCAGAGAGTTGGAACAAATTATTTTAAGATTTGTGTGGAATCAGAAAAGACCCCGAATAGCCAGGGGAATTTTTTTTTTAATTTTTTTTAATTTTTTTATTTATGATAGTCACAGAGAGAGAAAGAGAGAGAGGCAGAGACACAGGCAGAGGGAGAAGCAGGCTCCATGCACCAGGAGCCCGATGTGGGATTCGATTCCTGGTCTCCAGGATCGCGCCCTGGGCCAAAGGCAGGCACCAAACCGCTGCGCCACCCAGGGATCCCAGCCAGGGGAATTTTAAAAAAGAAAACCATATCTGGGGGCATCACAATGCCAGATTTCAGGTTGTACTACAAAGCTGTGGTCATCAAGACAGTGTGGTACTGGCACAAAAACAGACACATAGATCAATGGAACAGAATAGAGAACCCAGAAGTGGACCCTGAACTTTATGGTCAACTAATATTCGATAAAGGAGGAAAGACGATCCACTGGAAGAAAGACAGTCTCTTCAATAAATGGTGCTGGGAAAATTGGACATCCACATGCAGAAGAATTAAACTAGACCACTCTCTTGCACCATACACAAAGATAAACTCAAAATGGATGAAAGATATAAATGTGAGACAAGATTCCATCAAAATCCTAGAGGAGAACACAGGCAACACCCTTTTTGAATTTAGTCAGCTTTATTATTGTTTTCAATTTCTCTGCAGACATTGTACCCATTTGCTTATTGCCTTTCCTCAGAGTAAACTGTTCCTACTACCCCATTCTTGACATATAACAATAAAGATACATAAGTCCTCATGTGCTTTTACTGTCAAAAGTTGGAAAGGTTAAATTATGGCAGCTAGCATCTCTCTCATTCAGTCCTTGCAAAAACCCCTGTTGCTGCCTTGCATCTGAGTCCACGTCTTGAACTGAACCCAATTCTTGTAAAAACAAATCTGTTTACAAATCCTTCTGTTGCTTCTTCTGCCTGTAGAATGATGTTTTCAATTCATTAACCTGATGAAGCATTTCTCCTACCTGCCCCTTTCCCTCCAGAATCCTCGCTTAACCCATTCTCAGATAGTAATCTTTGCCTCTGTCTGCAGTACACCACATACTTCTGCATCTATGAGCCTTGTACATGTCGCTCCTTTTTACTTAGTTTAAAGCTCTTGGTGCTTCTGAGTGGAGAGGTTAAGATATATATATTTTTTTAATTTTAAGATCCAGAAAAAAAGCCTGTTTATCTGAGAATGTTCCTGATATTTCTCATGTAGAAGGCATTTTCCTAGGTCCACAATTTTAGGACCATTTCTTATTTCTCTTTAAAATCTCTAGTGTGAGAAATATGTCCACCATATATATATTCAGGAAATACTTTTTGTTAAAAAATTATATAATGGGATCCTATTAGAGCAAAACACATTTAGATCTGTTATGAAAATTTTCAAGTGATGATTTAAAGGTAAAAATCAGTAACTATGTCCAATTACATCTTTAGAGATATTCTAATACAGGTAAAACTTACCTATCTTAAAAAATTTATTTGCTGCATTCTGTTATAACAAATAACATGAGATTCCTTATAATTTTCTCTCTCTGATGCCTAAAATCTAGTGAATTGTGTATTCATTATATGACTGTTGAATATACTTATATGGTAAGCACCCTATATTACATGCATTTTCTTAGAGAAGACATAGTGTGTGTGTTTAAATTCTTTAAACAGGGATCCCTGGGTGGCGCAGCGGTTTGGCGCCTGCCTTTGGCCCAGGGCGCGATCCTGGAGACCCGGGATCGAATCCCACGTCGGGCTCCCGGTGCATGGAGCCTGCTTCTCCCTCTGCCTGTGTCTCTGCCTCTCTCTCTCTCTCTGTGTGTGACTATCATAAGTAAATAAAAAAATTTAAAAAAAAAAAAAAAAAAATAAATTCTTTAAACATTGTTTTTGTTAGTACTATCACAAATTCTAGAAAAATTACCATAGTGTAAAATATTACATTTTTCCAAAGAAAGTTAAAAAAAATTAAAAGATTCATTAAAACTTCACTCTTGTTCTCAGGGCTTTGAGAAACAGCAGTGAAGTTTGGGAACAGGGGCAGGAAAGATTTTGTTTTCCCTCCAATTGAACATTGTCCTTTCTTTCTTTCTTTCTTTCTTTCTTTCTTTCTTTCTTTCTTTCTTTCTTTCTTTATTTTTTTGAACATTGTCATTTCTATCAAGTTAAAGGAAATTGTGTATTTATCTGCCTCTCAAATCTTTTCTGAAGGTATTGATGTGGGAAAAAATGTGAAATGTAAATGGGAATGATTATTTTCACTTTATTTTCTTACCTCACAATTAGAATAGCAGTTAGAATGAGTATGTTCAATTGCACACATCTATGATTTAAAGATTCAAAGTTTCATTACTTATGATATATAACAGACAAATGCACTTTATTACAGCAGCAGTTTTTATACTTTTATAAACATAAGAAACAATTTGTAAACATGGAAGAGATAAAATATAGGCAAGAACATAAAACGTTACACATAAACCAAAGGGTACATTTTATACACACACATATATATGTGTGTGTTTATATATGTACAGACAAGTATATGTATTTCTTTTATTTTGCATGCAATATGCATTTGCTTTTTCTGAAAACTTCTAACACATTTCATACAATGAGCTTTGGGCTACAGATATACAATGTTCTGTGTTTCATTTTGATACTAAACCAATATTCAGTGCTCACTTTCAATGTTTTGAGTGTAAACTAAGTAAAATCTGCCACATTTTTTATTTTCAGCAGATTGATTTTTATAATTGTGTTTTGATTTTTAAAAATATGACTTCTTGTTATCCTGTATCTCTTAAATTTAAGGATCGTGATATCTTCTGAGATTGTATTGAAAACCATTGATCTTTTCCTCACCAACTAGCAGAGATGCACATAGATATAATTCTTCACATGCATTATCAAGATATCCATGCACACACTGAAATATATCCAGTAATAAGATCCTTACAGCATAGTCCAAAATATCTTCATATTTACTCTAAACAAATTGTATTAACTATATAGTTTGTAAGTAATACCTTTTCTTTGTTGCTAGTTTATTATTTAGGGGAGGTAAGCAATAGTATTTAAATAGTATTCACCAATTCTAATTGTTTCTGAAAGTACCCCAAGATAGGCATTGTTGGATAATATTTCCCATGTTCCAGTGGATATAGATTATCATCATATTATATATTCATACAAGGATATGTACGGACATGAAAATAAAAATGCACACTCTCTATGATGTGCTAGGTTCAGTGATAATGGTTATCCTCCCATTTAAAGTTATTATGGCCTCCATTTTGGTAACAGATGTTAACAGGAAACAATGGAATTTTCCTGATGAGATAGTTTGGTTTTAGAAGTGTTTTAGAAAACAAGTAAAGTGCAAAGTTTCACTAGGCCCCTCAAATAAAAATGATATAAACCCACAGATGACAGTTTAATGGGTTTAGGCAGGAGGATGGGGCTATATAATATCAAGATAGATGGTGTTGAATCTCATGGATAGATTCGGTTACTGACTCCACAGATCAATAATGGCAATCATGATGATGATTTACTGTTAGGGAAACATATTTTGGTGGGATCTAGGGCTTGTCTGACAATGCATATTCAAAAGACATATTGAATGCCCTGAAATGTTAGCCTTGTCACTGATGATTTTAGTATATTTTTTGAAACGCTCTAAGAAAAGGCTGGGTTTTTTTCTTTTTAAAATTATTAGACTGAATAAAAATATTTAGTTTTATCAATTACAACTGGAGATTTTAGTATTTTTCAAATATGACACTAAAGTTAAATTGCATTTCAATAAGAAGATCCAATATTAATCTTTATTCTTTTAAATACAAACTTACTATAGATTAGGTAATAGAACAGTTTCACATCTGTTTACTACATTACAAAGAAAAAACACAACATCGAAGCATTTTCATTATAATAAAATTGAAAAATTATGCATTGTTATATTAGGGGAGGGCATCAAGATTGCATGAATCTGGACACCATTTCCACTGTTACAAAAACAATCATTGACATTCTTACTATAAGAAAATGGCACTTTTGCTATAGAGATAGGCAAAAATGCAATTAACCAAAAGTCAATAGCAAGATATTTGAGAGTTCCTCCCTCTTCCTCCAAAATAACAAATAAAAGGATATTCAAAACTTTGTCCCCTCAAGTTGTCAATTTTCTAACTATCCTTTATTTTGTATGTCTCAAAATATATATATTACATATACATGTGATATAATGTTACAGAAAATAATGATGCAAATAATAGCTTAAATAATCTGCACAGGAGAATGCCTGTCATTTGACATTGTAGCTCATTTTTCCTGTGTCTATTGCTCTTCTCACAGAATGGAATAAAGAGATGTGACTGAACATGTTTATGAGGGAGGATTTGTGCTCTTTACTGGAAGGTGCTAGCAGAAGTTGATCTCTGAGTCTAAGCTCTGGAACTTCTATCAGCTAGCTATTGCATACCTGTGCCTTTATTTCCATACCTGCAAATTGTCAGACAATGTAAGTAAGGGAAACAAATGCAAACTTCCAATGTTATCTCAATGAAGGATGTTAAACTCAAATAAAATACTAAAACATTTACATAGGATATACTATGACATGATTAAAATGATTTTATTTTGGAGTTCCCGGGAGGCTCAGTGGGTTAAGGATCCTACTCTTGATTTCAGCTCAGGTCATTATTTCAGGATCCTAAGACTGAGCTCTACATCGGGCTCATCAGAGAATATACTTGGGAGTTTCTCTCTCCCTCTACATTTGCCCTGACTCCTGCTTGTTCTCTCTCTGTCTCTCAAATAAATAAATGAATAAATAAATAAATAAATAAATAAATAAATAAATAAATCTTTAAAAAAACAAAATGATTTTATTTTTCCTAATAAAAATACCAATAATTTACTTAAGATATTATTTTATTATTGCTTTGTGTTTTTAAAGAAATGCCAACAATTTTTACCTTTTCTTGATAAGAATATTTATTATGTTATATATTACCAATATCTATCATTATCTTCATTTCACATAAAGATCCAGGTTTAAAATAAATGTATTCCTTCATTTAAATCACTTTTTGACTCACCAAACATACATTTCATTGATCCTACATACTGTTTCTTTCAACTAATCTTCACAACTTTATTATGCTTCTTTCCTTTACCTACTAGGTTTAATGCTATAATCAGTCATAATAATTATCCCTTGCCTATGTCCCCAAATCACTTTTCCCTTTCTTGATTTTACATACTAATTTCAAAAAATCTGATTAAATTCACTTTCCAGACTCTTCCATGCCTATACTGCATGCAGCGGAATGTGGCTAGAAAGATATGTTGTGTTGCAACAAAAAGATGTGTTTGCAAAAAGATATCCTCAACCACCTTTATCTACTCTCTCTCTCTCTCTCTCTCTCTCTCTCTCTGTAGTATTCTCAAAGCACTTACTTGCTTTCAACATATATAATTTTCATATCATGATTACTATTTATAATAATCAAAATAATAAAATGAGTAGTAGTGTGTATGTTTTGCAGATAAAATGTTGATTAACTTTTTTCTCATTCACATTTTTTTATCCTGGATGAATATATAGCTATTGAAAACCCTCAGAATAATTATAATGGGCTCTGGACAAGTGTTCACACTTTTGATTTCACCTTGCTTCTGGGGCATAGTCTTTTCCAGAGATGCATGGTGCATAGGAGAGATTATAGTTGTAAGTTTATGAGGGCAAATACTGAGTTGCATTTTAACATTTTATTATAAGTGGGAAATATTAGAAAGGGAAACAGAACATGAGAGACTCCTAACTCTAGGAAACGACCTAGGGGTGGTGGAAGGGGAGGTGGGTGTGTGTGGGGGGGTGACTGGGTGACGGGCACTGAGGGGGCCACTTGATGGGATGAACACTGGGTGCTATTCTATGTGTTGGTAAATTGAACACCAATAAAAAATAAATTTATATAAAAAATAAAATGCTGTTCAATTAAATTTCAGCTTTCAATCTCAATCAATCTAACATTGTGATTCCTTCAATCCTATTAAATTGCTAAAATCCACTAAATTCTTCTCTTACTTAAAAATAATTAATTTCTGGACTCATAAAATCCTTGGTTATTATTAATATAGTGAGGGGATGATTTGATTCATAATTCTCATGTTAGGGATGAGGAAACTGAGGTCTTAAAATTTAGGAAACTAGCTCAAGGTCACAAATATGATGTACTTTACACTTTAAAATGGTTCCTGAGACTTTTATTTTCAGAAGCTTAATATAAACCATTTCATGCATGCAAGAAATTATACCTTCATATCTCTTTCAGGAAAGGAAAAATTACAATTGAAAATATTTCTTATTCAGATAGCCTTGGTTCTATTTGACATTTTAACTGTACTATCTTTAACCCATATAATGAATGGATTAGGTAATTACATTACTCTATAGATTCTATTAGCATAGGCACACATTAGAATTTGGGAAACCAATTTGGCTGGTAAATTAGAAGAAGAAGTTAGTTGGAATAGCCTGAGGAAAATGAAAAATAGAATTCTTTTACGTTAAGTCACAGGTTACAAAATTAGAAGTCTACATTGTTCTTTGTTAAAAAAACCTATCTCATTCACATTATGATACACACTACTCCATTTTATACAAATTCACTGTAGAATATCATATTTTTCCTTCTTGTTACCTGATATTATAATTCTTTCCCTTTAATGTAGTTAATAAAATGGTTGAGATTCCATAGTTCTTTCTTGTGTTCCTTTTTACTATAATACACATCACTTGAGAATGGAGGCTAGATGAACTCCACTTTTTGGATTTATTTTTTTACCTGAATATGCACATCATATGGTAATAGAGTAACCCACTGTCTGTTGGTTCTGTGGCCACAGCTGTGATGATCAGAAGCACCATATGTTTGTAAGAGATACTGATTATTTGATAAGTATTCATTTGTAACATGAAAATCAAAGCAAACAAAAGGGACTTGTTAAAGATGTTTTAAAATAATTAAATAATTCTAAATGAATTTTATATTTCAAATAATAGATAGTCATCATGCCTGCAGAAAACTTCATGTCATAGCTAATGTGAGATTCTCTTCTGTCTTTGGGAAAATCTTTACAACTTCATTATTTTGATTGTTCTTCACATTAGATGTAGGGCACATAGTTCACAAAATGTAAGCTCAGTTATGTGTTTGACACATGTACAATGACAGAGGTAGAAGGACCTACATTTTAAAAATATATATTTAGCTACTTTGAAATATATAAAGATTATGACTAAGAAGAAATGTCTAGGCTCTCATAATAGATTCCACTGAGTGAGCATTAACTACACATTTCACTAATAACTCATTTTGTCCTCAAACTGTCTATATTAGGAAACTGAAACTTAGAGAAGTTTAATATTGAGACATGGCTCAAATCTGTAACCAGGAAGTCTGAATTCAAAACCCATTTCCTAATGGTTTGTGTTGATTAGCTTTAGACTAGAAATTGTAATAGAGGCTAAATAATTAATATTGCAAGCTCAATAAGCATTTTCAAAATGACTTTAATGTCTGTTTTTATTCAATCTTTTGTCTGAGTTTCACATATGTTTAAGACAATTCCAGAAATAAAATGATGCTTAATATCAATTGTTCAGAGTTTTGAATGCACATATCTGTTTTTAATTGATATGAAAAGCATAAATAATTGTATTAGCAGGGTATACTGATCCTTGCCGAGAAATTATGTATAAGTTCATTTTAAAATAGTGAATATTTGATAATCTCAATAGATCAATTAACCTAATTACCTTAAGAAAGCCAATAATTGTTTAACTACTTTAGTGGTTACTTCAGACACAGGCTAGTTCAGAATAAGTTTATGAATTAAATTTGTTTTTTAAATATGAAGTCCATGGAAATAATCTAAGGTCAGGATCTTGAATTTAACCAAGTAGGCTTATCACAAGAATATATACTCTCTTGTATTAAACAGAATTTTCAGAGGTAATCAATAGTATATGAAATTTCTAATTTCCTAGAACATCAGCAATATATTATTTTCAAATGTCTTGTTCACTTCCATAAAAATCCATGACATATTTCTATTTTGTATCCATTTCATTCTTGACACTTTGATAGAATTTTTGTTAGGGTATAGGACTGTTCTATCTTAAAGGAGAGAATATAATTGGATCATTTATACAACTTAGGGACAACATTAAGTATATATGTAATTGTTAGTGGATTAGTTGTATCATCTAAATGTTTTTACATACTTGCTCTTATGTTCATTTTATAGTTCCTTATAAATGCATTTAATTTTATTATTTATTAATGCAAGTATTTATTTATTATTTTTTAATGCATGTATTTATTTATTTATTTTAAATAAATCTTTTTTAAATTTTTATTTATTTATGATAGTCACAGAGAGAGAGAGAGAGAGGCAGAGACATAGGCAGAGGGAGAAGCAGGCTCCATGCACTAGGAGCCCGACATGGGATTCGATCCTGGGTCTCCAGGATCGCGCCCTGGGCCAAAGGCAGGCGCTAAACCACTGCGCCACCCAGGGATCCCTAATGCATGTATTTAATGTGCAAAAGAGTTAGATTCTTTTTCCTTCATCCTTGTGATTCTTACTAAGTAGTTCTGGGGTGTGAATTAACAGTTTGCATTCCTTACAAATTCTAGGTGATTCAAATGAGTTAGGTATTGTACTTGGAGAAACGCTGGCAGCATTTTTTAATTCCAACACACATAACTATAAATATAAGTTTCTGGGAAGCCTTGGTATTAAGAGTCATTTAGTTAGATTAGATAATTTACTAGGAAAAAAACAAACAAGTAAACAACTGTCCTGATATTTTGAGTGGCTGAGTTGATTGATGACTTAACAATATGCTCAGAAAAGTTCCTTGACTTCACCTTGATTCTCAACTTTGATGTACATATATATAGGTTAAGAATTATGCATTTGGTGATTTGGATCTAAATACAGTTCACAAAGATTGGAGAGATAAGAAGAGATGTCTGTTTTGCTTCTTGATTAAGGAAGGAAGGGAAAAGCTATAGGAAAAATGTAAGAATTACACAAGGAAGCTTGTCCCTAAGCAGAGCTGTATCCCTGGGATTGAGGCTAGAAGGGAACAACTGAAACTCAGAAACTTGTAGGAAAATGAACTTCAGGACAGACTTATGCTCAAGATAATGGCATGATCCCAGATATTTTGGATGCACAATCATAACTCTAGTTAATAGAATAGAAATTGTTATTGGGTCTCCATAAAATAAGAGAGTCTTAGATAATTCCACGGATTTTCTCTATACCCCAGCAGCATAACTACATAGAGGGTAGAATAATTTTCTATGTAAAGTAAAGTAAGACTGGGAGAGTGTAAGGCCTAAGACAATCCGACTGAATTTTCTAATTTTCTGTATTCCTAAAGGGCTTCACAGCTAGGAAAGAGAAGAAAAATAGGAGAATTAATGGCAGATTTTGAAGAATGCTTCTGAGATGCACTGATTTATATATAAAAATTAGTTAGAAGAAAGGACTTTTGGGATCCCTGGGTGGCACAGCGATTTGGCGCTTGCCTTTGGCCCAGGGGCGATCCTGGAGACCCAGGATCGAATCCCACGTCGGGTTCCCGGTGCATGGGGCCTGCTTCTCCCTCTGCCTATGTCTCTGCCTCTCTCTCTCTCTCTCTCTCTCTCTGTGACTATCATAGATAAATAAAATTAAAAAAGAAGAAAAAAGGACTTTTCAGATGTTGCTTGATGGATAGAAAATGAAGAACAGGTAGCAAATGTCACACATTTCTAATAACTTGCACTGCCCACATTCCTTTAGTGTTTTTCTTTTATTTTTGAAGTATAGTTGACATATAATATTATATTTGTTTCAGGTGTAAAACATAGTGATATAATAATTCTACAGAAGTTAATGTTCACCAATGTTAAGTATAGTCACCATCCATCACCATATAACCTTATTATAATATTATTAATTATTTTCCCTGTATTATACTTTCTCATCTTCATGACTTACTTATTTTATAACTGGAAATTTATATATTTTATAACCGGAAGTTTATATCTTTCAATTCCTCTCACCCATTTTGCCCATTCTCCCATGGCGCGAAAATATCTTTAGTCTTACTTAAAATTCAGAGGCTCACGATGCCATACATTTAAAGAAATGTAGGGTTCACTACTTAGAGGAGTTGGGCTTTGAAACAAAAATAAATTCACTATAGAAGAATAAAGATAATGTTTATTGATCACCTGCAAATATATCTAGCAAGGACTCAAAATTGTATCTGAGAGAATTCATAAAGAATGAGTGAACATATTAAAGAATGACATGGACAGTGTATTTACAATTACAGATACACTCTTCATTTCTTTCTTCATTGTTTCAAATATATTCATTGATTTCCTACTATTTGTCAAAAAACTGCTCTGGGGGATATGAGTGAAGAAATCAGATATCATCATGCTCTCCTAGAGATTACAGTATAGTGGAAGAAGTGCAAACATTAAAGAAACAAAAAATCGGATGGCCACTAATGCTATGCAAATAAATTTAAGTGGGATAATATGTTTAAGTATTGGAAATGCTATTCTAGAATGACATTATGAAAATTCTGACATGATGTTAGCTTTTGCTCCTTAATAAACCATCTCCAAACTCAGCGAATTAAAGCTACAACCATCTCTTCAATCTCTCAAACCTACTATATGTCTGTCTATCTTAATTTTAGGCTTTTTCATGTGTCTGTAGTCAGCTAGAGAGTTGTTTGGGAGTGGATTACATTGAAAGATCTTTCTCACATGAATGGAGGTTGGTAGGCTGTTGGCCAACAGAACAAGAACTACTGACCATATGCTTCTTATCATCCATAAGCTACTGTGATCTTGTTTATAATGCCATAGACTAAGCACACTGATTCCAATTTTCACAAAAGAGAGTGTTGCAGAGTGCAATTGGAAAGCTTTGCTTGTACCTCATTTGTTATTGTGTCATTGGCTAAAGCAAATCACATGGCCTGTTCCAGCATTAGTGTGGGAAAGCACTACCAAAGAAAATGTATAAAGAGAGGGGAAGTTTTGTTTGTTTTGGGCATGGGCCAAGATGGCAAAATAGGTGGCTCTTGACTTTCCCTTCTCCCACAGATGCACTGAATATACAACTACAAATGATCAGTTTCCTCTGAGAGAAATCCAGGAACTAGTTGAATTAATCCTACACATCAGGTGACTGAGACGATATCACACTAAAACAGGAAATAAAGACTGAGATACATGATAACCATAAACCTCATTCCCAGTACAGCACCTTAAAATGGAGAGAAAATACCAAACTCTCAGTTTCTCTGTGAGGAGCAAAATGTTTGGACCACACAGATAGCACCTAAAATTTAAGACTTATTGCTTTCTTCATCTATCCACTCCAGGTAAGCATAGGAGGAGCAGGCAAAAATGTCCATTTCCTAGCCTTTCCTTGGAAGAGGATAGACCACAACTTTAAAAGCACCTACCCTAAGGCACCTGGATGGCTCACTCAGTTAAGCTTCAAACTCTTGGTTTTGGCTCAGGTCATGATTAGGATTTTCACCTAGAGCCCTATCTGGGCTCTGGGCTCAGCAGGGAGTCTGCTTGAGGTTCTGTCTCTCTGCCCCTCACCCTGCTTACACTATTTCTCCGTGTCTCTAAAATAAGTAAATAAAAATCTTAAAAAAATAAAAAAATGTAAATAAAAACATTGAAAATTCACAAGTTGATAGAGATTAAACAACATGCTCCTGAAGAATCAATGGTTCAAAGAAGAATCAAAGTTATCTTTAAAGAAAGAAAAATGGAAACACAACATACCAAATTTATGAGAAGCAGCAAAGGCAATTTCTTAAAAGGGAAGTATACAACAATAAACATACTCAGAAAGGTCTCAAACAATTTATCTCAAGAAACTATAAAGAGAAGAACAAATTAAGTTCAAAGTAAGCAGATGGATGGATATGATAGAGATTGGAGTGGATATAAGTGAAACAATAAAATATATCAATGAAACTAAAAGCTAGATTTTTTTAAAAAAAGGAGAGAAAATATTTACAAGCCTTTAGCTAGACTAACAGTGGAAAAGAGAGAGAAAATCCAGATAAATAATATCATAAATAAAAAATGAGACATTCTAAATGATAGTATGCAAATACTAAGGATCATAAGACATTACTATAAGCAATTATATACTAACAAATTTAATAACCTAGCATTGAATGTATTCCTAGAAACATGCAACCTAAAACATATAAATCATAAAGAAATAGAAAATATCAAAAGACCTATTATGAGTAAGGAAATTGAATCAGTAACCAAAAGCTTTCCAACGAAGAGAAGTCCAAGGCCACATGGCTTCACTGGTGAATTCTACAAAACTTTAAGAAAAATTAATACTAATCCTTCTCAAAATATTCCAAAAAATTGACGAGGAGGGAACACTTCCAAATACATTTTGCAAGGCCAGCATCTCCCTATACCGAAGCCAGATAAGGAAACAACAAATAAGGAAAACTATAGGCCAATACTCCTGATGAACAGACATATAAAAAATTCTCAAAAGAAGAATTAGCAAGCTGAATTCATCAACACATTAAAAGGATCATACACTACGATCAAATGGGATATATTCCTGGGATACAAGGATGGTTTAGCATATGCAAATCAATAAATGTGATATACCACATTAGCAAAATGAATAAAAATCATATGGTTATCTGAGTAGATGCAGAAATAGTACTTGACAAAGTTCATAATCTCATGATAAAAACGCTCAACACAGTGGATATAGAGGGAACATATAATAACATAATAAAAACCATATATGACAAGCACACAGCTAACATACCCAAGAGTGAACAGCTGAAAGGTTTTCTTATGAGATCAGCAACGTGACAAAGATGCCCATTCTTGCCACTCCTATTCAGCATAGTACTGGAAGTCCTAGTCAGTGAAATTAGGCAAGAAAAAGAAATAAGTGATTCATATCAGAAAGCAAGAAAATAGATTCTGTTAATAGATCAGTTCAAGAAAATAGATTATTCTGTTCATGATTTCTATATAGAAATCCCTGAAGACTCCACCCAAAAAAAGTTAGAAACAATGAACAAATGTAGTACTGTTGTATGATACAAAATCGATATCCACATATTGGCCATGTTTCTATACACTAACAACAAACTACCAGAAAAAGAAATGAAGAAAATTAACCCATTTGCCAAAAGTATTCAAAAAACAATAAAATACATAGGAATAAATGAACCACAGAGGCGAATGTTCTGTGCAATGAAAACCATAAAACATGGGTTAATGAAATTGAGAAGACACAAATAAATGGAAAGATAGTTGAGTTTATGGATCGGAAGAATTACTATTGTTAAAATGCCCATACTACCGAAAGGGATCTAAAGATTTAATGTAATGCCTATCAAAATTCCAACAACATATTCCACAGATATAAGGAAAAAAATCCTAAAATTTTCATGGAACTACAAAAGACCTCAAATAGCTAAAGTAATCTTGAACAGGAAGAGCCAAGCTGAGGCACCACACTTCCTGAGTCAAATAATGTAACAAATCTACAGTAATCAAAAAAGTATGGTATTAAAAAAGAAACAGACACACAGATCAATGGAACAGAATCAAGAACCCGGACATAAACCCACATACATAGGGTCAATTAACATTCAACAAGGTTCCCAGAATACACAAAGAGGAAAGGATAGTCTAATAAATAGTGTTGATACAACTGAATATCCACATACAAAAGAAGGAAATTGAACTCCTATTTAACACTATACATAAAACTAACTCAAAATGGAAAGTCTTGAACATAACATTAAACTCAAAAACTCCTGAAAGAATACCTAAGGGATAACCTCCTTGACACTGGTCTTAGTAATATTCTTTGTTGTTATAAGAAATCCATGCAACTCAATAGTGAATGAACAAACAAACAAACAAACCCGAATTAGAAAATGAGCAAAAGACCTGGACAGACCTTTTTTTCCAAAGAATTTCTACAAACTGCCTAAAATTTCAACATCATGGAAACACAAATCAAAACCACAAGGAGCTATTTACGCCACTCCTATTAGTATCTATTATGAAAAAGACAAGAGATAACAAATGTTGGTGAGAATGTGGAGTAACGGGAATCTTTGCACATTGGCTGGTGGGAAGGTAAATTGGTAGAATCAGCATGGACAAAACAGGATGGAGGGTCTTCAAAAAATTTAAAAAAGAGCTACCATATGATTCAGCAATCATATATATATATATATAGAAATCATATATATAAATAAATTAAAACACTATCTTGAAGAGTATTTGCACTCCCATGTTCATTGCAGCATTATTTAAAATGGCCAAGAGAAAACAACACGTGTCCATCAAAGATGAATGAACAAAGAAAATGTGATATTTATATAATGGGACATTTTCAGCTTTAAAAAAACTGAAATCCTTCCTCTTCGGACAACATGGATGAAACTGGCAGACATTATGCTAAGTAAAATAAGCCAGACAGAGGAAGATAATTACTTCATGGTATAACGTATATGAGGACAAAAAAATTGAATGCACAGTAACAGAGTAGAATGGTGGTTGCCAGGTGCTGAGGCATGGGAGAGAATAGGGAAATATTGGAAAAAAGGTACAAACTTTCAGTTATAAGATGATGAAGTTCTGGGGCAGCCTGGGTGGCTCAGTGATTTAAGCGCCTGCCTTTGGCCCAGGGCGTGATCCTGGAGACCCGGATCAAGTCCCACATCAGGCTCCCTGTGTGGAGCCTGCTTCTCCCTCTGCCTGTGTCTCTTCCTCTCTCTCTGTGTGTCTATTGTGAATAATTAAATAAAATTTTAAAAAAAGATGATGAAGTTCTGAAGATCTAATCTATAGCATGGTGACTATAATTAATAATACTGTATTTTATAATTGAAATTTTCTAGGAGAAATCTTAAATATTCTTACCAAAAAAGTGAAAAAAAGGTAACTGAGGTGATGGATGTGTTAATTAATTTGATTGTGGGAATCTTTTCAAAATGTATAGGTATAGATTTGAGAAAAAAAGAGATGGCTGTGTTTTTAATTCCTGGGTTTGGGGATAGCTTTTTATGAAGCAAAAGCTAAACACTGGGTGTCTGAGTTTCTGGTGAACGAAGAAGTTGGACCAAAAAGTTGACAACTATATATGTTGTGCTGTGTGTGTGCTCGTTTGTGCAGTTATGAGTAGTCATGCTACTATTTCACTTCATGGGGTATTATGTTTGATATGATAGAGTGCCTTGACAGTTGTAACTGGTTTATGAGTTTTACTTGATGAAAAATGTTTAAAGGACAATTCAGAATGCTACAAATATTTATAATGATACTCCTTCTACAACTTAAAGTTAGATGGCAAGGCTTTTCTATTTCATTAAGTGATGTGCAGCAAAATTTTGCAGCTCCTTAATGGCAATTTGCATCATAAAGGAAAGAATGGGAATATGTTAATTGGTTTGAGAATTATTTTTCTATTTAACCACATTCATTTCCATTTTGGAGTGAGGCTTCAAAACTAAAATTCAAGCTTACTATATTCAGTTGTGTCCTGGGTGACCTTGTTTAATGCATGGTTATAATTACACTGAATAATCAATGGAAAAACAGGAAACTTCAAAGTCTAATGAATAGAGTACTCTATGTATTTACGATAAAAAATGACTAGCTTTTCATTTTTTTCTGTATGCTTTTTGGAAAACTAATTCCCACCTTTCACCTGCATGAACTCTAACTGGGACACATGATACACTTTTGGCCATGTAGGTTACTTCCATTAAAAACTCTATTGCTCAAACTTATAAATTTGCACTTTCCATCTAACACTTATCACTATTGATTTTTAAAATAACTTTGCTCTGATACAGGTTGCTTTTATGCTTCATTAAGACAGGACTCCAGGTCTCATGGTCTTTTGTTAGGGCAATTAATAGTCTCTGATTATATCCACTAGTCTATTTTGCTAATCTAACACTAAAAATAAAATTTTAAGAATGACCAGCTTTCATTTGCATTGAAAATTTTCCTAGATAAACTAGCATATTTGGATCATTTCTAAAAATGTTTTAAAAAAATGGGCTGAAGAAAATTATAGGTTTTAATTCATCCAAAATTCTTCATAAAGTATTTTTTTTTCTTTGCTAACAAGCCAATTGCTCTAAAGGACAGTTGATGGCTTCATGATGTTTGCTGAATAGAAGTAATGTAATTTTTTGGGCTAATCATTATTTTACAAATCTGCATAAGTGGGTGGTGATAGAGAGCAAAGACAAGAATTTTCTAGTACAGGGATGCCTGGGTGGCTCAGTGCTTGAGCATCTGCCTTCTGCTCAGGGCATGATCCCAGAGTCCTAGGATCGAGTCCCATATCAGGCTCCTTGCATGGAGCTTGCTTCTCCTGTCTCTGCCTCTCTCTCTGCCTCTCATGAATAAATAGATAAAATCTTTGAAAAAAAAAGAATTTTCTAGTACATATTCCCCAGAAAACACTAAATCCACAGAACATTTTGTAAATGCTCCTATTAATATAAATATGTAGAAAGAAGTTTAAAACAAACAAAAAGGGTAATCTATTATACTACAAGTATCATATAAAAATCTATACTTTGATTAATTAGGCTTTTAGCTGACTTCAGAATATTTGGTTCTCAAACATTCTTTTGGCTTTCCAGGTCTATCAAGTTTCTGACATCATGTGTCCTGCTTTCATATCTATTACTAATTCAGTTTTTCTTCCTTTTCCCCACTTTCCCCAATCTAGTCATTCATTTAATATGTCCTTATCAAGTGCCTACATTTTGCCAGACGATTGTGCTAAGCACAGTGCTAGATAATGGTAATTCTGGTTAGATGTAACTTCTCTGATAATGTGCTTTTCTCCATTGCCTGGACATGGCAGCTTCTACTATAGTTACACTCAGAAACCATGAAGGAACTCTCCCAGCCCCTTCCAGTGATCATCATATAGCATGAATTTGAGAACTTAGGTTTTGAAAATAGAAAACTGGTTATCAAATTCCTACATGGCTTTGCAATGTGTCAACTTGGCTATCCTTAAATATGTTTTCCATAATTTCCTCGACTGTATATTTTGAGTTAGGGTGAGTTATAGAAGAGAATCGGTGAGAGGTCTGGTGGGTGAAACTGAGGCAGAGCCATTAGGTAGCTCTCACACCTTCTTGCTGATCTGTCAACTCATCTTCATGTAAGACAGCAGCTTCACTTTCCCTTGTTCCTTTTCTGCTTATCCAACTCCTACATCAGGCATTTGTTACCGCTGATGGAGAGCCTCGCTCCTGTAGAATCACAGCTCAGGGTTGAGACAACCACAACTGACTCAGGCATTAGCTCTCCTCATGGGCTATACCTTGGGCTTTGGGTTCCATTTAGTGCTTGCTCTCACCCTAGCATCTCCCCTCCCTTCCCTGCTGCCTGTCCCGCTGGACCTCAAACCCTAGCATCAGACACTAAGCAAGCAGATTTAGAAATATGGCTTCACCAGTTCTGGATAAGGTCAAATCTCTGAAATTCCTGAGAAGATTGAATCTCTGAAACAATTTCTCTCTCCCTCTTTGTCTCTCTCTCTCTCTCTCTCATAAATATGAACATTCAAACATTGTTAGGAATACATGTTGGTCCAACTATTAAGGAATAGGATGTTTCAATATATATTAAAACCATATGTGTATTTACATTTGGATTCAGAAGCTTCACTTGTTAGAGTGAAGATTTATCTCCAACTATATGAAAATACTTATGCAACAGGTTAGCTACTGCTACATTGTTTACAAGGGCAAGGTACTGGAGGAAGACATATTCACAAACAGAATGGAGTCTATGCAGCTAATAGAGAAACTCAGGAAGGTCTATATTAACTGATATGGAGTAATTTTCATATAAGGTCAGGTGAAAACAGCAACAACAGAGATACATTGTATGCTAACATTCACATGAGAAAGGAGAATTAGGAAATCTATATGTATTTACAACTTCTAAAAAAAACAAATCCTAAGAATGATTGTTCCAAAACTTCTCTGATCTCCCTTTTTATATATACATATAGTTTTGTTGTTTGGAACCACATTAAGGTTTTATACAACCAATAAAATAAAAATAAATGAGGTTTGGGGAAAATGTTTAAAATGGAAAGCAAATTAACCTAACTGTATTTCAGATGCATAGCACAACCAAACTGAAAAGTGGAACAAAGAAATAACCCAAGTGACTTATAAACACATTGTCACAGTATTTTGACTATAAAGCTTTCAGTAAGAAGACCAAAACAAAAAAACAAAACAAACAAACAAAAAAAAAAGATTTCTTTAAAAATGTTCTGAGGGATCCCTGGGTGGCGCAGCGGTTTGGCGCCTGCCTTTGGCCCAGGGCGCGATCCTGGAGACTCGGGATCGAATCCCACGTCGGGCTCCCGGTGCATGGAGCCTGCTTCTCCCTCTGCCTGTGTCTCTGCCTCTCTCTCTCTCTCTCTCTCTCTCTCTCTCTCTCTCTCTCTCTGTGACTATCATAAATAAATAAAAATTTAAAAAATATTAAAAAAAAATAAAAAAAAATAAAAATGTTCTGAAATGTGGCTGGCAAGATTTCTGTATCGGCATAGATTAGTACATTGGAAACTAATTACTAATCAGTAATTAGTACTGTATATTCTGAGACTGTCAAATGCATATTGTGGACAACAGTAACAACGTGTCTCACTATTGTGAAAGGGAATAACAATAATGAAAGGGGTTGGACATAGAGTAGATCTTCTAGTATAGAACTGGAATGGGAAGTATCAGTTTGTTTAGCTAATGAGAGGATAGTATTTCTCAGATTTCTGCCCAACAAGAGTGATTCATCTTATCCTCTGTTTTGAACATTATTAATAAAAAGTATTGAACACCAACAAAGTATTGAACAATTTAAAAAATGTTCTAATTAATGGAGTTCAGTTTTTATTTTCCAGTATTTCCATTTTCCAAACTAAAAATTGAGTAAAAAAATTATATCAGAAATCAATATACTTTCTCAGAGTATGTGGACACTGGAAAATGAAACTTCTTTGAATTTGTGATCATTTTGTCTTTTATTATGAGGCAAGTTAGTAGAGTGACTTTTCTTTCCAGTTTATTGCAATCATCCAAGTAGACTGTTGGCACGGATGCTACTGAAGCCTTACTATTGAGGGTTAATAAAAATCACTATTCTTATATTCTTCTTCCTCATTAGATCAATAATGCAAAAGGTTTAATGTAATATCAAAAGACTTGCATTTATCAAACTGGAAATATCTTGTGGCACTCCCCACCACCACCTGTTTTAAAAAATTGCTGAAGGAATGTTTTTGAATCAGTGAATACCTTTAGGAGATTTTATAAGCCAAGGTAGCAAATAAATTAGGGAAAATGCATGGATAATTGGTAAATAAAATAAAACATAATACATGTAAGATTATGTAACATAAGTTCCTTCCAGTTCTATATTAAAATTGAATATATGTAAGATGTTTCAGAACACATATATGATGGATGTGAAGCCTCTACTCTATCAGAGTTTAGTAGGTATAATAGTGGTGTTTAAAACACACTGAATAATTTGAAATAAACTTTGCAGTGATATTTTATTGAATTTACATTTAGTTTTTATTTATTGGTTCAGTGATATTCAGTGTGGTGACTCTAGTCTGAAGCAGTTGTCTGAAATGTGTTTTGAAACATAAAAAATGTCCAGTGGACCTGAAATCATCCCTTAGTTTTGCCATTTGTTTTTGGCAATATGTTTAACCTCTCGCAAATGCCTTGCTTAGTGCTATGACAGTTAAAAACTTGTTCTACTGTTTCCTAAAAGCAGCTTTCTTTAATTAAGAATCTGCCACCTTAACAACTACACAACTTTTAACTAATTGAACAATATACTACTGCTTTACTGAGTTACTAAGTCAGAAGATGTTTATTGAAATAATAAGCCTAAAAAGAGTTTATTTAGCTATGTCTGGTGTTTAAACAAGGAACAGACAAACCTAGAATCATTTAAGTCATAGAAACTGTTATAATTGGAAAAGTTAATTTTTAGGTAAATTGCAAATATACATCTTAAAATATGCCCAACATCATTAGTCTTTAATGAAATGAAAATTAAAACTCTGGGATACTATGATATGCCTATTCAAATAGCTAATAAATAAAAAAGGCTTATCATATCAAATACTAAGAGAGATAGAAAGAACTTAAACTCTTTCATACTCTGCTAGTATGAACAGTGAATAATACAACCACTTTGGGAAACATTTGGCAGCTTCTCTTTTTAAAGTTAAACATATATAAGCCATATGATATAGTCATTCTATTACTAGTTTTATTCAAGGAGGAAAAAATGAAGTGTATATCTATACAAATACTGGTACATTTGTCCACAGCAGAGGTATTTATAATTGACAAAACAATCTAAATGTCCATTACCTCATGAGTAAATTGTCGTATGCCAAAAAAAAAATGGAATCCTAGCAATAAAAGTGGATGAGCTATTGATATAACCAACACCATGGATGAACCTTAAAATTATGTTGAATGAAAGAAACCAGACCTCTCCCCCCCCCAGAAGAATACATACTCTATGATTCCATTTATGTAAAACTCAAGAAAATGCAAACTCATCTCTAGTGATAGAGAGGGTAGATCAGTGGTTGTTTGGGGATGGAAAGGTGGGGTGGGGAATGAGAGGGAGGAAGGTATTATAAGGTAATATAAGGAGATTTGGGGGAAATGATGATATGTTCCCTATCTTGATTGCATGTGAGTATCGCAGATGCATGGATATGTCAAGCTTATTAAATTTTGCACTTTAGGGATCCCTGGGTGGCGCAGCGGTTTGGCGCCTGCCTTTGGCCCCGGGGCGCGATCCTGGAGACCCGGGATCGAGTCCCACGTCGGGCTCCCGGTGCATGGAGCCTGCTTCTCCCTCTGCCTGTGTCTCTGCCTCTCTCTCTCTATGTGTGACTATCATGAATAAATAAAAAAATTTAAAAAAAAAATTTGCACTTTAAATTTGTGCAGTTTACTGTATATCAATTACATCTCACAAAAGCTCTTCAAAGATGAGACAGTGACATTGTCTCCCTCATCTTCAGCTGATGCCTGCTGAAAACCTACAGTTTTGGAAGTAGATTAAGAGTCCTGCTCTCTTCTAATATCCCCTTTCAATATAAGATTCCAGAGTTGATCTAAGGGAAGAGAGGAAGGGAAAGTAAAGCCAAAATGTTTTACTGGACAGACCTGTTATCTTTAAGTGTCTTTGCTGACATATTATAGTGCTATTTTAGCCTATGCTCATGTGTCCTATGTTGGGTCACTTCAACTGCAACTCTTTCAATGTAGACCATTCCAATCTTTCATTTGCATACTTCCAAGTTCCTTTCTGCTTTGATATTTGAAGATATTCTCCCTCTCTTTCTTCTGTGGATGAATGACCCTCTGGTAGAATTCTTTTGGAACTGGAAATGTTGTAGAGGTTGTTGGGATTCACACACCTTTGATTGGTTTGGAAGAAAAGTGCAGATCGTTCCCAACACAGTCCTGGTCTAGTCAGGTCCCACCCTCACCTTTGTCAGGAATGGGTCAGACATCAGCCCCCGCATCTCCAATGGCAGGACTCAAATAGTAAGCTTTTCAAGTGGTACTGTACTGCCATGGAATTGAGAAAAGTGGCCTGGATTCTCCACATTGCTGTGGAATGGAATTTTAGTACAGATCTTTCCAATTAGACCTTTCTTACAAAACTCTACAGACAAATCTGACCCTTTTACAAAATAGATAAGGTGAATCCTCTAACTGGTTCTCAACCACCTACTATAAAATGTCTTCTTGGAGTTACAAGCTACTTTGGAATGTAGCATCTATTAATTTTATGTCTCAGACAAAAGTGAGTTAGGAAACTTCCTTTAACAACCTGTTACAGATTTACTAACACAGAGATATTTATGGAATATTTACTCTGTGTAAGACATTTTACCAGGTTCTGTAGAAAATAAAGAAATGATAATAAACATATATCCTCAAATACTTTTTATATAATATAATTATGGAAAACTAGATATGTGGGTACTTGAATATAATTCAGATAGAAAGTAATGTGCCACAAGAGAGACACAAATAAATTATGAAAAAGTCCTTTATTCTGGATTTGTAGGATTTGGAATAGTATAAAGAGTAGGAGAAAATCTATATGAGTAAAAAAAATGATTAAAACTAGGGAGTATGATATTTTATTTAAAAAATAGTCCTTCATCACTGGTAATTTCCATTAGTATAATAATTAAATTTAAAAACCTCAGACTTCATGACTTTAGTGTTATCCAAATATCTATTAGTATGTTTCTTAATATATTTTAAATGAGAAAATTGAAATATTTATGTGCACATTAAATTCTAAAAATATAATAAATCACTGAGTTTCATTTACAGTTTATTAGTGAGTAGATTACCTCTTATGCTTCCTGGCTACATTCATATTGATCAGAGAACTAATAGTATCAAATAGAAATGATACTTACACTTTATAATTTGCCTTTAATCATGAGGGGTTTTTTTGTATTTTATGAACACAGCGATATCTTATTTTGGTTAAAATTGTGTCATGAAAAGTAGACATGCTAAAATATGTTGAAAAAACAAAGCAGGCAACATTATATAATAAATCTTGCAAAATAAAAGTTTCTCTTATCTTGATATGACTATATGAGGATATTTAAGAAATGGAAATATGTTAGTCAAGCTTGAGATACCAGGTACTTTTAGGGTAAAAGTTAATTTGGTAATAACTTTAAGGGGCACCTAGGTGGCTCAATTGTTGAGCATCTATCTGCCTTTGGCTCAAGTTGTGATCCCAGGATCCCAGGATCGAGTTCCGCATCAGGCTTCCCACAAGGACCCTGCTTCTCCCTCTGCCTATGTCTGTCATGAATAAATAAATAAAATCTTTTAAAAAGTAACTATAAACTGGAATAGAATGGTGATTGGTAACAGATGGCAGAGTAAATGATCTCCTAGAGACTCTAGTTTGAGCATGATAGAGTGCATACTCTCTATAAGGAAAAAAAAACTATTAAGAGTGTGTATGTGTGTGCTCATGCATGTTCTTCCTATGTATGTGTGTACACACATTCCTTCATGTCCCAACTACTGGCAGTAGTGGTTTTTCTGGCCCATAATCACTTCTTTCTGCATCATTCAGGTGTCTTCTCTTGGAACACAGACCATTTCGTTATTTAAACTAGATTTTGTTCTCAATGTCATCATCACTTTCTAACATATTTCCTTTTTTTTTAAACTTCATGTAGCTCTTTTATTTCAAAGGAAGATATAGAGAAGCAATGATGTTAAATCACAGATTAGTGGCAGTAAATACATGACCATGATGAATGCTTTAACCTATGTAAGCACATAAGTTGGTTAGAGCCTAATGGCAAATTAGGAGAGAATAACTGTATGAAAGCTATCAATATAGATGTCATACTAATTCAGGGATTTAAATGTTCAATTACATTTTAATCAATTAATAAAATAACAAAATTAATTTGATGAATTATTGACATTTGCAATAATGTATAAAGTATGATGTAGCTTTAGTTTTAAATTATTTACAAAGTATTTTAATAAGTTGAAACTTAGATACTTTTTAAAGTTTTGATCTTTTCAAAGAATAACATTTCTATAATTCTTCATGATTTAAAAGCACTTTCATATATTTTTGTAGTTGGTCTTCACAATGAAAAGATAATAGATTTTCCATATTTTAAAGAAGGTGCTAAGAAGCTCAGAGGAAAGAAAAGAGATCATTATCTGTCTTTGGATTCCATGTATTTTATCTTTTCTACAATATTTTAGACATGTTATAATGATAGTCATATGCAAGGGATATGTATATTTTAAATGAGTGATCACATAGTAAAATTTTAAAATAAAACAAAAACAAGCAAGCAATATAAACTAAAAATGAAAATGTGTCTGAACAACTATCCATAGTATAAAATCAGTAAGAAAAGTACTCTTGAAAAGGAAATTAATCATAGTATGGAATTAAGATGTATGGTAAAAAAATAATAATAACTTCTTGAAACTAATAAAATAGACCTGGAAAGTCTACACTGACCATGAGCTCAAAAGATTGTTCTTGCTAATTAAACTTCTGCTGGATGTGGTAGGATTTATTCAAGAAGTGTAAATTGTTGCATACTTTCCTAAGAAATCTAAAGTCTAATTGTTGAACAAAGTCTAGTAAATAAACATGAGCAATACAGGTTCACTTAAGAGCTAAGTTGTGCAGGTCTGGGATCTTACTATAGAGAGAGAAGAATGTGTACTAGTATCCAGAAGGTAGAAGGTGACCTAATTCTTAAAGATCAATGGTAGCAGGATCAGAAAAGGTGAAGAGAAGGTGAAGTGACTCACAAATAAAGACTCCACAATGGGGAACAATGCAATAGGATGAAGAGATTGGTATGACTATAGAAAGTTTACTTAGGGTATATTAGTCTGCTGGGGTAGCCATAACAAGATGTCACAGGTTGGGTGGTTTGAACACAGAAACTAATTTTCTTACAGTTCTGGAAGCAAATAATTCAAAATCAAGAAATTTTTCATCCTGGCCTACAGGTTGCCACCTTCTCCCTGTGTCTTCCCATGACCTTTCTTCTGTGCGCTGACAGAAAGATGACTTTAATGTCCTTTAAGGACACCAATTCTATCAACTAGGGACTCACCCTTATGATCTTATTTTACCTCAATTACCTCCTTAAAGGGCTTGTCTCCAAATACAGTCACATTGAGAGTATGATTTCAACATATGAACTTTGATGGGATACAATTCAGCCCATAAGAGGGGGTTATAGATACTAAGGTGAAGTGGACGTTAGGTTTGTACCACTACTTTAGTTAGAGGTCGATTTTGTGGGAAGGTTTTTACACGCTGACTCTGCATGCAGCTTTAGAGTGGATACCTAGAATATGTGTAGGAGTGAGAAATTCACATGCATCCACTCCAGTGTCAATGGGGCATGTGGTCTTTTCATTTACCTCTTGCTGATGAGAATTTTTTCATAGTACCCTTTAGGTTTTCTAAAAAAAATGCATGAGTGTTTTTTCCTATGAAAACTTTTAAGCTCATTTCCATTTCCACTGAGGATAGGGGAGCTTTGAAAGATTACAGTTAAAAGGGAAGAAGCCCGTTTTCATCTTAAAGTTTTCTCCTTTGAAGGAAATGCCCAGTCTTCTGGAGATTCTTCTTCTTGGTAGGCCTGCTGTGTAGAGGACTGCCTATGTGCCTTCATCATGACAAAAAAAAAAAAAAAATGAACCTAAGCTCTGAATCAGAACTTCCTATTGTCCTCTAGGTACTCATGGGCTTATACAATGATACTCCATGGCACTGGGTGTCCTGTTGTCATTTATGGTACCAATTGTGGCTAGAAAAGCTCATCTGTGTTCTGACCAAAGGTGGAACTGGCTGGGACCTCCTTTTGGACCCATCCTCAACCCAGTTCTTGCTGGCACTGGTGAAGCCTGGGAACTCAACATGTTCTCTGTTCAGTACTTGTTCTAGGCTCTTTGAACTATAGCCCTTGTCATGGGGTGATCACCTTCTTTCAAAACATTGTACCTGCCAGCTCTCAACTGTCTCTTCACAGGGGCTAAAAATTGACTTAGATGCAGGAGGGATACTTTTAAACACCTCTCTGGGTCAAAATAAGTCAAACACCATTTACATTCTCCTAAAATTATATAGGTACAGGGCTCTTTACAAAGTGCTCTAGAGTTTCTAATGGCAATATAAACAAAAGCTTTGATGGACTCAGCTTTCTCCTCTATTTGGGGGCATTTTGTAGTTTTGTGACCCCCTACTCTATGAAGTAATAGCCCAGATGAGTGATCAGCAACCTCAAGTTTGACTTCTTTCCCTCTTTCTCTTTCTCCCTCCATAAAGCAAGAGTTTCTTTAACACAGGAGATGCTGCTTTGTTATGTTCTCTTCCTTCCAAAGTAATAATCACACTTGTCCATTTTGTAGGATAGACAAAAGTTTAGATTTAGACATGTCTAAGGGTGTGGGGAGAAATTTTAATTATGAAACATTTAAAATACACCGATTTAACATTTCCACGATATTATTTGCATGTTAATTAACTTATGTATTTACTCTTGTAACAAAAATGTATTGAAAGTCTTAGTGCTAGTACAAAATGCCAGGCTATCAAGATAAGTAGTGAATCACACAGTCTAAGTTCCCAAAGAATTTAAAGTAGGGCAGGGAAGAGAAAAACATCACAGAAGAGTATTATAAATGCTACAGTAGAGGAGAAAGAGAGTATTATAGGAGAAATTGTCAGAGAGCACAATTGTATAGGCAGCTCACCTTCATGTCCAAGAATGAAATAAGGAACATCTTGCAAGTACCCAGAAGGGCCATGACTCAGTGTGACAGTTAACAGGGATTGGTTTCCCATAGGTTCTTGTGAAGCAATGCTACTTTAGAATGATTAATCTGATGGTAGAAGATAGATGGGTAGGAGAGGATAGAAACAGAGGTAAATGACACTGTCAGAGCCTCAAAATTGTTGATATATGAATGAATTGAGAAGAGAAATCCTTGGGAAAGGAGGATGCTCTAAGATTTAGAAAAAAAAATTAAAAGGATCACTGAAGATGGCATCTATGGCCAAGGTGAAATCTACAGTGAAATGTCATGATAAAAAATAATCCAATAGGATAATGAGAGGTATTAAATAAAACAATTATGGAAGAAGTGGAAAGTAATCTTCCTGCTGTTCGACATCAATCAAGTTTTTATAATTGTGTCTAGTTTTAGATATTGAACTTTAAAAAAATTTTAAAAAAGATGAAAGAACAGGAGATGGTCAGAGAAGAGAAGCTAAGATAATTAACCTCTGGCAAACAGAAATTAAATGAATTAGATTTGTTTAGCTTAGAGAAAGGAAGGACAAGGCTGATCTGATTATAGAAATGAGTCATTCATAGAGCAATTAGGAAGGAGAAGCAGTTTTCCAAGTCCCCAGATAACTAAACAATAGGAAATAGACTCTAATACAGTAGTAATTTTATTTTTCAGATATAAATGAAACAAAAAACACTTTAAAATCTACTGCAAAAGCACTACTATATAGCTTCTTATGTGTTTGTAAGTTCCCACAGGATTGTCTTTCAGTTCATTAGCATCTGTCTGTGCTGACTGGTTGCTTAGGAGTAAGGGAGGGGAACTAGACGTGCTCATGGGTCTATGATTTAAACAAATCTGCAAGTTTCTTAACTTGATTTAATGTGTTTGTTTTGAAAATTCATTTAGAATAATGTAACTGTTTCTTCCACTGTTTTTTAAAAGTCAGTAGCTTCCCCAGTAAAGTGTGATTTAAGTTTGAGGGAAAAGAAAATAGTTTATAAATTGCTTTACTTTCTTACCTTACTACAAATAAAAATTTTGAAATCCAGTCCTTAAAAATACATCATTAAGCAAGAGCAATTTCAATAATTTTCTAGTAATTTCACAACTCTATAATATTGCCTTTTGTAAATTATATGGAAAATCTTAATTTACACAAATTTGAGGACCTTTTTAGAACATTCTAGGAAGCTCAAGATATTCTTAATTTTATGCTTCTTTCCAAATGCATTTAATCTTCCTATACTTGTCCATAAACTGCTAAAGCTGTCTGCACTAACTGAACATAATCTAAGGTCAATGGAAAGAGAATAAAGCTCCACTTCCTAAAGGAGTATCAACAAATATGAGGACAAGTTAAATTCACTACAGTAACAGAAATACATACTTTGATGAGGATACTTTAGATTGTGCATAAAACCTGTTTCTTGGTCAATGTATTGAATGAGTCAGATGTATCCACGAGTGACAATCAGAAAGTTTAGAGTAGGAAGATCACAGGATGCTCTGCAAAGAAGGTTGAGTTTGAGTGATAGTCTGGAACAATTTCCAGGAGGAGATTGGTTAGTATGTTTCAGGAGAAGGTAAGGAGTCAGGACCACATGTTTGTCTGGTAGACCACAGGTAGGTAATAGAAGTTTGTTTAGACATGCTTGCTTGCTTACTATTGGTGCTTTTTCTTCTTCAAGCGGAGAACGCCAGTAGTATCTTTGTTTTTAAATAATAAAATTTAGTTTGTGTCAGTGGTGTTTGATGTGAACCCACCATTAAGAATAAGGGGGATATTTTAATAGAAAAGATTAGAAATTACATCGTCTCACTTAAAAGGGACTACAGTATATTACACATGGGAAAGATAGATGGGATTATGATGTCAGAAACTTTGGAGGTAAAATTGACCCCTTTAGTTAACATTTTAGATGTGGGAGAGGCCATGTCCTAATATCCAAAGCACAGCATAGCCTTTTTACAAAGATGTTTTCTCTAAGGGTCAAATGCTTACAACTATGTGAATTATAATTGCTCTTGATTATTATATAGTGCAAACATTTTTACAGAAATGCAATTTGTGTGTTTAAGGTATTAAAAAATTTCACCTTACTAAGATGTTACTCCAAATATGGAACTTCCCTTGAACATGATAAATATTAATGCCTGGACAGCTTTGTGCTTGGGTTTGCCATCAGTTAGCTCACTTTATTATTTGCACACTAAATTGAGGATGATTATATTAAGAGCACTTCATCTTTTCATTATCTTGCATTTATTTGACTACCCTACTTGACTACCTCATATTTAATTGAAATACCAATTGAGCCTGGGGGTTGAAAATAGAACTATTGTGTATTTCTTTAAACTTTTTTTTTTTTTAGATTGACAGTTTCTTTCTCTGCTTTTTTTTTTTTTTTTTTTTTTTTTTTTACTTTTTAGATTCTGCATCTGAGAAAAAAATATAGTAGGCTTAATAAAATTCTACAAATGCTCAGGATATTCTTTCCCCTCCAGTTATCTTTCAACATTATCCAAACATCAAAATAAAAAGCATAGTTTGCAAATAAAATGTAGAACATTGTTTTCCAACTGAAGAAATAAAATAATAATTTAATATTATCTATGTTAGCATGGTGTAGGAATTTCTCCAAGTCTTTTGGAGAAGTTTGATTATTCTAGGTACAATAGCTCTGTTTTATTCTTTTTACTTCAAAATGTAAAAAACCACAATATATACATTGATTCTAATTGGGAAGTCTAAAGACTTTATTGTAGGCAAATACAATTGAAAATGTGTCACAGCATGATTTAGTATTTTTGTGGCAATTTCTTGGGTTCTTTTCAATATACCTGTGAATTATAAATAATAAGCATATAAGAACAAATTATTTCTCAAGACCACATTTTAAATTAATTTTGAGTATTAACTCTAAGCAGAATACAATAGCTGTTTTTCTTGCATTTGCAAAATAATTTTTATACTTCAAAAGCTTAAATATGAACCATTAGCATGCACAGAAATTTAAGAATTATACTATTATTTTTATAAACAACATACATTATACATTCAAATAACAATATTAGTAATAACTTAGAGATACAATTGCATTTCTGTAAAAATGTTATATTAATCTGGAACAATTATAATCCATATTAATGTAAGCATTTGTATTGAAAATGTTTAATGTTTAGGGCACCTGAGTGGCTCAGTCAATCTTCCAATTCTTGATCTCAGCTCAGGTCTTAATTGCAGGTTTGTGAATTCAAGTCCTGCATTGTGCTCCATGCTGAGTGTGGAGCTTACTTAAAAAAAATAAAATGTTTAATGATATATAGTATTAATTATGTAATGTGTTTATATTAAATTTACCAATTTATTATACAGAAACAAGGGTTTTGGAGTTGCTAGTCAATGTAAGTTCATTTGTGCATGTGTAGCTGTTTTTTTTTAATTTGTTTACTTATTACTATGAATTATTAGTTGTTTTTACTTTTGTCATTCTTTAGGATGCCTTTTCTTTATATTGTATTTGGAGGAATTTTTCAGGCTTGTGAAAGATGATAAATTAATTTAACTACATGTGAGAAAAACTAGCTAAAACATTATCAAAATTCTCATTTTTGAATACAGAACTTTTTAGCATTAATGCAATCATTTTCTTTTCTTTCTTTTTTTTTTTTTTTGCATGGAGCCAAACAGTCTGTTTAACAGATTTTAAATATTTATCAGACTAACCAATTGTGTGAATAAGCATATTCCACTTGTGGTTTTAGATTTGTATAAATATGTATAGACTATGAGCCATTCATATCCTGAGACAGTTATTGCCAAATCATTTTCATTATGTACCTCTATTATCAAATGTTTTGAGTTTATACTCCTAATAAAAGTATACTACTTGTTTATATCTTATATATTTATAGTGATGTACTGATATGTATGCAGCTGCATTCTAAAATATACAAAAGGTGAATTTTTTAAAAAATTAAGTTTTAAAAAGGAATAATTATAAACAAACTCTATTTCTACATGATTTGATATTTTAATTGTATCATTAATTACTGACACAAAGAAAATCCCAATACAATAAATTACTGATATTTATTGCTCAGTAAAAATTGACACTGTTCAGTAGTTCTTAACAGTTTTGTTAACAATGATGGCTTAGCAGTATCACTAACCATTATCTCAAGGCATAACACACACTTAAATGAGAAATAAATACACTTTTCCAATTGTTTTTCTGATTATTTCAATTTGTTTCATCTTTCTTTTAAATCTTATACTGGCACTGTTTTTATCCTGTAGTTGCTGACAAAGTGCTTATATTCTTCTCTTTTATTTTTTTTTCAAAGTGCTTATTATATTCTAAATAAAAAAAGTATATACTCTGCTATTGCTTGTTTGTTCTTACTTGTACTACTAGTGATATCTTCATTCACCGTTCTTTGTAGGGGTATTTTCTCAGCTACTTGTCTACTTTAGACTTTTTTTTTTTAGCTATATAATACTATCCAGAAACTTACTGAACCTGAAAGAGGTATATCACAAGGCATGACAACCTGTTCAGGGGGAAAAAAGATGTTTGTCACTGTAAATCCCTTCTGGTTGAACTCTTATCCTTTCCCTAAAGGAACATTTTAAACCATGTAGGCTAATCCTCCATTTGTTGTTAAGATGGAGTGAGAAGATCAGTATTCATCCATATTTTATATATTATTAGTAGAATCACTTTCTTTCTCTATGTTTAAGTATTATTTATTGTAATATTTTCTTCTTGTACCCTGATGGATTATCTTACTCACATCCTGTGAAATACATACACCTCCCTGTGGAGACAACTTATTTAGAGAATACAGAGAACAAATTAACACAGCAACCAAGAGCATACACCAAACTTTTCAAATGATATCAGGAGATTTTCAAACTGTCTTAGTAGGAGGTCCAGTAAATCAGCTTTTGTCAAATTCCAGACTTGTTATGGTTGTGGAATAGTTATTCTTTTCTGCTACTACCTTTGCATAGAAAGGTAGTTTCTAGAAAACTTCATATCAAATTATCCCATAATGTGTGACAATATTTTTTCACTTAGATAAGCACCTAAATCTCACTTTCTGTCTAAAAAGAGATGCATAATGTGATTTTTGCTTAATTTAAACTTTAGCTTAACTACAAGACATCTGGACAACTTAGAATAATTTTAGTATATTGCATGGACTTCTAATTTATTCAATAAATATTTATTGAGTATCTACTAATATTTAGTACTCTTGTAAGAATAAAAAAAATATTTATTTCATAGTAGAAATAAAAAAGAGGTGGGGGGAAGAAAACTCATCTGACCTAACAGAGCCCTTGACTAAGAAAACAAGCTCAAATAATAAGAGAGAGATTGCTGTTATTTTCTAAAGTGTGTTAAGGGACAGCTTCTCTAATAAAGTAATGTTTGAACAGACCTGATGGAAAGGAGAAAGCAAGGCAAGCAGGTGTCCAGAGGAAAGGTTTCCCAGGCTGAAAGAATCGCAAATGCAAGTACAACAAAGCAGGGTTTGACTTGGCAAGTAAAGTCTCCCTGGGGAGGGGGGAGAATGGTAAGGTGTGAAGTCAGAAAGGAAAGAGAATGATGGGGGACAGATCTACCCATGCCTGTAGGATAAGGATTGTGGATTTTTTTTTTTTTTGAGAGACAGAGATGAAACAGAACTGTAGGGGTTTGAGCAGAGAATATGATATTATGTGGATATTTTTAAAATGCAAATCATTCTGAATTTGAACTACAGAGAGTAACAGTATATCCTGGATAGTAATTAGTGGAACATTGCAACACTAGAATTAGGCAGTGGTTGCTTAGAGCAAGTCAGTAACTGCAGACCTTGAGAACTGATTGGGTTGGCTCTTGGCTATATTTCATAAGACTAAGACTAAGACAGACTTAAGAGCATATACACTGGAGATAGACTACTTTGGTTTAAATACCAGAACTGACTCATGTTTTATAGCCAGGTGCTACTTAAACTTACATGATGCCTTGTCTGTAAAAAATGAAAATTAAAAAAAATGAAAATTATGTTTCTTACCTTAGTTATTATAAAAATTCATTGCTAATGTGTGTGTTTATGTGTGCATAACAGTTAGAACAGTGTAATCACATAGTAATTGTATAGTTTTGTTACTAATGCCTGAGGAAGTAGAAAGAGGTGAATCCATGATGAGTCCAAGGCCTTGGTAGGAGCAACAGGAAGAATGGAGTTATTATTTACTGAAATTGGGATAACTGAAGGAAAAGTAAGTTCAAAGAAGAATGAAAACAAAAATGAAGTTTCAGGTATGCTAAGTTTGTGATAATCCAGAGGCACGGAAGTGACTGTTTTGCATAGGTATATTTCAGATAAGGAATATTGACTAAGAAAATAAGGAAGTGCTCAAAATGCAGGAAAGGAATTAGCATAGGTGGCTGAACAGTGAGGTTAGAAGAGAATTGGGAGGGCATAGGTCTTGAATACCAGGTAGAGAATCTATTTCTATAAAGGGAGTGATCAGCTGTGTCCATTGTTTCTGATAAATCAAATGAGATAAGGACAAATAATTGTCCAGTTGATTTAACAAATCAAATTTCACTGGGGACTTTAGCTTAGTCATTGAAATACCTCACATGACTGAGATCAAGAGAGAATGGGGAGGAGAAACACTGTATAAAAACTGCAGACAACTGTTGAAAGAGTTCTACTATAAAGAGAGGAGAGCAAATGTTGCTGGTGATAATCGATAGAATGTAGAGTTAACATTTTAAAATGTATTCTGCATTTAGTTTTAACTAATAATAAATTTAAATTGTATATAAAACAAAGGCAGTGTACAACAAGATAATTTGAAAAGGAATAATTGCATTAAGAGTGTAGGATTTGGCCTTTGGCCTTAATAATACAGTTAAGAAAAAATTAAACCATGAGGAAAACCAGAATAGGAGTACAAACGCAGGTAGATGGGTAGAGAGGTCCTTGAATTTTATTTCTTTTTTTTAATATTTTATTTATTTATTCATGAGAGACACAGAGAGGCAGAAACAGGCAGAGGGATAAGCAGACACCCTGTGGGGAGTCTGATGTAGGACTCGATCCCAGGTCTCTGGGATCACGACCCGAGCCAAAGGCAGATAGATGCTCAACCACCGAGCCACGGAGGTGCCCCTAGAATTTTATTTCTGATTCAGTATACTTTCCCAATTTTTTTAAGGATGTTTGAGAAGAAAGACTAAGTTGTGATATAGTCCTTGAGGTTCTAATCGGAGTTTGTATAGGCAACCAAGATTAAGTAGGCTCTCTGAGCAGGAAGGAAGTTGAGGTTACTGGCCATGAGTTAAAAGTAAGATCAGTTGGTAGACGTAGACGTTTATGTGTTTTCCTCCAGCCATCTTGAGTCACACGGATGCAGCAACAGGACAGGTAGAGAGTCAAACTTAACTAAGGTTGGGGTTTTTAGAAAAATGCATAATGGAAAATGGGAAGGGAGAAGGGGATTTCAAGTTCATGCAATAGAGTGATTACAATGAAACCAAGTCAGGCAATAAAGAAAGTAAAGCCATGATGGGAATGAATACCAGTTGTAGGTCGATGGATTGAAGGAGGTTCAAGTGGAAAGAAAGTAGAGGTTGTTGGAAAACTGTAATAATAAGAAGGGAAATTGAAAAGATAGGAGGCAGGGGTTAGAGAATGGAATTGTTGAAGTTGATATTAAGGAAAAGGTATGGCTGCTGGGAAATAACAAGACCAGGGCATAACCACAGAGTGAATGGCTGAAGGGCAAGATCATTGGAGTTGAAGCTGTTGAAGGACTTCTGGGGTTAAGGAACTAAAAGGATTTTTAATATTAACCTTGAAATCACTAAAATTTTTAGTGAGAATTCTATTGGGGATATAGTATGACAGGTGCTGTATCTTCATACGGGAAGCTTATGGGAAATACAGTCAGGATTGGCAGATTGGATTATTTTGCTATAATTTTTAACAGATAGTGAACAGGATTTTTATCATTTGGCATTAGAAAAAAGCCAAGGTAATAGAGGCTATCTATCTATAGTGGACTTAGCTTATGTGGCTAAGAAAAGACATTCCATCAGAGAGACAGTGGAGGAGATTATAAATGGGAAATTCCTATAAATAGTTACTTTATTAACAATAATGCTCTAATTATTTTTTCCCTATAGAGCATTTGACAGTTTTTACAGCATTTACCCTGATTTCATTTGACCTTTACAACAAATGTGTGAAGACATTTTTATGGGGAGACAATTTTATGCTTATGTATGGGGAGAAAGGTTTGAGATGTTAAAAGTCTAGATCTGAAGCTTATGATTACTAAATACACAGAAAACTCAAAATTTTCTGAAAATATTCTTTTATCTTTGCTCTGAAACACTATGTTTATTTCATTTTTAAGTCAATATTTGTTTACATTTTATAGCGCTCAACTTCAAGTTAAGTAGTTAGTGGTATTGAAATACACTAAACTAGGATGTAGGAAACATTTATGACATTCCAAGATAATTGTAGGACTCTACTTAGGAAGATTCCATGCAGCAGCAGAATAAATTTTAACAGATAGGTTTGTAGATAGATAAGTACATTGATACACCTAAAATATATATTTTTATATAGGGGGATGTTTATGAAGCAATGAAAATAATCTCTTTGGAAATTTTATAATATAATTAAAAAAATTTAAACAGCAGTTGCTTTTTAGATGCTGGTATCTTTATTATAGTACTATGGAATATAGAGCATATGGTGAAGATTTGTATTAAATACTTGAAATGAAATATAATTTTTGATTCAGGAAAATAGTTTCAACTTCATCCTCTTCCAAGATGCTTCAGTTTTCCTGCTATTGAGATCATGTACTTCAGAATAACTTGGGCACGTTTTGTCTGTGGTGCAATTTACTGAATGTATGGAAACTTCAGTTTCTTCATCTGTAAATTAAAAATTGAGGATAACAGTGTATAACCCCAGGGTTGTGATGAAGAGAAAAGACAGTATATATAATGTTCTGAGTACTAAATCTTTGTTCTAGTAAATAGTTGCTAAATGATAGTTATTGTTATTATAGTAACACTCAATTTTTACAATTCCCTCCTGCCTTCAGAGTTGCAAAATAAATCATATTTTGATGTATCAACTATTTATTTGAATACTTAAAGCACATGCTCGAGCATAAACTATTTCTCAGCAATTTATAATTATTTCCATGTCTTTTGGTCTGGTAATTTGAATCATATCCTGGAATTATCTTTTTAATGCTTGCTATAGTTTAACATATAAATTTATTTTTCTTCCTTGTACTAAAACACATTTTTTAAAAGATTATTTTTATTTATTCATGAGACACACAGAGACAGAGGCAGAGACAGAGGCAGAGGGAGAAGCAGGCTCCCTGCAGGAAGCCTGATATGGGACTTGACCCAGAACCCTGGCATCATGCCCTGAGCCAAAGATAGATGCTCAACCATTGAGCCACCCAGGCATCACTAAAAAACACATTTTACTCCTGAAACTAACTTCAAGCTTCTTCTGGATTTCCCTTCTCTCAGGTGAAATTAAATGGAGATAAAAGTAAGTTCAAAATAAAGTATTTTGTCTCTGTGTGTACTCCAAGTAATAAAGGGAATTATAAATATGGGGCAAATCAAAATAGTAAAATAGGATGGTGAAATGAACTCTAATTTATCAAAAAATCATGATAAATGTAAGTAGAAATAAAATTTCTATTTAACAAATTGATTATTGGGAAATTAGTTATCTCTGCTGGTGTTCCCAGAAGCAGACTTGAAGATAAGGATTTAAGTAAATGTAAATTTTCAGTGTTTTCATGAACACAAGCAAAGACCTGAAGGCTAGGGAAGCAGTCAGTAAAGAATATGCGTTCAGTTGCTAATGAACAGAACAAGTACAGTTTTATCCTAGAAACAAAAGAAAGGGAAAAAAAAAAAAACGAAATCAAACCAAACAAAACAAAGCAACCACTTCTGGGAAACTGTGAAAAACATACAAACCAGAATTACTTGCTAGAGGACTACGGGAGCTGGGGTATTTATATACTCACTCTGGCAAATTGGTAACTAAGAGCTGTCTTTGATGTTGGGTTTGGAAAGGAAGTATTTCACTCTTCATATCCATGAAAGAAACCTTCACTTTTCTTTGAGATGTGATGTCAGTAATTCAGTCTTCTGATGCTGAATCTGCTGTATTAGCTATTAGGTGTTGTTGTGCCCAAGATTGCGAATCCGAGAAACCTCCAAGGAGCTGACACCACCGATGCAAGCCATGAGGGTTTATTAGCAAGCTCGAGTTTGGGTCCAAGTATACCCGACACAGCGGAGCAGGGACTTGGACCCCGAAGTGGGTTACAGCTCGTTTTTTTATAGGCTGGTCTAGGGAATCTTCAGAAGCAGTGGAGGAATTTCTCAAGTTCTGTTTACATTCTGGTATGTGGCTTTCAAGGGCATTGAGCTCTGTTCTCATTCTAATATGGGACTTTCTACCATGGGCGTGGGCTCTGTTGTCTTTCTGATATGGGATTACCTGCCAAGGACGTTGAGGACATTCTGCAGTTTTTCCCATAAAGTTCAGCTCTTATTCACAGGGCCTAAGATGGCTGTACTTGTGCTAATGCTAAACTTTAGGTGGGATGGCCTTAATTTTTCTCGGCCTCCACAGTGTGGGTGGTAGGTGTAATGGGGTTCCTTATATGCTATACCCATTATAAACAATCAACACACTCAGAAGATAAGATCACACAAATTTATAGATGAAACATTGAAAATAATACTAGCCTATGTCTTTGCTTCTCTCTTTGTGTCTCTCATGAATAAGTAAATAAAATACTTTAAAAATACACCGTATTTTAATGCATTCATATGTATATGTGAATCAGTCTATCTCTCAAATCACAATTTCCACTATCAAAAAAAAGCTATTCAATGGAATTATTGTGTTGGAAAAAAAAAAAGACACAGTAGATTTAGGGGTGAGAGTGAAGTCCTGTGTTGAAAATCTGAAGAGTTTTCGGAAAGAAGTAAACAGCAAAAATGCATAAAGCCACACTAAAAAAACTATAAAGCAGGTATTTATCTTATCAAATTTCTAAAATCAAAGTTAATAGAAACTCTTTCATATGCTTTTCTTTGTAGGTGGATGAGACTTTTGAATAAGGAAACCCATAAGATTTTTAATTCTATTTATAATATTTGAGATCCATTCCTAGCAGGTACAGTTTATGTGAAATAAAATTATATTAAAAACTACTGTATGGAACACTAGGCTGAAAGATCATAGAGCGGACTCAATAAATTCCCGTTTTAATCAGCAGGATTGTGTTGTTATCTGGAAAAAAAATTCTTATTTTATGTATTAACATCTTTGGAATGGTTTCATCAGCACAAATTTCAGAATGATCTGGAATGTATTTCAAATAAAGATAGTCTCAGATTTTGCAGGATTTTGTAGCCTAAAGTTTTTTTGAAATTAAAAGCACTTTAATCATTAAGATATGTATTATTTTTGAAGTGAATTCTTATTCTGGCTAACAAGAAGATGTTTATAAACAGACAAAATCTCATCATTATGTAGATATTAAAAGAGAAGTAGTTATTCATGTATTCATGAAATTAAGTTCACAAAGGATGTTATCAGGACATACAATCAAAATAATTAAGGTACTATCTGTGAATTAGGATTTGAAATACAAATGAATGATGACCAGAATGGAAATGTACAAAATAAATGAAGCAATATATGAAGAAAGTAATTTGCATTGATAGAAATATCAGACAATGGACTTTACTATCATTACTGTGTCAAAATTATTTTAGTGTGTTTCTCATAAAGTTAGAGTTTCAATGAATAAAAAAAAAATACATCTTAGTGCAAAGGTAAGCCTTACCTTTGGTGGTGAGAATTTTTAATTTCTTTATATGAGCTAGAGAAAATAATATATTTACCACATAATTGATGAGACAATTTATGACTGTGTCACATATAACAGCTTAATTCTCTAGTCTTCTTATTCAATACTATTATTTAAGGACTTTGTTGCCATTTTCTATTTTATTACTATGTGATCAACAGATGATTTACATAAAGTTAAGAGTAAGAGTCAATTTTAAAACTTACCAAATGTACATGAAAAATGTGTGACTATAATTTGAAACAAAATAAACTAATATTTTAAAAGTAGTATTCAGATATTTGGAATACAGTATTCTTCATATAGTCTCCTCCCCTTATAAAGTAAAAAAAACTTACTGAGGGAAAAAGAGATTTACTTTTACTTGCCATATTAATTATACAACTATATTCACTTTAATTCCTTTATATTAATTAATTAATTTTTATTTCTTTTTAAGGATTTTATTTATTTATTCATGAAAGACACAGAGTGAGAGAGAGACGGAGACAGAGACACAGGCAGAGGGAGAAGCAGACTCCATGCAGGGAGTCCAATGTGGAACTCAATCCCAGAACCTTGGGATCATGATCTGAGCCAAAGACAGACACTCAACCGCTGAGCCACCCAAGCATCCCTCCTTTATATTAATTTTAAATTTAATAAAACACATATAAACAATAGTTTGAATTTTTAAACAATACCAAGCAGCTATATTCTATATGTAGCCTATAAAAATAACTACTTGTTTTAAAACTATATTAGAGCAGACTTTTATTACATATAGCTACAATTTGGTAAATTTTATTCACTTCACACCATACAGAATTTTTTTTTTAAGATTTTATTTATTTATTCATGAGAGACACAAAGAGAGAGGCAGAGGCATAGGCAGAGGAAGAAGCAGGCTCCCTGGATCCCAGGATTCCTGGGATCACGACCTAAGCCAAAGACAGATGCTCAACCACTGAGCCACCCAGGAACCCCAGAATTTTTCTTATTAATAGACCATCTGTATTGGTAAGATACTTTCATTTGCAAGAAATAAATACTAAATGAAAATGATTTAAGCCTTAAAGAAATTTGTTATAATGCAAAGTAGCAATTTGGAAGTAGGCAATTCAGTAGTTCAGAGCTTATTTTCATCTTTTTTATGCTAACATCCTTGGTTAGTCTCTTTCATGGTCACAAGATGGTTAGTCTCTTTCATGGTCACAAGATGGTTGCAGTGGCATCAGGCATCTCATCACATACCAATAACCAAGCTAGTAAAGGACCTTGCATCTTATATTAGGAGCTAAAGACTTATGCCTAAAACTTCCAATGACTACAGACTTGCCCCCATTTCGCACTGCCCAACATTCATGCCCAACATGTCAGTCCCTAGAATTCATTCATGTCCCAATCATGGTGGTACCACTGTGGGACCACTGGGGAATCACCATAGTTTGTCTTTTCAACAATATTTACCAAAGTCTCAAAATTGACGTTTGGGAGCATAGGAAGAAGCAAATAGGGTTGCCTTGAAGGTTTTCGGCAGTGGAGTATATAGCATTCTAATAAAAATTAGATAAAGAAAGAATAGCCACAAAAAATTTCTAACAAAAGGCAACTTTATTTGCAGGTTTTGCTTCAGCTCCAAATGAATATAGATCAAAATATATACGAAAGGTAAGTATAGTCAGGATCATGCATCCACCAATTAAATCCTGGATCAATCATTTCCCTTTCTACCCTCCACTCAATAATCTACCCACCCTGTGTCTAAACCTCTACTTTAAGGTCAGCAACCTAATTGCTAGTCTTTGCTATGGTCTCCCATTCATTATAAAGAGCAGTTGCTAATGATGTTGAAGATATAAAAGCAAATGATGATCATCACAAGTTTGTCACATTTTCTTGGCTTTTATAAAAAGGAATTAAACTACATATGGAATTTTGGCGCTTGGGCATATATTCTCTATTTTTCCAGCAAGATTACTAGATTTACATAAGTGGCCCTACCAGAAGAGCCATCTTAACCAATCCTAATATATATATATATTTTTAATGTGTGGTGGGTGTTTTCCAAGAAAGAATTCTAGGAAAGTATTTTCTAAAATTAAAAATATAGATGTGCAATTACAATCCAATGAGAATTCTATATCTTGGCAAAGAGACTCTATTTACTGATTAAACTTGAGCTCTCACACAATGGGAATATATAGATATAGAACTTAGGATCTTCAGTCTCTCAATATTCTCCAGATTGGGGAAGACAAGAAACAATCATGATTGTCGATTGAAATTTTGAAAATTTAGGGTAAAGGGGCAAATACAGACAGTCTAGGGATGTAGGTGGAACTGAAACAGAGTGAATCACAGGGACCCTATTGTGACCGTGTAGAATGGACACCAGAGGAGGAGTGCCGAGGCTGATCCCACACAGTGACTGCTGGAGGCCCCGAGTGCCTAAAATCCTTTCTCAGTACTAAGCAGTGAATTGATTCACTTTTAACATAAAAAAAAGATTCTGAATGATTTCTTAAATATTATTTAACTCTGTGAAAGAGAAATGCCAGAAGAAAGCCAAAAGACCGTCAACTTGAATTCAACTTGACCTACCTATTTTTTTCAATGCCTATATTATTAAGGTTTGGATCTTTTAAAATCACCTTACCAGTATAATTCTTTAGAGAATGTTAGGTCCTTCTCCTTTAAGAAAAAAATTGCACAAGCACAGGACCATGATTTGCTAATACATACCTTGGTGTGCTCAGCTTCAAGCCTTGCCATCCTTTAGAACATTGCGGTATGAATGTGTTTGCTAGGCCTGCATAATAATTGATCTATAGACCTGTTGCACCTTGACATGTAGCAGTTCACACAAGTTAATACTGAATGTAAACTAAAATTAGAATGAGAATTGTTGTATTCAATTATTTTGGCTGTAATTTATGCAATTGGTTTTTCCATGATTTTTAGAAAAGGAGGCACCTGTGCTCTTTTATTACTGTAAAGTTTTCTTCACAAAAAATTGGTGAATTTTACTAGTTGGTCTACCTCATGTTTTTTTTTTATGATTCCAAATTGTCTTAAGTTGTGTCTACAGTATGTTGTCCTTTCATTTAATCTGGTGAATGAATTAAAATTTTCTCCCACCTCTTAAAAAATACTTTTATTTTTAATAAAATATTGCCAAGGAGTACCAAACATTGCCTCCTTGGGAACAAAAACCACGTTAAAAACAAACAAACAAACAAACAAACAAACAAACAAACAAACAAACTCGGCATTCATGTCTTGAGAAGGTCCTGCTTGGGCTTCAACACTGGCAGGACAGCATCCTTGAGCTCATCCTTCACCAGCATCCTCATGAGCTCTCAGGGATCCCGTTCACAAACCCTCTGTGATTGCCATCAACCACAAAGATGAGACCTTGTGTGGTCTGGAAACAGTGGTGCCACAGAGGGTGGGTCTTATCTTAGCTGCCCACATCCCACGCAGTGAAGCTGATGTTCTTGGACTCCATGGTTTCCACGTTGAAGGCTCTAGTGGGAATGGCGGTCACGGTCTTACTTAGCTTCAGTTTGGACAATGGTGGTCTTCCCCACAGCATCCAGGCCGACCACGAGAACTCACATTTCTTTTTTGCCAAAAAGGCCCTTGAAGAAGAGGTTTGTGTAGATATTCCCCATGCTGTGGACTGGAGGGAGAGACACCAGACAGAGAAATCCTTGGAGACCAGCAGGCCCTGGTGAGGCTGCTGCTCCAAGCCAGGAGTTGGTTTCACTCCCACTAAGATGTTATACCTTCAATCTCATATTCTTTCTGTTTTAGTACCCCATACAGGATATCTTATTACATTTACTCATAGTATCTCTTAGGTTCTTCTAGAAGGTGAACAGTTTCTCAGACCGTCCTTGTTTTTGATGATCTTGACAGTTTTGAGGAGCACTGGTCAGATATTCGGTAAAGTCCTCATCAGTTTAATCCTGTCTGATGTGTTTCTCATGGTCATACTAGGGTTATGGGTTCATGGGACAAAGATTACAGAGGTAAAGTGCTGTTTTCTTCATGCCATATCAAAAGTACATACTGTCAGTATAACTTTTCACTATTGATGCTATCATTCATCACTCACCTGAAGGGAGTGTTTGTCAGCTTTCTTCAGTGTCAAGTTACTCTTTTATTCTCAACTTTCTGTACTATACCCTTTAGAAGGTACTATGCACATCACATACTTAAGGGATGGGGACTTTGTTAGCCAAGTAATTGTATTGGCAAAGAAACAGAGAGCTTGATATGCAGAGGCATCCTATAACTAACAAACAACCTCCAGAAGACCAAACCTGCACTAACCTCCCAGGAGAATATTCTCCAATTTCCTCTTAAATGTGACCTGGAGCTTCACTATATAAGAAAAACTCTCCAGAGGCAGAGCCAGAATGCACATTAGACAATGAACAACAGAGTTGTTTCTAAAGTGCTGTGTCCTACCAGTGACATTTGATAAATGCCTTGGAAAAGGGGACTGCGTTTCTTTTTTTTCCTCTTTCCAAATGAATTTTTATTACAGTGTTCTTATTCTTATTCCATATTTCAACATGGGGTGGATAAACATATTACTTGTCTCCTAGCTGTCTAAACTAAACATTCATACTGGAACTTGCTGAGCATTATTCATTCTTCATGGATATTTAGTTACCATATTAATTTAGGATTTTCTTGCTGGAGAAAAAGAATTTGTTCCATGAATGAGAAGTCAGTGCATGGCTATTTGAATAGCCACAGAAATAAATTAACAGCAGCAAAAAAAGGTCACTGTCCCTTTATGTTCTTTCATGGTAACAGAATCTTGATTCTGTTATATTGGGTATATCATTATCCAGAAGAAAAAAAATAACATTTCCTTCATTCCCTAGCATGTAGGTATGGTCATGGGACTAAATTCTCTCCAGTAAGATGGAAGTTCAAGAACATTTTGTTAAATGTATGCAATAGCAGGGTTTTCCTATTAACTAAATGGGATTTGCCTCTCACTGTTGACTCCCCTGCCTTCTTTCTATATGGAATAAGAATGTACTGCAGAATTGTTTTGGCATATGTGAATGAGGGCAACATCTGTAGAAGGGTGAACCACCCAAAATGAATAGAATTCACGGCCTTGACAATACCATACAGTAGGAATCCCACTGGATGGAGATTTTAAGTGATAAATATAAATATTTGTTTTTTATAAGGTACAGATTTTTTGGAACACTCTCTCATACGACTAAACTTTACATTAATTAACACAATTGACCATTGTTTCAAAAATGTATATTAGTGTTCAGAAGGCAGAAATGGAAAAAAAAAACATTTTTAGAACAAGGTACATGATAAATTTATTTAGATATTAATAAGTGATATAATAGTAAGCAAAAGAGTGAAGTAGTTTTTCTCAGAAATATAACTAAATTAACATGGATCTCAGAAACAGACCCATATATATTTAAAACTATGCATGAGATAAAGTCACATAAGTGGGAAAAGGATAAGCACTTCAGTTAATAGCAGTGGAACTGGTTATAAATATGGAAAATTCATTTTAGGTTTATATGCACATCAATTCCAGATGAAAAATAACAAATATGAAAGACAGTATCTCAAAGCCTTTTAAAAAGATATAGGTGATTAATGACACACTGCTCAGTATTAAAATATCTGCAAACAAGACAAAAAAAACACAAATAGAACAGAAAAGATTGATAATTTGGAATATATAATAAAATTAATGTTTCTGTTCATTAAAGTGCCCCACGAAAATATTGAAAATATGGTCACAAATTTTTAAGTTTGTTCAAAATTGATAAAAAAAAAAAAAAAAGGAACTCAGGCAAAGATCTTCCCCTGAAAACTTTGGAGAGACATCAACAGACTTTTCACAGGATAAAAACATGCCTATCTTCATTTGTAAGTGGAAAAATGCAGATAAAACCACGATGAGAAATCACAAAAATTAAAAGGTCTATAATGACAAACATTGTCACGAAAATAGCAGAATGCCTACCTTCATACCTACATGTGTAAGTGTAAATTGTGAGGGAAAAATTGCAAGAGAAAGAAAATAAAAATCTTTAGCAAGTAATTTGGCAAAAGCCTAAAGAGTTGAATGTGTGCAAATATCAAGATCTACCTGAATTCTATCTGAATACTCTTGTGGAATCACTACCATAAGTACAGTACAAATACTACATTTAATCATCACAGCTTAATGAGTTAGGAACAGTTACCATCCCCATTTTTCAAATGAAGAAAATAAAGCAAGTAATTGATGGCAGCTCCTGAAGGAAATACAGTTGTTATTGTTGTTTTTTAATTTGCACCCACTTGTCTAAGGCTACTGTGTTGTATAAGTAGAAACAAGTTTTCCCTTATTTAAAATTCTTCATTTACTATCTTTTTACTTTTACCCTATCCTTTGCCTGGCATATAATTCTTTTTTTTTTTTTTTTATCTTAAAACTGTCTTACTTACAATTTCTGAGAAGCTCAATGTATGTTGAGTTGTTTTAGTTTTCTATTTTAGAACTTCTGATAGTGCTGATTTATTGTACACAAATAAAATATAAATATAGTAATTTGTATTTGTCTTATTTTTGTGTGTTGAGTGATAAGGGACAGAGGACAATGCATAAGCCCGAGGGTAGCACATTGACAAGTCTTTGAAATAGACAGAGGGACATTCCTCTATGGACTCAACTGCCTCAATATTCATACTTTGCTAAGGGCAACAGGCAATCTTAGCCTGACCCCCAGAATCCTATCAGTCCACTTTAACATATAAAAATTCTTTAGAAATTTCCTTTATCTCTAATTCCCCAAGATATGTGTTAGCAATCATCCCTAAGCACATGGCCCACCGATATACATCTGAAGAGTCTCATGACTCAGGCTATATTAGACAGTAATAAGTCACCTTTTCCTAACAATAGCTAGTTCCTTCAAGGTCCTGTAAATCTTGCTTCCAAACTTCCTTAGAGAGTGTGCTATCCTCAAACCCCTCCCAAATCCCAGGTATATAATCAGCCACCCCTCACAGGCCTGGAGCAACAGCTCTTCCTGCCCATGGGTCCTGTTCCTGTGCTTTAATAAAACCATCAATTTGCACCAAAGATGTCTCAAGATTTCTTTCTTGGTTGTCAGCTCCAGACCTCACCCCACCAAACCTCACCTATATTCCAAAACTTCATCATTAAGTACAAGTATAATACAAAGTATAATATTATATGATCATACCTATATAAAATATATATGTGTATAGATTATAACATATAATAATATAATTATACTATATAATCATTACATAATGTAAATAAAATATGTGTTTCATATGGTTAATAACTGACACCATGTTGTAAAACTCATTAAGAGCAGCTAATATTCTTGTTTTAATTGTTATTCTTTTCCTATTGGTTAGCCCAATGCCTATATAGTAGAGACACTCAATATTCATGATGTAACTAACCACTATAGTACTTTCTGGGATCACACGCTCTTCATTGCTTTTCTAGAACTACCTAGTGACATGCTAAAAGTGGGTGGTGGTTGCCTCAACAAAGAGGACTATTATATCACTATCATTGTTTGGAATTGTAGACACATGATGATTATATAAAGTAGAATAACTTAGTCTGTTTCATTATTATTGATAAATTCTCTGCAATGCAAAGCCCCCCTGGTTGGACTCAGGGCAAAATGTTGCCACCCCTTTCATATTGTAGTCCACTACCCTTCCAACAGTCATCTGGGATGTTCTAGGTCGGAAAATTGATGCATGTTTATGGAATATGCTTTATCTGTGGGCTTTCAGAATTAGAACTAAGAATACCTTTTTGAGTGTCTCACATTATATAAAACATTATATAAAAGTTTTGGTGGGGGGTGGGTTGGGGATGATGTCAGAAACTAATCTTTTAGTCATTTGATAAGTTCCACTCAGCATTGCAGCAATAGTGAGCAGAGAAGCAGAGACAAGAAGTTCATAAAACTTCTTCCAACTATTCCTGGAACTACGTTTTTATATAATTGAGACCTTAAGAGTTCCCCATATCTTCATCCAAATCCATATGTTGATTTATATATTTTAAGTTGGGTTTTATGACATTTTCAACTCATCTTCTCTATCAATGAAACATGATTTGGACTGTAACAGAATAAACAATTCATAATGCCTTAAAAATAACAACATTAAATTACACATAGTAAGAAGTCTAAATATTGGCTATTCCAGAATTGATTAAAAGCCTCAGTAAGTCCTAAATTACCCAGGTTCTTGCTGTCTACTTTTCCATCCTGTATGTGGTAGTAGTATCTTCCTTCATAGGTGAATTCAAGTGTGTCTGAAAGGATCTGAATCCAAACCTGGTAGCTTTCCAAGCAGGAAAAAGATGAGGAATAGAATCCAAAAGTTTTCTTTTTTCAGCTCCCACATTTATTAAAGTGAAAATCTTTCTCTGAGTCCCCAAACAGTCTTCTCGCACAGATCATTGGTGAAGACTGAGTTGCTTGGCCACAGTGGTTCACAGGAAGTTTGGGGAGACACACTTCAATAGTGTTCAGTCTCTGTCACAGGACATTGTTTTTTGCAAGAAGAAAGGAGGAAGAAAATGGCTGCTAGGAAGGCAAGCATCTGACATTTACACGTTAATACACTGTTGTAAGAAGCCTTTGTATATAAGATGTTGAAGGGGAGAGATTTTTAATGAGAGTGATGACTCATCTTCTATAATTTCCCGAAGCTTCCATCTCCGTCTGTGCAAAGGATAAACTATTTCTATTGAATACATGAGGATAGTGACTACTTAAAAAAAATTACCTATTTATTGAATTGTGTACCTAACAGGATTTCTGAGGGAACCAGTCAAATACAGTACCCAAAGTGGATGAGGAATAAGTAAGTGTACACTGACCTGGACTTGGTAGCAATAGAGCAATCACCAGCCATGACCCTGGAGGAAAGAAAGAGAGAGGCACAGGTACAGTAACTTGATAAAAGAGAATTGTACAATATAGGATTCCTTAAGAGTAGCAGTGACATTCAATTAAGATACACAGTTAGTTCAAAGCAACCTCAGAGGGAGAGGATCAGGGGCACAAGTACCTTGACCTTTCTCTACTTCCTGTCAGAGCACCTCATGGATTGAGCCCAACCAGAACACCAGAGTTCAAGGAAGCTCACTGATGTAGATAAGGGCTCAGCCTCATGTGGCAAGTGGGAAGGTAGAGAAGGCCGGAGAGTGAATTGAAGATAGCAAAGGGAAGACACATTGCACAGCAAGGAAAACCCCTGCATGTGACAAATTCAAAGGGAGAAGTGTCTGTGCGGTTTCCCCATAACTGCTATTCAATTCACTGCTCTAAGAAGGAGCCACCATCAATGGTGCATTATTTTCTGATATATAAGTCCTGACGATAAACCAGCTACCATTTTTTGTTTTAAAACGGTAAAAGTTGATTTGTCAAAATGAAAGTAAACCTAGAATAAGTGCATAGAGTTCCAGATATATTACAAGACTATATATAGTGATCCGTGAATCAATAAGTTCAATTATGAACCACTTGCACAGGGAGGCTTGATTCAATCCCATTTCCTTTTGCCAGTGACTTTCATTTCTCCAAATCCTAGAGCAATTTTGTTGGGATTAATCTTGCTGACTTTTAATTCTTTATTACCTTCTTTTTACTCAGTTGTACTTTTTCTCACTTTTTACCACCATACTATATCATGCCCAACTTGGAGCCCTTTTTTCCTTTTGGTGGTTTCGAATTTTAACACGGCATTTGTACTGTGTAATTACCTTTAGTGTACATATTTAAGTAAATTTTTTTGTATTCGGTGCCTCTGGCCTTTTGCTATAAAAGGAAAAAACCTTAGCAAATTTTAAAAAGACCTAGGAAAAGCACTTTTTTTTTCATATTATCCTTAAGGATTCTATCTAGAAATTAATTTCTAATGTTTTTTAAGAAATTAATTTATAATGTCTTAATGATGGACATTGGTCACAATTACTATTCCTGTGCATAATAGCTAAATTGGTACTATATTTTGGTCTTTTTTACAATGGTCGTTTTAATTTTTTTAATTTAATTTTATTTTTAAGCAATCTCTACACTGAGTGTGGAGTTCAAACTCAAACCCTGAGATCGAGAGTTGGATGCTGCATGCACTAACCCAGTCAGGTGCCCCATATATTGATCTTTCATGTCACCTCACTCCTTCCATATAGGTTCACACCTCACACAGTCTTTAGTAGATTTTAAAGTGAAGGTATGTTGTACGTGAGCATTCTTCATAGTCCTCTATTTGACATATACCTTTATTTGGCCTTCAATTATGACTAATAATGGACCTGGATAGGGAATGTTTTGTTGACAGTTCTTTTTTGTAAATTTAAAGATTTTACTCTACTGACTCCTGGCATATATTGATGGCAAAAAAACGTATCATCAATTTAATTATTTCTTTTCCTAGGATCTTTTCTTCCTTTTTTCCCCCATCAGGTTTTATGACTTTACTCATTATTGTTAATTGTCTTCAATTTTATTCAGAGGGCCTTGGTATATTTTTATTTGTGTTTATCATTCCCAGAACTCATCAAATTCTCAATCTGAGGTTTCATAGCTTTTAAAATCAGAGGAATTTTTAGGTTATTTTTAACTTTGTGTACTGTTTCTTTTGACATTTTCCTCTATAATTAGCCTCCAGAAACCCTATTAGACATGGGTTGTTTCAAAATTTTGCTTATTTTTATTTCTTTATTTTTTTTGTTATTTTCTCTTACTGTGTTGCTCTGTAGGTAAATTCCTCAGAACTGACTTTTGATATACTAATTCTTTCTTTATTTATATGTGTCCGAGAGTTTTTTCCACTCATTCTTTTTTATTAATCAAGTCAATGATCATATTTTCTCATTTTCAAGATTTCTCAGTTTACTTGATAAACACATATATTCATGTAATTTCTACCCTATAAATTGTTTTATTTATTTATTTATTTATTTATTTATCGAATTTATTTTAAAATTTTTATTTATTCATGAGACACAGAGACAGAGAGAGAGAGAGAGAGAGAGAGGCAGAGACACAGGCAAAGGGAGAAACAGGCTCCACACAGGGAGCCTGACACATGGGACTTGATTCTGGGTCTCTAGGATTAGGCCCTGGGCTGAGAGCGGCGTTAAACCGCTGAGCCACCTAGGCTACCTAAATTGTTCTTTTTATTAATGCTCTTCCATTTTTTTCCCCTGAAAGTATTAAAGTCATTTTCAGTTTCCTCTAGTATTTTCATTTTATCTATTGTATTTTCACCTTCAATTGATTTGGTTTGTTATATTTTTTAATATCAGTTTGAGTTTCCAAATTTTGGGTTGTTAAGTTCATACTGATCAGGGGTTTTAAAAATTTTTGTGTATGGTTTACTCTTTTAACTGTGTGTGTGTGTGTGTGTGTGTGTGTGTGTACCCATCCTTCCTTATAATATGAATTTATATATCATACATTTCTCCTAACCACAACCAGAACAATCTTATATGGTTAGTTCAGAGTTTTATCCCATGGTGATATACATGCATAATTTATCCAACATGTTTGGCTGCATGGTTGTACCTGCTTCATTCATTCCACCTAATTAAATATCCACCTTATATAAGTCATAGCTCCAACCAGAAGATTCATCACAACTTTTTTGCATCTCCTTTCAGATCAGGGAATCAATTTGATATCTTTACTTCATAGAAATATCCCAGTCCTGCATTTCAGGGAACTCTTAAATCCTGTTAGTCCAAAGAACCCTCACCTCCTTCTTCCTCTGCTTGTTTTCTGGCCCCAAAACTAGCAGGGTTGCATATTTAAATCTGCCTGTTGCTGTATGCTTATATTCTATTTGGCCCTGGAAGATGTTTGTTTTGAACTTAGGTTATTTCTCTAAATAGTCTTTTTTTATAGTTTTTCTAATATCGTTAAGTACTTAAAGTGGAGCAGAGAAGTCAAATTGTAGCTCTTAATTCATTGTTTATTGACTAATATTTTCTAAGTGAAATATATCTATAATGAAATTAAATATGTTAGTTCACTTATTGAGATAAAATATTTTATAAGTAAAAATGTGCAATGCTCTGTTTTCTTTATTGATAGATGAAGCAATTACCCTTGGGAACTCTGCTACTTAATCCTGTGAATGGATGATATATGAGATATAGCTTCTGTAATGAATAAGGTGTTAATTATGGAGATTTACAGATTATATGGGATAGAATGTATTAAACTTGGCAACATAATGACTATAATAGATATTTAGGGTGATGCACTACATATTTTATTTCTGCCAGGTACTTTTCTGCAGAGCTAAAGAAATTGTAGATAGGTAAAACCTATTGGGTCATCGGGATCATCACCCTGACATGCAGAGTATTCTCCGCAGTACATTTTTTAGGAATTTTCGAGATTTAAATAATATAAGCTATAGTTCTTCATAAGTGGCTCCATAGCCAGAGTAAAAAAAAAAATCAAATATTGATAATACTCAAGAAATGGTACAGAAATATTCAGACTGTACTTTCTTCTCTCAAAGTTGCATAGGTGAGCACAATAGTTATGTCTATTTGCACACAATCACCATATTTAGAAGAAAGTCTTAAGGTCAGAAGTTCTATTGCTTCCATATATCTAGATCCTTCAAAAAACATGTCCAGTACATGGTAATCCAAATTTAGTATCCATATTTTCAAATAAAATTATTCCACAATGCACAATGAACTATGAAGGGAGGGTGAAATTATTAGAAAGCATTTTCTTACTATGGCATCTGTTTTTTTTTTTCATCACACTAGATAGAACACACCCAAGTCTTTATCCAAATTTCCTCCCTTCAAATATGTGTTTGCAATTGTCACTCTTAAGTGTCTCTTCTTATTAAATGTCTTTGTTGCTCCCCAGTTGCATAAATTTCTTGGCTTTAATTGTTGCGTCATTTTTATACTTCCAGAGATAAACTGCTCTAGTGTGTCTGTATTTTTCTTAAATGTATTTCATGAACAACTTATCGCAGTATTCCAAATGCGAACAACCAGCACAGAAAGTAGTGTACCTGTTATAGGCAATCCCAATTTTATAACATTCCAGATTTTCAGCATTTCTTTTCCTAATTGCCTCCAAATTAATCAGCTGATACTGAACACTATCTAGTCTAGAATCTGAATTTCATCTTCTTCCTTTCTGAAACTGAGCCAACATTTTGCCTCTTCACCAACTCCTTGTCTTCCTATAGTTCTCACACATATTTGACATCCATTTAATGAGCCTATCAAATTCATTCAGTGCCTGGGTTGTAATTTGCCTGAGCCAGGAATCTTTTTTTTTTTTTTATAAATTAATTTTTATTGGTGTTCAATTTACCAACATACAGAATAACACCCAGTGCTCATCCTGTCAAGTGTCCCCCTCAGTGCCCGTCACCCATTCACCCCCACCCCCCGCCCTCCTCCCCTTCCACCACCCCTAGTTCATTTCCCAGAGTTAGAAGTCTTTATGTTCTGTGTCCCTTTCTGATATCTCCTACACATTTCTTCTCCCTTCCCTTATATTCCCCTTCACTATTATTCATATTCCCCAAATGAATGAGAACATACACTGTTTGTCCTTCTCCGATTGACTTACTTCACTCAGCATAATACCCTCCAGTTCCATCCACGTTGAAGCAAATGGTGGGTATTTGTCGTTTCTAATGGCTGAGTAATATTCCATTGTATCCATAAACCACATCTTCTTTATCCATTCATCTTTCGATGGGCACCGAGGCTCCTTCCACAGTTTGGCTATTGTGGACATGGCTGCTAGAAACATCGGGGTGCAGGTGTCCCGGCGTTTCATTGCATTTGAATCTTTGGGGTAAATCCCTAACAGTGCAATTGCTGGGTCGTAGGGCAGGTCTATTTTTAATTCTTTGAGGAACCTCCACACAGTTTTCCAGAGTGGCTGCACCAGTTCACATTCCCACCAACAGTGTAAGAGGGTTCCCTTTTCTCCGCATCCTCTCCAACATTTGTTGTTTCTTGCCTTGTTAATTTTCCCCATTCTCACTGGTGTGAGGTGGTATCTCATTGTGGTTTTGATTTGTATTTCCCTGATGGCAAGTGATGCAGAGCATTTTCTCATGTGCATGTTGGCCATGTCTATGTCTTCCTCTGTGAGATTTCTCTTCATGTCTTTTGCCCATTTCATGATTGGATTGTTTGTTTCTTTGGTGTTGAGTTTAAGAAGTTCTTTGGACCCTGAACTTTATGGTCAACTAATATTCGACAAAGGAGGAAAGACGATCCACTGGAAGAAAGACAGTCTCTTCAATAAATGATGCTGGGAAAATTGGTCATCCACATGCAGAAGAATGAAACTAGACCACTCTCTTGCACCATACACAAAGATAAACTCAAAATGGATGAAAGATTTAAATGTGAGACAAGACTCCATCAAAATCCTAGAGGAGAACACAGGCAACACCCTTTTTGAACTTGGCCACAGTAACTTCTTGCAAGATACATCCACGAAAGCAAAAGAAACAAAAGCAAAAATGAACTATTGGGACTTCATCAAGATAAGAAGCTTTTGCACAGCAAAGGATACAGTCAACAAAACTCAAAGACAACCTACAGAATGGGAGAAGATATTTGCAAATAACATATCAGATAAAGGGCTAGTTTCCAAAATCTATAATGAGCCAGGAATCTTAAACTCATGTAGGTAGCTCAGGGAATTCTTACTTTTTTTTTCATAACATTTTTGTTTACTTTGCTGATATTTTCTTACCAAAGTGGTTTTCATCTCATTCCCAAATTACAGAGAAAATGGACTCAAAATAACATTTAAAGACTTTATCTTATGTTTGTTTGTCTTTTGACTGTCTCTTTGAAGCACCAGACCTATGACTTCTGTGTTCATTTTTTTTCCTCCAGATATAGCCAAGGGTTTCTGTTCCTGTCTTCTTATAAGTAGCAGTTATAATCTAAAGTTTAGGTATCCTAATACTATATTTATAACCTCCCGACATTTGTATTTTTTCTTCGGTATGAACTGTCCTTTCACTTCTTCTAACCTTTAGATATGTTAATTTTGAAATTTCATCATTTCCATTTTCATTCTCATTTGGCCCATTTAAAATTATGGTTTCAGAGTATAATTTTCAAAATATTTAAAATATTTTTATGATTTCAGAAATTTCAGATATTGATTTAATACCTATTTTCTCTGCTTTAAGTCTAGGATACATGTCCAAATCATTCATTCAGAATCACAGATTTCAAGTAATAGTGCTTTCATTTTACATTTTTTACCAGCCAATTCATCTTTCTTATTCAAAATTAGTATAGTACAATATTAGCCCTTACTTCTTTTACAGTATCTGGGAAATAAAATTTTAGACATGGTAGATCAGGAGTGGACCAAAAAGTTCTTCCCTAAATAGTCAGAGCATTCTATCAGCTTGATGTTTTACCACTGCTACGTCCTATCCCTATTCTAATTTATTGATCATCATTGAGGACATATTCCTTGTATTATTTTATTTTACCAGTTCATGGTGTTTGTCCTTTATATTATGCTATTGTTGCTGATTCCTCTCTAGGTAGAGGAGATGGTGGGGAGATTAATTAACATTTTTTTCCCTGAATCATCATTAGCCATGAGTACATACTTGTTTCCTTTTATGGGATAAACTGGGGTAGGGAGATGGGCAGGATAAATCTAACATCTAACAGATAAAATAACTTGGTATTTCTGTTTCTAGTAATTTTATTAAGCTGCTTGTATACCATCTGTGTAATCTCCAGGGTTGCATCCACCAAAGTTTAAATTGCCTTGTGATTTTGTTTTGTTTTGTCTTCTTGGTTTATATTCACCATTTTAGTCTAAAATGTAAATAGTACGTCCCTTTCACTGATATATTTATATATTTATGGTTCCAAAGAAAGTTCAGGATCCTAAGAGAGTCTTAAAAAAACTTGAGGGGCAGCCCACGTGGCTTAGCGCTTTAGCGCCGCCTTCAGCCCAGGGCATGATCCTGGAGACCAGTGATCGAGTCCCACCTCAGGCTCCCTGCATGGAGCCTGCTTCTCCCTCTGCCTGTGTCTCTGCCTCTCTCTATCTCTCTCTCACTCTGTGTCTCTCATCAATCAATAAATAAAATCTTTAAAATAAATAAATAAATAAATAAATAACTTGAAAAAATAAAAAAAGTTTTCATCATATTTTAACCATGTCTCTAACATTAAATTTGTCTCTTGATTTCATTTTATCACAGATATTAATTATAATTTGTGCATTATTAGAATTGATACATGATGATCTGGATTATAATTCCTTATGTTATATGAATGACGTTCAGGTTTATATTGAAGTATAGGGAGAGATAGAAGGGAAAATGAAGTAGAATAGGGGGATGGGAGGAATGAAGAGAAAGAACCAGGTTATTTTTTTGTAGAGTCAAGGCTACCCTTAGAGGTAAGATAAAGATCCCTAGTTCATTATCCTTCGATATATAAACAAATTCTCAAGGTTTACTCTCGCTTTGAAATGTAAACATGTTATCTCCAGGAAGATAGGAAGATAACACTTTGTAGGTCTGGAGAGCTCTATCTATTCAATCACCCTTTAACTCTGCAAGCCTTGTTCCTTAGCAGAGATTCTTGTTCAAATTTTGACCTTTCCAAATTCTTTGGATTTTAGAATTGGTTTGATAATTTATACCAAAAAAAAAAAAGTCTGATGAGATTTGGAGATTTTATTCAAATTTACCAACCATCAATTAGAGGAGGGAAACTAAATGTTAACATTATTGAGATTTCTCATCTAGGAACAAGATGTATTTTTCTATTTCTTTAAGTCTCTCGTTTCTCTCAGCAATGCTGTACAGGATACAGTGGACAGGCCATGCATGTATTTTGTCAGACTTATCTCTAAGCTTTTCACTTCTTAAAACCTTTATAGGGGATCCCTGGGTGGCTCAGCGGTTTAGCGCCTGCCTTTGGCCCAGGGCACGATCCTGGAGTCCTGGAATTGAGTCCCAGGTCGGGCACCCATCATGGAGCCTGCTTCTCCCTCTGCCTGTGTCTCTGCCTCTCTCTATGTCTATCATAAATAAATAAAATCTTAAAAAGACAAAACTTTATAAATGTATTTTGTTAATTAATTTGCATTTTCACTCTGCAAAAATGCAATGGATTTTGTATGTTAGTCTTGGATCCTGTAAACTTTCTAAATTCACTTATCAGTTCTTTAGTTTTAGAAGCTTAGGATATAAGCAATATAGGGGAAAGGTACGTAATTCTCCTTACCACAATGCCTTATATCAGATTACATGCTAAATTTATGAGATTTTATTATGAATAAATTTTGGATAATTTCAAACATTTTTCTGCATCTATGAGTTCATCTTATGTTTTTGTTTTATTATCTCAATATGGTTAATTACATTAAATGATTTTAAATGTGAAACAAAATTTGCATTTCTAAAATAATTATAATGGTGAAATATCTTTTTTACAGATTATCAGATTCTATTTGATAAAACTTTGATAAACATTTTCTTTGCATCTGTATTCAAGAGGGATACTAAACTATAGTATTTTTTTCTTACAATTCGGTTTTGGTTTTAACATAATGCTGGTCTCATAGAATGAGTGTTCTGCCCTCTTTAACCATCTGAGATTTTATAAAAGTGCTATTATTTCTTCTTAAAAGTTCTCTAGAGGTAGGTGCCTGGGTCGCTCAGTTGGTTAAGCCTTTGCCTTTGGTTCAGGTCATGATCCCAGGCTCCTGGGATGGAGCCTCATGTTGGGCTCCCTGCTTAGTGGGGAGTCTGCTTCTCTCTCCCTGTACCCCTTCTCTCTCCCTCTCAAATAAATAAAAACTAAATAACACTTTTTAAGAAAAGGTTCTCTAGAGGAACAATTTAGGCCTAGAGTTATCCTTGTAGGAAAAATTTTAACTAAAATTTCAATGTCTTTCATTGATATAGAATATTCAAGCTATGTGAAAGAAACTGTTTTCCAGGTCTGTTTTATTTTCAAGTCTATTTCTACTCTAGTAAACTTTGGTCATGTTTGCATTAAAGAAACTTAAAATGCTGAACTTAATTTAAATTTATTGGAATCAAGTTGTTCATAATATTCCCTAGTTATCTGTAACCATCTGAGTTTTGTTACTTTTCTGATTCCTTGTAATGATGGAGTGTGACTTCTACTTTTCTAAGTAATCTGGCTAGAGATTTATCAATTTTATTCATTTTGTCATAGAACTAGTTTTGTTTTGTACATATTTCTTCATTTTTTATCTGTTTCCTATTTCATCGATTCATGTTCTGATCATTATTTCCTTTCCATTGCTTTATTTTTTTGAACAATAACAAATCCTCTTTACTGATATTTTAGAGAATTAACATTAACTAACTTTAACTTTTAAACTCATGCGGCATTAATTTGTTGACCTGAGGCAAGAACCTAAGCTGTTTCCAAATAGCTAATTGCCCTGATACTATTAACTAAATAATTTCTTTTGTATTAACTTACAATTTTAAAATATCATTTTATTTACAAAAATAAACTAGCTAAAAAAAAACCCTAGCATCTGAATATAGTAAAAACCTTACAGTTTTTTTTAAGTATTAGTGCATTTTTATATTTTCTTTTTTTCTTTCTTTTTTCTTATATGTTGACACACAAATGTTTGTAACTAATGTTATATTAGTTTCAGGCGTACAACTTAGTGATTTGGTAAGTTTATACATTATGCTGTGTTCACCATAAGTATAGCTACTATCTGACCTGTCATCTTGCTACTGCAGTGTCATTGATTGTATTCTCTATGCTGTGCCTTTTATTCCCATCAAACTGGACCACTCTCTAGTATCATACACAAAAATAAACTCAAAATGGATTAAAGACCTAAATATGAGACCTAAATCCTAGTAGATAGCCAAGGCAATCATTTCTCTGACATTAGTCATTGCAACATTTTTCTAAATATATCTCCCAAGGCAAGGGAAATGAAATAAAAAATAAGCTACTGGGACTATATCAAAATAAAAAGCTTTTGCACAGCAAAGGAAACCATGGGCAAGACAAAAAGACAACCGAGTGAATGGGAGAAGATAATTGCAAATGAAATATCTGATAAGGGATTAATTCCCACAATATATAAAGAACTTATACAACTGAACACCAAAAAACCCAAACAATTTTATTAAAGAATGGCAGAGGACCTAAATAGACGTTTTTCTAAGCAAGACATACTGAAGGGGCAACAGATACACAAAAAGATGCTCAACATCACCTATCATCAGGGAAATGCAAATCAAAACCACAATGAGATATCACCTTATACCTGTCAGAATGGTTAAAATCAAAATGACAAGAAAATTAAGTATTGAAAAGATGTGGAGGAAAAAGAACTCTCTTGGACTGATGGCAGGAGTGTAAATTGGTACAGTGACTATGGAAAACAGCATGGAGGCTTTTCAAAACATTAAAAATAGAAATACCATATGATCTGATAATTCCAGTACTGGGTATTTACTTAAAGAAAATAGAAACAGTAATTTGAGAAGATATATGCACCCTATTCTTATTACAGCATTATTTACAATAACCATGATATGAATTCAACCTAACTGATGAATGGATAAGGAAAATGTGGATAGAATATTACACAGCCACATAAAAAGATGAGATGATGTCATTTGGAACAACATGGATGGAACTAGAGGATATTATGTTAAATTAAATAAGTCAGATTGAGAAAGGTCAATTTCATATCATTCCACTCATAAGTAGAATTAAAAATATATTGAATAAACAAATAAAAAGTAGAATGAGACCTATATATATACAGAGAAAAAAACTGGTAGTTGCTGAGAGGAGTTGAGGACTCCTCCCATGGGAGGATGGGCAAGATAGATGAAGAGGAGAGGGAGATACAGACTTCCACATGTTGCTTTATTTTGAGGTTTTATTTATTTCTCATATTCTTATATTCTCAAGTCAAAACTGAGAGAGTGCTGATTTTATTTATTGCCGTGAATTTTCCCTTTAGTATTTCTTTAATAGCATCCCACTAATTCAGATTGATGTGCTTTTATTTTCACTATAGTAAGAAATAATACTTCAAGTGATTACAATCCTTTTCAATTTATTGAGATTTGACATATGGTCCAACTTGGTAAAATGTTTCACATATACTTCAAAACAGTGTGTGTATTGCTATCGTTGATTAGAAAGTTCCATAATTGTCAATTAGGTCAAAGTGGTTGCTAATGTTGTTCCAGTCATATATTCTCATGATTTAAAAAAAAATTTTTATTTGAGTATACTTGACAGATGATGTGACATTGATTTCAACATAGTGATTCAACAACTCTATAGGTTACACTTCGCTCATCACAAGTGTAGCTAACATTAGTCATCACACAATGCTATTACAATCCTATTGACCATATTCCAAATGCTGTACATTTTGTTCCTATGACTTATTCATTCCATAACTGGAAGCCTGTAACTCCTGCAACTCTTCACCCATTTTGTCCAACCTCCAACTCCTCTTCTGCCTAGCTACCATCAGTTTGTTTTTTGCATTTATGGTATGGGTCAGATTATGGTTTTTGTCCATGTATTTATTTCTTTTGCCTTTTAAGTTCCACATATAAGTGAAATCATATTAAATTTCTCTCTCTCAGTCTGATTTATTTCACCTAGCATAATACCTTCTAAGTCCATTCATGTTGTCATAAATGACAGGATCTCATACGTTTTTATGACTGAGCAGTAATCCAATGTATAAACATATTATGGATTCTTTACTTATTCTTCTTTGTCTATTGATTTTAAGCCTATTCTCTTCAGTTGTTGGAAAATGGGTATTGAAATTTCTAACTATAATTTTAGATTCTCCTATTTCTTTTTGCAGTATACTGGCTCTGCTTTCATGTACTTTGAAGGTGTATTATTATGTGCATAGACATTTAGGATTATTATATGAATTGGCATTTTTATTATTATGAAATTATCTTTTTCATACCCCAAAACACTATTTGAGTGGAATTCAATATTCTTTGATATTGATATCATAATTTCACCTTCCTTCTCACTTTCTGTTAATTTCTTTTTCAATCTTTCTACTTTTTATACTTGTGGTTATACTTGTAGTTTTCCTTTCTCTTGGGCAGCATATAGTTAGAGCTTGCTTTTAATGCAATATGAAAACTTTGTCTTTTAATTGAAGACTTTAGACCATTACATTTAAAATGTTGTTGATACAATAAGATTTATGACCATATCACGATATTTATGTTCTGTTTGTTTCATCATCTCTTTATTCACTTTTTTCTTTTTTCTCTACCTTTTTTGGGGTTAACTGAGTATTGCTATGTGTGCATTTTATCACCATGATAGCCTATTCTGTTTTATCTCTTTGTTTTGTTATTTTAGTGATTGCTTCAACTTATCACAGTCTAATTGCAAATGTTATTATGCCACTCTACATAGTCTATAAGAACCATAAAATAGTATACCTTCATTTTTTATTTTCTAGCCTTTATAAAAATGTTTTCATACCATTTATATATGTGTATGTCTTTTAATATTACATGTCTGTATGAATTTATATATATATATGTGTGTGTGTGTACAAGTTATCAATTCCACAATGCATTATTAATTTAAGCAACAAATATCTTTAAAGAGATTTAAATAATAAGAAATATATCTTGTATTTTTATTTATGTAGTTACAATTTCTGGTATTCTAAATTCCTTGTATGTAAATCTATATTTTCATCTGTTGTCATCTTTCCTCTGCCTGACAAATTTCCTTTAACGTATCTTGTAGTTTATGTTCTAATAATAACTTATTTTGACTTTTGTGTACTAGGATATAATTTTATTTTTTCTTTATTTTTTAACAAATAATTATTTAATCAATTACATATTTATGAAATTATATATTTCATGTGCCCATTATCACTCTGTTTTTCCTAGAAAGTACATGGAATATAAAGACAAATTAATTCATGTGTTTAAATGTGCAGGCATGCTAGTTTCTGAATCAAGAAACAAGCTAAGAAAGGAAAAACAAAGAAGACTTTTCTTAGGATATAGGAATGAAAAGGGATACCTACAATATGAGACTTTACTGACTCTGTGAAATCAAGGTCTGAAATGTGTTTCATATTCTAAAGAGAGATGGGGGAAAAAAGTAACAATGGATTTTTGGCTAGTGTTAGTACAATTTAGGTAATACTGATAGTGAGATGGAAAGAAACAGATACAGCCTTATACCAAACCAGTTGATTATTTAAACATCAGGAACCCCAAGTTTATGCATATTAGACTTTGTCTTTTAATACTATATATTTATCAATTTCTATTTTACTTTCCCAAGTTTTAGGTAGCTATGCAACATTTTGTTTAATTTTAGCTTGGTCTTCCAGATCATTAACTTTTCATTTCAGCTTCATGTAATGAGCATTATAATCAATCCACAGTTTCTAACATAAAATATATGAATTAGTATATATCTATATTATATGTAAACATATTTCCTTTTTTCATATTTTCTATTTTTATAGAAATTCTAGTTAAAAGAAATTCTAGTTTTAAGTTAATTTTTCTTTTTAAAAAAGATTTATTTATCTTTTTATTTATCTTTTTGAGAAAGAGAGGAGAGAGATAGGAAGAGAGAGTGGGGGAGTGGCAAAAGGAGAGAGAAAACTCAAGCAGACTCTGTGCAGAGTGCAGAGGTCCACACAGGGCTAGATCTCATGGTCCTAATTTCATGACCTGAGTCAAAACCAAGAGTCAGAGGCTCAACCAACTGAACCACCCAGGTTCTCTTAAGTTAAATTTTCTTATCTCATTCATAATGAATTATGTATTATTCTTGAATTGCCCTTTCTGCTTATTTCCAATAAAATAAGAAACATAAATTTATTCTGACATTCTGTTGTATAAGTCAGATTTTGATATTGAGATCAACTATTTTGCTAGTACAATTATTTAAATGCATGATGCACTTTGATTTTTGATCCATAAATTTCATATTTCACTTATTCATATTATAATTTTTGAACATATCAGTTGAGTTTGAAATTTCTTTCTGTGTGACAAAAAGAACAAATATATATTTTAAAAGTGTATGGTATACCATGGGCTTTTATTTTTTGGGAGGTAAAATTAGGCATGACTCAAACCAAAAACCTGAATTAGGGAAATAGATTACATGACACATGATCAATCCAAAGCACTTCTAAATAAATAAAAAAGTTTTTAAACCTACAAAAAAAATAATTAAACATGAACTGGTTGAATATACTAAGATGGAGTAACAGAAAGTAAGACTAGGTAAATGATATGCTGGATTATATAGCTTTTACATATAGAAGCAAAAGAAGCATAAGAGAATATGAATAGTCATCACTGATAGATTACATGATTTTTCACTAAATGTTCGGTGTACCCATGACCTTTGGGGAAAGAATGTAGATCTCCATTCAGTGGTGTTGAGCTTAGCAATGCAAATTGCTTTGGCTAATGGTATTTGAAACATAACACTCCACATCTAAGTAAATTATTTAAATAATTTGCATGATTTAACTTGGTCCCTTAAGCCTCTTCCCTCTGCCATGAGAAGAAGATAGTCCAAGTGTTATTGCTCCATCATCCTAAGTTTTGAAATCAGAAAACTGGAGGATCAAGCCAAATTCAACCCACAGCTTGATCAGAACCATCACAGCCAATTTACAGGTATATGAGTGAGAAATAAATGATGGCAATTGTAAGGCAGTAAAACTTGGATCATTTGTTTCATTATTATAGCAAAAGCCAACTAACACACATCCAAACACTGTCCAGAGATTTTAGCCAAGAGATGTCAATTATTCCGGTTTCATTGGCAAGGTTCTGCTTAATGTAGAGGATACATACAACTATTCTCCATCATTTCCCTTTAAAGTTTAGTTTGTTTATTCCTCTTTGTTTTATTTACATGTTCACCAGCAACCTACTGAATATGATCTGACTACCCACACAGCCTACTTAAGAAGAATGGACTGTTTAATACTACAAATCCACATATACTTCCACATACAAGGCTTTTCCTTTTCCTTTTGAGTAAGTAAAATGACATTTTTGCTCTCTAATAGTGTCACATACTTGAAAAATGAGATTTCCTTGAGATATGCATCTCCTCTTAGTGTGCTGACATTGCTCTTCAAATCAATATGTGCCAAATAAAAATGTTTTTCTAATTTTTATAACACTAGTATAAATTATTATAAAAATAAATTCTGTTAACATTATCAGTAGTAAGTCATGTTGATATCATGAATCCTTGAAATTCCAGTTTACCTTTATTGTCTTCCTCCTCAAAACCTACAACCCCAGCCTAATTCTGAGAAAAATATCAGATGAAACAAAATTGATGGGCAACCCAAAAAATACTAGACATGTCTCCTCAAACCTGCCAAGTTCATGAAAAACAAGGAAGAGAAATCATCAAGAATACTCTAAGGATTGATGACAACTAAATATAATGTGATATCCTGTATGGGATCCTTGAACAAAAAGAGAATATTTGGTAAAAACTAAGATCATAGAACAAAGTGCAGATTTTAGTTAATAAAATTGTATTCATATTGGTTCATCAGTTGTGAATAATGTGCCATACTAAAGTAAGATGTCGAGACACCTGTGTGGCTCAGTGGTTGAGGTTCTGCCTTTGGCTCAGGGTGTGATTCTGGAATCCAGGATCAAGTCCCGCATCAGGCTCCCTGCAAAGAGCCTGCTTTTCCCTCTGCCTATGTCTCTGCCTCTCTCTCTGTGTCTCTCATGAATACATAAATAAAATCTTAAAAAAATAAAGTAAGATGTCAACAATGAGATAAATGGTGTGCAGGATATATGGGAACTCTGCATTATCCCTGCAGCTTCTCTGCAAACCTAAAACTATTCTATAATGAAATATCACTAAAAATAGAAAAAGTACTATTTGTATAAGGTGACAATAGAATTTATTTATTTATTTATTTATTTATTTATTTATTTATTTATTTTTAAAAGATTTTATTTATTTATTCATAGACACAGAGGAAGAGGCAGAGACACAGGCAGAGGGAGAGGGAGAAGCAGGCTCCATGCCGGGAGTCGGACAAGGGACTCGATCCCAGGTCTCCAGGATCGCACCCCAGGCTGCAGACAGTGCCAAACCGCTGCGCCACTGGGGCTGCCATAGAATTTATTTTCATTTAAACACACACACACACACACACACACACACATCTCATTCCATACCAAGGAATGTTTATTATTTGTTTTATTTTTTTTAGATTATATTTATTTATTATGAGAGACACAGAGAGTGAGGGGGAGGGGGCAGATTCACAGACAGAGGGAGTAGCAGATTCCATGCAAGGAGCCCGACGTAGGATTCCATCCCAGGACTCCAGGATCACGCCCTGGGCCAGATGGCAGACGCTTAACCCCTGTGTCACCCAGGCGTCCCCATACCAAGTAATGTTTAAATAATAAAAATATGGAAAGTCAAACTATCTAGACATTTGCTTATATTAAGCAGAGATTTAAAAATAAGAATTTGACATTCTTCCAAGGATAGGGTACCTTTCTTTTCCCTTTTATAAAAGTTGATTGATGATTGATTTTTTTTTTTTTTTTACGATAGTCACACAGAGAGAGAGAGAGAGGCAGAGACACAGGCAGAGGGAGAAGCAGGCTCCATGCACCAGGAGCCCGACGTGGGATTCGATCCCAGGTCTCCAGGATCGCGCCCTGGGCCAAAGGCAGGCGCCAAACCGCTGCGCCACCCAGGGATCCCTGATTGATTGATTTTTAGTAGTCTCTGCACCCAACATAGGGCTCGAACTTACAGGAGATCAAGAGTGGCATGCTCTTCCAATTAAGCCAGTCAGGCATTCCCCTTAGGGTAACTTTCTAAGATTAGATAAATCACTTTGAAATTGGATAAATTTGCCTCAGTTTCTTTACAAGACTTACTTGTACATACTAAAGACTTTCAGAAGACAAAGGATAGATTTTAATTATTGAACAGGGAAGGGTCTGAGAACTGGTGCCAGTCAGCAACCATGTTTTATTTGAAATTGTATTATATTTAAATACATGTGTGTCCAGATTTTCATATATTTTAATTTATTTTTTCACATATATGTTAACCTAAAGTTTTGTCCCAGATAGATAGGAAAATCAGAAAAGCTAAATAATGCAGATTGATTATACTTTAACATCTATGCAAAATTAATAGACTGGTTATAATGTGCCAGAGAGAAAAATCAAACCCTGGAAAAAAGCTATTGGATGTACTTTACATCAAAAATATTGAAGCCTGGGATCCCTGGGTGGCTCAGCGGTTTAGCGCCTGTCTTAGGCCAGGGCGTGATCCTGGAGTCCCTGGATGGAGTACCACCCAGCATGGAGCCTGCTTTTCCCTCCTCCTGTGTCTCTGCGTCTCTCTCTCTCTCCCTCTCTCTATCATAAATAAATAAAATAAATAAATCTTAAAAAATATTGAAGCCTTATAAAACACTAATGAGAAAGATGATATAATAAGCTATAATATTCATGAAAATTGAAATATAATTAGGACAAAGATAGATACTATTATTTATTACTATAGAATATAATATCAATTACTTTTAAGGTGTCTACACACATAACTAGAAGAAAAAAACAATCAGGTAAATCAGGTCTTAAACTATTTTAAACTTAACAGTTGCAGAATGATCATGAAGATTCTACAAAATTGAGTTTTTAGTTTGTTGAAGTTGTTAGTAAAAATTCATGATTATGAAATTATTTGTTATTACAAAGCTATACCCAATAAATTCTAAAGTCTTTCCGCTTAGTATTAAAAGTGTTTCTTTTTTGATATTATATTATTTACAAAAGACACAGCATAATTTTATGAAGAAAAATATATGACTTCCAAAATCATATGAACACAATTGACCAAACATCATGTTTTGGTTTTTATTTCTCTTTCTCTCAATTTTGTCAATGTTGGGAAACATAAATGAATTTTGGATAGTTAGCTGACATTTCATTTTAAAATATTAAAACATTCTACAGGTGGGTATCCCATTAGGTAGTTTTGCACAAATATTTTTTGATGAATCTTATATTACACAGCTAAAGCTTGATATAAATATTATGTTGTATAAATAACCAATTTTCTGATTGGTAATTGGGCTGATTTTAAAATAAGGGGCCAAAGCATGTGTTTCATACTATGGTATTTTATCATTATTTACCAAATATGTTGTAAATTATTAAATGGTATTATTAATATCACATTTGCATTTTAGGCTATCAGTGTTGAATGCACCAAATAATTTATTATAATGTAATATGCTGTTTTCTCTGTGCTTCAAAATAGATTTGAGGGATCCCTGGGTGGCTCAGTGGTTTAGCACCTGCCTTTGGCCCAGGGCGTGATCCTGGAGCCCCGGACCGAGTCCCACGTTGGGTTCCTGGCATGGAGCCTGCTTCTCCCTCCTCCTGTGTCTCTGCCTCTCTCTCTCTCTCTATGTCTATCATGAATAAATAAATCTTTGAAAAAATAAAAAATAAATAAAATAGATTTGAAATGATAATGTAAGAAAAAAATATACAGCTTTTAAATTACTATAATCTCTACTGTGATTAAAAGAAATACTTGAAGTTATTTCAACATCAGCACTGCCAAGGTTATGGGTTATTATGTTGCAGTACTATACATCCATCACATTTGGCATCCCTCTCCAAGGACCAATCCCATTACCTCATTGATATATTAAGTCAAATAGCTGCCCAAAACATTTTGCAAGTTTGTATTCTCCTCTTCTAATCCTTCCTTAAGGAAGTACCAGTTGGAACGTCTGCAGTCCATCTAAGTTGTTACCTATTGAAAATGCTGTCATTCTGTCCTCTACCTGAAAATAAGAAAAGTATATCCAACAAAGCCTAGTTATGATTTGGTTACACAATTTTCCCCTTGCCTCCTTCCACCTCCCCAAAGACAGAAACTTAGACACAATTCCCATGATGTATTTTTCTACACCCTCCAAGATTTGGGGTCATTACACATAAAAGTCATTCAATTAATATACCTTGAAATGATCAATAAAACATGTAATCCCAATTTCATACTATGATCCTGATATCTAAACTTTCCACTTGATATGTAATGTAATTCAGGCTACCATCCTTATTAGTGCTTTCCATCTGCCATCCTGTTTGGTTGATATCAATTATCCATTCTAGAGTGTGATGTGACTAGTTTTAAAAGGTAACAACTTCTCCTAAATTATATATCAATGTATTAATTTACAGAACAGTCCATCTAAAATAATATGCTAGTTTTCTCCATGAATAATAGTAATTCTATATATAGTTCATAAGGTAAATAGGATTTAGGCATACCATTTCCATCAATGATTTTTTGTTATATGTTCTATCATATTGTGAAAAAGGCTCTCAAGACAAACAACAAACTTGTTTGTGTTGTGATTGGACCTTTAGCAGGATGATGTTAAGTGGCCTTGAGAGTTCTTCCACCAGCAACAAGCCTTATCCCTCCCATTCCTCCATGAAACTGCTAACATGTTGTGTCATCAGACAGGACTTTCTGTAGCCATCCTTTTATGTATACATCCTCCATGTTCTATCATTTCCATTACTACCTTTAATATTTTAAATTGCAAATATATATATATATATATATATTAAATTGCATTACCCTAAGTTAGAACAAAATATACTTTTTTTTCCTGATTTGTTTTTTTCTTGATACCAAAATGTAAACTGCATGAAGACATGAACTCTTCTATCTGGCGTGCCTACACTAATGCTGGGACATTCTGTAACAAAATACCACAGACTGGTCACTTATTAATAACAATTTGTCATAGTTCTAGAGATGAGGATGTCCAAGATCAACATGCCAGCATGTTACGATATGACTTGTCATCTTGGTTCATAGTTGGCATCTTCTCACTGTGTTCTCACATGGTGTAAGGGGGTAGGGATCTCTCAGAAGCCTATTTTATAAGGCACCATGAAGGCTCCACTCTCATGACTTAATCACATGTCAAACACCGCACCTTTTAATATCATCAATTCTGGGAATTAGGGTTTCAACATATAAATCTGTAGGAGCATAAATGTTCAGACCTTAGCATGGTCCTACATTCTTATAATATGACTGGCCTTGTGTAAAGCCACATGTCTTCCACTTTCAGAGAATAATAACAATGCAGAAAGGAAATAATCTACCATAAATTAATTTTAATTATTTAATAATATGGGTAAGTGATTTGAAAAAATAAGCTCCAAATTTATGCTTCCTCATGTTAATCAAAAGTTCAAAAAATTGTAAAAGAACAATTTTGAAAAATAAATTGCCAAACATATCTGGTACAATGCGAAAGTTTATTCTTAGGTAAAATGAAGAAACTTCACCATCAGTTTCTGTAAGGTTCCACCACAAAAAATAAACTTATGGAGTAGACAAACTGTAAGGCCAAGGTACACAATGCAAACTGGAAGATATGCCTTGTTTATAGAGGTAGCAGATACCCAGGGTTTTTATAGAAGTAGCAGATACCCAGGGAAGGACTGCCTGGTTTATAGGTAGGAATGAAAGCTATGTGGTGTCATATTTTCCAGTCTGGGGAAAGAAGTTTGAAATATGGGTATCAATTTAATGTTCTTAGATATTCAAATTTTTGAAGCTAATTCTAAACAGTTTAATCAGGCCAAAAAATGTCTGTCTGAAGACAGGTCATCAGTTTTAGCCACAGAGTTCCATGTCCTCATAATTCTAAGGACTTCTGAAAATAATTTTTACTCAAACACATAATATTTTGAGAGATGTTATAAGAATTCATATTTGAGAAGCACCAGGGTGGCTCAGTTGGTTAAGCATCTGCCTCTGGCTCAGGTCATGATCTTGGGTCTTGAGACAAGCCTTGGGTTGGGCTCTTTGCTCTTTCTGTCTAAAAAAAGTAAATAAAATCATTAAAAATCTATTTTCTGAAATTATTATTGTGGTTATTATTGGAATAATACTAAAATTTTGTTTATAGGATGAATATACACTCTTTAGAAAATTTAACTTAGTTCTTTAAGCATTTTTCTCCCCAGATATTGGTGTATTTTCATTTTACAAATACTATGTATTAGTAATAATCCAGTTTGTGATGGCTGGAGAGAAGCCATCTGCATACAACTCAAGCAAATACATAAATATCATGACAAGGATTTTTGATGACTTTATTACATCACTAAATTCTAATGAAACAAGATATACTCCAAATCTCTAAGATGATATTCTCTGTTTATAACATTCCTGTCTACAGTGCACATATCTGCATGTATAATATGTAAGATACAACTATAAATATAGGAATTATTTATTTTGTTCACATTGCGTGTCCCAGAAGGGTGCCTGGCACATAATAAATACTCAATATATATTTTTGAATGAATGAATAAACAAATAAATCCATTAAGGTGTAAACGGAATTCCCACTAAGTGTTAAAAACTATATTAAGTCACTTAAGCCAAGTGATTATTTGACAAAAAGGCTTTTGAGTTTTTGATATGTGTGTCTTAATCCTCACAAATGATAGAAATGAAACTCAAATAAGTTACAAAATCTGTCAATTGTCACATATTTAGGTTAATAATGTACCTCTTAAAACTCTGTGCTATTTCCATTATTCTATTACTTTATTTTTTATTTTTCATTTTTCCATCATTTAAAAAATGACTTTAAATCATTAGATGATTTAATAGTTTATTAAGTCTGTTCTGCATTGCTTTGTCTAAAACATTAAAAGAAAGTATGTCTCTTTAACCAATTTTCCTTAAAAGGTAATTACATTAAATAAATAAAGAAATAATCAGTAGCTCGGATATTAAAATTCATGGTAGTAAGAATATGTCATGCAAATAAGACACACAATTGTTACTACACATTTTATTTTTCAACAATCCATGTGTTTTTAAGAAGGTGACCAAATTTTTCAATTTATAAAAATATAGTATGTATTGTGCTGCTTTCACATTTCCAATACCTGTTATGTTTATAAAATTATTTACAAACAAAATGCTTAATATAATAATGTATTTTAATTTCTGTGTTGCCATTATCCACAGTAGCTCCAAATTCTAATTAAGATTATTAAAAAGGTCTTGAACCAGAATTATAGATATTGATAGCTGCTCTGTAGTCAATGACAACATGGGGGAGCATATATTTGGAGAGAGAAATCCTGATGAAACTATTGGTGACTGTTCAATCTTTTCCTCTAAGGTTGATTGAAATGCAGAAGAAAATCCTAAAGGTGTAAGGGTCTGAAACATTTTGATTATAGAAAATCTGATGATGACTCAGACATTTTTACTTACTTATTGTTAGTAATGTTATAGGTCTGGATTTTCAAGAGTCTGGGGTAGGTTTCAAGAGATGGTTTTGTCTGAGTTTATTTTGTAGTACTAAATATAATGCTAAATATATACAAAGTGTTTTCTTGTTGGGATCATAGATAATGTGGAAAATGGAATTTACTTCACAATAATTGCTATATAATCATCATAAAATTCATTTTTGTTACACTTTTATTGCAATAATTTGAAAATTTAATAATAAATTTTGAGTGTTTTTTTACTGGAGATGCTCTTGCTTCAAGTTAAAATTTTATATATTGCTAGATACATATTATGATTTTTAAATATTTAAATTGAAGATATATCTATTTCTCTGGACATAAAACAAATGATTAATTTAAAAAATAACACTGTATTCTGGAAATATTTAATGTGTATAGTATAAGATTTCCAGATGTTCTAGAAATATTATGAACTAACAGAATAGATAAGCCACTTTAAATATCCATTCTTAATTTTGAGAATACATATAGAAAACTGTATAAGCATAGACTCTGGAGTCAAATTGCCTAGTTGGGTTTGATTTTGTACTTATGGGCTCTGTGGATATGATCAAGTAAATTAACCTTTCTGTGACTTACTGTCTTATCTTTAAAGTGGAGAAAATAATAGAAACACCTGCAAGGGACAAAAGAAGACAGTGAAATTAAAATCCATATAAAGCATTTTGATTTACACTTGTTACAGAATAATCATTCAATAATTCATTCTTCAATGTGAGTACCCTTTAGAGCCTTCAAAAAATTCCATTTGATTCTGTAACCTCCAGCACTCTGAAATGGGGTTTGGAGTGGATTACTTTCTATTTCAATATAGATGAATGTTGTTTGATCTTAGGATGAGCATTACATTCCAAGGAACATTTGCCCTTCTAAATTTGATCATCATTAAATTTAAAAAAGAGTTGTTAATTCCCCTTTGGTTTCTACTGATCACTTTTACCTCACCAAGGAGCCTTCCACCTTGGCCTAGGAACCATTTAAAGTGCTTTGGCTATGTTAACTCATTTAATCCTCAAAAATGTCTCTTAAGTAAATACTATTAGGTATACTTTATTAATGAAAAAGCAGATGTCAAAACAGTTAACTTATCAAGTGTTATACAATCAGCAGAAGGTAGAACCGGGATTCTGAACAGGAGTTTTCTGACATGAAAATACTCTTTATCATCTCCTTAGATTTAGTCTGATTGAGCATTTGAGGTACAAGACTATGGAAGAGGTTCCTGCTACCTAGAAGGTGATAAAAAATAGAAAGCATGATCAACTTCAATAAATGAAAATATGTATGTAATCAACACTAAATTTCTTCTCCTCACAGTGAAGGGAGCTGTTATGGACTGAATATTTGTGACCCTCCCCTCCTAAAGTAATACTTTGAAGCCCTAATTCCCAGTGTGATGGAATTTGGAGTGCATTTGGAGTTAATTATTTTTGAAAGGACACGGGGGTGAGCTCCCACGATGATCCAGACTAGTGTCTTTATAAGAAATAATAGGAAGAAACTCCAGCTCTCTCCCTGTGAGGACACAATAAGAAGGTGGCTCTCTGACACCCAAGAATAGGGCTCTAATCAGGAACCAAATCTGCTGGAACTTTGATCTTGGACTCCCAGTCTGCAAAAGTGTGAGAAATAAATACTTGACACTTCAGACACCAAGTCTATGATATTTTGTTGCAGCAGATTGAGCTAAACCAGGAACATATTGCAACTTTTGATCTATTATTCTTTGATTCTATTATTCTCTCTATCCTTCAAAATTACTCCATTATTATTACATTTCCAAAGCAACACTTGCTCTAGTTCTTCTGACAACAAAGTAATGTTTTACTTTTCCTTGTTTCTATCACATAAAGATTCCTAGCACATGATAGTAGATATTGTAATTTATTATCTCATCTGTCAAGTTGTGATTATTTTCATTATTTCATTCTCAAAATATCTCACTTATAATTGAATTGATTTTCCTGTCCTTTTCTCTGCTACTATTTCCACTCTGTCAGGAATTACAGTTTTTAATACTCTTTCATTAGTGTGAATTCCAATGTCAGAGAACTTTCCAATTGATAGTGTGGGAGTAAGTGCTCTCCTTAAGGCAGGCTAATGTAATTATTGCCCTCATGGGCATAGTTATAACATTATCATTCACATTTTCCTACAGGCTTCTAGAAAAATTTCAATTGTTCTTGGAGTAAGCTGATCTTAAAGTATACAAATGCTGAATATTATTTTTCTGAATTAAAAAACATTACATATTTTTTATTCAATTGATGTTATAGTAGCCAGAATTATAGGAAATAGATTGATGAATGATACTTTTTATAACTATATTTTGTATGACTCCTAATCCTCCTATTTTTTCACACAGATTCATATCATAATTTTTATGACTGTCACTGAGATCTCAAAACACTGATATAATAAAAACATTTTTAAAAACTAAGCTTCTTGGGATGCCTAGGTGGCTCAGCATTTAAGTGTCTGCCTTGGGCTCTGGGCATGATCCTGGAGTCCTGGAATCGAGTACCACACCAGGCATGGAGCCTGCTTCTCCCTCTGCCCTTGTCTCTGCCTCTCTCTCTCTCTCTCTCTCTCTCTCTGTCTCTAATGAATAAATAAATAAAATCTTAAAAAAAAACTAAACTAAACTTCTTGAGAGACTTGAAGTATGCTATTTAACTTTATCACTTACTGAAATAGCAGCTACTGTGCCCTCAGATTATAGACCAATGAGACCATGACATGCCCATGAAAGGGTTAAGCTTTCTCCAACACCTTTGAAAAATAAAACCGGCACACAGAATATTTAATCTTTGATCTTAGGATCTTATAATCACAATGAATCACAGGAAATTCTTTCTGTTTCAGTAAACTTTATAGACTATTGAAGATTAAATTGGGTAGCACAACTGCCAAACTATTCTTTGGTTTATGTGGTAACACAATTTGAGATTATAAGACATAGTGTTAAATATTTTAGGACCATATTTGCTGATCATATTCTCATAGCCATAGAATGTTAAATTATGGTAAAGTGATTGTTTTAAAGTATATACTTTCCTTTAAATTTGAGGGATCAAAAATAGTCTATTTAATTAATTGCTTTTTTTAAAATACATTTTGGAATTTATGTGGGGAAGTAAATGAGCAATTTTGTTTGAAACATCTAGTAAATTCAGAATAGAATGACTAAATAGGTATGTGTATGCTTGTTAAAAATTCTGATAAATTATTTTTAAGAGTAGCAAAGTCTAGAAAAAACAACACTATATAATAATTTTATAAAACCCTTACCACTTGGACTTTTCCCCAACATTACCATGCCAACTTAAACTTAGGGCTTAGTTACACTTTTTTTCTCATTCATCAAGTCCCTAATAAATATGTCATTTCATAATTAAAAAGTCTAAAGTAGCATGACTTCCTTTATTTACTACAGACAAATGACATAGTTGAGAGGAATAGTTTTTCAAAGCATTAAATTACTTAGAGATACAAAATAGGACAAATAAACCTCTTACATTTTTGGACAAATTTATTGCTTAATACAATTCAATCAACTGGACTCATTTATCTTAAAAAAGAAACTCTCTACTAAACAGTAAACTGCTCATTTTATGTTGAAAAGGTTACAAAAGCCACCATGCTGGGCTACAAAGAAACATTTAATTTAGTGAAAAAGCAAAACAGAAATCATCTTCAGCAACAATTACTGCAATTTTCATTGTAATTTTGGAAAGGTTTTTTGAAATATATTTTTTTAATAGGATAAATGTGTATCCCTGCTGAGTTTAGTCAGTCCAGTGGAATGTTATACAGAGAAAATCCATTGGCCTTTTAGTTATGGAAATGGGTGGCATATTCATTTGCCAGAAATCCAGCTGTAAAATACTAAAAGCAAAGCAAAGAAATTTCTTCTACTACCTTTGTCAAATAAGTAAGAGGCATACTCAATTGCTGTTTGAATCATTTACAACAGGCGATTGTCATGATTGTAATGTGTCATTTGCAATTACAGTCAGCTTTTTCATTAGGTTTTCAGACTTAATTTCAGAAAATGAATTCATATTTAAAGCTCAGAGCACCTGGTCTATGACTCAACCATGCATCAGCACAAACAATTGGACTGTTTGATGAGAGAAACATGCTTCTGTATTTAGTTGGCATTTTGTGACGACGGGTGTTAATTGTTAAATGGCTTGGCTGGTTTGATGAACTGACACTGCTTCAATGTATATAAATTCTTTCTAGCTACACATATCTTACTGTGTATTGAGCATGAGTTTTCCAAGTTGTTCTAAAGCTTAAACAAGGTAGAATTTTACGGAGTAACTTAGAATATTTTTAGGGACTGAGGGTTTAGGGTCCACAGTGCTAAATTTATTTGATCATTTTTGTAGCGACTTCAAATGGAAAAAAATTGGATCAAAAAGTCAAAATGGAAAGATCTTTGACGTCTTAAAAGTAACAATAGAATATTGTTTTTGAATGGTTACGATTAAAGATATATATTATTTGCTTATCAACAACTCAATAACTTCCATGTTTACATTTTTAACTTATGAAATTTCAATTCTCTAAAGAAAAATATATAACTGTTTTTTGCAATTGATATATTGATTAAAGGAATAACAATGATGTTTCTGAAACCTGTCTTAGTCATAATCAAATCTAATACTCAATAGCATAAGGTAGATCTTATTTTTATTGAAGTACCATTTATAGCTGTGTAGACTTAAACATAAATAAAATAAAATAAAATAATTAATTATAAAAAGAACCTTTCAAATGTTCTCCTTCTGAACTGTTCCTTTATTCATTATGGTTTCTATTCTACACATGGTTCCAGGCTTCACAGGATCACCATCACCGGGAAGTTTGTAAGAAATGAAGAATATTGGGCCCTCTCCAAGACCTACTGAGTTATAGTCTTCATTTTAAATAAGATTCCTAAGTGATTCATAGGGGCATTAAAGTTTAAATAGCACTGATGTAGACTACCTTCATTTGTAGCAGAGGGAATTTTCATTTGGTCTGAAGATAAATAATAGTCTCTAATATTGAAGCTAGGTCTTATGCACCAGGCCACAGATCTGATTCGTAATTTGTAAATGTCTATTTTCGTGTGTATGGGCATAGAAGTGAGTCACAGGTCTATGCTAATTTATTATTAATTAGCATTATTAACAATTGTTATTCTAGACTGTATAATCCAGAAAAGAGTATAAAACTATATCTAATCACTTGAATAAGAGGCATACTAAGTTAAATGACTTAAAGGAGTCATTAATGACTTAAAAGAGGTAAGTAATTAAATATTACTAGGGACCAAATAGTAAAAAGGAAAAATAATACAACCAATGGAGACAATTCATTATGGAGAAAGCTTTATTCGAATTTTAAATTAAATATGAACACAATGTCAACAGATATAGCTAGGAACTTGTTTCTCATACAGGTTAAAGTATACACAGAAACCCAGATAAAGGAGGAAGGTATTTTTGATGAATAAGTAGTCAGTCTCTGACTGACTTGGAATATATTACATGATAGGATTATAATTATATATGCTTGGAATATATTACATGATAGGAAGTTAAAAATTAAGACTTCTGGCTTTAGCAAGTTCCTCCCTTGTTCCCATAAAAGGTTTCTCCAACTTGCTTTGTATCTTGAAATCATAGAATAGATTTTATGAACAAGATAAAGGCAGAAGTTACTAGGAGCCCTTCAAAGAGAGCTCACCAATTCCACACCAACCCCATTTGTGTTTTGCCTCCTTACTTTAGAGGAAATATCATCTTAACTGCTGAATCTCTGGAAGACATTTCACAAGTGTAAAAATGAGACTCATACAAAAAGGATGGAAACAAATAAGGTCAGAAAGTACTGGTTTGCTCTGAAAACTAGTCGGAGCCATAGTATCAGTCCCGGATTTCTTTCCTTGAAAAGTCCCTATAAGTGAAAACAATTTTAAAATTCGTTTAAACTGTTGTTCGGGGGCTTATTGCTTCTCTTGCCCAAATGTGATTCTTTCACTGTGTCTTGATCCAATTTTAGTCAATCTGAATATGTAGATTTAACATCATCACGGGCAATGTGGACATTTTAAGGGAAAGAAATCTTAGTGTATGATGTTGAGCCTCATAATCCATGTGGCTAGCAATATATGTTAAACTAGGGGTAGATTTTAAAGAAAGATGTGGTTTTTAGGTGACAGGCTTATTTATCACTTTAATATTACTTCAGCTTTCTGTTCCAATCGTCTTTTGTTGATAGGACCTATCATGAATTCCATGTTAGCAGCCATAGCATCAATCATAGGTACCAGCTGAGAAAGCATGACATCCTAAAGTCCCTCAATTCCATATTCTTATCATGCTGGCCCAGTGCAGTGTGAAATGCATGCCGATCTATTAGGGGATGATAAAAAGCATAGTGATTAACTAGTGATTTATATCCTTTGAGATCGACAGCATATAGAAAATAGTGACTAATGGGGGATCTAGTGGGACTGAGAAACATTATATTAAAAATAGAAAGCCTGATTACCTTATCCTAGGGCATTCATTACTCTTGCCTTCATCAGTTATCTCCTCTTCACCCTGCACAATAATCAATGATGCCAAAAAAAAAAAAAGGAAAAAAGTGCATGCTGCACTTATATTACATACTCTTAGGACAAATGCAATTCTTAGTTATTCTAAATTTTTATTTTTTAAGATTTATTTATTTATTTATTTATTTATTTATTTATTTATTTATTTTAGGGAGAGAGAGAGAACAAGAGAGCATGTGCAAGCAGAAGCCAAGGGAGCAACAGATGGAGAGAGAGAGAGAATCCTCAAGCAGATTCCATTCTGAGCACAGAGCCAGATGCCAGGCTGGATCCTAGGGCCCTGAGATCATGACTTGAGCTGAAATCAAAAGTCAGATAGATACTCAACCAACGGAGACACTCAGGTGCCCCTGCAATTGTTGCTCTTAAGGAACATCTAAAATCTCTCAAAGTGGATCTTGCAAATGATGAGATTATAAAAATATTCAAATTGAATAGAGATATTCAATTCAGCTCACACTGCAAGCATTATTTTTGGTTTATCCACTAAAAATATCTAAGGAATACAAAATGCAGAGCTGATTTATTAATATTCATGAGATCCAAGTAAAAAAAAAGACAATCTTTGTGAATTATTTGAAGGAAAGCTTAAAACCATAACAGGAACCCCTGTTGCCTGACCAGTAGATATTTACTTCTTTGCTGGAGAAATCAGACTTTTGTGTTCATCCTTCACTAACTCAATAGTTACCTGTCTCCAGCTCTGGGTTTCAGAGCTGATCAGTTTGAACCAATTATTTAGGTGCCATTCTTATTTCCAATGGATTTAAGCATTGACTTGTAAAGCAATTCTAGCCAATTAGATAAAAAGGCATGTTTCCCAGGAATCTCTAGGATAGGATTCTATTTTTTTTTTTTAAGTCTTCCCTTCACATTCACTCTTCTTTTCCATTTCTGAATGTGTTGGCTGGAACTACTGCAAGTTTCCTATGCTTTGTGAAGAGTTAGCCTGAGAAAAGCCAACATGCTAAGAGTGGCATCACAGATTTTCAAAGGTTCATTGATCCTTCAGGAAATAATTTAGCAGCTAAACTCATAATCCTGGAGATTTCTACCTTTAGCCTATTTGAGAGATGATTTATTTCTTAGTTATTAAGTCAAACAAGTAGGGTTTTCTATTACTTGTTGTTTGCTGATAAAAACATTTGAGCAAACAAGCATCAATCGATGTCTAACCTGTGCATGCCTATCTCTTGTTATGCTTGTTTATGCTTTTCTAATTTTTTAATATAAAATAAATATTTTCCATTTTGTATTAACTCAAAGAGAATATTCTGGAATATGATCCCCATTGGCGTTTTTAAACTGTGATCACTTGAGTACTAATTCCCTGAGGTTAAGATTTCAGATTTCTAAGCACTCCATTAGACTTACTATATAAGCCTATTTAAAGATGATAGTCAAGATTTTTTAATTAAAAAAAAATTGCTTCCTGTTGTCTGTAGTTGTTTGAGAAACAATGATAGATATATAATGAATTCTTTAACATTTCAAAATCTGGGCACCTTTGCATATTCTCCATTAAATAAAAATCTTGTGGCTTAAAAAAAGTATCAAGCATTGGTCATTTTTATGCATAAAAGTAATATCTAAAAAATTTTGTATGAAGCGATTGTACCCAGAACACATCTTTATGTCAATGTATTAACAAGTGTAAAAGAAGACTTTTTAAAAATGCAACCTTTTCAATTACATTACTCTCATTGAAATATTATTAATGTTCATATTTATTTTCATTTCATTTAATCATAGTATTTTGTGAAAGTAAATGATTATGCCCCTTTAATAATAAAATCTATTTTAAAATATTAAAAAATCTAATGATTTAATATTGTCCCAAAGACGATTTTTAAAATGTCAAAATCTTATTTTACAAGTAAGTCATTTTATAAAGGCTAACCTTCTTCAGTCCCAAAGATATGTGTCTCACACTAACACTCATGAACACGATTAGTGTTATTATCAGCAGTTTCTAAGAATTTGTTAAACTTACTTTTTGCTACCTTAATCAATTCAGTACATTTTCGAAAATTCCAAACACATTGAAATTGTACTATCTTTATAATAGATAAATGACATTAAAATTTTTAAGTATTTAGATTGTTAGAAATGAGATCAATAATACAATTCCCAAAGGATATAGAATCCCATTTACAAGTGAGAATGAATCAATTTTAATGATGGTTAATTCACAGAGGATTTAGATCATTGCAACTGTGATGTCGCATATGCTGGCTCCCTGAACTAATTGTAGAAGAAAATTCATTGTGTTCAAAAAGGAAAAATGAAAATACCATCAATGATCAGAGAAATGTGCTTTCTACTTGGGCGTTGGGCCCACAACTAAGCTTAATCATCTGCCTGTTGGTCATGAGAGCTGCACTGGGAGCAGAAAATAACTCACTGCCCTTGATGCAAACCTGAGAATTTATGTGCACTCCTCAGAGATACAACTGCATAGAGGATTTGAACATTTGCCATTCATAACATGCTATGGTTTGTACTTGTGATCAAACCAGTTTAGCTGCTGAAGATGAAGGCCACCAAAGTCATTACCAAGGATGCAAAGAAACAGAAATTTAGCATGTCAATAATACTCTGTCAAGATGTTCTAAGATGTTCCATGGTAATGATTTGTTGTGATACAGCACTTGCTGTATCACACCTTAGGATGTCTTTGTGAAACTAGGTCTAAGGAGAATTTAATATGCAAATATGCCAGCAGAATTGAGGATACAGCACATACCTACTGCATAATGTTAAATATGCATGAAACATAACGTCTTCATGTTTAATTCTATTATAATTTTGGGAGTTGTATTTGCACATTCAAATTTTACATTTCTACTTTTTGTTATTAACATAAGGATGTGAAAGCTATTTTCTGTAGCTACAATAATGTAGGCTAGGCTATCAGGGCTTCCTCCCTGACAAAGATAAAGTTATTATTATGGGATGTAACTGAGGTAACCACCTTCTTCCTGTTGAATCACTAGCACATTGCATGAGTTTCTCTTAAAACTTTTATCAAAATTATTTATGCACAATATGTGCTTAACAACCCATAGTGATAAGTAAAAATTCAAAAGGGAATTTTGCCATAAACATAAAAAAGGTGTTCAACTTATTTCAAGGCACATTAATAATTTATCTAATGCCATCTTTGTAAAGTTAGAAAACCAGCTCTTATTTCTCTTGTTCTGCAAGATGAGTTCTCCAATTATTAGCATTTTTAAATTGTATTGTATTGTAGGGTTTAATGGAAATATAAAACTAGATTTAATTTATTTCTAATTAGTGTGCTTATTTTTCTCATGTCCTAAATCAGAGATTAGTCTTGTTCCTAATAGAAACATGATACGTGTTCCCTGAATATACTTAAAGAGACTAGCAATACTCTGGTATATGTTGCAACACATAGAAATCTTTTGTAAAAGAGAAAACATTCTTAATCAATTATTTTGTGAATGATCATAAATGATCATTGTTTGGTTCCTAATTATAGGCTGATGATAATCAGATATCCCTTTATTATGCCAATTTAGAGGGTAGATTGATAAGAAAAGTTTAAGATAAACCATGTCACTTAAAAAAAATCACCTTAGTGCTACAGGTGATGAAATTGAGATGAAAACATACTTTTCACATATCAAAACCTGATTAATGTAAGATGCATAGACCAGCTAGCCAACTTCAGCACACAGAACAACATAAATCAACATATACTATTTTTACTAGAACCACTAACATTGGTGCAGTTGTGATTTTAATATTGATTTACTTATTTTTTTTTATTTCAAATATGACAACCACTAACCCTTGGGTTTCCAATTTATGAGGCAGTTGAATGTAGTCCTCGAAAATTCAGGGCAAATGTATTAAAGTTCTCAACTACCTGAAACACATTTTTCTTCTTTCTGTACCTATATTCTTTAGAGTAACTCATCCAGTTCTCTCAATCCCCGCTCCTCTTCCCTGAAATCTAAACCTCTCTTTTCCCATCAAGATTATCAATGACAATTTTATTTTCTTTCTCCATTAAACTTCTTTCTTGTCTCAGTTAATGCTTTTTTTTTTCTAAACTGTACTACATATTTTTTGTACCTCTCCTTTTGGCACAGAACCTGCACTTTCCATAAAATGATGGAAATGATGATTATTATCAACTCTCGGAAATAGAATTGAGTATCTGCTGTAGAGTCAGAGATTTGAGGTCATTTCCCTCTCCCTGGCTACTTACTGCGTCAGCCTAGGGATGAGGGGGATACAGCAGGGGGCACAGCTAGCTACCCAGATCTATCTTAGATATAGTGGCTCCATGCTCAGCATGTACATACACACACACATGCATGCATGCACATTTACTACTATTCCTACCTCTCTATATGTTAGGTTCATGAATGAGAATTAGAAATTACACATTGTCACATGGCACATGTAGAAGGTAGCTTTGGTTTAATGGATGATTCTTTCTCTCAAAGGCCCTTCTGTGGCTTTCTCAGATCCTTTTTGCCAAAATTCCAACTAATAGTCTTTTAATGAGGAAGCCAGTATTTCCACGTCTGGCTGTTTACAATCTCCTCTACAAAGATATTTCTGGTAACACACTCATAGAGCACCTCCAATCAAACTATACTCCCTCTCTCCTTAAGTATCTTCATGGTTTATTCATTTCTGCTCTCATGATAGGGTAAGGGTGCCAACATTAAATTTTAACATTTCTTTGCAATTCCTACATTAGTTGATTCATCCTTCAATACATTTTTTTTAAAATTAGTGCCTGAAAACTGCCAGCCCTGGGAATATATTATAAAACAAAAGAGAAATCAAATTCTGCCCTCATTGACCTTAGAAACTTTAAAAATAAAAGTTAAATGCATAGTGTGCTACATGGTGATAAGTGCTAGGGAGGGAAAATAAGCAGGAAAGATGACAAGATGTATATATGCATGGGTGGGTGCCATTGAAATTTTAGATAGATGTATCCAGGGTCAGCCTCTCTGAGGACATGACCTTTGAGTAGAGATCTAAGGAGGAGAGAGAATGAGTGTGGGTGATTTGGACAAGGTCTTTGCAAACTAAATGATCATGTGTTCAAAATGCTGAGGTAAGAACATGCTTGGATGTTCAAGGCATCTTGCAGGAGCCAGTATCAATGGATTGGACTAAAATGAGTTAAAGAGAAATAAAATGGTGGAGTTGAGAAGTACCCTTTGCCGGTAGTAGGCCTTGGGGGCTTTAAGAAGGACTCTTGGGTTTTATCCTGAATAAGTCAGAAGACCACCAGAAGGTTTTGAGCAAAGAATGGAAATGATACTGTTTATGCTTTATTATGGCTGTGTTGAGAAGACTCTGAAGAGGGCAAAGATAGGATTAGGGATACCAGTTATCAGACCCTTGCAATAATTCTAAAGAAAGACAATGTGACCTGTCCTGGGATGGTAACAATGAGATGATGAGAAGTTGTCAAGTTTGCAATAGTTTCAAATGTAGAATCAACCCAACTCACTGAAAATAGACATGTGTGAATGAGAAGAATCAAGGATGACATGAAGTTTTAAGTCTTCAGCAAGTAGAATTACAGAGTAAGAAGTAGTTGAATGTTGCACACCGCAGGAGCAGGCTTGAGAGGGGGGAGATATGGGAAACATGTACAGTCTGAAAGTCAGCAGATAATTCAGTATCTCAAATGCACTCCATCAAATATTACTTTTTGTTCTCAGGACTGCAACCACAATAGAGAATTGTGATCATAAATATTCTAATATAAGCTTATTCTGTGTATATCTTCTAATTTGATCCTAAACAAAAAGAAATTCTAAGACTGATATTATTTTCCCTAGTTTAAATGATTAGGAAGAGGAGACTCTAAAATTTTATGGTTATTTTGTCCTTTCCAGAAACAGATTAGACTGCTTATTGTATGTCCCTTAGTGGCAGCCTAAATGGTTAGAATCAAAGTGCTAATTAGCAATCAAGCCATTTTTGAAAGTCACAAAACCTTTTGAAAAGCAAAACTTATGTTCTAGCTTCTCTCTTTACTAATATTTTTTTTAAATCTAGATCACAAGTGCTTCTAGATTTCTAGAAATGTGGAGAAATTTTATTTTTCTATGTACCAAAACTCTAATTCAGCACCTGATCTCAATTGTCTCTGATTTTAAAAAAATATATTTTCTTTTGATTTATCTTGTGAGTTACATTTTAAAATTTTCTTTTATATAAGATAAACATCCAAAGAAAATCTTTACTTCTTTACATTCTATATCAATGTCTTTGATTCAGTGATAAACAACCTTTAATTAAAACTCAACATATTTCATTATATTCTTACTCATATTAAGTGAGGGAAATGCTTAATCTGCATCTGGACTGTGTGGGGCTGGGCTGGATCAAGGTTTTTAGGTCTTCTCTTTCTAGGATCCAGGACAAAGGTGCAGTTACTATATTGAACAAGCTATTATTCTGGGTGAGGACAGAAGCTGGAAGTGGTAGGGGAACAGACTTGAACCACACTAGTACATTCATAGCTCTAATCTGAATGTGACTTATGCCATGTTTATTCACATTTTATTGAGCGAATCAAAGTTTGACCAAATCCAAAGTCAATGGGGCAGAGAGTATACACTCCCAGTGACGCAGCCCAAGAGGAGCAAGGAGGAACTTAATAAATGTGAACCAACTGCACATTTTATTTTAAAAATATTTCACCCTTATAAGGTAGGTTTATCTTCACAGCTATAAATAAAATCAACCCAAAAAGTAAAAATCTACTGATCAAATACTGATCTCCCTTGATGAACATACACATCCATCTCATAATTACCTTTTTCTCTACAGCCAAATGAATGCATGAAAAGTAATTATATTTCAATTATGTATTTCATTCATACTGAGCATAAGTAGGCTTATGTCTATTTTCTTCAGTAGTTGTTGTTATTTTGATATTAGTAACATGTAGCACGTCTCATCATACAGAATCTCCTCAAGATACGAAGATCTTTTGCAATTTGTCTGTTCAGGAGTAGTATCATGTATCCATAGTTGTTGAGATATTTTTCACAGACACAAGAGACCACAAAGCCCAACAAAGGAAACAAACTATTGAATTTTATGAAATAAAATAGTTCAAACAAGCTGGATATGACCTTCTCACTGAAGGAACGAACCTCTTGATATTCTTATATAATGATGTAAAATAGATTCTTATCATTCTTAGAGAAAATTCTAAGAGCTTCCTATCTCTTAAATAAAGAGAAAAGCCACATGAAACCATGTGTTTTATTATTTTTTTAATTTTTATTTATTTATTAGAGAGAGAGAGAGAGAGAGAGAGAGAGGCAGAGACATAGGCAGAGACATGCAGAGGGAGAAGCAGGCACCATGCACCAGGAGCCCGACGTGGGATTCGATCCCGGGTCTCCAGGATCGCGCCCTGGGCCAAAGGCAGGCGCCAAACCGCTGCGCCACCCAGGGATCCCTGAAACCATGTGTTTTAGAATGAGCACAATTGCATCTTTTTAGGTTCTATGGGGAGGGGAAAAGTTATGGGAATATGAGACAGAACTGAATTCTTTGGATATGAGAGGGATAAATTGATTTCATGACTCATCAGTTTAAAAAAAACAGTGTTTTAAATCATTTGTTTCACTTTTTGGTTATGAATAACAGAATAAAAAAACACTGGTTTAGAGAGAACATAAATGTATGAAATGATACTTGCTATCTCAGGAAGGACAGGAGAATCAGTATTGGAGTTTAGACAATTAGAAGTTGTACTCCAAACAATACAATACTATTCTCCAGACCCATAAGCATAAACAGCTGAGCTAGACACAAACAGCTCCGTTCATGTCATAGACACTGGACAAGGTACATTATCTTTGGAAGCTCTGCATTTATGGACACTGAAAAGGCATGAAGGGTGGAGGGGTCATTTCTTGGCATCTCTAGTTTAATGAACAAAAGGCTCAAGTGAGATTCTGATTGTTGGGACTCATTTCACATGGCTGAATAATGACTGATAGAAAGCCTAGTTAGCTGATTCTCCAGCTTGGGGCGGGGTGGGGGGGTGGGCAGATTCTCCATATGATCAGTTTCACCAACACAGGAAGCATTTCTAAACGTTTCAGACCACCAAAAAGTGTGACTGATGTCTGTATCATATAACTCAGAAATATCTTCCCTATACTTATAGATTTTCACAAAACGACATTTCCCAGTCTAGAAACCTATGACAAGAAAACCACAAAATTAACTCCAAAACTATAATACAGCATAATATATTGATTTGGCTGAATTAAATCCTGTGTACAGTGTTACATATTTTCCACTGATATTTTCAATACAGTCTTTCTCTTGTCTTTTGCTTTATTGCCCTTCACAGATACTGATTTTCGATTTTTTTAATATTTTATTTATTTATTCATGAGAGACACACAGAGAGAGAGAGGCAGAGACACAAGCAGAGGGAAAAGCAGGCTCCATGCAGGGAGCCCGAAGTGGAACTCAATCCCTAGATTCCAAGATCACACCCTGAGCTGAAGGCAGATGCTTAATGGCTGAACCACCCAGGCATCCCTGCTTTTCAGTTTCCTAGGTTTGGGGCAATCCTGCACTAAAGAAGTCTAACAGTGCTTTTTTTCCATTAGTATTTGTTCATTTTGTGTCTCCTGTGTCACATTTTGGTAATTCTCACAATATTTCAAACTCTTTCACTATTATTATATTTGTTATGGTATCTGTGATCAGTGATTATGACTCACTGAAAGCTGAGATGATGGTTAGCAACTTTTAGCAACAAATTGTTTTTAGTTAAGGTATATACATTTTTTAAAAGACATAATGCTATTGCATATGTTGAAGACTTCAATGTAGTGAAAATATAACCTTTATATGCATGTGGGAAACCAAAAAATTCACTTGACTTGTCTCATGGCGATATTCACTTTACTGTGGAAGTCTGGAACCAAACCTGCAATATCTCTGAGGTATGTCTATAATTCTTTCTAGTTAATGCTTTATTTAGACAATGGGAGACAGTCCAATTTAATGTGTGATAACTACAACATATTTCCCGGATGACATGTATTATGCCATCCTAAATGACATAATACATCTGCCAAATCAGTGATAATTCAGTTTACCTGAGAAATGCATAACAAATGAAAACAATTTCATACTTGAAAATCGTGTTTACTCTTTTCCATTTTATAATAATAACCTCCTAGAAATCCTTGTTAAGACATTTATTTAATTTTGATAGTTTTATTGAAAATTAATTTTAGAGATAATGTGGTAATGATTGTAAATAATTGTACGATGACTAAAAAATGACGTATGGGATTATTATAGAGCCTTAATATCACTCTGTGATGCATACAATTGACCATGTTGACATGCATAAAAGATAGTTTAAATTATATCTGATAAAACATACAGCAATCCATACCCTCCTGATATTTAGATTCCTCCATAACCTACATGGGCCTGATCAACAAAAGCAATTTTTTTCACTCTTGTAAAAGAATTCATTCTTCTGTAGTATGTAAAATTAGAAAATTTAAGTGTCCTCTCCAATGTCAAACTCATTACTAGGAAAGGAAATTTCTAGCACACAGCTTTACAGAATTGTAGATTTCCTTGTTAAAGAAATGAAATAATAAAATAAAATATGAAGGAGAGAATAAGGATGGAATGGGCCATCAATTCACTACAGTTTTGTCATCTTAGCAAAATTTTACCCATGATGAGACTTGACACTTATATTCAACCTCCAAGATCATATTTTCACATCTTTCTTCCTTTGCTTAGATTTATCAATCTATATTAGAGTCAAAACTTATGTCCTAGTTCTTTAGCAAATGGTCTAAATAAAAGATTTCACTATATTAGTGATGTTTGTATACATCCACATTGAAGAAAGAAAGAAAATAGCTATCAAAACTGATTGTTCCATTCAACATGGAACAGTTTAGAGAAGTAGGAAGTAAATTTCTGTGAAAGGAAATACTTTTTTTCTGTCTTTTATATTACTTAAGTTGTAGATCGTATACAAAGTAGCAGAGTTCTCTGAAATGAAAAAAATAAAAAGACAACAAAAAAAGTGTATTTCTGGGACTTGAAATGTTCTCAAAATGAGAAGACACTGGGAAAATTAACTTTTATCTATGGAAATACTGGTGGATCCCTTTATGAAAATCTACCAGGTTTTTCCCCCCACTTAAAAGTCAATTCTCAGTGATTATATCATTAGGAATAAATATTTATATCCTCTCTGTGAAGCTCCATGTAATACTAACTAAACTCCTAAGAAAACTTAATGGTCTGCCAGCTGTCTACTCTATCACATTCTTAAATGCTTCACTTTGGGATGTTACAGCCGCCATTACAATATAGAAATGCTACCTTTGGCCTTCATATATTTCTAAGTTGTATATTAGGTACAAAATTTTTAAAAAGTACCCCTGTCACCAAACACACACACACACACACACACACACACACACACACAAATTGTAGTGAAGGAATCCAGTGATTTAAAAAGAAAGTTAAGTCTGAAAACCATAAAACTACTTTTAGCAAATATCCTTTGGTATACTGCATTTGCTTTGTAATATGGTGTGACCCAATCTGGGTAATATCAATAGGAATAGTCCAATACAATGAAATAAATGGACCACACTATTGGACCAGCAGTTATGGTAGGAGAGGACCAAGAATCTCGATGATGAAGGCAATAGAATCCATCATTTTTGTTTTGTTCTGTTTTATTTAGGACCTTATGTATATGTATTTGAGCAAGAGGAAGAGTGTGTGTGTGTGTGTGTGTGTGTGTGTGCATGCAGGGGGTGGGGGAAGTACAGGAGGAGGAGCAGAGGAAGAAGGAGAAGCAGAGTCCTCACTTAGCAGGAAGCCAGATGCAGGACTGGATCTCAGGACCCTAGGATCATGACCTGAGCCCAATACAGATGCTTTAATGACTTCCCTAAAAAATTTCTTTAAAACTGAGAAACTTAAAAAAATAAATAAAATAAAATAAAATAAAACTGAGAAACTTAGTTGCATTTTATTCATATTCTTTTTTCTAACAACTATGTATACTAAGTCACTATTATTAACTGATTGGCATGACTCCAAGGCATTGCTTTATGATTACATGGATTTTTCTCTTTCAGCTAGATGGTTAGAGGGTGAGCATGCACACAAACAACACAAAAACTAAGGCTTACTAATTAGTACTGGCTTTTTTATTATTTTTATTTTATTGTTTAAGATTTTATTTAATTATTCACCAGAGACCACAGAGAGAGAGAGGCAGAGACACAGGCAGAGGGAGAAGCAGGCTCTATGCAAGGAGCCCAATGTGGGACTTGATCCCGGGACTCCAGGATCATGCCCTGAGCTGAAGGCAGACGCTCAACCTCTGAGCCACCTAGGTGTCCCAAAACTCTAAGTTTAATATTTGTTTTGATATTATTGTTACATATAGTTTTTACTCTTTAAAAATGTTAAAGAGATGCAGATAATGGGGACAAACTCATAAGTAAAGAGAATTAGTCTCAGATTACTTTATATCACTTTTGAATAAATCAGGGTTGTCTCACAAATGCTCTTTTAGAAGTTTTACCTGCATTTCTCTGCCTAATTACCATCATACAGCTAAAAAAGTGGACTATCTGCATTATGTAGGAAACAATGACATTTGTATATTGATTCTCATATTCTGGGGATGAATCTATTTCTAGAAAGTTACTTTCTATATTCTAGTTTAATATCTGAATCTATTTCAGGATTTTCAGGTCTCATCGATATTTATATCTCAGTCTCAAAATAATACACATGAATTAGAGTCAGAAAATTTTCCTAGTTCCTGTCCTCGGTAATGAGTAACGTCTATTACTTTCCAGGGTTCCACCTTCCCTTGGAAAGGAAAATGCTCTCTAATCTGGATACTGGTTTAATTGGGCCAAAGTGAGGTAATCTTGGGTCTTTGCACATAGTCCTAATCAGTTTTTCCTCATACACTTTTGTTATACTTCTGTTCCACTTTCTCCTATTCATAAATTCTAGGGATGTTTCTAACCCAAGCTTGATTAATGGACTCCCAGGGTCCACCCCTGTATCATTTACTCCACTCTAATTCTCCATTGGTTATGTGGCCATTACTAGTCATCATAAACAAACTCTTACTTTTTACTAGAGCCGCTGCAAGCCCCACCATTGCCATTGGATCTTGTTCTGGTTTCACACTCTTTCCGGCTATCACATCATTGGGTTACTAGTGCCAACGGTTCTGCTGTCACCCTCAAATCTAACACTACCTCTATGAGTTTTGGGTTTTTTTATTCTAGCATCATTTGTGATCGATCTCTGGACTATTTCTTCTTCACTGGCTGCTTTGTCTTGATATAGCCTCAATATTCAGACAATACAAAACTGCTGATGGTGAATTTATGTCCTAGGTGACTATAGCTTCTTAGGTCAGTTAAGTTCACCAGATATTGTTAAACATTCCAAAACTGCTCAGTGCTAAGTGTAAAGGAAACAGTGACAAATAAGACAGCATCCAACTTGTTAAGGAACTATTAATTTGCTGAAAGGAAGAAAGTAAATTGCAAATTGATGTCAGTGCTACTTAATAACACTCATGATTTCACTATTGCTTCGACTCCAGCATGTACCAAGCCCTCACCTTTACTGGTTGGTACACAATCTACAGAGAGCCATTGTGGACAATCTAGACTACAGGAATTATTTATTCATTAGCAAAAATGGGTCCTAGCCTCTGATCTCTCTGACAGATCATCTCATACTGCTTCCCTTTCATAAACCCTATACAATATTGACAGCATGTTCTCCTCTGCCTAAAAATAGAAGTCATTAGGCTCTAAATAGTAAAACAGATCTTTTTTTTCTTTTTTTGCAGCCGCCACTTCAAACAAGTATCTTTGACATGCTTTATTCATGTGATAAATAAATTCATCTGGCTCTTTAAAAACACTAAAATCCATGAGAAGATCTACATTTCTATATAGACAAAATAGAAATTTGAAATGGATCCATAAACTTCCAGAATGCTGTATCCCTTTATGGACATTAATTAAAGAACCATACTTTTTACTTCATGTGGATAGTGGTGTTGATGGTGGGGTGATCTTTCCAAATATTTTCCTCACTTCTAGAATAAAAATAGATATCATAAAATATAACAAAGGATAGACTTTACATTTTAGTTAGTATCCAAAGCATATAGCATCTTTAATTTTTTTGAGCATAGTAATAGCATCAGATGAATTCGTCATTATCTATAATTTACCCTCAAATAGCAAACTTGTATTCAAGTCAGGAAATTTTCTCAGTTCCTGGCCCTGAGTATATCTATTATACTTTCTACACAACAATTATTGCTCATGAATTTTTATGAAAGCAACTTAACAATATATTATAACCAAGTCTATATGCACATAGTGAATTGGGGAATTGTCACACTCATAGATATAATGCCACTTATATAACACTTCCAGCTAAGGTACCTGCCTATTTCAGGTCAATGTTCTTTTGGCTTGAGCTACACAGAATTTTCCAACACACTATTTGGCATGTGTGGCAATGATCTTAATCAGTCTTACTATATCTAGCTTCAGAATGTCAGTGCTTTTAGGTACTCAATAATTAAATATGGATGATACAACACTCTCTGGCATTAAAATGGCACACTGGACTGTAAAATTCAAAATAAAGACACTAAAAATTAAGGTGACAGTCAAGCCAGATGGCTTTTCTGATGTTCTAAAATACACGTGAAGGATTGTATTAATTTAATCACCATCTGGGATACAGTTGAAAATTAGCATCTATGGGCAGTTAAATCCGGATATAATCTGGATGTCACAATGTGTTCTACTCCAACTTCTGTTATTTTTCTCTTTGGTGACACTGCATGGAACCACTTTAGTTCTTTCCCATGTGCAGGCACGAATAGGATACCTGCCTTCTGTACGGATGATATTATTGAAAGCACTTGAAATTGAAATGAGAAAACATTTATGTACATATCCATAAGGTTGTAATTGATTCTTTTATAAATCCTAGACCATTGTTACATGCTTTCACCAATTAACATCAATTTGATTTCATCTTCAATGGTTTCTGAATTTTTTATATCAAATGTAATTTTCAAATAAATAAGGAAGAAATGGTTTTCCAAAATAATGGTATATGCAGAGAAGTGGATCAGACCTAGACATTGTGTACTTGGTCAAGCAGGTCAACCTTCCTTAAGTGTAATTTAATTACTCACCTGTAAATTTAAGGTATTGAAGGGCCATATGGCATTAGTGTTACAAAACCAGGGATTGGCAAAGAAAGACTGGGGCCAAATCCAGTTCACAGCATGTTTTTTCTATTGCCCTCAAGCCAAAGTTGTTTTGTTACATTTTAAAGAGTTGAAGACAAACACATAAATATCAAAAAGAGGAATATGAGACAGAGGCTATATATGCCTGCAAGGATATTGACTAGCCTCGCTAATTTAAGGTATATTGTTTGCAACCTGAGATATTTACTATCTGACTCTTAATAAGAAGTTTGCCAATTCCTGCACTATATTCCATTAGCCTACAAAGCGTAATCACATGTCTTTCAAAATGTAAAAATCAACAATTTTGTTGTGCCTTTGAATTTTATGTTATAAACTCCATTTATCTATGTCTTCTCATCTGATATTTACAAAGATCCTGGGTTTCTGTGTTTTGTATATAAGACTTACATAAAGTCACACAGTTACTTAGTGATAAACCTTGAGATTAATTATTAATTGAACTTTCTGTCCCCAACACCCACACATTTTTCTCTACATAGGGCAAAAAGCAAATTTAAAAGAATAACAAAACAAAAAAGAAACTCCAAAATAGCAATTAATTTAATCAAGGGAAAAGAAAAAGAGTTTTTTTATGCATGTAAAAATGAGTGGAGTTAATAGCATACCAACCTCAAACATGCAAGTTGGTGGCAGGTAAAATAAATTAATTAATCATTTTTTACTTTAATTAGACTTTATTTTTCAGTTAATACAAATAGAAGCTGAAAAAATGAAGTGAAAAATCATAAGCATTAGGTTGTAAAATTACTGTCCATTTTTAAAGTAACCTAAAACAGCAACTGTAAATCTGTATTCTGTATATTTCTACTCTCAGAGGAACAGATCAAAATAATTAGATGTAGATGGCTGTGAATGTAAAGAATTAAGAAATTTGCATAGTTCTTCCAATATCTTGTAAACCAGAAATATACAATATAGAAATACCGATAGTATGACATTCACATTTTTCCTTCAATTTCTCATTTTTTTGACTAAACATCTTGTTTAATGCAAATAAAATATTAATGTTCCATTTAATTCAAATCATAAATATAATATATTTTAGTAAAGGGTAGGGGTTTGCATTTCCTCATTGATATTCATTAACTTAATATAAAGTAAAAGCTACAGTATTTCTGAATCATGTAGACATCCTTTTTACCACTACCATTAGGGTTGGTTTGTAAAACTATAGCTTTATTACTCTACTAAAATATTTTATACAACATTATATAATATGGGGCACTCTAGTTTTCCCTGTGGTATATAATCTTCCACACTTTTAGGTTTTTATAATCTCACTGTGTAAAACACTCTCCAAGTTACTGATTCTTTTTAAATATAAAATTTTAAGTCTCAATAGCAAATACACATGGTAAAATAACCAGGCTTTTAAATAGGCTTTTATAGTGCAATTCATGGCATTAATTCCAAACCAGAACTCCCAAACTTAAGGTAAGATCTTTTCTGAGATCTGCATAAAAGATCAGAGGGTATTTATCATGAATTTCCTACAAAGGAAGTTTATTATCTTATATTTCAATTTTATATTTAGAGAAAGTTTTCAAAAATATTTCACAAACCTAAGCATACAGCATTTGCCTTATAACCACTACCCCCATAATACAACCAAAGAAAACTTATCAAGTATTAATTTTGAAAACTAAAGCAAAAAGTGCCAGTCAATTCCCAAAGTTCAAGCATACCTTTTTAATTTCTGTGGTTTATTTGACCCATAAAGACTTTCCTGCTTGAGCATAGCAGAAACATTACTGTGACTTTCCTTCCATAACTTCAGTGGAAAATCAAATGACATGATTATATCACTGTAACAACGAGGGTCAACTTGGTGGTTTTGTTTTGTTTTGTTTTGTTTTGTTTTGTTTTGTTTTGTTTTACAACTGTTCAGTCTTTCAAAGAATAACTGTTCTGCCATTGCACTTGGCATTGGCTTAATTTTCTTACTTGTAAATAGAAAGAGAAAGTTACAACCTAAATAATTAGGTAATATCCCTATAGGACTTATCTCCTCAGGGAAAACATAAAGCAGAATAAATGTGTTTAATTATAATTTGGTCATGCCTAAGACTATCATGGCCTGCTTATGTTTTTTTTTTTCCACTATAACATGCGCAGGATTATGGCAAATAAACTAACACAATGACAATTCCAAATGGCTCCAGCAAACAAAATGATACATTACCTTGGAGAAGTTAGCAATTTGGAAAGATGGGCATATATTTAAATATATGATAAATTCAATTATACTACAAACACATTTTCATAAAGAATCATTCACGGTACAAAAGAAATTCTGGATTTCGTTAGCCTCAAAGTGTTTCTTCTCTAAAAGAGAATAGGCTTCCCTGTAATATTCACAGATAACTCAATATTGCCAGCCCCTGCACATCTAAGAAGGCTCGTCACATCTAGGTTGTAGCTCTAAGACTACAGGCTCTAATCCTAGGAAGAGAGCGTTCAATGTACAGCTCCCTTACCATTTACCAACAATATCATCTCAAGCACAATTAGTTCATCTATCTGAGCTTCAATCTCCTTATTTGTAAAATGGATTTGAAAATATCATTTCATACTCAGAGGGTTGTTGTGGGAATAAATAAGATAATTCATGTAAAATACTTGAGTTAGCTCTTGTTACAGAATATGTACTTAATGTACCAATGCTGTCTATTATTATCATTATTATCACTATTATTATTAGTTTTCTGTTATTTATTTTCCAGTTTATATCTATATACAGCTGGGTGTATGAAAATTTAACCCCAATTGTGTAAACCAGTGTTGAACTCTATATAATTAAGATTTTCCAGTCCAATTTCTGAAGCTTTGTTCTTGTTGTCACTTCACTCCTTTTTCCCTTTTGAAACACTAGTGTTATAGCATGACATGTTGAAAATACAGATCAATTTATTTTTTTAATTAAGGCCACTTTAAATATATACATACAACCCATCATAATTACTTTAAAGTATTAACAATTAGTACATAGTATCATCGCTGGATTTTTTCTCATTTTTTGTTAATAAATCTACTGTGTGGATTATTATTGGGAAAATATGATCACTCAACAAATATGTATTGGATGAATAAATAAGTTATTACTTTAATTAGAAACTTGTGCATTAGAGCTGATTTTAAGGTACTAGACAGCTATAATGCCCTCTCTCCTGGTCCTCTCCCATCTATCAATATTGTTAAGAGGACATAAGCACATATGCCTTTATAAATCAAACAAACAAGGTGACTACTTGACACAATATTTAAGTTAAACTGAGAGTCTTCTTTAGTCACAGTGGCTTAGGGTTGAAAACATTCCTTAGTCTTAGCACAGTACTCAGTATTTAATAGGAATTCAACTAAATGCAATTTCTTACCCTGTAACTTAGATATGAAATCTTCCTTCTAGGTTCTGTATGATTCTCCCAAATACTTTTTGTCATAACTGCATTCTATTTATTAAACACAATGGCTTAATATGGATTCAATATTGCACTGTATGTGAACTAACCAGAATTTAAATAAAATCTGAAAAAAAAGTTGTTAAACAATAAAACATGTGATGTAAATTTTCATCAACTTTGGAATATATTTTTAATAAGAGTCATACAAATTCTAATATCTTAATAATTGTAGTCCTGAGATGTTATCTTAAGGACATTTTTTAAGGAAGTAAAAATTACATGAACCAAGATACCAATTATTGCAGTACCCTAAATAGTGAAATATTGAGATGATATCTTTAGCTAAATTAATATTCATAAATTGTTAAAATACTGTGCAGCATAAAAAAGTACAACTGAATATTATAACATACAGAAAATGTTTTCAATACAATTTCAAGTAAAACAATGCAAAGTGCAAAATTATATGTTTTCTCTGATTAGAAGTGCTCAACTAACGTTTTAAAAAACTAAAGTTCAATAAAATATTTTTTCGAATTTCATACAGATTGCTCAATTCCCAAATGCCAATTTTCCCATATAGAGTATGATTGGGCTGCTGCCTCTGCCAGCACTGATGATTTGGAAAAGTAGAATCTGACTCATTCTTCTGCATGACAATGAGAGGTTGGAGGGATGATTCTGTTTCTTTTACTAATAGAATAAGCAACACAAATTACTTTGCAAGCAATCAGCTGAAAACCAACTTGTCCAGAGGGTGTGGATCTTTACATTTGGTTGTAAGAATTTGTATTTTTTATTTTATTATTTTTTAAAAGATTTTATTTGTTTATTCATGAGAGACACAGAGAGAGAGGCAGAGACATAGGCAGAGGGAGAAGCAGGCTCCCTGCCAGGAGCCCAATGTGGGTGGGACTCGATCCCAGGACTCTAGGATCTGAGCAAAAGGTAGAAACTCAACCACTGAGTTACTCAGGGACCCTGGAATTTATATTTTTTTAGAGATTTGTTTATTCCCTTCCCCACAAAGAATTTAAAGTGTGGCACTGAGATGGCAAAATCAAACATATATATACATACACACATATACATGTACATATACACACATATATTATCATCAGGTGATTAAATAATATTCATATTAAGATGATTAAACTGCACATCAATAAATAAATCCAGACAAGATAAAATATATCTTGGAAGCATTAAGCTCCCATAATTAAAGATGTAGTTTATCCACGGGGCTCTTTTAGACGAAGCTAATTTTTTCTCTCTAGTGTATTACTTAAAATTATGACAGGCAAGCAAAAATTCTCCAAGAGGAAAAACACTGGAGTTCTATAAATTTAATCATCCTGTGTTTTTAAAATAACAAAAACAGTGTTCATAGAATAATAAATGCTAACCTCTTAAACCCTTTCTTTTGCTAGTCATTGACTTAGTATTTTCCATGTGTTACCATATTTGAACTTCAAAAGATATTGCAATATGTAGGATTTTATCTCCATTTTACTTGCGTGGAATCTGAGGCTTAGAAGAAATTATTTACCTAATATGTCCATTTCAGAAAGCCAGATTTTCTTTGTTGAAGAGCAGTTTCCCCAGTAAAACATTGTAATTTGTAGTAGTTGTTATTGTCTATAAAGTTGTCTGGTTGATCAACAAAGGCATTCCAGGGCTAGATTCAATAAATTCAGTAAAATTTTACTTAGATCAAAGACTAGAAATTCACAGTGGTATTTGACATCTGTCCCAAAAATTCTTAAGAAAAATACTAGAATCCAAATGCAAGACCACTGATATCTCCTTTGTTTTATTATTTTTTAAAATGTGTTCTCCGTGGATATATCTGTTCTTTTAGACTGTGAGTCTTGAGCCATATGTAACACTTCTGCAGAAATGGGAGACTAAATTTAGGATGTCACAATTTTTCCCATTGTATTGATTTCTTCTTTCCTATAGAATACTCAGATTTATAAAACTGAGAGAAGTCAGGGAAAAATTTCAACTACCATAACTAAGAAGTGTAAGAACTGGGATTTGAACTAACAGATATTTGATTTTAAGTCTGTCCTTTACCTAGTGGTTATGTAAAAGAAAAGATGCATAAAAGTATACAGGAAGAATTTATAGCAATTGTCTGTGGATTCAACTGAAGGTGTGGAGTAATAGGATTTGTCACTAGAGACTACCAGGTGACAAAATCATTCACATTTATGGTTAGATCTGGCGATGGGAAAACCAATTTTAGCTAAAGTATGAATAGTCTACTTATGAACAAGCTTTAAGTGGACCAGGAGATATGGTTTTTTTAGTCCTGGTTTTTATGCAGTGAGAGCCTATACTGCACATACAGAGATATGATAAGGATTTATGGAATCTCATGCATTTATGTATGAATTATAATGAAATACACAAGGAAGATAACATCTTCAAGATACAAAGTAAAAAAGAAAAAAAAAAGAACTCAAGAATATCCAGTCTTGAACATTGTATGCTGTCTCTCTCAAAGAAAATATGATATCTTGTTAAGCTATAAGGTTTGTTCAGATAAGCTCTAATATATTGCTTTTTCTACCATAGCATAAAGATCTTTTTAAGTTCTTAAGACATCTAATGACCCAAGGTTTATTTAAATATATCATTTTGAATAGCATATTCTACCCCCAAGAGTTAAAGATCTATATACCAGTATTAGAGTAGATGATTGAAAATGTTATTCTATGAACATGACCCTTTTCATTATATTCTCTTAATTTCCTGATAGCTATGCCATTTTTATTGTCATTTGTATGTTTAAAATGTGTTTTAAAAGAAGCAACCTACTTATAAACTGAGTGAAAACACATTCTTTCGTGTTTTGACATAACATTGGTAATTAGAAGATTAAAGCTCTTAAAACACCTTAGGCTCTAATTTCATGTAGGTAGAAATGAGATATCAAGGATTCAATACAGTGGTATAGAAACAAAAGATTGATTTAAATGTTAAAGCTTCTTAAGTCAAAATCATGACAAAGGAATTTTCCATTTACTGTATTTTTATTTCTCAAGCTATATTTATCAGCTGTCTAATAAAAACTAAAGAAAGCAGAAATCTTTATCTTCTTTGTTCTTGTGTATTTGGGGAGCAGGAAGAGAAATTAAAAAGCCAAACAAATGTTATAGAAATAGTTGGAAAATTGCAGTCACAGAACAAAGGTAGAGTATAATACAGCAGGACTTATGTTTTAAGTAGTTTACTTAGTTATGAGTTACATAGAAGTTTTAACTAAGATACTAAGTTCCAATTTAATCAAGTGTTGGAGGATTTCTGACTTTCTATGCTACAAATGGAGAACAAAGCCAAGAATACAGACTCATGTATTCAGGAAACAGCTAGTTCTACCTTTGACAAACCAGGTGGCAAATCTTAGTGGTAACCAAAATATTCCTGCTTCTTTACTTTCTTTGTGATGAAGTCCCAACAAACTGATTATCTGAGAATGAGGACAACCTCAGTATAATGGAAAAATGATAAGGACAGTTTGGCAAGCATCAAGATAAACAAGGCAAGCAATTCAAATAGGGAAGGAGTGAGTGAATCGAAAAATGGGAAAATGGAACAAAGTACTGGACAATGAGTAAATAATGAAATAAGGATAAAGTGAGGAAAACAAAATAGAGTCTTATGATGTGTTTTTGAACAAATAAAGATACAATAAAAGTGACATATTTTTAAGGAGAAAGTGAGTATTATAGACCTCTGGACATTTCTTTAAGGAACAAATGAACTAATACATTTAGAATTGAATGTATATTAGAGAAGGAAGCAGGGATTCTGCTGTTATGTTATTAACTTGATCAATACCCATAACCAAACAGACAATTTAACACTACCTTCACCCTCAATTCACTTTAGTGCTTGTAATCGCCTATTGTCAGCTAACCAAATAATTACAAAGCTCCATTTTCTATCTATTGAATAAACATAATCTTAGTGGCAACTATGGCTTATTTAAAATGGATAAAATATGCATCTAATAAATTGCAAATATGCAGAGTATGATCGCTTTGAAAATTCAGATTGTCTTCAATCATTTGAATAGAATTATAATAACTATCAAAATCATAGAATCAATAAAATATCTAAAAGAGCATTATTTATTGTGACAGTCTATTCATATTGGAGCATTTCTCTGGAAATGAATACACTTAAATACTTCTGCTCAATCTGAATTATTTGCTATGACCCTTAAAATAGCATAAATAAGTAAATGTGCATTCACATATAAATAAGATAAAGTTTAAAATATGTAAGTTGAATATAGCATTTTAAAATAATAAATTTGCCAGTTTCTTTAAAAATTAAAATAAACGAAATTATTTACTCTAGCAAAGATAACATGTCAGTTTCTTCATAATATGTTTTCATAAAAGTCTACAAGAGTCCTTAAGAGTAAATATGGGCCTATAGCACAAGTATGCAACCTAATGTCCAGGTTCTTTCCCTACAGGCTGAAGGAAAAGAATCAGCAAAATGCAAAAACTCGGAAAAGTAAACCCAGACTCCTTCCTTGCCTAGCAGTCCTTGCTTGGAGAAATACAAAAAAAAAAAAAAAAAAAAAAAAAAAAAAGGATCTAGGCAAGTAGAATCATATTATTTGCAGTGTAATTAGCCTAGAAGATATTATTCTTAGTCTTTTGAGGAAAACCTACCTGTTTTCCTTCAGTTTCCAGTTTATGCCAGATACATGATATTCATTTAGGGATAATCCCTCATCTTCTAATTTCCTGAAGAATTTGTGTAACATTGGATGATCGATTCTATGAATATTAAATAAAACTCAGTTGTAACACATTTGTATGTGGCAGGGTTTTTTTTTTTTTTAAATGAAGTATTTGAAATTACAGATTTAGTAACTTTAAATAATTATAAATGTTTAGGTTCCTTATTTCATGCTGATCTGTTTTCAATGAGTGTTAATTTTCCAAGACTCTATATATTTTACCTATCTTTTCAAATGTATTTATATAAAGTTTTGTATCATATCCACTGTATTTTAAATCTGTGATGTATACAGTAATTACTTACCTGTACTGTTTTCTTTTTACATGGTATTTTCTCCAGAGATTAGTCTATTTGATCAGTTTTTCAAATAATCAAATTTGTATGTTTTACCTTTTTTTCTTTAAAGATTTATTTATTTATTTATTTATTTATTTATTTATTTATTTGAGAGAGAGAGAGAGAGAGAGAGAGAACATGCAGGAGGAGTAGAGGGGAAGGGAGAGAGAATCTCAAGCAGACTCCACACTGAAAGTGGAGCCCAAAGCAGGGCTTGATTTCATGATCCCAAGATCACAACCTGAGCCGAATCAAGAATGTGTCGCTTAACCAACTGTGCCTCCCAGGCACCCTTTACTTTTCTTCTTATACTTGTTTTCTTTTAATTCATTTGTGTTTTTCCCCTTCTTCTAATAGTTATTCCTTCTTTTTTTTTTTTTTTTTTTTTTTTAGGATTTTAGTTTGTTGTTCTCTTCCTTCTTTGGGGTGCTTACTTTGAGCTTTTTCTAATCTTTCTAAGTTATTTGTTAATTTTGATTCATTCTTCTCTAAATTCTTTTTTTATATGGATTTTTTTTTAAATTTTTTTTTTATTTATTTATGATAGTCACACAGAGAAAGAGAGAGAGGCAGAGACATAGGCAGAGGGAGAAGCAGGCTCCATGCACCGGGAGCCCGACGTGGGATTCGATCCCGGGTCTCCAGGATCGCGCCCTGGGCCAAAGGCAGGCGCCAAACCGCTGCGCCACCCAGGGATCCCCATCTTCTCTAAATTCTTTAAGAGAAATTTCCTTTTAGATACTTATTCACTCCATCCTCTAAGTTTTGTCATATGTCCTTTTAAAGATAATTCTAGTTAATGTCTCATTTCCTTTGTGAATTTTTCTTTAAACCATAAATGTGTTGAAGTGTGGTCTTCTAAATCTCAATCTGTTTTTTATAGTTAATCATAATTTTTTAAATTTCTAACTTAATTCATTATAGTCAGGCTGATATGAGTTATTTAAACTTTGTTTAGGTTTGCTTCATGGTCCCACGTATATGTACTGTTGGTAATGTTCCATGTTTTCTAGGTAAAAATGTGGATATTTTTGTTCTATAAATGTACAAACATGTTAACTATGTTATTCAAATGTTTCATTTCTTATTTTTTTTTCAGCTAGATTTGTCAGTTACTGAGAGAAATGTGTTAAAATATCTGCACGTAATGGAGAACTTATTGATTTTGCCTTGTAGTTGCTCTTATAATTATAGAGGATTGGTTGCATTAGTTACTTTGATTATTTTACTCTCCTTGACTCTGTACCCTTTGTTGTGTGCCCTGTAGTGCCTTACACTACACTCCCACTTTACTCTGGCATTTACCTTTCTTGGTTAATGGAATTTTAGGAAATATGACATGAGCTTGAAAGTGCCTGTGGATTGTGCTAGTTTCTTACCATCTGATAAGTAACGTGAGAAAGTGCCCATATCATTTTATTGGAGACATTTTATTTATTTATTTTTTTATTTAAAAAAATTTTTTTTTTATTTATTATTTATGATAGTCACAGAGAGAGAGAGAGAGGCAGAGACACAGGCAGAGGGAGAAGCAGGCTCCATGCACCAGGAGCCTGACGTGGGATTCGATCCCGGGTCTCCAGGATCACGCCCTGGGCCAAAGGCAGGAGCCAAACCGCTGCGCCACCCAGGGATCCCTTTTTTTTTTTTTTTAATTTTTTTTTTTTTTTTTTTTTTTTTATTGGAGACATTTTAGCACGACCAACCAGAGTGGCTGATAGTGGATGACCAGTAAATTCATTTTAGACCAGAAACACTGCATAGTAAAACCAACTTTGACCTATATATAGATCATGAGCTGAATATATATGCATTTTTATATGTATGCAATTTTGAGTGCCTCTGATATTTTGTGTGTGGGGGGATGTTGTTTGTTACTTAAAGATTTTTTTTTAAAGATTTTATTTATTTATTCATGAGAATACACAGAGAGGAGAGAGAGAGAGAGAAAGAAACAGAGACAGAGACACAGGCAGAGGGAGAAGCAGGCTCTACACAGGGAGCCCGATGTGGACTTGATCCCGGGACTCCAGTATTATGCTCTGGGCTGTAGGCGGCACTAAACCGCTGAGCCACCAGGGCTGCCCTAAAGATTTTTTTAAAAAAGAAATATGATATAATATTTTAAACTTTTATGGCTACAAATATGCATTATTATTTAATTAGGGATTGACATTTTAGTATTATATAGATTCTTTTCCAGAAAATATGTTTGACTTTATTGTTTTTTTCTTTTACATTAGAGTTGCTTACTAAAAAGCTTTTTACTCCATTCTATATAACTTGACTTCTATGTTTTGTATGGCATTTTCATACAATACATAGTAGAGAAAACAGTTTCAGTCAATAGAAAATCTTACATTTTATGTTGCCTTACATGTGCTATTCATAAAATGGAGAAAACTGTGTGGAAAAAAACATATAAGTAGAACCGAAGTTGGAGGTTTCTTCCCCACTTGCAATTTAATTTTACATTTCGTTTGCAAAGTTTCACAAAATACCAAAATCCTTTTAGCATATTTCTTACTTGATAGGCTAACATTAGACTCCACACTAACTTAAATATTACAGCTGAATGACTGAATCCATGTAAAGGAATTCCAGGAAAGTAAGTTCCTTGCCAATATGTGGGCTGGATCATTCGAAGTTGTCCCATGATTTCTCATGACTGCATATTGCAATGGAATTCCCTGTGGAAGCTTTGAAAGACACACATATGTTGCCACCATCCTGTGTTAGTTTTAGTTTAGAGGAAAGAGTGGGTTAAGTTACTGCATTCATAGGGAGCAGGTGAGGCAATTGAGGTTTCCCTAAAATGTAGATTAATGATTTAACTAGATAAATAATATTTTAATGCCATATATTTTTAAAAGTAAAAATTAATACAAATATGCATAACAAAGGAAAATCTATATTTTAAATTTTAAATAAAGACAGGATCTGATAATGCTCTGAGCTCTCAGAGTTCTCACCTTTCCGACCTAAATATCACAAGATCCTTTCCCAATTGCTTTCTACAGAACAATTTTTGGAGTAATAGGTTGTTTGTATGTGTAAAAGAAAACCTGCAAGTCTTATATTGAGAGTGTGAAGTCTAATGCTTCCCAGTCTCTGGAAATGTGGGTGGCTATACTCTTGAAAAGAGGGTTTAAAATTCTTTGACTCTGGAATGTTTTCTTCACAAGCTTAGCTGAATATTCCTTTTTTTTTTTATTCTGAAAATCCTTTTCTTTACTGAGTTTTGTTTATATTGTGATTTCTGATCTTTGATTTTTCAGATTTAATCTGTCAACTTTTATTGTGATTACTGATATTTTTGGTCTTATTTCTAAGATCAATTTGTCTTCTGGTACCTTTATTTGTCTTATATGTTGATATATTTAATTATCTTAATACAATTTAACTTGTTCAGTTTCATTAACCCCTTACTAAATAATCCATAGTTTTAAAGTTTATGTGGTCTTACATTTCATTGGCATTAACATTATCTGTTTTAAATAAGCAAAATAGAGAAATCCTATTTGTCTTTTCAGACTACATTTGCATCTTTGGATCTATCATTTAGTTCAGTAATTTTTTTCTTCAGTAATATTTAGTCTATTGCTTGACTAATCCATTACATCCCAGCTTCATTTTTTTTACAGTTATCGCCTCAAAAATTTTATTGTTATTTATTTTTTAAATTGGTCCATTATTTCTTATAGATTCTAGTTTTTCTTCCATATGTTCAGGCATCACAATTTATTTTATTTTATTTTATTTTATTTATTTATTTTATTTTATTTTATTATTTTATTTTATTTTATTTTATTTTATTTTATATTTTTCACAATTATATTTTAAAATAGATTTTTTTTAAAGATTTTTATTTATTTATTCTTGAGAGACACAGAGAGACAGAGAAGCAGAGACATAGGCAGAGGGAGAAGCAGGCTCCATCCATGCAGGGAGCCTGATGTGGGACTCAATTCCGGGTCTCCGGGATCATGCACTGGGCTGAAGGCGGCGCTAAACTGCTGAGGCACTGGGGCTGCCTGATTGAGTGTTTATTTTAAAATTTATTTCTAATAAGCTTAAATTCTTTTTAAAAATAAATAAATAAATAAATAAATAAATAAATAAATAAATAAATAAATAAAATTTGTTTGTTTGTTTGAGAGAGAAAGAGCAAGCAGGAAGGAGAGGGATAAAGAATCTGAAGTAGCCTCCATACTGAGCTCAGAGCTGGAGATGGGGGCTTAATCCCACAACTTCAAGATCATGACCTGAGCTGAAACCAAGAGTCGGACACATTAACTGACTAAGCCACCTAGACACTAAATAAGCTTAAATTCTAGAACCTTTATAGGTTTGGTTCTATTGTATATTGCACCTTATAGTAATTACTCGTGGTATTGTACCTATTTGTGTTTTATTGATAATTTTTGAATTTATGCTGATTATTATTTTATTGGCAATTACTGGAGGCTTGAATAAAATTATCCCTCAAAATAGAATTTGTGTTTCTCTCTGTTTCCAGAGACATTATCAACAACATAAGAGTTTAATTATTCACTTAATATTTTCAGATTTGCAAGTAGAGTGAATTCAGTCCAAAATCTACATTGAGCTAGTTTTTCATGGTTTCTCAGATGAGATTGTTATTCTTTCAATCTAGTACTAAGACCAAGATTCCTTGCTGCTCTTTTCTGTTTCATGGATATAGTCACACAAATCAAAGGTGTATTCCTTTGGTGTCTAACTATATATGGATTGGTCTTTGAACTATTAATTTGGGCATTTCCTAACCATTCTTGGGTCTTTTCCTTTCTTACTTGCCCTAAACACGCTAAATTTCACCAGTGTTTTTCCAAAAGCTACAGGGAGAAATATTTCCTCTGGGGTTTGCTTACCTCCAGGGATCTTACTTTTGCTTTATTGTTGCCCTCAGCAGATACCTTGCATTTAAACAAAACAAAATAAAACAAGCAAACAAAAAACAGATCAGTGATGTGTTTTGAATATCATTTAAAAATATTTTACTTGACAATGTAATTATTTTTTTAAAGAGTTGAGTTCATTAAATTGTTTCCCAAATATTTTATATCATGGCATGTATTGGAAATGTGAAAATTCTATGGCATATTTTAAAAATGAGTAAGTTACTTGATGTTAGAGGCAGCTGGCTTAATATTTCATGTCTTATACAGCTACCTAGGTGCTCAGTGGTAATAAATGCTTTTGCATACTCTTAACCTATTTGTGTACACTTGTAATACGATTGTGGGAAACAAGGGCACAGCTGCAATACACGGATTATGAAGAATTTTTTGTTGTTGTTTAGTACTTTTTATTCATCACATTGTCATGATGTGTAAAAGTATTCTCTACTTGAACTGGGAAAATACGTCCAACTGCAAATTTTTCAACTGAAAATTCTTGACTTGTTCAAAATCTGTATTTTGTAACAAATAACTTTTAATAATATACTAAAAAATAAAATATGGTTGATATAACATTAAATATACCAAAAAAACCTCTTGTGAAGAGTAATATATGAAATCTGTGGTACATGAGCTCTCCCCTATTCCATTTATCAAAGTCTAGTTGTTCTCTAGGTACAAAGAGATAACTCTGTTGTTTCCCAAGGGTATATAAGCAGAGCACTATCTAATACCAGATGAAAAATAAATGTACCTATTCAAGTGAAAAAGTACTGCAAGTGCATCTGTTATTTATGACACCAATTATATCCTGAATTTGCTGCTTTGTTTTCAATATAAAAATGACAAACTAGGGCCATAGAGCATTTCTATATAAGCCTTGCCTATGTATGTAAATCATAATAGAAATTGGAGAGATTCACGTGGATAATTCAAGCCAAAATTGGCATTTCACCTAGAGTAAGGGTAAATAAAAGGTAAGAAAACAGAATGTTATTATCATATGACTTATTATTATAATATCTGAATTTATAAACAAACATATGTAGCCACCTGGAAAAATTCTGTCATGTGTGCTTTCAGAAATGTCATATAATTTAATCTATATACATACACATACACACGCATGGCCACACACTTGGAATTTGATATCTCTCTGAGAATATTAAAGTTCAGAAAGATAATTGCATAAAGTCACATAACTAAAATACACTGATGAACTTTATGATCATTTCTGCTGGATTGCAAGGCCATATTCATCTTAGCATATCATGTTATATCATTAAAATGGAAATTTTACACTGGATTATGATATACCACCTTACAAATAAGGAGCTCTCAAAATGAAATATGTTAGATGATTTACAAATATAATTATTTCATTATGAAACTTTTCCTTAACATATTTTTAATCTTTATGTATTACTATAAGATTTAAATAATGCTATACTAAAGTTTACAAGTTTAAATTTTTCATGTTATCTCATATTTAATTAACTTCCAAGTATACGAATTTTATTTATATTATGTTGATGAAAAATTTGACTTACTGTGAGAGGCTGGATTGTTTTGTGTTAGTTCTTAAATTACACAAAGAATGTTTTAATTTATACCTCAAATCTTGTTGGTAAAATTGTTTTCTAAAAACTAGTTACTGGGATCCCTGGGTGGCGCAGCGGTTTGGCGCCTGCCTTTGGCCCAGGGCGTGATCCTGGAGACCCGGGATCGAGTCCCACGTCGGGCTCCCGGTGCATGGAGCCTGCTTCTCCCTCTGCCTGTGTCTCTGCCTCTTTCTCTGTGTGTGTAACTGTCATAAATAAATAAAAATTTAAAAAAATGTTTAAAAACTAGTTACTATATATATAAAATGATTTGAAAACTCTGAATTGTCAAAAATGGGTCCCTGACAAACTATGAGATTGTTGTATTCTCTGAATAATTAACATATTTTTTCAGGTTTATAAAGAATTGTCAATAATAGGAGAGATTGCTTGTGTATATAAAACAGACAGTAGGAGCAAGAAAAGCATAATATATTAATTCATTTTAGGTAACATTGTTTCCATAAATAGTAAAATAATTTATAAATCACTATAATTTACATAATTAATAATTGTAAAATAAGTTTCCTCAAACACATTTATAATAAAACACATTTTCTCAACAATCTTTCCTTATCCTGGTGCTTCACTTCACCGTCGACTGCTCTGATTCCCAATTTTTAAAGTGAATTTTGCCTATCACATGAATTCTTTCCACAGGAAATATAGTGCTCCCTGAATGGACATTCCTTAATTTCTTATGAAGGCCAATGTTTTTCAGGAGAGAGATGGTAGCTAGTGTATATACAGATTTGGAGCTCAGAATCACAATTATCACCCCATGCTCATGGCTGAATCATACAGCCAGTGGTCTTAAGTACATGCAAGAAAGACCAAGTGTTGCTCCAAAATTTTTCATCTTTGACATCCTGGTAAAGACATCAATATGGCATTATGAGAAAAGTCCGAATTAGTTTAGACTTCCTGATAAAGCCTGTAAAAGTCTTCACACAGAGATGAATAAGAAACTGCAAGTGAATCCAGGACCCCACTGACCAAAAGAAAAGCAGAGGTTTTTTTTTTGTTTTTGTTTTTTTTTTTTTTTGTTTTTAATGCCACCTAAATAAGGAAAGAGGGTCAGATGATCGCTGACCACCTTGGCTCCTGTGTTTTTCTGCATTCAGCATTTAGCTAGCTACCTTTAGGTATGGGCTGATGGAAACAGTAGTTTTTCTACAAACAGTTGTTTTTACGTGCATTTCTTTTTTACCTAGCCTTACCTCGTTAGTACACTTTTCCTTATTAAGAAACTAGTGAAGAGCCAATACATGACCTGAATTCTTTACAAGGTGGCAAAACAAATGCAGTTCTTCAGAGCCTTCTGACATGTGGTGGGACCACTCTCTTTTGAAATACCAGCTTTTTGTGGTCAAAACTGGGAGACATCTTATGTTACTTTCCAGCATGACTGGCAAACCTCTCTGCTGTGAGAGAGAAATAACCCCTAGATCCCTTTTCCATTTCAGTGGAGATAACGATGCACTGAAATAGCTCTCAGGTGTACCCAAAACCATGACATTGCAAGGAAGTTTATATTTTAAAGCAAAGAAGTTACATTCCATTAGGTGTTAGTACCTAATAAATATGCAGTGCACTGAGAGACTTCTGAGAAAGAAAGAGAGTTGGTGCATATTTCCAAAATTGTTTGACAGACATTAAAAGTGATATAAATCACAATAAAATAGAGATGAAAACTTCATCTATAGTAAACTAGACAAGCTTCCATCATCATCCCACACATTTTGAAATATCTACTGATACAATGAAATTTAGATGAAGCTGAGAGAAGGTACCAGGGGCTAATACTCAATTTTCTGGCAAGTGGGGAAAGTGTATTTCTAAAACTCTATACAAGACATTAAAAAAAAAAAAAAGCAAAGCTGTAATATTTCTTACCTCGAAGAAGCGAGAGATGAAGCCCTGCATAGAATATCAAGAACATAAGGAACAAACTATTTGGAAACCTGACTTTTAAGTAGGCTAGGGATAGAATTCCAACATCAACACTGCACATCTCACGTTTTAGGATGCATCATTATGACCAGAAATACTTCTTCAAAGGTGATTATTGGATCTCACATGCAGAATTTCTGATTCAGTAAGGTGAGAGGAATGTCTGAGATTCTGCTTCTCTAAAAAGTTCCCAGGTGATACCAAAGCTGCTGCTCTGGGACTTTGAGAATGTCTTGTATAAATGGCCTAGATTGTTGTGCTTCATATAGTTATTATCTAAAAAAACTTTATTTTGGGGGGACACCTGGGTGACTCAGTTGGTTGGCAACCAACTCTGGATGTCAGCTCAGGTCTTGATTGTAGGGTTGTGAGTTCAAGCTCTGCCTTGTGCTCCACATTGCGCATGGAGCCTACTTGAAAAAAAGTAAATAAATTAAAATAAAAGATTTTATTATTTTTTAGAGCAGTTTTAGATTCACAGAAAAATAGAGAGGAAGGTATAAATTTTTCCCATGGTCCCTATTCCTAAACATGCATAGCCTCCCACATTATTAACATACCCCAGAGAGTGGTACATTTGTTATAATTGATGAATCTACACTGACACACCAATATTACCCAAGGTCCGTAGTTTATATTAGGGTTCACTATTGGTGTTCTGTACCACAAATGTATAATGGCATGTATCTATCATTATAGTATCATACACAGTAATTTCACTGCCATAAAAATCCTCTGTGTTCTAACTTATCTGTTTCTGCCCTCCAGCTCCTGGTAATGCCTCATCTTTTTATCTTTTCTAGAATGTCATAATATAGTATGTAGCCTTTTCAGATTGTTTTCTTGCAGTTAATAACATGCATTTAAAGTTCTTCCATGTCTTTCATGGTTTCATAGCTCATTTCTTTTTAGCATTAATATCCATTTTCTGGATGTAACACAATTTATATATCCATTTACCTAATGAAGGACATCATTGTTGTTGTACACATGACTTTTAAAAAATCTTTTGATTTTGTCTTCAACCTAATTTCCCAAGGAGAAAGAAAATATTTTTGTTTAAGATTTATTTATTTATTTGAGAGAGAGAGAGAGAGAGAGAGAGAGAGAGAGAGAACAAGGGCACAGAGATGGGGGGAGTGGCAGACTGCCAAGCTTGGAGCCCTAGGTAGAGCTCGATCTTATGACCCTGTGATCATAACTTCAGTTGAAATAGAGTCATATGCTTAACCAACTGAGTCACATAGGCACCCCAAGAAAATGGCTTGAAAATGAGGAGACAAGCTCACTCTAATAGCTATGGGACAGAGTCAGGGAGAAGTGAGAAAGGCACACTAAAAAGCTACAGTGCTGCAAAAAAAAAAAAAAAAAAAAAAGAAAAGAAAAATAAAAGTCTGGAATCATGTGATAGCTTTGCACTGTATCAGTTGGTTACACTAAATGACATTCCTCAGAGTGTCCATTCTAGTATGCTTCCAGGTAGGGTGGGCTATGCAAATATATACATCAACACAACTATTTTAAGTTTAACCTGAATATAACCAACCAACAGATATTTAAAACTATTCTAATATTCCAAATTATAAGGAAGATATATTCCACCAATCAATCAAAAAATTTTAATGCTATATAGTAAACTTCCACACTTTTTAGAGGAGTAGTCCATGTAAGATTTCAAAGGGAGAAGAAAAAAATAATCAATTGAAAAATTACTGTAATTTCTCACACATTTTCCATGGTGGAAGAGAAAGTACATGAAGTTGATTTTGCAGAAAAAAAAAAAGAATAGCATTTCCCAATGCTAGAAAGAGGTGAACTCTTTAAGAAGTTCCAGGCAATAAACAGCTTGTTAACTACCGATGAAGAATTAATATTGAATGATCATGAGACCCTCCACAAAGACACTGAAAGAAACTTGATCACCTGAAGTCACTAAGGAAACAAAGCAAAACAAAACAAGAAAATTTGTCACAGTATTAGATGCAAGTAAATTTCAGTTAAATTTTAAAATGATATTTTTTATAGAAAAAAGAGGGTAATTCAAAGGTAAGTCATCAATTCATATAGTTTGTAGGTAAATAAATTTTATTTTATTTTATTTTAAATATTTTTTAAATTTTTATTTATTTATGATAGTCACAGAGAGAGAGAGAGGCAGAGACACAGGCAGAGGGAGAAGCAGGCTCCATGCAGGGAGCCCGACGTGGGATTCGATCCCGAGTCTCCAGGATCGCACCCTGGGCCAAAGGCAGGCGCCAAACCGCTGCGCCACCCAGGGATCCCGGTAAATAAATTTTATAATTTGCTTTTAATATACTAATGTCTTTAAGAATTCTTTATAAAAATAAAAAAGTGAATAAAATTGTTTTTAGTCCATAGCATCTTTGTTTATTGATATTTTCTTCCTTTTTAAATTAAAAAAAAACTAAAATAGCAAGAAAATGTTAAAAATATATTAATTCATTAAGGTGTTACATAGCTTTTCTGAGTATCTCAGCTAATTCTTCTCATTACTCTCTTTTTTTTCTTTCTTTCTTTGTCTGAAGGTTCCCTACTGCTTTGCTTCCCAACAATATTATATATCAGTACTATGCTTAGACTACTGGCAAACTGAGACCTCAGGCTGTAACTGCAAACAAAATTCAAAATTATTTTTTTATGTATCTTATGGCACACATGCATTCAAACACACACAGATTTATTTTATCTAAATGGCATAGAGTGGGAAAAGAAACTTTCATTTGGTGGTCATTTTTTTTAATTTATTTATGATAGTCACACACAGAGAGAGGCAGAGACATAGGCAGAGGGAGAAGCAGGCTCCATGCACCGGGAGCCCGACGTGGGATTCAATCCCGGGTCTCCAGGATTGTGTCCTGGGCCAAAGGCAGGTGCTAAACCGCTGCGCCACCCAGGGATCCCTGGTGTTAATTTCTTAATTGATCACATTAGACTAGAATTTATAGCAAAATAGAGGTAGAATGATTTTAGGTAAGTTAACAAAAACAAAAATAAAAACAAAGTAACTACATTGTTGTTTGATATACAGTGCAGGTGCAATAAGATGATAAAGCAAGGGTAAAGAAGATGATTGATTTTGATTCTAGATACTTCAAAAAATTTTAGAAGGTAAATTGAATATTACCAAGTTTGAATCTCTAAGCCTTTGCAAAAATAAGGTAATTGCTGGTGACTTACCTATATAAACAGAAATATACTTGAATTAAGTAACCTTAAATTATCACTTTATGTTTCATAGATTCGATCATTTTGGCAATGACTCCTGAGACATTGCAAAAATAAAGAAAAATATCACATTCTGTGATCTTTAACTTTCTTTTCAATAATATGTGTTGTTGATGTAGCTAGATGTCCATTCTTTCCCTGCCCCAAGCATCAATGATAAAGGAAGGCTGAGTGATTATGAGAGTGTTTGGTCACATATTTGTAATAATTTGTGACTTTTATAAATCTTTGTCCATTATAATAGTAGCATATGTTTTCTCAGGCTGGGAAGGGGTAGGGTAAGGTGGGACATGATTATGGAAGAGCTGTCTCTACAACAGAGGGAGAAATGGCAGATTGCTTCAATATATATTTTTTCCCTTAATAGTTTTAGTCAACTGAAAGCCAAATGATTTATGGCCCTTCATATTCTCATTTGTGGCTTTTTTCAAATTTACCTAAGCTCTGTGTTATTCTCTGACAACTTAAATTGCTTTTAGAACAAAAACTATTTAAAATAAAATCATATTATGACTTATTTGACAGAAGCATGTGAATGTGACAGGGGCATCAATAGAAATTGGTAGCTTTACTAAGAAGTGTCTCTCATTCTAAATAACACAAGGCATGGAGAGCAGCCACATTTGATCAAAACATGGTCAAAACTGCAACTGTACTCACATGCTCATGCCTTCACGAGAAATGAATACTCTTCAATGTGGTTCTTGGGAATTGAAATAAGAATTGAATTGAAGCTTTCAGCAAAATGCTATTAACCTTGTGTTCCATATGTGTAATATTAGGTATGTATTTGGTTGAAGAGGTAGTTGATTAAAATAATTATAGCATTACTAAGTAAAAGTGTGGAGATCCTCCTGAAAAAAAAATGCTCTGACAGATAAGTAAAAGAGAACATTATATCATTCATTCTCCAGGAAACAGGGCATCCCGGTGACATACGTACTAATTCAATGCTTGCTGTTCTAACCTACACATAACCATACACAGAAGGAATGTTCTAAACCCTAACAAATATTTACAATCTGTCCAAAATATTAATGACTCCCACTTATTCCCTTTATACAACTAATGTACAGAAGCAATATTGAAATATGTGGTATCAGTTATTTTAGAATAAAGATTTATCTTAATAAAATGTAAAATAATTTGCTATATACACACATATGCGCCTCGAACAATAAATGCACATAAATCTAGACTTATACCTGAGTTGGAAGAGTAGTGTGTATATTGTAACATGTGCTTTTCCTTTTAAGTCATCTTTTTCCTAACTTTGTAAATTAATTGCAGTTTAGAACCTGTCTTATGGGAAGAATGTATAAAATACAAAAACAACCAACTTGCACAGTGATTCTTCTTCTTTCAATTTCTTTTCTTTTTAGATACAATGTGTATATATTTTGGAGATTACCAACATTCAATTAGCCGACCAATCTCAATCGATAATTTGTTGTGTGAAAGTGCCCATGTGCTATGAGTACTTTCAGGGGGAATCTGGTGTCATTGATGACTTTTATGTACTGTTTCAACAAGAGTGCATTTGGAGCCCACCATGAATCTCATACTTGGCTAGGTATTGTGCCTAATAATGCCTAATATATGATCCTTCCCTTTGCATCTCAGTCTAATAATGAAGCTGGGAATACAACAAAAGGGCCTGATAAGCTTTGGTATGTTAGGTATGTTAGGCAAATCATTCATTCCTGACGACTTTCCTTTAAATCTTGCTGAGTTAAAAAGAGGTGAGTCAAATCTGATTCTCTGCTTCTTTCCCACTCTGTGACTGTGGATAAACATTTTAACCTTGCTTTTCTCCTCTGCAAAATGGAGATGAAAATACTTGTACATTTTGCCTGCCTCATCGGCTTGTTATATATATATATCAAGTTTTTTGTTTTTATATCAAGTTTTTTTTTTTTGGTGTTGTTGCCAAAAGTAGCAGTAGCAGCAGTAGTAGTACTATTTAAAGTAGTAGTATTACTAATATTACTGTGGACAAGGTATATTTTAAATACCTTTTAAATAGCTTTTTAACATCATAATCTACTCCAATCCACCTTAATCCACAGATACGTCAGTGAAAAAGGAATAGGCACAATAGTGAGAGAGAGAAAGAAGAGGAGGAGGGGAGGGTGAGGAATATCAAACAGATACAAAAGATCATACCCACAAGTTCTGAACTAAATGCAGCAGCAGGAGCCTGGAGAGGTTACAAAATTTGCCTGTGTCCCCTGTTCCTTCAACTAGCCTCTTTTCTTTCCAGCTCATCTAATTGGGATATTGTCAGTAAAAATAATTTTCACTAGATTTTTATGTGTGCAGTGTACATTTGAATGAATAATGATTTTCTCCTAGTGGATAGGTAGCAAAGCCAGAAATCACATAGTGCAGCATTTATAAATCACTCATTATGTGGAAAAAAAGCAGGCACCCTGGAAGATGGAAACAATTGCATCTAACCCCGATAACTGCATGGGTTATGTGCACCCAAACCTCGCTCTTTAAAACAAAATAGGAAAAATGTGCTTTAGAGGAGATAAATGACTCCACAGAGAGGGGCAAAAGACATATTGCTCTGTGAGCTCTAAAACATTAGTTATAAGAGAGAAAGATTCTTATCCCTATAATTCCCCGAGGAGGAAAAGCACTGGGGAGTAGAGAAGATAGGCACAACATGAATTCAGGGAACATTTTCATTTCAGTGAGCATCTGCTGACAGATAGTAAATCCAGTGATAACTGTCATGCAGCGTGGGTGCCTTTCTCTCTAGTAAGCATGGTGAGAGTACCTTATCCCTCCTGGCATAATTGTTCCTGTTCCAACTGAGCAAAATGGGGATTTAAAAAGTATAAGAGGAACTAAAACGTAAAGAAAAACGTGATTGTTGAAAAGAAAAACTATTTCTAACAAACTTATTTTCTGCTGATGCAATTAATCCTTCCCATTTTATAATTTCAAGGGTATAGAATATATTATGAATATTCTGAAATTTCTTTTTATAAATCTAGATGGAGACTCTTTATATGTATACTACTACTTTCAAAAGGGAGAATGGAAAGAACCTAAGAAACAATAGTAACAATAATGATGTTTCTTTGGATTCTGAAAGCTTTATGGACAAGAATTGCTTAGAGACAAATGTAACTACTTGTTTCAACCTACAAGTCTAAAAAAAGGTCCTAGACATTTTAGATTTACAGTTAGAATGAGTCTATCCTGAAGAACAAAATGATAGTATCTTTCTCCTCTAAATATATCTATTATGTTTGATCCCATAAAACATTTATTTATATTAAATATGATGAGTTATACTGGATACAATGAATTAACATTAAAAACACCGATAATAATGATTCATTATAATTCAAACACTTATACTTAGTGCATTTCCAAAGCAAACTAACTATATAGTAAAAACAATAAAATTGATGCTGTATTATGGGATTTCTATAAGTGGGAATTGTCCAAAATTTATTTACTGGGAGTCCTCTTGAATCTCATAAAAAGAGCATCATCCTAACATGTACAAAATTATTACATGATTATTCTCTGTCAAGGACTGTTCTAACTGCAAGCTCATCCTGACACCTCTGAGGAAATACCTTTATCTCAACTCCAACATAATATAATTTTTCCCTCTGGTATAAGTAGTTTTAGTTTATTGATTTTTAGCAATTAAAATATATGTCTTCAAAAAACCTGGAATAACAGTGTTGCCAAGGTCAAGAAGTATTTTGTCAGTGAAGATTGCATGTATACCACAGAGATTTGCTGTCAGAGTTAATTTTTCTCACTGAATAGTCACAAGAAATCATTTAAATATTTGATTGTGTCATTACCATGCTGCACAACTTCATAGAGTATTCACAACTGCCACTACTTTTGGACATTTCCCAGAGCATGAATACCAATGCTCGTCATCGATAAATAACACTTGTTAGCTAATCACATACTGTCAGGTCATGTGTCTGAATAATTTACCTTGTAATTTTCTTACATTAGTCAAATTAAAACATAGAAATGCATATACTATCCCAGAGAGTTAATTTGATGATAGATGATAAGTTAAAATTAATTATCTGCCGTGTAATATTATTCCAAACTTGAATGAATTTCCCATTTGATTCGAAGATTTGCAAGTATTGTATAAATATGGGTGACTGACTAATTTATTCCATACATGTTCGTATATATTACGTGGAATATAATGTCTTCAAAATTTATACATATTTGATTGCATATTTTTTGCAAGGTAGTGTCATGTACAGATACACATGAGTCACTAGAGTCACATGATGTGAAGATGACCCAGGGCTCTTCAGGGGAATATACTAGAAATAACAGAGTGGATGCTGTCCCCAAATTCTCATCATTCTACAAAATTGGTTTAAGTTCTACCTGCTGCAGGGTCAAGGTTCCAGCAGAGATGCCTGTCTATAGAAATCCTTGTTAGAGAAGCTGGTATAGTTGCAAAATAACAAAGACTTTACAATAACAAAAACATCCATATATGTCAAAGTGCCATAGGGCAAGTGATAGTTGTACATATCTGATAGTCCCCATGACATACAAGTTTATATGTGAATTGTTGTACTTGGGGGTGTCATTCTGAACATGTTCTTTAGTAGCCCAGTGGTCTTACCTTAGACTTAGGCTATTAATTTTTGGCCGATGAATTTGTATATATTTTTAATAAAATTCAAAGTAATATGCTTTATGGCCAGCAACACCGCCTGAGTTCAGATCATTAAGCAAAGTACTAAGGCCATGGATACTGAAAGAGCTTTCCTCCATATTATAATGACTGCTGTATTCCAATGGATATGGAGGCAAATTATTTTATCAATAAATCATATTGTATTTTTATGCATCAAGACTTGAGGGTAAAGGCCCATTGATCTGATAGTTTAGCTAAAGTAGTAAGCATGGTTGTCTCTGTGTTTAATGGATGAGCAGACACCTGTTAGTAGTGGAGGCTAAAATTGAGGGCCAATATGTGTCCTTAATTGGAGATTTAATCATAGAATGAGAAAATGAAGCTGATAACATTTCCTTTTGTGAACTTTTTCTGTTAGAGGCTAGGAACAGTCTACTTGTAGACATCTGGCAGCAGAAAGATTTGTAGCAAAGTTTTTTGACAAAAGTTTCAATCTACTGTGAAGTTGATCCAGATATTTACAATTTCATGGAGTTTGAAGGAGATATGAAATTCCAGGGCAGGCCTTGAGTTGTTGTTTGGATCACTTTCAAGGCGTCTAGCTGTGGACACTTCAAATTTAGCTATCTAGTGTCTTAATACAGAATCTAATAAAATGTGCAGATATGTGATGCATTGTCTCTATTACCCAAGGAAGTCAATTCAATTTTGAGTCTTTCTCTTGGTAGTTGGTGGTTGCAAAGGCAACTCTTTTTATATTTCTTTGTGTTACTCTCCATACAATCACTTGTATGGTACAAACTTGAGCTTTATCTTCATTCAGAGTCACACTTGGTCATTTGTGCCAGGATGCAATACAGTAAAAACAGTTTTCTGTTATCAAAAAGCCACCATTTAAGAGTATGTCTATGTCCACCTACAGTTCATCTTGTAGTTGTGTTTGTCCATCTCATTAATGGCCTGTTATTGCCATGCCTTTGTATGTAAAGGGAAATTGATTTTGGTCTTGTTTCTAGTGGATATCAAAAATAAAGCATCAATGATATACAAGGATATATACAAATGCCAATAGTAGAAGCAGAAGTAATTATTATGATGTTAAGTAAATGGGAGCAATAGCAGCTACTTTATTATTTAAGTTTCTAAATTTCACACAGACTTCAAGCACTAGCAGCTTCCAATGGCCAGTCAGGGATGTTACATTGGAGACAACTTTGGGTAGAACGGTTGCATCCCAGGCTATACTAAATCTCCTGTGAAAAGATCAAGTACTTCTTTTCTTCCTAATTTGGGACATCATTGCAACTGTAGGATCCTGGAAAGCTTCCTGGGTAAAGACCATACTTGGATGTGTTCTACTGACTTTTGTAGAAGCAAAAGATGAAGATATCATTGATTCCAAAGAACTGATTTGTCTGTACATTTGATCACCAAAACATCCCTATCACCTGTACACACTGGTGAGAGAATAGCAATTATATGCAGGCATAAAAATAAAAGTAATAACTATATCCTGTTATCCTGGGAACTTTAAGAATACTTAGAGTCTTTGTTTAGGATAGAAAGGGGAAGAAGCTACATCTTACTTCTCCCTTATTCTGGTTCATCCCATCCCTAGAATTTTCTAAAATCGAATCTGGGTCTTTGTATCAGCTTATCTACATAGCAATGTTTTCAATTGCTAAGCTTTCACTTCAACAAACCATCTGTCCCTTAATTTTTATCAATCTCTAAGTCTTTGGCCAAAAAGCACATATATTTTGCACCTTTATTCTTGTTTCCTCTTGGCCACCAAAAGTTTTACTAATTTTCCTTTTAGACAAATCCATCTTGGCTTCAAATATCCTACTTGTTTTGGAATTCTAATGACTGACAGATTTCTCCACCATTGGTCCATCAGAGGCCTGGAAAAGACATGTCTGAGGCTTTACTGGTTCTGGTTCTAACGGAATCTATAGGCATCCTGCTGCTTCCTCTTGAACTCTGAAAAGATAGCTCAGTAGTTCCATCTGAGGTCTACAGGCTAGTGGACACTGTCACCATCATGCTCAGTCCTGAGTTACAGGTGACCAGGTCACAACACTTCCTGATTACCTGTCAATTTTTCCTAAATGGTAAGATGGCTAGGTAAAATTCTCTCAAAAAAAAAAAAAAAAAGCAACAAAAAACAAAACAAAACACAAAACAAAACAAAATGAAAAACAAAAGCATGGCACGAGGATGAGTTGAATGTGACCTAGGTTGAGGGCCGATTGTCTTCCGTCTTTTGAAACACACCATTGGTGCCTCATGTTGCACCTATAACACACATTTTATTGGGCAAAGTTCACAGATAGTGGTGAAATATAGTGAATACTGTCCTCTGAACTCATTATTCCATAGCCTCTGGCACAGCAGTGTATACCTTTCCCAGAATTTCTAACTGGGAGAAGCACAGGCCCAGGCCAATAGAATGGACATGTGACTCAGAGTACCGTAAGAAAGAGGATAGGCCCTGTTCTTACTCTGCAGTACATATCTATAGTGTATGCAAAGAAGTGTTAGATAACTACTTTTTCCTAAGAAATAAAAGATACATCAAGAAATTTCCAGGCCCAGGAATATAGGGAATGTGTACACCAAGGACCATATCTACACACTGAGAACTGTGAGAACAGTTTTGCACAGTGGGAACCCTGAGATGAGCCAACACTTTTGTCTCTCTATAGAAACTTTAGCCTAGCTAAGTCATCTCTCTGGTCAACTACCAACATGGGAAGGAAATTATCTTCCAGAGACATTCAAATCATTTCTTGTCATGTATCTATTTTTCTTCTGTATTTCTTATTATGACTAAGAACAAAATCATGGTTAAAAATACATTTTGTTTGAGTTTTGATTCACTCGTAATCTATTAAGAAGGAGTTTTACACTGTACTTTACCTCAATATAAGTTTGTTTATATATGAATAAGGCTCTTTCCATCTTTCCTTTATCTTTTTACTAAGTCCAGGTCATCTGTTATGCATCAGGCCATTTTGCAAGTTGTTGGGGACATAAAAATCAATAAAACTGAATTCTAGACTTTTAAAATTTTAGAATTATGTGGGGCTCATTCCATAAGGATATAATAACCAAAAACTATATGGGGAATAAAACGTAGACACCCCTTATATTAGTAGAAATGTCCACAGAATACGGTTTATAATAAAATAAAAAGTTACAGACTCTTTGAGGGAGGAAAGGGGTATCAATAAGTCTTACAGTAAAAGCCAACACTTGAAAAAGGAGTAAACAAAAGAAAGTATGTGCTGATTTAGTCTGTTTGAGCTGCTTTAACAAAATGCCATATACTGGTGGCTTACAAAGAGCAGAAATTTATTTTTTACAGTTATGGAGGCTGAAAATCCAAGATTAGGGTATCAATATGGTGGAATAGGTAAGGCCTTCTACTGAGTCATAGGCTTATCTTCATATCCTCACAAAGTAGAAAGGGCCAGATAGCTCTGTAGGGCTTCTTTTATAAAGACAGTACACATAATCTTAAGTGCTCTGCTTTTGTAAACAGACTCCTCCACCTTTCAAACAGCCCATCACCTCAGGGGTCAGGAATATCAACATATTAATTTGGCAGGACACAAACTTTCGGCCATAACAGGTGCTTTACAGATGGATGTACTTGTAGTATGAATTAAAGCATGAGCTTATGAGTAAATGGATTGTTGGGGAATTTAGCATACTTCATAGAATGCCTGGAACATGGAGTGTGTAGAGAAGAGAGAGGTAGTGGTAAGGTTAATGGAAACAGAGGTGGACCATCATGCTTTTCTAATTTCTTCCTAAATTTCTGCAACTTTGAATTATAGGTCATGGTCAGTCACTCACAGATTTGATGCAGGGGGAGAGATTTCAATAGGATTGTATTTAGAGCAAGCATATAGGAGAAACAGGGAGGGTGGATTAAGAATGGGTGAAATTAGCATCTTGGAGACTGGCTAGGGAATGATTATAGGATACTGAAGGAGTTTCTTCCATTTCTATCACAAATTTCCAAGCACTTTCTCAGATTTTAACCATTTGTAACTTGATTTCTGTTCACAATCTAATTCAATTTGAATGACTGGAACCCTAGAGCTAAAGTCTGGCAATGAGAGGAAGATACAAGCAACAGTGAAACAAACATGAAACAAACAAATATATAAATCAATGGGAAGGGCAAGTGCCCCAAAATATGGAAAGCAGCCTGGAGTTTTAAAATATCAAAGCAAAATTCAGTCAATGTAAATTAATTAAACCCAGAAAGGATTATGAGTAAATATTCTTAACATAAAGAAACAATACTTTAGAAAATATTCACACTTACCTTATTTACAACCTGCTTGTTCTTTTATGACAGCAAACATTCAAATGGAACAATATTATAGCCACAGTTCCACTGAAAAAACTTATCAAAAAATGAATTTGCCACTATTTACCTGCAAAGAACCAATTCCTTCTAAAGCCCGAGGGCCTTCAATCTCTTCTGAAGCTATAGATCATCTTCACAGATGTGACTGTGATATGCTGGCCATTTTTGTGAAGAAATCTTCCTGTAAACAGTGCGTGTCCTGATCTCCGTGGAGATACCTATTGTAGTTTAAAAAGTCAGGGTACTTCTTAGTTAAGATTTTCCTCTGAGATCTCTTCATGGTCAGCAGAACCTCAGAGATCCAGGTGCAGCCTACCTGCAGACTAATGTTTGGGCTCCCCCTGGAGGATACTAAAATGTCACAACCTAATAAGCTACTAAATCACAGCTCGTTTCCCACAAGCCAGCTGAGGTTGAAAAGATGAAATGAAATAACAAAAATCAGATATTTCTGATGATAGAATAACTGGACTTGTCATATTGAAAGCTGGACAGAGCCTATGACACTAGTTTCTTTAGTCAAAGAAGAACAAGCAACAAAAGGACTGATCACTGAGTAAAGGGAAAATCAGGAGAGGAACTTCATATTCACCGTGGCTCTTTGCCAGATGAAAATCTCACCAGCACAGCAAACTGGAATCTTAGCAGAGCATGGTGGTACTACTGAACTCTCGAAGGAGAGTTCAGACCAGCAACCTGAAATCTGCAGATGGGGAGGCAAAATCTACATGAAGGATTCCTGCAAATCTTTGATGCATGCTTGGCTTGCATGTGTAGGCAAAGAAGGCAGGAGGCTTACAACAGAACAGTTGTTACCAGATTAAGAACAAAGGATCAGCAGTAAGAGAGGTCAAACCTCTCTGTAGGACCTGAAAGATTCAATCCAGCCTGAAGGGAGAGAGCTCACTAGGGGCTTGCTTTTTTCTTTAATTTAAATTCTTTTAGCCAGCACATAGTACATCATTAGTCTCAGAGGTCTCAGAGGTAGTGTTCAACAAATTATCAGTGGCATATAACACCTAGTGTTCATCACATCATGTGCTCTCCTTAATGCCCAGCACCCAGTTATCCCAACCCGCACCAGCTTCTGCTCACTAGCTTCTTCTTAATCCCCAGGCCTGAAGCCAGAGACAATGGAAAGGCTTTGATTTGGAAAGAAGGACAAAGGCCAAACATATACATTAGAATTAGACATTATTAGATTTGATGTAAAACAATGCATCACAGTCTTAGCAAATTTAGCGTGCTCAATGCATGAGCAGTCTTAGCAAACTAATATAGATTTTTGTAGAGAGAAGTAGGGATGCTGCTAAACAATTACCTAAAAATGTAAATATGGCTTTAGAATCAGGTAACGAATAAAGAGTAGGAGTTTTCAAATGTTTAATAGAAAAAGCCTAGATTGCTTTGAAGGGACTGTTGGCAGAAATAGAGTCATGAACGATGGCTAAGGCTTAAAAGACACGAGGAGAGCTACAGAGAACCTTCTCTCATCTTAAAGAATACATATATCATCATGACAGAATGTTGATAAGGATTCGAAATGTTAATGATGCTTCTGGTGATGCCTTGGAAGTAAAAGGTGAGCATATTATTGACATTGCCAAAATCAGGACTATTAATTGGCAGGAAACTTGGCTAAATTGTGTTCTAATGATGGGTGGAAAGTGAGGAACTTGGGTATTAGATTCGATTTCCAAGCAAGGTGTGGAAGGTGCAGTATCAACCTTGCTGCTCATAGTAAAATGTGAGAGGAAATAAATATGTGGAAGAAGGGCCTGCTAAGTAAAAAGGAGTAAGTGTACTTGATAATTTGGAAAATTCTCTACGTATCCAGGTAACGTGTGGAGACAGATAAAGGAACAACTATTTATTAAAGAGATTAGTCATGTAGTTTATGCATCCATTTGTCCATATTAAGTCTTCAAGTGGGAGTTCTACAAGAATATTAGATCTTAAGTTATTTTCCCACAAGTTCCTACTGCTTCACTCATTTTTCCCCTAGTAGTTTTCCCTTCTGTTGTTCAGATTAGGGAGTCTATTGATCTGTCCTCAAGCTTGATGATCATAGCCTGTCTTACATCCCTGTACACTTGAACCCTTCCAGAAAGTTTTTCTTCTCTGTTATTGTATTTCATTTTTATAATTTCCATTTGGCTCTTTTTTGTACTTTGTACATCTTTGCTAATTTTTCCACTTTTCATTCGTTTCAAGAAAATGTGTAATTGATTAATTTTTAGTAGAGCTGCTTTATTTTTTTAAAGATTTTATTAATTTATTCACGAGAGACATAGAGAGAGAGGCAGAGACATAGGCAGAGGAAGTAGGCTTTCTGCAGGGAGCCTGATGGATGATTCAATCCCAGGACCCTGGGGGTCATGACCTGAGCCAAGGGCAGATGTTCAACAACTAAGCCATCCAGGTATCCCAATAGAGGTGCTTTAATATCATTAGATACTTCCAACATTTGATTCATTTTGATGTTCGTATCAGACAAATGTCTTTTTTTCCCTTGGAGTTGTAATTTTCCTGATTTTAGGCATAATGAGTAATTTTTTTTTTTTTGTATTCTGGATATTATGACCATTATATTAGGAGACTAGAGTCCTATTTAATTTTTTATTTAGCAGGAATTCACTCTGTTTAGATTTTCCATACAAATTCTGGCCTATATTTGTGGTCTGTGGGTCCAATGACCATTTGATTTTTAGAATCTTTGTATAGCTAGTTTCATCTGCTTCGTTTATTTGGTTCCAACTACATAAATGTGACTCTGGGCTTCCAGAGTCACAGTTGGTGGTGTTTGAGTAGACAGAAAGTGTTTAATCAGACTGGGCCGCTGTGGGGGAGGTGAGTTTCTAGTCTGTGATAATAAAAAAAATGCTTCTGGACCTGGACTGCTTTCTATGGAGAGATCCCTTTGTTGTTGCCTACTGGACATTGGCTTTCTTTAGGTGAGGAAAGGGACACTCAGGCCTATAAGGACATATAGTTTTCCTGGGTGAGGCCTCTTTTTATGGTGGGACCCCCTTGGTTATAGGAGACAAGGGGACAGAGAGTTCTTCCCTGGTTGGATGTTTGTTTTGGAAGATTCTTACTTGCTGGTGACATCTATTGCCTGGTGTTTCTATGTGTGAGGGGCACTGAGGTCACGTGAGGAAAGACAACACTTCCCCTGGTTGTTCATTGTCCGTGGCATTTCTATCAATCTCTCCTTCTAGTACTACCTGGTTCACCTGCTATTCATGGTAATCCTACTTGATCTAAGTGAGTGATGAACATACCTGGCCACATCCACTTGCTAAGTTAGAGGATGGAAAACAACAATCCTAAGTCACATTCTTCTGTCAGGTGGGGCTTCATAAGACACGCCAGTCCTTTAATATTGGAATCTGTAACCATTCTGCCTTCCTTTTTCCATGTTTTAGGATTCTCCTTTTATTACCTTCTGAATTACTTACAGGGCTTATGGTTGTACTAAGCAGGGAGAAGCATGGAGAAATGAGTGTATGTCATCTTGTCTGGAGCATAAGTTTTATATTTATGTTTATATTTTTATGACTTTTAAAAGGAAATAATGCCAACACACCATAAATTCTTTCAGAAAGTAAAGAGGGAACACTTCTCAACTGATTTTTACAAAGTTGAACCGTAATGACAAACTTAAACAAAGATTTTTTAAAAACCTGAAAATTAAAACAAAATTCATATAAACATAGATGCAGAAGTCTTCAACAAAATACTAGCAAATCAAATCCAGTAACATATGAAAATTTTAATAAATTATCATCAAGAACACTGTATCCCAAGAATTCAAGGGAGTTTCAACATTTTAAAAATCAATCACTGTATTTGAATACATTACCAGAATTTAAAAAACATCATAGTATTATTTAAAAAAATGCAGATAGAAAAGAAATCACAAAGTAATATGGAAGAAGGGGATATAATGGAAACATTTTACAGACAGTCTTGTTTGTAACTGGGTCTTCATTGGCTATCATTGGCTATTAAAAATAGTATCTTCTTCATAGAAATGGTTTAAAAAGTCTAGACAATAGAATCAATGAAATCTGGAATTCAATTTTCCTGATTTTGTTCTCTATGAGGTCTACAATACTAACATATTACTTAATTAAGCTTACTTAACTTTATCTTTTTATTTTTATTTTTTTTAATCTCTATAATTAGTGTTCCACTCAGGATTTTTGTAAGAATTAATGCAAATACATGCAAAGGTCTTAGTACATAAAAACTACTTGTTCAATAGTTTAGTGTTATTGCTTGCTATTTTTGTTGTTAATGTCAAATTTACAGTAGGTGACTATTTATGTTTATAGAATAAATATATGCATGAATAATTGAATAAACAGATAATGCAATTTAATCCCAATCCTACTGTTCCTTTTTAATTACTCTACATGCGTATAAAAGGTTCAGGATGTATTTAATCCAATAGAGATTTTACTCAGATAAAAAACTATCTATTGAGTGCCTCTGTATGCCTGGCATTGTGCAAGTTGTTAGGGATACAGATGTGTCTCCTGGTTTTGTTCCTAAAACTTATACGTCCAGTGTTGAAAAGTAATAGTTAAACAAAAAACATTAATAAAGTATGACAAATATTTCTGTAGATTACAGATATCTAATCTAGACTGAAGTTTCTCAGAATTATTTTTTCAAAGGTTTTATTTATTTGAGAGAGAGAATGAGTGGGGTGTGGGAGGCAGAAGGAGAGAAAGGGAGAAGCAGACTCTCCACTGAGCAGGAAGCCCAACATGGGGGCTTGATCACAGGACCTGAAGATCATGACCGAGCCAAAGGCAGATGCTTAACCAACAGCCATCCAGGTGCTCACCAAAATTATTTTTTGAAAGTGATTGGAAAGGTGAGATCTGAAGTAGGATAGTAGCAAACTGAGAAGCAAGAAGAATGCTCCAAGCGCTGACATTCTCCTGGGTCTCTGTGCCTGGGGAAACACCTTGTGGCAAGAAAGGTAATAACAAAATGCAAATAATTGAATGATGCCTACATTGAGGGAGTATGTATGGCAGGAGAAGAGCGGTGGGAGATTTTTAAATGAATCAAAGACCAAAAAAAGAAGTCACAGAGTTGCTGATAATCTAACTGACCCAAATCCTTAGAAACATGACAGAAATATGGGCCTAGAAAATGAACAAGGAATTAATAAATTACTGTGAAATGTGTTCATTATTGAAGAAATGAAAAGCAAATAGCCAATATGATACTTTATATAATCTGATATCATATATTATACTGATGAAATATATAATAGGGCTGGGTAAGCAATTACTATATACCATATTTTAAAGATGATGGCACACTATGTTATTATTAGAAAAAATAAGATAAAATTATATGAAAAAATCTAGATAGATGATTAACTGAAAAAATCTCTCAAAGTATACATATATATATTTAAATATATAAATAGCATTATATACATGTGTCTATTTCACTGTGTTTACCATTATGGAGTGCTCATTTCTAAAGTAGTGAGTCTGATACTTTTCTGGCAGAGAGAGAATTTTGCTTTTCTTTTTAAGTATGCTTTTTTTGTTTTTTTACTATGTTTACTCTTTACTGTTTTCTTTTTTTGTTTTTCTCCCTGAGAGAGAATTGTTGGGGATGTAGCAGAGGAAGAGAGATAATTTTTTAAAGATTTATTTATGTATTTATTCATGATAGACAGAGAGAGAGAGAGAGAGGCAGAGACACAGGAGGAGGGAGAAACAGGCCCCATGCCAGGATCCCGATGTGGGACTCGATCCCAGATCTCCAGGATCACGTCCCAGGCCAAAGGCAGGTGCCAAACCACTGAGCCACCCAGGGATCCCTAAGAGAGATAATCTTAAGGAATCTCTATGCCCAGCATGGAGCCCGAAGCAGTGCTTGATCTCATGATCCTGAGATCATGACCTGGGCCAAAATCAAGAGTCTGATGCTTAACCAACAGAGCCACACTGGCACCTTTTACACTTTACTTTTTTTAAGAGAAATAATTTTAATGGTGAAAAAGAAAGTTGAAATTAGGAAATCCAAGTATACTCCCAAGTAGTTCTGTGAAAAAGAAATTGAATAGAACCCTCAATATAAAATTTGCTTTGACCTGGTTGTAATGGCTTCTTGGAAATATATTGAAGAATTTGATTATATTCAAGCTGTTCCCTGAAATTAATATTCAGAAAACATTTCCTCACATTTTGAGGAAAATAATATACAGGATCTTGAATATAATTATGCCTCTGATATTTTATTTGGTTCCAAAATTGTTTACTTATTCCTTAGTGATCATGGAAAATCATATAACTTTTATGGGTTGGGTTGCTTAAATGTAAAATGGAAACACTAGCCGAATACACTTCAAAGTGTTGAGGCTTGATTGTTTGAAATTCAAAACTACTTTTAAAAAACTGACTACACATTTCAACTTATTTGAGAAAAGAAGTAACTACTTTCTATCTGGAACTCTTTGCAACAGTTTTTGTTTTGTTTTGTTTTGCTTTGTTTTTAACAATTATGCTTGGGACTATTAATATTACCTAGTTTAAAAACATGATTCTAGATATATTTTTTAGCTTTACTGTGTCCTTAAAAATAAAAAATAAAATTCTTCAAACAACTTAAAAACTATGCAGATATGCTATTTTTAAATAACTAAACCAAATTGTCTGCTATAAAATTAGCTTACGTAAAATTAAATAATTAATTGTAAAATTTATACTTTCAATATTTTTGTTAAATTTTCGTTAAGAAACATTAATTTTATGTACAAGGGACCTATAGCTTTTTACTGTGGAGGGCACAGCTTTCTTAGTTTCTGCAAGATTAAAATGGCTCCTGCAAAATGACCCTATCCTCTTTTCTTCACTTTTTAGTTGCTAATCAGAGGACGCTAGAAGCCATAGATCTTAACTGCCTCATTGAGCAGAACCAGTTTTGAATGGCACTTAGACACAAGCTGATCCAGATAAAAGTGGCAAATTATTGCTGAATGAGCACATGTAAACATGAAGGAGGGGATCAACATCTTTAGATGGAAGGTCAAAAAAAAAAAAAAAGGTATGAAAGGATGGCTGTCCTTGTCATTCTTGAAAAGAGTAATCAAAGTAATGTTACATAAAAATTGCACTATTTATGTAAAGGAATTTAAGAAAAGTTAATACTTTATAGTTGAACTCAGAAGGAATAGAAACTAAAAGAGAAATTCAGGAAAGATTAGAGTGACACATATCATGCCTTTTCCTTCTTTTGTTTTATTGAGAGGAAATAAATAAAGAGTATAAATAATGTTAATCTCTTATTGAGAATACCTTAAGACATTTGCAGTTAATTTGAAATACCTGCCTTCCTGATAGAATGCCACAAAAGTCTATATAAACCTTAACAAGGTTGTTACGACTTTGTTTTGAGCTTGGACTTGCTGACCTGAAACAGAACAAAGATGTGGAAATGACATTCACACCTCTTAATTGGTATCATTAAGAGAATTTTTTTTTCATGCCAGAGGACAAAGTGAGAGACCTCCTTGAGATTACTATGCTCTTGGGAAAACTGAATCTGTCTTCTAATGAGAACACAATGCTTATAACTCTTAGAAAGGACCAGTTAGCATTTGGTATATACTTTAAAACAGATATTCTGTTCTGAAAGTATTCTTAGTGGTTTCAGTGTCCCAGAAGGGGAAAAAAAAAAGATCTGTGAGAGAAGTTAAAAGAGTGTATGTTAATTAAAAAGATGATAGAAAATTTGAGGGGATTTTGTGTGTGTGTATGTGTGTGTGTGAAAATGCATCAGTGCATGGAAGTTGGAGAAGTGTTTAAAGAAAACCCTGTGATTTATTGTAATGTATGTCACACTAGAAACTGCTATCTATGGAAAAATTTGCATGAAAATAGCAGGATGCTAAATGTCAGAAATTTAGAGTTGTTTTTTCTTTTAAGTAAGTGTAAGTCTTGAAGAATGTGCTTAAGCAAAAATGACTTTATTATTTTTGAAAATATCTTAACGAGGTATTTAAAAGAGATTATGTGGATTTTATTGAACATTACTACTACAGAGACTATTGCTGCCCAACCTATTCATGAGCCTTGATTGTCCCTGTGTTTGTGTGTGTATGTATGTGTTTAAAACATAAAGCGAGACTCCTTACCTGCCCCCAAGACATTACAGGGGATCAGAAGCATCTGTACACATTGTCCAAATGTGTTTGTGACCACAATGTTCTTCGTGTTCAGTCTGGCAACCTCCAAAGAGTGTGTGACCACTGTGTTCAGTGTGTAAGAGACCACCTTCTCTTGGGTTTGCTCTTCCACTATGTTACCACAGTGTTTGTTCAACATAGTTCAGGATGTGTCCCAATCTAGGGAGTCAGTGGAATCCTGGAGCTATAATACCCTCTGGTTCATATTAACTTTCCTGTTCTAAATTTTCAACAAATAATTTGTGACAACATAAATGGACCCAAAGGGTGTTATGTTAAGTAAAATAAGTCAGACAGAAACAGACAAATACATAATGATTTCACTAATACATGGAGTCTCAAAAGCAAACAAATGAATAAACAACAAAAAGCAGAATCAGACCTATAACTACAGAGAACAAAGTGATGGTTGCTGGAGAGAAAAGGGGTGGCAGATGGGCAATCCAGGTAAGGGTGAGAGAGAGAGATGCAGGTTTCCAGTTACGGAATGAGTAAGTCACAGGAATAAGAGGCACAGCATGAGGAATATAATAGTGCTATATGGTGACAGATGGGAGCTGTGCTTGTGGTGAGTGTAGCATAATGTGTAAACTTGTCAAATCACTACATTGTACACCTGAAATAAATGTAATGTTGTGTGTTAAATCTATTCAAATTAAAAGAAAAAAAAAGTTCATTAAGTGTTTACTCTGTATTCTAAAATAACGAATTCTCTAAGATTTGAACCTCAAACTTGGAATCAAATTTTATTTAGTTCTTTCAGTTGTATGATGTTCATACTACAGGCCACCTAATAGGACATGTTATGTACTAGAATAGGATCTTACATAAATGACTATTTACCAGTGTGTCCTGGGGGAGAACAGCATGTAAATTGATAATTAGGAGATAGCATGTGCTATACTTCAGCCATTCATATAGGTGTATAGGAGCATAGAGGCAGCACATATTTCTGTATAGAGAGAAAACTGGAGAAAGTGTCACTGCATATCTTGACTTAAGTTTTGAGAATATGAATTAGGTGAATTAATGGAGGAAGGCAATTCCAGGCATAACCTTTTCAAGGTTTTCTATGTATTATGTCTACATAGAGTGATATGAAAAGTGATGGGAGATGAAGTGTGGACGGGCTCCTGAGGATCCTCAAATACCACTCAAAGAGGTTTGGACATTATCCTCTAAGGACAGGGGTGAGAAAAGAATTTTAAGTAGGGAAGTAGCATAATTGCATTTGGGTTTTATTAATATTTTGCAAGCTGCGTGGATAAGAGAAAGATGGAAGCACGAAGGTGATCTCCATAGTCTGATAACAAATGATGAAAAGCATGCCAAAACAAAGGCTGTGGGGATGGAAAAAATGTGATGAAATTGAAAAAAAAAATCTCTGTTTTGGAGGTCAAAGCAACACAACTTGGTAATTGAATAATGAATTTCATCAATTTGAAGATAAGGAAGGAATTCTAGGGTAACTCTCAGACATCTGATTTAGATAAATATGTATATTTGTATTTGTATTAAATATGTATAAATATTTTCAGAATCCTAGAGGGTGGATAAATCACACCCTTTACCTCACAAGTTAAAAATCTACTGAGATAATGACCCTGGATTCAGAAAGATAGAAATCAAAATGCTCATTTCTATAAGTAGTTAAAATGAAGAATTAAATGTAGGGATAACTAAATCTTCTTCCAAGTTACTCCCCTGAATTACTTAGATTGATTCACCCCACATCTGGTCATAGGTCCAGTTGAATGAGAAGGAGATATCTCTGTCTCCCCTTAAGCAAGTGTCTTATTGCAAGGCAGGATAGCAAAGCAAAACTTTCCTTTTCCAGTAGCAATCAAGATTCTCAAAAAAGAAACTCAATGTTTGTTAAAATATTTGCACACAAACATGCATATAGATATACATACATGTATATATATATATACAAATACATATGGTTTTATATAAAAATATGGTTTTGTATAAAATGTGCTGTAATATTAACATATGTTTCTATATAGGTACATGCTTATTTGGTTTTAGTTTCATTGGATACTAGGTGATATAGATATTGCCATCTTATTAATTTGATATGAATGCTCTGACTTATGAGAGAAGTTCATTGTAATAAAACACTTAAATTTAACAGATAAATAACATATATATTTGTCTTCAGAATTTTTAAATAATTTTGAATGATGATATTGTGTTTTCCAATCTTAGTATAACTTAAGTAGCTCTTAAAGAGTGCATCTCACTGAGCTCTTCTACAGCTACAAATATGGATTAGTATATTAAAAAGTACAACATATTTTTCATGTCACATTGATAGTAAAATGGAAGCCTTATTATGCATAAAAAATTTGTGTAGGATTCCAGCAAGCTCCAAACTTCCTTTTATATTCTAAATTTGAACCTGTAACTGAATGTTCCCTTAGTTCTATGGTTGGTATTGACACCTAAATTTATATAAAAGAATCAGGAGTGAAGGATTTATTGAATGCAAACATTATTGCCTTTTTATTAGCTGTCTTGTACTAGATTAATTTATCTGAACTGAATTAACAGAGCTGGATGAAAAAAATGCATGGGCCTTAATATTATACACGGCCTTATAGATGTCTTTAATTCAAGAGACACAATTAAATTTGCAACAAAAAAACCTATTTTGGGGTTATTTCCCATTCACCAAATAGATTATATTTTTATTTTTTACAGATTTTGTTTACTTATTTGAGAGAGTGAGAGAGAATGAAAACTGAAGAAGGAGAGAGAGGGAGAAGCAGACTCCCCACTGCTTAGGGAGCCCCCATGTGGCACCTGATCCCAGGACCCTGGGATCATGACCTGAGCTGCGACACTTAACAGACTAAGCCATCCCGGTGCCCAACCAAATAGAACATAAAAAGCAAGAGCCAGTTGTCCGGTTTTAGAAAGTCAGTTTCCCAAGTTTCCAGTTAATAATAATGGGGACATAAGTCAGGAGAGAAGTACATAGTTATCTTCCTACTGGCTTAATCTATTTCAGTAATTGTGTTTGAATAAAGATGGATTTTAATTTTTTTTTAATTCTGCTCTCTGCATATACATGAAATGTATTACTCTTATAATTCTCATCTTTTTTGTCTCAGCTTTTATCTTGCTTTCATGCTTTCCTGGCATATCCAACTCTTTCCTACTTTTCCACTCTCCTCTTCAGCCTATGGACTTGCAGCTGTCCTATGATGTACTTTGTAGTATTTTTCTTTATTTTACCCATCCTTGTTTATCTTACCTGCTATACAATTGAATTTTTGTCTCTCTTCAGAGATATGTTTAATTTCTCATTCCAGGAGACTGTGAATGTGGCCTTATTCAGAGATAGGTTTTTCCCAGATGTGATCATGTTAAAATTAGGTCATACTAGATTAGAGTGAGTTTGAATCCAATGACTAGTGTCCTTATAAGAAGAGGAGAATTTTGACATTAAAGACACAGAGAGAAAGGCCATGTGCATCAAGAAAAAAAAAAAAAAAAAGAAGCCAAGGAACACCAAGTGTTACTAGCAACCACTGAAGCTAAGAAGAGGTAAGGAATGATCCCCTGCTTAGAGCCTTCAAAGATACCTTGACCCTGCCTTCTAGGTGGACTTCTAGCCTCCAAAACTGTGAAAATACATTTCTGCTGTTTTGTGGTACTTTGTTACTTCCACCGTAGAAAACTAATGTATTTATCAAATAAATATATCAAGTTTTCAGGGATTTTTGCAATTATGTCGAATAAACTACTTAGTGAAATAGGTAGAATTAATATTCCTATACTATTATTATTTTTCCATTTGGCCTTTCATAAAATGGATATAAATTCACAGACACACCCAAATATATTGAAATAAATAATTGTTTCTCTTGGTCAAGTTTAATATTATTGATAGTAAGAACGATGTCAGGTATGTATTTGTCAAGTGAGTATAATTTTGATTCATTCGTATATATGTATGTATTCAGGCCATTAATTCTCAATATTACCCTACTCAGTCTTTATCTTATTCATTTTGCAGTTCCTAGCTTCCTCTTTTCAGATGCTAAGCGGGACAATGACTGTTGAGGGACTCATTTCCCTCTGTCTTTTGAATACATATCTGAATCAGCTAGTTTCACTTTTGCTCCCAGCCCTGTGGTTACATCTTTCTGCATATGACTTCACATCATATAAAATTAAAATGAATTCTGCTAGATAATAAAAAGTTTCTTCCTAAGGATAAACTCTGTCTTCCTTCAGATTGCACAGAATTATGAGAAAGTATTTTGGGTTTGAATTTTAAACCTTAAGTGCCTAATCTTCCTCACGTAATAGACTGTTTGCTCTAAGGCTGTTTGGGGGCCAAGAAAAAAAATAGAGACCGAGGATCGAGTCAAGGTTAGGTGTGACAGGAGAGTTCTTGTCAGTTACTCTGGATATGGAGACAAAGAGTCAGCAGAAGGAACCTCAACAATATCTGGATGGAGGAGGCCAAGCAAACTGTCTTGGAATGGTTTGAGCAAAGTGAGTACTGACCCGAAGTGTTTGCTCAAGGTGTTTTTACCATTTTGTTTTCAATCCAGGGTGGAAGTCCACTCTCCTCGTCTGATTCTAAATTCACAAACTCCTCTCTCTCTACTCCTAAACTCCCAATTTAACAAGTTTTATCTCATTTGAGAGCTAATATTACCTTTGAGGCCACTTCACCCTTCTCTATTATATTTTGGGTAATTTAGGAATTTGAAATTATTTCTCTATATTCTTTTTTTTAAAAAAGATTTTATTTATTTATTCATGAGAGACACAGAGAGAGAAAGAGGCAGAGACACAGGCAGAGGGAGAAGTAGGCTCCATGCAGGGAGCCCGATGTGGGACTTGATCCTGGGACTCCAGGATCACACCCTGGGCGGAAGACAGGCGCTCAACCGCTGAGCCACCCAGGAATCCCTATTTCTTTATATTCTTAACAATAGAAATGAACCTGCAAATTTATAATTTTTACAGTTTTGTAATGAATACTTGTGAACTATATTAACATAATGCTCCCATAGAAGAAAAGGAAAGAAATGATCCTGCTTGAATTGGGAAATTTCCAGAAACTCTTCTCTACCTGTAGCTAAATATTATTTCTAATTTCCCTATTTATTAATTATAATTCATTTGTCTTCATATTCTAGGTGACTATGACATTTAGTACTTAAGTTTAAATTTCTCCTTACTTCTGAAACTGTTTTGACAATAAGAAAAAAAATTGCTTTAGGATAAAATATATTCTTACTATGTTGTGTATGTCATCATACTGAAATGCTCTGTTTAATCCTGAGGAAGGTTTTCCTGAGGGGTAGAAAATGTCTACATAAACTTTCTAGGGCACTATTTCTTCTATAATTCACCATTTTAAGTTAAGACAATGAGTATTCTATTCCCTGGAGAAAAAATTAGTAAAATCTAATGAAATTTTAAGTTGAATGCATTCAAATAAATAAGGTTAAATATATTTTATCCATTCATAATAACAAAACAATGTCTTCTGTTGCTTATGCTCCTGGTTTTCACATAACAAAAAAGGAATATGCAGATATTTAAAATATTTCATCAGGCACCTGGGTGGTTCCCTTAAGCATTAGGCTCAGATCATGATCTCAGGGTCCTTGGGATGGAACCTGTTAGCCTTTCTCTTCCAGTCAACCTTGGGGTCCCTGCTTCTCCTTCTCCCTCTGCCCCTCCACCCTGCTTCTGAATATCCATTCTCTTTCTCAAATAAATGAATAAAATCTTTAAAAAAAGATTTAATTGTTTCCTGATTTAGAGTTTAAGAAATATGTCAGCAATGCATATAAACACATATACAAATATATAACATATATAGACATTGATGTAGGAAAAGACGTTAAGGCTTGAAGCCAAAGGCCAAGAAAGAATTCTTGAGACATTTTTGGTGCAGAAAGGTGGTTTTATTGAAGCTTGGTCAATATAACTTGTGGGCAGAAAGAGCTGCATCGGGGTCATGAGTAATGGCCTATTATGTACATTCAAGTTGGAAGGTAATTATGAATAGTATAAGTCTCTAAAGAATTTTGGAAGCAAGGTTTCCAGGACCTGGAAGGGCTAGCTATTGTTGGGAAAAAGTAATTTATTACTGTCTAATAAAGCCTTAGTCATGAGACCCCTCAGATGTATATTGGTGGGTCATAGTTTTAGAGATGATTGCCAACATGTATCTTGAGGGGTTTAGAGATAAAGGAAGTTTATAAAGGAATTTTGATATGTTAAAGTAGACTTACAGGATCCTGGTGTTGGGCTAATATTGCCTTTTGCCCTTAGCAAAGAATTAACATTGAGGCAGCTGAGTCCCTAGAGGAAGGTCACCCAACTGTTTAAAGGACTTGTCAATGGGCTGTAGGTAGTAGGGAAATTTAATAATTTTTCTTCTGCTTCTGTTTCCCACATCAGATATGTTTAGATATCTATACATATAGATAGGTAGATATTATATCTCTATATATCTCCCAAATAATATTTTGGCATCAAATCACACTATATATGCCAATATATCTATACATAACATATATTACACAAGTACACATATATAAATAATATATTATAATATATTATTATACATACATACATTTTAGGATATGTGTATATATATATACATATGCTGACAAAATAGGTTTTTTTGTTTGTTTTTGACAGAATAGTTTTATAGTAAATTAAAATCAGTGCTAAAAAAATGTGAGCTGTATAAAAGAAAAATATTTCCTAAGAACCACTGTTTAAGCATGGTTCCAGGTGCATGGGTACATGTACAATGGGTACATTGGGATGGTTGGGATAGCAGAGATGTAGAGGAGTGGTAACACATCGAGAGCTGAACCAACATGACTTCCTGATGTAGACCTCTCAATGAGCAACAGATAGAGTCTCACCCTGAGGCATTCATTGTAGAAGATGAGAGAATCCATAAACGTTACATAAAATAGACCATGTAAATCAAATGATATGCTACAAGCTGAAAAGAACAATAAAAAATTGGAGGGAGGAAGCAGGCTTAGGTGGCCTGGAAGTTCTCATGCCCAGGAAAGAACACTTAGTATGGAGGAGCATAAATGCATGCGAGGTGTGATGGAGGATGGACAGGGTAAAAGTTGAATTAAAATCTGAAAGATGTGAGAAGTTAGTCATTCAAAGTTTTGGTGGGAAAACAGCTAGAGCAAAACTCTAGCTGACTATTGCACCTAGTTATAGCAAGATCAATGGTCAATATAACCAAAATAGAGTGATCAATGACCTGATTAGAATAAGGTCCAAGAGGTAATGGGGTGAGCTCTTAGAGGGCCTTGAAGTTCATAGTTTAGACTTTGGCCTCTTATCATGAGTGAAATGAAGAGCAATTTACAAATTTTTAAACAGGGTTTACATTTAAAAATTTTCATCCTGCATATTCTATGGACCACAGATTTTAGGAGAGCAAGGATAAATAGAAAAAGATGTGTTAAAAAAAAAAGAAAAAGATGTGTTAAGTATTTTGATAAAAGAGTATAGTGGCTTTGGGATAGCAGAGTTGTAGAGGAGTGGGATAGCAGAGATGTAGAGGAGTGGTAACACATTGAGAGCTGAACCAACATGACTTCCTGATGCAGACATTTCCTGATTACATATGGATGCAGCAGATGAATAAAGGCAACATACAATATTTTTCTCACACTGAAAACATTTGAAAGTGGAACAGGATGGCAAAATAATAAAAATAGTACATTGAATTTTTCAATGTATTTACTGGCAATTGTTTTATTGACTGAAATTGTTTTGTTTTGTTTTTTGATACTAGTGGTCCTACAATACAGCTGTGTTAAAAATATTGTAAGTCAAAATTCCTTTTAAATAAATAGAATACATCCATACACATAAGGTGAAAATAAAGAAGAATCTTAAATTTATTATCGGAACATTACAATATAGCATAAGCAGAAAAATTATTCTACATGGATTGCTATATATTTTAATCAGTTTTTTAGCTGTTTGTCTATATCACCTTCATTTTTAAAGAATATCCTTTTTAAAAATGTGTTGTAATTTTTAGTACATTTTCATGTAATTGCCTATAATCTACTTCAAAGTTGCAGTTTTTAGTTAATAAATTGAAATTATGATACTTAATTGATTCTATTCTTTATAACATAATCAACTTAATTGAGAAATAGTTTTTTATAGGAACTGAGATGCCTGGTAAACTCACATAAAGTTATGCTGGAAGATATTTTCTATTTTAATTTATTTTAAATATTAATATTTCCTTCTAAATATATTGTTAAGTAGGTCATTTTGCCTTTACATATGATGCTACTTTTCAAGAGTTTTTCAAGACAAAAGTTCTCAAATAACTTCTAATATTTAAATATATTGCTAAATGAAGATGCTAAAAATGATCTCAATTTCATTTCTTTTTTTTAAGATCTCTATTTATTTATTTGATATAGAGAGAGCATGCACAAGCAGGGGGAGGGGCTGAGGTAGAAGAAGAAGTAGGTTCCCCTCCGAGCGGGGAGCCCAATGTGGGACTTAATCCCAGGACCCTGGGAACATGACCTGAGCCAAGGCAGACGCTTAACCCGCTGAGCCATCCAGGTGTCCCAAAATGTTCTCAATTTCATTTCATTCCAGAACAGAATATAAACTAATCAGATAAAACTTATGTAATAATATTAAATAATATTAATATTAAATAATAACTCCCCACAGATCTAGATATTCTCTTTTCATTTGCTTCAACAGATATGTTTGGGGATCCCTGGGTGGCGCAGCGGTTTGGCGCCTGCCTTTGGCCCAGGGCGCGATCCTGGAGACCCGGGATCGAATCCCACGTCGGGCTCCCGGTGCATGGAGCCTGCTTCTCCCTCTGCCTGTGTCTCTGCCTCTCTCTCTCTCTCTCTCTCTCTGTGACTATAATACTATAATAAATAAATAAATAAATAAATAAATAAATAAATAAATAAATAAATAAATAAATAAATAAAAATTAAAAAAAATTCACAACCATTTGAGAAAACTAAAATGAAAACTAGTTAGAGGACTCATATGTAATGATGTTCAAAGCCATTAATAGGACATGTAGGTTGGTTTATAAGGTTATTCTTCAAAGATATTCTAAAATTTACTTTCTAATGAACAATAAAGAAAGGATATTTTCAATGATAAAGACTTTTCTACATTCAACATTAGTTTCATCACAAAATTTTGTAGCTCAATACTCTATACATATTTTTTGAAAAATTATAAATTTTGACTACAGCATTAGTTTTGACTGGCAAAATATTGATGCTTGTTTGAATACAATACAAATGATGTTTTCATCACAATTTGAAGTACATGTTTCATGCATAGATTTCTTTATGTAGTATTTTTTTTTTATATTTTATTTATTTATTCATGAGAGACACAGAGAGAGAGGGAGGCAGAGACACAGGCAGAGGGAGAAGCAGGCTCCATGCCAGGAGCCCGATGTGGGACTCCATCCCGGATCTCCAGGATCAGGCCCTGGGCTGAAGGTGGTGCTAAACCGCTGAGCCACCCAGAGGTCCCCCATTGAGCCACCCAGGTGTCCCAGTATTTGTATTACTAATGTAGAAACTAATCATTTTATCTCCAATCCTGAAATTTTTACATTGTTTTACAATTTATCATAGTATTCAATATTTCTTTTTTTTATTCAATATTTCAAACATATCATCTGTGACAGAATATATTCCAAAGTTTTTACTTTCACTGAACTGCATTAAAAAACAAAACAAAACAATCCATTATTGGAATTTACTTAATTGATTTTCTACTAGAAGCACCTGATGATGGTGAGGGCTTCATTTAACTGTGAAGTCCTTCTGGCAAAGAAACTAGCTCATTAATAAATGTCACTTAATTTCTCAATGTACAAGAAAATATTCAATTTTAAAAAATGAGAAAAACTAAGAATTCAGTCACTTGATCTAAATGATAATTCTTGCTTCACAGGATAACATATAAACCTTTTTTTCTGTGGCTAGAATTTGTAACATTGTCCCTTTTGAGTATAAGCTTCTGAAAATAGTGACTTTTACAGTAGAAACTGCTATCATCATGCTTCTTTTGACTTTCTTGTGGTTATGGTCTCACTCTGTTCCACAAGGTAAATGATAAATATCAATAAAGATACTGTGCAGATTCAATGTTCAACAATGACTTTTCAATAAACAAATTTAATATTCAATTTTCCATTTAACATGCACTTCAGCTTGTTCACATTAATTGCTGCCTAAAGATTTTTGAAAAAAAAAAAAAACTTGAAGAGCATTCCCAATAATAAAATAGCAAAGGTTTAGAATATATAATAACTGACAAAGCGATGTGGGTTTACAGTATTTTCTTCACATCTGACAGGAACAAAACTCATCCTCTCTTTCTAGTAAATATTTTATGTTTACCTGATTTTTTTTTCTGTTTCTTCCTGGCTTTCACCAACTGGCAGGCTGAAAACTTATAGACATTGGACAGACCACAGGCATAGTGTTTTGGACAAATGACTAGTAAGGACAGTTACATGGCATCATTCCCCCTCTACCACCAGAAAGGCCTAGGCTGCTTTTTTTGCCACCTGTGCCTGAGAGCTGCTTTTTCTGCTTTAATCACTGAACATTTTGAATGGTATGCTTGAAAAAGTTCATTAAAATGAGTTCGGAAAGCTATGAGAAAAGAGCAATGAAAATATCATTACACATCTTTCATAACACATGTTCAACCAAGAACTCTATTTACTACATATGCATCTCAATCACTAATAGATGAGATCATGGCATAATCTGCAATAAGCAAACATACAGAAAGAAATCCATATTGTCTTAACTGTTTTTAAGATTTTATTTATTTATTCATGAGAGACACAGGGCAGAGACATAGGCAGAGGAAGAGGGAGACACAGGCAGGTAGCCCAACATGGGACTCGATCCCCGGGACTCCAGGATCACGCCCCGGGCCAAAGGCAGGCGCTCAACCACTGAGCCACCCAAGGATCCCAGCATCTTGCTTTAACTTAATGGGACTATTGGTAAGATAATTTTATTAAAAATAAAAATATCACTTGAAAGCTAAATTTGAAAAAAAAACTCTGGAAAACAGAAACAAATTGAGCATACCCCAGGCTAAACAGTTTGCATGATTACACTAGGTATGAAACAAAGAAACAGGTCAAGGGAGATTTAAAGATTCTTCTCTGTATAAATATATATATATATATATATATTTTTCTCTTATATTTTCTCTTCTCTTTATATATATGTGTGTGTGTGTGTGTGTGTGTATATATATATATAAATGTATACGTAAAAGACTTACAACGTGTGCTAAGAATAAAGCTAAACTGTGATTTTGTCAATCAAAGAGCCTCAGGTGATTAACTCACTTGAAAAAGAAACAAGACTGTAACAAAGTAGCCCAACCTGTGTGATGCAAAGATTGAGAAACAGACATGAGATAGCCTCTGGTCCAGAAAATTAAGTACTTTCAATGAATATTTTAGTGGAGTTATTAAATAGAACTCAGTAATTCCTTACACAATGAGTGAAAAACAACAACAATAATGACTCTGATAGGGAGATGTCCTAAGAAACATTCATAAAGCAGATGCCAGTAATGTGTGAATAACAAACTGAACTTGGGATAGAAATAACATAAAAATAGTATTTAGAAAAAATTACTGCAGTATTTTACATTTAATAAATGACTATCTTGATTACCTAGAAAGCTTATGGGTATAACAATTAGAGAAGAAGGGTAGGAAAGAAAGAGGGAAGAGAGGGAGGGGGAGAGAGAAAGAGAGAGACCACAAAAGCAAACTTCCATTTTATACATTGAAAAAAGAAGTATCCAAACAATTGACTTTAGAATTTGATCTATGATCTATATACAAAGGAGTTGAAATGTTCTCATACATTACCCAGTGTTGATAAACCCACTTTAGCAAGACAAACATCATCTTCTACTTGTTACCAATATGCATTATATAAAAATGTTTGCTGTGGTCCATGTTTCCGCAATACTACCTCCCTCCCACCATTCCCAGCCCACAGTGTGCAGCATTTCAACCTTCTGAAATTTGTTTTAATTTTTGTCTATTGAGGGGATCCCTGGGTGGTTCAGCAGTTTGGAGCCTGCCTTCAGCCCAGGGAGTGATCCTGGAGTCCCGGGATCGAGTCCCACATGGGGCTCCCGGCATGGAGCCTGCTTCTCCCTCTGCCTGTGTCTCTGCCTCTCTCTCTCTCTCTCTCTCTCTCTCTCTCTCTCTGTGTGTGTGTGTGTGTCTCATGAGTAAATAAAATCTTTAAAAAAATCTTAAAAAATATTTTATCTATTGAGGTGAAACTTTATATCCAGGAAACTATTTTTATTTATAAATTTGAAAAGTCATCTACTGAAGATAGTTTTAAAAATGTACCTACTGGAAAGAGTAAGCAACTTTTTTTTAAATATTGAAAAATGATAGGTCATGAATAACTGAGCAATAGCACTGTGTGATCAGACATTGCAGAATGTTTAGAATAGCTGATTCATCATTTATCCCCAGAAGTCTCATTTATGGAACATTTTGTTTGTCTTGACACAAATATATTTGCCTTTTAAATGGTTTACAAGTTTTCATGTAAACACACTAGAAACATGTTATGATTATTGAACAGCTACAGTTTCCTTTTTCCATTTTAAAATCTTGCATATAACTCACAAACACCACTGCAATTACTTGAAATTACATTACCCCAAATGCCAATATCTTCATTGGACAAAACTATGAAGGAGCATGATATCCACATTATAAATGAAATGATGGCATTTTATATTAGAAATATCAGTATAGCACTTGTATAAAGACTGACTTTCTCACTATAAAGATTAAATCTTCATTGTAATGTGGCAAGTAGCAATGAACTGGTAATCCATCTGCACTTGCTTTCTTCAAATATTAGGATTTATTATCACAGAAAATAGGATCTACTAATTTTTCAGCCAACCACCTGTAAAGTCAATTCATTGAACAGATAACGTGATTTTTTTTTCTTTGCATTACATGAAGGTAGTTCTTTAGCTATCTTCATTATCTCTGTTTGAAAGAAAGCATATTTGGAGAATAGGACAATTATATGGTTCTATGAATTGTACAACTTGTTAAAAACAGCAGTTTGCTGACATAAAATTAATTTTGTGTTCAATGTATAGATAGATACAATCTATTGGAATGTACTTATATGTTCAACAGTTTCAAAAAATGGATATATGTTTAAGAAGCCTGTAGGATGTAGCTATACTTTGATTATATAATTATGGAATATTTCATAGCCTATTCACTACTAAGCCATACTACATTCTAATAAACCATCCTGAGAGGCACTGTTGGGTGTTATTTTGAATAATGTGCTGGATGTACAAATACTTAAGCTAAATATTAATTTCAATTAAAATAATTATTAGTACTAGGCAGCCTGGGTGGCTCAGCAGTTTAGCACTGCCCTCAGCCCAGGGTGTGATCCTGGAGACCCAGGATTGAGTCCCATGTTGGGCTCCCCTGCAGAGAGCCTGCTTCTCCCTCTGCCTGTGTCTCTGCCTCTCTGAGTGTGTGTGTGTCTCTCATGAATAAATAAATAAAATCTTTTAAAAAATAAAATAAATAAATAATTATTAGTACTAAATTATCAAAGAAATTCTCTTTAGGATTTTAAAAAATTATTATTTAAAATATGTTGTAGGGGGACCTGGGTGGCTCAGTGGGTTAATGTCTGCCTTTGGCTCAGACATTGATGCCAGGGTCCTGGGATCAAGCTCCACAGCAAGCTCCTTGCTCAACCAGGAGCCTGCTTCTCCTTCTCCCTCTGCTGCTCGCCCCTATATGCTCTCTCTCTCTCTCTCTCTCTCTCTCTCTGTCATATAGGTAAGTAAAATCCTTAATTTTTTTTAAGTAAAATCAAATATGTTGTAAATGAGAACTAATGGTTCCATAAAGGTAAGGACAATGTTAGATGCCACTTATTACTTTTTATTGTTATCAGAGTGAGTTTGGTTTGGCTTTGATTAGTGAAGAAGCCCTAAGTAATAGTAACAAATAAAATTAAAGCTTATTTCTTCCATTAACAAAGTCCATATATGGCACATCAGCTCTATGAACCTTAGGGATTCTGGTTCCTATTTTGTTTTGGTGTGCCATTCACAGAATGCAGCTTCCACCTCATGGTCTAAGACAGTTGCCCCAGTTGGAGCTATTTCAGTATTTCAACCAGTCAATAGGGAAAAAAAGCAGAGGCAAAGTCTATGCCCTCTCTCTTTTTCAGATACTTCATAGAATTTATACATAATATTTCCACTGACATCTTTCAAATCAGAATTGAATCAATGGCCAGAGCTAGATACAGGGAAAAGTACAAAATGCAACCTATATTTGCTGACAGCTACCAAGAAATGAAAGGCTCCCATTTAACAGTCCACAAGGAAATAAGCTGCCAGTAGCCACACAGGCTGGTTCCTCAGCTGAGCTTCAGCTGAGACCACAGCTTTGTCCAACACCTGATTGCAGCCTTGTGATGTGAGTGAGACCTTGAACTAGAGAATCCAATGTCACACTTGATAATAATGATAGCTAATGTACCATGTACTTTTTCTATGTTATCTCATTTAAACCTTAAGATAATGCTGTTAAATTCTTATTATATGTGCCTATGAATCTACAAAGAAGGAAATTGTATTGGAGTGAGATTAAGTAGCCTCAATCAAACAATTTTAATGAATATAGGCATGATCCGAATCCATGCAAATCTGACTTTAGGGTCTGAGGTATTCACTGATTCTCTTCCAAATTAAATAATGATCTCAACATATGTATTTTTTTAAAAATTATTTATTTATTTATTTATTTTAGAGAGAGAGAGAGAGCCAGAGAAAGCATGAATGGTGGGGAGGGGCAGAGGGAGAGGAAGAAGCAGACTCCCCAGTGAGCAGGGAGCCCAATGTAAGGCTTGATCTCAGGACTCCAAGATTATAACATGAATCAAGGGCAGATACTTAACCGACTAAGCCACCTAGGTGCCCCTCAACCTATGTATTTTTGACCATTGACTATGTGACACTCTCTATTTTAGTTGTTAGCAATGTAACAGAATTAAACAGACATTAAGATTTTAGGTAGATGAGACAAGACTACTAAAGAGAAATGACAATTAGCTGCCAAAGAAGTAACCAGGAGACCGCGGAGAAGAGATATTCTCTAAGCCTCCAGAAATTTTGACCACATTTTTATATGTTTCTGATGGGAGATGTCAGATGAGAACTGAGAACTGCAATGAAGTGGAGGTCATTATTGCCCTTGTTAGGAGCAGGCCTGGCAGAGAGATATGGGTAAAAGTCTAAATGAAATAGAGTTAGAGAGACTAGATGGAGAGGATTGGAAGCAATGAGAATAGACAACTGTCTAAATGAATTTTGGAGTAAAAGGAGCAGGGAACTAGCACAGCAAAAGCTGAGAGGGAAGGAGTGGTCCTGTTTTTTTGCTTGCTATAAAATGGGAGAGATAAAGCCATGTTTAAATGTTGAAATAAGTAATCTCCAGTAGCAGGGAAGTGTCAATGATTAAGAGAAATACAGGCAAATTGTTAGTGCTGTCCTTGAGTTGGTGAGAGTAGACAAGTTGTAATGCGTGAGTGAAGAGCCCCCCTTTGGATAGAGCCAACAGTTCATGGATCATCGGAGTCAGATTGTATGGGGCACTTCTCTTAGGTGAACAACAAGGTAGGTGTTAGCTGGGGTAACTTCTGACGACTTACGAGTAAATGAGGAAATACTACAGAAAAGGAGGAGAGGGCAGCAGAGATGATAAGAGACAGGAGAAAAATAATCATTCAGAGAATAAACTGACTAAGAAAAATCTGATTGTCAAGCAATGTTAAATTCAGAGTAGGGAACATGAATTTAAAATGCAAATCAGTATGTCTCTGTTTTCCCTCCTTTTATATTCAGACCGATGGATGTCATGTGTAGTAGGAGGGGGATTATATTTATTCCTGTTTGGTTTTTCCAAGAAAATATGGTTAAATGAAATGGAAGCAATGAAGTTGACAGTTTATACAATCATAATCGATGATGAAATTAAACTGGAGAAAAGCAAATAAATACATGACAAAGATGAATGGAATGAAGGTCTAGAAGATTGTTAGAGGCTAAGCCTTAAGGAGAAGAAGCTGGAAATACAAGATACTGAACTGTGAGAGAGTTGTGTGAAATTGAGGTAGTGGAGATGTTGCAGTTATTGTTAATGGCATGTTTTTGTGTAGGTCGGTCATACAAAGAAAGTTTGGGGTACAGTGGGAAAAAGGATTATTGGAAGAAAGTAATTGCTCAAGTTCCAAGTCCAGAGATTTGCAAAAGCTATGTAGGTATTAACTGAAATTGCTAAGGATAATGTCAAAGTATTTTGGAAAGAGTGAGAGTGAGCCAAGAACTAAAACCCTGAGGAAATGAGGAGAGGCCTCAGTTAGTGACAATGAGATGTTGTGTATGTCAGAGGTCAGTGTTTCTCAAAGTCTGGTCCCTGGACCTGCAACAGTAGCATCCTTGGGACCTTATTGGAAATGCATAATTCTAAGCCCATCTCAGACTACAACTAAAAAATTCTGGGTAGGCTTAGATATCTATTTTATCATGTAGTGCAGATGTTTCTTATGCACACTAAAATTTGAGTTCCACTAGCATAGTGTAATGACATGAGATCCGAAGCTGGATATCTTAGGAGCAGGGGTGGGGTGGGGTGTGGGGTGGGGATTCATTTGGAAGTAGCCTGGAGAAGCAAACCTGATAATTACAACGGTCTGCTCAGAAGCCTGGGTAACAATCTGGACTTATGATCCAAATCTATGGTGGTAGATGAGGGGGCAGTCTATAGAACTGAATCCTTAACTGGGGGCTCTGATGCCATTCTGGATGGTGTCAGAATTGAGTTGAATTATACTCCACCTTTAGGGCTGGTGGAAAGAGTTGGAACGTACCCAATTTAAAATAGCTAAAGTTTACTAGGCTCTTTAACCCTTTACTCTGTATTATGAAATATTGTGGATTGCTTTACATGAATGATCTAATTTAATCAAAACAACTACTCCATTTGGTAAGTACTATTATACGCTTCATTTTACAGCAAAAACTGACATGACATTATGTGAAATGACTTGCCTCAGTTCATGTGCTTAATGCCATACCTTGTTTTCAAACCAAATAAAATATTTAGTCTTCAAATGCTTCACCTCAGGTTATGGTGACCACCACTAAATTCTGCTGCTGTTCATTTCAAAATTACTCTCTGTGATATTGTGACTTATAAATAATATGTATTTGGTCATTCGGATGACCAAAATCTATTTCTCATAGGTATTTGGTCTTCCATGATTCCTGGATTATGGTTCCCCAAGCCCTTGGAAGTTCCTAAGCCATAAAAGCAGTGGGAGCATTGTCATAACAGTTGATCTCCTGTCCTCAGTGCCTGTGATTGGATCAGGGCCATAAAAGTGGACATGAAGTCTTATTGTTTATAATAAGTTCCTTTCCACCACAACTGTGTAAGTTAACTTTTAGAAATTCCCTAAGGATGGGAGCTAATTGTCAAAGAAACCAACCATATGATTAGTGGGTTGGGATGTTCAGTCCCACACCCAGCCTCTGGAGAGGCTGGAGGTGGCCTCAATTGCTGATAGCCAATTATTTAATCAGTCCTGCCTGTGTAGTGAAACCTCCATAAAAACCCAAGAGGACAGGGTTCAGAGAGCTGGACTGAGGAATGCAGAGATATAGGGACAGTGGCACAAGGAAAGGCCATGGAAGCTCGAAGCCCATATACAGCTCGCCCCATACCTCTCTTCTATCTGGCTATTCCTGAGTTATGTTCTTTTATATAAACTGGTGACCCAGGGCAGCCTGGGTGGCTCAGCAGTTTAGCCCCTGCCTTCAGCCCAGGATGTGATCCTGGAGACCCAAGATCAAGTCCCATGTCGGGCTCCCTGTATGGAGCCTGCTTCTCCCTCTGCCTGTGTCTCTGTCTCTGTCTCTGTCTCTGTCTCTCTCTCTCTCTCTCTTTCTGTCTCTCATGAATAAATAAATAAAATCTTAAAAAAAGAACATTTAAAAAAATAAAATAAACTGGTGACCTAGTAAGTAAAATGTTTCTCTGAATTATGTGAGCCACTCTGGTCAATTAATTAAACCCCAGGAGGAAGCCATGGGAACCTCTGATTTATAGCTATTTGGTCAGAAAGCCGGGTGACAACACAGACTTGTGATTAGTCTGCTGAGGTCATCTTGTAGGACTGAACCCTTAACCTGTGGAATCTAATCCTATATCTGGGTAGATAGTGTCAGAATTGAGATGGATTATAGGACACCCAGCAGGGTCTGGAGAATTGCCTGCTGGTGGAGACTGCCCCACCACACACACACACACACACACACACATTGCAATCAGAATTCTTCCACTCTGACTGGTTTGCATGTTTCTGGAGAAGTCCAGTGGGGAATGTTAGAGCTGCCCTAACTCATCTTGTATGACACATGTTGGGATACACTATAATAGTAGGATTGGAAGGAATCTGCTGGCTTAACTGGTCAAAATCATCTCATTTATCTTAGGCTCAGAGAGTTGGTACTTGAAAGACAAAAACACTGGTGGCAGAGTTTGATGGAAATATGTGACCCTCATGAAAATGAATTTTGTATTATACACCCCACTTCTTCAGTTGAAGAATATTTGGATGAGGACACTTGTGCTATGTTTAATTTCTCCTTGCTCAGGCTTGGTGTTAATTGATGGCTAAAAATATAATTTTCCAGAAATGTGTCACCCCCAAATTCCTTCAGACACACAGGTGCCAGAATGATCTATCTAAAATGCACAACTGATCATGTTACTTCTCTGATTAAAATTTTAAAATCTCCTATGGCTTACAGCTGTGATTTAACTTTTTTTTTTTAACACTCAGGAGAATAGTAGAGAATGCTATATAGTCTTTGAAATTGGCTTCCTTTTCTTTCTTCTTTTATCCTTCCCTCCCCCTCCTTCCAAGGCCTCCCTCACTCCTTCTCTCTGCTTGTGTGTGCATGTGTGTGTAATGTACATCAAGCTCAGGTAGACGATACATCCCAGCCTCTCTTGAAGTTAGGGATGACCAAGTGGCTGGGTCTTAACCATGGATTATAAACCAAAAGAAGGGTGTCATTTTCAGTCCAAACTTCTTAGGGAAACAGGTTTCTAACTTGTTAAGAAAGCAATACCTTTTTTATCCCCATTCATTTCCACTAGCATGAAATCATGCTGTGATGACTCCAGAATAGTGGTGGAAACTGTGGTTTCTGAGTGACTCAGTGGAGCTGAGAACTGCCCCATTTCTGGCTCCCCTGGGCACTATTCGGGAATACCATTTTTGAACTTTAGATAAGTGAAATACAAACTTGTATTATATGACTATATTAACACATAGGTAACCTAGGATTTAGTTTTTTAGACACTTGAGTTACTCTAATTTATATAGTCTCTTAATTTATGAATCCATAATGTCCTGTGAACATTTTATATTTTGTATTCAAATTATCAGCTTATGAATTTGTTCCAGCCATAAGACTATGAGATCTTGATAAAAAAGGATGGTATCTGAGATTCATCTGGAAGTATCTGTTGATCAATAAAGCATAATTGAGAGTAATATCTAAGACTGAATCTACATGGGTAAAGTATTTTGCCTGCATGTATCAAATGGATCAGTAAAAACAATCAGACTGTGCAGTTTAAAGATCTTTAGCCGGGGATCCCTGGGTGGTGCAGCGGTTTGGCGCCTGCCTTTGGCCCAGGGTGCGATCCTGGAGACCCGGGATCGAATCCCACGTCGGGCTCCCGGTGCATGGAGCCTGCTTCTCCCTCTGCCTGTGTCTCTGCCTCTCTGCCTCTCTCTCTCTGTGACTATCATAAATAAAAAAAAAAAAAAAAAATTAAAGATCTTTAGACTTCATCAATGAGAAAATAACTTGTTTTATTTTTTAATTTGTGTGAAGCTTTGAAAATATCACCAGAATGTAACTGCCTATTTGGAAAGCACCATTGCTTTAAAAGCTATTGAAAATTACATGTTTTACTTTGTAATCTCAAAAGAAGTTTAGAATGATACAGAAGGTTATACTTATATTTTTAAGATGCAATTATGGCTTGCACTTCTCTTGGTTTCTTTAGGTGGTTAACGGTATCTGTGTGAGATAAATTAACCAAGGTAGCAATTAGGGTACTGCAAGATGTCATTTTTAAATGGGTGAGCAATCACATGGACAAACACTTTACAATCAAAACCTGATTTACTTACAGAAATCAATATCTATGTCTTTTTTGGCTCTAAGTGGTTTATGGAATATAACCTCAACAAATTGTAGAAATACAATCCCCATGGCATATTGTGGCTATCTTTTTTTTAATTTTTTTTATTTATTTACGATAGTCATACAGAGAGAGAGAGAGGCAGAGACACAGGCAGAGGGAGAAGCAGGCTCCATGCATCGGGAGCCCGACGTGGGATTCGATCCCGGGTCTCCAGGATCGCGCCCTGGGCCAAAGGCAGGCACCAAACCACTGCGCCACCCAGGGATCCCCTATTGTGTCTATCTTTAATAAAAGCGACACATAGCTGGTGAAAGTAAGATTTTGTTGAATGATATTCACCATAAATTTCAAGTTTAATGAATTTAGGAGTTACTAGAAGGAAATAGAAATTAACCGTTTTATAATTTGTTGATACCCTGATTTTCATTAATCGGATTTTATTGATATAATAATTTCAACACTAGGACCTATCTTTTAGGTAAGAGATTAATGGAGGCACTTGCTATTTTAATAGACAGGACCACAGCCCAGGTACTTTGATTCCTATTATAATGCTCACAGTAGTGATTTTCTTTTCTTTTCTTTTTTTTAAATTTTTATTTATTTATGATAGTCACAAAGAGGAGAGAGAGAGAGAGAGAGAGAGAGAGAGAGAGGCAGAGACACAGGCAGAGGGAAAAGCAGGTTCCATGCACCGGGAGCCCGACGTGGGATTCGATCCCGGGTCTCCAGGATCACGCCCTGGGCCAAAGGCAGGCGCTAAACCGCTGCACCACCCAGGGATCCCACTAGAAGTGATTTTCAATGGCTGTAGGTTTACTGGTAGGGACGCCTGGGTGGCTTAGGGATTGAAGGTCTGCTTTTGGCTCAGGTCATGATCTGGGATCCCATAATCGAGTCCCTAATGGAGCTCGCCAGAGGGAGCCTCCTTCTCCCTCTGCCTATGTTTCTGCCTCTCTCTCTGTGTCTCTCATAAGTAAGTAAATAAAATCTTAAAAAAAAAAAAGACAGGTCTTTCTAAATGTGTTTAAGAGGTATGGTTATTACATGTTGAGACCAAATAACTTTATGATCTAGTATTAAGAGACTAAATGTATATTTCTTTCATTTTCATAAGGCAGTGCCTTCATATCTCTTTACTATATCTCAATTTTACGTTTCTTTCCTAACATACATTAAATAGTTATTAGTTTTTATCAAGCCAACCTATAGTGTGGATAACATATGAGTATCATTATAGTTTTACAAAACTAGTTAAATTCTCTGGAAGATAAATTTGTTAATTGCTAGTTATATATAATTATATTAATTATATTATATTAATTGCTATATTAAGTTTATATATAGTACATATTTATATAGTTTATATACTATATATATGAATATATATATATATATATATATATATATATATTTGCTTTGTTTTGTTTTGTTTGCCCTCCATCATTATCTTTGAGCATAAGGGTGTCAGATCTTTTCCTGCTGCATAGTGGTTAAATACCGTGGGGATTCTGACATTTGGGCATAAAATAGTCCATAAAATTCAAAGTTTTGAACTTTGGGCTCACATTCTTATATCTTCCTACACATTACTAGTTTCAGTTGAGGACTTTGGAACAGGATGAACAACAGTTTGGTCTTTCACTTTGTACCATTCTCTCTTTCTTTGGGTTCTTCTCTCTCTCTCTCTCTCTCTCTCTCTCTCTCTCTCTCTCTTTGTATTAGAGACTGGGGTATCTTAGTACATCCAAGCTACTATAACAAAAATACCATAGACTGGTTGGCTGATAAACAGAAGAAATTTATTCTTCACAGTTTTGGTTGGAAGTCCAAGATGAAGGAGCCAGCAGATTCAATGTCTGGTGAAAGCCTGCTTCCTAGACCATAGAGGGCCATCGTTTCACTGTGTCTTTATATATAGAAGAAATAAGGGAGCACTGTCTAGGGTCTCTTTCATAAGGGCATTAATCCTCTCATTACCTAATCACCTCCTAAATACCATCACATTGGGCATTAGGATTGAAACACATGCATTTGAGAAGGAGCACAAACAGTCTGAAGCAGGGAGGGAGGATGGGGGGTTACAACTGTTGTTGTATCTAACAAGTGCTCTTGCAATCATCTCCAGGTATGAGTGAATACATGGGTTCTTTTCTATGTCCTCCATGGGAGGGATTGTAGAAATAGTAGTTCCTGCAGAAAGGGAGTGTTGACAACTTATTCCTATGTTTGACATCTGCCTCTGCAAAGTCTGGTCAGTGTGCCCCACATATCTGTTGGTCCCGGATTAAAATAAAGTGGGCAAGAGGTAGCTGAGTTTGCGGGGGAGTTACTACATTGTTTAGGTCTACAACTCTTTTTTTTTTTTAATTTTTTTTTAATTTTATTTATTTATTTATGATAGTCACAGAGAGAGAGAGAGAGAGGCAGAGACACAGGCAGAGGGAGAAGCAGGCTCCATGCACCGGGAGCCCGACGTGGGATTCGATCCCGGGTCTCCAGGATCGCGCCCTGGGCCAAAGGCAGGCGCCAAACCGCTGCGCCACCCAGGGATCCTAGGTCTACAACTCTTAACTCTAATCACGAATCCCTCTGTTTTCTGCTTGCACAATTTGGTAAGTGGTAGTTTCATTAAGTACCAGGCGGGTTCTCCTGACTCTTATAAGTAATAGAGAAATGTGTCTGGGAGTTCTCTTTGAAATATAGAGGCACTAAGCTGCCACTGGTTTACCTCTGTTGATTTAGCCTCAATTCTAAGACAATAGGAAAAGTTTATTTCTACATCCCCTCATACACATGTTCAGTGGATATTTGTTTCTAAACTTTTTCTTGACTTTTGACTCTGGTTAAGAATGGTTTTGGAAAAAAAAAAAAAGAATGGTTTTGGATCTGTAGTTTTGTTAGCCAGATACAATGCAAAATCTGATTCATTAGGGCTTTTATCCTACATATATTTTTACTCTATTTAGCCAATTCAGGGTCATGTTTGTCCTTTATTTAAACTATTTCTCCCTCTAATTAAAATATTTTTAATATTCCATTGTCTTTTGATGGTCTCATATTTGCTAGAACCTATTCGTACAGGCTCATAAGAGTCAATCATAAAATGTTTAGGGATTTTGATAACCAGTTAAACACAACCACTATTAAAAATTAAACAATATAAGCTTACAGATACAAAAATACTCCAAGTACTTATTTTAGCACATTTTACTCTTATCCAATTCAAGGATATTTAAATATACTGATGGGGTGAAATCTGTGTTGAGGTTTGTGTGATGAAAAAACTATATAATAGTGTGCAATGACTTCTTCCCAATTCTACTTTTAGTGACAGCATGTTTGTATCTTGAAATTGGCTATGTTGGAAGTATTTATACTATGGAATTGGTAAACCTACAAATCAGAGCTTACCACCTCTCCCCAGAGTAATTATCAGCACACTACTCTCAGAAGCTCTTGCCATCCAATGTAAATAACCAGGATATATAAATCCTATGTATTGTGCTAGTCATTAACTATGAGTTATTACAGTTAGTTAGGAGCTAAAAACAAGTAATGGCTGTATAATCATACAAAATTTCTAATCATCAATTATCTCTAATAACTAACATTATTATTAGTTTTTTCTAATAATGTTTATAGTAGTCCACATTTTAAACATATTTATCAGATGTATCTTGCAAATAATTTTTTTCTGAAATTATCAAGACACAATGTTGCATACAGTTACATTTTCATGGAGGAATTATTGACTGTTTTCACTTTTCTGCCATTGTAAGCAACTGATAGCAGCATGAATTTTGAAATTTTCAAGGTAAGATTACTCTTAACATACTATATGGTTAATTATTTAAATAATGAATCATCCTTGTACTTAACTTGTTCTATATCTCTTTTATGAGACAAAACAGTCCTCACTGTGTCTGATGGTATATCTTTCATCAAACCTGCCCAGGACTTGGGCTAACTCTCCTTCTAGGCTTAGTTCTAAATTGGCTCTTTAAAAACTGTCTCCTACCCAGCTTCTTAAGAGCATAAATAGACATACATATATGGTGTTAATAGAAAGTCTTTTGCAGTAAGGGAATCTATCCTTTTATCTAAAAGCTACTGTAAGAATTTTCTTCACACAAAAAGGAATTTACTAAAAGGATATTATGCAGTCTCCCAAAATAATCTTGCAGTGATTAAAACTCATGTTAATAAAGAATAATGTAAAATACATTCTTGATTTTATCATAGAAGTAGTTTTAAAATGACATTGTTCAATATACTCCTTATTGTCAACATAGGAGATAATGTGTGGTAACAGTATTTGAGATCTTTCTAATAGGTTAATTATTTATTTCAGAGATTGTATTCTCTTTTTACTAAAACCAATGAATCTCCATTTCACTTTGGCTTTTAGGAAGCTAAAATTCAAAGTTAGTTTAACCAATTCTGTAGTCTTTTTATAGGCATGCTTTCTCTAATCCTTAATATTATGTACTTATTTTTCTTTTGTCTTTCACTCACGGTGTATTCCTAAAAGTAATCTTTCTTTCTTTCTTCTCTTTCTTTCTTTCTTTCTTTCTTTCTTTCTTTCTTTTCTTTCTTTTTCTTTCTTTCTTTCTTTCTTTCTTTCTTTCTTTCTTCTTTCTTTCTTTCTTTCTTTCTTTCTTTCTTTCTTTCTTTCTTTCTTTCTTTCTTTTCTTTCCTCTTTCTTCTTCCTTTCCTTTTTGCCTATGCTCTTGTCCTTAGCATTCTCAAAAATCTTTGTGCAGTAAGTTTATAAATAGATAAGATATTATTTAAAATTACCCCCATGGGGATCTCTGGGTGGCTCGGCGGTACAGCGCCTTCCTTTGGCCCAGGGCGCGATCCTGGAGTCCCCGAATTGAGTCCCACGTCGGGCTCCCTGCATGGAGCTTGCTTCTCCCTCCTCCTGTGTCTCTGCCTCTCTCTCTCTCTCTCTCTCTCAGAAATAAATAAATAAATCTTTAAAAAAATAAAATAAAATTACCCCAAATTTTATTTTCATGTTCCTGTATTTTCTACCAACATAAGGTGAAATAAATCAAGAAATCAAAATAAGTAAAGGGAAATGCAATAAACATTTGAATGCTTGTTTTAGTTCACCAGGATGAGGCCTTTCTACATCTTTACTGGTTGAGAAAAATCACACATAACACTCTTGGATAAAGCAGGGAGTGTTAGTATAACTAATAACAACCCGTTTTCTTTTCATCTTAGCAAATATCATTTGAAGAAAAAACATGAGTAGATGGACATAAAACAACCATTATTTTGAAAATATATATGATTTTACGATTAAGAATAGAGCTTTCTGAAGTGTTCCACATAGGTTAAAAAAAGCATTTGCAAATATCACTTTGTGTTCTTGATTTGCATTATCTAAACAAACTTACATAGGGAAAATGTACTGACCTTGACAATTTAAGAATGTGTTCTGAATTCATATTATGGTGTTTAAGAAGTGACTTTTTTTTTTATCATCTAAGATGTCCTTTGGGAATACTCACTTATGTATTTTTCCAACCGGCCAGTTAATATCATTGATGTTCTCTTGTTTAGCAGAAGGAAGACTTTATTTATGGCCTTAACTAATGATACTCTAGAGTAGAGTAGTTGTACTGTGATATATTGGGGCAGTTTGTCATTTCTATATACAAATATTCCTTTCAAATGATAACACCTTCATCAGGATACCAGTTTCAGCCACAGTAGGAAAATGAGAAGCAGCAATTAAAGTTGCTGGGGTGAAGAGAGAATCCAAGTGTGTGGTATATTAATAGTGCATCAATGCAACACTGAGTAGTGTAACAAATGCATTTGACAATGTAATTTCTTCCCAAAAGACACTTTTAGAAGATTAATGATTCACTTACATTCATCTTACAGTCAAGATGGAAGGATTTGATTTTCTGTTGCCTATTTTCTTTATTCTGATATTTTGTCGTGTTTCTCTTGATAAAAATGTCACATTAATTCTCTTTCTACCTTGAATAGCTCATCAGCTAAATTCTATTATTTTCTTAGATGACTGGCATTACAGAATAGCAGCTACTTTGCTTAGTGTTGTCATTTTCATAAAGTGAAATTTTCCTTTGGAAGAATACTATTTATAAATCCACTCAGCGTACCTGAAAGTCTTTATTTAGTGTTGCTTGAAGTTACCCTGATGGTGCCATGTTTACAAAGGAGGTTTCTAACTGAAGTGACATTTTCTTCAACAAAGATTCAATAACTTACGTTGTGTTGGTAAATGCCTTGATTTATTTTACCACTTACATAGTAAAAGCTTTGATTTAGAAAGTGCCTCTTTGCCATATTGTGGTATAGAGGATAGGAAATTTATTGCCGCTCTCTCAATTTATAAAATACACAATGTTTAATTTTAAACAAGCCTCTGTTATTTTCTTGTAACCATGATTACCCTTTGGCAGTTCAATAAGGCACTAGGAAGTCATAACTTTACTATCTTACAGCAAAAGAACTGCTTTAGCCAGAGAATATATTTTATATTTTTTCAGTGACTGATTCAAAAATATTTTTATTAAATTAAGGAATATTGCATTATGTTGGTATATTATTGTGAACAAAGGCAAAGTAATTAAATATTAGGAATACAAATTAAAATGCAATTTATTTCATTCAGCCATTTCACAGATATTAATTTAAAGCCTTTTATATGTCAGATACTATTCTAAGCACCAGAGAAACACTAGATATTCAAAATAACAGTGACTTTATAGCTAGTTCATATTTCTGTGCATTTGACAAATAAACAAGGAAAGTGGTACATAATATGTCAACCTGTGAAAGGAGCTCCAAATAAAAATAAAAAAAGGAGCTAGAGAGTAACAGTTTTGATGGGTCAAGAAGGAGTTCTGGTTAAGACAGGGAAGTCAGAAGACCCTTCTGAATGTGAAATTGAGGCAGAAAACTGAAGAATGTAGGAAATAAAGCATAGAAACCAGACAGCCAACTGTTCCATGCAGAAGGAATATTAAGTGCAATAAGCCTGAGCTGGTGTGGGCTTCACAGGAAGCCAGTGTAGCCGGAGCATGTGAGAAAGTGAGGATTTTTAAGAAATGAATTTAAATATGTATTAAGAGAAACAAAGATCATTCAGACCTTTTAGGTCAGTTAAAGAATGGGTTTTAACCCAAGTGTGCCATGAAGCTATTGCGGTTATTGAGTACAATTCTGTTTGTTTTTTTTTTTCTTACTTAAAAATGCCACTATTTGTGCAAGGTATCTCAGATGAAATGTATAGTACCCAAATTTCAGTGTATAAGCTATATGTGTCAGCTCATTAAAATGTTAATATATTTAAAAAGCTATCAAAATATTAGAAAGGCTTGACAAATGCTAGTGACAAAATTTTTAATGCAATAAAGTTGAACGTAAAAGGCACACTCAACACATTAAAATGAATAAAAATCAATAAATTAAATTAAATGGATAAATTAAATTCACTTGGGAAATAGTGAAAAATAGACTTAATTTATGCCAATAATACATTCACATTAAAAATAACTCAAAAATTATTCTAAAAACTTCAATGAAAAATTAAGCAATGTAAAATGGAAAAAGAAAGAAAAATAGATTTTGAAAGTACTGTAAATACAGAAGACAGGGAAAATGAATCTAAGGCACTTATCCTCTGGAAAAGTTAAATGTCAGAGATAGCAGAACAGAGCCTTTATTTATAACAGAAATTCTCCTAATTTGGTTACAAACTTACAAGTAGACATGGAAGAGGAAAGGAAGTCCTATTATAATTTTCAAACATTAAAAATAACTCCCACAAATTTCCAGGCAAAAAAAAAAAATAAGTCAGTACAGAAAAAGGAAGAAAATCAGGTTGGCCTACAATATATCTTCATGACTAAATGCTAGTATCAATGGGATGTCAGCAGAAATCTGAAGAAAAACCTAAGCACATGTTAGCCAGAAATGCTACACCTGGTCAGATCTCTTGAAGGCAAGGTGAAGACTTTTATAGATCCAAAAGAATTCGGAATGATAGCAAACAGAACTCTTTCATAATAAACTACTTGATGTTCTGGGCTAAAATAAAGATTTATCAGAATAAAAATATATTTGAGTTCTGCTTTGAATTTTCAAACTGATAAATGTATAAATACAAGCCTAACAATTTGTTTAAATACGTTTATAGAATTGATTTAATCTTTTTACTTTAGAAATTATTGAACAAACTGTTTGAAATGAAAATTATGAAAAGCCTTCAATGGCACACAAAATTTGGGTCATATTTCCCACCTAGAAGCAAACACAGCTCCTTGAACTTCTTGCCGCCCTTCTTACACACAGTTGCACAGATGAGATCGATGATGTCCTCCACTGGGTTAGAAGCAGTCGGTCCTATTGGTATCTATCCTCATCTAAAACAATATATGTTGCAAAGTAAGCCATCAAAACATGTGTGCTGAAATACCTTTTGAACAAATTATAGCTTGGAAAGAACATACCCACCTGGTATGCTATTTTAAAACTGAAAATATAGAATCAGAATATTATACTGTATGACTTTTATTATTTTTACAACATTATTTTAGAAAGTCTATTCTAATTTAATTTTCATTTGCATTCGTAAATGTTTAGGGACACCTGGTGAGCTCTGTTGGTAGAGCTTGAGTCTCTTGATCTCAGGGTTGTAAGTTCAAGCTCCACATTGGGCATGGATCCTATTTAAAAAAAATAAAAAGCAAGGACAGTGTAAAACTTATATTTTACTCTTCTAATTTCCAGAGGCATATGGACAGATCAGTCTCCTCCGGCCATCAAATAGTTTTCACATTTCTAAATCACAACAAAAACATCATTGGCTTTGTATTCTTTTTCTTTTTCTTTTTTTTCCTTGTGTTGTTCTTTTTCAATAGCTAATCCTTTTGTCCCAACATAGACAAAGATGGAGTTTCTTTATCGTAGATTTCAAATATATTTTATCTTAATTTGTAATATTTAGAAACTACAATATTAAAAAAAACAAAAGTATAAGAACCCTTTGGAATAAAAGAGCATGGTGTATTTCTTAATGTAATGCCTTTTAGAAATCTAAAGCTCCAGAAAGATAATGGGTGATATTAGTTTTACCTCTAGTAACCTCTTTATCAGGATAACTCAGCAGACATATAGAGTAAGTATATATGATGATAGGAAACTTTTGTATTATATAACCCATGTGATTATATTCACATCATATTATGTTCTATTTTAGCTTATGTATCAGTCAGTGTTCTCCAGAAAAAAGGAACCAATGGGTTCTCATATAAATATCAGTAGATTTATTATAAAGAACAGGCTTACAGGATTATGGAGGCCCAGAAGTCCCAGGGTCTACTGCTTGCAAGTTGGACAACCATGAACACCGGTGGTATAATTCAGTCTGTCTGAATGCCTGAGAACCAAAAGAGCCAATGTCCAAGGCAGGGGAAGATGGATATCCCAGCTCTAGCAAAAAGAACAAATCTCCCCTTTTAATTCTACTTGGTCCCTTAACAAATTGGATGATGCCACACACACTGGAGAGGATCTTTTTCTTTTACATAAGTCTATAGGTCCATATGACAGTCTCTTCTAGAAACACCCTCACAGATACACCCCAAAACAGTGTTTTACCCCTATGTCTTGGCACAGTCAAGTTTGACACATCACGAACTAACCATTCCAACTTTCATGCTTTTTTTCTGTTATATTTTTTCTTGATGCTCCTTTTTTTTTCTGCTATAATTTTTCTTGATGCTCCTTTTTTTTCTGCTATAATTTTTCTTGATGTTCCTTTTTTTTCTGCTATAATTTTTCTTGATGCTCCTGTTAAATGAGTTCCATATTGGATACTATGAGAGGAAAAAAAAAAAAACCGAAAAACAAAAAAACAACTTGATGGCCAGTTTGTTACTAAAAAGATCAATGAAGATAGAGTATGCTGAAGAGGAAGGCATTTTAATTGGAATTTCATGTATTTCTGAGAAAGCATGAGTACTTTGAAATAAATAATGGTAAGGTGATCGAATAACAATCCCCCAAGATGTCCATCTTATCTCTCAAACCTATGAATATTATACCTTACGTAGCAAAAGGAATTTATATGGGATTAAATTAAGAATCTTGAGATAGGGAGAGTATCTGGGATTATCCATGTGGAGCCAATTTAGTCACATATGTCCTTACAAGTGAATAAGAGAGGCAGGCAGGGCAGAGTCACTGGGAGATTTTAAGATGCTACCCTGCTAGATTTGGAGACAAAGGTTTTGAAGATGGAGAAGGGGCATGAGCCAAGGAATGCAGACAGCCTCCAGAAGGTGAAACAGGCAAGGTGAGAGATTCTTCTCTAGAGCCATTAGAAGGACACAGCTTGGACTTTAATTTTAGCCTGGTGAGACAAAAAGGACTCTGACCTCCAGAAGTGTAAGATAATCCATTTTCATTGTTTTAAGCTTCTCAACTTGCAGTATTTTTTTTTTACAGAAGTAATAAGAAACTAATACAATTAGCTAATATCTTTTTCTTTGCAAGAGAATGAAATCACAGGATTGCTTCTTAGACAAAAATGCTGTACCTTTACTTATTGATTCCATCTTAACCAACTCAACACAATTTAATCTTCAACTTCTTTTTGTAATTTTTTTTAAGAAATTACATCAAAAGTCCTAAATGAATTTTTTCTACTCTTCCAACTAGCAATGAAACTGTAGTGGTCAGCAAGGAGAAGGTCTCCAACACTTGTCACCTTAAATTTACTCTTAAATCTCTTCACTTATTCCTGAATCAGTATTTTTCTGACTGTTCATTTATCTAGTAAACATCGTCTTGTTTCCCCCACACACAGTTGTATTTTTCATCTTCCCCTTTCTTGTCAGAAATGTACTTCCCATTTCAGATTTCAGGTTGAACGTGCTTTGCAACATTGATCCTGGTCACAGGTGATGTGTAGTATCGGTTAGTGAAACCACACATCAAAACCAAAGGAAACCAATGAGCAAGAATTCTTCTGTGTAAAACCTACAAGTAGCATTAACTTGACTTAAGAGCATTCCAGGAATGGAAAATCATTTAAATTGTTAAAATAAGATGTGGTAATTTATCTTTTCTCCATAAGGTTTAGTGCATTTTAGTGGATGAAGTTTAGAAAGAGAAAGGGAGCCTGCGCTTATAGTTGGGACGAACCAATACCTGGCATTCCAGTGATTAATGTCAAGCTGCTGGTGACAGAGTATTCAGTCTTTCCATTGTTGTTATTTCTAGTACAATTAGCTGGGAGACGATGGATACAGTAGATTTCAGAAGTGCCTCCTACATAGTTCTCACAGTCTCCAATCCTCCAAACCTGTCTTAACCTGTTATTCAAGCGTTGTTAGTGTTTTGTGTTTTTTTTTGGGGGGGGGTTGTGAAAAACCTCTTAAAATCAATTTATATTTACTTATTTTAAGTTTCTGGCCTGACATTTACTTGGAAGTTTCTTCTTATTTTGGATTTTTATAAAACTTAATTAAAAAAGAAATTATCCAAGCAGATTTCCTTTACTTTTCTTCTTGGCTATCACACATGTGAATTTACAGACAAGTAATACTTTTTCAATGCTTGAGTTACAAAAGCATTTTAATTTCATTTTTGAGGGATCTCAAAATAGTTAAAGGAAAATAGTCAATGTCCAGAGGAGCACCTGGGTGGCTCAGGTGGTTAAGCATCTGTCTTTGGCTCCGGTCATAAGCCCAGGGTCCTGGGACAGAGCCCCTGCATTGAGCTCCCTGCTCAGTGGGAAGTCTGCTTCTTCCTCTCCCTCTGGCCTTCCCCCTGCTTGTGTTCTTTCTCTCTGTCTGTAAAATAGATGAATAAGTATCTTTAAACAAAGAAATATCAGATAAATAAAAATGTAAAGTTACATATACTGTGCTTTTACTATTCATTTTTTTGTTCAAGCATCTTTATTGATCCGTATTGCACATCATTCAAATTCTTCACTTTGCTATCTATGTTTCTTCTTCCTATACCTCTTGTCTTTCTTGGTCATTTTATTTTTTCTCCTAAGAACCTGATACATACAGAGTTTTTTCTAACCCTAAACTGCCTTAGGCTAATTTTACCACCTCAGAGGGGTTCCCTTATAATAACATCTTTTGGTTCTTATTGGTTCATCCATTTATTTATTTTGAAGTTTTTATTGAGTAAAACTTCAACAATTATAAGTATTGTGGCAAATGATATAAAGTGAAAAATAAGCCAGACACACAGTCTCTGTCTTTAATAAACTATACTTGAACTATAGAGATACAGATATAATGACTTAATTACAGTTGTAACAAAACAATGAGATTGATTATATAATGGAGGCTTAACATATTTTGGGGGATTAGCCCTTTGTAGCATTCAATCAGGAATTAGAAGCCCCTCTATGTATTCCAGACAGAAAAGGCTTGAATGGAGAGAAGTGTAGGATTACTCAGTCATTGTTGGGACAAAGATCAGTACAATCATCATCCAGGTTCTCAGTCTGCAATACCAAAGTGGTTGTTCTGGTGGTGCCCAGAAAGGATTGCGAAACTCAAGGAACTTTCAGAGTTTCCAGCTTCTATATTATGCCTTGAGTACTATTTGGCTTACATAAGCCTTTTAGATTTCAGGCTTCCAAGGACCACAGAAATCAATCAGCTTGGAAGTTTTCATCCCTACTATTGTCTTCACTCTGTTCAAGTGCTTGAATACAAGTGTAACTCATTCATTCCTTTTCTATCTGTGTCTCATTGCAGTTCCTCAGTGACCACCTCAGGATCTTAATCTTAATGCTAGGACACATCCTGGATTAACATGTCCTATTTCCTACCAGCAGTGGGATCCTGTTGCCAACTGACAGGTGAGTATTGCAAACTGAGGATCTGCTCCTTATACTACTTCTGCTACAACTGACCTAGTTTAGGAACCTCTGGAAAAAAAAAAAAACTAGTGTCAATTCTCTCTGAAGAATTTTGTCCCATCAAGTAGCTGCTTGAAGTACAAAGTGTAAATATTACTTGACAAAAAAGTATATAAGAGTATTTATTAGCTCAATATTCCCTTGTCTTTCAAAAGCATCTATTTTTCTTGTCTCATACTTGTTTCAAGTGCTATGAGCCTGTTTACTGACCTTAACTGCATCATGATGCAATCGTCTAATTTGCACTACATTTCCATTAAACCATCTTCTAAATAACATTTATACTATTGTATATATATATTTTTTAAAATAAATGCGATATTCTGGAGCATCAGTTTTATCAACTAATTTGTCATTAATGTAATGTCATATTACATCATGTGCTTAAATGGTGGTGATACAGTTACAATGAATGATAACTAGGTACAAATTTATTCGTTATCCACGACATCCCAAATTCAGATTTTATTAATGCTATGAATATAAGGTAAACATAATATATTTCTGGTTGTGATCGATGAAGGTATACCTCTTTCTGATACATATAGATTTGCTTATTCTTTAATAAAATGAACAGGTCAAAATAGCTTTTCTATTTGTTTATGATTTTAACACAAAATAGTTATAGTCCATAATCTAGAAATATCTTAATAAATAAATATATATTCCCATTGAATAAATTCAATTTTATTCTACAAGCGAAAGATGCATCACTTCAAGAAATCTTCATATACTAGTAGCAAGTAGCATATTTGTATGAAAATATTAAATGAAATGATATACATTTTGCTAATTTTTAAGTCACATACCTGCAAATATCACATGAATATGAATCCATCTGCTAACCTTGCTACTGTACTGAATTTTATAATTAATGATTTATATAAAAACATTTTGTTTAGGATAAAAACATGTGTTATATTTTAATACGTATATGCACTTTAAACCTAAAATAAAATTTAATATATTTCCTTAAAATTGTTTCTGATACCTAATATATCTAGATACAAATTGAACAAAATTAACCAATAAAGTGAATCTAATTTAGGGCTGGGATATTATATAAACCCATAAAAACCCAGACATCTTAGAAAAAATTATCCAGTATTGTAAAACCCTCTTTTTTTCAGCTCTATTACTGTAGTTCATACTTAATTCAGCACATATAATGAGAGGTGAAGGAATGAGAGTTCCATTTTCTTGAAATACTATGTAATTCAATCCAATTCCAAGGATGTACATATTCACAAGTAGCATCATTTCATCAGAAGGGACCATTTAGCTTTGCCTTGGTCTGTTTTGGTACTTTTTTAGAGGGTACTTTCTCACACAGAATCTGATATACTTGTTAGAAGATTAGCAAGGGAGTGTATGATGTCTCAAAGGTCGTCAGATATCATTAAAGGCTCCAACAAGTCATAATTAACTTTGTGTTTAAAAAAAGAGAACAACAGGGTCACCAATAACACATTCTGGGCAGGCAGCCAGGACCCTACCATGGGAGTCATGATGTCTAAACATCAATTGAGTAGGCTGGACTTGCAAAGTATACTGATCAGAAGCAAGGCAACTATTAACATAGCAAGGAAAAAGAAATTTCTAATAAAATGAGCAGATGTCTTGGAAAGGTTGAAACATTAGCCTTCAGCTTAATAGCTATAGCATATATACTCTCAAATACACATGAGCCTATTCAAGAATCAAACCTTACTAAAAGTCAAGAAGCAGTTTGAGCCTGAGGGTGGCATAAAATAAGGAGGCAGTCCCCTGGGGCTAGCACAAAATTGGCAAAGTGGTGAAAGAGATAACAAAATATGGTAAGACTCTTATTTTTGGGACCCCTGGGTGGCTCAGCCATTGAGCAGCTGCCTTTGGCTCAGGTCATGATCCTGGGATCCTGGGACCAAGTCCTGCATCAGGCTCCCGACAGGGAGCCTTCTTTTCCCTCTGCCTATGTCTCTGCCTTTCTCTCTAAGTCTCTCATGAATAAATAAATACAATTTTAAAATAATAACAATAAAAAACTCTTATTCTTTGGGTCAGCTTCCTTGAGACAAATTTTTAAAAATTCTGTCCAAATTAGAGGATATTTTATTTCTACTTCAACTTTTAATAGAAGCAAGCTATATTTTAAGAAGCAACTATACAAAATTCAAGAAGAATTTGAACTCATTTTCCTCACTTTTTTAGAGGACTACTCGGAGAAATCTCACGTCTAACTCAACAAGCTTTGTTTGCAAGTCTTCAAGTCAGACAGGAAGGAGGCAATTGTTACTTCATGAAAATCACCCAAAGTCAAAAAATTCACCCAAACATCTTTTGCCACTTATTTGTGTGTGTGTGTGTGGAGGACATAATTTTTCCTTTCTATGTCTTTCCTCTGCATCCCTTTCATCTAATCTTTGTATTTTACTGTTTTATTCTACTGCTCCACATCTTCCTGATCTCTCTCTCCTTGACTAACTTGAAGTTGTGTTATTATCATGGAGGGTAGACTCCCATTAATGGGAATATTTCTTTCCTTTATTTTAGCAAGATGACTATAACAGACAGAAGCATTGAAAAACAAAGAGACTTATTTGAGAATAATTGTTGCAAATATTTTGCATATTAAAGAAACAAAACCTTGGTCTCAGAGGCTGCTATCAAAAATCCAAGGATCATATGTAATTTTTCACTGGAGGAAAAAAAAAAAACTCTTCTCTAACTAACGGCATTTCTCTCTGTTTAAACCTATTTTTTAAAATGAAAATCTCAACATACGCAAAAGTAAGCAAATCTACATGAATCCCTAAGTACCTACCATTGAGCTTCAACAATCCTCAACACAAAGTTAACATTGATTCATCCCTACCACCACACCATCCTCTTTATTGCATTATTCTGAAATCCCAGCTATCAATCATATGTTTCATAAATATTTTGAAAGAATTTTTTTATTTTAATATCAAGAAAATATATGCTATTTAACCACATGTTACCTATATATTTCCACTATTTTGTAAAATAATTAATTGCAATTGAATGAATAAAATGTAATCTCACATAAAATAACCAAGTTTATGTACAGAATAAATGACAGACCTGCCTGAGTAAGGACAGTGATTTTTGTGTAAAGCTGATCGAAGTCTTTTAATCCGCCTGCATTTTTGACTACTTTTTAATGCTCACAGTGGGAAGCATCACATAATACATATGAATATTTGGGGCATCATTCAATGAAGGAGGATTTAACATTCTGTGGCAAATTTTTCTCATATTTTGACTTAACACTGACTCTGTAATTCAAATGATGGAAAAATAAACTAAATAGAGTTTAGAGCCAAGTTTATGTAAAGTAAATGTAGAAAATTCAAACACACTTAAAAACTCAATGTTATCATGAAGTATTTTTCCTCTACTTTAGAAAATTGTGAAGCCATTTTAAGTTATTCTTCTTACGACCGATCATTTACATAAATTTTCATTAGAGGATTCAAATTATTTTTTTAGTCCCTGGAACATGAGTTTGAAATCAGGAACTAAAAAAAAAATAAAAAAGCCTTTTACGCAAATATAAAACAATTACAAAGAAACCAAATGAATGATATGTCGTTAAGATGCTAATAAAAACAGAATGAAGGTAAAGCTTGTCAAAGTACAGTAGTTTCACTCAGATAGGCTATAAATACTCCTCTTTTATCATGTAATATTTAGAATAAAAAAGCAACAAAGATCTCCATTTTCTTCATGAAATAATAGAACCAGTAAAGAAAGCCATAAAATCACAAGGAAATAAAGAGTAGAAAGAAACTATGCAAAAGCCAGAGAACAAGTAACAAAATGTTACAAAGTAAATGTCTATCAATAACTAATTTAAATGTAAATGGATTAAATTTTTCATTCAATGGATGCCTGGGTGGCTCAGAGGTTGAGCATCTTCTTTCAGTTCAGGTCATGATCCTGAGGTCCTGGGAATCAAGTCCTACATCAGGCTCCCCTCAGGGAGTCTGCTTCTCCCTCTACCTATATTTCTGTCTCTCATGAATAAATAAATAAAATATTTAAAAAAATTTCCATTCAAAAAACAGAATGGCTAAATAGGTTAAAAAAATAAGACCTATCTATATGCTCCCTATGATAGACTACAGAAATAGGGAGTGAGGACAAACACAGACTCAAAGTGAAGTGTTAAAGAAAGATATTATGTGTGATTGGGAATGAAAAGAAAGTTGGGGTAGATATACTCATATCAGACAAAAGAGACTTTAAAAGAAAGACTGTAATACAAGATAAAGAAGACACTACCTAATGATAAAGGAATCAAACCAGCAATAATACATAATATTTATAAATACATATGCATCTCACATAAGATCAACTAAAAACATAAAGCAAATATAAAGAGACCTAAAGGGAGAAATTGGCAACAATACAATAAAAGTTGAAAACTTTAATACCTCACTTATACCATTAAATAGATCATCCATATGGAAAATAATCAGTAGGGAAATAGTGACCTTAAACAGCAAGTTAGACCTACAGACTTAATAGATTATAGAACATTCCATCCAAAAGAAGCTGAATTCTTCACAAGTGCACTTGGAACATTCTCCAGATTATATCAAATGTCAGACTACAAAACAATCTCAATATATTCAAGAAGACTGAAATAATATCAAGCTTGTTTTCTAAACACATTTATATGAAATTGGAAATAAATCATAAGAAGAAAACTGGGGGAAAGTGTGGAGAATAAACATCATGCTACTGAATAACCAATGGGTCACTGAAGGAATCAAAGGAGAAAGAAAAAGAATTACCTAGGGACAAGTAAAAAAATAAATATGACATACCAAAATCTATGGAATGCAACAAAAGCATTTCGAAGGAGGAATTTCATAACAATATAAGTAAATCTCAAGAAACAAGAAAAATATCAAATAAATAATAAACTTTAAAGGCAAAGGAAATAGAAAAAGAACAAACAAAGCACAGGGTTTGTAGAAGGAAGAAATATAAAGATAGAAAAAAATAGAGACTAAAAAAATAAAAATGACTAATGGATCTAAGAGCTTGTTTTTTTAAAAAGACAAGAAAGATTGACAAGACTTTAGCTAGAATCACCAAGAATAAAAGAGTGCTCAAATATATAAAATCTGAAATGAAAGAGAAGTGACAACTGGTGTGACAGAAATACAATCACAAGAAACTGTGCAGTTATAAGCCAACAAACAAAACAACTTTGAGAAAATTGATAAATTCCAAGAGATACACCATCTTAAAGACTGAATTATAAAACAACCCCAGAAAATATGAATAGAACAATTTCCAGTAAGAAAATTGAAACAGTAATCAAAAATCTCACAACAGAGACTCCTAACTCTGGGAAACGAACTAGGGGTGGTGGAAGGGGAGGTGAGTGGGGGGTGGGGGGTGACTGGGTGACGGGCACTGAGAGGGGCACTTGATGGGATGAGCACTGGGTGTTATTCTATATGTTGGCAAATTGAACACCAATAAAAAATAAATTTATTAAAAAAATCTCACAACAATCAAAAGTCCAAAACAAGACGGTTTGATAAGTGAATTCTATCAAACATTCAAATAAGATTTAATACTTATTCTTCTTAAGCAATTCCAAACAATTGAAGAGGAGGGAATACTTCAAACTTGTTTTATGAAGCCAGAATTACTCTGATACTAAAAGTAGATAGGAGATCACAAAAAAAGTTCAACTCCAGACTAATATCCTTGATAAACATATATGCAAAAATCCTCAACAGAATATGGGCCAATCAAATTCAACAACACATTAAAAAGAGTCATACACCATGATCAAGTGGATTTATTTCAGGGACACAAGTTTCAACATCTACACATCAATCAATGTGATACACCACACTAACAAAATAAAAAATAAAAATTATGATTATCTCAATAGATGCAAAAGAAAAGAATTTGACAAAATTCAACATTTGCTTATGATTAAAACTTAGAACAAAGTGGAAAAAACCTCTCAACACAATAAAGGCCATTTATGACAAACCTACAGCTAACATCATACTTAATGATGAAAAGCTGAAAGATTTTCCTCTAAGACCAGGACCATGGATATTCACTTCCCACTTTTATTCAATATAGAATTGGAAGTCCTAGCCATAGCAGTAAGGCAAGAGAAAGAAATAAAAGGCATCCAAAATGATAAGGAAAAAACAAAACTATCACTATTTGCAGATAGCATTATACTCTATAGAGAAGTCCTAAAGTTTCCTCCTAAAAACTTTTAGAACTAATAAACAAATTCAGTAAAGTTGCAGGATATAAAATCAATACACCAAATTCTGTGGGATTTCTGTACACTAACATGAACCATAAGAACAAAAAAATAACAATACAATATCACATAATTTTATCAAAAAGAATAAAATACATAGGAATAAATTAAACCAAGGATTTGAAAAATCTATACACTAAAAACTATAAGACACTGTTGTCAGAAATTGAAAAAGTCACAAATGGAAAGATATCCCATGCTGAATTGGAATGATTGGAATTGGAAGAATTGATATTGTTAAAATGTCCATACTATCCAAAACAATCTACAGATTCAAGGAAACTACTATCAACATTTCAATGACATTTTTTCATAGAAGCAGAGCAAATAACTCTAAAATTTGTGTGGAACCACAGAAGGTTCCAGGTAGCCCCAACAATGTTGAGAAAGAAGGACAAAGCTGGAAGTATCATGCTCCCTGATTTCAAACTATATTCCAAGCTATGGCAATAAAAATAGTATAGTATTAACATAAAAACAGATATACAGATCAATAAAACATAAGTGAGAGCCAGAAATAAACCCACAGATATATAGACAACTAATTAATGACAAAGAAGCCAAGAACACACAATGGAGAAAGGATGGTCTCTTCAATAAATGGTTCTGGGAAAACTGGAATGCCACATGCAAAAGAATAAAAGTACCGCTATCTTACAACATACATAAATTATCTCAAAATGCATTAAAGACTTGAATGTAAGTCCTGAAACCATAAATTCCAGAGAAAAATATAGGAAGTAAGCTCCTGGGCATAGGTCTTAGTGATGTGTTTGTGGATTTGATGACAAAAGCAAAGGAAGCAAAAGAAATATAAACAAATGAGCTACATCAAACTAAAAAGCTTCTGCACAGCTAAGGAAAGCATCATCAAAATGAAAAGGCAACCCATTGGATGGGAGAACATATTTGTGAATTATATATTTGATAAGACGTTAATATCCAAAATATATAAGGAACTTGTACAAATCAACAACAAAAACAAACCAAACAATTATAAAATGGACAGAGGTTTTATTTTTTTTACTTTTTTTTAATTTTATAAATTAATTTTTATTGGTGTTCAATTTACCAACATACAGAATAACACCCAGTGCTCATCCCGTCAAGTGTCCCCCTCAGTGCCCGTCACCCATTCACCCCCACCCCCCGCCCTCCTCCCCCTCCACCACCCCTAGTTCATTTCCCAGAGTTAGAAGTCTTTATGTTCTGTCTCCCTTTCTGATATTTCTCACACATTTCTTCTCCCTTCCCTTATATTCCCTTTCACTATTATTCATATTCCCCAAATGAATGAGAACATACACTGTTTGTCCTTCTCCGGTTACTGTGGCCAAGTTCAAAAAGGGTGTTGCCTGAGTTCTCCTCTGGGATTTTGATGGAATCTTGTCTCACATTTAGATCTTTCATCTATTTTGAGTTTATCTTTGTGTATGGTGCAAGAGAGTGGTCCAGTTTCATTCTTCTGCATGTGGATGTCCAATTTTCCCAGCACCATTTATTGAAGACACTGTCTTTCTTCCAGTGGATCGTCTTTCCTCCTTTATCATATATTAGTTGACCATAAAGTTCAGGGTCCACTTCTGGGTTCTCTATTCTGTTCCATTGATCTATGTGTCTGTTTTTGTGCCAGTACCACACTGTCTTGATGACCACAGCTTTGTAGTACAGCCTGAAATCTGGCATTGTGATGCCCCCAGATATGGTTTTCTTTTTTTAAAATTCCCCTGGCTGTTCGGGGTCTTTTCTGATTCCACACAAATCTTAAAATAATTTGTTCTAAGTCTCTGAAGAAAGTCCATGGTATTTTGATAGGGATTGCATTATACGTGTAAATTGCCCTGGGTAACATTGACATTTTCACAATATTATTTCTGCCAATCCATGAGCATGGAATATTTTTCCATCTCTTTGTATCTTCCTCAATTTCTTTCAGAAGTGTTCTATAGTTTTTAGGGTATATTTTGAGAACCATTTGAATGGTAAATGGTTCTCCAACCTTTTATTTTCAGGTTGTAGGTGTGCTTTTGTCTAAAATGAGTCTCTTGTAGACAGCAAATAGATGGGTCCTGCTTTTTTATCCAGTCTGTGGACAGATGTTTTAAACAGAAATTTTTCCAAAGAAGACCTACAGTTGTTCAATAAGACAATAGGACCGTCAGGTAAATGAAAATAAAAGTCGTAATGAGATATTATCTCATACATGTGAAAATGGCCAGTACCAATGAGACAAGAAATAACAAGCTTTGGAGAGGATGTGGAGAAAAGGAAACAGTTGTTCACTGTTGGTGGAAATGTAAATAGATGCAGCCACTATGGAAAATGGAGGTTCTTCAAAACATTTTGAATAGATCTCCTATACAATCCAGTTATCTCTCTTTCGTTATGTATGTGAAGAATCCAAAAACACTAATTTGAAGAGATATATACACCTCTATGTTTATTTCAGGATTATTTAAAATATCCACGATATGGAAACAATGTGTTCAACAATGGATGAGGGCATAACTAGGATATGATGTACACACACAGATACACAATGGAATAATACTCAACCCCAAAGAAGAATGAAATATTGCTTTTTTGTGATGACATGGTTGAAACTTGAGGATATAATGCTGGTAAAATAAACAAGATGGAGAAAGACAAATACTGCATGTTTTCACTTATATGTGGAATTTAAAACAAAACAAGGAAACAATTAAAATAGTACAGGAACTCACAGATTAGGAGAACAGATTGATGGTTATCAGAGGGAAAGGGGGTTGGGGGATGGGGTTGGGTGGATGAAATGGATGAAGGGGGTCAATGGCATGGTGATAGTAACTAGACTTTTGGTGATGACTGCTTCACAGTGTATGCAGATATTGAATTATAATAATTGTACACTTGAAATTTATAACATGTCATACACCAATTTTACCTTAACTAAAAAAGAGCCAACATCATTAGGAATGATATATATTATTAATAAAATAAAGATAAAAATAATTTTAAGATTATATTTTGCATTTTTAAATATTGAGCATGTTGTATTAACAATTTCTAAGTTATTTTGTTACAAATATATTCAAATCATTAAAAAAAAGGATCTCTTGTCTCTCAGCTCTTAACATATTGATAGTGCAATTTTTAAATCTGAAGTTACTGGACCTACAGACCAAAAGGATGCAGAAAGAACATGTACCAAACCAGAGAACCCTGATGACAGTAGCAATCCAAAGGGTATTCAGGGAGTTAACTAATGGTAGATGATGTATATTAGCAAGGAATTCCACATTTGTTTTCATTTTCTCTTATTCTGAGAGAGTTTAAAGACTACTTTTCAGTAGTGATATTTCATCCCCAAAAGTAAAGAACACCTTGGCCCTTTAAATCATAACTCAATCTTAAAATGTCCTTCAGAGGACATTTTTTCCTTTGCTTTGTTTTTTTGTTTTGTTTTGTTTTATTTTGTTTTGTTTTTTAAATTTTCATCATATGTTTGGACACAAATTATAAAAGTAAAAAAAAAATCAGAGGCAGTGTTCTAGAGTACACATTATGAAATCTTGATATTTAACTGCAAGGTAACACCTTAAATTGAATCCCACCTTTCAAAAAAATTTAAAAAAATAGAACAGAGAAAGAAATGACTATAACAAAAACAAAACCATTTTAAAATGATAATACCAAATACTTGTAGAAATTTGGATATGAATATTTCATCAAATAAGAGTTCTGCAATATCTTTAACATTTTGCACATGATAATTTTGTTGCAGTTACACAGGAAAATTAATTTCCCTTCTGAGGAGAAATATGTAAAAGTATTTAGGATTAAAATGTAAATGTGTCTGCAACTTAAATTTAAGTGGTTTTGCAAAATAAAACAAAAGCCATGTATACATGAAGGAGAAAAAGCAGAAAAAAGTGGCATACATTTTTCTTTAAGATGTTTATTTAAATTCAATTTGCAGCATATAGTATAACACCCAGTGCTCATCTCATTATATGCCCTCCTTAATGCCTATCACTCAGTTACCCTATCTCCCTCCCACCTCCCCTTCTGCAACCCTTTATTTCCCAGAGTTAGGAGTCTCTCATGGTTTGCCTTCCTCTCTAATTTTTCGCCACTCAGTTTCCCCCCTTGCCTCATGATCCCTTTCATTATTTCTTATATTCCACATATGAGTGAAACCATGTAATTGTCTTTCTCAGATTAACTTATTTCACTCAGCATAATACCTCCAGTTCCATCCATGTTGATGGGAATGGTAGGTATTCATCCTTTCTGATGGCTGAGTAATGTTCCATTGTATATATATACTTAGACCACATCTTCATCTATTCATCTGCCAAAGGACATCTTGGATCCTTCCACAGTTTGGCGATTGTGGACATTGCTGCTATGAATATTGGGGTGCAGGTGCCTCTTCATTTCACTACATCTGTATCTTTGGGGTGAATATCCAGTAGTGCAATTGCTAGGTCTTAGAGTAGCTCTATTTTTAACTTCTTGAGGAACCTCCACACTATTTTCCAGAGTGGCTGAACCAGCTTGCATTCCCACCAATAGTGCAGAGAATCTCCACATCCTCATCAACATTTGTTGTTTCCTGTCTTGATGATTTTAGTCATTTTCACCAATGTAAAGTGGTATCTCATTGTGGTTTTGAATTGTATTTCCTTGATGGCAAGTGATGTGGGGCATTTTTTCATGTGCTTGCTGTCCATGTGTAGGTCTTCTTTGGAAAAGTGTCTGTTCATGTCTTCTGCCCATTTCTTGACTGGTTTGTTTGTTTCTTGGGTATTGAGTTGGCAAATATTCTTGTATCTGTTCTGTAAATTTGATATTATTAAAATAAAATTTAGGAAAAAATAAAATCAGGTATAATCTGCAACTTGATGTATTAATTTAATATAATTAATAATTAACATAACAGTAATTACTAATTTCCAAATGTTCATCCCATGTAATACTGTGTGTCAACAAGAAAAGAGAAACATATTGTTACATGTAAACAAACACACAGACTGACACACCCATTGACACATACACAAACACCCAAAGGGATAAATTTCACAGAAATCAACTTGAGCAAAAAATACCACACACTAGAGAACAAACTCTATGATTTTAGTTATATACATAAAAGAAACACACTTATTTGGTTAGGAGTAGTTAATGTAAGGGTGCCTGGATAGCTCAGTTGGGTAAGCTTTGCCTTGGGCTCAGGTGGTGATCCTAGCATCCTGGGACCTAGCCTCCTGTCAGGCTCCCTACTCAGTGGGAAGCCTGCTTCTCCCTCTCCCTCTGCTCTTCTCCACTGCCTGTGCTCTCTCTCTGTCTCTCAAACAAATAAATAAAATCCTTAAAAAAAAAGAGTAGTCAGTTTAGTGGTAACTTTGCGATGTAAAGATTGGTAAAAATAAAATATTTACCTCTTTATGAAATTATGTTACAAGTAAAAGTTACTAATAGGGATTTTAACTGAGAGCTATAGGGGGAATATGCAGAAATAATACAAAGAGAAATATATAAAATGATCTTATATAGTCACCTCTATATTCATAAGTATGTGAGAGAATATAATTTAATATGAAATTCGGGAGAAAAAAGTGTCAAATATGGACAAGTTGCCAACAGGACAGAGATATTTAAAGAGAGAAACAGAATTCATAAAGCTACGCTTCTAAAATTTATCAGACTCCTACACCTTCTCTCCAGTATTATTTTCTACTTTGTCTCTGCTCTCAACAATTGAAGTGTCATAAAATATTTCCTAGGGAGCTTCTATTTTTTACATGCTTAGCAATCACTTCATTGCTCTTTGAAGGTCTGTTTATACTTTTTTAGGGGATAGTTAAGGGAATTATGTAGGGGAAGACAAGAGAATGTTCATGAATACCTTAAAGTGATTTATACATATAAAATACTAACAAACCACAATCCTGCTAGGCTATTATGGGATTTTATTTTATAAAGTCGAAAAAATTGTGACACTCAAAAACATTCTGAGAAAATTAATTAACTAAAGGGTTAATGCCAAAATTGAGCTGCTATGTCTATGTACTGTATATACATACTTTCTATAAAGTGGTAGGATTTTGAACCATTGTTTGATATATAAAAGAATACTTTTGTTTAATATTACATGGTACTTTCCTTTGATTAAACACTTCCCCACACATTTGATGAAGAACATAGGGAACCTCTATTACTTGGGTGTCTTTCATTTGTCCTGTACTGAAGGCTTATTCCTGCTAGGAAGATTAGCTTTGCATGGTTTGGTTCACCTCCATAGTGGGAGCCATCAATCCATCAAGTACATAAAAGAGACCGATGGCCTCCTAATTAAAGCTTGAATTTATGGTTAGAGACAAACTTCTCAGGGAAATTCTTCATGAAGCAATAGAGTAAGAAATGCCTATTTTTATCTATTAAAAGGTTGTTAAGTTTATTTTGAAGGCATAAAATGAAGGTATCAGGAAGATGCATGTAGTTACCAGGTGAACTCTATCAAAAGCTGGTAGCAAAGGTATGATATTTGGTCCACAGAGGTGGGTCATTAAAGAAATGTAAGAATTACTGTTTATCAAAATGTTGGTGCAAAGGTGATCCAAATGGTAAATGGGAGGGTGTTACCACTGTCAGAACACTGGTGTCAATTTAGATGTGAGCAGAAGTCCTGGTGTCCCAAAAGACTGTCAGAGCTCAGCAAGGCTCCTTTTCAAGGAATAAAATATTTGTTTTAAAAAGAGATGAGGTAGGGTATCCCCAGTGGTTTTAAAAAATATTTTATTTATTTATTCAGGAGATATACAGACTGAGAGAGAGAAGCAGAGACCCAGACAGAGGGAGAAGCAGGCTCCATGCAGGGGTCAGAAGCGGGACTCGATTGCGGGTCTCCAGCCATCACGCCCTGGGCTGAAGGCGGCGCTAAACAGCTGAGCCACCCAGGCTGCCTCCACAGTGATATTTTCCCCTCTTTTTCCCTCGGAAATAGTCTCAATGATGTGAGTGGGGCTAGAGAGTATTATGCTAAGAGAAATAAATCAGAGAAAGACAAATACGGTATCATTTCACTCATATGTGGACTTTAACAAACAAAACAGGTGAATATGGAGATGGGGGTGGGGGAAGAGAGAGGCAAATCATAACACAGACTCTTATAGAAAACAAACTGAGGTTTGCTGGAGGGGAGGTTGTGGGGCATGGGCTAAATGGGTGCTGGGATTAAGGAGGGCACTTGTGATGAGCACCCCGTGTTGTAAGTGATGAATCACTAAATTTTATTCCTGAAACTAATACTACACTGTATGTTAACTAACTGGATTTTAAATAAAACTTTCAAAATAGGAAAATAAAAGAAATAGACTAATTTTAATTTCACTTCCTTTAAAAAATATTTATTTTATAATATTTATTTTTATTGATGTATGATTCATACATGATATCCTATTAGTTTCAGGTGTAAACCACAATGATTCCTTATTTTTATACATTATGAATGGTCCCCATGATCATTCTATTTACCATCTGCCACAATACAGAGTTATTATAGTATTATTGACTGTATTCCTTATGTTATATATTACATCCCAACAACTTGTTTATTAACTGGAATTTTACTCTTCTTGGATGTCCAACACCCAACAAAATAATAATTTAAAATGGAAAGTAAGAAAATAAAGTCTTGTATAACTAACTGACAGTTGGCTGTAACATCCTGCAGCCAGCATTAAATATCAGGTCACAGATGTGTGGTTAAACAAAGCTGCACTATATGAGATATCATAGAATAAAAACCTTAGAAATAAGTGAACATATATTATTTGTGCTCCAAAAAAGTGAAGAAAATATCTATAGGTATAGATATTTTAAAAAGCTGATTTGCACTCTTTTACCACTTTATTTGTAAATACTGCCATGAAATGCCTATGAAACATTTATTAAAACTATAAGCAGAGAAAGAAAGAACATCAGCATAATAAGCAATTATTAAACTTACGAAGGTTAATTATTTAACTTTTAATATTCTGGAAAACATAAGTAACAAAATGCAGTTCCCTTAAAATATGCATTTCTTGAATTTTTGGATTAGGCAAGAACATAAGTACCTAAAAAACTGAAGTGGAGGGATCCCTGGGTGACACAGCGGTTTAGCACATGCCTTTGGCCCAGGGTGCGATCCTGGAGACTCGGGATCGAATCCCACGTTGGGCTCCCGGGGCATGGAGCCTGCTTCTCCCTCTGGCTGTGTCTCTGCCTCTCTCTCTCTGTGTGACTATCATAAATAAAGTAAGTAAGTAAGTAAATAAATAAATAAATAAATAAATAAATAAATAAAACTGAGGGGAATGTTCCAGTATGCCTATTTACAGAGCTTCCAGTGTGTTATTCTTTCAGTTAGTTTTTTTTATAACACAGTATTTCTAAGTGTTACTAAAATATTATTCAATTTGAAAAAATAAAAAAGAAAAAATAGAAATATTCATATAAATTTTAATCATCTATATTTGCAAATTTGTTTATTTTGGAAAAAATCTGTTAAATGCTTTTTTAAATAATATGTTTCAACATTTTTTAAACTAATTCTATAAAAGCTGTTCATTACAGAAACTTTAGAATAAATAAGTATCAACTTATTTGGCAAGAGGATATAGTAACATGATTAAAGGAAAACTAGTATGTATCTATGTGAATTCAGGGCAAATGGGTCATCAGATTGCATTCCTTAAATTCATACAATCTTTGATTGTCAATGATATCTCAGCAAAGCTGAGAGGATAAAAAGAAAAGAATATAAAGGCTGTCTCTTTCTCTCTCTCCGTTCTCTACTGTGTAGGATGCAGGAAGAAGGCCAAGTGCAAAACACAAAAGTCACACCAGACACTTGATCTGCTGCCTTGATCTTGGACTTCCCAACACTTCAGAAACATTAGGAATAAATGTCATTTGTACAAAATAAACAGACCAAAAAAAAAAAAAAACTCTATCATTAGGTATCGGCAAAAGTACTACAAAAGATTGGGAAGAGTGGTTGTCAGGGATGGGGCGACCATGAATGGGAAATTATTAATGGATATGAAGTACCAGTTTTGTAAGACAAGAAGAGTTCTGGGGATTGATGGTGGTGATAGTTACACATGATGTGAATTCAGTTAATACTGTTGAATGTACTTAAAATGATCTGTATGGTTTATACGTGTTTTACTGAAATTAAAAAAAGAAAAGAAAATAGGTGTTTATCCAAGACATATTTTGTTTGTTTCTTTGTAGTTTTGTGTTGTTGTTTCAATTACTATGTAATAATAAGTGAGGTTGCTTGTTTTCATTGTTCATTAATTAAATGACAAATTAATTGACTAATCTGAAAAATATCAGGGTCAGTGTTGAATAAATATAATGTGAGGCTCTATTAAAAATGGTCTGAATCTTAGATACCCATTTGAATTAATTATCTACCCATTCCTGTATTTGTTGCTTTATATTTTATAGAGGCTGCTGTTAATTAAAGGACATAGTACTCTACATAAAATATCTTTTGCATTTTGTTGTGCTCTTGGCTTTAAAGGAAAAAGACATATTTTTGAACATTATATCTTATGTTTGAGAAAGTCTATGCAACCTAATTGCTCCCATGAGAGACCACTGATTATTTGAGAGAGATGCATATGTTCAAATGTTTAAAAGTGAAGATACATCTGTCAAATTCAGCATATATTTTTAAAAATAATAGAAATAGTATACATTAAGAGAGATCGATTTCTGTTAGTGGCACTTTTATTACTGTGAATATGATCAATACAGCTTGTTGTAAAGTAGAACATTACAGTTACATTTAGAGGTTGGTGAATCCTTTGAATGTCTATTATTTCTAAAACTAAACTTGAATTTTCATTTTTATATTCTCAAAGTAAGACATGATCCAAAAATATTTGGCACTTTAGGGAGAGAATTTGTCAAATATGACTTTTAAATATTTTATGCTTGATAATACTAACAGTTCTAATGATAATCACATTTAGAGCAATTGATCCACATTTGCTTTGAATGTGTTGTTAGTACTAATTAGCATTGAGTATAAATATGTATGTACGTATGTGGTTTGTGTGAATGTGTATGTTGGGGGCATCCTTGTCCATAGAAGTGAAACACTAGTCATATGTGTATGCATAATCGACTTTATTGTTAATTAGTTATTTTAATGATGTAATAAAAACCTATAAAACCACTCACAGCCATACCCACAAGCTTAGGCCTTGGGATGGGGCAAATTTATAAATACACCTCCATCTTATTCCCTGCATCCTTGCCCCAGCATAATTTTGACAAGATCATTTTCTGAAAGCTGATACTAATAATCTTATTTTTTAACTGAAATTTATAGCACCACACATGTACTTACAATGTAAATTTTTCTCTTTTAAATTATTTTGGCTTTTCAAACAATGGATAATCATATAAACTATGATACAGCTTTAAAATTATTTTGCTATAAATTATTCATCTTAACTATTATATGATATAGCATGATAATAATATACCATAGTTTAAATAGCCACTGTTCTATTTATGAGTATATGTGTTGTTTTCAGGTTTTACTTATCTTAAAATTGCTTGCTTGAACATTCTTATATATTTCTTGTTAAACTTGAAGACAATTTTTTTTTTAAGATTTTATTTATTTGAGAGAGAGAGAAAGCACAAGCAGGCAGAGTGACAGAGAGAAAGCAGAAGCAGGTTCCTACTGAGAAGGAAGCCTGATCTGGACTTGATCTCAGGACCCTGAAATCATGACCCCAGCCAAAGGCAGATGCTTAGGACTGAGCCACACAGGTGCCCCAAAAAACAAATTTCTTTTAGAGACAGACTTAAGGTAGTCTTTAGAAATATGCAGTATATGATTTTCTGTTTTAGAAATTATTGCCAATCTGTTTCAACAATCATTTTATAAAATAGGTCAGTAGATGATAAAGAGGTGATAGATGATTGATAGACGATAGAGTGATCATATAATATTATTTTTGAAATAGGTACTTTTGCAAATGGAAGGGGCTCTGTTATTAATTAAATTATTAGTAACAATCATTATTATTATTAATGTTCCACCCTAATAGGTATAAACTTGGAATGTCCTAAAAAAACAAACAAATAATAAAACCCACAGTGAAACATAGAAACTACAATGACAAAAACTAGGTCTGTGATTAAGTTAATTTTGGACTTGTCCCTCCAATTTGTGTAATGCCCTCAAACATGAGCTTTACATAGTTTAAGTGTTTATTTTTAAAAGTTTATGATAGTAGTAACTCAAATTTCAAGAAAGGAAATTCAGATTGTTATATGAACACATCATCACCAGATCTTTAATTCTTTATTCATGGATTCAGTCATGTATTTAATACGGTTTGATAAAATTAAATACTAGTTTGATCACTTTTTATCACTTATTATTACAAATGTCTTCTCTGACATATAATTCCAGAAGAGTATTGAACATAGGGAAAATATGTGAAAATATAAATGAAACATTTCATTAAAATTCATGCCTATTGGTATAATAAGATCTCAATATAATCAACTGGAACAAAATTTTTCCTTTAAATCACTTCTGACTACTTACAGGGGTAAAATTCTTATCAGAACTGAAATGTTAGCACCATCTTTAATACCAGTGCTGTTAATATAGTTGTCTTTTATATTTCTCTCTATAGACCTACAGAATTTTTAACTTTTAATTCTTGGTGTTAAATTTTCAAAAGCATGTCCTCGGGGAAAAGACATTTGTATTAATTCACAGCCACTGTCACAAGTAATTTAATGGTGATATCAGTTTACTTCCAGTTGCTTTTTGCCAAATAATCAAAAAAGTCATGCCGTGACTAAACTATAAAAATAAAGCAATAACATTATTACTTAGGGCTACAAGCACTCCATAATTTTCAGCAATGTGAAAATATGCTTTTGCCTGTAAGGTCTTCAAATCTATCTGAGAATAGGCAGACTGCTAATGGCAGGCTTACTGTGAGTTCCTCAGATTGTTCCTTGATTGTCCTTGTTCTTCTCACCTGGTTTTGTCCATGTCTGTCTGTCTCTTACCATCTCTCTACTACCTGTCTATCTATTATCTATCTATCTATCTATCAACTATCTATCTATCTATCTATCTATCTATCATCTATCTAATCTATCATCTATCTTTCCATTATCTATCATAAATCTGTCTAATCTTTATAGTTTTCAAAAAAACAGGCAGCATGGCAAAAGTTTTTACACTAGCAAAATATATAGTCATACTCTGTGTCCCAATCCTGGCTTTGTCACTTGCAAACTATGGGAATTGAGGAAGTCACATGAACTATTTCTCAGTCGCTTTGTGCTTCTATAATTTCAAATGGTATCATAATAGTGCTTCCCCTTTGTGGTTTGGGAGAGGATATTATAAACTAACCTATAGAAAAGCATCAATGTATTAGCGACTAAATTTAGCTCTCTGTGGAGAAGACTCATTCTATGTCTATAATGTGTCAGATCTTGTTTTAAGCAATTTATATATTTTATTTAATTTTCACAATTGTATTGGCATTTAAAAAGAACACAGAAGTGACTGGATAGATTTGAGTTCCAAAACCAGTTTGACTTCAAAGCCAGTGCTCATAACATCCCTTCTACATAGAGCTATAGTAGATTAAGATGCCAGTTTCCAATTTTAAATCATAAATAAAGTTATAATAAATAATTTTGTACTATTAAACAAATGTGGCTTATACTATAGTGCTTAACTGGCCTGGGTGTCCTGTCTGCTCTTAACTGTCATAAAGTGTCCTTCATCTTTGTCCACTGAATCCAACTTTCAAAAGGGCTTTGCTAAATGTAATCATTGTATGGGACTAGTGTGGTAGGTCTTCCTCATCCTGAAGCTTTGTATAGAAGGAATCTAAATATCTTTGGCCAGGGAGGAATATGTCCTGCTTGGAGAGTTAGCATGTGACTGCTCTTTTTTTGCACTGTGAAATCAATTGCTGTTATACCTTTTAACATTGTCTTGAGAGCAGTATGTCTGAGGAATATAGCTCATTCCCTTCCTGATCAAGGCACAGTAAGCTTGCCTAGCTTGTAGTCACAAGATAGTCAAGTTCAAATATATTAGCTATGCTAAATTTGTCAATGATGCTTCACTCTTTTCAAATGAAAGTCAGTTTTCTTTCCAACTTAAGAGCGTATGAGCAACAGTTATCACCATTAGGTAGAGAATGCTAGATCTTAGGATATTTATTTATTTATTTATTTATTTATTTATTATTATTTATTTATGATAGGCACACAGTGAGAGAGAGAGGCAGAGACACAGGCAGAGGGAGAAGCAGGCTCCATGCACCGGGAGCCCGCTGTGGGATTCGATCCCGGGTCTCCAGGATCGCGCCCTGGGCCAAAGGCAGGCGCCAAACCACTGTGCCACCCAGGGATCCCTCTTAGGATATTTATTAATCAAATTGTATCCCTACTCAATCTCCCTGTGTCTGCCCTCAACATGCAGTACACACACACACACACACACACACACACACACACACACACACACACCATATACCCTTAAGGAATTGAACAGTTTCTCCCTGGGTGCAATAATCTTGCATAAAAAAGAAAAGAGAACAAAATAGATACTTTTTTTCTTCATGATTTTCTTCTTAGAAATCAAGTAAGGAAGGACCAGAATGTTTATCAGCCACATTTCTAAATAAATAAGCTTTTGACAGCAAAACAAAAAATCAGGTCTCTCAAAATTATTCAAAGTGATCAAATTTGTAGTAACTTCATGAAGTAATAGAAAACTGAAGCAAAGTACTTGTATAAGGGTTCTGGGGTGGTTTGTTCCCAATACATGCACATATACTATCAGAGGACACAAAAGTAGAGGCAATCCATTTTTTAAAAAATATATATTTTATGCTTTTGTTCAAGGAGTCCATTTTTTTAATCTTTAAACAAATATAATGATTAAAATATTTAGATGAAAGATTTCTACAAAATGTCTTTAAGATCTGAGACAAATTACATTTTGGAGTTACAAATAAATATGGAAAAATGATTTATTTTATGTTTTATCACATTTATTATATATTATACATGTACATGTTATATAATTACATAATGTTATATTTATTATATGTAAAGCATATACATTAAGCCAAACATTTTAAAGCCTGCTTTAATAGGAGCATTGGTACCAGAGGAAGAAAGGCATGAGAAGAGAAAGTATATTCATAGTACCCTTTGTAAATTGTCCCTTCCACCCTGAGAAAACAAAGCCCAAATATGAGAGTAATATGACATCATTGAAAGTCTTGATAATTATCATTAATGACCCAAGAATTTAAGTCCTAAAACTTCCTAGACATGGCAGGAGGAAGACTAAAGTTATTGGTAACAAAGATGGTTCGTTGCTAGAGTTTCATAAAATCTCCAGATATATACTATGAGTCTAAGTTCATTTCTGCAAGTTTGATCAATAACATATAGCTATATCTATTTGTTAAATTCTAGGTCTCTGTATTTGTGTAATCTCTAGTATTATAAAACTGTACATTTTGACAAGGAAACAAACACTAGTGTTTTAATTTTTGCTTTGTTTCTAGTAAGAAATAGGCAATGTGGAATGACAGATACAACATTATTCTTACTTTTCTTGCTTTCTGAATAAGCTATCATTTCCACTTTATATCTGTTTGTAATCATCAGAATGAAGTCTTATCAAGCCTGTACATTTGAAATTTTAGTTATTAAATTTCTTTTTTTAATAAATTAATTTTTATTGGTGTTCAATTTACCAACATACAGAATAACACCCAGTGCTCATCCTGTCAAGTGTCCCCCTCAGTGCCCGTCACCCATTCACCCCCACCCCCCGCCCTCCTCCCCCTCCACCACCCCTAGTTCATTTCCCAGAGTTAGGAGTCTTTATGTTCTGTCTCCCTTTCTGATATTTCCCACACATTTCTTCTCCCTTCCCTTATATTCCCTTTCACTATTATTCATATTCCCCAAATGAATGAGAACATACACTGTTTGTCCTTCTCCGATTGACTTACTTCACTCAGCATAATACCCTCCAGTTCCATCCACGTTGAAGCAAATGGTGGGTATTTGTCGTTTCTAATGGCTGAGTAATATTCCATTGTATACGTAAACCACATCTTCTTTATCCATTCATCTTTCGATGGACACCGAGGCTCCTTCCACAGTTTGGCTATTGTGGACATGGCTGCTAGAAACATCGGGGTGCAGGTGTCCCGGCGTTTCATTGCATCTGAATCTTTCGGGTAAATCCCTAACAGTGCAATTGCTGGGTCGTAGGGCAGGTCTATTTTTAATTCTTTGAGGAACCTCCACACAGTTTTCCAGAGTGGCTGCACCAGTTCACATTCCCACCAACAGTGTAAGAGGGTTCCCTTTTCTCCGCATCCTCTCCAACATTTGTTGTTTCCTGCCTTATTAATTTTCCCCATTCTCACTGGTGTGAGGTGGTATCTCATTGTGGTTTTGATTTGTATTTCCCTGATGGCAAGTGATGCAGAGCATTTTCTCATGTGCATGTTGGCCATGTCTAGGTCTTCCTCTGTGAGATTTCTCTTCATGTCTTTTGCCCATTTCATGATTGGATTGTTTGTTTCTTTGGTGTTGAGTTTAAGAAGTTCTTTATAGATCTTGGAAACTAGCCGTTTATCTGATTCGTCATTTGCAAATATCTTCTCCCATTCTGTAGGTTGTCTTTGAGTTTTGTTGACTGTATCCTTTGCTGTGCAAAAGCTTCTTATCATGATGAAGTCCCAATAGTTCATTTTTGCTTTTGTTTCTTTTGCTTTCCTGGATGTATCTTGCAAGAAGTTACTGTGGCCAAGTTCAAAAAGGGTGTTGCCTGTGTTCTCCTCTAGGATTTTGATGGAATCTTGTCTCACATTTATATCTTTCATCCATTTTGAGTTTATCTTTGTGTATGGTGCAAGAGAGTGGTCTAGTTTCATTCTTCTGCATGTGGATGTCCAATTTTCCCAGCACCATTTTTGAAGAGACTGTCTTTCTTCCAGTGGATAGTCTTTCCTCCTTTATCATATATTAGTTGACCATAAAGTTCAGGGTCCACTTATGGGTTCTCTATTCTGTTCCATTGATCTATGTGTCTGTTTTTGTGCCAGTACCACACTGTCTTGATGAACACAGCTTTGTAGTACAACCTGAAATCTGGCATTGTGATGCCCCCAGATACGGTTTTCTTTTTTAAAATTCCCCTGGCTGTTTGGGGTTTTTTCTGATTCCACACAAATCTTAAAATAATTTGTTCTAAGTCTCTGAAGAAAGTCCATGGTATTTTGATAGGGATTGCATTATACGTGTAAATTGCCCTGGGTAACATTGACATTTTCACAATATTAATTCTGCCAATCCATGAGCATGGAATATTTTTCCATCTCTTTGTGTCTTCCTCAATTTCTTTCAGAAGTGTTCTATAGTTTTTAGGGTATAGATCCTTTACCTCTTTGGTTAGGTTTATTTTCCTAGGTATCTTATGCTTTTGGGTGCAATTGTAAATGGGATTGACTCCTTAATTTCTCTTTATTCAGTCTCATTGTTAGTGTATAGGAATGCCATTGATTTCTGGGCATTGATTTTGTATCCTGCCACGCTACCAAATTGCTGTATGATTTCTAGCAATCTTGGGGTGGAGGCTTTTGGGTTTTCTATGTAGAGTATCATGTCATCGGCAAAGAGGGAGAGTTTGACTTCTTCTTTGCCAATTTGAATGCCTTTAATGTCTTTTTGTTGTCTGATTGCTGAGGCTAGGACTTCCAATACTATGTTGAATAGCAGTGGTGAGATGGACATCCCTGTCTTGTTCCTGATCTTAGGGGAAAGGCTCCCAGTGCTTCCCCATTGAGAATGATATTTGCTGTGGGCTTTTCGTAGATGGCTTTTAAGATGTCGAGGAAAGTTCCCTCTATCCCTACACTCTGAAGAGTTTTGATCAGGAATGGATGCTGTATTTTGTCAAATGCTTTCTCTGCATCTAATGAGAGGATCATATGGTTCTTGGTTTTTCTCTTGCTGATATGATGAATCACATTGATTGTTTTACGAGTGTTGAACCAGCCTTGTGTCCCAGGGATAAATCCTACTTGGTCATGGTGAATAATTTTCTTAATGTGTTGTTGGATCCTATTGGCTATTATCTTGTTGAGAATTTTTGCATCCATGTTCATCATGGATATTGGTCTGTAATTCTCCTTTTTGGTGGGGTCTTTGTCTGGTTTTGGAATTAAGGTGATGCTGGCCTCATAGAATGAATTTGGAAGTACTCCATCTCTTTCTATCTTTCCAAACAGCTTTAGTAGAATAGGTATGATTTCTTCTTTAAACGTTTGATAGAATTCCCCTGGGAAGCCATCTGGCCCTGGACTCTTGTGTCTTGGGAGGTTTTTGATGACTTCTTCAATTTCCTCCCTGGTTATTGGCCTGTTCAGGTTTTCTATTTCTTCCTGCTCCAGTTTTGGTAGTTTGTGGCTTTCCAGGAATGCATCCATTTCTTCTAGATTGCCTAATTTATTGGCGTAGAGCTGTTCATAATATGTTTTTAAAATCGTTTGTATTTCCTTGGTGTTGGTAGTGATCTCTCCTTTCTCATTCATGATTTTATTAATTTGAGTCTTCTCTCTCTTCTTTTTAATAAGGTTGGCTAATGGTTTATCTATCTTATCAATTCTTTCAAAGAACCAACTCCTGGTTCTATTGATCTGTTCCACAGTTCTTCTGGTCTCAATTTCGTTGATTTCTGCTCGAATTTTAATTAACTCTCTTCTTCTGCTGGGCGTCGGGTCCATTTGCTGCTTCTTCTCTAGCTCCTTTATGTGTAAGGTTAGCTTTTGTATTTGAGTTCTTTCCAGTTTCTGAATGGATGTTTGTATTGCGATGTATTTCCCCCTCAGGACTGCTTTTGCTGTATCCCAAACATTTTGAACAGTTGTATCTTCATTCTCATTAGTTTCCATGAATCTTTTTAATTCTTCCTTAATTTCCTGGTTGACCCTTTTATCTTTTAGCAGGATGGTCCTTAACCTCCACGTGTTTGAGGTCCTTCCAAACTTCTTCTTGTGATTGAGTTCTAATTTCAAGGCGTTATGGTCTGAGAATATGCAGGGGATGATCCCAATCTTTTGGTATCGGGTCAGACCCGATTTGTGACCCAGTATGTGGTCTATTCTGGAGAAAGTTCCATGTGCACTTGAGAAGAATGTGTATTCAGTTGAGTTTGGATGTAAAGTTCTGTAGATATCTGTGAAATCTATCTGGTCCAGTGTATCATTTAAAGCTCTCGTTTCTTTGGAGATGTTGTGTTTAGAAGACCTATCGGGTATAGAAAGACTAGTTTGAAGTCACCAAGTATAAGTGTATTATTATCTAAGTATTTCTTCACTTTGGGTAATAATTGGTTTAAGTATTTGGCAGCTCCCACATTTGGGGCATGTATATTGAGGATTGTTAAGTCCTCTTGTTGGATAGATCCTTTAAGTATGATACAGTGTCCCTCTTCATCTCTCACTACAGTCTTCGGGGTAAGTTTAAGTTTATCTGATATAAGGATGGCTACCCCTGCTTTCTTTTGAGGACCATTTGAATGGTAAATGGTTCTCCAACCTTTTATTTTCAGGCTGTAGGTTTCCTTATGTCTAAAATGCTTCTGTTGTAGACAGCAAAGAGATGGGTCCTGCTTTTTTATCCAGTCTGAAACCCTGCGCCTTTTGATGGGGTCATTAAGCCCGTTCACGTTCAGAGTTACTATTGAAAGATATGAGTTTAGCGTCATCATGATACCTATTCAGTCCCAGTTTTTGTGGATTGTTCCATTGGACTTCTTCTTAAAGGGGAATTTTAAGAGTCCCCCTTAAAATTTCTTGCAGAGCTGGTTTGGAGGTCGCATATTCTTTCAGTTCCTGCCTGTCTTGGAAGCTCTTTATCTCTCCTTCCATTTTGAATGAGAGCCTTGCTGGATAAAGTATTCTTGGTTGCATGTTCTTCTCATTTAGGACCCTGAATATATCCTGCCAGCCCTTTCTGGCCTGCCACGTCTCTCTGGAGAGGTCTGCTGTTACCCTAATATTCCTCCCCATGAAAGTCAGGGACTTCTTGTCTCTTGCTGCTTTAAGGATCTTCTCTTTATCTTTGGAATTTGCAAGCTTCACTATTAGATGTCGAGGTGTTGAACGGTTTTTATTGATTTTAGGGGGGGATCTCTCTATTTCCTGGATCTGAATGCCTGTTTCCCTTCCCAGATTGGGAAAGTTTTCAGCTATGATTTGTTGAAATACATATTCTGGCCCTCTTTCCCTTTCGGAGCCCTCGGGAACCCCAATTAAATGTAGGTTTTTCTTCCTCAGGCTGTCGTTTATTTCCCTTAATCTAACTTCATGGTCTTTTAATTGTTTGTCTCTTTTTTACTCAGTTTCCCTCTTTGCCATCAACTTGTCTTCTATGTCACTCACTGGTTCTTCCACCTCATTAACCCTCGTCGTAAGGACTTCTAGTTTGGATTGCATCTCATTTAATTAATTTTTAATTTCTGCCTGATTGGATCTAAATTCTGCAGTCATGAAGTCTCTTGAGTCCTTTATGCTTTTTTCTAGAGCCACCAGTAGCTGTAGAATAGTGCTTCTGAATTGGCTTTCTGACATTGAATTGTAATCCAGATTTTGTAGCTCTGTGGGAGAGAGGGCTGTTTCTGATTCTTTCTTTTGAGGTGAGGTTTTCCTTCTAGTCATTTTGCTCAGTGCGGAGTGGCCAAAAACAAGTTGTATTGGGAAAAGGAGAGAAAGAGAGAGAAGGAAAGGAAAGAGAAAGAGAAAAAAGAAAAAGGAAAGAAAAAGGAAAAAAGGAAGAAAAAGAGAAAGAAAAAGAAAGAAATGTGAAAAAAAAGGGGGGTGGGGGAAGCAATCGGAAATCAAAAAGAAAAGAAAAAAGAAAAAAAAAAAACAAAAAACACGGGGGAGTATCTTCTGAATCTGTAGACTTTAAGTCCCTTGACTTCCCCTGGAACTGGTCCGTCCAGCTGGTCTTCTGGGGGAGGGGCCTGCTGTGCTGATTTTCAGGTGTTAGCACTTGGGGGAGCTGCTCTGCCCCTGCCTGCTGCAGGGCTCAGCGGGGGTTGTTTACCCCGTGGGGCCCCAGGAGGAACAGCCGCAGTTGCTATGGCAACTCTGGAAGCCTGGATTCAGCCTCCGCAGGAACTACGGGGCTCGGGGCTCTCAGTTCTCCGTCCGCAGGGCCTGGAGGCTCCGGGGCGGGGCCGCTGATCTGCTCAGCTCGGGGCAGGAGCGTCCTCGCTGTCCTGGGCCCTCCCGGCCTCTGCCTGTCCCGGGGGAGGCCGATCCTGGGCTGTGTCCCGGCGCCCTGTGCTCCGGGGCCTGCGCTGGTGGATTCGCGCTCCCGCCCCGCAGCCCCCTCCGCGGAGCCGCCGCCCGAGCCCCTCCGAGCTGCTCCGGTCGGTCCCCGCCGTGCGCGCTGCAGCCCTTAGGGAGCTCGGAGCACTCTCCTGCGCTCGCAGGTGTCTGTTAGTGTCCCCGGGAGCCCGAGGGCCTCCCCGCCCTCCTGGGTCCTGCTCCAACTCCCTGCGAGCCCCTTGCCGCCCGCCCGGGAAGGTTGGTGCAGCTCCTGCTCCTCCGGGACGGGGCTCTCCTGTCCTGGGGACACTCGCCCCGGCCTCAGCCCGGCTCCTCCGGGGCCCCTCCCCCTCGGAGGCCTTTTGTGTCTTTATTTCTTTTTCCCCGTCTTCCTACCTGGATAGAAGCGCGGACTCTTCTCACTGTAGCGGTCCAGCTGGTCTCTCTTTACATCTCAGGCCGAATTCGTAGATTTTCAGGATGATTTGAAGGTTATCTAGGTAATTTGGTGGGGACAGGCGATTTGGGGACCCTGCTCTTCCACCATCTTGCCCCTCCTCAGTTATTAAATTTCTATACGTGTATGATGTATTGATGAAGTATCTCAGATATGTGACTACTATATGAATGGCATACTTAGTATATGTAACACATATACATATAAACCAAAACTTAATAAAAAGGTGTGAAATGAGACTGTTTCTGTTTCTCTTTTTTAAGAATATTGGCTATATCATTAGAGCAAAGCTGTAAATTTTTTGTTTTTTATTATAATTAATTAATTCCCATTGTCGTTTTGCTTAAACTCTTATTAATCACAATTATTAAATTCTTAATTTTAGTTATATTTTTCCTTTTAAGTAGTTTTAATATGCTATATAATCTTTTGTAATATTCTCTTTCCTGAAGATATTCTAATGTTGCTTTTATTTCCTTATGGATTATAAACATAGTTCTTTGATATTATTTTTTATTACATTTTTTATTTTAATTCCAGTAGAGTTAACATACAGTACTATATTAGTTGCAGGTGTAAAATATAGTGATTCAGCACTTCTATTCATCATTACTCAGTGCTCGTCATGATGAGTGTACTCTTAATCCCTTTCACCTATTTTATATTCTGTGTATGGTAATTCTGATTTGGAAGCCAACGCACAACTGTTTCTGCTGGTTCTTGACCGTAATGCTTTCTATTTTTATTTTTTTTTCCTTGTGTCTCAGGTTACCCTGCCACTTTTTTGAAACATCATTTGTAGAAATTCTTTGAAGTGTGGTACAAAGGAATCTGCTGAAGACAATTTGCATGTGCTGGTGGTCAGGAGTCCAACAATTAGCAGGAGCCTGTATCCTACTAGAGAAGAATAATTTTAACCCACATTCAAGAATTAAGGTTTCTTAGACCTTGTAAAACTAATCAAGCCTGCAAGCCCATGGGAGGACAACTTCTTTCCCATTCAGTCTTACCTTTGGCATATGGTCTTCTAGAGTTCCGGATTTGTGTTTCATAGGTGAGTGTGGTTGTGTAGAGACTTAAGGTCTCCATCCAGGAGCACTTTGGACTTTGACTTCTGTCCCTCTTAAATAGCTAATCTGGCTTTCAGCGATTTTACAAATCTATTTTTTCTTATTAGTAAATACTCTGAGGGCAATATTGTTTTTTTTAACACTAGTCATTTCTCTGGGCTATCATTTTTTCCTGTGTTTGGTTGGCATAAATTTTCTTGGTGATCTTTTAAAATGCAAACATGATTCTCATACTTATTTGTCAGACACATCACTCCCCCTTTTAGAGAAAAAAATTAAACATCATAACTAATAAACACAACAATGAACATATAAGCACCATAACACACTAGCACCTGTAGCTGCTTATACTTTTTAATCTTAACTCTTTCCACTACACAACCTCAAAGTCTATATGATTACATAGAACCAGTGGAATTTTCCTAAATGGATCTTATTCATATTTTAATTGGCTCATGTACCTCTTCCCACCTTTTATTACCACTTCTCTATCTTTGCTTATTAATTCTAATAATTTATAACTGCTTATAGAAATATTTCATCATCCTTGTCTATTAAATTTGGAATTTAAATTATTTTCTTATTATTTTATATGAAATTTTAAATGACGTTACATATTATATTAAAGTGTGTAGCAAACATTCTTTATCACTTGTATTTTGCAGACATCTTCATCTTTCATTAAATACATTGTGGTTAATTTAATTAAATCAAATTTTAGAGCGGTATAATTTTGATTTCCAACTTACAAATTTGATACAGGAAGCATAGAAAATACTTTCACATATACATATGACTTTCTAAAGATCTGAAAATGTTTTCTTACAATATAGTTTTCAGTGTACTTATAGATTATATAAAATTCATTTCTAAATGAATGGTACAAAATGTACATTTTTCAACTTTTTTCTTCAATGGTCAACTGATACACCACACTACTGTTTTCATTACTCTTACCTTTATAAGTCTTCCATATCACATATTTTTCACAACATATTTTACCTTTAATTTTAGAAATGTTTATCTGATCTAGTATTTATTGTCATAAATGAGAAATATTTAGAGAGCAGACACTTAAAAGTGATATTAGTCATTGATGGTTTTATTATTTCAAAAAATTTTACACTGTTGCTTCACATATTTCTACCAACAATCCTATGTGGTAACTAGGATATATTTATCCCACTCATTTATGATCCCAAATTAAGATTCAGCAGATTTGGCCTGCCTCAAATCTGATAGTTTGTAAAGTTTTGTACCAGGAACCAAATATCATGGCCTTTTATGGCGTCTAGGCCACTTCTCTTTCAACTTTTCCTGCTATCTCTATAACAAAAAACTTGCTTTGATAAACAATTTGATAAACATTGATAACATATAGTTTACTGATAAACAATAAATTGCTTTGATCTTTTGATCAAATAGAATACTTCATTTCCACTAGGCACATGTAAATATAACAAATAACAAAATCCTTTAATTTTTATTAATTAATTAATCCCATTAATTTCCCTCTATCTCATTCAATGTGCTTTCAATGTGAAGTCCTTATTCGTTTGAATGCTATAGCTTGGTTTTTATTAGTTGGAATATCATAACTAGAATGTGACTTTTATTTCATAGAAGGAAAATGAGTACACAAATGTCCACATATCATATGGTTAATAATGATGAATTTGAAAACAGTTGCTGACCTATTTTGATAAGCCTGAGTTATTGTTATAGAACAGAAAGAATAACATTCAATAGAGTAAGCTTCTCCAATCTGCCCTAATTATAATATAACTTAGCTTTAACTTGGTCTAACTACATTATTTATATTCTTTGGTAACTTTTCATTTTTTGTAAAAATGTTCACTTGGTTTCTTGTACCCGCTGTCCTTTTGAAAGGTAATTTTACTTTTGTTGGTATTTTGATTTCACATAAATAATTACAGGTTGTTAGAAACAAACAACTTAATAAATATTTTTACATTTTCCTGGTAAATGCTATATACTTAAATCTGTAAAGATCTTGGTAAAGTCAAATATTAAATTTACTATTTTTGATGATAGATGTTCTTTTTTTTAATGATAGATGTTCAAATGTAAAATATAACACTTGTGAAAGTATTGTAACATATACAATTTAAATGATGTCTAAAGACAAAAATACAAAGTAAGACTGTCTTATAGTATGCAAATATAACATTTAAAATGTTATTATTTGTCATTCGGACATATGTTCATTTGGAAAATAAAAAGACCTTAAAATGTATGTGGGACTGGCAGTAGTCCTTCCTAGCTGCATTAGACTCTTTTTCCTCTTTGCTTTCAGCTCGTTAGTTACTGCTTTCACAAGGGTGAGAATTGCAGTTAAGGAATTTAAAAGGATCTCCTATGATTACCTAATCAAACTCTCAGAGAAAGGAGCTTACAACACTTCTGTGATGGTAACTTTTTTCTTAAGGAAGGAAAATGAATTCGTTCATTCCATTTAAAAAGACACTTGGTGCTAGAGTACTTTTCTTGCCTAGTTAATTTCCATCTGTTCTCTGTTGTAATAGACTTTCCACATCTCAGTCCACTGGTAGAACTGGCAAATAGCTGATTAGGATGATGCTACCCTTTTAGTACCTTTGCATGTATAAGGGAAGATTTGCCATAATATCCATAGCTTTGTCCCTTGTAGACGTAATGGTACTGTTTTACTCTAATAGAACTTTTAAAATCTTATTGCTCATTTAGTGATGAGTTCTTCAACTCATCTGGAAATTGTGGTAAAGAAATGCTCTGGGAGTTTTAAAATAGGGTTTTAAGCCAAGCCTTTGCACATAGAAGCAGTACAGCAAATGAAAGCTACAAACAACACTCCTTCAATCTTTAGCAGTGCCCCGAAATTCTGTCAGAATGAAATTACAGGTTAGAAATATGGTTCAATATCCCAGGCAGTGCCTATTCTGGTCTGAATCAGAGACAGAAATCTCCTGTAGGCCTCAAACATATTTTGTGGTTACATTTGAAATTCTCCACCCAGATGGGGCTGAAGCTAGCAAGGTCACGACCTGAGAATTAATGGTCAGTTTAGTGAGGTCTGTTTAGTACTGCTCACCATGCTTGACCTGCATGCCTCATTCCCTGTGGGTTACTCCATTCTCTTTCCATCAGCTCTCAGCTCTTTCAAGTGGACTTGACCTCTGCCCTCACTAGAGTTGCAGTTTTCACCTGATCCTTCCATTCTCCTTGGCTACTCAGATCTTGATTTTTTACTTACCAATATATGGCAGAAAATTATAGATGTGGAAAGATTCAAAACACTTAAATACAAAAAAAGTTGCATGTTCAAAACTAATCAGAAATGACATGAGATAACCAAATTGATGACTAGATGCCAGGGACTCAGAAGCACTGACATGAGGCCAAGATTAATTATCAACAGAAGTTTCACCAGAACTAGAAAGCCATACCATTGGCATTCTCTTCTCCTTGCATTATCTTTATTATATTTATTATTATAGTTATTTTTTGTCCTTCCTATTGAAGAACCACATAAGAACTAACATTATAACATTACTGATATCTTAGAACACACTAGTTCTTTTCTTAACAAACTTAAACCATCAACAATTACATAAGGAAATCAGATTTTAAAAATTGGACACTAGTAAAAGAAAGCCATAAAATTGAGTAACCTTCTTTCAAAAAAAGAAGAAAGAAAGAAGAAAGAAGAAAGAAAAAGAAAGAAAGAAAGAAGAAATAAAGAAAGAAAGAAAGAAAGAAAGAAAGAAAGAAAGAAAGAAAGAAGAAAGAAAACTGTTCAATTCCTGCTGATTTCACCCAAAATCTGTGTGTAAAAATTAGTACACTGAAGTAAGATCACAACTGGTGATACCCTGAGGAGCCACTTGTGTGGTCTAAAGGCAATACTTAATACTAAATTTTTCTATTTGATAATATTTTATCTCCTATCCTAGTTTTTCCATAATGATATTAAATGATTATTAGGTTTTAATCAAAGATAAAACATTTTGTATAATTTTTAAAAAATGTAACACCTGCAAGCTTATGTCTAAGACACTTATACTGATACACTGAAAACACACTTTATAGAACTTTCTTTATTCATTCATGGTTCATTTGTGTATTCAACAATTATCTCACAATTCTTACTCTGTAGTAGAGACATGAAATATAAAAATATAACATAGCTTCCTATATATGACACAGAGAGAAAGATAAACAGAGAGGCAGAAAGGTAGGTATTTAAAAACTGATAGATAGATGCTATGCTATGTTAGGTACCATACAATATACGTACGAATGTGGGAATTAACAGAAAATTCTTTTTTTCTTTAAGATTTATTATTTATCTGAGAGAGAGAACAGGAAGGAGGGGCAGAGGGAGCATGAAAGAGACTCTCAAGCAGACTCTCCACTGAGTGTAGAGCCTGACAGGTGGCTGATCTTAGGATCCTGAGATCAAGACCTGAGTCAAAATTAAGATTTGGCCACTTAACTGACTGAGCCAAGCAGGTGCCCTGCAAATTCTTTTAACACAGAGAATGGTAATCTATTCTAACATTCATCCTATAAGCATAGCATCAGGGAATCCAATTCAGAAATACATTTTAAAGTGAGACTTGAGACTTCATTTAAGGTTAGATTATAGAAAGCCATGGATAACCTTTACTCCTACAGAAACAATAAGAAATCACAATATTAAAAAAAAGAAATCATACTTTTCTTTGAAGCCATAACGATCTGTGGGCACAAAGACATTAAAAGTACTAAAGTCTAAAAGTAGATGCCCTTCCTAGATGAACTGGGGCATGAGATACTTTTATATGTAGGTCTAGTTGCTGAGGTTGCGGTTAAAACAGATATAAGAACCAACCAGCCCAAGAAAATATTTGAAATAATATTTATATTTTCACCAAGTCTGGGCTGGCATGATATGTTGGAATCCAAAGGAATCCGAAGCGTATTGTTAATTCTTTACAATGAGTATTTTTTACCAGAATTATCTGAGTAAGCAGAGATTGGGATTAGGACAGGAAAACGAAAGGAGATCATGTGTTATAAAATCCACTTAGGTCAATAAAAAGAAGATAAATCAATTTAGGAAAAAATACAGATAATGGATGATGAAGGAAAAAGATATGAACCCAAAATAATTTATCAAAAAAAAAAAGATTTTTTTCTTCTTATAGACTTTATTTACTTGAGAGAAAGAGAAAACATGAGCAGAGGGTAGGTCAGATAGAGAAACAGACTTCCTGCTAAGCGTGGAGGCCACAGGCCTAGATCCCAGGACCCTGAGATCATGACTTGAGCCAAAACCAGGAGTCTGATGTTCTACTGACTGAGCTATCCAGGCACCCCCAAGAAAAAGATTCTTAACAACAAATGCTAAATAAATAGATTTCAGATGAAATCTTAAATAATTTTTTGCCAGCATACCCACATTACAAGAAAAACTAAAGGAAACTCTCCAGTTTAAGGGAATACATCAAATGGTATTTGAGCAAATATCTGAAAAAGTAAATGTGTGGGCAGGAATAAAAGTTTATTTCATTATGTATCTATTAATGTTTATCTTATGTAAAGGATTATTGATGGTTTAAAGCAAGACGATGACAATATATTATGAAGTTTATATGACATGTACAATTAAAATGTATGACAGCAGGAACATATAGGGGGAGTAGAATATCCACCTTTTTGGAGCAGTATAAGATTATTTGAAAATGTATATTGATTTCGTAAAAGTAAATATTGTAATCTCAAGAGGATCTAGCAAAAACAAATCCATGGTAAAAGAATTTGCTATAAAGTTGACTCTCTTTCTCTTCCCATTCTCTTCCCTTTTATCAATGAATAATTCAGTCCTAATGCTGTTAGATAAATCAGAGCAAGTCAGGGATCAATTTCTGGGTCTAAGGAAGCTGTTGTGGCACAGAGCAGAGTGTCAGGACCCAAGTAGAGTGGGCATAGTATCTTCATGGTTGGCATAATGAGTTAGACCCAAGCAGGATGCAGAGGGGTGATTTTGAATGTGGTAAGAGAGCTCCAGGAGAGAGGGTTTTGGTGAGAGGAGCTTCCCATATGAGGAGTGTGAGCTTGAGTAGGACAGCTAAGTCTTCCCAAGTAAGTGACCTATCATGCGAAATCAAAATTGAAGAGAGACTGAGGAGAGCTTCTACCCAGATAATGGTCCAACAAGAGGAAGCAGAGCCCAAGTATGAGACAGGCATTCATGCATGTGAGCTCTGCAGTGTGGTGTGTCAAAACCTGAGTATTTTCAGAAAAGTATCCACATGGAGGCAGAACAGCCTGACTATAGGGTGTAGATAGAGTGGTGAGAGGGGTGTACGTGAGTGGGGGTAGTTCAGGGCAGGGTCTAAGCCTAAGCAGAGTGAGGAGAGCACTGGTGTAACATCAATTCAAGGAGATGATCTTCCCAAGATGTCAGCCTTAGGCAAGATGAGCAGAGCATCTATGCAAACAGACTAATAACTTTGGGTGAGTAGTTACGTCCCCAGGAGGATGAGGGGGAGATTTTCATGGACAACCTGATGTGAGGTATTGGCAACGGAGCAGGGGGAGTAGGGAGTCAGAGTATAAACAGTGATAAAACAATCTGCTCAGGGAGGAGGGTGGAGGCAGATGCATATTGTTTATATACAGTGGGACTGATTGAATAAGTACATTTATTGAAAATCATAGGGTCATATTTCTCACTGGAAATATGAAGAAGAAAAGTAGAGTGAACCCTTTGTCTTTGACTTAAAAGTACTGATATGGATTCATGTTTGTTTGTTTTTAAATACAAAGCCATTATTTTTAGGGCAGCTTTAGGTTCATAGAAGAATTGAAAGATAGATGTAGAGATTTCCCTTATACTCCCTGCCTACCCACATCCATAGTCTCCCTCATTATCAGCATTCCTCAAGAAAGTGGTCACTTATTACATATGATGGATCTACACTGATACATCATAATTACTCAAAATCCATAGTGTACCTTAGGGTTCAGTGTGTTGTATATTCTATGGATCTGGAAAAATGTATAATCATATGTATCCAGCATTATGGTATCATGCAGAATATTTTCACTGTCCTAAAATTCTACTGAGCTCCACTTATTCATTCTTTCTAATCCCTGTCAACCACTGTTCTTTTACTGTCTACATACTTTTACTTTTTGCCAGAATGTCATACAGTTGGAATTATACCATGTATAGTCTCTTCAAATTGGTTTCTTTCACTTAATAATATACATTTAATATGTGTCCATGTCTCTTCATGGCTTGAAAGCTCATTACTTTTAAGTCTGAGATAATATTCTATTGTCTGGATAAACCACAGTTTACTTACCTATTAAGCTACTGAAGTATTCCTTGGTTGCTTCCAAGTTTGGGCAATTATGAATAAAGCTACTATAAACAAATGTTTGCAGGTTTTTATGTGAATATCGGTTTTTAACTCCTTTGGGCAAATACCATGGGATGTAATGTCTGGGTCATATGATAAGAGTATTTTTAGTCTTGTAAGAAACTATCAAATTGTCTTTCAAAATGACTATGTAAGTCATCATTAAGAAAATTAACAGGAGTATGATCTGAGAATTAGAAGGTAATAACGTAATAACGCTAACTTCTTAATCTTGATGTCAGATATACACACTACATATTTGGGGTAATCGGTCATTACTTATGATGGTCTCTTTAAGGTTAAGGCAGACTGCTAAGATGGAAGGGAGGGCTATAATCACCTTAGAGCCAACACATGCCTTTTCCCAGTCGTTCAATCAAACATCAGTCTAAGGTGCTAATAGAGAACTTTGCAGTGTGCAGTCTATAATTAGTTGACATTAATCTAGGGAGATAATCCCTTTCTGACTATCTGTGAACACAAATTTAATACATACACATGGAATTCTATCCTGCCCATGACCTCTTTTTCCTGATTACTTGCCTCGTGGATTTCAGACAACTTTTGGCAACCTCCAAAATCATAAAGCAAATTTCTTACAATGTATTGCTCAATATCTTTATCCTCTACTTGTTCTACTTCTCTGGTTATACTCTGGGTGATACATTACTGGTTCAAATGGTTCAGGAAAAAAACTTTTAGTATATTTCCAATTTTTCTGTAACTTTTGATTATTTGAAAAATATTAAGGAAAGACCATAGAAGGTTAAAATGGCATAGTAAGTAGAACTTAAAAGGAGAAATTTGTTAGGTGGAGAATGCAGAATGGCAATATCAGGCAAAGGAAAACATATGTGGAAAGGAACAATAATAAAATAAATTGTACAAATAATGACAGGAGAGCAGTTTATTATGCCTATAGTGTAGTTTTCTTCTCTTTTCTTTTTTAATAGTGTAGTTTCCATGAGGTATGTGGGCAAAGCAGAAAATGAAGCCTGAGAGCACAGTTGAGACCAGATGGTGATGAACATTTTATGTCATGCTATGGTATTTATAATGCAATCCAGGATCAGGATTAACTTAAAGATAGGTAATTACTATTGTGGTAAAGTCTCTTTGCAGAAAATAACTCCACTATGTATGTGGCCGGGGTGGGAGGGATAAGATGGGCAAGGGTATATTACAGGGTCATTCAGGATTGGAGAAAAAAAATTGATATTATTAACAGGATAGTTACATAATCCTACTTAGGGGACAATGAAACATGACTTAGACTGTGATAGAGGAGTTACCAAAAAAGGGTCGATATGAGATGGCATCAGCAGAATTTATTTTTTAAAAAAAATATTTTATTTATCTATTCGTAAGAGACACACAGAGAGAGGTAGAGATATAGGCAGAGGGAGAATCAGACTCCCTGCAAGGAGCCTGATATGGGACTCTATCCGAGGACCTGAGGATCACTACCTGAGTCTAAGGCAGACGCTCAACCAGAGTCACCCAGATGCCCAACATCAACAGAATTTAAAGACTGATGCACAAGGAAGTGATGGAAACAAAGGAACCAGTGATGTCTCCAAAAGCTTCAGCTTGAAAGTAAATAACTGATTATACCATAGATGGAGTAGTGAATTGCAGAAAAGAACAAAATCCAGTCAGGATTAAAAAAAAAAAAAGAGTTAAGTTTGGGCCATGTTTGGCATGTGTTACATGAGCAGTGATAATTTAACAATGTATATAGTTTTTTAATATCTATGTTTGAATTGTTAGAGGGCTTTAAAATTTGGGTATCATCAGGAGGGTGACATAACTACTGGAAAGCATGAAAATAAATGGAATCAAAGGAAGAATTGGTATTTTTAGACAAGAGGAGAGAAAATCACAAAATGTTTTCCCCAAATTTTGTCTGATCATAACTTTGAGCCAGTCATCATCATCTATCCTAACAGACATAGGGGTGGGAAGGTACAGAAGCAAAGACTTGAAAACAATGATAATCGTATCCATGCGCTCCTTGAGAATAGTTTTTCTAAATGTTTTCAATCATAAATATACTTAAGCATGTTATCTGTGTATAGGTAATCAAGAGATGATTATTTCTCTATTTGATATATCCACAAGTGAAGTATTCATGCATATTTTAGGTAAAAATTACTTAAAAACCTTGGGAATATTTTTCTGCTCTCCTGCAATTAAATATGCAAAACTTGTTTCTCTTGGTCTCTAGGATTCTTTACTCTTTGCCATTTTGTGACATTTTGAAAATAGTATACCAAATAGAAAAGGCATGATCTGCCCTTTAGAAAACAATGGCACAAAATGCTTATATTTTCAAGGCTGAACAAATGACTTGAAATGGATGAAATCTGTTCTAAAAGAAGCCCATATATCATAAGTCACAAAACACTAATCTAATTGGTTTGGGGATGGTTCACTTTTACTGATTTTTTTTTCATAAATGCTATTTTTTCCTAGAATATGGTAACTTTTCATCCAAAATCCTTAAGTAACCTGTACTTTAGTTGGAGCTAATGTAGGGGGCTACCTTTGTTTCCGAGTAAATGACAGGCCTCTGCAGTGGAAAAGGAATTTTAACTAACCTCTCCCTTTATATTTTGAAAGAAATAATCTATTGATAAGTATGTGATAGTTCAGGGAATAGAAATTCACAAGGGGTTTATTTAGCTTTAGAGTAACCGCTGGGTTTATTCTGACCTCATTTCTCCTTTATACAAAGTGGATCTGAGTGTTAAGTATTCCATGGGCTTACAAACTGCAACATAACTGATTGTTGAATTAGGATAAAATGAGATGATGTATGTAAAACACTCAGAGATAGAAGTTTTTTTTTATTATTGTCACAGCTTCCACATTTTGGAAAACAGTCAGCATGGTGGTTGTCAATACCGATTACAGTGATAGTTGATTCAATCTCCTACCTGCTGAACTGTAATGTTCAGACCATAATCTGATTTGCTTCAAGATGATGTTGTAATAATAAATTGCAGTTTTAGATATAAAAGTACTTAGAATATATTCAGCACTTGTCACATACTATATTTTTGTTTATTTCCACGTACTTTGTAGTTGGATTACTTTGTATGTATGTACCTAGATGTTAGAGTCAATGAAACCAGGTATTTCTGAAACTCATGGTAATCTAATTAAAAAAGTTTTTGAAACAGACTAAATAATCATTTAGACATAGTATATGATTATAACTAAGGGTAAGTTGATGTAGAATTAATATAATGTTTTCCCAGTTTTTGAGGACAAATGTCACTAATGATGATTCATATATTGTTAGCTGTTTGTTTCTCATTGACAGTATCCTGTCCATACAAAAAGAGATGATATTTTGCTTAAGTACCTATGTAATTCTCTAGGATACATTTAAAACGCTTTTTAAAAATTATGGCCTTTACTCTTTGCATATAATTTGAATTATATAGGAAAAATGTTTTCTAACCATATTCCAAATTCCAGAATTGAGGACTGGCTATATCTCTGACATTTTCACAATTAAAATAACTTATCTTGTTTAATTGGTCTTTAAATAAAATGTTATATCGATCCATACCTAGTAAATCTCTCCATACATTATTTTTTGCATGTTAGCCATCGTTGAATCAATATCTTCAAATCTGAATGAAACTGGCATTAGTAATTACTAAACATTATACAGAATTTTGTTATTATACTTTCAAATGTATAAGCGAAATACTCAAAAATAGTTCTTAAATGTATATTATATTTCAGATGATATGATAAATTTATTTGAACATCAATTTTATTAGATAGGTTGGCAAGGTATTATTATTCTATGTTATGGATGGATTTTAAGACACCAAATAATTGGAGTACAAGTATAACAATATAAAAAATATAAGTGGAAGATTTAAGGTATATAATCCTGATTCAATGAATTTACAAGGATATGGCATAAAATCATACTGTGATTTTGCAATACTGCATTCTGCTGATCTTAAAGAGCATATGGTTTTGTGAAATAAGTATTAATTTTTAGATGTATCAGCTCCAATGGAATTTAAAATAGGATGAGAACTCTACCAGTGAATTTTTTCACTGTAAAAAACAAGTAGCTTACTACTCAACATTCTTAATATATGTTTAATCAAGAAGACATGACGTATGATTGTAATTGTGCACTTGAATCCAGAAAAGTTGAGATGTGTGATTTGATGAAAGCTGTTCAAAAACTTTTTTTGTAAGAAATAACATTTATTGTATCAAAGGAATACATAAGTATCTATTATCAGAAACACTAGCATCTCCCTCTAGCCCTCATCCTCCCTCAGGATTGTCACATCTGTAATTTTAAACTTGAATGTCTATTTCTTAATATTTCAGATTAGCACATATCAATTCACTTTCTGCTATGAAAGATAAAGACTGACTTAAATCTCCATTGTTTATCTCTTGTACCCACACCATAATTTGATTGTTACATAATTGTATGTAGTTTTCAGCTGCATGCCTTTATTATTTACATCATAATTTTGTGCAATATATATTTATGAGTTTTAGATAATGATTTATCTTAGGAAAAGGAAAGATATTAGGATCCAGTCCTTCATGATGTCATTCTCTTCTCTTTTTGTATATGTCTTCACATTCACAGTTATATTGTCTCCTACAGCTATAATCGTTTTCTGGGTCTTAGCTATAGTTGATTCTAAAAATTAAAAAAAACAGAAATTCGCTGTTATTATTATAACAGTATGTTATATAATTCACTACATATCTAAAGGAACATTAGTCAACTATTGCAATGCATGAACCAGTCAAAAGAAAATGTTCTTAGCATGACAAACAATGATAGTTAGATTTCAGTATTTTTGAAGTATTTTTTCTGCCATTTCAGCTTTTTTTCATTTTTCTTCTTCAAAAGCCTATCTTTACATTCTTAAACTTTTTTTTTAACTTAGTGTTCTAAAATTTTACTGAGGTATGTGTAAGTATGGGTCTTGAATTTATCAATTTCAGTGTTTGTTGGAAAGCTGCTATGACCTTCAAATCTAGGAAGGTTTCTTCAGTTACTCTTTGATGATTTCTATAGTTTCAGTTTCATAGAATTCACTAAGTAGATCACTTTATATCCTTATTGTTTTCATATCTTTTTTTCAAAAGAGTATTTATTTATTTATTCATGAGAGACACACAGAAAGTAAGGCAGAAACACAGGCAGAGGGAGAAGCAGGCCTGATGAGGGGAGCCTGATGAGGGGCTTGATCCCCAGGCCCTGGGATCATGACCTAAGCCAAAGGCAGAGGGTCAACAACTGAGCCTCTAAGACGCCCCCTATTGTTTTCATATCTTTTAAAAAAAAGATTTTATTTATTCATTTAGAGAGAGTGGAGGGAGGGCAGAAGGAGAGAGAATCTCAAGCAAACTCTGCACTCAGCCCACTGACGAAGGGCTTGATCTGAGGACCCAGAGCTATTGACTTAAGCTGAAATCAAGTCAGACACCCAACCAACTGAGCCACCCAGGCATCCCTATTGTTTTCATATCTTTTATTTTATATTTGCTTATGGTTCTTATGTCTAGATACTACTGTAAACACTTCAATAATATTTTGTAACTTCTAAACTTTCTATATAAATACATACATATACATATGCATGTACGTGTTTTTCTAAATATTCCTTATTTTGTAGTGTATTGTGTTCTTCATGGCTCTGGATTTAAACCTTCAATTCAAATTCTAATTCTGATTCTACCTATATGCCTACATTTGCACAAATTATTTTTGACCTATGTTTGTGCTTTATTTTCTATATTAATAAAACAGATAAAACATTGATTGATAAGTGTCTTGTGAGAAATTAGTGAATGCATACATATAAAACGTTATAAAAGCATTATTAATAAAAACAACATGTTTTTAGAGTTAGTAAATAATTCCAAGGTCACTAATCAAGAGTATTTACTTTTTTGTCCTTTTTTTTGTTGCTATTGTTATTACTCTTTTTTTAGTTCTTTGATATTTATTCCCCTGGAGCCTTATATACAGTTTCTTATAAGAAGGCTCTTTCATCCTGATAATTTTACGTGTATTTCTATCCTTAGCAGTCTATGTTTAAGAGTGCAAATTTGGGTAGCAGTTAGAATGTCACAGGTAGCAGAAGACACCAGTGCTGCTGCAATAAAATGAAAAAGTGGATAACTATAAACATTACTGTTTTGCTTATACTGGAAAGCCATGGAATGAAAGAGAATTCTACTTAGAGGGCATAGCCCTTCTAAAGTAGCAAATTGTATTAGTTTTCCATGGGTGTGTAACAAGTGATCACATACTTCATAGCGTAAAACAATGCATTTATTAGCTCACAGGTCCACAGTACAGATGTCTAGACTTGACTGGGTTCTCTGCTTAGGTTCTCACAAAGCTACAATCAAAGTATAGGCACATCTAAGCTCTTTCTAGAGATTCAGGGGTAAAACCATTGAGAAGTTCATTTGGTTGTTGGCAGAATCCAGTTTTTTTTTTTTTTTTTTTTTTTTTTTTTTTTTTTTTTTTTTTTTTTTTTTTTACGGTAAGGCTGTGGTCCTGGTTTTCTTGTTGGTTGTGATTAAGGGACCACTTTCATGTTCTAAAGGATACCCTCAAATATTTCTCAGCATGACATGTAGATGTGATTCCTCTATCATAGCAAATGAAAACCTGCCTCATATTAACTCCCATTCACTCTTTGAATATCTTGGAGTTCTTCTGCTACCATCTAATGAAAACTTTCTTCTTAATTTTAAGACTCAAGAGACACTTGATTAGATTAAGCCAACAGATAATTCTCTGCATGTTAGGTTAATTGACTTGGGACTCTAAAGACATATGCAATATTCAATAACAGCTGTATCTAGAATAACATTCTAAATAATATTCTATAAGCACATGAAAATAATGTGTATTCTGGTGCTTTTGGAAAGAATGTTCTCTATGTCTGTGAAGTTCTGTATAGATCCATTTGATCTAAAGTATAGTTAGAGCCCAATGTTCCCCTGTTGGTTTTTCTGTCTGGATGATCTATTAATTGTTAAGAGTGAGGTAATGAAGTTCCCTACTATTATTGTACTGTCTATTTCTTCCTTCAGATTTGGTATTATTTGTTTAATATATTTAGATATTGTGGTATTAGTTGTAAATATATTTACAATTGTTTTATTCTCATAAAAATTGACCCCTTTATCATTGTTTAACTTTTGTTATATTTTTTTACTTACAGTCTATTTTGTCTGCTCTAAGCATAGCTAGTCCTCCTCTCTTTGGTTTCTATTAGCTTGGGATATCTTTTACGTCCCTTCACTCTGAGCTCATGTGTGTCCTTAATGTTGAAGTCAGGCTCTTATAGGCAGCATAATGTTGGATGTTGTTATTTTATCCATTTATCCATTCTCTGATTTTTGATTGGAAAATTTAATATTTATAGTTAAAGTAATTGTTGAAGATAAGAGCTTACTAATACCAACTTATTTTGGTGTTTTTGGTTCCTTTGTTCTTTTCTTCTTCTCTTTCTCTCTTCCTTTCTGAATTGGTGATTTTCCATAGTGGTAGGCTTTGATTCCCTAGTCTTTTATGTATCTATTGTAGGTTTTTCCATTGTGACTATTATGAAGCTTATATAAACATATTATAGTTAGTGATAGCTGATTTTGAGCTGATAATAACTTAACTTTGACTATATGCAAAAACTCTACTCTTTTACTATCACCTATATTTAATGTTTTTGATGTCATGATTTAGCATTTTTTGTTTTGTGTATCCATTAACAAATTATTGGAGCTCGAGTTATTTCAATATTTTTGTCCTTTAATCCTTATAGTAGAGTTAAATGATCTTCACCATATTACACCATTAGAGTATTCTGAATTTGACTATATACATACCTTTACCATTCTGTTTTATACTTTGATGTTTTCTTTTTACTAACTAGTGTTCTATCATTTCAACTAGAAAAACTATGATCATTTCTTTTAAGGAGGTCTACTAATGATGAACTTCCTCACTTTTTGTTTCTCTGGGAAAGTATTTCTCTTTTATTGCTGAAAGACAACTTTACTAAGTAAAGTAGACTTGGTTGACAGTTTTTTTTTTCTTTCAGTATTTTAAGTCTACCCTCTCACTATCCCCTAACCCATATGGTTATCGCTAAAAAATCTGCTGATAGTCTTACGGAGGTTCCATTGTATGTGAGGTATTTTTTTTCTCCTGCTGCTTTATAAATTGTCTTTGATTTCAGACAGCTGTACTATAATATGTATTAGAGAAGATTGATTTGGTTTGAACTTGGGGAGACTTGTATAATTTATGAACTTAATACTCAGATATCTCCCCAGATTTGGGAAGTTCTCAGCCATTATTTGTATATATAAACTTTCTGCTCCAGAATTTCTACTTTTTTAAGGTTTTATTTAAATGCCAGTTAGTTTGGTGTTTAGAAATATATAGTGTAATATTTATATATTATATATTATATATATTATAATTTCTATGTTGTTATTGCACTTCTCATTTTGGGATGCCTGAGTGGTTCATTGTGTTAAGCATCTGACTCTTGATTCTGGCTCAGGTCAGGACCTCACAGTCATGGCACTGAGACCTGCATCGGGCTCCATGCTTAGTGAGGTGTCCACTTGAGATTCTCTCCCTCCTTCTACTCCCACATGCTTACTTGCTCTCTAAAATAAATAGATAAATGAAAGAAAGAAATAAACTCATTTTGTTTGTGTATTGTTTTCCTGATTTCATTGAATTGTCTCTCTTTTCTTGTAGTTTGCTAAGATTTGCTAAGTTTTCTTAAAACACATATTTTAAATTCTTTATTAGACAGATCACAGATTTCAATTGCTTTGATGTCAGTTACTGGAAAATTATTGTATTTCTTGTATTGTATTGTATTTCTGTCATGTTTTTTTAATTTTTCATGTTCCTTGAAATCCTGCATTGCTGCCTTCACATTTGAAGAATCAGTAAACTTCTCCAGTCTTTACTGACTAGACTTTGTGAAATATACTTTATCAGCCTTGTTAGAGATTTTGATGCATCTTCAGACAAGATCGGGCATGTTCAGGGTGGTATGGCTGTGGACTTGATGCATATTCAGACATTTTTATATAGATATGCCTGTTCCACATTTCCTCTTCCCTCATGGAAGGAATTCTTAAGATTGTATGTTTTCTCTCAGTACAGTAAAGGCAGGACAATTACAGAAATCTTCCTGTTTGCTTGTTATCCTTAGGGAAATGATGAACACTCATCTATTTGTGTGTTCCCAATTCTGCAGTTGGGCTGGCTTTCTGGAAATGGTCATTAGCAGTCTGCAAAGGCTCAGTCTCATGTCACCAGCGGCATTCACCAGTAGTTGGCCCTGGTCCGGGGGTGAAATATAAAGCATTGACAGTATCTGTAGGCCTATTTAGAAACCTGCAAAGGAGACATCCTAAGCAGCTCATAGGCAGGCTCCCTGGTAGGGTTTGTGACACGGGTAGTAGATATATGTCACTTTGATGCCCTCCAGCCCTCCAGGAACCTTGGCCACTCTTCTCCCAGTTGCTCCCCACCCTCCAGTCATGCAGTAAACCTCAGTTTTCTGGATGTGGAGAGAAAGAAGTGTATTTCTTTGGTGTCATTCAACATATAGAAGGAATTCTAGCACTCATGTGTTCTTAACTATATAGAGTGTTTCTTCTATTGGAATTAAAATTATTTAATGTTGGGATGCTTTGGTGACTTAGTCAGTTAAAATCTGGATCTTGGTTTTAGCTCAGATCATGATCTGGGGGTCCTGGGATCAAGCCCAATGTCGGCTCCATGGTCAAAGAGGAGTCTATTTGAGGATTCTCTCCCTTTCTCTAGCCCCCCCCCTTGTTCCTGCATGCTCTCTCTCTTTAAAATAAATAAATAAATCTTAAAAAATACTTTAAAAAAGTACTTAATGCTGGAAATATTGTATAAGTTAGTGAATAAATTACAATTATTTATGTTTATATTATAAATTATTGTTACAATGATATATATTCAGTTCAAACAATGGTTTAGAGATCAATGCAAGGATATAACAATGGTATTAATGTAGAACAATAAATAGTATTTACAAAGGAGCAGAATGGAAAAATGCATGCAATTGATGTGAAGAAGAGATAAAAGTCAAACTTCAAATATGAATAGTAATGATTTATCACTTTATAAGTAAGATACACAAGAGTTTTAGTCAACAGTTTTATGGCAGTGAAAATAATGACTTTTACCACAAAATGATCAATTATTTCCTTTTTATGCTTTGAACCTTCCAGAAGAAAGAAGAACAATATATTTAATAGAGTACATTAATAACACACTCCACAACTATAATTAATGGGTGTCAAAAAACATTGTCACTGGATAAAATTGTTAAAAAGTCAAAGTTTATCTTCAGTGCTCCAGAATTTTAATTTCTTTGCTATGAATTAAGGTTTTCAGATCAAAATCAACTACATTTGAAGTCTTTCCTATTCTCTTATATTCCTTATTTACTATTTTCTCGTAAAAAGTCTGTTCTGGGGTCTTTTTCCTTATTAGTTATAAATCATCATTATAGCTCAAATAGCTATAGTTCTCAGGGATTGTTGGATTTAAATGGGTGGAAAAAATGGTTGGTAAAACAAAAGCTTTTAAATTAGAGAAATGAAATAATTGTAGAAATTCAAGTGTCATGAGCCTGTTTAGATAAACTAGAACTGAGAAAAGGGTGAAGTTCATTTTTCAATCATAAAATCAGATCCTGTAAATTGTTATACAATCATTTTAAAATAAATATGATCTTTTAGATAAGATATTTTCTACATTTCTAGTCAAATAAATTAACATAGTACATTAAATTATTGCTTGTTGGGATTTTGGCTAGATTTACTCTGAATCCTGAGATCTGTTTTAAAAAAATGACATCGTTAAAATACATCTCAATCCATGAATGACGCCATTTATTTATGTTTTATATAACTTCTCAGAATAATGTTTGCAATTTTCAATGTACACATTTTCTACACTGTTAGATACATTTGGATATTAGATATTTTATACTTTAGAACCATCTCCTTTGTGGAAAGGAAGGGAGAATGAATGGTGAACAGCCCTGAATCAATTTCAAATTTCAGCAGCATAGCAAGAGTATGCATATGACATTGGGAAAGAGCAAACTCTCAGAATACATGCTAAAACAATGCTGTCTAATGGAAATAAATATGCTGCAAACCACATATCCAATTTTAAATGTTCTAGTTGTTCAAATAAGGAATTAAAAGCAGCAACTAAAATGGATTTTATTTATTTTGTTTAGCCAATTATGTACAAAATATTATTGTTTCAATGTGAAATAAATATAAAATTATTAAGTTAACTTACATTCTTTTCTTCATACTATGTCTTCAAAATCAATTATATATTTTATGCTTAGAGTATATTTCAATTCTGATTAACAGTCTTTCAATTGCTCATTAACTACTGTGGCTAGCAGCCACTGTATTGGACAGCATAGTTATTTACCAGAGAAGGCATCAGTAATTGTCCAGAGGCACAATAGAGTATGATTAACAAATATTCTCTTCACTACCTCTGCCGAGTGAGATAACTATCAATGTTGATCTGTCATTATTACCCAACATGTTGGCAACATATTTGTGTTTTACAAAATTAAAATAGCATTATCTTTCTTGATTTAAAATTTGTATAACTGTTCAATAGAAAAAATAAAGCAATACAAAAAAATAAAGAGAAAGTTAAAATAAGTGAATATCCATAAAACAAAGGTAGCCAGTTAACTGTTGTTAATATTTTGGTTGACAACCTTTCTGACATCACTGTGTGGATAAGAATAAACTATTCATGTATTTAACTTCCAATAATATATGTAAAATACATGAATTTATGAATATTTACATCTTTTCACATTTTTCCAAGTACAGCTTCTGGAACAGAGAACACTTTAAATGATTTAAAATGAGTGCCATCAGTAATTTAGTGGAATGAGGTGTTCTAATTTCATAAATTGTTGCTCATCCCATTAATGAGGAAAAAAATGCCATTGAAATAACAAATGCTTAAATCAAAGCAGTAAAGGACAACTTGTCAGTAAAACACCCTCACAGTGGACATTTCACTTGGTGTCTTGAAATGTTTGACCTTTCCTAAATCTGTCCCTATCCACATATTATCTGACTTAGATTATTGTTCCAGAAAGTAACAGAAGTTAACTACATGAGAATGAAGGTTCCATGGGGGCTGTACTTCATCTATGTGTTGTTGTTTTTTCTCCTTGTGTTGTATCCTCATGTAAATATTGCTTAGGTATAGGAAGGAAAAAAAAAAGGGCTACATCAGAAGGAACAAGTATTCCAAAACTAAAATTACTTTTCATCAGGGCACTTCCATGAATTTTCTAAAGCCTTTGCAAAGCTGCAGTTTTGGCAAATATTTAGCAAGCAAACTTAATGGTATCAGTTGACTGCCGTTAAAATGCAGATACAGCTTGCATCTAATAGAATGAAATGAAGTTCCCATTTTCCTGGAATTTGCCAAGTATAAAAACTTCTTGTTCTATAGCATTGCCACAGCTTTTCAATGAATGTGTCACACTAATTAAAGTGGAAAAAAAATCTGTGCAACTTTGAAAAATGTTTTTCCAACTTGCCTGGATAAATGCTGGAGTTAATGAGGTCAGGTGCAGCTCCAATCCTATGGAAGATTGCTGTCATCACATCAGAGGGAAATGCTGTCTACGTGCTGTATGTCATGTTTCCGATCCACTATCATACAAATGCATATCTTTGGTTACTAAGTTGACAATGAGAAGGAGAACTGGTAAGGAAGCCGACTAAGACTGTGAGTTCTATTTAATTCATTGCCTAGAAGTTTAGGCTTACAAAAACCTCAAAACAAAACAAACAACCATCAAAACAAACAAGCCACTGCTACTACCACCGACAATAAAAATACCTTTTCTGTGAACCATGATATTCTATTAATCAGATTCTCTAATGTTCTTGTACAATTCCAGCTACCTGACCCAGCCCTGTGCTACTCATGGTGTGGTCAGTTGACTGAGTTAATTTTCATTCTCTCATCTGCCGTAATAATATAAGTAAAGATAATAAGAAAAAACATCTAGAACATTTTTGGTAATATAAGAGAGTCATTTATGGTCACAGGATCCAATAATTTTTACAAAACAGAATCTGGATTGTATGTTTATGTTTTTCAGTTTAATTTTTCTAGTTACTTACCTTTGTTGTATATTATACATGTAGAATTTGAAATTAACAGTATAGCTCTTCCTCCCAGACAGTTTGAGAAGCATTTGTCTAGGCCACTGTCTTGAAAAACTCTGTTTACAGACTAGGTCAAGACTTCTAATTTATCATGACACCAACTTGTCAGCAGATAGGTGGTATATCTAGGAAAGGGTACAGGTTGTTTAAAAGCCAGGCATGCTGGTTTAATCAATTGATTTATTCTTTAACTTCAATTTTTCACCTTGTCCCCTGATGGATTTCATGTTTGCCTCAAGCTTAATGAGAGCCTCTCATTACCTATGATGTAGGCCTGCCTATATGAGAACATATTTTAAATGAAGCTTACTTACATGCATAGGTTTCAAATATTTCTCTTTCTTGATCGTCTACCTACGTCATGAGAATATTTGATCCATGAGTGAAATTATTTGGTCTATACATTTTAATGTTACAGAAATAACACTGATGACACTGATCCCATTCTTAATTCCACATTTAGAATGCAGTTAGTTTGTTCATAAACATACACTCAGAACAAAGGAAAGTATATTTTATTTAGTAGCTATCAAGGCAACCTAGAATAGTTCCTAAATATGTCATCTCTGGGTTCTCCTCTATTAAGTAGTAATTTATATAATGCTTACTTTTAAGAAATTATAGGTAATAAAAATATTCTTTGCTATTTAAGTGTTGTATTGCTTTCTAATATTGAACCACTTAAAAAAAAAACAAAAACAGGGCACCTGAGTGACTCAGTTAAGTGCCTAACTCTTGATTTCAGCTCAGGTTATGATCTATGGTTTGTGAGATCGAGTTCTGTATTAGGCTCACACACTGGGTGTGGAGCCTGCTTAGGATTCTTTCTCTCTCTGTGTCTCTCTCAAATAATTAAATTAACTAATTAAATTATTTAAATTAAATTAATTTAAAAAATATTCTTTATTTGGGATTCCTCATTAACCACTTATATGGCCAATGAAACAATGTATGTGTTTTCATAATACCATTTATTTATTCAGAAGTATTTGTCAGACACAGTGCTGGAATTAGGGATCTTATGCAAGTAAAATATTTATAATGGCATACGCTAATGAAACTATCTAAAGAAGAATTTACATTTATTTTATTTTTTATTTTCTTAGTACTGTAGAAAGATAATCTAAATAAAAATATATAGATTAATATATAAACTATTTTTCAGAAACAATATATTTTATTTGGTAAGATACTAATAAATAATACATTTTATCATTATAATCAGTATCACTGTTTAGAACATAGAATGAAAATTTTCAAGTGGTTCTACTATAAAATAAATTCATTATATATTAGTAATTTACTTATTTTGTTTACTTTTTAAAATTTCAAATTCTATCCCTGACATGGTAAAATATATTTGTTTTCTAATTCTTCTTCTTATTGTTTTAAAGATTTTATTTATTTATTTGAGAGATCAAAAGAGAATGAGTGGTGTGAGGGGCAAAGGAAGAAGCAGACTTTCTACTGAGCAGGGATCCTGATAGAGACTTGATCCTGGGACTCTGGGATCATGACCTATGCCGAAGACAGACACTTAACTGACTGAGCCACCCAGGTGCTGCTCTTAATTCCTCTATGTCTTATTTTTGGTAAGATTATTCTCAATAATCAGATTATTTTTCTCATTAACAGACTTTTTTATATCTTCAACTGTACATAATTTTTGTTTTTAAAATTAAAAATAAAGAATAATCTAAATCCCTACATTTCTTTACTGTCATCATGAGCTGAGTTATATGTTAGGTATGAAAAATAAAGTAATACAGATTATTTAAAGTAGAAAAATAAGAATATCTGAGGATTTCCTAAAGTTGAAAAAATTTTAAGCCTACAATTTTGATAGACCATGAATTGGTAAAGTGTATGTATGTGTATTGATCAATAAAATACATAAATATATTTGTATGTAACATATTGAGGATTCAGTCAAAATCAAATTTTTATTTATTTTTTAAAGATTTTATTTATTTATCCATGAGAGACACAGACAGAGAGAGAGGCAGAGACACAGGCAGAAGGAGAAGCAGGCTCTATGCAGGGAGCCCAACGTGGGACTCAATCCTGAGTCTCCAGGATCACACGCTGGGCTGAAAGCAGCACTAAACCACTGAGCCACTCAGGCTGCCCGAAAATCAAATTTTTATTTTTCTTTGTCTAGAAAGAAACTCTCACATCAGGAAAATAACAGGTACCATTGGTGGTTGTGAAAGACAATGCAAGGAAATCCCCTTCTCTCATTTGTAAGCTACAAAAGCGTTTCTTTTGAAGTTTTGACTTACAAGTTCTTCTATCTTCTGAGTATTATGACTATATGCATAAAATTTGTTTTCCATTTAACTTTATATAACAGAAGATTTACATTAGAAAATATTAAAATAAATTACTTAAGTCTTGTGGTTCAACTTTATTAATAGTGTGTTCAATACTGGTAGTAATATGAATAATAGTAGACTGGTAACAATATTGATAAAGTATTAGATATAGTAACAGCTAACAATTAAGTGGTTACTCTGTGACTGGGACCATACTAGCTTTTTCAGTTTATTATCACTTTTAATTCATAGCAATATCTGAGACACATTATTCCAGAACAAGGAGCTATAATATATTTGAAGGGAATAAACGTCAAGGAGACTGGCATACTCCAAGAAGATCTATATTGGCTACATATGTTTGGCTTGGTTAAAACTGGGCAATAGAATATTTTGAGGCTCAGGAAGGTTAAGCCGATAATGAGTGATAGAGCTAGTATCAAGATTCAAGTCTCATGATCAAAAGTCCATGTGTCGAGGGTGCCTGAGTAGCTGAGTTGGTTAAGCTTCTGACTCTTGATCTCCCCTCAGGTTTTGATCTCAGGGTCATGATTTCAAGCCTTGCAGTGGGACATGGAGCCTACTTAAACAAACAAGCAAAGTCAATGTGTTTAAATCTTCAGTACCTTTTCAAATGGTTCTCAGAGATGGAAGTGCATGCAGTAGCTAATAGCCTTGGTTTGAACTTTGGTCACACTCTTTTATAATCAGTAATGTAATTTTTGGATAAAATATTTAATGCCTCTGTGCCTTAGTTTCCTCATATGTAAAATTAAGGTAATAACAGGGCCCATTGATAAGGTAGTTGTAAAGATGCCACGTTAGTCTATAATATATATTTCAAGAGTTTTAGCCTGTGTCTGACACAGGGTAAGAATTCACAATCATTTTATCAGGCAAGATTCCTCACTGTGAGGGCTGAAAGTTTTAAATAGGTTTATTGTTTATATGATTGGCTGGTTTATTTAGCAGTTTGTTTTATTAGGCAAATAATGGCATTTGTTTAGACATAAATAATTATTAATTATTTAATTATTAATTATTCTAAAATGTTTAAGTGCTTTTTACCCAGATGGGAGGAATAAATATACAATCATTTCATTTTAATGCCACTAGCAAATAAAGGTGAAATACAAGTAAAATCACAAAATGATGTATCTAGACATTTATATCACATTCTTCTAGCCAGATGTTATTGTGAATTTTTAGTAGCATATATATTACCTGGCTTAGATGATTCTGCAAAAAGCAGTTGTCAGTACTTGTCAAATTATCAGTTGTTAATATGCAAAATAGAATATCCAGAAGAATGAAGATCAGCTGCGTAAATGTTCTCTTAAGGCAGAAGAACTGGCAACCCTACTTTTGGTAACTTCTGCCACCTGAAGTGAGTGTGTTTCTAAAATGTTGTATATGGCATTCGGCATGAGTAAGTGAAAATGTGATGTTACAAAGTGACAGCAGCTTTGCATACCTAATACAGTTGTCCAAAATAAACCTTTTGAAATATATCTGTTTTATGTGTGATCTTCCTGGAAAGAAATCACATTATTTTATTTAGCATTTAACCAGCAAAACTGAGGCTCTGTTGTCAGAGAAGAGAAAATCCACTGCAAATCTCAGTAATTCAGTAAAATCTAACATTTAGGACATTTAGAGGCTTGATTTAGCCATTGTTTTAAGGTGCTTTGTGTTCCTCCCAAAATTCGTATGTTGAAGTCTTAATCTCCATTTCTTCAGAGATGACTGTTTTTTGAGATAGAGTCTTCATTGAGGTAATTAAGTCAAAATAAGGTGTTTGATGATAGGTTTTAATCACATATGACTGATGCCCTAGAAGAGGAAGGAAATTTGGACACAGATACGCAAAGCAGAGATGATGTGAAGACTGAAATTGATCATCTACAAACTAAGGATGGGGGCCTGGAACAAAAACCTTCCTTCAGGGCCCTCAAAAGAAACAAGCCCAGTAGTCATACTGATGTTGGACTTCTGCCTCCTACTCCTACTCTAGAAAAATACATTTCTGTTAAGTCACCAAGAATGTAAAACTTTCTTACAGCAGACCTAGTACACTGGTTTAGCTATAAACTTTCATTGATGTTTACTTGACAATTTTCCACTTTGCCATCAGGTATGAGCTTTTTATGTCACTCTTAGAGGAAGAAAACAATTTTAGGTTCAACATGTCAATGTATCAACTATTGTCTTTGAGTTTCAGAAGAGGAGATTGGCTAATAATATAGAAAAATTAAAATCAGTATTGATAATCACTTTCACAAGAGGGAAAGAGTAGAAGCAGCTATTTGAATAAAAATTACTGATTTTTATATTACAACTGCCCAGCAATTGTGGATCTGGAAATATTTTTTTTAAAAAAAAAAACCTGCTAGGATTTTTGGATACTTTGGTTGGAGTGTTCTGGGACCAAAGCTTGGGAGATTGGGCTACATTACTTTGATTCTGACTTCAAAATTTCTTTAATTTTATCCAAGGGGCCCATTGAAAATGCCAGCAGTGCCTTTTTTTGTTTTGTTTCATTTTGTTTCAACTACAATTATCTGGGGCAAGCTCAAATGGGTCGAGTTGCCCCTATGGCACCTCACTTTTCCAGGAATGGCCCAAATGCAAGATATAGTGAATAAAACAATGACTTATTGCCTTTCTTTAAATAATTTATCATCAAGTTGAGAAGATAAGCAAATAAGCAAATAAATTATAATGCACCATGATAAATGCAATGATTATCTGTATAGTAATGTAGTAGTAAAGAAAAAGATGAAGGATGAGAGAGACCTAACCTAAGAGCAGAGAACAGTAAGCATTGACTGCTTCTGGTTTATGAAGCCCCGAGGACATTGAGTGATTGTTAAAGTCCAGGCCCTGGTGTGGAAGAGACTCCTTGTTCCCCACTGCCTGGTCTCCTCAGGAGAAGTTTTACCCTTTGTTCTGGGTTAGTTTGGACTCTTCCAGGAACTTATGATTTCCTAGCCCACAACTTGGGCTGGTATTGAAAGCAATTTATTCCATTCCACTTTCATGGATGATACAGCCCTTTATTCCACAGCTTGAATTTTTAGAAATTGAATGCGAAGGATTGATTAATTAGATATAACAAATTATATATTTCAAGCTGCTATTGGTTTTAATACCTAACAAAAGAAAACTACACCTTATCAGTCAGAAAAGCTAAAGGAGTTCATAACTCCATCATTGACCTCGTTCTGTGTTTTGTTTTGTTTTTGTTTTTGTTTTTATCTTTGTTTTTAGAGTGTTTAACTAGGTTACAACAAAGATAGTGTAAGGTCAGGTCCAAAGGTAATAGAGATATGTTTACAAATTGCAAGAGAAAGAAGTGATGAGCATTTATTTTTTCAGTTTTGACCTTTGTAATTTGGATTTTCTTATAATAATGAAATGGTTCGTACTGAAATCATTGAAAAAATTAGCTATTGTGTGAATGGCCCCTCAGGTTCTTATTGAAACAAAAAAAATTGTAAGATCTTTGTAGATCATGTAGGTTTTTTTTTTCCAAAATTACAGCTGAGATATTATCAGAGACAATATATTCTCCTTTTTGCAACAACTTTCAGATAAATATAAGACTTGTCTGAAATATAGGTAGGTACACAACACATATAATCACTTTTGTAAAACACTGATTAATGAACAATGTGAAAAACGTAATTCCAAGAGAAAAAGAGTTTAAAAACACATGTTCTACATATTTCTATGTCAACTAGCATCAATCACTAACATATTCCAAAATATCTTTAGTTTGAAAATTTTGGCTTTAATAAGGGAATATGTATATATATATGTATATATATACATTTATAATTATTTTCATTTTAATATTTGACATTAGTATTTCCTCTCCTAGAAAGATAATTCCACTGCCATTGACTTGTTTTAAAAACTGAGGTTTTGTGACCTACATAATTTTACATAAATACATTATGTTTGTGAGGGTATATTCTTGTAATATATTCACGATATTTTGGAATCATGTCTATAGATCTCTTCTAACATGATTACCTTAAAATAAATAAAAGTCATCATACTAAAAAACTGTTATGTACTTGACTATAATATTAATTAACAAAGTTAGGGACTCCTAGGTAGCTCAGCAGTTGAGCATCTGACATTGGCTCAGGGCCTGATCTTAGATTCCCGGGATCGAGTCCTGCATTGGGCTCCTTGCATGGAGCCTGCTTTTCCTTCCTCTGCCTGTGTCCCTGCCTTTCTCTCTCTGTGTCTCTCATGAATAAATAAATATAATCTTAAAAAATTAATTAACAAAGTTAGAATTTCTTCTTAAAAACCAGAGCAATGCCAAGCTTACTTTAGTAATATAAAGTAAAACATTAATATAAATTGATCCATTTAGATTATTTATGTCAAAAATAAAATATTTTATGTTTTGACATAAATAATCTAAATAGACTAATTTATATTAAAACAAAATTTTTGGTTTATAGACTTCAAATAATTGAAGCTAAATGGTAACATTATCTTCTTCACTTATAATTTCATCATTAAATTTTATTAATATAGCCTAAATGTGGCAAGGAATTGATATACACATACATTTTCTAAGAAAATGTGAGCTATTTTGTATATATTTTTGTAATAATACAGAATAAAATAACTTTTATTCATTTAGTTTTAAATTTGAGGGTCCTTTTTTAACATAATTATTTCAAATAGTATTTACTGCATTATTATTCTTTTTAGTCTCCAGATTACATGCAAAGTTGTGCAAAGTTTTATAAGCTTTTACTTTATCAGAGAGCAACAGGATTGGAGTTCCTGCACTACAAACTGACGGACTGTGTGTCCCACATATATCCAACACTAGTGTGGCTCTCCCAGATGTGATGAGAGAATGGGGTAATTTCTGTCTATCTGTGTTGCACCTTAAATGATACGTACTTTATTCTGGGCCCTGGTACACAAAAGATGCATCCCTATAGAGGCAACCACCTTGAATGTCAGAGGTAGACATATATTATCCACACATAAGATTACTTTACAAAAATGGATTGATGGAAAGGGTATCCCTATACATAAGAAGCAATGTAAACTGGCTAGAAATTATCCCGTAAATTTGGGGTATACGTGAACATTATTAGGATGAATGGAAACACAAAATAAAACAAATACCAGGCTAAGAAATGTTTCAGATCCAATCTTAGTGTCCCTGGCACCTGCTTTCTGTTTGATCCAATTTGGCGATATCTCACTCGATTCCTGGGCATTGGCAACTTGCTCAGTAGACAGCTCTGGCTGCCACCACTGCCTCATATTCTAGCACTACAGACCTTCTCAACCTCTCCAAAGAAAGTCCAGGCCGTACCCCTGCTTGCAGGAGATAGGAGGGCATCTTTTTTGTCAGTCAAGACCTGGATTTCGAAAGTGAGTGCGGTAAGATTGCAGCCCACAATTAAATATTAGTATCTAAGCTTTACTTCCTGCTCTATTCTCCAGATTAAAAAGATTATAAAACATCTCTTTCTGGACAAGACTTTTATCATATTATTTAAATAAACTCTCACCAGGTATAATTTTGGTATAGAGATATAGCACATGATTTATATGAATTCATTAATAAAAGTCAATAATTTCTCAAAGGTAAGAGTTCATTTTGTTTAAATTTCTATTTTTCTGCCCAAATAATAACAAGGCCAATTACAGTGATACTATAACACTATATTAATAGCTAATTAAGTGCCACATAATACTTTTCATTTAATTTGAGTCTTTATATCTACTCTGTGAATATATATTTTTAAATTCTGAGTATTTCCCCTAATGCTCCATTTATTCTAATAAATGTTTATAATCTGTTTAATGGTTTTGTGATCTAGCCTCTGAGTGTCTGTGTGTATAACTTTGTAAGTCTGTTACATACTTTTACTGCAAAATAATCATCACAATTTTTACTCAACATAGTGAATATAATCTTGAAAATTGTAGGATATATTTTTATAATATGTTTCTCACTGGATTGTAAAATGTCAGAGAAAAATGAGAATAAACCCTACAAGAAAATTTCTGAGTGTAAGCAATACTTCAGGGAACACACCAGGTATTGTTTTCCTGAATTTACAAGGTGGGTATCTCCAATGTAGGATGATATGGTAGAAAGAGCAGCAGACTGAATGCTAATGACAACTTGTAGTATTCTCAGTAGTGGAGAAAAGGTTTAGGGAATATTCCTTCATCTTTTAATTCCTTTATCTCATTATCTGTGCAATAAGAAATTTGGACAAGATCTTCTCTTGGGTCTACTCTAGTTACAAACTTTGTAATTTTAATGGAAAACAATTTAAAAATAAGTTAAAGTTTGTTCTAATGAATATTATTTCAAGTTACATTGAATAGTTTAAATGAAAATATTATATTAAAGCGATCCCAGAAGACATTAATGACAAAAAAGGAGGGGGAAATATCATTGTGAAATTATAAAACAATTATTTCTGTTACTATTCAAAGTCTTCAGTTACTATTTCCCAATTGATTTGACTTCATATAGGTCACTATAAACGTCCTTTTTTGTATGTTTGTATTGTTTTAATTTTCCAAGTCTTGCAAAAACTTGTAGCAATTAAATCAATGAATTTAAACAGTTCTAAAATATGTATTTTGATAATTCTGCATCTAGCTCTTTGTATAACTTTTTCTGATAGTGAATCTTGGTAGACTAAAATGATCTGGAAGGCCATCATTGGCCCTAGAAAGTAATTGATCTGATTTTATTTAGTTTTGCAGTATCTCTTGGGAACTGTTACAATAGAAATGGCAAGTCAAACCCCATCCTCTAATTCAGGGCACTATAAGTTAAAAACACTTTGGGGGGGGGAGAAAAATTATTAAGAGTTAAGTAGGCTAAATCTGCAGTGCTGATTTCCTTGTTGAAAACAACCAAAGGCAGACTGTAGTGAAAGCCTCAGAAAATGTGAAAATTCATGTTAGAAACCATCTATTTATTATCTATCATCTATGTATCTATCTATCTATCATCATCTATCTATCTATCATCTATCATCTATCTATCTATCTATCTATCTATCTATCTATCTATCTATCTATCATCTGGCATGTTCTAAATCTGCTGTGATGTGAATTCACATTTATTAATAAATAGTATATCTTCACATTTTGTTTCATTATTTGTGCTAAAAGATTGAAACACAGATGTCATCTGTGAGATTTTATACTTTAACATCTACATCAGATCTGTATTCTATTTGCTGGGAAGAAAATTCTCCACCCTCTCAATATTTCTATGAATCCTTTGAAGTTTATGTGGCTTATGTTTTCATGTTCATTGTATGCCTTACTATTTTACTTTGCAGAATCTTCGTTAGTTATGTATCTTACCATATCACTCTGATCTAGGCATTGTCTTTCTGGGTCATCTGAATCCAGAAGAAAAACTGAGACGTTTTTGGTAATTTCCACTAAAAACCAAAGGCAAATGACTTTAAAAAAAGAAAAGGAAGAAATTAAAAAAAAAGTAAATAAACAAATCCAATAATGAATTTTGAATTTTATAATTCACCATAGAAATGAAATCTTCAAAGAGAATATTGTCTAAAGAACTGTGATGGGACTGTGATTTTTGCCCTACTTGCAAGCATACAATGTAGCTTGCCACAGTTTTATAGATTCCAGGAGAAGCCAAGAGTTCATTGGTTCAGAGAAAATAAATTTATTACTTAGGACAGAGCAGGGAACTATGAGCTTCATGTTTGCATCAATTCAAATTGCCTCAAGTGTTTTACTGGGGTCCTGCAATGATTGAACCAATTAGATGCTGTATATCCAGTTGCTCTGGGCCTCAACCAAGGAAGCCCAAACTTAGGAAATGCCACATACCATAAGGTGCATGCAATAGAACGTGTCCAACCTTCGCAACACAAGGAAACCTTAACTTTCTTATCCTGGACAATAACAAATCAGTCCTTTTCTCTAGAGGAAGAGAGTATCTCTTATTTCCATGGCATTTGCTATACAATCATCCTTGAAATCATAGCCCAGAACTAAAGCTGCCAGTGATTCAACTTAAAGAAAGAGAAAAATAAGAGAGAATTATGGAGCATTGTCTCCTGATTGGCTATTTTAATGAGAGTGCTATATAAAATGATCTGGGAAGGATGACTTCTTCACCTATTCCTCTCTTTTTCTTTCTAGGTCTACTTTTTGGCTATCTCTCCAATCCTTTTCATTTATTCTTTTCTTTTGTGTATGTATGTATATATATATATATATATATATATATATATATGCTCAATTTGCCAACATACAGTATAACTCCCAGTGCTCATCCATCAAGTTCCCCTTTCTCTCTGTAGCATTCCAGCTGTTTTCTCTTTAAATCTCAGGTCAAATCCGTAGGTGTTCAGGATGGTCTGAAAGTTATCTAGGTGAGTTGGAGGGGCTGGGTGACTTAGGGACCCTAATCTTCTGCCATCTTGCCCCGTCCCTCCCTTTTCATTTCTAATACTAAGAAGGTTACTTAATATTGCAGTCAGTGATTCAAGATCTCAGAATCTACTCCAAAGGATCAATTGTTATTATTATTATTTTTTATATAAAATGACTTCTGTTTCACAGTAGAACTACATTCTCAGCTAATGAGAAACTTTGTTTTTGTTTTTTTTTTTTTGCCATACTCTTTCAGTAATATACTTGCAAAATCAAGAGGTCAAAAATTTGTTTTTTTTTTCTGTATTATTCAAGGAAAATCAAAGAGAAGCTTATAAAAATTATTCTCTTAAAATTATACAGGCAAAATAAATTTGTATGTGAATTAATGCAGAGGTCTTTAGCTTCTGAAAATGACTGCTAACTCATGACCTTCAGATCCAAGCCACAGCCTACTTTATAAAAGTCTTTCACCTATACTGATAAATAAATACCATGATAGATAAATATCATGATAAATAAATAAATATTTATTTATCAATAAATAAAGGAAAAATAGAGGGTAACCTGAGTCTGGATACCCTAAATATATAGGGATTACCCCAAATTACCTAAATTAAAAATTGAAAATTAATAGGACTCCCTTTGATGCTCAGAGTAACTGGTATTAAGAAGTAGGCATCCGGCCGCCCAGGTGGTGCCGCGGTTTAGCGCTACCTGCAGCCCGGGGTGTGATCCTGGAGACCCAGGATCCAGTACCACCTCGGGCTCCCTGCATGGAGCCTGCTTCTCCCTCTGCCTGTGTCTCTGCCAACCTCTCTCTCTCTGTGTGTCTCTATGAATAGATAAGTAAAAAATCTTTAAAAAAATAAGAAGTAGGCATCTAAATAATAAAAGAAAAATATGAAAATATATCTATATGTGGCAAATCAAGTAGGTTAAAAATGCATAAGTGAAATATGACATAAGATGACAAATTTTTAAAGAATGCCAACTGTTTTATATATAGAATTGTAAAATAAATGTATATAAATTCTGAGAAAGAGAGAAAGAGACCCCAGTTTAATGGATAGTGCATCCTAGGAAAATATTTGTATGTATGGAGAGAAAACATGAAAGAAAATAAGTAAGTTTTAGTCTCTATAATTTTAAATACTTAGTAATTTTTTGAGATAATCAAGAAAAATGTATTTTTATAATAATAACATAAAATTTTATTTGTCCTTTGACACATCTGGCACAGTCCTTCACCTCATATGTTTAAAACATATTTTAAAGATATAAATATATTTTAAGGGCTAGTAATATAAGAAAGGTCTGTATCACCTCTAAGTAATTTACTGTTTCTTCTATTTAATGGTTTTATAAATATATCTGCTTACAGAATTTTTTAATACAAAGCATATTTTTTGTCATTGACATAACAGCTGTATCCTAAAGTGTCTTTATGGCATTTATTTTTGTTTAACATAAATATTTCTGTAAATCACTGAAAACCTTAAGAGCAATGGAATTGTACATCAGAATTTCTGGTTCACGATCTGGCCATGTTAATGACAAGCTCTGTCATCTTGGACAAGAACATTTCTTCATTTTGTTCTCACATTTCCTTAGTAAGCACAGTGATGAACATAATGTTCAACTAACATTTGAGTTTTAAAATTCCATGTTAATAACAAAAAGAAGAGTCACCTGTTCTCTAAAACAAACCATTCCAGTCTCATTTTCATGTGAAGTGACCTCTTCCACATCACCAAGAGGAAGCTTCCCATTCTTTATTCTTGATTTAGTGGATGGGTCACATTTGACCAATAAAACCACAGGAGACACGGTTGCAATATTGTACATTAAGGCCATCTGAGCACACTATGGTTACAGGCAATGGTTTGTTTTGATAACCTTTTAAAAGGAAAATTTAACCAAAGGAAGGAGAGAAACTAAGGTGATTTTACAAAAGTGATTTAACCATGAATTTACTATAAAAAGAGATACTAAAGGAGAGATTACTACATATACAATTATTTTTGGTTTCCTGGGGAACTTTAATATTTCTTTTGCAGATCTACTCTATCTCATTTTTTTCTTTAATATATTTTTAAATACATTTCTTACTAAAATTTAAAAAATAGACATCAGCCAAATACAATTTTAAGATATCATGTGACATATAGCAAATATGAGAGAATTTTATTTATAAAACAAAGCAAAGCAAAACAAGCAAGGACATTTTAATCCATTATGGCAATGAGGAAGCTAAGATATCTTTAAAGTTTTTTTAAATGACCTAATGATATCAAGTAGTATTTTCTTTAAATTTAAGAGATCATTTAATATTCAGTTAGCATACATAATTTCAAAAGCTATTCCTGAGGATATTCAGACATTGAAGAAATAGATGTGAATCCTGAAAGGACCAATATCTACAATAACTGTCATTTTGTCCAACTCCAACTTATCCAGTAGATGTGACTGCCTAGAGGTCTCCTTCTTTCCTCGAACAGCTTAAGAAATTTCTAGGGGCAGGAAAAACTTTTGGGATCCCTGGGTGGCGCAGCGGTTTGGCGCCTGCCTTTGGCCCAGGGCACGATCCTGGAGACCCGGGATCGAATCCCACATCGGGCTCCCGGTGCATGGAGCCTGCTTCTCCCTCTGCCTATGTCTCTGCCTCTCTCTCTCTCTCTGTGACTATCATAAGTAAATTAAAAAAAAAAAAAAAGAAAAAAAAAGAAATTTCTAGGGGCAGGAAAAACTTTCATCAAACTATATACATATTTTTGAATTTCACAAGAAAATCAATGTTAAATATTTTACTTACAACTTTTAAAAGTAGATGAATTTCCAATCAAATTTCACCACTAAATACATAATTTATAAACAAAAAAAAAAGCCTGATGATTTTTTTTTTTTGCCTGATGATTTTTAAGCCTGTCCCCAAGTTAAGATCAAAAGAAACTTTTAAAGAGAATTATATTTCTTACCAAATAGTTCATTAGGGAAGAAACCTGTCATAACTTTTTGATCTTAGAATCTCGAGGTTTGAGGATCAATATTAGTAATAAACAATGAAAGTTTCTTGAAAGAGACAAGCAAGAAGATACTTCTTTCCAAAAAGAGCCAACCTAGTCAAATTAACATATATAATTATTTTTTTTCTTTTTCAGAATAACGCATCAAAGTTTTCTAATTGAGGGAATATATTTACCTTATTTTACCTCCTAAAAATATTTAGCTTAATTAATTTTTCTCTAAGTAGTTTAAAATAAAGACTTTCAGTTAAAGATGGTAGATTTATCACATGTATTTTCTTTAATGCCTTCTCAATTTCCAACAAAAAAAGACAATAGAAACATCTGAAAAGGAAGGTAGTATGCATCTCACATGGACAAAAGAACTAGGAGAAAAATGGCAGGCTGACTTCTGTCTTGAAAGTGGCCAAACAAACAGATCAGTGATAACTGGCGTGGACTAGAATGCAAAGATAAACAACAATAGCAACAACAAAAACAACAACAACAGGAAACTTAGATGTCTTCTGGGTGTACTGTAGAACTTGGGATAGGCCAAGATTCTCATGACACCAGGTGCCCCTCCACATAGCTGCATGGTTTAAAAGTGGAGGGAGGTTTGAAAGATGCAAATAGAGTTCTAGAGAATTCCCCACCAGAGGGAATACAGTCTTGAGGAAATCAGGCACAGCTGAGGTGGGAGCACTCATCTGGAAAAGAGAAGACTAGAAGAAATGTAGTATTGAATGATGTGGTTATTCTCCCATCCTACTCTCCTGCCATGCTCCTAACACTCTTCCATTCAAGCTTTCACCCCTCCTTAAGAAGAATGATAGATTTCTCTATAAAGAAAAAGTATAGGACCAAGAAAACTCATCTAAAAAATGACATTATTGTTTTTCCCAAGTGAAAACCCAGTACTATCATCCTTAGACTAAAGGCCCTGTAACAAGTCTTGCCACGCAAGTAGAAGTATACAGTAGTCTTTAGTACCGTACTCTTTATCAAGAACTGGTAGATAAGATTACCAGAAATTAGAGGAAAATATATATAAAAGAAAATAAAATTAAGCCAAATCACAAGTGAATTATAGAATATATTACAAAGAAAAAGTAGGAAATAAAATAAAAAGTATCTTCAGATCCATGCATCTGGAACAGTATGATATAAAGGAAACACACACACAAACATAGTTGATTTAGGAGAAAATGGTATATATGATGTTTGAATTATTTCAAAACATATTTAAAATGTTTTTTTCTCCAAAATATAGACATTATAAGGTCCCCACATAACTCAGTACAATTTATGAAAGTAATAAGTTGAAGCAAATGAATATTCCTAAAACTTTTTAATAAATTACATTCTAGAAAAGTAATATCTTTGTTATATCACCCAACACATATTTGAAATTATGTTCTTAAAATCATGCATTTTGGTCATATTAAGAGATTATTATGGAGCTAGAACTCTATAAATTCAAATATGAAAAACAACAAGGAATTAAATAACAATCACAGTATTATTATGGGATAAAAGTTTAAAAAAGATCAAACTGAGGACATGAATTACACATTAAGTAGTTTTGTTTGGTTGGAATTATGCAAAATTACATAACTGAAACATCAGCTACAAATAGTGTGATTTGCTTTGCCAAAGAAAATAATGGAAGTTCTAAGTAGATTTATTTAAATTTTGCACTTGAATCATAATGAAAGTATAGAGCATAAACTAACTCTGAAAAGTTTCTAAGCTCCTATACTCTTACATTATACGTTGGTATATTTCATTTTAATGAGAAATGCTAGCTCTATTAATAATCAACAAAGCCAATTTACATTAATGAAAGCAAATCTTTTCTCTTTTCCATAATAGCTTAAAATTGTCTTTTTGGAAAACACCATACAATTTAATTATTATTAAACAAAGTTAGAAGGATTAGTTAGTAGAGAATATAAATCAGCAATTTTATTAGAGCATGAAATTAAGTACCTCATATAGAAGATGGAAACCCCAAGAGTTTAGAGATGATGCTATTGACATATCAGTTCATTCTAATATAAGTGATTAGTAGTTGCATTTATATAAATGGAAAAAGGGTCTGGTAGTATTAAGGGCATACACCAAATAATTCTATTAACATTTTTAAATGGCCTGAGCTTATATTCATTTAACAGCTCAATTACGTATTCTCATTCATATAATGGACCCAGGCTGAATTTTCATAACCAGGAGAAATGAGGGATTGAGATCATTATCCCAATAACTTAGACTAAAAGTCACACTTGGGGTTCCAAGGAATTGGAAAGCAGGAACATTTATACTTTGATTCAGAGAAGTAATATTCTATGCTAATTTCCAAGTTAATATGATCAACTCTTTTGGCTAAGATGTTTCTTCAAAAACCTCAGGAGAGGGAAGGAGAAAAGTAATCTTTGGAGCAGCCATGGGTGGGAGAATGTGCAAATATTAAGTATTTGAATATACTTAGTCCTGTCTTATACTCAGAGACTATAGATTTTATTCTTTCTGTTAAAAAAATCTAATAGCACTGTAGCTCGCTACGGTATCAGATATCCTATAAAAGAGCCACACATCGGGATCCCTGGGTGGCGCAGCAGTTTGGTGCCTGCCTTTGGCCCAGGGCGCGATCCTGGAGACCCGGGATCGAATCCCACGTCAGGCTCCCGGTGCATGGAGCCTGCTTCTCCCTCTGCCTGTGTCTCTACCTCTCTCTCTCTCTCTGTATGACTATCGTAAATAAATTTAAAAAAAAATTAAAAAAAAATAAAAAAAAGAGCCACACATCAATTCTAGAAAATTCAGAAGAAAAATGAAGATCTCCATACTGAAGAGAATAAATTAGATGTAGCCATGGATTTGAGTTTTTATACCTAAATTAATTTTTTGGAAGACTCTTTATACTTAAAAATAAGTTAACATTTTTTTTGCCATCATCCTTAATATTATTATTTTGACGTTTATAATTCAGATGCTCCACTACTGCCAAAATCTCCAAATGGGAAATTAGCATAGAATATTATTTTTCTGAGTCATAGTATAACAGAAGATGGAGGAGAAGGGAAGGGAAATGAAGGAGGAGGATAATAGGAAGGAGACAAAGGTGGAGAGGGAGAAGAAAGAAAAAAAAGCGATTTACTGATGAGATGAAATAAAGCCTTTGTATTATCTGAACAGATTTACAACCATTGCAATACAAACATCAGTTCACATCTTCTCAACTTGACGTATTTGAGTAATTTTTTCTAAATAGCTAGTTGAATTAAGTTTCTCAATAGTGGCAATAAGCTTTTTAGGTTATTTTTTTCCTTTTTTTTATAATTAATTAGTCAGAAAACTTTATTTAGGATTTGAATTTCTGGGAATTCAGTTTTAAATATGTCTATTTATATATACCAGAAAGTTTTTTTTTTAAGATTTTATTTATTTATTCATGAGACACACACACACACACAGAGGCAGAGACACAGGCAGAGGGAGAAGCAGGCTCCACGCAGGGACTCTGACATGGAACTCAATCCCAGGTCTCCAAGATCACACCCTGGGCTGAAGGCAGCCCTAAACCACTAGTCACTGGGGCTGCCCCAGTACCAGAAGGTTTCAAGGCACATGCCTAAATAGGATCAAAGATCATTAAAAATGTAAAGTCAGTTAACCAAGGTAGCCATCACAGATTCTATAGAATGTTAGATTATTTTTTTCTTGCCAGTTATGTCTATATATCTTAGAAAAGATTCCCAAGCACAAGAGATAGAAATATGTGACTTTTTGAACCAGACTTCGATCATCAATCTCGAATTATAAAGGAAAAAAAAAGATTGCTTATATACTAAACGTCATAAGCCAAAAATTAATCTTAACATTTCAAATTTCAACAAAATCACTAAATCCATTTCTGTTATTCTGAGTATCTTTCTCAGATCTTTAAAACAATTATTTGTGTAACCATGTACTAAGCTGGATGGGGCAACCTATTATTCTATTCACAGACATTTTACAAATACATTCTTTAAAATTTAGGCTTCATTCAAATTTGCTTAATTTATTTGCTTGATTTGGATTTATATTTTCAGAAAGTAAGAGAATATCAAAACATTGGTCATAATTGGACATCAGAGATATTGGAGTCAGTGAAAGAGCTTGATAAATCCCAGCTGAAACCAGTGTAGGAAATTAAATATGCTTTAGGCAACAGTATTTCTCCATTTTAAATGAGAATTTTTTGGATGAGTCTACTGTTGTGAAGCAATTCAAATGTTGAAAATATAACATGAAGTATGTCCATTGGCTCACCACATTTTCATCTTGTTACAGTGGGATATTTTTCATCTTTTTTCTTATTCCTTTTTTATGAGTAATATCAAAATAAAACAAAAATCTAATCATCTGTAGATATTTCAAATAAATTAAAGTCCATCATCACTGCCTGAACCTGGCTCCTATGCCCAAAACTAACTTCTAATCTCATACCCTAAGATTCCTTTTCACCATTCATTTTTCTGATTAAGTAGCAGCATCATTCTTAATATACAATGGTATTTCCTCATTTATTAATATTGCACAATATCTATTGATGCTGCACTTTAAAAGTTAAGATTAGTTCACATATTCCATTTGCCTGGAAACTTTTCTGTATCTTTTTACAGGACTGGCTCACTCTCATTCTCTGGTAAGAGAAGCTGCCTCTGCTACCACACAGGTAAAGCGATTTCCCCATTTATACTGTTTCACTTGCCTGCTTCTAGATTGGCACCCAACACAAGCATCATAAGTGTAATTTCATTAACTTTTTAAATGACTTACACTCCAATTAAAATGAAGTGTTTTCTTTTTCTATACAAGTTTCCTGCTTTCCGTATTCACTATTATCCCCAGCACCCAGTACAGTGCCTGCCACCTAGAAATAGTCAATAAATATTTATTAAACAAATTATGAGCTTTCAGAATTTTTCTAATAACAATCCATTACTTTTATTTTTATTCTTTCATATCACATATTAAGTGTATATGTTCAGTTGAAAGTGATAGATAAATATCTGTGTAAACATGACCACACCTAAGAAAATAACACTATGACCTTTTAAGTCTCTTACATGATCCTTTCAAACCACATCACCCTCCTTTTCTCACAGATGGGATTAACTTTCTACCTATATGTTGTTAATTACTCTCTTGTTTCTCTTTGTAGTTTTTGCTTGTATGCTTAATTTTTCCCTTTTTTGTGGGCTCCCTATGAATGGATCATATTTTTTAGATTTGTCTACAACTTGGCTTTTCCCCCAACATTATATATATATTCATCCCAACTTATGTGTCTGTACTTTTATTTTCCATTATAGCATAGAAATCCATTCTATAAAAATATTTCAATCTAAAGACCATTCTATCATTGATAAATATTGAGATTTTGTGTTTTTTTTGAAACTACAAACCCTGTCATTTTGAACATCTTGTTGCCTTATATATATGTGAACAAATTAATCTGGGGTTTGTACCTAGGAGCTGAAATTCTGTGAATGTTCTAAAACATGTTCACTTTTATAGTGCATGTTAGCTGTAAAAAAACAAAAATGATACTTATATTAAATATATATTTAAATATAGAAAACTGACAAGGAAGCCAGGGAAAAATGAAATTCAAGTAGCATCATTCCTGGCCCAAAATAAATGAAAATACTAATTTTACTGTATTTTTAAAAATTTGGAATGCACTGATAAAAAATATATTAGGAACCACTAAAAGAAACTATAATTAATGTATAACGAACTAAATATAAAAAAGAAAACTGCAATATTGAAAAGTTGAGTTGTAGTCTTTCACATCTTCAGTGTAGACTTATATCAGATGTGACACTTTGGTGTCACCATTTTTGCTTGCTCAATACAAGGAAAATAAAACAAATGGTGGATATACATATTTAGAAGGCAATGTAATATTGTCAAACACTAAAGTTTTGCTTCACAAGTAAGCAACATTGGTGTGAAAAGTGATGAATGAACACTTAATAACTACAAAATCACTTTCATGAAGTAACATGTTTTCTTACATATTACTACACAAAAATATAGTAAATTGTACTGAAATCATCTAAGAATTTAAATTTGTTAAATTTAGCACTTTAATTTTATTTCTATAAACCAAGACTTCTATATTCCTCTGCAAATGAATCCCATAATGAAGGGGGAGCACTTTCAAGAAATGTACTTATGCTTTTCCAGATAAGTGTGAGTGTTGATATTTGGTGCTAAATGTATCACAGATTTAAGCTGTTGAATCCTTCAAATATGTTAAAATTTTCTTCCCAAGCTCTTTATTTTTCTGAGCTATGTTAGAAGTAAATGTTATGTTTTGTTAACAAGCAAATTTGCATCTGTAATCTATTTCTAAAATGGATAAGCTGTGTGTTTACCTTTAGAAAGTCAGTATATCTGATGCTTGCTTGGAATCCTCTCTGCCTCGGAAACTCTAAAAAAATAAGTAGCCCATATTGCTTTGTTGCAATAGTAGTTACTTTCAGAAAAGCCTGATTTCTTTCATTCTATTAGTTAATGCCTCATGGTGGGTCTTGCACAGAGGAAAGGCAAAACCATATTATAATAATGAAAAATCATCTCTGTTTCTAGATTGGAAGTATCCAATGTAATCATAATTTCATTAAGTATAACTGGACATTCTCCTTGAAAAATGATACCATATCAAAGTCCCCGTTTCTTGGAGATTTGATATTCCAGTAGCTGCATTAACTAAATTAGCTTGCATGAATAGGAGGTTATGCTTTTTGAACTATGGATAGCTCTTATTTTGATACTTTATCAACTCCATGTATATACCTTGGGCTATGGGGTAGTCAGTGACAGCATGGTTAAATATAACTTGCCAAGTCATTGCTTCTATTTGGTTGTTTAGTGACTGATCCTTCTATGGATGTTCTACAGGTGTTCACTGGTTGAGTTAAGATGCAATACAAAGATCTTCACAACTTGTTCTCACATAGGTCCTCCCACATATATAAACACCTAACATTCCAAATATGTCCATTCAAGTTCTTCACCAACCATGTACTATATTTTTCACTATCCACAGGTCTATTTATTCTTCCCTTGGGCCACCTGTATTTCTACACAAAGTAGATAATGAGGTGTGCTGCCTGAATCTCTGGTCTTTGGGAGGATTTTCCCAGATATCATAGTATGAATCAGGGATGCAGGGGGTTTATTGCAGAGTTCTCTTAATAACTACTGTCGGGGGGTTAGGGAAGTTGAATCGGAAGAACAGAAAAGTTGAACTAAGGTGCAGATACAAAGAAGATCCAGATAATCCTAGGAAATAATTAAAATTGTGATGTGACTTCAGGATGTTCCCTATTGAGCAAATGGACCTGGGATTTTTAATTATAAATGGATTTCTAAAAAGATGTAGACTTCCCCCATGAGGGAGCAAAATGTGAGGGGGGCAGCTCCCTTGTGGAGACTGCATTTCCCTGTGAGCTGTCAGAACTAAACACTCCCAGTGCCTGAGAAGAGTGTCTATCCAGGAGGAAGGGTATGAGAATCACAACACAGCATCCACGGTTAGAAGGAACATTTCTGTAACTAGGTATAATGTGAAAGGACACCATGTAAATGGAAATAGGTCTGAAGACTGCTGACTTTTTGAAATATTCTTTCTGTAATTAAATGAAGGAATGAATGTAAAGGCACTTTGGATATTACAAGCATCACACCAATGTAATATAATAATATTATGAAAATAACACCTTCAGGGCAACATCTATCTTTATTTAACTGATGTACTATTAAAAAGAAGCCTCTGTCAGCAAGCATGTGAGTCAGTTAAATAATTTAAGCCTTTGTCATAGTGACTTATAAAAATGTGAGAAAGAGGAAGTGCCTTCTTTGTTTGAAATGTCAACCCTCCTTTTATTTTTTTTTAAATTTATTTATGAGAGACACAGGCAGAGAGGCAGAGACATAGGCAGAGGGAGAAGCAGGCTCTGTAAGAGGAACCCAATGAGGAACTTGATCGCAGGACCCCAGGATTACACCCTGAGCCGAAGGCAGACGCTCAACCACTGAGCTACCCAGGTGTCCCTATCAACCCTCTTTTCAGATTTTTAATAAACTAGATATAAACACACTTGTCAGGTTCACCACAAAGTTTTTCAGTGATTCAGAAAGACTTCTCACATTTTTAAGACATCTTATATCAGTAAGATGCATTATTACAATTAATGAGCTGATCTAGGTGTATTAACTAAGCTCCCCATTTTATTCAGATTTCCTTAGTTATTACTAATTCCATTTTGCTGCTCTAGAATCCCATTCAGGATGCCACATTACAGAATCACCATGTTCTCTGAGTTCCTGTTCCCTGTGACAGTTTTTTAGCTTGTTTTTGATGACCTTGACAGCTTTGAAGAGTACTGTTCGTTGACTTTGTAGAATAGCCCTCAACTAGGAATTTTCTGATGTTTTTCTCATGAGTAGTCCGGGGTTATAGTAGAAAGATGATAAAGGACAGATTATAAAGGAAAGTGCTATTTTCATGATATCATATCAAGGGTACATATCATCAACCTAAGTTATTATTGCTGATACTATCCTTGACCACCTGGCTGAACGACTGTTTTTCAGTTTCTCAGCTAGAAAAGTACTCATTCTTCCATTGCTTTCCGTGGTGTACTCTTGAAAAGAAAATCACTATGTGCAGCCCATGTGTAGGGAATGCAAGTTATGTTCCCCCTTCTCAAGGGCAGAATATTGGTTTTAATTATTTGAAATTCTCATTCACCAGACATTTGCCCTTCCTTCCTTCCTTCCTTCCTTCCTTCCTTCCTTCCTTCCTTCCTTCCTTCCTCCCTCCCTCCTTCCCTCCTTATTCAGTCATTTATGAACATCTGTATGAAATCATCCATACTATTTTATTTACATCTTGGGCTATAATCCAATACTATAATCTTAGTTTCTGCTTGAATTGTTACAGATTTCACCATAGAAGTCTTTATATTGATTCCTGTGTCTTTTTGACATCATCTAAGTGTGTATGGGTTCTTTTTAAAGCATTTTATTATTTTTTGGCACTATAAGACACTCTAAACTTATTTTGTATATTTCCTGCCTCACTCTTAGAATCAGGCATTTTTTTCCAAGGAGCCTGGCTTCTTTTATTAGAGAATGATATTAGAATTCAAGGTCTCATTTCTAAGTATACTCATTTGCCATTAGGATATTGCTGCTTTTATATTCTCTCAACTGAAGGAAGAAGAAACTCTATGTGTGAATATTAAACTATGCAATACACCTATAATATTTAAATGAGTAAATATATCTACTTCTACATGAGTTAACATGAATATATCTAACTACAGGCCATTACCACATGGATTATTTCTGCCTCCTCTCCTATGTATCTGTAAACTTCCATTCCTACTGTGAGAAACCTAAAGAGCACTATCTGTCATTCATTTACTGAATCGTTCAATTCCACTTTACACATACAGCGGTATCAGAATTGTTAACCTATTTCCTCATGACACAGCTTTAACAGTTATAATATAATGCTTATGTTACAGTTCCTTTTTTACCTTTTGTCTCACAAACTCAACTCATTACCAAAGTTATTTAGGTCGGCATTTACTTCCTCTCCACTTTCAAACTGTACATGCATTTGTAAGTTTCATGGTATTCTCCATTCCATCCCAAGACCTCCTAGTATCTTAGTTTTGTTTTGTTTTTTTACAATTTGAATACAGTAGACAACCTTTGTGCTGTAAAATTCTATGAGCTTTGAAAATGCACAGTGCCATGTATCCACCATTACAGTATCATACAGAATAGTTTTATCACCATGAACATTCCTCTGTGCTTCACCTAAACCCTCCCTCCTCACTTGAAACCATAGCAACTGCTGATTTTTATACTATCTTTATAGCTTTGTCTTTTCTGGGATCTATATAATTGGAATTATACATTATATAGCCTATTCACACTGATTTCTTTCACTTAGCAATATGCATTAAAGATTCATTCATATCCTTCTGTGGCTTGATACTTCATTTAACTGCTGAATAATAGCCCATTGTGTGGATGTCCCACAATTTCTTTATCTTTTCACTGATTGAAGAACATCTTGGTTGCTTCCAGTTTGGGACTATTGTGAAAACTGTAAACATTCACATGCAGGTTTTTGTGTGGGGATTAGTTTTCAAATCAGTTAGGTAAATACTTAGAAGCACAATTGCTATATTGTAAGGTAAGACTATTTTCAAGAAAATGCCAAAGTGTCTCAGAGGGTAGCCTGCCATTATTCATTCCCAAACACTGAATGAGAGTTCCTGTTGTTCGGCATTCTTATTAGTAATGGCTGTTGTTGTTTGTTGGTCAGTCTATGACTTGTGCAGTCATATTCCATTGTTGCTTTAATTAGCAATACCCTAATGATAAATGACATGAACCATTTTTTTCTTATGCATATTTGCCATCTGTATATATAATTGATGAGGGGTATGTTCAGATTTTTGCCTATATTTTAATTGGATTGTGTATTAGTCTGTCAGGGAGATCATAACCATGTACCACAGACTGAGTAGCTTAAACAACACACATTTACTTCTTCATGATTCTGGAAGCTAGAAGTTCAATATCAAGGTTCTGGTAGGGTTGGTTTCATTCTGAGGCTTCTCTTCTTGGCTTTTAGATGGCCATTTATTCTGTGTGTCGTCACATGGTCTTCCCTCTGTGTATGACTGCCTCCTAATTTCCTCTTCTTATAACTACACCTTTCATATTGGATTGGATCACCTGAGTGGTCTCATTTTAACTTAATTACTTTAAAGACCCTATATCCAGATACAGTCACAATTTGAGGCCTTGGGAGTTAGGACTTCAACACATGAAATTTAGGGGAGCACTATTTAGATTATATATTTCTCCTGTGTGAGGTTTGGTAGTTTTTTTTTTATGTAATTGGTCCATTTCATCTAAATGATCATATTTATGGGCATAGAGTGGTTCATAGTTAATATACATTTATGGGTATACTATGAGATCAATACTGGGGTCAAGGATCAGTATTGATGACTATTTATGATATTGGTAATTTGTGTCTTCTTTCTTTCCCACCTCTCCTCCTCCTCATTTTTCTTTCTCTTCCTCATTCTCTTCCTACTCGCTTCCCTCCTCCCCACCTCCTGCTTCTCCTTTCCTTTCTCTCTCTTTGCCATACCTCTCACTTGTTTTGATTTGCTGGTTTAGTATTTTAACCATTTTCATGATCTTTTTATGAAATTAGCTTTTGATTTTATTTTTTCTTTTGATTTCTTGTTTTAGATTTAATTAATTTGTGCTCTTTTATTATTTATTCTCCTCTGAGTTTAAGTTGCTCTTCTCCTTCTGATTTTTTCCCCACAAACTTTTAGAGATTTATTTATTTATTTATTTGAGAGAGAGAGAATGAAAGAAGGGGCAGAGGGAGAGGGTGAGATAATCCTCAAGCTGACTCTCTGCTGAGTGCAGAGTCCCATGTGGGGCTCTATCCCAGGACTCTGAGAAAAATGACCTAAGCTGAAATCAAGAGCCAGTACTTAATCGACTGAGCCACCGTGGCACCTCATCTTTTTCTAATTTTTTTTAAAAGGAAAGTTGGTTTATTGATTTTCAGGTTTTTTACAATATATGAATTCAGTGCTATAAAGTTCTATCAAACAGTGCTTTTGCTGCATTTCACAAATTTGATTTTAGTTTTAATTTTAAATAATTTTAATTTTTTAAAGTGGGCTCCATGCTGAGAGTGGACTATGTGGGACTTGAACTCATGACCCTGAGAGGTGGACGTTTAACTGACTGAGCCAGGTAGCTACCTCTAAATAAGTCTGATTTTTATTGAGACTTCTTTGTTCACCAATTTGTTATTTAGAAGTGTATTGCTTACTTTCTAAATATTTGGAGATATTCCCTCTATTAGTAAATTCTATCTTAACTCCATTGTGAACTAAGAAATGCTTTGTATGATTAAGCTTTATCTAAATTTGTTAAAATATTGATGCAGAATTTGGTCTGTCACATGAACACTCCATTAGAACTTAAGAAGAATATGCATTCTTCTACTATTGGATGGAATCGTTTATAAATATCAAGCAAATAAAGTTGATTGATAGTACTATTGAGACCAACCATATCTTTATTGATTAACTGCCTGATTGGTCTATCAATTACTGAAAGAAAGGTATTGAAGTCTTCAACTACAATAGAGGATTTCTCTATTAGTCCTTCATATCTATCAGTTTTATATCAAATAATTTGGTATGAACTTGTTATGTACATACACATTTAAAATTGTTATGCTTTCTTGGAGAATTGATGTCTTTATAATCACCTTCTTTTTCTGAAGTCTGATTTATTTGTAATTAATTCAGGTACTCTGGGATTTCTTTTGATTTGTGTTAGCATCATATATCTTTCTCAAAATCTTAACTTTAAATCTATTTGAGTTTATTTTATTAAATGTGGGCTTCTTGTAGCTAACACAGAGATGAGTCTTCTATTTTTTAATCCTCTGAAAAATAATATATTTTTATTGATTTATATTTGCTTAAGATAACAGTAATTTATTCTGTCACAGTTCTGGAGTCTAGAAGAATAAAATCAAGATTACATCAGGGTCATGGTCCTTGTGAGACTCTGGAAGGAATCTTTTCTTACTTTTTCCTTCCAGTGTTGGCATTCAATCCTTGATGTTCCTTGGCTTGCAGCTTCATCACTCTGCTTCTATTGTCACATGGTATTTTCTACTTCTCATAAAGATGCCAATCATACTGGATTAGGACCCACTGACCTTGCAAGTAATTTCCTAAACCATTCATATTTAAAATGATTATTGATAGAGTTGAATTAATATCTATCAATTATTAAAATCCTTCAACTTGGTTACTGTATAGCTCAATCAGTTAAGTGTCCAACTCTTGATTTTGACTCAGGTCATAATCTCAAGGTCATGGAATCAAGACCCATGTTGTGTTGGACTCTCCACTCAGTGGGGAGTCTGAGATTCTCCATCCGCCCTCCTCCTGTTCATGCACATGTTCTCTCTCTGTTTAAAACAAATAAATAAATCTTAAAAAAATCTCCATCTTGTCCCTTATTGGGGGGGCATTGCTGTTATTACTCATTTCACTTTTCTTTTTTTTATAAAATTTTTTAAAATTTATTTATGACAGTCACAGAGAGGCAGAGACACAGGCAGAGGGAGAAGAGGGCTCCATGCACCGGGAGCCCGACGTGGGATTCGATCCCGGGTCTCCAGGATCGCGCCCTGAGCCAAAGGCAGGCGCCAAACCGCTGCGCCACCCAGGGATCCCTCATTTCACTTTTCCATATGCTATGATCACACAATGTATTGTTTTATTACTTTTTTAAAACGTTATCTCTTCTCTTAGTAAGAAGAAAAATAAACAATTTTATCTTGCCTTCACTTATTCTTTTTCAGACACTCCTTCCTTTATGTAGATCTGAGTTAATGACCTATATCATTTTCCTTCTCCATAAAGAACTTCTTTGAATATTTCTTTTGGGGCAGGACTGCTGGAAATGAACTCCTAAGGTTTTGCTTCTCTGAGAAAGTTTTGCCTTTCTCCTTCATTTTTGAAAGACACTTTACTGGTTATAACTCTAGAATAGTGTTTTGGTGTTTTTTTTTTTTTCTATCAAAATTAAAGTATTACACTCCACTGTCTTCTTGCTTGCATGGTTTCAGATGAAAAATATGTACTAATTCTGATCCTATTTTCTCCCTTAAGTAAGGTGTTTTTTCCTCTGTCTTCTTCCAAGATTTTCTTTTCATAGTTGATTTACTTCAGTTTGAATATAACGTGCCTATGTCTAGGGTTTTTTTTGTTTTGTTTTTAGTGTTTATCCCGTTTGGAGTTCTCTGATTTTACTGGATTTCTGATTTAGTGTTTGTGGTTAATTTTGGAAAGTTCTGTTATTCTATTCTAACTTCAAGTATATTCTCCTGTTCATTTTTTCTTATTTTAATATTCCTATTAAATCTTTTAAAATTGTCCCACTATTCTTGTGGGAATATGATTTGTTTCACTTTTTATTTTTTTTCTCTTTGAATCTGCATTTCAGAAGTTTTTGTTGACATTTCTTCGAAGCCCTGATGATTCTTTCCTTGAGATTCCAAAAACAATCTTTATTTCTGTTAGAATGTTTTTGATTTTCAGCATTTACTTTTTATTCTCTACTAGAGTTTCCATCCCCCCTTTTACATTACTTATCAGTTATTTCATCTTGATTACATTTTCCAATAGTCTTAACATACTAAATATATTTAAAATTTTCTGTTTGATAACCCCAACATCAGCCTCATATCTGAGTCTGGTCCTGCTGCTTTCTTGCTTGCTTTTTTTATTTGTTTATTTCTTTAGACTGTCTTTTTATTGCCTTTTAGCATGTCTTGGAAGTTTTTGTTGAAAGCCAAGTGTGTTGTATCAGGTAATAGGTAATGAAGTTAATAAACTTTTTTGTTGTTATAAAATGTGATAGCTTTCAAGCTCTTTATATATTGGAGCTGAAACCAGAAGTCTTAGGTATGGAGCACAGAGCAATGAACAAAATAGAAAAGAATCCCTAACCTTCATGTATGCAGGGATAAATTAAGCTACAGACATTTTCCCATGTCATCTAGTTTTAAGACACCTGTAAGAAATAGCAAAACCGAAACAAGACAAAACATTCTATTTCTTGTCCATCAATAAAGTGAATTGGCATATATTTGTATCATGTCTAACTCAATTATTCTTGATAAGTAACTTGCCTAGGTTTTCCTGTATGTGTGTGGAGATGTATCTTATGACATTTATTTGTGGATTTCCAAATAACATCATTATAATGTCATCATATTACAATATGTTTGATGACAATTTAGTGCAGATAACTTTCTCTTCAATATGTGTCTTCTCTGTCCTCTGAAATTCTTGAATGTGATTATTTTACAGATATTATCTGAAGCAAAATATTACAATCTTAGTAGCATGAAATAAAGAGCAAATCAAGATGAATGAAAGTTCTAAGAAGAAGAAAAATACATTTTGTGGGTGGAGTGGTATGGAAAGTCTTTGAGAATTTGTCTACCAAAATGTTCTAGATAATAGTGGTTTTACTTCTGAATATGAAATTTGAGGGGATTTTGATTTTATTCATTCATCCCTCAACTCTGTACTGACCATCAGCTCTATAGCAGCCCCTTTATTAGCACTTCATATGAAGAGGTTTTTGTAAAAATTTATCAAGCTAACCACTTTCTGATGTCACAGGATTAAGCTGTCCATTGGCTTTTCCTACCCCGTGGTTCACTGTAGAATAATGCACAGGCTTCACTTATTAATAATGCATAAAACCACATTTTATCCATGTGATATGATTTTAAAATAGTATATGACACACTCGTATCTACATTAATTTCTTGTAAATCATGTAATATAAAATGACAGGATGTGAAACTATTTTCTATACTTTGAAACTGAACTTACTTACTAAGTATATGACTTCATTGAGCACATCACTTAACCTTTTAAAGCCTTTGTTATTCATCATTGAAATGGGAAGAAAGATACCCTCTTCACAAGGTTTCATCAAGCAATCAACATAAACAATATATTTATGACTATTTGGTTACCAATAAAGCTTATAACAGGTGCAATATGCTACATTTATTAATAAACATTTATTGAGTACTTTGTAGGTGAAATGTACCATTTCATTAGCTTTGAGAAATTGTGTAAATAAAATAGACATGTTGCATAACCTTGTGATTATGTCTATAGGGAAGATAAAGCATATGCATAAATAACTAGTTTAAGGAAATAAGAAATAATATTTATTTATTTATTTATTTGACCATAAAATAAATCAGGTCCTATCTTAGAAGGAAATGTATACAGAACCTTATTTAATCTGCTCAAAAATACTGTGAAGGAAGAGTTTTTAATTTAATTTTTAAGGAGAAAAAGCAGATGCCTTGAGAAAAATGTTTTAGCTTCTGAGGAAAAAAAATATATCTAAAATCAAAACACATTTTAATGTGCTTCTCCAATTTCAATTTGACATTGAAAAGTATTCCTTATTAGATGATCACCATCAGGTGAACTTTCAATTTATTTTCTAGAGAACAGTTGGAGGAAAGATATGTCTGAAAAGCAAAATATTTCCAAAGGTCATGAAAGAGAGAATGCTAACAAAAGGTGACAAGACATTCTCCTAGGGAGTACCTCACATGATAATTTAATTTCTTAAAACACTCAGATAAAAATGAATTCTTTTACCCTGGATTTTGCCTGTAAAGACTAGTAGGGCTAACCTCTTCCAGTAGGCAGCCAAGCAAAGGAAGTTATTTAACACCTTAGCACTTACAGTTTTGCCCTATGTTTTGGTGCCTTATTTTCCTATTAATTTACCAAAACTTTTAAATCTAACTACCTAAGCACTGTAGTTCATCTGCAGTCAGTGTTTAAATAATCAATTTTTTTGAAAATTTGAATCTCTGGCTGGAATTGGAGGTCATTTTAAATATAAATAAATGCATGAATAAGTAATAGGCTGAAACGAAAGAACATGAACCACAGACAAAAGACAATAAACTATAAAATCACTCATTTCTATTATGCTCAAGTACAGGATTCTTAAAAAAAATGATCATTGTAATTAAGAGGGGAACATTTTCCATTAGAGATCTTTGTGCTATCTACATGACATAATATTAATGTAGGTTAATTATGCAAGGCATATCTTGAAAATTTATTGGTTTTTATTCTCTTCTATAATCTGAAATGCCTTGACAAAGAGATCATGCCATATTTTTTCATTACATCTGATTTTTCTACCTTTCCCTAGGTGTAGTTATAACTATCTCTTTGACCTAGAGCAAGTAACCTCATATGTAGACATCTTGAATTCACAAAGGTCAAAGTCTGAACAATATACCAGAATCAGAGAGCACTTCAAGGGCTGAGGAAGTCTGAACACAGATTTGCCATCATCTTCCTGATCCTTTAATTCAACTAGTATATGTGCTTAAAGCACAGGAATAGAGTGGGGTTATAAGGGGGAGGGGAGAAAAATCCATCAGTTTAGTAAAGTAGGTTCTTTTCCCTTTATATATAGATTTTTGGATTCTTTCTTGTTTCTTTAACCCATATAAGAATACATCATTAATGATCTCTGAAGGGTTCATGTACAAACAATTTATTTTTTAGGGAAAAGATAATGCCCATAATTCTGTATCCATTATGATGAAATAAGAGATTTAAAGAAAGAATAATAATGGATCCACTTTGACAAACATTTGGCTACCAAAATTGAAGGATAGAGTCAGAAAAATGTAGCATGATGATGAGGAAAAACATTAGGTACCATTTTCCAAAAATTTGATTTGTTGTACAAAAGATGATGGCACAAGCCATTGTATTTTGTAGATAACATGTATAGCTGGGAACTATTTTGCTTTTGTTTTTGTGTTTCAGTTGTTCAAATTGTCTTTTAACTGTCATGTTTATAACACTTATATTTAATTCAATTAAAATATGGTTGATTTTATCATCTTGCTATTTATTTTTGGTAAAGATTCAGGAGGAGTCTTCTGTGAGTTTTTCATAGCTTTTTGCTGCCTGGTTGCTTATTTCCAGAATTGTGCCTTGCCACTGTCTGTAGTGTCAGCCTCCCTGAACTCAAAAAAAAATAAAAAATTAATTAAAAATTAAAAAAAATATATATATATATATAGCAAAGCTGCTGAACTCAACTTGGGTTTCCATTTTGAGCCAGTATTCTGGAAAAATGCCTCCAAGTAAAAATATATGGCAATTGTAGATTGTCATATCATACATATCATGCATATCCCTTTCTCAGGACCTGCAGTTCTGTGAAACTTGTTGTCTAATGTCTAAAAATATTCATTTTCTATATGCTCTCCAGTTTTCTAGTTATCTTTATCTCTCTTCATTTTTAATGGAAGAAATCTATGACTCAAAGTGTAAATCCTTAAACCATTCTGTTTTAATATCACATGATGCTCCAAAACTTCAGAACATGAGGAATATCAGAAATCAGAAACCTATGCCATAAACAAATTAAATATGATAGAATTTATTCTCCCTAACTCAACTCACATATGAGAACACATATCTAAAATCAAGGAAGTAATGTAAAACCTAACTAAGTCAAGATTATGTTGGTGGTTGAGGAGAAAATTGGCATCATCACTGTTAGATGACAGAAGAAGGAGTGAACACTCTTATTTTCCTTGGCAATGTTGAAATTTGTCAATGTATTAACTTTTTTTTTTAAAAAAGGAAAATATTTTATATAATTATTTGAGAGAGAGAAAGAACATGAGCAGGGGGACAGTGACAGGAGGGAGAGAATAGACTCCCTGTTGAGCAGGAAGCCCAAAGCAGCTTGATCTCAGGATCCTGAAACATGACCTAAGCCAAAGGCAGATGCTTAATTGACTGAGCTACCCAGGTGCCCCTGTACTAACCTTTTGTGTGTGAAGTTCTGACTCTTTTTAAGCATTTGTTGGCTGCTGAAGCCAATCCTTGAGTTCTACCTATTTTTTAGTAGACCTGGGAGACAGTGCTGGTCTTAAGGCAATCAATTTAATTTTATTATCTTTAAAACATACTAACTGCCTTAAAAGAATATTTATAGCAGGTTCCATTACCCTTTGAGGAAAAATACTTTTAACAAACTTACATACCCATAGACAACAACTATACATTTTGAAATAAAATATAAAAAGAAAGAAAAAAGAAGAAAGGAAAGGAAAGAAGGAAAGGAAAGGAAAGGAAAGAAAGGAAAGGAAAGGAAAGGAAAGGAAAGGAAAGGAAAGGAAAGGAAAGGAGGAACTAACTGATTAGGGAGAATTTGAAGGATTTTTAAAACTTTGCAGAACAGACTGGTACAGAGAATTTCACATTTTCTGGCTTTGCCTTCATGCCTGAATACCTTATGGTGCTACAGTTCAGCTACAACATTTAGTAAAACTCCACTGATTGTTGGCCACAGGTAGTGGTGAAAGAAACTTCAGCAACAAGTGGCACTGGAATGTGAGGGGAGCTATACTTGAAAGAAGACAGTAATAAAAAGATCTCAAATTCTGTGTATTAGAAATGTCTTTTTTCTGGATGACCACTGAGCCACATATAAGCATGATAAGCAGTAGTCTGCATTGAGATCCGGGTTGTCACTCACCACAGGCAAGACAGGGCATACATTTTGTCAAAGTGAATTAATTGTCCACTAAAACAAATATATCATCTTCTTCAGAGGAATATAAAAACTCAGTTCCAGTTCCCACGACATAATATTCACAATGTCAAGAATGCAATCCTAGTCTCAGCAATCAGACTGCAAAAGAAATAAAAGGCATCCAGATCAGCAAGGAAGAAGTCAAACTTCTACTATTCTCAAACAACATGATACTCTATGGAGACAACCCAAAAGACTCCACCAAAAAAAAAAGAAAGAAAAATGCTAGAACTGATACACAAATCCAGTAGTCACAAGATACAAAATCAATGTACAGAAATCTGTTGCATTTCTATACACTATACACTATTGTTTCTATACAATAACGAAGCAGCAGAAAGAGAAATCCAGGAATCAATTCCATTTCCAATCACATCAAAAACAGTAAGATACCTAAGAATAAACCTAACAAGAGATAAAAGATCTGTACTCTAAAAATTGTAGAACACTTATGAAAGAAATTGAAGATGATGCAAAGAAATGGAGAAACATTCCATGCTCATGGATTAGAAGAGCAAATATTTTTTTAACTGTCTATACTACCCAAAACACTCTACACATTTAATGCAATCCCTATCAAAATACGGCCAACATTTTCCACATCTCTAGAATAAACAATCTTAAAATGTATATGGAACCACCAACTACCATCAAAAGCCCAAACAATCTTTAAAAAGCAAAGCAAAGCTGAGGCATCACAATTCTGGATTTCAAGTTATATTATGAAGCTATAGTGATCCAAATGGTATGTAACTGGCACAAAAGCAGACAAATCGATCAAAGAAATAGAATAGAAAACCCAAAATGGACCCACACCTACATGACCAACTAATCTTTGACAAAGCAGCAAAGAATATGCAGTGGAAAAAGGGCAGTCTCTTCTACAAATGGTGTTGGGAAAACTGGACATCAATATGCAGAGGAATGGACTACTTTCTTACATGATATACAAAAATTAATTCAAAATGGATGAGAGACCTAAGTGTATGACCAGAAACCATTAAAATCCTAGAGGAGATCATAGGCAGTATCTTCTTTGACATCAGCTATAGCATCTTAGATATGTCTCCTGAGGCAAGGAAAATAAAAGCAAAAATAAACTATTGGGCCTTCATCAAGATAAAAAATAACCTGCACAGTGAAGGAAAATGATTAACAAAACTAAAAGAAAATCTACAGAATGGAAAAAGATATTTGCAAATGGAACATCTTATATTGGGTTATTAACCAAAATCTATAAAGAACTTATCAAACTCAACACCCAAAAAACAAATAATCTAGTTAAGAAATGGGCAGAAGACATGAACAGGTATTTTTCCAAAGAAGACATAGAGATGGCTAACAGACACATGAAAAGATGTTCAACATCACTCATCATCAGAGAAATGCAAATCAAAACTACAATGAGGGGATCCCTGGCTGGCGCAGCAGTTTAGCGCCTGCCTTTGGCCCAGGGCGCGATCCTGGAGACCCGGGATCGAATCCCACGTCGGGCTCCCGGTGCATGGAGCCTGCTTCTCCCTCTGCCTGTGTCTCTGCCTCTCTCTCTCTCTCTCTCTCTCTCTCTCTCTATCATAAATAAATAAAAATTGAAAAAAAAAAACTACAATGAGGTATCACCTCACAGTTGTTAGAGTGGCTAAAGTTAACTTAGGAAATAACAGATGTTGTTGAAGATAGGGAGAAAGGGGAATTCTCTCACACTATTGGTGGGAATGTAAACTGGTACAGCCACTCCAGAAAACAGTATGGAGGTTCATCAAAAGTTAAATATAGAACTACCCTATAATCCAGCAAGTGCCTACAAGGTATTTACACAAAGAATACAAAAATACTGATTCCAAGGGACATATGCACCCTGATGTTTGTAGCAGCATTATCAATAATAGCCAAATTATGGAAAAGAGCCCAACTATCCATCAACTGATAAATGGATAAATATGTGATACACACACACACACACACACACACACACAAATGGAATATTATTCAGCCATAGAAAGGAATGAAGTCTTGCCATTTGCAATGAAATAGATGGAATTAGCATATTATGGTATGTGAAGTCAGAGAAGGACAAATATCATATAATTTCACTCATATGTGGAATTTAAGAAACAAAACAGATGAACATATGAGCAAAAAAAAAAAAAAAAAAAGCAAACCAAGAAACAGACTCTTAATGATAGAGAACAAACTTATGGTTGCTGGTGGGGAGGTGGGCAGTGGGATGGGCTAAATGGGTGATGGGGATTAAGTAGAGTATGTGATGTGATGAGCACTGGGTGTTTGTTGTATATAAGTAATGAATCACTAAATTCTACATCGGAAACTAATATTATACAGTATGTCACCTAACTGGAATTTAAATAAAAACTTAAACTATAAAAACAAACAAACAAATAAATAGCAAAAACAAAGCTACTCAAAATATTAAGAGGATCAAAATCATTAGGCATCATGGAAATTCAAATTGAAATTACAATAAGATGTCAATATACATACATCAGAATTGCTAAAATTCATAAGACTAAATTTAAGTTGATAAATATTTGTAATCTAAACTTATATTGGTTAGTATATAAAATATTTCACTTTGGGAGACTATTTTGGAAATTATTTATTTCTTAAAGCTACTCTCTATACAATGTTGTCTTTCCACACCTAGGCATTTAACCAAGAGAAATAACAGCATGTATCTATACACTAAAATTTATATATATATATATATATATATATATATATATATATATATATATATTCACAGGACTTTTATTTAAAATTAACCAAAAACTAGAACCTACCCATAAGTCTATCAACATATATGTAAATAGATCCACTTCATTATATTCAGGTAATTTAATAGCTTTAAGCAATACAAAGAAATAAAATACTCGTACATGCACAATATAGATGATTTCATTTCTTTTGCTGAGTAAACTTAGTCAAACGCAAAACAATATGCAGAGTAGGACTTAAATTTTATAATTTTGTTAAAAATGCAAAATCAGTTGTGTTTGCCTGAGTCTAAAGACAGAGGTAAAAATCGGCTTACAAAGGGGCACAAAAATCTTTTGGGAATTGTAAAAATGTTCTGTACCTTAATTATGATGAAGATTTTATGGATATAAATTTATGTTAAAACTACTCAAAAGGGATGCCTTATATTGATATAATTTATTATATTTGATTTAATAAAACAAAATGTGAGGAATAAAACATTCATGTTAGGTTAAACTGCCATTTATTTCATTGTTTCAATCCAGAAATGCTTTAGAGTAAAAATAGGTTCAGACCTTTGTAAAGGGACTTTTGATGTCACAGTGACTTTAAGTTATTTTATCTTTCCTGAGCCTCATATAATCTTTTCACACGAGAAAGGAAATTGTGTACATATTCTGTTAAAAGCTTCTTCAAGGTTACTTTATAATACTAGGAATAAAAATCAATCATATACTTTAAATCTAATCATGAATAAATGTCAGGCAAAGTAAAACTGAGATATGTCAGCAATTTAACTTAAATGGTACAGGCGAAAATGTTATTATTTTTTTTTTTTTTTTAAATTCCCACCTTCCTTTTTTTTTTTTTTTTAATTTTTATTTATTTATGACAGTCACAGAGAGAGAGAGAGAGAGAGAGAGAGAGAGAGAGAGAGAGAGAGTCAGAGACACAGGCAGAGGGAGAAGCAGGCTCCATGCACCGGGAGCCCGATGTGGGATTCGATCCCGGGTCTCCAGGATCGCACCCTGGGCCAAAGGCAAGCGCTAAACCGCTGCGCCACCCAGGGATCCCGAAAATGTTATTTATGTTATTCTTATATATACTTTTTTGTACATGTGAAATTTTTTTTCAAAATTACAAAAAGAAATGTAAATCAAAATGTAAATAAAAAATCAGTCATATTAAGAATAAGAATCATGTAAAGTTTTAGTATAGGATGCCATTACTGTTTGAGATTTTTTATTTTAAATGAATAAAATTATATATTAACATTTCATTTGTCAGGACAAGAATAGATACTGAATATAAAACTAGAGTAATTATTTAAAAATTTAGGGATCCCTGGGTGGCGCAGCGGTTTGGCGCCTGCCTTTGGCCCAGGGCGCGATCCTGGAGACCCAGGATCGAATCCCACATCGGGCTCCCAGTGCATGGAGCCTGCTTCTCCCTCTGCCTGTGTCTCTGCCTCTCTCTCTCTCTCTCTCTCTCTCTCTCTCTCTAACTATCATAAATAAATAAAAAAATTTAAAAAAAATTAAAAATTTGGGGGGTAATCAATTTTGTCTGACATAAGTTTAAACAAATTATATTAAAATTTCCATTTTAACTGTCAATTGTCTTTTTAATTATTTTTTAATGATATATTTATTTGAGGGGTAAGGTCAGAAGAAGAGAGAGAATTGACAAGCTGACTCTCTCCTGTTTGTGCAACCCAACTAGAGGCTTGATCCCAGAACCCAGAGATCATGACTTGAGCCAAAATCAAGATTTGCTTAACTGACTGAGCCACTCAAGCACCCCTCAATTGTATATTATTTTATTTATTTATTTCATAAATATTACCTATTTATTTGAGAGAGAGAGCTCGTGGTAAAGGCAAAGGGAGAGAGTGAATATCAAGCAGACTCCACAGAGTGTGAAAGCCAACATGGGGCTCAGTCTCATGACATGAGCTGAAACCAAGTGTCAGATGCCCAACTGAATGTGCCACCCAGGCATCCTTAATTGTATTTGAAAGACATGATTTATAAAAGATGAAACATTCTCTTTAAGTAGGTAAGTTTTATGAAATTTCCTTAGGGGTTTAAAAAATATTTACTTTCTTATTTCAATTGTATTTATTTCTCTTCTGTAATTTATGCAAGCTCATTTTTTATAGAAGGATTACTGACTTTTAGTATATTTTGTTCCCATATGCTATAGAAGAAAACATCTCATAGTAAGTGTCTCTAATACACATTATAGGTATTCTTGCTCTATCTTGTGAGTGCTCCTAAATCAAATATTGTATTAATTTTGTATATGATTTTCATTGGTCATCAAAATTTCAGACTTTTATCACGATTTTCCTTTATGTTTTGACTATTCTTTTTACTTTAAAAAATCTATTGTATCTATTGTATGTCATGTAATATATTATGCATACACTCAGGTATACATATGTGTATATATATAGAGAGAGAGAAAGAGAGAGAGAGACTATATGTTTCTAAATAAAACTCTAAATAAAATTTTTATCACTGGGGGCACCTGGGTGCTCAGTAATTGAGCATCTGCCTTTGGCTCAAGTCATGATCCAATTCATGGGATTGAGTACTGCATCAGCTCCTCACATGGAGCCTGGTTCTCCCTCTGACTATGTCTCTGCCTCTATCATGAATAAATAAATAAAATCTCAAAAAAAAGAAACCTTAATCACTGAACAGTAATAAAGTATGTCAAGTAGAAATATCTATGTTAGGAATAGGGCCTCTGGCCTGGATTAGAACCTCTGGGACATGTGGTGTGAAGCAACAGGGAACAGACGGGACCAACATGCAAACTCAACCTTGGAAATTACTACTCAGGATATATTGGCAAATAACCAATCTTTCATTTTTGTTGACCTGTCAAATATAGAAAATATCAAATTTGAAACTTGTAAGTAATAAACAAATGTAAAATTCAGTTGATAAACTATAATCTTCATTATTCAGATTATTATAAATGGAGAAGAAAAGACTGGTCTCCTCACCCTTCAATTCTGTGATGAATATAGTGTATATAATATATATATTATACACATTTCTGCTATAAACATTGGGGTGCAGGTGTCTTGGTCTTTCACTGCATCTGTATCTTTGGGGTAAACACCCAGTAGTGCAATTGCTGGGTCGTAGGGCAGTTCTATTTTTAACTCTTTGAGGAACCTCCACACAGTTTTTCAGAGTGGCTGCCCAGTTCACATTCCCACCAACGTGCAAGAGGGTTCCCCTTTCTCCACATCCTCTCCAACATTTGTGGTTTCCTGTCTTGTTAATGTTCACCATTCTCACTGGGGTGAGGTGGGATCTCATTGTGGTTTTGATTTGTATTACCCTGATGGCAAGTGATGCGGAGCATTTTTTCATGTGCTTGTTGGCCATGTGTATGTTTTCTTTGGTGAAATTTCTGTTCATGTCTTCTGCCCATTTCATGATTGGATTGCTTGTTTCTTTGCTGTTGAGTTGAATAAGTTCTTTATAGATCTTGGATACTAGCCCTTTATCTGATATGTCATTTGCAAATATCTTCTCCCATTCTATAGGTTGTGTTTTATTTTATTGACTGTTTCTTTTGCTGTGCAGAAGCTTTTTATCTTGATGAAGTCCCAAGAGTTCATTTTTGCTTTGGTTTCCCTTCCCTTCACAGATGTATCTTGCGAGAAGTTGCTGTGGCCAAGTTCAAAAAAGGTGTTGCCTGTGTTTTTCTTTAGGATTTTATGGATTCTTGTCTCACATTTATATCTCTCATCCATTTTGAGTTTATATTTGTGTACGGTGGAAGAGAAAGTTCCAGTTTCATTCTGCATGTGACTGTCCAATTTTCTCAGCACCATATATTGAAGAGACTGTCCTTTTTCCAGTGGATAGTCTTTCCTGCTTTGTTGAATATTAGTTGACCACAGAGTTGAGGGCTCCTTTCTGGGTTCTCTATTCTATTCCATTGATCTATGTGTCTGTTTTTGTGTCAATACCACACTGTCTTGATGATCACAGCTTTGTAGTACAACTTAAAATCTGGCATTGTGATGCTACCCGGCTCTGGTTTTCTTTTTCAATATTCCTCTGGCTATTCAGGGTCTTTTCTGATTCCACACAAATCTTAAAATAATTTGTTCTAACTCTCTGAAGAAAGTCCATGGTATTTTGATAGGGATTGCATTGAATGTGTAAATTGCCCTGGGTATCATTGACATTTTCACAATATTAATTCTTCAATTCATGGGCATGGAATATTTTTCCATCTCTTTGTGCCTTCCTCAATTTCTTTCAGAAGTCTTCTGTAGTTTTTAGGGTATAGATCCTTTACCTCTTTGGCTAGGTTTATTCCTAGGTATCTCATGCTTTTGGGTGAAACTGTAAATAAGATTGACTCCTTAATTTCTCTTTCTTCAGTATCATTGTTAGGGTATAGAAATGCCACTGATTTCTGGGCATTGATTTTGTATCTTGCCAGAATTGCTGTATGAGTTCTAGCAATCTTGGGGTGGAGTGTTTTGAGTTTTCTATGTACAGTATCATGTCATCTACAAAGAGGGAGTGTTTGTCTTTTTCTTTGCCAATTTGAATGCCTTTTATTTCTTTTTGTTGTCTGATTGTTGAGGCTAGAACTTCTAGGACTACATTGAAGAGCAGTGGAGAGAGTGGACATTCCTGTCGTGTTCCTGATCTTAGGGGAAAGGCTTTCAGTGCTTCCCCATTGGGAATGATATTTGCTGTGGGCTTTTTGTAGATGGCTTTTAAGATGCTGAGGAATGTTCCCTCTATCCCTACACTCTGAAGAGTTTTTCTCAGGAATGGATGCTGTATTTTGTCAAACCTTTCTCTACATCTATTGAGGGGATCACATGGTTCTTGGTTTTTCTCTTGTGTATATGATCTATTATGTTGATTGTTTTAGAGTGTTGAACCAGCCTTCCATCCCGGGGATAAATCCCACTTGGTCATGGTGAATAATCTTAATGTAGTGTTGGATCCTATTGGCTAGTATCTTGTGGAGAATTTTTGCATCTGTGTTCATCAGGGATATTGGTCTATAAGTCTCCTTTGTGGTGGGATCTTTGTCTGGTTTTGGAATTAAGGTGATGCTGGCCTCATAGAACGAGTGTGGAAGTATTCCATTCCTTTCTATCTTTCAGAACAGCTTTAGTAGAATAGGTATGGTTTCTTCTTTAAATGTTTGATAGAATTCCCCTGGCAAGCCATCTGGCCCTGGACTTTTGTATCTTGGGCGGTTTTTGATGACTGCTTCAATTTCCTCCCTGGTTATTGGCCTGTTCAGGTTTTCTTTTTCTTCCAGTTTTGGTAGTTTGTTGCTTTCCAGAAATGCATCCATTTCTTCTAGATTGCCTAATTTATTGCCATATAGCTGCTTGTAATATGTTTTATTTATTTATTTTTTTAAAATCTTTTATTATTTATTTATTTATTTATTTATTTATTTATTTATTTATTTTTTTACGATAGTCATACAGAGAGAGAGAGAGAGAGAGAGAGAGAGAGAGAGAGGCAGAGTCACAGGCAGAGGGAGAAGCAGAGGGAGAAGCAGGCTCCATGAACCGGGAGCCTGACATGGGATTCGATCCCGGGTCTCCAGGATCGCGTCCTGGGCCAAAGGCAGGCGCCAAACCGCTGCGCCACCCAGGGATTCCTCGTAATACGTTTTAAAAATCATTTGTATTTCCTTGATATTGTTGTGATCTCTCTTTTTTCATTCATGATTTTATTAATTTGAGTCTTTTCTCTTTTCTTTTAATAAGGATGGCTAATGGTTTATCTATCTTTATTAATTCTTTCAAAGAACCAACTCCTGGTTTTGTTGATCTGTTCTACAGGTCTCCTGGTCTCTATTTCATTGAGTTCTGCTCGAATCTTTATTAACTCTCTTCTGCTTGGTGTAGGTTTTATTTGCTGTTCTTTCTCTAGTTCTTGAGGTGTGAGGTTAGCTTAGGTATTTGAGTTTTTTCCAATTTTTTGAGGGATGCTTGTATTGCGATGTATTTCCCTCTTAGGGCTGCTTTTGCTGTATCCTTAAGATTTTTAATGGTTGTATCTTCATTTTCATTAGTTTCCGTGAATCTTTTTAATTCTTCTCTAATTTCCTGGTTGACCCATTCATCTTTTAGCAGGATAGTCCTTAACCTCCACCTGTTTGAATTTCTTCCCAATTTATTCTTCAATTGAGTTCTAGTTTCAAAGCATTATGGTTTGAAAATATGCAGGGGACAATCTCAATCTTTTGGTATAGGCTGAGACATGATTTTTGACCCAGTATGTGGTCTATTCTGGAGCAAGTTCCATGTGAACTTGAGAAGAATGCGTATTCAACTGTGTTCGGATGCAAAGTTCTGTATATATCTGTGAAATTTATCTGGTCCAGTGTATCATTTAAAGCTCTTGTTTCTTTGGTGATGTTGTGCTTAGAATATCTTTCATTTGTAGAAAGTGTGTGTTGAAGTCTGCTGCTATATTAATGTATTATTATGTAAGTATGTCTTTACTTTGGTTATGAATTGATTGGTGTACTTGGCAGTTCCCACATTAGGGGCATAAATATTCATGATTGTTAGGTCTTCTTATGGGATAGACCCTTTAAATATGATATAGGGTCCCTCTTCATCTCTTACTATGGTCTTTGGGATAAATTTTTATTTATCTGGTATGAGGATTGCTACCCCTGCTTTCTTTTGAGGACCATTTGAATGGTAAATGGTTCTCCAACCTTTCATTTTCAGGCTGGAAGTGTCCTTAGGTTTAAAATGAGTCTCTTGTAAACAGAAACTAGATGGGTCTTGCTTTTTTTATCCAGTGTGAAACCCTGCATCTTTTTAGCCCATTCACGTTCAGAGTTACTTTTGAAAGATATGAATTTAGTGTCATCGCAATACCTATTCAGTCCCTGTTTTTGTGGCTTATTTCTTTAGTCTTCCTCTTTCTTTTACAGGGTCCCCCTTAACATCTGTTGCAGAGCTGGTTTGGTGGTCACATATTCTTTCAGTTTCTGCCTATCTTGGAAGCTCTTTATATCTCCTTTTGTTCTGAATGACAGCCTGGCTGAATATAATATTCTCAGCTGCATATTCTTCTCATTTAGGACCCTGAATATATCCTGCCAGCCCTTTCTGGCCTGCCAGGTCTCTGTGGAGAGGTCTGCTGTTAATCTAATATTTCTCCCCATATAAGTTAGGGATCTCTTGTCTCTTGCTGCTTTAAGGATTTTCTCTTTATCTTTGGAATTTGCAAGTTTCACTATTAAATGCTGAGGTGTTGAATGGTTTTTATTGTTTTTTGGGGGGGCGGAACCTCTCTATCTCTTGGATCTGAATGCCTATTTCCCTCCCCAAATTAGGGAGGTTCTCAACTATGATTTGTTCAGATATGCTTTCTGGCCCTCTGTCCCTCTTTACACTCCCTGGAACCCCATTTATGTGTAGATTTTTCTGTTAAGCTGTCATTTATTTCCTTACCCTTTCCTCATGGTCTTTTAACTGTTTTTCTCTTTTTTCTCAGCTTCCTTCCTTGCCATCAAACAGTATTCTACGTCACTCACACTTTCTTCTACCTCATTAACCCTTATCGTTAGGACCCCCAATCCTAATCATCATCTCATTTAATTGATTTTTAATTTTGGCCTGATTAGTCATGAAGTTTCTTGAATCCTTTATGTTTTTTTCTAGAGCCACCAGTAGCTTTATAATTGTGCTTCTGAATTGGCTTTCAATTTCTGGTCTCTGACCTTGGCAGAATCATCTAGGGTTAAATTTACTTAGGTCGTGGTTGATATTCTTGACTCAGCCCACTCATACAGCCACTCTGCACTGAGAAAAATGACTAGAAAGAAAAATTCACCACAAAATAAAGAATCAGAAACAGTATTCTCTGCCACAGAGTTACAGAATTCGGATTACAAATGGTTCCTGCTTCTCCGGGGCTGGGCTTTCCTGTCCTGGAGGCTCTCACTGCTGGCCTTCGCCCCTTCTTAAGGGTCCCCTCCCCAGTTGATTTTTTAATTTTTTTTTCTGCCTTCCTACCTTGTTAGAAGTGAAAACCCTTCTCTCTGTAGTGTTCCAGCTGTTCTCTCTTTAAATCTCAGGTTAAATTCATAGATGTTCAGGATGGTCTGAAAGTTATCTAGTTAAGTTGGTGGGGCTGGGTGACTTGGGAACCCTACTCCTCTGCCATCTTGCCCACCTCCTGAATATAGTCTTAACTAGAGGATCACTACCACTGTTTGCCAAGCTGAGTAAAGGCCAGTGATACACATTCAATGTCTTTTTTTTTTTCCAGCTAAAAAACTAAAAAGAGAGAATTATGCACAAATCACAATGTCTGGTGGCACTAGCACCCTTTGCTCTAATGCTCCTGTTCCTGTTTGTAATTTTTTAAATAATAAATTATAACAACATACCTTGTTCAAGTTAGAATATCCTCTTTAGCTCTATAAATCTTGGATACCACTACCGAATTAGATATGTTGAAAGGAAAATAAAAACACCACTACATAATGAGAAGATAACTTAATCTTGCAAACATAAGGAGTAATAAGTTCAAGAATAGTAATTCTATAGACGATAGAAAAAAAATCTACCAGTACAATTCTCAATAACTCCTAACTTTCATTGATTTAATTTTCATTGATACTAAAAGTGCAATTTTCTTAAAAATTTATTTGGGTATGTAAGTTAAGAGACTGGCACACAAGTTCTGGAAACTCAACTGATTATTGACTATTTAAAGAAATTACTTCTTCTACATTTAGACAAGAGAATAAGGAGCATAGTGGCTTTAACAATGGGGAGGTAGTCATTAGGATTTTTAAAAAAAATATTGAATATAAAATTTGTAGAAATTGAACATATATTTTAGATGGTTCTTAATTAGAACAGGACATTTGAGATATTTTGACATAGAAACGGCTCATAACAAAGTGAAATGCAGTCATTAAAAACAATACTGAAAATTATCCCCTTGGCACTTAAAAAGTAAGATTCTGAATCTCCAGCTGATTAGATCTAATGCAAAATGCATTAGTGTTTAGTGGCAGACATTTCAGAGTGCTTTTATCAAGAGGTCCAAACAAACTCAGTGGGTCATAATGTCAAATCAGTGGAATAATTCATGAATCAGCTCATCCTCTAACTTATTTTTACTTGCCAAATAATTGGCCCTAACCCCTAGTAAGCCTATCTTAGAAATTAGAGATTTACAAAGGTGAAAACTTTGTTTTGTTGTTTCTAAAACAGCATGCTTTTGAAGTTGTTATAGAGATTTCTCATTTCTGCCCTTATTTTTGAAGATTGAGCTTTTTAGGACCTATTCTCTCACATTCATTCTCTCTCTCCCTGTGTCACCACCCCCACCCTAAATATAAATATATGAGATTCCCTCTCCTTTTTCTTGCTTAGGAAGCAAGGAAGCTAACTAAAACTAATAACTAATACTAAACTAACAAATAAATTCGCAAAGGAAGACAAAAATGCATTTTACCATATGAAAAGTGACTCTGAAGTTCAGTTGTTGTGACAATGAAATACAAGTTTCTCTTTGTGTTGATTATGTACTAGTATGGTGCAGAGGCACAAATTTCAGTCAAAGATTCAGTTTTTCAATAGATTCAAATGCTATGAGTGACTTTCAGGAAGTAGAAGACTGGCCAATGAAATATATCACTACTAATGGCAAGCAATTCCAATGCTCTTAAAATTGTCAGGGAGTATCCTGAAATTCTATGTAAGTTCGAGGTGAATGTTGGATTTTGCTGTAATGGTACTATCAACTGTATGACAACATAATTCTGATTAAGTTCTCCTCGTATAAACCAACACTAGAAAATATTTTAGAAAACAATGACAATCAAACAAAGAAATTCAAGATGCTATAATCATCTTGTTATCTGAGAATTTTGGGCCAAAAATCAAAATAATTCTCTTCTCTTGCCAGATCCCAAATTAGTTAATAGATTTTTAAAATAAATTTTTGACAGAAAAGTTTGATAAAAAATTTTCAGAATTGTAAGGAACAGTAGTCAATAGAACTTCTCTGTTTTCTTTATCCACTAATTAATAATTAAGAATCAGATATATTGGGATCCCTGGGTGGCGCAGCTGTTTAGCGCCTGCCTTTGGCCCAGGGCGCCATCCTGGAGACCCGGGATCGAATCCCACGTCAGGCTCCCGGTGCATGGAGCCTGCTTCTCCCTCTGCCTGTGTCTCTGCCTCTCTCTCTCTCTCTCTCTCTCTCTCTCTGTGTGTGTGTGTGTGACTATCATAAATAAATAAAAAAAAATAAAAAAAAGGAATCAGATATATTATAGTATTGTAAGGCATCTTCAGATAAGGGAATTTATTTTGAATTGCCTCCGAGGAGTCAGAAAGACTGTATCTCTCTATTTCTAACAGTCTTATAAACAGCAGATAGATCCTTAGAAATCAAGTACCAGAGGTATATATGTGTGTATTTCTTCTCTATCTCAAGACCTACCTCCCTTTTTTATATATAAAGAGGATTGGTGGTGTTGATACCCAGATCATATTTACATTTTCATTCAAGCTCTATAGAGAGGTTATTTTCTTCTATTTTATCATAGATATTACAAAGTAACAAACATGCAACCATTTTAATGATGTGGAGATTTATCAATATTGAGAACAATAAATGCTTTGGGTTTATCTCATTTTGTAACATATATAGTATGCCTGATACAGAAATACCCTAAGACTTTCACGAACATACCCTTCTATATACCCTTGATATAGGGTATCTATTCAGTAGATGAAAGATGTATGAACCCATGGTGAATAATGGGCATGCACACCTGAAGCCTAAATGCCTATGGGTCCCATACATCGTTACCTCAAGCAGGAAGATTGGAAGCCTAGGCTACAACTACTAATAATTAACAAAATTTCTATTAGCTTATTATTGAGTTACATTAATGCAATGTTTTACATCTGTTATTTCCAAAACCTCAAGACCCTGTAACATATAAGGAACTTCCAGAATTTCATTACTTTTGTTGAGAAATGTATTGGTTTTCATTTATTTATTGTTATGCTTATCTTTACCTTTTTTAGACTCTCACATTCTAGAAAGTGTACAGTCACCTTAGAGATTAGTTAATGCAAGTGACAAAGAAAGGATTCAAAAGATTTGGGTTAAAAGGCTGAACAAGTATATTTTGATGCTGCCCATTCAGCTTGTTCAGATATAATTTATTCATGCCTTTATAATAATTGTAACCATGATTATTCACCAGACCACCGAGTATTGAATATTATCCCATATAAAAATTAATGTACGGAGAAATTATTTGGATTTTCATAAATATGGTTAGTACAAATAGAATATAAGTGACACCATCTTTGAAGCATAAAAAATAAATGATATATAAGAATTAAGCCCTTTAAGAAAATGCAAAGAGAAGAAATGTGATTAGATATTTTATCTGAATATAAAACTAATACTCAATTTAAGATGGTGATATCAATCAAGTCTTATAAATTAAATCTACTCTTTAAAATAGTCCACTGAAATTGAACTTTTTTTTTTCTTTTTTTAGAGAAAGGGAGAGAGAGGCAGCAGGGGAAGGGAGAGGGAGAGAGAAAGAGAGAAAATATTAACCAGGCTCTACTCCCAGTGTAAAACCCAATACAAGGCTTGGTCTCACAACCCTGAGATAATGGCCTGAGCCAAAACCAAATTCAAGAGATGCTTAACTGACTGAGCCACCAGGTACCCCTGAATTGAACATTGAAAACTAAATATAAGATTATTTATTTATTTGTTTATTTAGACTACACCATAATCATTACCCAGAATTTAAGTTATGAGGATGAAAGATGTTAAGGTCACAACAAATACAAAATTTCAATTCTGTTAAAGAATCCAGTTGTGGCCCTAGGTTGAGCTGTTCATGCTTAGCTCCACATCAGTGAACCAAAACTTAACTGAATTTCTTCTTGGCTCCCAGAAAAAGAAAGGCCTAGATCAGCCAATCAGCACCTGTGCTCAGTTCAAGCTACCTGACCCAAATCCAAGACATCCCTTTGGTTACATATAAGGAAAGAAATTCTGCTTTAACCAATTTAAATGCCCAGTATAACTTCCCAGTTTCCTCTCCCTTCGGTCTATAAAATCTATCACCATATACAGCTCTTCAGATCTCCTTTTTATCTATTAGCTTGGATGCTTCCTGTATCATGAATTATTGATTTAAGCCAGTAAGATATTTAGAATCTATTCAGTTGACTTTTGGTATTTAATAGGTCCAAGCCATTATTTACATGAAAGAAAACTCATTCTAGACCCTTCCTATAATTATGTATAGACAAAAGAATGGGGAGGAAAAGAAAAATAATGAAGCTCTCTCAAGAATTAAAATTGGAAATGATACTGGTTCTGGAGCTGGTGCAGGTAGAAGGAGTATTGGCTTTGGAATGAGACATTTATGGGTCAAAGCTGCCTCCACTTCTTCCTGAATCAGCCATGGAGAAGTAATTTAAATACATTCAGCCACCATTTGCTTACTTTGTTTCTGAGATAAGGGGATGGATTAAAAACAGGTATATCCTTCTGTTTTTATAATTTAGAAAAAAGCCATTAATTGTCATTTCAATGTATAGAAAACTGAATGATTGCCTAATTATGGAAATATAGTCTGAGTCTTGTAGGAAGAGCATCTTCTGAATCCAGACATCACGGATTTCCTTAACGAAAACTGAATGATAGAATCATTTTATGATATCATATGTGAAATACATATCTCCTTTCATATTAAAAAACATTTATCTTAATTTCCTTTGGAAGTTTTAATACTTGAGCTATTGTTAGGTTTTGAGCAGAAAAAAGAAAATCAATTGAAAACATATATCAATAATTTAAAACAAGTCAGGGCATGTGGGTGGCTTAATCCTTTGGGTGACCAATTCTTGATTTTGTCTCAGGTCATGATATCAGGGTCATGGGATCAGGCCCCGTGTCGAGCTCTGGGCTCACTGGGGAGTCTTCTTGGGATTCTCTCTCTCCCTCTCCATCTGCCCATCCCTTAGCTCTTGTAGGCATGTGTGCACTCTCTTTCAAATAAATAAATAAATAAACAGACAAATAAATAAATAAATCTTTAAAAAATAATTTAAAACTAGCAAATGACAAGAAAAGAAAGCACACTTTTAGAATAAATTACATAAATATGAAATAAACAGTTCCCAGATAATGCAAAAGACCTCATGTAAGCTTTCTAAAATAAACACAGAGATACATCATTCAGCAGGGAGCCAGGGTTTTGTTAGAAACATATCACACTGTTAACTTATTCAGTAACATCAGGAAATGTGATGAGATGATGTCCCAAAATGACATCTCGAATAACAATCCAAAGCAATAAAAAAAATGACTGGCTTTTTTGATGATAGAAAATATATTTTATAATTATCTGATATTTATCCAAGGAAAATAAAAATAAAAAATCCCATGATGAATCTTTATGACAGACAGGGTCAGACCCAATATTGAGAAAGAGTTTCATTACCTAAATAGCTAATTATTAATAGACTACAGCAACTTGTAATTTATGCTTTCTTTGTGATAGATCAAAAATAAGTACCATTTTGATGTTAACAAAAAACTTTTCCAAGGACAGTACAAAGGAGCATCAGTGCAGCAAATACTGGAGCATGAAAACCATTTGGTTCATAGTTTTACTTATTATAATAAAGGTTATTTTATTCATTGATTTTTATTGATTTTCTTTTATGGAATGATGAACATAACTCTTAGGAAATGATGAACACAATCCTCTTAATGAAAAATGAATGTTGGGGCAGACTGATCCTTCTGATTGACCAATGACTTTGCTAAAATGCAGGTGAAAAAAGGGCAGCTGTCTGACCACGTATTCTAAAGGATGTTACGTCCTCCTTTTCTTTTGCTATCTGTAGTACTTCACTTAAGCTCAGGGATACATGATGGTCAGTACGGCAAAGTCTACATCTTAGTTCAAATACACTTTCTTCATTTACTCTTAATGTGAAATCATGAATTATCAAGGAACAGGGAGATAAAAAACACAACAAATAATATTTTTTAAAAGACATTGCCCCATTTTTCGGAAAATGCAGGCTAAAGGGCACACACAATTAGAAGATGAATGAGTCCTAGGGGTCTGATGCACAGTATAATGATTGCAGCACACCATAGTACACACTTCAAAATTCTTGAGACATTACATATTAAATGTTGTCACCAAAAATAAAGGAATGATAATTATGTGACTTGATGACAATATTAGCTAATATCGTGGTAGTAATCATAATGTGATATGGTACTAATAATGTGATTAAATATACAATGTTATATGTCAGTTATACCTCAATTTAAAAAATAACATGTTATTGAAGAAGCAGGACTTGAGCAAGAATTTAAAGAAAGCATCAGAATTAAGAAATAAGTGGTGGGATTGGTGGTGATTAGGGAAAGTATTGAAGCACTAGGGTCAGATCTAAGGGAGCGTGAATGAACATCACTGACTAAAGGGACACTTTTCACAGGAGTAGATATGAACTAAGAATGGGAGTTAGGATGAAAAAAGGTTGTGAGGTCATGGAAAGAAAAAGGTTTGTCAACATAATGGTAATATAAGCAAAGAGTATTTGGGGAAATTATACTAGCATCTTTGTGAAGTATATACAGTGGAGATTGGAGGCAATCTTTTGTCTCTAGGGAAAAAAGAATAAGCATAGAACTGGGTACCATTTTTGGACAGCATTGTCTCCGATGTACATGTATCAATTTTCTCCTATAAGGCTCTGGGAAATTTTCTTAAATATGTATATCTTGTGAAAAATGAATTTAGCAATACTACTAGAAGAATATTGAAAGGTAATTAACATTTCTTTAAGAAGAAAATAATATTTTACTAAAAAATATTTGAGGTTGCCAATATGAAAGATCATCATTACCTATTTAGCATTAAAATATCTAGAATGGAAATATAATGAATACAGCTATTTATTTTATAAGAACACAGCCAATGTATGAAATTAAAATCTATATCATACCTATGTCTGAATGAGAACTACGCCTTAGAAAAATAGTGTGTTTTAATAAAAATGTTACTTGTATTAAGACATGTTTTTGTAAAACTTTATTTCATATATTTTTTGTTTCTCAATTATATGGGGCAGAAAATATTAATGCTTATAGAAGAATTCAAGTAAAATAAACAAATCAAAAATCTCTTGACCATTAGTTTTTTGGGAGAAATGCTATTATTAGGTCTATTAGTTACACTTCTTTGATACATTTATACCTGAATATACGTGAACTGTAATTTAACTTATTTAAGGAAAGACATTTCCATCCATTTTATTCACTGCTGGATTCCTAATCCCTAGAAGGTGCTTAGAAGCAAATATGTCCAATGAATAAATGGATGTACAGAAACAAGTGAACAGAGGGTCCACTGGTGATATGACACAGAAATCTCCCCAGGAATAGAGCCTATGACCAAGAGTGGGAAATCTGAGAACAATCCAGTGAATTGGAGCACTTCATGCTTTAAAGAGATGGACTTGAACATGTGAGGGGCAAGACATAACAGTACTGGGAGTGTTCAGCTTCTCAGCAAAAATAAACCGAGCTAGAAGTAGAAAGCATTTTTTTTTTGTAGATATTGTACCAAAAGGAAAGAAAGAAGCATGTGATAGAAATAAAGAAATCTCAAGCAGGATAAAAAAATGGAATCAACCCAAATACTATCACTTAATGACACCCTACTTCAACCTACTAAAGGACAAAGGTAAATATTTTATATAATAAAAATGTGAATAAGAATTCATTTGAAAATTAAGAAGCAAGGACCATAATTGAATATAAAACTGATAGTGATGTACATAGCTTTCAAACTGATAATAGAGCCTACACAGGACTATTACACTAAGTCAAGTAACTTTGAGACATAGACCTCTGACTGTATTGCCTCAGTAGGATATAAATGATGCAAAAACAACTGATAAGAATATATTATTGGAAATTGTTAATGCTGAAAAAAATAAGAAAGTTAAAGAGATGGAAGGAGGCTTAAAAATTATTACACCCAAACTCTTTTATTTTCCCAACATAAAATTGAGACCTTGGGATGCAAAGTGACTGGATTTCATTCACATGGCTAGTTAGTGACTGAGCTGAGGCCTCATTTATTGTTGTACAATCTATTTGGCTGCTTCACTGTGATGAGTCAAAATTAAACTGAAAGATATGAGGGATTTTAAAATATTTCTTTTAGATTTTATTTATTTATTTATTTATTTATTTATTTATTTATTTATTTATTCATTTATGAGAGACAGAGAGAGAGGCATAGAGGGAGAAGCAGGCTCCCTGTGGGGGGACTCGATCCCAGGATCCAGGATCACGTCCTGAGCTGAAGGCAGACACTCAATTACTGAGCCACCCAGCATCCCTGAGAGATTTTAAAATCTTAAGGAAAAAAAAATCCCAAAACTTTATTTTCAGAGCTCAATCATGTCTTTAGTCATATCCAGGACCATGGTGTTTTATAATTGTTAATAAATTCTTTCCTATCCATATGAATTGAGGTGTCCTCCATTTTAAGATGCAGGAATAGAATACTTTCTCTCCAAGACAATACAGTGAAAGTCATTCCTAAGTAAGCTGGAAAGAATTAAGGATCAAAGTGAAACATCACTTTACTACCCAAAACATACTGGTTTCAAACAAGCATTTTGATGAGATGCTTTGGAAAGCAAGCCACATCATTCTCTTTTAAGAATGTCTATTCATGTTTTCATGGACTCACATTTCTTTCAGAATTGTTAATTAGGCATTGTGATGAAGCAAGCTGTGAGATTCAACACATTTAAAACTAAATGATGAAAACCAGAATGATTGTGCAGTGTATTTGAAACTGAGGAACATGGGAGTTACATACAAAATGTTGGAAAGTTTCATGGTACATTTCGTTGTGTGTGTGTTGTATTCCTTAGCTACAGAAATTATAGAAACTTACTTTTGCTCTGATTTCTAAAATAATATTAAATTGACCTAATTACTTGGGTTGATTTTTTAATAGATTTTATTATTTATTTATTATTTATTTATTTATTTATTTATTTAGAGGGAGAGGGAGAGACCTGGGCAGAGGAAGAGGGATGTGCAGACTCCCAGCTGAGCAGGGAGCCCCATGATGGCTGGATCCCAGAACCTGAGAATATGACCTAAGCCACAGGCAAATGTACCCAGGTGCCTCATTTTGGTTTATTTTAAACTTAAGTATCTTATCATTATTAAGTGGTTTTAAAGTTTATATGACTATTAAGGTAAAGTGGCTACATTGTCACAGAACATATTAGGAATGGGCATATTTCTCCAAAAGTAATAATTTAAATAGGAACAACAGAAAAAAAATCACAACTCAAATCTACTTTTGGCACATTTTATGGAGTTTTATATTAAACTGATAGAATTTTAACATCTTCATAGGGATAAAGGAAGGAAGAAGGAAGTTGTCTTTAGAAATGAATGAAAATGTTTATTAATTCAGACTGGAAACAGTAATATGCTTGCATGATGAGGCAAACAGTGCTTAGGTGAGTGTTGAGCTGTGTTAATGTTCTCATTTAAATTAGACTCTTCCTGGGACACGTGGGTGGCTCAGTTGGTTAAGCACCTGACTCGAGTTTGGCTCAGGGCACAGTTTCAGGGTCATGAGACTGAGCCCAGATTGGGCTGATGCAGGGCCTTTCTCTTCCTTGAAGTAGGAACCTGGCTGCCTCGGAGCCCAGTGATTATTTATTTCTCAATGACGGAACAGCTGGTATAGCACAGATCATTGGAGTGAAATATTTAGGATTGGAACTTTTTACCTTGAATAGCACTTTTACCTTAGAGTCTCCTATTTCCTTGGAGATGGAGTTTGAGTTAGAAACCGATAATGTTCATTGCTGAAAATTCCATAATGCTTCCATTTAAAGGGAAGTCAAAAACCATGAAAGCTGCTATTACTTCAGTGTTATCCAGTTTTCAGAAAGAAAATGTAGTTTTCAAAAAGTGAGAAATCAAATTAGCAAATTAAATCTATAACAAGTGAAAACTAGAATGTACCATCTTTCTTTTTTTTTTCCAGTTTAATAAATGACATCACAAAGATGACTTGTCACTAAACTAATGACACTTAAGGGAAATGACAGCATAATTGAGTTTTAACATTTTTAATATTGGTCAAATATAGTAGTTTTATAATGAAACATTGAATAGGTGAAAGAATTTCCTGTAAGTTGTTAACCATTGGTCAGCATGCCTTTCTGTCAAATTACATTATGTAGAAAACCCTAGGTGCTATTAGAAAGTGGAGACAAGCCTTTCTCATTGAGGGCTTCTGAGGAAAGTGATCATTTGTGAATGCTTGATAAATCCTTATGGTTCTCTGTATTTCTGTTAAACTCACCTATAGTTAATGATAGAATCTTCTACCATGAGTAACTATTTGGATTACTTAAATCTAGTAGGAAGAAGTAGAGATAGGAAGAGTCAACATCTACTTTTAAGGTCTTGAAAATATGCGCAATGTTCTCAATATTAGCAACTGCTATTCAGCTGAAATTTGAACTCTGGCTTATTTGACTCATGCTGTTGATGTACATTGTTTCTAATCATTCCATATGACTTAAAATTCTGCCTTTAAGAAATTCAGAAAACTTGCCTTACTTACTTACTTACAGACTTACATATTTAATAGACCTCCTAAGAAATTTATATCTGTATCAGTATTGAATTTTGGCCACTGCTCCAACTGAAGGAAATTTTGAAATAAACTGTTTTGAAATAAAGCAAATATATTTTCCTTAGGAGACAAAAAAGATTCTCTCTCTCCCTCTGTACTTTCCCACCCCACTTGCATGCTCACTTGCTCTCAAAATAAATAATTAAATAAAAATAAATTAGACTATCCCTGATACCGGTTTAGCTGAACATGAAGTTCATCCTCTGACCCTCTGTTCTATCAGAATAATTACAGCTTAGTTCAATACTTAATAAATGCCTGATATTTAATTCCAGTTTGTAGTTACTGAACGTTGTGCTGGAGGACTGAACACAGTCCAACATTTTGGACTAGATTCCGAAAGCACAGACATTTAACAAAAAACACTGTTGGTTTCCAAAAGAGGATTGCAAAGTCAAGTACTACAGCCATAGTAGTATTATACAGATTATAAATTTTTGTGCCATTTAGAAGACAAAAAAGAGAGCCAAAAATTTCTTTTTCTTACACATATATTCCACAGCATGACAAATCCCATGAATCAGGGTAAGGGAGGAAAATGGAAGCAGGTGCCACGAATAAGAGATTCTACTAGATATTTTGTGTATTACTATTCTCACTCTGCTTTCATTTATAACATACTTTCTGATTTTCCTCTGACTCTTTGGCAGATATTCTCTCATGTTGATGCTTCCTTCCATATGTTACACATGAGTGTTGGAAATTCTCCTGCATCTTCTACTGCTTTCCTTTCTTTCCTTAGTGATTAATATATTCCCATGCCTCTAAATGCTGTATAAATACTGGACATCCACATAATTATATATGAACAATTTACTGCAATCTCAGACTTGGCACTCGAACTACACGCTTAATCAGACCTCCAAACTGATCCTAAATAGGGACTTGATGAGGACCCTTCTCCAAGGCACCACTCCCCAGTGTGCCACTTTGTGACTATAGGTGATGGCCAGGAGCTGGTGGTACTATTCTCCAGGCTGCTGTCAATGCTGGCAGGTCTGCCCAGCAGCTGCTGCTGCTAAAACAAGGTCACCTGGCTGTGGAACATAGCCACCCTTGAACAGGCCCACCACAGCAGGTACTCCTGTCCTGTCCTGGCCCTCCTAACATGTATGTGTTTTTTTTTTTTCAATAAATATACATGCAATACTGTAAATATATTTTCTTTTTTTATTATTTTCATAATGTTTTTTCTCTAGCTTATTTTATTGCAAAAACACAATGTACATATAACCTACATAATATACTAATAAGCTGTTTATGTTACTGGTTAAGGTCTGGCCAACAATAGGCTCTTTACGTTTTCAGAGAGTTAAAAGTTGTATGGATTTTCAACTCTTAAGGGGTCTGTGCCTCTACCTCCCATGTTGTTCAAGGGTCAACTGCACTTGTTGCTTCTGGAGACATATGAAGGAAAACAGAATAACCTGGTGAAGGTGGCAGAAAAGAAATATGGAACATATCTCAGTCTTTCATGGTAGCACTGAGCCACTAAACTAACCAAATCTAAAGTTTTATTATCTCAGAACCTGACTTAAAGTGAGAAAATAAATGATTCTTTCTGAGAAAGCCACTTCAGATGGGTTTCCTGGTATAACAAAATAATTTCACCTGATTGTGGCTAATAAAACCTGATGGAAAGTAAATGTAGGACACTGCAATGATCTTGGAATTATAAAAAAAGACCACTGGAATATGAATGGAAACCAGAGTAACTATAGTACCTAAGAAGGAAGTACTAAACAATTTCATAAGGATGTTATCAAGGAAAATGAATGCATTTATTTTCTACCATGTTATTTTGTTAGTGATATAAATTCCAGAAAAGGAATATTTCTTACCCTAGCTTCTTGTATGTGTTTAAATTTTGATTACAGGAATAAAAATCATTTGATTAACAGTCTCACAAGAACATATCTAATAGAACAGATATTTTTTTTAAGAAAGAAAAAAATTATTTAAGATGGTGGGATAATGCACAATAAAAATTAGTCATTTTTTATGGGAAGAACTTCCCCACTGTGCGAGAAACTATGCTAAGCCCTGGAACTGTGTTTATGAGTCACCAGCTGTAGTCCATATCTTCATGGAGCTTATGTTCAGAAAAATAGAAATACATTGGAATAAGTTTCATAAACACAAATAGAATACAAAGGCAGACAATAATCTTAGGATTTGAAGTTCAAGCTCTGTATTGGGCTCTGCACTGTGCATAGAGCCTACTTAAAATGATTAAATCAGTATTATTTTTGATCTATAAAGAACTTATTAAACTCAACACCAAAGGAACAAACAATCCAATCATGAAATGGGGAAAGGACATGAACAGAAATCTCACAGAGGAAGACATAGACATGGCCAACACGCACATGAGAACATGCTCTGCATCACTTGCCATCAGGGAAACACAAATCAAAACCACAATGAGATACCACCTCACACCAGTGAGAATGGGGAACATTAACAAGGCAGGAAACCACAAATGTTGGAGAGGATGCGGAGAAAAGGGAACCCTCTTACACTGTTGGTGGGAATGTGAAATGGTGCAGCCACTCTGGAAAAGTGTGTGGAGGTTCCTCAAAGAGTTAAAAATAAACCTGCCCTATGACCCAGCAATTGCACTGTTGGGGATTTACCCCAAAAATACAGATGCAATGAAACGCCGGGACACCTGCACCCCAATGTTTATAGGAGCCATGTCCACAATAGCCAAACTGTGGAAGCAGCCTCGGTGTCCATCAAAAGATGAATGGATAAAGAAGATGTGGTTTATGTATACAATGGAATATTACTCAGCCATTAGAAACGACAAATACCCCCATTTGCTTCAATGTGGATGGAACTGGAGGGTATTATGCTGAGTGAAATGAGTCAATTCAAGAAGGACAAGCAGTGTATGTTCTCATTCATTTGGGGAATATAAATAATAGTGAAAGGGAATATAAGGGAAGGGAGAAGAAATGTGTGGGAAATATCAGAAAGGGAGACAGAACATGAAGACTCCTATCTCTGGGAAACGAACTAGGGGTGGTGGAAGGGGAGGAGAGCCGCGAGGGGGGGGTGGTGGATGGGTGATGGACACTGAGGGAGGCACTTGATGGGATGAACACTGGGTGTTATTCTGTACGTTGGTAAATTGAACACCAATAAAAAATAAATTTATTTAAAAAAATAAATTATTATTATTTTTTAAAGAAGGCATTTCTCTGACAGGCAGTATTTAGCTGTGAAGGGTAACCACAGTAGCCTTGTGAAGGCATGTGGCAAGTGTTTGAGATAGAGGAAAGAGTACAGGTAAAAAGCCTGGACCAGAAAAGTGCTCAGTATGTTTTAGAAAATGAAAGGATACAAATGGGCTTAAGCACAGAGGAACCAGGGGAGAACAACATGTGTTTGGAAAGGTATGAAGGGCCCTGCTCAAATATGACCTCTCAATCTCTTTTATCAGAAGTCCACTGAAAGCTTTCACAGGATTTATTCAGCAGGATGACTTAGTCCAATTAGTCCGTCTTTAGGAATATCTGTGGATGGCATGTGGAAAACAGATAGGAGGGGGCCAGGAGTGAAATCAGGAAGATATGCAAAGATGTTACTTGATGCTCTATCCAGAGGAGTGTGATGCCAGTTTTGGAGGCCTTGGAAGGATCAGTTTGTAGGCTGGATTAAGAGTGTAGTTTGAGAGTACCAAGTCTAAGTAGCCATAAATTGTCACTATATAATTATGTGGATGTCCAGTATTTATACAGCATTTAGATGCATGGGAATATATTAATCACTAAGGGAAGAAAGGAAAACAGTAGAAGACACAGGAGAGTTTCCAACACTCAAATGTAACATATGGAAGGAAGCGTCAACATGAGAGAATATCTGCCAAAGAGTCAGAGGAAAATCAGAAAGTATGTTATAAATGAAAGCAGAGTGAGAATAGTAATACACAAAAGATCTAGTGGAATATCTTATTCGTGGCACCTGCTTCCTATCTTACCCTGATTCATGGGATTTGTCACACTGTGGAACATGGGTAAGAAAGAGAAACTCTTAGCTCTATTTTTGTCTGCACAAGGAGTGGCCTGCAGCCCTGCCCAGTTCCAGGGGCTGCTGTTAACTTTAGTGGGTCTCTCTGGATACTCAGATGGTAGCAGATATGACCTCTGTGACAGTCGCCTTCCATTTGGTTCTGTTGAAACTGAGGTGGTAAGTGGGGCAGTTATAAATAAATGCTTGTGGCCTTAGCTGTCAACTCTTAAAACAAAACAAAACAAAACAAAATAAAACAACAATAATAAACTGCATCTAAGTAGACCAGTGTCTAGACTCATGTGGTTTAAGGGTAATCTGTATATGACCCAACATGTAGACCAATGTTGCTTAAGGAACATCTGTATGTCTTCATACACAAAATTCCACCTCCCCCCCCAAAAAAAAAAAAGACCGGAACTTTTAAAAGGCAGACTTTCCTCACATTTCATTAGCCAACTTTGGATAGATTACACATTCTTTTCTAAGACAGTTATTTTGGGACTCTTGGGTGTCTCAGTCAGTTGAGCAGCTGCCTTTGGCTAGGTCATGATCCCAAGGTTCTGGGATTGAGCCCCATGTCAGGCTCCCTGCTCAGCGGAGAGCCTGCTTCTTCCTCTCCCTCTTGCCCCTGCTTATACTCTCTCTCTCTCTGTCAAATAAATCAATAAAATATTCTAAAAAATAAGAAGTCACTTCATAATAAATTATATGGTTTGATTGAGTTACAATAATCAAACCTTGATGGTGCTGTAAAATTATTCATTAAGCTTAATGAAAAATGTAAAGAGATTAAAAATGAACTTTTTTAGAAAGGTATCTCTCCATGGATTTCAAAACACAGCTTATTTCAACTGCTTTTTATCAAAATCCAGATACATACTTCTCAGCTTGTTGGGTTGAGAGCATTGCTTTGTGTTGCATGATGTCAAAACACCATGGGTAAACCAGGTAATATAATTTCAGGTTCTCTTTCTTTTTTTCTTTTACTAATTACCTAGCATTTGATGAGTCTTTAGAGTACTTTGGTGGTCTCAATTCTCTGACTTGGAAAATGAGGAGATGGCACTAATAATGTTGTAAATATTCTTTCAAATAAACATTATTTAAGCCTAGAGCTCAGTCTTTGTACTGAACTACAAAGTCTATTCATGACTTCTGTATTTATATTCTTATTCCTACCCTCTTGGCTTCCAACATTAAACTAAATTAATATTTTAAAATTCTTGTGTTCATTTAGAGACATAGATTATATGGTAACTTATTCTAACTCACTCATTTTCTAGATAAAGAAGCTGTATACAGAAATAAAAGAGAAATTACTTGATCAACATACAGGTACTGCAAATCACTGTTTATAAATTAGGAAATATAAAAACTACTTGGAGAACAGTTCTTTACTCTTGAAGGCAAAATATGTTGCTCTTATTTACTCTTTATCATGAATTGTTTTTACCATCTTGGAAAATGAATCAGTAGAAAAGCATATTGCTTATTTACAAGGATACACCTCAATTAATCAACTCTCTGGAAGCTTTCTCTAATCATACAAACAGAATTCATTCTCTGTCTTATGTCTAATTTGAAGTCTTGATACAGATCCTTGAAACTGAAGATTAAGTCTATTCCTCTTTTGATTTATAAAATCATGTCAAATATTTTTGATTATGTTCCACAACCTCTTGGGTTAGGATATAAGTTGATATTAAATACTGTACTTTAGATTATTTTGGTACTTTCCAAATTTAATCATTTTGCTTTGTTTTGTTTTGATGTAAAAACTTTTTGAAGCAGTATTTAGATGTACTGTGAGGTTCAATTTTTAATCAATAGAATCACCATCGATATTTTGATTAGTTAAGTTAAAATGCACAAAAACAAAGTAACCATACTTTCACAGATTTCTAATCAGATGTAGAAGAAAATTGAAAATATAACAAGAAAAGGCATCAGCTAATTAAGCAGCCAACTATCTTGGGCATAAAGAGAAGGTGATATAGTACAGTTTCCAAGGAAGGCTTTCAGGATACTTGTTGTTAGAGGTAGAGAGTTATTATGCAAGCATATTATGTAAATGCAATTAGAGACTCAATAAAAGATGAATGAGTTGAGAGATGAATTTATGAAAGTCACTAATCCATTCACATTGCCAGAATTATTTGGCTTATACCTCACAACAAATTTATGAGTATTCCTCTGGTATTACACTCAGAGGAATAAAAAGGTTTGTCCAGATAATACATGATGAAACAGAAATCTGCACTTAGCTTTACCTAATACTGATGCCTAAGTAACCCGAAATTGGTCCAATAAAATATTACCATAGTAAACTAAGGTAGTTCTCAGAAGGAAATGGAGCCAATTTCTAGAAATGGGAAGTCATTTATAAAATACTGGTGTAGTTCATCATGGTAAACTCTCTTTAGCTTCCATGTCATCATCTAATGTGAAACTGTTACAGTTATTAGGAAAATAATAATATAGTCAAGACTATTTTGGAGAGTAAAGATTGGAAATCATTTCCTGAGATTGGAGAAAAGGTAAAGTATAGTGTCCTAAAAGTTAATCAAAGAGTGGATTTACAAAAAAGTCATTCAGAGTTGAGACAATTAAGATTGGACAGAGGGCTTAACTGAAAAATGAGTATCAGTTGAGTGATTACAAGAAGCATGGAGGTTTCTCAAGAAGTTAAAAATAGAACTAGCCCATGACACAGCAACTGTGCTACTAGGTATTTTCCTCAAAGATATAAATGTAGTGATCGAAAGGGGCACCTGAACCCCAATAGTTATAGCAGCAAAGTCTACAAACTACCATACATATATTTATATTTATAATGCAATATTACTCAGCCATCAGAAAGGATAAATACCATTTACATCAACATGAATGGGACTGGAGGGTATTATGCTGAGAAAAATAAGTCAATTAGAGAAAAACAATTGTCATATGGTTTCACTATTATGTGGAATACAAGAAATAGTGCAGGGGATCATAGGGGAAGGGAGGGAAAACTGAATGGGAAGAAATTAGAGAGGGTGATAAATCGTGAGAGACTCTTTACAGAAAACAAACTGAAGGTTTCTGGAGGGAAGATAGGTGTGGGAACGGGGTTATTGGGTAATGTCATAATGATGGACATTAAGGAGGGCACACGATGTGATGAGTATTGAGTCTTATATGCAACTGATGAATAACTGAACTCTATATCTGAATGTTGGCTAATTCAATTAAAAAAAAGATTGTGGATCATTTTCAACATAGCTGTTTAAGAAAATGATAGTTGAGACAGAAATCTATAAAATTTCATGAAATAATTGAGAAAGACCACAAAGAGAACATATTATCATTTGAATGAAAGTATGTATAACCATTATATATTTGAATTAATAATTTTGGTCAGTAAAAATAAAGATGAATTGCAAATTGACTCAAGATTCATGAAAGCTGAAACGGTTAAGGAAAACAGGAATAGCATGCAGGTAGGAAGTGATACTTGAAGAGTAAGGATGAGTCAACCCCACTGTAAATGTGGAAGAAAACAGAAAATAATTGCTGAGAATTCAGAACATTATAAAATGAAGAAAATTAGAAAAAATATATCTGTCAGATGAAATCAGTCTTCATGACAGACAGTATAGTCATCAAGCAAATGAAAGGAGGGAGGGGTGAGCATGTATTATGAGTAGACTAGGGAAGGTCTGAAGGAGTTATATCATGAAGCAGTCAGGAGTGAGTCAATTCAAGGTGAGAAAAGCATCACTAAGCAGGTTAAGCAAGCTACTTGATAAATGAACTTGTCAAGTTCCTCCAAAAAGTAATTCTAAAAATTCTCTTGATTTCATTATAAACTGTTCAAATTTAACTCTATAAGAATGTGGTGCAAAAGAGTGTACTCATAATGGTTCAGCTTCAGTTGGGAAACCCTCCACAGAGAACTTAATGCAAGGATAGTTCCAAATGACAAAGAAAGCCTTTGTTCCATTTCTTCTATGGATTAAAACATGTGTGACTAATGCTGGTCTTCAAGGCAATCAACAGTTTATCTTAACATACCTGACCTCTCCTGGGTCACATTGTGCCCTTCTAGGTGCCCTACACCCCAGTCAGCTTAAACTGCAAGAGGTCAGCTAATATGTTCCATCATGGCACCCTCATCATCCAAAAATCTCTTCATATCCAACTCCATCCATTAAATAGAAAATAATCTTCAAATAATCATCTCAGACAACTCTCTTTAGTTAATGCTTTATTGATTTCTTAACCAGATATAAACTTTCATTTAAATATACACACCATTTTTTAATTTATAATTGTCATTTTAAACCCTGTGACTCTGTTCCTCTCCACCTCTGACCCCTCTCATGAGGTTCAACACCTGAACCATAAAATATCTTTATTATTTCTGAATCTTTAATAACTACTTTCTGAATTATCATGTGACCAAATATTTCTCACTAACTTAATATTCATTCCCCCCTCATTTGTTTTCTGTCTCTCTATATATTTCATTCTATTTACTCACCTGACTTCTTAATAAGTATATTGAACATGAAAGAAAAATATCTTGGTTTCTAATGTCTCTCTTCAACTGTTGAAATCAAATTTGTTTAAATGCTCTTAGCAGCTTCTTAATAGTTTCTCAAAAGCTTTCAATTTACGTAACCAAGTTTCAGTCCAAAATAGCCAAAATTTAATTTATCAATACAATCTTGAGACAAACATATGCTTTCTATAAATTTGTACCTGTTAGATGAATTATCTTATATTTAAGGAATATTTAAGTAAATCCATGAAAATAGTTTATGAATGGAAATCGTGGAGATTTTCTTTCATTAATTTTGTTGCCACTTTTTAAAGATAAAAAACATTGCTACTATACATAGAAAAATTATAATCTGAAAGCTAATGACCATGCAGCAAGATTGCCAATAAACTATCTATAGTCCATATAATACCAATAACATTTTTAAAAATAATGAGGTCAGGAGAAAAAAAGTATTTTACAAACTTCTCAAAACAAAATATATGATTATATTTGAATGTCTGTTTTTGTAAGAATCAAGAGGAGCATATCAGAATGTGAGTTTTTAAAGATTTCATATGCTTTTGGGGCACCTAGGCAGCTCAGTTGGTTAAGCGACTGAGTCTTGATTTCTGCTCAGGTCAAGATCTCAAGTTTGTGAGAGTGAGCCCCATGTCAGGCTCTGTACTGGGCATGGAGTCTGCCTAAGATTCTCTCTCTCCCCCTTCCTCTGCTCCTCCATATATATTTTTTTAAATTTATGATTCCTAATTCTTAATTTTTTAAATTCTTAAAAATTTCCACCATTTTTTTGCATTTTTAAAAGTTTTTATTTAAATTCCAGTAGTTAACAAACAGTGTAATATTAATTTCAGGCATGCAAGTTAGTGATTCAACACTTCCATATAACAGCCGGTGCTCATCACAAGTGCACTCCTTAATCATCCTCATCTATTTAACCCATCCCATCTACCTTCTGGTAACCATCAATCTGTTCTCTGTAGTTAAGAGTCTGTTTCTTGGGTTGCCTGTCTCTCTCTTTTTCCCTTTGCTCATTTGTTTTATTTTTTGAATTCCACATATGAATGAAATCATATATTTTGTCTTTCTCTAACTAACTTATTTCACTTAGTATAATACTCTCTAGCTCCATCCACATTGTTGCAAATGGCAAGATTTCATTCTTTTTTATGGTGATTAATATTCTATCATATATATATTAAATTATACATGTATATGTATTCTTTGGGTAAATACCTAGTAGTGCAATTGCTGGGTCATAAAGTAGTTCTATTTTAAACTTTAAAAAAAAAGATTTTATTTATTTATTTATGAGACACACACCCACAGAGAGACAGAGACAGAGAGAGAGAGAGAGAGAGAGAGAGAGAGGCTGAGACATAGGCAGAGGGAGAAGTAGGCCTCATGCAGTGAGCCTGATGTGGGACTCGATCCTGGGACTACAGGATCATACCCTGAGCTGAAGGCAGATGATTAACTACTGAACCACCCAGCCATCCCTATTTTAAACTTTTTAAGGAAACTTAAAAGAGTGGCTGCAACTGTTTGTATTCCCACCAACAGTGCAAAATGGTTTCCTCTTTCTCCTCATCCTCACCAACACCTATTGTTAGTTGTCTTGTTGAGTTTAACCATTCTGATAGGTGAGGTGATATCTCACTATGTTTTGATTTATATTTCCCTGATGATGAATGATGTCGAGCATCTTTTCATATGTCTGTTGGAAGTAAAATTTTCACTATTTGCAGATAACATGATACTATATATAGAACCCCCCTCAAAAGAAAACCCAAACCACTCCACCAAAAAAATGCTAGAACTGATAGACAAATTCAGTAAAGTTGAAGGATACAAAATCAATGCATAGAAATATGTTGCATTTCTATACACAAATAATGAAGCAGCAGAGAGAAATTAAGGAAGTGATCCCACTTACAATTGCACCAAAAACAATAAGATATCTAAGATAACCAAAGAGACGAAAGACCTATATGCTAAAAACTATAAAACACTGATGAAAGAAATTGAAGATGACACAAAGAAATGGAAAGATATTCCATCCTCATGGATTTGAAGAGCAAATATTGTTCAGATAGCTATACTATCCAAAGCAACCTATATATTTTTTATTTTTTTAATTTTTATTTATTTATAATAGTCACAGAGAGAGAGAGAGGCAGAGACACAGGCAGAGGGAGAAACAGGCTCCATGCACCAGAAGCCCTACGTGGGATTCGATCCCGGATCTCCAGGATCGCGCCCTGGGCCAAAGGCAGGCGCCAGACCGCTGCGCCACCCAGGGATCCCAGCAACCTATATTTTTAACGTAATTCCTATCAAAATACCAATAGCATTTTTCACAGAGCTAGAACAAACAATCCTAAAATTTGTATAGAACCACAAAAGACTCTGAATACCCAATGCAACCTTGAAAAAGAAGAGCAAAGCTGGAGGGATCACTATTCTGGACTTGAAGCTATGTTACAAAGCTATAGTGTTTAAAACAGTATGATACACAAAAATAGACATATAGATCAATAGAATACAACAGAAAACCCAGAAATAAACTCACAAGAGTATGGTCAAGTAATCTTCGACAAAATAGAATAGGAATAGGAAGAGAATATCGAATGCGGAAAACAAGTATCTCTCTAACAAATGGTGCCGGGAAAGCCAGACAGCAACATGCAAAAGGATGAAACTGGTCCATAATTTTTCTAAAAGTATAAAACAGAAATACCTTTTTTTTTCTTTTTTGGAAATGTCATAAAGATATTTATATATTCAAGGTTAGAATTGTGTTATTATATTATACATTTTTATTATATTTGGATATGTGATACTACTTATCTGTGCTTGTGACAATACTTTCAATGTTTGATATTTGTCCTATTTTTTTTAACACTGACTTGTCTGTACAGAAAGCACAATGAAAGAACAGAACATCTGTGAGGTAAATTCCATTCCATAACCACCTGAGATTCTTTGTCCTAAAGAGTATAAAATATGTGGAAGAGTGTGCCATGTTTTATGGAAGAGCTAAATTTTGATTCCTGGGGGTCTCTTTATTATCTTTTTGGGAATTCTATGAGACTTCAAATTATTATTTTACCATTTTATATGCTATCATTTTACCTTATTGGCAATGTTCAGATCTTAAGTTTGGTAGCATTCATCTTAGATATAGACATTAAGATGTGAAATTTTTTGGACCAACCTGTATGGAAAGCAAACATTTGGTATCCTCCGTTTAGTCTTCTGGTCAAAATTGAAACAACAGATGATTAATAAATCAAAAGTTGGAATTAAAGGTATCCCTCATATATTGAGACTACATTAGACAGTGAAAAATGCATCATAGTTGTATATAAATGTGGTATATGTGAAATATAATGGATTGAGGCAGAAGATTTAAATTTGGGTTTCATTTTTTTACCTATTTTTGCACTTTTAAAAATCAGGTTTCTTTTTTTTTTCATGCTGAATATTACATTCCCCAAGGCTTACTTATTTTATAACTGGAAGTTTGTATCTTCTGACCACTTTTATCCATTTTACCAAAATAAGGGTTTTTAATAAGAACTAAAAAATTTAATAAGCCAGTGTTTTATAAATATCAAAGTGATATACAATGGCATTTGTCATTATGCCACATGAAGAGTCAGTAGGGGATGTGCTTAATTTTATTTAATTAAATTATTAAGTATTTGAGAAGTCTTATATTTGCAAGAATGTCTGAGAATGTTGCTAACTCAAGGATTCACAGAATGAGATTACTTGGAGTACTCAATATTAGTTCAATTTTGGGGACTCTTTTCCCTGTATATACCTATTGTAAGATCTTCCTATCTGCTCACCAAATTAACAGACTGATGCTCAGACAAACTTGACTGACCACTAATTTCAGAATAATAATAGAAGAATACTTTCTTGTGTCAGTATCCATTGAATGATTCATTAATTCATTCAATTCTTTGTTTGATAAATGCTCACTCTGGACTAGGCACTGGAATAAACCCTAGAAAATATATAGTAATAAACAAAACCCTTAAAGATCAACAGAGAGTTTTTCACTACATGAACATTCATTCCATTGGAGGTAAAATAGGGAATGTGAATTAAGACTCAGAAGTAAGATGTAGCTACCATCTGTCACCATGCAACACTATCACAATACCACTTATTATATTCCCTATATTTCTGTACATTGTATTCCTATGACTTATTCATCCCATTACTGGAAGTCTGTATCTCCCATTCCCCTTATAGATTTTGTCCATTCTCTCACTCCCTTCCCCTCTGGCAACAATCAGTATTCTCTGTATTTACAGATATGATTCTGAGTTTAATTTGTTTATTCATTTGTTTTTCTTTTATCTTTCTTTTTTAGATTCTACATGAAACTATATGATATTCATTTTTGTCTGTACGATTTCTTTCACTTAGCATAATACCCTCCAGATCTAGCCGTGTTGTTTCCTAAGGGTACAAGTACATGGTATGTACTTTTAGGTATGTAAAAGATTTTGGTTAGTAAAACAAAAAAATACTTCGTCACTCATATGAATTTATATATTGATATCCCTCCAATTGGCATTCTGAGAGAACATATATGGCTTCAGTTAAGTAATTCCAAATCAGTAATTTCTGGTATACTTTAAAAGTTAATAATTCAAAGCCTGTTTTGGTAGAAAAATGTTTTTAATATAATTTTTATTACAATGCTGTTATAGAAAAAGGTAAAATGGATGGCTTTCCCACCTCCTAGCGAAAGCTAAACATGCAGTAGTAGTGATGGTTGATTTTTATCTGAAAACTAATTAGAAGAAATCTCATCAAAATCACCCTTACTTTTTTTTTTCTCAAACTCTCTGAGCTGGTAATTGCCCTTTAATCAAGTTGACAATACTAGATGCTATAATAAAGATCAAAGTGACACATTTTTTATTTTTAATGTTACTTTTTTCTTTTAATTTTGTAATTAGACAAGCCTTATTGTTAAAAGTGATGAATTTACTCTATTTTGGGACCTAATAGAGACTGTAGAAAAAAATGTTATCATGATTTATAAACATTTTTAGTAGTTTACATGAAAAGAAAATATTTGTATTGATGTAGAATTAAATTAATATGACATATATATGTGCATGTCAAATACTAAAAAAAATTAAGTTGTAGCATATGTATAACCTCTTTTTTATTCATTTTCTTTCATTGAACATCTATTAAGTCTCATGTATCTTTTTTGATATTTTGTTTATAACAGTTAATGAGACAAACTCATAAAACAAAGTCCTTCAAACATACATTCTAGTGGGTTGAGAAAAATACTAAGCAAAAGAATAAATCTTACAGAGAACTAAAAGAGGGTGAAGTGGTAGAGACATGGTGGATAATGAAGTATTAAACAAGATCTCATGGACATCTTAAGAATAAAAAGAAAATGTTGGGGTCATAGGGCTATACATTCCAGGGATTTACAGCCAGAACTAAGACATCAAAGTAGAAACTACATTGGCACACTTTAAGATGCTGTCACATGGGTAGGCAAGGCCAAGCATGTAGTTTTATGTTATTTTATTTTTTAATTTTAAATTTTATGTATTTATTCATGAGAGACACAGAGAGAGGCAGACACATAGGCAGAGGGAGAAGCAGGTTCCATGCAGGGATCCAGATGTGGGACTCCATCCCGAAACTCCAGGATCATGTCGTGAGCCAAAGTCAGACACTCAGCGGCTGAGCTACCCAAGCATCACGAAGCATGTAGTTTTAATCCTAATTTATATTTTAGTCCAGGTATAATGGGAAGCCACCATAAAGCTTTGATAATGGGATAGAACAGTCAGAAATGTCATTTTGATTGCTGTGTGAAGAGTGGATTTTAGAACAATAAAATTAAAATGGGGAGAACAAATTAAGAGATTATTTCATCAGCTTGGTTGATAGATGAGACATTAACATTTGGGATTCTAGTAGTAGAAACAGAAAGGAGTGGATTGATTTAACATGTGTTTTGTTGGCGAAATTATTTTTATATATATTTTTAAAGATTTTATTTATTTATTCATTAGAGACACGGAGAGAGAGAGGCGGAGACCCAGGCAGAGGGAGAAGCAGGCTCCAGGTAGGAAGCCCGATGCAGGACTCGATCCCTGGTCTCCAGGATCACACCCTGGGCTGCAAGCGGCGCTAAACCTCTGTGCCACCAGGGCTGCCCTGTTAGCGAAATTATTGAGTAAGACATTGATAGACTAGCTTTACGAGTATAGAAAAAATGGTGCTTTGTTTTTATCTCCCCTCCAAAAAATAAAAAAAATGTTTTGCTTTGTTTTGTTTTGAATGCAGGTTTGAGATGTCCCTTAGATTGCCAAAAGGAAATAATGATTAGTAACATAACAGGAAAAGGTTATCGCAACATGTATTATTCTAACATAATTGGCAGATGGATGGTTTTCCGAGAAGATAACGTTTTTACAACCTAGAAGTTTTCTAAGTATTTTGATTAAGAATTTTATAAATGTTTATTGATGGGTTTCTCCAGAGAAACAAGGCTACTAAGGGTATATCTATCTTTATCTATATTTATACATATAGGTATACATGTAGATATAGATATATAGATAGATGATATAGATAGACGATGTATAGATAGATAGATATAGATATAGATATAGATAGATATAGATATAGATAGATATAGATAGATTTACAATAAACCCGGTGGTATAATTCAGACCACATCCTATGGCTTGAGAACCAGGGGAGTTCACATTGTGGATTTCAGTCTGGGTGTGAAAGCCTTACAACCGGGAGTGCCAAGGATAGATGACTAATGTTGCCTCAAGCCATCAAGCAGAAAGAGAATTCTTCCTTCCTCTGCCTTTTTGTGTATTCAGGCCCTCAACTTGAATTGGGTGAAGCTCTCCCACATTCAAAGGATATTTTATAAAATCACTGATTCAATAAAATTTCATCCAGAAACACATTCACAGATACATCCAGAAATAATGATCAGTCAAATATCTAAGCATCCTATGATCCTGTCAAGTTAACATACAAAATTAATCATTACAATGTGTAAACTATATTCCTAAAAGTCCATCTATTATTAGTGATGCATTTTCACAAATTAAGGACCCTTTTTCAGTACACAAATCCATAAACAGAATGTCACCAGGATTCCAAAATCTCCCCTTCTATTCACTTTTACTGTTTACCTATATCTTACTTCTCAGCTAAAGAAAAGCATTATCTTAACTTCTAAAGGCATAGGATAGTTTTGCCTGTTTTTAAAATATACAACAGGAATTATACTTTGTGTATTCTTTTGTGTCCTTTTATTTACTCAATGCTATGTTTAGGATATGTTGCAACTTACCTACCTGGTGTTTGAAATTAAACTTATGATTGTTTATAATATCAGAATTCTATTTTAATTTTATAAAGGGATTTAAGTCAATCAAAGAAAATGTGACTATTAATTTGAAGAAATCAAGTTATTTTCCAAAACTTTATGAAGTCTGTATAAATTTCCCTATTTCTTTCATTTATATTTTAACATGTATCCATTTATAGCCAAAACCTTAACCCCTATAACTAGGATGAACGTTGTTCAGCAGATATACCTATTTCAAAAAAATTCAAAAATATACATTTATAAATGCTTACCAGATAATCAGAACATATTGTTTGTGACAGTCAATTTATGCATCTTGAATTTACACTAGACTATAATTCAGAGAAAGTTATTTCTAGCAACAGTTATCACTTATGGCAACTCTACAACTGTCTTTATATTTAAAATCTGAAGAACCATTTGGAATTCCATTTATTTTTCTCTCTTTATCCTTATAGAAAATTTGGATGGAACTGAAACATCATCTGAACGTTCATAAATATAAAGGGTGGCTTACTAGTACATATAAAGTTAATTATTATAGTTATCAAATCAATTTCTTTAAGCTAATTTTAATTATTTTGGTATCAAATTCACTTCTTATGTCTAGTTCTTGAATATCTTGTTTTATTTATTTAGTTTAAAGTTCTTCTGAAATCATGTGTCCCATTCTGATTATACACAGTAAACTGTAGCTCCATTACTCCTAATGTAATAAATTCACTCATAACCTGTTCCTTTTACATGACTAATTGGCTACCTGTGAGGCATCTCAAAATGACAATGGGAAAAACAGAACATTTTACTTATGGAAATATACCAAGGAATATAGAACACTGGAAATGATAATCAGATGGGTATATATACACGAATGATTATACATATATTTTGTTATTGAATCTTTAAAAAATAATTAGATATTTAAATAAAAATAAGAACAATAACAATGTATGTATATGCTTTAGTAAAATATAAGACAACAGCACAAGACATAAAGAAGAAATATTGAAGTACTAGTATTATATATAAAGTGGTATAATACCAATTAAAGATATTTAATTTAGGTAAAGGTGTTTAATTTAAGGTGAAGACTTACAAGTTAAAACATATACTTACACCCTTAATACTCACTGGAATAACAAAATAAAGAGTTATGGCTTATAAGGCAGGAGGAGAAAAAATGGATTTATAGAAACATACTATATTGATTCAAAGAAGGGGGGAAAATATGGAAGGGAATAAAGACCAGATAGGACTAACAGAAAAGCAATAAGATGATAGCCTTAAACCTAATCATATCAATAATTGAATCAATGATAGTGTAAATAGCCCATCTAATAAACAAAGATTATCCTAGTGAATAAAAATGGCAAGACCAAACTACATATTGTTACAAGAATACTTTAAGTCTAAATAAATAGTTTAAACCTGAAATGAAAAGTAAAAATATACATTGGAACACAAATTATGTGTAATTAAACATAAAATAATTATATAAAATTGTTATTTATCTGAAATTCAAATCTAATTGATGTCCTATGTCCTATTTTATTTATTTATTATTTTATAAATCTGGCAACACAAATTTTTGGCATCCAAAGTTTTCTATAAGGATAAAGAAAGAAAAAAATAGAATTCTGAATGTATACTTTGAAATGCACATAAGGTATTTATTGATATACTAGACTTTATCCAACTGAAATTTCTGATATAGGACCTTCAGGGGAAAACAATGGAAGCCAATAGAGTATCTTTATACTTAACTTTTTTAAAAAAAGATTTTATATATTTATCTGAGAGACAGAGAGGGCATGGAAGTAGGGAGATGGACAAGAAGATTCCATGTTGAGTTTGAGCCCAGTTTGGGGCTCAATCCCATGATACTGAGCTCAGATCATGCTGTGAGCTGAAATCAAGAGTTGGATGCTCATTAGATTAAGCCACACAGGCACGCCTCTTTATTCTTAACTTTCAAGTTACTTATAGCCAAAAATAGTGTCCAAATAAAGATAATCATATCAATATGTATAAGTTCTTTTAAGTTTTCACTCTCCTTATCATTCTGATGAAGCAGTGGGCTAGCTAATGTACTAGAGAGGGCTAGGAAATACATTAAAAAAAAAAAAACTTCTTAAGCACAGATCTTATTGTCAAATTGTTAACAGGCTATTGAGTGACCCAGTCAAGTGTACAAGATTTCCAATCGTGTGTGACTTTTGCTTGGCAATAAAATCAAGATAAGCTCAAGCTGCTATAAAAAAAAAAAACAGAACAAGGGCAATGATCCCAAATTGGAAAACATAATGATGAACTTCCAGATTGAGTGACATATGAAGGAAATTTTAAAGAATGAGAATAATTTAGAGAAACTTATAAGAGGAAAAATTTATGTCAAAGAACAAGAAAGTCTTTTGCCACAAATTCGATGTGAGAAAGAACATGGTTTTGTGTATCTGGAGAATTGGAAATGTTTTCAGTACAGCTGTAAAAGAATCAGGTATATGAGGTTGCATAATTCACTAACCATCATGAAGCCCATTGAGTGCCATGTGACTTTTTATGTCTTCTCTTTGTTTGTATCTTTCCTATTTTGCATTTTATTGAGTTTTGCTAAACATTGCACTTTATGGGCATTAATGAATAAAAATGTAAGTGTAATTTTCAGTCCTTTATTCTAGTGTTTCCTCTTGCTCATAGGAAAATCCTGAAAAAGTCACCTAACCTGTCTGAGGTTCTGATATTTCATCTGCTAAATGAACTTGATTATTAGATCTGTCAATAATAACAGAAAAGGCATTCATTGCAGTATGGGAAATTGCTCTAGAGAAATGAACATGCTGCATTGGAATCACTGCTAGCTTCTTTACTAGATAATTACATATTTTTACAAACTAGGAATGTTATCAATTGGAATTAATGAGCTAAAAAGCAAGGAGAAAGTTTTCCAGCCTTTTAAAATAGTTTTTAATATAGTATTTACATTTCCCAAACAACTACCACCAAATCTTTGTAAAAGTTAAAGAGCATTTTTAGGGTGGCTGATCTGTTGTTTTAAATTGTCTGTTGCCAAGGTAACCATGATCTTTGGGATTCCTGGTAGAAAGGATCTTTCAAAATCACAGTCAGACTCACCATAGGTGTTAGTCAGACAACCACCTGCTACATTATAGATCCATTTCTTGACTCTTCTCTCCAAAGAAAGAGCTATTGTTTGACTGCTATATATAAGATATCTCCAAGTTTCGAGAGAGTTTGGCATTATTTTATATTATGGAAATGCAAACACATTTAGATTAATATGGTAAGGGCATGAATATAATTACAAACTAACTACCTTTAAACAGAAATTTGCCTTTGCTACAAAACAGATGTAGTATAAAACAAAGAAAGGCTAGAAATTATGTTATGATAGTTAATAATGACAAACTATACATAACCAGATTGGGATGATTATAATCTGATTATGTATAGTTTTCACCATCATATAATAAGTCTGATCACCAGGCTGTGACAAACCACAGTCCCAAGGGCTTTTTAAAAATATTCAGCCTTTGTATAATGATGTAGAATATATACCAGTTTGTAAATATTTTTTTAAATTATCAGTGAAGATTTTTACCACAAGAATAATTAAAACGTCATGAGAATTATCAATTTTGGGGTCCAAGAAAATATATTTTAAAATTATAGGCAGTTTTCTCCTTCCTACAGAGTGGAAGGGAGAGACAGTTTCCCCAGGAAAAAAAAAAGCAGTAAGTAATTGAGAAAAGATATGAAATAATAGGCAACTTTAGCCTTGCATTGTCCCACTCATGACTGACATTGATTATTGACAGACAGTGCCATACATTAACAGCACAAATATATCAATCAGGTTAGCACCACGGAGGTGGATTCTTAGAAATTACCTGGAAGGGAAAAGGACTGAAATGCTTCTATTATTAGAAATGGTGTTGGAACATTAAAATATAGCAGTTATAAATGTCAGTTTCTTAGATTAAACATCTAGAATTAATAAGTGAGTTTAGCAAATGAATAAGTGAGTTTGACAAATGAACCATGGAAATGTAAGATGTTAACAATGGAAACTAAGTGAGAAGTACATGGATTTCTTTTTACTATCTTTGTAATTGTTTTATAAATTAATAGCATTCTACGGTAAAAGAGTTTATTAAAAATATAGTAAAAAATATGGTGATATAAACTGAATTTTCTATCTCTTTCTTTTTCTTTCCTGTGGTCAAGAGAGAAATTGAGGCAATAACAAAGAATTAATTTGAACATGATGCCACAGTGTCATTTTATGATAAGAAGTTTCATAATTAAGCCCAAAGCAGGAAAAGAGTTAAGTTGTTTTTAGTTTCCAAGGGCAAGACTATTAATTTGCAAGCTGTGTTATAGATGAAATATACACACATTAGGTATACAAGAAAGAGTTTTCTTCCATAGCTGCAGAAAAATCATCTGACAAAATTCAACATCCATTCATGATTAAAACTTTGAGCAAAAATTAAAGCAATTTTCCTAAAACTGTGAAAGACAGCTATAAAAATTTACTGCTAACATCATAATTTATGGTTTGTTACAGTTTCAAGGTGACTTTCTGAAACTAATCTAGAAAAAAAAAGTTCAGCAATCTTAAACTTAGTGATTTGTTTTTATTTTAATTACATCATTCTTAGCTAAGATATTTCTTTCATAAAAGCAATCTTTCTAGGTAATTTTTCTTCCAATTTTGTATTTAAAAATCACTGCACAATTGAGAATTTTATGTAAGCAATACTTAAGTGTTTTCCTTTGTAAAGAATTTGAGATTCTGCTTGTTTAAGTTCTTTAATAACAAATATTATTTAAAACAATCATTGAAATATGTATTAGGAAGTTTTAATTAAAGGTTGCCATTGATGAATGTAACTTTATTCATTTTATTTGGGATGGTGATAATTTCTTCATTAATACCATGTTCGTTGTATATGTCTTCATATTCAACATTGTTTTTTAAATAAATTTCAGTGCTTTCAGGATGTTTGGATTTCTCTCATTTTTAGATTTGTTTTCATAATTTTCTCTTTTTTAAAAAAATATTTATTTTACTGAGAGAGAGAGTATGAGTGGAGAGAGGGGCAGAGAGAAAGAGAGACAAGAAGATTCTTCACTGAATGGGGAAACCCAACATGGGGCTGGATCCCAGGACCCCGAAATCATGACCTAAGGCAAAACCAAGATTCAGATACTCAACAGACTGAGCCACTCAGGTACCCTTATTTTAATAATTTTCTGTATTTTGCTTCAGGTATCTGGTTTTCAATCCCTAGTTAAGTTTTCAATTTAAAAAGGTAAATTTAATACAATAATGCTAGATTTTATATAGAGAAATTATATGTAAATTATATAACTTATATATAAATACATATATTAATTACACTAAAATTTCAAAAAATAGCTTTGTAGTCTTATAAGGAATATCACCATGGTGCAAGTGAAACTATATCCAGTCCAGAGTTACAAATAATATCTTTCTTTGATCAAAAGCAACTGTTAGTAGGAAGTTAACCGAATACAATAGCTTTTGTGTAGTCAATGGAGCTATTTAACACAATATTAACTATGCCATAAACATTTTTTTTTTAAATTCAAAGTACTGATTAGGCTTCTTTCTTCTCCCTACTATATACTGTGTGTTGTTTGATGGTAATTAACTTTAGAGTTAAATTGAACCAACAATGTCACAAAAATCACGTGACTGGTAAAGGCAAATTATAGAAAGGGCGATTATAATGAGAAAGTCCTAAACTTGGATTTGTCTACCATTGACTGATGAGACTTTGGAAGTATAGGTGTTTGAGTTAAACAGGGTCAGTTTTGGTAGATTTGCAAGACAGGAGTATGTACATCAACCAATATTTCCTTTGATACTATAGGAGTACTTTAGTACTCCAAAGGAGTAAAGTAAATATTTGCCTTGCATTTGAACTCTGTAATTTTTCAGGAATCCTCTTTAATAGAAAAAAGAATGGGCAAATCAGTCCTTCACAGATTTTGGGAATTTAAATCAAGTACAGAAGACATAATCTCAGCCAATTAGACATTCCTACATGGGTCTTTGAATCTGCAGGTGTGATTAGGAACATAGTAGGGCTGTGTTTTGTGCTCCTAGACTTGCTCTAACCTCTTCCCTATTTTTCAAGTTTTATTGTTAGCCTTTTCATATATTCATAGACTTATTATCTAACCTTCTAATAATTTCTCACCTAATTAAATAATCCAAGGAGCTATTTTTCCAACAAGAAACTCAAAATCAAAACAAAAACTGAAAATGAAAAAGATGTCTTACACAGGAGGAAAAGTTCTTTTCCTTTAATTGATAAAGATTGGCATTTAGAACTACAAATATTGACAAAAATCATGTTCAAAAGTAAAACAAAAAAAAACTAAAACCAATTAAGAAATATGTTAAAGTTTGATAAAACCATTACAAACTTACCAATTCAAACATGTATTTTTCATAGTCTTTATGAAGAAACATAATGAATAAAATATAATTTGAAAGGATTCATAGTAGATCCAACAGGCTTTTTTTTTTTTTTTAAGTTGATATGGAAGAGGCATTTTGGCAGGAAATTTCCTCTGTTGCAGAATATGTTGGTTTAAGCAACATCTTTACCAAAATACTTCTCAGTGTTAGAAACCTCCCATGAACACTTAAATAAGTTATTCTTTTCCAATTTATATCCTCCTTGTAAAAATGGATAAAACCCATCATAGACACTTGAAAAGAGACCATAGCTCTGGGATCAAACTAAAGTCACACTGAAAACTAATATGAGCATAGGCAGTCACAAGGCAGAAAATTGACTTCCATATCAATGAGTTGAAGAGGAAATTCAATTTTATGCTAATTTGTATTTGGTTACCTTTATTGAATAGTGAAGCAAAATAAAAGGCCTGTTAATTATAATTTGGAAGATGTTTTATAAAACGGCTAATTTTTTTCTGTTTAAGTAATATTAATGAATATATAGTTTCAATTCTGATTATAAATACTCTTTGACATAATATTTAGTGTTTATCAGTAATTAATTTATTATCATTTAGAATCTCATTAATGTTCAGAAAATCACATGGCAGAAATCTTTTGACATTTAACCTTAAAAATCTGTCAACTCTTTTATTTATTTATTTATTTATTATTATTTTTTTTAAATCTGTCAACTCTTTGAGTCTTAGTCCTACATCTGTATTGATGAAATAATTTGGTTAGAGTATATTATCTTGTAAAATGCTTTCCAGAAGAAAAAGAAAAAAGAATAAATCACTTATGGATGACTTCTCCTTTGGTCTCTTTTGATCAAAATATTTTTAAGAGAATGTCCAGTTCAAATTATTGTTATGATACTTGTAGTACACTTTTTTAATGTCTTGAATATTCTGCAATTTAGAAAATACACAATATACATTTGATATTTTATATTACATAACAACTAAACACAATTGATGAGCAGTCAAAATTAAAAAAACATAAGACTGTGCAAATAAATATATTTTTTTTGTTTAAAATATTCAGCTACTCAAAGCACTGGGACCTACATCAGTGGCTTTCAGCTTTTTTCCCATTTTAACTGAACCAAACCAATTTTCTTATCAGAGCAGCAGAAGGGCTAGAGCTTCTGTTCTACTGCATGGTTTAAAAAAATAGCAATATATATTTTTTCACTTAGAATAAAATATTAAAAGCAAGTTTTGACTTTGGATCGCATGTCCTGAAAAAATTAAATGAACAGTACTCCTCACTCAAGAGAAAATACAACAGGGTTCAACAGAAAACTAGATAAAGTAGAATAAATCAGGGGGCTAGAAAATAAAGAAATGGAACTAATGCGGACAGAACAGCGAAAAGAAAAAAAAGTTTTAAAAATGAAGATAATTGAAAGAATCTCTGAGGCAATATCAAGCAAAATAACATTCTCATTAAAGGGTCTTAGAAGGAGAAGAATGAGAAAGGGACAGAAGATTTATTTGAAGAAATACTGGCTGAAAAATCTAACCTAAGAAAGGAAATAGATATACAGATACAGGAATCCCAGGAAGTAGCAAATAAGATCAACTCTAAAGAGCCACACCAAGACACATTTCAGATTTCTCAAAAGAAACTTTGAAAGCCTGAGGAAGTAGCCTCACATATTCAAAGTACTGAAAGGAAAAAATTTCCAACCAAAAATAGTTTACCAACAAGATTTACCATTCACATTTGAAAGAGATATGAGATAATTTTCCAGACAAGCAAGAGCTCATTGCTTTTCATTGCCACTAAACCAACAGGGTAAGAAATACTAAAAGGACTTTTTTAAGCTGAAAACAAATAGCACTGATTAATAACAAGGTAATGGTAATGGATTGACCACACACAAAGCTACTAAGAATGTTATAAGAGAAAAATAGTCAAAGTAATTAAAACTGCAATAATTAGTGAAGGGATATATAAAACAAAAGTATGTAATAAGTGATATCAAAACTATAAAACATGGTGATGCCTGGAGAGAGCAAGGGATTAAAAATGTAGAATTTTGGAATGTTACTGAACAACATAGAAGAAATCAAAGGCATAAATATTGGAAAGGAAGAATTGCAGATGACATGACATGATAGAAAGCCTTAAAAACCCCACCCCAAACTGTTATAATTAGTAAATGTTTCCAGATATGACTCCAAAGACAAGGAAAAGCCATAATAAACAAATGGAATTATATCAAACTAAAAAGCTTCTGTATGGGAAAGAGACTACCAACAAAATGAAAAGGCAACCTACTAACTGGGAGAAGATATTTGCAAATCATATATCCAATAAGGAGTTGATATCCAAAATATATAAAGAAATTATACATTTCAATAACAAGAACAAAACAAAATCTGATTAAAAATGGGCAGAGCAGCGAGCCCGAGTGGCTTAGCAGTTTAGCATCACCTTCAGCCCAGGACATGATGCTGGAGATCAGGAATCAAGTCCCACATCGGGTTCCCTACATGGAGCCTGCTTCTCCCTCTGCCTCTGTCTCTGCCTCTCTCTCTCTGTCTCTTATGAATAAATAAATAAAATCTTTAAAAACAATGGGCAGAGTACCTGAATAGACATTTTTCCAAAGAAGACATGCAGATGGCCATCAGACACATGAAAAGATACTCAACATCACTAATCATGAGAAAAATACGAATGAGAGCCACCATGAGATATTTACCTTATACTAGTCAGAATGGCTAGTATCAAAAAGATAATAAATAACAAGTGTTGGCAAGGAAGTGTGAAAAAGGGAAACCTTGTGAACTGTTGGTTGGTGGGTATACTGGTACAGCCACTATGGAAAATAATATGGAGTTTATTAAAAAATTTTTAAAATAGAGCTACCATGTGATCCAGTAATTCCACTACTGGGTATCTATTCAAAAAAATAAAAACACTAAATCAAAAAATTTATGAACCACTTTGTTTCACTGCAGCTTTCTTTACAGTAACCAAAATATGGAAACAACCTAAATGTCCATCAGTGAATGAAAAGATAAGATGTGGTATGTATATATAATAGAATACTACTCAGCTATAAAAAAGAATTAAATCCTGCCATTTATGACAACATAGATGAACCTAGAGGGTATTATGCTAAGTAAAATAAGTCCGATAGAGAAATACAAGCAGTGCATGATTTCCCTTATGTGCAGAATCTAAAAGCGAAACAAACAAAACAAAATAAAAGTCAGACTCATAGATACAGAGAAGAGACTGATTATTGCCAGAGGGGAAGGTGTGAAAGGGGTATGAAATGGGTGAAGGGAATTAAGAATTACAAACTTCCAGTTATAAAACAAATAAGTCATGAGGATGTAATGTACAGCCTGAAGAATGTGGTCAATAATATTGTGGTAACTTCACAAGTTGACAGATGGTCACTAGACTTAGTGTGGTGACCATTTTGCAATGTATACAAATGTCAAATCACTGTGTTGTGCATCTGAAAATAACATAGTATTATATGTCAATTGTACCTCAACTATAAAAAAAAGATAAGGTACAATTTATTATTGTTTAAAAAGATTGGTCAATAGATATAGTTAATGTGTATACAATTCACTACATCTCATCAAAAGCTGATTTACTCATATTCATGCACCTACTAAAAAAAAAGGCAAAATCAATAAATAAGCATTCTATATATGGCATTATTCCCAGAGAAGTAAAGAACAGATGTAATATAAATAAATATAATTGAGGAAAATGAGGTATAATCTTAATGGCCTACATATTTGTCACAGCTATCGCTGAATTTATAATTTTTATAGTCACTGAGGAATAAAAGGATTTGAAATAAAAATGGGGTCCGTGACTTCGTGTAACTAATGCCTGACTATTTAAGTATAAATCCCATCTCCACAATCATCTTTACTTTGAATATTTGCCTTTACTGAATTTCACATAAAATCAAGGGACTTGGCAAGCATTAAAAAAGCATTTAACAGTTTTTATTTTAATTCTTTCAACATGATTACTTTTCATAGCTGCATATTTTTATATCCATACTTCCCAGTGTTCATTAATGAAAATGAGGGGAATAGACTATACTTAACAATAAAGGAAAGCTACTGAGGGTTTTCTTAACATAGAACAGTGCTGGAAGATACTGAAAACAATACACATTGCTGTAGGCTGCACCATGCCACACCTCACCTCTTTGATTTCAAGTCAGAAAGGGGGACCCTCTGAGAAGAAGGATGGGGATCATGGCTGGATGTGGAAAGCATCCACTGGATTTCAGTCAAGAATCATTGTGTCTTTTCTCCCATGAATAACTTGTGTAAATTACAAAATAGATCTAAGAAGAATAATAGCTCAGCAATCCTCATAGAATAGATTTAAAGGCCAGTTGTGCTATTTCCTTGCTTTGTGACATAGCCTCTGAAACTGTAAAGAACTGCAAATTTTCACAATTGCAATAAAACTCAGAGAGTGAAGATATGTAAGAATTATAAAAATTCTAAATAAATTACTGAATAAAATTATTACTATTCATTAAATTTGATTATTATAGTAACATATAATATAAAACATGAGCTAAGAAACAAAAATAATAAAACAATAAAACAAGCTGATGAGCAGAACCAAAACTTAAAAAAAATAACTAAAATCTTGTAGGAATAAAGTTTCAAAAAGGTAATTTTTAAAAGTTCTATAGGAACACTATAAGCAGATTGATTTGGTTTTGTATCTCTCAGTGATATGACTAAAAGCATAGAACTGTCAAATTATCCTTAACACTTTACTTGCCTACCCAGACATTAGCTTTTGTCCTTACTAATTTAGTCATTAAACTTGAAAATCACTGCAAAGTGTAAATAATTGCTAGGATCTAAACTTTTACTTAAAAAATAAGAAAAATAGATATAAAAACACAGCATATGGCTATAAAACTTTCACAACAGAGCATGATTATTTCTATATTTAAATGTTTTCAACATATTATTATTCCAATAAAATGAGTTAACATTAACTTAACATGTAAAATAGTTTGAATTTTGACACTACAAGTGGCAAGTTTTTCAAGCTCCCAAGAATATCTTGGGGGTAAAGTGTGTGTGTGTGTGTGTGTGTGTGTGTGTGTGTGTGTGTGTGAATGCACGACATAAACAAATAAAATATGAAGACTAAGCCGGGAGAATAGATGGGGAGTATTTTCCCTAAGGGCAAGTGCAAATATCAATCAATTTTAAAGTAGGAATAAACAAAGATGGATCACAGTCCTGGATTAAGTAGGAAAAAATAAGGAGTCCAAGATGGTCCTAGATCTTGAATTTTCCCCTTGCTTTGGTAAGAGGAAGCACAAATCTTCGCATTCATTTAAGGGCAAAAGAGAAGCTGCAGCAACAAAAATCTTCCCCCCCTTACGAAACATCATTGATTGGTGCTTTGAGATTTTTCACAGACTGAGATAAATAAAACATGAGCTAGAAAACAAACAGAAAACAAAGCAAAAGAAAACAAAACAAAAAGCCAATGAACAGCAGAACCAAGATTGAAAGCCAGGTAGACTACCTCCGGAATTTACTCTTAACCAGTAATCTTTCAATTGTCTCACCTCAGGCTGCTATAACAACATACTATGCACTGTGTGGCTTAAACGGGAATTTATTTCTCATAGATCTTGAGGCTAGGAAGTCCAAGATCAGGATACAGGATAAACAACAAATGATAAGCTTCTGGTGAGAGGTATCTTGGTTTTCAGATTATTTGCCTTCTTGCTGAATACCCACAAAGCAGTTTGAAAAAAAAAAGAGGGAATCTCTCCCATGCCTCTTATGAGGACACTAACCTCTTTCATTAGGATTCCCCCTTCATGATCTAATTTTCTCCAAAAGGTCTCACCTCTAGATACCATTATATTAAGAATTAGGGCTTCAATATATGAATGGAGGGAGACCACATTTACTTCATGCAACACATTTTCTGTACATGGTCAAGTAGTAACTATATTTGGCTTTGCAGCCCACCAACTTTATACAACTGCATAACACTGCCTGTAGCATAAAAGCAGCCATAGGTAATATTTAAACAAATGGGTGGCTATGTTCCAATAAAATTTTATTTAGAAACCCAGGCAATAGGCCAATTTGGCCTATGTGCAGTAGAATACTGCACTGTGCTTTTACTTCTTTTATTGGTATATTAAATAAAGACACAGCAAAGAGAACCATCTAATCCAAGTGTTACTTATTTGAAAATAAAATAGATAAACTTCAAGTGAGGTTAACATGGAAAAAATGAAGACACAGGTAAATAATATAATGAAAAATGAAAGCAAAGAGGTGAAATAAAGTAGTTACATCCCATTTTCTCCTAGACCCCTTGCCAATAAGTGCAAGTTAAGAACAGAACTATTGCCCTCACTTGATAGTACTGTGGCAACAAGCTTGAACAACAGAAGAAAATCATAGACCGAAAAGGAATTAAGGGAGTCACAGAAACCTAAGTATGATAACAAAATATCTATGTCCACATCAGAATTACAGAAGAAGAGGAAAATGAGTACAACACTGAAAACGTATTTAGAGAAATAATGGCAGTAAATGCCCTGAATTTGGCAAAATAAATAAATTTACCCTTTTGAGAAGATCTGTGCCTCAAACAGGGTAAATCTAAAAAGCACATGCCAAAGCACAGCATCCAATCAAATTTCAGAAAATTAAAGACAATGAAAAAATCTTAAAAGCAACTACAAAGAAAGAAAGCATTATCTTTAAGTGAAGAATAATTATAAATTCCATGATTTTGTATCAGAAACCATGAAGACTAGGAGGAAATAACACATTTTTCAAGTCCTAAAAGAACCAGTCAAAACAAAATTCTCAACTAAGAAATCTATATTCATTGAAAATATCATTCAGGAATGTGGGTAAACTGCCGACATTCTAAAAAGTAGGAAAATTAAGCCATTTGTTCCTGGCACATTTGCCCTAAAGAATGGCTAACTGAAGTTCTGTAACTATGAAATAAATGACAAAAGAAGGAAATTTGGAGTGTCAGGAAAGAAGAAAGAGCAAAAGAAAGAATACAGTTGGATAAATATGGTAGACAATTCTTATCTTTAATTTTAATTATGTAAGATGATTAAATTAAAACTTGCAACTTGTGTGTTATGATTCTAAATGTACTTAAAGGAAATGTTTAAAACAATACATTGTAAAGGAAGGTGGAAAAAAGACTCAAGTGGAAATAATATTCCTATACTTTACTCAAACTAGTAAAGTATTGACACTGGTATTATACATGTATGTTATATATTTATTATGTATTTAAATGTGATATTTAGAAAAACCACTAAAAGACATTCCTTAATCCAATAGATAAATCAAAATAGCTGCATCTCTATGGAACTATGCTGAGTTAAAAAAAAAAAAAACCTCAATCTCAAAAGTTTGCATACTCTAAATCTATTTATATAACATTATTGAAACAGTAGAATTGTTGAGATGGAGAATAGAATAGTGGTTGATAGGTTCTAGGGACACCATATTTTATTGGATTGCCAGAGTTTATAAGTCAATGAAGAGAGCATTGGCTGTTTTAAAATATTCACTTGTGGAAAGGAATAATTATTTTTATTCAAATTTTCTTTAATATTTCTCAGTGGAGTTTCAAACTGTCTTCAAGTAGATCACTTTTGTAGGTTTATTCATATATACTTTTTGTTATTTTGTTTGATATTTTAAATGATATGAACTCCATTATATTATTAGCTTCTTACACGTGTATATGGGACTGACATTGAATTCTTATTTTCATTGCATATCTAATCTTACTGAATACACATGCTGGTGATATTAGTTTTCAGTTATTTCTATTAGGAATTTGAGATATCAGGCACTTCATATATAATCATTTTTCTTTGTACTTCAAATTTGCATAGCTATATTTCTTTATTTTTGTCCTATAGATTGGTTAGCAATTAAAAAGCAATGTGGAGTAATCAGGGGAGAATATCATCTTTGTTTTATTCCAATGATGGAAGAATAACTTGCCTCTTATTCATTGCCATTATACTTCTAACTTCATTTCTTCTGCTTCACTTCTGGACTTTTCTTGGATAAATTTTGTTCATTTATATTTTCCTAGAAACTAATAGATTACATGAAAACATTCAGATGTGCATTTTTTTAAAAAGTAGCAAATTTCATTAACATATTTAATTTTATAAATTAGTTTTGGGTTCTATAGTTATCTCCCTTTTATTATTGTAATTTTGTTCATTTCTTTAAAAGATTTTATTTATTTATTCATGAGAGACACACACAGAGAGAGGCAGAGACATAGGCAGAAGGAGAAGCAGGCTCCATGCAGGAGCCTGATGTGAGACTTGATCCCAGGACCCCAGGATCACTCTCTGGGCTGAAGAGAGGCACTATTGAGTGGCTGAGCCACCCAGGCACCCCTAATTTTGTGCATTTTTATTTTTCAATTAAACAAGTTGCCTTGAAATATATGCATTTTTATTATTTTATTTTTATATTTACAGAATTACATAAATTGATATTTTTATATTTTACTTTCAAATTATGAATAGTTTTCTTTTAATATATTCCCTTAATTCTCCTCTAAAAAACAAATTTATTTTTTAAAAATCATGAGGTTCAATAATTTAGTTTATTTGCATTCTTTCTGTCTTTGCTCCTCTCTAATATTTTTTAAAGTATAGACTATTTCTTCAAAATATTATTTTAATGACTTTTGAGTAGATTCTGACATTGACTGTGTTAACAGTGAATATTCTTGTTTACATACTGCAGGTTTGATATAAATGTCTTTGTGAATAATCGAGTACCTAAAATGTTATAGATGGTTAATCACTCTTTAAATTTTTGATGTATCTAAAATCATCTAGCTAGAATATAGTAGAATTAGCGCTTTAATCCAGAGTCAAACCTCAGAGACCATATGCTTAACTATTATGCCACATGGCTTGTGGATATCATTTAATTGTGCTTACCTGAACTTCCCTGGGTTTCCTTATATCTAAAATGTGATTATCTAAGGAAAAAGTTTCACTCTCCCTGTCTGTTATGAAATATCAAACTAAACAAAACATATGTATATGTTTTATATGTATATGTATATGTATATGTTTTATTTATCTCTGTATTTTAAATATTCTTTCTTTCTTTCTTTTTCTTTTCTTTCTTCTTTCTTTCTTTCTTTCTTTCTTTCTTTCTTTCTTTCTTTCTTTCTTTTTCTTTCTTTCTTTCTTCTTTCTCTTTCTTTCGATTTTTGTACTTATTTGAGAGACAGTGAGAGAGTGAACAAGAGAGGCAGCAGAGCCGGGTAAGGGGCAGAAGGAGAAGCAGACTTCCCACTGAGCAGGGAGCCCAGACTGCAGATCATGACCTGAGCCGAAGGCAGACACTTAATTGACTGAGCCAACCAGGCACCCCTAAATATCTTTTTCATATAAATACCAATAGTTTCATCTTTTCTATAATTCTACATTTTCATTGTATAAAACATTTAAAAATTTGGTACAATTTAGCAACAGTCAGAAATATTTTTGAAATTCTCTGAGTATTAGCTTGCCACAAAGAAAAATGAGACTTTATTGCTTCTTTAATGAGTAGAACTAATTTATAATTGGCTTAGCCCTATAGGAATTCTAAACAAAAACAAGAAAATGGGGCTCTCGGTAGGAGCTCATTTAAGTTCTGCGTACACAAAAAGAGTTCTCAATTGTTTTCCAGACAATTTCTGAAAATTAACCTGGTACTTTGCTAAGAAAGCCCAGACTCACCCAGCTTGACGTTCAGCAAACAATATGAAAATTCTTATTCCTGCAAGTTAAAACTCAAGAAAGTGAAGGTTGCCTGGGTGGCACAGTCAGTTAAGAGTGGGAGTCTTGATTTCCCCTCTAATCCTCCCCTCTTGGTCATGAGATTGAACCCCATATAGGGCTCAGCTCAACAGGGATTCAGCTTCTCTCTCTCTCTCTCCTTCTCCCTCTGCCCATTCCCCTTCTCATGCTCTCTCTCTCTTAAATAAATATTTTTTAAGCGTATTTAAAAAAAAAAGACTTAAGGAAGTTAAAGTGACAGTTGCTGCTCATCTTGACAGCCCCACCCTTCTCAGGTCTTTATGGAGAAAAGGTGGATCTAGAGTGGGGAGGGAGGGTAGGCTGAGGTGTCAAATACCTCTTAGAATAATTTAAAGAAATATCAGCAGAGACAAAGAGGATTTGATGACCCTGGGAGAAGAAACACTTTGGTGGATTGAGATATTTTCCCCAATTTTGTTCAAAATCCATACTGAAACAAATATCATGTGAAGATAGTTTTTGTGTCCTGTTCTAGATGACATCTGGCTAAGAAGGTTCATGTATCTAGTACAAAATGTTTTGTCCAAGGCCCAGTGATTTCATAGATCAGGACTGAGATTGTTTAAGATCCTCTTCTTATCCTCTGGTTTGCCCCCTGTCTTGAATTTAATAGATGTGATGCTTTTTCTGATTTTTTCCTTCTGTAGTATATTTTAAAGAAAGAAGAGCAGCTTGTTTAATTGACATGAAGATCAAAAATCTCATCTTTGTTTTAATGTCTAAATCTTTAGCTGCATGAAAATAAGAAATGATTTTTAAAAATAACAGCATCATATCATATTGCAAGATGTGCATTCAATTCAAGGAAAGCAGTAAAGTTGCAGCTGCTGTTTTTAAAGGAAAACATTTTTAGCCATTGTTGTTCCTATTTAGAAAAGTGGGTATTAGCTGAGGAATCATGTAATTTTCTCCACTCTTCTTACCTCTTCTGTTGAACTCTGAAAAACCACTTGGGTAAGATAGGATTTTATTATTATTATTATTATTATTATCACTTGTTCCCCTGCTTACTAATGAAAAGAATTCAACACGGGTGTATGCAGAAAATATATTTTTATCTGTAATTGTTACCTTAAAAATTAGTATTGATGAGCATTGCACAGGCTTAAAAACCAGTAAATAGAGGTAAACATGATTGACATTTTCAATCATAACATAGTATTTGTTAAAGCAGACATAATTTTAACATTTAAGCAGAGAGACCAATCAAAAAATAGTGCAACATTTTACAATTATAGTATAGAAAATATAGGAATGATATATTTCTTAATAAGGGCTGTTCTTTCTTATAGTAACAAGGAAAGTATATGGAATAAAAAAGAACATGGAATTTGAAGCAACTTAAGGTTTGGCTGAAATTAAGACTATGTAAAATCTCTATGATACAAAAAGCACAAATGGTAGATAGTTTGTAAAAAGTTTAAAAACATTAAATAGTATAAGAAGGAAATGCCAAAACATGTTAATAGTTATGTGATTCTTGGGACTCATTTAACTTCTGTGAGTTGACTTCCTTGCATAAAAATGGGTATAAGTGAAATACTCATACCCACTAAATTATTATTTATGAAGCACATATAACATCTCCTGGCACATAGTAGGCACCATGTATATGTTTACTATTATTTTGATTTTTTAAATGCATATTAAGTAGTTAACCTAAAAAAATCACTGTTATTCTATGAGAAAAAGTTTGTGTTGATATGCAAAAAAGTGCAGGTGGTTTCTGATCATAAAGAGATTAAATAACAAGTGCCTTGGGTCAGAAAGCATTTCCCACTTTACTTTCCTTGTAAATTATTGAATTCTGACACAGTATCAAAATTTTTTGCAGCAAAGACCAAAGTGGAGGGAACATAGCATGTAGTCACCCTATCATCCCCCAAAGCTGGAATTATAGCCAGTTCTCCAGGAATTTCGATGAGCCCAGCAGAGAACAAAAGGAAATAATGGAGAAATACTGACAGACTCGGGCCAGGTTCATAACACTGTGCCCACAGATCTGACATGCAAACAGGCCTCAAAATAATTTGATGGTAGTGAAATTATTGCAAGTCATTACTGATCTGACTTCATACAAAGTGTCATAGGTTTTATGGCAAAATTATGAATGTGTTTTATTGTAGTCCACTGCCTGAGAGCCTAATGGACATTTTAGAAAATATATGGACTACTTTACATCCTAAAAGCTGACAAAAATCTCATTCATACTCACATTTGGCCCCAAAGTATAAGATGAGGGATATAAGGGGCGCCGAAGTGGCTCAGTCGGTGAAATATCAGACTCTTGATTTCAGCTCAGGTCATGATTTCAGAGTTCTGAGATAGAGCCCTGTGCTGTGCATGGAGCATGCTTAAGATTCTCTCTCTCCACCTCTTTCTGCCCCTCTCCCCCACCACCTGTCACATGATCTCATTCTCTTAAAAAAAGATGAGTGATATAAACCAGTATTTATTTCAGAGTGATTATTTTAAATGAGAAACATTTGGTTTACCAGGTAGAGAACTGATAAGAACTGATATTTTCTTCCACCTCTAGAAGAAAATGGGAGCTTGTGAGTAGTTACTAATAATGCAAAGATTCCATTTTTGTTCTGCTGAATAGATACTTAAACTTTTTTAAATGTTATTTTGGTAAGAATACGTACCATAAGATCTACCTCTTATTAAATTAAGTGTATATCCAATACAATATTGTTGACCACAGATATAATTTTGTCCAGCAGATCTCTAGAATTTATTCATCTTGTTTAATTAAAACTTCATACCTGTTGGTTAATAATTCCCCTGCTCCCCTTTCCCAAAGCTTCTAGCAACCACCATTCTTCTCTAAGAATCTAAGAATTTGACTGTTTTAGGTACTTCATATAAGTGAGATAATGAAGTATTTATCTTTGTGTGATTGGGTTCTTTAATTTAGCAACATGTCCTCAAGGGTCATCTATGTTACATATGATTGAATGATTGAATTTTTTAAGATTGAATAATATTCTGATACATGTATTCACCACATTTATTTAAAATATGTTATTCATTTGAGAGAAAGGAAGAGATAGAGACAGAGCATAGCACGATGGAGGAGCAGAGGGAGAGGGAGAAGCAGACCCTGGACCCTGGTTCATGACCTGAGACTAAGGTAAATGCCCAACTGACTGAGCCACCCAGGCACCATGATACCACATTTTTTTAATCCATTCACGTATCAGTGGACAGTTAGATGGCTTCTACATGTTGGTTTTTGTGAATAATGCTGAACATGGAAGTTCTAATATCTCTTTGAGATCCTGATTTCAATTATTTTGAGTCAATACCCAAAAGAAGGACTGCTAGATCACATGGTGGTTCTATTAATGTTTTGAGAAACCTCTATACTGTTTTCCATAAAAGCTGCACAATTTACCTTCCCTCCAATTGTATACAAGTGTATACTTGCCAACATCTGCCTTCTTTCTGTTTTTTTTTTTTTTTTTTTTTTTTGGTAATAGCCATCCTGATGGATGAGAAGTGATATCACATTGTGGTTTTTATTTGCATTTCCCTGATGATTAGTGATACAGAGATCTCATGAATATGATACTAAAAGTACAGGCAACAAATAAAAAATAGACAAGGTGGGACAACTTCAAACCAAAAAGATTCTACTTAGTAAAGGAAACAATCAACAGAGTGAAAGGAAAACCTACAGCATGGGAGGAAGTATTTGCAAAACATACATCTGATGAGAGGTTTATCTTCAGAATATATAAGCTACTTCTATAAGTCAATAGCAAAACAACCTAATAACCTGATTTTCCTAATGAGCTAAATATTTAAATAGATATATCTCCAAATACTTAAATAGACATGCCAACAGACATATTTTTGAAAAATGAGTAAATGCTTTGGAAACTCCTTTATTTTGTAACAAAAATATTCTTCATGCTCTTCCATTAAGTCAGTATTTATATTTTTTAAAATATAAATTTCAAAATTCTCTTATAAAATTTATTCTTAGGGCTTTGTTTACATGTAAATATATACGCCCCTCTTCAGTGTTTCCCACTTACTTTAAAGCTAATGTGAAAATAAAATGTGAACAAATAAGCCATCTTATTCATAAAGGAAATTGCATTTTCGAAAAAGTGAAGCAACCAAATAGAGTGAGTCAGATCCCTCACTATCATGGCAACATCTTATCAGCCCCAGATGTTTTATGCTTAGAATATTATATGAGAAAAGAATAAGTTTCCATTTTATTTCAGGCACATAGATTTTGCACTGTCACAGCAGCCAAATCAGTTTCTCAAGTAATATAAATGTCTACGAAATATGTCATTTGTCTATTCCAAAACGCCAATTGTAAGACATTATTCATTTAAAATGACTTTTAGAGGGGCACCTGGGTGGCTCAGTTAGTTAAACATTTGACCCTTGATCTAGCTCAGCTTTTGATCTCAGGTTCATGAGTTCAAGCTCCATGTAAAAACAAACAAACAAACAAACAAACAAACAAACAGAAAACTTCCAAAAACAGCTTTTAGACAAAGATGGTAAGTGTTAAAAACTGTGCAATCATGCGTATTTTAAGATTGTTTTTAAAAAGGTAACATTTATAACCAGGATGGTACTCGTTAGTATTTTCTGTACCCTGATTTTATTTTGAATTCTTGATTCATCAGAGTGAGAAATATAACTTTTTTTCCTCTAAATAAGTTTTGTTTTTACATACTATGTATACTTAATTCATGGTTGCAAATTGATAACTGTAGCTTTATTCACTTTTGAACTATTTATTGATATAAATTTACCTTCTTGTGGGATGTCTGGGTGGCTCAGCAGTTGAGCTTCTACCTTCAACTCAGGGCGTGATCCTGAAGTCCCAGGACCAGGTCCCACATTGGGCTCCCTGCATGGAGCCTGCTTCTCCCTCTGCCTATGTCTCTGCCTCTCTCTCTCTGTGTCTCTCATGAATAAATAAATAAATAAATAAATAAATAAATAAATAAATAAATCTTTAGAAAGATAAATAAATGTACCTTCTTGCTGTGGCTCACCCTATATGCCTTAAATTTGGCTTATTTTGTTGTGATTAATGCCATCTATGCCTCATTTTTTCTTCTGTTTAACTTTTCATAATTCTTTACTTATTTTTTCACATTGGTGAGTTGCCTTATATAAAGAATCATGAATTTATGTGTTCAAAGTACCTTCGTTTTAAACTTCTGATATGTGTGGGTTGGGCCTCCTTGGCAGATTTATGATATTTAACTTACTTCTTTCATCTTTTTATGATTTCTACAGTTTTCTAGCCTGAAATGAATTTATTATAACATGTTTCTTTCTTTTTTTAGAAGATTTTATTTATTTATTTATCCATGAAAGACACAGAGAGAAGAGGGAGAGAGAGGCAGAGACACAGGCAGAGGGAGAAGCAGACTCCATGCAGGGAGCTGGATGTGGGACTCCATCACAGGACTCCAGGATCATGACCTGAGCTGAAGGCAGGCACTAAACTGCTGAGACACTCAGGTATCCCCAACATGTTTCTTTTTTTAATAGTGTTTTACAAGTCTGTTGCTCTGGTCAGAACTCTGCCACCATTTAAAAAGACAAATGTTAAATTACGGGGTTATTTTGAAATGTCAAGCTACACCCCTGACACACTCTAAGCCTGTGATTTTTTTTTCCTTTTCTTTTATCAAACTTTTTCCAGGAATGCATAAAAGTAATATGGTAGTTTTAATCCAGATAATAAATTGAGAATTATTTTTACATTATATATTTTGTCCTATAAGTATATATTTCCGTCTATAAGTTTATATTTTAATTTTTATGTCTTGTTTTGAATTAGCTCTATATTTTAATTTTTTCAGAATTTATTAGTAGTCTCCCTGCAGGCTGGCAAGCCCAGGTAATTAAATGGGAGAGCTTTCAGTATTCCTACAACACATTCAGCTCTAAGATTTTACCAACAGGTTAGGGCATATGGGGCATTTTGGTTATCTGGTGCTCAGACCCTTCAGGGATAATATTTCAGTTTACCCCACTAGGAAAACCACCAATCACTGCAGTCCTACAGTGATTTCTGCAGAAGTGATAGGTGCATGGAAAGGGAATTCTCGATTCTAGGAGAATAAGGAGGTTGACATATGCCCGTTGCTTGTCCTCAGAACCAACTGGAGCAGCAGAGATTCTGGTTGGTCACCATAGTTCTTTTTATTGTTTTTCACAGAAATTGTCAACAGTTGTGGTATTGATAAACAAGTTAATCTTTGTGCTGTAATGGAGGGACTATGAAGATGCTCCTGGCCCCTCTGGCTTCCCGGCCTCTTCATTAGAGTGTTGCACTTATTTCGTGTCTGCTTTGATTGCTGACCACTAATGGCCGTGAGTTGTCTCCACCAGTGTATGGTCCTTGGGTAGGGGAGGTGTCCCATCCAGGAAGCTATGCTGCCACTCATCCCAGGACACCTATCCATCCAATCATTCTCACTGATCCAGGTGTGTAAAAAAAAAAAAAAAAAAGTGATGTACGTTCAAAGTGGGTCCAGCTTTACAGTGCGATTCATGTTCCAGATGACTCCATGAAGTCAGGCTAAAACTGGTCTGTTGCTGAAATCTCATTCTTGCTTCATCGTCTGACCTGCCCTGTCCAGCATCACTATTCCTTTTCTGAGGGCACTACCTCAAGAGTTAACATTTATTTACAGGAATTCCTATGTTATGCTTTCCTTACAGGAGGCCTAACTGAACTCAAAATTATTTAGATTCGATGAGATGTTGCACATCTGAGATTATATGAGGTGATATGAAAAACAACTTCATCTCAGAATTACAGAATTGGGGAAAACCTTTTTACTGTAAAATATAGAAATGTTGCCTTAGCGTGATCTGCAGTTTATTCCCACAACAAAAATCTTAGGTTAATCTGACTTGTATTATCCTGGTTATGTCTCTCTGCCTTTCCTTAATTTAAATTTGCTTGTGTTGCCAAATTATAGAAATTGAGTTTGGTTTTTGGTTTTATATCAATTCGTTTTGGTTTTGTTTCTTTTTTAAAAAAAATTTGCTGGTATCTTTCTATGTACATTTACAAAGTCTCCCTCCTTCCATAATTTTTTTTTTGTTTTAGGTAACGTAAAAGTGATAAATATTCTCTAAATAATCTTATCAATCATGGTTATTTATTAATATTATAGTAGGTTACCACTATCTTTTTACTGCGTCATCACTTATTTCATTTTTTTAATAATAAATTTATTTTTTATTGGTGTTCAATTTGCCAACATACAGAATAATACCCAGTGCTCATCCCGGCAAGTGCCCCCCTCAGTGCCCGTCACCCATTCACCCCCACCCCCTGCCCTCCTCCCCTTCCACCACCCCTAGTTCATTTCCCAGAGTTAGAAGTCTTTATGTTCTGTCTCCCTTTCTGATAGTTCCCACACATTTCTTCTCCCTTCCCTTCTATTCCCTTTCACTATTATTTATACTCCCCAAATGATGAGAACATATAATGTTTGTCCTTCTCCGATTGATTTACTTCACTCAGCATAATATCCTCCAGTTCCATCCATGTTGAAGAAAATGGTGGGTATTTGTCGTTTCTAATGGCTGAGTAATATTCCATTGTATACATAAACCACAGCTTCTTTATCCATTCATCTTTCGATGGACACCGAGGCTCCTTCCACAGTGTGGCTTTTGTCACTTATTTCAGTTTTGTTTTCGTATTCTGTATATGAAAATGTGATTTCAAGCTGCTTTCTTCTTTACAAATTCAATTTCATATAACCCCTATATTATTCTAAATCGTTTATTGCATTCTAATTTTCATAACAATACTTCTGCTCCACTAATCTTACTTTAGGCCTCAGGCCTGATATTTTCATATCAAGAAAATATGTGTGATTTTTTTGATCTTGCCTTATAAATACAGTTATATACAATGTGCCTTTCTTCACCTCCCAAGTCTGGGACAACCTAAGAAAAAAGTATGGATTCCATTTCATATGGTATTAAAATATTAGCTTTGGTGCAGAGAAACCAATTTGGTCAAGTGTATTTAGATCTGTGGCAAAGTGTTTGCAAACTATTCTTAATCATCCCCGTCCCCAATACCATTCTAGACAACAGGATATCTCACCTAGGAGAAGTGGCTATCTTCAGAGTTGGTGCATTTAGACAGCTTTACTGATAAGGAGAGAAGAGCAATCAAGCAAGAACATGAGTGACACTCTAATGCTTGTTGCTTTTAATAAATTTGGTCCAACAAATCAAAATCTCTGAATCAATAGTTGTGATTACCTCCACGGCTGAGAGGCACAATAAGAAGGTAGAATGTTCCTCTACACGAAGTTCCCCCACATAAAACGAAGAGTCCATATACATGGAGGTTCCCATTACAAGAATCTTTGCTGAGATATTTTTCAAAATGTCAGTAGAGTCTCCTATAAATCATTTCCTGGCAATAATTTTAACCCCGCACTCTCTTATTTTTTCCTATGCTTTTCCCTCATCGAAAGTCCACATTTGAATTTTTTCATACATTTGTCTCTGAAGGAAGTTAATTTTTCACAACATATCATTTATAAATATGTATTCTCATATTCTAATTTCTTATTACTTCTCTGGTATATCAACATGAGAACACAAGTGAAAAAACAGTTAAATCGCCAATAGACATCATCTCTGAGATTATTGCTTTCTTTCAAATGCTCCCTCCTCTTCCAACTCTGTTTTATTGATCAAGACTACATGTTTCTGATTTCATTCATTTCATCCTTCAAAATGCAATATCTCCTTGCACTACTTTCAGGGATATGTGGTATATGAACTAATGTGTAAACAGAAAGAACATATGCTAATAAAATTAGAAATGCCTCAAAAGGTGTAACTATTTCCTACCCATTTTTCTGAAAACTCTTGTTCTCTGGATTTAGTAGTTGGACACTGGAGCTATTACAGGTAGTTTAGTGAAACTTTTAAGTCCTGCTCTAAAGTAAATATTCTTAAAGATACTTATATACCTGGCTAGGTTGATTTTCTTATTTTTGTTTTTAATTATTATGGCTTTTTATTTAGAGAAGAAAATGATACTTCGAAAATATTTAATGACTTTCTTCTAACTACAGAGCCAGTAAGTGGCAAAGCGAGGGCACTAAATGGGGCAATCTGAATCCAGAGATCTGAGTTTCGAAAGCTATGCCTCAATATGTCATGTTGTCATTTCTCTTCCTCTCTGATGCTCTCTTTCAGTTTGCTTCTCCCTCACTCACATTTCTATCATCAGTCTGCCCAGTGATTAATCCACTTATTTATTTTCTATTGATCTGATCAAATGATATAAATATCTTCCCTCATGCTCAACTAATAAATTTAATGGAGCGGGCACCTAGGTGACTCAGTGATTAAGCATCTACCTTTGACTAAGGTCATGAGCCCTGGGTCCTGGGATCAAGACCCATATTGGGCTCCCTATGGGGAGTCCGCTTCTCCCTCTGCCTATGTATCTGCCTCTCTCTCTGTGTCTCTCATGAATAAATGAATAAAATCTTAAAAAAATAAATTTGTTGGAGCAATTGGACAATGTAATTCAAACTTGATGTTTCATACATTTATTGAATAGATATTATGTCAAGAGAACTGCTAGGAAATGAAAAAGGCAATACACATGAGGATGAGTTGTCTATATTTAAAAAATATATTTCCATGCAAAAGTGATTATAAGAAACATTTCATACACACATCCTCTCCCCCACACACTTATGAGCACACTTTCACCCCCCCCACACACACACAAATGTTTGATGCTACAAGCACGTGAAAGTAACCTCTGCAACAAATGGCTCTACCCAAGGGAAAGCTCTATTAGGGCACCTGAAATATCATTTACTATGCGCAGTAACTATTATGTAGGGGAATTATCTCTCATAGGAAAGAAATGTACTTTGAATTACAGTAAATGAAATAAATGTCACCCAACAAAAGACACATCCAGGAATTGGAATTATTTAAATATGTTTGATTAAAATAGGCTTGTTTGAAAAAACAAGAACAAAAACAAAAACTAAAAAAAATAAAATAAAATAAAATAAAAATAAAATAAATAAAATAAAATAATAAAATAAAATAGGCTTGTTTGGGGTGCCTGAGTGGCTCAGTCAGTTAAGCATCTGCCTTCAGCTCCGGTCATGATTTTGGGGTCTGGGGAAAGAGTCCCCCATAGGCTCTCTGTTCAGTGATGAGTCTGCTTCTCCTTCTCCCTTCTCTACGTCCTCCCACCTGCTCATAATCTGTTTCTCTCTTAAATAAATAAATAAAATATTTAAAAATTTTATAAATAAAATATGGTTTGTTTGTTTTTGTTTCTACAATAGAATCCCCAAATAAATCTACCAGTTGCCTGTTGCCTACTGACTGTGGAAATGGAAAGTTTCTTATCTTCAGGACATTAAAAATACTCTTTTGTAGGACCTTATTTTTATTGTGAAGCTGTGCTAACTTCTAAGAACTTGACACCAAATAAAGATCAGAATTTGATAATGGGATTTTTAAGTTTATAAATATCTTATATAATAAGATATCTAATTATAGATATTTATGTAATATATAGATAGATATTTAGATATTATATTTATAATATATAGATAGATAGATATAGATATCTAATATCTAATTACAGATATTTATGTAATATATATGTCATGTATGTGTATAAATAGATGATGCTGACTATAGCAATATGAACACTTTTCAACTAAATTTGATAAAGTTTAACTTATTTTAGCCATTGCATTTCAGAAAAAACACAATAATATGGAAAGAAATCTCTAAAAGAGTTATATAAAATATCAAGAAAGTCTCAATTATTAAAGTAGGTCACAGCAATAAAATTGCCTTCTTAACAGGTCTACTTGTAATTCTATTATTCCAATAAGTTACATTTTTACAAAGTTCCTTTGAAAATATTGCTCTTTTGTTTTTATAAGGTTTAGAGACACATTCCTGCAGACTTCTTATTGCCTGTCAACCATTTTCTTTCATTATAAAAGTCATTTTGTTAGGGTCTTGATTTAATTAATAGACTGTATTCATTAGGGCAACTGACCAACTGAAGAATCCCTGCTGCTTTATTCAATAAAAGTAGCTCCCGGAGTTTTGTGTTTAATTTGCTCCATTTTCCCTGGTTCATAAACCATGAAAACTTTGATTTTCAGTATTTTTCTTGGCTCTCTGATTGAATCAGTTTCTAAGAATTGAGACATATGGGTGACTTATATCTCCTCTATTGATATTCTTTCTTGCCAAAACTTATTTTTTAAATTGCCAATACAGGGATTCTCTAGGCTAAGTATTTATGTATGTCTATTGTGCAAATGTATTATATTGAATGGCCTTAAATCCTCATGCTTCTTATCAAAACTGATGAGAAAAAGAATATTAGTTAAGCCTTTTTAAAATTTTATATATGTGTATTTGTAAGATTAATTTGACAATTATTGTGAAAATAATAATTCTAGTTTCTAGGGGTGCCTGGGTGGCTCAGTTGGTTAAACGTCCAACTCTTGATTTCAGCTCAGGTCATAATCTCAGGGTCCTGAGATTGGGGCCTGTGTTAGCAAGAAGCCTGCTTGAGATTCTCTACCTCTTGCCTTCTGCCCCTCCCCTCTTCCAGCTCATGCTCTCTCTCTCTCTCTCAAAATAATAATGACAATAATAATAATAACAACAATAACAATTCTTGCTTTTTAAAAATTTATTCATGAGAGACACACAGAGAGAGGCAGAGACATATGCAGAGAGAGAAGCAGGCTCCATGCAGGGAGCCCAATGTGGGATTGCATCCAGGATCACACCCTGAGTCACAGACTGATGCCAACCACTGAGCAACCCAGGTGTCCCAATAAGAAAACTTCTAAAGAATTTTGACAGAGTTGTTTCTTCTACTATGCAGCCTGTTTTCTGCACATGTTGATTCCAAGGTTCTTAGGTGTGGAACTCTCTTCTGGACTATTTTAGATAGCAGGTGCTGGGAATGTGGCAGTGGGTTGGGGTGCAAGAGTTGAAGAGCCTAGCTTCCTTAACAGCAGCTATTGATCATACACTTACGCACTACAGAAGCAATTCTTTATCTGTAGCCCATAATGGGACTTAATCCATGAACTTCTATGGGAAGCAAATAAACAAACAAATGCATCCTTTATGTTACTAATATCTAATTGAAATTTTGCACATCTTAAGTATATGTACACACCAAAAAGTGGTATGAAGGTACCTGTAACTTGTCATCAATTAAAATGGTATATAGATTCATATTGCATAACAAGTGCTTAAGATATCTTGAAATATGTTTTCAATCATCATGATCTCTCTATATTTTTATTACAGTATTTATATAACATTCATATATTTTACATATTATTTTATATTTATTATTTTTATAAGTCATACATTATATATTTTATATTGTTATATTTATTATAATATTTTCTTTTGTTCCTCCTACCATAAGAATTCATCATTTTATCTAGCAATATGAACACATATATAACTGTATTTTTTGTAATTTTGATATTTTGATTAACGTAATTCAATATAATTTGATTCTTTGTAAACCTATTTTATGAATTCACAAAAATTGTAGTGAGTGCATAGGCAACAAAAGCAAAAATAGACAAATGGCATAGTAATAAACCTACAAACTTTTGTTCATCAAAGGATATAAACTGAATTGAAAGGCAACCTTCAGAATCAGAGAAAATATTTGTAAAGCATATATCTGATAAGAAGATAATATCCAGAAAAAAAAATATATATATATATAAAATTCTTACAGTTCAACAATGAAATATCAAGTAATCAGATTAAAAAATGGACAAAGGGCTTGAATTGACATTTCCCCAAAGGTGATATACAAATGGACAAGTATATGAAAATATGTTCAAAATCACTAATGATCATAAAATACAAATAAAAACTAAGGTAAGATATCACCTCATACCTATTGGCATGTCTACTATTAAGAAAACAGACTATAATGTGTTGTCCGGGATAAAGAGAAGTTGCAACACTTGTGCACTGTTGGTAGGATTGTAAAATAGTGTAACCACTGTGAAAACAGTATGGAAGTTCTTAAAATGTTCCTACCATATAATCCAGCAATCCCACTTCTGACCATATGTTTAAAAAAAACCTGAAATTAGAATATCAAAGAGATATTTACACACTCATGTTCATTAGCAGCAATTCACAATAGTCAAGAAGTGGAAACAATACAAACATCCATCAATGGAGAAATGAGTAAATACATATGACAACTACATGCACTGATACAATGGAACCATACAAAGCATGGAGATCCTGTCATATGCCATAACATGAATGAATTTTGAATACATTATGCTAAATGAAATAAGCTAGTCACCAAAGTACAAATACTGTATAATTCCACTTTTATGAGATATCTAAAGTAATAAAATTCATAGATATTAAAATTAGAATGATTGTTACCAGAGAATGGGGAAGGGGAGTTGTTGTATTTAATGAATATAGAATTTCATTTCTAAGTATGAAAAGGTCCTGGACATCTGTTTCACAACAATGCAAGCATACTCATCTCCTGAAAATGGTTATGATGGTAAATATTATGATAAGCATATCTCTCCACAATAAAAAATGTACAGGAAAAAGTTGTAGGCTTCAGTCAAGTTCCTAAGGCTCTTCTTTTGGGGTGAAACTATTACAAATCTCTACTTTAGAGGAATATTGGACATGTCTGATTTGACCCTTGATAATGATTCTCTCTTAGTATAATACATTATTGATCTTCTTAGATGAGTCATCAGGTAACCTATAAGTTTAAAATAATATCTCTGAACACTTTAGAATTTTGAAAGGACAATGTAATAAATAATGACCCTTGCTAACAAGTAATCTAGATTTCATTGAGACCACCAGATATACATCTGAAAAGATTTCAAAACATTCAGAAAGAAATTCCTCTTTCTTCTCACTAATAGAGTACCTATCACTCCTATAATTTTCCTCATATTTTTTTCAGATTTTAGTAAGAATTTTTAAATTCTAGTTAATTAATGCAGTTCAAGGAGAATAAGATCTCATTTATTTTAGACAATTCCTGCCAGGTATGAGAATAAATGACATGATTATTTGATTAGACTTGAGCTTTTGTAGCTGAGCATTTGACTCACTATATTCCTGTAGTGTATAACACCTTTTATCTCCTAATCCTTTTCTGCTTCTGAAAAAGGCACAAATTGAAAGGGAGTTTATAAGTTTCATCTCAGATACAAGAAATAACTTGCAATACAGTGCAGATTGATGGTAATTATCTGCAGCTCCCTATAGTACTATTATTAATAATAATGGTGATTCAAATTGGAAGTCCTTTGAATATGAGTAAGTGGTTGTAAAAACTGAAATTTCAACCTGATGAATTCACATGCAATCACTTATATTTATAGAACGTCCCAAAAGGATGGAAGTAGCAATTGCACTGAAGGTAGTCAATTGGATCTGGCCTTTCCATTTTATGTTTGGAGCTACTTTTATATAGCACTGCATTAAAAAAATAGTTAACAGAATCGAATACTAGATTTTTTTTAAAAGTTCAAGCATAAATTTTTTTAACCCTTCCTACTAATTATTGTAGTCCATGATGAAAGTAATCCTTTTAAGGCTTTGACCATGTTCCTGCTGAAAGCAAAAACTTAGGCAGGGTTTCAATACAATCAGCTTTTTTGGGTGATTATTTCAGAAAGAAAAAAATGAGAGATGAGTAGACAGTAAGTGGGAAAAGCCAACCAAAATGTCTGTTATTGAGGATGGTATCTGCGCAATTAGAATTTTTTTCCATTAAGACTTCCTAACTGGTATACAGTCTTCCTTCTTGAATTGTCAACTGAAAGAAAGATATTTGAAGTATTCATTACTGTCTTCTGTCCCACAGAGTGAAGTTTGTGAAAGATTAACTCCTCCACATTACCAGGTTGTATGTATACATTTATTCATGATGAGTGGGGATCTGCAATGATAAAACAAATAAATTTAAAAAAGATAACACCATGGCAAAAAGTAAAGAGTGGAACATCCTTGGAGTGGTTCTGTCAGTCTGAGGAAAGTCTGAAATGGGACAGAGGTGATCGTAGAAATGAGAGGTGTACGAAGTGGAGGTGCTGTAGGGCACCAGAATGTTCTGTTACACTCCACCTCTTCTACCACTCAAACCAACTCAGGTCCTAAATAATGTCTGTTCTAGCAGTGAGTCTGCAGGAAAGTGACAAGCTGCAAATTTTCCAGTAGAGTCAATATAAGATGATTGTTGAAAAAACATCCTTGATGCTATAACTGATCCTGAGGCCATAAGTAATACTCATTAGTGCTATCCCTCATGAAATTGTAGATTTCTCACATTGGCTATTCTAGGTAGTATGAACCAGACTTTGTATTTCCTTTGGCAGATCATAGTGGCTAAAATTGTTTATTAATAGTTTTTACAGAGCCTTGAGATACTGAGAGGAAATGTTCTGGACATCCTTTTCCCTTCCCAAACTTTATAGCTATAATTGTAGCTTTCCTCTCTGGAAGCTAGAAGCTCTAAATTAGCAGAACTCATGACTTCAAGAGCAGGAAGACTAAATTCAACTATTGAGACACTGGAGTGTGGTAAGAAGAACGAATCCTGTTTTCACTCATTTATTCTGCTACTTGTTGCATGCACCATGGTCAATGATTAAATGAATATACTACATCTTGAATTACAGAGTCTTAAAGTATTGTCCCTGAGCCCTGAGAGAAATTAGCTCTACCTATAAAAGGATATTTCATTATTTTACTAATTAGGCTACCTCCTAATGAGGTGGCCTGTGTTTGTATCATTGGACACAACAATCATGTGTCAAATGTTATTCCTTCAAACAAATGGATGGTAGCCTGGGCCTGAGCCAGTATTGTGTAGGATCTCATACTGTTAAATTAGGTATTCCGTAAAGACATATATATTTTCCATGGCTTCAATTCCAGTAAGGATAAACTGCTGCCATGACATGTTATAAAATAGAATGGATTGAATAATGCCCCTCCCTCCAACTCATATGTACCTGGAAATACCTATATTGTGATCTTCTTTAGAAATAGATCTTTGAAGATGTAAGTAGTTTAGGATCAGCGTAATATTGTACTGGATTATAATAGACCCTAAATCCAATAACTGGTGTCTTTATGAGAAGAGGAAAGGACACAGAGACAGAAGGTCATGGGAAGACAGAGACAGATATGGAATTATGTAGCCGAAACTTCAGACAGAGTGAGGCCACACTGACATCCTGATTTTAAACTTCTGGCCTTCAGAACTGTGAGAAAATGATTTCTGTTTGCTTATTTTAAGCTATACCAGTTTGTGGTGATTTGTAACTGCAGCCTTAGGAAACTCATACTTAAACATGCTGCTGTGACTCACTTGTTATTGTCTGGACAGTATCCTCAAGGGATGATATCATACAAATACACAGTGTAATATTTTCTGCTGGGGATCAGACAAGGCACTCAAAAACAGTAGAAGCTGGATGTTTGCTCATTTTGTTCTCTTTTGCTTAATGTACAACACATCCTTTTCCATTCTTTTACTTTCAATCAACTATTTAAGAATGGAATTGCTGGATCATATGATATCCTTATGCTTAACACTTTGAGAAACCACTTAATTATTTTCCAAAGTGACTGTGCCATTTTTACATTCCTGGCAAAAATATATTGGGACACAAATTCCACTTTATCATTGCCAACACTTGCTCCTCCTTGTCACTTTATGACAGTCAATGGAAGGAAAATGCTATCTTGTTTTCAGAAGCACTTTCATAATATGTGATGAGATGGCATTCTTTCATGTGCTTACTGATCCTTTATATCTGATGATGGAGATGGCTTAAGAGAGGTCATCCCTGTATTTACTTAGTTCACTGATCAGTCAATGATTGCTCAGAATGGAATCAAACACTTTGAGCTGGTAAGACTTTCACCTTTTGTTAATGATCTATGTTTGGGTTGCAGAGCAGTTCCAAATTTCAGCTTGTTTTCAACTTTATCTTGTTTTTTCCACTTTACTGAACTGTTTCATGGTCTCCCTATGTGTGCATACAGTCACATGGACACTCAGCAATGAGTCCAAGGTGTTAATGATTGTGTCCTCTGAAGGCTGTCCGGTGCCTACAGGAAGCTGTTTCCTGTAACATGTCTGGTAATTTAACAAATCCTCCAGTGTCATAATTTCTAGATCCCCCTAATACATAAGGCTATTTGGCTACTGGTTGCACCAGCAAGGATCAAATTTCAGGCTCCCAGGTCAATTATTGTTCCCATTAGTCACCAATGAGGTTACTGCTATTACTAATAATTTCTCTGAATATGGCGTATTGTACTCTGTTCAAAAGAAATGACATCCTTCCTTTCAGGAAAATGTTGATTTTTATGGCCAGTCTGTTCTGGCTAACACATAGAGCTAGGTAGGAAATAGAAGCAACCTCAGGCAGTAATATAAAAGATTCGCATTGTTCTTACTCAAAGCTCAGTAGCTTTTCATAAATAACTGCTTTCTAACTTGTTGAATGCCTTTGATTGATTTTCATAGCTGTAAAGTGACTGTTTTTAGACATTTATTTGTCCAATGTTATTTTTTTATTTACAATGATTGCCAAATTATTCATTTGGACACATTACAGTATGTCTTTAAAACCAGGAACATTTTGGAATAAAAATTTGCATTTACTATGCTTAACTTGTTTGTAAAATTCCTAACAATGTTGTTTTTCAATACCCCTTATTCTTCCTTTTGTGTTAATTCCTGAAATAACATTTGAAAAGAATGGTTTATTGGACTCATGTGATGAATAGGGATGACTATTTATCCTGGAATTCTGAGGGTTAAAGTTTCCAAATAAGATGCACTAATGCCATAACCACATGTGTGTGTGTGGATGGTGCTGTTGTCAATAGTGTCACCATTTCCAATATTGTTTTAACATTTGGTGAAGTCAGATTTCCTGTTTGTCCTAGTGACAGTGATTATGTTCTCTCATGGGTGTTTGAAGAAAGTAGGCATTAATTCCTAGTTTTTCTCCAAATGTATCACTTCTCCAGAATGAAGACTTTTACCCATTTAATACAGACATGGATGGCTAAGGTCAAGAGCTGAGAAAACAGAGGTGAAAGCATGTTCTCCAAACCAAGCTCAAGGTTATTTTCTACTGACATGTGTTGGGAAAATAGATGAGCCCAGTGGGGGAAAAATGCCGATCTGTTTTCAAAAACATAGGGTATGAGTTATTTTAGTGATGTTTATTGTGCAAAAATGCTTAGTAATGTGAATACTTAGTAGTACATTCTTTCAAATGTATTGTGCTATTAAATATAACAGATTAGAATCATAATTTCTACATATGATTAAAAAGCAGCTGTTGTATTTATTCTCCTACACCAAATTCCTCTCATAAATACACAACATTTATTTTAAAATCTGCCATACTCATTCAGGAAATATTCATTGCATCATTAATTTTCACACTATGACCTACATGTTATCAGAACGGCCACTTCTCACCATTACTATAATTAATGCTAAGTTCAGAAAAGTCATATGTCAAAAATACTTTGCAAATCTAATGTTCAGATAGTGCCTCAAGATTATAAGTAAACTAGTACAAAATGTAAACATGTATAAAACCTCTGTTATTACTTCCCAATGACATTAAGTAACAAAAAATAAATTAGAGGATATGTGACTGATAGAGTTATAGCACAATATTTATTTTTAAGATAAGAAACAAAGGCACATATCTACTAGAGAAAGGTGTCCTCTCTTAAATCATCTTTAGAAATTAAACAGTGATCAAGAATAGCTTTCATCGACAAAAAAAAAAAAGAATAGCTTTCATCGATAGTAGCCACAAAAGAAAAGTGTAACTCATTAAAATAACATGACAAGGGACTGTATACGTCTATGCAGTGAAGGGAATACTATGTTTTTGAAACTACAGAATTTTAACAGAGGGCCTAGAGTTTATGTCCAAAATGAATGTGTTCAAAATGTGTTAGCTGTTGTAAACTATGCTTGGTACATGGTAAAAAAAAGAGCGCGAGATGGAGAGTCTGTCAAAAGTAGGCAAAATAGCCTTACAATACACAGATATATAAACCAGGATAAGTTTGAAACCTATTTGGAAAGCAGACTAGTCTGACCTGATTTCCATTTTTTTTTTTTTTTTGAGGCTGAGTCTGTCAACTCTGTGGACATTGCTGGGAAAGGGGGTTAAGGCAGGGTAGACAGAGGTCCATTGCAATAGGGGATAATTTTGCTTAGACCTACACTAGATTGATAACATCAGAGATGTGAAAAAATTTTGGATGGGAGGTATGACTGTGAAGTTGGAGCAGAAAGATTTTCTGGTGGATTGAATCCTAGAATATATAAGAAAGAACCAGGGAAAGAGACCTGTCAAGCCTGATGCTTAGGTTTTTGGTTTGAGCCACTGGATTAAATGCTAATATCAATTGTGGAAATGGAAAATACAGGAGGAGAAGGTTTGGAGAGGTGCAAATCCAAACAAACTGTTGTGGGCATGTTGATTTTGAGATGTTCTCAATAGCCAAACTGAGATGTTGAATACTGTTTTAGGTATTTGAGTCTCCAGTTCAGAGAGGATATAGGGACTAAATAAAATATTGTGGTCATCATCGGCCTTAAATATTGTTTAAAGACAAGGAGAGAGAAGAACTAAGAGTGAAGAACTAAGGCTTGAGGCTCTGCAGCACTCACAGATTGGTTAAAGGATGAGACATCAGCAAAACAGACACTTGAGTAAACATTTAAAGACATGTCACTGACTTTTACCAAAGGAAAGCCTGTTTACAAGGACAGATATATCTTTTCATTACTATAACAGGGGAAACCTTCATAAATGTATTAGCTGTTGTAGATATTGAATCCTATAGCATTCCAGAATGCTTCAGGAAGAAGATCATTTCAGTTTTCTTGAAGTTGTTGCTCTGCTTTTTTTTTCAAATAATGTTTTTCATCAAAAGTCTCAATTGAATGGACAATGGGTCAGCACACCTATCTCCCCTCAACATTCTCCTTACTCCATTTAATGCTACAGATACTAGAGTAAATAACATGGCCTCCTGCTATGGTTTCCAGGAGTATGCTGATTTCTAGCTCTTCATCTATTGTCTTATTTCTAAAACATCTGTCTGGCTCCTTATTGCTTCCTTTTCTGTCAGGTAATGTGACATTCTATACTTCTTATATAAAAGTTAACCCAATCATGAACAGAGATTAATGAGGATCTCATTAAAAAGGAACAATTTGAGCTGAGATAGAAAGGTTGAATAGAATTTTAACATGCAAATATGTTTATTATATAAATGACTTCATCCTATCTCATGACAACAACTTGAATTTGCATATTATTTTTTAACTCTGGCAGAAGAAGATTAGAAAATCATTTAAGTCAGATGGCCATATCCTAGTTTAGATACCCAGGTGATAATTAACCCTCTCTTCTGGATCCAGTAAATCAGACTTAAAAATGTCAGAATACATTTTGCTTCTAATTAGGTGTTTCAATCATCCTTGCTCATCACATCTACCACAATGCAAATGAACTTCTCATCTCTCTGCTTGCAAAAACTTATTGCACACAACTCTCCTTCGTTTTTTTTTTTAAACAATTACTCTCACCCCTTTTCTTCTACCTATAATTGTATCGTAATCCATGGTGATACTGCTCTTATTTTAGCAAAGTCTGAATACATGTACTTCTCTTTCAAACATTATACCCTGATGCTTCTATTGAAGGGAGTGGCCTTCTTCTCAATTTTCTCAGACTTTCAATGATAGTAATTGTGGTATTGACTGTGTCTTTATCTGCTAGGGCCGCTCCCAGATCACTGGTCCATGATCCTCTTCACTTACAAACATTTTGAACTCCAGACCTTGTATCTCTCAACATTTTCAATTATCCTAAATACCTACTGTCTTTGACAACCCTCTCTCTATCTCTCTCTTTCTCTCTCTCTCTCTCTCTCTATATATATATATATATATATGCTTGTGCATATATATATGTGCATATATATGTGCATATACATATACATATATATGAAGTTGTAGAATATTTTTCTTTGCACAGGCCCTAGCAATCATCTACAGATGTTAACAACTCTGCTGAGACCTCTTCAGAGACTTTATAAGATTCCTCAAACTCCTTAAGTCAGTAACATTTCTAACTTCCTTTGATACTGGTATGACCTTAATTATTGTTAGGCACAGAATTTAATTTGCATTCTTCTTTTCCTTTCATAACATTGCTACTTTTCCTCTCTCTTATTCCAACTCCCACCCATATGCTAAACTTACATTTGTCTTTAAAAGGGTTTACTTTTAAAGTAAACTTACCCAATGTGTTCATTTCCTAAATTGCATTGTCATTAAAACATAAATGTCAAGTATGAGTCTATAAAAATGAAAAAATGCTCTATAAGAGAGAGGAGTTCTCACAATGCAGTGAACCTTTAATTGTTCATTGCAGGGACCCCAGCCCCAAAGAAGCAGCAGAGGCTTGTTTTAGATTCATTTTTTTCTATAGTAAGAATACTTCAGAGAAGTTAATAAAAGAGAACCTCTAGAAATGAATCCATGGAAAAAATGCTATACAGTTGGAAGATGTTCTATTGTCTTTACATAATACACCAAAAGTACAGGAATATTCTGGGGATGAGCTGGGTTTCTCTAACATGATACATGCATATCTAACATATGCAGAGTAGAATGCCAAAGAGACACTCAGTTTTGTGCTTGTGTTAGATGATTTTCATGTAAACTATGATTTATTCCAAACTACATATGTTCACTCACTCATATCTATGTTTAGACTACAATGCAACTTACTATGACAATAAATTTATTCTATGTCTGGACTGCTCTCTGATAGCCACCAGGCTCTTATGACTACTGAGTGCATAAAATATGTCTAGTCCAACTGAATTTTTAATTTTATTTAATTTAAATTAATGTAAATATAAATTTACACAGCCACATCATTAGATAGCAAGGCTCTAGCAATATGGCCTTGCAATAGTGGAGCATAACCTAACTTAGAGTTTGAAGAGCTCACTCGGTGTCACCAAAATAGCATTTTCTCTGCCAAGCATTGTATAGTTTCACCTATATATATATATGGCCTTTTCTCTTTTCTAACAAGTTCAGATCTCCTCTATTAAAAACAAGCAAAAATCAGCAACAATAGCAAAACTGAAATTTTACCTTGACTCAGCTCTTAGTAGTATGCTTATTTTCTGACCTTGCTTTATTCAAGTTTCACTGCTGGCCAAGTCCTTACCCTGTTGCAATGTGATTCTACAGTCATACATTTCTTGTTTCAAAAATATTTTTTAAGAGTCTATTTGTATATTTTTTGGCATTCTAGATGAATAAGATATTACTTCTGCCTTGAGAAAGGAAGGGGTGAACTAAAGAGAAATGAATTGCCTTGGAATTCCATCTATTATATTGTAGGCACCTAATTTTATCACTATTCTGTGAACTATTGAAAATCTTATTGTTGAATGCTGTGTCAGCTTCTGAATATTTAATGTTTTTGTTTGCTACAGATATTTGAGTTGCTTTTCAAGATGTTAGGGATCAAATATTTACAGTTATTATCACTAATAATGGCAAATTGTTAATATTAATTATAGGTAACAAAAGAGTGGTGTAGTACTTAGTATTTTAGTATAAATTCATAATCTTATGAAGTCTTAATTATATGAGATGAATTAAGGAGTTGTTTAATTCTTAACATGTTATTATTTTTATATTAGGCATCTCAAAATTTGAAATTAATTTTGTGTAATACCACTATGTTAGTTAAAGTAGGGCATTCCTGGCTAAGTAAACTGCATGGCAATGGGGAAAGTATATAGGTATACTTGTTTGGTTAGTGTAAGACTTTATGCACATGAAAAGGAAGATGGAGAATTTAGGCTGGAAATATATTTTAGCAAATCCAGGAACAAATGGTAATTTTAGACTTCCATAAATTTTCTAATTTTAAAATTAATAATGCAGTTATTCTGTGTAGTATGGTGTAAGAAGCAGACTTTAGATCAGAAGGCCTAGGTCTGAGTCCTATATATGCTTTGATTAGTTATGTTACATCCATTTCCTCTTTAGCAAAAAACAGATTATAATAATGGTTGGCATACCCATATTCCAATTTTGTGTTGCCTGTGTCTCATTGCTATGGTCTGAGGTAGCACTTACTTCTCTTATTTTTGTTCTCACTGAATATACTGATCTAAGCATCTCTAACTGATAAGGCAGCGAAGCTCCCTCTAGAGGGTATTGCTTCTTATAACTCCAAAAATATTTCCAATATACTTCTTGGAGAGAGGAAGTGGGCCTGAGACTGAAGAACCTGCTTTAACCATTGCAAATCTGATTACCTTAACAACTGAATGAATGAAATCTATACAGTCTGCCTGTAGAAAGCAAAATTGTCCCTCTGGGCTTGTTGCATGGTCAGGAAGTAGAAAAAGGAAGAGGAAGAGAAGAGGCAGGTTTGGTCATTGCCTTTAATTCAGGATTTTTCTCTCATTCCACAGTGAATGTGCCCTGAGTGTTATATACTCTTTGTTAAGATACCCCTTATGTCATTGGAGAAGCTGGAAAAAGGAACAGTCCAAGGAAAAAAGTATCTCCCTGCATATGGAAAGAGGGTGAGTGTCTCATCAACTATTAAGCAGATATATGATTAATAACATTCCTACCATAGATGAAATTATACAGATTTATAAAAAATTGAAATTACCATAAGATATTAATAGTTCATATTATTTCTTGACAATAATATAATGTATAGAAGGAAGAAATTGTACTTAAGACTTAAAGAAAGTATTAGAAAATATCCTGAAAAGCAGGCAAAATTATGTTGCAGAGACATAAATGTAAAAATACGAATTGAGAACACTGTCTAGAGACAGAACAATTTAAGTACTCACTTTTCCCCTAAATACCTGGATGATAGTTGATAATACCATCAGTGCCCTGGGTCTTCTTTTTTTATTTGTAAAATGAAATTATTCCAATTGATGATATCTGAGTATCAATGGATTGCTCTTTTTTCCATTTAAAAATGTTAAGCTGGCAACTGTTTCAATAGCTGAAGACGTCTCCAAATACTCTATGATCATGATCAGTATTTGGTTAAGTGATAGACATCACACTGCATTTTCCTGTTTCTATTTCCACAATAAAGACATTTTTGTTAAGCACTATGGACAGCTTTGAAGAGCAAAGAAGTTATTAGAAGGAAAATTGCAGAAGTGAGAAAGTGAAAAATGTAGAAGCAACTCATGCCACTTATCTTAGTGGCAGTGAAAATAGGAGCATGATCATAATTTTTGTTTTCATACTATCATTTGACAACATTACCTTTTGCTACCCACTAACACTTTAGGAATGACTAAATTAATATCTAGCTATACAGTCAATTTTAGAAACCTACAGTGCATTAATTATCTTATCTGTCGAAATATCTCCTATATTTCAACACAGCCTGAGTATAAATGTTGAAGGTGAGGAATTGAGAGTTATGCAAAACTGGTAATAAAAGGTTTATAATTTCAGGTTAGATTAAAAAAAACAGAAAAAAACTGTATCCTATGTAATTTTGCAAGTCATTTGCTAATTTGTAATATAATTTATTTGTTACAAATGATACAAAACCATCATAGCTGTGCTTGCCAGATTTGAGTTCCTGGTCATTTCCTTGTGAGCATTCTGAAAACAGTATTTCTATTCATTAAATATCATGTGATCCATTCAGCTTACTCAAACAGCTGGTATTGAGCATGTACAATGTTGGTACTAAGGCATTTGGTAGGTACTAAGGATAATCAAAAGTTTAAGACACAGAAAAACAGACTTCATTAGTGGAAAAGAAGGAAAGAGAAAAAATTAAGAAAAACTTAAATTATAGTAAATACAGATTATAATTTTCATCACTATTCATCCAAAAATTCTAAATCTGTTTGAAGTTTTCATTGTATAAAATTTTTGCTTACTTAAATATGAAGAAACAGTTAACTATAGCAAACAGAGCATTATTTTCAGAAAGAATGGGTCATGTTGTTAAACCTATTCTTGTCATCTGCTTGATTCTTACTATAGGTCCCAACATGGTTACTCATTGAACTGAAAATTTCTTACATACTCTCAAATTATTATGGTTTCACATTTTCATGGAAACATTTCCTCTTCTTTTTAAAGACATTGCTGATCTTTATTTTCCCCATTAACTCTTGAATGTTTTATCAATATTAGTCCCTCTTTTTAATTAATCAAAATTCAAAACCCAGCCCCTGTTTAGATTTATTTTATTAACAAAACACCAGTTATTTTAATTTAGTGAATTAATTCTGAGACTTTGTTCTCATCTTTTAACTGACTGCTTAAGTCAAATGACAGCCATACCATTCTGTAGCGTTGTAAAAGCATATCCTAAACCCCATAATGAATATATTAAATATGTAGTGATTGTGATATATTATTCATTTCCCATTTGTGACCTCACATTTTGTGTTGCAGATCAGATGGCAGAAATAAGAGATCAGAATCCTCAGTAAGCTAAAGGGATAATTAAGGTTACTTCTGTTTCCCATCATACCAATTTGCCAATGTCATCTGGAAATCAAAACAACCAAAATTGTAATTCCATTTTTTTTTGCATACAGCATTTCTATTCATAAGTGAAAGGTGCTCTTGAAGGGCACAGTTATATGGAATTGACAGGTGTTTCATCACTTCTTGATGCAAAAATTGTAAGGAATTGAACAAAGCCAAGGTTGGATGGTAGGGTGAGAACTTATGTGTCAGTTGTACCTAAGAAAGTCTATACTATTTTATGATGTGAATGTAATGTCTGACATTCTTTTGGCCAAGAACCCTTGGTCATTAAAGAGTTCTGCTACCAGACGGGTTATCTGGTAGATCTACAATCAAACCAAGCTGAGACACAGCTACTTTTTGCAGCTTTCAAGATTTTCTTTAAGGACAAATCATTTTCCCATTTCCTGTTCGCACTCCTAGTGCAACTATCATATTTACATGTTTATATTTCATGAAACACTATAACGAATTCCTACTTAAACTATTTTCTTTAATCCAAATAATCCATTATCCTAATAATTTCAATAAATTACAATACCACCAATTAAGCTTTCTACTTGTTTATGGTTTTCTCATATTAATTGATAAAAAAAAGGCTTCAGTGATCCTCAATGGCTTCAGGATAAAGTTGAATATTCTAATTTAGTGCATATGGTGAATAAACAATCTGATATCTTCCAAATTCTCTAATTCTCCTCTCCCCTCTCCATGTAACAAGAAAATCAATCAATATGAGTTTACCTGAATGAGAATGGTAATACGAATAGCTTCTCTGCTGTCATAACTTTTTCTTCTGCCATCCATCTTAGCCTGGCATATATTCCTCATTCTTCAAAGGTGCTTAATTTTGATTTAGAGTGTCTGATTTACAGAGAATTTCTCCCTTCTTCCATAGGACTAATAACGCACACATCTGTACTGAGTGTTATCACAACATTCTTGCTGTTGTTGCAGTAAGTATTGTGAGTCACTCAACAGTAGTTACTCAGAATGTATCCGAAGCACAACCCACCTCAAATGAAAAATGTTTTCCAATTCAGACCATGTATTAAATCATATAGGTGGATACATAGATATATCTATTATAAATACATTTGTATATATGGATTGATACACATCTAAAGATATACAAATTAAATAAGGTTAATGCATTAGTGTTTTTGTTTTGTTTTGTTTTGCTTCTGAGAAATATTATCACAAAGGTAGTGATTTTAAAAATCACAATTTATTATCATATAGCCCTGGATGTCGCAAGTCCCAAAATCAAGTAGAATTGCCTTCCTCTAGAGGCTCTGGGAGAATCTGCTTCCTTGCTTATTTTAGCTTCTAATGGCTTCCTACATTCCTTGGCTTATGGTTCGATCTTCTATTTTCAAAGCTATCAGATTAGTATCTTCAAATCTGTGACTCCAACCCCCTGCTTCCCTCTCATGGTGACACCTGTGATAACACTGAGCCCACTTGGATAACCCAAGAAGTCTCTTCATCTCAATTTCCTTAACTTAATTACATCTGCAATATCCCTTTACCATTTCAAGTAATATATTTTCTGGTTATGAGAATTAAGATATGGACATCTTTGGGGGGCCATTATTTAGCCTGACAAAATCAAATAACTTGAAATAAGTGAATAGGATACTAGATAATGAATAAATGTAAATACAGCAATATGGATTCTCTAAGACCTTTGATTTTTGCAGAGGAGGTAAAATTTACATATGATATCTGTAACAAAACAGCAATACTATCACATGAGAATGACAAAATGATATGGGAGTCCTGAGAATGTATAGTGTATTTATAATGAGGCAAAAATTATGACTTCATAATCTTGTGCTACAACTGAAAAACTGGTGGACTTTGGACTTGCAAAAACAGATCAATTGCTAAGTTAGGTAAAAGAATAGATAAATTCATTTATCTATTTCCACTATTGCTAAGATCATAACAGCATTGTACTCCTCACCATTTAGGAGGTATATTCATTTTAATCTAGAGAATTCATTCTAAGTAAATCAGAATGGTTAGTTTGTAAATAACACTTTATATGATTTGTGGCACATTTAATCTTTGATAGTAAGCAGTTTAAGTCAAACAGTTCAGCTATTGCATCAATTAAATTAAATAATAGTTCCTGTGGTTTACATTTATAAGTGTTAATATCATCTACAATTTAACTTTTAATTGTATGATCCTCAAATGAAGTACTATTTCTTATGTTTAGCTAAAATATCGATTACGGAAATGCTGAATGGGCTATTTTGTACTAGTTAACAGTAGAGCTCTAAGATCAATGTTTATATCTTCTGCTAATTGATTCAGCCATTTTCATAGGGCAAATTTATCAACAAAAACATCATATGTGTAAAATATACAATACAAAATACAGTAAGCACAAAAATAAAACACCAACCCAAAACACTATATAAGCAATAAGTAGGCTACAGTAGATTTCATTTGCTATATTAGAAGCCATCTCAGTTTATGTCTATTAATAAACAGTTTATTAATAAAGGGAAATCATAAAATATAGCAGAATTTAAGTTGTATGAATTCAATACATGCTTATCAATATTTAATAATTCTACAGACATTGCTATGTTAAAATATAGACAAGTTTTTAACATTTAAGAAACAATTATATTATTAAGTCAATTGAATATTTGATCATGTAAGCTGTTGACAAATAGAATTTGTGCCACATCAGAAATTAAACAATTATTTGAAAGAAAAAAAATGACAAATTTTCCCCTGAAAATATTAAAATAATAATAGAGACCCAATGAGATTAGAGCCCAGCCTTATTTTTATCTAGAACTATGATATATGTGGTATTATTGTTTTAAGTTTCCTATTTATAGAACTATGGGATTTGGATTAATTTAATTTTATAATAATTTATTTCCAGGTCTCTTAAATTTCAATGATTGATTTATGATTATTTATATAATAATTTAAAATGGAAGCAATTTGGGATCCCTGGGTGGCACAGTGGTTTAGCGCCTGCCTTTGGCCAAGGGCGTGATCCTGGAGACCCGGGATCGAATCCCACATCGGGCTCCCAGTGCATGGAGCCTGCTTCTCCCTCTGCCTGTGTCTCTGCCTCTCCTTCTCTCTGTGTGACTATCAAAATAAATAAAAAATTTTTAAAAAAATGGAAGCAATTTGCAATTATATTATATATAAATATCATTTAATATATGATGTATGTCATCTGATATAAACCTACTTTTACAATATATAATTTTATCTTGTTTTATTTTTTCAAGAGTTACTTATTTATATGAGAGAGAGAGCACATGAGCAGGGAGAAGGTTAGACGGAGAAAATCCTCAAGCTGACTTCCAGCTGAGCTTGGAGTCCTATATGGGGCTTAATGCCTGATTCATGAGATCACAACCAGAGCTAAAACCAAGAGTCAGCCACTGAACTGTTTGAACCATATAGGCACCCAAAGAGTGTACCATTTTAAAAATAAAATTATTTTTCCACTACCACATAATATCAGAAGGATTGGATGATAGTTCATTAAATTGAAAGCAATGTTTTGAAAAATAATTGGTGGGGGTGCCTGGGTGGCTCAGTGGTTGAGCCTCTGCCTTCAGCTCAGGTTGTGATCTCAGAGTCTTGGGATGGAGTTCCATATCTAGCTCCCCGTGGGGAGCCTGCTTCTCCTCTACCTATGTCTTTCCCTCTCTCTGTGTGTCTCTCATGAATAAATAAATAAAAGCTTAAAAAATAAAGCAAAAGCATTGTTATTTAATTCCAAGTTCTCTCATGGAGAACCTAGATTAATTCATGAATTAATTAATGTTAATTAATGACTTAATCTAGGTAGAGGAGGTATGTAATTAATACATATTAAGTGTATTAATTAATGAATTAATCTAGGTTCTCCATGAAACCTTCATTAATTCAACTTTCATGGAGTTGACCTAGAGTGAGCAATGATTCTCTAAACATATGGTCAATAAAGTTTCTTCCAGAGTGAACATAGTATAAGTGAATGTTTACAATTTAACAGTAATTAGTGATTTATTTCCTAAAGCAGGAGTTGACTAAATATGGCTAGTGTGGGCCAAATCATGTCTTCCATCTCTTTTTGTAAATAAAGTTTTGTTTGAACACAAGAATGTCAATTGGTTTACCTATCATCTAAGATACTTTTCACACTATAGTGAGAGTTGAGTACTGCAACAGAGACTATATTGCCTGCAAAGCCCCATAGAGAGAAAATTTGCAAACACCTCCTTTAAGGTTAGTAAAAAATTAAACAAGCTTGCAAAACAGAATCATTGAACAACATAAAGCAGAATGCTAGAGTTCATGAATAACAAATAGAAGTTGGAAATTGAACAGAATATGCAAGGTAATTTTTGCACAAGGTATTTTCTGAATTGAGTACACTGAGTATGCTTCAATTGTATAGTTACACAAATAAATGCTATTTATAAGTGTATATGTGCAACATTAATTTTATAAATAGTCTAGTTCCATGAGCTTTTTCTTATTGTCTCTGAGCTGGAGTCAGAATAAAGAATTGCAGCATTATCCAGAAGAGCTTGACACTATGGTTAACCTAAGAGTGCTTGGTTATTGGCAATGAACATATCAAAATCAAACAAAGGAGCTGTATAACTGAGAGTCTGGCATAGCATCTCTGAAATCAGTTAGATGTTTAGTACAGCAAAATACCTAAGGACCTTATATGTGTAAATACCAAGAGAGGTCCATAGCAAGACTCACGGTTTTTGAAGGACTTCTCATCACTTTACAGTAGTGCACTTTAGAGCAGATCAAGCTCAACAAGTAAGGCCTTTCCTTATTGAGCACTGTCTCTTGTTTTAATGAATTTCATTGGTTTTTGACACAGGTTCCTTGAGAGTAGTGTAATCAAGAGTTACACAGGGCCCTATCCCTGAGGATCCAGCATTCACAACACTAACGTCATTTCGAAGGGGAAGAAATTTGAAGCTAATGCAACCCAGTGAAACTTATTGTGAATCCATTCTTTGGTCCATTTGTACTATTTTAATGCTTTTTTGTTTATATATGAGAACCCTAATAATGAATGATATTTTAGTTACTGCAAGTCCACATCTGTTTGGGTTTCCAAGTTTTTAAATTGTGACTAGTATATTAATTCTATTTGAAAATTCTGAGCTCTAATCAAGGGATCATAGACCCAATTAGGGAAAGGGGAAAGGGGTTCATTTCCTTGCATGATATTATGGCCCAGCGAATGTGGTTATTATTCATTAAAAATTTAGTGGGTCTATTATATGAGACAACATGGTTATGTCATGACTTTAGAAATACTCTAATGCCTTGACCACCTGTAATATATAAGGGAAAAGAAAATCATAAGGAAAAGAAGAGGTTAAAAGGTAGAGTTGAAAAATTATTTGCTTTTCAGTGAAATTGACATATCATTTTTATGCAAATGTGTCTTCATCTTCCTATTCTGTGAGCTCTTTTCTCACAAAAAGATTTTTAGACTAATTGTTGTATCTGCCACTTGCTAAATCTGTTTTCTAAATTACAAATTCAGCCTTCACTGCGGGTGTACTGCCAGCCACTTCTTTCACAAAAGATCTTTGTAGTAATTGTTTTATCTGCTGCTTGCTAAATCTGTTTGCTAAATTATACCTTTCATTGAAACAACACCAAAACCTACTCAGGAAGCAATTAGTAGGTATTGACATTTTTTTAAAAGCAGAGCTTATATGTTTTAGATTGTGTGGGAGGGTCTGAAAGATAGATGTACAAATAATGTATCAGTCAAGGGACTACAGGGCTTTTAGGAGGATGTAATGTTATTTCACCAGTGTCTTTTCTAAGAGATTTGTTAAAAGTAGGTCTCTCTGCAATCCAAGAGAGAGACAAACCATAAGAGGCTTTAACTATAGGGAAAAAAAATCAAGTTGCTGGAGCGGAGGTGGGTAAAGGGATGGGGTAACTGGGTGATGGGCATTAAGGAGGGCACATGATGTAATGAGCACTGGATATTAAAGCAACTGATGAATAAATGAACTAACTCTACATCTGAAACTAAAGATACACTATATGTTAACTAATTGAATTTAAATACAATAAGGTAAAAAAGAAGAAAAAAGCAGGCCCCTCTATGCTCAAGCCACATAAGGATTATATGAGACGTTGTTATGTACAATTAGTTTAAAAAGTCTTATAGGTAATCTGTTCTTAATTTAAAATAGTGAAGCTCCTTCCCAGATTTTAAGTTTTCATATATTTTTTTCTCCAGATTGTAATTAAGATTCGCTGAGTATATTATAGTATTGCCTCAGGAAGAGAACTACTAAGCATTATTCTTATAGTTAAAAAGGCATAACAGAATGAATAACATAAAAATAACTTTTAGTATCATCAAACTATATTGCCATGTTGAATTTCAGCCTTCATGAACTAATATCCATTTGTCACACTTTAAAAATAATATTTATGAAATCATTCATTCTTGAGATGTTTAAAATTCTCAGGTAGAGAATTTGTACCAGCAAACCTAAAAAAGTTGAGGTTTGGTGAATGGACGCCAAGTAGATTCTTACATGGTATGAACATGTGGGACTCATTGCTGTCATTGAGAAAAGCGGAGGTTATTTATGAAGTACATGATTTATTTCATTTTGTTGATACTTCTCTAGTATTTCACAAACTGAAATATATAAATATATTAATGTGGACTTTTTCAGTCTAGCTGCATTTTACTCATAGTCAAAGAATTTTTAAATTTCATAGTAAAACAAGCTTCTATGTTTGAAATTTATTCTTCCAATCAAGATTATTTAAATTAATGTTTCATATTTCAAACTCATATGGGTAATTATCCTAAATCTGAACTTTTAAACAACACAATTTTGTCATGTATTCCCAATAGATGATAAAACCTCTCTGGTGCAAAAAATCATTTATTTAAATGAAAATGGATAAGAAAGGGATAAAAAGTTTCCTATTAGAGTGTATTTGTTTAGAGCATGTGTGTCTACATAAATGATAGATTTATCAATTAATTGGTGTCAGTTAATTAAAATGTATTTATAATTTATCATTTCCTGAGGGTTTCATAAGGAATAATAATTATTTCCATTGTTTTAGAAAAAATATATAGTAAATTGGCGGGCAGATTAAAATAAATCTGGATTTGAATGGTACTGGGAATATGAATATTAGTGTTCAAAACAGAACAAAAAATAGAGTCAATTAACAGTATTTTAGTTTTACTTCTGATGAAATATCTGGAAATAGTAATAATTGAAAGAAATCAGATATTGCTTTTATTTTTATCACAATTTAGAAGCAAAATGACCAAATCTTTAAAAAAGAAACAAATTAAATTATAAAGAGTATATAATCATAAAAATCTCAATATTTCTTTTAGATTATTTATAGTCTATTAAATTACTCAAAATATAGTCTTTAACTGTTGGCTGTAAAATGTATTTTAATTTTGACCTGTCCATCCAACACTTTACTAAAACTACTGTCTAGAAGGGCAAAAAGACTGAATGGTTAGCACATCAATATCATTGCACCTTATGATCTTGTTTTTAATTTCATCTTCCATTCACCTCTTCTGCCTAGAAGTCTTGGCTCCTTTGTAATATGTTAACTGGACTTCTCTATTTTTTGATATATTTATATCTTAAATAGAAGTACTTTCTGAAGTTTCTTTTTTTTAAGATTTTATTTATTTATTCATGAGAGACCGAGAGAGAGAGAGAGAGAGAGAGAGATACAGAGAGAGAGAGAGAGAGAGGCAGGCAGAGGGAGAAGCAGACTCCATGCAGAGAGCCTGATGTGGGACTAAATCCTGGGTCTCCAGGACCATGTCCTGGGCTGAAGGTGGTGCTAAACCGCTGAGTCCCTCGGGCTGCCCCTTTCTGAAGTTTTTTCTTTTCTTTTTTTTTTTTTAATTTCACATACTCTCAGAGTTCTCTACACAGATGACTCTGAATTCTAAGAATTTTATATATTTAATCATGTTTCTGAAATCCAGCCCCATATTGGTATTTGCTTGTACATACATTCACATGCTAATTTAAACTTAATATTCTTAAATAGTAACAGCATCATTCTTTTAAGCACAGCTCAAGTAAGCATATTCATGTTACCAAAACCATTGCACATAAAGGCTATGTTTCTGTCTGATTGGTTTAGCAGCTGGATGACCACTAGGTCTGGATCTATTGACTACTTTATCTCTTGACCATGGTATTTCTCACTTTATTGTATAACACATCTTTTTAGATTTTATGATGAAAATTGTGCTAGGGATGCCTGGGTGGCTCAACAGTTAAGCATCTGCTTTCAGCTCAGGGCGTGATCCTGGAGTCCCGGGATTGAGTACCACATTGGGCTCCCTGCATGGAGCATACTTCTCCCTCTGCCTTTGTCTCTGCCTCTTTCTCTCTGTATCTCTCATGAATAAATAAATGAAAATCTTAAAAAAAGAAAAGAAAATTGTGCATAAATAAACAATAGAGAATGAGATCAATATGATTTAACTTTTGAAATGAGAATGCCTTTTCTTTCACCAACTATTATGCTTGTGAGACATTTAGTCCTTTGCCCCTCCTCTAATGAATGGTAGAGCACCATTGCTGTTTCCTGGTGTAAGCATCAAAGTGAATGTAGGGGTGATTCTCTCTTCAACTTCTTTAGCCTCAGTGCCTTGTCCTTTGGAAGCAGGGTTTTGTCAGTGTTCCTTGGACAACCAAAGCATGCCTTATGTCTAGAAGATTTTAGGTAGGAACAAGTTTTCCCTCTTTACCATGCTAATTCAGATCTCTCTTGAATTAGTGCAGAATTTTCAGTACAAGTAGTTTCTTAGTTTTCCATCAGACACTAATTTTTACTTCTACCCTTCTCTGAGAACCAGAAGGGTACAGAAATGGTTAGCGCTTTGTGACTTTGTTTAGCTGAGGGTACTCTTCCAACTTTCTACCCTGCCCACAATCTATCTCACCATGGAAGTGGAAAAGATCTTACGAACAAATCTGAATTCCACTTGCAATTGGGATTCAAGGAATAGTAAGCTATCACAGTATATACATCATTTGGCACTTAAGAATTTGCTAAATTTCAGTTGTTTTCTTTTACACTTTCAGGAGAGTTATCTCTTTCTGCCATGCTCTCTTCTCTTTCCTTGGAGAGGCTTGTCATCTGGTTCACTTGGTAATCTTGCAACCTCAACTCTGATGAACTTGAAGAAATAGAGGATATTGCAATTCTCCTGTTTTCTTGTTTTAGGGTATGAACAATGTCCTCTTGTGGCTTCTTACTTTCTAAGCAGAAACAGAATTTGGGTGAATTTATTCAAGAAGTAATTCCTGGATGCAATGTTGGGGCAATGGGAAGTAAAAAATAAATGGAAAAAAAAATGCTATACAGATGGTATCAATGAGCAGATATAACTGTATAACTGAAGACACCCAAAGGACTATGGAGCACCTCCCACCTGAGGGGTAGGGAGCTGTTAATACTTCCCCACCAAGCATTATTATCCATCATTGTTTGAGGCTTACTCCCATGACATTACATTTGGAAGTATTCTCTACTTTAGAAATAAATTTCTGTCTGATTTTCCTGAAGATAGATAAAAATATAGATAGATGATAGATAGATAGATAGATAGATAGATGATAAGTAGATAGACAGATAAGATAGAGATATATGTATGTATAAGCATGAAAGAGCTACACAGATCAGTGGTTATACTTGGTTTCATTCCAAATGATCCACAAGTATAAAATCTCATTACAAAGCAATTCTATCATTTTTATTCTTGTGTCAATGTAAAAAAAGTATTCTTGTTACCACATTTAAAAAATATACATTATTTACTTATTTATTTATTCATGAGAGACACAGAGATAGAGGCAGAGACACAGGCAGAGGGAGAAGCAGGCTTCCTATGGGGATCCCAATGTGGGACTCCATCCCTGGACCCTGGGATCACAATCTGAGCTAAAGGCAGACTTTCAAGGTGTCTGAGCCACCCAGGCGTCCCTCCTTGTTATCACATTTTAACAATTTTCAAAGATTTCTGGGTTTTTCTACCTAAAAGAAGTTTGTCTCTAAGGTTTTTCTGATGATCAAAGTATTTATTGCAAAGTACAGATTTACCTATCATTTATCATTCTGGGCTGATGATTTAAATACTTTGTTTCAAAATTGTTATGATTTTTCATAATTATAATTAATCTACATAATATTTTATATATTTATGCTGGGACAGAAATTTTTGAGAAAAGTATTTAATAGGGATACATCACATTTATTCTGGGTTGCATATTATGTATTATGAGGTTAAAGTGTATTTTAATCTATTTATTTTCATGTGTGTTTTGTCGAGCTCCAGGAATATGAATGGAACCTAATAGTAATTTGCATATTTCTGTTAGTACATTGCCTGTGTTATTAGCCAACAGAATAACATACAAACCTCTCTGAGCTCACTAGAGTTTACAGTTTAATCAACTAATCACCTGCTGAGATGAGTAACTATGACTGGAAATATGGCCACTGGCAAATCTGTAGTAGGAAAAGAGGGATGTGCATGCTGCTTATATCTTAATTCCACCTGATGAGAATCGAAGACCATGTGATATTCAAAACTCCAGGGATGCTTCTTGTTATATCAGTAGAGCATATTATGGGAGTCCCAGGAGATTAGATAATTTAAATGATTAAATGAATGATTTCAATCAGAAGTTATCATAGAGGAACTTATGTCTCTGCCTCTTTCTCTGTGTCTCTCATGAATAAATAAATAAAATATTTTAAAAAAAGAAGTTATCATAGAGGTCAATAGTAGATAAAGTTTTAAAATAAGAGACCAAATGCCAGTAAGAGATTATGTAAAATGATCCCAGAAAAGGAACCACTGCATTTATCAATATAGAACTAAAACAAAAGCAGTTCCTATGCATTTGGGGTGGGGGTGAGGGTTGTAATTAAAAGTACTTCAAGAGAGCATCAGAGGCAAATGATGTAGCAGAGACAGCATTCCCCCCCCCCCCCACTGTGAATGGTGAAAACAGAAATGGTGATGTAGCTAGTGTGGGGTGCTTTTGTATGTTTGTTTATTCTTTTGTTTTGGAACTCCAAAAACATGTTCACATGTTATGAAATTTTCCACTGAAAATAAGCCATCAGTGATGCAGATTAGTGAGGGATATAAATACTGAAATAAAGATCTTACAAAGAATATGAGGTATGAGGACCAGAAAACAATTTGATGAATGGGTTGTCCTTACACAGGAGCAAGAAGACCATGATAGCCGAGAAACTTGATTGTTTGCAAAAATAGAAAAGTGAGATGCTATCATTACAAATGCATAGATTCTTGATTTGATGTGCAATGATGAACAAAAGATTCAGTTTGACAGCTTCTACTTTTTTTTTTTTTTTTTTTTTTTTTTTTGCAAACACATGAGAGTTTATTTACAAGCTGGAGCTTGGGTCCAAGTATACCCGACACAGCAGAGCAGGGATTTGGACCCTGAGGTGGGTTCCAGCTTAGTTTTAAGGGCTGGTTTAGGGAAGCTCCAGAAGGGATGGAGGAATTTCTCAAGTTCTGTTTACATTCTGATATGGGGCTTTCAAGGGCATTGAGCTCTGTTTTCATTCTAATATGGGGTTTCCTGCCACTGGCTTGGGCTCTGTTCTCATTCTAATAGGGGCTTCCTGCCCTTGGCTTGGGTTCTGTTTTTATTCTAATATGGGGCTTTCTAGGACATTAAGCTGTAAGCTGTTTTCTTCCTGTAACTGAAGCAAGGTAAAGTTCAGCTCTTATTCACAGGGGCCTGGGATGGCTGTACTTGTACTAATGCTGAACTTAAAGTGGGATGGACTTAATTTTCTCAGCCTCTGCATTTCCCCCTCTCAGAGGAACCTAAGGAAGGACCCAATCATGGGTCCAGGTTGCTCTCAGAGTGAGCCAGGGGGAATGATTAAACCAGGATTTGAACCAACCTTGTTGCTGTTCTCATTCCCATTTACATTTCAATGAAGAAGCAACACCCTAGGTTTAAGGCAGCACACAACCCCCCACCCCCTTTGTTGTAAGAAGACTAAGTCTAATCCCCTTCTATTTTGAAGGATAACCTCAGACTAGGGAGTCTTGGAGGTAGGAAATAAGGGAGAACGGCACAGTCTTAGCTTTAGGGGATTGTCCTTGTCTGGTTGGCTTTTCCATTCTGGAACAAAGTCCTTGAGAATGGCGTGTGGGTGTAGTGGACCCAGGGAGTAATCCCTCCGACCTTGAGAGCAGTGGGAGTGGTCAGGATCACGATGTAAGGTCCCTTCCAGTGAGGTTGAAGTGTCTGGTGTTGGTATCTCTGCACATACACTCAGTCACCCGGCCGATATCGATAGGGGTCCGGGGGTGGCCCGGTCTCATAGAGGGCCCTCAGCTTAGGCCACACCTGCTCATGGGTTCATTGTAACATTTGGAGGGAGAAAAGGAGTTGGTGATCATCAAACTCAGCAAGCACCTCAGGTTTTAAGTTGGGGATAATAGGTGGAGGAAGACCGAACAAGATCTCGTAGGGAGTCAGTCCCATCTTATATGGGGAATTCCTCACCCTATATAGGGCAAAGGGGAGGAGAGTCACCCAGTCCCCATAGTCTCCAGGTCTAATTTAGTTAAGGTCTCCTTTAATGTTCTGTACATCCTCTCTACCTGTCCTGAGTTTTGGGGCCTATATGCACGATGTAATTTCCAGTCTGTCCCAAGTACTAGTGCCACTCCCCGTGTTACCTTAGAGATGAATCCTGGGCCATTGTCTGATCCAATCCTAACAGGAAAACCATACCTCGGTAAGATGTCTTCCAGCAGTTTCTTGGTCATGGCCTGTGTTGTTTCATGTTTGGTGGGAAATGCCTCTGTCCATCCTGAAAAGTATCTACAAACACTAGTAAATACCTGTATCTGTATTTTCCAGGTTTTACCTCAGTGAAGTCCACTTCCCGGTAGGCTCCTGGGCGGTCCCCTTGGAGCCAGGTTAGATCTATGGGCGGTAGCATTAGTTAACTGCCATGTGTGGCAGCTCGCCACAATCTGCTCGATTGTAGCTCGAGAGTCTTTAATAGTGATCTTTGCATGTCGTATGAGGTCTTCCATCTTCCTTGTTCCCATACGAGTACTCCGATGCATTCTGGATAGGCCTCGCCGTCCTAGTTCCTCTGGCAGGATGATGCTGGAGTCTGCGGCCCCCCCCAGCCATGCAAGTTCTGGGTCCTGGGCAAGTGTTTGATCCAGTGTAAATCAGCATCAGTATAGTTGGGGGCGTCAGGCAGTGTCGGTGCCCCATCGGGTCTCCATTTCCATGGTTACTGCTGCCCCCGCATATCCGATTCCTTCTCAGATGAAACTGCTGCCATCAGTGTTCCAGGTGGCGTCCGCATTCTGCAGTGGCTGGTCCTGGAGATCAGCTCTGATTCCATGCACTTGCACCAAAATTTCTTGACAGTCATGCAGAGGGGGGTCCCAGTCTGTGTTAAGGAGACAAGAGTCATGGGGTATTGGCAGACCCTGACATGGTTGGCCCCCAGCTTTAGTTATGGCCGGTGGGTGCCGGGCCAGCCCAATTCCCCCAGGTTCTGCCCACCCTTGGGGAAATTCCCACAGCCAACAGTCAATGTCAGTCATTGGGGCTGAGGGCCTTTGGTGGAGACAATATTTGTCTTCTGAACTCAGGGCAAGCACCTGAATCGGGTGCCCCTCTTTGTTTAGGATTTTTGCCCCTTCGGGGTGGAAGCGAATTTGTGCCCCCATCTTGTGAGCAAATCCTGACCTAAAAACGGGTATTCTAATAGGGACACTCAGGGATGACCATGAAGCAGTGGGATACCCAGCCCATGCGGATATCCACAGTTCTTCAGGTAGTCCATGAGTACTGTTTGGTGCGCGTGGCCCCTTGCATAAAGTCTTGCTTGCCAGTTTCCCTTTGGGTTGTAATAAAACCGAATGTGTGCCCCAGTGTCCACTAGGAATTCAACAGGTTGCCCCTCCACTATAAGAGTTACCCTGGGCTCGGGGAAGGGTGCCAAACCCCGAGTCCCCTAATCGTCCAGGTCCTCCATTTCCAAGATCTTGGCAGGGGCCTTAGATCTTTTGTTAGGGCAGCTTTTTACCCAGTGGCCTTCTTCTTTCCAATAAGCACATTGGTTTTTGTTCAGCTTGGGGAGCTCCTGAGGGGGACCAGGGCCATCCTCCTTACCTGTCCCTGAAGCCAGCTTCTTGAGGTGCCTCCGTCTTTCCTGTGGGTCGTCCATGGTTGTGGCCAGCAGGATCTTGGCCAGGTTTCGGGTCTGCCAGTCACTTAGTTTGGTTTGTTGTTCTTCCAGACTTTCTCTATTATTATAGAGTCGTTCTGCCACTATCACTAAGTCCTGCAAGCTCTTCTCTCCCAGTCTCTCTACTCTTTGCAATTTCTTTTTAATGTCTGGAGTGGTCTGGTTAACAGAAGCCATGATAATTGCAGTCTTTGTTTCCAGGGCTTCTGGGTTCATAGGGGTGTACTGCCTAAAAGCCTCTATGACTCTCTCTAAGAACGCTGCTGGACTCTCATCCTTACCCTATCTCACATCATATACCTTGGCCAGATTGGTAGGCTTGCGCTTGGCAGCCTAGAGACCTGCCCCTAGAGTCTGGCGGTGGACCAAGGATCTCTCCTTACCTTCAGCCGAGTTGTGTGTTTTGGGGGGTAAAAAGGGTTTTAGCCAAGGAGGGGAATTCTCTATCATGTCCTACCAGGCCAGGATGTTGGGCATCTGGTCAGGGTAGCCAGTCCAGTTTGTCCCTGAAGATCCCGGCCTTAACCACGCATGAAACCCTCCAGATGGGGTCCTGGAGGTCTCTCGGATCCTGGACGAGCCCCCAAATGTTGTGCCCAAGATCGCGAATCTGAGAAATCCCAAGGAGCCAACACCGATGCAAACACACGAGGGTTTATTTACAAGCTCGAGCTTGGGTCCAAGTATACCCGACACAGCAGAGCAGGGACTTGGACTGCTTCTACTTTTTCAATGAAGTAAAAACTTTGGGAATTATAGCTGTATACATGTATTAGCAAATTTAAAACATTTTAAAATATGAAATATATGTTGTATTATATATTATTTTTTTAAAGATTGTATTTATTTATTTATTCATGAGAGACACAGAGAGAGAGAGGCAGAGACATAGGCGGAGGGAGAAGCAGGCTCCTCACAGGGAGCCTGATGCAGAACTCCATCCCAGACTGGGATCTTGGCCTGAGCCAAAGACAGATGTTCAACCGCTGAGGCACCCAGGCATCCCTAACTAACGAATATTAATTTCACCCTCTGAAATAACATCCTCAAAGCTTTGAAACAGATATTGTTATATCCCACAAAAAGAGTACTTTGCTCAAATAAATGTTGATAAGATTTCCAGGGATTTTGTATGTCCTTTAGTTTCCCTTAAAAAAACAAATATGTGGCAATTTTTCCTAAATCTTTTCTACTAATGAATAGCAGCATTCCCTTGTTTATAAAATAAGGTAATGAGGACTTATCGCAGATACTTAAACATGGGTTCATTGGTTGCAGGCAAGAATAATCTAGATTATTTTCATAAACTCTAAAGCTGCAAGCATAGTGATACATTTATAAGAAGTGAAGCAGGTAAGAAAGCATAGGCAACAATATTTTCAATCAAAATGCCATGTAATATGATGATTTTTGTGTAATTATCAGAGACTGACACTGGGAAATATTCTCCTAATCAGAGAATTTTGATTAATCTAATCACTCCTTCACTATACCTATGCAAATAATGTCTCCACTGGTGTTCTAATTTGAAACAACAGGTTTCTTTTATTAATGAATAAAAGGAAGTTACCAGTGATAATGGCAGCACTATGGCTAATATTAAAATCTGGAAAGCAACATGACAGGAATAATAAAGTTGATTGCTAAAAAAAAAAAAAAATGAAAGCTCACTGAAAATATTTACTCAGGCAAAACTGTAGTCATCACTAGCCAGGACCATGTCTATAATGGAGAAAGACATTCTCAAATTAAATAGGCTGTCCTGGTTCTGAGTCTTTTGAATACTAATTATTTTCATCCTTTTATAAACAAATCACACATTAGGACATAAATAAGTTATTTTGAAGTAATTTTAGATTACCATTAAATGTACATTACTATTTAATACATTGTCAACTTTGTCTCCCTTACTACCTACAACTAGAATTTATCTTGTTTCCATGTTATGTTGTTAAATATAAAGCTGATCAAAATAAGTTAATTCAAAAAGAGAATTACAGCTATATGATTCTCTTTTTTATCTAGAAACTATAAATATAGGAACTCTAGGAAGCAAAAGATTATATGCAATAAGAAGTTCAAGTAGGATCTTGAAAGTATGGGTGAATCCAAGGTACACCAAATCCAAGGGGCTGAGATGCTGTATGCCTTTTAAGAGTTCTCGGTGCAGGGGGATCCCTGGGTGGCGCAGCGGTTTGGCGCCTGCCTTTGGCCAGGGGGTGATCCTGGAGACCCGGGATCAAATCCCATATCAGGCTTCCGGTGCATGGAGCCTGCTTCTCCCTCTCCCTATGTCTCTGCCTCTCTCTCTCTCTGTGTGTGTGGCTATCATAAATAAATTAAAAAAAAAATTAAGAGTTCTCGGTGCATATGACTTCACTAATATGTGACATTTAAGAAACAAAACCAGATGATTATAGGAGAAGGGAAGGGAAAATAAAAGAGGAAAACAGAGAGGGAGGCAAACTATAAACAAGTCTTAACTGTAAGGAACAAACTGAGGGTTGCTGGAGGGGAAAGGGTGGAGGAATGGGGTAACTGGGTGATGGGCATTAAGGAGGGCGCTTGAAATAAAGAGTACTGGGTATTGCATGCAACTGATGAATCACAGAATGCTGCCTCTGAAACTAATAACACAGTGTATGCTAATTAAATTTAATTTTTTTTAATTTTTTATTTATTTATGATAGTCACAGAGAGAGAGAGAGGCAGAGACACAGGCAGAGGGAGAAGCAGGCTCCATGCACCGGGAGCCTGACGTGGGATTCGATCCCGGGTCTCCAGGATCGCGCCCTGGGCCAAAGGCAGGCGCCAAACCGCTGCGCCACCCAGGGATCCCTAAATTGAATTCAAATTTAAAAACTTAAAAAAGAAAGAGTTCTTGATGCTCCATCCTTGGTCACTAGCTGAATATTGACGGGGAAGAGATAAACTAAAGTTAAGTGGAGCCAAATCAAGCATCACTTTGGATTAGAGATGATGCACAGGAACTAGGAGGCAAGAAAGGAAAATTTACCTTCCAAGATCTCTAGACTGACACCGCTCCTACACCTCCATGATTTGTTGCAATCCATTTAGCACAACAAATGATAGTGTCTCTACTATCTGAGACAGTGATGCAGCACCAGGAAGTGCCTTTCCCCACCTTATCCACAGGTGCTTGGGTTCCTGGAGATGGCTTCCAATTCAAATACCCCCACAGGTCCATTCCATACAGTCTATTTTGTCAAGACTGTAGCATCAGAATATTGCTTACTGCTTTCAGGACCTCTGTCTCTCCCTCTAGCCAGAAATTATGCCAGAGAACACAAGAGTTTGATGTTTTTGGCATTCTCATCAAACCTGTAAGCAGTTATGAAGTCTACAAAGAAAATTCATATAATTTTATCATTTCTAGACTTTTTGTCCCTCTTCATATAAACATGAAAATATAAACTTCTATGTTGTTAGGCATCCAAAGGAAAATAAGCCCATTCTATCCACAGGAGTCATTTTATTAACCTTACCATCACATTAACAATCAACTGCTTCCTGTCTACAGATTTCACTGTATTCAAGATGGGTGGGGAGGATTTCTCTGGACACTTCAAAGCCTATATAAAGAAAATTTAAAAAAAAATAAAGAAATTCAGTTCCTTGTTTATCAAGAAATCACCTGTCTTCTACAGCATGTTCAATCCTACCATGAAGGTGTGGCTGTTATGAGAAGTACTGTGAACATTTTGACATAGGAATCACCTCTGTTTGAAAAGTGATGCCAAGAAAGCTTCTATTTTGGCTGGTTTCACTTTATCCTAATCTCTCGTAGTGTTTTTGCTCTTCTATTATTATTATTCTACACGACAACAGAAGTTTTTCAGCAGTATGACAGAAAAGCAGCTAAGTCAACAGTCTTTCTCCATTTCTGGGCCTGATTAACCCTTTAGGAACAGAACATACTTGCTTAGCAAAGTTTTGAGAGCTATAGCAACTGGTTCTAGGGAGTACTCTTTGGGTATCATAAACCAGATCCATAAAGTTAATAAAAACAACTCACTTGGTTTATTGACTAAGAATACTTTAAAAAGAAGCCTTTATCTTTGAGTTTTATTATCTTAGTTCTTCTTAAGATAATGAATGTTTGCTATTATCATGACCTGATATCCACTCCAAACTTGTTTGCAAGATACGGGGATGCATCTTGTTGATGTCTATATATATTATATTATGATATTATACATAATTTATATGATATATGTAATGTAATGATAAATGAATATACATTGTGTTTTAATATATAGTATACATAATACATAAATATATCATTTATTAATTTGTATATAAATAATACATAATATAATACATAATATATATATATATATATATTCATTTATTTCTATATAATCCAAAAAAAGCTTTTGTATGCCTATAAAATTTTGTGACTATTTTCTTTTTAATTCAAGTGACATATTCATTTGAGATATTATTTAAATACTATATGGTTACTGAGGAATAGAGATTGTTACAAATTGAGTGTTATATCAATCATATTTGGAGATGAATCAGTTAAAGGGAGAGTAACCATATATTTCAGGCATCCAGGAAGTACTTATTTATGCTCATTTTCCTGGCAAATAATTATTATAACCAATTTTTATTCTCAGAAATGTGCCAGTTTAAATGATAAATATTATGGGCTATCCCAGTTTATGTCATGCAGTTTTCCAAAATGTGTCATGGGGCACAGGTGGATGAATTGAGTTGACCAGAATTCTAGGATTTTATTTTTCAGAGCATTAGGTTGGTCATCCTTAAAGAGAAAATTCTCTAGAAGAATGATTGAGCCTAAAGTGAAGAAGCACAAAAGCCATATCTCTAAGTCTTTAATAAGTAATAGGTAATATCATTGAGATTTCTGTAGGTCAAGTGGATGGAATAGATTTAAAAGTTCTTTTTTAACTTCATAAAGGAATGATGGTCATGATATAGCAATAGTGAGCCAGTAGGAAAGCAAAACCATGTAGCTATCCTCACGTTTATGAGATAGGGAATATGAGAATACTATTTGGTAGACATTCAGGGAAATTGAATTCTTTGGGAAAATAAAAGCTAAGTTTCTGCTTTACCACTAGGTGGAATGGGAAAGCATCATTTTAAAATAACCACTTATGATATTACTATATTTCCTGAATATGGCATAGTGGTTCCAAAAGCCACAATGAAAGAACTAGGTTTTGGAGAAAAGATGAGAAAGAAACTAGAAATGGGTAAAGATTATAATAATATAGAATATTCAGGCAGTGCTAATATATTAAATATATCTCTTTGTGTTTCTTTGTTTAATTGTACCTCAATAAGTTACAAATAGTCTTCACATATTAAGATTTAAAAATTTTAGCAAAAACCATTTTACAATTTAAAATATAGTGTCAGATTTATAGACACTAAAGAAACACATGGGATTACTTAAATCATTTGGTGTGTATTAGATATTATAGGAATCAAATTTATGATTGTTTCTGTAGTTTTGATCACTGTCAAAGTTTATGCACAAGTAGGAGGAAAACAATTGGTAATACATCCAAGAAAGAACTAAGTATATAGTAAACAAGATTGTCCAAGGTAATAAACCTTATCCATATTAAAATGAAATGATAACAAAGAGGTAGAGATGGCCCTGAAACGTCCCCCTGAAAGTAGAGCTAGTGCACATCTAGTGAAATCTGGAGTAAGAATGAAAAAAGATAGTAATGATGGTGATGATTAATATTACTGCTATTATTATTATTTGAATGAGTTAAAGTCTTCTGATCACATCTGTGTACTTCATCAGCCATACAGTAGTATAAGTTCCTATTTTGACCTGTTTCTAACAGTTGATAGCATTCCCATTGAGAACATTGTATAATGAAATAGAAAACCACCCTTATGGTGATTTCTGTTGGTTGAGCTAAGTCAAATGTTCAAGGCACTCAACCTTTAGATTGTTTTCTCTTTCCGTATCCCTTCCAGTTATTTTTTCTGATACCTAATTGTAGATCCACACATATTACTCAGCATTAATTAATTTCCTTCTCAATGTATTAGTATCACTTTGGGAACTGAAAGACTAGAGAGTTCTTTTTAGTGATATGTATGTTTCACATTGAGATTACTCTAGCCATCGCAGCCCATAGCTATGAACTCTGTCCATATTTTTTTACTATTATTAAGAATTAATGACATTATTCAGAGTAGAAATTGAAAGGATCAAAGTCATGATGATACATTTGGTCCCAATAGTCTCTTGGAGGATGTGGGATAGAGGTCAGAATACCCCTTTCAATTGACCAAAATCTACCTATATAGAATGTTCTACTAACCCAGATGTACTATCAATAATTGCTTTAGGAAAAGTGTAGAAATATAAGACAGTCAAGAAAAAGGATATTGGTATTAGAAGTGTCTTGAAACATACGCTTGAAGCACTATTATCTTTAGTTTAGAAGAGCAGTTCAAGTAAAGTATCTACCAGATTAAACCCTTTGTATGATGACAGCAAATTCTTCCTCTCCAAATAGATGTTTCCTTTGCTAAGTCTACTCATGTATACCTTATTGAATAAGGCAAAATCTGATAGTTGAGGTTGAATATTGACAAAAGATGGAGAATGAAGAAAAGTCCACTTTATATAGACAAAGCTTAATATTTTCCTTTAGAGGGGATCCCTGGGTGGCTCAGTGGTTTAGGGCCTGCCTTCAGCCCTGGGCGTGATCCTGGAGTTCTGGGATCAAGCCCCATATTGGGCTTCCTGCATGGAGCCTGCTTCTCCCTCAGCCTCTGTCCCTCTTTCTCCATCTGTGTCTCTCATGAATAAAAAATAAAATCTTAAAAAAATATCTTCCTTTAGAGTAGAAATAAGATTATAAAAATGTCATTTACCATTTATCTTTTAAATGAGTAGCATGTAAAATATTTAGCTTTGACAAATGATTCATGGGTTGTATGAAGTGCTAGTAGAAAAGCAGTATAGGAGTAAACTGTTCCCTAACTCATCATTGCAAACAAGCACAATGTGAAAGTGAGTGAGCAATATCATTATACTGTAAAGTAAGGGAAAATACCAAATGGGAACTTGAAGGTAGAAAATGTTACCAGTAAATCTCAGTATTCTAAGTAGATATAAAAAGTTAATCTATCACATTTTAGCAAACCAATTAAAGTAAGTCTTAAAACTGAAAATAAGCACAAGTTTAAATTTTTAAAGATAAGCTGACAAAGCTCTCTGGATAAAACGAAGTCCTCTCTTGTTCTCTCTCTCTAGATGTATATTTTTCAACTTGTAAAACAACATTAGTAAGCAAAACTCATGACTTCTAATATGTTAACATGTCCATGATTCATTTTTAAAATGATATACCAAAGAACTAATTTATGAGAATAGATATTCTATTGTTTAGTTCAATTCCAGCATATTGGAATGCTACCATTCTGTATTTGGAAGTTGGCACTGGAAACATTGTATTTACTTTTTGAAGATTTAATTCAAGTAACTCATTTTTAATTTTTATCAAAGTAATGTATATCAATATTATATAACATATTGAAATTTCACTGTTCAACCATGCTTATAAATCCAGCTTACATTTAATTTAGAAGAAATAATTGCCAAATTTGTTGTTATTAGGAATTCCAGAGTTCAATATATCAGACTATACAAAAATATTTTTCCTTCACAGTCATAATTTGACTAAATAAAATTTATTCAAAAAAATAAAATAAATAAAATTTATCCAGAAAATTTCTTTAGTTCTTATATTTTCTTTTAGTGAATTTCCTATATTTGTTCCACTGATTACTACTGCTTCCACCAAAGGATAAGATTTCTTGAAATGCAAACCACTTAGCATTAGCTTTAGTAATAAGAAATCAAAACCTGACCCCCTTCACTACAATTATATGTATTTTTTTCTATAATTGTGGTTGGTGGCAAAAATTATAATACTTATCATAATTTCTTCAAATTTTCTGTAACAGCTTAGAACTACCTTACCTAGTTAAAATCATACATCATTTTCATACACTTTTAGAATCGTCATGACAATATTTTTTTTATAAATAAATCATTTTCTAAGCAACAGAGCACATTTGAGTAATTGTTGCTAAAACTTCAGCTGCTGACAGTTTTATTCCCTGATTAGAAAGGAGTGATCTGATTACCAATCTGTGGTAAATGAGGAAAACTTCAAAATTAATTAATGAGTAATAGATAAACATAATAATAAAAACTTTATTACCAAACACCAATGAAAACGTGTGGATACATAGACCAAATGTGTGTCTGTGAAATTTTGGCTTGAAAGAGTGAAACAATGATAAAAGATGACCACATATCTAGAAGCTGGAAGTGTTTCTACATATTGATTGAATTGACAGGAGATACCACTGACTTTCCTGAAAACATTAGTTTTAAAATAAAGAGGATATATTTAAAATTTAGGATGGTGAACTCATCTAATAGTTTCATTTCCCTGCTGCTTCAGAATATGAGTAATATGATGATTGCATACAAAATGAAAACATCAAAAAGGATAAAATAAGGGAAGGGTAACTTCAGTTGCCCAGGGACTGGTGAATTTTTGCAAAACAGGAGATCTATGAAACCCTATGATCAATAATAAACTAAGGCTGAGGAGCTACATTTCAGAACATGTAAAGGAAGACAATATGCATTGTGACTTGGGTAAAGTAAAAGTCATAGAAATTGTGATAATTGACTCAAGAACTGTTAACGAAATTGTATTAGCTCTATATTTAGATTGAAAAATAACTTTATAAGAACTAAATATTAAGAAATCTAACTTGGATTGGCACATTTCTGTTGGAAAGTCAATTCCAAACTGTATTCTCCTTATTTTGACACATTTATTTGCTTGTGACCCAATTCACACCCTTAAATGAATCATCATGAAAATGCCCTAGGCACAACACAAGCTGAAAGTGAACTGTTTAAGGGGAGAGCAGCAACAGAAGAATGAAAGTGACAGCCAGTACTTCTATTGATAAATCTATCCTTTTACATATAAATAAAAATAGACCTAAATTTTACAAAATATTTTAAGGAAGTAAACAGCAAAATGAAGGATAAAAATGAGTAAAAAGAAAAAAAAAACATGGTCTTAAAATATTGAGATATAATTCAAAATCAAGAAAGTAATCTAACAGTAAATATGTAAGCTGCCAACAGCAACAATAAAAACAAAAAGTGATTAACAGTAGACCTCTTTTCAGCAAAGTGGATTCTAGAAGTTACCAGAAAACACAAGGTTTTGAGGGAATTTTTTTTTTATAATTTAAAGACTAAAATAAATAAAGAAAATGTATATATTATACACATTTCCTGGGAAACCTAATTACTTATGTACATACTCTAGCAAACCACACAGCAATCTAAGACAGAACATGGCATGAGATGAATTGAAAAAGAATAGAGCTGAAGCAGGAGAGAAAAATAAATAAATCTAACACATCAACTCTACAAAAGGTCAATACTGTTCTCATCTGTGTTAGAATGTTTAGCAAATAATAGGATTAAGAAGCTGTATGGCAAATGTGTAAAGTCAAATGTTTCTCTTGTAATAATTACAAAGGAGAGACAAATTAAGTCAGCCCAATATGTAAGAATAGGAGAATAAAGAATATGATAAGGAGATTTAAAACATCATCTATGTTATTACTTTCTGCTGTTAGGTTTATTATTTTTTAGTTTTCTTATTAATTTGGCTCTGTCATTTTTACCTACTTTTTAAGATTTAAGATTTACTCAACTTATTAATATTGAGTATTTCCAAATATTTGCATTAATTGTATAAAGTTCCTTCTAATTACTCCCCAACTTCATCTCATAAGAACTGTTCTATTTATATTGTTTTTTGTTCTAAAATGATCATGATTTTCACCTTACTTTGATTGTTGTCCTTTTATTTATTTATGAGTATATTTTAATACTTTATAGTGGATGAGACAATCTGGAATCACAAACAAGTTTTCATTGACATCAAAGAAGGTGGATGGAAACACAGTTCTTTGGGTTTGGTTTGTTTGTTCATTTGAAACACAGTTCTTTGGATTACATCTAGCCTCCTCTTGTGGCTTGGTGTGTGGAGAACAATTGAAGTAGACCACACATGACTAACAAAATGCACATATTCTTGTTATGAAGGATTTGGTTTGTACTTACCATTTTTTAATATTTTTCAAGTTATTTGTATCCTCACTGCTTTGTCCTTAATCCATCACTTTCAGAGAGAACTAGGCTAATCTATCCTATCATAGATCTGAATACATCAATCTGTCTTTATAATTTGCCAATTTAAGGGCACCTGGGTGGCTTAGTTGGCTAAGCGTCTGACTTGATTTCTGTTCAGGTCATGATCTCAGGTTGTGGGATAGAGCCCCCCACATCAGGCTACATGCTCAGTGGGGAGTCTGCTTGAAATTCTCTATGTCTCCCTTTTCTCATCCCCCATGCATTCTCTCTTTCTGTCTCAAATAAATAGACACGTCTTTTTTAAAATTGCAATTTTGTTCAAATATATTTTGGGATTATATTATCTAATGAGTACAACACCAGGATTCCTACACAATCCTAATGAAGTGTTTATTTTATTGTTAATCCATGATGCATCAGGATCATTTTATAATTTCATTAAATTATTTTTCTGATATAAAAATCCTATCCTAGCATTTGCCAAGTATATTATTTTCTGGCTGTTATATCTTAATCTTCTTTTAAGATTATATTTCATGTATAGTCTTTTGTAGATAGTCTAAATAATATATGGGTCAAAAATAAGATTAAAGAAATTAGAACACTGTGAACATTATATAAACAAAACCACAATATATCATACTTTGTGAGATACAAGAAATGTATAAGCCTACGGATTTCTATTAAAACATAAAAATAATGATCTCAGCTTCTATCTTAAAAACCCAGAAAAAAGAAGAATAAATTAAATATAAAGTGAAAAAATAAAGATAAAAAAGCATAAAATAAAGCAGATGGTAAATATAGAAAATCAGAGAAATCAACTCTATTTAAATATAATAATAATAATAATTAAAACAGCTAATTTGCCAATACAAAACAAGAATCAATAAATTACAAAAATTACTAACAAAAGACAGTCCATGATGATGTAACAAATGATAAAGTGATATCAAAATGGGATAATAATGAAACTCTTTTGTACCAATGTTTAGACAACCTTATGAAGAAAACAAACTGAAATTACCAAAACTATCTGAAAATTAGAAAGTGTATATGATCATATATCAAATGAAGATACAGAATCTATAAACAAACTTTTTCACAGACTACTCAGATTTAGATAACTTCACTGATAAACATTGAGGGAATAAATAGTACCTCTGAGGTCTCAGAAAATGAGAGGACAAAATGTGTACTGACACACTTTTCAATATTTTTTTTGAAATAGTGTGAAATGCAAAAACTTGCAATGGTAGTATGTACATTTCCTATGGACTCTTCATCCACCTCTCCTAGTGATCACATCTTACATAATCATAGTACATTGCCAAAGACAGGAAATTGACATTGGTGTACAAACCACGTTTGGATTCTTGTATATCACCAGTTTTTAATTTTTGGAGTATTGTTTTATAAAATTTTATATGTATAATTCCATATACCAATCAGCACAAGCACTATACAGAACTCTTCGATCACCAAAAGGAATTTTCTTTGTGTTGTACCTTAATAGTCATATTCTTACTCCAAACCTAACTCCTGGCAACTACTATATTCTGCTCCATAATTATAATTCTGTTATTTTGAGAGTATTCTGTAGATAAAACTTTGTATCTAACACTTGAAATTGCCTTTTTTCCCCTCAGCAGAATGCCCTTAAGATTCACCTAAGCATTCATGTATATTAATTTTGCTTTCAACTATAAATTACAATTAAAAAACAAGAGAGAAAAGCATAAACTTTTCATTTAATATATACTTATCCATGACTTACTCTTTCTTCTTTCTTGATGTTCCAAGTTCATTCCATTATCATATCCTCTTTGTCAATTTTTTAAGAAGCAAGTATGCTGGTGTCAAACTCTTCATTCTCTCCCATCTAAGAATGTCTTAACTTCACATTCACTAGTAAGAATATTTTTACTGGTGATAAAAATCTAGGTTGTCAGTTATTTTCTTTCAATACCTGAAAAGTATTGTGCCATTTCCTTTCCCTCTGATATCTAGAATGCACTGTCACTTCAATTGCTCCTCATAGATGTGCTTGGCTGGCTCAGTTGGTGGAATGTGTGACTCTTGAACTTGGAGTTGTGATTTGATCCCTATGCTGGGAGCAGAGATTACTTAAACACTTTTTTTTAAATTCATTTATTTATGTGATTGAGAGTGCACACATGAGTGAGGAGCAGGGCAGAAAGAGAGGGAGAGAGACAATCCTCAAGCAGATTCCCCACTGATCTTGGAGTTGGACATGAGGCTCAATCCCAGGACCCTGATTTCATGACCTGAGTGTACTCTTCAACTTCATTCTGCTATTGAGCCACCTAGTGAGATTCATATTTCAGTTTATTGCATTACTCAGTTCTAAAATTTCAATTTGACTTTTCTTTATGTGTTTTATTTCTTGTTAAGATATTCTGTTTTTATTATTTGTTTCAAGAGCATACACAATTGCTTCTTGGATAATTATTTACACTAATTGCTTTGCAACCCCATTCCAATAACTCTAACACCTATGTCATCTTGCTGTGATGTCTATTAATTGTCTTTCTCTTACTCAAACTGAAATTTCTTTGGTTCTTAGTGTGGATTGTCTTTCTCTTACTCAAACTGAAATTTCTTTGGTTCTTAGTGTGGTGAGCAATTTTGACTATGTGTCAGACATTTTCTGTCTCATGTTATAAGAATATTATTTCTATTTAAGTCTTCTAGTTTAGCAAGTAGTCATTGCCTTTAGGTTTAGAATGCATTTCCTGGCATAATCTTGTTTTTGATCATGTTAGGTTAAATTTGGAATTAATCAAGTAGTATTAAATATGCAGGCTGAAATGTGTAAAATTATGTAATCCTGGCACACCCATTATTATAGACTATTATTGAAAAAATACAGAAAATTTAAAAAAGGAGAGATATAGTATATTTAAAGATTGGAAGTCTCTGTATTGTTAGGATTTTCCCTAAATTTGATCATAGATTTGTTGGGATAGAACTCAAAATTCTGCAGACTTTTTTTTTTGAAAATTAATAACCTGATTATAAAATTTGTAAGGAAATAGGAAAGAACTATAATTACCAAAAAAAAATTTGAAAATACTATCAGCAGTGTTGAATTTAGATTATCTGATCTCAGGATTTACAGTAAAATTAGTAGATTATAGATTAGTAGAACTGACTGGAGTCCAGAAATTGGCCAGCAGCTTTATGAGAAGTACGTCTGTTTGACAAAACTCACCAGGAAACATAGGAAAAGTGTAGTCTTTTTAATAAATGATTAAAATGTGCATGCTCTCCACATTTCCATTCCCTCACTTTTAATATATCTATGTGTTTATAATTACAGTGGGTTTGTGTAGAAAGTATATACTCAAGTCTTGCATTGTATTCAGTCATATCGTCTTTTTTTTTCTTTTCAATGCTATGGTTTAGACCTTTACATTTAATACAATAATTGATATATTTAGATTAAAATGTACCATAATGGTAATTGTTTTCTATTTATGACATCTCTGTTCTTTTTTTCCACTTTGTCTTCCCACTTTGGATTTATTCAGCATTTTTATAATTCTCTATGACCTCAATTATTGGCTTATAATTCATACTTCTCTAAAAAATAGTGATTGTCCTAGGGCTTACAATATTATCTCTAGTTAATATGGTTAGTCCTCTCTTACACATTTGGCAAGCACAGTTTTCTCTGTGTAATAACTCACCACATTTTTTGTATTATATAGATACAAAAAATGAGCTCTTGCATATATACTTAAATCTACTCATAGCTTTGTGTTTTTATGACTTTAAGTTGATTTTGTGATGTTTATAACTCCATACAAAGAGTTCTGAGTCTTGTAATCCTTGAAATCATTTCAATTTCAGACTAGGTAAGCACTTGTTTATAATTCCTCTTGAACTATTCCCAAATAGATTATTATGTTGAATGTTTACAAGTGGATTTTAACCTTGTCAAATAATTGAATAATACTGTTTCATATTTAGATATTACATATAAACAAGCATTCTGAGATACAAATTACAAATTGAACAAATACGATATTTTGGACATTTGTTCAAGATGGGATGGAAGGCCTCAGAACCTAAATCCTTCTAAAAAGATCACTTTACTTGATGTGCAAAATAATGAATAAGGAAATTAAGAAATGAATAATAATTTCATATTTATACATAACAATGATATCAAATATGTGTTTATAGTGTTAGTGATTCATTAATTTACTCAGCAAAGATTTATTGAAAATTCTTCGTTGAATGTTAGGAACTAATTAAATATTGGCATAAAAAGAAAAACATGCAGCTCATGGCCATACAAAGCCCCAAGTCGATTGGAACAAATACATAATGCAAAAGAAAATATATAAATAATCATAAGTTTATAAATCATAGAGGATTGACTTTAAGATGGTATTTCCCAAACTTCGCTAGAGATGGAGTCAGAATTCCTAACTCATAGTTCAATATTCTATTAATTGAAGCATTAAAGCATAGTGACCTTGTTTAATTTTGAGATTTTTACATATCAAAGATAAAAAGGAAACACTAGCACTTTTGCAGGTGGATATCATTATCATCATCATTGTCATCATCATAGCTGTCATCTTGGTATGTTTGAAATCCTTTGTGGTACAGCGCACTGCAGTTCAGTGTTAAGTAATTCAAAAGTCTAACCTTATATTGGAAAAGATAGCCTTATAACTTATTCAAAATGCTTTCAAAAGAAAAATAAATAAATGTCATGAATTTTCTTTAGATATTCCCATCACTGTCTGGAAGCCATTCATCTCATCTAAAAATAAATTTCACTATTTCCCTCTTTAAAGAAACTAAGAATATACATTTTGTTTTGTTTTTCAAAATCCGTGAGCCAGCAATTCTCTGGCAAAGAAAAACAAGGCAATACTTACTGCTGCATTTTTAAAGCATGAAAATATAAGACATCTCAAGACAATTTAGAAGTTTGTAGGAAATTTTCATTTTTAAGAAAAATTTCATCTTGTCTTCTTAAGAAGAGAAAATTGAAGCTCCTATGTCAATCCAAACAATAAAAAATAAAAGGCAGAAAAAGAACCCAGATGTGAGAAGGAATGCAAATCACTCTACTAAGAAGCTGAGAAAATTACTCAGCAGGATCCAAAAATAATTAGGAACTGAGTGAGCATATTGGTAAAATATTAAAAGTACTTTGAAAACTCTTAAGTGACAATATATTTAGAAGATTTTTTCTTCCTGGACAGTATGATGAAGCTTTTTCTGAAAATAGATTACCAGTGGGGGATGACAGCTGTTGCAATATTTATTTTTCTTTTTAAATAAAATAGAACCAGAAAGTGAGGTTTATACGAAGTTAAGTCCTAATACAGAGAAATGTTTCCATGTACTTGGGTACTATCTACACTAGAATTCAGGGACAGGTAAATCCAGAAATTTCAGGCAAAATATGCTTGGTTTATCTAGATTTGTAGACCTTAAAAAGAGAGAGAGAGAGAGAGAGAGAGAGAGAGAGAGAGAGAGAGAGACAAGAAAAACAAAACAAACAAAAACATCAAAATACGAATTTCTTTGGGCAGAGTTCTAGAAACTTGTTGCTGCTTCCATTTTAATAGAATTTTGACATTTTTAAGGCTCCATTATATGAAGCATTATAAAAAAATAATTTTTCTTGTGTGGATATTAACCGCAAAGACATCAATAATAATAAGTCCTTCTATTATAGTGGAAGAGTAAATTTTCAAAGTTATCGGAGAGTTAAAATTTGGAGTGACGTTGGAACTTAAAAGAGTGACGTTGGAACTTGAATTAATTTTAAAAGCATGTTTGCTACAGTAATGAAGATATCAAGCTTCATGGTAATTATTTTCCTCAGTTTTGAGGAAAGATGGAAAACTATCAGGGAAAAATCAAGGAATAAAGGATCATTTGGAGGGGTGCCTGGGTGGCTCTGTAGGTTGAGCATCCAACAAGAGTTTTAGCTCAGGTCATGATTTGGTGGTTATGGTATCCAGCCCTGCATTGTTGCACTCTACACTCAGTGAGCAGTCTGCTTCAGTTTCTTTTTCCTTTTCCTTCTTCATCTCTTCTCTCTCTCTCTCTCTCTCTCTCATGAATAGAATAAAATCCTTAAAAAATTAACCAAAAAAATCAATTGGATGGCCATAATTATGTGTCTTAGAGAAAAGTGAAAGTAATGATAACTAACATAAATCATATGCATGTAAAATAACTTACAGATAGATAATGAAGATACAGATAGATAATGAAGAACCTGAGACAGCCCATCAATGGGCTCAACGGACAAAAATGAAATAGCAACTGCAACAATTGGTTTTAGAAACCTTAATGTGCATTTGAATGCTGAAGTTAAAGGACTGAAATATTGCAGAGCCCAAGTTTTTTCTGCCCTCCTTTCCAAATTCTACCCAAATTCCTCTAATTCTAAATTACTGACTTTTAAAGTTACCTAAAATATATACTGCATCAATTTTTCCTCTGTTTCTCTTTAGGATAACCTTTTTGATATTTCCAGGAAAGCCACATAGAAGAGGATTCAGTTCTGCTCTCCTAAAGAGTACTACTTCTTGTATCCTAATGACACTTCTCCAAATAACATTTTGCCAGGGACACTTTCTAACAGAACTACACAGCTAGTGTGGGAGAATCTTCTTCCATCACTCAAAGGGCATATGTGTGTTTGGTTTTACTTTGTCTAGTTAAATAAGCTAAGTAATGGTTTGAGATTTTAAATATCTATGAGTGACAACTTTTGAAAATTTGTATTGTAAGTGCTTACTATCTCAGCCTTGGATGGGAATTCATTTTGGGTGGTTACTTGACCAACCTATCAAATTCTGTTCTGGCCACACAATTCCTCTTACCTGGCATGTGGACATTTTCACAGGTGCTTGGGCCCCTTCCTGCCAAGGAATCCCTGTCATCTCCCACGTATCAGTTCACCCCCCACATTCAGTAATTAACTCACTGAAACAAGAGTAGTGTTTTGTTTTGAACTCTTATTACAGTAGGTTAATTGTCCTTTATGCTACTAATAACCATTTATTTTTAAAACCTAAGCTAAATGGAATAAAAATATCTCTTCCTTTTTGGTTGTCACACCTGAAAAATGGATTATAATGCCTGAATTATAATTAATAAGCAGTATAATTCAACTTGATTCAATGACCAAAAATATCTAGGCAGAAAATATCAATTTTTGACTTGCTGTGACATCTCAAATCTATAAAAAGTAGATAGAATTGCAGCCAAATCAGTATGAATATTTTGAGGCTGTTCATATACCAAAAACTAAATTAACTGTTCATTTATATGTAAGTGTGTGTGTGTGTGTGTGTGTGTGTGTGTGTGCGCGCGCGCACGTGCTATATCATTTTTGTCTGCAAGATCCAGCATGGAAATTATAATATCAATTTTACAATTGCAAATTCCAATAGAGCTCATCACAAGGTAGTATAAAAGTTTTTAAAACCTAAATTGTTATCAGCATTGGTTTAATCAATCCTCACCAATAAGTTGATATTCAGTGTAGAATCCAGCAAACTATGGCCAATGAACCAAATCCATAAAATCACTGACTATGGATTTATTTTTCCAAGGTACAAAAGACTAGAGGGAATATAATAATGGATCCCAGTTAGCCACCATCTGGCTACAGAAGTTGTAAACATATCACTAATCTGGTTTTATCTATTCATTTCTATTTCAAAGCATTATTATATTACCTGTAAATTCCTTAGTGAGTAACTCTAAAAGATAGTATTATTATCAACATAAAACATATGTAACAAAATCCAGAGTAAGCCCTTAATATATAATTATTTTACATGTTCAAATTTTTCTGATTATCTAATAAATGTATTTTTATGTTTGGTTTTTGAGTCAGAATCCAAAATAACCCTTACACTATGTTATGTTTCTATCTTTTAAATCTCTTCTAGTTCATAGAAATTCTTATCTCTTTATTTCTTGTCACTTTCTGTGGAACAAACTAGTCATTTATACTGTTAACTATCTCACATTCTTGATTTGTAAATTTATATCATCAGAGTGGTCCCCATAATTTCATAAAAAGGGCATTTAGATTTAGGGGCTAGATTATAGTCAGGTCCAATTCATTGGGAAAAATAAATATGTAGACTATCTTATAAAATCTTTATTGCATCATTCAAGAGACTCATACTATGTGGGTCTCCTGATTTTAGAGCTGTTAGTATGAATCAGTATGCTTAGGAATTGTCAACTTTATCTACTGACAATTTTTGCACACATATTTCAGCAACTAGTTTTATAATGATTAATGATAGTTTCCCAGATTGTTTCATTAACATTTATGAAAAGGTAACTCTCTAATTCTGCCATTCTTTCTAAATTTATTACTTAGAATCCTTCAATAAAGAGCTTTCTATCATCAACTATTTGGTTACCTTGAAAATCAAACTGTTGGGCAACCCTGGATGGTTCAGCGGTTTAGCATCGCCTTCAGTCCAGGGCGTGATGCTAGAGACCCGGGATCGAGTCCCACACCGGGCTCCCTGCGTGGAGCCTGCTTTCCCTCTGCCTATGTCTCTGCCTCTCTCTCTCTGTCTCTCTCTCTCTGTCTCTCATGAATAAATAAATAAAATCTTTTTTTAAAAAAAGAAAATCAAACTGTATAAGAAAAATTGAATAAATACCTGATCGCTTCTTTCACTGTGTTTATCACTATCCTCAAGAAACTCTCTGTACCCCTAAGACTCTCCAAAGATGACAAATTAGGTTTTTAAAGTATAATTATGCTCTGTCTCTTTGGTATGAGTATTTGATGTGCGTCAACCCATTATAGATGTTAATGCTTGCTGTTCAAATTCTGGCAGGCAGATTTCTTAAATGGATATGAGATCCCTATACCTTGATACACATGCCCTGTATAATCTCCTATTTTTGAGTGTTGGTAAGACCTATAAATATGATACAATATCGAGCACTATATAGTAAATGAAATTTTGCACGTGTGATGAAGCCCATAACAGGTTGACTGAGTTAATAAAAAAGCAGGTCATCTCCAGTGGACAACTCCTAAAAGAAACAGCAGTCATCACCTGGCAGGGCTAGAAGGAATCAAATAATCATGTTGGGATTTGTTTATGAGGAGGACACATGGCAAGGAGATGAAGAAAGCTGTTAAGCCCTGAAAGCAGTTCTCCAACAAGCAACCAGCAATAAAACAGAAATAGGAACATCCATACTATAATAAGAAGAAAATGAATTCTTCCAACAACCAGTGAACTTAGAAGAAATCCTCAAGCCTCAACTGAGATTTGAGACCCAATTGGCACTAAATTTCTGTGTACTGATGACTGCATAAGGGACAAAGCTAAACCATACATGGATTGCATAGAAACCAAGGTATTTTTTTAATGTCATTAAATTTGTGCCAATTTGTATTTGACAAAATTTTACACTCTTTCATGGTAAAAACATAGAATAAATTAGGCATACAAAGAAACTACCTCACCATTATAAGAGTCATATATGAAAAACAGAGCAAGCATCATATTCAATGGGGAGATACTGAAATGCTTTTTCCCACAATCAGAAACAAGGCAAGGATGCCTGCTTTCACCACTTCTATTCGACATAGTGCTGGAAGTGCTAGCCAGAGCAATTAATAAAGAAAAAGAAATAAAAGATATCAAAACTGCAAAGGAAGAAGAAAATGTGTATCCATTTGCAGGTGATATGATATTATCTGTAGAAAATCTTCAAGTTTCCAAAAGAAACTTGCTACAACCTAATAAATCAGCTAAGTAGCAAGAAACACAGTGAATACACAAAAATCAAGTGCATTTGTATACCTTAACAATAAACAATTTAAGAAGGAAATTACAAAAATAGTTATATTTACAATAAAATCTAGAAGAATAAAATACTTTGGAATTTACTTAAACAAGGAGGAAAAGCATTATACAATGAAAATTACAAAACATTGCTGAAGGAAATTAAAGAGGACATGAATAGGCTTGTCATTCCATATCACATCCAATGTTCATAGATTGGAAGATTTAATATTGCTAAGATATCAATATTACCTTAAGTTATCTACACATTCAGCATAATCCCTATTAAAATCCCAATGATGTCCCTTGCAAAAATAGAAATAGTTATCCTAAAATTCATATGGAACCTCAAGGATGCCAAGTAAATAAAGACACTTTAAAAAAGAAAATATTTAGAGGACTCAACTTTCCTAATTTCAAAACTTACTACAAAGCTGCAACGATCGAAACAATTTGGTAATGGCATAAAGAAGGATATATAGGGCAATGGAATAGAGAGAAAGCTCAGAGTTAAACCCTTGCATATATAACCACACAATTTTTTTCAATAGTGCTAGGACCATTCAATGGCAGAAAGGACAAGATTTTCAATAACTGGTGCTTAGAAAACGGAATATCCACATGTGAAAGGGTAAAGTTGAATCTTCCCTAGCACTATATACAAAAATTAATTCAAAATGAATCCATGACCTAAACATAACACCTAAAACTATAAAACTCATAAGAAAATATAGAGAAAAAAGTTTTCAACATTGACTTGGCAATAATTTCTTGTATATAATACCAAAGATACAAGCAACAAAAGAAAAAATAAATTTGATTCACTTTTTAAATATTCATCAAAACAACTATCAACAAAGTAAAAGAGAAATCCACAGAGTAGTAGGGATATTTGCAAACCTTATGTCTGATATATAAAGGAATTCTAAAACTCAAAAACAGCAATAAATCTCAGTTCAAAAATGGATAAAGGACTAAAATAAGCATTTCTTTAAAGGAGATACACAAGTGGCAAATATGTACATGAAAGGTGCTCAACATCATTAATCATGTAGGAAATGCAAATCAAAACTACAATGGAGGGGTGCCTGAGTGGCTCAATCAGTTAATTCTCTGTCTTTGGCTCATGTCATGACCCTGGGTTCCTGGAATCCAGTCCTGGATTGGGCTCCCTGTTCAGTGGGAACCTGCTTCTCCCTCTCCCTCTGCCTGCCACTCCTCTTGCTTGTGGTCTCTGTCTCTCTCAGTCAAATAAATAAATAAAATCTTAAAAATTACAATGAGATAATAGTTTCACACTCATCAGAATGTCTACTAATAAAAAATAAATAATAAGTGTGGCAAGGATGTGGAGAAATTTGAATGGTTGTGTACTGTTGGTGGTGTTGCAAAATGGTACAGCTACTGTGAAAAGCAGAATAGTGGTTCCTCAAAAAATTAAAGAATAGAACTATCATATTATCTAACTTCTTGGTGTATACCCAAAAGAATTAAAAGCACAATCTCAAAGAGATATCTTTATACCCATTTTCATAGCAGCATTGTTTGCAATAGCTAAAATGTAGAAGCAACCCAAAAATCCATCATCAATTAAATGGAGAAGAAAAACTAATGCATACATATGATGGAATATTCTTTAGCCTTTAAAAGGGTGGAAATTCAGACATATCCTACAATATGCTAAATCTTGAGGACATTATGCTAAGTGAAATAAACTAGTCACAAAAAGACAAATACTGTATGATTCCACTTATATGAGGTAATTAGAATAATCAAAATCATAGGAACATAATGTAGAATATTGTGGTTGCCAAGGGCTGGAGGGATGCAGAATGGAGAGATTGCTTCATGGATAGAAGTTTTCAGTTTTGCAAAAAAAAGTTTTAAAGATAGATGATGGTAATGGTTGCACAACATGAATGTACTTTATACCACTGAATAGTACAATTAAAATGCTTAAGATGGTATATAGGTTATGTGTATTTATCACAATAAAGTTTTAAAAAGTGAAAGGAAGATATTATAATATTATCTACCCATTTTTTCCATTATCAATTGATAATATCAATACTAAATTTGTTTTGAAAGACCACATGTTTAAAAAAATGTTAAAATCATAGGTGAACAATAATTTCAAAACTTTGTCAAAGACAGCCACAAAACATTCTATGCTTTGCAGAAAGGATAGGCAAATTTTATTTATAAAATTAATGACAAGTGAATTTTGAATATTTGTATAGTAAAATTTGCTAATTCTGAATTTTAAAAATGCCCCATGTCCAAATTTGTCAACATCTCAATTTATAACCAGAGATAATTTTTAATAACATGATATTTTATTTGCATTTTGCAAATTTATACTAATTTCTCCACTTAAGTAGTTCTTCACAATGAATGGTTGCTTAAATATTTTTTTTAATTTTTATTTATTTATGATAGAGAGAGAGAGAGAGAGGCAGAGACACAGGCAGAGGGAGAAGCAGGCTCCATGCACCGGGAGCCTGACGTGGGATTCGATCCCGGGTCTCCAGGATCGCGCCCTGGGCCAAAGGCAGCCGCCAAACCGCTGCGCCACCCAGGGATCCCTGGTTGCTTAAATATTAAAAAATAAAAGAAAACTATGTAAAAAGCTCTCTTTTCTACAAAGTATATTATGCCATATACATTTATTTTTCTAGCCTTACATATTAATACACTTGCATTTATAAATCATTCAACAAAATGAAAAGGATTTTTTAATGAAAAACATCTGTAGATCAATGGTTCCCTATCCTTAATATAATACTCTATTCTAGTTAAAGGTATTGCCTTCATTTTACATTTCTATACTCCAATATCCAACCTTCACTTCATTATTTTCTTCACTACAGTTGCTTTTTAAATCAAGATTTTGGAAAACAATAGTATAAATAAGTCAATGAGAAATATGTACCTTTCCTGTTCCTAGCATTTGGAGTCTTAAAAGAAATAAATATAGTCAACAAATGCTTCCTGTTAAAACTTGTTATTCACTTAAAATAATTTAAAATCATTAAAGGAAAAAAAAGTTTCATTGAAGACTGTCATTTTTGCTTTCTCGTGGTTTTAAAATTATAAATTTAATTGGCAAGAATAGTTTCTGAAAGTGCTATCATCTGAATGTGTTTTAGAGATCATGATATACATTATTTTATGGAGCATAAAATATTTATTTGTAAGCAAATACTTGCAAGAATTATGTGTGGCATTTAACTATCTCCATGTGCAATAACCCATAGCAATTATTCCATCAGGACGTTCAATAACTACAGTAAAAGAATAAAAGTCCTATATAGTTAACTGACTGCTAAATTAGTGATAACCTTTGTCAAAAATTATAAACATTGTGGAGCTAACAAAATGTAAATAGTAAACAATTACCCCAATGTTCTCAATAAAATTCCTGTCTGAATTTTAAAAACTTAAAGAGATTCTTGCCATATTATTACTGCAATTTTATAAACCTCATACTTGTGATTTGTTTTTATAAAGCCTTGTTCATGATTCTCAATTGCTTTTGTGTTTTATTAGCCTCATATGGTTTTCAAAATGTTTTCCCTAGTGAGCTTTGTGATCAAGAAAATTTGGATAGCAATATAAATGTGGAATGAGATATAGATGTGGCTTAACATTTTAACTTGCTATTTGTCATTAAAAAGTCAAATTAACAGGTATAGCATGATAAATGATATGAACTTCTAAAGCTATAACCTATTCTAATATCCTATATTAGGTAGTGTATTATTTTTAGGCTACCAAATTTGATGGCTGTTTCTCAATCCACATCTCACTTGACCTATTGACAACATTCGAAAAACCTGATCATTTCTTTCTCATTCATTTTTTTTTTCATTTGGCTTCTAAGAGACCACAATCTTGCTTAATCCTTAAACTTCCCTCCACACTCCCTCCCTTGCCTTCATCTCTTCTCTCAACTCCTCCTAATCCCTGTGAATTGTAACATTAAAGTGCCTCACCTATAATTCCATATACAATGACTCCCTAATTAATCTCATTTTGTCTTGTAGTTTTATAAACCATATATATATATATACATATATGACATAAAACCCAAGGTCAGAGTAACTCGATAAGAGAAAGACAAGACCAGCCACTCCTTACTCTGGAGACAAAAATGGAGCCATGATCCAAAGGTCAGACTTAGTAGTTAGAAAAGGCAAGGAAAAAGATTCTTCCCTAGATTCTCCAGAAAGAAATGAAATCCTGCTCATACCTTGATTTTAGCCTAGTGAAACCTGCATGAGATTTTAACCCACAGAACTGTAAGACATTTGTGTTATTTTAAGCAACTAGACATATGGTAATTTGTAGGAGAAGCAAGAGAAATCTAATACACCTTGGAAGCTAGAGATGCTGTACGCTTCAGAGAGATTTAGACAATTATCTCCTCTGGCTCTATTGTATTACATTCTAGATTGGTGAAACGAGAGACATTTCCCTCCCCTTCTGGGTAAGGTTAGTTTACAGAGACAAGTGTTGAATCTCGTACTCTGTGTCTCTTGAGAGGAGGAGAGAAAGTTGTGCTAGTTGACTTAAAAAAGGTCTAAGGGTTATCATGTTGGAGCTCCTCTCTTATGCAAACTTGCTGCATATGAAGAGTGGCATCATGACTTCATTACATCACCTTATGGAAATTGGGGAATAAAGGAACCTACTGAGATGCTCTTTGAGTAATAAATGTGCTATTCTCTGATCCAGCGACCTCATGTTTCTTGTAAGAAGGGACGAATCCAGGTAGGGGAGAGGAAGAACCCATTATTTTATCTTAAAGAACTCATTGGAATTATTTATTATTATTATTATTATTTAATATTTTATTTATTTATTTGAGAGAGGGAGACAGAGTGTGTCTGTGTGCATGACACGCACATGAGAGAGAGAGAGAGAGAGAGAGAGAGAGAGAGAGCACAAGTTGGGGGGGTGGGCAAAGGGGGAAACAGAGAAGCAGGCTACCCACTGAGCAGGGAGCCCAACACAAGGCTCCATCCCAGGACCCCAGGATCATGACTTGAGCTGAGGGCAGACACTTAATAGCCTGAGCCACTGAGGCTCCCTGAATTGTTATTTTTTAAATATTTATTTATTCATTTGAGGGGGAATGGAGAGGCAGAGGGAGAGAATCTTTAAGCAGACTCCCTGTTGAGCACAGAGCCTGGCCTGGGACTCTATCTCAGGACCTGAGATCATGACCTGAGCTGAAATCAAGAGTTGACACTCAACCCACTGAGCCACTCAAGTGCCCCTTAGTGGAATTATTTTTGTCACACAACAGAAAGAAGAATGTTAGTGACTCAAACTTGTACGGCAACTCTTCACTGATCTCAGGTTCCTATATTTTGTTTATTTTAAAAACATGATCCTATGGCTTGTGGCTTTCTTCTTTGTGTTCACAAGTTGGTTGTTCTATGCCTAGCACCATTTTAACATTTCAGAGAAGACTAAGAGAAAAGTATGAAATCAATATGTTTACATAGATGAGTTGGCCTTTTTCATGAGTACAGTTTTTCTGAAGTCCCTACTCAGAACACACCTTTTTACATAATGTGAGTTAAAATTATATCACATAGCTATGGTCATTTGGCAGGACTCATGAATCAGTTCTTCTTTACCTTATTTTCTTCACCTAGAATATGGATGCTTCAAATAAAATTTAGTTTATTTCGGAGAGAAAACGGACAGAAGATAGAAAACAAGGAGTGCCTGCCACATACAGTAATTTATTAGTGTACTTCTGTTTTTTTCTACATTTATGCACTCTCATTAATGTAAATAATTTCTAACTTTTCTGAAAAATTAGAATAATTTTTCCGAATTATTTTAGATGACTCACTGGAACATCTGTTTGTAGTGTAGGTTTGTAATTGTTGGTTATTTATATTAAAGTTTGAGCAGGTACTTTGAACTCAACATATTAAAAGTTGACAACATTCCCATTCTTTTTCCCTTTCTCCTGACACTTGATGTGACAACCTCATTTTTAATTTCCCTGTGGACTTAGTCACACAATTGTCTACGCAACCCTTGAAACAAGAAACCTTGAAGGAAACTTGGACACCATTTCTTCTAGCAGGCAATCAGAGAGCTTTAGAGTTGAAACTTTTTTTTTATAGAAAACCTAGATTTATTTGTTAAACTATTACAAAGACAAAACAATTACCATTGAAGTACTGTGAGGACTTCATCCCAATTTCATTTGTTATGGAAACTGACCTAAGAGGTTAGAAATTAAAGGCTATAACCTAAGAGGTGATAACAAAACAGACTGGTGAAGCATGGTGAAAGAAGTAAAAGCTAATCAGAAGCATCCATATTAGTGGTATTTCATGTGGCTAGGATATTTCCCAAGAGGCTCTCTAAAGATGCCTAAATGAGTTAACTGGATCCCAAATTAGTAAAAAGACCCTAAGCCCTGTGAAGAACAAGCTGTGGCCAGGATTTCTCTGAAATCTCTTTGTCTTTCTTTTTAAGGGGTAAGGGAATCCTTAGGCTCTAAAGGATATATCTTAGATTCAGCCTCCCTCCTTCCCATCCAGTCTACCTGCGTCTTCAAGTGCCTGCGCATTCTCACCATGTAGGCCTGGCAGGTTACAGAAGATGCATATAGTGAAATCAGGAGCTATAGGCCTACTCAGAGGATAACAATACACGAAAGTTTTGGGTAGATGATAAACTGCAAATACCCTCTTGGTTAAGTTAATTCACCTTTGTTAATAAAGGTCATACTTTCTTCTGCTGGTGACAACTTTTTGTCTCAGTATATAGTCTGTCTCAAAAAAAGAACTGGTTCAGGTAAATTTTGGAGAAGGAAAAAGACTTTCATCAACACCCACTCCACAGTAGAAGAGGCACCAAGTTCTTTAGTCCCTTCCTAGTTATGAGCAGAATCCCACAGCAGCATAAATCATCTTCAATGATCAACATCTGCATCCTCAAACTGTCCAGCAACTGTTGGTGTAGTGTCTACCTCCATCCCATCTTCATAATCTGATTGAATCTTCTGTCTGGACTCCAGCCATGTTATTATATTGGCTTCTCACAGACTGAGAAAGCATTCCTTCTAATCTCTCCAAGGTGGCTTGGCCTTCTGCTGTTAAATGGGATAATCCTTCTTCATAGGTATAAAATGTAGGGATGTCTCCCTGCCCTTGTTCATGTGCTTCCACATCATATTCTTCTCCATTGTAATCATCTGAATCTTCATCCTCAGGATCAGGATGCAAAGCCTGGCATTCACACATTGCAGTGAACATTGCCTCCAATGCTGATTTATCACTAGGCACAAATCTAAATTCAGCAATAGGTTCAACATCATCATCACTGTCTTCTTCTTCAGCAACAGATTCTTTTGATTCTTCTCCAAATTTAGCATTCACCATAACATACAAATGCTCTCATGGATAGGCATTTAGGTCCCTGGACACCGTATGCAAGCTAATGTTGGGGTATGCCCGTGAGAATCCTAATCCAGAGCCATCTAACCAAGCCAGGCGGCTCTCCTGTGAGCGTGCTGGTGCCGAGGTCCTTGCCTCCGTCTTGGGCTGCTGCTGCCGAGCCGGGCGGGGGAAACTTTTGAGAAAACTCATTGCAGGGAGCGCGGAGACACAGGCCGGGAGGGAGCTGCAGCGCAGCTACTCCAGAGATGAAACTTCTATTGATTAATTGTTTATTTCCTTCCATTCTGTAAATGGATCTGGTCTTGGATCTTTTATAGAGTGAAGGCAACCAGTAGTTTTCTCATTCATTATTCTGATGCTGTATCATTTTTATTCTAGTTCTTCATCAATGTTGCTTCCAGAGTTAATTTTTCCAGATGATATCTCTATCCTCTATGCAAAGTACTAAAGAATCTCTTATCGTTGGCCTTTATAATAATGTCAAATCCATTTAGCATTAAAAAGTAAGGCTTATTGCATCTTTGCTTCATTTATGTTTTCAGTTTGATGCATTGCTGACTTCCTACCACCATATTGCACACAATGTACTTTACGCTCCAGCTATAGAGGACTTGGTGCTTTTCTCAACTTTTCTTAGGTTCTGGACCTCCATTTTTCTACCAATGTAATTCTCTTTATCTTGTATTTCCTTCCTAAAAGTCATCTTTCCCTTAGGCTTTCTTTCCTTTTTTTTATATAAATTAATTTTTATTGGTGTTCATTTACCAACATACAGAATAACACCCAGTGCTCATCCCGTCGAGTGTCCCCCTCAGTGCCCGTCACCCATTCACCCCCAACCCCCGCCCTCCTCCCCCTCCACCACCCCTAGTTCATTTCCCAGAGTTAGAAGTCTTTATGTTCTGTCTCCCTTTCTGATATTTCCCACACATTTCTTCTCCCTTCCCTTATATTCCCTTTCACTATTATTCACATTCCCCAAATGAATGAGAACATACACTGTTGTCCTTCTCCGATTGACTTACTTCACTCAGCATATCCCTTAGGCTTTCTATGAAACCCAAATCAGATGTAACTGCCTTCTCTTTAGCACCCTTGCAAGCATTATGTAATCAATTCTATCGATAATTTCTATAGGCATCTGCCTCACATGCTAGTAATTCGTTAATCAAAGCAAACCATATGAAAACCTTCTTTATCTTTGTTTCAAAGTTACCTGAGTGCCTGGCCTGTCAAAGAATAGATGCTCCATAAAATACAGATTCATGGGGATCCCTGGGTGGCGCAGCGGTTTGGCGCCTGCCCTTGGCCCAGGGTGCGATCCTGGAGACCCGGGATCGAATCCTACGTCGGGCTTCTGGTGCATGGAGCCTGCTTCTCCCTCTGCCTGTGTCTCTGCCTCTCTCTCTCTGTGACTATCATAAATAAAATAAAATAAAAAATTTAAAAATACAGATTCATGTAAAGTGATAATAGAATTACAGATGAAAAATTATCAGAGTTCGGACAGGATTAGATTTACTTCTTTTCTTCTCTCTTTGACATTAGACACCTTTCAAAGGATAAAACTATATTTTGGTTAATTAAACAAGTTATCTTAGGCAAAATATCTTGCAACTATGGTATAATTCTAGAGAGGAGAAAAAAATTCCAGCTGGGAAAAGCTAAAATGAAGTTGATCATGTGATGTAAGACTGTACTTTCATACATATACACACATACCCATTAGATTACCTAATTTAGATACAGTAGCTATTTAAAATTTTTGTACAGATACTAATATGATCATTCATGTTTTTAAGAAAGCTTGAATTTTGAAAGAAGAAGATAAATAAAAGTATATAAGATTTTGGATTAATAGGAAAGGCATCTTAAATTTTAGTTATTTTACAGTAAAATAATTTCTTTGGATAAAAATATATGGCAAAATAGTTAAGGAGACAGCATATTTTTTTAACCAAACTGCGTATTTCTTAGTTACAATATTTACCATAGAGTACTTTTCTTATATTCCTCATTTCATCCCAAATATTTTGTATTTTAAATGTCATTTCTGAGAAAATGTACAGGTTAAGAAAAAAGTTAGATAGAACAACCAAGGTCATGAGTGTGACCTCACCCTTTCATTTCATTTTCTGTGCCATGGTGATTAATAGCTATAAAAATGAATAGTATTATTACTTTTGATAATGAAATCAAGGCAGTTTGATAAGAATATGGAAATGCATGACATTTTGTGACAGACATTTGATCTAGGAGCCTTTATTCTTCCCTCTTTCAACGAGCGTATTGCATTATTTGCATATTTAGTGTAAAGATAATAGGTTTTCTCTATGGCAAAACTCTTTTGGTAATTTATCCATAATTGAATTGGTTTCTTAGTTGGTATCTTGTGTATATGTGAGTTTATGTAGTTTAGCATCCTTGTTTTATATTGCATGGGTTACTGCTTTAAAAAATTATGCACCAAGGAGATAAATGTCAAGCTCAAGAAGTTCAGATTCATAATTAAACTACCTGCCTTTCTCCTCATACATGGCACATAACAGATAGTTCTTTCATCTTTAGCTAACACAGAGTTATCCTATCCGATTTGACTAGCATTTTCTTCAATCTGATATTACTTACCTGGTTAACATTCCTTCACCTTTAAAACAACATTTAACTGAAATATATCGCAGGATAATCTTATTTTTGGAAGGTGTGATAATTTTCATGTATATGATACTCTGCAGGTTATTGGGGACTGTTGTATAGTAACAGTGACTGGATCCTTCATTTCAATCATTATCTTTCAGGAATGGGAAAATAATTATAAGTTGACACGTACTAAAAATGTAGACAAGCTACGCAGAAGCTACTCCATGTATTTTGTATAAATATTAGATATCTCTCCCATTTCAACCGTTTAAGTGGATGACCGAATAATGCTACCCTCAGATATTGCAATTACCTTAAATTCTGTGATATAGATAATATAGCATTTTAGATAATTCACAGCAGAGGCATGAAAATCACTTTGACCTTCTATCTTGAAACAGATCGCAAAACCCTCATATGAAAGGTGCCCTTCCTCTCTATATGTATAAGGAAAGAAGCATCCTTATCTCCAGAGACAAAGGAACAGCCAGAAGAATCTTAACAGGCTTGCTAAGTTCCCCCAGTATACACTTACCTAATACTCTCTGACCGATCATATTCCTCCCATAACTGTCCACTGTTCATCAAACCTAGCATAAAAATACTCAGGTTTATTTATTGTTTATTTGGATCATCCTTTTCTTAGGAAGTGTCCCATGCCCCTTAAAACATTAAATACATCTGTATACTTTTCCCCTGTTAACCTGTCTTTGTTGGTTTAATTTTCAGACCCCCTCAGGGACCAAAAAGGGCTAAGGAAAACTTTTTCCTCCCCTATGATCAGCATTGTTAAATATTGCAGAATAAGTAATCAAGTGTTTTGTTTATAAATCCAGTACACCAATGAGGTGATAACTCATCTTAGTATTTTTTGACAAGAAGAAGCCATGTTGTAGTAGAGTGAGGGGGGAAATGGGAATGGTTTTACATAGCAAATTTTCAAGTTGAAAGTGTATCAAATAAGTTGCCGGTGTGATATGAAGCTATTGTACAAGCTAAGGAGAGAAGGAAGACAGCCTCCCTGTATTCCTATGGAGTAGTGAGGAGAATGATACAAAGGTTCAGTGAACTAAAGTTCTAGATGAGAATAAAGACATAACTTGTACTTAAAGATACTCAAAGAGTATTTGGATAAACACACATGTACAATTTAAGGAAGAAACATTTTCTATGAAAGGGTTGTGACAGGGCAGCCTGGGTAGCTCAGCAGTTTAGCGCTGCCTTCAGCCCAGGGTGTGATCCTGGAGACCCAGGATTGGGTCCCATGTCGGGCTCCCTGCATGGAACCTGTTTCTCCCTCTCCCTTTTCCTGTGTCTGTGCCTCTCTCTCTGTGTGTCTCTCATGAATAAATAAATAAAATCTAAAAGAAAAAAAAAGGGTTGGACAGCCTTTGTTATGACAGTGGTGACATCAACCGTATCTAATATATGTCAGTTAAATATAGAAAAGCTCTTACACAAAAGGCAGGTTGGCCTATTTCCAAAAAATAAAAAAAAATAAATCTATTTTGGTAGAGATTATCTATTACTGGAATTTACACTGATTTGAGAAAAATGTTCATTATTAATACAATTGATGGAAAGCTTACTTTTCCATCTTAAAAGCAGAGTCACCATGAACAGAGATCAACCAAAGTGCCAGGAAGACCTAGAGGACTAGTCAATGTCATCTGAGTCTGTAGTCGGAGCACAGGGAAGATAGATCAATGGCTTATTTTTTTTTTCTGTCAAATTCAAGTAGATAAATAAAAACTTCTGCAAAATATCGTTTGAAAGCCAAGATGAAATAAAACTTACATATGCATTTCCCAGGACAGTAAGAGGAATGAAACAATTTCTATTTCTATCTTCTTATCACAAACTTTTATTTGTTGTTGTTTCCTGCCTGCACAAAACAGGAAAAGATGGGATTATTTTCTCTCTGAAGTGAAAAAGTTAAGTATTGTTTACATTAGAAAGAAGTTACTATATTACTAGAGTCCCCAAAGTGTTTGTGACTCCTATAGGTGGCATCTGAAGTGTATTTCATCTTACATTCATTTTTTTTCCTTCATGGGGGAATTAATTTTTGCGTATCTAATATAGATCAGATGCTTTTCTAGACATTAAAATACCCCAGTTATATATATATATATATATATATATATATATATATATAAACACATATATATATACCCTCAATAAAGACTCACTTAGTAATAATGTAATAGATATAAGTAATACCATGATACACATGATAAAATTATATGATAATATTCATTATTCTTTTTTTTTCCATTTTAGTAACTACTTTTTCCAGATTTTGTTAACATATGATCCTGTGCACAATACAGAAGTGCCTGGAGACCTCCCCTTCTGGGATTGGACACAGCTTACCTTGGTCCCATCACATGTATTTGATATGTAGACACCCTGATACAGCCTGTGCCCCACCTGTGTCCTGCTCTGTACTAGTCCCACGAGGGCAGAGTTGCTTCTTGGCCACTCACCCACATTCCCTCTCAAGCCTCACTGCAGCCACCATAGCCCTGGGACAGGAAGGGTGTCAGCACTTAAGCCATGGCCTCCTCTTTCCCTGGGGCCCAGCTTCCCTTCTGGCCCATTGCTATTGTTAACAGGGAATTAGGGATGAAGTCACCAAACCAGTGCTGGGACAGAGATCTGGAAGATGTGTGGACTTTTAAAAATAAAAACAAAAACAGTGAAAAAAAATGTGTTGTTATATTAAACAGTAGTTCTGTATCCTCGGTTAGTGCTGAGGGATGATAATAGTAAATATGGGAGTATTGTGAAAAATAAAACAAGTTTTGCAAATAGAGTGTTGACTGACAAATATATTTTTCTAAACACTCAACTGAGTTGAAATATATTTTATTTATTCAATTTAATTTAGTGCGTTTTAAGACCAGGTGTTTGCTTGGACTCCTATTTAACTGTGTATTTGTTTTTTCCACCTGAAAGATTTTTCTTCAAATGCTTTGGCAAGCCCTGATGTATTTTCTACTTATAGTCAGCTCTTGATTATCTCCCGGGATTACTACAATATAGATTACCTGTAACAAACCTTGATTTTCAGAGCTTACTGACTTTGCTATCTTCTCCACTTGCAATTAAGTCATTTCCTGATATTCAGGCTTTATCTCCAGCTAGTAAAGTGTGTTTTTAAAGTGACCTCTTTTCTGACTGCATTTAAACATTTTAAATAACAGCCAGTAATCATCTTTTAATAAGATTTTCAGCGTGAAAAGTATATCAGATGATATATTCTTCAATCCAAGAAGGTAGGTAACACAAATCAAAATGTTTGGTTGCCATATGCAACTCTAAGTCAATATAAACCAGAATGATGGCGATTACTGAGAGATACAAGACCATAAAAGAGAAGATAAGTAAAGTGCTTCTTCATGTTGCTATGTGTGAAGAATGTGAGGAGATTGTAAGGGTGCAGGTAGAGGCACTTTGTTTTTTTGCTCAAAGCAACTTTTCCACTATCTAATTTTTAATAGACACAAAACATTCCATTCCATAATTATATACAACATTTCAAAACAAGTGATTGATATCAAGAAATATTCATTTCCAATATCAGGAAAATTCTAATTCCCTTAACCAGCACTCTCAAGGAAGCAAATAAATGCATGATCCCTTAGTTTTTTACTAACCTACTTTCCAAGGTCTCCATAGGCCTACAAGTACAGATAAATTCAAAAACATTCATAGCCATGGTTGCTCGCTTAAGACTAACTCTCTCTTCATCACTGTGGGTGTGACATCCTTGTAACACCATTTAGAACCTCTTTTTTTATTGCCTGGAATCTCTGGAGATGTCCATATTTGCTCGTGAACAAATTCCATAATGTTATTATGCAGAATCCTATAAAATTGCATAACGATTACTCCTTTATTTCTTTTCTCTCTGCATGTGGCTTTTGACAGAAATATCTGACTTATCCCAAAATATTCACACTAGAAACTCATAAAGTAGTAAGACCAGAAGATAATAAATGGTGCTCTATGCCAATGAGTTAACTTTGATTTGGGGACAAAGGCAGACACAGGAAAGATAGCTATCTCGCATCAACTCTAAGTGCCAGAAAAACAATGTAAGTAGTTTAGGGCCAGCTGGGTGGGTGGATACATTGCCCCTGATAATGATAATCTATAACATTATTACTACTAAGTGTAAAAATAACATATATGGCATACATGTGCATATATATGTACAAAATCATATATATGCATATGGACATAAGTATATGCATATATTTAATACATGTATATATGTAAACATATATATGGATATCCAAACAGTCCTAATACTACGTATTAAGACTATAACTAGAGGTAGTAGATAGTATATATTAAATAACATTGAGAAATCATCTACGGTTGGCAGAATTTTTGTTGTTGTTGTTTATAATTTTTTAAAGATTTTATTTATTCATAAGAAACACACAGAGAGAGACAGAGACACAGGCAGAGGGTGAAGCAGGCTCCCTGTAGGGAGCCTGATGTGGGACTCAATCCCAGGACTCTGAGATCACACCCTGAGTCAAAGGCAGACACTCAACCACTGAACCACCCAGGCGTCCCTGTTGTTTAGATACTAATTCATTCACGAAGAGTTGAATAAAGGGAAAAGGTTTAGGCAAGTGCAAAGAAGTTTATGAAAGAGTACAGATGGATTGCTATTGGCTCAGGTGGAGGTATTTCCCAGTGCCATAGTAAATGATTCCCTGAATTCTCATAAATCAGGCTCTGGCTTTCATCTTTTCTCCCTCTCTCTCTCTTTTAAATTCCCTTGCCTCCTTTACTCTCCAAAAACATATTCTTCATTCCCACTACGACACCAAATTCCTCAACTCCTCTTTGCTCATCGGTCCATCTCATGACAGTAGGTATGTCCTATAAAGATTAGACTACGGCAAAAACTTTTACCAACATGCTCAATATTCCACATTCTGTGACACACTACTTTCCATTCCTGAGACAATTTCTTCAGGCTGCCAGAGAAACTCAATTATTAATTACCCCCAGGCTTCAGGGCCTCTGTGGCTCATCACTCTACTCTCCGGTCTCACAGTCCCAACCACACATCATCTTTCCTTTCCAACAAGGAGTGGCACATGTTTGCCGTGGCATGGGTTTTTCAGCTTATTTTTTGCCTACGGAATTTTGGAAATCTGCCTGTTTTCTTCCCTTTTGCCATCTCTCTGTTCCTTTCAGTCCAAGCTGGCAATTCTGATGATGCAAAGTTTTCAAAAGCTTGTGTATACCACAGGGATTCACTCTCTTAAACAAGAAGTTCCACCACAGGTCTTTCCTACACAACCAACCTCTAATTTTGGCTTCTCTGAAGCTTCCTGAGGAGATCTAAAGTCAAATCTAGTTTCTTCAAAGAGCCTTCAGTTTAGTTGAAAATCATGACCTTTTATTCCTCTCAAGGCAATAACAAAAGGTTGTCTAGCCACACCCTAGCTTTCTCTACAAAAGTACATTTTCCTAAAAGTAAATCTAATTTTAGTGTCTTTTTTGACCTGAAGAAGCTGAAAATTTCCCCAAATCTCAAGCCCTGGTTCTATTTGCTTAATGTTTCTTCCCTTAGTTTAACTTTTCCCCTTCTCATTTTAGAATAATGACAAAACTTGGTATTTTCAACACTTGCTTGGATTTCTTCTCTGCTAAATATCGACGTTCATCATTGACACATTCTGTTTTCCATGTAACTACAGGCTGCAATTCAGCCCCTACTACAAATCCCCTATTGGGAGTTTTATAGAATACACATTTGACTTCAGAGCTAGAAAGGAGACTAGAAAAATTCCAAGTTCACAGCCATCACATAGGAATGAAGTATATGAAGCACTCTTTTGAAGTGAATCCCTTCAAATTGGAATATCTATACATTACTCAGTGCTCACCACAATAAGTGTAGTAAGCATCTGTCACCAAATATTACTACAATCTTATTGACTATATTCCCTATGCTCTACTCTTCATCTCTGACTTACTTATTTTATAAATGGAAGTTTGTACCTCTTAATCTTCTTTATATATTTCACCCATCCACCCCAACCATTTCGTTTTGGCAACCAGTAATTGTTCTCTGTATTTGAGTGATCTTTTTGTCTGCCTCTTTCTTACTTTGTTTGCTCATTTGTTTTGTTTCTTAAATTCCAGATTTGAGTGAAATCATAGTATATTTCTCTTTCTCAGTCTGACTTATTTCACTTATCATAATATTCTCTAGCTCCATAATACTCTCATGTTGTGGCAAATGGAAAGGTCTCATTCTTTCTTTTTTTTAAAGATTTTATTTATTTATTCCTGAGAGACACAGAGAGGGAAAGAGAGAGAGAGGCAGAGACAGAGGCAGAGAGAGAAGCAGGCTCCATGTAGGATTTCAAATTGCAGTAAATGAGTTAAGATCTAGGTATACTGACAAAAATGGATTTGTATTTTAAAAAAATAACTATTGGGGCACCTGGATGACTCAATTGTTTAGGCATCTGCCTTTGGCTGAGGTCATGATCTTGGGGTCCTGGGGTTGAGCCCTGTGTGGGGCTCACTGCTCAGCAGTGAGCCTACTTCTCCCTCTCCTTCTCCCCCCTTCCAGGCTTGTGATCTATTTCTCTCTTTCTCAGATAAAGAAATAAAATCCTAAAAAAGAAAGAAAGAAAGAAAGAAAGAAAGAAAGAAAGAAAAGAAAGAAAAGAAAGAAAGAAAAAGAAAGAAAGAAAGAAAGAAAGAAAGAAAGAAAGAAAGAAAGAAAGAAAACACTATTTGGAGAATGTAAAAAATGAAGACTGGAATCATAAAGGCCTATTTGAATTTGCTACAATGGAATGTACTAGATTGAGTTAGTTTATCAATAGATGATAAAATATACACAGTTTCCCCATGGGAAGTCACTTTACTTGCAAACCCCAATCTATAATTTTTAAAAAGAGAGCTAAGATGCTTTCTCTAAAATTAATTATTTTGCTTTATTTGGAAAAAAAAAAGCTGAAAAACATTGAGCACAGTATTCTAAATAAAATGGATGAAGAATTTAAAAAGATGGACATTTTTTTAATCTCAAAACCAAAATATTTGCTAAGTGCATTAAATACTGGATCTAATCCTTTGGCCTTCCCCGTATCTATACTTTGTAGCGTATGACCTTACATTCACTCTGCACTGGGCTGTGTCTTCTGCACTACCTCTAGATCCCAGGTCCAGTGAAGTATCTCCCTTTGAAATGTTAAGAAAGAAGACACAACAGAGATATGAAAGAGCACCTGAGTATTTCTGTTCCTGCTTTTGCCCTCCACTATCAACATCAGCAGGATAAGTCCAGGCTAGTTCCAAATGAAGTCTGATAAATAAATGGACAAGACTCACAAGACTCCAGGTATCTTAGCTGAAATCAGCATAGCTCAATAGAAGTACTATCAACACCCAGATAACAAAGCCTCCCCACCAACATAAATCATTTAGATTCCTGAGCTAAGGAAACATTCATTCTCTACTGCCTGGAGTTGTATGATGGTTTGTTATACAATATTGTGGCAACATATAAAATTGATACAGATGATAAGGAAACACCAATATGAGAATATAATTTTAGGTTGAGAAGTTCTCTGAAATGATAGTAATCCATTTTGAGGCTTGGAATCTTATATTAGGAAGTCTTTTTTTTTTTTTTTTTAGGAATTCTTTGTTATTAAAAAATATTTCAACCCACATAGGCTTTTGAATTCAAATAGCAAAGAACATTAATTTTTTTTTCTCCCTTTAAAGTCTGGAGAAAGTCAGTTTTACAAAATGGAGAACTGTAGGAGATACAAAGGGGTCAAGAAATAGCAGGACAAAGTCTGTGTTAAACTCCCCATGCCTCCTACAGCCTAATCTCCTCCCCTTTTCATCACACTCAGTACCACTCTGTTTGGCTAGTATAGAGCACAGAGGGGATTCTGAAGTTCCTGTGTGTCCCAACGAGGAACATGGAAAAGAACTCAGAGCATACATGGTACTGATTTCATGAGTCACGTGAACATCTATGTACACGTTCACATGAGACTGTAAACAGGGTATGATTTAAAGGAGATACTGTGCCAACTGAAGATATACTGGGCACTTCAGCAGTAGATGCTGTAAGGATACTGACTGAAGTCTAAAAACATGGCACGGTGGAAATACTCATGAACCAGGATCTGACCTGGGATAAAGGAATCACCTGGAAATTCTGGAAGACCAAGTATTTAGCCAAAAGAGAGACTGAATAAACTTGAGTTACTGAGTTAAATCAGAGGTGATTGTTGTTTTAAATGGATCTGATTAGCCCTGCATGGCTGGCTGGGTCAGAAGAGCATGTGACTCTTGATCTCAGGGTTGTGACTTTGAGCCCCAAATTGGGTGCAGAGACTAAATAAATAAATAAACTTTAAGTGGACCTGACTACTAACTTTAGAGTTTATTTTGGTGAGTAATGAGTATGAAAGGGAAATAGTGAGAAGATTGAGTAGAGTGCAGGAAAAACAAAGAAACCAAGCTATATTTCTACTTATCAAAATTAATGTTGTAAAACTAAAGCCAATGCCAATAATATACAATATATTGTAAATCTCTAATGATATCTAATACCATGGTTATGATGAGTATCTTTTATAATAATTTATCTATGTAGATGTGTAAATACATAGATATATCTATATAGATCTAGGTTGTTCTTGAAAGAATTTTAAGAAAAGGGACATAAATTTAGAGAATACTAGAACATCCCCTAATAGGACATATACTGTGGTTCAGCACCTCTTTACTCACTTTTTAAAAATGAACAAACATCATTTATTTAATTCAATGAAACAGTGAACAACTGTTTCCTTCTTGTACCTGGGTACGACAGCCTGACCTGCCAAAAGAGGTAATTCTTTGAGAGCAATATGATGTAAACACTTCATAAATATTTAAAATACATAAAAATCCGTAAAACTTAAGTTTTCATGTCTCAAAGTACAAAACATCGTCCCTTTTAATACTTATACTTAGAACAAGGCAGAACCACTGTCGTCTCACTTTTTAAGTAAGCACAGTCTAAAACCAGGCTGTCACTGCCCCAAGGAAACCTTATATCAATCGTGTTTCTACAATCTCAAATTTTGATTTACTTAACAAGAAACAGATATTGCCAGCAAAGGAAACATTACAAACTGCTCAACAGCAAAGGTCCCTGACCATGTATTTCTTCCACGAAGAGCAATGTGAAGACTGAGGCTGAACTGAATAAGTCAAATAGCCAGATTCATTAAAAGCAGAGAATGACAAAATAGATGAAATTGAAACAAAGATGCATCTCTGGCAACTTTGAGTAGACAAATGCATGACATTATAGAATTGTATTTTCTTTCTTTTTTCTTCCCCTTCTTAGTTTATTCAATAAATGAGTATTGAAGCCCAATAATAGGGAAAGAGTATGCTAGCCAATTTTCAACACTTAAAGAAGTGAAAGTTTGCTGTTCTTACATGTTGCTAGACTCACAAAAATGTAAGTGAATTGATTTTACCTTTCCCAAAATATTATTATCTAAATATTGAATTCAGATTTGTAAAATGAGAAATGTAATTACTGGATCTAGAGTTCTTAATTGTAAAAGAAGTGTGGAAAAGGAAAAATAATTTTGGCTCTACCCTTTTAGGTTCTTGGCTGAGACTCCCATAGGAAAAGACAGATTAATAGGAGAAAAACAAACAGAAGTTTAATAACGTATATACCTCTTGTATACATGGGAAATACCTAAAAAAACTGAGTAATTCTCCAAAATGATCTAAGCCACCACTTTAAATGTATGGGGGTAGATGACAAAGACAAAAGATGTTAGCGGTGGAGATCAGTTATGTGAGGTTACCAGGAAAGGCACACTACACAAGGCTAAGGTTGTTACACAGATGTAGGTCATTCCCTTCGCCATGGATAAGCATGTCTAGAGATTTAGAGTCATCCTTTCTTCTTTGTACAGAGAAGGAGACACTCTTATAAATGGAGATTTCCCTTAATATAAGGGAAAAATATAAGTATCACTTACAAAAGGGTAACTCCTACGCAGTTTTCAGAACTTTTCTCCAGTCTGCTGTTTCTTAAAAAGACTCAGCCAAGGGGCACCTGGATGGCTTAGCAGTTTGGCACCTGCCTTTGGCCCAGGGCGCAATCCTGGAGTCCCAGAATCGGGTCCCGTGTCAGGCTCCTGGTATGGAGCCTGTTTCTCCCTCTGCCTGTGTCTCTGCCTCTCTCTCTCTTTCTCTCTCTCTATGTCTATTGTAAATAAATAAAATCTTTAAAAAAATAAATAAATAAATAAATAAAATAAAATAAAAAATCTTAAAAAAAGACTCAGCTGAAAATAACCCTATGCCAAGAAGACATATTTGAGGATGGTAAATTTCTTTTCCCCTTCAGTTGCATGAGCATTCTTACATTGAAAGAGTTTAAGTCTATATCCTAACAGTCCTCTGATATAGTCATCAGATTTACATTTGTCTTAAAACTAATGATCCCTATTGAATCATTTGTGGAATACAATACCATGTGGCATTCATAGCTGTAAAGGACACATTAATGATTAACATAATTTGAATTCCTGCTTTGGTGACAGTGAACTTATTGCTGTTGATGATACTTCTCTGGCCCAATTATCCACTTAATTGCATTCAGCTGGGAAGACATGCATGCTATGGCACAGCAGAGTCCACTTTAGTAGGTGAAACCTTGACTCCGAGGCAATTAGAGGAAGTACATCTTGGTTCCCTTTTCTATCATTCTATGCATGGATAGGTGGACGTCAACTACTTCGAGGTCTGGAAATTGTTGCGGCTATCATCACCCCACAGGTTGCTCTTTTTCTGACACGGGTTGCTCTTTTTGTTTTCCAAACTACTTTTGGTTTTCTTCAAGTTTGAGGAGGCTCCTCACTGGAATATAAAGTGGAGTTGTCAATGGGGACAGGTAGAAGCATGTTTTTTCATCAATCAGATTCAACCGAAAATGAAGTCTACTGTGAAATTGTGCTTTTGTCAATCAAGGTCAACATCATTGAAAGAGTTCTGGAGCTAGTCTATGGTTCCCTGTTCCAGAATCTGGAAGATTGCTTGCTTGTTCCTTTAACACCCTTCCCCTAGAGGAATAGGAATAAAATGACTTTGGAAAAAGGATAGTTTAAGAAAAGAAGGTAAATTTTCATGCCAAGTGTTCTGTTCCTACCTTGGCCTCTAGTTTTCAGTGCCTACCATCCCTTCATTTCACTGTAATCCACTCTGTTCTGTGGTCTGGGGCCCTGATTTTTATTCTACTAAGTTCCAGAAAGGAGTCATAACAAATTTTCCTAAAATGTGCCACTTTGGCACATGACCAATTTTGAGCTGAAGGCAATTAAGACCCTGCAGGCTCAAGAGAATATTTGCCCCTCCCTTAAGTACCTAGATGACTGTAAATTGGGGGTCTTTCCCAGAATAAGTTATTACCAGAGATAAATTTTATCTGAGTGAACAATGGCTGGGGAACATCTAATTACTATCTGCTCTTCTTATTGCTCTGTGAATTGCTCTCCTCCCCTTTGAAACCCCAGACCTCTATCCCAATCCTTAGCTCAGGATGACATAAGTGTACCTCATTTTACCCTTGTGTCTTTGAAACCTCTCATATATGTGTGGTTCCCATAAGTACAAAATTAAATTTGATTTTCTCCTGTTAATTTGTCTCATGTCAATTTAACTCTTACACCAGCTAGAAGAAGCTTTGAAGGGTAGAGGAAACTTTTTGTCTCCGACACTATCTTTATCCTCACAATTTTAAAAGAACTAGAACTAAAACATATTTTATGGAAAATATAGTATACCTTAAATTTCCCATTTGATAATATAATTATCAAGAGGCTATAAATGTTTTGGCAGTCTATAATATATCAATGGATATAGCCTCTACTGACAATAGATGGCACTAACGCCTTTTTCTCTCTTCAATCTTGGGCACAACCCTGATATGAAATCTTAGCAAATGATTTCATGGTTTCATAAACACCTCTCTTCCCATCGATGTTTTTGCAAAAATATGAAAAGACATAAAATTTGTGTTATTGCTGTTGGAAGACTTTTGTGGATTTGTGAAAGAACTGGAATGGGAGCTTTCTTTTCCCAATAAATAGTTCAAAAGGGGTGCTTTTTTTTTTCTGTTTTTTGTTTTGTTTTGTTTTTAGAAAATATGGCGTTGTTTCTCTGGGAATAAAAAATATTCTTTGGAATGTATATGTTTACTAGAAAGTACTGTCTTCTCATACATAAGTTATTCATGTTTCCATAGGTGCAGTAATTATTCCATCGCTAAGTCATCACACATATCCATTTTTCTTCATCTATTTCTCAAAATCTCTTGGGTTAAACAAAACATGGAAAGAAATGACTTATCTACGGCCATTCCCTGAATTACAATAATATGCACAGAAGAAAGCAGTTTGCTTACCAAGCTACGAAAACTGCTTCTCAGCTAGAAATACCTATGTTCTCCTTGATTGAATTTTAAAGAACATAGATGTACACATCCAAAATACATAGAAAGGAGAAGAGGGGAAGGCAGGAGGTAAAATACAAGTGGATGCACTGATGAGCAACCTCCAGGTTGCCTTTGTCTGATACAAATGTTTCTCATGAGTTTGAATGTAAGTGAAGAGCTCATCTAGTTGAGCAAATTTTACCACCACTCCAATTTCCTATCTTACCTTCTTTTCAATGTATAGCTATTCAAATAAGCCCTTCTTCTGATTTTCTAATCTAATTACATTGGCCTTTTCTTGACAAACAACATCAACATTACATTCCATGAAACTGCCTTGTATTTTAAAGAGTGGTATGTGCCATCCGTATTCACTTTCTGTTTCTTACTTAGCCAAAAACTGCTGCTATATAATGTCCTTGCAGAGACTATCTACATCCCTCCTGCCCATGACTGTATAGGATTAGAGTTAAAATTTAAACATAGCAATTGTACCAGCATTTCTGTGCATTTAAATATGAGTCCTTGCTTTGAGAATGTTGCACAAGCCTGGCAACCAAATAGAAAATGGACTCTATTCTACAAAGTGCCATTTCTTTTCACATACACACACATATGCATTTCACCACATTTAATCGTGACAGAATTATCTTTGTTTAGTTCAAAATCTGTCCCAAAGTATGACCACTAAAATCATTAATAGTCATTAACATTAGTGAATAAAATAAGGCAACTTTAATACTTACAGATGATGACTTTAATTTTGAACATTTTGTGATCCCCCCCACCCCCTTGGCAGTTGAATGTCTTCCCTACAGTTCACCAAGGCTGTAAACTGTAAGTGGAGAGGAAGGGCAGGGCAATCAAAATATGGAATACTGAAAAGGTTGAAGTAGTAAAGTACCTTTCCCAGGATATATAAGGTATTAAGATTTTGATATTTTATATTAGTGCAGAGATTACATTGGGAAAGGAGAATGGTACAACAAAAAGTCATTATTTTTTAATGACTATTTCATGAAAATTCTATAGTAGAAAATTGATCTCTTTCTTTTAGTCTCAAATCTTAACTTTTTATTATAATTTTAAGCTACATGTATTGATGTTCACCTAAAACTATATATACATATTTTATAGTACATTTATTTAGTTTAATATATATTTAATATATAATACATATAATACATATTTTGTAAATATATGTATATATTATTTTAATGGATATTATATAAAGGTTTGGTAGTTTCTGTTAGGAATTCTGTATACTTAACAGTATTATAGATTTCAAACTGTAATATAATGCCTAACAATATGTACCATGACATACATAGAGTAGATGGCCAATAAAATGTTATTTATATTGAAATAAGCCTTTTCAGGACTTTGAAAGTTATGTCCTATACACTAAAATTCTAACTAGTTTTACTTTTAGGAGTTCAGAAAGTCTTTTAGCTGAGTCACCTTCCTTCTTGCATATTTGTGTTGGTCTCCTATGACTGTTTTTTCTTTCAGTTGTCTTCTCTTATTTTCAGATTCAGGTCATTACAACAGAAGGTTGTCAATTCTCTCAAGAGTTCTCAGCCTGCAGAGTTTTGATGAATGTATCAGTCTGAACACCAGGATTTGCCTAATTTATTATTTCCCAAGTTGACACAATGCATTTTTAGGACAAACTTATAGCAAGCTGCAAATCGGGTACACATTCATTCTTTCAAAAGCAATATTTAAATATCCACTCTCTCCCAGAGTATTGTCCCAGGCTGGCAATTCTCGCTCTAAGCCCAGCTACAATTCAGGAGTCCTGGGGGTGGAAATAATTTTTATAAGAATACTGAGCTAGTATCTGCCTTGTCCACTTTTAATCTCTCAGGAGAGTATGATGACGTCTTCCAGGAGCTACAGGATATGTGATATCACAAAAGACTGACTATAGAAACATAAATGAGAATCCAGCTTTCTTATATTGTCAGGCATTAAAGAGATGAGCAGAAATGTACAATAAAGCCACTCTTTCTTACTAATCATGACTTGCTTTAGGAAATATATTTTTAAAATAAGTTATTTTTGTTAATATGTTTATTATAGTTAATTAAAATGAATTAATATTTGAGACACTAAGGAGGTTTTTGTATTTCTAAGTTTTAATTCCTAATATGGTAAGTTTGACAGACATTACATCAAAAATATGTCTGGGGTCCTTAATATTGAGGGATCTAGCAGGTTCCTTAAACAGGAAGATTTGCAAGGTGCTGTTCCAGATTCTAGAATCTAGAGTGTTAATGAGGCTTTCCAACCTATTTCCAAGAGTTCATATCACAGTGGTATGTAGCCTATTTTTAAGATAGGTCATAGCTATCTTACTGTTATCACTTGTTTTAACTTTTTGAAAAAAAAAAAAAGAAAAAGAAAACATGCCTCTAATCCTCAAGCAGCTTATGCTAATACCTAAGATGTTGAGAACACCTGGGAGAATTATCTGATAAATAGTGATGGTCTGTTGCTCTGGTTCTTCATTTCCTTTTTTTTTTTCTTTAATATTTTATTTATTTATTTATTCATGAGAGAGAGAGAGAGGCAGAGACACAGGCAGAGGGAGAAGCAGGCTCCATGCAGGGAGCCCAATGTGGGACTTGATCTAATGACTCCAGGATCAGGGGCTGGGCTGAAGGCAGAAACTTAACCACTGAACCACCCAGGCATCCCTGGTTCTTCATTTCCAATGTGTCTTTAGAGATGAGAAAGAAAAACTTCAGATTATAGTTTTTTAAGTTTTACTTATCCTTTTCTTTTTTAGCTGCTACTTGGGTAAAAACCTAGCTCCAGTTTGAAAACTTTACATCTTGAAGGGGAGAATGTGTAACTCCAAAATATGCCAATTTAGCAAATGCAGCATTTTGAGCTGAGGACAGTCAAGACCCAACAAAATCAGGAAGAGCTGTTTACTTTCCCTTTAACTGTGTGTAAGAAGTTAGAAGGCCTGATGGTGGAGAGAGATCAGGAAGAGCTGTTTACTTTCCCTTTAACTGTGTGCAAGAACTTAGAAGGCCTGATGGTGAAGAGAGATAATACCAAAGATAACTTCATCACCAAGACTGATTTGCATAGCATGGCTGGCAAACATTTGTTTACCAAACATTTGCTTTTCTCATCTTCCTGTGAATTGCCTTCCACCCCTTTGAATCCCCAGACCCATACCCACTTCTTCTTAGCTCCAGATGGCATATCAACTCAACTGTACAGTCACCTTGAGTTTCATGTCTTCAAGGTTCCCATACATATTAAGTGTTTTTTTCTCTTGCTAATCATATTGTATGTCAGATTTTTAGACCAAAGAATTTAGAAGGGAAGAAAAGTTTTCCACCTCTACAGTATGATTGTACAGTCACTTAATTTTACAAACTTGCCGCATGTAGCTGCCCAGCTGTAAAATTAAGACCCTTAAAAATAATTATGTGTATTCTTACTTCTTTTGTAGGTTTTTTGTTTAGTATCTGTTGCCCTACAAAACAATTCATAGCCACACTGCACTAGACAAATTATATCATTCCAAGTATCCTGTTTTATCTGTTGTGTTTACTTAATCTAAAACTAAGTTGCATACATGTTTTGTTGAACAGAGATTTTTTTATCTAGCATTGAGGATAACTCCATTGGCTTTGGATACAGTCTATGTTGATTGGAAACCCAGCTCTACCAGGAGTTATTTATATGACTTAGAGCAAATTAATAGCATTTCTCCATCTCTATTCATCAGGAGATCATGAAAAAAATAGTATCCACTTTATGAGGTTATTGTTAGAACTATATGGTTTGAAACATAAAAAAAATTCATAACTATGCTGGCACACAGAAAATTTTGAATTCATGTTTGTTATGATTTTCTTACTTTATTGTTAAACTCCAACTCTTGGTAGCCTTCATTTTTCCCCCGCTTAGTCTCATTGTATTTTGACATAATCTTTCAGTGAAATGCATGCATTAGTTTTCTATCTGCAAACTTGTAGACAAGTTGCTTGGGAAACAGAAGTAGGCTAAATTCAATCCTTGGTGGATTATCTTTTTAAATTAAAACTATAAGTTGGATATAGTTTTTAGAATTAGGTATTAGTTGTGCCTTTTACCTGACATATAAGTGATATTTTTGGTACTGTTTTCTAGTTTTATTGAAGCATAATTGATATATAACACTGTATTAGTTTTAAGTGTACAATGTGATGATTTGACATATGTATATGTCCTAAAATGAGTACCATAGATTTAGTTAAAGCCCACCAGTATCGAGGGGCCTGTATGACGTAGGTGGTTAAGTGTCTAACTTCCTTGCTCAGGTCATGATTTCAGTCCCATATTGAGCATCATATGGAGCTCAAAAATCACCTCATAAGTTTACCATTTTTTTAAAAAAAGATTTTTTTTATTTATTCATAAGAGACACAGAGAAAGAGGCAGAGACATAGGCAGAGGGAGAAGTAGGCTCCTCCCAGGGAGCCTGATGTGGACTCAATCCCTCACAGGGAGCCTGCCTTTGGACTCAAACCCTGAGCCAAAGGCAGATGCTCTACTGCTGAGCCACCCAGGTGTTCCACCATTTTACATATATATATAATATATATATATTATATATATATATATTTTTCTTTTTGGTCTTAAGAATTTCTCATCACACATACACACACAAATTATGGACATTTTTTACCTTGAAGGTTGATACTTACAAATAAGATTCTTTAGAGGAAGAAAAAAGAAGAATGCAGTTAACAAAGTACAATAAAATATATACCATAGTTCTAAGAATAAAATAATTTTCTGGGAAAATCCTAATTCCAATTTTGTTGTAGTCCAGAGTCATCTATTATTGTTAATATGAAATTCTATTAAAACACAAGTTAATTTATAACTTGAAGTAATTCAAACCCAGAAAAATTATAGAAACTTTGAAGAGAAAACAGATTTGGATATTTCCTTTATTGATATTAATGACATTAATCTCTCACAAACTGCAAACTTTATAAAAAAAAATAACATCATGTTGGGGTGTCTTGGTAACTCAATCAGTTAAGCGTTGGACTTGATTTTAGCTTGGGTCATAATCCCAGGGTTGGAGATGAAGGCCTGCATCAGGCTCCTCACTCAGCAGAGTGTCTGCTTGGGATTCTTTCTCTGTCCCTCTGTCCTTCCCCTTGCTTGTGCTCCCCTACCCCCTTTGGAAAAAAAAATAAATTAAATGTAACAATACTAGGTGTCATTAGTCATTAATCTGATCGATGTAACCAGAAGTCTATTTCAGAGATATTATATTTAAATGTCTTCTCTCATTTAACACAATGAGAGTCCTAAAATTATAGCTCTATCATATTTTAAAATATTTGGGAGAAATCAAGAAAGTCGTCTCATTCATACTTAAAAAAATTCAGCATGAGTATGCCGCCAACTAACTAAAGATGAGTGCTAATGATTAAGGATCAGTTACTTGCTCTACCTTGACAACTGAAATAGAGATTTGAAAGAGATTCTGTCATACAAAGATTAATTTAGCTGCCTTATAATGAGGAAGTCACTGATAAGCATGCAATTTTTATTTATCTAATCTCACTACAACTGTAAAATTCTAAAATACAGACACAATGACTACAAGTCTGCATGAATGAAATCAATTTTATTTTTATTTGTTATAGTGTCAGGTAAAAAAAAATGTGAATAAGCTTCTATAATTTTGGATAGTATGTGGATACCATCCAGTGTAATTCATAAGCAAACAAAATATTTCAAATAGACTTTAAGCAAATAAAGGGATAGGGATATTATTTATATGAACAGTCACTCTCCAAAACAGCTGAAAGTGTGGCATGGTATAAAACCAAATTGCAAATAATCAGGACAAATGCTTATATAAGAAGATACCTGGATAAGGGAAATCAAATAATAGTTGCAAATATGAGATCCATGACAAGACTGCTAGTTATTCCACTATTTGGGTTTATTATTTTTTTCTGTAATAATTGAAATTTTACTTAGGGCTAGAAAAAACATAGCTAAAGCCTACATGTCCCAGATCTCCTTGCATTTTAATGAGGGCATTTGACTAGGTGCCAGCCAATGGGACTTGGTGGAAATATTGTGTGCAACTTGAGAATCATGCCCTTCAACAGAAATACCATGAACTACCATTTTCCTTTACTACTTCCTATTGTCTTGAAAAACTGCATGGTGGCAGTAGCTAGAATATCTATCCTAGACCACAATTTGGAAACCAGAGATTAATGATGCAGAACACAAGGAAAGAAGAGTCTTGGTAATCAGTTGTTTTCATCTGGATGAAAAAAGGATGCTGTTCTACTAAACTCTCCTAGCCAATCCATGGACTAGAAGACAGAAAGATAAAATTCTCTATTTTTATGTTCACTATCTCTAATAGATTCTTTGTTATAGTATCTTGAACTATATCCTGACTACCATAAGTTTCAACTCAAAAGTTTTAAGGATAGATAATTATGAGAAGTTGTCCTCTTATATGAGTAATTCAGTGAAGTATAAGTAGTTGTAGGATATTCTAATGTATGTCCTTCATATGTGCCCATAGGAAACATATTCTGAGACATATGTGTATACAGAATGTTTTTTTAAGGAATGTTCTGGTAACCATGCAAGACCCTGGTTACAAAGTAGCTCTGGGCAGAATGAAAAGGTGAATGGGATGCAGTTGCAAAATAAATAAATAAATAAATAAATAAATAAATAAATAAATGCAAGCATTATATGCTCTCACAGGGAGCTCTGGCACTGTTCTGAATTAAGGTGAGGGAGGTAGATATTCCTGCCATGATGTCAACCACTTTATGTATATAGATAGTCCCCAGTGAGTAATTTCCACAGAGGAACCCAACTATACAATGTCACGAGTCTACCCTGCTTGAAGTTAAGGATATAAGAGCTCCCATTCTTTTATTTGTTATTATTTATTTATTTATTTATTTATTTATTATTTTTTTTTAATTTATGAGAGAGAGAGAGAGAGACAGAATGGCAGAGACACAGGCAGAGGGAGAAGCAGGCTCCATGCAGGAAGCCCAATGCAGGACTTGATTCCGGGTCTCCAGGATCATACCCTGGGCTGAAGGCGGCACTAAACTGCTGAGCCACCCAGCCTGCCCTCCCCCAACTTTTTTTTAAATTTTATTTTAAGTGCTCCCATTCTGAAGGGAGTTTTGGGATGGCACAGTATCCAGGGAGGCCACTACTTCACCACTAATATTTACCATTTTTATTAGTATATACATTCCATTTGAGAATAGTTCTTTCAACACTGTCATTCCTTTGTCTTGATACTACAACTGATATTTATCATCTTAGGATCCCCTTACCCTTAACAAATACTTCTCATGGTCTCAGAGATTTATTTGGTAAAGTGACTCAGGAGACTTTGTTCTGAGACTTTGTTCAGCATGCCCTTTCCCAGCTCCTGCAATTTAAAATTCACCATAAAAACTGAGTCAAGATGTACCAAAAGAGACATTCCTGTGGCTTAACTCAGTGAAAATATATTCTTCCCATAACCAGTTTTGTAGTAGTTAACACTACTCCTCTACTCCTGATTGATTAATCAGGATCAATTACCTTTGCTGGGAAGATGACTCTCTTCCTTGCCTGTTAGTCTACTGGAACAAAGAGTCTGAGGAAACTGGGTGGTAGATAAAGTTTAATGTTTCATGGAACTCTTACCCTGTTCCATGATGGAAGTGTTCCAGTTTTATGAACGAATCCTTGGACCTGTCAAGATGAAAATTTCAAGAATGGAGACCACAGATGCCCCAAGTGGGTAACTAAGAGTGTTGTTCAATGGAGTCACTTTTACTTCCACTTCTCAATCTCCAGTCTCCTATAGCTTACATGCTGGGTATTAAGAGCCACATCAGGGGAAGTCTAAGATGAGTGTTCAAATTGCGACTGAATCACTGGGTAGTTGGTATTTATCAGGATGGTGCTATCCCATCCCCTCCAAAGAGGAATGGCAAGATAGGGCAAGTCTATGGATTGGGAAATGATAAGTGATAGGTCTAACACTCGGCAAGACCTACATTCAGTCAAAGATTTACAACCTGACAATAAGATATACACACCCAAAGTTCAAGAGATATGTGTGTATATGTGTATGTGTACATTTATATATATTTGTGTGTATGAACCTAACCATGTACTCAAGAATGCTAAGGCTAATCGTTGGCATTTCTTTTTACCCCCAAGAGTAGTGTCATCATTTTTATATACTGAATCTATATTCTAAATACTTTTTGTAATAAATTATTTCAAGCATCTTTTCTTCATTCCGCCTAATTTTTTATATTTCCTATGGATTCTATTTTATTTTATCATTTTTCCTGGTTGACTTATTAAGTAATCATTTACCATTTAAAGTGCTATATTTCTATCTATTTGCATTCTATGAATCAGTTTGAAAACTATGAAAGATATTAATATCCAAATTTTCTCTATGTCTTTTTAGCTACTTTAAGTTCAATTTTTAAAGATTTTATTTATTTACTCATGAGAGACACAGAGACATAGACAGAGGAAGAAGCAGGCTCTCTGTGGGGAGCCTGATGTGGGACTTGATCCCAAGATTCTGGCATCACAACCTGAGCCAAAGGCAGAAACTCAACCACTCAGCCACCAAGGTGTCCTATGAATTTCAGTTTTCTTTAGCTTTTTATTGCATCTGTATTCCATCTGCTGTTTCTATCAATCTATTTGCCATCCTATTACTGAGACCTATATCCAATTAAAAACAGTTTAATTGCAGATGTTATTCATTTTCTAGAAATAAGGTTATCTCCTTTCTCACATTTAATATTTAAACATTTAAGATATCTCTGTTATATTTTATAGTTTTGAAGTATTTCAATATTAAAAATAGATTTATGGTAATTTTTAAATAATATTTTAAATTTTATTCCAAACAAAAATACTTTTCTTTTAAATTGTTATTTGATTCAACTAACTCTTGTGTAGGTATAAATTCCAATTATTACATATTAGACCATATGCTTAGTACCAAAAATGCAAAACTGATTCATAATTGTTTCATGGGCCCAGAATATTGTTAGAGAGCTATTTAAACTATTTTTCATTCAAGGTGTCTGTCCACTTAGTTTGATGGACAGAAACTATTATTTCAATTTGTTTTGATTCTCTGTGGATACCATGGAGATACCTTCCCCATGCCTTTCTAAGGTTTGTTTACCAAGAAAAATCATTTTATAATTTTCTCTACTCTAGTTTATGTATTCAATTAAAATAGTTATTTCATTCAGAGTCAAGAGCCAAGTTTTGTGTAAAATATGTCAGCTTCCAAAACAAATCAAATATGTAGTAAACATTTATCTCCAATGAATGGTAAAAGTGTTTAGGGACAATTAAATATTCATTCACACAAGTATATTTTCATATTTGTTATGCATCAGACACAATTCTGGTTCATGAAACTAGAGCCACATAATAGGGCCACAAAGTTTCTCACGTTTTAGAGGGGGAAAGGACAAAAATATATAATATTGCAGATGGCAATACATGATAAAAAAGGGAAGGAAATCATATTGTGGGAAACCAAGAATAACAGGAGAATACAATAGCTGATCAGTGATTTGAGAAAGACCTCCATATAGAGTGGGGTTTCAGCACAGAAAGTGAGAGGCAAGCCATTAACCATGTGGGGAAAAACTGTAGGAAATGGAAAAGCGTATGCAAAGACTCAGAGGAAGAAGAATGCGTCATGTGATTCTTAAGGAACAGCTACTGAACAGTGTGACTGAATTAGAAAAATATTAGGAGAGCAATAATTGGGATAAGGTGAGAGATATAGAAGTCTGGGCAAAATGAACCATTAAAGAACTTGGGCTTTTGGTTTCAATGAGTCCAGATGACACTGGAAGACAGGAGCAAAGAAATATGCATTGACATTCACTTTTAAAATAGTATCCAGTGATCAGGTATATAATAGAATACAGACGAGCAAGAGTCAAGCAGGGAGGCCCGTTAGGAGGCATTGTTACAATGAAGTAAACCACAATGGTGCTCACACTAAGGACGTAAGGGTGAAAATTAGGGGAAGAACTCCAGTTTTGGATTTATTTTAAGGCAAACCTGATAGGATTTGCTAATGAATTCATCGCCCAATAAGGGAGAAAGAGCAAGTACAAGAATGACTTCAAAGTCAGGACTCAGGAAACAAGAGTGGTAGGTAGAGTCGCTGTTAAGTGAAACAGGACAATTGTGCAGGAAATAGGCTTGGAGGGAGTATCAAAAGCCCAGTTCTGAAAATTTGAAACATGAGGAGCCTGTGACTTTAAAGTGGAAGTTTTAATTCAGCTGCTAGATTGAGAGCTCTAAGGTTGAAGCCAGTAGTTATCGTTAACGATCAAAAAATTTTTTCTCGGTGTATAGATAGGAAATCTACATATTCAGACACAAACATATAGACCCCTGTACAATATGATAAATAACATGATATTTTTAAATCTAACTTTTCTTCATCTTCTACAAATTTAATTTATATGAACTAGAAAACTTTAGCAATGATAATATTTAGTTGGTTAAGGAAGAAATTAAGAAAAAAAGATGGCAGCCCACTTTATTCATTAATTTTGTGTGTATACATGTGTGTTGGGGGTGATTCCATATATAAGAAGCCATTTGTAATTAATAATAATAATAATTTAAAAAATCTTTATAAGTGAACCTCCTCTGAAAATCTTAGTTTATACTCCAGTGGACTTTTTATTTCTCGAGGTAACTGTCTAAATTTATTTCATCTCTTTTAAGAATATGTTTTATCTATAACAGGTGTTGCAAAAGATGTGGAGAAAAAGGAACTCTTGGGCACTGCTGGCAGTAATGTAAATAGGTGCAGCAACTGTGGAAAACAGTTTGGTGGTTCTTCAGGAAACTAAAAATAGAAATAGTAGTAATTCCACTACTACGTACCCAAAGAAAACAAAAACATGAATCCAAAAATATATATGCACTTCTACATTTATTGCAGCATTATTTACAATAGCCAAGATATGGAAGCCACCTGGTAGTCCATCAATAAATGAATGAATAAGGAAAATGTATATATATATATATATATATATATATATATATATATATATACACATACACACACACACACATTGGAATACTACTTAGAATGAGATCTTTTTGGATTTGCAATAACATGGATATAGCATTATACTAAGTTAGATGTTAGATAGAGAAAGACAAATACCATAAGATTCCACTTATTCATAGAATCAAAAAAAATGAAGCAAACAAAAAACTGGATTCTTAAATACAGAGAACAAACTGGTTACTAGAGGGGAGGTTGGTGGGAGGATGGGTGAAATAAAGATTAGGGGTATAAACTTCCAATTATAAAATAAATGAGTCACAGAGATGAAAAGTATAGCACAGGGAATATGGTCAATGAGATTGTCATAACTTTATGATGACAAATGGTGACTACACATATCATGGTGAGCACTGAGTAATGTATACAAATGTTGACTCAATATTGTACACCTGAAACTAATACAACAGTAATTGTATGCTAATTATACAATTAAACAAAGAATTTTTAAAAACCTATTTGTTATTGTCACTGATTTTTCTTCCAGACTTCTTTGCATTTTCTTTATTTTCTTTACAGTCTTTCAACAGATGATAAATAAACTTGAGAATATGTAGTGGAGTGAATCCACTAAAATTAATCATTGATATAAAATACCCTCAATTCAAGCATGATGCTGACTTCTAGAAAAGTCACTTCCTTTATTCATTTCTATATTTAATTTAATTTTTAAAGATGTATTTATTTATTTGAGAGAGAGCGTGCATGCTGATGGGGGGAGGGACAGAAGGTCAGAGAAAGAATCCTCAAGCAGACTCCCTGCTGAGCACAGAACCTGATGTGGGGCTGGATTTCATGATCCTGAGATCATAACCTGAGTGGAAATCGAGTTGGACGCTTAACTGATTGAGCCACCCAGGTGTTCCTTTATATTTAATTTTAATTACATATTTAAGTTGCAGTTTAAGTTTAGTAATTCCTTGTTGTTTTATAAAACATCAGCAGTTGTTTTTTGGTGTTTAAACTATTTTTAAAAAAATATACTTGGGATCCCTGGGTGGCGCAGCGGTTTGGCGCCTGCCTTTGGCCCAGGGCGCGATCCTGGAGACCCGGGATCGAATCCCACATCGGGCTCCCGGTGCATGGAGCCTGCTTCTCCCTCTGCCTATGTCTCTGCCTCTCTCTCTCTCTCTCTGTGTGCCTATCATAAATAAAAATTAAAAAAAATATATATATATATATACTAAGTAATTAGTATAATTAGTAAAAATATACTAATTTATTTATTTACTTTCTGTTTCAAGTTTTTATTTAAATTTGAATTAGTTAACATATAGTGTAATATTGGTTTCAGGAGTAGAATTTGTGATTCCTCACTTACATATAACACCCAGTGCTCATCACAACAAGTGCCCTCTTTAATATGCATCACCCATGGGATCCCTGGGTGGCGCAGCGGTTTGGCGCCTGCCTTTGGCTCAGGGCGTGATCCTGGAGACCCGGGATCAAGTCCCACGTCGGGCTCCCAATGCATGGAGCCTGCTTCTCCCTCTGCCTGTGTCTCTGCCTTTCTCTCTCTGTGTGTGACTATTGTAAATAAATAAAAAAATTAAAAAAAAATATGCATCACCCATTTATCCCACTTCCCACCCACCTCCCCTCCATCAACCCTTGGTTTGTTCTACACAGTTAAGAGTCTCTTATGGTTTGCTTCTCATTTTTCCTCCCTTTCCCTATGTTCATCTGTTTGTTTCTTAAATTCCACATATGAGTGAAATCATATGGTATTTGTCTTTCTCTGATTGACTTATTTCACTAAGCAAAATACATTCTAGCTCCATCCACATCATTGCAAATGGCAAGATTTCATTCTTTTTTATGGCTGGGTAATATTTCATTGCATATGTATATGTGTGTATCTCGATAGATGATAGATAGATAGATAGATAGATAGATAGATAGATAGATAGATGATAGATAGAAAGATATAAAATCAAGGGTGATATTTTAACATATATCACAACTTCTCTACTTCTCCATTTATTACTTGATGGGCATTTGGGCCCCTTTGCATAATTTAGCTATTGTCAATAATACTGCTATAAACATTGGAGAGCATGTGTCCCATCAAATCAATATTTTTATATACTTTGAGTAAATACCTAGTGGTGCAATTGCTGGGTGATAGGGTAGTTCTATTTTTAACTTTCTGAGGAACCGCCATACTGTTCTCCAGAGTGGCTATACCAATTTGCATTCGTGCCAACAATGTAAGAGTGTTCCCCTTTCTCCACATGCATGCCAATACCTGTTGTTTCCTGTCTTGTTAATTTTAGCCATTCTGACAGGTATGAGGTGGTATTTCATTGTGGTTTTGATTTGCATTTCCCTGATGGTGAGTGAAGGTGAGCATTTTTTCATGTGTCTGTTAGCCCTGTATCTCTTCTTTGGAAAAATGTCGTTCATGTCTTCTGCCCATTTCTTAAATGGATTATTTGTTTTTTGGGGGTATTGAGTTTGGTAAGTTCCTTACTGATTTTGGATACTAATCCTTTATCAGATATGTCATTTGCAAATATCTTCTCCCATTCCATAAGTTCCCTTTTATTTTTGTTGTTTCCTTCATTATGCAGAAGCTTTTTATCTTGATGATGAAGTCCAAATGGTTCATTTTTTGCTTTTGTTCCCCTTGTCTCTGGAGACATGTCTAGTAAGCAGTTGCTATGGCTGAGGTCAAAAAGTTTGCTGCCTGTGTTCTTCTATAGGATTTTGATGGATTTCCTGTCTCACCTTTAGGTGTTTTGTCCATTTTGAATTTATTTTTGTGTATGGTGTAAGAAAATGGTACAATTTCATTCTTCTGTAGAAACACCAGGATTTTCATTAGTGAATATGTATTCCTGAATACTTATAAATTTAGGCATCTCTAAGGTATTTTTCTGATATTCTGTAAGTATACACCTGTGTAGTTATGTGTATGTGTTGCATGTACAAGCATCTGTGCTTATAAACATATTGACAAACTTGGTTAAAGGGATAACAAAGAATTGTTATGAAGAGTATGTAATGAAGAATTACATTTCAGGAATATTCTAGATTTTAATGTAGAATTACTAGAGACAAATATTTCATAATATTCAATCTCATTGACACTGACATATTGAAATTAGAAAAATCTGTAGGGAATTGCAATTTATTATTATATATATTTAGACAACCAATGTAACATTTTCTTAAATTATATATAATCCTTTGGTATAAACTTGATCAATATAAATAGCAATTTTGCAAATAGAATGCAACACTTACTAGGAACATATTCATGTAAACTTCAGAACAAGGGAAAAGCTTTCTTAGCCTCACTGGGTCAAAACTAGTTGATTTCTATTGCTACTCTATTACTTTTATGAAATAATTCTGTTAATTGCTTTAGTATATGCTCACACTCCTGTGAGCATGGAGTAATAGACTGAATTGCAAGAGTGATATTTTAATCACTTTTGTATTTCTTATTTTTACCATTTGGTGAGCATTTCTATTTGATATTTGATAAATTCTTAAATGACAAGTACTCAATGCATTTATTGATCTACATTTTTATTTTCTTAAGCACTTAAAAAATCAGCCTGCTAATATATATAGTTTTTCAGTTCCTTTATTCCTAGTAGTATTTACTTTAGAATCCAGCTTTTTCTGCGAAGCATAAATATATTCTTTATCATTATTTTAGCACAAAATGGTTGAAAAATAAATATATATTTTCTTTGGATTGAGGTGAATCTAATTTTTTCTCTCTCTTTTGCTATTTTTTTCTTTTGCTTTTTTATATTTTATTTTTTCTAGTTTTAAAGGTAGTAGGTATTTAAAATGTACAGCATGATGATTTAGGTATACCTTAGAAATGATTATCATAATTACACTAATTAACACATTCATCATCTTAAATAGTTGCCTTTTTTGTTGTTGTTTGTGGTCAGAATACTTAGGATCTACTCTTTTAGCAAATTTCAAGTATATAATATTATTGAATATAATCACCATGCTGTACATTAGATTCCCACAATCTACTCATCTTATAACTCAAAGTTTGTACCATTTGACCAACATCTCTCTATTTCCCATTTATGACAACATGGATAAACCTAGAGCTATATTTAACTTTTCTTTCTTTTTCCTTCCTTTCTTCCTTCTTTCCTTCCTTCCTTCCTTCCTTCCTTCCTTCCTTCCTTCCTTCCTCTTTCTTTCTCTCTCTCTCTCTCCCTCATTTATATTATATTTATTTTAATTCCAGTATATTTAACACACATGCTATATTTGTTTCAAGGGTATAATATAGTGATTCAGCAATTCCGTACATCACCCACAGCTCATCAAGGTAAGAGTACCCTTAATCCTCAACACCTATTTCACCCATCTCCCCACTCACCTTCCTTTTGGTAACCATCTCTATGTTTTCTACAGTCAAGAGTCTGTTTCTTGGCTTGTGCCTTTTCCCCCCCTTTTGTTCATTTGTTTTGTTTCTTAAATTCCACATATGAGTGAAATCATATGGTTTTTGTCTTTCTCAGAGTTATTTTGCTTAGCTTTTATACTCTCTAGATCCATCCATATTGTTCCAGATAGCAAGCATTCATTTTTAATGGCTGAATAATATTTTATATATATATATTTTATATATTTATATATAATATAATATATAAATAAATATAATAAATATATTTATTATTTTTAATAATAATATATATTATTATTAATAATATTTTATATTTATATATTTTATATATATATAAAAGCACACACACAATCTTTATCCATTCATTATCAATGGACACTTAAGTTCCTTCCATAGTTTGGCTATTGTAAATAATGCTCCTGTAAACATAGGGGTGTATATATCCCTTTGAATTAGTGTTTTGTATTCTTTAGGTAAATAGTAGTGTGATTAAAGGATCACATGGTAGTTCTGTTTTTAAGTTTTTGAGGAACATCCATACTGTTTAGCCCAATGACTGCATCAGTTTGCATTCCTGCCAAAGGGGCACAAGATTTCTTTTTTCTCCAAATTCCTTTTTTTTTTTTGAAGATTTATTTATTTATTTATGAGAGGCACAGACTTAGAGAGAGAGAGAGAGAGGCAGAGACACAGGCAGAGGGAGAGGCAGGCTCCTTGCAGGGAGCCCGATGTGGGACTCGATCCTGGCTCCCAGGATCACACCCTGAGCCGAAGGCAGGCGCCCAACTGCTGAGCCACCCAGGGTTCCTTTTTTTTCTCCAAACTCTTGCCAACGCTTATTGTTTCTTCTGTTTTTTATTCTATCCCTTTTGGTGTGAGTGATCTAATTATGCTTTCGATTTGCATTTCCCGGAGGATGAATTATGTTGTGCATCTTCTTATGTATTCATTGGTCATTTGTATGTGTTATTTGGAGAAATCTGTGTTCATGTCTTCTACCCATTTTTAATTGAATTATTATTTTTTTTTTGGTGTTGAATAGTATAAGTTCTTCATATATTTTGGATACTATCCCTTTATCAGATATGTCATTTCCAAATATCTTCTCTAACTTTTAAAGAACTACCACTTCACGATCTCTTAGGCTACCCAGACCACAGTAAAAAGTAGAAGAAACTTCAATTACTTTTATGAAATGAATTAAAATGTTCACTATTAGCAATATATGAAATCAAATTTTGAGACTAAGAATCAGTACAGAATTATATATAAAATGTCAATATTAATGATTAGAATTCAGAAATTAAAAAAAGTAAACCATTATCAAGTATGTTCAGCATATGCATGTATGTGTGTGTTTTAATACTGGTATATACAACGAATGTAATTTGTTTTGCCACCAATTAGGTGATGAAAAATGTGATTATCTTAAAGTTTGATAAAGAGTTATTTAGTACAACTCAGGCACTTTTCCCTGACAAAACAATGCAGAGTAAAATAAAACTTTTTAATATATGAGGATCCTTTACCAAGAAAGAAAAGAAAGCTGTATTTATTATAAAGGGAAAATATTAACAATATTTCTATTAAAATCATAAAAGAAAGAGAGTTGCTTAAGACCATCATTATTGAACTTTGGGAGAGTCCTTGTATATAATTTTTTTAAAAAGAAATAATACTAATATAGAAATTTGGGAAATTTAAAGACTAATATCTTTTATTGCTGATAATATAATTATGCTCACTCAATAACCAGGAAGCTAGCAATATATATATATATATATATATATATATATATATATGTTTTCCCTATCATAGCTTTATTTTCTTTTAAGATAATTATACCACTTTGGTTTTATTTATTTATTTATTTCACAGTAACATTATTTATATGATGGAGAAACATATACAATTAACACATTGACAGCTATGTACACTTTTAAAACTCCATTTACATGATAAATGCAAAAGTACATAGATAGTTCTTGTGTTGAATATCAGTGTGAAGGACACTAATGATTGAAAATGATAAAAACAACAGCTAACATTTCTGGAGTGCTTCCTATGGGCCAGGTCCTCTGCTAAGTGGCTTGTGTGCTTTATCTCACTAAATAGAAGGAGATTCTATTATCATTCCCAGAATCAGCAGAGGAAAATAAGGCACAGAAATTGTATATCACTTGCCCCAACCCACATGGCTCATAAATGTATATATGTGTGTGTGTGTGTGTGTGTGTATAATATTTATTTATTTAATAAGTGAATAGTGTAAGGTAGACAGACACATGGGAAATAAAAGAAAATTAACAGTCCTTGCTATTATAACTACAAAGATATAAAAGTAAAATAGACACAAGATCAGTAAAATCTAAAATTTTTGTATGTCTTTAATGTAAATCCAATATAGCTATGGCAACTCTAAAAGAATACAGTTTTCAGAATCATATAAATTTATACTGAAATATGTAAAGAAGAATAAGTGCCATTAAAAAGAACAAGAAAATATCTGAAAATAATTACTAATGTAGCTAACCATATATCAAAACAACAACAAAAACTACAAATAAGTCAACTTGATGTTGAGATAAGGATAGTGACCAGTTTAACAAAACTACAGAAAGAATTCCCAGATAAAATCTTAGATATATGGATGATATAGATATAGATCTATCTATCTACATATATATGCTATGGGTGTGTGTGTAGAAATACTGTGTTTCAGTGCAATAGGTAAAATAAATGCTACTGGTAAATGTTAAATAGTACTGGCCCAATTGGCCATCCATCAGGAGAAAACCAAAGTTTGAATGCAAGTCTTATATAAAAAAAAAAGCCTTCAAATTAAGGCATTAAATATGCAAACATAACTATATATTTTAAGAACATATTATAAGAATTTCTAAAATGTTCATGGAAAAGGCAAAGAAACTTCTTAGTAAGACAGAAACACTAACACTACAAAATAAATAGGAGAAATTTATTTTTAATTAAATTGACAAATTTCTTAATGGGAAAAAGTATTATAAACCCAGTCAGTTAATAACTAATTTGGAGGGGAAAAAAGCTTAGGGCCAAAAAAAATGAGGTTGATACATACATAGATATCTCACAATTTAACTAGAAAACAATAAATATCCTACCAGAAAATAGACAATGTCTATAAAGAGGTGATTCACATAATTGAAACTCCAAAAACTGTTAGAGTCTAAGGTCAAGATATAAAAGCATAAAAAGTCACATAAAATAGGTAAAGTTAAGAGGATTACAGAGTTAAAGCAGATATGACTCTCATGAGTAAATGAGATAAAGCTTATTGTTATTTATTCCTAATATTATAAAATTTACAAACAGCATCATGGTAACAAATTTAGCATTAAAATTGCAAATGTCTTGGGGTGCCTGAGTGGTCCGTGGGTTAAGAACCCAACTCTTGAATTCCACTCAGGTCATGGTTTCTTAATTCTTTATTTATTTATTTATTTTTATTTATTTATTTATTTATTTATGATAGTCACAGAGAGAGAGAGAGAGAGAGAGAGAGAGAGAGAGAGGCAGAGACACAGGCAGAGGGAGAAGCAGGCTCCATGCACCGGGAGCCTGATGTGGGATTCGATCCCGGGTCTCCAGGATCGTGCCCTGGGCCAAAGGCAGGCGCCAAACCGCTGCGCCACCCAGGGATCCCTCAGGTCATGGTTTCAAGGTCCTGGGATCCGCCCCACATCAGATTCCATTCTAGGCATGGAGACTGCTTAAAATCATCTTTTCTTTCTCGCTTTGCCACTCTCCCACTTCCCACCCCTGCTACAAACACAACAACAACAACAACAAAAATTAAATTCCTATGAAAGGATTCCAGAATTCTTCCATGAACTAAAGACAAGTACCTGACCTTGAACACCATGTTCCACTTAAACACGAAAGTACCACTTCTTCATCGCCATACGTTAATTTATAAAATGTGATTACAAATGCACATTTTGAGGAAAAACATTTAAAATATGTTATTTATCTATTTTAAACCTGAATATGTATGATCATTTTGAAAAATAAAATATTCATGAATACAGATTATTTATGTTTCCTAAAATAATAGAATATAGCCACGCAGGAAAATAAAGAATAGAAACACCTGGAAACCTTTCTCGTGTTTCTTTTGAATTATATAATGACAAAATAGTTTATTTTTGAAAGTTTGTAAGGGAAATGATCATGTATACCAGGGATTATGAGTATATGTGTAAGTGTGTGTGGTGGTGGTGCTTTGAAAAAAATGAACAGTTATATCAAACTATATTTGCACTCTATCCCAAAAGATGTTGTTATTTACTTAATGAGTTTGTATGAACTGACATGTTATCAATCTTATTAAGAAGAAAAAAGCTATTGAAAATAATTGATTTAGATATGTAGCATGTCACATAAAAGCAATGATTATTGTTGGAATAAAAAAGTTCAGAAGGAAACTGTAAAGAAAATCCAAAACTTTTTTTAAAAATAATTTTTTGGACATCTAGGCTAGAACTTTTAGAATTTGTATGATCAACCACAAAGGAATAAAAATTTTGACCCATAGAAATGTAAAACTTTTGAATGTCAAATAGTGTAAAATGATAAACTGAGAAAATAGTCAGGGAGTACAACAGATATTGGATTAAGCTTTTAAAGGTGATGTTAGGGTTGAGTGGAAGGCACTTGGCTGTTTTCTTTCTTTCTTTCTTTCTTTCTTCTTTCTTCTTTCTTTCTTTCTTTCTTTCTTTCTTTCTTTCTTTCTTTCTTTCGTCTTTTTTTGTGTACTTTCTGTTGCTGCAATACTATCTGACTGGGAAAGCATCTTATTGAAAGTGCAGACAGCCAGGTTTGAGTGCAGTGCTGCTCATTTGATGAAGCACCAATGTTGAGAAAGCTAGTCGATGTCACAATGATACAGCTGTCTTCTCCAAGGGCACTGCTGAGGACAGAGAAAAATTAATGGCAAATATTTGCAGAAAACATACTGGACTTACTGTATATCAGTCACTGTGTTCAACACTTTGCCAGGAACTCCTAACAGCTGCCCTGGGAGGCAGATTCTATCATCAATTCATCATCAATGTATAGATGAAGAAATTGGGGCTTATCCAAGATCATACTGATAACAAGTGATAGATCCAGGATTATTGGTCCAATTGATATGGGCTGAGCCTGTGCACTGTGGTGCTTGTGGAGCTGCTGTACATGCCAAATGTCTCCACCACTGAATGTGTATATATCTTCATAATTGATGAAATCACCAGTGTGTCTGCTGACACTTCCCTTCAGCCATCTCTCCTCTGAGACATCCTCTTCCTCAGCTGTATGAGTTTCAATGCATTAAAACTTTTAACACTTTCCTTATCCAGTAGTTTTGATCATATGTCATTAGTGACCCATCTCCTTTGGTATGAGTTTAATTTTTAGCCTTTGTCCTTAAAATCCAGACGTAGTAAAGGAGGCTAAGCTAATAACAAACATGACAGATAGCCACCATCCTATGCTCTTTGCAAAATTTTCTTCCTTCATTTTCTTCTTCAGAGGAAATCCCTACGTTCTCTGTGAAAAGAAACTCTCCATGACAGTCCTCCTCTCATATGTCTGAATCCTGAAGTGAACTCAAGGTATATTTCAGCTGGTTGTATAAAATTTCTAATGCAAACCCCTAAAATATTTTGTATTATACTGTTTAAAATAGTATTTGTATGCGTTATAATTTAATACGGGATTAGTTTAATTAGCATTAATTTAGTTTAGTATTGTATTTATACCAGTTTATGTATAAATTGTTACTTTTGGGGGATTTTGCCTGATTTTCTTCATCTTTTTTTGTTCATAGCTAAATAGTCTAACTTTCACTCTCATGCCCAATAGTTCAGAAGAATTTAAAGAGAATTTAAGAAATGTTTGTTATTTTAAAAAGTTTATTATTATTTTTCCTTTTTTAAATTTTTAAAATATTTTATTTATTTATATTTATTTATTTATTTATTTATTTATTTTTTTTGACAGAGAGAGAGCACAGGCAGAAAGAGCAGTAGGCAGGGGAGAGGGAGAAACAATCTCCCTCTGAACAGAGAGTATGATGTGGGGCAATGGATCATGACCTCAGCGGAAAGCAGACAATTAAATGATTGAACCACCCAGGTGCCTCTTTTTTTTTTCTAATATTTAGCTACATAATTTAGTTTTTCAAATACAATTGTGAAGGATATACTGCATAATATTCTTGTGGAATGCTTAAGTAAAATAGAGTCCTGGAAATACAAATACTTTAAGAAGCTTTGGTAAACTCGCTTTGGTAAACTTTTAACAGAATTCTGCCTCTGTACACGATGTTCCTTTGGAAACCATTTTTATTTCTCAATTTTAATTTGAATTGCATAATTTCTGCAAATTATATTTTTATTTTTTTGGTGCTTTTCTTTGTATAACTCTTAGCAGATATGGAACAAATGGAAAATGGTTGAAATGGAGAAAACGATTTTTCTTTATCTAACACTGGAAGAAAGATTATACAAAGAGTATAAACTTTTTTGTTTTTTTAGAATAAATAAGACTGACATGTGGAATCCCACCTGAGGTGTTTTGAACACTGGCTTGCTCATATTTGGAGAATGCTTTGCTGATTAATCCTTTTTCTGGGAATTCATGGGAATAGACTATATTCCTCTGAGAAAAGATAGGTTATTTTCTCCAAAGAGGATAGACTTTCCAACTAACAATCATTTGTGGAACATGAAAATTTAGAACCTAAAATCTTCCTTTGGGAAAGGAAACGTACATAGAAAAAAGATCTCCTTCCTCTTTCTTTTATGGAGAGTTAGTTTGGTCCACATGCTGTGTGGTGGCCAAGAAAACCCAAGACACTTCCATGATTGTGGTCTGATGCTCTCCTTTGTCAGGTGGAGAGATACAAAAAGCCAGGCCGGGAGGCAGCTTGGAAAGAGATCTGTGATAGATTTTTAACTATGCAGTACCTGAAAGTATGTTCCATTGTAATTCCTTTCTGCTCTTGGCAAGTCTTTAATATTGGCTGCCTAAATGAACTAAATTTGCTCCATTGTTTTTTGAAAGAAATTAGGGATACTCTTGTGCCTGAATTTGGGGTGAGATATAAGAATATAGAAGAGTCCAGTGTCCAGTGTTCTCTACTGCACTGTGATGATGCTTTGGGCACAGCCACACATCAATCTCACAAAGACCAGAGACAAAGGCAACTGGGGGAGTAAGAGTTGGAAATGTGAACTAAAGGACTCATGGGAATTGTTTGTAGCATGAATATATCAGGATACTGGTAAATTCTCAGAACTAGCTGGCAGGTAAAACTAAGGGGGCCGAATTTTCTCAGATGAAAAGAGTGTGAGTATAGCAGAACCATGACTTCATGATTTGGAGCATGTACATCTAAATTTCAATTTAGTAAAGAGGCCCAAATGAAAATTATATGCAATCATGTTCTACAGTAATTTCCTCTAGCTTCACTGTTCTGAAAGGAAGTTAATGTCATGAAGTGGTTGAATTGAAGCTGCATGGAGATGCTAAAGAATGGGATTGTAATAATGTACATCCAATCATTTATAAGATAGTATTCCCTAGATGTAAAATAAATTGGGTAACAAAGTTACCCAGGGAAGAATAATATCAGCTAATGACTGAGGAGGGGGTAATGTCTATGGTAAAATTTAGTGTCTGGCAAGCAGAGATGTGGAGATTACATAGCATGAATTTTGAAGGGAACAGGTTCGCTATCTTTATTGACTTTATCCATAATCTATAAAGGGCCCAAGTAATGAAACAGGAAAGAGAAAGGTCACTAAGAGGGAAAGAATGAGAAATAAAGAAAAAAGACTCTGTCTAAATTGAAAGAAGCTAAACACCTATTTTCATGACTGACCAGAGACCCCAGATTTTTTAGGAAATAACCTGGAATATGCCTTTAATGAATGCAGGCTGTTCTTGTTTTTCAGCACTATCTCTTTAAAGAAATTTCTCTTCTCCAATTCCATGTGATTTGTTTGAGACAATCAGGCCATCGCACCATTCTAACTCAAATTCTCACAAAGTAACAGAAGGGGGCATGCATGCCATGTTTTCTACACCCTTCAAGCTCACTGATGGGATTTTTCCACCTGAATTCTGAGTTAAAATAAACATGGAACTTTGAATGGCCATTTTTAAGTGACCCAGTGAAAGTGTTTCAAAAAAGCCTTTGAGGGGCTCTTGCATTTTCTGAGTTATTACTCATAGATCTGTAATATACACAGATACATATATATTCTTTCCAAAAGTTACTAACCTCGTTATTTTATCCTGTGGAAAGCTATTGTATCTTTCTAATTGTTTCTTATTGTTTTCTTTTATTAGGATTTCCCATAGACTAGTTCTATTGTTCAAAACAAATAATCTTATTTAATAGAGGACATGATACAAATGCTGCCAGAAACCCAGAAGGGCAAACTTAGAGTGTTAAATCTTTCATGTATTTCTTGTGAATAATGAATACTATTTCTTGTGAATACTATGGACAATATATTTCTATGTAGATACTCGCAAAATCATAATTTAAGATCAAATATGAGAAGATAGTTGATTGCTTACAAATGATTACATATATGTGTTAGGTATTTTATATCATTATATTTATAGAATAATCATCTCATTTTCCTTTAAAAATATAGCTGCGTGGCAAAGTAGGAATGGGAAAGGAATTTATAATTGGAGATATTTGCTGGAATCTGAATACTCAGAAAAAGTGCAAAAACTTACAGAAGTCTTGTTCCATTGCCATCTTGTTTACCCTGGATGATTGTTTGCACAATAGCATATCTCATCTAAATACATTCAAATGAATAAGATTTATAGTTCTCTTTAACAAAATATATTTGACCATGATTTATATTGAAACACTAATTTATACAGTAAAACATTAACTTACAATTGTACAGGACTATAAGCAAGGGAATCATGTTATAAAAAATATTTCAAAACAAAATATTTCATTATATTCTCCAATACCTGGTCAAAATATATTATTTTTCCGAATTCAAAGAGGACAAATCTTTTCTTTTATCACACTTTCTGAATCTTTCCATGTTTATTTCCTCTAAAATTTCTTAAAGAGCTGATGTCATTATGGAAAAGTAGGATTTTCTTTTTTTTTTTTTAACACCTTTGTTCATTTTGCCTATCCACGACTACCCACCTTTATCAATACTGATCTCTTCTCTGTGTCTACAAGGATTTTATTGCTGTGATGATTGCACAGATAAGTCAGGTCATAGGTATTTGTCTTTCTCTGTATGACTTTGGTCACTTAGCATAATGTCATAAACACCCATCCATATTATTGCAAATTCTGAAGGCAGAATTTCCTTTTTTTGTGGATAAGTAATATTCCTTTTTCCTTTTTTTTGTGGATAAGCAATATTCCTATGTGTATCTCTGAGTGTGTATAATCACATTTTCTTTATCCATTCATTCATAGATGAACACTTAGGCTGCTTCCATGTCTTAGTTATTGTAAATAATGCTACAATGACCATAAAGGTACATATATCTCTTCAAGATAGTGTTTTCATTTCCTTTGGATAAATACCCAGAATACCCAGAAGTAAATTTGTGGGCTCAGATGGAACTTCTTTTTCTAATACTGTTTTCCATAGTAGCTGCACCAATTTTCCCAGACAAGGCATAGGGTTTCCTTTTCTCCACAGGTTCGCGATTACTTGTTATCTCTTGTATTTTTGATAACAGCCATTCTAACAGGTGTCAGGTGTTATCTTCTTGTGGTTTTAATTTGTATTTCCGTGATGATTTGTAATGTTGAGCACCTTTTCATGTACATATTGGCCATTTGTATGTCTTCTTTGAGAAAATGTCTATTCAGATACTTTGCCCATTTTTTAATCCAATTGCTTGTTTTTGTTTCTTTTGGATTTGGTTTGACTTTTGTTTTGCTACTGAATTGTATCAGTTCTTTACATATTTTATATATCAACTCCTTATCAAATATATGATTTGCAAATTTTCAGTAGATTGCCTTTACATTTTTTGATGGTTTCCCTTATTGTGAGGAAAGTTTGATATAGTACCACCTGTTCATTTTTGCTTTTGTCACCTTTGTTTGTGGTGTGAAATTGAAAAAAAAAATAATTGACAAGGCCAATGTCAAGATTTCCCTATGTTTTCTTCTAGAGGTTTATAGATTGAGGTCTTACATCCAAATCTTTAATCCATTTTGAGATGATTCCATATATAGGATAAGATAGTTGTTCAATTTCTTTTATTGCATGTAGCTGTCCAGTTTTCTCAATACTATTTATTGAAGTAACTGTCCTTCCACATTGTATATTCTTGGCAGCTTTGTGGTTACTTAATTGACCATAAATGTGTAAATGTACTACTGTTCCACACAGAAGAGTAGACCTTTTTAAAGCTTCTCTTCCAAGTATTCATCTGGAAATAGTATAATTTGATGACACATTTTGTCATTAGATACTGAAAAATTAGACCTCCATGAGTTATCAGAAGAAACCAAATATTATTTTACATTTTATCACCAGGGATAACATTTCAACCAGTATGCATCCTCTCCTAAGCCATATATGTGTATTAAAAAAACTCAGAGCTAATTTTCAGACATAGTACTTAGGAAAACATGGAAAGTTAAATAATACCAAGTTTCCCATTTGCTATTGTAACAAATCACTGCAAACCCAATAACACAAAAATGTATTATTTTACAGTTCTGGATATCAAAAGTCCAACATGGATCTTATGAGCTAAAATGAGAATGTCTGTAGAATTGTGTTTCTTCTGTTTAATCTGGAGAAGAATCCATTTCCTTGCCCTTTTTCACTTCTAGAGGTCACCTGCATTCCATGTGTTGAGGCCCTTTTACTCATCTTCAGAGTGCATCACTCCTACCTCTACCCTCACCACCTCAACTCTCTTTCTGATTCAGATATTCTTGCCCATCTTTTATAAGGACCTTTATGATTATACTGAAGCCACTGAGATAATGCATGATTTATCTCCTCCTCTCAAGATCCTTAAAATAATCACATCAATGAGTCCATTTTACTAAGTAATTTAATACAACCACAGGTCATGGAGTTTAGGACCAATTTTGGAGAGCCTTTATTCAGTCTGTTATACTATCCTCAACCTTAAAAACAATATGATATAAAAAAGGGCTATGTGAAATCATCAAAGAAAACTGAATTTAAAATTTCATCACAGTGTAAAAATGCTGTCAACATAATCCCATTTAACTATTCATACTTTAAAGCTATGTAGCATATCCATTGTATAAGAAAAATGTCATTAACTACAAAGAAGTTTGTTGGAAAGGTCACCAGCATGGCTATGGTATGTATCTGAAAAATAGAAACAACCAGGGACAGAGATAGCTTAATTGCTTATTCATAGAATTTCAGACAGTGGGAGTGGGGCATAAAAATAGTAAATAAAACAAGTGTGAGTGGCTGGAAATACTGATGAAAGAATGAATAAAGGAGGAAATGAGTAGGTGTATATTATAATAAAGAAATAATGCCAAAAGACAGGTAAAATGATGAATGAGAGTATGAATGCAAAAATATAAAATCTGTAATAAATATATTTTTAAGAGTTGAAAATAATTGTTTTTGCTTTCAATTTTTAAAGATATTTTATTTATTTCTTTCACAGAGAGAGAAAGAGCACAAGCAGGGGAAGCAGCAGAGGGACAGGGAGACATAGGCTTTCTGCTGAGCAGGGAGCCCAATGTGGGGCTTGATCCCAGGACTCTGGGACCATGACCAGAGTCGAAGGCAGATGCTCAACCAACTGAACTACCCAGGTGTCCCTGCTTTCAAATTTCAAGACATGTATATTAAGGTATAATTCAGATAAATCCAACTGATAAGTAATAATTGGACTGGAAGAAAAGTATTTGTGAGTTACATGTCAAGAAAAAGACTGATATGCAAAAGATACAAGGAATTCTTATAGCAATAAGAAATAACTAAAAAGTAGGCAAAAGATCAGAAGAGATTCTTGACCAAAACAATTACAAATATCAAATAAGCATATGAAATGATGCTCAACATAAGTTTGCATTAGGGAAATGCCAATTAAAACAAGAATGAAATACCAATGCATACCTGTTAGAATAATTAAAACCAAAAAAAACTGACATTATCAATTGTGGGTAAGCATATGGAACAGCATGAACTATTATTATTTACTGCCGGTGAGAATACAATATTGTACAGATAATTTGATTGCTTCTTGCAAATATAAACATAGTCCCACCTTATGATCCAGCCATTGCTCTCCTATGATTTCACTCAGTTGATTTGAAAACTTATGTACACATAAAAACCTGAACAAGAATATTTATAGCATCTTTATTCATGGTTGTCCCAAACTAAAAGCAATCAAGATGTCCTTTAATAGGTACCAAACCAGGTAAATATATGCACAAAACTTAATGGGATAAAAGAATAATGAATGCAGAAAGAAAGAAAGAATATTTTAAAACCTGGAGTGCATTTTTTTTTAAAAAATTGGAAATAATCTGGATTTTGCCTTCAATATTTAAGATACATATACTACCATATTGACAAATGGAGTAAAATCAGTATGAAAAGACTACTGTTTAATTACATTTGTATGAAATTATGGTAAAATCAAAATAATATAAAGATAATAAGCAGATCAGTGGTTGCCATCAGTTTAGAAAGGAGACAGGGAGCTTGCGTAGTGTAGCAACTCATATTAGGCTTAATATTGATACAGAAACATATCTATAAACATAATAATTTAGTTATGCCTATATGTGCTGGCTAGTAAATTTATACATTTCCTTGCTTTGTTAGCTGTGAGAGTGTTGAAGTAACAACAGTCTTTGATCAATAAGCATACTCATTGCTTAAATCATGGTTTCTAACAGCATTCTCTAATAACAAGGAACCAGAGGTCTTTGGGAAATGGCTGTTTCTAGGGCTCATTTAAGGAAAATATAAAATGAGATGGAACTTCCTTTATAATACCAGAAACTGAGGAGCATTCAAAAGAAACCACAATAAGAGTATATCCAAGGGACACAAGATACAACTGAAAGAGCTTCCAGTTTAAGGATGACTATTTGAATCCAAGATCTGTAAAGAACTTATTAAACTCAACAGCAAAGAAACAAACAATCCAATCATGAAATGGGCAAAAGACATGAAGAGAAATCTCACAGAGGAAGACACAGACATGGCCAACACGCACATGAGAAAATACTCCGCATCACTGGCCATCAGGGAAATACAAATCAAAACCACAATGAGATCCCACCTCACACCAGTGAGAATGGGGAACATTAGCAAGAAAGGAAACAACAAATGTTGGAGAGGATGCGGAGAAAAGGGAACCCTCTTACACTGTTGGTGGGAATGTGAACTGGGGCAGCCACTCTGGAAAACTGTGTGGAGGTTCCTCAAAGAGTTAAAAATAGACTTGCCCTACGACCCAGCAATTGCTCTGCTGGTGTTTTACCCCAAAGATACAGATGCAGTGAAAGACCGGGACACCTGCACCCCGATGTTTATAGCCGCAATACCCACAATAGCCAAGCTGTGGAAGGAGCCTCGGTGTCCATCGAAAGATAAATGGATAAAGAAACTGTGGTTTATGTATACAATGGAATATTACTCAGCCATTAGAAATGACAAATACCCACCATTTGCTTCAACGTGGATGGAACTGGAGGGTATTATGCTGGATGGAACTGGAGGGTATAATAAGTCAATCGGAGAAGGACAAACATTATATGGTGTCATTCATTTGGGGAATATAAAAAATAGTGAAAGGGAATAAAGGGGAAAGGAGAAAAAATGGGAAATATCGGAAAGAGACAGAACATGAGAGACTCCTAACTCTGGGAAACGAACTAGGGGTGGTAGAAGGGGAGGTGGGTGGGGGATGGGGGTGACTGAGTGACGGGCACTGAGTGGGGCACTTGATGGGATAAGCACTGGGTGTTATTCTGTATGTTGGCAAATTGAACACCAATAAAAAATAAATGTATAAAAAATTTTAAAAAAGGGTGACTATTTGAGCCAAACATAGCCAAATGATATTTAGTATTGTTATAACTAAAATTATAAAATATATATGCATATATGAATCTCCACTGATATAACTAAATACTGAATAAATAAATGAGAAATAATAGACAATTTTTAAAATATATATATGTATTTGTACCACCCCATGAATGACATCCTAATGTGGATGTGGATGATAATTTCCAACATCTTAAGTGTGGTATGATTCCATGCACAGAATATTGTAGGGAATGGGGTGGGGTTAAGTTTACAGTAGAGAAATCTGGCAAACATTATCTTAGCCAAGTAATTAAAGTTAACAATATTAGTAATACTATGTGTATAGCATAATATAGTGTGATGAGAATGCCATTTTACCTGTGTGGTCTTCCATCCAAAAACTCTTAACTCTAGTCTAACAAGGAGAAAAATATTAGATGAGCCCTAATTGAGAGAAATTATACAAAATATCTCATCAGTACTTCTCAAAATTGTCAAAGTCATGTGAAACAAGTAAGTATGAGAGACTGCCACTACTGAGAAATGGCTAAGAAACATGATGACTAAATACAATATGGTAACCTAGAGGGGATCCTGGGTGGAAAGAAGACATTCCATAAAAACTCAGGAAGCCCAAGTGAGACATAGACTTTAGCTAATAACAATGTATTAATATGGGTCATTTGTTATAATGAATATATCAAAGCAATATAACACATTAACAATAGGGGGCACAAGTTTGAGATATGTAAGAACTGCCTTTAACCATCTTTACAACTGTTCTATATATATAAATCTGTTCTAAAATAAAAATTAATTAAAGTAAATCAATTAGCCTGGAAAGCTATTTGGACCTCTAGCCAATCAATTTTCACTGACTAAATATCTTGTGTAGGAAATGTGAATTATTTATTGATAAATTATTCTTTTTATTGTGGTTAAATGTATATAATAGGAATTTATCATTTTAACAATTTTAAGTGCATTGTTCTGTGGCATTAAATACATTTGCACTGTTGTGCAACCATTATCACCATTCATCTCCAGAACTTATCTTCCCAAACTAAAATTCTGTTCCCATTAAATAATAATGTCACATTCTTCTATCCCCCAGACAGCTACCAGTATAGTTTCTGTGATATGAATGTGACTATTCTAGGTTCCTCATATAAGTGAAATCATATAATATCTCTGGTCGATTTCACTTGGCATGATGTCTTCAAGTCTCAGCCATGTTGTAGCATGTGTCAGACTTGCTCCTTTGAAAGGTGAAATAATATTCCTTTGTATGCATATACCACATTTACTTATCCATTCATCCTCTGATGAGCGTTTGGATTCTTTCTTCCTGCTATTGTGAATACATCGATTCAGAAATCCCTCTTGAGTCCTTGTTTTCAATTCTTTGGGGTATATATCCATAAGTGAAAATGCTGAATTATATTGTGATTATATTTATAGCTAACTTTTCAAGGAAACACTACTGAATGATAAATTATTTTCAAAGAGTTAATTCATTTGAGAAACAGAAACACCACAGCAAGAGGCTGAAAGAGAAAGCACTTATTAATGGAGAAAAAATACTCGAGGAAAATATTATCCTAGAGCAAAGGAAAATTGTAACTAAATGTTAAAGCAAGAGTTTCTGAAGATGAAAAAAAATGTTTTAATGAAGGAAGGAAGACCTTAAAGTCAATGTGAAAGAATCAGAGAAAGCATAACAAAAGTAGAAATAAAATATGAGTCTGCAGGCTTGACTTCATAAATTGAAAGGAAACATCTGATATCAATTGTTACCCTTAATTGTAAAAATAGAAATAAGTTATATTATTTCTTAATGGGGAACTGAAGAAAGAAAAATTATTTGAACCACTTCATGTGTAAAAAAAATCTAAGTAACTTATGAGTACAGCCATCACATACCAAAATGGCATAGGGCAACTCTAGTTCACAAATGTCCAAAATAAATACATAAATAATATCTCTTTAACTCTCCTGAAGTGTCTCAATTTGGTTAATAAATCAAGTGTTCACCCAAGTCATAAAGAAAATATCAGGTTGGCCTTACATTTCTCCAGAGCCATTTTCAGAGCAGCAGACTGTAAAGCTCTTAAAAGATTTCAAAAGAACTCTTCAAACTACTACAGATTGAAATTAACTTTTTCAACTCTGGTGCTCTAATGAATAAGTAGCCAAAATATAGTCTCAAGAGGGCACGTGGGTTAACATAGCTTCCTCCTGAATGAATGTATAGCCTCCTGTAAATTCCCTCAAATAGAAAGAATACTAAATAGTCTAATCCGTAGCTCTTTATATTAAATTTTAATGGCAATAAAACATCCACAAGACTACTGAAAATTGTGAATGTGAATATGTGAATGTATGTATTCAGTTCAATATATGTATTCAATTTTCCTAGTTCTTATAACACACTTTCTTCTTTCAGTTTCACTCTGTATGATATTCGGTCTTTTCCTGTTTGTATATTGCATAAAATACTGCTAAGAAATAGAAAAATTGCCTCATTCCTCTTACTCCCTATCAGTACTCTGCATAAATAGTTGACATGAATTAATAGCGATCATGCTACCTCCAGCCAAAATAAAATGAAAAAGAAAACAATGTATATTCTCCATCCACCTATCACACTTGATATTTGAAAGTAAGTTCACAGAGTATATCAAGTGTATTAATGCCTGAGTATCTTATGTCGCCTAGATAATGCAATTAGATTTTGCAGTATTTTGCACCAAATTTGAAACAGCAAATATGATGGGTATTTTAATCAGAGATAAGAAATTCAGTTGACTTTGATCCCAGACACACAAATAACTATGAGGATATTGTTAGTACTGATTTCATAAGGTTTTGACTCTTAGGTTGTGTATCAACACACATAATACTATTGAATTATGTATGGAAAATAATGAACACCACAGCAATTTTAGCTATTATTATTATTATATTAGCTAAATTCAATTGAATATTTATTGACTTTCTTCTGTGGCTTGAAGTTTTCAGTACTGTATACCAGTGAACAAAATAAAGATTCTTCTCATTGTGGAGCGTTCCAGTGGATGTGTTAGGGAAAGAGAATACAGACAATAAAATCTTAAATAACTACTTAATTATTGCTTATTATGTGATAAGTGCTAAGGAAAACTAAATTAAGATTGAGCAAGATATTCCTGGATCTCGATATACTATTTTTAATTGTTTTTCTGAGTCAATGGTCATTTAGAAACAAAATGTAAAAAACAAAAAACTACAATAATTTAAAATGTATGGCAATGTCTGTAAGGTCAGGAGGACAGAGCAGATGATGATTGCACTTTTAATTAGTCAGAATAACACTCACTGAGTAAATATCATAAGTTAGCCAGAAATAGAACAATGGAAAGTTAATGAACTAGAAAGACCATTTTTATTCTAAAAATATGTAAATTTATTTATTTTGGTAGTATGCAAGCCAAACAAAACATCTGCAGGCTGTGTTCTGTTTATGTGCCATTGCATTTGACCTCTACTTTAAAATAGGAGATACCTCACAGCAACTGCATTCTAAATTTAGTCTACTAGCTTTGGAAACATTTGTTTTGTCAGTGAATAAACCGCTACATGTAAAAAGAACACTTGAGGCTAATTTTTACCATCAAGTCAACCCCTCATTCAATCTAATCATCTACATGTAAGATTTTTCAAGTTAGTATAAATGTGGTTGGAATACATGTTAGTTCATTCCTGAGCTATTGGATAAATCTCTTAACTAATCTCTTTGCCTCCAGGCTCTCTCTTTCTTTCCATCTCTCTACCAGATAAAGCTTTTTAGAATAAATATATGACTGTTTTACTCACTTGATAAGGAACCTACAGTAGTGTCTCTGTTGCCTAGTGAATCAAATACAAATGCTTTTCTCTCTCCTATCTGGTCTCTTTTTGTATATTACATTTTGCCTCAGCTACACTTTTAAATGACCTATCATTTCTTGTATATCACATATAATGTTGACAGTATATTCAGCCATTTATCCCTTTCTTTATATTTCCTGAAAGATTAATCAACTCCATATCTTTCTCTGTTGAAATAATAACCTATCTTTCAGTATTGAACATTCAATCTTGCATGATTTCCTCACACCAAAACAATCAACTCTTCCGAAGTCTTATTTTTCCTTGGCAGTACTCTTATTGCAATATACTTTGTCTTGTATTGTAACTCCTCTGATTGGTTTTGTATTCCTTGAGTGTTTGAAAAAAAAAAAAAAACTTGGAACAAGAGAATACATATTTTAATTTGTTTACTATTCAAACCAATTTCAAATACAAAAGGTGCTAAAGAAGAAAGTTGTAACAATATAAATGAATGAGAATCCCTATTTTTCAGGTCCTCATCTCATGATTTGAATTAAACCATTGACAAAATCAATTCTTTATGTAGATACTTTATCTTGACATTGACAAATTTTCATGATGAAAGTAGCTCTGATTTATGTTGTTGATAAAGAGAGAAAAAAGCAAATTAGGATAGATACTACTGCGAAAGAGATTTCTGTCAGTTATGGCTGGAAGGATTTCTGCAACACAATATGATAATTAGTTGAGAGAGAGAGAAGGGTGAGAGGGGAGAGGTGATAGAGAGGAAAGAGAGAAGAACTGAGATATGGGTTGCCCAGTATCACACTGCAAAAAAGTGAGAGAACCACAACTTCTGGTCCCAAGGCAATATTTTTTCACAAGCATTTTGTCTTTAGGAGATAAATAAATAAACAAATAAATAAATAAATAAATTTTGTATTTCATATCCCATATCCAATTTTACATAAATAAAACTAAAGCAGTCATATTTATAAATAATTTACAATATACATACCAACACTAAATTACATAAATTTAAAAATAAATCTTATATTTCAAGTTCTTAATTATCATTAACTTAAATTTCATTAGATTTTGAAATTATATCTAGAGGATAATTGATATTAGACATTTAAAAATAAGATATAGCATTCTCCATTTCTAGAAATCTTCATCCATTTTTTACCTCTACATTTGTTTTATTTTTTTTATTTTTTTTTAAAGATTTTATTTATTTATTCATAGACACAGAGGGAGAGAGGCAGAGACACAGGGAGAGGGAGAAGCAGGCTCCATGCAGGGAGCCCGATGTGGGACTCGATCCCGGGTCTCCAGGATCACAACCCAGGCTGCAGGCGGCGCCAAACCGCTGTGCCACCAGGGCTGCCCTCTACATTTGTTTTAGAGAGGATCTTATTTTCTCCAACTAAGCACTAGGGTAGTCAACCAATTTAAGAAGCCCATGAAGGCTCAAATTGTATGAATAAAAATAAATGACACCTAGACATTTAATAATGAAACTGAAGAAAATCAAAGATGGAGAGACTACCCTTAAAAAAAACAGAGGTGGGGTAGAGGGAAATTCAGATTAGCTTCAAAGAGGGATAATTACTCCAATGGCTAAACTCCACAGAATCAGTGAAAGAAGTCAATGGATCTCAGTTCTGTATACTGAAAAATAAATAAATAAATAAATAAATAACCCTTCATTCAGCAGTAAAACATATCTTTCAAGAAGGAGGGCAAATAAAAATGTTTTTGTATGAGGAAACCAAATTAGAGTCACCACTAAAAAGATGCATAGCATAAGAGATTTCAAGACTGCTACAGAGATAGAAGGAAATCAATACTGGAGAGAAGCTTGAGGTTGAACATATTAGGAAGATTAAATAAATAAGTGAGCAGGTTTGAAGATCCATTCAATATGCAGATAAATCTAAGTGAATGCTCCCTACATAAAACAAAAATATTTTATAAGATTTAAAATACACATTTATAGAATTAAAGTACCTGACAGAGTTGGCATATAAATTGGAAGGATATACATAGAGTCTAAGTCTTGTAAACTACTTACAGTTTTGAGAAGCAAAATCAAAGTCAGATAACAAACTTAGTTAAGTCAATGGTTCATGGTTTAACTCTTTTTAAATGTTTTATGATTTTTATTTGTTCATGAGAGACACAGAGAGAGAGAGAGAGAGAGGCAGAAACATAGAGAGAGGGAGAAGCCAGTTCCCTGCAGGAGCACAATGCAGGACTTGAATCGGCACCCGGGATCATGCCCTGAGTCAAAGGCAGACTCTCAACTGCTGAGCCACCCAGGCATCCCAATTTTTTTTGAATAAAGGTCTACAAAAAAATCTAGAGAAAGTAACTTAATGATGAAAAATGGAAAGTTTTTTTTTTAATTTTATTTATTCATGAGAGACACAGAGACACCTGGAAAGCTCTGACTTGAGAGTTAGAAAAAAAAAAAAAGAAATGAATACCTTTCTCTCTGCCACTATTCAACATGAGCCCACTTGACCTCATCAGAGCAGGACAATGAGAATATGAAAGAAGTTACAATAATGGAACAGGAAAACAAAAAGGAGAAAAATAAAGCACTATTAATATCACTAGCACTGACTTTGTATAATAGAGTTAATTTTCCAACTTTAGTGATCAGATTGTGTCAAATAGTATGCATGGTTTTGCCAGATTCCTTTTTAAATTTTTTTTTATTTCTTTATGATAGAGAGAGAGAGAGAGAGGCAGAGACACAGGCAGAGGGAGAAGCAGGCTCCACGCACTGGGAGCCCGACGTGGGATTTGATCCCGGGTCTCCAGGATCGCGCCCTGGGCCAAAGGCAGGCGCCAAACCGCTGCGCCACCGAGGGATCCCTGCCAGATTCCTTTTTAAAATAATTATGCATTATCTCCGACTAGTAAACATGGAGATGAAGGTTGATGTCTGTGATCTTTGAGGGGTTAAAAATCAAGAATTTGGCCCATTTTCATTTATCTCTGTCCAAAATAGGAAAGCCATTCTTTTTTTTTTTTTTTCTGAAGATTTTATTTATTTATGAGAGAAAGAGAGAGAGAACAGGAACACAAGTGAGGGGAGGAGAGGTAGGAGGCTCCTCACTGAGCAGGGAGCCTAACACAGGGCTCAATTCCAGGACCCTGGGATCATGACCTGAGCCAAAGGCAGAGGTTCAACCCACTGAGCCACCCAGGCACCCTGATAACTATTCTTTTGTAAAGTTTTCTTTTAGCAAATTTTGCTGCCATGTCACTCACTGTCTGAGGTGGTTATACTGTGACCAATGCCTGCCATTTCTTTATAGAAGGTGGGTGGGAGAGTGGCGGGAGCATGAAATAAAGAAAACAGAAGCCAAATTTCCAAAAAGTCTCTTACACTTTGCTATGGAAACACCTGACACATTTAAAGAGGACAAAAGAAATATCAAGCACTCAGAAATCTTATTTATGTTGCAAATAATTTATTTTTATATGAACTATATGTCAATAGAATAGATAGACTGCAGCTAAAACCTCCACAAAGAAAGCACACTGAAATAGAGAGGATTATTATTTTGATGAAATATTCCCTATAAGGAAAGTCACAGTTCTGTGCAGAAGGTTATAGTGTTAAAGATAAAGGAGGTGCCGTCTACTCAGATTGCCGACACTGCCTGGGCTAAGGGTTATTTGGCTATGATATGTAATGCAAAAACATTAGTTAGGCTCTTTTAAAAATAGGACCCTTTATATATACTTCAGTTTCATTAAAAATAAATACTAGGACTGAAATAATATTGGAATGGTGTAAGAAGACCTAGATTGTGGTTTTAATTACCCTGCTTATTGAGCACTACTCACAAACTTCTGAGGTTCAGTTCTTCCTCTAAATTTGGGAATAACAGTTGTTCAACTGCCTACCTCTGCAATGATTATCACAGGGAGAACAAATCAAAAGAGACAGCATTTCACAAACTGTAATACTGGAGAATCACTAAAATTCTATTAAATAATGAAACTTTTGAACAGGCAAAAATAAATATAGCATTAATATGTATAAAATGTTATATCATTATTTGTAAAGTTCATTGATTCCCTGTACAAAAATATATTAAAATTGTGAGCTGTTATTACCATCTGTAATTATAGGTTCTATAATAAAACCTAAATGATACAATAGGGTCAAATCAAAAATTTATTGTGAATTCATTTTCTCTCTTACAATGATATAGCACTAGTCTTAACAAGATTGCAACAATAAATTAATATGCTTCAGTATTCTCAAGAAGCATTACTAGTGGGACCAAGAATGTGATTATCAGTGGATCACTCTAATGTCTGATGCTTTAAGATAAACATACTGCCCCCCCACATGTATAAGTATATATTACATTACATACAATATAACATAGCCTATATATAATATATTATATAACATTTATAATATATAATTATGGTTATATATAACTATATTATATTCATACTATAATTGATATTATGAGTAACTAATATATAATAATATACAATTAATATGTATATACAATTAAATTATTTTAATTAGAGAAATGTATTCAATCAGTAATACATGATCCATAAAAGTATTATTTCAATTTTTCAGTACTCAAAAAACAAAATGCATTTATGGAGGAATTTAAATGAGGAAAGCAGGGAAAAATTTTTTTTAAAGATTTATTTATTCATGAGAGACACAGAAAGAGAGAGACACAGACACAGGCAGAGGCAGAAGCAGACTCCCTGCAAGGAGCCCAGTGTGGGACTCCATCCCATGACCCCCGGATCAATGCCCTGAGCCAAAGACAGATGCTCAACCACGGAGTCACCCAGGTGTCCCAGAGAAATTTTTAAACAAAGGAAAAGACTCCTCATTTTGTATTATGGCACTTTATTCAAAAGGAAATTTTTCTTAAAAATATTAGTGTGTTGGGACACCTAGGTGGCTCAGTGGTTGAGAGTCTACCTTTGGCTCCGGGCATAGTCCCAGAGTCCTGGGATCAAGTCCCATATCAGGCTTCCCGCATCAAGCCTGCTTCTCCCTCTGCCTGTGTTTCTGACTCTCTCTCTCTCTCTCTCTCTCTCTCTCTCTCTCTCTCTCCTCTCTCTCTCTGTGTCTTTCATGAATAAATAAATAAAATATTTAAAAAATATATTAGTGTGCTGTACAAAAAGCAACAAATAGCCTATTAAATAAATAGTTAGGCTAAGCTTACAGAAATAAGTTAAATTTAGTCTCCAACTAAAACCAAGTAGAGTACAAAAAGAAGGTCATATACATGAGCTAAAAATCCATCAAAACCCAAGGGATTTGTCAATCCCAGAATTTACAGTAGCCTAGGATACAGGAAAGTGGTTGTGTTCTCCTCACATAAGGGAGTGAAACTATAACACATTATGAAGGAGGGGTGAGAGAGTTTAAAGCCCTGCACACATAACTTAAAAAATCTACTTTGAAAAGATAGCAATCAAGGAAATGTGCCTTTTTTTGGTCTTTATCTCGAAGCTGAAAATATTTCATATGAGAATTTGTAACAATAGGCTTACATTTATGCACAGTTGGGGATCTAGATTTACACTGTCCATGGATTCTGGGAAACCCCAATCTATGTACTTAAGGTAAGGTGATCTCCAGTAAGAAGTACTCAACAGAAGCAAATTACAAAATAAAATCAACCGAATATAAATTCAAAATGAAAAATGGAGCAAAAGACCCACAACAGTCAGATTTCATGGCAGAGAGATCATCATTCTCTGCCTCTTTTTATAAGGGCACCATCATGAGGACTCCAACCTCATGTCCTAATCACCTCCCAAAGGCCCCATACCTCCTCACACCATCACATTGAAAATTAGGGTTTCAACATATACACTTTGGGAAAACAAATATCCAATCTAGAGTGCATGTTATCACAGACTATCACAACCATAAACATGTTCCTAATGCCTTTATAACAAAAACAGAGAAACAACTGATTATTAATAAGAAGATGATAAAATGTGAGTGTATTTTATATATAATTTTGGAATAAATGTATCTTAAGCAAGAAACTCATATCAAAAATTTTGAAGGAAGAATATGAATAGATTTCACTGAAATAAAAGTAATCAAGAAATTTAGTAAACCATGCGTATTTTTTAAAAAAGAATGTTAACTAATTATAAGGCAAAGATAGTACTAGAAAGGTATCTGAAAATGTATATATCACAGCAAGATTAAAGCTATACAATACATAAGAAAAAATATTTTTAAATATCCAAGCAAATTAGACAAAAAAGAAAAAAATGAAAAAAAAAGAAAAAAATAGTAGTATTATTATATAAGTGGCAAATTTCAAATACTCCAAAATGTCCAACAATAGACTAGTGGTTAGAAAATTTTGCTTAACCATGCTAAAGATGTTATGTGATCCCTAAATGATACTAGTGGTATGTTCATCGATTAACAAGAACATTTCTCAATGATGATCTTTTACATGGATATAAAACAAAACATAGAACAGCATGCATGTATGATATGTGTGCATGTATAATGTATTTTTTAAAATATGTATATGTGTGTTTGTGGCAATATATAACAGCAGAACCAAACATGCATATACACTATCTTCCCTTAAGAAAAAAACAAATCAGAAAAATAAACCCCTAGTAAAAGCAGTCATGGGTGTTTAGGGCAGACAGGTGATGGGAACGTGACAGACATGTTTCAATTTTAACCTGAGAAAAAAAATAAAGAGACTTCAACTTGGAAAATAATTCTGCAAACTAATAATAATGGAGCATTTACTATATTTGGGGCAGTATGCTCATTAACTTAAAGGCTTGTTCTTTCTTTCAAATCAGTTAAGCAATCTTGCCAGTTGAAAAACACTGCTCGGGAAGAAAAGAAAGCAAACTGATACTGCATAACTGGCCCAAAGGTACAATAGCAGACCTGGGCTTCCAAGCCAGTTTTGTTGTTGTTTAACATCTATGAACCACTATCCCTAGCAGTAGCAGGAAGTAAAGCAGTATATAATATAGGTCTGTAACAGAACACACAACATATTAATATCACAAAGTTCCTAAAATAAGAGAGAGGCATTTTTGCATTTTTACAGTAACAGTAGCTTACAAAAGAAAGAGAGAAATGAAACAAAAATTAAAACCAAAACCAAAATTGGCTTCAGAGTTATGGTTACCAACATCTACAACTACTCTTTATCAGCAATTTACCATATTTGTGATGCAAATTTTCCTGTATGCCATATGTGCACTGGCCAGATGAATAGTGATTAAGATTTAGAAAAGAATTTAACAATATTTATGCTAACCACTCAACAATGTAATTGGAAAAGTCTTGATTAATTATACAGCTTTGGAAAGTAAAACATCCATCTGTGCCATCACATTTGTAGTTTTTGAAGTAAATTGAATGCTTTCTAACTATAACCACAAAGGGTCAGGTAAATCAGGCCATATAATGAAAGACAATCTTTTTTTTTTAATTTTTCTTTATTTATGATAGGCACACAGTGAGAGAGAGAGAGGCAGAGACACAGGCAGAAGGAGAAGCAGGCTCCATGCACCGGGAGCCCGACGTGGGATTCGATCCCGGGTCTCCAGGATCGCGCCCCGGGCCAAAGGCAGGCGCCAAACCGCTGCGCCACCCAGGGATCCCAATGAACGACAATCTTAAAAATGTAATGTATGGAAAAATTTACACGGAAAACTGTCATGTATATCAGATAATATACTTAACCTTCAAAAGATGCAAATTTATAATTACACAAATAAAATAGGCTATGTTGTATAAAATCAATTTATGTCTCCTGTGAAAGTTACTGTAGTCATTAACATTGTAGTAGCTTATTTAATCAATACTCTTACTAACAAGTGAGTACATTGAATAATCTCTGATTTTTAAATGCAAAAAATATTTAATTACTAGTGATTACTTACATTAAAAAGTGATTTACAGCAAAACAGTATGTCAAGCCTCACAGGGAAATTTGTAACAGTAGAAATGTGTTTCACTTATCAGACAAGTTCATGATAAATTACGTGTATGTTAAATTCCTAAAAATTGCATATGCCATGAGGGAATATATACTATGAACGAGTCTGAATTATTTTCCAAAGTAAAAGATTATCTCATCAAACATTAATATCATAATACGCATTTTAAAATTAACACATATTTTATTATTTCAAATTTCTTTAATTCCTAGGCATAGGAACATTCTTCTTTGAATAATTGTTGTCTTATCAAACAATTTCTCAGTCTTAAACATATAACACACATAAGTGTGGATACAAGCTGATGTGCCAGCTGATGTTTATAAAGTCTTATTGTAATGCTTTCTTGAAATCTAAGATTTTCTTGGGACATTTATACAATGACACAGTATCAAGATCAACAGATTTAAATGATAATGTTTACTACATAGTCACTCCATCAACATAGGCTGTGCCAACTCTGTCCATTGAGGCAGGTGTCTCAATAATAGTTCATCATTAAGGAGAGATGCGAGTAGTCCTATAGAAGCTTAAGCAGTTACACAGATTAAATAATGATGTCGTTTTAAGTTGCTATCCCCCAGGAAAACAAATGAATAGAATATAAATTCTTATGCTTTAACTAATTCTGATTTCAACTAATCCTGGCAAGTGAAAGGAGTTGACAAATCACCTGATACAAGTCTGTCATTTTGCAACTGAGGAACTTGATATCAAATATAACAAATACTAAGATTACTCAGATAATAATGAACAATGTTCTAAAACTTATTCCTCCTACTCTACTCTCCACCATAACCTACTTTTTTTACACACTAAGTTGTATCTTCCCTGCCAACTAAATTCACATATTGAAGTCCTATCCCCCAATATGATAGAATTTGCAGATAGTGCCTATAAAGATGTAAGTAAGGTTAAATGAGGTCACAGGGGTGGGATCATAATCCAACAGAATTGTTGTCCTTATAAGAAGAGGAAAAGACACCAGAGGATGTATGCACACAGAGAAAAGGGCATGTGAGGACACAGCAAGAAGACAGCCACCTGCAAATCAAGGAGAGAGGCTTCAGGAGAAAAACATCCCATTAGAATTTGGATTTTTAGCATTCAGAATAGTGAGAAATAAATTTCTGTTGAAACCATACAGTGTGTGGTATTTTGTTATGGCAGCTACTGCACACTAATAAATCTGCTATATATTTGCTATATATCCTGGATATAACTTATTTCCATGACTTTGTTTCTTTTTTTAATCAGTTATTGGGATGACCTGACCCCATGCAGGTCAGGTCATCCCAATAACCTATCATGATCTATCAGGATACCTATCAGGATACCTTCTTTATTTAAATACTGTTCTGGCTCTTGTGATGTTGCATCTGCACTCATGAATGCATCCTATCCATTTGGATGCACAGCTCTTGCAATATCGATGTTCCAGTGAAAGAACTAGGAATAATCAACTATTTTTTACAAAAAAAAAAAATAAAGGAAAAATGGGATAGAAGTTTGTAATCAGGGGCAAAAAATACTAAACACATTTTTCTAAAGGATGATTTTGGACAAGTATTTTGATAAGGACAACAATTTCCTTTAAATTTCTGTATTCGTATTCTACATGAATAAATCAGAGGATTCTCAATTCCTTACAGCAAGGAAGAAACACGATAACAAATTATTGATATGGTTAGAGTCCTGAGTAAACCTAAGACAGAAGATAAGACTATCAAATCAGGTGCATGGTAAAATATGAATAAAGGTCCTTGTAAAATAGACAAAGGATTTTGGGCTCTCGACCTGATTATAATAAGATGCTGGCTTATGACGCCAATGAAATGAGAAGATCCTAAGTTCATTTTAGAATTTCTTTTGGCAGCAATGTGGATTTAATGGTTCACAAAAAGACTAGCGGCCAGAAGAGATGAGTTTATACTGCAGCCATCCAGGACAAAGTGATGAGTGGTTAGTACCAAGGCAAAGGTGGTAGAAATAAAAAGGAGACATTGGGTTTTTCAGTTATTAAAGAGATGGGATCAGCGAGATTTGGTAACCAATTTGATGCTAGGAATAAGTGAGAAGAAAGAGCTAAAAATAATCTTCAGGTTCTTGTCAAGGACCATTTGGTGGAGCCATTGATAAAGAAAAAGAAAGTAAGGAAAGTACTAAGTATCTTTCACCACATGAAATAAGAATGTTTGATTCCTATTATTCCGTCTCTAGACAGTTTGATTATATTTAGCAAGTTGCAATAAAAATGTTCTGAGAAACTAATTAATATTCTCAGACAAAGCCTGTACAAATTCATAACATACTGAGTGGCTTGGATTTGAGAAAAGAGAAAATATTTAAATCAACAAACTGCATTTAACACTAGGGAGCTACTTCTTGACAAAACTTGTGACTGTATTGTTCTTTTAGTCATCACATGTTTTCTTAATGTGCTTTGATTTTTAAAGCTTAGCACACTGACTTGCCATATGGCTGTATTCTTTGATTATCTTAATAGTTTTAATAAATCACAAAAATCTGAAAATTGTATTCCTGATATTTTGACTACTTAAGAAAGATATATTTGGGGGCACCTGGGTGCCTCAGTGGCTGAATGTTTGCCTTTGGCTCAGGTCACGATTCCAAAGTCCTGGGATGGTGTCCCCCATTGGGTTTTCTTCAGGGAGCCTGCTTTTCTCTCTGCCTATGTTTCTGCCTCTCTCATTGTGTCTCTCATGAATGAATAAATGAAATCTTAAAAAAAAGAGAAAGACATATATTTTGCTTAGTTATATATATTCATTCTAACAATATGTTATGTCAGTTAATCTCTGATATGTAAATAATTTATTTTTTTAGTAATAATAATTGCATCCTTTTGTACTGCATCCCTATATATTCAATATATTTACTATGAATTCCTATTAATATCCAATGCAGTTGCATAAGTGTGTTAAGTAAAATTTAAGTCACTGCTGGGTATGAGATAAACATACTATTTTGCTATTTTGTGTACAATACAAAATTTAATTATTTCCAAGATATATTCCAAAGTTTAGGTTTATAAGCTTATAAGTAGTTATTTGATTTTTAGAAGGTGTGATTCACAGAGATTCATGTCATACAATTACTGGTACTATTACAACTAATTATTTAATTATTAGTTACCACCTGCATGATATAACTTTTTAAAGAGCACACTGAATATTCATTCACTAATTTTCATGTCAAAAAACATGTCCTTATTTTTTCTTGGTCTTATGTAAAAGAATGGTATAGAGCCTTAGATCAAATCAGTAGCACAAGCATAGCTTACACACAAACCTGTGGACATAGCCTGGTGTACATCCTTTTCTCTGATGGTAATTGCTAAGCACTGAAAAATGATCCTTCAGATTTCTGTAACTTTCTATGGATGGTAAAATTAAAAAAGAGGGAATATGGCTGCATTGCCAGGCAGTGATTTCTATATACTTTTTGTCTTAAAAGTAAGCAATAGGAAGTAAAAGTAAAACAATGAGAGTTAACAAAGCAAAGATACAATTGAAGCTTTGGTAAAAAGCAATAAAATGAAAAACCTCTGGCAAGCCCATGCCGGAAAAAAAGGTTAAAAAGAAAGAAAAGGAAAAAAGAAATATCTGAACTAAGGGATCTCTGCATATTTTGAGTAAAAAATACTGAAAAATGAATATTTTATGTGTGTGTGTGTGTGTGTGTGTGTTAATGAATGCTTCTATGTGGTGAGACATCCAGCCCTCTCCTCAGACTATTTCCATAGCTGTTAGCAACCAGTTCTATATATTCTCCAGGCAAAGGATTAGGAGAAAATACTCTTGGGAATCTATCAAGTTCAACAGTAACATCGGGCATCTTCCAATGAAATGCCACTGGCTGATGAATTACAATAAATAATATAGCCAGCATGCCAAAAGCGTGGGTACAGAGCCTTCTGTTAGCATTTTAAAAACCTACCCTTATATCCATGCAAACTACAAGCATCAGCAGACATCTTTAGCATGCTACAAGCAAAACAGACAGATACCAAAAAAGTGAACAGAAAAGCAACTTGAAGGAAAAGAGGCTCTGTTATAAGACTTCCACAGTATATTACTTATGTCATCAGAAAAAAAGAGGAAAATATATAATCAATGAAAAAATATAATCAAACCAGTGTGCTAGGCAATGGACAGGAGAACAAGTTCTTGGATGTTATAAATATGACAAGCTACTGCTCTTGGGCATTTATACCCGACAAATACAAACTTACATTGAAGCAAAAATGCATATGCACATGTTCATGGAAGCTCTCTCCTTAATAAGTGAACACTGGAGAAGGTCAATGTCCTTCAATGGGTGAGGGTAATACAGTGGCACATGCATGCCCTAGAGTACTATTCAGCAACATGAGAGGAATAATCTATTAATACATATAACACATTTTATAATCTCAAGAGAATCATGCTGAGTGAGAAAAGCACCTCAAAATTTTCCATATTGCATGGCACCATTTATATAACATTAATGAAATAACATTATAGAGACGGAGACTTATTAGTGGCTATCTGGGTTTACTGATGGAAGTTCTAAAGGGATGGGTGTTCTAAAGGGATAGAACAAAGAGGTCCTACAGTAATGGAGCAGTTTGATATCTTGACTGTGGTAACAGTTACACAAAGCTATGCATGTGGTAAAATTGCATAGAACTACATGCATGCAATTGCTCATGCATACACACACAATTGCTTGCAAAATTGGTGACAACTGAAAATACTGGGGATTGTGCATATGACAATTGACTGGTTTTGATAATGTTCTATAATTATGTAAGATGTTACAATTGGGAGAAGCCAGGTAATAGGTGACAGAAACCTCTCTGTATCTTCTGTTTTCTTTTAAATTTCCCATGATTATATAATTATTCCAAAATAAAAGTTTAAAAATATGATAGGCTACAGAAAAATCAATACAAGCTTTTGAAAAATGTATCTAAGTATGTTTCCCATAAATTAGAGGGAAAAAGCACAAAAGATATGGAAAAGTAAAAACTTAAAAACCAATCTCAGAGGTTCAATAACTGACTAAAAAGACACTATAATTAGATGAAAAAAGCAAAAGAAGGAGAAGATTATTCAGAGGCATATTTTCTGATTCCTGAAAGTGTATATTTCAAGATTTTATTTATTTATTCATAGAGACGCAGAGAGAGAGAGGCAGAGACAGAAGCAGGCACCATGCAGAGAGCCTGACGTGGGACTCGATCCAGGGTCTCCAGGATCACGCCCTGGGCTACAAGCGAAGCTAAACCACTGTGCCACCGGGGCTGCCCGAAAGTGTATATTTCATTTTCACTTTCAAAATGGACTCTGAACTTAATATATAATGAATACCCATAAATGGTTCACTCTCATCAAGTGGTGGTCAGTAAATGATGGCTTGGTGGCCAAATCTATGCCAATATCTCTTTTTTTACAGTCTACAAAAATGAAAGCACGTTTTCAAAAATAATTTCAAATGCTTATGTTAAATTGGCTATATAAGCACCTACATAAAATCTTGAATTTTTCCTCTGGGCTAATAAGCCTAAACACTACTTGGCATTTTATGAAACCACTTGTAGAGGACAAATGGATTCTCTAGAAGAATTGGGAAAATGAATTTTCTACAGAGGTCATGTTTAGATACCAAGGAGTATCAAAATTTTGCTTATCAAAATTGGAAATTACGTCAGGTATAAAATTTGTTCCACATTACAGAAAGGGACAACTCTTTGACATTAATAAACAAATCCTACAAATTAAGAAACATTCATGAAATTCAGTGTAATTTCAAAACTAAATGTGAACCAGTATGTAGTTGAATTTAACCCAGAACACTAAACATAATAATTATTATTATTATTTTCTCGAATTGGAAAGCAGTATATAATAGTTCTAAGTTACTTAATTCCACAATCTGCATAAAAATGGTTAATGTCTACATTAATTTATCCCATTGATTCACATTAAATTGGTGTCATCCAAAATATTCCAACGGGTCCTTAGAAACCACTTTTTGAGCACGTTTAGCATCAAAAACACCCAAAGGAGAAGAATGTATGTTAGCTTATTTGTTAAAAAATAAAATATTTTAAACATGCACTAATTTATTGAAGGTGACACAAGTTGCGTAGAGCTAACAAATTATTTTCAGTCAAATAAAAAGATTTCCTAGCATAAATAAAGTGGACAAATGAGCTTGCAGACAGAAACTAACTCCCAAGGTATTTTAGCAGGTGGTACTTGGGCTTGTGACATACACTAAAAATGGAAATATTTATTTGCAGAGATAGAAATTCTCAGAAGAAGTTACTTTTGTGGGATAATTTCATCGATCATATTAGCCAGACACAGATGGTAAAACAGAATTGGGCGTACAAAATGTTTTATATGGGTCAAGACCTAAAACAGCAAAAAGTGAAAGGAGGATTGGGCAAAGGAAGAAGTTTAACTGCAATACAATTAAAAACATTTCTTGGCTAATTGTGTTACAGTTTCAAAGAAAATTGGATATGAAATAGAAAATTCATCGTGGCTTTCCAGACACATTTTTTTCTGAGAATACTTTTAAATTCCAAAAAGAGAAACAACTCTATATTGAAAAAAGAACATTTTGGTATAAGAAAAAATATTTTGTATACTAATTACATCATCAATGCAGTTTAAGATTCCATGGGCTAGGTAATAGGATTTTTATGAAGGACAATTTTTTTTTCATAGAATAAACAGAATAAATTCTATGTATAAACAGAGTTTTGGACAGTTGAACAAAACTCATTGTTATTTCAGTAGACTCTTCCTATTAAAAAGATTCCAATATTTTACTTTTCTAATATCAAAGAGGAGTCTGCTTATTTTATCCAAATGTCTAATAATTATTAGTCAAAAATTATTTTAAAAAGGCTTAGAATAATTGAGTTATAGTATAAGAAGCCTGAGAAAACCATAAAGATCATGTACTGTTTAATATTTTGCCTCAAAAATGTCAACTACTATCCATACAATTAGAGAGTTTTCATTCACTATCCAGAATTGAGGGTAGAATCACTCTATCTGTATGTTATACTATTTTTTTACATGCAATATTATCCCAACATTTTACTTAAGAAAAGTTTTCTTAAGGACTTTAGTATTTCATTTTGAAAAATGAATATACTTACTTTGAAATTATGAACTCAATTTATTCAAGTGATAAAAGGGTCACACTAACACTTTCATCCCTTTCTAAAGATCTCATGTTTTTATTTAATTTCATTTTTACATATATATGTGTGTGTGTATATATATATATATATATATATGAAAATTATTTGAAGAGTCAAATGGGTCAACAAGGTTTATTACAAAAACAACATGTTCCCTTTCTCATGTTACCCATTCTCTCTCCTCAGAGACAGGAACTTTTAACTTTTAACCAATAACATCATTTGATACAACATTTGATACAATATTTTGTATCAAATAATCCATCAACTTCAAATAGATGAAGAAGCAACTCTATCAGCTCTAACAAGGGCTGGTAGTTCATTGGTTCTTGTGCATTACTGTCATTTTGGTGATTTCATTCACTTCTCTCCTGGATATAATGTTCTGTTTCCTTTTTTCCTTTATCCCATGCCTTTCCAATTTTGGCGGAACGTTCCCATTACTCTTGTGCAAGAGTATATGATGATAATATTTTTGAGGGGTTTTGCTATCTTAATTTCTCATATTTGATTGTCTCAGGTATTGAATTTTAACCCAAATGTTTGTTTGTTTATTACATTCTGAAGGTTTTGAACCATTGTTTTCTGACTTTCAGAGTTTCTCAAAAGAAGCGTGAAGTCATTTTCTTTTAATAAACTTTGTATGTGTCTTCTCGCTCTCCCTTTCCTTTTCTCTCTCTCTCGCTTACATCCTCTTCCCATATCTCTTCTATCTCCAGCCCCAGCCACAGTCCTATAAGGCCATAGTCTCCTGTGCTGTGAAATGTCATAATTTTCTATATTAGATCTATTTTCATTCATTTCCTTTAATAATTAGTGAATTTTTTCAGTCTAGGAATTCAAAACATTTTTGTATAAATGTTCAAGTTCCATTGATCTTTCCCCTATACGATGATAAGTTACATTTCCCTAGGCTTCACTGTCTTTATTTTTAAAAAGTGTCCTTATTTAAAAAAAAGGAACTACATAAAATAATTTAAAATGTTTATTGATGGAAACATAATATATAAAATATCTCATTTGTGATAAAAATAGCATAAAGGAAGGGTGAACATATACTCCTATACTACTTTATAGGAGTAAATGTTTAAATACTATTAAAATTACATTGCTATTAATCTTAACTAGAATATTATAAATTATGATTTTAGAGGACATAACTTATTTCTGTAGGATTTAGAAAATCCCAAAGGGAAGAGGCACCTGAGTGGTTCAGTCAGTTAAGCTTCAGACTCTTGGTTTTGGCTCCTTATCTCAGGGTCATGGGATCTAGCCTCACACTGGGTTGGTTCCCTGCTCAATGCTTAAGATTCTCTTCCCCTCGTCCTGCTTTTTCTCTCTTTCTCTAATAAATAAATAAAACAAGAAAAAAACATTCTTTTGAAAGGAAATCAAGTAATCTTTTTTGCTTATTTTAAAGCATAGTATTAAAATTAAATCAAACTATAAATGTCCTGTGAGACATATGAGTCATAAGAACCTGCAAGAATGTTACCTGATAATGCCAAAGGTACTCTGCAGATATAATTAAGGTTAAAAACCTTGAGAAGGGAAGATTACCCTGTAATCACTTGAGTCCTTAAAACTGGTCATGTTTCCTGGGTAAAGTAGAAAGATAAGATGGAAAAAGAAGCAATTTGTGTGAAAGAAACTATCTCCACAATTGCTGGCTTTCAAGATGGTGGATGAAGGAAGAAAGACAGGAACCAAGAAATGTGATTAGTCTCCAGAAGTAGGGATTCTCAGCTGGCAGCTAGCAAAGAAACAGGGATTTAAGTACTATAACTGGAAGGAACTGAATTCTGTCAATGACCTGCAAGGAGACAGTTCCTACCCTAGAGTCTCCAGAAAGAGGCACAGCCATGAAGACACCTTGACATTAGCTCTGTGAGACCTGTATCAGGCTTCTGTGAGATAATACATTTGTGCTGCTTGAAGTCACTAAATTTGTGGTACTTTGCTAAGGCATCAAGAGGAAACTCATACACATATTATTAAATTTTCCTCACGATATACAGTAAATATATGAATGGATTAACTACCATATCCAGTGAGACAAGATAATAGTGTCACTGCATTTTTCCTGAATAAGTGACATTTAGACTAAAAATTTAAACGGAGATTACCTTTTAAAAAGGTGAAGCAAGGTTGTAGAGAATGCATTCCAGAAATAGTTTGAATGGCATTAGATAAACAAGTGAACATTGTACTTTCCCAGAATAAAAGCAACCAGTATGTCTGGATCAATTGATTATATTCAATGAATAATGGAGTCAGTACTTAATCATATGTCGTCAAATCTTGAAAAATTTTGTTCCTGCTGTCATAATTTCCTTATACACGCCAGCATTCTCAATTTCTACCAATATCAAAACAGAAAAACAGTGGGACAGAAAGTATTATGTTTAAGTGTGTTTTAAATATGTTTCCTGATTTCAGCCAGCTGTCTACAGACTGAGTATTCTTTTATTTCCTTTTAGCACAAATTTATCTCTTCTACACACATCTCCAGGTAACTGGTTTCTACTGTTAAAAATCATACAAAATTATTTACTTAGTATCTACAGCAGTGTTTCTTTGATCTTCTCTGATAACTTGGGTGATAAAGATACACATTCAGTCGATGTCACCTACTGAAGACAATGATTTGGTGTGCAATTATAGAACAGAAAGAATGTTGCTCTAAATGGTGACTTGGCTGAAAATAACTAATCTTTGTAATTAAACAGAAATTTTTTCAAAGAGTTCTCTTCCTTAGACCAAGGTTTCCTGCTGCTAAAAAGTAAATTACTTGGAGACATTTTGGGGATCTGAAGTCTACTCTCAGATTCACTGGGACACACAGTTTTCCAGCACATAGCCCCAGGGACAGCTTCACTTCTGAACAGATGCTAATGTTTCATGCAATTTAGCGGTGAATATGGTAATGAAACCATTTTATTTAACTTCAGTCTAGAAGGGAGACACAACCTGCATGACTCGATAATGTTCAAATTGAAACTGCCTTAAGGGTATGGAAATTGACACCATCTAAAGTTGTTTAAAATTTACAAAGTACTTAAAATGTCTTTTTGTGAATAAAAATGGCTTTACTTTTATCTGTATTTGCAAGTGAAGTTTTAATCATTCTAATCATATTGTAATTGGTGTGGCAAAGACTAGAAATATCGTTTCACTGACCTGTCTATCTATATCAGATTTTTTTTCTCAGTAGCAATATCTGCTAAGAATGCATATTTTTAAGTGATAAGACATCATAACAAAGGGACTACAAAGTATCACCATTTCTATATAATTCTTTCTATAAGGGTTCACAAAAAACTTAATTGTGACACATTTCTTGTTTTAAATGACTGTTCATATTTCCTCACCAGGAAATAAAGAATATAGAATACTTCCCAAAGTTGCATTGTTTTCTTTTTTTTTAAGATTATATTTATTTACTTATTTGAGACAGAGAAAGAGAGAGCACAAGCAGAGACAGAGACAGAGGGAGAAGCAGACTCCCAGCTGAGCAGGGAGCCCAGTGCAGGGCTTGATTCCAGGACCCTGGAATCATGACCTGAGCCAAAGGTGGATGTTTAATCAACTGAGCCACCCAGGCACCCCATCATTTTTTTTCTTTTTAGAGCACTGGCAAGAGCATCCAGAAAATACTGGTATAGACCATTGCTATTAACAACTTATCAACATATCATGACTATAGTCCCACTATAAGAAATCCAAATTGACTTTTACAAAAAAAACTTACATTTTCCTTATCTGAAAGTGTATGCTTAATAAACCACTCATATTTATAACCAGGCATATCATTATGTGCTGTTAAATATTCAAATTTCTATTGTGTTTCTTAGTTAGCTATGGTGATGTCTAAATTTTTCAGTCATATGAGTAAGAAGAGAATTTTGATAGAACCTGGATGTTGGAATTTGATCTTTAATATAATGTGCACACAGGGCACACACTGCTATTTTCATATGGTAACTGTCCTACCTCCTCCAAGCATTCTAAAAGGCAGTCATGAAAAGTCTAAAGAAGGGATTATCTACCTGAGTGGCCAGGTTTAGAGCAAACCACAAGAGACGTTATGACCTGGAGGAGAGAAGGGTCAAAGGATAGAATATGGTTTGATGCAGAGAAAGAACCAGAGCTGGGTCTATGGAAAGGACAAAGGTTAAGTGTATTTCTGAAGAGAAATGAAGCCACTGGTCACCCTCACCCTCTACCTTCCCTTCTACCTCCTGCCGGTGTCTCCTATTAGCTACACACACGGGGTCCAGTGGTCAAAGAATCTTGTTGATGGAGTCAGTAAATTCAGCCTCATAGAGTTTTCATCAGGATGGAGAAAAATATGGAATGGATCAGGTGGGGGAAACAAAATACATGCTCCATGAAGAGAAGGCTATTTTACCACTGTTTCCTTCAACCTTCCTTTTTCTCTATTCGGTCCTTTCTGTGGTGGAGAGAAATATGTGACTTAGAAATTTGAAATGAATAACTGATGCTTTTCTCTCCCCCTGTGGATTTAGCTCCCCCATGGAGAACATGTGTTCTCTGTTTGCTATGCCGGCTGGCCTCAGCGTCACTGATGTGATAGTACTACCTCTGACAGCCTGGCTGTCTCTCCAGTTCTGCATTAGAGAGCTCATTTTTATTTCTATGCTAATCTGTGTCCTACTACCTGGGTCTAGCCATAATAAAGGTAAAATTTTAACCTTGAGATTTACTCCTTATTGCATATCTCGGCTTGTTCAGAACCTGGGCAGCAAACAGAAATGCCCTGTATTAGGGGACCCCTAGAAATCCCCAGCACTCAGAAGTTGGTCCATTTGGTACGTCACTGCCAAGAACAACAACAACAAAAAATATATGGGACGATTCTTGACATGTATATTTTTTTTAATTCAGAGATGTGTTCAGAAACATCTGAAAAATGCTATGGAGCAAGGTGATTTTTACTAATAAAGCAAGTGAAGGCTTATATATTCCTAATTTACCTCATATAATGATTTCTCTATTTGGTTAAGATCACTGTATCCTCAGACCCAGTCCTTTTCTTGTCCATCACAAAGCCATCACTTTTAAAAATTACATTTATTTGTTTAAGTTAATCTTCGATATTGGGGATAGCCCTGCTTTTGTAGTGTATTGAGGTTTAAATCATGTATAACACAGTGCACCCATTTTGAGTATTTAGGTCAACAAATTTTGTCAAATGTATACACCCATGTAATACCACCAAGATTAGACACAGCATTTTCCGTTGTCCCAAGTATGCCCTCACCCTTATTTCCAGTCAATATTCCTACCCTGGGGCCTAGCAACCAGAGAGCCTCTTTTGGTCACTATAGATTGGTTTTACCTGTTTTATAATTTCATATAAATAAAAGAAAATTGCATGATTTTTTGCCATTAAAGTATTTTTTATATTCATTCATATTGATGTATCAGTAGTTTGTGTCAGGTTATTGATAAGAAGTATTTACTTTATAGAAACTCATTACAATTTATCTATTATCATACTGTGGCCATTTGTGTTATTTCCAGTTTTTGATCATACTAAGTAACATTTTTATGAACTTTCATGTACAAATCATTTTGTAGACATAAATTTTCATTTCATTTTGGTAAATGCCTATACGTGAAATTGTACTATTGTATAACGAGGGTAGATTTAATTTTATAGAAACTGACAAGCAGTTTGCCAATGTGCTGGCAGCATTTTGCTTATCCCACCAGGAGAATGAGAGAGTTCTGGTGGCTTCACAAACTCTCTGACAGTTGATATTGGCAATGGCTATAATTAGTCATATTAATTGATGATTATTGGTATCTCATTGACTCCACTTATTTTAGTAACATGTAAGAAATTGTTCTTAAATATGTATGCAAAATACTTTCTAAATTAATTTTTATTTGCTATCAATGAGTTGATGGTACCTTGATGATGTATGTAAATATATTACTGTGTGTGAATTAATGTTTCATTTTGATTATGGTAGTTTTCAAAATTAAGCCCATCTTCTCATATTTCTTGATGTTAAACAATCATTATTCCTGCTAAATAAGACTTACCACATATTTAGCACTTACTATATCTCAGACACTTCTAAGTGAACACATATTAACTAATTATCAAAACAAACTGAGTCATGAAGAAGTTAAGAAAATTGGCTAAAATTTTTCAGCCGGAAGTGTTAGAGCTGAGATTTTCAGTCAGTCTGGTTTAAACACTCATTCCTACACACATATGTTCTTCTTATTCTTAGTTTTTGTTTTTTTTTTTAAGTCCTCTTTATGTGCATGCCAGACTCTAAGTTGCATAAGTGAGGACAAGGAGAGGAAGAGTAAAAATGGAAGGAGGAGGCAAGGGGGAATACATATAAATGAGAAAAAATAAGATTTAAGGGAGAAGCAGCTGATTTTCTTTTTACCACATATATATTTATAATATCTGCAGGAATAAATCTTACATCAATTCACGTGTACTTTGAATTAAAATGGACTTTCTTATTGGGGAAACACAAATGGCTCAATGGACTATTTTAAAATGCCAGAGACATAAAAATAACAGATTTGTAATATAAAAAATGAAACAAATAAATATTTATAAAGAAAATCAAATTTATAATGCTTTTTCCCAGTGTACTCTCAAATGGAAAAAAATTAATATTTAAACACAAAGTATAGTGAGGAATGCAAGTTGTATCTTTAAGTATTCAATATTTCCACTTATCTATAAACTATTTTTAACTAGGCAATTTATAAAAAACATAGATTTGGTGAGCATTTTTGATATGTCAGAAAAATTGTATGAGAGTAGAGGAAAGAGCCATCGAAAGAAAATTTCTCCATATGGAAACATGCAGTGCAATGAATATGTTCCCTTAACATTTGTGATTTTATAATAATTATAAACATGTGTATACCTTGTTATTACTGTCTCATATTTAGTAGGGCCATCTAGAGTTTAAAATAGAAAATGTATTGACACTCTAAATAAAGAAGCAAAGGGGCAAGTTTCAGGTATTTGTGTATACTTAAAGGTTTTTGGAAATGAAGAAGGTAATCTTATTGGCAGCAATTGTCTTATCTAGAAATGAGAATTAAAATGATTTTAAAAATTTAGCTGGCATTGCTAACCACTTACTAAAAATGCCAGACGTTCTGCTGAATACTTTACATAGTACCTCATTTGATCTTCCCAACAACCACTTCCATGGAGAAGAAATTGAAGTTTTGGGATGCCTGGGTGGTTCAGTGTTTCAGCATCTGCCTTCAGCTTAGGGCATGATCCTGGAGTCCTGGCATCAAGCCCCACATGGGGCTCCCTGCATGGAGCCTGCTTCTCCCCCCATCTTCTCCCCCCACCCCTGCCTGTGTCTCTGCCTCTCTCTCTGTGTGTGTTTCTCATGAATAAATATATAAAATCTTTAAAAAAAAAGAAAGTGAAATTTTAAGAAAGCAAATTCATCTCTGAAGATCATACAGGTAATAAGTAGCAGACCTAGAATCAGAATCTAAGTTTCTCTGACTTTAAAGCTTGTAATCACTAAGTTCTGCTTTCAAGGTGAAAAAGCATTCTTACTTTATACTCAAGTGGGTTTATCTATAATATGTATATAAGGACACATTTGAGCATACACTCTCTTCATCAAATGATCACAGTAGAATGATATGAGCAGAATATCCCAGAATTTGAGTAAAAGTGCATATATAACACTGTTGCATATGCGTGTATGAGATCTGCGATTTAATAGCCCACCTTGTCTTCTAGAGTAGGGTGTCTTAGTAGTTCATGAGAACTTTTAAATAAAACTAGGATCCATGCTCCTTCAAGGTTCTTTTAGCTTTGGGAATGGGTACAGTGCCAGGAGCTCCAAGTCTCTACATATTTAACTTTACCTGTAAGCAATGTTCTGAATTAGTTTTGGGGAATTAACCCTTGCCTAGTTCAGGGCTTCTCAGAGCGTATTCCATAATCTTCTTTCATCAAATAATATAAGACCTTTTATTAAAAATACAATCTCTTAAGCCCTATCTCCAACCTATAGAATACATATTTCTAAGAAAACATAAGGAATCCACTTATATGAAATCAGTGTCCCCAGTAGTAACTACATATAGGCAACAGCATAGGTAAATCTCAAGGCATTATCCATCCTAAGTGAAAGAAGCTTAACTCAAAAGGCCATGCCTTTGGGGTGCTTGGGTAGCTCAGTCGAGTGTCTGCCTTCAACCCAGTCATGATCCTGGGGTCCTATGATCAAACCCTGGGCATCACACTCCTTGCTCAGCAGGGAGCCTGCCTCTCTCCCTCCCCCTCTGCTTACTGCTCCCCCTACTTGTGCTCTTTCTCTCTCTATCAAATAAATAAATAAAATCTTTTTTTTTTAAAAAAAGGTCACATCTTGTATGATTCCATTTATATGACATGTAGGAAAAGACAAAATAATAGAGACAAAACAGACCAGTGTTTGATAGGGACGGGGGTTGTGGAGGGATGGACTGTAAGGGAGCATGAGAGATGTTGGGGGAATAAGGGAACTTTGGAACTGTTCTGTATCTTGATTTAGCTGGTAGTTACATGACTATACACATCTGTGAAAATTCACAGAACTATAAACACAAAAAGTCAATTTCACAGCATGTAAAATATATCTCAATTTCAAAAATAAATTTAACTACTAGAATGTTTCTATTTTCTCTTATAACTTCTGAAATTAATGTTGCTGCTAAGTGCTTTGACTCAGGGATAACATAAATTATTGTATTATAAATATAATATAAATATTTTAAGCTGTATCTGTTAACTTTAAAAATCCCTTTTTTATATTTAATGATTTGTCTTATTTCACGTTTTCACCTTATCAGATAATAAAATTATGATTCACATTTTAGTTCTGCTTAGACTTGCCTCATGTCAATGTGTCTATGACCTTACATACAACTTTATAGAATTACTTCTTTTTCCTCAAGTCTCTTGTATTTATCATTGAGTTGGGAATAGTTACATACCTAATATGTGATTCTTATTCTTTTCATAGGTAAGCTTAATATATTTCCCACATTGATTGTTACAAGATAAAAAATATGGAATCATATTTCTTCTTTGTAGCATATTGATGTGGTAAAATGATGAATATACCACTTTAGGGCTTTCTCCACTACTAAAATATCCCACAGTTTTTTACTAGCAGTTAAAAATACAGACAAAACTCTTTATGCTGCAGAAATTGTCTGTGCCCATTTGACTGTCTTCCTAAATGCATTTGACAGTGTTGATGATCTGTGAGAGATGTGGCTGCAGCTGTAGCTTCACAGAGATTTCTGAAAATAATACCCTGATAGTAAGGAAAGGCCCACATTTAGTTATGTAGTCCCCAAACATGCATTTCATTTTGTACATGTGGAAGGAGCCATATGCTTCACTGAATGTAATGATGAATTATAAACCACCCATGAAAACAAGCACCAGTGAGGAGGCAAGAGGAACAGGGAAGTTAATACAAATCAAAGTGCAAGGCTGAAATAAATTGAACCAACTGTGCTTTTGCTTTCTATACTGTTTATATTTAATTTTTCATGGGAGTCTATATTTAAGGAGCTCATTGCTCTGTGTGTGTGTGTGTGTGTGTGTGTGTGTGTGTGTGTGCGTGTATTCTATTTTTGTCTTGGTTTTTAGAACAGCATAGATGGTTTGTGCCATTATTCTAAAGTATTCTAATTAATCCTATATTGTGTTTTTTTCTGGAATTTATATACTTCATACTACCCAAAAGCTACTGATGTTGAGTTGTGATAAATAATTATTTTCATTGCATTGTGGGATTTTTCTCTGATGTGATGTTACTAAAAAAAAATAAGTCTTGACTGACTTTCTGAGTCTGCTATAAAGAATTAGCTAAAATTATTGTTCTCTTGAAGCTTTGGTTATGATTATAATTTTATCAATTCACTGTGTATATATGTGGTTTACAAATAGATAATAAGTAAGGTTTACATGACATTTGCATGAATTTTAGATCTATTTACTTAATAGTGGTAAAATTCCTAAACTCCAAGGACCACAGCAAGAAGAAGTTAAGGAGTAGAGTACAGGAAATCTGTCACACAAAAAAGATGTATTGACTTTTTCAATTGCGTTTTACTATTTATGCCTTCATCTTTTAGGACCCTGAATACATTGTAACACATACTACCTCTTGTAAATATTGTCTAGAATAAATTCAGTAATTAAATTGACAATGGAAAAATTCCATTTGAAAAAAATACCTTACCCTTATGAATATCTGATATCACACTATCAAATTTATAAGCCACTGCTGGATCTAAGGCCAATAAACTGTCTATTCTAAACATTTCTAGTCCAAATATATCAAATATTTGCTATTACTTAATACAACCATTAAAAAAGAAAAGGGACACTAATATCAAAATATGATATTTATAAAATATTAAGATTTGAGAAAACAAAGAACAGATTGATTGAGGTTTAGTGAATCTATATAGTCAACAAAAAGAGAAACATCCAGTGGGCTGTCTCTGCTTTATGCAACTTCTTAGTAACTGTTCCTACATTGTACCTGACAAATGATATCACTGAAGTTAGTTTTTCTCATTGTTTGATGTTGACTGAAGGTTAAGTGTATAAGTAAAACAGTATAACATTAAAATAGCATAAGTGGGGCACCTGGGTGTCTCAGACCATTAAGTCTATTGAGTTCCACTCAGGTCATGATCTCAGGATTGTGAGATGGAGTCCCACATCCAATGCTGTATTCCACAGGGAGTCTGCTTGAGATTCTCTCCCTCTGCCCCTCCCCTGCTCTCTCTCTTTCAAAATAAATATGTAAACCTTTTAAAAAGACAGATAAGCAAAAATATCCTGTCATATAAAATATTTTTAGTAATAGTCATAATGGAATAGGCAGAGAAGCTATTTTTGATTTTTTTTCTTCCTTCTACTTTTTAAATATGTGTTGCTGTAATGAGAGGATATTCTAAATCACTGGAGATGTTTTATGAAGAAAGTTAATATTAATGATATGCATAAAAACTGTCAGAGAAATTCTCTGTTCCTTAAATCCAGTTTAAGATACCATGCATCTTATTCCCATTAGGTCAGTGGACAATAGGAGTTTTCACAAAAGTATGAAGTTTTCATGATTCAGAGTGATGCAAGTCAGTCTCTGATTCCACTATTATTCCAGGACTATATGGTTTCTTGCCATTAATAAGAGAGTCCTAGAAAGTAGTCACAAGAGGTATGGAGGAATGTAGTAAGTGCAGTTTTGCAGATTTATTACTCTACAAAGTAGACTTGACCAAGAGTCCTGGCTTATCCCTTGGAAATCACAGCCATGTCTGTGCTAAGGCCACAATTCCTATAGTGGAGTGCAATGGAGGTCCTTAAAGCAGACTCATTATAGGATAATAAAGACTAGGTTGTTAAATTTCTCTCAAACATTGCTTAACTTTGAATAATCACTCTTAAAATAAAAGGTAGTCCATAACACTTTATTTTTTAAGATTTATTTATTTATTTGAGAGAGAGAAAGCACAAGTGGTGGTAGAGGCAGAGGGAGAGGTAGATGGAGACTACTAGGTGAGCTGGGAGCCCAATGCAGAGCTTTATCCCATGACCCTTGAGATCATGACCTGAGCTGAAATCACAAGTTGAGTGCTTAATCAACTGAGCCACCCAACCCAGGTGCTCCCACAAAACTTTCTTCTTTTGTTTTTTTTTTTTTTTTTTTTTTTTTACCCTTACTTGGAGCCTGAATTATATTGCACAATCTGAAGGCCACTCCCTAGTTCCCTTCTCACAGTCATTTCTCCCCCAAAATTCCTTGAAAATGTAGCTGTTTCCTGGAATATGCTTCTCTGAGAATCTAGACTGTCTTTAAGAGGATATGACTCTGATATGACTCCAATCATAAGAATATATTTCCCTGGACTTCTACTTATGCAATATCATAGAATTGGTTTGATTTCCCTTCACAAACCTGTCCAGAGGGTTTATAAAATGAAAGAGAGGAAATCTTTTATATTAGAAATATCAGTTATAAATGTCTGTGGGAGTACCATCTTTAGATACATTGGGATACACAAACACATGTTTTACTGGTCAATGGAGTAAGGAGTACTAATGAAATTAGTTCCAAACTGGAATTGGAACTTAATAGTTGCAATGACAGAGAACTCAGAGATCATGTAGACTAACTTTTTCATTTCACATTTGACAAAATGGAAACTAAAGAGGTTTACTTGAATAAAACAGCTTGGTAGTTGCAAAAATAGAAAACATATATGTTGAGGATCTAAAACATATAAGACACTCTAATAGGCACTTATATAAACTTTATAATATTTAAACCTCAAAGCATCCTCATAAGGAAGATATATATCATTGAGGCCTTAAGTAACTTGTCTTGAGTCTTAGGAAGTATCAGATTCTGGTAATTCACATTTCATAACCTAAGGCGTAAACAGTCTTTGCCTGATGGTCTTGCCTCCTCTCTAAGAGCTTCATTTAAAACATTTTTTCTTTTCTTTTTTTTTTTGATAATGCTCTTAAAAATCCTCACATCAAATGTACAGCCATTTTCCATCACTATTTGACTGATAGTATCAACTTTCATTTATATATATATGGAGGGATCCCTGGGTGGTGCAGCGGTTTGGCGCCTGCCTTTGGCCCAGGGCGCGATCCTGGAGACCTCGGATCGAATCCCACGTCAGGCTCCCGGTGCATGGAGCCTGCTTCTCCCTCTGCCTATGTCTCTGCCTCTCTCTCTCTCTCTCTCTCTCTCTCTGTATGACTATCATAAATAAAATAAAAAGATACATAAAGTCCTTTAAAATAAATAAATAAATAAATAAATAAATAAATAAATAAATAAATAAATAAGGAAATACAGGTTGGTCCATCAAATAGTGTTCCTTCATTGCTGAAGTTGACTATGACATCAACATGTTTATTAAGCAGCAAGCTCCTCTGTCATGTGTAAGTGAAAGTGCATAAAATGATTAAGAAATAATGACCTATTTATCTTACATTCTTGGAATCTCTTGAAATATAGACAATATACTAATTCTTAAAATATCAATGTGTTTGTATAGGTAAAAGTCATTTAGCATTACTATAACTCAGTAAGATAATATCTATTTTTTTAATATCTATTTTTTTAGATGGTATGGACAGACATGTCTTCACTTGGCTGTCAAAACACACTGTGAATATAGAGCTTGCCATTTTTTGACTACTCTACTTTTTAATCAAATCATTTTCATTATAATCTTGCTCTATATGGTGTTACATAGACAGACATGAGACAGCTGTGATCAGAAAGGTCCTTAATGATTATAGGAACTCTTAGTTCACAGTTTAATCTTTCCCAGAACCTATCATTTAATATAGTAGCTGGTCTATCTTAAAAAATATGGACAGAAAAAAAATTCTTTAAAGTGCAGATATCACTGACAGCCATAGAAGAGCTGTTTATTCACAATATTGATCCTGAATTTTTAGATCTGTATGTCACTCAGCAAATGTTATAGAACTAAACCACACATGGTATAAAAAGAGTTTGCCAGGACTCTTCAATGAACCTGCAAAGGCTGACAAAATGTAACAGGTAAAAACTAAATAGAACTCCATGAGGTAGAAAATCCCCTTGCAGACTTTGTTCAACGGAAACAGAGCTGGAAGAAAGATATATGGGAGTGTATGTGCATTGGACAAAATTTCCAGAATAGACATAATATGAAGCTTGACACTGTGTGTGGTCTTTAACATGATGGGAAGTATGATTCCAACAATCTCAGTGTGCCTTATTCCTGCCCATTTCTGCCTTCTTATGGTCCAACACTGTTCTTATTGTCTAATCATTCAGACACGAGGAGAACGTGCCACTTTATCTTTTTACCACATCTTAGAACCACTATATATAAATCATTGCTTGTTTTTATCTTAAGCTATCCTCCCAGGTATAGATAAATCATTTTAAAATAATAACATGGTGCGCCTGGGTGATTCAGTCTGTTAAGTATCTGACTCTTGGTTTCAGCTGAGGTTATGATCTCATGGGTCATGGGATTGAACCCTGCGGCCTTCAGTGCACTCAGCCAGGATTCTCCTTGAAGATTCTCTCCTTCTACCCCCTCCCAACTGGTGCTGTCTCTCTCTCTCTCTCTCTCTCTCTCAAATAAATAAAAAATAAAATAATAGCATAAAGAATAATAGAAAATGAGTAAAAAAGGAATTGTGCTTATTTCTTTACGGACATCATCGTATTAATTTCTTATTTATTTATTTATTTATTTATTTATTTATTTATTTATTTATGAAAGACACACAGAAAGAGAGAGAGAGAGAGAGGCAGAGACACAGGCAGAGGGAGAAGCAGGTTCCATGCAGGGAACCCGACATGGGGGACTCCAGGATCATGCTCTGGCTGAAGGCGGGTGTTAAACCTCTGAGCCACCCAGGGATTCCCGTATTAATTTCTTTACGACAAATTTATCAGGTAATTACATTAGCCCCATTTGACAGCCTCAGAATCTAAGACTGACAATACTTAGCTATTTTCACTACAGATACATATTAATCAATAGGGAACTTAGAATGTATGGGATTCAAGGAAACACAATATAAGGAACATAGAATTTTTATCATTCTTACTTTGATGTAAAATTAATGACAACATCAACAGACTTGTGATAACTTTATAAAGTAGGTTCAAAACTGCAACATCTTTCTTATGCAAGTTACTCTAGAATTCGTCTTATTTCAAATATTTGAAGACTTTCTCACTCTTTGGGTATAAATTATAATGTAATATCATATTGCTATATTCAAGATTCTCCATATGTCTCCATTAGAAGCTCCATTTATCACAAAGTCCCTCCTTTCTAGAAAATGCCATAGAAAATGACTTTTTTTTTTTTGCGTATGCTATTTCTCATGTTATGTCACCATATATTACCTTTCTGCTTAAAATTCCTTGGAGTTTCAATGCTTGAGAAATCACATACTCAAAGCTAGTAAGATCCAATGTCCACCTTAGAAGTATCAATTCCCCAATAGTTCCCTTCTTTGAATATTATCATATTTCTCAATTCTATTCAGGGTATACTAAAGGCTCTTCTCCTTAACTTGAACTTCAACCTGTATAGCTTTTGCCATAGTTTCACAATTCTTCCATATTGTATGAAAAATTGCAAATGCACACAATGATATCCCATTGGCAAGCTGAAATAATAAGTCCTAACACAGTATCATCAGAGGTAACACATGTGTACTTGAGTATGTATTTATGTATATATTTTATATAAATATGCATATATTCCCAAAATGAATCATAGATTTCAAGAGAAGTGTCTCACATTTCAGCTTGAAAAATTATCTTCAATCTCATGAAAGCCATTTTTACTCCTACAGGCCTTAGCTTTATACAATAACTCCATTTCAGAAGAGAACATTTGCTTTATATTTGCATAGATAAAAAGCACATTTAGTGGCATTACAAAGAGAAAAATTATCAAAGGTGATTTCAAGCCTTCACATCTTGAAAACAGAAAAATGCTTACAGCCTTAACAGCAATGTTAAACATTTTCTCTGTCTTCTTTAAGTAAAGGAATGAGTTGTGCTAATGCTGTTATTTATCAGGAAATAATGGGTCTCTACTTTTCTGAAGTATGAAAGTTAAGGAACAGAAATATGTATTGGAATCAAAGTGTCAAGTAGAATAGCAAGCACTTTGATCCTAAATATACATTTGTATTTCCCCCAGTATAGATAAACTTGCAACTGACAAAGTAAGTCTTCCAGCATTCTTAAAATGTTATTGATTTTTGTCTCAGAGATTAGGAAAAAAAGCAAAAACAAAACTCTATTTTGATGGATGTGGGAAAGCACTCTGTTTTGTAGTCTTCCTTGGCTGGACAGAAATAAATGCGAGGTTTTCTTGCTTTCTATGTGGCAATCTCTGGGGTTCCTTCTCTAATCTTCCAATTAAAATATTTTAACTAAAGAAATGCACAAAATACTTAAACAAACCTTTCTTGCAGTTAATGAAATTCAAGAATTAATGAATTGTACTTAATGACATGTAAAGTGAATGAGTGAAATACAAGCCAGAAATAGCTCACTATCTGGAGCCATTCATGGTAAGAGTAAACAAATCAGTCCCAACCCTAGAGCTAATTTCAATTCCTCAAACTCTGTTGTTGCTAGATACTGTCCACTGTGTGTGTTGATAGATATTGGAGTAATCAATCATTAAATCTCCTATTTTGCGTTTATTAAATCTCAAGAGACTTGAAATCTTTGCATTAGAATATTAAATATGCAACTCTTAGAAAACAGATGGAGATGAATGGTTGCTGTCTGAATAACAGAGAGATGTTTTATACTTTTTTAAAAAAGGCTTTATTTATTCATGAGATACACACAGAGAGAGAGACAGAGAGAGAGGCAGAGACACAGGCAGAGGGAGAAGCAAGTTCCCTGCAAGGAGCCCGACATGGGACTGGATCCCAGGACTCCAGGATCATGCCCCGGGGTGAAGGCAGGCGCTAAATCGCTGAGCGACCCAGGAATCCCCCAAGATGTTTTACAATTTAAAAAGAGCTCTGAACAATCTTCTGCCCTGTGCCCACATAACTATTATGCATCTTAATTTTTTGGTTGCTGTTTATGAATGGCCCAAATAATCCCTGGGCCTTTAACTTCATCAAAGTCATCAGACACCATTAGCTTTTTACACTCTTTTTCTTTACCTTGCAGCAAAAGTCTACCGACCTTGTTTTAGGACAAGATCAGTCGCAGTAAATTAATGCATGCCTCTGCCGACTTCGCTTCAAGATGACTCTTGAACTTGATGGTCTCTTACATTGTGCTATCTCTGCTGCTCACTGATAAGATGTAGCCTTCTCATCAAGGAAACTTAAATCCACTGAAATTCAATTACAAATATCCTTCACACATTTCTTTTTTAAATTTTAATTCCTTCACAGATTTCTATCCATATTTTAATGTTTTAAATACTGGCCTGGAATTCAGGCCTGCTTAGCTTCTAGGAGCTACCCATACACCAAATATATTTATTGGACATTTTATTTAAAAATTGACATTATCTTATTTGTTGATGGGTCTTATCACATGACCAAAATAAATTACTAGGTGGATTATATCATAATATATCTCAGTTTATCTCTAGAGTAAGACCTGATATTAGACTTGTAACTTATTCCATTCAAAAGAGATTATCAAAAATCTGAAGATAAATACATTGGGGATAAATTTGGAGTGAGGGATAAAGAAAGATTTTTCAGATGCTTTGGAAACATTTCACTTCAGCAGGAATACCAATTAAAAATATTCAAAAGACTTAAACACTCTAAAGTATGCTAACATTTCCTAAGGAGATAACTATTACAAAGAAAGATTCCCATGGTGTGTGTGAGACACAGGGAGGGAGAGGTTGAGAAAGAATATAGAAAAGTGCCCTAGTTGCATGTTATGTCAAAAAAGCAACTCTCACTAAAAATTCTGACCCCTGGGATATCCTAAACTACTTATTCTGAGGATTCAAAAAGGCCATGGAAAGCCATCAATAAATTCCAGAATATGAAAAAATAACCTGGCAATATCTGGGTATAAGTTACCAAAGAATAATCTCCAACAATCTCAAAGTGGCCATGTGATGGCATTAGAGGGAAACTGAAACCTTTAAACATACATGGATTTATCGATCACAGCAAGGACCAACTGGCCACTCTACTCAGTCAACCCTGGTGGGAAATCCTTACAAAGTTGGTGAAGGTCTCTCAGAAGCATGCCTCATATGTTACCAGTATATGTTACCATCAAGGCAAAATTTGGACAAGAGTCCAAACAAGCCTCAAGGTTTTTGAAGACTTTTAAAGAGATTTCATACAAGTACTATCCTCAGTGCTTTTAAGTATAACATGGTTAATACTTATATTTCATTATGGGTTGAACCTCTTTCTTGCTGGAAGTCTCTGGCATGGACAATTTGAGAAATTTCTTGATTTTATGTAAGAAATTCCAACCTAACCATCTACCAACAGAAGCATGCACTGAAGAGCTTCACTAAGATTTGAAATTCACTCAGAAACTTCTCTATCTATATGTTCCCCAATCTGGGAAAGGCAACGACAACAACAACAACAACAAAAACAACAAAAACACAACAAGAAAAAACAAAATAGAAATCTAAACTAAAATAAGTGAAGTATCAGATAACTTCAAAGTCTTCTGGAGAACAAAACATGTGAGAAATACTGCCTTCAGATAAATACTACCTGGTAGTATTAAATCAAAACAGTGAATTCATAAGGTGCTGATTCTCAACTCTATGTCTTTTCATTAAAGTGGTACAAATCATCCTTAGATCACGGGATACTCTCAGCCAGTAAATTCAAGCTCATAATTCTTAGAAATCTCCCATATTTTTTCTTATGTGTACATATTTGGGAAAGGGGACTGGCTTTCCTCAAGACCTTAGTATCAAGTAGACAACTTGGTGAATTACAGATTCTGTCCAAGACCCCAAAAAACAAGTTGCATAGGATTGAAACTATAAATGATCATGCTTTAGTCTTCCTGTCCTTGTTTTTGTTTTGTTTTGTTTTCTTAGATATTTTATTTTCTGTGTGATTAAGATTCCATATTGCTATTATATCATGTTATCTCTTTACTATCATACTCATAATGCCCATATTCTAAATATGATTTACTTATTTAGTTACACAAAATATCTAGTTAAATTATCCATTTACCTGTTCAAAATGTACAGTTTAGCCAATTTTTAGATTTTGTACCCTTTCCCTGGTGGGTGGCACCAGCTCCCATTATTACCATTTGCTTGACATAAAACAGTTCCATGGGTAAACTGTTTACTGCAGTAAACTGTTTAGTGTTTTTATATGACAAACATCATGACAATAGGGTGGGTAATCAAAAGTATAAAATCTCCCATCATATCACATGTAGAAATGGATGTTGATCATAAATACAACCAGTGTGAGCCTTTTACAGGAGCTAGCAACTGTTATCATTTGGAAGCATTATTATTTTTATAACCCTAGCAATGAAATCTCAGTGTGGATTTTTAGATTCAGAGCTATAACTATTAGACGATCTCTCTACTCACAAATATCACTGATTCACATCTGACTACACTTGTAAATTGATGCTGAAGTCATACAACAATACACAGCAACTTTAGAGGGGTATTTTGCCTAAAATTATTGGATGGCCACCAAAGATTGCTTTTGGATTTGAGACACAAGTACCTTTTGGCAAAATCTGGTCCTCAAAAGCTACCTGGAGCTCCTAATACCCGGAGACTCATTCATGCATGGGACTGACCTGAACTGCCATAGCAAAGCCATAAAGAAGTAAACTGAGATCTGAACAATCTGTCATAGAAGCTAAGGCAAAATTTTCACTTTGAACTTAACTGGAAAGACTGCTAAATTTTAAAAAACAAAACAAAACAAAACCCTCAATAATCCCCAGGGGATTGCAAGAAGATTTAGTGGTAAATGAGATAACACTAATGTTTTCCAGGAAGAAGAGCAAAATTACTCAAAATAAAAAAACAGACAAACAGGAACAGTAATAACCAAGTTGCAAGGGAATATATGATCAGGTGCCAACCCTGAGATGATGCAGACATTTAAATTATCAACGACTTTAAAGATGTTCTTTAACTATGATAACTCTGAGACAAAGTCAAATATACCTGAGATAAACATAAGGAGTTAAGTTCAGTTAAATATAAACTATAAAAAGGAACACATGAGTATTTTGAAATTGAATACTACAATATCTGAAGTAAAATTTCACTGGATGAGCCAACAGAAGAATAGATGTGATAGAGAAGTTAATGAAATTGAAGACAGATCAATAAATATTGTCCAATAAATAGAATAGACAAAAAATTAAAAGGACAATGTTTCAAGAACATATGAGAAAATATCAGAAAGTTTCACTGAAAAAAAAAAAGAAAGTTTCACTGAACATGTCATAGGAGTTTGGAAAAAAAAGAGGAGAAACACTGAAGAAGAAAAAAATATTTAAACCAATAATACTCCAAGTGTTTCTAAATTGTTGAAAGACATAAATTTATAAATTGAAGTTGCTCAATGACTACAAAATTGATGAATTCAAATGATATTGTTCCTAGAAGCATCATTGTCAATCTAATGAAACCAAAGTTTAAGAAAATATCTTTGAAGAAGCAAATAAAAAGGCATGTTACCTATAAGGGAACAAAAATTTTTATTACCACAATTTCATTTTCAAAACCATGGGAGCCAGAATATAATGGAACAACATCTTCAAAGCACAGACAGAAATTAACTGTATATCAGAACTTTATACCCAGTGGTATATTCTGTAGAAATTAAGGCAAAATAAGAATATTCTCAAAGGAAGAAAACTAAAGAGAAAAAAACTGATCAATAGTAGAACTGCTCTATAAGAAATGTGAAAAGTGAATCTGCAAATTGAAGGGAGAGGACACAAGAAGGGAATTTGAATGAATAAGAATGAGACAATAACAATAGAAATAGCAGAGATCTATATTACTGCAAAATATATTATTGTAGATATTCTGGCTTTCGTATAAAGTAGTGAAATATAAACTCAAAGTAGACTGTGAAAAGTTAGGTCTGTATATTATAATCACTAACACAACTACAAAAATAAAATAATAAGTGGCATGGGCAAAGTCAATCAGGAAACTCAAATTGGTATGCAGGTATCTATGCACATATATGCACATATGTGTATATATACAACATATGTTAATATTATATTCAAATACTTTTTAAAAGCTAGGAAAGGGGGAAAAGCAAACCTAAAACAGTAACAGCAACAACAAAGCAGAGGTGAAAACCAAAGTAAAATGATGCACCCAAATCTAACCAATTAGTTATACAGGTTAGTATATCTAACCAAATTAGCCTATTAAGTTATTAAATGTTAATAGCCTAGTTAGTCCAATTAAAATGCAGACTTATTTGATTTTTAAGAAGCATAATTCAAATATATACTGAGTGCAATAAATGCCCTTTAAAGACACAGCTAGGTAGAAACTAAGTAGATATAAATAATGTGTCATATAAAGAGTCAGTTCAAGAAGGTTAGATTATAAAATTTAATATCAGATAAAATAAATTTCAAGATAAAGAATATTACCAAAAAGACCAAAAGAGTACTCTATAATGAGTAAGGTTAATTCATCAGTAAAATATAGTATTATAAATGTATGTCGAATAAGATAGTTTCAAAATACATAAAAGAATAGATCCACATTTTAAGAGATTTTATTTAGTCTCTCTTAGCAATGGATTAAAAGGCTGGAAACACTCCCCCTACAAAAAAAAAAAAATCATTAACACAAAGGAATACTCTCTTCTCCAAAGGAGCAATATACATTAAAAAAATACACATGATATATTTATTAAGTGGAACATGCTGAACTATAAAAGATTGCAATAGATCTAATATATCAGATTCATACAAAATGTTCTTTGACCACATCAGAACTGAAGTAGAAAGCAAAAAAAAATCTAAATAAATACTCCAAATATGAAAATTAAAAATATGTACTTTATTTATGGATGAAAGATGAAATCACAAGGGAAACTAGAAAATACTTTGAAATAAATGACAGAATATTGCAACATATAATAAAGTGTACTTTTATAAGAAACATGTAAATTTTGTGAGCTCACTTTCCACATGAACAAACCAAAAAAGCAAGATATTTCCAAAATAAGTAGAAGACACAAAATATACAGATTAGCAGAAATCTATATTAAAAACAGAAAGACAACAGAAAAAATTAAAGTCAAAGTCAGTGCTTTAAAGTTTGGCTAACCTCTAGCTAGATTGATTAAAAAAAAAGATCGAGTGAGAGAGAGTGAGTGAGAGGATACAAATCACCATTCTTAGGAATGAAAAAGGTTATTATTAATTCTGTAAACTTAAAAGATTAGCAAGAAAACACTATGAAGAGATAAACGTATGCCAACAAGTTCAACAATTTAGCTGAGATGGAAAAATGTCTGCACATACACAATTTACATAATTGATATTAAATCTTTTTGTTTCAAGTTTTTATTTATATTCTTGCTAGTTAAATTGTAGTACAATATTGGTTTCTGTAGAAAGTAGGATTTAGTGATTCATCACTTGTATATAACAACCAGTGCTCATTACAAGTGCCTACTGTAATCCCTGTCGCAATTCTCTGTTCTTTATAGTTTAGAGTCCCTTATGATTTTCCTCTCTTTTTTCCTCCTTTTCCTTATGGTCACCTGTTTTGTTTCTTAAATTACATATATGAGTGAAATCATATTAAATATTTTTCTTTCAAGTTATCTTTCTCTGTTATCTCTCAAGTTGTCTTTCAATTATCTTTCTCTGACTGAGTTATTGCACTTAGCCTAATACTCTCTAGCAACACCCATGTCATTGCAAATGACAAAATTTCATTCTTTTTGATGGCTGAGTAATATTCCACTGCACACACCCACACATCAACAACAACAACTTCTTTATCCATTCAACAGTTGATGGATATTTGGGCTCTGCATAATTTGGCTAATGTTGATAATGCTGCTATAAACATCAGGGTGCATGTATCCCTTCAAACTAGTATTTTTGTATCCTTTGGGAAAATACTCATTATTCTATTTTTAACTTGTTGAGGATCCTCCATACTATTTTACAGAGTGGCTGCACCAGTTTGCATTCCCACCAACAGTGTGAGGATTCCCCTTTCTCTGCATCCTGGACAACATCTGCTGTTTTCTGTGTTGTTAATTTTATCCATTCTGACAGGTGTGAGGTGATATCTCACTATAGTTTTGATCTGTGTTTCCCTGATGATGAGTAAAGAGCAGCTTTTCATGTATCTATTAGCCATCTGTATGTCTTCTTTGGAAAAATGTCTATTCATGTTTTCTGCCCATTTAATTGGATTATTTGTTTTTTGGGTGTTGAGTTTGGTAAGTTCTTTATAGATTGTGGATACTAACCCTTTATCAGCTCATTTACAAATATCTTCTCTCATTATGGAGGTTGCCTTTTAGTTTTGTTGTTTTCTTTGCTATACAGAAGTTGTTTTATCTTGATGAAGTCCCAATGGTTCATTTTTCTTTTTTTTCCCTTGGCTCTGGAGACATGTCCAGTAAAAACATCATGTCAAAGAGGTTGCTGCCTGTGTTCTCTAAAATTTTGATGGTTTCTTGTCTCACATTTATATATTTTATCCATTTTGAATTTATCTTTGTGTAGGGTAAAAATAAGTGTTCTAGTTTTATTCTTCTTCATGTTATTGTCCAGTTTTCTCAACACCATTTGTTGAAGGGGCTCTTTTTTTTTTTTTTTTTTTTTCGGTAGGCTCAGTGTCCTGTGTAGAGTTCAATGTGAGGCTTGAATTCAAAACCCTGAGATCAAGACCTGAGCTGAGATCAAGAGTTGGATGCAAAAAAAAAAAAAAAAAAAAAAAGAGTCGGATGCTTAACTGTTTGCACCACTCAGGCATCTAGAGACTGTCTTTTTTCCATTGGATATTCTTTCCTGTTTTGTCAAAGATTTGTTGACTACAGAGTTGAGGATCAATTTCTGGGTTTCCATTCTGTTCTATTAATCTATGTGTCTGTTTTTGATGCTTTATGCTTACATGGTCTTGATGCTTACAAGTTTGTAATACAGCTTGAAGTCCAGAATTATAGTGACTCCAGTTTGCTTTTCTTTTTCAACATTACTTTGGCAATCAGGGTCTTTTCTAGTTTCATACGAATTTTGGATTCCTCTATCTCTGTGAAAAAAGCTCTAGGTATTTTGATAGAGATGACATTAAATATGTAGATTGCTTTCGGTTGTATAGACATTTTAACAATATTTGTTCTTCAATCCACAAGCATGGAATTTCTATGTGCTATCTTCAGTTTCTTTCATAAGTGTTCTATATATTTCATAGAACAAATGTCATACCTCTCTGGTTAGGTTTATTCCTAGATACTTTATAACTTTTGGTGCAATTGTAAATGGGATCAATTCCTTGATTTCTCTTTTTGCTCCTTTATTATTGGTAGAATATAAATTATTGTTATTGGTATATAGAAATACAACAGATTTCTGTACGTTGATTTTGTATTCTGCTATCTTGCTGAATTCAGGTATCAGTTCGAACAAATTTCTTCAGGTTTTCTACATAAAGTATCATGTCATCTGCAAATAGTGAAAGTTTGATTCTTCCTTGTTGATTTGGATGCCTTTGATTTCCTTCTGTTTTCTGACTGCTGAGGCTAGGACTTCCAGTACTATGTCCAACCACAGTGGTGATAGTGGCCATCCCTGTCTTGTTTTTGACCATGGAGGAAAAGCTCTCAGTTTTTCCTCACTAAGGATGATATTAACTGTGGATCTTTCATATATGACCTTTATGACATTGGAGTATGTTCCCTTTATCCCTAGTTTGTTGAGGGTTTTTATCCAGAAAGGCTGTTGTATTTTCTTAAATGCTTTTTCTGCATCTATTGAGAGGATCATATGGTTCTTATCCTTTCTTTTATTAATGTGGTATATCATGTTGATTGATTTGTGAATATTGAACCATTCCTGCAGCCTGGGAATAAATCCCACTTGATCAAAGTGAATAATTCTTTTAATGTGCTGTTGGATTCGATTTGCTAGTATCTTGTTGAGAATTTTTGCATCCATGTTCATCAGGGATATTTGATATTAATTCTTATTAAGAGAAAATAGGTTACTAAAACTTATTTAAAACTTTACAAAATCAAATTGCAGGTCCAAATGATATTAACAACAAATTCTTTTGAAATGTTACACCAGGAAAAAACAGAACCATATTACAACAGTTTTTTTAGAAACTACAAGAAAGAGATATTACAGCCCAACTTTTTTTTTTTTTCCTTTTGGAGGCTATCATTACCCTATGATCAAGAAATGACAAGATATTGAAAAGACATAGAAGGGAGAGAAACAAGAGGAGAGAGAGAGTGTGTGAGCAAGTGAGAAGGTGGGAATTAGGGGAGAAAAATTATGGATCAGTATGTCTAATAGATGGAAAATCCTTTTAAAAATCAATAAATTGAGTAACTGAATTAACAATATAGATAAAATGGTAAGGAATATATTCCATAATTTTGCACTAACATTATATAGTGACAGACATGATTAAACTTACCATGGTGAGCACTGAGTAATGTATATAACTGTTGACCCAATATGTTGTACACCTGAAACTAACACTGTATGTTAATTATACTTCAAAAAAGTGAATAATATATCAGTACCGAGTAGTGTTTATTCTAGGAATGAAAAGTTGGTCTAACAGTTGGAAAACACAGTATGTAATTTACCATATTAACAGGAAGGGGAAAAAGGCTATGTTTTTTTTTTTCATATTTGCTAAAAAAATGAGAATATTCAATACTCATTCATGATATAGATGCTTCAATAAAGTAGAACTAGTAGAAAGCTTTCTCAAATTATTGAAGGGCATGCATGAAAATTCTTCACCTATTATACTTGGTGGTGAAAAACTTGAGATTTTTTTCTTTGAAATGAGATAAAGCTTACTTTCATCACTTTTGTTCACTATTTTGTTGGAGTTTGAATATATTTTAGAAAGGTAATACAAATAAATAAAATGCCTAGGGTCACCTGGGTGGAACAGTTGGTTGAACCTCTGTTTCTTGATTTTGTCTCAAAGCATGATCTTGGGATCCTAGGATCAAGCCCCATATATGGTTACTTTCTCAGCAGGAAGTCTGCTTGAGGATTTCTCTCTCTCTGCCTCTACCCCTTTCCCCATTCTCTCTCTGGGGAATAAATAAATAAATCTTTAAAAATAATAATAATAAATCAAAAGCCGAAAGAGAAGAAATAATAATTTTCTAATTGCTTATGATATGGTTGTTTACAAAAAACATCCAGAAAGTCTATAGAAAGTTATCTCAGAACTACCAGAACTAAAAAAATAACTTTATCAAGGTCATAGTATTTAAGGTTAATATAGGAAAATCAATATTACCCTAATACTATGGTTAATAATTATTAGAAAATCTCAACATCTTCCATTTATAATAGGGTCAGTGCCATAAATAACTGAAGATAAATCTAAAAAAAAGTGTTCACATCTTGTGATCTCAAAACAAAAAAAAATGATATTAAATATAACCTGAATAAAAGAAGATATGCAATGCTGATAAATTAGAAGGTCTTATTTTTGTTAAAGTGGCAAATCTTCCCCAATTCACCTATAGATTCAATTTTGACCAATCAAAATTCCACCAATATTCTTGGTGGGCATTGGCAGCAAACATGATAAATTAAAGAGTGCATAGAATAACCAAAGAAATTTAAGAAACAAAAGTTTAGAGGATTTAATCTACTTCTGAGATTTATTATAAATCTATACTAATCATAATAATTTGGTATTTGCAAAGTGATAGACAATGGAAAAGTACAAGAATATCACATATTTAGTCACATTTTTGGTCAATTGATTTAAAAATTAGTCCAATTTAATCGGGAAAAAATGAAGCTAACAAAGTATGTTGGATCTACTGGATATCCACAGAAAAAGATGTAAATTTCAAATTTTACCTCATACTATGGGGAAAAACAGACTCAAAATATATTATTGACCTAAATGAAAAACCTGAAAGTATAAGAAGGAAGAAGAAAAAGCCTTTTCTTTTTCTTAAGACGTATTTATTTTGAGAGAGATGGGTGGGGAGGGGCAGAGGAAAAGGGAGAGAATCCCAAGCTGACTTTCCACTGAGAGCACATAGCCTGATGTGGGCTCCATCCCATGACCCTGAAAGCATGACCTTAACAGAAATCAAGAGTAGGACGCTTAACCAACTGAGCCACCAATGCATCCCAAAGATCTTTCCTATCTCGAGGTAAAGATTTCTTAAAACACAAAATTCCCAATCCATAAGACAGAACAAAAATATTATTCATGAGGGCAGTAGTTGGGGTGGACTGGTGGGTCATATAGTAGGTGAACAGTGATTATTTAAGAAGCTGTCAGATTTTTCACAAGAAAATATAGCACTTGATATTCCTACCAGGAATCATGCATGCATGAGAATCTAAGTTGCTCCAGAAACCTATCAGCACTTGGGATGATCACTTTGTTTTAGTATTCCCTGTTCTAACGGATGTGTAGTACCATCAAACTGTAGTTTTAATTTGCATTTTTCTGAAGACTAATGGTGTGAACCATATTTTCATGTGGTTGTTTGCTATTTGTATGTCTGGTGAAGTGTCTATACAAATCTTTTGCCTATTGTGACATTGTGTTTTGATCTTTCTTTTGCTGCTATCTTATTACTGAGTTGTTTTTCAATATCATGGATACAAAATACACAGATTCCCAGTATTTTTCTTAACTGTGCCTTGACACTTTCTTTTCTTAAAGATGTCTTTCAAAGAGCAAAAACTTTAATATTTTAATAACATTTTTCTCCCCTAACTCCCACCTTCTCACTTGCTCACACTCTCTCTGTCTCTCTCTCTCCTCTTCTTTCTCTCCCCTCTATGTCTTTTCAATATCTTGTCATTTCTTGATCATAGGGTAATGATAGCCTCCAAAAGAAAAAAAAAATAGTTGGACAGGCTGTAATATCTCCTTCTTGTAGGTTCTAAAAAAACTGTTGTAATATGGTTTTATTTTTCTCTGATGTAACACTTCAAAAGAATTTGTTGTTAATTATCATTTGGACCTGCAATTTGATTTTGTAAAGTTTTTAATAAGTTTTAGTAACCTATTTTTTCTTAATAAGAATTAATATCAAATATCCCTGATGAACATGGATGCTTGTGGATATTTCCATACACAGCCTCATATACACATGTCCAGAGCAGCTCTGTATATAATAGCTGCAAATTGAAAACTGAAATGTCCATCCACATGTGAATGCATAAACTTTGGCACATTCAGACAATGGATAACCTTCAGCAATAAAATAGAAGGAACTTTTGATACATGAATTACCTCAAATGGGTGTCAAAATCATTACACTGAGTCAAAAACTTCATACATGTGTATAATGCATTATCGTATTATAATGCATACATATATTATGCATATATGTATGCATATTGTATTCCATCTATTATAAAGTTTTAAAGAATGCAAACTACTTAGAAGAAAGCAGGTGAGTGACTGGGTTGCCTGGGTATTAGGCATAAACAGCCTCAGAGTAAAAGCCACATAAAGACAGTGTTAGTAGTAAAGAAAACATTTGTTATCTTGATTATGGTGATGACTTCAGGTATTTACATATACATATATAAATAAATATCTACATTTAAATGCAGATATAAATACCTATAAATTTACATATATATAAGCTGATAAATTCTTCACTTTAAATAGGTGTAATTTATTGCAATTCAATTATTTCTCAATATAGTTTTAAAAAAAAAGAAACTATTGTCTTCTACCAGAAAAATGAATAGGAATTTATTATCTTGTTAAAGTGATTGATGCCTAAGCTCAATACAGCCCTTCATAGCACACAGGTTTAAGTTTGGCCCATTAATTCTCTTTTTTTGGAAGAACTGATCACTTATCTTAATTCAAAATGAAGAAAAAAAGAAAAGAAATAGGCCTTGATTCATTTTTTTTAAGATTTATTTATTTATTTTTAGGGAGAGAAAAAGAGAGAGTGCACCCATGAGTGCATGGATGGGGGACAAAGGGAGAGAATCTCAAGTCGACTCCCCTGCTGAGCATGGAGCTGGAGGCCCAGATTGATTTCACAACCCTGAGATCCTGACCTGAGCCAAAACCAAGAGTCTGCTGCTCAATCAACCACTCAGGCAGCAACCCAGGCTCCCCAGCTAGGCTTTGATGTAAAGTACAACACCTTAGCCACTGAAGGGGAATTCTGCACTAACTTTCCACCTTGTCCCCCTTAAGCCTCCTTATTTCACAAGAGATCTGAGAGGTGGGAAAATCCTACTAGCTCTGGTTCAGAGAAAAACAGGGGAGGTATCAATAGCTCCAAACCTATAAAAGCCCTTAAGGCAAATTTCACTGTAGTTGATAGGGTTAAAAACAGGGAAGTCCTGGATATTGTTCTCTCTTGATTGAATAAGTTTTATTTGGGAAAAAATTCATTCACTTACAAAAATCACCCAGAAGAGGAACAAGTAAATCACAAAAATTAGGCAATTTGGCAAATATCCTCCTGTGGGCTTTTTTTTTTTTTTTTTTTTTTTATTCCAGAGGGACATTGTTCTCTGGGTTTAGCTTGGGTACTCTAGACTAAAAATTCTAGTCACACTCTCCAAGTATTAGTCTGTGCCAGGTGATTTCCTGAGTCTTAAATGCCACTTCGTAATCTCTGTCTAAAAAGATCTTGCAACAAAAAGAATGAGAAAACCAGACACTCACAGAGAATGAATTAGCACCAATGGGACATTGATATGCAGTCTCTACTCCTCAGCTCACTACCCCAGATGGCAATGTTTATCCCCCAGCTCCTGATAAGGAGGTACATAGGAGGGAATGGAAAAGCCAGACAACCCAAGTCAGCATCACTTAGCTGTTTGCACCAGGATGTTTTTGTCTAGGAAGTCACAACTGCAAAAGAATAAATATCTCATGTGGTTCAGAAAACTTATATGAACCAATCTTCCTGGGTAAATAATTTTCTCATTTGGGCATATGCTGTCTTCTAAGGACAACATTTTTCCTACCAGGAAGAATAGCTAATCTATGAGGACAATCATTTGCTCCTCAAATGTGGCTTCAGTCACAGTGCTGAGTTTCCCTTTACTTTGTTCAATGCAAAGTTTATCAAAGAAAAGCTACATATTGCCCAAATTATTTTATTTGGTCATCTAAAGCCACCAGATGAAATCTCAGGCTTGCTTTCTGACCAACGTTAGGTGCTGGAATATACTTATAGTTAATTTAAGTTTCAAAATTCAGTCTCCAGTAAATGAGAATATTACTCCAATGTGTTCATTGTACTTGATCAAAGGCAAAATCTTTCACTTATTCCTCCTCCAGAAGCTTGATGCTTGCAACTGTACTCAGTCTAGGGAATAGGAATCTTCTCTTTTTCTTATCTATCTCCTCCTGTACTCATTAAAGCAACTTCATACCATGCCTGAGATTAAAGATGATGGTGGTTGATGGGAGGAAAGTAGCAATAGCCAAGTTCACATTTGACCTCTACTCTTTCTGTCAGGCACTTCAGTGGCTCCTCACTCATAAGTGGTACTTCTCCCTACTTGGCTTCTCCTGCTTCCCTCCTAGTGAGTCATTTTCTTACATGCTACCCCACACAGACCTGCTTTATGGTCCCGCCATCCTAGCCTAGCAGACAGTCTGAGGCAAGATCTCTTGTAAGATGACACCGGTCATAGGTAGCAAGATGGAGTTCCATAAACTAATCCCTAGGTTTGATGTTGCACTTACTAATTACAGTTGTTGGAAGGAAATGCAACTAAATACCAGGTCAGCAACATCCCCCAAAGTCTGCATTCTTTTTGTCTCCTCATTTCTCTACATAATATGTTGCCAAAGACAGGTAGCTACTAGTTGGTATGTTTACAATCCTTGAGCAAGGGTCCAAAATCATCATGGGTAAGCCATTAACTGCAAGAACACATGGTTCCTATTTTCTCTGATCTCTGGGAAGGCCCTGTCATCCAGCTTGAGTCAGAAGTCACCTTTACACTTCTCGGCAGGGTGGGGGGGGGCACTCGATTTGGAGGTTGGAGGGACTTTTGGAGCATGGCAATAACTTTCTCCAAGGACGCATCTTCAGAAACCCACAGTTTTAAAATCCCTTCTTGATTCTTTTTTATATCTTTGATCTAAGTGAGGGAAACCAAATACTTAGCTGTTTCCTTGGAAATTTGCATTTTGGCCGGTCTCCCAACTCACTTTGGAATCTGATACCTATGCTATTTCAGTCATTCACAGGAAATTTCCAAATTAACATCTTGTCACAAATGTCTCAATGTTATGCTCCACAGAGAAGTGAGGGGAGAGGAGTTTAATGTCATTTGTTAAAATAATAATAATAATGAAATGAAGTGGAAAATTTTCTTTTCTGTCAAAGAAAAAAAACATTTGATGTTAATTGCTGCACTGTAGAAATGCAGATTTCATATTTTAGAAACATATTTTTATTTTCTTAATATTTATAGTAATCAAATACCACACTCACAATCAGAGGGCAAAATGGATTTTTAGGAAAAGAAACTTAAAAGTAGAAAACAGCATCCTGAATAAACAGTTTCAGGGCTTCTGCCTTTGTTTCTTCCACTTTCTGCTGGGTTATCACCTCAATTCTCACAAATTCTGCCAACCAGAGACTGGGGTGCATGCATGTGTCATATGAGAAATTGCTACAATATTAAGTCTCTTTTGAAGTATGCTGACCCGAATCTAAAGTTAGAAATGCATATTTTGGTGTCACACTCTGCACTCTTTGGTCCTGTCACGAAAGTTTTAATACCCTCAGAAAATAGCAGTTAGTTTCCTCTTTTTTCTTTTTAACCTCATTTCACCCTCTGAAAGTCTAAATATGCCTAACTAACTACATTGGCTAAGGTTGGCATTTTAAAATGCCATCAAATCTTCACAGTGTAAAGGATCTTTCACAGTTTAAGAAAACCCACACAGAGGATAGATTTGTTTATGACCAATTAGTAAGCTTAGATATCTTACAAAACACAGGATCCCTTCAAGGCAGCACACATCTAGTTAAGATTCATTTACAATGACAGGGAAATGCCAGGCTGCTGGGTTTTTTTCTGTGTATATATATATATATATATATGTTTAAAATATGGTAGACAAACATCTTAAAAGAAGTTTATTTTAAAAATCAAATATTAGCATTATTTTAGTAATGTCCAGGATTGAAAATTGCCTTGAGATATTCAATAACTAAACATCTGCTAATTTCTCATCAAACTTTCATTGAAAAAGGAGTACAAATTCAATATAAATTAGTTGATGCAACATTAAGCAATCAGTATGAGAACAGTTTGCAAACTTTTGACTTTGGCTTGAATTAAACTGATAAAAAATGAAGAAAAATGTTATAATATTCTTATTTTATTACTTGTCCTCACAAATAAAATACTTTTTATTGAACCTCTAGGTAGACTTCCAAATTCATTCCAAATGTCAGCTCTGTTGTTAAGATATTGTAAAACATGTCACTAATCCCTACAGTTGTTAAATTTTCTTTATAGTTTTAAACATTTAAAAATATACATGCAAATATTTACTTGCTATTTGTATGTTGGTCTTATCCTTTTTACTAAACTATCTCTTTGGTGGTATTCAAATTTATATCACACTCCTTTGCATTCATTTTTTTCCCCAAAAAAACTCTTTTCATTTTTTTTTTTTGGTGGTCCATTTTGAAAATCAGAATCTTAAAGGCAATACTTGGATTTGGTTAAAAATGTTATCCTTAAGAATAATAGAACTTTTAATTTTGTGGGGTTTTTATCTAAATTCCAGTTAGTCAACATACAGCTTAATATTAATTTCAGGTGTACAATATAGTGATCCAACTCTTCCATTCAACACCAGTGCTCATCACAACAGGTGGACTCCTTTTTTTTTTTTTTAAGATTTTATTTGTTTATTCTTGAGAGACAGAGAGAGAAAAAGGCAGAGACATGGGCAGAGGGAGAAGCAGGTTCCATGCAAGGATCCTGATGTGGGACTCAATCCCTGGACTCCGGGATCATGCCCTGAGCCAAAGGTAGATGCTCAACCACTGAGCCACCCAGGTGTTCCAACAACAGGTGGACTCCTTAATTCCCATCACCTCTTTAACCTCTCCCTCCACCCTCCTCCCCTCCAGTAACCATCAGTTTGTTCTCTGTAGTTAAGAGTCTGTTGCTTGGTTTGCATACCTTTCAATTTTTTTTTAATACTCGGGCTTTAATACTCGGAAGATAAATAAGTTATTTGTTAATCTAAAACTTTCTATGTTGACTATTCATTTTTGGAATAAGAATATGTGAATATGTAGTTATATAAGCCTGGGGTTAGCAACTTTTTCTCTAAAAGGCTAGGCAGTAAATATTTTAGACTTTGTGGCCATACAGTCTTTGTTGCATCTATTCAATTCTGCCATTTTCACATGAACATATCCAATGGGCATGTCTGTCTTCCAATAAAACATTAACAAAAGGCAAACAAGTTTGCTTGGCCCATCGGTTACAGTTTGCTATTAATAAAACACATTGCTATAGAGAGAGGCAAGTTCTATTATTCATTTTCTAATGTTAATTTTCCATGTCCTTTTTATGATTAAATTGGTGAAAAATCCTTAGTTGAGAGCAAAAAGTCTTTTCTGATCTGTTTTGAATTCTTCTGTTGTCTATTCCTATTTTTTTAATATTCTGTTTTATGAATGTATGGAATTCCTCACTGGGATAAGTCTGTCTTTATAATATCTTTTGAAAATTCTTGAATATTTTCTTGAGTTCAGAAAATATATAAGTTTTATATAAGTTTTCTTAAATATATCAATGAAATATCAGTGGTGTATCTAAAAGGAATCTTCCTCACAATATTTTCTACAGAGTTCTTTTTAATGATTTGCTTCCCTGGAAAGTCTTTATAATTCTATGGTTATGTAGTTTTCTTTATCTCTAAACTAAAAATCTCTATGTTTGTATTATTTCTCTATATTCTTGGCTCAGGTGATTGACAAAAATATTAATGAGGAAAGACAGAAGAGAGAGGGGAAGAAAGAAGGAAGGATGGGGAGAGAAGAACTGGGTGGGAGCTAGGAAAGGAAGGATTAAAAAATGTGCCATTTTGTTGTTTGGCAGAAAAAAAAAATGGTTTCCCAAATTAAAGTTGAGATGAAAATGTTCACTATGTATTGTTTTACTGAGAATTCACAAAAGATTCAAAGTATGGTCCAGCAGTAGCACATTCAGTGGATGCCTACTAGCCTACATATGTTATTGCTCTCCATACTGACTGTTGTCCCTATAAGATAGTCACATCTCTCCACTAAATTTTTGTGGCCTGCCTGGATTCTTAGGGCAGGAACTTATCCCCTTCCCATCAAGTCTGATCTTATACCTTGTTTTGGCCAAGGAAATGCAAGAACAACAGACATATGTTACTCTGACAGAAACTTTAAAATCCTTTTTATGATTCTACAATTATTTTACCCACCCCATTATAGTAACAATATGGCATAGTTTGAAGCTTTTCTTCTGGTGGTATATAGATTAAAGATGGTATATATAGCAGAAGTAATCAGAGAAAAGCCAAAGTGGAGCATGGTTGAGCACTAAAAAATCTGTTATAAACCACTGAGATTTTAAGATTATTTATTACTATAGCATAACCAAGTAAAAGTTTCAAAATATGAAAATCATACAGGGACGAGAGTGTTACAGTCACTGAAACCTAATACAAATGACACTAGCTTCAGGACAAGGCAACAGATAGCAAAAAAATTGTTACTGGAACTTGACACAGAGAATCATAGTATGCATAACTACAAAGCATACAGTAAAACGTTTGTGATAACTAGGGAGTCACATATCACCATAATTGAGCCTGTAATTTATTAAAGAGCTTTAGAAACAGAGTGTTTCAAGTACACCTTAGTGTCTATATGTCGGGGTTACTAGGAGCCTAAAAGAAAAAGGCTAGCTCAAATAAGATTTGGTTGCTGTGCAATCAAGGATTAAAAAGGAGATGTTCTGTAAATTATAAAATTTCCAGATCGAAAATATTTGGCCACTTTTTGTCTGCTACTAAAACAGATAAATTGAACAATACAAAACAAAAGCAAATTACAACCAGGCCTTAGAAATCATGCATGGGTTCAGATATCCACATTACATCTTTTATGTGGAAAATAAAATGGTTCAAAGAAAATTGTGGGTGTAAGCTAATGTCTAACTATAATCTATAAGCAATGAAGTCTAAATAGGGTCTCATATATTGAAAATAATTGTTGAGTATACGCACTAATGAATGGAATGAACTGAAATAAAATTGATTAAATAACTGATTATATTTTTCAGAAAATTCACTGCCAAATGGGTGACAACTTTGGATTTAAGCAGCTGGCTTTGGATGATAAAATGTGAACAAAAGTTACATATATTTTGCCTGAGCAGCAGTTAAAAAGCAACTGTGCAGTTCTATTATTATTATTTACTTTTGCCACTGAGAATTATAAGTTCTGAAAATGGGCTGTTTCTTAAACATGGATTTTCACATGAAAAAAATACATGGAATATTGTCACTCATTCCCCACAGTAACATAGATAAAATATAACCTGGGTGAGAAATACCAATTTGTGGACATAATTCCACTGATATTCTGCAGACCTGTGTTACTGTAATGTAAGTTAGCAAATTTTAACTAAAATACCACAGAAACTTCAAATCAAGTGAAAAAATAATACCTAGAAAAACAGTCATTCTGTGTTAGGCATTACAATTGCCATACTGAGAACATTATTTAATGCAATTTTCATCTAATCTATAAAATAAATGTTTTCCTCATTAAGCAGAATTTCCTAATGGTGAAAATAAAAAAAAATCAGATTCAGATGATATTATATTTCTTCATAGAAATGCAAAAAGTAAAGAGACAATAGAACAGCATTTCTGAGGAAACCTAGATTTAGAAATGTTGAGTAACTATCCTAAATATAAGAGACTTAAATCATCTGTTCGTCTTCTACTGGAAAATATCAAATATGGACAGACACCTACTTATTTAGTAAACACACTAAAAAATAAAAAAAAGAAAATATAGTAGAGATTCAAAGAAGGAATCTGTATAGTAAATAAATTTCAATAGGGAAAATATTAAGTATCTAAGAAGCTCTACTATGTTGATATTATCAAATTGATGGAAGAGAATAAACTCTCAAAGGAAAAGGAGCACAGTGTTACAAGTACCACACATGATGAAAGATACACACACACACACACACACACACACACACACATATGATAAGGGAACTGGCTTAGGTTAAGAAAGCTATAGGGATCACATACTGTAAAAGTGAAACTAAAAGCATGACAGGAAAAAAAAAGAGCAGTAAAATAACATAATTATATATATTTTTCCATTAAAATAACAAATTAAGAAAAAATGAACTTGATTAAATAATAGCTTAAAGTCATAAGAGATCAGAAATGAAGAGGAAAGAGAAGGAGTAAGGCAAGAAGATGATGATGACAGAGAATAGTGAATAATAAATTTGAAATTCTCAGAAAAGAGGGGTGTCTGGCTGGCTCAATTGATACAACATGCAAGTCTCAATCTTGGGGTTGTGAGTTCAAGCCCCACATTGGTCATAAAGCCTACTTAATCGAAGGGAAAAAAGAAAAAAAGAAGAAAAGAAAACAGAAAAGGAAGAAAAAAAGAAAGAAAATACATTTTTTTTTAAAAATTTAATTCTCAGGGATGCCTGGGTGGCTCTGTGATTGAGCATTTGCCTTCGGGTCAGGGTGTGATCCTGGGATTCAGGATCAAGTCCTGCCATCGGCCTCCTTGAAGGAGCCTGCTTCTCCCTCTGCCTGTGTCTCTGCCTCTCTCTCTGTTTCTCATGAATAGACAAATAAATAAATCTTTAAAAAAGCATGAAATTCTCAAAAAAGGAATGAAAGATAAATTTAAGTTATTTACAAAATGCTAACTGAGAAAACAGTATAAAAGATAATAGACACTAATGAAAACATAAGTATCAATATATATGACAGTCTTGAGGAAATTAAACAAAGTGACCCAGGGAATTACAAAAAGAGAATAGATAGATTTAGAGAAAAAAGAAAGATATGGTAGGTAGTACAGTCAAGGCAGGGTAAAACTAAAATGAGGAAAAGAAAAAATGAATTCAATGTGTAAATCAAGAACATTTCTAACATAAAGGAATAAGTCAATCACAAAATTCGAGGACATTCTTTCATGGAAACAAACACAATATCCACTTATATGTGAAACTAAGACTAAACAATAATGGAATGTATACAGGAGAAGTAAGTATTTTAATCGTGATAAAAATATTCCCAAGTCACGATGATATGTAACTAGAAATTAATAATTAAAATAGAAAGAAAACAAACAAAAACAATTTTAACACCTAGAAAATAAAAATTAATAGTGACCATCATAACCAAAGAGTCAAAATAAGGAATTAGAAAGGAAACTGCATAGCATTTAGAAACTTCAAATGAAATGTATGTTGGCAAATTAAATTTGGTTAAAATAATTATAAATCAAAACTTCATAGCCAGAGACTACTGACAAATTCAAATAACTGAGTATTAGCAAAAAAATATTTATAAAGTGTAATTAAATAAACCTTAATTTAACAACCTAAAAAGTATTATGTATAAACATGGTAATAAATAAACGTTAAAACATTGGATAAAAAAATTAAATATATTCAGGATCCCTGAAAAATTAATTGAATGAACAACTAGTTTACTTAATTGAGAAGAAAGATAAAGTATATACGAATTCATAAAAAATAAGGCTGGGAAATTTACCATGTACACAAAGGAATTGAGCATAGAATAAAAGATATTTTACTAAAATATTTACAAAATTATGCAAATTCCAAATGGAGATTTTAAAATATGTATCATTAGAATTAGCTTCATAAGAGTTTAAAAAGCCTAATCCATTAAACAGGAAATAAAGAAATCTGTCAAGTAATGTCCTCTACAAACACCAGAATAACATGTTATTTAAAATGATTTAGCAGCATAGTAAGAGACACAGTTTCTCCAAATTCATCTAGAGGAGAAGTATTGTTGATTTGACTTTTCCCAGATGCAAACTTTGGTACTTGGGTTTGTTTATTTGGGTGATAATCCCAGAAAGCACTGATATGGAAAAGCAGAAATTAGACAAAGAAAGAAAGGAAGACAATGTGGTGTGACTTAATGATCAGGTCCCATTGATGGCGACCTCTGGGAGATGGTATAGAACCCGTCTAGATGTTGTCCCTCTTGTAAATTAGAATGCTTATTTATTACATCCTATTCTTGCCTGAAGGCCCCTCTCAGGCATACATACACTGTAGCACCTGGTCTGTACCCAGCAAGTGAACAGAGCCTTTATCAGTCCAGGGAATGTCCCTTGGCAGAGTGTGGCCAGTGTTTGTAGCAGAAGCCACTGACCTTTAAGGGAATGGTGAATGCCAGGAGGGGATGGGTTGATGCTCTGCCTCTAACAACCTAAAATAATATCAAACATAAAGAAAAAAAGAAAAAAAAATATGTTTACACACACCCAGCAAAACTCTCCAACCTGCAGATAAATTTCATTTATGAATATTATTATAAAAGTCAGTAGTAAGTTAAGAAGAAAGTATACCATATTTGTGATTTATATTGGCAATGATGGCTAATATATTTCACTGTTTGATTGGCTAAAGTGAAAGAGAAGCATATGATTATTTCAATATTTGTCAGAAAGTGATAAATTTCAGCATGATATATGCAAGAATGTCAAGGATATAATTATTATTAAGCCATGTGTCAAAGTTAGAAACAAGAAAATAATTTCTAAAAACACAAGTAATTTACACTACTGTGGTGAGGATGATGGGTCAATGATTAGAATAACCCTGCTAATGCTTGAAACCATTAAATTCCCATACTCAGACAACCCCAAGAATGACCATGATTTTGAATTTTTTGGAAATCCAGTAGATTTGGAATATATATATATATATATATATATATATATATATATATATAATAAATAGACTGATATTTATTGCATGATTGTCTTGGTCAATTAAATTAATGTGTTAAATTCTTAACAGACAAAATAAGAATTACAATAAGCATAAAAATGTTTAAAAGCAAATAATGTTGCAGGGTTGCAGAGATCTTGTCTCATGGAGTCAAAGAATGAATCTTGTGGACAAAAGAGTGAAGTGAAGTGAAAGTTTATTAAGTGAAGGTGAGAACAGAAATGGAAGAAAAGGAGCTCTCGAGTGAGAAGGATCCTGAGTAGGTAGCCACTGAGGGCTTTATATGGCTGGTCTTTTATAGAAAACTGATCAGGGAACTTAGTAAATATCTTTCCTATAATATTTAAGACAAACAAGGTGGTTCTGTAAATATTATGAAAAAATCTTATCTATATTTACAACAAGCAAGGTAGATAACCCTTCTGTCTGGTTAATATGTTATTATAACATTTCTCCACATCTGGGATTTCTGTAAACCTGGTCATGCAGCCCCCTACGTAAGCCTAGTCACTTGGTCCCCTGTCTTCCTACCTAGCCTCACCTGTCCCTTACTCAATAATATGGCCTTGTTAAAAGTAAGTGGTTGAACAATGAGAAGGAAAAGATGACTAACCTTCCTGGGGAAGCAAGAGAAGATGGGATCACATTTTACATTATAAACACAATAGCTACTCTCAAAGCTAATCTTTGCTTCTTATAAGGGGTCTAGTAGGGCTCACTTCTTTTAGGTGAGATCTTCTATTTTTCTGATCTCTTTTAGAGTATAAATAATCTTCACTGTAGTCTGCATGTCACAAGACGTTTTGTGCCATTAAAGGGTTTTAAGATTTTCTTTTCCTCCTAACCACACAGTTTTTGAAGGGAAATCTTAGATCAAAACAATTCACAGAATTGCATTTCATATTTAATTTTGAATTGATAAGAAGCTATGGTGAGATAACTAAATGAGTATGGAACATTTCATTTCCTGTCTGTCTGCAGATTCTCAGCAAAGGACAAAGCCTTATAAAGTGAAGAGATTTAAAAACACAATTAGAGAAAAAGGAACATTGACTCTCCCTTTACCAAAAGAGGAATTTTCAAGCGAACTTCACAGATAAGGTCATTTTACACCTTAGCTTTGGCCTCTCTCAGCAGGAAAATCATTGTATTAACAGTCTCAGTGACATCCCAGGACCACAGACATGGTCTTGAATTCCCAATCAAAAGATATTTCAGGGGATATTCTTAGCAAATATTAATTTATATGGATATATTAATCTGTCTTTGATTTTTTTTTAAATCTAAAACTAAAAATAAATACAGATGAGGAGAGGAATATGGCCACAGAATAGGAGGACCCTAGGTTCCTCTCATTGCACAACACAACTAGATAACTATCAAATCATCCTCAATACCCCAGAAATTGGCCTAAAGACTGACAAAGCAATCTCCACAACTAAAGGGAAATAAGAGACTACACTCAAGAAGGTAGGAAGTACAGAGAGGTGTTTCGAGGAGAAATGGATCATGAGTGCTGCAGAGGGGAGGAAGCCCTGATTGTGGGGAAAGGCAAGAGAGACAGGAGCCTACAGGGGAATGGTCAGGAGAAGATTTCCCCTAAAGCCATTAGTTTGGAAAATAAGAAGGGCTGAATTTCCTGAGTTCTTGCAACCAGTTCCTAAAGCCTGGAATTTTAAATGTCAGCAACCTTGATTGGGATAGAGCTACTCCCTAGCGGGGAAGGCAGGCAAACAATCCAGGGCCAGAGGACTTGAAAACGGGACCTAAAAAATGCCTGTGGCATACAAGGGTTAGATTATTCACTACTCTAGAAGAGCTGCTATGAGGGTCAATGTTCACAGAGTTGCCTCCTCTTGAACAAAGGAATTGGCTGGTGCCATTTCCCTCTCCCACCCCTCAGCACAAACATAGAATCTCCTGTGGGAAGCAGCTCAGTGGGAACACCAACTGCCTAGCTTGCTCACACCAAGCCCCACCTGCCTGCACTCTGGTAGGGCTGCCCTTCTCACTCCAGCTGCCTCAGCCCCAGTGTGGCAGGCCCCTCACCTAGAAAACCAGTGTAAGTTCTCGCCTACACCACCTCCCACCTCTCCCAACCAGCGAGTTCTACAGGGCCTCAGCTCAGTGGGACTGGTGTCAGGTCTCATTTCACCAGCAGACCAGAGCACACCTACTTAAAACTCACTCCATTTAGGCCAGGGACCAGACACTGCCTGCAACAGACCAGGAGAGCACGTGGACAGACGACTGGCCTGAAAGACTGTGCAGCTAAAACACAACAGCAGAGTGTCCACAGCACACACCGGAGATTCTACTTGAAGTGCCAGGCTCTGGGCACTACATGACCTCTTCCTCACAAGGCCATTGCTTTTCAGAGCAGGAAACATAACTGGCTTTCCAACACACATGGGAAAGCAGACAGACAAAATGCCAAGCTGGAGAAATTTATCCCAAATGAAAGAACACAATAAGGCCATGGCCACAGAGCTAAGTGAAACAGATTTAAGTAACATGCCTGATGAAGAATTTAAAGCAAGAATAATAAGGGTATTCACTGGGCTTAAGAAAAGAAGACAACAGGGAGACCCTTACCACATAGATAAAGGAGTTAAAAATCAATCAGAAATGAAGAATACAATAAGTGAGATTGGAAACAGGTTTGATACAATGATCAGCAGGCTGGAAGAAGCAGAAAAATGAACTAGTGACTGAGAAGACAAAGTGATATAAAATAATGAAGCTGAACAAAAGAGAACAAGAATTATACAGCGCTAGAATAGACTTTGAGAACACAGTGACTCCATCATATATAATAACCATTCTTATGATAGGAGTCCTAGAAGAAAAGAGAAAAGGGAGCAGAAAAATTATTTTAAGAAATAATAGCAGAAAACTTCCATAATCTGGGGAAGGAAACAGACATCCAGATCCAGGAGGCACAGAGAATTCCCATCAGAAACAAACAAACAAAACAGGCCAACGCCAAGGCATATTGTAAACAGATTTGCAAAATATAGTGGTAAAGGAAAAATCTAAAAGCAGAAAGACAAAAATAATTCCTTAACTTACAAGGGAAAATCTATAAGGCTAGGTGGAGATTTCTTAACAGAAACTTGGCAAGCCAGAAGGGAGTGTCATGAAATATTCAAAGTGCTGAATGGAAAAAATCTGCAGCCAAGAATAATCTATCCAACAAAACTGTCACCTAGAATGAGGGGAGATAAAGAGTTTTCCAGGAAAAACACAAGGTAAATGACTTTGTGATCACAAAACCAGCCCTGCAGGAAATATAAAGGAGGCTCTGAATGCAAAGGAATGGACAAAAGTGACAAAGGTTAGAGAAAATCTCCAGAAACAATGACAAACCAAGTACTACACACAATGGCACTACACACAAGCACATGCACACACATATAAATAATTACTTTGAATGTAAATGGACTAAACGCTGTAACCAAAAGACATAAGGTGTCAGAATGGATAAAATGACATGGCCTATCTATTTGCTGCCTACAGGAGATTCATTTCAGACCTAAAGACCTAAAGACATCTGCAGATTGAAAGTAAGGGTGGTAAAGAAACATTTATCATGTTAATGGACGTCAAAGTCTCAGTAGCAATAATTATATTGGACAAATTAGACTTTTTGTTCTTGTATTATTTTTATCCTGCTTTGGTATCAGGGTAGTCCTGGCCTCACAGTGATTTTGAATGTGTTCCCTGTATTCCATTATTTGTAAGATTTTGAGAAAGATTGTCATTATTTTTTTTAATGTTTAATGTTTGGTAGAATTCAACTCTGAAACCATGTAGTCTTGGGTTTTCTGTGCTAAGAAACTTGATTCCTAATTCAACTTTCATTCTTGTTATTAATTTAAGAAGATTTCCTATTTCTTGAATTTAAGGGTCATGATTCAATCTTGGTAACTTGGATGTTTTTAGGATTTATCTGTTTTTTGTTCTTCTAAATTACCAGATTTGTTATTATATTGTTGAAAGTAATGTTATCACACTATGCATTTCTGTTATTATCTGTTGTATTATTTTCTCTTGCTTTTATCATTTATGCTATGAATATTTGTACATTTTATTTTCAGTTAATGCAGTTAAAGCATAGCCTTTTTTCTTTTTTTAGCTGGTCATTATTTTCAATGCTATATTATTGTTTACTCTGGTCTCTATTCTATTTCTGATTTTTCTTTAATATTTCCTTCCTTGTCTAAATTTCAGGTAAGTTTCTTCTTTTTCTAGTTCCTTGTGGTGTCATGTTGTTTATTTGATATTTTTTGTTAATACAGTATTATATATAAATACAGTAGGTATTAATAGCATAAATTTCACTCTAATATCTACTTTTGCTGCATCCCATAGGTTTTGAATATTGGGTTTTCTTTTTCTTTTGTTTTGAAACATATTTTGATTTGTAATTTGATTTCTTATTTGGCCCATTGCTTGTGCATCAGCGTGTTAATATTTACATATTAACTATTTAATTTTTTTTTAATGTTGAGAATAAAAGTAAAAATAAAACATGTGTCCTATGGGAAAGAAAATTCAAAATATTTTTAGTAAACACTTTTTAAACATAAAATAAATACAAACAGTTACGTAAAGTTTTAGAGCCTATCCTTTTCTTTTAATGCTCAACGCAATGAAAAGACATAATGAGACTGGTTTTGCCCAGTGCATCTCTTCATTCCACCATCTCTAGGATGGTGGTCTAGGGAAAGAGGAATATCACTGACAACTTAATTATATTCAGCTATGGGGTCAGGGTGTCTTGTCTCCTAGACCACATTTCTTCCTTATACTCCCAAAGCAAGCATTAGTGGAACAGATATAATAGAATTTTTTTTTTTTTTTAAAGAAAAGTCCTTTTACACCACAATCAAAACTAAGGGTTAGGTCTTTTGTTTCAACTGATTTCCGAAGTCCTGCTTGAAACTGCTTACTGTATAGAGCAGGGCCACTGTCCTTCCATGGTATCCTTCCACGGTGTCCTACAAGGTTATATTCTTATGCCTTTTTCTGGACATGCATCCTACAGAGAATGTTTACTATGAAATGTGAAATAATTAATGGAATGAATTATAACTAATCTGTTTGCTATCATATAGCTCAACCATTAGTAATTCTGAAGTACATTTATTTGATCAACAATATTTAAGGCTAGCTTGTTTTGGAGATACACATGGATGAATGTGAGCAACTATCGTAATACTGTTCATATGCATCTTGAGTGTTAGAAACTTGACCTTTTGTGGCTTCACCCCTCTAACACTAACTTCTATCTCCAAGGTAATTTTGATTTGATATTTCTTATTTTTTTTAAGATTTTATTTATTTATTCATGAGAAACAGAGAGAGAGAGAGAGAGAAAGAGAGAGGTAGAAACACAGGCAGAGGGAGAAGCAGACTCCATGCAGGGAGCCCAACGTGGGACTCGATCCTGGGCCTCCAGGATCACACCCTGGGCCAAAGTCAGCACTTAACCGCTGAGCCACCCAGGCTTGCCCTGATTTGATATTTCTAAGTCTATTAGAAATATGTGCTGTGCTACTCTTTGAGTGATCAGTGTCAATTCCCTTTTCCTCAACCTCTTTCTCTTCCTTATTAAAACTTATACATGGGAATATTTATCTTGATTTTTGAAGGATTTTAGCATAATTAGCACACTAACCAGTTTTTCTTCTGTATCTGGAACCATAATGTAAATTTTTTTCTTGCAAAATACCTGATCATAACTAAAATTTAATCTTTGTCTTTCAAATGGCATATCCTTAAAACTTTCATGTTGTTTGGAGTCACTGCACAGCTGGAAACACAACTGAACCATTTGAAAGGTCTAACACAAAGTCTCTAAGACTTCCTGCCAGTCTTCTGTTTCCCTACCTCAAAAATTGGCTGGCATTTTAATAATTTTGATCAATTTATAATTCAAAATATCCTCTCAAATTTCTTACAGTTCATTTATCCCCAAATATTGCCACATTCTCTTAGAATGCAGCATGTAACTAGAGCTTTGTGGAAGAACTATATTATGACTTGTTCAGTACTCATGCCAGTGGTTTCAAGGTTTACATTTAGGGACCGTCATTGCCACACACTCATCCATATGAAATGTGGAGGTCGAAGACATCACCAAGAGGAAGTTGCTGTATGTGAGCAACCATTTGTGTGACAAGCATCATTGTAAAATCATCTAATCTTCCTGAAGCAGATGTGACAAAGGATCTGGTGTCCACTTGATTCTGAGGCTGATTTGTACAAATAGCGGTAGTACTGTTGTTCACTGGAACAGCCCGCTGAGGCACAAAATATCTGTGTGCAAACCAGCTTGAATAAATTATGTTAAGCGCCTGTAATGACAGTCCCTAACATTTGTGTAAATTCTTGTTCCACAATAGGAACAAAATATTCAGGATTATTAATATTATCATTTTCTTGGATCAGTTATTTAAAGAACTTAGCAGCTAAAACATTTCTTTCATGAATCTCCTGTAGCTTCAATTCACTCAAGTTGCAGGAAACAAGATGATCAAGAATCTCCATTTGCGGGAACCCTGGGTGGCACAGCGGTTTGCCGCCTGCCTTTGGCCCAGGGCGCGATCTTGGAGACCTGGGATCGAATCCCGCGTCGGGCTCCCGGTGTATGGAGCCTGCTTCCCCCTCTGCCTGTATCTCTGCCTCTCTCTCTCTCTCTCTCTGTGTGTGACTATCATAAATAAAAATAAATTAATTAATTAAAAAAAAGAATCTCCATTTGCTAAATCCAAATCTTTAATCTTTTTTTAAAAATCTTTAACCTCAAAATAAAATAAAATAAAATAAATAAAATAAAATAAAATAAAATCTTTAACCTCTACACATTTCACTAGCTTCTGATACAATGGACCACTTCTTCCTAAATGAAAATTACCTTTGTTCCAAGCAATACTTCATTCTCCTATGTGTGTGTGTGTTTTGTATTTCTGACCATCTTTTTTTTTTAACCTATTATATAAATTCCTCACCTAATTTTAATTGTTGGAGATCATTGAGATTTTGAACTTTGCCTTCCAATTCTCACTGTACTTTCTTTACTTAGTTGAATTGTATAATTCCCATGGAATCAAATGGTACTTAGATACCAATAATTTCCAAATATGTCTCTTCAAATTACTTATTTCTTCTAGGATCAAAACAGATATATTCACCTTCCTAATTAAAAACATTAAGTAAAAGATCTAAATGCTTCTAAAATTGAACATCTACAGAGATATGCACCAATACAATTCTGGATATTCCACAGCATTAAGACTGTATGTCCTAAAATAATCACATTCTCATAATTGTCTACCTACTAAGTCTACTTAGAAAACTGGGGAGTTTACTTCAACATTTTCTCTTATATCCTTCATCCTCATCTCCCATTGTTACTCCAAAAATAAAGTATTAATTATACATTCTAATGAATCTCTAACTTACTCATTATCTCTGCTACCAAATTAGCTTAAGCCCTCTGAACTGTTTTGATATTTTTGTAATAGGTACTTGTGTATTTGCTCTTGACATTTTCAAAGGCATTCTCAACTGGGCAACTAGAATTATTTTAAAATTGCCAAGTTGATGATTAGATTACTGACTGTAAACAATCAACGGCTGCCTGTTAATTTCAGGATAAAGCTAAAACCCTGGCAGCTAGGCTGGAGCTCACCCCACTCTTGCCCTCATCAGAAATACTCCAAAAGCACTTCTTGTGGTTCAATTGCTCACACTCTATCTCTCCAAGCTTTTGCACATGATTTTCTCTCTGCCTTATTTTAAAAATTTTCTCCATTATTCTAGTCCTAGCTTTAGTATCCCTTCTTCAGGGTATCCGTTGCAGTCTTTGAAGTCTAGCTTGTACCTTGTCTCATAACAACTATCAAAATCTATTTCTGCTTTTTATTTGCATAATTATTTAATATTCTCAGCTGTTGCTCTCCTGACATAGAACTTAGTACATGAGAAGCATTGAGTTATTATGGGTTAAATGAATGTTTGAATATAAAGATGGCTTTGGAATTTTGAAGACTTTGTCAGTTTTTTGAGCTTTCGCATTTCTTTTATCAGATTAATTCTCTTTATTATTTTTATGACTGTTCCACAGCAGTCCTGTTTTAAATGTCACTACTAAAATTATTCAGTTCCTGAATTAACTTAAAGAATGTGAATTCTTTTTACATTTTTTTAAAGATGACTTCTTAAGAGTGTATCTATCTTCTTCTTCCTAAGCTCTTTTAAAGATTTTTAGAAAATATTAGAAAAATCTAAAAGAGTACAATTTGCAACAATGCTTAACTTGAAATATATAATAACTTTTAAATTGAGAATTTACTTATTAAGTGTACTGACAACCAGGCCTACCTTAACAGAAGAAGAATATACCCATGGTTCAATTAAAGTTTCTATTCTTTGAATCATGTAATGAAAGACAACTGAAAACTTGGCTAAAAATACCTTTTTCTAATGAAGATTGGGAAGAGGCATGTCAGAATGATGAAATTACCTCCACCAGTTTCTTTTTATTATGTTTCTTTCAATACATGAAATTGAACAGATACTATGAGTCATCTAAATTGCAATTTAAGTATTTTTATTGTATCATGACACATGATAAATTTATCAGTGATGTCAGAGTCTTATGCATTATTTTATGTCTTAACTTCAAATTAGATAATTACTAGTCTTGTATAAATAAAATCATTATGCTTGCTTTGCTATTTCTTCAAATTTATACCTTTCAGATTCATAAAAAAGAATGATTGATGAATAACTTATTATAAACTTTTGGGAAAAGCTTCATATCTTAGTGTTCCTCTAAAAGGTAAGTAGCTTTAATATAAACAAATAATATAATAACACACTGGATTTTTTTTTAACCGGCCAAGGTAATTCTAATAAGGCAGTAGTGGAAGGGTTGTTTAACAACTGAACAACAAAAAAAAAAGATATGGTTAAGAATATGTTATACACTTGTTTTGCATACCCTGTGATGAGGGCAGTGGGGGACAGAAGTTTGAGAAGAAAATTAGAGCAAGGATTAAGATAAATGAAAATGCATGTGATGGTTAATTTTATGTGTCAAATTAAGTGAATCACAAGGTGCAAAGATAGATGCCTAAATATTGTTTCTGGGTGTGTCTGGTGTAGTTGTTTTTGGACAAAAATAGGATCTGAATTAGTGGGCTGATTAAAGTAGATAGCACTCCCCAGGATGCCCTCGTCCACTCCACTGATAGTTGAATAGAAGAAAAAGGCAGAAGAAAAAGAAAATTTGTTCTGTCTTTCAATCTGATTGCATAAACTTAGACTTCATCTCTTGTCCTTGGACTAGGACACAATGTGGGTATACTAGCAGAGTATCAAATTGTTACTTACACTTACACTACCTTTGAAATGGCAGCTCTTGCTTCCTTCTCACTGGATAATTCTGTAACTGAGAGACTAGCTCAGTCTCAGTAACTGAGACAGCCAAAAATATATTTTTTTCAGTCTCCTTTATAGCTAGCAATGATCCTGTGATCAAATAATGGCCAATATAAGCAAAAGTATCTTGTGGAAGTTTGAGAAATTTTCTTTAAATGAGTTTATGCACACATTCTGCTGCTTTTATTCACCATGCCTTCTTCCTGCCAGCTGCCTAGAATCAATATTGGGAGCTGGAGCTCTAGCTGCCAGTTTGGCTTACAGGCCACACTGTAGGTAACAGGATGTAGAACAGCACTGACATATCAGCCCTGGGTTGTTTATTTCAGGAAATTTATACAAGAGAAAAATATATTTGTATATGTCCAGTTGGGGTCTCTATTTTTGAAAGCTGCATATAAATACAATGGCACATGGGTAGGAAATAATAGGTAACTATTATATAATTATGAATGTCATTCATTCTGGGGAAAATGGTGTATTTTTTTAAAAACTGGGGGAAATATTAAGAAATCTGTGTATATTCAACAAATGGCAACAAATAACTGATAATTATTCTAAAAAACAGTATAAGGAGAAAACTAATTTGGGACATGTTCCTATTTTGATGGGGAAATTAAAGGAGAAAAATAAATGAAACTCTGCCAATTTAAACAGAACCATGTGTCATTTGACTACCACAGTTTTTGTAGGATTAGGTCTACCTTTATCCTGCTGTGCATTTGCCAAGAAAGAAAGAAAGAAAGAAAGAAAGAAAGAAAGAAAGAAAGAAAGAAAGAAGATGCCTCAGGGATAAGAACATGTCTCAAAATACAAAATATCCACATTATCTGCAGGTAAAGTTCCACACTCATCAAGTAGTACTAGTCATAATAGACTATCTTTTGGAAAATAAGATAGGAAAGAGGAAAGCTACGTCAAGTTTGTCATATCACCTCAAGAAAGAGATTTGTGTTTGTCAATTTGTTTGTCATTTAATATGCAGGAATGAAGAATTCTTCATTTTACTGGTCCATCCCAGACTAGTGAAGATGTTAGTGATCAGTATGCATCCTGGAAGCTATTGAGTGCTCCTTATTACTTAACTCACCGGGGCCATTAGAACACAAACAGGATAACAGAAAATAAGTAATGATTTAAACCAATATCTCTAGAAAGTACAAACATGTCTATGAAAAAGATACAAACTCAATTTAATCTCTCTAGATTACAAAAATGTTAAATTCTACACGATCAGAATATACATATATGTATAATATATTATACATGCGTATATAGAAACAGTAATTGCAAAACATGAAAACACATTTGAACTACTGTGGCTAATATATACATGCCTTATTTCTATTTTTATCCAGACCTATCATTATGGACAGAATTAAGTTTCCTTAATACAAAGAAGTTTAGATGATACTGGATGGTTAGTTTTTTTGTACAAGAGAGCAAATTAATCCAATAATTTATCTAAATTCTCTCCACCAGGGAAGGGTTTATTGTTAAGCTAAAAACAAAAAATACAATTTAGTGTTAATCTAAAAAAGGTAGCAGGGGAGTTGGAACAGAGACCTGAAGAAAATAAAGATGTGTGTTCCTTGTGATTTGTTAAGTCACAGAAAATAATTGATTTGTTATTTTGAAATTGAATTCCTGTATATTCAAGGCCACTTCCACATGCATCTCAGCTTCAAGTTTTTTTGTTGTTGTTTTTAAATTAAGGCCCATTAACTTATAAGCCCTGTGTTGTTCCATGTCCTGTTCCATGCGGATCTCCCAGTGAGAATTTATATCCAGCTAAGCAACCTAGCAGGAAACTACTATTTATGCAATTGAAAAAGAGGGGAAAAAATGGCTTAGATTTTTTTCCTTAAGTATAATCAGATGAAAGAGGGTCATACATAAATTAATTAGAATATATAAGATAAAAAATAAAAGATATAGATTAGAACTAAAAGATTCAACACAACACTAATAGGAGTTAAAAAATTCAGAACAGGGACTCTTGGATAGTCCAGCTGGTTGAGCTACCACCCTCAGGTCTTGATCTCAGGGTCATGGGATCAATACCCAGATCGGGCTCCCCTCTCAGCATGGAGCCTGCTCAAGATTCTCTCTCTCCGTCTCCCTTTGCCCCTCCCATCCCCTTCTCCTGCTCTCTCTCTCTCTCTCTCTCAAAATCAGTCAATCCATCCATCAATCAATCAATCTTTAAAGAAATTCAAAACAGAAACCATAGAGCAAAAGATATAATCAATAAAATAATGGATTGATTGCAATTCCTTTCTTCATAGCTTAAAAATATGCTCATAAATTAGACTACTTTGAACTACCTCTATTGCCACCACATCTGTTATTAGGATTATTACATTAACCTTCCAATTGTTCTTCCCTTATTGAAAACGTTTTCTCCCTTCAGTCCATTCTTCTTAAGTCCATTTTTCTTCAGCAAATAGCTAGTTTTCCTGTTAAACCTAGAATAATCCAGATCCCACTCACTGCTCTGCTCAAGATCACCTAGTAGACTCTTGGTCCAATCAGAGTAAAATCAAACTCTCTTTCATATCCCACATGATCCTACAATGCAAGCCCTTATTATCTGACCCTTTTTCTTTTCTTCCCTAACTCTTTGCTCAGCCATACAAGCACTGGCATCAGAGGTTTACATCATTATTTCTTTTACAAATATTCCCAAAAACTAAATGAATCACCTTATTGTCTCATAGAGCTCTTAACTCAGATGTTACCCTCTTCATGAGGTTTTGCTGGGTCATCACATTTAAACTTGATGCAAATTTAATTGCAACCAACTCTGACACTATACACTGTCTCTGCTTTCTACCAGGCATTTGCTGACATCTAAAATCCTCTAAATTGTTTTTCTTCATTTATCAGTTTTTTTCTCTGCCATTAGAAGGTGAGATGCAGCATGATTTTTTTTAATTGCTACATTCCCAATAGCTATAACAGTGCCACGCATACAGCAGATGCTTGATAATAAGTGAATACATATTTAATAAACTAACTCAAGAACAATGATTGAATGGGTAAATCAAGTTTCAAATAAAGAAGTCTCCCATTATTAGAAATATTTTGCAGCATTTCAGAATGCAGTTTTTTTTTAAGACAATGAAAATCATCCAGAGAGAGATAGAAAAAGCGGAGACTAAGAAAGAAGCATGGTTATTATCCAGTGAACGAAATTCAGACTGACTTCTAATGTTTCATCAACAAAACATACTGATAATGACCATCTTGAAAAACATTCAATATTCTTAGGAAACATTATGAAAATCATGCAGAGGGAAAACACTAATATTGTTTAAGAGAAAAAAAAAGGCAAGAATTTAGAAAAAAATAGAATCATATATTAACACCTAATTGTTTTCACATCAACCACTTTAAAAGTTGTATTTACTGGCATGTCAAGAATAGAAGAGAAAAAGTACTGTAGAAACAATGGTTAGTATTTTTAATCTCTCACACATCCATGACCCTTGCAGAGAATGTTTTATGCTTTTGCCATTTTTGCTCAGGTTGATTCTGGATGCCCCTTAGTATGATAAAAACCCTTTTTAACCATAAGCAGACTGGTCTGTCTTTCTGTTTTATCATTGGTGTCTTCTTTTTTTTTAAGATTTCACTTATTTATTTAGTTGAGAGAGAGAGAACAGGAGCAGAGTGAGAGGGACCAACAGAGCCCCATATAAGCCTTGATCCCATGACTCTGAGATTGGACCTGAGTCAAAATCAAGAATCTCACTTAAACAACTGAGCTTCCCAGTGTCTTTATCATTGGTGTCTTCTTAAAGAGAAAGTCATGTGACTCTAGTTATCCTAGGAGACCCTCACTCCATTAGTTCCACCTCTTATAGAGCTTTCCCTACTATATAGCCCTGCACATAGCTCCAGGATCTTCTTCTATATTTGTGTCACTTGATCTCCTACTCAGTTCTTCAGAGGAAGGACCCCAAGTTTCTTGCTGGCCTCAGTCAAGAGAACGAGATACTTACCAGCATTGCCTCTATTACTTTATTTTATCTAAGGGAACAGGTTGAATAATGTTGGATTTCATATTTTTATTGGTCAGTACATGGAACTGAGTGTAGTTACCTCTGATGTATGGCACTTTTTTAAGATTTTATTTTATTTATTTGAGAGACAGTGAAAGTGAGAGAGATCACAGAGGGAGAGGAAGAGGCAGAAGCAGACTTGCCGTGAGCAGTGGCCTATGTGGGGCTTGATCTCCACACCCCAAGATCATGACCTGAGCCAAAGGCAGAAGCTTAACTGACTGAGCCTCCCAGGCACACTTTTGGCATATTTTTTTAAAAATATGATTTGTGTGTCACTTAACATAGTTAATATAACTTTTCTTTAATAATAAAGGGAAAGAGCATTGTCTAGAAAAACAAAATTGGGCTCCAACCCTATCGTCTATAAAAATTCTCAGTTTAGATAATGATAAGACTTAGAAAAATTTCCTTTTCAAATATTTCAGTCAGCATCAATGTGTTATGAGCTTATTTTATTGCAAGCCATAGATCAATGTTAAAGTTGTAAAAAGAAGTATGTTTTAAGTGGTGAAGATAAGTAATATCCTTTTATATGCAAACGGTATAATTCTGAATAATGTTGCACTATAAATATTTTTCTTATTTAAAGTGTAACCTATAACCTTTTCTCTCTAGTATTCAGAATAATTCAATTGCTATCATTATTCTTAATGTAGGAGACCTAACTTCCTACCTCCTTATCTTTTGAGACTTCACAGTATAAATAAAATCCTTGAATAAATCTCATTTTGATTTGAGTAAATGCACAAAATAAATTACCACGTATAATTTTCTCTATATATGGACATACAAGCAGTTTATAATAGGGCACATTCTTTCTACTGAATTTATGGAATTAAGAGACTTTAAGAACCTTTGAGGCATATCTTCATCAATTAAAAAATATAACACAGTAAAATCAGAAAAAAATGTAATTAAGTATTTGAGTCCCAGGATAATGTTTAATTTCATATAATTCCCTGTAAAAAGTGAATGTATTCAAAAAATAAAAATAAATAGATCTATGATACTTATTATTCTTTACCCTAAATTATACATTTCTAAAATATGTAATGTCGCCATGATAAAGCAATATATTTGCATGTGTTCTTCAAAACAGAGAGTGTTGTGGTTGTTAAAATACTATATGTGGTGTTCAAATGCCTGGATCTCATTCATATGTTAATATGTACCAGCCAATAAAAACTAGCTTTTGCTAACCCAATATTTAACTCCCTTTTCATATAATGTACAGGGTAATGTACCTACTTTTTAAATTTTTTAAATTTTATTTTATTTTTATTCATGAGAGACACACACACACAGAGAGGCAGAGACACAGGCAGAGGGAGAAGCAGGCTCTATGCAGGGATCCAGACGTGGGACTTGATCCTGAGACTCCAGCGCCATACCCTGGGCTGAAGGCAGGCACTAAACCTCTGAGCCATCCAGGGATCCCCGGTAATGTACCTAATTAAAGGATTGTTAGTGGTACTGGGTGAGATATTGCTTGGAAAATACTATAATGTTAACACACTCTGGGTTAAGTTTACATTGCCTAATTTTAGCAATAATAAATTTTAAAATTATTGTTCACAAAAAATTTCTAGTTCATAATCCTAGGTAAAGACTTTTCATTACAAAATATTTTATGTTTTTTGTGTTACTATATTAAAAGGGAATAAAGTGAAATCACATTTAGAATAAACTGTTTAACAAAAAAGGGTATTTATGTTAAAAGTTTATATTGTTTAAGTGAAAATAACAATTTGTTTAATAGAAAAAACAGATACAAGTAGAAAAAATCCTGCATGGTTAATTGGAAATATGCATTTTTCCAAATATTTTTATTATTACTAATGAAACTACAAATGTATTTATTTTGAATTCTGCAATTAAAATTAAACTGCAGCACATAAGCAATAATAGAATACTGCACATGCACTATTGAACTAAATTGTCAATTTTTAAAATTTTTATTGGAGTTCAATTTGCCAACATAAAGCATATAACCCAGTGCTCATCCTGTCAAGTGCCCCCCAGTGCCCATCACCCAGTAACCCCAACCCCCTGCCCACCTCCCTTTCCACTACCCCTTGTTTGTTTCCCAGAGTTAGGAGTCTCTCATATTCTGATGAGACATTTTCACCCATTTTCTCTCCTTTCTTCTTTATTCCCTTTCAGTATTTTTTATATTCCCCAAATGAATGAGACCATATAATGTTTGTCCTTCTCCAGTTGACTTCCTTCACCCAGCATAATACCCTCCAGGTCCATCCACGTTGAAGCAGATGGTGGGTATTTGTCGTTTCTAATAGCTGAGTAATATTCCACTATATACATAGACCACATCTTCTTTATCCATTCATCTTTCAATGGACACCGAGGCTCCTTCCACAGTTTGGCTATTGTGGACATGGCTGCTATAAACATTGGGTGCAGGTGTCCTGACATTTCACTGCATCTGTATCTTTGGGGTAAATCCCCAGAAGGGCAATTGCTGGGTTGTAGGGTAGATTGATTTTTAACTCTTTGAGGAACCTCCACACAGTTTTCCAGAGTGGCTGCACAGTTCACATTCCCACGAACAGTGCAAGAGGGTTCCCCTTTCTCCACATCCTCTCCAATATTTGTGGTTTCCTGCCTTGTTAACACCATTCTCACCAGTGTGAGGTGTGAGGTGGTGTCTCATTGTGGTTTTGATTTGTATCTCCCTGATGGCAAGTGACACGGGGCATTTTCTCATGTGTTTTTTGGCCATGTCTATGTCTTCCTCTGTGAAATTTCTGTTCATATCTTTTGTCCATTTCATGATTGGATTATTTGTTTCTTTGCTGTTGAGTTTAATAAGTTCTTTATAGATATTGATTCGTAGCCCTTTATCTGACTTGTCATTTGCAAATATCCTCTTCCATTCTGTAGGTTGTCTTTTAGTTTTGTTGACTGTTTCTTTTGCTGTGCAGAAGCTTCTTATTTTAAGTCCCAATAATTCAGTTTTGCTTTTGTTTCCCTTGCCTTCATAGATGTATCTTGCAAGAAGTTGCTGTGGCCAAGTCATAAAGGGTATTGCCTGTGTTCTCCTCTAGGATTTTGATGGATTCTTGTCTCACATTTAGATATTTCATCCATCTTGAGTGTATCTTTGTGTATGGTGTAAGAGAATGGTCTAGTTTCATTCTTCTGCATGTGTATGTCCAATTTTCCCAGCACCATTTATTGAAGAGACTGCTTTTTTTCCAGTGGATCATCTTTCCTGCTTTGTTGAATATTAGTTGACCATAGAGTTGAGGGGCCATTTCTGGATTCTCTATTCTGTTCCATTGATCTATGTGTCTGTTTTTGTGCCAGTACCACACTGTCTTGATGACCACAGCTTTGTAGTACAACTTGACAGCTCTGGTTTTCTGTTTTAATATTCCCCTGACTAGGGGATCCCTGGGTGGCGCAGCGGTTTGGCGCCTGCCTTTGGCCCAGGGCGCGATCCTGGAGACCCGGGATCGAATCCCACGTCGGGCTCCCGGTGCGTGGAGCCTGCTTCTCCCTTGCCTGTGTCTCTGCCTCTCTCTCTCTCTCTCTCTGTGACTATCATAAATGAATAAAAATTTAAAAAAAAATTAAAAAAAATATTCCCCTGGCTATTCGGGGTCTTTTCTGATTCTACACAAATCTTAAGATGATTTATTCCAACTCTCTGAAGAAAGTCCATAGTATTTTGATAGGGATTGCATTAAATATATAAATTGCCCTGGGTAGCATTGACATTTTCACAATATTAATTCCTCCAATCCATGAGCGTGGAATATTTTTCCATCTCTTTGTGTCTTCTTCAATTGCTTTCAGAAGTGTTCTGTAGTTTTTAGAGTATAGGTCCTTTACCTCTTTGGTTAGGTTTATTCTTAGGTATCTTATGCTTTTGGGTGCAATTGTAAATGGGATTGACTCCTCAATTTCTCTTTCTTCAGTCTCATTGTTAGTGTATAGAAATGCCATTGATTTCTGGGCATTGATTTTGTATCCTGCTACACTGCTGAATTGCTGTAGGAGTTTTAGTAGTCTTGGGGTGGAGTCTTTGGGGTTTTCTATGTACAGAATCATGTTAAAATTGTCACTTTTAAATTGTACTTTATCAAACTACTGAAACACAATATTTAAACTCTTTAGATTCAAATGTATTATACTCGTGTAAAATGTATTAGAAACACACCCTAATTTGTAGATAATATGCAGGGCTCTGAAGCTAATTTATTGATATAATTGTATGAAAATGAAAATTTTAGGCCACTTGGATATTTATAAAAATAAAACCACAGCAGGTCCTATTATATGATTCAAGCTCTTCTTGAGAAAGAGTCCATAGCCTCAATTCACAATGCTTAAAAGCCAGAAAAAAATAAATATTTTAATATGATATTTATTTCAAGTAACTGAAGAAATAATTTAATAAAGAAGAATGCATAATAAATTATAAGGAAAATACCGCATTGGCTCCCCTGAGTTTCCAGATGTCAGACTTGACTCCTTGAACTAATGGAACTTAATAGGGGACATACGTGGTAAATAGATGAGCAATTACAGTTGATATTAGAGCGCTAAAGGAAATATGTTGTTTTTTTAAATTTTATTTATTCATGAGAGACAGAGAGGCAGAGACACAGGCAGAGGGAGAAGCAGGCTCCATGCAGGGAGCCTGATGTGGGACTCCATCCCAGGTCTCCAGGATCACAACTTGGACTGAAGGCGGCGCTAAACCGCTGAGTCACCCAGGCTGCCCAGTATTAAGTTTTTTAAATGAGAATTTATAATACTGTAATTTACTTAAACCAGGCAGTAGGGGGTTCTGTGTAGAAGCAATATTTCAAATTGCACTGAATGTTCCTTTTCACTAAGGGGTAAAATAAAGCTCCAAGGGCCACATGTCCATAAATTAACAGGGTAAATTATTGAATGTAGTATTTTAATATATATTTATGAGCCATTCAGGGACACTAGAATGAGCTGTACCTCTTTTGATTTTTGAATTTTCACAATGAATTTGCTCTTTTCCACCTGCTTCTTTGTCATACATAGACTTCTGATGACTTGTTTTCATTTCAAAAAATTATGTCAATCATCTGAATTTTTCTGATGTATTGAAATTACACGTAATAATATGTATGTTTTAAGGAGACAAATTGCACCAAATGCTTTTATTTTGACCTTATCAGGAAATAAGGGTAAATTACTTACTACCCTAACATAGATATAATGAACCTTAGATAATTAGTCATTTACACTTGAAAATAATATTACAAGACATAAATCTAATATGCTCAAATCAGTGCAACGTTCATAATGGATATTTTTCAAATATGTACTCTTGCAAATATATAACGTTAATTTAAGTCAGGCACATATATTGTCATGACACACTAAGCAGTAAAATAGCCATATTTATTTGATGGAATTGTGTACTTAACAGTGTAAACAAAAGCAACAGAAAAAATAAACCAAAGGGAATAGAAAGGTATAGAGTTCAAGAGGGGTGTGTGTTCGTCTGTGAATATGAATATAAGTATACATGTAATTTTATATGTAGTTTTATGCATAGTTATATATTTTATTTTTTAAAGATTTTTAAAAATTTGTTTGAGAGAGAAACAGATTGAGAGTGCCCAAGCAGAGGAAGAGGGAGAAGCAGTCTCCCCACTGAGCAAGGAGCCCGATGTGGAGCTCAACCCCAGGACCCTGAAATTATGACCTGAGTAGACACTTAACTGACTGAGCCACCTAGGCATTCATAGTTATATTTTCTATAATCATAATTATTTGTATTTTAAAATATTTCAGCATAGCCTTTGGGATGGAAAAGGTTTCAAAGTTTTTCACAAAATAACAATTAACTAATAATAAAGCAAAGATTATATATATATATATATATATATATATATATATATATATATATAGTAGCTGTTGAGAGCAATTGCAAGATCAGAATATGTAGTTTAAAACCTGAAATGTTTAATGTAGAGAGTAGCTTGATATTTTCTGTACAAAATATGTGGAGGTTATAAATTAAAAAAAAAAGGTAAGAAAAAGCTTTGAAACCACATTTAATTAATATAACCAAGTTAATATGAAGTTCTCAATTTTTGGTATTAGCCCAGATGCTTGTCGGTCGTCCAAAATACGTGCACATAATTTAAAATTTTATTAAAGTTTTCCAAAAAAGCTAAAATTAGATTGCCTAGTAGTCGCTTTGTGTCTCCCAAAATTTCTATTATGGTATCTGTTCCTCAAAAATATTTTCCCTACTCTTTCATCCAAAATTTCTTAAAAGTTTTCCAATTTGTGTTTACTCTCTCATTGCTTTCCCTTAACTTCTCTCCTGCTTCCTATCCTGTTTCATTTTATTTATTTTATTTTATTTTATTATTTATTTATTCATGAGAGACAGAGAGAGAGAGAGAGAGAGAGAGAGAGAGACAGAGACAGAGAGAAAAGCAGGCTCCATGCAGAGAGCCTGATGTGGGTCTTGATTTCAGGACTCCAGGATCACACCAGGGCTGAAGGTAGACACTTAACTGTTGAGCCACCCAGGCATCCCTCATATCCCATTTCCTAAATCTCCATAACCAACTCATCACAGACTTTTATAATATTCTTCTGTAACATACTCTTTTGTACTTTTAAAATAATTATCTTAGTCAATTATTTCATTTAATAAAAAAATCCAACTCTATTTTTCCAATAAAGATGAGAATATTGAGTATTCAAATTTTATATTATTTTAAGATTTTATTTACTTATTCATGAGAGACACACACAGAGAGAAGCAGAGACACAAGCAGTGGAAGAAGCAGGCTCCATGCAGGGAGCCCAATGTGGGACTTGATCCCAGGACTCTGGGATCATGCCCTGAGCCAAAGGCAAACACTCAACCACTGAGCGACCCAGGCATACCAGATTATTGAGGATTCAAACAAGAATCAAAGATGATATCAAGAGAGAAAAACATGGGGAAAATTATTTATACATGAGAATTCAGTGTTTCCCTTCTACTTTTGGCTGGAAGCAGAATGTACTAAATGAAATTTATTTAGATATACTCAAATGTAAATTTGAAAATTCATGATTGCACTTTTTAATTAAAGAAAAGTATAAACACATCAAAGAGGTTCTCAATTTCCCAATAAGATGAAATCAGATGTCAACTGTTGGGAAACTGTATGGAATTACCTATTAACTTGGAGCAGCCAGGTAATGGCTTCATGAAAACAAAACCAAATAACAAGAATATATGACTCAGGATGAGGTGCCTAAAATGTTTAAATTAGATCAATCAGTCAGTCTTTTTCTCCATCTCTTTCTCTTTCTCAAATTTAACTCTATCAAAGTTTTAACAAGAAAATACTTGACAGTTAGGGACATCAAATATTAGGGCCTCAGAACCAATTTGCTCCCAATGTATTTGTGTTGAGGTTTTATGCTGATGCATATTTTCTGCTGATGAATTGTCATCTCCTACATAGTAGACATTACTAGGATTTATTCAACAGAAAATTTTATTCACATTTTCTGGCCTCCTGGAAGGATACCCAAGTACAAGGGTAAGCGCTCTCATAAAGCTTGTTGGTACCTTAATGCATATACCGAAAATTTTCCTATTTTGTATAGAGCTTCAGTAGGTGGTTTAAGCTGAAACACTGCATGGGCCTTCTGGAAACCATGATTTTCCCACCAAGGGTGGCCTAGACTATTTTTGCTATTAAAGACATTGGAAATTTCGTATTTAGTGGGAACATCATGCTCATAAGAAAATTTGAACTCCAAAACATTGAACTTCTATTCCTCAGTCTGGAAAGACTTATATAAAGTGCTGGTACATGTTAAAGGGTACAAAATGACCTACTGTTTGTAGTGGAAGAAACTACCTCCTTAGATTCTTCTTGGTGGAAATGCTTCTCATTCAGTGGCTGCATAAGACCTTTGCTGCTGTATCTACATTTATACACCAGGAAAAAAATCTGTTTGGCTACAGGATAGAATAGGGAGTGGTAGGAGAAATACAGGGTAATGAGAAAGTAGAGAGAAGCATACATGAACTCAGAGATTCCAAATTACTTGTTCAAACTTCCCCAGAACTTTTAGAAAGCAAACACTTAAAAGAAAGTGTGAAGTAACGTAAGAATCACCAGATTGTTAAAATATATATCTACAAATACAGATATAATTCTATAAATATACATTTAGATAGATATGTATAATTCAGTAGTATAATTCTAAACGCATATAGTTGAAACCGACAAAACAAAACCCCATGATTAAACCAATTACTATGACTTAATACATCTAAGGTTATGTGTTTCTATAGTTCTGATATTTGTCACTAACCAAAAAATTTTAATTATTTGTATTTTGTCTCATAATGACATCTAAAATGTTAAAACAATTACATTAAATACCTATATGTAATGCTGCTAAGTTAAGAACTTGGGTTCTTGTCTTGTTTTGACTGCACTTTTAGCATATATTTTATTTATTTGGCTTTTGCACTATATTTTAAATTAATCTTCCTGTCATTCACCAGGGAAGGATCATTATTAAAGACAAACCAGATTATGCCATTTCCATGTTACTTGCTTCAGTGATGCCCTATTACCTTCAAGCTGAAATAGCAACAATTTAGCATGGCTTATAAACCCCTTTGTCATCTGGCTTCTGTCTCCATGTCCTTATGTTCACATATGCTTCCGTTCTATCAGTTCTTCTGTACTGCAAATTTCCTAAAAGTACAATGGAATATATACTGTCTCTGATATGGATAGATTTCTTAGTTCTGGATTTTTGTCACATAGTCGTTTTCCTTCTCAACACTCAGTTTGATATGTTTAAAACGGCATCAGGATTGTAGTTTGTGTGAGGTTCCATTCCCAACTATGTTTTTGAAATAAAACCCTATTGATTTTTTTTAAATCATAATATGTTTTACAAAATTCAGAATGCACAAAACTCTTCATAGAAGAGTTCCCTTCCATGCCCTTTCATCTGACTACAGGGTCTTTCTTCCTGGCAGCAACTGTGTGATAAAAGTATTTGTGTGTACACTTCTAGACTCAATGCATACATAAGCAAAGGCCCCCTCAGATACCCATACCCTGAGCTTCACTCACAATTTTTGAAATACCATGTTAGATACTAAGTAAATAAAATGAACTAAACAGTCTCAAAATAAAAACATGTTCTTAAGACAGTACATTTACAAAACTATTGAAATAGAATGTTCAGTGTTTAAAATATAAGCCATAATTATGTATCAATGGGCAAAACGTAATTTACTACTTTTTCTTGAAAAATAGGAAATGTGGACACACAGAATCTACTTAATTTCTCTGTGTATGTATGTGTTTAACTTATCCATTGTGTAAGTTCATCATCATATACATCTGTGTGTAATTCTATGAATTTTGATAGAAGTACTGAGTCATATAACCACACACCCAATAAAAATAAAGTCCCATCACTCCCTCAAAAAATCTCTCTCATGCTCACCCATTTTAGTCAAGTCTTTTCCACACTTTGGACCACTGGCAACCAATGATCTGTTTCTTCTCTCAGGATTTTTTTTTTTTTAAGATTTTTATTTCTTTATTCACGAGAGGCAGAGAGAGAGAGAGAGAGAGAGAAGCAGAGGCACAGGCAGAGGGAGAAGCACGCCCCATGCAGGGAGCCCCACGCAGGACTCGATTCTGGGTCTCCAGGCAGGCCCTGGGCTGAAGGCGGTGCGTTTTAAACTGCTGAGCCACCCGGGCTGCCCAGGAAGTTTTTTGTTGTTGTAGAATTAGATTTAAAAACTGGCAACTTATAGTACTTAGGCACAGAAGGCTTTCCTGAATTAGCACACATTTATGATGCATCTTGTTGAATTGCTCAACACTTTGTTCCTTTTTATTACTAAGTAGTATTCCATAGATGCACCTGAGTTTATCTGTGCATTCGCCAATAGAAGGGCATTTGGGTGACGTTTTGACTTTGTAGTTATGAACAAAGTTTCTAAGATCTTTATTTATTTATTCATGAGAGAAAGAGAGAGAGAGAGAGAGAGAGAGACAGGCAGAGAGAGAAGCAGGCAGCAGGTTCCAAGCAGGGAACCTGATGTGGGACTTGATCCCAGGTCTCCAGGATCACGCCCTGGGCTAAAGGTGGTGCTAAACCGCTGCGCCACCCGGTCTGTCCATGAACAAAGTTTCTAAGCAATTCACAGAGAGATGTTTGTATGGATCTAAGTTTCCATTTCTTTGGGGGAATGCCCTAAAAATCACTTGTGCCCTGCTTATCCATTTCTCCCTACTCTCTAACTGTTAGCAACGCCTGCTCTTCTTGCTGTTTCAATTTGTCTTTTCCAGAATGTCATATAGTCAGAATCATATATCGTCTTTACAGATTTGCTTCTTTATTTAGTAATAGGCACTACGTTTCCTCCATGTCTTTCCACAGCTTGATGAATCATTTCTTTTTACCACCAGATAATATTCCACTGTCTGAAGTACCAAAGGCTATCTAACCATTAACTAACTGAAGGGCATGTTAACCATTAACTAACCATTAACTAACTATTAACTAACTGAAGGGCATGTTGAACACTTCTAAATTTTGGCATTTATGAATAAAGCTGCTATAAAAATTTGTATGCAAGTGTGTTTTTTTTTTGTCTTGACATAATTTTTAATTCATTTGGATAAAAGTCAAAGAGTGTGATTATTGGATTGTATGATAAAAAAATATTTTTAGATTTGTTAAAAAAAACAACAAACTGTCTTCCAAAGTGGCAGTATTATTCCACATACCCACCAGCAGTGAATGAGTTCCTGTTGTTCAACATCTTCATCAGCATTTGTCGTTTGTCAGTGTTTTGGATCTTGGCCATTTTAGTGGGTGTGTAGAGGTATCTCACTGTTGTTTTAATCTGCATTTACCTCCTGATATATGATCTTGAGCATATTTTCAAATGTTATTTGTCATATGAATATCTTCTTTATTTATTTTAATAAGTATTAAACTAGTATATGATGTGAATGATGAGCTCTCTTCTAAGAGATTGCAAAAACAGAAGAAATCACACCACTTTATATAATGAAATAGATACAAACAATTACATTCAAATTCTTATGGTAAGCAGTAACTAATCATCAAGTAAGACAATTGGCAGCCATTTGTCACATGCAGTTTATCCTAGATTCATTTGGTAACTGAGAGGGCTATCTATGCTTACTAATTTGCTTATCCACAAGAAAAATAAATTTTCCATATCTTTATAACAGGTGGTAATTTTTATAACTTGAAGTGAGATGCTTCAAGTTGGGCACTTAGCCTCTCACAGAAGCTGGAAAATAGAAAGCCTATATGCTTTGGTGACTTCAAAATGATGGTTTTCAGATCCTAGAGAAAAACACTACTGGGTCTTAAACTCAAGAGGTTTATCTTTTTTTTTAAGATTTATTTACTTATTTATTCATGATAGACATAAAGAGAGAGAGAGAGAGAGAGAGAGAGAGAGGCAGAGACACAGGAGGAGGGAGAAGCAGGCTCCATGCAGGGAGCCCAACGCGGGACTCTATCCCAGGACTCCAGGATCGTGCCTTGGGCCAAAGGCAGGCGCTAAACCGCTGAGCCACCCAGGGATCCCCAAGAGGTTTATCTTTAAAAGAGATTTACATGTTTTTTCAGAGACAAAGAAATAATTCAACAATTTACTTAGATCAAAATCACTGAGAACTTATAGTTAGTTAATGCTCCGAAAAAAGAAAGGCAGAGAAGTTTCTTCGCTTATTTTCAGCAGGAAAAGTTTAGACTCTTATTTTTAATTTATATTAATCCTTACATCTCCTTTGGTGTTTTTGCAACACGTGACTAAGAATTGCAACATCTTGCTAGGATTTAGTATTAAGTCATTTCTTTGCCCATAAGCCTACCATCTCACTTCAGAGTAAAAGCCACATCGTTAACAATGGACTTCAATTGTTGTCCCTTCTACTGGAATCACATTATTCACCTAGATCATTCTCTCAAATGCTTTTGGTTTTTGCACAATATCTCAGTCGGATTCTTCCTAACTGTACTGTTTAAATTTGGAAACATTCTCCCATTACTATGTCCTCTGACCCACATTCTCTGTTATTACTCGAAGGCATTTACCAATATGTAGGCAAAAAACAGTGCAATAGTTGTTATCTAGTGAATATTCATTCCATGGAATGCAGTTTATATTAAACATGTTTGAAGTGATTAATTAAAAGCTACAAGAATGGAGAAAGAAGATTCAATAGGAAGCTACTGTAAAAAAGCAGTTAAGAGCTGGGATTTCATTAAAAGCAGGGTCCAATCAAATATGAATGGATCTGAGAGCTTGTTAAGATGATAGATGGAGATGCGTTATAAAATAGAGAAAAAGTCGTGTAAAAATCCATGATTTCAGAATGCACAGAAGTACAACTAGTGACATCATTCACTAAAATATGAAATGCAGACACAGATCATTGTGGAGTAGGTAAAAATTATTTCTATTTTAGTCATCAGATTAAACTCTTCTTCCGCCAAATCTACCAGATTTGGAAATTTTTCCAGACCTTCTATCCCTCACACCTCAACTATCACAAGAACTCCTATTCTGAATACATATAATGTACTAAAAAGAGTGTGGATCATATAGTAACAATTAAATGTATACTAAATGTATACTCAGTATTTTGAGGTGATTATACTTTTTTGTCATTAGTATCTCATCCAGCAGTAAATAGATTAATGTGTCTGAGTTTATACTTATGGATATTCATGACGTTACATATACATCAGTACATCAGTCCTTTGACCAATTTATTTATAAATTAGATAATATTCCTGTTCTTCTGTGAGCTACCAGGTCTATAAGAAATGTTAATACGTTAGCCTCATGAAATAATACAGTCTATAAAAATTACTATATATATCTATGATTTTAAATTTTTAAATAATGTTGATATGCAATGCATATGTTCTGATTATTAACAAGATTCAATACTTTATATTGTTCTGAGCACATTTTCTGTATCTAAATATTTATGATCCTGAATTTTACAGCAAGGTCAGAGTAAAGCAAATTTCAGTTTTGTAAAGTAATGCAAATTTAAAATAAATGGTCAAGAAATATCGTTCAAAATGTTTTAGGTTGTAGACAAAAATCCTGAAATATGTGAATGTGAGCCAATGACTTTTTTGTAAGAAATTTCATTTCCATCTTATATTCAATTGTCTTATGTAATTGATTATTGGGATGTATCCTTTCCATCCAAGTTAAGAAAAAAAATAGTAGTTATAATTAATCAAGATGGACTTAATATCCTCCTCAGCTTGACTGAACTTTACACTGCCTTCCTTCTACATGGATAGTCCTCTGACCTTCCAATTCTTAAAGCATTATTTTCAAAAACCTGCAATAGCAATGCTTTTGAGTCAGTCCTTTGAGATATAAAGCTCCCTTCTGCCTCTTGCCAGTTTTAAAACCCAGAATTGTCCTTCTCAAGGACCTAGGAGCCATCTTTGAAATGTATTCCTCAAAAAAGGTAGCCTTTATTTTCCTATCTTTATGGAGGGTCAGAGCCTAAGTTCTAAAAGCACCAATTACAACACTGATGGCCTAATCACATTGGCCAACTTCCCCTCTCATAGTCTAGTACTTTCCCACTAGCTTACCCCAGTGCTTTTAGAAGTCTTCCACCTTTTTATTTTTTTAAAGATGTTATTTATTTATTCATGAGAGACATAGAGATAGAGAAAGGCAGAGACATAGGCAGAGAGAGAAGCAGGCTCCCTGCAGGAAGTCTGATATGGGACTCCATGCCAGGATCCCAGGATCAAGACTTGAGCCAAAGGCAGATGCTCACCACTGAGTCACTGGGGAGCCCCTCCATCTTTTGTTTTAGTGGAGCTGAGTTCAATCTCTCTCCCCTATTGCAGCAGACTTGAATAAAGTCTATCTTGCCTGCCTAAGTTACTTAGGGTAACTGTTCCATAATATAATATAAAAATAACCTTAAGAGTTTATTAGCATTTGTTTTGCTTTTAGTCTTTGTTTTTGTTTCTAGGAATATGTTCACATAAGGTATATGAGAATAGCCAGTCATTTAATCATGAAATATCAAAGTTGAAATCATACATGATTATGTAATGTGGGTGGGACATCTTCCCAAACAGCATACTATCTACATATATACTATATGGGATTGTTAGCTATGCTGAGATTATAAAATTGAAATATAAGTAGAAGTAGAATATAATGGAAGATGTTTTTTCTAGGCTCTTTATCCAGCACTGTTTCTCCAGAAGAAATCAAAACCAATGCTTTCGTTAAAAATTATTAAGAGGAAAATAAACCAGTGGTTCAAAAATTTCTGGATACCCTTTATCCCATTCCTTTTTACTTCACAAAAAAATATGTAGTCTGTGCTATTATTTCCAGACACTATTGTCTGACCTAAAAACAATTTTGAAATATTTATGAAGACAAAAACATGTTCACACGTTTTGGGCAGAGAGTTTCAAGGTTGGAAGCTCAAATTGGACACAGCCTCTGTGGCCTTAATCTGTTCTCATGTTGTAACCTGTAGAGCTCCTTAGGAGTTACTGATTCTGTCATCTCTGGGTGAGCAAAGAAAGCATGTCAGAGGCTAAATCAGTTTGTGTTTTGGTAAATAGGGTATGGAAAGCTCAAGTGCACAAGTCATATCTAGTCTGATTTCTGCTTGACCACAACTATTAAATGGATAAGTAGCAAATGTACAGAGTCAAGAGGTTTGCCCTTCACAAGAAAAGGAGAGCAATGGAAAGGTAGTAATGACTCTGTCCTATTACCCAAAAAAGATAAAAAAGCCAATTGCCCTTCTGAACTTCCCATTCAATGCCAAGTTGCAGGAAAACAAACAGCTGCTTGGTCCCCTGGTACTGAGAAATACATTACAAACCTAAACCATTTAGTTCTTCATTATTCCTTCAGTATAGAGAACCATGACCATTACTCCAAGACCATCGGATGCTTGCTAATTAGCAAATATTTCTTTTTTAGGAAAATAAAAATTGCTTTCGAGTTTCAATAGAAAAAATGGGGTTTAGAGTCCTCAATTTGCCTTTTCCTTCAACATTTATTAGAAGTGTACATGTTTAGTGCTACTATATTGTGGATGGCACAGGGAAAAATGATGATCATGCAGTAAATACAGTCTTGACAGAGAAAGCTTTTGAGGTAGTGAAAGCAAGACATATCGATCAAATGCAGAATTACAACAATGAAAGGGCTATAACAGAGAAATATGTAGAACATTAAAAGTGCCCTAGAGTTAAAGAACAGTAAGATATACAACTTAATATACTGTACAGCCTCAAGTGTATAAAAGACAAACCTATACAGTCTGAAAATCTTAAAGGATAAAAAGTATGCTGGCTATGGCTATCTCTTAATAATTAAGTTACTGAAAAAAGTCATATTCTTTACATTTTAATAAAATACAATTGTCATTCTCTAACAAAATTCAACACTTGTGTAAACAATTGGGTGAGAGTGTTAAATATTGATTTATTAAATTCTATACAATTTATGTATAGAACCTTTCATTGATTTTCATACCCTTCTGTTGTTTAGAGCTACATTAGTAAAAATAATTCCATGAAAAATATCCTTGCAGATGTAAATGAGATTTTTTTAAAAGATTTTATTTATTGAAACAGGGAGAGAGAGAGGCAGAAGGAGAAGCAGGTTCCATGCAGGGAACCCGATGTGGGACTCGATCCTGGGATTCCAGGGTCACGCCCTGGGCCAAAGGCAGGAGCTAAACTGCTGAGCCACCCAGGGATCCCCAAGATTATTTTTTATAGAAAAATAAAGGAGGAGGAGGGGCAAGATGGCAGAAGAGTAGGGTCGCCAAATGACCTGTCCCCACCAAATTACCTAGATAACTTTCAAATCATCCTGAAAATCTACGAATTCGGCCTGAGATTTAAAGAGAGACCAGCTGGAACGCTACAGTGAGAAGAGTTCGCGCTTCTATCAAGGTAGGAAGACGGGGAAAAAGAAATAAAGGAACAAAAGGCCTCCGAGGGGGAGGGGCCCCGCGAGGAGCCGGGCTGAGGCCGGGGCGAGTGTCCCCAGGACAGGAGAGCCCCGTCCCGGAGGAGCAGGAGCTGCACCAACCTTCCCGGGCGGAAAGGGGCTCGCAGGGAGTTGGAGCAGGACCCAGGAGGGCGGGGATGCCCTCGGGCTCCCGGGGACACTAACAGACACCTGCGCCCCAGGAGAGTGCGCCGAGCTCCCTAAGGGCTGCAGCGCGCATGGCGGGGCCGGAGCAGCTCGGAGGGGCTCGGGCAGTGGCTCCGCGGAGGGGGCTGCGGGGCGGGAGCGCGAATCCAACAGCGCAGGCCCCGGAGCACAGGGCGCCGGGACACAGCCCAGGATCCGGCCTCCCCCGGGACAGGCAGAGGCCGGGAGGGCCCAGGACAGCAAGGACGCTCCTGCCCCGAGCTGAGCAGATCAGCGGCCCCGCCCCGGAGCCTCCAGGCCCTGCAGACAGAGCCCCGGAGCTACTGCGGGAGCTGACTCCAGGGCTGCAGAGCTGGCCCCGCCACTGCGGTTGTTCCTCCTGGAGCCTCACGGGGTAAACAACCCCCACCGAGATCTGCACCAGGCAGGGGCAGAGCAGCTCCCCCAAGTGCTAACACCTGAAAATCAGCACAGCAGGCCCCTCCCCCAGAAGACCAGCTGGACGGACCAGTTCCAGGGGAAGTCAAGGGACTTAAAGTCTACAGAATCAGAAGATACTCCCCCGTGTTTTGTTCTTTTTTTTTTATTTGTTTGCTTCCCCCACCCTTTTTTTCCTTTCTTTCTTTTTATTTCTCTTTTTCTTCTCTCTCTTTTTTCTTTTTTTCTTCCTTTTTTTCCTTTTTCTTTTTCTCTTTTCTTTCCTTCTTTCTCTCCTCTCTTTTTCTCCTTTTCCCAATACAACTTATTTTTGGCCACTCTGCACTGAGCAAAATGACTAGAAGGAAAACCTCACCTCAAAAGAAAGAATCAGAAACAGTCCTCTCTCTCACAGACTTACACAATCTGGATTACAATTCAATGTCAGAAAGCCAATTCAGAAGCACTATTCTACAGCTACTGGTGGCTCTAGAAAAAAGCATAAAGGACTCAAGAGACTTCATGACTGCAGAATTTAGATCCAATCAGGCAGAAATTAAAAATTAATTAAATGAGATGCAATCCAAACTAGAAGTCCTTACGACGAGGGTTAATGAGGTGGAAGAACCAGTGAGTGACATAGAAGACAAGTTGATGGCAAAGAGGGAAACTGGGTAAAAAAGAGACAAACAATTAAAAGACCATGAAGTTAGATTAAGGGAAATAAACGACAGCCTGAGGAAGAAAAACCTACATTTAATTGGGGTTCCCGAGGGCTCCGAAAGGGAAAGAGGGCCAGAATATCTATTTCAACAAATCATAGCTGAAAACTTTCCCAATCTGGGAAGGGAAACAGGCATTCAGATCCAGGAAATAGAGAGATCCCCCCCCCCCTAAAATCAATAAAAACCGTTCAACACCTCGACATCTAATAGTGAAGCTTGCAAATTCTAAAGATAAAGAGAAGATCCTTAAAGCAGCAAGAGACAAGAAATCCCTGACTTTTATGGGAAGGAGTATTAGGGTAACAGCAGACCTCTCCACAGAGACCTGGCAGGCCAGAGAGGGCTAGCAGGATATATTCAGGGTCCTAAATGAGAAGAACATGCAACCAAGAATACTTTATCCAGCAAGGCTCTCATTCAAAATGGAAGGAGAGATAAAGAGCTTCCAAGACAGGCAGGAACTGAAAGAATATGTGACCTCCAAACCAGCTCTGCAAGAAATTTTAAGGGGACTCTTAAAATTCCCCTTTAAGAAGAAGTTCAGTGGAACAATCCACAAAAACAAGGACTGAATAGATATCATGATAACACTAAACTCATATCTGTCAATAGTAACTCTGAACGTGAACAGGCTTAATGACCCCATCAAAAGGCGCAGGGTTTCAGACTGGATAAAAAAGCAGGACCCATCTATTTGCTGTCTACAAGAGACTCATTTTAGACAGAAGGAAACCTACAGCCTGAAAATAAAAGGTTGGAGAACCATTTACCATTCAAATGGTCCTCAAAAGAAAGCAGGGGTAGCCATCCTTATATCAGATAAACTAAAATTTACCCCGAAGACAGTAGTGAGAGACGAAGAGGGACACTATCTCATACTTAAAGGATCTATCCAGCAAGAGGACTTAACAATCCTCAATATATATGTCCCGAAAGTGGGAGCTGCCAAATATACCAATCAATTAATAACCAAAGTGATGAAATACTTAGATAATAGTACACTTATACTTGGTGACTTCAATCTAGCTCTTTCTACCCTCGATAGGTCTTCCAAGCACAACATCTCCAAAGAAACGAGAGCTTTAAATGATACACTGGACCAGATGGATTTCACAGATATCTACAGAACTTTCATCCAAACTTAACTGAATACATATTCTTCTCAAGTGCACATGGAACTTTCTCCAGAATAGACCACATACTGGGTCACAAATCGGGTCTGAACTGATAACAAAAGATTGGGATCGTCCCCTGCATATTCTCAGACCATAATGCCTTGAAATTAGAACTAAATCACAACAAGAAGTTTGGAAGGACCTCAAACACGTGGAGGTTAAGGACCATCCTGCTAAAAGATGAAAGGGTCAACCAGGAAATTAAGGAAGAATTAAAAAGATTCATGGAAACTAATGAGAATGAAGATACAACTGTTCAAAATCTTTGGGATGCAGCAAAAGCAGTCCTGAGGGGGAAATACATCGCAATACAAGCATCCATTCAAAACTGGAAAGAACTCAAATACAAAAGCTAACCTTACACCTAAAGGAGCTAGAGAAAAAACAGCAAATAGATCCTACACCCAGCAGAAGAAGAGAGTTAATAAAGATTCGAGCAGAACTCAACGAAATCGAGACCAGAAGAACTGTGGAACAGATCAACAGAACCAGGAGTTGGTTCTTTGAAAGAATTAATAAGATAGATAAACCATTAACCAGCCTTATTAAAAAGAAGAGAGAGAAGACTCAAATTAATAAAATCATGAATGAGAAATGAGAGATCACTACCAACACCAAGGAAATACAAACGATTTTAAAAACGTATTATGAACAGCTCTACACCAATAAATTAGGCAATCTAGAAGAAATGGACGCATTCCTGGAAAGCCACAAACTACCAAAACTGGAACAGGAAGAAATAGAAAACCTGAACAGGCCAATAACCAGGGAGGAAATTGAAGCAGTCATCAAAAACCTCCCAAGACAGAAGAGTCCAGGGCCAGATGGCTTCCCAGGGGAATTCTATCAAACGTTTAAAGAAGAAATCATACCTATTCTACTAAAGCTGTTCGGAAATATAGAAAGAGATGGAGTATTTCCAAATTCGTTCTATGAGGCCAGCATCACCTTAATTCCAAAACCAGAAAGACCCCACCAAAAAGGAGAATTACAGACCAATATCCCTGATGAACATGGATGCAAAAATTCTCAACAAGATACTAACCAATAGGATCCAATAGTACATTAAGAAAATTATTCACCATGACCAAGTAGGATTTATCCCCGGGACACAAGGCTGGTTCAACACTTGTAAAACAATCAATGTGATTCATCATATCAGCAAGAGTAAAACTAAGAACCATATGATCCTCTCATTAGATGCAGAGAAAGCATTTGACAAAATACAGCATCCATTCCTGATCAAAACTCTTCAGAGTGTAGGGATAGAGGGAACATTCCTCAACATCTTAAAAGCCATCTACGAAAAGCCCACAGCAAATATTCTCAATGGGGAAGCACTGGGAGCCTTTCCCCTAAGATCAGGAACAAGACAGGCATGTCCACTCTCACCACTGCTATTCAATATAGTACTGGAAGTCCTAGCTTCAGCAATCAGACAACAAAAAGACATTAAAGGCATTCAAATTGGCAAAGAAGAAGTCAAACTCTCCCTCTTCGCCGATGACATGATACTCTACATAGAAAACGCAAAAGCTTCCACCCCATGATTGCTAGAACTCATACAATAATTTGGTAATGTGGCAGGATACAAAATCAATGCCCAGAAGTCAGTGGCATTTCTATACACTAATGATGAGACTGAAGAAAGAGAAATTAAGGAGTCAATCCCATTTAGAATTGAACCCAAAAGCATAAGATACCTAGGAATAAACCTAACCAAAGAGGTAAATGATCTATACCCTAAAAACTATAGAACACTTCTGAAAGAAATTGAGGAAGACACAAAGAGATGGAAAAACATTGCATGCTCATGGATTGGCAGAATTAATATTGTGAAAATGTCAATGATACCCAGGGCAATTTACACATTTAATGCAATCCCTATCAAAATACCATGGACTTTCTTCAGAGAGTTGGAAAAAATCATCGTAAGATTTGTGTGGAATCAGAAAAGACCCTGAATAGCCAGGGGAATTTTCAAAAAGAAAACCATATCTGGGGGCATCACAATGCCAGATTTCAGGTTATACTACAAAGCTGTGGTCATTAAGACAGTGTGGTACTGGCACAAAAACAGACACATAGATCAATGGAACAGAATAGAGAACCCAGAAGTGGACCCTGAACTTTATGGTCAGCTAATATTCGATAAAGGAGGAAAGATTAACCACTGGAAGAAAGACAGTCTCTTCAATAAATGGTGCTGGGAAAATTGGACATCCACATGCAGAAGAATGAAACTAGACCACTCTCTTGCACCATACACAAAGATAAACTCAAAATGGATGAAATATCTAAATGTGAGACAAGATTCCATCAAAATCCTAGAGGAGAACACAGGCAACACCCTTTTTGAACTTGGCCACAGTAACTTCTTGCAATATACATCCACGAAGGCAAAAGAAACAAAAGCAAAAATTAACTATTGGGACTTCATCAAGATAAGAAGCTTTTGCACAGCAAAGGATACAGTCAACAAAACTCAAAGACAACCTACAGAATGGGAGAAGATATTTGCAAATGACGAATCAGATAAACGGCTAGTTTCCAAAATCTATAAAGAACTTCTTAAACTCAACACCAAAGAAACAAACAATCCAATCATGAAATGGGCAAAAGACATGAAGAGAAATCTCACAGAGGAAGACCTAGACATGGCCAACATGCACATGAGAAAATGCTCTGCATCACTTGCCATCAGGGAAATACAAATCAAAACCACAATGAGATACCACCTCACACCAGTGAGAATGGGGAAAATTAACAAGGCAGGAAACCACAAATGTTGGAGAGGATGCGGAAAAAAGGGAACCCTCTTACACTGTTGGTGGGAATGTGAACTGGTGCAGCCACTCTGGAAAACTGTGTGGAGGTTCCTCAAAGAGTTAAAAATAACCTGCCCTACGACCCAGCAATTGCACTGTTGGGATTTACCCCAAAGATTCAGATGCAATGAAACGCCGGGACACCTGCACCCCGATGTTTCTAGCAGCAATGTCCACAATAGCCAAACTGGAAGGAGCCTCGGTGTCCATCGAAAGATGAATGGATAAAGAAGACGTAGTCTACGCATACAATGGAATATTCCTCAGCCATTAGAAACGACAAATACCCACCATTTGCTTCAACGTGGATGGAACTGGAGGGTATTATGCTGAGTGAAGTAAGTCAATCGGAGAAGGACAAACATTATATGTTCTCATTCATTTGGGGAATATAAATAATAGTGAAAGGGAATATAAGGGAAGGGAGAAGAAATGTGTGGGAAATATCAGAAAGGGAGACAGAACATAAAGACTCCTAACTCTGGGAAACGAACTAGGGGTGGTGCAAGGGGAGGAGGGCGGGGGGTGGGGGTGAATTGGTGACGGGCACTGAAGGGGGCACTTGACGGGATGAGCACTGGGTGTTATTATGTGTGTTGGTAAATTGAACACCAATAAAAAATAAATTTATTAAAAATATATAACCTAAATTTTCTTAGTAATACTCTACTAGTACCTACCATCACCCTCTGACTTCTACTAGGAAGATGTTCATGAGTTTTCTGGCATTTTCAAAAAACATTAGAGAAATTTCATCGTGCTAGAGAACTGCAAATATTTTGTTAGCATAATGAGTCAAGTATACATATTCTGTGAAATTAAGCTTATGTATTTAATTGAAATAGAAAATAACTACAAATCCTTCCTTTCACTTTGCTATGGGATTTTCCTGCTGCTCTTCTCAGCAAAAGGTGGAAGCTCTTTCTCTACCTTATGGAATCAGTGTCGGTCTGGCAAGTTGTATCGAGTGACAAAAAGTAGTGGACCTTCATTGTGGGAATTCAGATGCTAGTCTGAAGTGGCCTGGAATTTCCACTCTCACCCTTCTGGCAATGTGTCTCAAGCTGCCATGCAAATAATCTCTATTCAATCTTGGATGATTACAGACCACATGAAGGACTATTTTACTTGAGTTCCTCTTGCACTGTCATCTGACTGGCAACTGGACAGCCAACAACCAATACCAGGCATCTACGTCCATCTTAGAACATTCAGTAACAGTAGAGTCATGATATGACTACAGTTTACAGTAACCTAGGCAAAAGTCACAGGAGACCTGCACGTTTAAGCCCATTCCATACTGCTGACGTACAAATATGAGTAGATAAGCTGAGTATTTAAAGCCTTAGGGTTTTGTGGTAATTTGTTATACAGGAAAAGATAACTGGTGAATCTCTAAGACATCTAGTTTCTGAAGTAAAAATAAATCTATTCAAGAGACCCTGATAAAGTCCGTTTGAATAATAGCTAAAAATAAAATGTAAGTAATTTTTTTTGGAATGCAATGTGCTAAACATTTATTACCTCTAATAATCTTCAAAGTAATAAACTTAGTACTTTTCTTATCTCTACTTTATAGATATTGAAACATCGAGAGGGTTTTTAAATTGTTCAAGTTTCCACAGCTAGAAAGATGGACGAATGAATTCAAAACTAGGTCTAACTTTAAAGGAAATATTCTTAGCTAGTACACATATCTTGTGTTTATCTTGTATCTTGTTCCTCCCTATTTTTTCATAATTTCCCTTAATAGTGCCTCCAGCAAGGAGTAAAAATACTGAAACTTGCAAAAGCATTATACCTTAAGATGAGAAACCACACAATAATGGTATAAAATAACTTTTTGCAATTTTTTCTGTATCTGTTCACATAGAGAACAGGATGCCTTCCTGACAGAAGCTCAGTAATTATGCCTGTATGTAGTTTTGTGTGGCTAATAATATATCACTACTTAGAGAACAACTGTTTATGTTCAGCTAGTCATGGAATAGGAATGGTATCAATGCATTTCTGGGGCATTCTCAGAAATGTAAGATTGTATAGCAATGAACCACAATCACTGAAGTCATCAAGAGGTTCTCACAAAAAGAAGAAAAAATTGTATAAATAACAGGTTAGGATGTGAGAAGAGAGAAATTAAAATACAAGCCAATATGTTTCCTTAATATGATGATAATGCAACTGGAAATGAATCAAAGATCATACACTATTAACATTTTCAGATAAATATGATAGGTATATTGAAAAATACACAAAACATAGCATACCCTCTTTTATTTTTGAATGATCATGGGAAAACAGGCATGCATTTTATGCATTTTTCAAGTATACATACCTACTAAAGAAAAAAAGAAATGTTGCTTCTCAAGTCGAGGATCTGGCCTTTTTGAATAGTTATATTTCCAAGTTTAAATGAAAAATTTGCTAAAAGAATATTCAAAGACTTACCAAGAAAAGTTTGTGATCTACGGATTTACAATTTTAGTAAATGGTATTTTAATTAACTTTCAAATTATCCTCTCTTAATGTTGTAAAATATCACATAATTATGATAAAACATGATGGCTTTCTTTCTCCCTGTATGAGTACACACAGAAATAAATGTATATATATTTTCTACACACTACACATATACTCTATACATGTATAGTTATATATAGTTACATTTTATTTCTTTTTTTAGTTGCATTTTATTTCTATATACTATCAACAAATATCAATACTTAAAGATAAATTATGCATTTACTCAATGGATTGAAAAATACTGGTCAGAAGGGATACCTGTTCCTCGATGTTTATAGTAACATTATCAATAACCAATTATGGAAAGGGCTCATATAGTCATTGACTGATGAATGGATAAGGAAGAGTTGGTATGTACACACACACACAAGAATATTGATCATAAAAAAGAATGAAATCTTACCATTTGTAATGATGTGGATGGAGCTAGAGGGTATTATACTAAGTGAAATAAGTCAGAGAAAGACAAATATGTGATTTCACTCACATGTGTAATTTTAAAAAACAAAACAAATGAACTTGGGGATAAATAAAAAGAGAGAGGTATACCATAAAACAGACTTAACTCTAGAGAACAAACTGAGGGTTGCTGGAGAAGAAGTGGGCAGAGGGATGTGTTAAGTGGGTGAGGGATATTAAGGAGGGCACTTGTAATGAGCACTGAGTATTGTATATGAGTGATGAATCACTAAATTTTACTCTTGAAGCTAATATTAAACTATAAGCTAATTACCTGAAATTTAAATAAATGTTTATAAAGTTGTCTGCATAAGAGTAAAGAAATTAAAAATCAAAAGTAAATAAATAATATATGCAAAAATACAGACTTGGAAAAACAAAATATACCAAAAAATAAGCTAAAGATGAAAAATAGAGATATACACCATGTTCATGGATTGGAAAACAATATTACTAAGATGTCAGTTTTCCCCAAATTTATCTATAGATTATAATCGACCCTAATAAATTTTCCAGTAAGCCTTTTTAAAATAAGTAAGAAAACTTGCTTCTTAAATTGAGATGAATATACAATGAAAACAGAATAACTTAATTTAAAAAATAAAACACTGAAACACACAGGACAACAAAGGATGTAATAAATAGAATGGTTAATGAAAAGAATAATACACTAAATATTAATGAGAAAGTAGAGTGTCAGAGCTCTTATACATTGCTATTGGGATGTAAAATATTCCAAATACTTTGGAAAGAAGTTTTCAGTTAAAAGAAATATATGCCAGTCTTAGATAGTTTAGCTGTTTTTCACCTAGTAAAGGGACTTATAAAAGAAGACTGATTATATTTTTTTCCTAAGAGAACAAATCTCGAGACAAAAGAAATGTTGAACAGTCCAATGAGTATAGCAAAGAAATATAGGGAAAAGTGCTGGTTTACATTGCCCTGGAAATATCATGTTTTCTCTTTTATTCCATCTAAATATTAAATGACACATTGGAATATGATTTGTAAGATGTTAAAAATGTTTTTAGGTCAAGCTATCATGTACAAATTCATGAGTTCTTGCATAAGACAGTATTAGAGGGCATAATAGGAGTTTTTCTGAATGCCACTCTAAGGTTTTATTTACTAGTCAGGCCACAGAAGTATGAAGAAGTTACTTACTGCTATATTTATGATTTTGTCCTTTCAAAAGATATTGCATTTTAACTTTAGGTCACTGACCCTTTTATTATACGTTTCATTTTTATTTCCATTGAAGAATAGAATAATAAACATTAACTTGCAATTTTCTCTAAAGTGATTTTTTTTCTTGTGTGTGCAGTATCTTTTAAAGTAGAATACTGAAGGCTTCAACAATGTATAAACTAATTATACCTCAGTAATTAAGTAATTTACACTCTTTTTCCAATTTAAAAAGTATCTTAAACATTAAGTTTCTCATGGCTTTTTGCAGAACAATTCAATTGGTGGAAACTTAAATACTCACTTATATGAACACTGCTTTAAGTAAACCTGAATGTTCACAGCAGAATAAATACAAGAATATAATTTTTTTAAAGATTTATTTATTTATTTATGACAGACATAGAGAGAGAGAGAGAAAGAGGCAGAGACACAGGCAGAGGGAGAAGCAGGCTCCATGCAGGGACCCTGACGTGGGACTCGATCCCAGGTCTCCAGGATCATGCCCGGGGCCAAAGGCAGGTGCTAAACTGCTGAGCTACCCAGGGATCCCCAAGAATATAATTATTCTAAACACTTGAATATACATATAATAAATAATGAAATGCTATGCAACCTTAAAACAATGAAATCATGAATAGGTCAGTAATATGTTATGAATGTTAGTAAATATCTCTATTAATTTTATCTGATAGAATAACATGAATAGGATAATTTGTTTAGGATTCTCCAATGTTAAATGTGAATGTCCACTTGTGTGTCAAATTAAGTTTTGAGAAATAATTTCACTTGAATTTGAAATTTTCTTCAAGCTCCTTGTATTTTTTTATTTTTTATTTTTAACATTTTTTAAAGGATTTTATTTATTTATTCATTATTTATTCACAGAAAGAGAGAGGCAGAGACACAGGCAGAGGGAGAAGCAGGCTCCATGCAGGGAGCCTGATGTGGGACTGATCCCGGGTCTCCAGGATCACACCCTGGGCTGAAGGCGGCGCTAACCCACTGAGCCCCCTGGGCTGCCCAGTCAGTGTTTTTTGTTTTTGGGTTTTTTTTTTTTTTTAACACAACAATGTGTAGTTTTAATACAAGTTGAATATAAACACAATTGTTTGATATTTAGTCACTTCTCCTGTAAACAATATGACAAAATCAAGCTTAAAACACTTATAAAAATGAAAACATATAAAACACCCTCCTCAACTCTAAGAACAATACATACAAATGCAAAAATTTGAACTTCTCAATAATCATGTCAAATGTTGAGAGGCCTATTGATCAATGAAAAATGATTCTAGGGCCACCTGGTGGCTCAGTGGTTGAGCATCTGCCTTTGGCTCAGGTCGTGATCCCAAGGTCCTGGAATCAAGTCCCACATCAGGTTCCCTAAAGGGAGACTTCTTCTCCTTCTGCCTATGTCTCTGCCTCTCTCTCTGTGTCTCTCATGAATTAATAAATGAAATCAGAAAGAAAGAAGAAAGAGAAGAAAGAAAGAAGAAAGAAAGAAAGAAAGAAAGAAAGAAAGAAAGAAAGAAGAAAGAAAGAAAGAAGAAAGAAAGAAAGAAAGAAAGAAGAAAGAAGAAATGAAAGAAGAAAGAAAGAAAGAAAGAAAAAGAAAGAAAGAAATTGAAAGAAGAAAGAAAGAAAGAAAGAAAGAAAGAAGAGAAAGAGAAGGAAAGAAAGAAAGAAAGAAAGAAGAAAGAAGAAAGATACACTGGACCAGAAAGAAAGAAAGTGCTGTTGTTAAACTGCATTTTCCTTAGTATGTAAGTTGCATCCCAAATTAATCTAATATAACTTTAAAGTCACCTTAAAATGCTTTTCATTTTCATTTTACTTTCATTAAGATTTTTAAAGTTTAATAGTGAAACAATCACATTGCTACACTGAGTATAATAAATTGGTGATATATGGTTTTCTGTGATCATCTAAAAACAAATAGCATAGTGTCAATTTTCTTAATTCAATTAAATAACAAGTATTATTGAAGGCAAGAGTGCAGGAAAATAGTGAATCTGTAGATTTAGTGAATATTCAGTACAGTAGTTTTAGAAATACATTTAAATATCTCTTATATATCTTCCTAGTATCACTTCTCTCACTTTTGTGTTTTTTAAGACTTATTTCAAATTAAAAAGTATCTAGATACTAAAAACTATGATTTTCTTTAAAACTATTTAAATATATAAATTTATATTTACACTATGCTTTGTGCACCCCTATCACATGAAAATCAAAAGATATCAGACATTTCAAATAAAAGCCTTAGACAGAAAACTTAGGTTCAATGATCTTGTTTGCATAAATTCCTCAATAAAATATGGTCCCTAATGCATAATCAGGAAATGTTATTTCCTAAAGTGGAGCTTGGCCCCAATGCCCAGCCTTCTTTGACTGAATCACCTTTGGCAGCATTTCTCTGTGTGAATCTAAGAGATGGATAGATTAAATACAACTTTATAGAGGGTTCATTTTCTTCTACTTCCAACTAGGATGATTACATGTACAGTTACTCTAGCCTTACTTTTAAAGAAAAGCTGTACTTTAATAAATAACAAAATTTTAAAAAGCTTTTAGCTCTAGAGGGAAAGTAATCTATCTTCCAATATGAAAAAAATAGAGAATAATTTCATCATTTATGAAACACTCTTGTTAATATTAATATCCCACCTTTAATTGGTTCCTCTGGACATTCAATCAACTCAGCATATTCAATTTTACTGAGAATACAACTGTGAATATATTCAAAAGTTTCAAAGAGTAAAACTGTTAAAAGTGCAGACAGGAAATTATGGTCATTAAGTCTCTTACAGCTTCAACTACTTTTGAAAGTATTTTGACATTCTGTAAATATATTAAAGAACCATTGACATAAAAATTGTATGTTAAGTTAAACTGTATTATTTATCTTTTTTTTTTTTTTTTAGAAAAACATTCATTTTTGACAGGGAATAGTTTCAAAGGAAATTTGCTGATGTGATTTAGGATACTTGTAAGCATACGTATACTGTACTATTTTTCTGTAGTTTTAGAAAAAAAAATTCTATTCCAAGATTTTATTTCCAACCCTTTAAATATCTGAAGCCCTTAAATATCTCATAGAACAATACTTATTGCCACTTTAATAAATTGACCAAATATATCCCAACATGCAATAAACAGAGAGATAATATTGCTTACATTTATAGAACATAATCCTTTCCATTTGGAATAAATATTTCTATGAGGTATTCTATTTTAGAATAAATGCCAGAAATCATAATAATATGTCAACATAACTATATCAATATAATATAATCAAACTGCAAGGAAAATTACCATATTCTCTAACTCCATCACATCAGTATTTTTTTTTAAGATTTTATTTATTTTTTCATGAGAGACACACAGAGAGGCAGAGACACAGGCAGAGGGAGAAGTAAGTTCCATGCAAGGAGCCCAATATGGGACCCAATCCCAGATGCCAGGATCACACCCTGAGTCAAAGGCAAACGCTCAACAACTGAGCCACCCAGGCATCCCATATAAATACTCCTTTTTTTACAAGTCTCAGCCCCATATTATTGCCCACTGTGATCACTCTACCAATGCAAGAATGGGTCTAGATTTGGGTACATTCGCCTCTCTTTTCATATCATGTTTGATTCAGAATTAACAAAGAGTGATTTATATATATGGCCTTAAAAATTTCATCATGTATAGTTTCCCAATCTGTAACTCCTAGCTTTGAGATACTACCTATGGGATTTGAAATGTACTTGAAAACAAGTGAAAGTAACTATATTTTTTTAAATTTTGAAATAAGATAATTAGAAATATAACAAAATTTATACGCTGTTTATTTCCATACACGAATAGCCAGTGTAAAGAAAATTACCATGCAAAAGTATTTGAAATAATCTAGGTTTTTATTTTAAGATTTTATTTATTTATTTATTTATTTATTTATTTATTTATTTATTTATTTATTTATCTATTTATGAGAGACATAGAGAGAGGCAGAGATATAAGCAGAAGGAGAAGCAAGCTCCATGAAGGAAGCCCGATGTGGGACTTGATCCTGGAACTCCGGGATCACATCCTGAGCGGGAGGCAGACGCTCAAATGCTGAGCCACCCAGGCATCCCAAGGTTGTTTTTAAAGCTCATCTAAAACAGTGACTAAAGCACAACTGAAAGTTTAGCAAGATAAGTCATTAATCCGCAGGATTTTTTTGGATGATTTCCTATTACTCTAAAGTAATAGCATATGTTTTTTCTATTGCTGTACCAAGTACAAATTTATTTTCCACACTCTTTAATTCTTTTCTAAGTAAAATTCTGACAATACACACAGTCACACATATACAATTACTATTTCAATACGAAAAAGGCTTGTTGCAAAATATCTCCTTTTAAAAGTGTCGAAACTCTATTGTTTTAGAAATTGTGTGACTATAGTATTTTCTCTACTTAATATTCTAGTCCATTAATGTTAACTAGGACTCTATGGTTTCAAATATATTACTAAATAAGCTAAAATAATGAAAAACCTCCTTATGTAACTTTGGCTTGCTCATCCTATTTTTGTTTTGTTTTGGTATAAGTTCTTATATACAGTTTTTTTATTTTTGTTTTTACTGTTCAGAAGAATGTTTATAACAGTCTTGATTGATATTTACAAATTTATCTCAGAAGGAATTTTTAAATCAACTTATATTTTTATAGCAGTATAATTTTACTTGCATTTTATTTGTTTTAAATGATTGCTTTGTTTTAATTCATATTATTTTTTAAAGCTTCATATTTAACTCTTTTGAAACAAGAATTTTTGTTGCCATATAAAAACAGATTACTGTGATAAGCATGATTTGTAAGGTGTGCATGATGCATTATTTTTGTAATGCTTGAATATAAGATCTTCAGCATCACTTTTACCTTATGTTACAAGGTAAAAATTGTTACAATATCAACTCCAAAGGAGGATGTAGTAGACACAACAGGCCAATAGTTCAACTGAAAGAATTAGAGAAAATTAATATATTTTTAAAATTACAGTGTAAAGGTATTTGAGAGACAGGTACTCTGTTAATCAGTCTACTTTCAAATGATCTTAGATAAGTCTTAAATTGTAATTTAAGAACTTTAAATTATATACTCCAAATTATTCTCTTCCAGTTTTATGGCATTTTAAATTTACCTCATATAGAATTCCATAATGCATCAAAATAATTATTTATATGACCCCTTAACTTTTAGAATGATACATAATAATACTCATTCACTTTTAAATTTATTTCACCCATTTCCTAAACTATGTATTTTTAATAGATCCAAGAGTCTACCTATATTATGTTTCCTGCTAGAACTTATTCTTTAGTAGTCCATAAATGCTGGTAACAAACCCTAATAGTTTTTGTTGATCCAAAAGTTATTTAATTTCTTCATGTAAAAAGAAAAAAATACCTGTGTGTATATAAGTCTCACAGAAAGGAAGAAACCATTTATAAAATACATGTCATATAAGTCTTGTATCTAGAATATATATTTAAAAATCCTACAACTCAAATTCAACAAGTCATAAAACTACATCTAAACAGGGGAATTTTTTTGAATAGCCATTATACATACATATATATATATAAATATATATATACATATAAAATCTTCTTTGATGATATATACATTGTTACTGGTTTTTCTCTGTTTCTCTTGCTTACTAAACAGTCTTGATCTCTCTTTTCTGTATCTAATATATCCACAAAAATTATGTTTTCAGTTGTTACTCATCCCCATCAATTTCTCCAAGAGGTAGAAAAAACACTAAGTGAAAATAGATTTAATAAGGATAGATAGTGATTCACAGTGTTCCAAAGATGCCATTAAGATAACAAATAATACATGTCTCTTTGAATAGATGAAAAGGAAATTACTAAACAATAAATAAAAGTCTACATATTTGGCTTTGAACATAGTTTAAGCTGCATGATTCGTTTTATTTTTTTCTAAAAGCTTCATCTTTATCACATAAGTATTTCTTTTAATCAATTATCTTGCATCTTCCTTCCAAGTACATAGAGCAATTGATACTCCCATATGATTACACACAATTTCATTATTGAAAAGTAATTAAACATTCATACTGAAGGATGAGGTATTTTACATTGGTCTGCATGTAGAGATATCCTTACTAATCATATAGATACATAAGGAAGTTGACAAAATGATTGGATAATGTAGACATGAAAAGTGAGATGAAAATCATTTATGAAGCTTACTGTATTGTAGGCACATAATGCAGGAGGGTACTTAAAATACCTAAAATTATTTTTGAGTTATTTTTCTGAGGTTCTAGGCCTATTCCAAATATAATCATTAACATAAATTCTATCAGTAACCCTCTAGAAAAAGGTTATAAAATGAAAAGCAAAACTTAAAAACATATTAACTTTAAATAGATGAAGGTAGAAACAACAGAATTTCCTGAACAGAGGAACTTCAGAACAAAGGAATAGGGCAGAGAAGAAATATACAGAGTAGGTACTCCTGGGCTGTTAAGGCACACACAGCCCTTAGACTCCTTCTTTGTACATCACATTTTCTGTTCAATTCCTTTTATTGTACAGAGTTTTAGAAATGCTGCAGATATTATTGTCTGTATTCATTTGTCGAACCATGCATATTCATTTAATAAATGTTACCTACAGTACTCCATTAAACAGCTATGGCTCTTGGCATCATAATACTTTCCTTCGTGTAAATTTCTGTGCCAGCTGCTTAGAAGGATCTTTTTTTTATCCCCTCTTCCATAAGAATTTTGAGTGGGAACTTGATGTCATTATTGAATCTTTGAGTGATAACTAGAAAAGGCTCCCAATATTCTACATGACCTCTGTTCATTGGTCACCTTCCTTTTCATAGGTCTCTGCCCACTTCAGCAGACCTTACAGCAACACCAATAAAGCCTGGCTTCTTTTAAACAATTTATATTTATGTACCTTAAGTAGACAACATAGGACCGACCACCTGGGTGGCTCAGTGGTTGAGCGTCTGTCTTTGGCTCAAGTCATGATCCTGGGATCCTGAGATCAAGCTCCGCATCGGGCTCCCTACAGGGAGCCTGCTTCTTCCTCTGCCTAGGTCTCTGCTTCTCTCTGTGTCTCTCATGAATGAATAAATAAATAAAATCTTAAAAAAAGTAGACAATATAGATCATACTCTGCACATTTAATCATGGATTGGTAATGTATGAAGTATACAGAATAAAACTAATAAAAACATACATATCAGAGGACTGAGATATTAACATTTTGACAATGAATTACAGAAAGGGAGAAGATTATTATGAATGGGCAAAACTAAAAATCTTATGCCTTATGAACCCAGATTGAGTTGGCTATTACATCCAGACATTTAAAATAAATAATTATATTAAGGTAATTTATATAGATGACACTATTTGTTTCTTTCTGCTGTAGAAATATGAAATGAGGTACTTCTTTGTTATCTAAAAAATAAGTGACTAAGCACGGGTGTTTGCGTACTAACAGATTTAAATGTTGCTAATTACCTTGTATTGCATAAACAAAAATGGGAAACTTACAAATTAGGAAGATCTTTCAACCTCCTAGTTTTGTTTTTGAATCTGCACTCATTCAGAAGACTTCTGTGATAGAGAGACAGTTTGGACATTAGGAAAGCTTTCAGTGTCCGCTATTTTTCAGGAAACTGCCATGAAGAAGCAAAATTGATCACTGTAAAGTCCCAAGAAATTCTCAAATTTTCTAGTTTCTCTTTTTACACATCTTAGGAAAGGACTCAAAATAAAATGTTGAGATTGAATTTCCCACTGTCAGGTGAGTGAAACTGTAGCTTAATTATATTTTTAATCACAAAAAGGGGAACTAGAATATCACTTGAATATGGATGCTATGAAGAAAATTTATATCAATTGGAGGATGCTTTGTTTGATTTTGGTTATTTCTGAATTGGATAATTACTCATCGCTGGATAAACTTTAGTTTTTCATCTATGAGCTCAATGTGAACCCCAGTCAGAATAATAGCATATGTAGCTTGAATACAGAGCTACTGTTCTGTTTATTTATTCAGTTAATGTCTACAATGCACTAAGTATGTATTGTGTCTTTTCCAACTATTTGGAGATACCACTATGTACAAAATAGACAAATTACTCTTGGATATTATTTTCTAGTTAACAGAGACAGTCAATGTGCAAAATAAGTAATTGGGTATGCAAGAAAACACCAGTTTTTATAATTGCTATGATAAATGGAATCAAATAGCTGATATTAACAGAACTGAGCACTAGTCAATGTTGGAAGCCATCATTTGGAGAAGTTGACATTTAATTGTTAGAAGGAACTAGTTATTTAAACAGAGTAACTGCTTAGGCAGGAGAAATGGGATGAAGACTTTAAAGTGATAGCAAATTCAATACAATTGAGGACCAGAATGAAAGCCAATGTGGCTGAATAGTTTATCAAACTATGATTTTAGTGAATCATGAAGTGAAACTCAAAGAGATTTTCAGAAATGAAGTTCTGGGCCAGAGATATTAGACCAATGGAGCAAAATAGAGACTTTGAATTTTATTATCAATACATTTAAATCTATGGTAATAGATTTGATTTGGTAAATAAAACATTATAACTCATGGCTTTGAGTGTCCCTCTAACTTCTGTGTGAATTGTATGAAAGGCAGGAAGATGGTTAGGAGGATACTGAATAGCCCAGATGGTTGTTAGTGACAGTTTGTTCAAAAGCAATTGTAAGAGGAGAGGAAAAAATAAACATGTTCAAGATACATTTTAATAGAGATGTAGGTATTGCAGTAGATGGAGAGAATAAGAGAGAAAGGAAAAAAAAAAGAATGAATACTAACTCCTATCTCTGTGGTTTAACACAAAAAGTCAAAAGTCTGCCAAATTCTGAGATAGGAATTTTGGAGGATGCAAAAGTCTATTGGCAGTAATAATTTATTATGGGCATACTTATGCAGAGTCATGTGGAATATGGATGAAATATTGAGTGGAGGAACTATGAAACATGTGTTCAGTAAACTATGAAGATATAGAGATACACTGACATAGAGATTGCATGCAAAATCATATCTACATGCTTGATTAAATAGAAGAGTAAATACAGCAAACTTTAAGGCTGATGACCAAATCTTTAGACATTTCACCATCAAGATTTCATAATGGGGTAGAAGGTAGTAAAGGTGATTTAGAATATGTGGCTAGTGATATGCATGGGGGAAAAAACCCACAAGATAGGAGATATTACAGGATCCTACAGAAGAACGGTATTCAAAAAGATGGGGTATCTTATACTATTTTTAAGTCCGGTAAGTAGAACACAGAAAAGGAGCATTGCAAAAAAAAAAAAAAAAAGGAGCATTGCAATATTAAAGTCACTGGTGACAATGACAAGGAAATTTATTGGAATATAAGGGAAACTAATATATTTTGGTTTCATGGTATAAAATGGTAAGAGAGGGGAGAAAATACAAACATTAATTGTTCTAAAAATATTTTATTTATTTATTCATGAGAGACACACAGAGAGACAGAGACAGACAGACAGAGGGAGATGCAGGCTCCCTATAGGGAGCCCGATATGGGATTCCATCCCAGGACCTGGGATCACGACCTGAACCAAGGCCAGATGCTCTATGACTGAGCCACCCAGGCATCCCCAAATATTATTTCTAGATGTTTTCCTAAAGACGGTTTGCTATGAAAAGAAGGAAAGAAATAGAAATACTAATTGGAGGGAATGTGGTGTCTATTTCTATGCTGGTAAAAAAGAAACAAATTGGCGATGTAAGATGGTCTCTGGAAAGCAACAGATAGGTGGAGTACACAGTACATGGGAAGAGTCTTGTCTCAAATAGTAGCAGGGATGTTTCTTTCACAGTAATGAAAAAAAAATGGAAAAAAAAGGCACACAAGTGTGGCTTCAGATTAAGAGGCTTGGGTAAATTTGGTGATAAAGAGATGAGGGGAATTCTTTGCCTAGGCATATTTTACAGGCTGAAACTCATGTGTTACAACTTCACGGGCCTTCCTATCTATCTTTAGTGTCCTGGGATAGGGGTGGGTTCTTATTCCAGATATTTCCATCCAACATCAAGATTCTCTGCACTGGTCATTAGATCTCTGAAATTAATATAGTGTTGTTTGTAATAATTGTTCTATTCTAAATTCTATTAATTCAAAACAATGTTAAGAACTTTTTTGAGAACTTATTTGAAGTATTTTAGAACAAAAATATTTAATTGATGGTCAACTGAACTTGTTTATTGCCTATCCTACAGCTGAAATCAACAAACATCAAAGTAGAGAGGAAAAGCAGGTTAGTGACCATTTATCGTTTAAAATACCTTTTTGAACATGATAGGGAATTGTGCACTTTCTCAAATGTATTTGCTGGGAAATTATTACAGAAGAATAAAGCTTGTGTTTTCAAACTTGACTCTTCTCACGTTGTCAAAGCAACTCATATATTTCCACGAATGTTCAGATTGAGGGAATGCACCTGGATGAATTATACTCCCTTGGGGAAGGGATGGATCACTGATCTTCTCTAACATTTCATCTGTGAGGATTTACTTTTCTATCGAGGGTGGGGAATGAGAGAGTGGGACTTAGCATTTTGTCCATTTGCATTCCAGTCACTGAAATAATAACAGCTTTATGGTATCTAGAGTAGAAAAGGTGCTTTAAAATAGGGGCATTCTCTCAAATCTTAATAGTTTCTATGATAAAGACTGAGGATAGTTCTTCCTAGATTTACTGTTTCAAAGAACTGTTATTAGTCGAGTCAAAACTTTAAATGGCTTTTGTTGTAAAATAAACAATTGGTATATGGCACTCGATGACAGGGATGGTCTGAGAATGGTTTATTGTGACAATGCAATCACTTTCGGGTATTAAATTTCAAGATGAAAACTATAAATCATTCACCTTGCCAGAGTGAAGCCTGACTTATTCCTGTGGTCAACATGGGTACAGACATCAAGGGCAAATGAGTCAGAGTAACTGGGTGAAAAAAAGCCCTAAAGCAAGAACCACATATTTTTCAACTCTTGCATGAACAAATATGTTAAATTTTCTCTACTATCAATTCTTTAATTATATACTAGTCATGCTTATTTTTCTGTTATATGACATATCATATTATAGTATATCACTTTAAACTGTATGGCATTTGTATAGATATATACAACTATAAGTATATATAACTATAATCAGTTATAAAAAAGTACATATTTAATCTTTATCATTAAATAACTTCCATTTTAAATTGATAACTATCTCTAATAACATGGAACTGGTATAATTTTGTTTGGTTTTATGGGTATAAAGTATAGTTTAATCCACATCATAAGGATAATGGTATAAATAACCACAGAGTTAACTTTAGAGTTACATTTTATATTTATTCAATTACAGGACCTTCATATCACACCAGAAAGTTCCTTAAACTTCCATAAGTTTATGAACCACATGGGATCCTGTTAAAAAGCAAATTTTGGTTCAGCATGTAGGGGGAGGAGGCTAATATTCCTCATTTCAAACTCCATAGTGATATCAACTATTTTGTTCTGATGATCACAGTTTAAGTTGCAAATAACGTAAGTATATATGCTTTTGCATATCAATATATGAGTGAAATAAAGTAAAATAATTTCAGCACTAAGAGTAGTTAAATCCAAACATGATTTTTGCTTGAATGACAAAGAGGTCATCACAAGTACATCGTTCCCTTTTATCTATTCCTTTTTTCTCCCACATTTCTTATTTCTATTTAAAATAAGTATCTCAACTACAAATACTTTCTTAAGGACTCGTGCTGACTTCAAAGTTAACAGCATAGCTCAAAAATAAGAGAAACTTTTATAAAAGTGTGTTTCTGAAAAATGGTAATTTCTGTTGCCATTCTCTCTTTTCTCCATCCTTCTGTACAGGGATCTGAAAACCCATCCCTAACGTCATTTGTTTGAAAACAGGAGTAGTAGCAAAGATGAGGGCTGAAGACCAGAAGACAAAGACCATATATGATCTCTTTACTATTTAATTTTTTTGGAAAATATTGGACTATCAATATTCACCATTGTTCAAAAAGTTCAGTCTGTTATAAGGCATCTAAAAACTTAATTCAGAACTAACAGCTGAATAGCTGAAGATCCATTTGAGGGCTCTCAACAGACAATTTGGAACTGTTGAGTGTGCTTTGTTACTCAGTTTATTGCTATGCAGAGAGGTTAAATTTCCTTAGAAACCATATATCTACATAAATATTTATAAGATACAATTATATAAAATACAAACATGTTGGGGATCCCTGGGTGGCTCAGCGGTTTGGTGTCTGCCTTTGGCCCAGGGCGCGATCCTGGTGTCCTGAGATCAAGTCCCAAGTAGGGCTCCCGGCATGGAGCCGGCTTCTCCCTCGGCCTGTGTCTCTGCCTCTCTCTCTCTCTCTCTCTCTCTCTCTCTCTCTATCGTGAATAAATAAATATACAAATATTTTTAAAAAATACAAAAATGTTTTATATTTTATAAGTTTATTTTATATGACATAAAATACATTTTGTGTTATACAACTATATACAAATGTATGTAAATATTTTTGTACAAATATGTTTATTTAAAATGTTTTATTTATATTTTATGTGTTTACAATATAGTTATACAAAATTATATGTATGTTTGTATTTACATATTTTTAAAATGTCAATGCTACATATGATATAAAAATATCTTCCTATAATTCTTTTTCCCTGAATTCACATTTGCCGAATAACAACTACCATTTGTAGATCTCACAGCAGTGTAATTCCACGTTGGCAGTTGCAAAGGCAAAAGCAGCTATAACCTGGTTTGCAGAGGAACTGGAATCATCTCACACAAGTACATTTCAAGTTGGAATAAATACAAGATTGCTGTAGCCAGGTTTTAATTCTTATATAGTAGTCATAAAGTTAATAACAAAGAGTTATAATTATTCAATTGAAAACTCAGTCTTCTTTGTTCTATCATTATCTCCAAATATATTATGTTGTCTTGATTAAATTTATAAAAACAAATGTTGCTTTTGGAAAACTGTAAAAGTTTGAGGTCTAGGGAGGTACACACTTTATATTATGCTTACATTAATAAGGTATATTTTTAAGTAGAATAATTTTAATATATTTGGATGGATTATAAATTATTAGATTGGTTTATACAGCGATTTATTATAAGTGACAAAGTTAATAGTAGTGAGTCATCCTTTGTCCTTGAAGTGATAACTGAAGAGCTATCTGTTCGGCAGCTTCTTTTACATTCAGTGCCTCCATGCTTCTTGTAACACATTCATAATTAACTTTCACATGCAGGAAAACTTGTCCCCAGAAGTCTTCAGATAAGAAATTCCTGATACAATTTTTTGCAACTATGATAAGTGGACTTTTCAATGTAATAAAAAAATACAATCAGAAAACACTGTTTTCATGACAACAGCACAGCAGCAAAATGATGTAAGAACAACAGATTATTCATTCCATCTACATAATTACTGCAAATAACTACAAAGCTTATAAATGTGAGCAAATCTCTATAAATTCATGAAGCCTACTTAGTTATTCTCTCCCTTGTCTCATTTTAAGTCCAAGAACTACCAAAAATTTTTTCTCTCTCTTTTCGATTTTAATAATCATTTTTTTATTTGGGTCTTAAGGATGATTACTAGGTATAATGAATTAAAAGAAATTTCAACATATAAAATTGTGTTTGACCTATACACAACTTGTAATAACATATTATTTTTGTTAGTTGTTGATTGTAGAACTAATTGATCTCTTTATTTTTCTTTTGTTTGAGATTTTATTTATTTATTCATGAGAGACAAAGAGAGAGAGAGAGAGACCCAGAGACATAGGCAGAGGGAGAAGCAGGCTCCCTGTGGGGAGCCTGATGTGAGACTGGATCCCAGTACCCCAGGGTCACACCCTGAGCCCAAGGCAGATGCTTAATCACTGAGCCACCCAGGAGTTCCTAACTGATATCTTTGAAATGAATCACTATCCTTCTCTTTCACATTCATTTGTTCACAGGTAACTTACTTGTACTTCTACATATTTGTTGAATTGATGAATAGATGAGTGAATGATTACCTATCAATAAGTTAAGTTGGTTAGGGGTACCTAGGTGGTACAGTCAGTTAAGACTCTTGGTTTTGGCTCAGGTCCTGATCTCAGGGTGGTGAGATCAAGCCATGTGTGGGGCTCTGTGCTGGGAGCAGAACTTGCTTAACACCCTCTCTCCCTTTCCTTTGCCCCCTCCCCAAATAAATAAATAAATAAATAAATTGATTAAATCAAGCTGGTTTTATGCTTATTTTGTCTACCAATATCTCAGGTTAATAGCTATCATGTAATGAATATAATTTTCTCTTTATCTCAGTCTTAATTTTCATGAGTTTTTTGCTTTAGAATAATTTAGGAAATATGGCATTTTCATCTTTCTTAGACGTAATGTGCTTTTTTAGGCTAAAGATTAATGAATGCTAACTGAGTGGATATGTAAGATTCTAGTCCAGTCTGGTTAATAAACTATAAATTACATGTGAAAATTGTTTTAATATTTTAAACATTTTTGCTTTATTTCATTCATTATTTTAATTTAATCACAAATATACCTGTCATCATATTGGATTAGACATAATCACCTATGATAGTATTTTTTAAAATGTAATTTGCAAACCAGTTCATATCTTTAGTTCTTCTCAGTGAGAATTTTACTTTGGGGAATTTCAAGAGTCATCCCTTACTGGTAAGAAATTGTCTACATTACAAAGTAATTTAGGAACTAAGATCAACTTTAACCATGAAATTTAGGATTTTTATAACAAATCATGAAATTTGACAGCAATCAAAAAGCTAGTGGACTTTTAGTGGCCATAAGTGTTAGGTACTTTCCTGAATATGAAGACCATACACCATAGTGTTCAGAAGGCAAAGGCTTAAAAAGTCAGTCATGTCTTTGAAAAATTATCTACGACTCACCAATTCGGTGACTTTGAAGTCTTTGTATGATATATTGATTTCATTACCTCATACATTTGTTATATGACACTTATCAGTTCACCATTCCAGCACTGAAGAGACAATACTAGTACCAAAAAAAGACTGAGAAACGTAATGTCCACAGGGCTAATTTGAAAACACATTAATTAGTTTTATTTTTATTTTATAAATTTCCCAGCTTTATTGAGATAAAATTGACCTACAAGTTTATGTTAGTTTAAGATGAATGACATGTTGATTAGATACACATATATTACAAAACAAGTACCACAGAGTTAGCTCACACCTGTATAATTACTATTTTTTTTGTGTTGGAAATATTTAAGATATGCTCTTTTTGCAACTTTCAACCATATGATACAGTATTATTGATTACAATGTCACCATTCTCTGTAATAGCTTCCCAGAATTTACTCATCTAATTCTCCTTCTAGTGTTTCCCTAGATGACTTCAGAAATGAGGATAATTTGGCAGATTTCTGCTATAGTCTAGGGAGTCCAGAATAGAGATTTTGCAAGGTGGTAATCAAATTGCAAAATAAGGAAAATATAAGAACCATCAGAGTAATGTTTTTATTTTCCAGAAAAATGTGTTGGGTTTAAAGAGATTTTCCTTTAATTAATACATTTATAAAGTTTATTTTAAAATAGGGAAAATCATTAAAATAAAAAAAAACTAGAATTTTGCTCATCAGTTTAATTTTTATTTTTTTAAAGATTTTATTTATTTATTCATGAGATACAGAGAGAGAGAGAGGCAGAGACACAGGCAGAGGGAGGAACAGGCTCCATGCAGGGAGCCTGATGTGGAACTCGATCCCGGGACTCCAGGATCACATCCTGGGCAGAAGGCAGGCACTAACCCACCCAGGATCCCTGAGAACCACCCAGGGATCCCAAGTTTAATTTTTCTAACTGAAAAACTCTTCACTAAGACTTAAAATTCATATTTAAGTTAGTATATATTTTGCAATTGTTTCCCAGAGAGAAGCCCACATTTTCTGTATCCACAAAGTAATTAGTTTGTGGGCTCTTACCTTCTTTAAGTGGTATAGCCTATAATGGAGAAAAAAGGATAACATTTGCAGAAATATCACAATTCCCAAAGAAAACATTCAAATAGTAAATTATTATTATAAAGTGTTCCTTTAATGAAAATATAAATATTGGTGTGAAAGTTTTAGTATGAAGAAATGTGCGTCAAATGTTTCCATGAATTAATGACATTGATGGAATTGAAAACTAAAACTAGAAGTTTTAAAATTCTTTCCTGCAAAATATGTTTCAAAGTTATAAAAGCTATTTTAGTTTTCTAACATTATTTCATATATTTTGGTTATGCACTATCGATATAATTTGGTTTCATAGTTTATTTTGCTTGCTACTTGTTATGTGGGAAACAGTAATTCTTTACATGGCAAATGAAACCAATATATATATCAAAGAAAGCACAACTTAAATGTCTTTTTATAAATCTTAATTACATTTCAGAAAAAGTTAACTTTTTTCCCATGTAATTTGAATCTATAAAAATTGGAACTACAGGATAATCACATAGTTCCATATTCTCAGCCATACTAAACAGAAGCAAATATACAGGGGATATAACACAGGTGTAAATTAAATCTATTTTTATGTTTTGAAGCCTAGCAATTTTCTTAATGCTATTTAACCATAGTATAACGTGCAAACTGTACTAATAAATTAGAGGGCAAAGAAATGTACTTCAGGTGTTAGTCTGGAATTTATGCTGGTTATAGACATTATTTTCTGCATTATTGAGCAGCAATTATCTTGCTTCACATATCACCACAATATTTTAAAGTTTTACCTTCATCTGAAAAGGCTTCTAGTCATCACGAGAGCTGCAAGTATGCTAAATTGCATGGCATATTGCATTTGTTAAGAAAACAGCAGCTGATCAGTCCATTAATCCAGAATTAGATGAATCTACACAGATCGTTTCAGTGCTGGAAGCATAAGGTATAGATGTATTTGTATGTTTATATGACCATGCTGAAAACATCCCACATTATTTTTATTCCTCTTCTAAAAATATAACCACTGAAACTCCATTTTGACTTGGTTGATTACTGTTAATGCTGGCATGAAACCTTAGAATTAAACCTAATGTTTAAAATATTATCACATTTAATTACCTTTAAGTTGGACCTTACTGACAATAAAACAATAATTATGTAATGTTACTAAAATGATATTTTAGTATTTTTAATAGAATATATTTTACTACCTATAAATAATGCTTGGCATCAAGTATAATATATCTCTATCTATCTGTCTACCTTTTCTTTTTATCACCTACATAGCTACCTATTATCTATGACTAAGAGAACTGGATAAATTGAACATAAGTGAAAGAAATGGATAAATTAACCGGCTTCTGGTTTTCTGACTTCAGTAACTGTGGAGATGACCTATTTAGAGATATATTGTAATTTAGGATAAGGTCCATTCAGATGAGACCCAAATGCTTATTTTTAGATATGTTAAAATACTGAGATATCAGTCAGACTTCTAAACATGCCAATTGACCAGTAGGATCTGTGACTCTAAATATCTACGCAAGGAATAGAAGTCAATAGTCATCTTCAAATAGGTTATCTATAAAACCATAAAATATATGAGATAATCTAAATAGAAAATAGAGATTAGAGGAAGCACAGCATTGACAATAAGGACAAAATTTGGAAGAGAAGAAAAAGCAAAAAGTAACCAGAAAAGGAAAAGTGGGAGGGAGTTCTGGTGTCAGATCACCTAGAGTAGAAGTACATGAAGAAAAGTGAGAAGTCATCAAGTAAAATGAAGACTTGACAATGTGAGATTATTGACTGTGACTTCTGGTAAAATGTTAATGGATGGGGTGAGAGCAGATATCCTTGCTTCCTGCTTAAATGTATGAGAAAGTTTGAAGTTTCATACTAAAGTATAATAATGGCTACATTTTTTAAAAAATATTTTTATTTATTTATTCATGAGAGACCTAGAGAGAGAGGCAGAGACACAGGTGGAGGGAGAAGCAGGCGCCATGCAGGGATCCCGATGTGGGACTCGATCCTGAGACTACAGGATCCACCCTGGACCAAAGGGAGGCACTAAACCGCTGAGCCACCCAGGGATCCCCATAATGGCTACATTTTGTTTAGACTTTTCTTACTCATATTGAGAATGACCTCCTCTTTTCCTGGTTTGTTAAGAGTGTTTAATATAAATGGATTCCATATTTGTCCTTTTCCCTTCCTGCTTCTCTAGATAATTATATCACTTTCTACAAATTTTCCTTATGTACTTCTTTTATTCTTATTTTTTAATTAAATCAAACTTGAATGAATGGAATAAAATTAACATCATCATCATGGTGTATTATCCCCTTTCTATGTTGAATGGGCAGAAATGGGTTTCTATCCAGAAAATTTCAGTTACTTAGAAAAGTCTATGAAGAAGGTAAAAAATATATACATTCTTTTGGAAGAAGGTTTTCAAGACTGCTATCAAGGAGTTACAGTTTAAAAATGGCACATTTTTTGTTGAGGGTAAGCTTTAACATAAAACATCAGCCTCAAAAAAAAAATCAGCCTCAGTGGTTAAGGTGTCTAAGGTGGCTAAAGCTAAGGTGACCTAAAACCACCATCACTATATTTTAGGAAGTGAAGAAAAATGGGGTTGCACCTGGGTGGCTCTGTCAGTTGGGTGTCTGAACTCTTGATTTCAGCTTAGGTCATGATCTCAGGGTGGTGATTTTTGAGCCCTGTGTCAGGCTCTGTGATCAGCAGGGAGTCTGCCTGAGATTCTCTCTCCCTCTCCCTACCCCCTTCTCTCTCTTTAAAAAATAAATCTTTAAAAAAGAAAGAAAGAAGAAAGAAGAAAGAGAAAGAAAGAAGAAAGAAAGAAAGAAAGAAAAGAAAGAAAGAAAAAGAAAGAAAGAAAGAGAAAGAAAGAAAGAAAAAGAAAGAAAGAAAGAAAGAAAGAAAGAAAGAAAGAAAGAAAGAAAGAAAGAAAGAGAAAAACTAAAGGAATTCTAGCATGGCAGGAACACAAAGTGGACCGAAACCTAAGATGGTTTGGAATGGAGGAAAACAGATGGGGAGTAAACAAACTGGATGTGTGGTTTCACCCAGAGTAAAATAGAAAGTCATTAAATCGTTTCAGGCAAAGAATTACTGTGCTAAATTTATATCAGGAATTGCAAAAGCAAATGCTTACATAGAACAGGTAGTAACCACAATTATGTGAAGCATCGGGAATAAGACACTAGAGGGTAATAAGAGCAGATATCCCATCTAAATAATTTATACTCAAACACATTAAAATTGCCATTTTTCAGATTCCAATTCAAGGCAAGATATATAACTTTAAATTAATAATTTATTTAATTGACTTATTCTGTAAAATAAATGTTTCAAGAAAAACATTCATCCTAAGTTTAAGTAACATAATGATGATAGATGGGGATGCCTGGGTGGCTCAGCAGTTGACTGTCTGCCTTTGGCTGGGAGTGTGATCCTGGAGTCCTGGGATCGAGTCCCATATCAGGCTCCCTGCATGGAGTATGCTTTGCCCTCTGCCTATGTCTCTGCCTCTCTCTCTGTGTATCTTTCATGAATAAATAAATAAAATCTTTAAAAAATAATGATGATAGATGTACATGTATATATAAATACATATATATTATTTTATAAAATAGAAACAACTTGGGATAATAAAGGGGCTAGTAATCTTCCTTTTCTGCTTGCAACTGGGATAACCAGACACGAAGATAAAGGGTATGTTTTTTACACAGGTCAGCAAACAATATAGATTGCATGGCCAATTCATTTTGCAGATGGGTTTTGTATGGCCCAAAAGCTAAGAATGGATTTGCATTAACAAATAATTACAAGGGGATCCCTGGGTGGCGCAGCAGTTTAGCGCCTGCCTTTGGCCCAGGGCGTGATCCTGGTGACCCGGGATCGAATCCCACGTCGGGCTCCCGATGCATGGAGCCTGCTTCTCCCTCTGCCTGTGTCTCTGCCTCTCTCTCTCTCTCTCTGTTACTATCATAAAAAAAAATAAAATAAAACATTAAAAAAAAAAAAAAACAAATAATTACAAATCATAAAAAAAGACAAAAATGAAGAAAATCATGTGACAGAGACCATATGGTTACAAATCTGAAAATCCTGACTCTATGACCCTTTGAACAAAAAGCTTGCCAACTCCTCTCTCAAATAATAATAAACATGATACTATTTATTTATTTTTTTAAATTTTTTTTATTTATTTATGATGGTCATACAGAGAGAGAGAGAGGGGCAGAGACATAGGCAGAGGGAGAAGCAGGCTCCATGCACCGGGAGCCTGACGTGAGATTCGATCCCGGGTCTCCAGGATCATGCCCTGGGCCAAAGGCAGGTGCCAAACTGCTGTGCCACCCAGGGATCCCACATGATACTATTTAAACTTGAAAGAAAACAGTTAAAAATTTGATGAACATAAATTGTATAGTAGACATAACATTGGGATTTTGACAATGAAGATACAGTAAGTTATCCAGCAATTCTGGTCCTTAACATGATAATTTGTCATATATATGTATTTGTCATTGTGGAATTTAAAATCCAGGTGGGTACATGTGGAAATATGTCCCAGGCATTGGGCAGTAGAGGGGAGGGGTTAGACAAGTGTGAATCTTTGACTCAACTGGCACCAGTATGGAGTTTTCAGCTGCTAATAAACCTGTGGTTGTAGGAACAATGGTTAAACTCTTTCTTTTTAAGATTTTATTTATTTATTCATGAGAGACACAGAGAGAGATGCAGAGGCATAGGCAGAGGGAGAAGCAGGCTCCTCGGAGGGAGCCTGAAGCAGTATTCAATCCCGGACCCCAGGATCATGCCCTGAGCTGAAGGCAGATGTTCAACTGCTAAGCCACCAAGGCATCTCTAAACTCTGCCTTTTATTGAAAGGTTGCCTGAAAGAGATTGTATTGATTCCACTGAAACTTATATATCTACAATAATCAATGACAAATATTTTTAACTTTCTGTTTTCTGAAACAGTTTAAACCAATTCTGAATTGTATGATTTTTCAAATTGAGACTATTTTCCACTAATAGGCTTTTATAATCAATTGATTGCTGACAGGCATGGAGCAATTTAACCAAACAGTGTTGTGTCTTAGATTCAAATAATAGTTATTAGCAGAAGCACATATAAATGTACAGGGCCACATATTTTGTGGTAAATATTTGTACTGTGTACAATATGTTTAATGAATGTTATGAGGCTATCGAAATTGTTACAAATGCAATTTCTCTGCATGGCTACAGTTGCATGGAAACGGTTCAGTGATTAAGATGGTTGGCATTTTAAAATGGGTAGTGAATAATGTGGACTACCATAATTATTTTAAGTATTCTGATTGCTGTTGTTTTTAAATTGAGAAAGGAATATAGCTTGACCAAAAACAATTAATTAATTGAGATTCTTACCACAAAATTTAGTTCCTTGTTTGTATTCAAATATGCCATTAAAACAAGTGGGCTTTACATGCCTACTGAACTGATAAATCCCATCAACAATTTTTTTTCCACTGTGGCATATTTTTTTATGGCTGCTATGTTGACACTGTTAATAACTTACATGATAATAATCATATGCATTTTTCACATCTCTATTGCACTAAACTTTCTTTTCTTTGCAAGACAGCTGACAAACACTGAAGGGGAGACCAATTTTAATAGCAACTTGGTTCTTGCTTTTCAGAATTTGCACTCAACAGAAACACATACTGTTGGCATGGCTCCTCGATTAAGATGTAGTTTTAAAGTTATGAATACCATTATTTTATTTTATTTTATTTTATTTTTTTATTTTATTATTTTATTTTTAAATTTACAACTATGTTCTTTATTTTTTTTAATTTTTATTTATTTATGATAGTCACAGAGAGAGAGAGAGAGAGAGAGAGAGGCAGAGACATAGGCAGAGGGAGAAGCAGGCTCCATGCACCGGGAGCTCGATGTGGGATTCGATCCTGGGTCTCCAGGATCGCGCCCTGGGCCAAAGGCAGGCGCTAAACCTGCGCCATCCAGGGATCCCGAATACCATTATTTTAAACTCAAAAGTAAATTTTGGAACACTGCTGAAAAAAAAAAAAGCATGCTTAGAATAATGTTTGTGACATGAAAACAAATTAAAACTTAGAATATGTTATTGAGCTGCCTATCATAAAGTCATACACTGGTAAAAGTAAAAGCCCATGAAACTGCTGAGAGTTAATTTTTAAAAATAGTCCTGGTTCTTTATTTTATCATCTGGAATATACCTAAGAACTGAATGAACTTTAAAACTAATAATTGCAAAAAAAGTAACCTACATCTCTAAGATGAAAAAAGTAAACTTTGATCATATTTCCAAATGTATTAAATGACAATTTTATCTCAGTGCATGCCTGTATATTATTCTAGTGGTAGCCAACTAAGCAAAACCTTAATTATGTGGCAGGAATTACATTAAATAATATCTGAACATTAGGTTACTGTAATACCATAATAGCTGATGTAGTTACTAATCTTCATTTTTATTTTAAAGAAACTGAAGTTCAAACAATAAGTGATTTGCCAGTGAGGCAAATTTATTACTGGCAGAGCTAGTTTTTGATATAGTCTCTTGAAATACATTGCACTTCAGTGCCTGTTTGATCTGAAATTAGTTGAATTTATAATAATTATTATTTCATGAAGACGTAGAACATGAAGATGTGAAACACTTTAAAAAACTAAAAATAAATTTAGGGATATATGAAGTTTAGAAATCTTATAGGATACAAGATCCAAATAGAAACTTCTGTTAAGTTTCTATAAAACTATACAAAATGGAACTATAAATTCATACAAATTCTAATTTCAAGAAAGTATAAAACACCCAGGAAAATCTTCAACAAAATGGATTACATGTAACATTCACCATTACTAAATTAACCTAAGATTCAATCTAAGTATAACAAAATTTCTAATAAGTAGATTCTAAAGCATAAATTGGAGTGGGGGAGAAAAAGCAAGAACCACCAAAATATTCTTAAAGAATGGAAAATAGGACTGCTCTTCTAGATATTATGAATTATTCATTTTTTAAAAAGATTTTATTTTGTTTATTCCTGAGAGACGCAGAGAGAGTGAAAGAGGCTGAGACACAGGCAGAGGGAGAAGCAGGTTCCGTGCAGGGAGCCCAATATGAGACTCGATCCCAAGACCCTGGGCTCATGCCCTGAGCAGAAGACAGATGCTCAACCGTTGAGCCAACCAGGTGTCCCAGGAATTATTCTTAAGGTAATTAAGGGGCACCTGAGTGACTCAGTGGCTGAACATCTGCCTTTGGCTCAGGGCGTGATTCCAGGGCCTGGGGATCCAGTCTCACTCGCATCAGGCTCCCCCTGGGGAGCCTCCCTTTGTCTATGCCTCTGCCTCTCTTCTGTGTCTCTCATGAATAAATAAATAAAATATTTAAAAATAAATAAATAAAGTAATTAAGATATGGTAGATTGGGACATGGATCAATGAAAATAATAGTTGAAGAGGGCAGTAGACAGAATATTTTTCAATAAATGGTACTTGGGCCACTAAATATTCATATATAAAAGTTGATTGGTTCTTATCTTCTCCCTGTACAAAATTCTAAGTGAACTGTTTATCTAAATTCAAATCTAAATTGCACATCTAAGTTGAATATTGTAATATATGAAAATATCTTCCTGACCTATAGATGTTTTTAAACCAATACACAAAAAAATCACATCACAAATGAAATGACTAATGAGATGAATAATAAAAACATCATAAAAAGACCAAGAAGTAAAAGTAGATTTGAAACGTATTTAAAATATCATCAAAATACACAGATACATAATAATATGAGGTAAATATCATACTATAAAATTGGCAAGAGACTTCATCAGCCACTTTTAAAAAGAGAATATTATAAAGTCTAATATGAAAAGGTTCTCAACATCATTACTGATCAGGAAATTTAAAATAAAAAAAATGCTATGAACTTACCCTGATGATTAAAATCCCACAGAGTGAAAATATAAAAAAATTCACAAGAATATGGACCAATGGATCTTTTGGTGAAACAGTAAATTGGTACAAATACTTTGTAAAAATATCTACTCGAGTTTAGTAATATCTAATTTAGTTGAACATCTGTATCCCCATTTTTACAGAGAAATATGTAGAAGAAAGTTGTGCGAAATTGAAGTGCAATAGCTAAAACTTTCAATCAATATGAATGTCAGTCAATAATGTAATGCAAAATTAATTACAATATATTCATACAATGGAATTCTATTTAGCAAAAAAAATAATAAGCTCCTTCAAGCTATTTATAAAGATAAGTCTCACAGATACAATATAATCAATGAAACCAGGCACAGAGACACACTTCATACTTTCCTACAGCTGATCAACAAGAAAAGCTAAACTGTAATTTTAAGTGTAAACACATAAGTGAAAACACTCTCAAGAAAACCAAAAGAGTAATTACATGGAAATCAGAACAGATTGAAGGAGTAGTAAGATTGGAAAGAGATTTGTGGAATGTTTTGGGTTTCTGAGAATGTTTTTTTTTCACATGATAATTAGGTAAGTGGTTAATTAATAAGTACAGTAAGTTGTACTTCAGTGTTTTATCTTCTTTAATCATTAAAGAGAAAAAACCACGTATACTTAAAGAGAGAAAGTGGAAGTGAGAAATTAGAGATGTAAAATACATTGGAGATATATACTATTCACAAAAAGAGAGAAATGCCTAGTGGTAGGGGATATGATTAATATTCTGTTTCTTTTCCAAAATTACAGGAGGCACTACAACATGGATATATAATAGTCAACATATTAATGTATGTAAATTCTTATAAATTAATAAACTGAGGCTAATTAGTTATAATTATCTACAACAGAAGCAGAAAGCTTACAAATTTACATAATAGAATAGAAAGCTATAGAAAGTATTTAATACCATTATAATGAAAAAGATTAACCACTTTATTGAAATGTCAAATATATTTTTGACATACTAGATTTACAAAAAAAATATAGTATGTACATTGAGGGAAAAGTGAGTATTTTGAGAGGAAATAAGTATTATAATACACCATTTATAGTAAAATATTGTTCACTATTCCAGAAGAGTACCTGATAAAAGTACTTTAAAATATGCCTTCTCACAAAAATTCTAGTTCTAGGGTTTTTTTTAAAGAAAAAAAATACCTTTCTCCATAATAATTATTTGAAAAAAATGTTAAGGTTTATTTATTTGAGAAAGAGGTGCAAGCAAACTGGGGGAGGGGCAGAGGCAGAGAGAGAGACAGAAAATCTCCTGCAGACTCACTGCTGAGCAGAGAGACCTATGCAGGGCTTGATCCCAGGACCCTGAGATCATAATCTGAGCAGAAATCGAGTCTGATGCTTAATCGACTGAGTCACTCAGGCACCTCAATTAAAAAAAGAAAAAAAAAAGGTTTGCAAAATTGTTAACAATTGCTGAAATAGAAAGTAATCAAAGTTATCATTGGTGGAAATGGACAAAATGCATTAGATTTATAAATATATGAAAAGATAGCTAATATTGTTAATTGTAAGAACAGTTTTCAAAGAAACATGTTCAGTATTCTATCTTTTGGGTGGGGTATCTAATCTAATACACTTTCAGATTACCAACTTTCATAAAGAATTAAAAATAATAATGATAAAGGATAACATTTATGTACTGCTTCAAACCAGTTTTGAATTCTTACCATTTATAATCTTATTTAACCTTTACATATTCCCTGTGATAAAGATATTATTCCAATATCATCTGTATCTTTTCAGATTCAAAAATGTAAGACACAAAAGGTTAATTAACCTGCCCCTAACAATCCCTAAGTGGTAGAGTCTGAATTTTAATTCAGGCATATGCTTCAAGCACTTACACCCTTAAACACTATAGCAAATCTTTATCACTACAAAGTGTTGTATTAAAGAATAAGAAAACAAGCCATAACCTCAATAGCTTTTGTCTCATAGAAAAATTTTACAATTTATTTTCTGATTTAAAAAGGAACTATAGAAATTTATAAATAGAAACATTAGTAGTGGACTCAACATGCCATATTAGCTTATAAAATCCAGATGCTTTATATTGAAGTCTTATCTGATCAGGTTAGGTTGTTATCTAACAACTAAAGTTTATTAAAGCCTTGAAGAACTTTCTATCTACTCATAGAATCATTATAATATATATTAATAATACTTATTAATTAGTGAAATCATTATCTTTTAAGCAAGAGAGCTGAAACAGATACATTAACTTTACTCTCTTGTGTGACAATGGGTAAGTGACAGATCAGTGTCACATTTTATGTTTTAAACATCATACCTATGCCTCCAATCAATGAAGTTGATCAGTTTGTTTTGTTCAACCTTGAAATGAAATAAAATCTATTAAAAATATCAATAGAAAATATCAATAGAAAAGTTCCTTAGAGGATGTTGAGCTGCTACCAGACAAATTATACATTCAGAGAGTTAATCCATTCTTCATAGGACCACCTAATCAACTTTATTGACTATTAAACTGAATTGACCAATTTACATAGTTGATTTGACCTCAAGGAAATACATCTTTGAAGAACAATCACAAAACTGGGATTTAAGGAGAAGGGTGTCACAGAATATTTGGCCAGATTTGAAAAGTGACACACTCACGCATAGAAGGGCATATCACATGATTTCCAAACTGAGTTTTCTGTTTTGTTCCCTAGGCTTGATTTTTCCAACATGGATTATTTTCACATGAAAGTTCATAGTTTTGATAACCCGCAAAGCTGTTTAATTAAAATAACTAGTTGAATAAGAAAAGATATAAATCAGAGACTGTTAGGGTTGGGCAAGTGAGCTAGTGAAGAAACCTTGAGGAATTGGTGACAGCTAGTAAGTCTGAATTAGAGAAGAAAAAGAATGTATAAGTTCTACTGAAAGAAATAATGTAAAATAATCCATTAAATATTTATTTGAAAAGGAGGAGAAACTAGTGGAGTATTGAACTATATAGAGAAAAATGTTTTTCAATCATGGTCTATGAACCAGCAGCATTGACATTACCTGGGGATTTGTTAGAAATACAAATTCTTGCACCCCTAAATCTATGGAAAATAAATCTGAGAGTAAGGCCCAGAAATTCATTTTAATGAGTGTTACAGGTGATTCTGATCAACTTAAGAGCTTGAAAATCGCTGTGATAAAGAGTAAATAAAGATTTTTGTGCATAGAGTTCAACATGCTACTCCATTTTCCAAGTTTATTTGCTGGCTTTTTGCTTATTTTCATTTAGATACTATCTTAACCTACATCATTTTTATGGATATTTGTCTCTGCTAAGCAATCTAAAAAGAACCGATACATATATCAAAACTATTGATTTCCTAATACTGATGTTACTGATTATGTAAACAGAAAACACTCCAGGTATTTTATTAAAATGGGATTTATCGAGGAAATCTGTTGCCTTCAAAACTACTGCAAAAGGATCAGGAATGGACATCATAAGGAAGCAGGAGAAAATCTGGAAGTGTAGAAGAATGGGGAAGCTACTCCCAGTGGTCCAACTGCCGGGGTGATTCAGTGAAGATATCCATGAAGCCACTGTAAACATAATTTATTCCATGTGCCCAAACACTTAACTATCTCTACATGTGTGGGAGAATAATAGCTTCTGCTTTTCTTCCAATTTCCAACCTCACACATATGCTTTTAATTTGTAATCTTTCAGCCAAGGATGTCCGGGGAATGTAGTTGCTAGGTTTCCAGCCCTTGCTACCCAGCAAAATAGGAGATGGGCAATGGTGGCTTTTACTACAAAAGAAAGCATCTCACACAATCAACACATCCCTTTGGATTCTCTGCTTTCAAACACCCTTCTACAGACATTAAAGTACAGAAACAATAATAATCAAAAACATGTTTCCATTTTATATCATATAACTATCACTGTGCAAATGAATAGACAATCACTCTTTTCCTCAAAAGGAAAGGCACAAAATCCATCAATCACTAGAGCCATCGCTGGGTGCCACAGAGAATCTTCTGTCTTCCAAACATGCAGCCTTTACTCCATTGCATTCTTATTGTTTCACAATAATCAGGATAAATCTGCATAACTACTGGTTATGTTTCAGTTGCATCAGGAACTCCAAATGGTCAGATGATGTCAAAATAGGAAGAAAGATAGTACCACCCTCTACTTCAGTGGAACTACTATTGTGTTTCACAGTAGAAATACTGCTATCTCAGAGGAAACAATACCTCTGTATCCTAAAAGGGTAAAATTGGGGGAATAAGGAGGATAATTGAGATTATAATTAGGAGTAGTAGTGAAAGAGCATTCTGTTTACATCTCTTGGTTCTTACAACTGTGCTCATCAAAACAAGTTCTATATTTTAATTACAAGTTCCAGGAACACAGTCCTTTTTTAAAGATAAGTACCTAAACATGTAAATATTATTGCCTGGTTGGCAGTATAACTGATATTTCAATATTCTGTTACAACTCTTTCCAGATGATACATATATACTAAGACCACTAACTGCCATGAGATGTCCATTGCTTCTTTATAAAATGATTGATTTGTCAAAAGTGATGTTGTGTGAGGTAGGAGGACAGAGAATAAGATATTCACAAAGTCCAGTTATAACAACGTGGAGAGAAGCATCAGAACCAAGAAAAGTGAGATTAATTCATTTATTATTAATTCACTTTTCCAAGAAAAAAATACTGCTGCCAATTTTGGAAAAGCCTCAATGTAATCAACTTGTCATTAGTTACCCATTTTCTTATGGAAAAGTGGCTTACACGTGGATCAGCATTCTCTACCATTGACAGATGGGGTACTCAGAAATGGTGTCATAGATATTATGGCTAGGTACGACTTAATGAACAAATACAGTATGGCTGGGAAAATAAGGTGGCAATCACATAACTGGATATTTGCTATTCCTGATTATCAGGTTAAGTTGGTGTACATTCAAATAGGACACAAAATATTGCTCTGAATATCTATTTACTATTAACATAAAACTGTCAGAGAGTTCCAAGTCAACAAGTTCATGAACGTGCATTGAACAATTACTATCAATGCATATTCTACTTCTGGACATGCTGGCCATAATCTACACCAAGGAAGGTGAGCAGCAAGATCTACTGTGACATTCTAATCATCAGGAGGGTTTTCACCCTCAATTTTCTTCCACAACCACCTAAGTACAGTGTTATAATGCAGAATTAGATCTTTTTGACTAGTCCCAGAGTCTTCTAAAAACCAATACTGAGAGATATGGCTTTTTCCCCATCTCAAATTTCTTTATAAGCCCAGAAGAGAAGTTTGACAGACAAATCTAAATAAACCCTAAGTATCTGTCCAGCAGTTGAAGTTATTGTCAAAAACTGTAAAAGTTCTGAGATTTTAAACTATTTACAAGCTAACAAGTGAGGTGGGCATGGTTCCACAGACGCTGGTGGCTGAAAGGAGGTTCCTGAGTCAGAAGCGAAGTTTACTAATGGAAACAGCAGCAGCCAAAGTATCAGCATTTCTCACCAACTTGCAAAGCACATATTTCTATAGGTCAACATAAACACAATCAGATGACACCAGCACCTGCATAAGAGAGGAACCCTGAACTCAGGAACTCCAGATGTTTTGAGATGGCTCTGAATACATCTTTGTTCTTGAGGAATATATCCTATTTATTACACTAGACAAGAAACATACCTGCCGCTTGCTGTGGGGAGAGTAATCAAAGTACACAGAAATGACAAATAACTTGTATACAGAATATATAGGAAACACTATGACTCAATAATAAGTAGACAAACAACTCAGTTACTATCTGGACAGATGTTTTGATGAAATGTCTTCACTAAATGTATATGAGTAACTTATAAGTGTTTAAGAGTATGCCCATTACCATTAATCACTAGGAAAATGCCAATTAAATTGCAGTAAGTTTCCACTACACCCAACAAGATATTTTATATTTAAAAAACTAAGAATAAAAAAAATAAAAAAATAAAAAACTAAGAATATTTACTTCTAGCAAGGATGTGGAATAATATTTTTCCTTATACGTTGCTGGTGGTATTGAGAAAATATACAACCATTTTGGGAAGATATATGGGAGTTTCTTACAAATGTAATATGTTTAATGTCCAAATCACCAATGCCACTCTCAGGTATGTATGTTATACCTTACTAATTTATTGTCTTCCTTCTATTGCCAGGACATAAACACACTAACAAATATTCAAATTAAACCTCTAAATTAGTGGTTCCCAATCCTGGTTGCATTAATATCTGGATATTTAATTGACTATATAATTAAACTTTATTATTGCCTTATAATAATATGCATTACATATAAAACATGCATATTATATATATTACTATATATATAATGAACCTGGATATTGTTTTTTTAAATTCCTTTACCATTTATCATCACACACACACACACACACACACACACACACACACACATACACCCAACCACCAGTCCTTAAGCCTCCCTCCACACAAATTCAGTCAATCTCTAGGGGTGAGCCTGGGCATCACTGCCTTACATGAAACAAAGTCCTTAGAAGATCAAAATTATGTCAGCCACTATTATGAGAGGCAGTATTCCCACTTGCTTTAATTATCTGAAGGAACAATAAAATAGCAATATGAACTCCTTTGTAAGTAAATCTTAAAACCACTGGTACCTAATATCATAATGGCCAAAGTCAGAAATGATTTCTAGCAACAAAATATTAGAAGTATCATAAATTTTAAAAACCCATAATATTATAATTGGGTTTAAAACTGAGTTCCATCACTGACCAGCTGTCTGTCCTTGAAAACATTAATCAAAAACTTCATTCCACGGGATCCCCGGGTGGCGCAGCGGTTTAGCGCCTGCCTTCAGCCCAGGGCGCGATCCTGGAGACCCGGGATCAAGTCCCACGTCGGGCTCCCGGTGCATGGAGCCTGCTTCTCCCTCTGCCTGGCCTTTCTCTCTTTCTCTATCATAAATAAATAAACCTTAAAAAAAAAAAAAAAAGAATTTGCTTTAAAAAAAAAAAAAACTTCATTCCACATGTAAAGAAGAAAAAAAAAAAAAGAAACTGCCTCCTATGGAAATTCTGGAGATCGCCACACAATTAGTAGAAGCCATTCAGAAGAGCACTTGCCATCTAGTCAATTTTCAATGTGTTAGTTATACTAATATTAATACCTATTAATAGTATTACTATTTCTATTGCTTGTATTATCATCTTCCTTCCACTATCATGACAGAATGTGATAGGATGGATCTGCAGTCATGGGATCTATTTTGTTTTTAATTCTGATTCTTAGGGCAGACCTACTTCTCAAGAGAATTAAATTACTTTTGTATTAATATTATTTTTTAAATAAGATGATTAGGTAGCATGGAAAAACAATCAGGCCCCATAGTTAGATGAAAGGACTAAAGAGGACTAAATGGTAAATGAAGACACTAATTATCAATACATATTAAGAAAGGTTTACCAAGTTGTCTTGATTTTACAAAATGAAAACGTTAGTTTCAGTTTTTTCCCACGACTGTACCTTGTATTTAGAGTGTCTATATTTCACAATTGTTTTCAGCTGTATGCCAGAGGCCTCAATTATATCTCCCATCAGTGATTTCTGGATGTTAAGGTTAAATGCTTTCTAAAATGTAAGCCCTTTCTGTGTGTGTCTGTGCGTGTGTGTGCATGCACCCCAAATTAGTTATTATGGGCAATTATACCTAGCAATGGTGCTTACCTGAAGATGAAAAGGTATTAGATTTTTAATTTAAAAGCTATAGGCAAAACAACTAACCAAGTATTATTAGATTCGTGGACCTAATAACGTTCCTCTCAATATTGTGTTTTTCTTTTTTTGTGCATGGTATGTTAAGCTGTTCACTCATGTGGTTAGAACAATAAAAAAAAAATTAGTTGTGATGGGTAAAATGTTTTTCAGACCATACATATTACCAGCTTCCATTTTCCCCTGCTGAAATTTAGATTATGAGCAGCAATTAAATTTCCAAGTTGATGTTTGCAATCTAAGTTAGAATGATCCTTGAAAATATATATGAGAAAATGTTTTCTACTTCTTAGAGACTCCACATCAGATAATAGTTGCACAAGCCACCAAATTTCCGAAAGCTGGTATTATTTCTTATTGTAGCTCTTTTTGTCCTATGTCTCATCTTCACAAAATCATAAAACTCTAATAATTTTCCTTCATTGAGTTTTCATACCGATTACCTCCTCTATAACACCACTGCTCTACAGATATTCAAGTCATCATTGTATCTTAGCTGGATTCCTCTAGTAGATTGCTAACTCTTTTCTCATCATTAGCCTTGCATCTTTCAATGTATCTCACTGACCAGCTGACAGGATGCTCTTCATATAACTTACTGCTTTTCTGATTTTAATATGTTTTTAACTGTAGTATGACATGCAAAAATTTACACTATTTTTCTTCCCAGCTATAGATCTTCAAAGTGACCTTGTTCATGATGATAACCCATATTTCTATGGCCTCTGCAGTAGTTAGACTTGGTCTTGGATACCATGGACAAATACATAGAATGCCACAAACATGCTAGAAATAGAGTTGAGGGCAGCCCTGGTGGCTCAGCGGTTTTTGGCACCTGCCTTCAGCGCAGGGCGTGATCCTGGAGACACAGGATCTAGTCCCGCATTGGGCTCCCTGCATGGAGCCTGCTTCTCCCTCTGCCTGTGTCTCTGCCTCTCTTTCTCTCTGTGTCTCTCATGAATAAATAAATAAAATCTTAAAAAAAAAAAAAGAAAAGAAATAGGGTCGAGGCTTGCACCAGTATCTTCAATATTACTTATTATGTGTCTGTAGGAAATGTCTATTCAGAAGCAATGTGAAACTCAGGTCTAAACATAATCTTCAAGAGTGAAAGAACCCATGCTGCCTGCTTTCACCCATCCTTCCTAAGCTAACATTGATCACCTAATACAAAACAGGTATCCAATTCTTATGTTCCTAAAATCTTTTCCTGAGAATTTCTTTAGGAAATCAGGGCTAATTTCCAGTATAGACTTACAGGCTATGGTATGGATGCTAGTTTAAAAGAGATGAAAAATAAAAAAATAAAAAAGATGAAAACTGACTATCGAGATTTGGTCAGAAGTTATGATGTATTCAAAACAAATAGATAAGTTAGAATTCGTTTGCAATGTTCTAGGTAAGAGGTAATATGGTTAGAGTAATGACAATGGGAGGGAAAAGTGTCTGGATAGACACTATAAATATTACAAGGTTTAGACAAATAATTAGATTATTTGGATGAAATATAGGATGAAAAGCACAAGAGGCATAACATACAGAGGCATACATATATTTGGCTATTGAGTTAAGTCCCAAATCTGTGTCTTACTAACAATATATTTATTTTTTTTAAATCACAATTCAGTATATGTTGTATGGCCCTCCAAAAAAATGGCACTGTGTTCTTGTCTCCTCTCATTTTGTGTTGCCATCTTTAGAATTTTTTTTTTACTATACTTAACATACAACATTATGTTAGTTGCAGGTGTACAACACAGTGATTCAATTCTAGACATTGCCTTATGCTCACTAATGTAGCTACCATCTGTCACATGCAACAGTATCACAAAACCATTTATTATATTTCCTATATTCCTATACATTTTATTCCCATGACTTACTCATTCCATAACTGGAAGCCTATATTTCCCACTCCCCTTCACCTGTCTTGCCCATTTTCCCCATCCCCATATGTCCTCCCCTTGGCAACTATCATGTTATTCTCTATATTTATAGGTCTGTTTTTTGATTATTTGTTTTGTTTTAGATTCCACATAATTGAAATCATATGGTATGTCTTTATCTGACATATTTCATTTAGCATAATACCCTATAAGTCCACTGCTGGTCTTGCAAAGGAAAGATTTCATCTTTTTTTGTGTCCAAGCAATATTCCGTTATGTATATACACTGCATCTTCTTTATCATACACATCGTCAATGGATACTTGAGACGCTTCCACATCCTGGCTACTGTAAATAACCCAACTAAAAATTAGGCAGAGGACTCAAAGAGACATTTTTCCAAAGACATACAGATGGCCAACAGACAAATGAAAACATGCTCAACATCCCAAATCATCAGAGAAGTACAAATATAAAGCGCAATGAAATATCGACATAACTTTCAGGATGCTAATATCAAAAGGTAAGAAATAAGTGTTGGTTAAGATATGGAGAAAAAGAAACCCCCAAGTGCTATCAGTGGGAATGTAAATTGGTCCAACCACTGTAGAAAAGATATTAGACATTCTTTAATAACTAAAATGGGAATACCATATGATCCAATAATTTCACTCCTGGGAATTAACCTAAAGCAAATCAAAACATTAATGTGAAAAGATATGTACAACCATATGCTTACTGAAGAGTTATCTACAATCTAGCCAAGATATGGAAGAAGCCCAAGCATTCATCAATAGATTAATGGATAAGGAAGATGTGTGACCCTATCATCTTAAACAAATGGTGTGTGTTGCCACCACAGCAGACAATAGAGAATATAGAAAAGCATGTAGGGATCATTATGCCTAGGCTTGAAGGATTAAATATAATTTTTTCTACATAATACTGATCAGAACCCAGTCATCTGGCACGCAACTAATTGCAGAAGAAAGCTGAGAAATGTTTTCATCCTATCCGTTCATGGAGAGCAAATGATCAAGAAATACTTGGCAGTCTTTGACACACACTTATGTGGAATTAATGAAGGCTCTCTTTAAGAGATTACAGTACATTGTGGTTAAATGGTTCTTATTTACTCTAAGGCGAGGGGTTTCTTTTGACACAGGTGCCATTGTGGGCACAGGTATCTTTTACCATAGAAAATAATTAGGCAGGGCTATCTCAGGCTATAAGAAGACTTAGAAAGGGAATTTAGGAAAGGTACTTTGTGTAATAGGAAGGGATAAATGGGCAGGAATATCTTCTCCCACAAGAGGGCTTCAGACAGAAACATTTTGTTATAAATGGCTATGTACTCTTAACTGGGAGAATCAATTGTGTCAAATGCATAGGCTAAGATGACTTTTGAAAAATGACAATTGGATTCAACATTTAGAAGTTAATTGCTGCTTGAGAGAATTGATGAAGACAAAGGCCTATTCAGAGTCAATCGAAAGAAAAGAAATATTACAGCTATAAAAATGAGCAGAGATGTGGGCCAATAGTCAGAGGAAATGTAGAGTCATAAGAGATTTACTTTGTGTGTGTGTGTGTGTGTACTTTTCAGCTGTATGACTTATTTTAAAGCTAAAAAATTGTTCCTCTTAATCTCCTTTATCTACTTCTCTTATCCCCTCATACCTCTCCCCTCTGGCAATCACCAGTCTATTTTCCATGAGTCTTTTTCTCTTTTTTGGCTGTCCTTTGTTCTTTTGCTTTGTTTTTTCTATTCAACATAATGGAAATCATGATGTTTGTCTTTCTTGGACATATTTCACTTAGATGATAGCTTCTAGGTCTATCTATGTTGTCACTAATAACAATATTTCATTATTTCTTTCATGGACGAGTAATATTCAATTGTGTATACATTCGACACCCTCTTTATCCATTCATTATCAATGGATGGGGTTTTGCTTTTTTTTCTTGTTTTTTTCATGTACTGGCTTGTATAATGACAGGACTGATTCACTAAAGATAAAATCATCATGAAGATTTGAATAGGACAAGAATAATTGCATATGTAATGTGATCAAATAATCAAACATGTATTGGATCCAGTACACAAGAACACCTGGCATTACACAGGACAACAAATGATTCATCAGTCAAGGAAGGCATGGAAGTTAAGGATTCAGGTAGTTTTGTGTGTTTGAGTTTGGCATCATTTTTATCCAAAAACCTATGGAACTGAAATACTAGACTAGAAGGAAATTTCTAAAAAAAGTTATGCATGCAGGCTAGAATGTGGGTTGCTTAGGCACCATGGAAGTCTTACAACTGATATTAATAAGATCTAGGGTTTCACTATGGAATAATGGGTAACTAGAAAAGAGGAAAAGATATTTGGACATGAATGCAATGCTTTGAGGATGCGTAATTGGTGTAACTATATTAAATATGGGATAATTTACTTTTATTTTTCTCAGAGTAAATTTCTTCCCTGAAGATTCTTGAATCTCTCATAAAAATAGAACAAACTGATCATCTTGGATCCCTGAAGTATAGCCATCACCTGAGATATTGTTTAATGACCCTAAATAAAATATTCCAACTGTTCTGTCTCATAATAAAGATAGAAAATCCAAATTTGGTTAAATTAAAATTCAGCTTAATAAACCTGACATTCTAATTCTTTCTGTCAATTTATCCTTGGTAATTATATCAGAATTAAACATAAAATTAATCCATTACTCTTTTTCCCAATGCATGAATATTAATCAATCAGAAAGGCAAAAGTGGAAGCAATAAGAATTTTCTAAGATGAAATTTAAAATTGAATAGGATTAAATCATAAGAGCATACAAGTGTGCCATTCTAAAACAGCATCTATTTTAAAGCAAGATTTTCTTTTTTTTTTTTTAAGATTTTATTTATTTATTCATGAGAGGCACACAAAGAGAGGCCGACACATAGGCAAGGGCTCTCTGCAGGGAGCTCAATGCAGGACTCAATTCCAGGACCCAGAGATCATGATCTGAGCAGAAGACAAATGCTTAACCACTTAGCCATCCAGGTGCTCCAGAAAAAAAAAAAAAAAAAAAAAAAAAAAAAAAAGTCTTTTTTGAGGAATATTAATTTATCCCCAAAACATTTCACTAAATTATTAAATTCCTTTTTTTCTTAATTTTGACAGTGAAAACATACAGATATCTTAGTTTAAAACAAACCTTGTATTGTGCCCAAGATTGCGAATCCGAGAAACCACCAAGGAGTCCACACTGATGCAAGCGCACGAGGGTTTATTAACAAACTCGAGCTTGGGTCCAGGTATACCCGACACAGCAGAGCAGGGACTTAGACCTTGAGGTGGGTTTTAGCTTAGTTTTAAGGGCTGGTCTAGGGGACCTCCAGAAGGGGTGGAGGAATTTCTCAAGTTCTGTTTATATTCTGATATGGGGCTTTCAAGGGCATTGAGCTCTGTTCTCATTCTGATATGGGACTTTCTGCCACTGGCTTGGGCTCTATTCTCATTCTAATATGGGGCTTTCTAGGGCATTAAGCTGTGAGCTGTTTTCTTCCTGTAACTGAAGCAAGGTAAAGTTCAGCTCTTATTCACAGGGGCCTGGGATGGCTGTACTTGTGCTAACGCTGAACTTAAAGTGGAATGGCCTTAATTTTCTCGGCCTCCACAGTATCGTTTTTAAAACACACTTGATCAGGGCAGCCCTGGTGGTGCAGGGGTTTGGCGCAGCTTGTAGCCTGGGGTGTGATCCTGGAGATACGGGATCGAGTCCCGCATTGGGCTCCCTGCATGGAGCCTGCTTCTCCTTCTGTCTGTGTCTCTGCCACTCTACTCTCTCTGTATCTATGAATAAATAAATAAAATCTTAAAAAAACGCTAGATCAAGAAATAAATATAACTATTAATAGCAAGTTATAAACGAATATGTATTTTATAACACTGCTCAGGAAATATTAAGATATCACAAGAATCTAAAATCTTATATAGTTCAGTTGGGTCTTTTTTTACACTGCACTTTCAAATATACCAGGAAGGAAGAGGAAAGAGATGGGGTGGAAGGAGGGTAAAAATTAAAAGAAAAATATCTAAGAAAATTTTTCTTAGTTGTGGGAGAAATGATGATACATTGCAACATACACTTAAAATCGAAGGAAAAGACCTCAATTCACTACTTTCCTGCTACTCTTCTTTCCAGAATCCTGCCAAATGTCATTATTAAGGGTGGCTATTTACATACAGTGCCATAACATGATAAGCTTAAAGGTCAAAGCCTGTAGTAGAAAGAACTTCATTAAAAAGGCCACATTTTAGAAATAGGAAGGCCTTTTTACAAGTAATGTTAAATGGGGAATTAAGGCAATGACCCAAATAATTAAAGTAAAACAAACCCTATGAATCTGAGAGAAAAATAGAACTTTGAGGCTTAAATCATCACAAATTACTGTCTACATTCATCAAATTAATGGGGTCATTGCTTGGCATACACTTTAAATAGGTTACGTATCTTCCAACTGAAGTCATATCTATATGCAGACACTGATTTATTGACTTTTGTTTTATTCTTTCCAAATGTCTTAGTGATTGATTTCTTTTAATAAAATGAACTAATTTTGATATTAAGACACTAAAAATTTTATAATTGGTTTATATTAAGTGGTTGTGTTTATGTCCATTGCATACATTATAAGGGTCATACAAATATTCAAATCATATTGTAGCAAAGGTTGAAACTGAATAAAATTTTATACATTTACTATCTAAAATGTGGAAATTAGGAGCATATGATTCCTACAAGTCAGCCTACCTATTATTTCCTAAAATCCTTTTAAAACCAGTGCTGCTAGATCCCATGATCTCATTTGTGTTACAGTTGTCAAAGGGTCTATCAACTGATATGCTCTGGCAACATGGACATTTTTCTGTTCCAAATGTTTCTTTTGCATCCTTCATCTGTTCCTCTATCCCTTACCCCCATCCCCTACCCTTTCCTTCTGGTTCTTTCTTTCTTTGCTGCAGGTGAACAATGGAAAACAGGAACTAGTAAAGAATATAGGAAACATTTACTAAAAATAGAATACCATCTTGGAGTTTTGAGTGTTTAAGCCCAAACTAAATTATATACCACTATTTAAAAAAAATAATAAAGTTCAAATTTTAAATTAGATGGTAATTTTAAAACAAAAAATAAAATAAGAGAAATTCTACAAGAACAAAATCACTGTAAAAGAAGCAAAAAATATCTTTAATTTTGAGAATGAGTCTGGCTGTGACCTGGGTATGAGGTGGGAGCACAGATAACCAGAACAGCACACCTAGAATGTGTACTGAAAACATTCTGCAGTAAAGGTTGTTACACTTGTGAGACTAATTGAACATGTCTGGGAGATAAAATTCTTGCCATTCCCCAAACTCTCCAAGGAAGCTTGTGCAGCTGACAGCCACATTCCTCTTAAGGCATACTAGCACTGAGGGGAAGGCATAAATTTTGGAACAGAGATAGCTAAATATATCCTCTCTACCACACAGGTTGAATAAAAAAGAATTAGAGAAGAAATATCAGACACCATAATCATAGATTTAGTAACATACTACATATGTTTTTTTATAAGACTTTATTCTTTTATTCGTGAGAGACACAGAGGGAGAAACAGAGACATAGGCAGAAGGAGAAGCAGGCTCCCTGCAGGGAGCCTCATACGGGACTGGTTCTCAGATCCCTGGGATCACATCCCAAGCCGAAGGCAGATGATCAACCTCTAAGCCACTCAGGCATCCCAGTAACATGCTAAACATTAGCATTACGTAAGGGGCATTGGTGATCGGAAGTGAAGCGAGATGATTAAGTATGGAAAGTGAAGAGACAGGATTGGTCAATCCCAATTTCAATTTGTCTTTTAAGATTTATTTATTTATTCATGAGAGACACAGAGAGAGATGCAGAGACACAGGCAGAGGGAGAAGCAGGCTCCCTGCAAGGAGCCCAATGTTGGACTCGATGCCAAATTCTGGGATCACACTCTGAGCCCAAGGCAGATACTCAACTGCTGAGCCACCCAGGCGTCCCCCAAGTTCAATTTGTAGTTTGCCCATCCTCAAATACTTACCAAATGACACTGGGAAGGCTCATGTGACCTTTAATTTAAATCCTACTGCAGACAATAGGAGCATATAATACACTTGTTGTTTAAGATAAAACATGTCAAGTGGACACTGCAGGTAAGGATATCTCAGAGGAAGGTAAGAAAATGAAAACAAAATAGTTTCATCACTAGTACCCTTTAAGTCTGAAATTGAAACATGGGGGAAAAAAACCTTCAGGTAAAAATTAAAATAACACTCGTGAGAACTGATCAGAGACAAATCTATCAATGAGAAGTGCATAAACACAAGTTTTTGAGTCAGAAATGGATTACTGGAAATCACATGAGATTTGTCAAATGTGCTAAATAATGTATTATCCAGTCCTGAAATGTTATTGGGGAAAATTAAAACCTTATGATTTGACAAGGAATGGTAGCATCTATATAGCTCAATGGGAAGATTACTGATTGACTGTTGTTGTTTTTTTTTCCACTTACAAGGTGCTATTTGGCCCCAACCCTTAAAGATTTCTACATTCTTATTATATGTTCTTTCTGTAGTTAATTGTTGGGAGAAGTAAATGTGGAACCATTACACTGGTGGACATTTCAGAGTCCACACTTAAGGATAAAGTCCCTGTGGGAGTTTGAGGCATATCCAAAAGACAACCCTAGATTTATCTGCAGTCACTGTTATGGATCTAATAGAGTGAGATCCAGAGCTCCTGCGTTATGGGGGACTGTTAGATTGGGGAAGTTATGGAATTCCTTCTTTCTTCATCTTTTATACCCAGACCTTGAATACTGTGAATTTTAAATTTGATGCAAATTATACACTTTGTAAGAACAAAGTTGAACAATAATAGGCAAAGTTCATGCAAACACATTCAATTTTATTATATAGACAATTTACCCCAAATTGTGAAAAGATCTAATTTTGCTACCGAAGAACAGTCTATCAAATGAGTAGATAACATGAAAGTTACTTAACCAAAATTAAGGTAAATGCTTGGATTTCTATACGTTCTCAAATTCACAGACTTAATAAATGGATAAATTTGAGCTCTTCAAATAATAAATAAATATTAATATCTCCAAAGTTATTCATATTTACATGATAGAGAAGGACATGGTGGTTTAACAGTTATTCTTCCAAAAGACTGAGTCATGAAAACACTCATTTTATAATACTTGTTAAGTCTAAATAGCTAGAATGCTAAATAGCTAGAATGCATCAAAGAACAAAGCAGACAAACCTTTTACTCCCCCTGGGACTCAGGGTTTAGTGGCTTGTTTGCATGTAATAAAGAAGAAATAAACCAATTTAGCTATATTTAATTCAAATTATGATCATAGTCTGACTACTCCAAAGAAAATATAAGATTTTAAAGGGTTTTGTTGTTTGTTTCTCAATTCATATGTGGTGTTTACGCAGAGTATTCAAATCTTAAGTGTATGGCTTGATGTTGCATATACATACATATGTAATCTCACAGCCAACTCCCAGCTCAGATGGGAGCCTACTTCTCCCTCTGCTGCAACCATGCTTGTGCTCTATCTCTTAAATAAATAAATAAATAAATAAATAAATAAATAAATAAATAAATAACATCTTTAAATAATATAAAAAAGATGTGTATGTTTTTCAGTGGACATATGGGCTGCACTCACATCTGTTATATTTTCCCTTATGAAAAATTCAAGGTCATAGGTCATGAGAATACTTAATACCAAAGTGTTTTCTGACAAGATTGTGCTAATTTACAATCTTCCCAGCATTCTCCAAAAACTCATTTGTCAAGTTTTACATACTCTCATCAAAAGTTGGAATTTCCTATCATTTGAATTTTGATTAATCTGGTATTTGGAAAAAAAAATCTGATATTTGGGTAGCAGTATCTCATGTTGGTTCTAATTTGCACTTGTTAAAGCAAAGTTAAACTAGAAACAAAGTTATACTGGAAGAAAAAGTTATACTGAAATCAAGTTTATGTGAAATTAAGGCTAACTTAGTAGCAGTTATCTCCTGGTATTGTGACCAATGGCATCCGGCAAAACTACATTACTTTAATGATTTAAGGTTATTAGCGGGCTCTAGTTTTATAAAGGTAGAAAACAAATGTAGACAATATCTGCTGAGCTGACTGTTGTTATTTCTACATTAGCTTCTTTCTCGCTGATTTACAATTCCTCTGTTCTCCAATATATTAAATTTGTTTTTTAATGCGTGTTAATTCAGATAAGGGTAATTTGTATTCTATACAGAATTATATTAAGGGCTGTAAAGTATGCTCAATTGTCATAGCAAAGTACTATTAATGTTTCTGTAGATATTTGTGTGTGTATGTGTTTGTATATATAAGTATATATACATGTATATATTTCAAATTTTCTTAAAAGAAATAAGCATTGAGAAGGCTAGCAAGAGAAGGTACATTTTTGATATCTCGGAAGGAGATAAAATATTTCAAGAACAGATTGACTATTTTCCACATCAATAATGGTGGGAGGGCGACTAATATTGTATCAGAAAGAAGCCCACTGGGATTTGTCAACATGGAAGCTACTGGTGATCAAAAAATAATAATCTTGGTGACAAAGGGAAGATGAAACTCAAAGTGTAGTGGTTTGAGAAGAGAGAGGGAGGTGAAAAAAATGAGAGTAATTAAAATAACTCTTTAGAGAAGAGAAAAATCTTGTTCCTTTTACTCTCTGGCACTTTAAAAGCCTCAGACACAATGAGAGACAGTTTGGAGTAGCACAACTTGAGAAATAAAGTAGATTTATTACTGATGCAGAATTTTCAGACAGACTGAAGAACTGAAGAACTGTAGTGTGTCTCTCCCAGTGCAAGGAAAGGAGTAACATTTTCTAAGACTTGTTTCTCTGTGGGGACAAGAAATTAACTTAGTAAAGGCCTCCTTTGGCTCTACTTGTACCTGACCTACACTATGTAACTTTTAAAAGAGCTGCTGGTCTTCTCTAAAATAGGCTTTAGGATTAATTTGTTCATAACTTTCCTCTATTTTTCATCTCTCAGGCTTTTCCAGGGTTGCAGAGAGAAGGAGGCAAAAGCAAAATTGATTCGGAATCAAAAAGAAACAAATGATTCTGAAAAGGAAGTGTATCCAAAAGTGTATGATTTCTGACACTCCATGTCAGAGTTTGAAGGCAAAGCTGCCTACTGAGGTTAATGCTGCCTGCAGAACACGAAGCTACCCCACACACCTTCACAGCCCAGTCATACACTATACTGAATGTAGAAGTGAAATATTGCGACAGAATTAAAGTACCATCCTGTCATGCTTCATCATCTGTTCATAAATGTCACACTTGGATTCTGAGGAGAGGGGTGGCTGGTTAAGAGCAGAATCCAGTTTGGAGAATTTGATGTCTGTCTTCATCTGCATCCATTACTGATATGACTAAGGATTTCTGTCCACCTTGTTAGAGACAATGACAAAATCTCATTTCCAGTTTTTTATATTTTAAAGTGATATCTCAGGATTTTTTTTTAATTTTTTTTTAACTTTGAAAAATAGAGGAACTATCAATGTTGCCTGGTGCTCAGGAATGAGCTGATTATTTGTCATAATACTAAACAAAAAGATAGGATCATTTAAATGGGATTTCAAATGTCTAAGAAGAATATTAGCATTCAAACTATAACCACAGTTTTTTTCTATTATCAGAGCTGATCAGTTAACAGAAGTGGGTTATGAGACCTATAGCTAGGCCTTTCATTAATGCACAAATAAGCCAAAATAATATTAATGTTTCCTCACGTGCCTAATATGCATGGAGAAAATAATATTCCAACATTGACTTCTTGTTTCTACAGTACTAAATTTTCCTAATTACATGTTGTGCTTCCATTTATTAATATCAATACAATGTGAAAAGAAAACCTAGGAAGCAAATACTGAATCCACAGTTGGTCACTGAGCAGAATTGGGGACACTAGCTCTTACATAATCAGATGGATATTTTCCAGGTCTTTCCTAATTTCACTTTGGAGCACACTTCTTACCCCTTCTTAGTGCTCTCCCGCCTCTTTGGCTGCTCCTTCTTCCTACTCTCTTTGCCTTCATCCCTGCTCGACTAGAAACTGAACCAATCTTAATGTCATCCCCAACTTGCAATAAAGACAGATCCTGTGGATTCTATTTCCTCATAATCAGGAGTTTCACTGATTCTTTGTTTCACTATTTTGGCCCAAATTACCAAAATTTGTTGTCTGACCAATGTAATTGCTGCTTTTTATTGACTTCCCCCATGAATTCACACTTTTCATAGCCACACACTGTCAATGTTGTTTGTCATTGGGTTTTTGTTTTTTTGTTTTGTTTTACTGTCAATGTTTATGGAGTAATATTTTTTATCATTCCTGGGCTTAGTATAGTGAAAGAGCTTCATATTTTGGAAAAAACCTTTAAATTGTCATATCTATTATTAATATAATAATCAGTGTATTTTATGGCTATGATTCCATGCCATAATTTTCACTGGAAACCTTCCCAGTATCTTTTCACCCTTGTCATACATCTGTATTCATGATCTAGTCTCACAAGCATTCTTTGAGGGGAAAATAAATATGGTATGTTCTTTCTGGACTCAAGTTTTGCTTTACTTACTATTTTAAATAATGTTTCTGCATTTCATTTCACTCTGATTTGACATTTAAGCATCTGTTTAAATGTTACTTTATAATTAAGCATTTATTGATCTCTAAAACCAACTGAGTGGCCAGAGTATATGGACTCACAGCATGCTGTATTTTACATGTTCTAAAACTTGTAACACAGTTCATAATTTATTTGACTATCTAGCACATTGCAGTGTAATCTCTACAAAGGAAGAGGTGATATGCCTTGTACACAAAGTGTGTTTCCAGCACTGCTCTAGAGCATGCTGCCCAGGAGATTCAAATGATGAATTAATACATCTTGCCTTAGAATTCACTTGACTTTTGGGAGACATGAAAATGCAACTAAAATTAATTCTCCCAATGAATTAATAATCTTTATGGTTAGAAGTATCTTTTATCTTACAAAAATCTCCATTTGTTATGTGCTGGTATTATCTCAGAATAAGGTAGTTTATTAGTTTTAAAAATCAGTAACACATTTAATACTATGTGTAAGGGCATGAAACATTCTGGAATGAACAAACCAGGTTACAGATGCTTTTTGAAATGAACTTACATTAAAATAGTGGGTTTAAACAATAAATAAACTCAAAAGACCAAAATAGTGAGAAATGAAAACAAAAACAAACACCAAGCTTTGAAAATAAGAAAGCAAAGGGATGAAAGAAAGAAAATAAATAACTAAATTGACATTATGGGAAACTCTGAATAAGGCTGATTCTCAGAATGTCTCATGAATTAGATGAGCCAATTCCCTCTGAAATTGTGGGGTGCCCAGGAATTTAACAATAGAAGAAATTATATATCTGTAACAACAGAAAGTAGATCCATGAAAGTTTTCATTATGCCTTCACACAGGTAAATTGCCCCCTCTCCCTTTGACAGTAGACTGTGAATTTTCTCTGTGGAGAAATGAACTGAACCTGACAGGCTCCTAAGAGGGCTGAGATTAAACTAAGATTAAAGCTACTATGCTTTAAACATGGTAATAATTATAATGTCTATCTTCAAAATAAAAGTAAGAACTCCTCCGAAGACATTACCTGCCCCCAGATATAAGAACCTATAAGAACATGGTAGCCAGGCTTAAAAATCTCACACAAGAGTCTAAAGATTCCCTCTCAAGAACACTTACCAGCCTCAGAAGAAAAAAAAAAAAAACTGAAAAGACACTCCCTTTATCTTTTTCTTTCTTTCTTTAACATTTTTTTTTAAGATTTTATTTATTTATTCATGAGAGACACACACAGAGAGAGAGAGGGAGAGGCAGAGACACAGGCAGAGGGAGAAGCAGGCTCCATGCAGGGAGCCTCATGTGGGACCGGATTACCAGTCTCCAGGATCATGCCCTGGACTGAAAGCGGCGCTAAACCACTGAGCCACCCAGTCTGCCCTTTCTTTCTTTTTCTTTCTTTCTTTCTTTCTTTCTTTCTTTCTTTCTTTCTTTCTTTCTTCTTTCTTCTTTCTTTCTTTCTTTCTTTCTTTCTTTTTCTTTCTTTCTTTCTTTCTTTCTTTCTTTCTTTCTTTCTTTCTTCTTTCTTTCTTTCTTTCTTCTTTCTTTCTTTCTTTCTTTCTTTCTTTCTTTCTTCTTCTTTCTTTCTTCTTTCTTTCTTTCTTCTTTCTTTCTTCTTTCTTTCTTTCTTTCTTTCTTTCTTTCTTTCTTTCTTTCTTTTTCTTTCTTTCCTTCCTTCTTTCTAGATTTATGTATTTATTTGAGGGGGAGAAAGCACACGAATTTTAAGAGGGGCAGAGGGAGACAGAGAGAGAGAATCTCAAGCAGCCTCACTGAGCACTTAGCCTGTGGCCTTGGGGCTTGATTCCAGGACCCTGAAAACATGACCTGAGTAGAAATCAAGTCGGCCACTTAAAAGACTGATCCACTCAGGTGCCCCACCACTTTCTTTTTTAAATATTCTTTCTGTAATGGACTAGAAAGATGACTCCACAAGACAAAACCAAAACAAAACAAAAATCAGCAAATCCCATCAACCTACACAGAAGTTCCAATGAGCTTATACACATAGTCTTACTCTTACATATGAGGAGAGATCCAAGACTTATCCAACATTTTTGCAAGAAGCCTCTAACATAGGGTGCCCAGGTGGCTTAGTGGTTGAGCATCTGCCTTCAGTACAGGTCATGATCCCGGGGTTCTGGGATTGAGTCCCACATCAGGCTCCCTACAGGGAGCCTGCTTCTCCCTCTGCCTATATCTTTGACTCTCTCTGTCTCTCATGAATAAATAAATAAGATCTTAAAAAAATAAAAACAGGAAGAAACACCCAACATAAAGCACAGATAACAAAACAAGTGGACCCATAAAAGGAATTCAGGGAACAGAAAAAAGCAAAAGAATTGGTAATTAAATAACATTAACATCCTGAAGAAGAGAATATTTATCAGACAGATAATCTCTGCAAAACAGTAGTAAACTCTACAAAGGGACAGTAAGAAAGACTTGCATAAGACTTTCTCCAAGTAATAAACAAACTTGCTAAACTAGCTGAAAGTACTGAGAGCAGAGTTATACATCTTGTGAAAAATTTAGGTATTTTTTATTTCAGATGCATGAAGAATTAGGCAAACAAAATAATTCTAATTATTAATTCTAGGGAAAACACAAATTATACATATGAGGGAATAAAATCATAACAGAGTAGATTTGCATCTATAAGTAGTAATTACTTACCAGATCTTTATAATGTTAACATGTAATACTGAAGTAGCATGAAATTATAATATGATTATAATATCAAATATATTGGGAAGAGTGTACATGTGATATCAGATACAAGGGAGTTACCTGTATTTTTTCTCAGTAGGAATCCCTAGTTATCCTTAGTAAAAATATTTCAAAAGAGGTAAACCAAAACATGTAAACATATTATTTTTGAGAAATGGAGACAAATTCACAAAGAGTAACTAGAGACTATCAAGCCTTTGCCTCTGGATAATGGGAATCAGAATGGTAAGGGATGTGAGAGCCCTGAGCTTTTTCCTTTATCTGTTGGGTAGAATTCTTTTTTTAACTATTAAAATTTGTACGTCTCATACTAATGCTATAAACAAAGGAAACTACCTCATGCTCAGGTATTCAAAAAAGCCTTGTATACAGAAGCATATCATGACAAGCTTTACACTAATCCTAAGTAAATACATGATTACTCAGTACTCCGGTAAGGGAATTAATGAGAATTCTGTTTGAATATGTAAGTTGGAAGTTTTGTATATTTATTTCCCTGAAATTATTTTTGATAATTAATAAGTGACAATTAAGATTCTAAAACGTCTGTTTTTATTAAAATATAGTTTATATCTATATACATATAAAAGAGGGATGAAGTGACTCAAAATGAGTACGCTTTTCCTAATACAATAATTTACATGTAGTTATTTTTAATTCTAATGCTAGTATCATGGAAGCATGCATAACCTGGTCCTTGGAGTATAAATGAAGTCATTCTAAACAAGATAACTTATTTCCTTTGTTCTCTAAGAACTAGCAGATATACTAAAACACATTAGAAAAAAAACAAGTTCGGGTTTTTTTTTTTTAGATTTATTTATTTTCAAAGAGAGAAAAAAATAAAAAAGAGAAAGAAATAAAAAAAGAGCTCAAGCAGAGGCAGGGAGGATCTCAAGCAGACTCCATTCTGAGAGCAGAATCCAATGCAGGGCTTGATCCCATGACTCCAAGTTCACGACCTTAGCTGAAATCAAGAGTTGACACTTAAATGACTGAGCTATTCAGGTGCCTTGAAAAAAACAAGCTTTACTCAATGTTTGTGAATAAAATACAGTAGGTTTTATTATAATTTGTGCAATTCTAATTTTTATTTTAATAGGACAATTTAAAGAAGACAAAAAATAATTTAAAAACATAAAAATAGTATTGGCAAAGAGGTAATAAGTTTGATCTATATGACCAAATTGCGTACTGTTATTAAAAATAAGTGTTCAAACTTAAGGATTTGGGGAAAGTTTCATAACACAGAACTGAATAATTAAACAATCAACATAATGAGAAAACTTCATTAATTATTTCAAACAATATGAAGTATTTGAAATATTCTGTATTTGCTAACCAGTTTTATTGGATGCAAAACTAAACATTTTTTGAAAAATTACTTCATTAGATATTGCATCTTGTGTCTCTCTGATGACTCATTCAAGACTCAAACTCAGTAAAGTATATGGCTATCATTTTGTGATTTTTTAATGCCTGTTGCCATTATTCACTCTATCATACAACTTCATTATACAACTTCCTTTGCCCATCAGAATTGTGTTTTCTATTTCTTCACAATAGTATCGAGTTACACAGTTATTGACTAGCTACACATTTTTATCAATTCTCAAGGTACTACCAAAGTGATATTACAGGAATTCTAGTAGTAAAAAGGAATTAAATGCCAATGGCTATAAATCACTGAGAGACTCAGATTATCAAGTGAGAGATATCCCTCTATATGAAATAAAACACCAAGTAAGAGAAAGATAAGGAAAGAATTTGAGAACTAGGAAATCCAGTATCTATTATAATATTCAGAGAGAAAAGAAAGAAAACTAAATAAAGACATTATCATAAAATGGTAGGCCTTTAAGTGAAGAGAGTTGAAATTTAAAAACATATATACATGTTCATTTTTATATTAAATTTCTATATTATATATGTGTGTGTGTTCAGATACAAATGCTTTTTTTAAAAATAAGTAAATCACAATCTGAAGGAAAAATCTTGCACCAAACAATGTGTAAAGATTGGGAAGAAAGATTATTTGATTTAATGCAATGTTAGAAAGTGAATGTGTAGTTTTTTTATCACAAAAGCCAACATGAAATTAAACAAATTTATATCGAGGGACACCTGGATGGCTCAGTGGTAGAGCATCTGCCTTCAGCTCAGGGCGTGATCCCAGGGTTCTGGGATTGAGTCCCACATCCCGCAGGGAGCCTGCTTCTCCCTCAGTCTGTGTTTCTGCCTCTCTTTCTGTGTCTCTCATGAATAAATAAATAAAACCTTTTTTTTTAAAATAAATAAAATCTTAAAAAAAATAAAGTTCCCTCTAATATAAGGAATGAACAGATGCAGAAGACATTTATCAAGGAGACCAAACTACTTCCTTTCCCCATATTTTAGGGATACATTAATAAAAGGATATGGATACACAAAGCTAATAAGATCCAGATATAAGTAGTACAAAACCTCCAGAGCGATACTGAATGGGGAAATCTTGGCTAAAGTAAGAGAAGGGACAAAAAGTCTTTATATGATTTGTATGAATATATAAATACTGGCCAGAGCTTTTGAGATCTGACATGATATTACAGACTTGATGCTTTTGTCATTGATTTTGGACAAGTTATGTTTTCTAACAAATCATGGAATTATATAATTTTATTGCTTTGATCCTCTTAATAATATATCTACATTAATTTATAGTAATATGCATTGGAAATAATCAACTAGGAAAAAGTAGACCTGTAGAAGAACTACACATGAATTCAGAGTGATTACTGTTTTATCTTAGGTGTGTGGTCCTAGGCCAGATGGAATATACTCAGTTTTCTTGCATCCAATCATTAGTACAACTAAATACCCTGAAAATAATTCCAATGGTAACCATAAAAGGTCACTGAGATGTGAAAAGAGAAAGGCAAATGGCTAGCAAGCTCAAGGCTTGAAGCATGAGACTGTGGTGGTTTTCCTGTTTTTGTTTTATCTCCCATTTTATCTTCCATGTTCACAAAATTAAGCCTGAGAGAGTACTTTAATCCAGATAAACCACCAGAAATAAACAAAATTCAAAAGAAAAAAAATAAAACCTGGTGCCATAAAACATCTAAGAGAAAAAAGTGTGACTTGGTCTGAGCAATGCTTTTTTGGATTTGTCATAAAAAAAAAACAAACAACAAAAACAAAAATCAATGAGTAGAGACTACATCAAAATAAAAAGCTCTGCACAGCAAAAGAAACAATCAACAAATGAAAAGATAACCTGCAGAATGGGAGACAATTTTTGTAAGCCATATATCCAACAAGAAGTTAATATACAAAATATGTAATGAACTTATACAACTCAGTAACACACACACACGATCTGATTTAAAAAATGAGCAGAGGACCTAAACAGATGTTTTTTTTTTCCAAAGAAGATATCCAAATGCCAAACAAGTACATGAAAGGATGCTCAATATCACTAACCCTCAGGGAAATGGCAATCAAACCATAATGAGGTATTGTCTCACGCCTTAGGATGGTTATCATCAACAAGAACAGATAAGTATTGTTCAGGATATGGAAATAAGGGAACACTTGTGAACTGTTAGTGGAAATGTAAATTGGTACAGCCACCATGGAAAATAGTATGGAATTTCCTTAAAACATAAAAACAGAATATCGAATTGATATATGCATTCCTATGTTCATTGTAACATCATTAACAATGGCCAAGATAGGGAAACTTAAGTGTCCATCAAGGGATGAATGGATAAAGATATATACCATATTATTATTATATTAGTAATGTCATATCTAAATATATATATATAGTTCCATAATATATATGTGTATATATATATATACTTTACATATTCCATACTTTATATATGATGGAATAATATTCAGCTATGAGAAAGAAAGAAATCTTGCCATTTCTAAAACATGGATAAACCTTGAAGACACTATGCTAAGTGAGTTAAGTAAGAAGAGAAGACAAATACTGTGTGATATTACACATATGTAGAATCTAAAAAGCTGAACTCATAAAAACAAGAGTGGAATGGTTGTTACCAGAGGCTGGGGGTGGGATAAATGGGGATATTTTGTTTAAAGGTATAAACCAGAAATGAGTAAATAAATAAGTCATGGGGATCTAATGTACGCCATAGTAATTATAGTCAATAATACTGTATTATAAAATTCAAACTTTAAGCAATCTTATTTGTTCCCATCACACACACAAAATAATAATTAGGAGATGTGATAGAGATGTTAGCTAATGCCATGATGATAATCTCATTACAATTTATAAAAAACATATCAATAAAAAGTTGTACATTTTAAACTTATACAATGCAGTATCAATTATATTGAAATAAAAATAAATTTAAAAAGAAACAAAACAAACATAACAAAACCAATAAAAACCAAGTCTCTTTGGCCTAAGTACTAGAATAAAAAAAAAAAAAAGCCCGTAGAGATCTAGAAAAAGAGTGTATCTTATGACCATATATAGTAATGACTATGAGCCTGATCTTCCCATAGAGATTGGTGCCAGCAGAGCCTGGCTGGGCTGATCTATCCGATGCATCACAGGCACCAGCAGAGGTCTACTACTGTCAAATACAACATCAGCTGCATCAAGTTAGGTCAATGCCTTATTTATACCACACTCACTAGCAGCTCTAGACTCCATCAAGCTGAAGTTTTAAGGTCAGTGTAGTCAAAGCAGGCCAATTCATCCTCTGCTGTATGTAAGATGGCCATGTCAGTGTCCTGAGGAGCAACCTGTTCCCTATCCAATACTTAGTGAATGTTGTAGGCCTGATCCCTGACCACTGGAGAGCCACTAAACCATACCTCATTTTATAGTAAACAGAAATGGACAAGCACCTTAAACTCAATATGAATTATCATAGGTCTCATTTTCTCTGCCCACCATCCTATGGCACCGAAGCAAATAAGGTCTAGCATCTCCTGGTAGTAAGAGTTAAACTTGGCTCAGTGCCCCATGGCTGTCCACATGATGACATAAATATCTACATCTAGCTACTCATGGCCACCCACCCAACACCAGAAGATCATCCAAGCCAGGTATTTCTATACCTTCTCTCCCACTCATGTCAGGAGGCAACTGGAATAGTTTTTTTCTCTTCTGAGGGCACCAACACAGACATAGCGAGAAGTTACAGGAATCCAGTGGCTGGAGAACAAGCCAGGGAATTTGCTCTCTGTTCTCCAAAAACCCACTTCCTCCCCCTTCCCCCAAACAATACCTGGTGGCCAAGGAAAGCACCTTCCCACCAACATAGTTGGAACTAGAATAGACCCCAGTAGGTGCTCCCGGGAAGCCCTAAGGGCAAAGCTAACTAGAATAACATTGCCAGGCCTCAGAATGCTGAATTAGAATTCTAACCTATAAAAGTATTCCAAAACCTACACATTAAACATACTCAAGGAGACCTGTACAGTAGAATTAAAAGAGAATCCCGAAGGGGGCAAGACGGCGGAAGAGTAGGGTCCCCAAGTCACCTGTCCCCACCAAATTACCTAGATAACCTTCAAATCATCCTGAAAACCTACGAATTCGGCCGGAGATGTAAAGAGAGACCAGCTGGAACGCTACAGTGAGAAGAGTTCGCGCTTCTATCCAGGTAGGAAGACGGGGAAAAAGAAATAAAGGAACAAAAGGCCTCCGAGGGGGAGGGGCCCCGCGAGGAGCCGGGCTGAGGCCGGGGCGAGTGTCCCCAGGACAGGAGAGCCCCGTCCCGGAGGAGCAGGAGCTGCACCAACCTTCCCGGGCGGGCGGAAAGGGGCTCGCAGGGAGTTGGAGCAGGACCCAGGAGGGCGGGGATGCCCTCGGGCTCCCGGGGACACTAACAGACACCTGCGCCCAGGAGAGTGCTCCGAGCTCCCTAAGGGCTGCAGCGCCCACGGCGGGGCCGGAGCAGCTCGGAGGGGCTCGGGCGGCGGCTCCGCGGAGGGGGCTGCGGGGCGGGAGCGCGAATCCACCAGCGCAGGCCCCGGAGCACAGGGCGCCGGGACACAGCCCAGGATCCGGCCTCCCCCGGGACAGGCAGAGGCCGGGAGGGCCCAGGACAGGAGGACGCTCCTGCCCCGAGCTGAGCGGATCAGCGGTCCCGCCCCGGAGCCTCCAGGCCCTGCGGACGGAGAGCCGAGAGCCCGAGCCCAGTAGTTCCTGCGGAGGCTGAATCCAGGCTTCCAGAGTTGCCATAGCAACTGCGGTTGTTCCTCCTGGGGCCCCACGGGGTAAACAACCCCCGCTGAGCCCTGCAGCAGGCAGGGGCAGAGCAGCTCCCCCAAGTGCTAACACCTGAAAATCAGCACAGCAGGCCCCTCCCCCAGAAGACCAGCTAGAGGGACAGGGGAAAAACAAATTATTGACCAAGCAGCATTGGACAGTTCCAGGGGAAGTCGAGGAACTCACAGTATACAAAGCAGAGGTTACTCCCCTTATTTTTTGTTTTTTTGTTTTTTGATTTCTGTTTGCTCCCCCCCTTTTTTTCTTTTTTCTTTCCTTCTCTTTTTTTTTTCTTTTTTTCTCTTTCTCTTCTTCTTTTTTTCTTTTTCTTTCCTTCTTTCTCTCCTCTCTTTTTCTCCTTTCCCAATACAACTTGTTTTTGGCCACTCTGCACTGAGCAAAATGACTAGAAGGAAAACCTCACCTCAAAAGAAAGAATCAGAAACAGTCCTCTCTCCCATAGAGTTACAAAATCTGGATTACAATTCAATGTCAGAAAGCCAATTCAGAAGCACTATTCTACAGCTACTGGTGGCTCTAGAAAAAAGCATTAAGGACTCACGAGACTTCATGACTGCAGAATTTAGATCCAATCAGGCAGAAATTAAGAATCAATTGAATGAGATGCAATCCAAACTAGAAGTCCTAATGACGAGGGTTAACGAGGTGGAAGAACGAGTGAGTGACATAGAAGACAAGTTGATGGCAAAGAGGGAAACTGAGGAAAAAAGAGACAGACAATTAAAAGACCATGAAGACAGATTAAGGGAAATAAATGACAGCCTAAGGAAGAAAAACCTACGTTTAATTGGGGTTCCCGAGGGCGCCGAAAGGGCCAGAGGGCCAGAATATGTATTTGAACAAATCATAGCTGAAAACTTTCCCAATCAGAGAAGGGAAACAGGCATTCAGATCCAGGAAATAGAGAGATTCCCCCCCTAAAATCAATAAAAACCGTTCAACACCTCGACATCTAATAGTGAAGCTTGCAAATTCCAAAGATAAAGAGAAGATCCTTAAAGCAGCAAGAGACAAGAAGTCCCTGACTTTCATGGGGAGGAATATTAGGGTAACAGCAGACCTCTCCACAGAGACGTGGCAGGCCAGAAAGGGCTGGCAGGATATATTCAGGGTCCTAAATGAGAAGAACATGCAACCAAGAATACTTTATCCAGCAAGGCTCTCATTCAAAATGGAAGGAGAGATAAAGAGCTTCCAAGACAGGCAGGAACTGAAAGAATATGCGACCTCCAAACCAGCTCTGCAAGAAATTTTAAGGGGGACTCTTAAAATTCCCCTTTAAGAAGGAGTCCAATGGAACAATCCACAAAAACTGGGACTGAATAGGTATCATGATGACACTAAACTCATATCTTTCAATAGTAACTCTGAACGTGAATGGGCTTAATGACCCCATCAAAAGGCGCAGGGTTTCAGACTGGATAAAAAAGCAGGACCCATCTCTTTGCTGTCTACAACAGATGCATTTTAGACATAAGGAAACCTACAGCCTGAAAATAAAAGGTTGGAGAACCATTTACCATTCAAATGGTCCTCAAAAGAAAGCAGGGGTAGCCATCCTTATATCAGATAAACTTAAACTTACCCCGAAGACTGTAGTGAGAGATGAAGAGGGACACTGTATCATACTTAAAGGATCTATCCAACAAGAGGACTTAACAATCCTCAATATACATGTCCCAAATGTGGGAGCTGCCAAATACTTAAACCAATTATTAACCAAAGTGAAGAAATGCTTAGATAATAATACACTTATACTTGGTGACTTCAAACTAGTCTTTCTATACCCGATAGGTCTTCTAAACACAACATCTCCAAAGAAACAAGAGCTTTAAATGATACACTGGACCAGATGGATTTCACAGATATCTACAGAACTTTACGTCCAAACGCAAATGAATACACATTCTTCTCAAGTGCACATGGAACTTTCTCCAGAATAGACCACATACTGGGTCACAAATCAGTTCTGAACCGATACCAAAAGATTGGGATCGTCCCCTGCATATTCTCAGACCATAATGCCTTGAAATTAGAACTAAATCACAACAAGAAGTTTGGAAGGACCTCAAACACGTGGAGGTTGAGGAGCATCCTGCTAAAGATGAATGGGTCAACCAGGAAATTAAGGAAGAATTAAAAATATTCATGGAAACTAATGAGAATGAAGATACAACTGTTCAAAATCTTTGGGATGCAGCAAAAGCAGTCCTGAGGGGGAAATACATCGAATACAAGCATCCATTCAAAAACTGGAAAGAACTCAAAGACAAAAGCTAACCTTACACCTAAAGGAGCTAGAGAAAAAACAGCAAATAGATCCTACACCCAGCAGAAGAAGAGAGTTAATAAGGATTCGAGCAGAACTCAACGAAATTGAGACCAGAAAAACTGTGGAACAGATCAACAAAACCAGGAGTTGGTTCTTTGAAAGAATTAATAAGATAGATAAACCATTAGCCAGCCTTATTAAAAAGAAGAGAGAGAAGACTCAAATTAATAAAATCATGAATGAGAGAGATCATTACCAACACCAAGGAAATACAAACGATTTTAAAAACATATTATGAACGGCTATATGCCAATAAATTAGGCAATCTAGAAGAAATGGACACATTTCTGGAAAGCCACAAACTACCAAAACTGGAACAGGAAGAAATAGAAAACCTGAACAGGCCAATAACCAGGGAGGAAATTGAAGCAGTCATCAAAAACCTCCCAAGACACAAGAGTCCAGGGCCAGATGGCTTCCCTGGGGAATTCTATCAAACGTTTAAAGAGGAAACTAAACCTATTCTACTAAAGCTGTTTGGAAAGATAGAAAGATTTGTAGTAAAACTCCATCTCCAAACTTGTTCTATGAGGTCAGTATCACCTTAATTCCAAAACCAGACAAAGACCCCACCAAAAAGGAGAATTACAGACCAATATCCCTGATGAACATGGATGCAAAAATTCTCAACAAGATACTAGCCAATAGGATACAACAGTACATTAAGAAGATTGTTCACCATAACCAAATAGGATTTATCCCTGGGATACAAGGCTGATTCAACACTCATAAAACAATCAATGTGATTCATCGTATCAGGAAGAGAAAAAACAAGAACCATTTGATCCTTTTCAATAGATGCAGAGAAAGCATTTGACAAAATACAGCATCCATTCCTGATCAAAACTCTTCAGAGTGTAGGGATAGAGGGAACATTCCTCAACATCTTAAAAGCCATCTATGAAAAGCCCACAGTAAATATCATTCTCAATGGAGAAACACTGGGAGCCTTTCCCCTAAGATCAGGAACAAGACAGGCATGTCCACTCTCACCACTGCTATTCAACATTGTACTGGAAGTCCTAGGCTCAGCAATCAGACAACAAAAAGACATTAAAGGCATTCAAATTGGCAAAGAAGAAGTCAAACTCTCCCTCTTTGCTGATTACATGATACTGTACACAGAAAACCCAAAAGCCTCCACCCCAAGATTGCTAGAAATCATACAGCAATTTGGCAGTGTGGCAGGATACAAAATCAATGCCCAGAAGTCAGTGGCATTTCTATACACTAACAATGAGACTGAAGAAAGAGAAATTATGGAGTCAATCCCATTTACGATTGCACCCAAAAGCATAAGATACCTAGGAATAAACCTAACCAAAGAGGTAAAGGATCTATACCCTAAAAACTATAGAACACTTCTGAAAGAAATTGAGGAAGACACAAAGAGATGGAAAAACATTCCATGCTCATGGATTGGCAGAATTAATATTGTGAAAATGTCAATGTTACCCAGGGCAATCTACACGTTTAATGCAATCCCTATCAAAATACCATGGACTTTCTTCAGAGAGTTGGAAATAATCATCGTAAGATTTGTGTGGAATCAGAAAAGACCCTGAATATCCAGGGGAATTTTCAAAAAGAAAACCATAGCTGGGGGCATCACAATGCCAGATTTCAGGTTGTGCTACAAAGCTGTGGTCATCAAGACAGTGTGGTACTGGCACAAAAACAGGCACATAGATCAATGGAACTGAACAGAGAATTCAGAAGTGGACCGTAAACTTTATGGTCAACTAGTATTCAACAAAGGAGGAAAGACTATCCACTGTAAAAGAGACAGTCTCTTCAATAAATGGTGCTGGGAAAATTGGACATCCACATGCAGAAGAATGAAACTAGACCACTCTCTTGCACCATACACAAAGATAAACTCAAAATGGATGAAAGATCTAAATGTGAGACAAGATTCCATCAAAATCCTAGAGGAGAACACAGGCAACACCCTTTTGAACTCGGCCACAGTAACTTCTTGCAAGATACATCCATGAAGGCAACACCTTTTGAACTCGGCCACAGTAACTTCTTGCAAGATACATCCATGAAGGCAAAAGAAACAAAAGCAAAAATGAACTATTGGGACTTCATCAAGATAAGAAGCTTTTGCACAGCAAAGGATACAGTCAACAAAACTCAAAGACAACCTACAGAATGGGAGAAGATATTTGCAAATGACATATCAGATAAAGGGCTAGTTTCCAAAATCTATAAAGAACTTATTAAACTCAACACCATAGAAACAAACAATCCAATCATGAAATGGGCAAAAGACGTGAATAGAAATCTCACAGAAGAAGACATAGACATGGCCAACAAGCACAAGTGAAAATGCTCTGTATCACTTGCCATCAGGGAAATACAAATCTAAACCACAATGAGATACCAACTCACACCAGTGAGAATGGGGAAAATTAACAGGGCAGGAAATCACAAATATTGGAGAGGATGTGGAGAAAAGGGAACCCTCTTACATTGTTGGTGGGAATGTGAACTGGTGCAGCCACTCTGGAAAACTGTGTGGAGGTTCCTTAAAGAGTTAAAAATAGATCTGCCCTATGACCCAGCAATTGCACTGCTGGGGATTTACCCCAAAGATTCAGATGCAGTGAAACTCCAAGACACCTGCACCCCGATGTTTCTAGCAGCAATGTCCACAATAGCCAAACTGTGGACGGAGCCTCGGTGTCCATCGAAAGATGAATGGATAAAGAAGATGTGGTCTATGTATACAATGGAATATTACTCAGCCTTTAGAAATGACAAATACCGGGATCCCTGGGTGGCACAGCAGTTTGGCGCCTGCCTTTGGCCCAGGGCGCGATCCTGGAGACCCGGGATCGAATCCCACGTCGGGCTCCCGGTGCATGGAGCCTGCTTCTCCCTCTGCCTGTGTCTCTGCCTCTCTCTCTCTCTCTCTCTCTCTCTCTCTCTCTGTGACTATCATAAATAAATAAAAGTTTAAAAAAAAACTGTTAAAAAGAAAAAAAGAAATGACAAATACCCACCATTTGCTTCAACGTGGATGGAACTGGAGGGATTATGCTGAGTGAAATAAGTCAATCAGAGAAGGACAAAAATTATATGGTCTCATTCATTTGGGGAATATAAAAAATAGTGAAAGGGAATAAAGGGGAAAGGATAAAAAATAAGTGGGAAATATCAGAAAGGGAGACAGAATATGAAAGACTCCTAACTCTGGGAAATGAATTAGGGTTGGTGGAAGGGGAGGTGGGCGGGGGGTGGGAGTGACTGGGTGTCAGGCACTGAGGTGGGCACTTGACAGGTTGAGCACTGGGTGTTATTCTGTATATTGACAAATTGAACACCAATAAAAAATAAATTTATTAAAAAAAGAGAATCCCATCTCCTAAAATAATTTTAAAACATCAAGGATATCATAAATAGCCAACTGTAATACCAAGAACCATTAAATTACAACTGGAATGTGGGAAAATAGTCAACTGATACCCATACTGAAATGAATCATATAGGTCGGGTAATGGAACTACCTGACAAATATTTCAAAGCAGCCACAATAAGGTTATTTCAACAATTACAAATTCCATTAAAAAATAAAAAAGTAGAAAATACCCTAAAGATATTAAAATTATATATATACACATATGTATAAAGATTATATAGAAAATTATACAACTGAAAATAAAGTAATTTATAAAAAAAAAAAAGACTCATTGAATGGGCTCCATAGCAGAGTGGAGATGACAGGAAAGAATCTATGAATTTCCGAGGAAAAATCAACAGAATGTACTCAATCTGAACATCAGAGAGAAAACAGATGAAAGAAGAAGGAAGGAAAGAAATAACAAATCCTTAGGAATATGTGGGACTGAAAGAGTAAATATCACATTTTATTGTTTGTATTACTGGCATCACAGGATAGAAAGATAAAAAAAAATGAGGCTGAAAAGTTATTAAGAGAAGAGCTGAAAACTTGGTGTATTTGGCAAACGACATAAACCTAGAGATTCATGAACTTGAGAAAATCCACATAAAATAAGTCCAAATATATCTGTGCCATGCTATTTTATCATTCAACTTCTGAAAAATAAGGATAAAGACAAAATCCTGAAAATGGCAAGCAAATAATGATCTTATAAAATAAAGACAAAAAAAAGTAGTACAATGGTTTACAGGGACTGAAAATAAGAGAACCATCAACCCCGAATTTTATACCCAGAAAAAATGTTATTCAGGAATAAAACAGAAATCAGGCATTCTCAAACAGAGGTATGGAGGGAGGGAGAGAACTATTACAAAGAGATGTATCCATCATCATTAATGACTACAAGAATCTTTCAAAACAGAAAGGAAATAACAGAAGCTCAGAATGTCAAAAAATGGAATAAGTAGAGGTGAAGAGAAAATTTTCTTCTTCTTACAATTTTCTTAGATTACATTAGTTTTTTGAAGCAAACATTCTAAAATTTAATGTGGTACCCACTGAAAATAAAGGAAATATTTAGGAAAATTATATTTTTTCAATGAATAGGGTAAAGGGACATAAGTGAAAGTAGGGATTTGATATTTCATTTGAGAATAAAACAGTATGCTGTGCAGTATACTATAGGGTGTGATGTTACAAACATAAACTGTAACACCTAGAGCAACAAATAAATATACTTAAATATACTATAAGCAAATCAAGACAGAATCTTAAAAATGTCTATGTAACCTAAAGGAAGGCGAGAGAGAGAGAGAGAGAGAGAGAGAGAGAGAGAGAGAGAATACTGAGAAACAGAGGACAAATAAAATAAAAAATTGAGAGCAAACAACACTTTATAGTCAACATTTTTTTTAAAATCCAGTTAGAAAATGAGCAAAAGACATGAGATGTTTCACTGATGAGAATCTGTGGATGGCAAATAAGCATGGGAAAAGGTGTTCAACAGCTTAGATCACTAGATAAATGCTAATTAAAATCAGGTTATCAACACATACCTACGAAAATGGCTTATAACTGTGATAATATCAAATGCGGATCTGGTGAAACTGGATCACATGCATTTCTGGTGGGCTGGAAAAATGGTACAGCTACTCTAGAAAACTATTGGGCATTTTTTTTCTAAAATAAAAATTGGTCCAAGTCCCTGCTCCGCAGTGTCGGGCAAACTTGGACCCAAGCTCAAGCTTGGGAATAAACCCTCATGTACTTGCATCGGTGTCAGCTCCTTGGTGGTTTCTTGGATTTTCAGTCTTGGGCACAACACAATTGTGTTGGGCACAATTTGGGGGCTCGTCCAGGATCTGAGAGACCCCCAGGAGCCCATCCGGAGGGTTTCACACCTGGTGAGCGCACTCAACTTTTTCCACCTTTTGTGCGCATATTCCCTGAGAGCTCTATACTGTATTTTTACCTGTAGGAATTCCAATCTGTATTAGGTCGACATTGGTTTAGGTGGAAGCGCTGGCAGGCCATCGACCAGGGGTCTTGGGAGACATCCCTTGACTCTGCCAGGAGGATGGAAGTCCTCATCTGTAAGAAGGGCCGACTGCCAGCCCTTTCGTCTGTTTTGTGTCTGCGGCCGCACTGGAATATTTGTCTGTGTTACTGTGTCCTTGTTAATCGTCATATTTGTCTATGTCTTGGTGTGGATTGGGGACATAATGGGGCAGACACAAAACACTCCCCTGTCTCTTATGCTCTCTCTCACTTCTCGGACGTTAGGGAAAGAGCTCATAATCTGAGCACAGACATGGAAAGGGAAATTTCAAATTTACTGCATATCAGAATGGCCAACTTTGACGTGGGATGGCCCCGTGAAGGAACTTTCCACCTACCTATTATCTTACAGATTAAGGCCGTGATCTTCATGGACAAACTGGATGGCCACCCTGACCAGGTGCCCTATATCCTGGTCTGGCAGGACATGATCGAGGATCCCCCTCCTTGGTTAAAACCATTTTTACCCCCCAAAGCAGGACCTACCAACATTCTAGCCCTGCAGAAAGCCGAGAAGGAGACCAACTCTAAAACCAAAGTGCCCCTTTATCGGGTCTTGCTGGATTCCTCTCTGGAGGACCTAATTCTCCTGCCACCCTACCAGGCACCCCCTCTCCCTTCCACCCACACACATCAGAGGCACTGGGGACTGCAGAAGGGGCTCCACCCCTCTCTGACAAGGGAATTCCTGTAGGCGGGCCAGCAGTGGGGATGCACAGAGGGACCCAAGGGGCAGCCCCACGGGGTGGCCCCACCTCCAAATGCCAGGCCGGCCAACTCTACTGCCCTTCCCCTCTGTGCCATGGGACCCCCCCCCCCAAGAGACTGGTGGACAGCCAATGTTATATTGGCCATTCTCCACCGGTGATTTATATAATTGGAAAACCCAAAATGCAAAGTTCTCTGATAATCTGAAAGATCGAATTGGGCTTTTAGATACTGTTCTCTTTACCCACCAGCCTACTTGGGATGACTGCTGACAGCTCTTGCAGGTTCTCCTCACCACAGAAGAGAGAGAAGGAATTCAGGTAGAAGCCTGGAAGTCTGTCCTGGGAGAGGACAGACAGCCGACTCAAAACCCAGACCTCATAAACACTGCCTTCCCCTTATCCCACCCCACCTGGGACTACAACTCAGCTAAAGGTAAGGAGAAACTCCAGGTCCACTGCCAGACTCTAATAGCAGGTCTCACGGCTCCCACACACAAGCCTACCAATCTGGTCAAGGTATAAGATGTAATACAGGTAAGGATGAGAGTCCAGCAGACTTCTTAGAATCATAGAGGCTTTTAGGCAGTACACTCCTATGAACTCAGAAGCCCCAGAAACAAAGGCCGCAATTGTCATGGCCTTTGTTAACCAGGCCACTCCGGACATTAAAAAGAAATTGCAAAGAGTAGAGAGACTAGGAGAGAAGAGCTTGCAAGACTTAGTAACAGAATTACTTAGTACTTAGTAATAGTGACAGAAAGAGTCAATAATAATAGAGAAAGTCTGGAAGAGCAACAAACCAAACTAAGTGACTGGCAGACCCGAAACCTGGCCAAGATCCTGCTGGACGACCCACAGGAAAGACGGAGGCACCTCAAGAAGCTGGCTTCAGGGACAGGTAAGGAGGATGGCCCTGGTTCCCTTTGGGAGCACCCTAAACTGAACAAAAGTCAATGTGCTTTTTGCAAAGAAAAGGGCCACTGGGTGAAAGACTGCCCTAACAAAAGATCTAAGGCCCCTGCCAAGATCTTGGAAATTGAGGACCTGGACGACTAGGGCAGTTGGGGTTTGGCACCCCTCCTAGAGCCCAGGGTAACTCTCAGAGTGGAGGGGCAACCCGTTGCATTCCTAATGGACACTGGGGCACAACATTCAGTTTTATTACAAACCCAAGGGAAATAGACAAGCAAGACGTCATGGATGCAAGGGGACACGGGAACCAACAGTACTCTTAGACTACCCAAAGAACTGTGGATCTCAGCATGGGCTGGGTATCCCACTCCTTCATGGTCATCCCTGAGTGTTCCTACCCGTTGTTAGGTCAGGATTTGCTCACCAAGATGGGGGCACAAATTTGCTTCCACCCCGAAGGGGCAAAAATCCTAAACAAGGAGGGGCACCCTATTCAGGTGATTGTCCTGAGTTGAGAGGATGAATATTTTCTCCACCAAATGCCCTCTGCCCCAATGACTGACCTTGAGCATTGGCTGCAGGAATTTCCTCAAGCGTGGGCAGAAACTGGGGGAATTGGGCTGGCCCGGCACCAATCGGCCATATACATAGAACTAAAGCCAGGGACAGACCCTGCCAGGGTCCGCCAATATTCCATGCCTCTTGTAACACATATGGGAATCACGCCCCACATACGGCGACTACTGGACTCGGGCATATTGAGGCCTTGCCAATCGGCATGGAACACTCCCTTGCTGTCAGTTCAGAAACCGCACTCTAACGATTACAGGCCAGTCCAGGACTTAAGGGAAGTCAACCAGCGAGTAGAGGATATGCACCCTATGGTCCCAAACCCATACACCCTCCTCTCCACCCTGCCTCCAGACAAATCTTAGTATATGGTATTAGATTTAAAAGACGCCTTTTTCAGCCTGCCTTTAGCACCTAAGAGCCAAGACCTTTTCACCTTTGAATGGATGGACCCTGAGAAAGACATCAATGGCCAGCTTACCTGGACTCCACTACCACAAGGAAAGATGGAGTACCTCATGCGACATGCAAGGATCACTATTAAAGACTCTCAAGCAATGATTGAGCAGATTGTGGCAAGCTGCCATGCATGCCAGTTAACTAATGCCACTACCCATGGATCTAACCCAGGCACCTGGCTCTGAGGGGACCACCCAGGAGCCTACCAGGAGGTGGACTTCATTGAGGTAAAACCTGGAAAATAGGGATACAGGTATTTACTAGTGTTTGTAGATATTTTTTCAGGATGGTCAGAGGCATTTCCCACCAAACATGAAACAACACAGGCCATGACCAAGAAACTGATGGAAGACATCTTACTGAGGTATGATTTTCCTGTTAAGATTGGATCAGACAATGGCCCAGGATTCGTCTCTAAGGCAACATGGGGAGTGGCACTAGTACTTGGGGCAGATTGGAAATTACATTGTGCATATAGGCCCCAAAGCTCAGGACAGGTAGAGAGGATGACCAGAACATTAAAGGAGACCTTAACCAAATTAGCCCTGAAGACTAGTGGGGACTGCATGACTCTCCTCCCCTTCACCCTATATAGGGTGAGGAACTCACCATATAAGATGAGACTGACTCCCTACAAGATCATGCTCGGTATTCCTCCACCTATTATCCCCAACTTAAAACCTGAGGTGCTTGCTGAGTTTGATGATCACCAACTCCTTTTCTCCCTCCAAATGTTACAACGAACCCATGAACAAGTGTGGCCTAAGCTGAGGGCCCTCTAACGAGACTGGGCCACCCCCGGAACCCTATTGATATCGGCCGGGTGACTGGGTGTACATCCGGAGATACCAATACCAGACACTTCAACTTCGCTGGAAGGGACCCTACATCGTGATCCTGACCACTCCCACCACTCTCAAGGTCGGCGGGATTACTCCCTGTGTCCACTACACCCACACACCATTCTCAAGGACTTTGTTCCAGAATGGAAAAACCAATCAGACAAGGACAATCCCCTAAAGCTAAGACTGCACCATTCTCACTTATTTCCCATCTCCAAGACTCCCTAGTCTGAGGTTGTCCTTCAAAACAGAAAGGGATTAGACTTAGTCGTCTTACAGCAAGGCTGGTTATGTGCTGCCTTAAACGAAGGTTTGGCTAGATGTAAATGGGAACGAGAACAGTAACGAGGTTGGTTTGAATCCTGGTTTAATCACCCCCCCTGGCTCACTCTGAGAGCAACCTGGACCCATGATTGGATCCTTTCTTAGGTTCCTCTGAGAGGGGGAAATGTGGAGGCTGAGAAAATCAAGGCCATTCCACCTCAAGTTTAGCATTAGCATAAGTACAGCCATCTCAGGCCCTTGTGAATAAGAGCTTAAGGCCCTTGAAAGCCCCACATCAGAATGAGAATAGAGCTTAACGCCCTTGAAAGTCCCACACTGTAATGAAAACAGAGCTTAAGAAATTCCTCCACCCCTTCTGGAAGTCCCCTAGACCAGCCCATAAAAACCCAGCTGAAACCCACCCCGGGGTCCAAGTCCCTGCTCCTCTGTCTCAGGTATACTTGGACCCAAGCTCGAGCTTGTTAATAAACCCTCATGTACTTGTGATGATGATAATAATAATAATAATAATAATAATAATAACAATAATAATAATAATAATAAATAAAAATAATAAAAAATAAAATAAAAATAAAAATTCATCTATCATATTACCTAGCAATTGAAAACTTGGGCTCTTACCCCAGAATAATAAAAATGTATGTTCACACAAAAACTGTATGCAAGTATTCATAGAGCTTCAATTGCAACAGCCAAACACTGGAAGTAATCCACATATCTTTCAATGGGTAAATTAAACTGTGGTGCATCCATGCCATGCAATACTGCTTGGCACCAAAAATGCATAAAGAACCCATACACACAACCTGGATGGGTATCAACAACATTACACTGAATGGAGGAAAAATCCAATATTAAAATATTACACACTGTGTGATTACATTTTTATAATATTCTTGAAATGACAAAACTATGGGGATAAAGAACTGATCAGTGCCTTCCAGGGTTTCTGGATAGGGTATAGTGCAGGGAGGAGGCAGAGGTAACTGTGAGTATAGAAGGGTAGCATGAGGGAGCCTCAGAGTGAGCAAAAAGTTATGTATCTTGACATCTAGATGTTTCCATGAAGCCACACATGTGATAAGAAAGGATAGAATTATATACACAGAGATATATGACATAAACATAAAAGAGTGTGGACATCAGTGGTGAAATCTAAGTAAGCTTATTGGTTTGTACTAAAATTTCTTGTTTTGTCAATGCGGTAGTCATGCAAATTATCAACAGAGGGGGAGGAATAGTGGAGGGTACACAGAGCCTCCCTGTACATTTCTTTGCAACCTCCTGTGAATCTTTATAAACATTAAAAAATAATTAATACAATATAAGGATGGGCTACATAATTTTAACAATTACGTAAATATGTTAGGATGATGAAAGCATAAAACCGAAGCATATAGGCCAGCATCAGAATAGACTGTGCACTATGACAAATCACCAATAATTCTCAAAATACAAGATTATCAGAAAAAAAAACAGCTCAGAGAATTTATTACAAGCAGACCCGTGCTATGTCATGTTAAAGGAGTCCATCAGACCAAAGGAAATGATATGATAGAGACATCAAATCTACAAAAAGCAAAGAGGAGCACCAACACAGTAAATATGAAACTTAATTAAAACAAGTTTTTCCATTGATAAATTTGCTTAATACACAATTAAAACAAATTGATTGCTTAGAGAAAAATAATTATAATAATTACACTGTGGAGTTTATAATTTATGTGGAAATAAAATGTATACCTGCTGTTGTACAAAACGATGGGAAAGGTAGAAATTTAAAATTATAATTATAAAGTATTTATGTTACACATGAAATAGTATAATATTGTAGCAAATTAAAATGTGTAAGTTAAAGACAAGTTATTACAGAATCATAGTGGATAAAATAAACACAGAAAGACAATGTGAAAACATTGTCTACAGAATCATAGTGGATAAAATAAACACAGAAAAGACAATGTGAAAACACATCACATACCAGTATGATAGACTTGAAGTCCACCATATTCAAGATTACAATAAGTCTAAATTATCTACACATAGAGACTTTAAACTAGATAAAACAGCAAGACCCAAATGTATTCTGAATTAAAGAAATCCTTTTTAAATAAAAAGGTACAGTCATGTTGAAAGGAAATAGTAGAATATGTTATTCTATGTAGGCACTCATCACAGGAGAGCTGGAGAAACTATATTAATATGAGACAATCTAGATGTCAAAACATGGAATATGACAAGGACTAAAGAAAGATGAGATCATGTTTAAGATGAACAGTGACACAGGTGGCAAAGAATTACACAAAGAGTAGAACAACAAGCAGGACAGAGATTATTCACTCTCCAGGGGAGGAGAGGGGCCAGACATCAAACAAAATGTCACTCGGAGTTTCTATCAGGCTGGGCCTTTTAGAGGTGCGGGGGTGTGGACCTTGAATATATTCCTTCCAGATAGGATGATAAAGGGGTCCAATGATCAAAAAAAAATCACAATGGTAGCAGAATGTGTTTCAAATTAAAAATTTTAATAGACAATCAACACAATATGTTGACAAAGCTAAAAGGAAGGTTAGAGAAATCTTTACCTTTTGTGAAGGACTTAGCAATTTTTCATATGTTTACACCTAACCCTCATGGTACATGAAAGAAAAGCTGAGAGAAATGTGAAGAGAAACAGAAACACTATTATGGATGGAGACTACAACACCCCTTTCTCAATAGTTGACAGAACAAGAAAACGAATAAGGATATAGAAGAACTGAATATGACTATCAGTATTTTTAGTAATTCATATCATTTTTTATACTAGAGAATAAAGTCTCAAATACATAAGCTTCTGCCTAAAAAGAAGTAAAAAGATAATAATAATAAGATCAAATTAAACTCAGTCCAAGGGACATTAAGAAACTAGTGAAATAGCCAACAGGATAGCAACAGAGAAAACAAATCAATCTAAAATCTGGTTCTTTTGAAGACATCGTTCACCAGACTCAGAAGATGGAATTTCAGATATTTAAAATGAAAGATGGGATATCACTATAAATAATACAGACATTAAAAATATAATAGAATACAGTTAACAACTTTGTGGCAAAGCATTCCATAAATGATACAAAGCCTATCATAACTATTTGGGATCTATTGAAAGAATGTAAGGATAGTGTGGTCTTTAAGAACTAATTAATATGGATTATCATATAAACAGACCACAAATATAATGCAACATTTATTCATGATAATACTATCCTAGCTAACTGAAAATATAGAGGAACTTCTTTAACCTAAACAAAGACAGCTAACAAAAACAGTTTACACCATATTTAATGATCAAATACCAAATGATATTCTTCTAATATTAGGGATAAAGAAAAATGTTCAGATTCATAAATTTTATTCAACATTATCTTGCAATACATAGTGCAACAGGCCATAGAAAGTAATTGTATAAATAAGAAACGAGGAATTAAAACTGCCTAGCCAAGATGTTCTTGATTTCTTCACCCACAGAATCTATAGTATAACAGAATTATTGTTTAACACCACCAAAATTTTATTTTATTTTTCATATTTTACTCACTTATTTGAGAGAGAGACAGCAAGAGAGAGAGCACGAGTGAGGAGGAGAGGGGGAAGCAGGCTCCCCATGAGCAGGGAGCCTTTCGGGGCTCAATTCCAGGACCCTAGGATCATGACCTAAGCCAAAGCCAGATGCTTAACCAACTGAGCCACCCAGGTACCCAACATACCAAAATTTTAAGTGATTTGTGATGTACTACTTAATGTAAACTTACTTAATGTAAACTTAATGATGTAAACTTACTTAAATGTAAGTTTCTGAACAGGGAGGCACAGCAATATCCCAGGAAAATGATAATGGTGACTTGAAAAATTTGTAACAGTGATGTTAATACACACAAATGCTGAATATATTTTTTGAACATGGGAGATGTCTTTCAGACACCTCAGTGGAGAGGCTAGGAAAGCAGTTGAATATAGAAAATAGGATTTTTAAGAAGGATCTCTGGTTGGAAGGTAGACATTTGAAAGTAATTAGAAATTATATAGTATTTAAAACCATGAGACTGTATGAACAAAACTATGGTAGTGAGTTTAGTTAGACAAAGGGAGAAATTTAATAATTCTTGGCACTTCAATATGGAAAAGCTGAGAGATGTATAAAACGAAAGGTGGATACTGAGAAGTCGACAAGGCTAAAAGAAAACCAGGTTTTTTAAGTGAAAGACAAAAGAAACAAATAAAATTAGAAGCTGAAGTGTTCAACAGTATTAAATTATGCTGAATCAAAAGAACCTAAAATTGATATGAAAGTAACCGGTAAGTAGGTCGAGGTCAGTTTCAGTAAAGTGGTAAGCAACATTCTTTTTTTTTATTTTTTTTTATTTTTTTAATTTTAATTTTTATTTTTTTAAATTTATTTTTCATTTTTTATTTTTGGTAAGCAACATTCTGATTGCAGTTAACTTATGAGAGGTTTTGCAGAGTAAAAATTAGAAGAATATAGACAACTGTTTAGATAAATTTGGCACACAGGAAAATGGAGGGAAGTAGATCAAGAAAATATTTTTCTCTTCTTTTTAAGATAATATTGAAGAAATAAGTATATGTTTGCATACTTATAAAAATAATCCAGTAACAAGGGAAAATGAAAAAAAAATGTAACAGTAAGATGTTTGAGATTAACCTATTTTAAAATTATAATTCATAGGTGAGATTTAATTTTTATTTTTAATTTTTTTATTTTTATTTTTATTTTTTATTTACTTATGATAGTCACACACACACACACAGAGAGAGGCAGAGACACAGGCAGAGGGAGAAGCAGGCTCCATGCACCGGGAGCCCGACGTGGGATTCGATCCCGGGTCTCCAGGATCGCGCCCTGGGCCAAAGACAGGCACCAAACCGCTGCGCCACCCAGGGATCCGAGATTTAATTTTTAAGCTGATATATTTATACGAATTGAAGAATAAAGTCAATTTCTTACCCATTACTAAAAATAAATCCTATTGTTTTGACCATATAGATTGCTGATAAGTTTGTAAAGTAGATATTTTCCATAGATTAAATGAAATCAATCTACAAATATACATATTTAGAGAATTATATGTAAAACACATAGTAATATAAATGTATTACAATATATACAGTTTACATTATATGAAAATTTTTATATTTTTATTTTCTAAAACTGTAAGTGCATTATGTTAAGCAGGACTTCTTTTTTTAAGATTTAATTTACTTATTAGAGAGAGAGCATGAGCAGGGTGGGAGGCTCAGGGGGAGGGAGAGAAACAGACTCCCCCTTAAGCAGGGGGCCCAATGCCAGCTCCATGTCAGGTTTGATCATAGGACCCTGAGATCATGACCTGAGCCAAAGGCAGATGCTTAACTAACTAAGTAACCCAGGCATCCCAAGAAAGACTTCTCTAAAAGCATAACAAGTATATTTCCATTATTTCTCCTCAAAATTTTTATTACATTTTTATATTACTAAGATTACAATTTTTATAGATGAAATTTAGAAACAATAATATATTCTAATTTAAAAAATGCTTTCATAGCATTACACACAATAATGAATGATCTCTTCTTTTCAGGATAAGTTAGAAATTATGTCATATTACATTAACATGTCACTTGAAATGTTTCAGTAAAAAAAATACGATTCTAGAGATTGACAAACTAATGACTAAAAAGTAAGAAATTCTTTTTATAATGAGATGATTTTTATTTTATTTTATTTTATTATTTATTTTATTTTATGAATGACTGCACAAATTTAAAATTCTCAGCAAAAAAAAATCATTTTTGAGTAAGGACAATTATGTGAGTTTCAGTGTATGACTTTATAGGCATCCAAAGGATTGAATGATACTAACATAAATGTCATATTTTTACTACTCTTCATGTAAAACATAGTCATTTTATAGCTTATATTACAATAAAAATATAAATCAGCTTAATGATAATTTATTACTGCAACAATATATATTCTTCATCTAAAGATATCAACTACTTGAAAACCATAGATTCATTATTCCTTCAAAAGATGTAATTCTGAGAGTCAGGGACCATGGGAAAAGCCCCAGGTAAAAAAATACTACAGATCTGGGGGGCTTCCTATTAGCTGTTATTGCTAAACCACTTCTTGCCCAGCTAAACCAGGATGCCCAACTGTACTCAAAAACAGCCTCAGCCATAGTCTACTCATGCACAGAAAACAGTGACTCTACAAATCTTAAGGACCACAACTCCAAAAAAGCACCAGGGAGCTGCCTTGGTTGCCTGACAATATCAACCAATCAGGAAGAGGCACTTTTTCTATCCCTCATTAGTATATCAGAGAGGAGTGGGACTTTTGGGCAGGGACTTTCCATTTCTGCAGGGCTCCCTTTTGTTAGGAGAAGCCAACCTAACCCACTTCCTGGTGGTTCTGAGAGAATTTCTTCAGGCTGAGCTGTAGCCTCAATAAAGCCTTAACTGTGCCTTTGATTTTTGGGTCTGGCCTCCTATCATTGTGGAGCCCAAGACCCTGACTCTGGTAACACTTCCAATACGTTTGTACTATTTAGACAATTAAAAATGCTCATTTAAGCCACTTCAACCGATTGTGTACAAATTATGTTACTAAACTCAATTCCCCTCCAGAACTTTCTTTGACCTTAATCATCACTGAAATTAAAATATAATTTAAAATAATATTTTTTTGCAGTGAGGTAAGAAAATTGATAAATTTCAAGCATTAAATGGCATTATCAGAGATAAATATCTATGAGAAGATAGAAAATAATATTAGTTCAAGAAGAAAACTAAAATAATCAATAGTACCAACTGTTAAAGACAACCTATTTATTTTTAAAATAATTATGAGCATTAAATCACTATGAAATTTAAATATAATTAAGTGTACTTAAAAGATCATGAGATTATAAAAATGCTAATTTTTACAACATGTATTATTCACCAATATTTAAATTAAAACAAAAAAGGTTAGATGTCAAAATTTTTAAAGTCATAAAACATATGAATTACTTATGGAAAATATCAAATACCACAGACTTGATCTATAATGTAAGTCTCAACAAATGCTGAAGATTTACTTTCATGAATAAAATAATCTTTGATATATTGTATTTGGTTTGGTAGACACCTTAAAAAATGAATTTTTTGAATGATAATGCCCACAAAACTTGAACAAATATCAAAAAAAAGGAGCTGGATTAAATATTCATTATTAGAACTTAAAAGGATAGGGATCCTTGGGTGGCTCAGCCATTTAGCGCCTGCCTTTGGTCCAGGGCATGATCCTGGAGTCCCGGGATTGAGTTCCCACATTGAGCTCTCTGCATGGAGTCTGCTTCTCTCTCTGCCTCTCTCTCTCTCTCTCTCTCTCTCTGTCTTTCATGAATAAATAATAAATAAAATCTTTTTAAAAAAAGAACTTAAAAGGATAAACAAATATGGCAGACATTACAATTATAAGTCAATATAAAATGTTATGCTAATACATTGAAAAATATAGACAAAATGTCATATACATAAAGAAAGTTTCTAAATTTGATTAAACATATAATACTCCTAAAATCATTTTAATCATGCTATATGGCCACTAAATATATTTCAACACACGTTTCTGGATATTTGTTTAATTTTGCTCCTTTATTCCATCAAGATGGCGCATTTCAGCAATTTGTTTTCTAAACCTGAACCAATCCATGATTAGGATGATCCCTTTGCAGTGTTTTATGTTATTGTATTAATATTTTAATATTATATTGTGTTTTTTATATTGTATTTTTATAGCTAAATTCATGAGTGTTAGAAGTCTGTAATTTTCATTTCTTTCTTTCTTTTAACTAATTTTCATTTCTTATAATATCTTTGTCAGGCATTAGTATAAAATCTTGCTAACTCCATTACATGACTTGGAAAATGTTCTGTATTTCATAATATATTTTTTGGAACAGTTAGACTTTCAAATTTGTTTGATAAAACTCACAAGTCATTTGGCTCTGGCCTTGAATTTGAGAAAAATCTTTAAAATACAAATTAAGTTATTTTGATAATTACAGTTCTATTCATACTTTTAAATTATTCTTTTATAGATAGAGTTTTGTTTTCTTATGACTTTTCTATTTCATCTAAAATGTCAATTTTATTTGTTAAAAAGTATTAATATTTGCAAATTACCATTTTAATATTTAGTATAATATTGTGACTTATCCTGTCTTGTCTGACATTAATAATTGATAGTGTTTCCTTAATTTAAATGTTTATCCTATTAATAAGTAATAAAACATATTATTCTGTACTTTTTATAGAGTCCACTAATTTCCACTGTAGTCTTTATTATTGCCTCTCTCCTACATGCACTAGGTCTAATATATGCTTTTCATTTTAACTTCTTAATGTGGAGGTTTCCATCCACATCTATTGAAATTGAACATTTCTTTTGTCATATATGTAGTATTACAGACATAAATATTTTTTAAAATACTGTTTTAATTTTATCCCAAGGATTTAATTATATGGTATTTTTACTATCATTTGATTAATAATATTTTCTAATTTATTTCATGATTTCCTCTTTATTTCATAGGTTATCTAGAAGGGTCATGTGAATTTGTAAATATTTGAGAATTTTCTAGATACCTTATTGTTGCTGAATGCTAATTTGATATCAGGAAACAGAACAATCTAATACTTCAATCATTTTAGGTTAGTAAACATCTTCCATACCCGCATTTTTAATTTGTTTGCTATTTGTTAAATTAAGATATGTACCTAAAAAATACAATCTAAAATTGTTGATTGTAGTATTTCTATAAATAACTTTTTTTTTTTTAAGAGAGGGAGAGAGTGGGAGTAGGGGAGACAGAGGGAGAAAGAATCTTAAGCCTAATGTGGGGCTTGATCTCAAGACCCTGATCACGTCCTGAGCCAGGGACACTTAAATGACTGAGACCACCCAGGCACCCTATAAATAACAGATTTGTCAAATGAGTTATTAGAGTTATCCAAATAGCCAATACTCTTACTTTTTGGTCAGCTTCTTCCACAAATTTTAGAGAAAATACAACTAAATCTATAATTATAGAATTTTTATTTTATTTATTGATTAATTGATTGATTGATTGATTGAGAGACATGGAGAGATAGAGAGAAAGAGAGAGAGAGAGAATGGCAAAGACACAGGCAGAGGGAGAAGCAGGCTCCATGCAGGGAGCCCAACATGGGACTTAATCCCGGGTCTCCGGGATCACACCCTGGGTTGAAGGCAGCACTAAACTGCTAAGCCACCAGGGCTGCCCTAGAATTTTTTATTTTAAAAAAATCAATTACTACTATTCTATTTAGAAGTTTGCTACTATATGCATATAATTTTTGAAACAGAATATTCTACCATAAATTCACACTATCATTCTGAGATTATTCTCTTTATTTCTGGTAACACAAAGCTATATTCAACTGATTTTGTGTTTAATATTGGGTATTTTTTTCATTTTCTTATTTTCAAACTTGTCTGAAATTTTGTATATAGTTATATACATTAACTAAGACTTGCCTTGTTTTCCATCCTGATAGCCTCTGCCTACTATATCGTTTGACAGGAGACTATGGTAGTTACCTGAAGCTAGGTTAAAATCAGGTCATAGGAAAAATTATTATAAAATGCATACATTATTTTCAAATTCTCTTAATCTAGCTAAGGCATATCCAAAATATGTAAAAAAGAAAAAAAATAAAAGCTGTCTTTAATACAAAAAAATATGTTGTTATTTATTTGTATTTTCTGTAATTACTGAAAATTATTGAGATTAAGTTTACCATCTTATTATTCCTTTCCACTCTCCATTCATGCTGATTTCTTTTTTCTTTTTTTTAAGACTTTATTTATTTATTCATGAGAGACACACACACAGAGAGAGGCAGAGACATAGGCAGAGGGAGAAGCAGGCTCCATTCAGGGATCCCAATGTGGGACTTGATCCCGGGACTCCAGGATCATGCCCTGAGCCAAAGGCAGACACTCAACTGCTGAGCAACCCAGGCATCTCACTGTTTTCTATTTTCACCATCTGTTTACTTTTATTTCTCTTTTCCTTCCTTGGCATTGATCAATAGTGTTTTTAATATTCTATTCCTACCCTTTTATTTGTTGTTGCCTATATTTATTTGTGGTACGTGTGGTAGATCTTACAGGAAATTAAAATATCCTTTTTAGTCATATTCTGTAGAGTATCAGTACTGTAACCATTCACATAAAATGGGACTCTTCACAACAGTATAATTCTACTGCTCCTATGTATGGAAGATTATATGTCCAATTTGTTACTGAATATAATTTGCACTATATCTTTAATATCCTTACCAGACACTTGATTTTTGTCACATTTGCTGCTATCTTTTCCTTGGCACTCTTTATCCTTTGCAGCTGTTATTCCAAAATCTACTTTAATATTTTCTCCACTTCAATCTCACAGTTCTCTTATAAATCTTTAGAATGATCTTTCTATAACATGCATCCCATGTCACCTTTCTGCTAGTGTTTGCAGTACTTTCCCATTTTCTGTAGACTCAAATAACCCCTTGGGATGACATACAAGAAGTCCCACATTTTATTTATTTGTTTCTCAAAATTCACCCTCCAGAAATATAGGTTATCTTCCAGCAATACATAACACCTAAATATTTCCAAACATGACACATTCTGTCACACATTCATGTCTTTGCACATGGTATTATTTTTTCTGACTAAAATAACTCAAGGATCAGTTTCAGAATTAGGTTTTTTAAAGAATAATTTGTTGTATGCAATCCTAAGAGTTTTTTATATTTCTTGTAAAATTATCAAATTATATAATTCTCTTCTGCTTAATTACATTTTTAAAAATAGGACACAAAAATCCTAGAATTTTTTTCATTATTTTCAGGGAATTTTCAGTAAGTACTGGTAACATAAGAAATAAGTCATTTTCAACAAGATTGCAAAGACAATTCAGTGGGCAAAGTAACAAATAATAGGGAGACAACTGAATATACATATCCAAAATAATAAGGTGAAACCACTTCCTTACATCATGCACAAAAATTAACTCATAATGGATCATAGATCTAAATGTAAAAGCTAAAATTAAGAAACTCCTAGAAATGAAAATTAGTAGTGAGCATTCATGATCATAGATCATGATAATAGCAAGGTTTTCCTAGACACTCTACCAAAATCACAAGTGACAAAAGAAAAATATAAACCCTGAACTCACCTTTTCCCATGGACACACCCAATTTATACTTACATATAGAACAATTCTTCCTTGGGAAGAACAAGGGTTGGGCTGAAAAGCTTTAGCATAACAAGGGATAGAGGAACTACACAGAAACTAGCAGGAGAGATGGAGACAGAGTATTGATAGGAATCTCATCCCCAGTGCTTTGAATTTCAGGGGAGAGAGGATCCTACTGTGGGATCTGCTTATAGATTTATGCACCTAGGGGCACAGAAAAAAAAAAAAGCCATGGTTAAAAGGGAAACTAAAGTGAAAGAAACCTAATCACTAACTCTAGAGGATCTGCCAAACATTGGGAAACTGTTGGAACCTCTCCCTGGTGGGGGTTGCTGCTCAGAACCATCATTTACATTCACCTCCAGCTCCATAGCCCAGATGGGAGCACAGTCTGGGCATTCTAGCTAGCCTGTTGCATCAGTGAGCCCCAGGTCATTAGTCCTTACCAGCTCTAGCTATCTCCCCCCAAGATAGTATTGGTACCAGTGCCTTCAACTCCAGGTGTCCTACCAAGGCTGCTCCAACACAGCACACAACCAGACAATACTAGTCTGTGCTCTTATGTCTCCAGCTGTCACACCAAGCCAGTATGGATGCAAAGCACTCAAGACACCCTTGGTTGACACTAACTTCGGTTACAGTGATGTAAGCTGAAAAGCCTTATGCAAAGTAACATGGGACTCTCCAGCTCAAGCCTGATTCAGATCCAGCCAGGGAACTAAATTTTTCAGACACATGCAGTCTCCGGAGAGGATATTCCAACACGAGGATACCCTTTCAAGATGAAGAGAAGAAACGATTTCACCTCATTCATAGAAATAAACACAGAGAATCAACCAAAATGACAGGACAGAGGAATATGCTTGAAATGAAATAACAGTACATACACATACATACATACATACATACTTACATTCAGACAAAGAACTGAACAAAATGGATAAACAATCTAACCTGAGAAATAGTTCAAAATAATGGAGATAAAGATACTCACCAGACTTGGATGAACTCAATGAGGACCAACAAAGAGACAGAAAACATAAACAAAAGAACCAGCTGAAATTAAAGAATATAATAACTGAAATGGAAAATACACTAGAGGAAAGTAACAGATTAGCGGGATAATGTATCAGTGATCTGAAAGACAGGAAAATGGAAAGTACTTAAGCTAACAGCAAAAAATAAAATAATAATAGTAATAATAATAGTAAGTTAAGGGATCTTTAGGATAACATCAAGCATTCTAACATGCATATTATAGACGTCCCAGGAGAAAATTGAAAGGGGCATAAAACTTATCTAAAGAAATAATAGAAGAAAAATTCCTTAACTTAGGGTAAAAAACAGAAATGTAGGTCTGGGAAGTATAGAACTATCCAAACAATATAAACCCAAGCACGTCCACACCAAATAACATAATAATTAAAATGTTAGATTTTAAAGATAAATAATCTAAAAGCAACAGGAAAAAAAGCAACTATTTGCATAGAAAGGAAACCCTATCAGGCTATTAGCTGCTTTTTCAGCAGAAATTTTGCAGGCCAGGAGAGAATGGCGTGATATATTCAAAGTGCAGAAAAGAAAAAATAAATAAAACCTGCAGCTAATAATACTTTATTTGGCAAAGATATCATTCAGAATTGAAGGAAAGACAAAGAGTTTCCGAGACAAAAGTTAAAGAAGTTAACCACCACTAAACTAAACTTACAAGAAATATTAAAGGAAGTTATTTAAGCAGAAAAGAAACACCATAATTAGAAGAAAATTATGAAAAGAAAACACACAGTAAAAGTAGTAAATCAATCACTTAGAAAGCAAGGATGATAGTTAAAAAGCAAAATTAGTAAAATGGATGATATCAAAAAATCAGTTAATAGATTCACAAATAAAAAGGTGTAAGCAATAATATCATATACATAAAATGTGGAGGAGGCATTAAATGTAGTATTTACATGGCAATCAATTTAGTATAGACTGCTATATACTTAAAATGCTATATATGAACCTCATGGTAGCCACAAACTGAAAACCTAAAATAGATACACAAAATATCAGGACAAAGAAATCTAATCATAACACTAAAGAAAATCACCAATTACAAGGAAAGAGTGCAAGAGGAGAACAAAGGAAAGAGGACTACAAAAACAACCAGAAAACAATGGACAAAATGACAGTAAGTAGATACTTATCAATAATTATTTAAATGTTCTAAATGTTCCAAACAAAAGATAAATGGTGAGTGAACGGACTAAAATAAAATCCATCTATATGCTGGAGACTCACTAGAGATAAAGACACATAAGGACTGAAAGTGAAAGGATGAAAAAAATATGTTATGTGAATGGAAGCAAAAATATAAAAAATAAAGATGGGACCACAAAAGTTAATTCAGACAAAATCAACTTTAAAATAAAGACTAGCTAAAGACAAGAATATTATACAATGATGAAAGAATCAATTCAAAAAGAGGATATAACAACAATAAAGTATCTAAGCACACAACATAGGAATACCCATACATATAAAGCTCATATTAACAAACATCAGGGAAAATTTGACAGTATTAAAATAATACTAACAACTTTAACACCCCACTTATATCAGTGGATGGATCATCCAGAAAGAAAATCAGTAAGAAAAAAAGTGGCTTTGAACAATACATTAGACCAGATGAATTTAATAGATAGAACATTCCATCCAGAAACAGAAGAATATACATTCTTTCCAAATGCACATGGAATATTTTCCAAGATTGATCACATGTTAGACCACAAGTCTCAATAAATTTAAGATTGATATGTCCAGAATCCTCTCTGACCACAATGATATAAAACTAGAAATCAATTATAAGGAAAAAAAAATAGAAGAAGCAAACCCACAGAGGCCAAACAACATGTTACTAAACAAAAAAATGGGTCAATGAAGAAATAAAAAATGGAAATGGAAGATGGAGATACAGCAATTCAGAATGTTTAAGACATAGCAAAAATAATTCTGAGAAGAAAAGTTTTAGTGATATAGGCGTCCCTAAGAGACAAAAATCTCACACAATCTAACCACATCCTTAAAATAACTATAAAAAGAACAAAGAAAGTCCAAAATTAGTCAAGAAAAGCAATAATTCAGAGTAGAAATAAATAGAGACAAAAAATAATAAAGATCAATGAAAGTAAGAGGTTCCTTTGGAAAAATAAAATTGATAAGCCACTAGCCAAACTCATTAAGCAATATAAAGACTCAAATAAATCAGAAATAAAGAAGTGATGTCCAACACCACAGAAATACAAGGGATTCTAAGAGACTACTACAAAAAAATTATATGCCAACAAACTGTACAACCTAGAAGAAATGAATAAACCCAGAAACACACAATCTCTGAAGAGTGGATCAGGAAAAAAATAGAAAATCTGGACAAACCAATTACTAATCTAAGTAATCCAAGTAATTCAAAATTGAATTAGGAGAAAAAAAAAAAAAAACAAAACTCCCAACAAACAGAAGCCCAAAACCAGAAGGTTTCACAGAAAAACACTAACCAAACACTTAAAGATTAATATCTAGACTTATCAAACTATGCAGGAAAAAAAAATAGAGCAGTAAAGATAGCTGAATTCATTCTGAAGTCAACATTACCCTGATAACAAAATCAGATAAAGACACTACAAAAACAGAAAATAAGCAGCCCAAATCCCTAACCAACACAGACGCAGAGATCCTCAGCAAAGTGTTAGTGAAATTAATTTAATGATATGTTAAAAGGATCATTCATCCTAATCAACTGAGAATTATTCCAGGAAAGTAAGGAACATTCAGTATGTACAAATCAATCATGATATAGCAGTTTAACAGAATAAAGGGTTAAAATCATACGATCATATAAATAGATGCAGAAAAAGCATTTAACAAAATTCAACATCTGTTAATGCTAAAAACTCTCAACAAAGGGGGTTTAGAAGGATCATAACTAACATAGGCCATATTTGACACAGCTACCATCATATTCAAAGGTGAAAAACTGAGAGCTTTCCTCTAATATTAAAACAAGCCAATGATATCCACTCTTGCCATTTTATTTGACATAGTACCGGAAGTCTTAGCTACAGCAATCAAAGAAGAGAAAGAAGTAAAAGACATCCAAATTTGTTAGGAAAAAGTAAAACTGCCACTAATCACAGATGGCCCAATATTACATATGGAAAATGCTGAAAACTCTACCAAAAAACGATTCAGTAAAGTTTTAGGATACAACATTAATATACAGAAATTTGTTGCATTTCTATGTAAAATAACAAGTAGGCCAAAGATAATTTTAAAATATAAATGCATCAAAAAGAATAAAAACCCAGGTGTAAATTTAACCAAGGAGGTGAAAAACCTATACTCTGAAAATTATAAGATATTGGTGGAAGCAACAATTGAAGGCAACACAAATAGATATATTGTGCTCGTGACTTGGAAGAATTAATACTCAAGATGCATCCACTGACAGATGATAGATAAAGAAAATCTGATTACTCAGCCATAAAAAGGAATGAAATTTTGCCATTTGCAGCAATATCAATGAACATAGAGGGTATTATGTTAATGAAATAATTCAGAGACAGCTACTACCGCATGATTTCACCTACTGGGCAATGTAAAAAAAAATACTCATACAGAAAACAAATAACAAATGATTGGTTGTCAGAGAGGAGGTGGGTGGGAGATTGGTGACATAGGTGAACAGGATTAAGAGGTACAAACTTCGGGATGCTTAGGTGGCTCAGCAGTTTAGCATCTGCCTTTAGCTCAGGTCATGATCCCAGGGTCCTGGGACTGAGTACCACATCGGTCTCTCTGCAGGGAACCTGCTTCTCCCTCTACCTATGTCTCTGCCTATGTCTCTGGCTCTCTGTGTGTGTGTCTCATGAATAAATAAATAAAATATTTTAAAAAGGTGCAAACTTCCAGTTATAAAATAAGTAAGTCATGACAGTGAAAAGTACAGCATAAAATATATAGTCAATAATATTATAGTAACTTTATATGGTCACAGATGGTTTTATCTGTCACATCATGATGAGCAATGCACAATATGGAGAATTGTCAAATCCCTATGCTGTACACCTGAAATATAATTTTATATTTTGTAGACCTGAAATATTATATGTCAAGAATGCTTCAATAAAAAACCTCAAAGAATAGGAGAAAATATTTTCAAATCATATATCTAATAAAGGACTTGTAGCTACAATATGTAAAAATACTTCCAATTCAATGAAAAGACAATTCTGTTGAAAAATAAAGGAATTAAATGACACTTCTCTAAAAAAAAAAGATGTACAAATCCCAATAAACACATGAAAAGATGCTCAATGCTGTTAGGTATTAGGGAAATGCAAATCAAAAGCACATGATATATGTTAATGCTACAAAATGACTAAAAACAAAAGACAGATAACAAGTGTTGGCAAGGATTGGAGAAATTGGAAACTTCACTCTTAAAATATAAAATTATACTTCACTCCTAAAATATAAAATTATACACCACTTCAGAAAATGTTTTGGCAATTCATCAAAATGTTTAACATAAAATTACCATATGACCAAAAATTCCACTCTTAGATATACACACCATAAAGTAATCAAAACATATGGCCACACAAAAACTTATAAATGAATATTAACACTATTATTCATATTAGCCAGAAAGTAGAAACAATCCGAAATACCCATTAAGTTCTGAATGTTGGGACAAAATATACTATACACATAAAGTAGAATATTATTCAATAATAAAAAATGAATGAAATACTAATGCACTGCTACAATACGAATGAACTTTGAAAACATGAAGCTGGGTAAAATAAGTCAATCACAAAGAATTTATGTTCCCATTTATAGGACAGAAGGTAGAAGTGTGGCTGAGTTTGGAGAAATGAGGTGAAGGGAAGAAATTGCTGTGAGTACAGAGTTTCCTTTTTTATATGATGAAAATATTCTAAAATTCATTATGGTAATGGTTGCACAGTGTTAGCAGATTCAAAACCACTGGAGGCTTTAACTGTGTATAGAGTACTGAACATTAATTATATTTCAACAAGTCTGTAAAAAATAGTAAAAATTGAATGGATACATGTATAGGTCCAAAATTACTAAAACAGGCTAAACAAAGTAGTTCCTTTTAAATTGCTTTTTATATTTGCAAACAATATTGTGAATGATCTGACAGTATTTATAATTTTGGACACCATACTAATTGATTTTCATTTACGAACATGTTTAAACTTTTGCTACTTTCTGGTGACTTAAGTTGTTTTTGATACACATGTAAATTCTGATACAGAAAAATAGCTTATCCTGTCTAAATTTCCTTGTTTGATTCCTAGAGCAGTGTGATATTATTCTCACCTGTAGCATTTTATTTGAAAATCAATATCCATTAAATATATTGAAGTGTGATTCCTTAGGAGTGGAAATGTAGTCGAACACAAGCTAAATATATTACCCACTTTTAAATACAGATTCTTTTAAAAAATCATTTAAAAGGAGGTTAAAGTTAGCTTATAGTAAAGCAATAATATTATCTTATTATCTTATTAATATTATCTTATAAAGAAAGTGGAATTTTAAAAAGGTAATCGCATACAGAGATTTAACACTGTTTAAATATAAGATCTAATAGTTTCATTAATGTTTCACCATGCTTCATTTTTGACCATTATTTCTTCCCTTTCTTTTAATTGTTAAGAATATTTAGCTTGAGATTATCCTTTTAACAAATTATTATAATACCACACAGTATTATTAAGTATAAGTGCAATGTTTTATAACAGATCTTTAGAAATTACTTTTTCAGGTTTTTTTTTACTCATTTTTTGGAGTATAGTTGATACAATGCTACATTAGTTTCAGGTGTACAACACAGGGATTCAATTCTATGTGTGTTATGCTATGCTCACGGCCAAGTATAGCTGCTCTCTGACTCATTAAACACTATTACAATATCATTGTTAATATTCCCTATGCTATGCCTTTTATTCCTTATGCTATGCCTTTTATTCCCATAATTTACTCATCCCATAACTGGAAGCTGGCTTCTCCCCTTTCCCTGCACCCATTTGCCAATCCCCACACACCCACCTCCCCTGATGCAACCTTCAGTTTGTTCTCTGTATTTATAGGTCTGATTCTACTTTTTGTTGACTTGTTTATTCATTTGTCTTATTTTGTATTTTAGATTCCACATAGGTGAAATAATTTTGATTTCTTTCTTTCACAGTTTTATTTTTTGTCCCGAGTCCACTAGAACTGACCAGTAAAATGCATTTTTGTCACTCCATCTCCAAGCTTCCTTCAATTTTCAGAGATTCACACCAGAAAGGATATGAAAAGATGCATAGGTGTTATGACTACATACACTAGGATTAAGTTCCAGTTCCTCTATAAATGGATAGAGACAGGCATAATATTTTAACCTGACCATCATCATCTACATCTATAGAATATTAGTAATAATTCTCCTATTAGAGAGACTGGAAATGAACAAAATGAAAAATAAAATATCTAACATAGTACCTGATACCCAGAAAGTGACAATATATAATAAGATTATTGTAATATATATATGTAACGATATTGCTGGCTTCTGAAAAGCATATGAGCTACCTTATTGTGAGAAAACTCTTCTAGTGAAAAATTCTATTAAATATATTATGTAAAGGGGCACTTGGATGGCTCAATGGTCGAGCGTCTGCCTTCAGCTCAGGGTGTGATCTTGGGGTCCTGGGATCAAGTCCCGCATCAAGCATGCCACAGGGAGCCTGCTTCTTTCTCTGCCTATGTCTCTGCTTCTCTCCATCTGCCTCTCATGAATAAATAAATAAAACCTTTAAAATAAATAAATAAATAAATAAATAAATAAATAAATAAATAAATAAATAGTATAAATGAAGGCTTGAGTCTTATATTTAGATTTAAGTACATTCTAAAATCTCACTGCAATCTTAATATCATTCTGTATTGTTCTTATTGTCCTACAATATTATAGCAGATTGGGATTGCTCCTATTCTAAAAGTTTACCTGAGGAGATTTTTAAATTTGTAATTTGCCTGATCAATTAGGCTGGTGGGGTTTTGGGTCAGTTTCCTAAAATCTTCTTTATGTAGATTTAAATAACTAGAACTACCTCCTATTATTCTCATTTTGCTTTTCCTGAGATTTACATAGTGCACAGTAGCTTTCAAATGGATGTATTAAAGACTAAATGAACTAAACTACATTGAAGATCCTTATAACATGATAAGACATTCAATCTTCTCTGATCTAACCTCCAAAATCACCCCAGATTCTCTTCAGCCTTTACATTTTCACTTTTGTTTTACTTCCCAGAGCACTATATGTACTCTAGATCAGAGACCAAAAGGATTCTTTTTATAACTGTTTTAGTACTGAGTGCATTTACCAAAAAACAAATTATCAAAAAAGAATATAATAAATGAATTGTGAGTATATACTTTGGGCCTGATAAATGTTCATACAGTTGGTACATAACAGAGCACATTTTAATGCTCTTAAAATTTTCTATGAAATACAAGGTTGTAATTTAGGTCTAAAGGGTTGTATTTTAATTCCACAATTTTGATGTGTCACCATTTTATAAAGTATATAACAATCTTAATGTTAAATATGTGTATATATGTATATACTTTTTAAAGATTTTATTTGTGAAAGAGAGGGATCAAACAGGGAGGGAGAGGGAGGGAGAAAGAATCTGAAGCAGACTCTACATGTGCTGAATGCAGGGCTCAATCCGGGCTCACTCCCATGACTATGTATATGATCATGACCTGAGTCAAAAGCAAGAGTCAGATGTTCAATCAACTGAACCACCCAGCCTGATCAATTAGGCTGGTGGGGTTTTGGGTCAGTTTCCTAAAATCTTCTTTATGTAGATTTAAATGAATCTAGATTTTAATTTAATTTTAATGTATAAAATCATTTACATTTAAACTACATATTATATATATATGATTAAGATTTTATTTATTTATTCACGATAAATTTATTCATTCACGACTTATTCACGATAGACATAGAGAGAGAGGCAGAGACACAAGCAGAGGGAGAAGCAGGCTCCATGCAGGGAGCCTGACGCGGGACTCGATCCTGGGACTTCAGGATCGCCCCCTGGGCCAAAGGCAGGCGCTAAACCGCTGAGCCACCCAGGGATCCCCCACTACATATTATATTAACATAACTATCGGTCACATTCTGATTTTATATCATTTACATAACATCATGAACTTCTGAGAAACCAGCATTTAGACAATTGTCATATGTTAATATGTTACATTTACAACAATATACAATATCATAGTAGAGGGGGAGCACAGAGTGCAGCCAAAGAAACACATTTATCCTTTGAATTTTATTAAGCTTATATGCAATTTCAAAGCTTTAAATTCAACAAACACAACATGCATTATCTAAATGGTATTAAGACATTCAGATTTTTAAAATTATTAATAAGCTTTCTGATCATAGATTATAAAGTTAAATTATAAAAAAGATAAAGTATTTGAGTGCATTGGTATCATGTAAAATTATTGTTCTATAGCTTAAAGTCATAACTATAAAATCATTTCACTAGCAATTTTTGCCATGTCTTACTACCTTCTTATCATTTGACTTCCAAATGCAACATAAACAGATGAACCAAAGGTTACAGGATGTTCCAACTAGAAATACAAAAACATTTAAAGTTCAAAATTCCTATTAACTTTCCAATTTCAGTTTCCAAAATTGCTGCTTCTGTCATTTCACCTGATCACCACAGAGGTAGGTCTGAACTTACACTCCCCATTAAATGCCAGATTTTTGAATTTTTATCATGTACATCATGGAAAATGAAAGCATTTTTGATTGACAGGCCTAGAATAAAAGATAGTCTATCAAGAAAAAGAGATGTCAATTAGATTAACAAAATAGAACTACTACTTGACACAATGTGAAATATTGCTTAGATATGTCAACATTTTGAAATATTATAGATCACATTTAAAAAAGGAGAAAGCTATTTGTACCTTTTAGTAAAATTACATTATTGTTAAAAACTGTATGTGTGTAAAGAAAAAAAAATCTAGCTGCTTTTCTCCAGTTGAAGTTTGGGTGGTTTAAAAGAGGTTAGCCTTTTATGTAAATGTCTATGTTTTTTAGAACATGTGCATTAAATTTATGTACATACTTTTTGATGTCATTATTTTGATGAATATTAATAGGAGATAACTACAATCAGCAACAGAATATGATTTTTCTTTTGCATTGTACACTTATCTATGCTTTGCGGCAAGATATAAGATTTTAGCTAAATATCTGCTTCATTTCTTTGCAAAAATTTATTTGGAAGACCTAGGACTAGTGAATTAATATAGAAGATGAAAATTTTCTAGATTCAAAGATACAATGATGCTGTTCCCTTAGATTTGCAAACTTAGAAATTTTTAACCTAAATGTTTGAAAAATAAAAATGAATGAATGAATGAGTGAATGAATGAATGAATGGAGTATTGAGTTAAATGAAGTTATCAGAATTTTGATTAGGTCTTCTTTCCCCCCAACACTTCTTAACATTTAACTTCTGTGTGATTCTTATTAAAACTAAATCATTCTAAGTGTGTCTTCAGGTTTATTTTATGAACCACAATACTTATGGCATGTTTCATTTTTCATTTGGTGAAGTCATAAGACAAATTCCTTTCATACTCCACACTAATAAATCCTCATGATTTGTATAAACACAGAAGAATTTCCAGTGTTTCCCTGTTTGTGGAGGTATTAGGTTCTCTTAATCTCATGAACATTCTGAACTTTATTCTTGGTTAAAGAATATACACATAAATAAGTTAAAATTTTAGTTTCAAATACCTCCAGGAATTATTATGCTGTATTCTGTGAAAGTACTTTGGAGTAATTCTTTGATTCTTAGAATAGATAATCAATATTAAAGAAAATTTTATTCTGGATGCTCTTTACTGTGTAGAAAAGTCATTGATGAAGATAGAGTATTATATACAGAATATTAATTCTAATATTATTCTGTTAAAGCTGGAATAGAAGAAATGATCTGTTGCCATGAACACAGACGGTACAAAAGAAAACCTGAAAGGCATTTACCATCTCTAAAATACAAAACAAACCAAAAGACACCAGGTCATGGCACCTAATCTTCTTTAAAGAAAAGGTAATTTATCCTGTAAATTATTCTGTAAATTATGTTAATAAGTCATTTTTTTAAAGGGAGAATTAAGTTGCCCAACATGGCAGATCATGTAGATGGGCTTATTCAGCATCTCATATTTTATACATCTTCCCAAAGATGCTTGCTATAAAGAAGTATTCAAAGAGAGTACTGCTGCTAAGTTTGGAAACATAACCTGCATTTCAAAGATCCCTTATAGCTAGGATGTTAGATGTGATTTTTGTTTTCCTGTTGTGAAACCTGAATTCATTTGGTAGTAACTGAAGAGAGAAGCAGAGTAGAAGGTCATCTTGTGGGTGTGGACTTGAGCAAAAAACATGGTTTTAGGGACTGGAACTGTACTGGCAGGTTCTCTCTTTAGGGAGAGCTCCCTCCTCAAGGCAAAAGGAGCAGCAAGTATGGGTTAGGGAGTGATTGCCGGAAGTGAGTCTATTTGCTCATCCCTTTTATTGTTCCTATGAGTGATTTAATGCCCAATACACATTCATTCTCTGAACTGAGCAAGGGGATATCATGCACCTTGCAACCTCACCGTAGCCACCGCACTCATCAAGGTCATTTTTATTATCATTATCTGTTGTTTGTTGCTGGCCAGTATTTTCAGTGCATCAAATTGACCCTTGCTTTAAATATTTGCTTCCTTACATTTGGGGATGTTTCTCTCCAAACTGTGTCTTCTTACATTCTCAATCAGTATACTCAGTCTCAAACGGACCTGACAAATATGGATATTCAATCTTCTGACCAACGTGATTGGTTCAATCAGTGGATAAAAATCTCAGCGATATATCACTAGTTATACACTAGGATTGTTATCTAAACACTGAATGCCATTTTTGCTTTACAGTGACAAGAGACCAGGAGTGACAACGAGGCAGGGACAGCTAGGAATAAGATCAGGCCAACAAGAAAGACTTTCTGGTCAATAGATAGTCTCTCTTTCTGGTCAACAAAAAGACCAAGCCCAGGTCAGATGAGATCTTAAGCTCCTGGGACCCAGATAATCAGAAAACCTTTTTCCATTCCATGAAATTCTCAAAAAGCCAAGAAAATGTATTTTGGGTTCAGAGAGTTTGTTTTTAATACAAATGAGATCTGAAATGCCTGGGTGGCTCAGTGGTGGAGCATCTGCCTTTGGCTCAGGTCATGATCCCAAGGTCCTGGGATCAAATGCTGCATTGGGTTCCCTGTAGGGAGCCTGCTTCTCCCTCCCTCTGCCTATGTCTGTGTGTCTCTCTCTGTGTCTCTCATAAATAAATAAATAAAAATCTTTAAAAAATATTTAAAAATAAAACAAATGAGATCTTTAAGCATTAGTAATGATGCTGCCTTGCCCTTTTAATTTACAGTTTGGATTCACTTGACCTCTGCATGAAATAGGCCATTAATATTTTGGTTTAGGTTATTCCCTACCTTCATCTCCAATATGTAAAGTGTTATGTGCTCTGATTAAAAGCCCGTTGTTCTTTTATATGACATTTTAGGACAAAAATCACCATTTCATATTTTAGTTCCATATATCTATGTTAAAAGTTAAAAGGCAGTAACATCAATACATTTTTAATTGTGTTATCACACTGTCCTCCAGAGATATATTATTCATATTTTTCAAATGACCGAATGAGCACATTTCACAAGGAAATGATTTGTTTCTCACATTGAAAGGGCCTAGGGGAAATTTTTCCCTTAACTTCTTTTTAAGTAATGGGAAATAATTTTGCTATCATCTGGTCTATATATTCATTTCCAAATCATAATTTGGTTTATTTAAATATTTATTTCTGACATATTTAAGCTCTACTCCTACCTTACATAGAAAAGTTTATTCCCTAAATCTGAGATATGAGCATTTAAATGAGCATGATATTAGTTACCTCAAGTTGATACAGTCATAGATGACTTAATTACATTATTTCATGTAGTAAAGGAAAGAAGTCTCAAGCTGTGTTATTTAAGAATACATAACTATTACAACAGTGACACTGTTTTGACTAGGAAACACTACTTCCCTTAAACAGTTTTAAATGCTTATCAATGAGAATAGAAAAACAGGCTGACTATAATTTTAAAATCACTTTTATACAAAATAATTACAAATCAAAAGTCAAGAATAATGATAACAAAATGCATATATAATGACTCTGATGCAGTTCTCTCAAAATCATTTTTTCTTTCAAGATAATAAATAAATACACTAAGAGAACATTCAATTTTCTACAAAATGTATTTAAATCATTAAAAGTAATTCCCTGTCTCTTGACCAACTTTATGTAGTTGAAAACCACATGAAAGTAAATAAGCAAGCTGGAGGTTAAAAAGAGATTAATATACATCCCACCAACGGATCTGGAATTGTTCTTCATATTTCTCTCCTTTTCCCCTTTCAATGATCAAGTATTGATAGATGTCCCAACTAACATTTCTCAAATTTTGTGCAATTCTATCCCCATCATCATGGCCTGAAATCAGGACTTTACCGTACTTTCTCAGCTACACCAGAACAACTCACCACAGCCAGCTTACTTCAGTGGCCACACTGCTACCATATTTATCCTAATATTAACATTGTGTGTATGACTATGTGATGCATTCATAGATACATAAGGATATTCAGCATATTCCTGTGGGTTTCTCCTGTATTTGCACAAAGCCTATAGATATAAAGCCAACAATTTTTCACATGTCATACAAGACCCTTCATAATCCAACACCTGCTTGTATTGGAGACAGTCCAGCAAAACCTATCTTCATACTAAAATCATTATATTTGCATAGTAAGCGCTTTCCTTACAGTCGTAATCTTTTTTAAAAAATATGTCATTTATTTATTTGACAGAGAATGAGAGAGAGAAAGTACAAGCAGGAAGAGTGGCAGGCAGAGAGAGAGAGGGAGAAGCAGAGTCCCTACTGAGCAGGGAACCCCAAGAGGCTGAATCCCAGAACCCTGTGATCATGACTAAGCTGAAGGCAGATGCTTAACTGAAGGTGCCAACCAGGCACTCTTCATAAACTTGTACTTAATTTCCTTCTCCTTTCCTGAATATTCTCCACACATTAAATACCATATTAGAAAAACTTGCACATGAAGTTTAAGTGCAAATATTTCCTTTCTTAAATCTCCTCCTTTACTCTCATCAAGTAAATTTAGTTGTTTTTTTCAGTTCTCAGAATGCCGTCTACATACTTATCTACTGACAATGTGTGTATTTGTAGATATGTATATTTGTATGTGTTTAACTTGTTTATTTTTTGGTATCTCCAAAATAGCTATAAGCGTCTGATCTCTGATTTTAATCATTTGGTATTCCCAACCCTTTCATAATGAGAATTAAAAAAAGGTTTCGTAAATGTTTTTATGTTTAATGTAAAACTCTCATGTAATAGCCTCAAAAGATCTTTAAAAATAAAAGAAGGCACATAAAATTGAAATGTAAATTTTCAGAAATTATGTGGAATGTCAAAGAACAATTTTTAATCTTCTATATACATGTAAAACAGATGGACAATAATTTCAAATTCACTTATCATTCTGCTACACTATTAAGTTGGTCTCAAAATGAAGATTTCATTAGTGGTAGAAATAGAAAGTATATATGCAGGATACACGGTCAGTGTGATGATGAATTGCTTTGCATAGAAGTGAGTTCAGAATATTGTTGCATGAAAACTAGCATGCCTTCTCATATCCATCACTAAGCTTCATTATGTTATGAATAGCATGTGCCATGGTAGCAAATTTTAGATTTGTCATTTTATTAAATAGTAATAAACAATGATTATTCATTAGCAAAGCATCCTGTTGGGATTCTCAAGAGTGAAGTTTGCATTATCTTAGCAAATATAGACACAAATCATATTAAAAAACAGATTTTTTATTGCATGAGAGTTCTACCAAAGATAAGAAAATGAACACAAATAGGAACATATTTGTAGGATCTATAGCACCACTTGAGAGACACCTGGGTGGCTCAGTGGTTGAGCATCTGTCTTTGGCTCAGTTCATGATCCTGGTGTCCTTGGGATCAAGTCCAGCATCAGACTCCCCAAAGGGAGACTCTACCCCTTCTGCCTATGTTTCTGCCTCTCTCTGTGTGTCTCTCATGAATAAATAAATAAAATATTTTAAAAATAAAAAAATAAAACCACTTGATTTTGTAAATAAGCACTAATTCCTTTCAACAATGTTTACTGTGTTACACAATTCTCAACCAAACTGGAACGTCAGAAATTCTTCAAAAAATTATATTAAATTAAAAAATCAATCAAGAAGTTACAGAAACTTTTGTAAATAAATATTATACACAACAAACTATAATGCAATGTGACTTTGTTTGTCTGAACACATAGACACACACACTGACACACACCGAAAAGCAATCTTACTGGATCATATAAATGGGAATAAAAGTCAATTTAATCCTCTCAGGACCCCTGGGTGTCTCAGTTGGTTACATGTCTCACTCTTGATTTTGGCTCAGGTCATGATCACAGGGTCCTGAGATAGAGTCCCACTTTAGGTTTTGCACTCAGAAGGTTGCTTGCTTCCCCTCTCTCTCTCCCTCTGCTTCTCCCTCTACTCAGCCTCTCTCTCTCTCATAAATAAATAAATCTTTAAAAAATTAACCCTCTGTTTTAAACCAGGTAGTAAATAAAGATGTCATTATTTGTTGCATAAAACACCCATCATCAAACTCCTCTATGGGCTTTCTTTTTTTTTCTTTTTAATTTTTTAATAATAAATTTATTTTTTATTGGTGTTCAATTTGCCAACATACAGAATAACATCCAGTGCTCATCCCGTCAAGTGCCCACCTCAGTGTCTGCCACCCAGTCACCCCCACCCCCCGCCCTCTTCCCCTTCCTCCACCCCTAGTTTGTTTCCCAGAGTGAGGAGTCTTCCATGTTCTGTCTCCCTTTCTGATATTTCCCACTTGTTTTTCCTCCTTTCCCTTTTATTCCCTTTAACTATTATTTATATTCCCCAAATGAATGAGACCATATAATGTTTGTCCTTCTCTGATTGACTTATTTCACTCAGCAAAATACCCTCCAGGCTTTCAATTATAACTTAGCCTTAGCAAAATAGAAGATGACATTGGATATTTTGTTATAAATCCTTGTTCTGATATAGTGTGTGTGTGTGTGTGTGTGTGTGTGTGTGTGTGTGTGTGAGAGAGAGAGAGAGAGAGAGAGAGAAAGAGAGAGAGAGAGAATGAGAAAAGGAAAGATTGAGCAAATACAATTTATTGTACTTAATTACAATTACAATAATTATAATTGAAAACCCACCAACACATTAGACCAGATCTCTATTTTGCAGGATATTTGAATTATACTTTGTTATTTTTTTAAAGATGTTATTTATTTATTCATGCGAGACACAGAGACAGAGGTAGAGACACAGGCAGAGGGAGAGGCAGACTCCATGCAGTGAGTCTGATGTGGGACTCGATCCCGGAACTCCAGGATCATGCCCTGAGTTGAAGGCAGAGGCTCAACCATTGAGCCGCCCAGTCATCCCTTAAATTATACTTTGAATATCCAACACAGTGCACAGTTTTGGCACTATCTTCATTTCTTGCATGGACCACAGTAGAGAATATTACATATGTAATTTGCCAAATAAAACCTTAATGACCACCACAAAAATTTAAATTTATCCTCACGTAAATCAATTTTCTATGTCTAATGCATTAAATACAATCTCTCACTCTGCTCTACCATCTTCATAGAACTAGTAATGAATTTTGTGTTTATTACTTTCCTCCTGGATGTCTGTGAATAAATTCTATTCAATGCTAATTTATTTGTTGTTTTAAGCTATCAGGGTGTCCAAGAACATCCAGAATTCCTATGCATTTGAGTTTTTTTTTTTAAGATTTTATTTATTCATGAGAGACAGACAGAGAGAGAGAGAGAGAGAGAGAGAGAGAGGCAGAGACACAGGCAGAGGGAGAAGCAGGCTCCATGCAGGGAGCCTGACATGAGACTTGATTCCTGATCTCCAGGATCACACCCTGGGCTGAAGGCAGCACCAAACCACTGGGCCATCAGGGCTGCCCTGCATTTGAGTTTTTTAATAATCCTGAAGCATTTCAATGTTTGTAAAACTTTTATAATCATCTAGAGTTGAATTCACCCAAATTGGGGATTTCCTTTAGAAGAGAAAAAAATATGTTTAATATAGTACATCAGGAGGCACCTGGGTGGCTCAATGTTAGAGCATCTGACTTTGGCTCAAGTTGAACCTGGGATTCTGTCATTAAGTCCTGCATCAGGCTCCCCGCAGGGAGCCTCTTCTCCCTCTGCCTATTTCTCTGCCTCTCTCTCTCTGCATCTCTCATGAATAAATAAATAAAGTCTTCTAAAAATATATAGTACATTAATAGTCCTATGTCCTTCCACCAAGGGACTGAGACAGACATAGAGCAACCTAGAGAAATCAAAAGTTTTACAAAATCTTGTAGGATTTTGTCCAATTGTGTTTGTATATAATGCATCCTATATCCTATTATGTCCTATTATGTATATAATGCATATATATGGTATACATGCATACACATACCAGTTAGTGTCATTAAACTAACTCTTGAAAGAGATCAGGTTACTCTCTAACATTTGGATATATATAGGACCCCTTTTAATCTTAGAGAAATTACCATTTAAGCTAATGCAAAGAGTTATACACCTCTATGAAGACTTTCTCATAATAATAAAGATGGGTTTTTCTGCACAACTTTAATATATCTACTTGTATATATCTACTTGCGCATATATTAAGTATAGCATGTAGTGCACACTAGATCTTGCTGAATTTACAATATCGTAAATTTCTGGAAGACAGTTTTCTTTTTTCTTATTTACCATTGTAACATTTTTTCCAGTGCATTGTCTGGCACAAATTTGATAGGCATTCATATCGTTATTAAAATGACAGGTTCATAAGTTCCAGTTCTTTAACTCTTTGAACTAGTTTACTATATATTTACTACACAGTACACAAAATAATGAACATATATAATAACATGAGAGCATATTATGTATACTAAGATGTAATTAATAATCACCAAGCTATAGTACAGAAGTATAGAAATGTCGCTTGCTGCTCCATTCAAAGAGGAAAACAACAAAAACAATCATCAGGGAAAAAGAAATCAAAACCATGATAAGATACCATCTCACACCCTAAAATTAACAACAATAGGAAACAATAGGTGTTGGCAAGGATGTGAAGGAAGGGGAACACTCTGGCACTGTTAGTGGGAATGCAAACTGCTGCAGCCACTCTGAAAAACAGTATGGAGGTTCTTAAAAAGTTAAAAATAGAACTACTCTAGGATCCAGCAGTTGCAGTAGGGTATTTATACAAAGAATACAAAATACTGATTCAAAGGGACACATGAGCCCCAATGTTTATAGCAGCATTATCAAGAATAGCCAAACATGGAAAGAGCCCAAATATCCATTGACTGATGAATGGATAAGAAAGATGTGGGAGATATGTGTATACACACACACACACACACACACACACATATACTCAGCCACCAAAAAGCATGAAATCTTTCCATTTGCAATGACGTGTATGGTGCTAAAGAGTAATATGCTCAGTGAAATAAGTCATTCAGAGAAAGACAAATACTATATGATTTCACTCATATGTGGACTTTAAGAAACAAAACAGGGGAAGAAAAAAATATGGGAGGATAAAAGAGAAAATGAAGCAAACCATAAGACACTCTTAACAAGGGAGAACAAACTGAGGGTTAATAGAGGGAAGTGGGTGGGGGATGGGCTAAATGGGGAGATGTGTATTAAGGAGGGCTCTTGTTATGATGATAGTGGTTGTTACATGCAAGTGATAATCACTAAGTTCTACTCTTGAAACCAATTATCATACTATATGTTAACTAACAAGAATCTAAATAAAAATTTGAAAAAGAAAAAAAAAGAAGGAAAATAATTAAAACACACACACTGATATCCAAGCAGTTACCTAATCTGTTCTATATACTACTTTTTCAATACAACCCAAACACTTTGCTTTCACTAAAAATGCAACCTTAAGCAAAAGTCATCACAGAATAATCACGTTATTGAAGCCTCCTTATTAACAAATATAACATAGTCATTTACTGAAGGTGGATGATACTTTCTGGGATTTGTTATCCTAATTCATTTATGTAAAAAGTATGTCTCAATAACACTGTGAGTCCATATTTATCCATAAATTTGAATATGAATATGTATATAAAATTTAAATATTAGTTAATCTTACCCGTCATATTATTAAAGACTATATTATTGGGAAAACATTAGGGTGAATAGGGTATCTTTTAGATGAGCAGCTCAAAATTATTCACTGCAAAGAAAAATAAAGACACCCTGACTATCCAGACATGCCATTCAATTTAATATTATGACTCTAAAAGTGAGTTGGAAAGTTGTATACAATAGGGGTTTGTGATCAATTGTATGTGTCCACGTGGCTGGGCCACTGTGTTTCGGTATTGGGTAAACATTCTGGATGTTTCGGTGAAGGTTTTTTTTGGGTGAGGTTTGCATTTAAATCAGTAAACTTGGAATAAAGCCGATCATCCTCTACACTGTGGGCGGGTCTCATCCAATCTGTTTAAAGATTTACCCTCACGGATCCCAAAATAATTCTGCCAGAGTGCCTTCAGACTGGAAGTGCAACTCTTCCCTGGGTCTCCAGCCTACTGACCTACCCAGCAGATTTTGGATTTCCCTAGCTCCCACAATCACATGTGCCAGTTCTTAGAATAAATCTTCATCCATCTACATATACATTCTGGCGGTTCTAGTTTGTCTGGAGAATGCTAATACTTAGGAGTAAGCAGGGTGTATGTGGACGTTAAGCTGCTAGAGTCTCAAGAAAGAGCGGACACTCAAAAATCACTTAACAACTGGTAAATTCACACCTGGTGTAATTATCAGCCTGTCATTATGAAATTTGTTTTTTTATGATAATTGACTAAAGAGATTTGGGTAAATGTATATAAGCACTTTAAATTCCAACAAATATAAAATTACACAGAGAATAACCAATAAAGATTACTAATCATTAAACATCATGGCTTCACTGCACCATATGAGTTGTCTCCTACATTAATACAAACTTGTAACTAATAAGCACCATAATGTCTAGCATTTGTTGAGTGTTAATTGTGTACAAGGCCTTAAGCTATTCATTTTACATTCACTTAGTAATAACCAATCTATGAGGTAAATACTACTGGCAATATACATATGAGGAAGCAGGCCAAGAGAGAGAAAGTTATTTCCCTAGACTTATAATAAATGACTGGACTGGGAAGCAAATCCAGGTCTGTCTTATTCCAGAGACACAGAGCCGACACCACAGCTCCTTGGCTAATAGCCAATCCTAAATTGTTCACAGTAAATGGCTCTTTAATAATCATTAAGCATCATTTATTTATTTAAATCTTCAGTTCACTTGGAAATATCTCACTACCATTTTTTTTTATTTTTTTTTATTTATTTATGATAGTCACAGAGAGAGAAAGAGAGAGAGGCAGAGACACAGGCAGAGGGAGAAGCAGGCTCCATGCACTGGGAGCCCAATGTGGGATTCGATCCCGGGTCTCCAGGATCGCGCCCTGGGCCAAAGGCAGGCGCCAAACCGCAGCGCCACCCAGGGATCCCTGCACTTACTTTAAATACCTAAATTTAACACATACATAACTGAATAGAAGTCTATATTCTGAGGTTAAAATTGCAATCAATTTACATTTTAAGTAATATTTTACCCAGTGTTGTTTGGGCTATTTTGTCTAAGTTATAAAACTTTATCATACTCTTGGCTCCATTCAGTTCACTATGCTTGCTTAGTCAGCCTTATAAGCCAACCCCAATTACAAGCAGAGACTCAGCCATCCATTATGTTAGCTCTGTTATTTAGGATCAGTGGTTAATGGATTTCTGATGTAGATGGAAGTTTTTCTGTAACTGAGATATCACTTTGACAGATGAGGTCACAATACCTTTAACTGATGCTCTTTCAAGCCTGAGGAGTGCTTGCTAACATAGGCTCAGCTGAAGCATTGCAGAACCAATGCATCCTACCCAGCAGTCTAGATCATTCTATAAAGACACATATTGTTTAAATTTTTATTTCAAGGCTTTGAACAAACTCTAAACATTAAAAAAAGCAAAATTATTGTTAATTAAACATAATCTTTTTAATGGAGAATTTGAAAGGACTAGGCACCTTCCGTAAAATGTAATGCTGTCTTTGATGTAATTGTCATTAATTTGAATTCAAAGTCATTAAATTGTGTGGTTTCTCCTTTACAAAACCCTAATGTTTCATTTATATTGTCATATTTTCTGAGTAAAAGCTCCTGAAACAAGAGCAATTAAAGAAATAGAATTTCATTCGAAAGGTTTTTTTTTCTATTAAACTATTGCTATAATCACAGTAATATTAAGGTATTATGTAGTTCTGTTTAGGAAAACTAGGGCACTAAATGTTATTAGAGTTTTCTTCATTAAGAACAAACAAAATTAGAAAATTACCTTAATTTTTTTTCATCCTGCCTTGAACAGATAAAATGTCAATTTACAGTTCAAATGAAGCCAATTTGAGTTTTTTTGTAGATTGAAGAGAAACAATATAAATATGTGTGTTTTGGAAATATCACAATGTATTTTCAGATATGTGATTCAAAAGAAGTAAAAAAGTTACAATATATAGAGAGAAGATTAATGTAAAAATATTGTAATGGCTCTCAATAGAGTTCAAACTTATAATTTCAAACACATAAATGAACTAAAATGCTGTATGTATATTGTATTTAAATGACTATATTTCGCTCTGACTGTAGCAGAAAATAAGTCAATGTTTTCTTGAATTTTTAGAGGAGGGAAAGTTGATGATGCTGGAAGGAGGGTCAAGTGACTGGCCTTGGTCAGGAGCATGGACAGGTCAGCTGCTATAATAGGAAGAAAGAGAATATCTGGGCAAGATGAAAATAGGCCACAGAATTTGGTAGAGGGATCATCTAGAAGTTCTTTGTAATTGCTTCTATTTCCTTAGTGAAATACAAAGCAAGTTTATTATCTGAGAATAGGGAATGGAGAGTAGGTATTGGGGAATTGAGAGAGGAAAAAATATCTAACAGTAAGTAGAGCAGATTTTGATTTGCCTACGTAGCAGAATAATAACCTGGTGTTTTCTAACCATTCTTTTCCACAAATTCACTCAAAGTATTTGTTGGAAATAGAGATTCTTGTGGAGATTTTGACTCTCTATATAGGTTTACTCAGCAATCTGATTATAAATGGGACAATGGACAATGGTAAGATTATCTAAAATTAGAAAAACAGATCTGGGGGCGCCTGGGTCGCACAACAGTTGAGTGTCTGCCTTCAGCTCAGGACATGATCCCAGGATCTGGGATGGAGTTCCACATGGGGCTGCCTGCAGGGAGCCTGCTTTTCCCTCTGCCCGTGTCTCTGCCTCTCTCTCTGTGTCTTTCAGGAATAAACAAATAAAATCTTAAAAAAAAAAAAACAGATCTGAATAATAAAGAGCATTGCTCTTTTTTAATGTAAGTAGTGCACTGGATAATAATAAGGTTAAAATGAGTAATATAGTCTTTTATGCTAAATGTGGGAAATTAGATATAGATAGATGATATATATATATATACACACACACATATATGTATTATTTCAAACAAAAATCAAGTATACTGTGGAGAAGTCAATTGTAATTGATAAATATGATATACTAATATGTAAAGATTCTAAGGAGAAACCATTGCACTATGGAGACATGATAAAATGATCACAGAGTGATGAAATAAAGCGTTCATTCAAATTTGAAAATTTTTTTTAATCAGAATAACCAAACATCTGAGAAAAAGAACAAGGATGCTTTGTATGTAGAGATTTTGCATCAATGATGGCAAGTAGAGGAGGATGGAGTAGATCCTTATAAGAAGATAGATATCATTGAAGCTTTTTCTTTTTCTTTCTTTCTTTCTTTCTTTCTTTCTTCTTTCTTTCTTTCTTTCTTTCTTTTTCTTTCTTTCTTCTTCTTCTTCTTCTTCTTCTTCTTTCTTTCTTTCTTCTTTCTTTCTTTTTCTTTCTTTCTTTCTTCTTTTTTTTCTTTCTTTCTTCTTTCTTTCTTTCCTTCCTTCCTTCCTTCCTTCCTTCCTTCCTTCCTTCCTTCCTTCCTTCCTCTTTCTTTCTGAAGGAATTTTCTTAAAATCAAGAGTAAGAGATCAGAAAATAGAGTTTGAGGGTACTTTCATATATTGGATATACATTAATGACGTGCAAAGTGCAAAGAATAACACAAAGGCAAAAATGAAAATAAAAAGTTTCATACTCCAAGAAGTTACAATTTTGTGTGGAGACAAACTACAGAGTTATTTGTGTGACCAGGAAGTTAAAGCAGAGTATCCTATGAGGGACCATAAAGACATCTTCTATACAACTGGGAAATTTGATGAAGGAATTTAGCAAAATCTGTATATAAATTGAAGCTGAGGTAATAACCCAGAATAATGCATGGATATAAATGTGTGTGTGTGTGTGTGTGTGTGTGTGTGTGTGTGTGAATGTGCACTTGAATACGCATCTGTGAGTACTAGATCAGGTTGGGCTTTCTAAAAGGCAAACTCAACCCAATCCCATACTTGAAGATGGTGATGATGACTGAACCATATTAATCTTTCAAAACCTGTCAATCTGACTGAAATACAAAAGAATGAAATAAAGGTGAGAATACCTGGGGGTGTTTAAGTAACAACAAAAGACAGTATGATTTGCATATAATGGAATAGAAGGGGGGCAGGAGTTGACTTAAGTTAGGCAAAATGATTATGACTACAAGTAGGGCAGTAATACTGGAAATGAACAAAAAGAAATCAGTACCTAAAAAGAAGTTCACATCAGTCAGAATAAACAATATGGAGCAAGAAAGTTATTTCTTTTTTTTAAGATTTTATTTATTTATTCATGAGAGACACAGAGAGAGAGAGAGAGAGAGAGAGAGAGGTAGAGACACAGGCAGAGGGAGAAGCAGGCTCCATGCAGGGAGCCTGATGTGGGACTCAATCCTGGGACTCCAGGATCACCTCCTGGGCCGAAGGCAGGCGCTAAACCGCTGACCCACCCAGGGATCCCAAGAAAGTTATTTCATAAAGCAAATGTCTGTACATAATAAATAGCTGGGAACTGAATTATGTCTCCCCAAAATTCCTACATTGAAGTCCTAACCCCTAGTGTGAAGGTATCTGGAGATAGGGATTTGGGGGGATAAGTAAGTTTAGATGAGGTCAGGAGGGTGGAGTCCTCACGATGTAATTAGTGCCCTTATACAAAAAGAATAGAATTTTTTCTCATCCTCTCATAACTTGAGTAAAGAGCTGGAAGATGGCTGTCTATAAGCCAGAATGAGTCTGCATCAGAACCTGAACCTGCTTGGCACCCTGATCTCAGACTTGAAGCTCTGTAGTATAAGAAATAAATGGTTATGGTGTGATTTATTCAGACTATAATATTTTGTAATATTACTGCATATAGTAAGACATGAATTATTTCAGTTTTCTATATTTTAAAAAAGTACTTCTTTCGCCTTGATTTTGTCTTTTCAAATATTTTTTAATTTATTTGAGAGAGAGAATGAGAGAGTGAGTGAGCATGACTGAGGGGAGGGGCAGAGGCAGAGGGAGAAGCAGACTTCCCACTGAGCAGGGAGCCCAAAGGAGACTCCATCCCATGACCCTAGGATCATGACCTGAGACAAAGGCAGACTTTTAATTGATTGAGCCACCCAGGCGCCCCTTAGCCTTGATTTTGATAGATATTTTGCTGCTAACAAATCCTGGTCTTTTTTTCAATGTTTTAAAAATATAAATCCTCTCCTTGACTTACTTCTTTTGACAAGTTTGTTATTCATTACTCTTCTATAACTAATGTGTCATTTTTCTCTGCCTTTTAGGTTTTAACATTTATTTTCTCTAATTTGATTCTGATGTAGCAGCTTTCTTGAGGTATATTATTCTTTGGGGTCATGGAGGTTTTAGATCTGAGTTAGCAATTTTTATCAAATTGTAAAAATATATACATACACATATACATTAATTTTTTCAGGTTTTTCTACCGTCTCTTCTCTGACTTCTCCTGGGACTCCAATAACTCATATTTTAGACTCTTTGATAATGTCTTACAGGTCACTGGTTTCTCTATTTTTTTCCTGTCTTTAATTTTGGATAGCTTTTATTACTTTATCTTCGAGATCATTGACCTTTTCATCTACATTGTCTAATCTAGGACATGCCTTCTTTGACACAGCCACTTCAGATATTGTCGTTTTAATTACTCAATGTCTATTTTGAGTTTTTATTGTTCTATTTCTCTCCCTATATTCATGCTTACTCTATCTTCTTGGAAATAAGAAGTATCATGATCAGAGTAGTTATTTCAAAGTCCTTTACATTTAGTCCTATGCTCTTTATCATATCTTAGTCTAAGGATTTTTTTTTTACATGTACATGGGTCATAATTTCCTACTGTTTGCATGCCTGACAAGTGTGAACTGGGTGCTATTTTCTGTTATGCCGTTGGGTGTTGGGTTTGTTGTATTATTTTAAATACTATTTTATGATATATGCTACTAAGAAATGTGGAATTCTATTGCATCACTCAAGTTTCTTTTTTTTTAATTAACAAGCTTTATATTTTAGATCAGTTTTAGGCTCACAAAATTTTATTAGATACATCACAATGTAGATTAATTGAACCTGCAGCATTTCTTCTTCATTCTATTCTGCAAGTATTTTTTAAGAGAGCAATTATCTGGTTTACTGGGGATAATCAGTAAATCAGATTACTGCTCTCTTAAAACATAATCTCAAAAAAAATCTGAGCCCTATCTATCCCATACTCCTTTTTTTTTTTTAATTACGATACAGATACGGCCAAAGGCAGGCACCAAACCCCTGCGCCACCCAGGGATCCCCCATACTCCTATATTACCAATAAAATTTTATTTAAAGGTAAAAGTAGGATTAAGGCAAATACCATGGAACATCCAAAAGCTGTTCACAGAGATTATAAATTTAACCAGATAGAAATCTATTTCTCAATTAGAAAAATCTGGAGAAAAAAATATATATACTTGTAATTCTTATTTTTATATTACCAAGAATCTTTAAGAATATCCCCGCTACTGCTCTCTCCCAATAGTTATTTAGTCCTTTTGAAAATGATCATGTGTTGGGGCACCTGGGTGGCTCAGGTGGTTAAGTATCTGAATATTGAGCACAGTTTGGGTCTTGATTTCAGGGTCATAAGTTCAAGCTCTGCACTGGGCCCCACACCAAGCATGGAGCCTACTTTAAAGAAAAATGATCATGTGTTGATTATTTAAAATAATAAATCAATAAGAAATAAATAGTTAAAAGTGTCTTCGATTTTCTTCCCTTTCTCTTGACATTTACATTTTATTATCAATTACTTAGAAAAAAAAACTGCTCTGCAAAATAAAATTAGATAACTTCACATTAAGGAGAATAAAGTTTCAGGAAAAATATCAACTATTTCTAAGATTAACGCATTAGATGATTTAACTTGGATTCGTGAATTTTATCTATATTGGACCATAGTAAAAACAAAAAAAATATTCCACATTTCAACCACATATCATGCATGCTTATGATATGGAGATATAATCTGAAAGAAAATACTTAAGAAACAATATCCATCTTTTATGCAACACACTATTTTCCATTTTATCCAATTACAGTCTGTTCTATCTCATATTTTTTTAATTTAAAATAGAGATTGCAGCTCATTAAATTACCTTTATGATCCAATAATATGTCATGACCTGTGAACAGCATTACTCTATGCAGTTCTCTGAAGCTAGAAATACCAATATAAAACAACTTTGGGAAACAATCATTGGTGAATGGATGTAGTACTTACTAAATATTAAAGAGCACTTACTAAATTCTGTTCTTCACATATAATACCTCACAACTCCTAAGAGAAAGGAGATTTGGAGAGCCACATTTCACACTTTGAGTTTTTAAATAGTACATTTCCATATTTTGAGGAAATTTTATAATTCTCTACCATCCAGAGATATTCTTAATGTTTTTCAATGACTTAGGCATTGTCAATATAGGAAAGCATATATTTAAAAAGAGACAGAAACAGATTTTTTCTATCAGTATGTTTGGCCTACAGTTTGAACATCAGGCACTGACTGTTATTACTAAAAACTAGCAATTCTTCATGGAGCGATTGTATTTTATTTAGAACACAGGTGAACATAAAAATTACAGTTGTGTAAAGTGATAACTTGCTTAAATGGTTTAAGGAAGGCATGGAAGATTGATTTCATAGGCACTTACCTGGCAACCAGATGTCATGTATCCATATCTGAAATGACTAAAATTACGGTCACATTGAATTATGTGAGCAGCATGTCATCAGATAAATGGACATTATGAATAGATTAAAGGAAAGTCATGTTTCCAGAATAAGTGCTTCAGTTGCATTCTTTGCTCATTCAAGTACCTATTATTTTGCCAAATAGAATGACAAAGTCATTATTGTGGTTACGAGTTTTTAAATAAAGGTAAACATATTCTGTATTTGTTTTTTTCACCTGGAATTTTCATCAGATATCTTAGGATTGTCACTGAAAGAGAGCTATTGCTTTATCCTGCTGTCACATATTCCCAAGCATTCTGGACATTACCTCTCTCATCTCATGTCATTTCTTTATGATATATCAATACTATCAGCTTTCAGGAGTGTCTGGAACACTCCAGATAACTCATTTCAATTGTAACATCCAGAAGATGGGTGAGTGGTAAAAAGATGTTGTAGATAATTCGGCAGGAAAATAACTCTAAGAAGTACTGAACATTATGCATACCAAATGTTTTGACTCCTTTCTATGCATATAATGAGATCCTATCTATCTCTCTGACCTTAGACTCCTGGACTCCCACTCTTCCCACCTCACCCTTGGCCTGTGTTGTTGTAAGATGAAGCCAACACACTCTCCTCCAAAGGAATATAAAAATGATGTTTATATTCTGTTTTAAAGTTACAGGTATCATCCAGTTTAATCTTAAAAATAGTCCTGTGACCGAGGTTTGTTATCAACATTTTATAGAAGCAGTATGGGGATCCTTTGATCAATGCTCCAATTTGTTTGCTGTGGTTATACATTTTGGATATAGTCTATATTATATATGTTGTTTAATAATTTTCCTCAGATTTAATAAAATGAGTATTTAAAACCCATAAAAGCAAATACTCCTATTCATAGGAGTGAGAATTGATTACTCAGTAAGAGTAAAATAGTTCCTAAGGTGGCCTTTAGAGTCAATGTCAATGGTATGAATGAATCTGAACAACTGAGTTGACTGTCTGCATTTATAAACATTTTTTTACTAATTTTTATCTAAATAATCATATTGTATAGCTAGCCTTAGGGTCTTGGTGCATTATCTAATATTTTATACAATTTAATGTATAATTTTTCAAATTCATTCTAATAACTATTAATTTCTATTAGGATAGAATCAGAGTGTGACATCAGCAATACAGTAAAATAGAAAGCTCTGAGCCCTTCTTCCTTCCATGGACATGCACATGGAACAATAGTACATAGACTATTTCCCTTTGTGAAAAACACAAGAACCAACTAGATGTCCCTACTTTCTTGGCAAGCATATCAATCACATGGAAGCCAGTAGGAAAACTCTAGACACCCTCTTGTTATAATAACTACTCCTGGCAAAGGCCGTATGATGAGAAAGAAACTCTTAGCTCTCAGTTTTTCCTGGGGAGAAAAGGAAAAAACAGACCATATGCCTCAAATTCACTTTTCTGGGAGCAGTTTTCTATATGTGTTTGCAATTGTTATCAACTTAAGATGGACTGTTTTACAATATTTTATGTAAGCCCCATGATAGTTACAAAGAAAATGCCTGAAAAAGATACACAAAAGAAACAGAAAAGAATCAAAGCATGTCACTGCAAACAATGAAATACAAAGGAAGACGACAAGAGGAAAAGAGGCACAAAAGAGCTACAAGACAGAGAAGACGATAAACAAAAAGGCAATAGGAAATCCCTCCTACCACTAATTACTTTAAACACAAATGGATTAAACTCATCAAAGGACACAGTGCCTGAATGGACTAAAAAAAAAAAAAAAAGAAAAAAAAAACAGATCCAACTTTATGGTGTCTACAGGAGATTCTTTTGAGATTTAAGGCCACATACGCATTGGTGGAAAATGAAGGAAAAGAAGATATCCCATGATAACTGAAAAGGAGCAGGGGTGGCTCTACTTATAACAGACAAAATATTCTCTAAGTCCAAAACAGTTATAAGGGACAAAGAAGGTCATTACATAATGATAAAAAGATCAATTCATCAGGAGAATATAATAATCATAAATACATATAAGCCTAATGTCACAGAACTTAAATCTAGAACACAAAAGTTTACAGAACTGCAGGGAGAAAGAGACATATAATGGTAGGAGACTTGGATACTCTATTCTCAATAATGGATAGACTTTCCAAACAGATTAATATTTTTGTATTCTTTGGGCAAATACCTAGCAGTACAATTGCTGGATCATAGGGTAGTTCTATTTTTAACTTTTTGAGAAATCCCCACACTGTTTTCCAGAGTAGCTGCACCAGTTTGCATTCCCATCAACAGTGCAAGAAGGCTTCCCGTTCTCCATATTCTTGTCAGCACATGTACACACCACACACACACACCGAGAATATTATTCAGCTATAAAAAAAGAATGAAATCTTGCCATTTGCAAGGACATGGATGGAGATAAAGAGTATTATGCTAAATGAAACAAGTCCGACAGGGGCACCTGGATGGCTCGGTGGTTGAGCATCTACCTTTGGCTCAGGTCGTGATCCCAGGGTCCTGGAGTTGAGTTCCACATTGGGCTCCCCGCAGGGAGCATGCTTCTCCCTCTGCCTATGTGTCTGCCTCCCTCTGTATGTCACTCATAAATAAATAAATAAAACCTTTTAAAAAAAGAAACAAGTCTGCCAGAAGACACATGATTTCACACATGTGGAATTTAAGAAACAAATCAAGCAAAGGAAGATAAAGAGAGAGAGAGAGAGATAAACCAAGAAACAGACTCTTAACTATAGATAACAAACTGATTGTTACCAAAGATGAAATGGGTGAGAGGATGGGTTAAAAATCGGTGATGGGGATGCACACAGTGAGAGAGAGAGAGAGAGGCAGAGACAGAAGCAGGCTCCATACACCGGGAGCCCGAGGTGGGATTCGATCCCGGGTCTCCAGGATCGCGCCCTGGGCCAAAGGCAGGCGCCAAACCGCTGTGCCACCCAGGGATCCCGGGTGATGGGGATTAAGGAACAACCTTGTGATGAGCATCAGGTGATGTCTGAAGTGTTGAATCACCATATAGTACATCTGAAACTAATATTTCACTTTATGCTAACTATAATTTAAATAAAAACTCTTAAGAAAAGGAATTTCCAAACAGAAAATCAAGAACATAATGGATTGAATACTGTAGACCAAATAGATCTAAAAGACATATATAGAACATCCCATCCAAAAACAGAATATTCTTCTCAAGAACATGCAGGACATTCTCTAGAATAAATCACACAAGTCACAAAATAATTATTCACAAGCTTAAGAAAATTAAAATCATACTAATATCTTTGCCAAGTACAGTGGAATAAAACTAGAAATCAATAGCAGAATAAAAGCTGGAAAATTCACATATACATGAGAATTAAACAACATGCTCTTAATGACAATGGGGCAAAGAAGAAATCAAAAGGGAAATTAGAAAATATCTTGAGACAAATGAAATAATACAACTCACCAAAAATTAATTTTTGCTTTAGCAAAAGCTGTATAAGAGGGAAAGTGTTTCTTTTTTATTCCATTATACTTAAAATACAGCGTTCTATTAGTTTCAGATGTCCAACACAGTGATTCAACCATTCCATACATCTCCTAGCACCCATTAAGACTAGTGCACTCCTTAATCCCCATCTCCTATTTCACCAGTTCTCCCATCCACCTCCCTTCTTGTAACCATCAGTTTGTTCTCAACATATAAGATTCTATTTCTTGGCTTCTCTCTCTTTATTTCTGTCTCTCTCTGTCTCTCTTTCTTTCTCTATCCCCCTTTGCTTATTTGTCTTGTTTCTTAAATTCCACATATGAGTGGAATCAATATCTTTGTCTTTTTCTGACTGATTCATTTTGCTCAGCATTATACTCTTGCTCCATCCATGTCCTTGCAAATGGCAAGACTTTTTTTTCTTTTTATGGCTAAATAATATTCCATTGTATACATCTATACCACATCTTTTTTCTCCAATCATCTACCAATGGATACTTGGGCTGCTTCCATTATTTGGTTATCATAAATAATGCTACTATAAGCATAGGTGTGTATATATCCTTCGGAATGAATGCTTTTGTATCCTTTGGGCAAATACACAGTGGCATGATTACTGGATCATATAATAGTTCTATTTTCGACTTTTTGGGGAACCTCCATACTATTTTCCAGAGTGGCTGTGCCAGTCTGCATTCCCACCAAAAGTGTAAGAACTTTCCCGATTTTCTGAATCCTCAGCAACACTTGTTATTTCCTGTGTTGTTAATTGTAGGGAATATGACAGGTGTGAAGAGATATCTCATTGTAGTTTTGATTTGCATTTCTCCAACGATGAGTGATTTGGGCATCTTTTTGTGTGTCTGTTGTTCATCTGGATGTCTTTCTTGAGGAAATGTCTGTTTATATCTTCTGTTGATTTTACCTAAACAGTTTGGTTTTGGGGTGTTGAATTGTGTAAGTTCTTTATGTATTTCAGATACTAACCCTTTACTGGTTATGTCATTTGCAGTTATTGAGTAGGTTGCCTTTTAGTTTTGTTGATTATTTCCTTTGCTGTGCAAAAATTTTTATTTTGATGTAGTCTTAAAAGTTTATTTTTGCTTTTATTTCCTTGTTTTAGGAAATATAACAAGAAAAATTTTGCGATGTCTGATGTCAGAGACATTACTACCTGTGTTCTCTTCTAAGATTTTACGGCATCAGTTATCACATTTAGGTCTTTAATCCATTTAGAATTTACTTTTATGTATATGTAAGGAAGTGGCCCATTTTCATTCGTTTGCATTTAGGTGACCAGTTTTCCCAGCGTCATTTGTTTAGGAGACTCTCTTTTTCCCATTGGATATTCTTTCCTGCTTTGTCAAGCATTGATTGACCAGAAAATTGTCAGTTTATTTCTGGATTTTCTATTCTGTTCTATTGATCTATGTGTCTATTTTTGTGACGGTACCATACTGTTTTGATTACGACAGCTTTGTAATAGAAGTTGAAAGTCCTGAATTGTAATACCTCCAGCTTTGTTTTTTAAAAATTGCTTTCACAATTTAAAGTCTCCTGTGGTTTCATATAAATTGTAAGATTGTTTATTCTAGTTCTGTGAAAAATGTTGTAATTTTGATAGAGATTGCATTAAATGTGTAGATTGCTTTGAGTAGTATGGGCATTCTAACAATATTTGTTCTTTCAGTAGCTGAGCATGGAATATCTTTCCATTTCTTTGTGTCATCTTGAATTTTCCATCAATGTTTTATAGTTTTCAGAGCATAGGTATTTTTACCTGTTTGGTTAGGTTGTACTAAGAGGGATATTTATTGTGATTAATATCTTAATTAATAATGAGTTATAAGTAACTTAACTTTACACCTCAAAGAGGGAAAAAAGGAAAAAAAAAATAAGGCCAAAGTTAGTAGCAGGAAGGATACAAAAAGATTAAAGTGGAAATAAAGAAAACAGAAACCAGGACAATAGAATAAAATCAATAAAACTAAGAGTTGGCTCTTTGAAAAGATAAATAAAAATTACAAACTCTAGAAATACATTCACTACCAAGACTAAATCATAAAGTAAAACAAAATTTGAATAGACCTACAACTAGTAGAGAGATTAAGTCAGTAATCAACCCCACCAACAACAACAAAGACAAGCCCAGGAGCAGACGCCTTTGAATTTTACCAAATATTTAAAGACTTAAAGCCTGTACCTCTCAAACTGAAAGAAATTGAAGAGGAAGGAATACTTCCAACTTCCAAAATAATTTTATGAAGCAAGTATTAACCAGCTACTATAGCCAGACTAGGTTACTACAAATAAAGAAAACTGCAGGCCAATACTATGATGAATAGACATGTAAAAATCCTCAACACTATACTAGAGAACTTTATTCCAAATCACATTAAAATGATCATACACAATGACCAAGTGAGATCTCTTCCTGGAAAGCCAGGAAGATTCATCATATGCAAATTAAATGATGTGATACATCACATTAATAAAGGATAAGAATCATATATACATCTCAATGGCTACAAAAAATCAGTTAAAATTCAAAATGCTTATAACATAAGAATTCTTAAGCTAGGTATAAAGTCTATATCTCAACAAAACAAAGGTCAAAAGACCACAAACTAGTATTATACTTAATGGTGAAAGTCTGAAACGTTTTTCTCTAGGATCAGGAACAAGTCAAGGATAACCACTCATCACTTCTAGTTACATAGTACTAGAAGTACTAGCCATAACTATTAGATAAAGAAATAGAAATAAAACACATCCAAATTATAAAAGAATAAGTTAAATAATTTCTTTTTGTAGGTGACAAAATCTTATATAGGGAAAACCTAAAGAAACTACACAAACAAAAACAAAAACAAAGACAAACCTTTAGAACTAACCAACAAATTCAGTACACTTGTAGGTTATAAAATCAGTATACAAAAATCAGGGGAAATTTCTATACATTATCAATGAACTATCTGAAAAGGAAATTAAGAAAGCAAGACAATCTATTATATCATCAATAGAACCAAACACGTGGGGATACACTTAACCAAGGACTATTAAGACATACACTGAAAATCATCTGATGAAAAGTATTATTAATATATATCTGCATTACCATGTTCACTGCAGTATTATTTATGATACCCAGGACATAGAAACAACCTAAGTATCAATCAATGGATGAATAGAGAAAAAGAATGTAGTATATATGTAATGGAGTATTATCGAGCCACCAAAAGTAAAGAAATCCTGTCATTTGTGACAACATGGATGAACTTTGAGTGTAAATGCTAAGTGAAATAAGTCTGACAGAGAAAGGTAAATACTGTATGATCTCTCCTCTATGTGAAATTTTAAAACGCTGGACTAGAAATGAAATAGAATGGTGGTTGCCAAGGACCAGCTATTCAAGAGTATAAAGTTTCAGTTATGCAAGATGATTAAAGTCTAGAGATCTGACATACAAAACTTTGTGCCTATAGCTAACAATACTGAATTGTGCACTACTTAAATATTTAAGAGGGAAAATCTTATGCTAAATGTTCTTACCATACACACAAAAGTTATAGTCAGACTCTCAAATACTTCCCCATATCCCCTACTTGTACAAATGCAAAACAACTGTTATTTATTTTTAAATAATGCATTAAAATATTACACTTCAAAAATCTTATAGGCCATCAATACCATCCGGTCGTAATCAAGACTTGAATGAGACTTACTAGTCTTATGCAACCTGTTTTAAAGATACAGTCAATACAATGTGTCAGCAATAATTATTAAAACGAATGATATTTGTGCCATGGCATTATTAGATCACTAAAGGAGATCACGGCTATACTGCAGTTAAAGGTCAATTACAGCACCGGGTGGTTGCACTACATTTATGTCAAGCTGTCACAGGCAATCAGGAAGGTCAACCTTGATGAGGACTGGCACAGAGACTGGCAATGACATTTCAAATGGGCTTGATTCAAACAGCTCCCGTTTCTAAGTTGAGCGTTCCTAGAATATGCATAAATGAGCTAGGATAATAAATGGAATTTGTAACTAGCAGTCCTAATAGCCATAATTCCACTGTATCCATCTTCTGTTTGTATCATAGCAAATAACAGATCTCAGATATGATGGATGAGGACTCAATTAGCTTTATAAATATTGAGATAAATTTATTCTAAAACAGAATACTGAGAATACTAAATAGAAAGTAAGATATAATGTTAATAATGCTTATAAAATATATCCATCTCCCAAATATGACCTCTATTAAAATATTAAGAGATATGACATATTATACACTTAAGTGCATTTGACACTCATATGTGCATATGTTATATCATAATTTAAATATGTAATATTCTAAATTGTGGACATGTATTTATTCCACCATTTAAAATTCTTCAACCAATTAAACTCTGGCAAGATCTATACACATCAGTGTTATAAATCTAGGACACTACATAGGAAACTTTACAAAATACTTCTGATGAAAGTGTGATTGGAGTAACAGTATGTTAACAAACTTCACAAGTGATTCTCATATAGCACCATCCTTGAGAACCAATGTTCTACAGTATTATAATCACTTTGATGAATCCAGAATGAACAGTTACCGATTTTTCTTTTAAGAATCACTCTCCTAATTATTTCTCCATTCAAAGTGAGATTGTGAGTTTAATATAAATGTATGCCAAATTAGTATGCATGTATGTCCATTTTATATTAATAAATGTGTTATATAAGCTCATGTCATATTTGGAAGGAGCAAAGTGATCAATGTAAAATGAGAATAATCTGTAAAAGATTTACTGAACTATACTAAAGCAATTTTTTTCACAGAGAAATAGGATATTTATATATGTAAACCCTGCATATCTCATTTTACTCTTATGCATTTCCCAGAACAAAGTATTACTTTCTCTAGTTCATATATAGCAAAATGAGTAGAGACCCAGAAAAAATACTCTCCATATATTTTTTCTTTTTTTAATAATAGTCAATTTTCCTTTATACCATTGGATTTGCATTATGTTCCAGATCAATTTATTTTAACCAATAGAGATAAATAAATTTAGTTTCATTTATTCATGAATTTAGTATTTTAATATTTTTACTATGAAATTCATATGTTAACTATGAGAAAATAATGCAACATTTACCTCTTAGTTTTTGAAGTACATCATACCTAGATATACGTTGAAACATACTGTTTTTAGTTCTTACATTTAGTAGCATTTATTGAGAGACAGAAAAAAGCAAAAATGCTAAGTTTTCACAGGTCATAAATCCAGAAGTTTTACAGCTGACTATATGGGGATAGATATTCAGAGGACTGCTTCAGAAATAATCACTCCAATCTTGGATCTATAAATAATGTGAGGCTAGTGACACTATTCACTGAGACAGGTAATGTCAAAAGAGGCACATTTACCAGGAAAAAAACACATGTTCTTTTTGAAAATAATTATACATTTAGTCTACCTCTTTATTTTACAAGAAGTCAGCTAAAATCAACTACAAGAATCAACTTTTCAACCTTTGTTATATAATAGAAAGTGGTGAAATCTCTTTTCAGTGACTTTTACACCACTTTTTACAGAAACTTTATATAAAAAAAATATTTTCTACAAATGTTTATTTTAAAACATTCCTGTCTCTTCATTTTGAATGCTGGAATTTGGTAATTTTTCAAATTCACTAAGACATGAATACTCCTTGTTTTTTTTTTTTTAATTTCATTCAGTTTATATGATTTTATGTTAAAATGAATATTTTAAATAAAAAAACATAAAAAATAAATGAATTAGCCTGAAAGTGGAGCATAGGGGCAGATGTGAATTACAAAATTATATCCCATCTAACAACTGTCATGTGGAATGTTTTAAATTAATTTTTGTCCTAAATCCAGTTTGTCTTGAGCAGAAATCTAGATTTTGATATGGAAATAAAGTATTTATCATTTCCAAAACATACTCCTTTTGGAACACAGATACAACTTTTCTTGATACTTGTCAAAATTCTTCGAAACCAACTTATTTATATAAGTTCTTTTAATTAAGATGATTCTAAGTTAAATAGAAGATACATATATGCCACTTATCAGAGTTGAATACTTGTTAGAATGCCAATACTAGCCTAAATCATTTGACAACTATTCCTATGCCCATTATTAGTTAGGTTTCATTTGGATTCTGTATTTTATGTAATGATTCCTATAATTATAATATGAGATCATCACAAAACATCACAACCCTTGATGGCAAATACAAAATTTTTGCCTTTTGCAAAACAGAAGAGATATTTGTTGTATTACATGAACAATGAACAAATTCTATAAATGAAACTCTTAAGCAGTTAACACACAATATAAAATATTTAAAGTTAAAATATTTAATATTTTAATAAAATTAATATTTTAATTTTAATAGAAATAAAGTATTTTAGTGATATAAATTAACAAAATATTGTAGAATGTGCAAATGAAAAACTAGAAAACACAGATGAAGACATTAAAGAAAACCCATATAGGGGCACCTGAGTGGCTCAGTCCATTAAGCATCTGCCTTCAACTCAGGTCATGATCTTGGGGTCCTAGGATCTAGCCCTGTGTTAGAGTTCCCTTGGAGCAGAGAGCATGCTTCTCCCTCTCCCTCTGCCTGCCACTCCTCCTGCTTGTGCTCTCTGTCTGTGTCAAATAAATAAAATATTTTTAAAAGAATATGAAAAAAAAAGAAAGAGAGAAAAAAAGAAAGAAAGAAAGAAGAAAAGAAAGAAAGAAAGAAAGAAAGAAAGAAAGAAAGAAAGAAAGAAAGAAGAAAGGAAGAAGGAAAGAAGGAAGAAGGAGGGAAGGAAGGAAAGGAGAAAAGCTATATAATTGGAGAGAGACTCTGTCTTCATAGAGGAAAGAACTCAATATTAAAGTTTCCAGTTGAAACACCTGGGTGGCTCAGTGGTTGAGCATCTGCCTTCGGCCCAGGTCATAATCCCAGGGTCCTGGTCAAGTCCCATATCAGGCTCCTCACAGGGAGCCTACTTCTCCTTCTACCTATGCCTTTTCCTCTCTCTCTGTGTCTCTCATGAATAAATAAATAAAATCTTAAAAAAGTTTCCAATTGTTCCTAATAGAAATACCCTTAATAAAAATGTAAATAAAATATATTTTATATTAATAATTTTATTATATGCGACAAGAAATTTCTATTAGGCCACACAGTTTATGTTACTTTCTTACAGCACAGTTGATAAATCAAGCCACTTATTTAACATAGAAAGATACATGTGAGGAAAGAAAACATACACCAGGCTTGATGGTGAGAGAATGAATGCTTCCTTGTTAGGATGTTCTGTTCTATCACCACTACTTTTAAATTTTTTTTTCCATAAATTCTAGTGCGGTCAATAGCAAGAAAACAGAATAATGATCATTCTCACTCAAAAGAAAGAAATGAAACTTTCATTTTTCATAGACAACATGATTTGGCTACATAGAAAATCCCTAAGAATCTACAAAAAAACTGCTGTTAACCATTAAGCAAGTTTAGTTAGATCATAAGATACAAGATTAATACATAAAAGTCAATCAAGTGCCTAAGTACCAACAATGAACAACTTGCAATGGGAAATTAAGGAAACAGTACCATTTACATAAAAGCATCAAAGAAAGTACTTGGTGTAAATTAACAAAATTTGTGTAGATTGTGTATACAGATAACTAGACACTGATAAAGAAATTAAAGAGCTATATAATTGGAGAGAGATTCTGTTTTCATAGAGGAAGGAACTTAATTTTAAGATTCCAATTGTTCCTAATTTTATCTATAGATTCAATGTAATTTCAAAATCCCAGGAAGTTTTTAACTCTATTGGCAAACTGTCTATAATAATTTATATGGAAAGGCAAAAGTGCTATAATGGCTAAAGCAAAAGAAAATTTCTAAAGCATCATGTGAAAGAGAAAATCAAAAGAAAATCACAATAACTGGATTTCAATAGAGCTACAGTAATCAAAAAAGTGTTGTATTAGCAAAATAGACACATTAACAAAACAAGGCTGATGCAAATAAATGAATGGATTTTTTACCAAAGCACAGAAATAATTCACTCTAGAAAGATAACCTTTATAATAAAGGATCTGGAAAAATTTGAAGTCCATATGCACAACAAACAACAAAAACAAACAAAAAATACATGCATCTTACAAAAATTTAGCTCAAATTGGATCAGAGACATAAATGTAAATTCAAAACTGTAAGATTTCTAGAAAAAAAATTAAAATTGTGTAATATGGAGGGTCTGGTGATGAATTTTCAGATATAACGTCAGATTTACAACCTGAAAGAAAAACTGACAAATTAAATTTTATGAAGTTAAAGCTTTTGCTCTGTGAGAGACACGATTAGTATTCAGGGAAAAAAGGCTGTGCTACTTCTGAGAGATTAAATATGTGTATTAGAAAAGCTTCATTCAGACATGAATTATTATGCTGTTGTTTTTGAGTTCAATGTTAATGAATCATACACACATAAACATAGTATCTATAAACAGAAACACACATTTGAAAGCTTATATATTGATTAGTTGAAAAAATATCGTGACTAAAATACTGTAGAAAACTCACCCTTTATTCTTACTTAAAACAATTGTTTGGTATTCAAATATTCAGTGTTCACTATAACTTTATTCAACATAATCACTGTGAATAAAGAGAATGGACTGTATATGGTACTGTAGTATGGATCTGTGATGCGAGGTATTTGTCCTGAAACCCATTTGTCCAAAACCCATAGAACTTTCAGCATATGTTTTTAAAAGTCCAGAATGTAGAAGGATCTCAATAGGATATGGACTGTATAACAGTAATAATTATATTACAAATAGATGTCAAGCTCATTGAAAGTGATGGAGGAAAATTGTGCTGACCTAACCAACTTTGAAAAACATTGTTTATTTTAATATGAATAAAACAAAAGGAACTGTACACAACTGTTTCTAGTTGGTAAAATCTTTTATCACAGGAGTAAGTTGTAGTAATTCTAAGATGTCTGTACATGTACAGTTAGGACTGAAAAAATAAGTAAATGGATGGTGGATGGTGGGAGCTAGATTTTCCTATGTTGACAGGTTGATTATGGGCAAGCAATGTGGGAAGGCTACAATGATCCATGTGGTATTGGATTAGATTCAAAGAGCAAACATCCTCTGACAGAGTTAAAATATTTTAGCTTTATAACAAGAGGAAGCACTGAAAACAAAATAGCTAAGAACACAGGCTATGCCTTATTTTGAATAACAGAATTTTAAATACCCATTCTACAGCTAAGATGGCCTTTACAAAAAGCATTAAGATTTCCCTAAACTATGCTCTAGACTACTAAAGTTCTGGCATCTCTTGTCTTATAAATAAGTGATTTGTGGCCAATCAAATGCATTCATTACTGTTTGAAATTAGATGTGTTTTGTAAAATAAATTATATAATGCTAGGTGATTTTATATTTAATTTAAAATTTTAGGTAGGGTTAATTTCTAGTTTTTTTCAGGGCATGTTTAAACTAGTTTTAGTGCTAATGTTTCCTGACCCAATATACTATGTTTATTGTGGGAAGGTAAAGGTTCTGTAGTCTCAATAGGTACTGACAAGGGACTTAATTACCACTGCAATCTGGATTCATTTAATTCCATTCAAATGAGGATTGATTGGCATCAGCATTATAATGAGGACACTTCTCAAAATGGACTCAGCCTCAAATGTTTCCTTTGTTTTTCTGCCCTATATTTAACCTTCTTATAAAATGAGACACTTAAAATATAAAATAATAAGTAGTCATTACCATAAAGGTAGACATTTTCATTATCTTTATCCTATGGTAAATAGCAGATTTATAAATAAGAAAATTCGAAAGAGTTATGTAATTTTTTAAAACAGAGTTGATCTATAGTTAATTTGCCTAAGAAGTGATTGACAACTGATTGCCACCTTTGTGTAAGCCAGTGGATCATTTTATTAGCAATGATGGTTTTTTGAACATGATAAAATAATGATAGCAGCTATAGATGTGACCAAAGGAAATTTCTGTCAATCATGTTCTGATGGTGCATATTATAACAGAAGGACAAAAAATAAGCTTATAAAAGGTAAAGAATATATCTAAACCAGCAGGGTTAAAAGATAGATAACTCACTGTCTACCTTCCCAGACTTGTTTTGTTCCTTAAATTAGCAGGTCATTGGGGAAAAAAAAAATCTATTTGGTAGTGGGAAACATAAAAATATAAGGAATGTTAATAAAAACACTGTACCTTGGTCCCATCTAACCTACTTCTCTATCTCTGACATTTTATTTAAGGAGATTTGTTGATAAATTTGGCAACACTTCCCAGACATCACTGCATATCCGATAATGATTATGGCTCAATAAATTTAACTTTCAATTATCATGAACTGTAATAGATATTGTGATGTGTTGCCGAATATTTTCATCTCTTTGTCCTCCTATTCAATAATATTTTACCATGTATCACTTCCTGTTTGCTTGCGCCATCTAATAGTTTAGGCCGACTAATTATAAGAGGCAGTGAGTGGTGTGAGTCACTGCCAAACAGGAGAATTTTATTGCCAATAGACAAACCTAGTGAGATCTCTTTCCCTCTGCCACAGTGACAGAAAAATATCAATTTAGTGACTCTTCTAATAGACTCAATCGAGTGAGGATATGTGGGATACAGACCCCAGTGTGTCCAAAATAGATATAGTAATAAATTAGAAAGCCATCCTTATTGTTTAAGGTAATTTTAGTTCGAGGGTTGTATTTTTACCCCCCTATAGTTGAATCTGATACCTGAAATAATTTAACAACTCTTTGTAAAGGATCAGCCATCTATATGCAGGACTGTTCCAGGCACAGTGAATGCACTGGTGAACAAGGCTGATAAGCTTCGCGCCCAGTGGCTAAGTCCATAAACACAATAAACAAAAACATAAACAATTTCATATCATTTCAATGATGTGTAAGTACTATGAAGTAATTACAATAGAGTAATGGTAAGGGACACGTAAAAGAGGTACCTGAAAAAGTGACAACTGAATGGAAAATAAAAAGAAGTAACAATATGAAAATTGGAGAAAGTCTCTTTTAGATAAAGAAAAACAATTTCCTGCAGCAGAAATCATCTTGGTAAATTTGGGGATACAGAACAAAATCTCCTATGCCTGAGGATGCCAGAGAGCGAGAAGTATGAAATTAGACTGGAGAGATGGGACCAGTTGGTGTAGGACTATGTATAGCATAAAGATGCTTGCAATAGCAATTTATTGAAATGTTACAATGGGTCAGAGAGTGATCTGATCTAATTTACATTTTGAGATTTTCTACTGCATTGTAGAAAATTAATCCTGGACGGGCAAAAATGGAAGGAAGAAAAGTCAATGAGGTCCCTACAGCAGGGTGCAATGTGTAAGAGGCTGTTGACAATGAATAGCTTTTTATGATGGGAAACAGTGAAAAAGGAAAGAATTTGAGTTGTTTTTGGAAGTAGTACAGAAAGCACATGCCATTGTTTGTGATAAGTGGTGCTAAGGGACAGAGACAGAGGATTAATCTTAGCATTTGGGCCTGAGCAAATATACGAATGGTGGTGTAATTATAGAGAATGGGAAATAAGATGGAGATGTGCCTTCACCATATATTCACTCTAAGAATTATATTCTTTAAAACTATGATTATAATAGAGATAATACATTTTAGGACAGGAAAAATTGTGTGACTTTTATCCTAAGTACATACGAGAGGCATCACTTAGCATAGTCCTTAAAAAGTGTCTGTAAACACCTCCTCCTGTTAGGATATGCCTTCAGTACACTAAGAACTGACATGAAACTAGCATTTAGATGCATCAACATGATAAAAATGCATTCGAATATATATTATTAAGAATAATATTAAAATGTGATAGCAATATTTTCAGTATTACCAAGAATGATTTATTTCGATTAAATCAATTAATATTTAATTTAATAGTGTTTATTATCTTTTATATATTTTACTAGCCTTTGTAATTCTACCATTAGGCAGGGATAATCAGCTTCACGTGACAACTGAGAAAACACCATCAGAGAATTTTAAGTGACTTGCTAATGTAAGTTGGTAGCAGATATGCTATAAAAATTCAGAAAACAATGACTACTAACCTAGTAAGTCTGTAGAGGAGCATGTCATATTTCACTAAAATTCCTCTTATGGAATACCATCGTATACTGGAGACTAGACAACAAGGTCAAAATATAAGAAAGATGAGTCTCATCTATTACAAAAGTGTCCCACTTAATTTCTTATTTACAGATAAAACTGTACAAGCACCATAGTTCCTGAAGATAAATAGATATCAAAATCTCAAAGGAGAAAGAAAAATGACCAGAAACACATCAAGAGAGATAAAGTTTTTTTAGAAGATATTCAACATTTCTATTCTAGTGAAATCAGACACATTGCGTCCAAAAATAACTCTTAACTTTTGATTGTTCTAAGAGGCAGTGTTACCCACAGCAGCATAGACGTAATAAGTTATCGCAACTTTATTCACATTTGGATGGAGGAAGAAAAAGGTTTTCTGTCAGGGAAAACAAGAGGATGACATTGTATCCCATCTATTCCTAATTTCATGAGACAAAGATTTTGGAGACTGTTCTCAATCCCAAATCCTGTACGACTATTTATTTGAAGTGTTGCTTTGTTGAATCACACTTTAATATATCTGAAGGTTTTAAAATACTATTCCCCAGGATAATAAGCATATTGCAAGTGGTGTCAATACTGGTTGCAGTCTTTGAGAAATCATAGTTATCAGAAAAAAAAAAGAAATATTACTCCCCCAAAAGTCTACTCCACATCTAATCTTTGTATTTTTGTAGGCAAGACGATATTCTTATCCAGCTTATTTAAAATTGTTTTTGTCAGTTACTGCCAAAAAGTTCTGACTAAAATGAATTAAAATAGACAAGCATTTTTATTTCCAACAAGGTAGACTTCCTTGTAAGTAGAACAATTCTTCTTCTTCTTCTTCTTCTTTTTTTTTAATGTAAAGGCTTTTTATTAGGAACCACAGGAATGAGCTGCTTATTCCTCTATAACAGTCTAGAGCAGGTCATCAGGCCTAGGATGGAGAGGTTATCAAAGGTGCTGTGCTGTGCTTTGCTGCACTTGCTTAGGGCCTGGAAGGAAAGAGGGCGGCAACAGAGGTTGGCAGGAACTGGTGTCAGCCAAGACACCAACAGCCTGGGGAGAACCCTCTACCTAACTTCCAACTCCACTCAAGGCTGGAGCATGCCAGGAGACAGAGCACGTGGCTGGAGCAGGCAGGCCGCAGCAGTGTTGAGCCCCTGGCCCCATTCTCGGCTACTTCACTTCACTTGCCTGCTCTCCACACTTCTTGCCGTTTGGTGATTAGGTATTTGAAGAATTCATACACAGACCATGCGATGGCCGTGGAGGGGATCTGGTGAATCACTCTGGCCTGTACCCCTCGGAAGTAGGCGGTCACCCCACCTGATTGATATACCGTCCTGAAGGCACGAGCCATGCCTGTGATATGTCCTGTGATGTTGGAGTTCAAAGCCAGGGATTCCTGGGTGTTGAGCAGTGTTTTGCAAAAGTCCAGTGGGGTTGTGGCAGCGGCGGCTACAGCTCGTGCACAGGCTCCAGAGAGAACGTGGGAGCTGGGGTTGTACCGTCTCTGGGGGTTAAAGTGCTCTTGCAGGAATTCATAGGTCATGAAGTGAATGGCTTGGAAGGGAACATTCATGGTCAGCTGCGTGGTGTAACTAGGATAAAAGGCGCCGGCCCCTTCATTTAGCCCCAGTGCCCGTACACAGTCTGTCACCCGGTGGGACGGTGAGTTGTACCTCTGCATCCTCTGCTGGGCCACTTCTGCTGGATTCACGGCTGCATCATGCAGTAACGTTGCTACACACCCGGCTGCACCGTTGGCAACTATTGCCCCCAGGATGGATCACAGCCCTCAATGTCTTTTTTAACTTTTCATAGCAGGCAAAATAGAGGGCATGGGCAGGCCCTGCGGCTGTTGCTGTGACGTTGAGCCCCCGCATAGGCCTCCACAGGCCCTCGGTTCTATAATCCTCCAGGGAGCCTCCAACACGTTTCCATAGCGGGCGGCTGGGGCAGGCTGCAGGCTTTGCATCCGGGCCTGTTCCATCCCATCCCACCCTATTCCTGTTTAGTCCCAGCTAGGATCCAGGGCTTTGGCTGACAGATTTTCTCTCCACAGTCCCGATTCAGAGCTCACTGACGGTTAGAAATGGGTCCTGGTTCCTGGCTGGGTTCAATTCCCAGCCGGGACCTTGCTTGCATGAAGTATGGGTCGATTGGTGTGGTGATGGCAGGAGCCAGGAAGGAACCCGTGTCGGCTGCGGCTGCCGGCGGGATCCTGGCTCCGGACAGGACCCAGCGGTCGGGTCAGCCCCAGGTCGCGTTCGGAGCCGGTCCAGGTCTCACCTTGATGCAGTCTATGGGGTACATCACGCAGTGCTTCGGGATCCCTGCCACGGCGCCTGCCACCATGTGCGTGGTGACAGTGGCTCCAGCTGGCATCGCCTCGTAGTCCGGGCCGGAGTCCGGATCCTGCCGTACTGGGCCAGGCCTGCAGGCCCCGGCCCCCCCCCCCGCCGCCGGCCCCGGCCCACGCCCCGCTGCAGCCACCGGTCCAGCAGCGCGACTCCCCGGAGCTCCCCCCTGACCCAGCCCCCGCCGCCCCCCACACCGCCAGCACCCCGCCCCTCCATAAGTAGAACAATTATTCTTAATTTAATAAGATTTTTGGGGAGCTACAAATATCCCCTATGTGCTTAATCTCTCTGTCATCTTCCTTGCTTTCGACAGGGTGCCTGAAATTCCACAGAAAAGTCTTATTCATTTAGATTCAGTATATCATGGTTTTAATGTGAGGATGCCACATAAAATGTTAAAAATAAGCTATTAACAAAACCATTTAGTTTGAGGGAACAAGATGGATGGTAAACAGTTGTGGGTCAGAAAGGACAAAAAAAAAAGGAAAAATTTGAAGGCTGGGAGAAAGTAGAATTAATAAAAGAGGCTGGAGGTTCTGAAGCAGATCTCCCTCATCGTCAAAGGCGACAGCAACCTTGGTCTTATTAGCAAATCCATGCGTCACAAGCTCAATTTCCAGGAGTTCTGATAAATTTAAGTTGCTTTCGATGATAAATGCAAAATGTTAACAAGAAATCCACAGCATAGGGATAGATAAATTATCTCCTTGCCAATGACTTTAGAATGAAATGAAAATTTTTTATAATTTATAACAAGCACAAAAATTTGGTTACAATGCCAAACTTGTTTTTTTTTAATTTTTTTTTCCAAATTTGTTTAATGCTATTGATGTCTCTAGAGGTGCTGAATATTTGCTAGAATAGTAAATTTGCTGAATCAAGGCAGTACTAATTATGAGAAGGGTGGGGAAATAAAGAGAAACTGACAATGTAAAAGATTTCTAACCTGAAATTTTAAACACTTCTTTAATCTTGAAATCATTCTGTGTTGCATTTCTGCTTTTTATACTAAACTGGTATACTGTTATCATTAGCGATACTTAAGTTTTACACGACCTTATGATTTGTACTGTGTGAGGATTTTTGCATGTGAAGAAATATTTGCTCCAAATTATTATTTTTTAGAATTCTAAATGGACCATTTGTCTCTATGAACAGCTGTAATAGCTAAATCTCTGCTTTAAAAGATGGCTTTTGATATTCTTTAATGCCAATTACTAAGTCATTTGCTTTCTCAGCTGGCTTTTCCCCCCTTTTCTGTTAAATCACAACTAGTTGTGCCACACTGCGATCTTTTCATTAACACTTTAGGCACATATAATTAGCACATTTATTGCTTTTTGTCTAATTGTCTATTCAAAAGATTGATACTTTACCATCTATTTTGTCGTAGTAACCAATGACTGCTAACCATGAGTCTTTTAACTTTCTTTAGGATATAAGCTTATCTAGGTAAAAGCAAGATGCCAAATTTGATTTGTAGCTATATGGAATTAACCAAGGTTTGAAACATACAAGAATATAATTCACAAACTTTTGATTTGTACAGCTAGATCTTGATAAACTATATAAATAGACAAATAGGTATAGTTTGGTATCCATTCATTCATCCTTCTTCTTTTACTGCATTGTTTTATTCAGTCTTAGCTGCATATGGCTTCATATTACAAAGGAAATTGCTAACATAAAGAAAAGGAAGGGTAAAAATTTGAACATATCTTTATGTATCATATCTATAATTAATATTAGCAAATAATAAGTTCTGAAGAGTTACACAAGTTAGATTTTGCTTAAAGATTATTTCATATGCCAGCCTGACAAAGGAACCTTTGTTTATACATTAACATATATGGAGAGCCCTCAGAACTAGCTGTTCTGCAAAAGCAGTATTCATAAACATTTGCGTGTATTTGTCAGAAATTTAGCATATTTTACGTAAAAGAAAATTGCATGAAGTAATATCTAGTTTACTTAAATTTAAAGACAGACAAAATTAAAAGGATGTTTTTATGATTCTTTCTTGGATTAAAATATATTGACCTCGGTTCTCTTTCTAGCTAGCTTCAATTTACAGAGATAAGAGAACAGAAAGGGATGAGAAGAAAACTGAAGACCAGACCTACACTTTTAAAATAGAAAGACTTATCTAAGAAATAATTAGCTTCAATGAAATGGTGGTCCTCGAGATAGTTTACTACTCTATTAAATAAGAGCTCCAAGAAATCATAGATATAAAGTATTCATCTTTGTTTCCCTGTAGCAACTACATAATCTAGCATATTACAAATTCAGTAAAGTCTCATATAACATCATCTAGGAACAAAACTGTGTGTCTATGTGTGTGTGTGTAATGAAGGAAGATAAAAAATTGGGGGGTAAAGCTTTTCAGTTCTCTATTTCTGGCTCAGATAAATAATAAAGTAGAAATTTTAAGAATTATATACACATTAGATAATTTTGTCTCTAAACAGTTCTTTGTGATTTGCTAAATTGGGTAAAAAATGATAAGAAGAAGATAAGGACCTTCAATGTTGAATATTGTTTATTGCCTCACTCTTCCTAGAAAATTTAGGCTATTTTCTTTTGAGAATTTAGTCAGAGAAATATTCTGGACTGAAATTTTACTAGGGATTTCAGAAAAATTTGTATTATAAACGGTCTTAAGTTATTCTTTCCCTAATCTGTACTTTATGAAAAATATAAACTCTGGAAGATTAAAAATTACACTTTCACAACCTTGGAGAACATTATATATAATTATATATTATAGAGAGAGAGAGGTTAGTCATGTAGAAGGAAGAAACCTAGTGAGAAAACTTGGCTTCACCAAAACTGAGGGTGCTCATCTAATACACTGAGTAGTTCAAACTTTGACCTAGATACACACTTCTAATTCCGACATAGGACAGGCAAAACAATCAGATCTGGGATAAAGGAAAAGCCAACTCTAGTTTGAAGTGAGATTATGCCTCCTGAGAAAGAATGTTCAGATGCAGAGGATCTTCTATTTTTGAAACATTAGTTTCTTTTTTTTTTTAAATTTTACATTGCTTGATGCTGAGGAGTGCTTAATTTGGATGAATCATTTTAGTAGACAAAGGAAAACTTTACAATTGTGGATAAATTTAGCTCACAGAATGGGAAAAAAATGGATTTTTGAATAGCCTACCTAGAAAGAAACCATGTCATTCTGATTTCAAATACAGGAGGTAGGAGTATGATGAGCTATTTTCTTATTATTTGTTTATTTATCTAATTATCTATTTATTTATTTAATTGGAGTTCAATTTGCCAACATGTAGCATATCACCCAGTGCTCATCCTGTCAAGTGCCCCCCTCAGTACCCATCACCCAGTCACTCCATCCCCCCACCCACCTCCCCTTCCACTGCCCCTTGTTTGTTGCCCAGAGTTAGGAGTCTTGTTCTGTCTCCCTCTCTGATATTTCCCACTCATTTTCTCTCCTTTCCCCTTTATTCCCTTTCACTATTTTTTATATTCCTCAAATGAATGAGACCATATAATGTTTGTCCTTCTCCGATTGACTTACTTCACTCAGCATAACACCCTCCAGTTCCATCCACGTTGAAGCAAATGGTGGGTATTTGTCATTTCTAATGGCTGAGTAATATTCCATTGTATACATAGACCACGTCTTCTTTATCCATTCATCTGTCAGTGGACACCGAGGCTCCTTCCACAGTTTGGCTATTGTGGACATTGCTGCTATAAACATTGGGTGCAGGTGTCTTGGCATTTCACTGCATCTGTAACTTTGGGGTAAATCCCCAGGATTACAATTGCTGGGTCCTAGGGCAGGTCTATTTTTAATTCTTTGAGGAACCTCCACACAGTTTTCCAGAGTGGCTGCACCAGTTCACATTCCCACCAACAGTGCAAGAGGGTTCCCCTTTCTCCACATCCTCTCCAACATTTGTTGTTTCCTGTCTTGTTAATTTTCCCCATTCTCACTGGTGTGAGGTGGTATCTCATTGTGGTTTTGACTTGTTTCCCTAATGGCAAGTGATGCAGAGCATTTTCTCTTGTGCATTTTGGCCATGTCTGTGTCTTCCTCTGTGAGATTTCTCTTCATGTCTTTTGCCCATTTCATGATTGGATTGTTTCTTTGCTGTTGAGTTTAAAAAGTTCTTTATAGGGATCCCTGGGTGGTATAGTGGTTTAGCGCCTGTCTTTGGCCCAGGGCGCGATCCTGGAGACCCGGGATCGAATCCCACGTCGGGCTCCCGGTGCATGGAGCCTGCTTCTCCCTCTGCCTGTGTCTCTGCCTCTCTCTCTCTCTCATTCTGTGTGACTATCATAAATAAATAAATAAATAAATAAATAAATAAATAAATAAATAAATAAAATAAAAAAATAAAGTTCTTTATAGATCTTGGAAACTAGCTCTTTATCTAATATGTCATTTGCAAATATCCTCTCCCATTCTGTAGATTGTCTTTTAGTTTTGTTGACTGTTTTACTGTGCAGAAGATTTTTATCTTAGGTCCCAATAGTTCATTTTTGCTTTTGTTTCCCATGCCTTCATAGGTGTATCTTGCAAGAAGTTGCTGTGGCCAAGTTCAAAAAGGGTGTTGCCTGTGTTCTCCTCTAGGATTTGATGGATTCTTGTCTCACATTTAGATCTTTCATCCATTTTGAGTTTATCTTTGTGCATGGTGTAAGAGAATGGTCTAGTTTCATTCTTCTGCACGTGGATGTCCAATTTTCCCAGCACTATTTATTGAAGAGACTATCCTTTTTTCCGGTGGATAGTCTTTCCTGCTTTGTCGAATATTAGTTGGCCATAGATTGAGGGCCCATTTCTGGGTTCTCTATCTGTTCCTTTGCTCTATCTCTCTGTTTATGTGCCCATACCATACTGTCTTGTTGATTACAGCTTTGTAGTACAACTTGAAATCCAGCATCGTGATGCCCCCAGCTCTGGTTTTCTTTTTCAATATTCCCCTGGCTACTTAGGGGTCTTTTCTGATTCCACACAAATCTTAAGATGATTTGTTCCAACTCTCTGAAGAAAGTCTATGGAATTTTGATAGGGATTGCATTAAACATATAAATTGCCCTGGGTAGCATTGACATTTTCACAATATTAATTCTTCCAATTATGGTCTGAGAATAGACAGGGGAGAGTCCCAAGCTTGGTATCAGTTGAGACCTAATTTGTGACCCAGTATGTGGTCTATTCTGGAGAAAGTTCCATGTGCACTTGAGAAGAATGTGCATTCAGTTGCATTTGGATGTAAAATCCTGTAAATATCTGTGAAATCCATCTGGTCCAGTGCATCATTTAAAGCTCTTGTTTCTTTGGAGATGTTGTGCTTAAAAGATCTTTCATTTGCATAAAGTGCTGTGGTGAACTCTCCCAGTATTAGTGTATTATTATCTAAGTATGTCTTTACTTTGTTAATTGATTGATATATTTGGCAACTCCCACATTAGGGGCATAAATATTCATGATTGTTAGGTCCTCTTGTTGGGTAGATCCTTTAAGTATGATATAGTGTCCCTCTTCATCTCTTACTACAGTCTTTGGGATAAACTTTATCTGATAGGAGGATGGCTACCCCTGCTTTCTTTTGAGGATCATTTGAATAGTAAATGGTTCCCCAACCTTTCATTTTCAGGCTGTAGGTGTCCTTAGGTCTGAAATGAGTCTCTTGTAGATAGCAAATAGATGGGTCTTGCTTTTTTTATCTAGTCTGAAACCCTGCATCTTTTGATGGGATCATTAAGGCCATTCATACATTCAGAGTTACTATTGACAGATATGAATTTAGTGTCATCATAATACCTATTCAGTCCCTGTTTTTGTGGATTATTTCTTTGGGTATCCTCTTTCTTTAACAGGGTCCCTGTTAATATTTCTTGCAGAGCTGGTTTGGTGGTCACATATTCTTTCAGTTTCTGCCTATCTTGGAAGCTCTTTATCTCTCCTTCTATTCTGAATGAGAGCCTTGCTGTACATTCTTCTCATTTAGGACCCTGAATATATCCTGCCAGCCATTTCTGGCCTGCCACGTCTCTGTGGAGAGGTTTTCTATTAATCAAATATTTCTCCCCATTTAAGTTAGGGATCTCTTGACTCTTGCTGCTTTAAGGATTTTCTCTTTATCTTTGGAATTTGCAAGTTTCACTATTAAATGTCGAGGTGCTGAATAGTTTTTATTGATTTTAGGGGGTGGGGGGGGATCTCTCTATCTCCTAGATCTGAATGCCTGTTTCTCTCCCCAAACTAGCTACAATTTGTTCAAATATGCTTTCTGGTCCTCTGTCCCTCTCGGCGCCCTCTGGAACCCCAATTAAACATAGATTTTTCCTTCTGAGGCTGTCATTTATTTCCTTTAAACTTTCCTCGTGTTCTTTTAATTTTTCTCTTTTTTCCTCAGCTTCCTTCCTTGCTATCAACTTGTCTTCTATGCCACTCACTCTTTCTTCTACCTCATTAACCCTCATCGTTAGGACCTCTAGTTTGGATTGCATCTCATTTAATTGATTTTTAATTTTGGCCTGATTAGATCTAAATTCTGCAGTCATGAAATCTCTTGAATCCTTTATGCTTTTTTTTTCCAGAGCCACCAGTAGCTTTCTAATTGTGCTTCCGAATTGGCTTTCTGACATGGAATTGTAATCCAAATTCTGTAACCCCGTGGCAGAGAGTACTGTTTATGATTCTTTCTTTTGTGGTGAATTCTTCTTTCTAGTCATTTTGCTCAGTGCAGAGTGGCTAAAAATGAGTTGTACTGGAAAAAGGAAGAAATAAAAAAGGAGGGGTACCCTCTGGTTCTATATACTCTAAATCCCTCGACTTTCCCTGGAGCTTTCCAGCGCTGCTGGGTCAAGAACTTGCTCTTCCCCTGTCCTTCCAGCTGGTCTTCTTGGGGAGGGGCCTGCTGTGCTGATTCTCAGGTGTGTGCACCTGGGGGAGCTGCCCCGCCCCTGCCAGGTGCACGGCTCAGTGGGAGCATTTACTCCGTGAGGCCCCTGCTCCCTGGTAGCCCCGTCTAGTCCCAGGTACAAGGTGACACCAAGAGGAACAACAGTGGCAGCGGCCAGGTCTCCCCTGATCAGCTCTCAATAACTCCCGCAGTCTCCCATTCCTCACTGGCCTGGATGCTCCGGGGGTGGAGGGGCTCTGATCTGCACAGCTCGGGGGCGCCCTGTAGCAGGAGCGTCCTCGCTGTCCTGTGCCCTCCTGGCCTCCGCCTGTCCCCGGGGGGAGCGCAGGATCCTGGGCTGTGTTCCCTGGCACCTTGGGATCTGGGGCCTGTGCTCCAGGGACCTGGGCTCCCTAAGGCAGCAGGGCACAGCCCCCTCCACCCGGAGCTGCCACCCGAGCTGCTCCGGAGGCCCCACCAGGTGTGCTCCAGCCCTTTACTGCGTCCGGCCTGCGGTGTGTGGTGCGCTCTCCCCCGGTGAACCTCCTCTGTTAGTGACCCCAGGAATCTGGGGGCTCCACCGCCCCCCCACCACCACCGTGTTTTTGCCTGATTTCCCTGCTGAGCGCCTTTCCATCCAGGAAGAATCCAGTGCCGATTTTTAAAGTTCCTGCTTCTCCAGGACTGGGCTTTCCTGTCCCAGGGGGCTTTCGCTGCCCAGCCTTAGCCAGGCTCCCTGCGGGGCTCCCTTCCCCATGGGATTCTTTTTAATATTTTTTTTTATTCTGCCCTCCTACCTTGTTAGAAGCAAAAACTCTTCTCTTTGTAGCATTCTGGCTATTTTCTCTTTAAATCTCAGGTTGAATTCGTAGGTTTTCAGGATGATTTGAAAGTTATCTAGGTAAGTTGGTGGGGACAGGTGACTTGGGGACCCTGTTCCTCTGCCATCTTGCCCCACCCCCCATGAATTATTTTCTTAACTTTTTATTAATGAATATCTATTAGAAAGAGAAAACTGGGGGCACTGGGTAGCTCAGTGGTTGAGCATCTGCCTCCAGCACAGGTCGTGTTTCCAGGGTCCTGGGATTGAGTCCTACCATCACGCTCCCTGCAGGGAGCCTCTTCTCCCTCTGCCTATGTCTCTGTCTCTGTCTCTCTGTCTTTCATGAATAAATAAAATCTTTAAAAAAAAGGCAATAGAAAACTAGATTTCAGCAATCATGTAACCATGACTTCTTCTCTATCTTCCTCTCCATATATATCACATTCTAGTGTCAACAAAGTTAATTTCAATAAATCTTTTCACCAAATTATTTATAGAAAAGTCACTACTTGCATTGTGCCCTTCAAAGGGAAGGGATTCATAGAGGGATTCCTCTATGAAGAATTTAGTGGTTTAACACATAAACCTCTAAAACAGACCCATTTTTGTGTGTGTGCTGAGTGATGTTATTAAACAAGTAACAGTGAGTATGGACCACTCATCAGCCGAAGAGACCTCAAACAATATTCTCAAAGGTGGTTCTTGGAAGGATTCTTTTATGGTTTCTGCATTTTAAAGTTTAGGATTGCACATGAACTAAATGTGTTAGCCTGAAATTAAGAAGAATAGTTATGCCTTTGCATATTTTATTATACTGTATTCTGTGACTATATTTTTTCTGTAACACCGAGATTGACAGAGTGAGTTCAACTTAAGTATATATATGTTCTTTTGTGTAAAACAGGGAGAGACAAAGATGGGCAGGAAAGGATGGGAGAGCAGTTGTGTCTCCAAAAGTAGTAATATGAACCTCATATACTGTGACATAATCATCTTCCATGTGTTCCTTCCTGGCTGAAGATTTTAGTATCCATAAAGTTTTTTACTATATCTGGTATATTAAGATGCTATTGATTTCAGTATATTTTAAAACATGTTATCTTTCATTAAATCACTTTATATCTACTATTTTTCAATTGATCCTGTTATTTTTCATATCAATGATTATAATCTTAACAAGTTATCATAACTTTTTGTCTCCTTGAAGAATTTATATCTTATCTTGATTTAACTGGACAAAATATATTATTAAGAAGAAATTGTGCCGGAAGTTTTAAAATGGAAACAAAGCAGTTTACCATATCTACTATTTCCTTTAACCTTAAAGTGACTCATAGGAACATCTGCATTTAAACAACTTGTCAGCTCACATGGCTTCTGTGAAAAGATTGACAATATCAGTAGTGACAGGTTCTGAAAAACCCATGTCATATTCTAATACCCATGTAAGACAGGAATCCAGTGAGCAGGTGGTAAGATGTAACTGCTAAATATGCATCTTAAATTTATTAAGAATATCAGAGGGTGGGGAGGAATCGAGAAAAGTTATAGATGGTAAACAAAAATAAAAGCAAGGTGTATCTATTCTCAAAGGTCAAAACTGCTTTCTCTGGTGTCCTACAAAAATTTTACTGTAATCAATCAAAGTGATCTTGTTAAATAATTTTTAAAATGTAGTAATTGAGTATGTTAACTAACTAGAATTTAAATAAAACCTTGAAAAAAATAAACATGGTAATTGCAAAATCAATCATGTCAACGTTTCCCATTAAAATATATGGATACGAAAGATAATTTTATACAATCAGTAATTTTCGAGTTGGCTATATATAGCTTTTATAAGTTATTTATTCAAAAACACTGAGGTTAGGCAATTTTCAATTTTAACGCAAAACAGCAATTATTAAAATAATTGTGGCACCTTTGTAGCACTGATAAGCCACATAACAGCATGGTATTAGATTCTAGGTTTAAAACAAAATTGAGAGGAAGGTACAGATATTTGCTTTATATAACCCAATCCCACAGATGCATAATTTCTTCCATTATCAGCATCACTCATGAGAATTTATTTTTAGCCAGTGCTCCACCTACATGGACATATCAGAGTCACCCAAAGTCTAGAGTTTATTTTAGATTTCACTCTTGGTGCTCTAAATGGTACGGGTTTGGACAACAGTTTAATGACACATACATATCATTATAATATCATACAGAGTTTTCACTGACCTACAAATCTTCTATGCTCTGCTTATTCATTACTACTTATCCCTGACTTTTCTCTCATGGCAACCACAGATCTTACTACTGTCTTGCCTTTTCAGAATATTTTACAGTTGAAATCATACAGCATGCAGCCTTTATAGACTGGCTTAAAGAAGACAATATGTAATGTGCATTCATGTAATAGTAATATGCACTCATGTTTGTTCCATGTATTTTCATAACTCAGTAGTTCTTTTTTTTTTAGTGTTGAATAATAGTCCCATGTCAGATTATATTCTATCAATTCACCTACTGAAGGATATTTTGGTGCTCCTGAGTTGTGGCAATGACAAATAAAGCCCCTATAAACATCCAATGGGCATGTTAGGGCATGGACATGAGTTTTCAAATGCTTTGGGTGAATAACAAGGAGCATGATTATCAGATCATATGATAAGAGTATGTTTAGTTTTGTAAGACACTTTTAAACTGTCTCTCACAGTGGGAGTGAATTAGTAAGAGTTCCTGTTGCTTCACATCCTCATCAGTATTTGATGTTATCAGTGTTCTGCATTTGGGCCATTCTAATAGTTGTGATATGTTCTCTCACTATTGTTTTAATTTCCATTTCCTTGATGACATATGATTTGGAACATCTTTTATTTTTTTTATTTTTAATTTTTAATTTTTATTTATTTATGATAGGCACACAGTGAGAGAGAGAGAGGCAGAGACACAGGCAGAGGGAGAAGCAGGCTCCATGCACCGGGAGCCCGACGTGGGATTCGATCCCGGGTCTCCAGGATCACGCCCTGGGCCAAAGGCAGGCACCAAACCGCTGCGCCACCCAGGGATCCCTGGAACATCTTTTAATATGCTTATTTTCCACCTGCATATCTTCTTTGGTGAGCTAAGGTCTTTGGCACATTTTTAAAAAATAATTTGTTTTCTTATTGCTGAGATTCAAAAGTTCTCTGTATTTGTTGGATAAGTATTTTACATGATGGGACTATTGCACATTTTCTCCCAGCTGTGGCTTGTTTTCTAACTCTTTTGGTATTGTCTTTTGCAGAACAGAAGTTTTAAACTTATTTTTTAAAAAATTAAGTTATTCTAATCTTTTAAAAGATTATTATTTATTTGAGAGAAAGAGAGAGAGAGTGCACAAGTGGAGGGACTAGCAGAGGGAGAGGGAGAAAGGAAGTAGACTTCTCACTGAGCATAGAGCTTGACTTGGGGCTCAATCTCAGGACTTTGAGATCACAACCGAGTAAAAAACAAGAGTCAGACACTCAACTGACTAAACCAATCAGGTGCCCCCAGAAGTTTTTACCTTTAATGAAGTCCAACTTATAACTTTTTTATGGATTGTACTTTGGTAGTGTATCCAAAAAAGATCACCAAACAGAAAGTCATGTCAATTTTCCCATTACCTTCTAGACATTTTATAGTTCTGCTTTTTTTTTTTGCATTTAGATGATTCATTTTGAATTAATTTCTGTAAAGGGTATAGGGTCTAGCCTAATAAAACATGTGCTAATATATACTAGTAATACCAGTCTATTCCAAAATATATGTGAATGCCATTATTTTAAATGGAGGTACTTTAATATAAAATTAAATATTTATCACCATTCTTGTAAAGAGAAAATGCAAAGATTATAATATACCAATTTAAATAACATCTAGGTAATGATTTCTCCAAGACAATATAGTACAACCAATTATACCTTTTTATACATTGTCGAATGTATCATTAACTCATGAAGAGTATAAAATCTTCTTTTTAAAAGAATATCCATGTATTTACATGGGTATTCAAAGAAAATATCTGAAAGGTATCAATGGCTTTAAAGTTATTTTTGAATAATTGGCAAATAGACTTTTCCTTGTTAATTTCTAATTTTTCAGAAGAGAAATAATTACACAAATTTATTAAAACAAAAAAATCAATGTTTGTTTCTAATTTTAAAGTACTTTTGGGGAAAAAAATATAGTTATTTATAATAGCCTGTAGCCGGGAAGCCCAGGGGAAATACAACTAAAGAAAACATTTAACCTCTGACTAGTCCTCTTTCTGTAGCTGTTCTGGAATCAAATTTTTCTTCTCATGTTATCTGACTTTAAGAAATAGTTTTAGAGTGAACATTGGTATACTGCATCTAAAGAATGAGGAGATATCTATACATTTTATAGATAATGCTAGCAGGGATTGGGAGGACACTTTCTTTTAGTGATTCTTACATTGTGATACAACGCGTCTAGAAATGAGGTGAGCCCTGATGAAGTGTTATAATAAGCTGTCACTTTCAGCCACACCCACCCCTGACTTTTTCAGTCCCAGGAAACAAGTGAAACTCTGAGACCAGGAGATATGTAGAAATAATGAAAGAAAAAAATAGGACAGGTTTATCTTAAAGTGTTCTGTATATACATATGGTATAATCTTTTTTTTTTTTTTTAAACCATACGTTGAGATGGCTGAGTGGCTCAGTGGATGAGCGTCTGCCTTCGACTCAGAGGGTGATCCCGGAGTTCTGGGATTGAGTCCCACATCGGGCTCCCTGCATGGAGCCTGCTTCTTCCTCTGCCTGTGTCTCTGTCCCTCTCTCTCTGTGTCTCTCATGAATAAATAAATAAAATCTATAAAAAAAAAAGCCACATGTGAAAATAGTTTACATTATTTCTGAAAGATAAGGTTGTTAATTTATAAATTCCTTTTTAATTGCAATTATGAACATTATGATTTTTCAGACTAAGGAACTTTAAATAAAATATGTTTTTAATAATAAATATAATCAATTTATAAAATATGGTTATTATACGACTATATATGACACTAACACAAATAGCTAACTTTTTAAATAAATTATTTTAAGTGTACCAATACACACACACACACACACACTCGAGTGCAACATGTGCAGATAAAAGATGAGGCAAATTAACTGTTCCTTAAAACTATCTTAAATTTCAGCCTGTTGCCCAAATACTGGGGTTAATAAAAACTTCACTCATTTCCATAGAGAAATCAAAGAGATATAGTTGCACAATGCAATGAACAAGACAATCATTACTACATAATGGGTCCCCAGTAATTTAGTACACCACTTTTCTCATGCTTGTAGAGGCTAATGTAAAACAAGGAATCTTTTAGCTACTAGAGTACTATTTAGTACTCTTACAGAAATCTTTTAAGAGAAAAGAGATATCAAGCTAAGAAAAGAGCGATGATCACTAAGATATTTAAGAATGTCTGAAACCTTCCTATTAGAAAAAAACATTCTAAGATTAACCAAATGGAAGGGTAATCCCTTCCAGAGTTGGTATTGATAGTTCTTCCCATTAATGTGTGGATAAGTTAAAGGTGATAGAATATAAATCCATATGCCTAAAAATATTCTGAACATCTTTGAACCCCAAATATAGACTATTAGGCTGGGAATTAAAGCTAAAGATATTATTTTACCTAATTCTAACTCTTTCATCCATTGTGAAAGTAAGAGCCAGGGATTTGAAGTGTATTCTTTCTGTTTAAGGAAAGATAATTAAAATCTATGATTCCTAACTCCAGTTTAGTGCTCTTTTCAAAACACCTGTGTACATGGTTTGGTCTTTCCAATTCTGCCTGAGTTAGAGTGACAGACAGATTGTATGTTCAGCATGTAGGAAGTACACATAAGAGATCTATCGTTCTAAAAAGATAACTTTTTTTTGTTATCTATCCCATTTTTAAAGGGAAAAAAAAAAACTTCCCTAAAGAATGACTTCCTTTTTTGCCTTTAAATCATTTGGGTTTAGTGAAATGGATTCAGTATTTTACTCCCAACATAAACCACATAATCTTTCTCATCTCTGTTTTATTCCTCATTGCCCAAATGTAATTGACTAAAATAAAATTAGTTCAGCAGATTTTTCTTCAGATTGTTGGAGCTGCAAACATTGATTCCTGAACTAACAGCATTTTTTATAATAATGATACAGATAAAGATCAGCATCATTAGATTATGGAGTACAATTGCCCAAATATTCTGGGGAAAGAAATAAATTGAAAGTGATTGTTAATACTATCCTCACCACAGTTCCTTGAAAACACACAGAATATCTACTGCAAACTTGGATACAAACCATTACTTCGCCATTAAACAATTTTAGTCTAAATGTCTATAGTTTAGCAAAATTATTATCTCATTACACAGAATGTTTATTTTATGTAATGTACAGTTCAACTCATTTTCTATTTCAAAAATAAAACATAAATTACAGCTTCAATAGACAAAATGTACACTAAATTAAAAGGAATTAAATCTCTGAGTAAGTGAAAGCTAATTTAATAAAGGACTTTTATGATGCAATCTGCTAAAATAACTAAAATAATCAAAATAACTAAAGTGACTAGCCTTACCACAGAATTAAGAGTCAGTTCAGAAAGCATTGGCTATAAATGAAGCACTTTAAAATATCAGCATGTTTGTTGTGATTATCAGTGAATCATTTGAAGTATTTATTGTCTCTAAGAGAAAATCTTTAATTTAGTTGAGACACTAAAGTATGAATACACTAAACAGAAATATGAACATTGTATTATAGTTTTTCTTACATTTGGGGACATTGCCACAATTTGTGGCATAATTAAAACAGTTTTACAAGCAGTCAGTCATTAAGTTATTTTAATTTTCCATCTCTAATGAAAGAGAAAACACTCTTTAGCAGATGTATTATGTGACTATCAAAGTAGTCTAAATCTTCAAAACTGCCTGAGGGATTACTTACATAAATGGTCCTTGAAAATTAACACAGAAGTAAAACTTTATCTTCCCATACCTATTTACACTTTTTATTGGCTAAAATATATCTTATTTCAAATATGACTGGTGTTATGAACTGAACTGTACCCTCCTCTTCCAGAAAAGGTAGGAGTCCTAACCCTGAGTATCTCAGAATATGACCTTATTAGGGTCATTGCAAGGGTAATTAGTTAAATTCAGAGGAAGTCATAATGTAGTAAGAGAGGCTCCTAATCCATTATGACTGGTGTCCTTAAAGCACATGACATGTAAAGACAGATATACAAGGGGAGGACATTGTGTGTCTATGACACACTATGCGTTAACAAAGGCCAAAAAAATTTCAAAGATTTCCAGTAAAATACCAGAAGCTAAGAAGAGGCAAGGAATGTTTCCTCTATAGGGTTCAGAGGAACTGCAACCCTGATGACACCTCGATTTGGACTTCTAGCCTCCAGAACTAAGAGACAGTACAATTTTATTGTTTTAGGCCATTCATTTTGTTACTGCGGTGCTAGAAAACTAATACAGCTGATACATTCATATTTTCAGCCCTCAAGGAGACTATGAAATTGAAAACAGAAAAACAATTTCAAATTCTCAGTGACAGATATAGAAAATACACGTATAAAAATATTTATCTGGATGCTTTTATATGTGTGTTTGTCTGCTGCAATAAATACATTTATTTGTTGTATTCCTTAGGTAGGCATTCATGCTAGATATCTACCCAATGAGAATCTCATGTTTTTAGACCGTACAGTCCTATATAAACTACCTTAGAAGATTTAAAGTGAAGGAATTATATTGCTATAGAAATGATTGGTAATTCTCCTATAGAAATGCCCATCCCTGTCTTTTGTAATCAAGCTGACATTACTTTTGTAGAATCTAAGGCAGCTCTCCATGTCTTCTACACCTAGACTTGTGCATGTGCTTTTACAGTATCATTCAGCTTCCATAGTCCCTAGTTTATATCCCTACTCCAGATCTCTCTCCTAATTTCAAGACTTATAAAATCAGTTGCTTCACCTAGACGTCTAAGAGACTCCTCAAATCTAATAGACCTCTCAAAGTCAACATGACCAATACTGAACCCCAATCACCATGTCATCCTCGCTTCCACACCTCACCCTAGTAGTATACAGAGGTTTGCCCTTCCAACTGCTCAGGTCGTAAGAGAAGAAGGGATTTTTCCTTCTTTTATCTTCTAATTTCACAGGTTCATATTTTCAATATTTTTAGAAACACTGTTGGCTTGGGATGCCTGGGTGGCTCAGTGGTTGAACATCTGCCTTCAGCTAGGGCATGATTCTGGGAATCCTGGATCTAGTCCCACATTAGGCTCCCACAGGGAGCCTGCTTCTCCCTCTCCCTATGTTTCTGCCTCTCTTGAGTCTTTCATGAATAAATAAAATCTTTAAAAAAAGAACATTATTGGATCAATCTGAGATTATCCCAAATCCACTTGTTTCTGCAGCTAGTACAACCCACCAGTACTTGCCCCTGGAGTAGCATGGTATTCTTCTAATCAGTCTATTTACTTTCTTCCTTTATCTCTTGTCTATTCTCAACATACTCACCAGAGTAAGCCTTTGAAATGTGAGGCAAGGGCCTTCTTTTCTAGGCTAGATGACATACACTGGCTAATTTCTCTCTGCTTGTCTCCATTAAGCAAAAATATAACCACTGGAAATAATGCAAGAGGAAAGCAAAAGGGAACTCTGAAAGTTGTAATGAAAAAAAAAATGAAAGACTTAAGGACCCTAGGATCAGAGTAAGGGCATTTTACAATCCAGGATGTAGCATTTCTTGACTACCAACCTCTAAGAAGAATGTCTCATGTAGGCTCATTCCTCTTCTACACTGAAGGAGAGTCAAGCCTACGTCAGCAAGTATAGCAGCCTTGGCAAAGGTGACCAATGCTAAGCTCACAAAAATACATGGCCAGGGGAAGCTCTCTCTTTCTTAGCCAGACTTAAAACTCCAATTTGCACTCTACTGGTACCACATAACTGGGTGCCCCCACCTCATCTCAAGTGCCCAGACTGGGAGGTGCTTCTCCTCTGTGCAGGTAGGTGACTCTCTTCTTCCACCACAGGTATTCAGGCTTGGAGAAGTTACCACTGCCTTCTGGAGGAGGACCAACAGGGATCAGAGGAAGCCCAACAGCATAAGATAAAACAAGCAAACAAAATATTATTACAAAAACTATAGAAATGAGAAGGTTTATAGAGCCACAGCTTAAAAAAAATAGGCTAGAACCTGTGAGCTAAACCTACACAGGTGATTTCCCATCAAATGTAAAAAATAAACAAATAAATAAATAAATAAATAAATAATAAATAAATAAATAAATAAACAAATAAATAAGACCTAGAGTATCCTAACATGAAAGTCAAAACATGAAGGACACAATAAAGCTTGGCTATTAGACCAGGGACCAGGAAAACCACAATTTGAATGAGAGAAAACAATCAGATGGGACTGACATTGAGAGAAATTAAGAACTGAAATTATATGAGAAGGATTTTTAAAGCAATCATGATAGAATTAATTCAACAAGGAATTTAAATTTGTCTTGAAACTAATGGGGAAATGTCATCAAAAATACAAGTTATAAAGGAGAATCAAATGGAAATAGGAATTGAAAAGTGGGGGGATAGGGTAATTGGGTGATGGGCATTAAGGAGGGCACTTGAGGTAATAATGAGCACTGGGTGTTATATGCAACTGGTGAATCACTAAATTGTACCACTGAAACTAATACTACACTATACACAAACTAACTTGAATTTAAATAAAACCTTGAAGGAAAAAAATGACTCATTAAAACAGATGATTTTTTTTGGACTTAAAACAATCCTCTAATTTAAAAGAATTTATATCATACAGAGCATGGAGGGTATGTCCTATGACCATAACTAAATCAAACTAAAAATCTATAATAAATAGACAACAGGAAATCTCTGTACACTTGGAAATTAAACATAATGTATTTCTTATTATCCATATATCAACCAAGCCCTCAAAGATAGTTAAAACAAACCAAAAAATAAACCAAATGAAAATAAAATTACAACATCTCAGAATATGTATAAGATAGCCAAGGTGCTGCTTAGTGCATTGCATATATTAAAATAAGAAAGTCTAAAATCAATCTAAATTCTTATATTAGGAAAATAAAGACAAAATTAAAGGTAAAACCAGGAGAAAGAATAAAAGCATGAATCAGTAATATGGAAAAGAGTAAACAATAGATAATAAAGAATCAAAACACTAGTTCTTAAAATAAAAACAATAAAACTAATAAACTTCTAGAAAGAATGACAAGAGTAAAAAGGAGCAGACACAAGTAAGCAACATCAGGAATGAGACAGGAAATGTCACTAATGACGTTTTAGCCATCAGTATAATATAACAGCTACAACTATCATTTTTACCCACAAAATGCAGTGACTTTGAAAAATGAACCAATAACACTGAAAACCACACATAAAAACTTCACCATAAAATAGAAAGTGTTATAATTATTTAAGTTATTGAATTTGTAAATAAAAAGCTTCCCAAAAAAGACAAATCAAGCCCCACATGTTTTTAGTGAAGAATTCTGCCCAACATTTGAAGAAGTAACGTCAACTTTACACAAATCTCTCCAGAAAAAAACTGGGGATGCTTTCCAGGTAGTTACAAAAGGCAGTGTTACCTTGATACCAAATACCCTAAAATAATACTCAACCAAAGCCATGTTCCAATATCTCTCATAGCACATAAACTCTCAATAAAATAACAGAAAACTTGGGATCCCTGGGTGGCGCAGCGGTTTAGCGCCTGCCTTTGGCCCAGGGCGCGATCCTGGAGACCCGGGGTCGAATCCCACGTCAGGCTCCAGGTGCATGGAGCCTGCTTCTCCCTCTGCCTGTGTCTCTGCCTCTCTCTCTCTCTCTCTCTCTCTCTCTCTCTCTTTCTGTGACTATCATAAATAAATAAATAAATAAATAAATAAATAAATAAATAAATAAATAAATAAAATAACAGAAAACTTATCCAACACAGTATAAAATTGTATACCATAAGTATAATTTATTGAAAGAATGCAATGATGCTTCAACATGTGAAGATATATCAATGTAATACACCACATCTGCTTCCTAAACAAGAAAAATTGTATTCCTAAAACAAGAAATGCATTGACAACATCCAATATCCATTTCTGATACAAACTCCTGGCAATTTAGGAATAGAGAGGAACTACCTCAACTTGATATAGAATGTATTTTTAAAGAGTAAATAATTACATCTTGGGGTGCCTGACTGTCTGAGTCAGCATAGCATGTAATTCTTGATCTTGGAGTAATGAATTCGAGCCCCATAATAATATTTTATTATTAACAAAATCATAATCATAATTTTAAAAACTCACTTCTTAAAAGTAAATAATTACATCTAACATTATACTTAATGATGAAAGATTTAGCTTTTCCACTAAGATTGGGAAAAGCAAGGATGTCTCATCTCTGTACTCCTACTTAACATAGTGATTGAATTTCCAGCCACTGAATTAAACAAGAAATAAAAAGCACACAAATCAAAAAGAGAAAGAGAAATATGTCCCTATTTGAAGACAGATAATTGTACAGTCTCAAGAAATCTACAGAATAATCTCTTAAATTAATGAGTAAATTTAGCAATGTTGCAAGATATATGATCAACACAAATGTCATTTTTATCTCTATTTATTCACAAAACAACATGTGGAAAACAAAATTAAAGGCATAATACCATTCACAATTGCTCCAAAGAAAATGAAATCCTTAGGTACACTCAACAAAACAATGTACATTATTTATATCCTGCAAAAACAAAATGATGATGAAAGAAATCAAAGGAGATGTAAATAAACGGTAATATATTACATTAGTGGATTGGAAGATGCAATATAGTAAAGATGTCAATTCTCCCAAAATTCATGCTAACATTAATGAGTTCCTAACAAAATCTCAGGAAGGTTCTTTTGTAGACATAAAAAAGTTTGCTCTACAATTTCAATGTAAAGGCTCAAGTCACAAGAATAGGTAAAACAACATTGAAAAAGAAAAAAAAAAGAGGGAAGGAACACTCACCTCTTAGATACTACTGCCTGCTATATGGCTATAGTGCTCATGACAACATAACACTGGTGAGGAGATTGTCACCTAGATCAGAAACATTAATAGAAAAGAAGGCTCAGAAAGAGACTCACACAAATATGCCGAATTGATTTCTGAAACAAAGGTGCACAGCAGTTTCATGAGAGAAGGAGCAACTGAACATCCATAGGTTTAAAAAATGCTATAATATTGTAATAAATTTGTACCATCTGTCACAGATGGTAACTACACTTATGCATGGTGAGCACTTCATAATTTATATAAATGCTGACTCACCATATTCTATACCTGAAAATAATACAATTTTTTATGTAAGCTATAATTCAATTGAAATAGAAAAAAAATTGTACAGATCTCATTTTGCATATAAAAGTCAATCAAAATGTATCATATAAAAATGAAATATAAAAGAAGAGAAAAATATAAGAGAAAAATCTTTGAGATCGAGGGCTATATGCAGTATTCTCACATTTGGTACCAGAGTGCTCTACATAAAAATAAAAATATTAGTAAACTGAACATCATTCAAATTAAACAAGAAAAAAAAGTTTTCTCTGCAAAGGCAAGGTCTCTGTGAAAAGGATGAAAACACATGCTAAGACTGGGAGAAATGATTTGCAGACCTCTGACAAGACTAGTAACTAGAATGGATAAAAAACTCTCAGGCCTCAGGGAAAAAGCAAGCCAATTAGTAAAAGGGCCAAAGACATGAGCAGATATTTCACTGAAGAGGATGTACAGATGCAAAATCAGAATATAAAATATGTTTAACATTACTAAAGGCAAAAGAATGCAAGTTTAAACCAATGAGATATCACTATAAAACTATCATAATGGCTACAAAAAGAATAGCGATAATACCAAATACTAGTGAGAATGTGTATATCTTGCTGGTGGGCACGCAAATGGTACAAATGGCTCCAGAAAATATTTTGGCAGTTTATTATGAGACCAAACCCGCAAATACCATATGACTCAACAATTGTATTCTTTGGCATTTATCCCCAATGAATGTTCATGTGAAGAAAGTCATCTTAAATGGTTATATATTACCTGATTTCACTTACATAAAATTCTTGAAATGACTAAAAATATCGGAATAGAGAACCTACTGTGGTTACAACAGATTAAAGACATTTTTGTGGAGCTGTAAATACTCTGAATCTTGTCTATATTAAAGTCAATGTCCTAATGGTGATATTATACTATGTATTTCAGCAAAATTTTACCATTAGGGTAAACAGGTAAAGGATACATGGGCTCTCTCTGCATTGTTTCTTACAATCTCATGTGAATATGCAATTATTTCAAAAATCTAAAATATAATGTTAATTTTAAAAATATATAAGGCAGAAAAAAAATCCTTTATTGGCTTAGAACTCCACAATGGGCTCCTATTTCACAGACAGAAAAAGTAAAATTTCTTAACAATGGCCATAACACTTTTCATGCCTTAGTCCCACATTAATTCATTGACAATCTTTTCAAACACCAATTTTCATATAAATTCAATTAACTAAAAAAATAAATTAATAAACTCATTTCAACTGCTTAGAGAGTAGCAATCGCTTAACATGATACTTCTTTTTTACCCCCAGAATACTTAGGACAGCAATGTTCCCAGGAACTGTACAAAATTCAACTTACATTTCCCCCCAGAAATGTATTATTTACTGAATCATAGTATATGACTGAACTAGATTGCCCACACAGTATTTTCCTATAAAGATGCCAAAAATCCACAAATCAGTACTTTAAATTTGTGGTAATTTTCAGTGTTTAGAAAAATATGATATTAGAAAATTCTGAAAGTTTATTCCCCATGATTATAAATTCATTTTGGCTTTCTGTATAGTTAGAAAAACCACATAATTTATTGATTAAACCAGAATACTTGTTTGAATGAAGGAGGTGTTGTGGTGTGTAACCCTGACAATTAGGCCTGTGCTAGCCAAAATGAAACGTACTGTCATTTTCGTTCTAAGGTCATACAATTTGGTTTCTGACACTCCAGCTATCCTGCCACATTCCCACTTACTTTTAGACCCTTGAGTACAGCAGGATTGTGCAGAGGTTATTTGGATGCTTCCACATCCCATTGCCTCTTACTGGCCACTCTGAAGGTCTAACTGTCCTGGACTCCTTTGTAGTTAGACTGAGTCATGTTACTGTCATTTGCAATTGCATTTCCATGCTGTCCATAAACCTATTGTATGATGTCCTCCATGCTTATTTGCTCTTTTGTTCTTCAGGTAGATAAATGCAGAATTTCTAGCAAATGACTCATATCTGTTTAGGTAAGCATCACTCAGAAAAGATACAGAACCACTTTGTCCATTCCAGGATCTCTTCCTTTGCCACATAATTTGTCTGACAGTCCCCTCTCCTCAGTCATCACTTGTCTCCTACTCTTCACTCCACTTTGGATCTTGCTCAAGAGTTACTTGCTCAAAAAGGCCTTCCGTTACTAACTCTTACAGAACAGTGACGACTTAGTCTTATCACATCTTGAATTTTCCTTCATAGCACCTAGGAATACATGCTTATTTACATAATGAGTTTTTAAAATATGTGTCTTTTCATAGGATTGCGGACTTTTTGATGTATGATTTAATCCTCACATGCTCCTCTTTCCCACTATACCATATAGATGTGAGTGGCAACTAGGGACATTGTCTTACCACCATTTTCTGTATGATGTAACGAGCATAGTCATCTGCAACTGAGGAGTTTGAGTGTGAAAGAAAAGTAGAAAAATATAAGAACCAGTTAAAAAAAAAACTTGTTGGGGCACCTGGGTGGCTCAGTGTTTGAGTGTCTGTCTTTGGCTTGGGTCTTAATCCTAGGGTCCTGGGATTGAGTCCTCTATGGGGCTCCTGTAGGGAAGCTGCTTCACCCTCTGCTTATGTCTATGCCTCTTTCTCTGTGTCTATCATTAATAAATACATAAAATCTTAAAAAAATAAAAATAAATTAAAAAAACTTGTTGACTCAGGCGAAAAAAAGTATTGATGTTATACTGCTAAGGAAAAATCATTTATTTAGATAAATAAAGTAGTATATTTCTCTCTAGCAGTATTCAGTGATAGAGGAAAAAGGTATTTATGCAGGTGGTTCGGTTGATCTAGGATCAACAACCCTTAAGCCAGAAAAATGAAGAAGCAAATTCAGAGTTGTGGGCGACTAGTCCAAGCAAAAATCTGTCTTCTGAGAAAACTAGGGATGTTAAATACTACAGAATAAAATGATTGGAGGTCTCAATAAGTAGGAATAGAGAGAGTAAGGGTATAATAAGGCATGATATTGTTGTCGAAATTACAATTAAATGGACTACTTCACAGCCAGGAGTTTACTTCAAATACACATAAAGATCATATGTAGAACAGATTTGATTATGGAAAGAAGAGAGAATTGCTCGACAGACATTTAAAACCAGTAGGTGTCTGCATCATAAATATGAGAGTATTTGATATGGAACGTCACTGGTAATTTTTTTCAAATGAATGTATATTGATAAGATTTCATATTTTTCAATAGTTATAAAACCATACACTTAAATTTCTTTTACTGTGATGATACAGATAACTACTTTTAGATAGAAATTAAACTGTTAAGAATTTAAATTTCTAAGGGCTTCTATAGATTGAGGAATCCTCCTTTTCCTGGTGTGCAGATTTGGGAATGGAGGGTCAGTAAATTTGTGACAATGCCGAAATACGTAAGATTTTGGACGGAGGCCAGTCTTCTTCAATTACACATTATTTAGTGTTTATTAGAAGTAAACCAGAAGTCAGTGATTACAGCTGGATTACTTTCAAAAGCATGCTACATAAGAAACATGAGTAACATTTAAATATGTATTTAAATCACTAATAGTCAATATTTATATGTGCAAAAATAATGAAAACTCTGATGAGTAAGATTGATATGAAATGTATTTAATATTATTTCATACAAGAGAAATTACATTTGTATGAGTAATATAAATAGGAGATTATAATCATCAAAGTACATAAAGGTACTGAAAACGCATGCTGATCTTAACCACAATAATCACTACCACTAGTAGTGGTAATATGGATGAAATAGAAGAAAAATGGAACACTGGATCCACTAAGTCTCTGCCTCCAATACAAATTGAAAACAAGTTCAAAGTCATGATCAATAAGCCTTTCGTTTCTTTTTGGATATTTTTAATATCATGAGTAATTTTGCTTTATATTTTGTTATATGTTTTCATTCTAGCATATACTGTCACTTAAATGATTATCATATGGGGAAGAAATGAATAATTAGCATTAAACTAAGGGATTTGAATTTGGGAGGTGACAATTAACTTTTTACATTCATTTTTAATCTTTTGCTTAGCAGAATGCATTAAATCACCAGAACTATGCTTATTTACATAAATCTACAAGTTGAGTTGTAGCACTTTAACTATCAATGGATTCATGATAAATATCTTAGAAAATCCCATCTGATATAAAATGTGACCTTATTAATTCAGAAAATATCAATTAAAATATTATTATAAGTAGAAATGTATTAGGAATCAGATATTTGATTTTCTCTGCAAGAAAATCATTAACAGTCTGGGCTTAATGGAATTTCTAAAGAAACCTTGTAACTAGTAATTATTAATTAACACTGATTACATTAAAGCCTATATAGGAAATGTTGGTGAGTTTTACACATATAATCAATGAATTTCATCAGTCAAATTTATATTCAGCTAAAGACAAAAATGCTCTATAAGAATCATTATAAATTTATTAGTACTTAACACTTAATTGAAATGAACACGCTGAAACTCAAATTTAATTTTCAGAAAAAAGCTTAACTACCATGGGTCATTTGGTTTGCTGTTCAGTCTCCATTTCACTCCCAAACACTTTTTAAAACTTACTCTACAGGCAAAAACAAAACAGAGCCCCACTCAATTTTTCCACTTAGCACTCACCACCATCAATCGCAAAAATCGTTAGGGCTGCTGTTAAAATCTATTTCATGAAAAATATGAACTCAAAAATGAACTTAGTAGACAATTTATTATACTTTAAAGTATAATTCCTCTATTTATAGTATTTATACTCTTTTCACTCAAGCTTTGTGGTCCTCTCTCAGTTTCCTGGAATAGAATTTCCCCCATTCGTTCAGCATGTGTATTATTAATGTTCCTTTTAAATTCTTCTAGCCACTGTTTGTGGAAACATTTGGGGAGATCCTGCTATAGGGGGGTTTTCTGATAAAGCTTTGCTGATAGACTTCTGTGTTTCTTTTGTTTATAAGATGATAGGGAAAAAAATCACCAAGTTTAGCAACATAAGCATCTTCTATTTCATGGTTGCTACACTTAGCTGCAACAACAGAATTTAAGAGAAGATTAATTAATTGTAATTATAGGCATAAGTAATGGGAACTGGGGTTCTGATATCAGAGACAGAGCTCAATGTTGTCATTCTCACATTCAATCGCACTGATCTCTAGCAAGCCATACCTTTTTAGCTATAATCAGACCAGTAAAAAACCTACTCTGGGATTCCCAGAATTTAGGATGGTGTAGTTCCAGCTCAATAAGAATGTTTATTTGTAGAAATGGTACTTAGATAAGCCATATTCAGTACAACTACAGCTTCCATGATGGAAATAGCATTTGGGAGGCATCATCACAAAACATGCGAATACTGGGTAAGCACAGGAAAAATCAAAAGATTCTGCTTCCCTCAGAGCACAGAAACCAATTTAAGATGATTCTTGCTGCTATTCAGGGCCTCAGATTATCCATCTGTATAATGAACCTATGTTCTTGATTATCTCTGAGATCTTTTCAAATAAAAATCACACAACCTATGCTTTAGGGCAGTGACTTTAGCAAATTATTTATTATACCACATAGGAGTGTTTATCAATGTTAGTGATACAGCTATCCAGTTGAAATTTTCCAAACTGGGGGCACCTGGGTGGTTCGGTGGTTGATTATCCACCTTCGGCTCAGGTTGGGATCCTGGGGTCCTGGGACTGAGTCCCACATGAGGCTCCCTGCAAGGAGCCTGCTTCTCCCTCTGCCTGTGTCTCTGCCTCTCTCTCCATGTCTCTCGTGAATAAATAAATAAAATCTTAAATATTTTTTTTCCAAACTGAAAATCAGTAGCTCTTGATGGGAAGATATGGCAGAAAGTAAACTAAAATAATTTGTGTTGAAGAATATATATTCATTTTAGGCTTGCTAATTTCTTGTCTTTAATACCTATATTATGTAAATACAACATTCCCAGTATTGGTTTAAGCACCTACACAGTTAGCATTTTAATATTCTTACAGTCATCATGATTTCAAATGGTGCTTCTTTTATAGTGATGCATTTTATTTTTGTTTCTCATTGAGTTACAAATCAAATCACATTTTGCAAACAGTAAGGTAAACCCTGGAACAATTTTTAGCTTGATAATTACAGCTCATGCCTTTCACTGCCATCTGAAACTAAGACTAACAGGCTGCCTTATGAAGAGGACTGCTTATTGATTTGCAAAAGGCTGGAACAGAAGAGGCTGCACCCTTTTCTGTAGTTGTAACATGTACTACCTGCCTATATTGATTACTATTCTTCAGTATTGTAGTAAATTGCTATTGTGGAAACATAATGATGCTGAACATTTGTAGCCCAGATGATAGGGTAATGTTTAAACACTGTGTGCCCTGTTCTTTGTAGATTTGCTAATAACCTCTTTAATCATTTCTATTCAAAATACCATGGATTCTGAAGCAGAAACCAGGCTAATGATACAACTAATATACGGAGCATAGCATTTAATAATTTCAAAATAAATCACATCAATTATTTTCCCATCCTTTAGACAGTATGCCAGATTTTCCTAATTGTATTTCTAGTGAAGTAAAATAAACTCATGGAAGCTTTCATTCTATTCCTGTTCTTTTGTTCTTAAAGTTGGCTGGGGTGACTGTTCCCATTTTGTAACATGAATTATATATTCAAAGAATATTTCCTATAAAAAGAATATACATATTTTAAATATAAGCACATTTTAAAGATCTGTGGATTCGCACATCTTAGAATAAAGGGTCACCTAAAATAAGTTCAGTGTGGTGGATATAGGAAGATTACCATGAAAGACATTGTATCTTACTGTAATAAAATGTATTTTTTTAAAAGATATTCTTTCTAAAAAAAAAAGATATTCTTCCTTCAAAAAGACACCAATTGCCTCATTCATTTTACAGATTTAGTTCAAGTAAAAGTAATTATTGAGGAACAATGTCATCCTATTATAATATCATCCTGTGGATATAAAACAGGACTGAGGTAGATTTGAATAAATAATAAAAAAATAATAGAACAAAACCTATAAACATATTGATGGCGAAAGTCAACAATGAGGAAATATATAAGCATTTTAAAAGCTAGAATTATTAGCATATATTAATTTCCATCTTTATAAAACAATATATACTCTAGCTCAATTTCCCTAGAAGCATCAGCCAGTAGAATTAGGTAATTTTTTTGTTCGTTGTTAATTTTATGTTCACTTTCTATTGAATGAATCCATTTAGAACCAACATAATGACTACAGTCTCAGTGTTCTCATTCCCTTGGAACCTAAAATAATCAGGTCTAATTATATCAACCTGGTGCCAACAAAAGAACCATTTTTAAATCAAATTTGTTGTCATTAGTCTTACATTCAGTCTCTCAAAATATTAATTATCCTAATATATTTCATACACCACTAGATGAAGTGGGCATATGATAATGATGAGAACATAGACTATGACCATTACAGAGAACAGATTCCCCAACAGAAATAAATATAAAGGGAAGGGTCTCTAGGGTCAAACGAAAATGATCCATAGGATATATTCAAGTTTTCCTGGACAATCAGACCAGGCTTCCAAGACGCGATGTTACGTAAGTTGATTCTCACTATGCTTTTTATTCATCAGTGGTTTCTCTTTTTTTTAAATATTTTATTTATTTATTAATGACAGACACACACAGAGAGGCAGAGACACAGAGGGAGAATCAGGCTCCACGCAGGAAGCCGGATGTGGGACTCGATTCCAGGACTGCGGGATCACTCCTGGAGTGGAAGGCAGACGCTCAACCGCTGAGCCACCCGGGGATCCCCCATCAATGGTTTCATTTCCTAATTTAGACTGTTTGATCTGTTCAAAGCCATACAGAATAATTCTAAACTGCTGGCTTTTGTGCAGACTTCATACATCATCAATAGAAAGACATACGTAATCAGTTTTAATGTATTTCTTAATATATGCTGGATGTATTCACAAGTTTTGTGTGAAATTTGAGTATATAGAATTGTGCATAAATATTAAACATACGATACACATAGAAGCATTCCTAATATATGTGAGTTAGTTTTTCAATTTTAGACTGTGATGTTTGTTAAACCTTCCCTTCTGCAGTACTAGCTTACATGATACTCAGCACTGTGTTAACTTTGAAAACTATTCAACTTTGTTTTATAAGACCTTTAACAGCATAGAACATTTCCATTTTTAACTGACTATGAGAGCATGTTGACATTATTCTATTGATTTTTTAATATTTTTTGTATTGTAGAGCAGTTTTAAGGTTCCAGCATAATTGAGAAATTTCGGAGTTCTCACAAACCTGTTCGCACACAGTACAGCATCCCCTACTATCTATTGATCTTATAACTTTTTTTTCAAAAGTTTTATTTATTTAATTGAGAATGAGAAAGTGAGAGAGAGCATGAGCAGGAGAGAAGAGGAGGGAGAAGCGGACTCCCAACTGAGCAGAAAGCCTGATGCTCCAATCCAGGACCATGGAATCAGGCAGGACCTGAGAAGAAGGTAGAGGCTTAATCAACTGAGCCGCCCAGGAGCCTCTAATTTCCTTTATATGAAATATTCGATTCCTTAAATATTAATTTTTTGAAAGCTAGATTTAACTCGATCATTTGAGAGAAATGTGTTTGTAATAAGAATTCTAACACCAATCAATGCCTACTATACTTTATATGAGTAGGATTTGCAAACTGGGTAATGATTTACAACCAAGGTTGAATGTACTCAAAATTCATGTCAATAGTTTTTACTTAGATAGAATATTAAAATGTATGTACCATTAATTATAATTTTCATTAAAGACTATATATATGTATACATATCCCTAATTTGATTTTTCCATTTTTTATTGTAATTCATTGTTTGTGTATTGTAATACATTGTTTGTGTATTTATTTTAATTCATTGTGTATTTAAGAAATTCAAATATCTATAATCTGAAGTCAGCTTGATATTGTTGAGAATCAAATACAAAAGTCATTTTCCAGAGGCTTTCATTCATGAATGACTTTTTTTAAAAAAGATTGTATTTATTTATTCATGAGAATACACACACACACACACACACACACAGAGGCAGAGACAGAGGCAGAGGGAGAATCAGGCTCCATTCAGGAAGCCGGAGGTGGGACTCATTCCCTGGTCTCCAGGATCACACCCTGGGCTGAAGGCGGTGCTAAACTGCTGAGCCACCTGGGCTTCCCTCATTCATGAATGACTTAAATGGCAATGCATTGTCTAACCACAAAGCATTCACTTTCTATCAAATCTATGCTCTTTGCTCAACACCCTTACGATGCCCTCTAGCTAATTTTGAAATTGGGGATTTATAATTATCTGCAAATTTTAAGGTATAATTTATTCCATTTTTAATAGCGTTAATCATTTTCTAATATTGACTATTTTAATGTATTTTTTATCAGTTTTTTAAAAGCTCCAGATTTCATACTTGAATAATACTTAAGATTCTTATGCCTTATTGTATATCACCTTCACATCTGTGTAGTAACAATGTCCACTACTTCAGTTCCCAGTCATATTTCCCATTGCAATCCCACTCCCTTTGCAATATGCCACTGAAATCGTTCTCACTAAAGTCACTAATAAATGCCATGTTTCCAATCTTGATTAGAATTTCAAGCAGATGCTCCACAGTGAGCATACCTTTCCATTTTCAAGTTAGTTCTTTTACTTTTCTTGTCAATGAAAACTCATGTTAATAGGGATTCTAAGGGCTCCACGGTAATGCGTATGAATCCAGTCTGACTAAATACAAATTTTATTGACCATACAATGTCTTGTGTCACCATAAATGCAATGTGGACCATATCTACAGCTTGATTCTAAGAAACTCTACATAAATGTTACATAAGCCTTGGCCTCAGATTACTCTATATTTGTTTTTTTTTTTTTTTGTTTTGTTTTGTTTTGTTTTACTCTGTATTTGTTAATGACCTTCCAAGTTAATCTTCTTTGGTGCACGAAGACAATGAACTGTTAAGAGTCAGCAACGCTATATATATATATATATATATATATATATATATATATATATATATTCACACACACATATTTGAATGGTGTTGGCAAAGGGTTAACAAATCATTACTCTTCTGCATGAGAATTTTAACTTGAGTTACATTTTCTAGCTTTGTTTCCCTAGAAACAGGTAGGAATGCTATTGTCAACTAAGTTACTAAGCAACATCGCTTATGGGGAAATGACCCCTTAGTTATAGGCTGCATTAAAACAGACAACAATAAATACTTGATAGAAAGCCCTACTGTGAGGTTTCCCTGAGTATGGAGACTTATTAATTGGGCATGAATCTGTGGGATTCCTGAAAGGTCTATAGTGGTAAACAAGAGTATGACTCCTGTGGGATGTGAGGCTTTTTTAATCTAGGGTGGACTTCACAGCTGCAGATGGGATATTTTATCTCATACACCTGAGTTGTTACCTGGGAAAAAGAGCACTCATCTTGATTTTGTGGATTTTGCTACAAGAACTGCAGCAAGACTCCCACAGAGGAGAACTACCTGATGTGGCCCTCCTGGCATGCTGAAGTTTCTGCCCTTTATCCTTTTGAGTAGATTGTGCCAAATATTACCTCATGTGATCTCGTGAGCCTGAATCTTTAGCTGAGCTGAAGAAGCATCCCTATTTGGTGGGAAATTCAGACAGCATCCAGAAATCTAACAAATGCAGTACTGATTCAATTTTCAGATGCTTCAAAATTTCCAAGTTCTCAGCATCTATATAATATTCATTCCATGTCTTTTCATCAATGTGCAGTATCTGTATGTTACATTTCCAAATTATGAAAATTCTTAACAGTACAGCAGGGCTAACATATATTTGAACTCAAGCATATACAGTAATAACTGGTTATCCCTGCATTTTCCTTCTTTAATAACATTATACTATTTTAAGAAGATTCATTGAGATCTCTGATATGGAAATGTGTAATTTTCTATGCAGGTTCTGCGATGGAACTTTGAGAAAGTAGGAAAGGACATAGATATGAAAGTATTACATCTTTCCTCATATATATGGGTTTACAGCACATATCATAGTTTACATATTTTTCAGAAATGAGATTTTAATTTTCACAACATAAACATTGAAAATATACTCTCAGTGACTTGAAGATTTATATAAGATACACAAATTGTCACCTGGTTATTTTATCTTCAAATGTGTTTTATTAAGTATATGATTCATTTAGTAATCACTATTTTTCTCTCTTATTTCATATAATTTGAAAACATAATATTTGCACTAAAGTCAAAAATGTTCACAACATGTTTGATAATGATGTCAGAAGTAATCAAAATCTTTGGCAATAAAATATTCACATTCGGTATCATAATCTGAGCATAAATTTCCCTCCTTTTAATCATGGAGATGATCCAGTGATGCTATAATTATAAATTAAACTTATTTAGAGATGTAAAATGTTCTCTCTTAAATCCAAATGCCCTTTATAGCACAAACATTGTGCAGTTTCAACTTCCATATTTAAGAAGTTAGTTTATTAAACTTCTTTCCACAATTTTTGTTTCCCTTGTTTGTGGTCAATAATGTTTATTGCTAACATATTATTATTTTAAGCTTGTGGACTACAATCCTAAAAAATATCCTGGGGTGCCTGGGCAGCTCAGTCGGTTGAGCACACAACTCTTGGTTTGGACCCAGGTCATGACCCTGAAGTCCAGAGATTGAGCTCCGTTTTGGGCTCTGCACTTAGTGCAGAAACTGCTTGAGATTCTCTTTCTCTCTATTCCTCTCACTCTCCTCTCTCTCAAAATAGATAAATAAATCTTTTTTAAAAAAAGAGAAATACTCATAAAGATGTCTATGCTTAATTTTGAATATTTTAAATTCACAGTGAATGATGATAAACATTTGACAAGTAAGGGTTATTTGAACAATCATTTCTATTCTCTGAGTGAATGTTTATGTAATTATCCTTTCAATATTTTCATAATTGCTTTACTTTACCTGCCTATAAGTTCTGAGATATTTACTTCATTAATTACTTTGAGAACATATTGGACTTCTGCAATGCAACCAAAGAATAGCAAGTACGGTAGTTTCCAGGAACAGTTTTTTTTTTTTTGTCATGTTTCTTGTTTTTTGTTTTCATTGTTTAGAATATCAAATAGTTCCCCAGTACCAGAAATAGGACTCTCTTCCTTCATAAAATCAGGATCTAAGGAATGTTATCAGGCACACTAGCTGATAAACTTCCAGTAGTGAAGGTTAAGAATTATTCCCTTAATTTAATTAAATTCCTGATTTAAAATAAACGTGTAGATTTCATGATTTCTCTTAAAAGCATACATTTTAATCCAATGTACAAAAGGAAATGAGTCTTATAACTGGCAGGGCATACATTAAACTCCTGGGTAGGTGAAAAAATATGTAAATGAGCATCTTCCAGTTTGCCTGAGTTACATAAATATACTCAAGAAAAAGAATCCTTGATAGTAATCATAGTGGGTTGTAATATGCTTAATGTATTGTAACCTAGCTTTGTATTTTGGCTTTATCATACTTGTAGAATCAGTTTCCAAAATCTTCAGAAAAATGTACATTCTGCTTGAATTACATATAAGAACAGTAATAGTACAGCAGCTCAAGGTATGTGAAATATTATAATATTTACTTTGATTTTCCCTTCTTGTTCAGACATTCTCCAGAACAATAAAAATAATACCCAGATTGCCCTCATATCTTTGCTGTAAGAAGTTAGCCAGACATTCAAAATACACCTAATGCTGGTAATAACTGAAAAAAAAATCTGAGATTTAAACAATTATTAAAAGAGGGTGAATGCTCAGTGCCTCGCTTTCAGAAATAAAAATCAAAGTATGAATTATGAAGCTAAATATTCATTAAATTACCAGCATTGCCTTATAAAGCACGACTTAGAAATATAAATGGAAATCACCAGGAACTATGACAAATATGCTAAAATCCAATGTGATGGTTAATTTTGTGTGGCAACCTGACTGGGCAAATCTGTGTGAGTGTTTCAGAAAAATATCAGCATTTAAATCGGTAGACCAAGTGAAGAAGATCCACCATTACCAACGTGAGTGGGCATCATCCAACCTGTTGAGTGCCAAGTAGAACAAGAATATGGAGGAAGGGCACATACCCTCTTTCTTATTTAACTGAGACATCCGACTTCTCCTTCCCCTAGGTTCTCAGTTCTCAAGCTGTCAGCCTTGGAACAAGAGTTATAGCACCAACTCCTCTTGATTCTCTGGCCTGCGAAATGAATTACACCACCAGATTTCCTGGGTCCCAGATTGCAGAGGGCAAGTTATGGGAATGCTCGGCCTCCACAAGTCAATTCCTATAGTAAATCTCTTATGTATCCACATATACTCCCCATTGGTTGGTTCTGTTTCTCTGACGTACTCTACAACATCCAAGTGCATCAAATGGGTAGAAGTTGTTTCTCTAATCTAGTTTTTAAATTGAAAAATAAAGAGACCAGAGAGTATTTACATGAGACCAGAGAGTATTTACATGTTTGTCTTCAGCACATCGGAAACTTTCTCTAACCTGGAGAACAAGATCAGAAACTAAAACTGGTTGGTAGTACTGTAGACTAGTGTGATTGCTGGTTTAATAGTGGTTTCAATACTGGTGACACAAGTTTTTAAAATTGTTCATTACTATCATTTTGTGATTGTTCATTTTTTATTGTGCTTTTTAGCTCATTTTCAGAATAGAAGAGAAAAAAGAAGACTGGTTATATCGACAGTTCTCAAAGTATGGTCTTGTCTTACATGCCACCAAACCCTTGAGCAATGGCCAAAAGGTCATAAATGTAATCATCCTACTACTAGGATATTATTATTATTTTTTTTTTGCTCTCACTCCTTAATGTCAGTGAACTTTTCCAGAAGCAATAATGATGTGGGTTTAAATGCAAAATGACTTCTGAGAATCCAGCTTTTTGATATTAAGCAATAAATAAGAGAGTTGAAAAATGTAAAAAGATGTCATCATGCTCAATTCTTTTACTTTGAAAAATACAGCCAATTTCAGGGGAAAAAATTATGTTTGTAGGAAACAGACTGCATTAACAATTTAAAATCTTAATTTTACTTCCTAATTTAGTAACTATTGATATAACCTATATAAACAAAAATTCTCTTGGATCCTCAATAATTTTTAAATATTCTGGTTCATGGGAAACAAACAGTTCCTAATTAAAAATGTTTGAGAACAAATGAATTAAATAATTAGATTTATAATTTATAATTAAGTAATATAAAAGTAAGAATGATGGCAAAATATCAATAATGCATAGAGCACAATTATAAAATCCCAGAAATGTAGAAGGTAGGGGAAACAGTGACTATACGAATGCCATTAACAGTCATGAGGCTATAGGTTTAAACACATAATTTCTGTATGGATCCAAGGCTTCCATGACTGGAATTAAAATAAGTAACCATCTCCCTGAACTCTAAATGCATCTGAAATATTGTCTATCATTAGAGTAGCACTGCTGAATTACTTAAGGTCTTACAGATTTTAGGTAAGATAATGCTTTAAAGAATTTGTATTAGTCACGTATGATTGTGTAACAAATTACCACAAAATTAGAAGCTTAAAAAAGCACATTTAATATCTCAGTTTTTAAGGGTCAGGAATCTGGGCCCAGTTTGGCTGCCTCTTCTGCTTGCAGGTCTGCAATCAGTGTGTCTTCTGGAATCTAAACAGAAGGTTTGGACTAAGGAAAGATCAACTTTTAAGTTTGTGTGGTGGGTGAGAGAATTCAGTTCCTAGAGCCTGTTGGCTTCTGTTTCTAGCTGACTCCTGGCTGAAGACTGTCCTCAGTGCCTTGTCTCAAGGGCTTCACATAGTAGCTTGTTTCAAACTGTTGTAGCCAAATAAACAGTGGAGTTTGTGAGAAAGCCAGAAGTCACAATTCTATGTAACCTAATCATAGAAGTGACATCTCATTCCCTTTGCCATATTTTATTGCTTAGAAGCAAGGATGAGGGACAGCCAACCTAACTTATCTCCATAGGAGATTACACAAGGGTGTGACTACCAAGAGCAGGGATCACTAAGGGCTAGTTTATATAAACTTAGCATAGCCTGTGCACATAGAATATAATAAACATAGTCTGGCTATTATAAAAAACATGTTTTCATTCATGTATGCATTTTCTAACCAAAGACTTGGTGATATGCTCACTTAATGATGAGTTAGGATGACAAGACAACGTGCAATTACCTTCTCTTTTAAATAAATTTGAATTTCCTAGATGAAGGGCAACAAGTAAATATTTCCCATTAGCAATTATAACAACCTGCTACAGGTTCACCAAGAAATATTGTATCATGTTTACTAAGGTAGTTACTAAAATGACACTAGAATTAAATCCAGGAAGACTGAGGAGCATTAGTGAGGTACAAAGTGTCTTTAAGAAATGAAGACTGGGGATCCCTGGGTGGCGCAGCGGTTTGGCGCCTGCCTTTGGCCCAGGGTGCGATCCTGGAGACCTGGGATCGAATCCCATGTCGGGCTCCCGGTGCATGGAGCCTGCTTCTCCCTCTGCCTGTGTCTCTGCCTCTCTCTCTCTCTCTCTATCATAAATAAATTAAAAAAAAAAGAAATGAAGACTGTCCTGATAAGACTAATAGAAGCAGATTCACACAAGTATGAAATAACTTGAAATTGCAAGTCACTTCTGGAAATTGCAAGTGAATGGGCTATATCAAGGGATGGGTTTTAAAAGGTAGGAAAGAGATTATGAAGGGATATGACTGCTAGAAGAATTGATTTAATCTTTTACTTGAAAATTATTTAAAAATATAATGTCTAATTATGGTAATTTGTACTTGGATGATGTAATCAACTAATTGTAGGATTTATGGACATCATTCTGGAATTGATGGATGAAATGATTTGGGGAGCAAATTACTATCAGCACAAAATTTAGAGCCCTACTATAATTACCCACAGAAGAAATTTTGAAGATTTGAGGAAAAGATATATTATTGAAATAAGAAATAAGATGTATGTGCGTGTGTGTGTGTATGTATGTGTGTGTGTTGTGTGTGTGTGTGTGTGTGTGTTTTCCTTTCAGGAAAAAAATTCTTTTATTTAGCCTACATCCCCCCCTTTTTTTAGTACTTTTTCTGGTGTGGGAACTGTGTCTTCTCTCTGCTCCAAATAGTTTTTCTACATGATTTCTTAATATAACCCCATGTATGAGACATAATTGATTATAGAAAAGGGTGGGGGTTGGGAAGCCTGGATGGCTCAGTGGTTGAGCATCTGCCTTTTGCTCAGGTCATGATCCTGAGGTCCTGTGCACCTGCGAGTCCCACATCGGCCTCCCCACAGGGAGCCTGCTTCTCCATCTGCCTATGTCTCTTCCTTTCCCTGTGTCTCTCACAAATAAATAAACATCTTTAGAAAAATAAAAAGAAAGGGGTGGGAGTCTTTTCCTAAAAACTTGTAAACTGAAGCTGAGATCACCTATTGTTTTCTACTGGAATTTCTAATATGTCAAATTTGGAGATTATCCAAAGCGGTGAACATTCGGGAACAGTGACAACCAGACAGTAAACAGAGGTGGTTAGGAATTAGAGAAAATGAAGCCAAAATACAAAGAAAAGTACACACAAGATAGAGAAAAAATTATTGGAATTATCAGAAAAACATAAAATTATTGGAGTCTCTTGTTCTCAATGATCCTGCCACTCCCTGACTTTCCTAATTTTTAACAGTTTTGATGATCCAATAATTGGACACTGAGGCTTATAATCACCACCATCTTATAGAATCTATTCCAGGGCTGACAAGATGTGGTATAGAAAGGTATAACAAATTCATCTTCAAAATAACATTACTCACAATAAAATACAAAATAAAAACTAATATATTTTCCATTTCTTTCCTTAGCCGAATTTTGTCATAGGCACTACTCTGTGGGGTTCAATAAAGTTCATTTTTATGTCAACCAAACTTTATTGATTCAGTTCAGCTTCATGAGTTTGCATTGAAGTGTTGCTCACCCTAAAAGAATGCTAATCAAGTAATTCTATGACAGCTATATAACCTTGCAGTAAAAAGCACACCAGTGTAAAGGTGGGTGAATTACAGTCTATTTGATGCTTGATTTACTCTACAGCTGTCTCCTGCAATGAAATATAGCAGCCAAAAACTAAAGCTTGGGTAGTTTTTAAACAGATTAGGAGTTATTTGGTGAAGAGGGTAGATCCCTGGGGGAATATGAAGAATGAATTGACTTTTTTGAAAACTCTTTTGATTTTTTTTTTTTTTTGGATTTGGTTTACATTTGGATTTGCTTCTGACAGAAACAAGTTAGAAGTCGGCTCAGACACACATATTTATCTTTCTTTGCTAATCTACTTAGGATCACTAAGAAGTATTTCATCAAAGCTACTGTAGGAAAGGTTAATGCTTAAAAATCTTTACTGATGTAAAAGGGGAAATAAAAGGATTTACCTAGAATCAAAGGAGAGCCAGTTTCTTTCTATATGTGCCACTCCCACTTAACAATGCTGCTTAGGCACTATTCAAATCTCTCTGTGGGTATACTTGCTCTGAATATTTACTAAAGTACTGGACTGGATTATTATGTTTTTGAAAATAAATAATGTTGCCAGAGTGTTATAAAGAGAGACTCTTCTTTTATCTGCAGATCAAGTTTAAAGACTTAGCAGTTCTTTAAGTTTCTGACATATTTCTATAGTGATATGGAACTCTGATAAAGGTGCTATTACAATATTCAACCAGTACTTTTAAGCATATTTTATTTGTGAACCTTAAGTAGCAATTTACACCTTGAGGAAATTGACAACTGCCTAATTAATGTTCATGCTGGTCATAAACAACACTATCTTGTTCAAAAAAGCAATATTTAAACTTCAATTAATGTAAAATCTGGTACTTCCAATTCCTAAAGCAGCAAAGTATTGGTTTGGAATAGCTCTCTTAAAAATGTGACATGGAATTAAAAAATCAGTCTTATGATGCGGCAAAATATATAATTATTCTATTATGCAAGGGAAAAGGGAACTTTTTTAAAGATTTTATTTATTTATCCATGAGAGAGAGAGAGAGAGAAAGAGAGAGAGAGACAGGCCGAGGGAGAAGCAGGCTCCGTGCAGGGACCCCAATGTGGGACTCAATCCCGAGTCTCCAGGATCACGCCCTGAGCTGAAGGCAGCGCTAAACCGCTGAGCCATCCGGGCTGCCAAAAGGGAATGTTTTTAAACAAAAATTTAATGTAAAAACAAAAATAATGTTTTCTTCTCAAAAGTATCAATTTGCAATCATTATATTATTACTATAAAGTTCATCATTGTATACATGGAATACTTTAGAATTTGATAATTTTGATGGAGTAAAAAATTCATAAAAGGAAAAAAATTAAACCTATGTTACATGATTTAAAAATTGAGCAAGTTTACATTTTAATGTTTGTGGTTTCATCAGTTATCTGACAATGTAACATTACATATATATGGATATTACTACGACCTATGATTCATCCTTCAATAAGACAATGATTAGAAATGATAAAGAAAAGAAAAATGATAAAGAACTTACATTTAATGTTAGTGTCAGGAAATCTGACAAACATTTAGAGATGAAGAAATAAAGGATATTTTTAATTTTAGTTGCACCATAACTTAGGACAGTCTGATGTCAGACGTCTTACTTGGCCTGCCATCTCTTCTCCCTTTCTTTGGAAACCTCATACCATTTCTTAGAAAGAAATCACCTAAAATTATTTCCATTTTCCTTCTCCTATTAACCAAATAAGAGATGAAATCTTTCAAAGGTATCCACAAATGCTTTATTAACTTAATAAAACTTACCTACCCTCCTTCAGACATTGCTAATGTTGTTATATGAAATTAATGACTCTATTTCATAATTATTCAAATTAGTTTAATGATCCAAAGTTAACTTTTTTTTTAAGTTTATTTATTTAAGTAACCTCTACATCCAATGTGGGGCTTGAACTCACAACCTTCCAGATCACGAGCCATATGCTCCACCGACTAAGCCAGTAGGCAACCCCCCAAAGTTAAATTTTTGCTAGCAGATTATTCTTACCTTAATGGAATTGAAATGTACAATGTGTTTCCATTCAAATTTCAGATTTCATAATTCTCTACTGGCAAATTTGGTTATGTAAATAAATGTTTTATTAATAATGTTCCTGTTGCAAGGGCACATGTATCTATTTTTAACTAAAATATAACATACATAAATTTAAAATCTTCTGATAAAAGTATTCTCTTTACTTAATAGCCAAATAAAAGATCCTCAGTAATATGAATTTGTCTGGATATTTCAGAATGAGCCAGTTTGTATGAATATGATTAATTCAGTCAAAAATCATATTGACAATTTGTGTTATTTAATTGGTTGAATAAATGAAATGGATCTATTGGTGGATATTCATAAGGAACAATTTTATATCCACACAACAGGATATCCCTCAGAAATAACATGCTTTATTATAATTTATAATTAATCTGCATGTAGCCTCTTAAGAACTATAATACCCTTCAGAATAATTAATACACAATGCATCTGAAATGTTCAGTCTTTCTGGTGGTTGCATGTTGCATGGTTAGAGGGTGTTGAGAATGGATTCCATCCTAAGTCCTGTTTTGAGCATCCTTCAAAGAATGGCCTAGCTACTGCTAAAGCCATGGTAATTTAGAACATAGAAATTTAGATAACTATCTCCAAATTATTACTTCAAGAGTCTTAACTTGGCAGGCCATGTTCTATAAACCGAAACATTTCCATGGATGTAAAAAGTATATAAAGGGTTTTTATGACACAGTGCATGTATTTTTAGCATATTAACCATTGTGCTGTAAATGAATATATCCTGAATAGAAAGAGAATATGGGAAAAAATACCATATCAAAGGTAAATGAATCTAATTTGGTAGTGACAGTGACTTTGAATTAAGAAATAAAGATATATCCAAGGTCAAGAGAAAACCATATGTTAACAGTTTTTGTGATTCTACTTTTACACTAAGGATAAATTAATTAAAAAAATAATTTCTTAAAAGTGTATCATTCAATGACCATGTTTTCATTAATAGGTTCACTTGCCTTTAATAGTGCTCTTACTATGTTTGGATTTAAATAGATAAAGATTTTGGGGCACCTGGGTGGCTTAGTGGTTGAGCTGAAGTAGTGATCCCAGGGTCCTGGGATTGAGTCCCACAGGGAGCATTCTTCTCCCTCTCCCTATGTCTCTAGCTCTCTTTCTGTGTCTTTCATGAATAAATAAATAATATTTTTAAAAAATTTTTAAAAATAAATAATATATCTATTTCTTACTAGATTAAGTTATTTAGTATATATGATATCTCAAATTGGGCTTAAAAATCAGATTAATGCTAACTGCAACCACTAACTTTTTCAGATAGGTATCACTTAATAATATCTATTTATATAATATTATTTAAAAAATACTTCAGTAATCTCTGTTCTCAATGGGGACTCAAACTCATGACCCCTTGATCAAGAGACACATGCTCAGGGATGCCTGGGTGTCTCAGTGGTTGAGCAACTGCCTTCAGCTCAGGGTGTGATCCTGCGGTCCCAGGATCGAGTCTCACATTGGGGTCCCTGCACGGAGCATGCTTCTCCCTCTGCCTCTGTCTCTGTGTGTCTCTCATTAATAAATAAATAAAATATTAAAAAAAAACAGAGTCACATGCTCTTCTGACTGAGGCAGCCAGGCACCCCTTAATTATAATATTCTTTTTTTAAATTATAATATTCTTAAAGGACTAATTCATTTTTAATGTTAGTAACTTTGAACAAACAGGTATCTCATACCTGTACCAAATCATTCATCAAACCCAAGTAATTATTGGCATGTAGTCTAGTCACAAGTTTAAAGATATGTTACCCCTAATGTTTTTTTAAAAGGTTTATTTACTTATTTGAGAGGGAGAGAATGTGTAAGCGAGGGGAAGGGCAGAGAGAGAGATCTCAGGTGGACTCCCCACTGAGCATGCCATATGTGGTGCTTGATCTCACAACACTGAGATCATTACTGGATCCAATACCAAGAGTTGGACACTCAACTGACTGAGCCACCCAGTCCTTAATATTTTTTAGAAAACATTTTCCTATCATTGTACCTATCATAGTTCATAAAAATAATCATAAATCAGTCTTCTAACTCTTGCACTCACACTTTATCTCACTCTTTCATCCATTTGTTTCATGTTTAAAAAACTAACAAATTTTCTTCTTCATTCTAAGCCCATATAAAAGTGAGTAATATCCTGAACTATAAAAATGGTCACAGTAATAGAGAGCTGTGTATCTAAAATAGAGAGATACTAACTAAAACCAGCTTGTTAGAGGAGAAAGAGTTCAAAAAATGAAATGCTGATATCCATACAATTTGACAAAAGAGAAAAACAACAACAACAACAAAATCAAAATTAAATCTGTCTAACAAACTATCATCTTCACTTTTATTAACAAGTTTTGTGGTTAGTGATTTTGGCAAAAAGACTTTCAAAATGAAAGAAAAAAATCCTTTGGTTTCCCTTTTAGCATTTGAAATTCAGGTGCTTTCCCTATACAGTGTTCAGAGAACTTCTCTTAAAGACTAGTAGGCAAGCAAAATTATTTCCAAACAAACTTCAACTCCTAGACTAGAAGAAAGACTCAAATATTCAGGTATTTGCCTCCTATCATTCTCCAAATCTAAAACATCCCTGGCAGATATTCTGGACATATTAGTAAGTCTTAAAACTAATATCCTACAGACTTTCCAATAAATGATCATGACAATCAAAGGCTCCTATCATTGTCCATTTCCTGTTAAAAATGCAATTCCTGGGGCACCTGGGTGGCTAGTGGTTGAGCATCTGCCTTTAGCTCAGGTCATGATCTGGGGTCCTGGGATTGAGTCCCACATCAGGTTCCCCATGGAGAGCCTGGTTCTCCCTCTGCCTATGTCTCTGACTCTCTCTGTCTCTCATGAATACATAAAAAAATCTTAAAAAAATAAAATAAAATGCAATTCCTGTGGTCTTTTTTATATAGCATATGCATTCTGATTCTAATAGCTTCTTTAAATATGGAAATCACAATAATAAATAAATAATAATAAATAATAAATAATAAAAGGGAATCACACTTTAGATTTTCTTTTCCTTTAAATAGATTCATAATCTGTACCTTTTTATACATACATATGTTATAAAAGTATTTACTTCATATAGAAATATTACATAACATCAAGATGCAATTTATCTCCTTTCATTTACTATTTGACATAGTTTAGTTAACCCCTAATTTAAAAATAGATGGCAAGTCTGGGGGTTCAAGATAGCAACAGGGGAAGACCCTGAACTCACCTCCTCCACAGACAAAATGAATCTAAACCTACATTTAGAACCATTCCTCCTAAGAATGGAGACCTGATTAAACAGCTTCTACACAACAAAGGATAGAAGAACCACAAAGAAAATAGCAGAAAACAAAGACATGGTAATGATGGGAATCTCATCCCCCATGCAGCAGCACTGAGTATCCCATACCCTGATTTACCTCTCCTGAGACACAACAAAAAACAAAACAAAACAAAAAACAGCTATTTAAAAGGCAGCTTAAGTGACTTTTAAATTAAGTGAAAGACTTAAGTGAAAGAAACTCATTTGCTAACCCTACTGCATCCACCAAACAGTGGAAGAATTGCTGGAACTCTCTGTAGGTTGGAGGTGCTGGCCAGCACCATTGTTTACCCTCCCCATCCACCTTAGTACTGCAGCTAGAAGCAGAGTCCCAGATCCCTAGCCAGCCTGCTACATCAGCAAGCACTGGCAGCATTAAATCATGCCATTTCCAGCCAGGGCCCCAAGATGCAACCCTCCCCCCAATCTCCATGTACTGCCCCAGCCCCAGCTATTACACTAGGGCAGTCTCAGTGCAGAGTTCCCTGGGACACCCTCAGCTCACATCTGCTACAGCTCCAACCAGCCAGCCTAAGCTACCAGGCTTTTTTTTTTTTTTTTTTTTTTTTTTATGCATGAGTTGAGTCTCATTATTAGCCTCAATAATGTAGGAAAACAATTCTCAACAAGACTGGAGTCCACACTTGTCAAGTATGCTGCTGCACATGAGCAGGTAAAGTCTGGAGAAATAGGTTCTCTCTATTGTGCTGGTGACAAGGAAAGAAGGCTCCTGGTTTCATGAAAAGAGCAGCTCCTGTTCCCAGGTGGTGCCTATAGCTCACAGCTGAGGTTTGCAGTGGAATCGAGTGGAGAACTTGGGAGAAACAGACACAATCAAAGGCTGGTCACTTGACTTTACTTCCACACCCTGGTACTTGCATATTGGATTTGCCTTGTGCAAGTTCTCTCCATAAACACTGAGTCTATAAAAGAATACTTCTAACCAGGCCATTCTGCAAGACAAAGAGAAGCAACTGTTTTGCCTCACTCATAAACACAAACATAGAAAGTAAAAAAAAAAAAAAAAAAAAAAAAAAGAAAGAAAGAAAGAAAAGAAAGAAAGAAAAAAAAGAGGAATATATTACAAATGAAAGAATAAGACATAAGTTCATAAAAGAACTAAATGCAATAAGCTATCTCCTTGATAAAGAGTTCAAAGTAATAGTGATAAAGATGCTCACTGAATTTAGGAGAAAACTGAATGCATTCAGCAAGAACTTCAACAAAGAGATAAAATATATAGAGACAAAAAAAATCAGTGTTGAAGAACACAATAACTGAAGTGGAAAATACACTAGAGGGAACCAACCATGTATTAGCAGATGCAGAAGAATGGATCAATAATCTGGAAGATAGGATAATGGAAACTACTGAACAAAAGCTGAACAAGGGGGGAAAAATAATTTAAAAACAGAAGAATAAATCATACTAATCAATCGTACTAATACATCATCAATCTACTAGGACAGCATCAATCATACTAATATTCACATTATAAGGGTCCCAGAAGGACAAGAAAGAGAGAAAGTTTCATAAAACACATATCTAGTAAGAGTAGCTGAAAACTTCCCTAACCTGGGAAGGAAACAGGCATCTAGGCCCAGTAACCCCAGAGAGCAGCAGACAAAATGAACCTCAGAAAGTTCACACCGAGGCACATAATAATTACAATGTCAAAAATTAAAGAATGAATTAAAAGGAACAAGTAAAAAACAACTAGTTATATACAAGGGGAAGAATCCCATAAGCCTATCAACTGATTTTTTTTTTAAGATTTTATTTATTTATTAGAGAGAGAGAGAGGCAGAGGGAGAAGCAGGCTCCACGCAGGGAGCCTGACGTGGGACTCAATCCCAGGTTCCCAGGATCAGACCCTGGGCTGAAGGCGGTGCTAAACCGCTGAGCCACCTGGGCTGCCCCCATCAACTGATATTTCAGCAGAAACTTTCATCAGGCCAGAAGGTATGTCATGATACATTCAAAGTGCTGAAAGAAAAACCTATAACCAGAAGTCCCCTACATGACAAGATTATTACTCAGAATTGATGGAGAACTAGACTTACTAAGATAAACAGAAGTTCATCACCACTAAATGAGCCTTATAAGAAATGTGGAAGGAACTTAAGAAAAGGCCATAACAAGAAGTAAGAAAATTATGAAAGGAAAGAACTTTACTGCTAAAAGCTATTATATAGTAAAAGTAGAACAATCACATAAAACTAGTACGAAAGTTAAAAGACAAAAGTAGTAAAATCAATTACATCTAAAAAAGCTGAGTGAGGGCAGCCTGGGTGGCTCAGCGGCGCCTTCCGTCCAGGGCCTGATCCTAGAGACCCAGGAGAGTCCCACCTCAGGCTCCCTGCACGGAGCCTGCTTCTCCCTCTGCCTGTGTCTCTGCCTCTCTCTCTCTCTCTCTCTCTTTCATGAATAAATAAAATATTTTTAAAAAATTTTAAAAAATTAAAAATAAGCTGAGTGATTCACAAATTTTAAAGATATAAAATATGACATGTAAAATATAAAAATGGTAAAATAAAACATGGAGCGGGGAGTAAAAATGTAGTACTTTAAAAATATGTTTGAAGGGGCAGCCCGGGTGGCTCAGCGGTTTGGCGCCACCTTCAGCCCAGGGCCTGACCCTGGAGACCCGGGGTTCGAGGCCCATGTCAGTCTCCCTGCATGGAGCCTGCTTCTCCCTCTGCCTCTGTCTCTGCCTTTGTCTCTCTGTGTCTCTCATTAATAAATAAATAAATAAATAAATAAATAAATAAATAAATAAATAAATAAAATAAAATAAAATAAAATAAAATGTTTACATTTAAGCTACCATCAACCTAATACTGACTGCTTAATATAGATACTGCATTTTGGATATGAGATATGGACCTCATGGTAACCACAAATCAAAAACCTATACCAGATATAGTAAAAAGACAAAAGAATCCAGCATAATACTAAACAATCATCAATCACAGGGAGGAGAGCAAGAGGAGGACAAAGGGACAGAGAAAAACTACACTAGAAAGCCATTAAAATGGCAGTAGGTATGTACCTTTCAATAATTACTTTAGATGTAAATGGTCTAAATATTCCAATCAAAGAACATAGAGTGACTGAATGTATAAAAACACAGGACCCATTTATACGCTGCCTGCAAGAGCCTCACCTCAGACTTCAAGACATACAGATTGAAAGTTAAGGGAATGGAAAAAGACATTCCATGCAAATAGAAGTGACATAAAAGCTAAAGTTGCAATACTTCTATCAGACAAAATAGACCTTAAAACAAAGACTAACATGACATAAAGTAGGGAAATACATGATGATAAAGGGTTTAATCCAACAAGAAAATATGAAGATTTAATGTCTCTATCCACCCAACATATGAATATATATACACCTAAATATATAAACCAAATATTAGCAGAAATAATAGGAGAAATTGACATCACTACAATAATAAATGGGTTATATTATTATGTAATACTTCTAATACGTCAGTGGATGGATTATCCAGGCAATCAATAAGGAAACAGTGGCTTTGAATGATACATTAGAACTGATGATTTAACAGATGAAACTATCCAAAACCAGAAGAATACATATTTTTTCAAGCAAATATGGAACATGCTCGAGGATATATCATATGTTAGGGTACAGAATAAGTTTCAATAAATTTAAGAAATCATATCAAGCATGAAACAGCATGAGACTATGAAATATTTATAATAAAAGAAATGGAAGAAACACAAGCACGTGAAGGCTAAACAACATGGTACTAAACAACCATGGGTTAATGAAAAAAAAAATCAAAGAGGTAATCAAAAAATACCTGGAGACAAATGAAAATGGAAACACAATGGTACAAAACTTTTGGGATTAGCAAAAGCAGAACTAAAATGAAAGTTTATAGGGGCACTTTGATAGCTTAGTCGATTAAGTGTCTGCTTTTGGTTCAAATTACGATCTCAGGGTTTTGTAATCGAGCCCCACATCAGGCTCCCTGCTCAGCTGGGAGTCTCCTTCCCCTCACCCTCTGGACCCCCCTGTCATTTGTGCTTTCTCTCTCTATCAAACAAACAAACAAATAAGTAAATAAGTGAATTTTTAAAAAGTTTATAATAATATAGGCCTACTTCAAAAAAAACAAGATAAAAAAGAAAAAAAGGTCAAATTATCTAACTTTACATTGAACTAGAAAAAGAAAAACAAAACAAAACTCAAATTTAGTAAAAGAATAAAATAATAAAAATCAGAGTGGAAATGAAATAGAGACTTAATAGATAGAAGATGATAGATAGATGATGATAGATAGATAGATAGATAGATAGATAGATAGATAGATGATAGATAGATATCAATGAAACTAAAAGCCTGTTCTTTGAAAAGATAAGCAAAATTGATAAACCTTTAACAAACTCATCAAGAAAAAAAAGACTCAAATAAGAAATTTAAGTGGAGAACTTACAACCAATACCAAAGAAATACAAAGGACTTTAAAACTACTAACAAAAAGTTATATACCAATAAACTGAACTTAAAAGAAATGGATAGGGGCACTAGGTGGCCCAGTGGTTGAGTGTCTGCCTTTGGCTCTGGTCCTGGGATGGAGTCCTGCCTCAGGCTCCCCGCAGGGAGCCTGTTTCTTCCTCTGCCTATGTCTCTTCCTCTCTCTGTGTGTCTCTCATGAATAAATAAATAAAATCTTAAAAAAAAAAAAGGAAAGAAATGGATAAATTCCTGGAAACATAAAACCTTTCAAGACTGAATGAGGAAGAAATAGGAAATCTAATAGACCAATTCATAGAATCAGTAGTCAAAAAACACCCAACAAGCAAAATTCCAGGAGTAGATGTCTTCAAAGGTGAATACTACCAAACACTGAAAGATTTAATAACAATTCTCAAGCTATTCCAAAAAATAAGAGTATGAAATTCTTCCAAACATTCCATGAGGCCAACATTACCCTGATATCAAATCCAGGTAATGACACTATAAAAATAATAAAAATTATAGATCAATAACCTCATGAACATTCATGCAAAAATTCTCAATATTACCAAAGTAGGTAGAGACAATTATGAGTTTCAAACTTTCAGTTACAAAACAACTCTATCACAAGGATAAAAAGTATAATATAGGAAATACATTCAATATTTAATAGCTTCATATAGTCACAGATAGTTGCTCTACTTATTGCGGTGAGCACTTCACTATGCATAAAATTGTTGAATCACTACGTTATACACCTGAAACTAGTGTAAGATTGCATTTCAACTATATTTCAAAATGTATATGTATATACATGGCAAGATTATATTTGGAAACAAATCCCCAGTATGATTTCTACAATTCTACAATAACTTTAGGAGAAATTATTTAGAAAGATAGTGAAAAAGAAGGAAATTGAAAAGAGCAGGAAGAAAAAAAAAGATCAGAAACACTTATTAGACAAAAAAAAACTAGTTTTGAAAATGCTCAGGAGTTTTATATACAAAAAAATAATTAAGATTTTTTAAAAAATATTATTTATTTGAGAGAGAGAGAGATAGAATAAAAGCAGGGAAGAGGGAGAGGGATAAGAAGACTCCCAGCTGAGCAGGGAGCCAGACACAGGGTTTGATCCCTGGACTGTGGAATCATGTCCTGAGTCGGAGGCAGATGCTTAACCAACTGAGCCACCCAGATGCCTCAACAATTAATAATTTTATTCTACATTTTGCCTACTGTAATTCATTACTAGAGAGAAAATGGTGTCATAAACTGATTGTGAAATTGCTGAGAATTTGCAAAACAAGGGGAGAATTTAAGACTTTGTCCATTAGAATTTCTCAAGGAAGAAAAATAAAGCTACAATATAGAATGTTTATTACAAAGAAATCATGCATATATACAATATACCTAATATTTCTGTAATTCTGAAATACTTTGCTTCAGACTATATCTAGATTGCCATACATAAACAACTTTAGTTTTGATTTTTAAAGTTTTTTTATTATTTTGTAATTTGATTGAAATCAATAGTGTCAGAGAAATGATGAGGGGAAAATAAGCAAATCAACACTGTAGAGCTGATAAGGAGGTAATTCAACCCATCATTTCTAATTAGAATACCAATAAAGAAGGGATTATCACTAATTACATCTGTATCTCCTACAACTCCATGCTCAAGTGCTTTTTTTCAATGTAGTGTATTCTTCATTATCTTGAGTTTATGTTATTTTTGACCATATATCTTATCTTTTAAAGTAAAGAAAAACAAACCAAAGAAAAGTGGCATCCAATCTGCAGGCAATTAGTAAGTGAACAAATAACTATACATTAACACAAAGACTGAGTGTTGTTAGGAATTTAAATTTCAAACAAATTACACTTCCAATTTCTATAAAATTATATCTCTAGTATCGGCTGATTTATTCCATTGCTTTGCACATTTATAAAATGGGGAGAAAAAAAGACAACTCCTTTTCACATCCCACACCTAAAAACTAAGTTTATTTACACTGAAGAGTTAAAATGTATTATAAAAACAAAGATGTAGACTAGGCATTTCTCAATGAAATTATTTTATTATTTTTTATTTTTTTAAATGAAATTATTTTATATGTAAGCTTCATAAAATGTATTTGACTACCATTTATTTGTCCTTCATTGTCATTGGAAAAGAAATAAACATAACTCCATTTAACAACTCATTGGTCTCAAAGCACTTTTAATAAATTTAAGTAAATCTAACATTCTTTCATCTCTTTCAAAACAATGAACTATTAATCACAAAATAAAATAAACATTCTGTGCTTTTGCTTAAAATATTTTTTAGGATGTCCATGACCAAAACATAACTAATCTCATCAATTCACAATCAATCAAGGAGTCAATCCATTTCAAATAACACTAGTTGAGTATTAAGTTAGGTCAATCCTTTGAGTTTTTCAAAGTACACTGCATTCTAGCATAAAAGCAGTATTCAGAAAGTGGAAAGGGAAATAGGACTGGGCCTCCCCACAGAATATTTTTTAATGATTCACAGAGATTTTTTTTTTTTTTTTGATATTTCATACACTGTAGACCTGGAGAAATAAGCAGTGTTCCAAATGGGAGAAAATGATAGGAGGAACTGAAACTTGGCTCTATTGGTATCATGTATTTAAGATAATGAGAATTAAAAATATAGATAAAAACAGAGGTAGATACTAAAATGGCCATTAAGTTTTCCTATATTTTCACACAGTTTTTACTGTTATATTTACTTTTGTTTTAAAAATTTTCAAATAATCCCAGCAATATTCAATTACCCGAAAAATTTGCTACTGCAAACAGATGCTTAGAATTATTTTTAAAATAGTTATTTAAAAAGCATACTGAGATTTCAAGAAAGTATGAGAAATCCTCATATATCAAAAATGAACTGTTTATATGAATCGCAAATAAGTGCGGAAGCTAGGGATTACTGTAAAACAACTACTAGTCATAATGGTATAATGGAGACAGTTTCCATGGTTGTGCTGAAAACAAGAGGACTTAAGTCTGATTTATCAAAAACAGGGTTCACACAAACAAAACCTTCAATGTAAAAAAAAAAAACCCTCAATGAAGGATTGTCTTACAGGAAAAAAACAATAAAACCCAAAAAAGAGAGAAAAATGACACTTGCCACTAGGTTATGGGTGTGTGAGGAGATTTTCTCTGAGAATTTTTAATCAATGGTTGATGCTCATGGAGGTCTGGGTTAAGTTCACACTGCATGTCCATTTGAAGGACCTCAATAGTGTACTTTTATATAAGTGGATTCATATGGTCCACAATCCTATTCAGAGAATAAACAGAAGTTCTCCCTGGAAGAATAAATCCCCAAACAGATTTGTTAGAATTTCCCCAGATGAAATTCATATAAGCATGTTTGCAAACAAATCATACCATTCAACACCATTCATTCAACATCAATTCAACAAATATTTAAGAATCTATTAATCATTAAATACTGTTCTACATTCTAGGCATGCTATAGTAAATGATAAAGGAATAATAATTACTGCACTCATGGACTGATTCTAGTTAATGAGAAATACAGGAAATTCAATATGTAGATGTATGGTATAGTGTCTTTATAGGTAATAACTTACATGGGAAATAATGAGTGGGCTAAATAGAATGTATAGAGCTGGGTGGACATTATGACTAATAAGCAATAGAAATCAACCGACCATTCATTCTCCAATGACTTTTGCTATTAACGATATCAAATGAGCCTGGATGGCTCAGTCAGTTAAAGGCCGGACTTTGGCTCAGGTCATAATCTCCAGGTCCTGGTGCTGAGCCCTTTGTCTGACTCCCTGCTCAACTGAAAGTCTGCTTTTCTTTCTCCCTCCGCCCTTTCCAGCAGCCATGTGTGTTCTCTCTCTTTCTCAAAAAATAAATAAATAAGAATAAAAAAATAAAAATATAAAAATTAGAAAATTAAGCAGATTAAATAAAAGAATTAGCTAGCAAATTTGACAAATGAAGCAAAAAAAAAAGAATACAATTGAGATATGAAGAAATTAACTAGATTTTATCACATATTGCAAACATGACAGAGCAGATAAGGGGTATAGAATAATGAAACAAAAAATATTCTTTAAAGTATGTTTTTAAAATAATCCAGTAGAAGATGAAGAGATGACACATAGTATAGAGGCAATATTTTATATATGTAACATCTGAGAATTTTCTAGGACTGAAGAAACCCATGAATCAGAAAGCATGGTATCTCCTCCCTTTAATATCAATAAAAATAGTTTAGTAACTAAGATAAAATTAAGACAAAAGAATAATATGTGAAGCATATGATGGATTACCTCAAAGAATTATTCTGAGATTGACAGATTTCTCAGTAAAGAGAAGAAAAAATCTCCAAGAAAATAAAAATAAAAATCTTAAAAAAAATAAATATAAAGGGATGCTTGGGTTGCTCAGCGGTTGAGCATCTACTTTTGGCTCAGACTGTAATCTTGGAATCCCAGGATCAAGTCCCACATCAGGTTCCCTCCATGGAGCCTGCTTCTTCCTCTGCCTATGTCTCTGCCTCTCTCTCTTTCTCTGTGTCTCTCATGAATAAATACATAGAATCTTTAAAATAAATAAATAAATTAATTAATTAATCAATTAATTAAAATAAATAAATAAATTAGTTAATTAATACATCTTTAAGAAAATATCTTCACAATACAGAAACAGAATTCTCATCTAATACAACTCTAAGACAAATGCACTCTTGCCTAGATCTCTGTAGAATCCGTTTTTGTTTTTTTTAAGATTTTTATTTATTTATGAGAGAGAGAGAGAGAGAGAGAGAGAGAGAGAGAGAGAGAGAGAGAAACACAGGCAGAAGGAGAAGCAGGCTCCATCCAGGGAGCCTGATGTGGGAGTTGATCCCGGACTCCAGGATCATGCCCTGGGCAGAAGGCAGGCACTAAACCGCTGAGCCACCCAGGGTTCCCCTAGAATCCTTTTTTGATAGAAAATAGTTGTTATTGCAGAAAGGCAGAATTTTGGCTTCTCAGAGGTTATCACAGAAGTCCTTTCCCTCAGTTCAGGGAAAGTTTCACAACACACGTTCTGCAGAAGTAGCAAAGTAGCAAAGGCAGAAGTAGCAAAGGCAGGATATCCTCTGAAAGTCACTTCCAGACATTTATTAATCAGTGAATGTGTGCATAGAACATAAATGTCACATTTACAGAAAGACAGATTCAGCTCCAGATGATTATATGTGTCATTATACATGTTATATGGGTCTATTATACATACTATATAGGCCACTGTATATGATTTTTTTACTACTGTGCAGTTGCACATTATATCTGCACTTGATCAGATCAGGCTTCTCTTTTTTTTTCAGATCTTATTAAATCATACTATACCTACTAAACTACAATAACCAATTTAATTAACATTTTGAATTGGGTCAAAACAAACATTTTCAGAAGAAGAAGAAAAGCAAATCAGCATGGTAACAACTTCATTTAAAAATTAGTAAGTAAGTTTCAAAAAGAAAGGTAAGAGTCCTAAAAATGAATGTTTAAATTTACAGCATGGAAAGTTTAACAAAATAATTGGTTAACATCTGGATAAATCAAGATATCAACTGATGGCATAAAACTCACAATAATATCTAAATTATAGGCATAAGCAAAAGGACTAGATTAAGTTATTGAGCAACACTGGCACATAAATAGGTCACGGGGAAATGGGAGTGGTAAGAAATTCCTTTACATTTCTAGTATTATCTGGAAGGAGAATAAATATATTTGCTAAATGAAGGTGTTTGTATTTGTTGGTTACATAGTTGTTTATATTATTATATTGGTTATTATACCATATAATGGCATTTGTTGATTATATTTTATTAATATAATTATACTACAATATATGCTTATACATTGTTTATATTATATTTGTTGCTTATATTATTAGGGTTATGAAGAAAACAGTATAAAAATTGAATGAATAAAACAGAAGACAGAAAACAAAGTGGTAGAGATATACACATGAGTAATCACAGCCAATGTGCTTGTAGTAAATTTTTTGTGTAATAAATATTGAGTTTATTTTTATTTATTTATTTATTTATTTATTTACTTACTTACTTATTTATTTTTAAGTATTGAGATAGAAAGAATTGCACTTCCTTCTTCAGAAAAGACATTCCTAAAAAAAAAAAAAAGACATTCCTAAAATAGTAACAGATAAAGGTAAAAAGGAATGCAAAATACAAATTTAAAAAGGCAAACATTGAAAACACTTAAGCTGTTTAATAAGCTGTTTAATAATAACAATATTATGGTAATAAATTGTAATTTTAAGTTGAAGTAAAATATATGCAATCTAACTAAAGTAATTTTCGTAGACAAAGAAAGCTAAAATCGTTCATAAGCATTAAAAATATTTGTTCATTGATGTAAGTTCTTTGTATACCCAGCTCACAAAGCTATGGAATTTAATTCCTCCAAACATTCAAGAAAGAAACTATTCTAACCTAAACTTCTCCAAATAATTTTTTAAAGGAGATCTCTATTTTATTTTATGAGGCTTAGAGTCTTTGATACTGATACCTGTCCTGAAAATGAGAAAGACTGGCCGATCTTATTCATTGGCAAAATATTAGTAGCTATCCAACATTAAACAATAAGACGGCATCATGACCAAATACTGTTTAACTCCAAGTGGAAAAAAAAAATCTTACCATAGGAGCTCGTTTCATATCACAGCTTATTCACAAATTAAAAATAGAAGAAATCAGTGACTTAATTAGATACAGGAAAAGATTCCTGAAATTTAATTGCAACTCGCTAAAAAAACATTAGCAAATTGGGAATAAAGGAAATGTTCTGCACTTGATTAAATATTTAGTAAAATCTGGGGTACGTGAATGACTCAGTCAGTTAAGTGCCTGACTCTTCATTTTGGCCCAAATCAAGATCTCAGGATCATGAGATCCAGCCTTGGGTGGGGCTCTGCACTCAGTGTGAAGTCCGCTTGCGGTTCTCTCTTTCCTTCTCCTCCTCCCTCTAGCATGTGTTCTGTCTAAACAAATAAATAAAAATACATTTTTAATAAAGAATTTAGCAAAATCTACTGTAAGCAACACATAGATTGTTGAAGCACAGAAGCCATTTCTTTTTACACAAATAAGGTAGCTATTATTCTATTTAACATTATACTGGGAGTCCTAGAAAGTTTAGTCAGAGAATGGAATTATTCATTAAATTACAGCACAGGACAAGATTAGAAATGCTTTCAAGGGACTCCTGGGTGGCTCAGCAGTTGAACATCTGCTGCTGGCTCAGGGCATGATCCTGGAGTCCTGGGATTGAGTCCCACACCGGACTTCCTGCATGGAGCCTGCTTCTCTCTCTGCCTATGTCTCTGCTCCTCTGTCTCTGTGTCTCTCATGAATGAATAAAAAGAAAAAAAAATGTTTTCAAGACAAAAATCAGTATTTCATGATGATTTAAGAATAAAGAGTAGTTCAAGCACCAAAATTCTGTTTAATATGTGATGATTCCTCTCAAATATTAGTCATTCCACTGAATTTCACTAAATTCTGATCCATTTCTATTTGTTAATATTACCATGATTTTATTTTAATGCTCTAATTTCTTAGTTGCAATAGGCAAAAATTTAGTATTTTATTAATGAGAATTTGATGTTTATTTGAAAAATAGGTTTTCTTACAGAAACTCAATGCTATGTAATGAAAGTATTAATCTCTTCAGTGAGTGCAATCATAGAAAGTAAATTTTTTAATTCAGTATTATTTAACAAGAATTTATAGGAATCTCATTTTTTTTAGGCAAGACAACTAGAGACATGTAGAGAAGATAAAAACAATGTTAGATTCCAGATATGTGATTGAGTATGGGTGTTACATATGCTGAGACACTCCAGTGTTTCTTTAAATTATTTGGCTTATAAATAATAAAACTTATTTAATGTTGATTTTATAAAATTTAGATAAAATTCATGATTATCACACTATGAAAATGATATTTTATATCAACCCATTTTCTTTTCAAATATGCTCCAAAGTAGTGCAGCCTGACAATTATTGTATATTTTCAATGTTCTTCCTTATGAAACAATATTATCAAGTACTGTCCTATATGTGATGCCATGTATTAAAGATTTGGCATATTTTATATCACTTGAGAAAGTTTATAGTTTTACTAAATTCATTATAATCAGAGCATATTATTTTACATCAGTTATATCTTTATTTCCTTAATCTCATTATCTTTTCCTGGCACTTTCTCTCCAGAACTTGCTCATTCTCATGATTAGGGAACACTGGGGTGTGGCTCAGGTGTTTGAGCATCTGACTCTTGATTTCCACTCAGGTTATGATCTTGGGGCCATGGGATCAAGGCCTGCATCAGGCTCCATACTCAGCTTGTCCCTCTCCCTCTGCTCCTCATAAAATTTAAAACAAAAAAACAAAAATAAAATGAAACCTTAAGAGGGCTTATGGTAAATTTTTGCCTTAAATATGTTTCTAATTTTTATCATCTTTTTTATTTTCTTTTTGCTTCCAAAGTGTGGAGTAATCAATTTTGGATATTATAATAGATTAATATTGGAAAAATATTAATATTTTAAACTGATATTGATTCTTATTTCTCCTAGTGTCACATTCAAAAGCCAACTTCACAACTTCAACTTGCTGTAAATTTTATACCAATTTTTTTTTTAATTTTTAAAGGGCACTTGACAAAAACTTAAAATTATGTCCAGCATTAATAAAAGTTTTGATAAGATGCCAAAATTACTCACTGCACCAATAGAAGTATTTTTAAAAAGCAAGGAAACAAAACTAGGCATAAGTATTAACCTATTTTTTCAAATTCTAATATAAGAAGTGAAACAATAGAACAATTCACAAGTGATGAAAATTTTGCATGGATAATAAAGACTGTATTCTTCTGTCTTGGACAGTGAAATAAATTTATATCCCTACACAATGTTTCACAGTTCTAAATGAAATCACCAATCAGATGAGTGGTGCATGGGGGGATGGAAAGCACTTCCAGTAAGAGAAAAAAGCAAATGACAGAACGAAATAAACTCCACATCTTTGTGGAATGAACTGGACATTTTGTGTTCTTTCCTAGATCTTTCTCCCCTTACAATTCTGAGCTTTTGGAGGCCACTGCTATAACTGTACCTTTAAATGCTAAGGGAAGTTCTAACAAAAGATTACCCAGGAGGAGCTCAGCTGTGGGTCTTATAAAGTAAATGGCTATAGCTTGTCTGCTTCCAAGTTCTGGAATTCTCACCCTCTGTCCTTTCAAGGCTCCTGGTAGTGATGCTCAGTTCCCTCTCATGTTTGTTAGCTGCAGTAAGTTTTAGTATCCCTGGTAGCTTCTCCTTAAGCCTAATCACACAATTGCCAATAATCTCTGTGGGAACCTCTCCTCAATTACTTTATTTGAATAAACTATTTGTTTCTGCCAGGTCTGTGAGAAGGACTAGAGTTCATTTTACATTTCTGTATTGTAAACTGGTAAGAGAATTGGAAAAACACATAAAATGAAAACTTACACAGAACTCAAAGAACAAAGAATTTTGTTTGCCAACACCAGTTGCCTCTAAAACATTTTAACATTTGGTCTGATACGGACATATTAACACCTTCCAGGGAGACCCTGAAAAATAGACTTACCATTCTCAAAACTGGAGTCAAAGAGATCAAACATAACACTCAAAGCTCATGAGGACATGAACTCAAGTTACATCCTTGATAGTGGAAAAGGAAAGGACTTTAATTGAGCCACACCAGTTATCAAGCACTGTTTCAAAAAACAGCATTGCTGTATTAGTAATAGTAGTAGGGGTACCATCAGTACCACCATGATCAATAATCTAAAACTTTTTTTAAAAAAACCTTTACATATTTATTTGAAGGAGGGAGGGGCAGAGGGAGAGAACCTTCAAGCAGACTCCCATCCTGAACACAGAGGCAGATGCAACATAGGGCTTGATTTACAGGATCCATGAGATCCTGATCTGAACTGAAACCAAGAGCTGGTTGCTCAAATGATGGAGCCACCCATGTGCCCCTACCATGGATCAATAATCTGATTCACAAAATATATTTTTAGATTATAAATTTATCAATATATAAAACAATAGGGTAGTGAGTACTCTTAAATAATTTATCACATGGAATTGGTGATAGTCAAAACATATGCTTTGTTATATGTTTTCTGCTTTCTGCTTTCTGCTAATAAGTATTCCTATCAAATCCTGATGTAGATAAAACACCAAGAAAATATAGCAAATATTAATTTCAAACCTACCATTTAATAATCTTATCCCAAATATAGATGACATGTTATTATTATTATTAGGGTGGTCAAACATTAGTCTCCACAAAAAAATAACAAAGGTCTAAATGTTCTCAAAAATATTTCTAAAAATTTCCAAACCTGAAGCAGAATAAAATATCTTTTCTTCTCTATGAGTCTTATAAACAAAAACACTTGGTGTCTACGTCTTACACTCTCTAAAGGTTCTAAAACCAGATTTTGTCATACTGTAATTTCAAGTTTCACCTTGAAATGACCATAAGAATTTGACATCAAGATGGAGGGAGCCTGCAATGAGCCAAAGAAGGTGGGTAACCTCTAGAAGATGGAATTCTCCCCTAGAACTCCCATGTAGGGAGGAACCTAGCCCTGCCAACACCCTGATTTTAATACAAGGAGATCCATTTCAGATTTCAAAAATACAGAAGATAATATATTTGCATGATTCTGTTTTTCTTGAAGATTTTTTAGAGCAGTTTCAGAATCACAGCAGAGTTAAGTAGAAAGCACAGATTTTGCTTACACTGGCATACATCATTTTATTGAGCTTCATTTTACTGCCCTATAAGATACTGCATTTTTTTTACAGCTTGAGTTTTGTGACAAATAAGCATCATTTTTTGCAACACCATTTGCTCATTGTCTCTGTGTCACATTTTAGTAATTCTCTCAATATTTCAAAAATTTTCATTATTATATTATGATGATCTGTAATGAATGATCTTTGGTGTTACTATTATAATTGTTTTGGGGTGTCACAAATCCCACTACCAAACTTACAGTAAAATGATGAACTTAATTGATAAATTTGTGAGTTCTCATTACTCCATTAACCAGCCATTCCCCTATCTCTCTTCTTTTCCTCAAGCCTTCCTAATCCCCAAGAGATGATAATATTGAAATTAGGCCAATTAATAACCCTACCATGGCCTCAATGTGTCCAAAGAGAAAGAGTAGCGCATCTCTCACTTTAAATCAAAAGCTATAAGTAATTAAGCTTAGTGAAGATGGCATACAGAAAGCTGAGACGGTCCAAAAGCTAGGCCTCTTCCATTAAACAGTTAACCAAGATGTTAATGCAAAGGAAAAGTTCTTGAAGGAAATGAGAAGTGCTACTCCAGTGAATACATGGATGACAGAGTGAAGGAGGCTTATTGCTGATTTGGAGAAAGTTTCAAGGTCTGGACAGAAAATCAACCTAATCCAGAGCCAACCCCTACCTCTCCTCAATTCTGTGAAAGCTTGAAAGGGTGAGAAAGCTGCAGAAGAAAGGCTGGAAGCTAGTAGAGTTTGGTTCATGAAACTTAGGTAAAGAAGTCTTTTCTCCAACTTAAAAGTACAAGGTGAAGCAGGAAGTACTGATATAGAAGCAGTAGCAAGTTATCTGGAAAAACTAGCTAAGATAATTAATGAAGGCAGCTGCAAAAAAGAAAAAAAAAAGATTTTCAGCATAGATAAAGCAGCCTTCTACTAGAAGATGCCATGTGTAATTTCCAGAGGAGCAGTCAGTGCCTGGCTCCAGGGCTTCAGAGGACAGGCTGACTCCCTTGTTAGTAACTAAAGGAGCTGGTGACAAAGTTGAAGCATTGACCATTCCAAAAGTCCCAGGGCCCTTCAAAATCATGCTAAATCTATTATGCCTGTGCTCTATGACAGGAACAGCAAAGCTGGGATGACTATGCATCTGTTTACAACACAGCTTGCTATACTCTAACCCCACTGTTGAGACCTACTGCTCAGAAGATTCTTTCCACACTATTACTGTTCATTGACAAATGCACCTGGTCAACCAAGATCTCTGATGAAGATGTGCAGTGAGATGAATATTGTTTTTATGCTTCTACTGCAACATTCATTATGCAGCCCATGGATCAAGGGGTCATGTTGACTTTGAAGACTTGTGACTTAAAAGCACATTTCATAAGGCTATAACTGCCATGGATAGTGATTTTTCTGATGGTTCTGAGCAAAGTAAATGGAAAGGCTTCTGGAAAAGTTTCACCATTCTAGATGCTATTAAAAACACTTTTGACTCATGGGAAGAGATTTAAATATCAGCATTAACAGGAGTTTGGAAGAAGTTGATTCTTACTCTCATGGATCATTTTGATTACAAGGCCTCAGTGGAAATTAGCTATTAATGTGCTGGAAATAGCAAGAGAGCTAGAAATAGAAGTGAAGCCTGAAGAATTGCTACCATCTAATGATAAAACTTGAATGGATGAGGAGTTGCTTCCTGTGGATGAACCAAGAAAGTGATTTCTTGAGATGGAATCTACTCCTGGCAAAGATGCTTCAAATATTGTTGAAATGACAGAATATTAGACAAACTTAGTTGATCAGACAATGGCAGGTTTTGAGAGGATCAAATTCAATTTTGAAAGAAGTTCTACTGTGGGTAAATGCTATTAAAGAGCATTGCACCTACAGAAAAATTGTGAAAGAAAGTCAATCGATAAAACAAACTTCACTATTGTCTTAAGAAATTGCCACAGCTACCCCAACCTCAGCAACCACCACACTCATCAGTCAGCAGCCATCAACATGGAAGCAAGACCTCCCCCAGCAATAGCCTATGACTCACTGACAGCTCACCTAATGGACTCGGAGAATTTTCTAGCAATAAGGTATTTTGTAATTAAGATATATACATTGGGCTTTTTTTTTTTTTAGATATAATGCTATAGCACACTTAATAGGCTATAGTGTAGTGTAAACATAACTTTTAAGTGCACTGGGAAACCAAAAAGGGAAATCAAAAAATTCATTTGATTTGCTTTATTGCGATATTTGTTTTGTTGTGTGGTGGTCTAGAACAAAATCCACACCTCTGTGGCAGACCTGTTCCCCTGGCCCCCATAACATGCATAGCCTCCCCCACAGTCAACATTCCCCTTTAAGTGGTGTATTTGCTACAACTGATGAACTTACATAGACACATCATTATCACCCAAAAATCCATACTTAACATTTTAGTTTACTCTTGGTGCCTGAACAGATGTACAATGTTATGTATCCATCTGTATGAACAACAAAGAGTATCTCACTGCCCTAAAAATCTACTATGCTCTGCCTATCCATCCTTTCTTACCCCCTACATGTGTGGTTTTCATCCACTATTTGTGGTAATTTGTCACAGCAGTAATAGAAAATGAACATAAGATGTTGATGATGATGAGGATGAGAAGGGATTTGATATATGTAATATATTCTATTTGAAATCATTGTCAGTTATGATTTTCCTTCATTATGTGATTATTTTTTCATATGATTCTCATTTCGTCTGATTCTTCATAAAAACATGCAAAAACATATTTTCAATCTTATTCCATCTATGTTGTATTTACTAGAACATCCTCAATTATGTTTAGTATGCAGATGATACCTTGCTACAGTTTTTATTGGTGATGGAGTTTGTTATTGTTCATTTTAAAGATTACCTAGAAATGGAGAAGTAAATGACTACCCATCCTCATAGGTATTAAGGTTATTAAAGTTTTTTTTTAAGATTTATTTATTTATTTATTTATTTATTTATTTGTTTATTTATTTATTTATTTATGATAGAGAGAGAGAGAGAGGCAGAGACACAGGAGGAGGGAGAAGCAGGCTTCATGCCGGGAGCCCGACGTGTGACTCGATTCTGGGACTCCAGGATCGCGCCCTGGGCCAAAGGCAGGCGCTAAACTGCTGAGCCACCCAGGGATTCCCAGATTATTAAAGTTTTTAAGTGAAGGTTTTCTAAACTGCAACCCAAAAATATATATTTATTTACATTTTTTTGCCAAGAGTCTATCAATGACAGCTGTTTCATATTTAAATAAATTAATCTGTGCATTAACTAATGTAATTATTTTTCAAAATTTGCCAATTTGGTAAATTAAGAAAAGCAATGTTAAATGCATTGACGTTATGCATTTATAACTTGTTTATTGATTGTTTGAAGACATTGTTTTTTTTTGTTTTGTTTTTACATTTTTTTAATTTAAATTCAATTAATTAATATATAATGTATTATTGGTTTCAGAGGTAGAGGTTGGTGATTCATCAGTCTTATAAAATACCCAGTGCTCATTACATCACATGCCCTTCTTAATATTCATCACCCAGTTACACCATCCCCCACGCCCCTCCCCTCCAGCAATCTCAGTCTGTTTCCTATGATTCAGAGTCTCTTACGGTTTGTGAAGACATTGTTTTTCAACTGTTTTGTAAATAGGTAACCCAGCCAAAGTGAAAAGACTGTAAACATGTATTTAAGGCAGTTTATTTGAAACACAAAAAAACTGTCATACAAATATTTGAAATACATAAATGGCAAAGAGAAATATATGTAATGACTCATAACCTAAGTTACTACATTAATAAGAAAATAAGAAAGTAGAGATGATAACGTGAGCAAAATCAGAAAGGTTTCAAGTAAGTTCATGTAAAAATGATACAGTTTTGGAGAAATGGTCTATATCATTCTTTTTATCTAGAGAAGACTGAGGGTGATAATTTTCAGAATTCTTTTTATCTAGAGAAGACTGAGGGTGATAATTTTCAGAAGTTTATATGATTCATTTAAGGTCAATCTATCAAAAATCATGGGGGAATTATTCAACTTACTATTGTCATTATGAATGTAACCCAAGTAATTGTTTAGAACCAAGATGTTTACCAATAATTATATCAAGAATTACTTCAATTATTTATAAATGTATTTATTTTAATATTGCAGAAATAAACTGGGAGTCTAAATTTGCAATAAAATGCACAGAAAATAAAAATTAATGAATTTATATATGAAACTCATAATTAACTTTTAAAAATATTTATTTATTTGAGAGAGACAAAAAGACAGAGAGCAGGGGGAAGGGCTGAAGGAGAGGGAGAGGAGCAGACTCTGCTGAGTACAGAGCCAATGGTGGGGGGTAGGACTTGATCCCCAGGCCCTAAGATCATGACCGAAGCCAAAATCAAGAGTTGGCCACTTAGTTCACTGAGCCATCCAGGTTCCAAAAAATTCATGATTAATCTGAAATAGTTGATATTCATATCTACATGAAGGGCAAATATCTTTATATTTCAAGCTGGGTTCTCTAAAATGGCAATACTGGTTTATAAAAAAATCAACAGCCAAATCCAAGAAAGAAAAATCGCTTATTTTAATAGTCTGAAAACATGTATGACATAATATATGATTAGAAGATTAATAAGCTATAGTATCTCTCATATTTTTTTTAAAGTAACCTTTTTAGCAGTTCATGGTGTCTGTTCTATCGACCACATATTTTTCTCTATACACTAATTTGCTTAATACAAAGATGGGAATATTTGCTTTATTTAACATTCTTCTCACGAACATGCTCTGAAAACCACAATTAGATAAAACACATTTTCACATGGTTACACAAGAACCATAGGAATATATAAACAAAAAATAAAGCAATTGAGATATAGTTATTAATACAGTAAAGAAACTCTAATTCTCCTAACCTACAGATCTGTTTTATACTGTGGCTGACAAATGACATATAAAGACTATAGTTAACATTGTCATCCATGGAGAGATTATTTAATTATGCTGTAGTCTACGCTTTCACAGGAATGAATTAAGAAAGATGTTATGGTCAAATGCACAGCATTTCCCATAAGCTGCATAGATAAGTAAATAAATCAAACAATTATTTCCTAATCACACTAGCAACCATGAATAGCTCAAGAAAAGCCAAGCAGTAGTAATCACCTCCTTAGGCTAGATATTTAATTTATCCTGGTGGCAGTATGAAATGAAAGTCTCTGCAAAGACTCTCAGTGAAATAGCATATAAAGCATGACCAGGAATAGTCAATGATTAGTAGAATAATGCA